>NW_024429189.1:51053512-53563512 GCF_017639785.1 Mesocricetus auratus | reverse complement strand
AATCTGTAATCTTAGTACGGGGTGACAATGATAGGGAGACCCCTGGAGTTGCTGGCCAGCTATTCTCCCTGAATCAGTTACCTCCAAGGTTAGCTGGAAAGTCAGTCTCAAAAAATGAGGGGGCTACAGAGATAACTCAGCAGTTTAGAACACTTGCTCTTCAGAGGGCTTGGGTTTAATTCCCAGCACCCACATTGTGGTTCATAACCATCTGCAACTATATGGGCTGGAGAGATGGCTCATAGGTTAAGAGCACTAGCTGCTCTTCCAGGGGTCCTGAGTTCAAGTTCCAGCAACCACATGGTGGCCCACAACCATCCATAATGAGATCTGGTGCCCTCTTCTGGTCCACAGGGAAACATTCAGACAGGACACTGTATATGTAATAAATAAATAAATATTTCTTTAAAAAAAGATACATGCAGACAGGACCATGTGCAACTATAGTTCCAGGAGATCTGACAAAATCTTCAGATAACCTCCAGGACCAGGTACACACATGGTCCACAGATACACATGCAGGCAAAACGTTCATACATATATTAACACATCTTTAAAAAGGTGGAGAGCAATTGACAGAGTCACTAATGTTAACCTCTGGCTTCCATATGCAGACACACATGTGCATCTGCACACACATATTAACATTTATATGTGCATACAGGTCATGAAACCAGAGTTGGGATGACAGGAGAGGAAGAAGCGATGGGAAATAGAGTAATGGATTACAAGCAATAGGAAAACAAGACGAGCACTCATGAGAGGAAGACAGGAAACCAGCTGGAGCAAGGGGAGGGGACAGGTACAGGGAAGGGGAGTGCAAAAGAAAAAAGCATGGTGACACATGCGTATGAAGACGTCGTGATGAAACTCACTGCTACATTTTGGAACTTGGAAGGAAAAGGGTTTATTTGGTTTACAGGTCACAGTTTGTCATCAAGGGATGCCAAGACAGGAACTCAAGGAACATGACTCAAAGAACCAAACTGGAGTAAGGTGGTTCTAAAAAGACTAGTGTGGAGATCTTGATGACAGAGACCTGACTGAGTGACAGTGCAGTGTCAGAGGCAGGGGCTTAGGTTAGAATAGACAGCGCCTGTCGTTCCAGAATGCCTATCTAAAAAGAACCTGAAAGGGCAGGAGGCACCAATTCTCTGGCAAGAAGGATGATTTTTCAATTCATATCCAGTCCATGCTCTACATAATGAAACTACATTTCCCAGTTGGCTTTGCAGTTCCTAAGAGCCACGAGTTGAATCCTGCCCAACTCAGTCTAATCCAGGTCTCTACTAAGTTCCAAATGTTTGCACCCTCTACATCCAAGATTCATATGTTGAAACCCAGATCTCCCCAGTGTCATGCTAGTAGAAGGTGGAGCCTTATGAGAGATGATTAGGTCACAAGGGTATAGCCCCCTTGAAGGGTATCTGTGCTCTTATCTGGTACCCAACATAGCTGTCTTGCTCCATGTGGGCCAAAGCAAGAAGTGAACCAGAAAATGGGTCCTGGCCAGGTATCAAATCTCTCAGTGCCACTGTCTTGTGCATTTTAGCCTCCCGTATTCTGGGAGCTGTTGGGTATAAGCTATCTAGTTCAGTCTTTTCCATAGCGGGTTGTGACATAAGACATATGTATTGTGGCTTTCAATCATGGTTTCTGGTTTGTTGCTTCCTCCCCAAGAGGGAAGTTCTGACCTTCCCCAGCTTTTCAGTGGCCATAAAGTATTATCCGACCTGCCTGATCTGATTGCAGGTCCTAAGATCCACTTTACTGCAGAGATCCTGTACTTTAAAAAAGAAATGCTCAAGACTCTTTCTCCAGTGCTGCTAGCTTGCCCCAGTTGCCTATACAATGAAGTCTCCATAAAAAACAAAATAGGGTTTGGAGATTCTGGATAGCAGAACTCATGGAGGTTCCTAGAGGGTAACTTTTGTGGTTTGAATCTGATACACCTCCAAAAGCTCATACACTGAAGGATTAGTCCCTAGTGATGCAGCATTCCAGGACCTTTGGAGGTGGTTAGATCATGAAGGCTATAAGCTCATCAACTGGTTAATCCATTGAGGTGTCCATGACTCAATGGGCTACTGGAGGACAATGGAAAGGCCTAGTTGGAAGAAGTAGGTCAATTAGGGGCAAGCCTTTAAGTGTATGTATTATCTCCACCCCACCTAAAAACCCCCTCCCTGTGTATATGTGTGTCTCTCTCTCCTCTCTTCCATCCTCCTTCCTGTCCACTGTGAAATATGCTGTCTGTCTGCACCTCTGCCCCCTCTTCTCTCTTCCTTCCTATCCACTGAGATAGGCTGCTATCCTCTGCCACCCACCCACACCATGATAGATTTGATACCTGGCCCCAGGTACTAAAGCAACACGCCAAGTGACAATGGGCTGAAATCTCCAGAACTATGAACCAAAATAAATATTTTGTTGTTGTTGTTTCAATCTCAGATAATTGGCACAGCAATGGAAAGCTGGCCAAAACAGCGATGTACGCAGAGAGGGCAAAGAGGGTTTACACTTCTCCATACCTCATGCCAGGCACCTCTTGATTGATGCTTTCTATAATATGCTTCCCTGACTTCTGGGAGCCACTCAAGCAAATTAATCAAAGGAGAGAGTTGTAGGAACCCCCTCTGGCAGCTGGTTGGTCAGGAGCACAAGTAAAAAGACAGGATTGGTGTGAAGAAATCCTAAGCAAAGTGTTGAGGACACAACTTGTCTTTTGTTTAGTACATACAGTAAAATGCAGAAAGAACTCAACAAAATTTTAAGGCAGATGTTATAGTTTTTAATCTGAAATGTACCCCCCAAAACACACGCGCGTGCATGCATGTGCACACAGACACACACACAGACACACACACACACACACAGTTCTGAGCACTCTGTTCCCAGCTTGTGGGCTTGTTTTGAAGGCTTGGAGCTCCTGAAATACGGAACCTAAACCTGGTTCTGGCTCTGGCTTAGCTGTCCATCTCCCAGGTCTGTTCTATGTGACGAATCTACCAGCAAACATTGCTGACACCATGGGCTCCGCTGCTCTGCTTTGCCTTTCCCAGCAGGATAGGCTGGACCCTATGAAACCGTGAGGCAAATTTAGCCTTTCCTGCCTAGATTCTGTCACCGTACACAAAAGCATGTTTAGGAAAGAACACCAGGAGTGTGCTCAGGTGATCATCTGACACAGACATTAGTACAGACCAGTCAAGTCTGCTCATCTAGACAGCAGGGAATAAACTGGCCTGCGGCATTTCTGAAAGGGACCAATCCTTCCACTGCAAGCCAAGAATTGCAGGGCCTGGGGAGTAGAACCATGTTAAAGGAAGGGTTCGGAGCGCCATGGGGTGTCAGCACTCACGGCATAGTGCTACTTTATGGTTCTACTCACATCAGCACTGTACGCCCTCTTCGGGTTCAGCTCCAGTGGGCCTGAACCCAGTGCTGGGTTTCACGGCAGAAAGTTCAGGTGGTCCCCTTAAGTGCATCTTTGCAAAGCCATCTCAGTCAGTGTACAATGAACAAGCCTTGGGGACAAGGCTACCTTCATCATCTGAAGGCTATAAAGGATGTCCAAAAGTGTCTCAGGACCCAGAAAAGAACAGTCAAAGTGTGAGCTCAGTTAGGACCCCATGGCCCACTAGGACCATGCCCAGTGAGTGTAGTCATGGGTTCCTTGAGACCTCGCAACAAAAAGGTCATTGGTGTATAAAGCCAGTGTGCAACCTATAGGCATACAACCCCAAGACAGCCACAAAACCCAACCCTGAATGCAAGACCACCACCCAAGAAGTTGTAGAAAGCATGGCCTCTACTCCAGTGAGCCTGGAAGGCGGCACTTCAAGACCAAGATTAGTTTCTGGCTTTAAGGTTTTAGACATGCTGGGAATGTTTTATTCCTGCCTTCTTGTCTGTTTCTCCCTTTGGACTGGAAATGTCTAGCCCATGACTGTCCAGTAGTGTCCTGAGGAAACATATAAAATGTTTGGCTTTATGGGTTCACAGCTGGAGAGCAGTGTGCCTCAGGATAAACCACATCTTGAACTGTCATGACTATCTGATTAAGTGACATTGAGAAAAGACCTTGGGTGGCTGGAATGTCTGTCACCAGAATGTTGCAATCCTAATCTCCAAGTTGATGGTGTAAGGAACAAGGGGCCTTCTGGGAAATGACTGAGAGTAGAGGCATCATAAGTGAGATGAGTAGATTATAAAAGAGCCTTGGGGCTTGGTAACGTCCAGTGTGTCTGCACACAGCGGGAAGGTACCGTTTATATACCATGAATTAATTCCTCACCAGTAATGGAATCTGACAGCACCCTGATTTGATTTCCCAGCCTACAAATTCATCAGAATAAACTCATTTATAGGCCACTCAACCTATTGTATTTTGTTACAGCAGCTCAAAGTGACTAAGACTGACTCTCTCCTCTGGAAACCTGGCAGGATTCCAAGGCCCTAAGAATGGCCAGCCTACAAGAGTAAGGACTTTGAACTCCAAAGACTGAAACACAAGTTACTGCACTACCAACCCACACTGGACTGTACCGTAAGAAACACACATTTTTGTGTCAAGTGGGTGGTGGGTATTTGAATCAGCAATCAACCCACTATATCCTCCTGTAGAGACACAAATCCCAAAGAGTGGAAGGAAGGTGACATGTCTAATGTCCCAGTGAGTTCCTGGTAGTAGCCAGAGTATGATGGTTAATCCCATTGGATAGAGAAAAACTTAGATTAGCAGCACACACCTCTATGTATCTGGGGAGGCATTCCCAGAAAGGGGAAGGAGACTTATCTTGAAATGACCATGGTAGTACCCACCAGCCTGGGAACCAGGCAGAATAAAAACACGAGGGATGCCCAGCAGTACAAAAACAAAGGGGCTTCTCTCTGCTTCGTAGACACCATGTCTCTGCTCTGTTCTATCCTGCCCACCCCATGACGGAACGAAACCATAAGACAAAGTAAATCTTTCCTCCCTTGAGGTGCTTGCTCAGGTATTTTGTCGCAGAAATGACAAGCTAAACTAACACAGGGGAGAAGCAGCATTTTCCAAATGCGCCCCCAGAACGGGGAATACGAATCCCACCACACACCACAGTCCTGGACAACACCAATTCCCAAAAAACTTTATTCATTGTTTCAAGTGGTAAAATGTCATTGGTCTCTGTGGGGCACCAGGCGGGAAGGAGGGAGACCTGGGGTGGGGACTGCGGTGGGACCCACCCATTACAAAAATCAAAGACTTTTATAAAAAATGCTATAAATTGGTATCAAAAGAAAACCCAAGGGAAGCTGAAGAAGGAAGCAGAGAGGGTTAAAGGAGGAGAGTGAGAAAAGGACCAAAACCTCCCTCCGCTAGGCAAGGGGAGCCGGCCAGGCAGAGAGGTGGGAGAAGTTGGGACGGTGATACAAAGTGCATACATGTGCCTCCCAGACACTCCTCAGGAGCGGAGGGGAGGAGGCTGCAGTGTGAGCCATAGTGGGGCTCCAGCTAGCTCCTCACTTGGGGACCCCACAGGAATGGCACTGCCTGAGACTGCCAGACGCAAGGACCTACATTGGGAGAGAGGACAAAGGTCAGAGAAGAGACGAGACTTCTGCCCCGTGGCCATCCTGAGTCCCTCATGGGAGCCCAGTGCCGAGGAGGTCCCTACTAGGACCTCCAGCTAGGATTTCTAAACTGTGTGGGTGAGCTGGCCATACCAGGTGAAATGCAGCAGCTGGAGGACTGTCCTAGCACACAGGGATACAGGCTAGGACGGAAGTCCCTCAGCCTCCTCAATCCCAGGGTTTACTCCAGCCCCATGAGCAAACTTAGAGGAAGGAGCCAAGGGACCTAACCAGGTCTCAGTTTGGCTTCACCCGTTTCCTTCCAGCCTCACAGAAAGGAGCACTAAGGACGACAAGAGGGCACAGGACAGGGCCTTCCAAGTTCTCCACACCAGGCCCCACTCTCTCCCAAGCCCAGGAGCCCATCCTTACCTTGGCCCCTGATCAGATCTTTTTCTTCTTTAGCTTCAGGGCTTGTAGCCAGTTGGGCGACGATCCTTCTGACCTGGAAGGCAGAGTGCAAAGGTCACAAAAGCAAAGTTTAAAGGAACTGGCAGTTGCAGGCCTGGAACCCCTACTTAATATGAGGCAGCTCAACTTCTCTCGGCCTCAGTTTTCCATTTCTACAAAGTGGGTTTCCTCTTCTCAGGATAATACCTGAAGTTCAGGAGAACCTGGAACTCAGTGACTTACCCTGAGGATTTTTCTGGCTTGGGGGGTAATGTAAGGGGCTTCCCTAGCCCTGGAACCTTGCAGGACTTAGAACGCTGGACGGAGGACTCCTTCTGGCTTGATTTGCTCTCTGTCACCTCCCCTTCCTCAGCTGAGCGGTTCCGGGAGCGCAGCTTAGCCTGGGAGACACAGACGAGAGATGAACAGGCAGCAAGAGTCAGAGGTCAGGCCTTTACCAAGAGAGTGCAGCACCCAGAAACAGGCCTGAACCCCTCTGCCAACAGAAAGTCAAAGATCCGCCTTCCTCAGAGCTGATCTTCATACTTTGAGTATCAGAAAGATACTGGAGGAACAAAATCCCATAAACTAGGCTGAACAAAGAGTGACAACTTCCTGCACCTATGTTTTTCATTGTCTATCCTTTCTGCAGCAATGTCCTTCCCACCCCAGAGGCAACTCCTGAGCCAACCTCAGGTTAAGAGAAATGGCTTACAAGAAACCCTGCCCAAGCCACCTCCCATTCCCAGCTACAGTCAGGAAATAACTCCTTCTACCAAACAGCCCAGCCCATGGCGGAACTCCCCATTTATACTTATATATCTCCCTTTACCAGAGATTCTCACGGGTATGGACCATGCTCGCCCCCCGACCCCCAACTAATACAGTGGAGGCTCTGAGATGAAAGAACATCCTGTTTTTTCTTACAACAAACTTGGCACACTGAACAAAGCTGAAGAGAGAACAAACAGACCCTTCCAGAACCCTCCTTAGCACAATAAGAGAAGAGATGGATGGATGGATGGACGGACTGACGGACATATAGGTGGGTGGCTGGATAGGTGGATGGACGGACAGATGGACAGACAGAAAGAAATGCTGGCTGGGTGGGTGGATAGATGGATGGATGGACGAACGGATGGACAGACAGAGGGACTGACAGATAGAAAGCAATGCTGGATGCAAGGCTGGCAGGCCAGATGGCTGAGTGTGTATACTGAATGATCACATGGTACCTTCAAAGCTGATGGGCTCAGGCCAGGAAAGAGGTTGACTTTCAGCCCTTTGGTGCCCAAGGACATCCGTGTCCGGCGGCTCTGAGGCTCCTCCACTACTTCCTCATCGGAGGATGGCACCCGGGAAGTCCTCGGCTCTGTAAATGTCATAGGAAGGGTATCACAACCTCAGCAACGTGCCAAAACCCACCCTCACCCACAACCCAGACACTGACAGACTCCATCCAATTAATACACTGGTCATACCTGTTGAGTCTTGGAAGAGCCGAGCATCCGAGTCTGCTGTCTCTGACAGGCCCAGGGTACCCCCAGGCCTTATGGCTGGGGCCCGATGTCCCCGCTTACGCCCTAGGTTGGCACGACTCCGATACATGGCACTATCAAGGATCTCAGTGTCCTGCTCAAAAAAAACACCAACACCATTGCTATTGCTGAGCCCTGCCCTGCTTCACCCCACGGGAGCCCCTCAACACTGCCCCAGGAGCTAATGACTACTGCAGTTTCTCTTTGCCTTGAGGTACCCACAGCCTGTGTCTATCTCCCGTGACCGCTCAGAAGAGCACTGAGAATGTGGCTCTGACCCCGTCACCCACACACCCTGACTCCTCCAACTGCCCATCCGTCACCTCAAGTTCCCCCTCCACTAACCTCTATGAAGGAGAAGTCCTCACTGGGGCAGCTAGGCAGAGATCCTCTGGGAGGCCGCTGGGGGGGCAGGGCTGACCCCTGGTCACCTTGCCTAACCCCCGATGGAAGACTCCAGGTGCCATCCACCTCTTCTGCCTGGCTGGCTTCACCATCAGGCTGAGGCCTCGAGGAAGGCAAGGGGTCTCTGCTAGACTCCCCGGGCTCCCTGTGGCCTGCAGTGCTGCCTTCCTCCTCCAACAGAGCCCGGAGGCCTGAAGCTGTCGATTCCCTTGCAGTAGCTGCCTTTGAGCCGCTGGCTGCCATTATTCCTTCCAGAAGGCTCTGGGAGCCAGAGGGTGGGGAACGAGCCAAGCACCTGCTGGGGCTGCAAAGGGGACAGGCCAGAAACCAAAGTCATTCACCAACCAGTGAGACCTCATTTCTCGTCCCTGAAGCATACAACACACAAAGCAAGGGCTGAGGCTGCTTGGCAGGTCTCAAACCAGGCTTTCTCACATACTACAGGCTGGGCATCCTTTATCAAAATGCTTGGGGCCAGTTTCAAAGTTTAGACTTTTCCAAGCTCTGAAATATTTGCACATGCATAAAATGAGATCTCTTTGTGTGTCAATGCATGGGAGCATGTGTAGTGAGATGAATAACCTCAGACACCATTCCCGGTGCACACATGTGCACACCAGTGTGTGTGTGTGTGTGTTCAAGGACAACTTCTGAGAGTCAGTTCTCTTCTCCAAAAGATCAGACTTGGATAGTCAAGCATTGACAGTAAACCTGCCCAGCTCTCTTTTTCTATTGATAGACTCTTTCACTGGCTTAGAACTTTCATCAAGCAGGCGAGGACGGCAAGCCAGGAAGTCCCAGAAGCCTTTCTGTCTTTGCCTTCCCAGCACTGTGATTACAAGTGTGCACACTACCACATCAAGCTTTCCTATTGGGTCCCAGGGACCAAACTCAGATCTGTAAACACTTGACTGACAGAGCTGTCTCTCCAGCCCTGTAAGGAGCTATGTGGATAACAAAACCTAAACAACAACAACAAAAAAAAAATCCCTCTGTGTCTCATACTTACTGTACATATGTAGACTTAAGGTAATTTTATGGTAATTTTGGTTTACCTGTACTTTGTGACCTGCCACTTTCAGATTTTATGGAACTAGAGAGATGACTCAGTGGCTAAGAGGACTGAATGCTCTTCCAGAGAACCCAAGTTCAATTCCCAGAACCCACAGGACAGTTAATTCTAGTTCCAGGGAACCCTCTTCTGGCTTCTACAGACACTGCATGCACATGGCACCCAGCTATACACGCAAACAAACCACCCATCCACATAAAACAAAAAGATGTAAATCTGCTAGGCAGTCTTAGCAATGCCTTTGATCCCAGGAGGCAAAGGCAAGCAGATCTCTGTGAGTTCCAGGACAGCCAGGACTACACAGAGAAACCTTGTCTTGGGAAAAACAAACAAACAAATCCAAATAAATAAATAAACCCAAAGAAAATTTTTTTTAGAGTTTCACATTTTGGGTATTAGATCTTTGGGTTAGTACAGATGCCTGTACCTACCTACATCCTTGCATGAGTCTCTCACCTGTAAATACCCTGGGTTCCTCTATAGTCACTAGGGAGTGAAAATAATAAAGGCTGTCACCTGTCAGCATAGCACTTAGGACATCCCAGAAATCACACGTATTACTGCTGCCCTAAGTTACTGCGGTTCAAGGCCCATTCAGGAGCATGTGTCTGGATGGCCACACTTCCTGGAATAAGCCAAGTGCTCGCCTGTCTGCCTTCATCCTCCTCATCTCAAATCCACACCTGCACTCTATGCCCCGCCTCACGGATCCTGGGCTCTCTAGAACACACCTGGGCACAACACTGGCCATCTTGGAACAAGTAGCTCCTTCCCCTGACCTGGAAAGTTTCTCAACACCTATACGTTCATAGCTTCTGCAGAGCCCACATCATCCTTCGAAGCCGTCTTGCTCCCTTCCCAAACTTACACAGCACTTTGGCTCTAAGAGCTCCGGCTATGGGGCTCCAACCTACACCAGTTCTAACTATAGCTCCAATCACCTTCCACCCTGTGTGTCTGCCTCCACTGACCGTCTGGGAGCTCCTCAAGGGCAAAGCCAGGCTCCTTTTATCTTTGTGCCCCCAGCATCCCTGGCCCAGAGATGAGACCACACAAATGTTTGCTGAATGATAGGTAGGGTCACCTTGGACTACAGCACAGCAGTGTGACTTCTATTCAAGGCTCCCTCAGAACAAAGCACAAATATCAGGATGGCACCACCCACACCATGTCCAGCTGCCACACCCTAAAACATGCTCACTCATCACACACCTAGAGCAGACTGGGTGTGTGCTGGTACCCACCACACCTATACACAACACAAAGCCACACCATGACACACACAAGGGTAGTCAAGGCTAGGAGGCAATGCCTAGAAGCCAGACTACTGGGAAACTGGAGATACTGTAGAAGGGAAAGAACCAGGCAGGTGAGTCAGTCCTGAGCAGGAAGACGAGACAGGGACCGGGAGAGATGTGTCAGTCTGTCCTTCCATAAGCTGCTGACAGATAGAAATTAAAGCAGCATGGGAGGGAGAGAGGGAGGTAAGAGGAGGCAGAGGTTATACGGTACAGCAAGACAGAGGACTCAAGAGCCTGGATGGCAGCCAAAGCCAGCTCACCCTGGAGCCAGCTGAGAGTCAGGGAGGTGACAACGAGAAGACAGTAATGGTACCCACCCAGCCGGGACAAGAAGGCAGCTGAGGAGACGTGAACCAGCTGAGAAGGGGTAAAAGTTTACTCTCAGCCCACTGAACGCAGAAGGTAGTAAGGGGCTGCTGAGTGGGCTCTAGAGGTGCCACGGAACATGGCAGAGCCCTAGGAAACGCCTCTGCCTTCTATGTCTGAGAAGCTTCCATTCTGAGAATCCAAGGCATCCACAACCTAAGGGCTTTCTGGCAGAACAGGAGCCTGTTTCTTTATCTGCTAAATGGGAATCAAAAAAGTCCCAGGATTTCACTGGGCTTACTTACTGGCAGAAAACATGTGCCTACAATACGGTCGATACGTGATAAACACACATTGCAAAGATGGCCCTTGTCATTCTAATCAGAGGTTCCTGGCCTGAGACGACGCCTCACCAAAACCTTCCACACACATCACCCAATCTAAGCACCACCCAATCTGCCCAACGCCACCCTCTACCGCTGTTTCACATGAGAATTCTGGGGACACATCTGCCACAAGTCCTGGTGTTTAAGGCTTTAAGACCTAAAATGAGGGGGCACCAGTGCTGGAGCTGAGATGATGCATCTGAAGGGCAAAGTTGGCTTTGGTAACCAGAGAGAACCAGGGGAGGAACTCAGAGAGGACAATGAAGTTGGGACCCACAGGAACTCACAATCACACTCCCGCTCTGGGCCCCGGATATCTCCATCCCTGAAATGAGGTGCCTGGACTCAGTGATCTTTGTGCCTTCTTGGAGCTTACAAAGATTTCCAAATGGCTGGGATGATTTTGCATTGTGGACTCCAAAGGACAGGAGTAAGGGATGGCCAAGAGACTCAGAAGTACCACTGTCACCCTCTTGGGGGGGAGGGGCGCGGTAAGATAGCCCTAGATCCAGAAAAGCTCAGGCTCCCCTCAACCACCCACCTCCATGCTAGTTTGTCAGTTATTCCTGCCAGCAGTCTAACTAATGACCACCAAGGATGTGTTTGTTCAACATGAGGTCCGCAACACAAAGGGTCCTCCCTTTATGGACACTTCACATGCAAACTTGCAAAACAGATGCAAATGCAGGTGGCTGTATTTTTTTTATAAAGCAATTACCATGGGGAGGGGTGTATTAATCACTTTACATGTGTTAACCCTCTTCAGGAAAACTCCAAGAGAGTCTGAAGTAAATTTCGATTTGCATATGAGGATATGGGCCCTGTGAAAACACCAAAGACACTCAAGGAGAAAAGGCCATCACTGCAGGTTACTTTCCCGGGGTCACAGAGGTGGGTAGAGACAGAATCAGGACCAGCAGATGGGCCCCAAGCCAGATTACTCTGACCCATTCTTAAGGACTTCCTGATACAAAGGAAACCTCCAAATTTTTCCTGTAAGATAAGCATTCCACAGTGTATTAATTTCCCCATGTCAGACACTCACAGCACCAGCTTGCTGGGCGTTAGTCAGAGAACTCTGGACAACTTGGTTCAAGTCCTAGATATGCTATCAGACACACGCAGTCCCATGCATGGCCACTGAGCACACAGCTCCTTCCAAACACAGGACTGGCTTACTTCAGAACATGTGTCAGAAAATACAGCATCCACACAAGTCCTTCCAGCTGTGGAAGAAACATGTTTTCTCCTACACAGTGAGGCTCTGTTGCCTGCATTCTGGCTAACCTCTAAGCTCAGGTGACAACATCAGATGGATCATGGTAGCATGTCCAAAAAAGCGTGGGTGCTTTTGGGTGTGGAGACTCAAAGCAGCCTCCCATCAAGGCCATCCTCATGATGCCGCTGTCCCGTCAGGACAGCACCTTCCCTCCATCCTAAACAACAGAAGAGAATGCCCCTCACCCTCCTCAAGAACCAACCCCAGTGGGGCAGAGGGCAGAGCCCCCCACTCCTTAGTAATCTGTTTTGAATTCAGCGGCCATACCAGAAAGCAGTTGACAGAAGGATGTCAGAGGTGCATATTGCAGCCTTTGTGACCTTAAGCAAGTCATGCCATCTCAACCTAACAAAAGGACAGGCTGAAACTCCCTCTCTTGCTGCAAAGCGCAGTTGTGAAAATCAATGCGCAGGCAGCTCACACTCAGAGAGGCTGAGTCCCAGGAAGAGAAATGAGGACAGGCACACAGAACCCGCACTCCCTCGTGCCAGGACTGCTAGAGCCCTGGGCCTCCCAGGCTAACAGAAGCTCAGAGCCCAAACGCTAGTCCACAGGCTCACGGGGACCCACCCCCAACATTTAATTCTGCACATTCATACCCCATGTAGACTCCGCTGCAACCTCAATCATTCCCTGTCCCCTCCCCCTCCTCACCCAGTCACCTGCGGACACCCTTCCTCAGCTTCCCTTCTTAAACCTATGCTTTCTCCCTCCCCCACCAAATGTCTCTCTCAACCGCCCCCCCCAGCCTCCCTCGCCCCCTCCTGGTCCCTCCTGCTCTCCTCCCACGGCCATCTGCCCTTCCACTTAGAACAGCCCCCCACACACCTCCCTCTCCTTCCCTTCCCACATGCCTAGGAGGGAGCTCCCACTCGGGGACTGAAAAGGGTAAAGAGTTTTCTACACACTACAGAGAAGAAAACCAAATCTCAATGGGTGGAAATGTTAATGAAAGGCATGCAATGCCTCTCTCATGCCCTTCCCACAAGGTGGGAAACCACCTCGGTTAGTTTTAGAACACCCACAAGACAGACTGGTTGGTTCTTACCAGCCTGCACCCCATGAAAAGTTCTCTTTCCCAAGAAGCACCCCTTTAATCCCAGCACTCGGGAAGCAGAAGCAAGCTGATCTCTCTGATTTAGAGGCCAGCCTGGCCTACATAGCAAGTTTGAGGTCAGCCAAGGCTACATAGAGAGAGCCTGTCTCCAAAAACGGAAGGAAGGAAGGAAAGCAGGCAGGCAGGCAGGCTAGTTGGTTTGCTTTCATTAACTTGGGGTTGGGGGTCAAAGTCACAGGGCTGGGACTTGGTTCTCAACAACATCTTCAGATTCCTTAACCATGGCTTTTCTGGGCACTATGACAGAGCAGGTTACATCACCAGTCACCACCCACAGGTGGCCTTCTAGTACCTATGTAAGCATCCTGGGAGCTCATTTGGCATCAGAGCCTGAGGCTTACAGAACTCACCAGAAACTAGGCTAGGAAGATAGTTCATTTGGTAATGTGTTTCCCTTGCAAGCATGAACACTTGAGTACACTCCTCATATCCCGTGTTTAAAAAAAAAAAAAAAAAAGCTGTGGTATGTGCTTGTCATCCCAGCACTGGAGAAGCAGAGACAGGGTGATCTCCTGGGGCTCACTGGCCTGCCAGCCTAGCCTACTTGGCAAGTTTCAGAGCAGGCAGAGAAGAGAGAACTTGTCCCTAAAAACAGAGACAGGAAAGACAGCAGAGGTAGTCATCCTATAGGCAGATAAGCTTGTACATATGTGCTCACACACACAAGTGCATTTGTACATCCACACAAAGAACTCACCAGAAACCACCAAAGATGTGGCAGATTCTACTTCCCCTAGATAGCCATAACTCAGTCGTTGAAAAAGCCCAAAACATTAGTTGCAAAATGGCACCTCAAATTTTATATTCATCCCCCCAAAAAATGCATCTAAGTTTTGTGTTTCAAAGTTTAACATAAAAGGTAAAATGTGAAACTGAACATTCACAGCCTTAAAAGGACTCGGTTTCCCGAACAATACAGTGCACAGGGAAAGCTTGTTTTCCCTCCTCGAAGCGGTCCCTCTCACACATTCCCTCCCAGTCCCCAGATGGAGTACCTTACCTGGCTCCCAAGCCTGGGGCTTCTCCTGTATCCATTCCAGTGTCTTCAGGGTGGGTCTCAAAGGAAGGTGATGTACTGTCTTCACCCTGCGTCTCTGGCCCACTTGTTTCCCCAACCCCCAGCTCCCTGGCCTCCAAGGGGTCTTCAGTCTCCAGACCAGGGGACAAATTGCCACTGTTCTTAAGATCTGACTCGAGGCCAGGGCCCACTCTCCCCACCCCACACTCCCTAACTTCACTTGGGGCTCCACAGAGATTGAGGTTCCGGAGTCCCAAGTCCTGGGCCCAGTCCATCTGCCCAACTCCACAGCCCCGAGAACCTCCCGACTCTAGGTCACAGGACACCTCCAAATTCCTCAGACCTAGATTGTCACCCCAGTCTACCTGACCCACCCCAAGTTCCCTGGGCTGTCCAGGGCTGCAGCCCGCCCCTGGGGCCATGTTTCTCAATCCAAGGTCAGGTGTCCAATCTGCCTGTCCAACTCCTCGCTCTCTTGACTTGAGGAACTCTCCAGCCTCCACACCCGACCAGTCTGGCTGCCCCACACCACTCTCTCTGTCCTGGCTGTGCCCTGTTACCTTTCCCTGCCCTGGCAAATCTCTGCTTCTCACCTCAACATCAGAAGTCCAGTTCTTCTCCCCAACTCCCATCCCCCTGGGCTCTTCAGAACCTCCAGTTCCCAAATGACTGGCCAGATCCCCATTGTTCAAGGTCAGGCTGTTTGACCAGCCCATTTGTCCCACAACATTCTCTCTGGCCTCACTTGAGCACCCGGAACTCACGCAGCTAGACACTTCCAAGTTCCTGAGACCTAGCTGGTCAGTCCAGTCCACAGCCCTGGCCTTCGTCTCCCCAGGAGGCAGAAAGTGACCAGCCCCCATCTTCTCGGAAGGGCTGAGGCCAGCACCACTTACTCTGTCATTGCCGATGATGCCAAACTGATAGCTACTCTCAGGAGCCTCCATACGTAAGTCCCTGCTCCAACCCTGATGCCCTGGACTAAAGGCTGCCTCTGACTGGGCCGCAACACCGAGGCTGAATTCCCCAGCCCAGCCTCGCTGCCCTAACTCTTTGTCCTCCAAGTCAGCGTTGCTCGGGCTCAGACTTCCTGCCTGCATTCTCCCCTGCAGCCCTGTGAGCTCCTGGCTGGAATCACCATCTTGCCAGTTGCCCTGATCTTTCGGCCTGACAGTGCCATCTTGCAACTTAGGCGGACTAGGGCTCAGCAGGCCCCCAGATTCTCCTTCCTCCAGTTGGCCTGTGTCCCTGCTGGCCTCATGAAACCGGTCTTCACCACTTGGGGTCTTCTTCTCAAACTCCTCGTCCTGCTGCTGAGCTTCCTCAGGGCTGAAGCCAGAGCTCAGGGGGTGCGCCCCAAATCCTCTGTCCTGTGAGCTAAGGCCACCGCCACTGTAATCCTGTAACCAAGAACTCGTCCCGAACTGCTGGTCTTGCTGGGCTGTGGCCTGGCAGCCACGGATGTCAAGCAGAGAATCTCTCTTCTCAAACTCCCGGTCCTGCTTCTCAGCATCCTGGCTGCTATAGCCACTGGGGAGGTCCTTCACCCCTAATCCTTGGCCGTTCTCATCTGCATCTCTCTTCTCAAACTCCCAGTCTTGAAGGCTGGCGTCTCGGGCGCTGAAAGAACCCAAGGAGTCTCTCTTCCCGAACTCCTGGTCCTGGAGCTCTTTGTCACGGCTGGAGTAAGTGCCCTGGGAGTCCCTCTTCCCGAATTCCCATTCCTGTGGATCAGCCTGCGCGCCCTGGCTGCCAAGTTGCGGTGACTTGCCCACTGCCCATTCATGGACAGATTCTTCGTTCTCATCCTGGCTGCCACTGGCTCCTATCCCCTCTTGGCCAAGGCTGCATCTGCTGGCCCACTCCCTATTGCTTCCCTCCCCAGATCCTTGCCCACAGTTGCTACTCCAGTCTCTACTCCCAAGGCCTGGGTCTCCACCAGGGCTCCTGCCTCCTAGGCTGTAGTTCTGAGAAGCACCTTGACACCAGCTAGAAGGACCAAAACCGCCAGGACGTGAGTCTGCTGCAACCCCAAATTCACTCTGCAGGTCTTTCTGGGCCCAGCCAAGGAGTCCCTGGGGAAGGAGGGAGGGGGAGAAAGAATGCTTAGAGTTAATTGAGGTGGAAGTCAATCCAAACTGAGAATGATGCCTACCTAGTGAGTGCCTCAGAGCCCCACTCTGGCAGAAGAATGCTGTCTAGACTTCAGCTGTGTGACCTTGGGCAAATCACTTAACTACTCTGGGCCTAAAGATCCTCAACCTTAAACAGATAATTTCTACTACATGTGACTTCGTGAGAGGATCAATCAAGAGCATTTAAACAGCCTGGCCACATGAACACTGAGTTGGACAGTCCTGTGATCATGTTTACAGCCCTTGGGCAAGACCTGGCTAGCTGCCAGGAGAAAGCCTGCCTGAAGGAGAGGCCCAAATAGGAGACTGGGAGGAGGGGGCAACTGTCAACAAAGGGCAACTGCTGTGCCACTTAGACCCCCAGAGTCCTTCTAGTCCCCAGGCCCTGCTTCCCGTCTGCACAGCCTTCCCCACTGAAGACTCTGCCCAGAGAACTCAGGGCACGAGGCTCCCTGCACCCCCACCCAACTTTCCCTGACTCACCCCAGAGGGCGGGCGGGCTCGGGGCTCAGGGCTTCGGAGCCTGCCAGCCTCGTCCCGCAGTGCCGCGTTGGCCAGTAGCCGTTCCAGGACAGACATACTGGCTTCCCTCTCCCCAGGCCAAGCCATGCCCCCCACCTCCCTGCTGACCACCCCGGGGCTGCTGGGTGAGCCAGGTACCAGGACAGGGCTGGGCTGCTCCCTAGCCAGGACCTGTCCGACCGCTCTGGCTCCCGCCTGTCCTGGCCCAGCTCCCCGGCTCAGCTCCGGGAGCAGCTGCAGTTCTGGCAGCCCCGCCCAGAAGCCAATTGAGTCACTCACATCCTGGGACAGACACACCTACTGCAGGAGTCAGTGTAGTGTTAACCCCTTCCTCCTCCTCCAAATTCCACAGGGCCTGGGGGTGGGGGGGCTCCTCCTTGCCTCCAGATCCACCCCACCCGGTCCAATCCAGGATTGAAAAACGTGTCTCAAAAGCCACCTGGATTCTGGCTCTCAAATGCAGAGGCAGTCTGGTATGAGAAAAGGCAGAGCTGACGACTGGGCTGGTCCTGGCTTAGGCCCAGCTACCAACTTGCTGGGTAACTCTGCACAGGACACCACTTCCTCTGCGCTTTGGCTGCTGGTCTACAAAACAGATCTTGAACTCAACTCAATGGTGATTCCAGTTGTAAAAGCCAACACTTACAAACTCTTTATAATGAGCCCAACACTATCCTCGGTACTTACATGTCTTAACTCATTTAATCCTCTCATTCTCTGAGACACAACCTATTACAGCCATCACCACTTTACATACAGGGAAACTGAGGCAGAGAGTAGAAGGATATCTGATTCAAGGTTACACCTGGGCAAAGAATTAGTAGCGCCAGCTGAGCACCGGTAACATACCTATGCTATCAGATGAACCCAGGCCCTCAAAGCCTGCCCAACTTTCCCTTGCATAATATTCCCAGGGATAACAGGTCGACTACTCAGCGTAGGCTACACATTGCCTGAAACAGTGTCTCCATTTCATTAGAGGGAAATGCTGACAGCACAAGCATCTAGCACGCAAGCTCAGATCCCAAGAGTCAGACACAGGGCCAGTGTCTATAATCCCTGCGATGGGGAAGCAAAGGCAGGAGGATCTCCACAGCTCACTAGCCAGCCAGCCGGCCTAGGTAAATGGGTGAACTCTAAGGTACAGTGAGACACATCTTAAAAAGATAAGGTGGACAGGATGCCTGAGGTTGACCTGGCTATGCACGCACACGCACACACGCAAAGACACACACACACACACACACACACACACACACACACACACACACACACACACACCCCTCTAAGAAAGGCCAAAGCTTACAATTAAGGTTCACTCCTAAGACTGCTCAGCTAGTGCATGCTGGGGTCAGGACTAGAACTCAAACAGCCAAACTGTAAGCACTACCCTCGGCAGCTCTGACAGCAACTGCAGAAATAGGAGGTGTGGGTTCACAGCCCCCGTGTACTCCAGGGTCTCCATGTTTAAAGAACGAGGGCGACCCGACCCCTGCGCCTGATGCCTCATCCCTCCCTGTGCCCACCTTACCTCGGAGCAGGTGCTGGGTGGCTGTGTGTCCTTTAGCTCAGATCCTGCTGCCCGCCTTGCACTGCCTGCGTTGGGTGGTGGTGATGCCAAGAGATCATCCAGCCAGCGAGAACTGCCTTCAGGGCCTGGAGGCTCTGGGGACACCCTACATGGGTCCTGAGCCTCTGTCCTGGGTTGGGTGGTCTCTGCCCAGCCTAGGGTCACCACCTCCTCCTCAGAAGGCAATGCGTGGCCAGGGCCAGGTACATCAACAAAGAGGACGCAGGGTTGGTCAGGGGGCGTTGGCTGCTGCTGTCCCAGTACTGGCTCTAGCACAGGCAGGGCTGCTTCCCTGGTGGCCAGAGTGATAGGAGACTCTTGCCCCGCCAGTGGCTCCTGGTCCTCACAGCTCTCCTCTGCCTGCCGTAAGGGTGTTCCAGATGGGCCCCCAACTGTGGAGGGAAGAACAGCCGGGGACTGAGGCTGACTTTCTACATCATCTCTCTGGGCTAGGGAGACACCTGGATCATTTCCCCGAGCCCCAGAAACGGGCCTTCCTGGGCTCTCTGGAGCCGGTGGGTCTCCAGGTCCCTGCTGGGACACCCCTTCTTCCCTGCCAGACGCAGCCCAATGGGCAGCCTCAGCAGCCTCTGCAGCTTCACTGGCTTCTGTAATGGGGGATGGGGGTGGGGAATCCAGCCGCCACACACCCAGACCTGAGGGCCTTGTGGGGAAGGTCCACTCAAATGACTGAGACAAGCTCCAGTTAGACTCTGTCCCACTTCCAAAAGGACGATCTAAGGCTGACTGCCCGCCCTGGTCTTGGGGCAGAGCAGCCAGTGAGCCTCCCAGCTTCTCTTGGTCCTGGCTGGGTGGTCGAAGCACCCCTTCTGAGAATCGGCGCTGAGCCAGGCTGCTGGGACGGGGTTCTGTGCAACTCCTGGCTACTACCTCCTCCCCACAGGGGAGCGTTCGTGTGGGGTCTGGCAGCTCAGCCCCCTCAAGCAGGGGTTGGGGCAAGACAGCTGGGGGCTGCTCTGGGCTGTGGTGTCCTGAGACTGTCTCCACAGGAGAGCTACTGGGTCTGAGGGTTTCTGGGGCTGCCTCGGCAGGTAGCTCTGAGCTAGGGGAATGACAGGGGTGCTCATCGGGCAAAGATGCAGGAGTCACAGGGAGGCAAACTGAAGCCTCGGATGCTGCAGGACTCTGGGTTTCTGAAACTTGAGAATGGTGGGGAGAACTCTGGTGGCTTGAAAGCCGGGGAGACTCGGAGGCTGGGACGGAGACGTTAGCAGGGAGGACTGTGCTGGTACAGCCTCCATGCTCTGAAACGGGGTCTGGACTTGGGGTGATCCAGGTCTTGGAAACCTGCAAGAGAAAGGTGGAGAGTTGTCACTCACTTCTCAGCTGGGTCCAAGCTCAGACAGACCTCAGGCCGGCTGGGAAAGTCCCAGGAGGTGAATTTAAGTAGAGCTCCTCCCCCAGGTCATCTCCCCAGAAAAGGTGCCCAGCTCTATTCACTTAACTACATCATTCTTAACTACTTCAGTGGTTCAAACCCAACCCAAGACTCACCTAAGGATCTCCTCGAAGAGGCTACATACAGTTTTGGGGCAAACAATACACGCTTTATAAATGGAAGAAGAAATGGGGAAATCTGACCATCTAGATATGCATGAAAGGGAAAGGGCTTGTCTCAGAGGACTACAAGTCCAGTTCAGGCCCAGAGCATCTCCCGGGAGCATCATCAAGTAGAGGAATAAAGTTCCATCCTCTGTTCTGGGTACCCACGGACCTCAGCACTGCCCAAGGAAGCGCGGAGGCTGTGGGTTCAAGCAGAGAATGATGGACGTTATCAAAGACACATGGCTTCTAGGAATCCCAGCACTGCCTCCTGTAAGCTGAAGGTCCCCTTCCTACAGGGTCTCGTGGGGCCTCGGGCTCCCGCCTGTACTCTTGGGCTGATACCCATGTCCACCTCAGAATTAGATGAGGATTAAAAGAGATCTGTGCACATGGGCTCTGGGTATTTGAAAAAAATAAAGGAAAAAGCCAGCTGTGGTTCCTGAGAGCAGAGAGAGGAGATGACACCAGGGACAGGAAGGGGGCAGAGGTGGCACCAAGCCCGTGGTTCTCCAGCACTGTGCCACTCGGCCTGTCCCCAAAAATTAAGTGAATACAGATATACTAACACTTGCCCTGGTTTCTGTGCCCCAAAGTCACTGCTGCTGGATCTGTGTGATAGACTTCCCCTTCTCTGAAACAATCTAATTCCCAAACTGGCGCCTTTAAACTGTACCATTAATGCCCCCGCCTTTGTCAGTCACCTGAAAGCCACTTGGAAATAACAGCCCCTGGGTTATGGAAAGCCTCCTGGCACCACTTTCACAGTTCACCGAGGTTTCAGGAGCGTCGACTCTTCCAGCATCCTGATTCCCTACGCTTTGATGCTGTGCCCTGCATTTTTCTGAGGCCATGCATTTAGCCCTAGTCCCTCCCAATAACTGTATCACCACTGCCTCCCGTCCCAACTTTAAGTCTGCTACCAGCCCATTCCATTTCCTATTTTTCCTTGTCGCCCTTTCCATGTTCCCAACTCTCATTCTTCAACCCCTTTGGGAAGCAAGGGTCAGTAACCCTATTTCCTTCTCGAAGCTCCATCCCTCCCCCTCGCCATCAACAGTTGCCTCTTACACAGCACAACCCTCAACACCCTCACTCTCCGCATCACACTGCTTCCAAACAGCTCTCTGCCAACCCTAGCACCCAGGCAGCTAGCTGTGGCTGGAGAAAAACACAGCAACGACAGCTGGTCAGACTCATCACTGACCTCCAACTGCTTCCAGAGTACCCACCAGCCCTACTGTACTTCCTTTCCATTCGCCCCACACACAACATACTTAAAGTCTCTCCTCAAACCTCCAACACCTCCCATCGGCTCTCGGCTGACGGCTCTGTTTCCTGTTCCCTCAGCACAGAAAAGAACACCCACATTCTGTACTCCTTCCCATCCACCACCAGGAGCAGGGAAGCCTAAGGACTTGCTTCCCCTTCCAAGACCAGGCAGTGTCCTTGCTCCGGGCTAAGGCCAACCCCTCTTCTCTCTGCCGCCATCACTGACTTTTCCCTCCCCACTCAAGCACTCCCACAGCTTAACAGAAAACAAGAGGGAGAGAGACCACTCCTGACCCCACCTTTCTCTAGCTGCCTCTGTTTTCTGGAAGGCGAGGCTCACCTTCACTAACACAGCTCCTCTTGCCCCACCTCTCCCAGATCCTCTCCACAGGCTTTCGCCTTCACACCTTGCACCTAACTGCTTGCCAAGGTCACTGAGGACCTCCCTTGTAGCTAAATCTAACTGATGCTAACAGAGGCAGCCCAGGAGACAAACTGGCAATCTGCTGGCACAGCCCCGAAGTCCTAGAGGCTTCTTTGCTTGGCCAAGCTCTAGAGTTGTTCTCCCTGTCTCCACTGCTGTACTTCCTTCCAGTACACCACCTACTTCCTGGGTGACCGAAGCCAGTCTCCAATCACCCAACTGACATTTCCATTTGGATGTCTAAAGAGCATCATGAACTCAACAAACTCCAAGGCGAACTCCTCATATGCCTCCCAGCTATGCTTTGCCTTTAAAAGCCCCCATCTTATTAAGTGGTAACCTCATCCTTCCAGTTGCTAGGGCACTTGCCTTGGGGTATTCCTCATCAAAAGAGACTCTGATCGTCCCCCTCTGTCACCTATACGTTTCAGTCCAGATCCGATCACTTCTCACCAGCTCCAACAGCTGCCTCTAGGGTCCAAGGCGTTACCATCTGTCCCCAGATCCAGGGACTGATCGTCTCACTGATCCCTGCAGCTGCTATTCGAAACTTCCCTGCAGGCCCTCCACCCCCCACCCTCCTGTTTTGTTTTGTTTGTTTGTTTGTTTGTTTTTGAGACAGGGTTTCTCTGTAGCTTTAAAGCCTGTCCTAGAACTCGCTTTGTAGACCAGGCTGGTCTTGAAACTCACAGGGATCCACCTGCCTCTGCCACCCAAGTACCAGGATTAAAGGTGTGTGCCACCACCACCTGGTCCCTGCAGCCCCTTCTTAACCTAGGAAGCAAGATGCCTCCTTATAAGTAAGTCCTCAGAAGAAACTTTCTCTAGCTCCAAACTGCTCAGTGGTATCTTGTCTTTGCTCAAGCCAAAGTCCTAGGCGGCCTCCAAACCCTGCCGTCTACTGCTATTGCCTCCCGATCCTCACTATTACCCTGTTCTCTCCCTGCGCCCCAGACCTCTTGGCTTCTTCGCTTCTGCATATGCTGAGTCCTCTGCCAAGCAAGAATGCTGTTCCTCATACATCACACCACTCACTACCTGAGCTGTGTAGTGAGGACTTCCCACTTCCCTCCCCCGCACGTGACCTTCCCAGTTCTCCCAGCATGTGTGCAACACCTTGTGTTTCTGCCAGTTTCAAGGCTGTCTATCTTAGTGTCTGATCGGCTCCCTTTGGAAGGTGAGGTCCTAACAGCAGAAACAACGCATATTTTGTTCTCTGATGTCCCAACGCATAGCATACAATTACACAGAGTAAGGTCTCTATTCCGGGGCATGTGGGACAGCCTCTAGCTGACAATGGCTGTCTATTCAAGGGCCATTTATGACATGGTTTGCTCAGGAAATTAGGCTTCATCGGGGAGAAGAAGGAATGAACAGGAAGCCCAGACTTTCCTCTTTCTGAACCCAGAAGTAACAACATAGCCAGGGAGGATTCTAGAGTCAGATACTTTAGGTCCTGCCTCAGGTCAAGGGAGTTACTAAGACTGAGTCCTGGAATCTCAAAAGGAGCTTAAAGGCCTACTAGCTAGTTACCAAAAGAACTAACTTGGCTAATATTCCTAGGACATGCCCAGCACACAGGAGGGACTTAGTCAGTGCTATGGTTCCTACTCAGCCACCAGGAACACTGGTCTGGGCCTCAGTTTCCCCATCTAAACTCTGACAGCACAAGAGGTGATCTCAGATGACCCCCCAGCTCTACTTTACCACAGCTGTGTTCACAACATGACGATAACTCACATCAGGAGGTGGCTCCGAGCTGGCCAGCTTAGCCAGGTCCCCGTTCATTGCCAGGTTAGAAGTGAGGCTCCTGGGAGGGAGAGAGACAGAGGGAATGATAAAGAACGTTGAAGTCTGACACAAACAGAAAGGGGGGAAGGTATCACCCCCAAGCAATTTTAACAGCACTTAAAGGTTAAACACCCCAGGGTTTATTCCTGAGGCTGGCCTAGAACCACTTGGGATAAGGAAGCTAGGTGGTACCCAGAGGGCAAATACCCAGGACAGAACTCCCACTCCCTTCCTGCGCACACAGGTTTAAGTCCCCCCCCCACCCTCCTTTTTAGGAACAGTATCATGTGTGTCCAGATCACTCAGGGGTCCCCAAGAAGACATCACCCTCCCCTAGTCCCTAAGGGGCTAAATCCTTCTCTGACCAGAACATAGCTAGTCCTGGCAGCCCTACTGATATTTCTTAAGCAAGGGGAGAGGGGGTGGTGGTGATTTTCCAAGACTGAGCCCTTCATGGAGGGAGGGATGAATCCAGTCTGGGAAGCAGCATGGCCTCCCAGTCCTGGATACGCAAAGGTTAATTTCCCAGCCCAACCACCAGGTGTTTTCAGGTAAGAGAAGGGAAAGCTGGCGGGTAGGGCAGGGTAGGGTAGGGCAGGGCAGGGCACGGCAGGGCAGGGCAGGGCAGGGCAGGGCCTTCAGCTACTGCCTCAGCCCAGACCACAACAGGCCTAGCCTCTACAGTCAGGAGACAGAAGGCAACCACTGGGCCTAACTGTGTATGCTTCAAGCTGGTGCTCTCTTGCCCTGAAGCCTTGGGTGACCAGATTCCTCACCTCCCTCCCATGCCTTGTGTCCACTAACCCAAGAAGCACCTCCCAGCCAGACTTCCCCAGGCCGGGCTATGGGTAAGAAATACATGATGGGGAAAGGCCTTCCAATTGAAGAAATTCCTATGCAGAAATTAGCTGAAGCTGCATTAAGACCTGTTGCTGTCTCATTTCTCCCAGAGCCAGTTTAAGATCACAGGTTGTTTAGAATCTCACACATCTGAATTCAAACTGTAGGAAGTCACTCTGGAGCCTTGGTTTTCCCGTCTCTAAAATGGACCCAACAGTCCCTTCTTCCAAAGAACATGGGTATGTACTCACTGACTACAAACTGGTCTAGTGAACCCAATGACTCTCTGGCACAACGTGCATCAACTCTTTAGGGGGATGTGGCTCAGGGATAAAAAGCACACACACACACACAGAGAGAGAGAGAGAGCAATAACACCACCATTTGCTACAGGGACGCTCTGGGACACAGACCGGGTTGACCTGTGTTCACATAATCAAGCTAACAGTGAAGGCGGCAGCCCAAACTGGAGCCCACTTGCTCCCTACCCCCTTCAACACTTCTTACCTCTCCACGGGAGTCTTGCTGTGTTCTTCCTGGCATTCTGCTGGAGACTCTGCTGTCCCTTCCAGGGACGGCCCTTTGGCAGGGGCCTTATCATCCTCTCTGAGTCCAGGGGTACCGTAGGTCCTGGGGCCATATCGAGAGCTTCCATCGTGGTTAAAAGTGAGGCGGGAGCCCCAGAGGCGCTCAGGGCTAGCAGGGCTCTCCTTCCGAGGCTGTTCCATCTTGGCCAAGATCTCTTCTACTGTACTGCTTGCAAAGCGCTCGGGGGAAGGACGGAATGGGGCAGGGGCCTTGCGCACACCTCCAAGGGCAGCACACCGAGCTGGGGGTGTTAAAGGGGGCAAGTCTTCTTTCCCAGTGTCCTCTTTCCCAGACTCTTGAGTAACTTCTCCAGCAGGTACCTCAGCTGTAGGCCTTGGTGCAAACGGGAGGGGACGCTTGCTGACACCATAGGGCTGGGGTCCTGCCAGCATGTTCATCTTCCGGGCAGAAGGCAGCTCAGCCAGGGGACCCCGAGGAGGCCGAGGCCCAACAGGAACCAGGAGGCTGGGCTTGGCAGGCAGAGCTGGCTTGCTGGGTAAGGCCCGGGGCTTGGGCTTAACAGGGGGCTTGGCCCGAGGGTCACCTATCAAAAGAAGAATCACTCTTATATTTTGGTGGCGCACGCCTTTAATCCCAGCATTCGGGAGGCAGAGGCAGGCGGATCTCTATGAGTTCGAGACCAGCCTGGACTACCAAGCGAGTTCCAGGACAGCCTCCAAAGCCACAGAGAAACCCTGTCTCGAAAAACCAAAAAAAAAAAAAAAAAAGAAGCAAATTTTGTGACTCCTGTTGCACCAAATCTCCCACCCTGGATCCAACATCACAGGGTGTTCCCATCCTTCTAGGTTCTAGCACACCCTGCTTGTTCCATGAAGCCTTCCTTCTCCAAACTTACTCAATGTTTACCAGTTCCCCTCCTTAAAAGCTATTTATGGGCCGGGCGTTGGTAGTGCACACCTTAATCCCAGCACTCAGGAGGCAGAGGCAGGCGGATCTCTGTGAGTTCAAGGCCAGCCTGGTTTGGAGCGAGTGCCAGGACAGGCTCCAAAGCTACACAGAGAAACCCTGTCTCAAAAAAACCAAAACCAAACAAACAAACAGCTATTTATGGGAGCTATGACACCGTCTTTCTCTAACACCCTGTTTTGTACCTAGCACAGGTTCCCATGAAATTAATGAGCATTTGCCTGACCCTAGTAGGCTGTCAGCCTGGGTACCCAATTTAGCCCTGTTTCTTTATAGGGTCCTATGTACCGTATTTCCATAGTGAACTGTTGATCCTAGCTGAGCTCCCCATGTCTCCCTGCACACTCCTAAGCCACCTCCTCAAGGCCATCTGGTTCATGATCAGGAATGCAAACTTACTATTGACCTATGTCAAACAGAAGTAAATCTACCATGGGAAGAAATGGGGGGGGGGGGGGAGGACAGAAATGTACTTTCTATATAAGGCATTCTAATGCCAAATAAAAGACCTTGGGAATTACTCATGGCCACAACCCTTCTATAATAGAATCCTGTATCTCCCACTCATTCAGCTAAGCATTAAAAAAAAAAAAAAGTCTAGACAAGGAGAAAGAAATGTACTCCACCTCTCCTGCACCTCAGTGTCACCTTCTCAAAGAATTACGGGACAGTCTCAAGGGTTCTGCTTCCACCCCAGCTGGAGATCTATCTCTCCAGGTCCAGCACTAATCTCACACTTGCTGCCTCTCACCTCCACACAGCTGTCACTCAGCTACCTGGCAGGACAGAACAGGGGTGCAGCCTCTACCCTCTCCACCCTCCCCGTCAGCGGCCGCACCCTGCACCCATCACCCATGGGTACCTGGCTCCGAGCCAACAGGCGCCAGCTCCTCCCCCATCTCCGGGGGCAGTGGGGAAGCCATGGCGGTGCTTCCCCCGACTTTCATCACATGCGGCAGGCCCTGTGGGAGAAAGGCGAAGCAGTGTAAGTTGGGGTGGTTGACGACCCAGGAAAGGGGGAGGCGGAGAAGGAAAGGAGCCGGGCGAGGCAGCAGGCTTAGCCAAGGAAGTCTATTTCTAACCCAGGCTGTGTGGGACAGGAAGAGAGAACTCCAGGAGGAGGTCGGGGAGGTCCCCACAGGCGGGGTGGGGAAGGTCCCCACAGCCACGTCCTTGCCACAGCTCTCCAACTCTTGGCTCGGAACCTCAAAGATCTGGAGCGTGAGAGCCGCCTCACTCACACACCCGCAAGCACCCTCCTGTGACACCCTACTTACAGTTCCCAAGACACCCGTCTAGGACAGGCAGCCCCACTAGAGGTATCCACTCCAGGCGGGGCAAGAGGGCCGGAAAGTCTCAAGTCTCGGGAATCACCTCATGGGAGACGGGAAAAAACCCGCTCCTCCCCGACCTGGGGCTCCGCCCCACTGCCGGCCCCCCTCTTCCCAGTCTCCTCCCTCCCTCCGTGGGCTGGGAGTGGCTCTCCACACTCCCCTTTCACATCCCTGCCCCCTCCTCCTCCTCTCAGAGCTGTCTCATCCAAACACGGGGGGGGGGGGGGAATAAAAAGTAAACATCTGGAATACATTTTTTTTCCTTTAATTTCTCAATCGTTTTGGCTTCAGCTTGGAATTTGATGAGGTAAAGCCAGGGCCTAGTCCTGTTACCATAGCAATGGCCTCCCACTGGATTTCCAGGGCCTAGCCAAAGGGAAGGAGGAGCCGGCCCAAGATGGGCAGGGAGAGGATGGGCTGGACTTGGGGAGGGGGGGGCTTGACTTGGAGGAAAACTCCCCCAGGGTTCAGACTTCCAGGACCGTCAGGGCGGGACCTGCATAGCCTGTGAAATGGGAATATGTGTGGATCACTAGCCTGGAGACGGCCTGAAGGAGTTTTGAGGGACCAGAAGAAATTAAACCAGATGACAGCCACATAGTAGTAGCCTGTCACAGGAGTTTCTGAATCTGGTATTGTAAGACTTAACAGCTAAGTGGGTCTACCACTTTAAAACTGTGCGACTTTTCCCTATCTGAAAAAATGGGGTGTTAAGACTTGAGTTTCAGGCCAAACAATGCATGCAAAATACCAAGCATGGAAGTGATAAATAACAGTTGGCCACTATTAATGTGAGTACATTCAGAGTCACTAATGAGCTAACTAACATCCTTGGTAACCACCTATGCCTCTCCCCCTACCCTAGCCTGCATTCCTAGACCATTCCTTCATGTCCCCAAGTCGTCCTTCTTCAGGCACTCCACCTCCTCAGTTCCCATCCTGGCTGCTATGCACCCTCCCACCCACAAGGCCCCCTCGGGCTCTGCAGCCTGGTGAATAGCAAGCACTGCCCCTCAGGTCCCCTCAGGTTCAAAAGCAAGAGAGAAGCTGCCTAAAACATGGAATGCACACAGCCCTGGAGGGGCAACCCAACCCTCTCCAAGCTTCACTGTGTTGCAACCTCAAAGTCCCCCTCCCACTCCAACTGGTCTGAGAACATAGCTCCCAATTCTAAAAACGACCTGTGGTGCCCAGTCTTTGCAAAAGACTTTCCCATCCCCTTGACCCTGTCCCAGCTTATTTCAAAGCGGGTATGGAGAGAAACTCTGACAGTGTCAGTCTCTGATCAGCAAGTTACCACGAGCTGTGTCCCTGGAGCGTGGGAGAATAACGTTGGGGGGGGTGACGGGAAAAATAAAATTAAAAATACACAAGATTGCTTCCTTCTCCCTGGACATTATTACAAGGGAAATGGTGTGGGTGGGTTAGAAATGGAGAAAAACTCGTCCAGAACAGAGAAACCTTCTCACCTGTGGGCTTGATGGACACTCTGCGGTTATAAGGGGATGCAGAGATGAAGACAGGCTCCGAGTCCCCAACAGAGGAGGTGGCTACAGTAGAGAGGCCAGAGGCCCCAGCCAGGAGCCCCAGGAAACCAAGGCCATGGCCTCAAGCTGCAGAATCGCAGTGCCTCAAGAACTCCGCACCCTTAATGGTCTACGGGAGCCAGACAGCCTAGGGAGTAAAGGCTGCCCCCAAAGGATGGGAAGGAGCTAGGTAGCCTCAGTCCTGGGCAGGCACCGTAAGGGCAGGCAGGGTCGTCCCTAAAGGTCTCCCGCTGGATGTGCGAATAGTGCGACCAGGAGGGTTAAGTGTTGGAAGAGGGAGGGACAGCAGGAAGACGGAACAGCCCAGGGCAAGGGGCTGTTTGGAGGGCCTCCGTGGGGAGCTTACGGACATCGAGCGGCCAGGCGAAGAGGAGGGGCAGACGAGGGAGGAGGAGGGGGCGGCAGCCGCCGAGGACAGCGCGAGATGCCAAGCAGCCCGCGAAGGAACAGACCGACCGAGGACTGGCGAGGAGGACTGTGCGGGCGGCCTGGGGTGGCTGGGGGCGTGCCATGGGAGTCGGGGAAGGGGGCCGGTGAGGGCAGGAGGGGGGGTCCCTCGAGGAGCTCCGCCCGCCCCCGGCCCGGCCCCGCCCCACCCTCGCCTCTCCCCGCTTTCTTCTGGCTCCCGGCACGAGTGCTCTCCACCCCCGCACACACGCGCCAGCACCGCAGCGCCCCCGCGTCCCCAGGCCCTCGCAAACTTTCCTGGTGCCCCCCCCCATCGCCGCCGCCCCAATCTGAGGTCGGCACTGCTAGGCGCCCGGTTCTTTCCGTGCCCTTCCCCGCCCCCATCCCCGGACCCCGCCCCCTCCGGCCGCCGCCGCACACTCACGCGCTCCCCCCGGGACGGGCTCCGCTCAGCTAGGCACCCCGACGCCAGTGACCGCTACAGCTACTGCCGCTGCTGCCACCGTCACCGCGGGACCGAGCCAGTGCAAGCCCCGGAGCCCCTCCCCTAGCCCCGCCCAGGTACACGCCTCCATGTCGCTCATGAATATTCACACAGGAATCCGTGAGAGGGAAGACGAAGCTGAAGTAGAGCCCGGCCCACCGTATGCAAACAAGCACAGCTCGCATATAATTATTCATGACCTTGTAAATGAGGGGCGGGTCCTGATTCAGACTTAGGCGAAACTGACGCAATTTTACCCCAGCGCCACCGAGATGACTGCCTAGAGAGGAAACCGCTCTGGACTGCTTTCCCTAAGCCTACACTGATTACAACACCATAGAGCGCGGGCAGCACGAAGGGAACCGTTGGCGGACTGAACAGGCTTCCTGTTACACCTGAGTCTTTCTGGGAGCACAAGCGAGGTGGCCACCCCTCTTGTGTAAATTCAGATTGAGAGCCACAGTAGGAAGCAAAGTCGTTTTTTCCCTCATGTTATCTGTTTACGATCTCTCTTAGACTTCCCAAACATAAAATTTTGTAGCCCTCCCTTCACACACACACACCTCATCCTCCTGACTCAAGTTTCCACTCCCTACACTAGAAAGTCGATCCTCATTCCATTATCTCAAGCCTTATAAGCCCCTTGTCTCCTAAAGTGATTAAGGATGGAGCTGAGGACCCCGCCCCCTCTGACCCCCCTCCCCTTGCCTAATGGAGTAGAACTCTGAGAGGCTTCCTAATCAGATCAGCACTCATTTCTTGACTCTCAGGTGGCATTGGTCCACAGACAAGGATGAAAACCAATGCTTGTTCAGCCAGGAAGGACAGGATGTGCCTAGAGACTTGCTTCCCAGTTGGGTAGGAGGGCCCTGCCAAATCCGGATAGAAAGGTAAACATCACACAGGAAGTGGGAAAGGAGACATGAGGACATCGTTTCCAAAGTCAGTCCCATTTATTAAATTGACTTCACAGACCAGAAATACAAAATAAAAGTAGAAATAGGCCCCTATTAGGAGCTACAGGCCTGACTTCACAAGACCCCTGATGCAGCCACTTGAACAAGACAGGAAGCAGCTTTGACCCTACAGTCAGGCAAGGCAGCCGAGGACTTGGATCCTTCAACGCACTGTGAGCAGGCAGATCGCACTCCTACCCAGTCTTTCCCCAGGTTACAAGGAGCCACCCTGGCAAAGCAGCTGAGAGTAGATGTTTCCCTTGATGCCTGCCTCAGCGAAGTGGAAGCCACCAGGAGCAGTTACTCAGATGGCACCGAGTCCAAGGATGATGTAGAAAGCCTGGAGATGTGACGGGGCAAGGACAAGAGTGTTCTTCCTCTACTCATCAGATCCTGAGGCAGAGTCCTCTGAGCTTGGAGGAGTACTGGCTAGTTCCTCTTCTTCAGAGTCCTGAAAAACCAGAGGTTTCTCTCTTAGGTAAAGATGTAATGTCCCAGACACTTTTTGGTGAAGGGTCCCTGATGCCCAGTTCCTCCTACAACTGGGCTCATCACAACCTCAGAAATGCACCTGTCCACCCTAACTTATTACTTTTATAGACCAACCACAAGCCCCATCTTGCCCACCCCAGACTCATACGCCCCTGGACCGCCACATCCCTGTCCCACCTCGCTCCGCCTCCTCTTCTTTTTGCTCTTGTTCTCTCCAGAAGAGCTCTCATCACTGGACACAAATTCTTTGCTCTTGAAGCTCTCACTTAGCTGCCTTGATGAAGACTTGGATGATGAGCCCCTAGAGGGAGTGGATTTCTTTTCCATCTTTGCTTTTACTTTCTTTTTCTTCTTAGACTTGTCCCTAGATTAGGAAAATGGAAAAGAAGCAGGCCATTAGTCTTCCCAGATTATCAGGCAGGTCACATTTCTCCTGGCTTTAATGAGGACTTTTCCCAGTACTGACCACATTATTCTCACCCTGGCAAATGTAATGTCAGCTCTGTCAGCCAAAGTGCACCAAAGGAGAGGATCATACATGAGTGCCCGGAAATGCCAGGTCATGGTCTGAAACAACTTACGCAAAACTTATCTGACACTTTTGTTTTGTAAAAAGTTCATATGGATTTTGCGCCGGGCAGTGGTGGCGCACGCCTTTAATCCCAGCACTCGGGAGGCAGAGGCAGGCGGATTTCTGTGAGTTCAAGGCTAGGCTGGACCGACAGCCTCCTACAGAGAAACCCTGTCTCATAAAACCAAAAAAAAAAAAAAAAAAAGATTGAAAAGACGGGCGTTGGTGGCACACGCCTTTAATCCCAGCACTCGGGAGGCAGAGGCAGGCGGATCTCTGTGAGTTCAAGGCTAGGCTGGACCGACAGCCTCCAAAATAATACAGAGAAACCCTGTCTCATAAAACCAAAAAAAAAAAAAAGTTCATATGGATTTTGAATTAAGCTTCACAAAATACTGTTTCTAAACCCTCCCATTATTTATTCAAATATAAAACTGATAGGGGAAAATGGGCCATATTTATCTCCTAACTCCATACAACACCTAATCTCGGCAATGGCATAAGTACTATTCCACTGCTGTCGAAAACATGTGCCACTACTCTCAATTCTAACCTGGAAAAACAAACCACTTTGCTCCTAACACTCACCTTTTGGAAGACTCCCCTCTTCCTCCTTCATACTCTTTCATGGCTTTCTCATACTCCCTCCTGGCGTCCTCCGCCTTGCGGTCCCACTCCTGTCACAAACAGTCCTTTAGACGGACGCAAGCAAATGTCTATCTACAGATGGACGCGCCACACCCGGCCCCCGCACAGCCCTTCTCACCTCTGCTCCTTCCACTGTTACTCACCTCTTTCTTCTCTTTGGACATTCCCTTCCAGATTTCGCCGGCCTTCTTGGAAAGATCTGTAATGCTGATGCCAGGATGGTCTGACTTGATCTTCTCTCTGCTGGCATTAAGCCACAACATGTATGCAGACATCGGCCTCTTAGGGGCATTTGGATCTTTACCCTTCTTCGCCTACATGAGAAAGAAACCAAATGCCATCAGCCATCCACTTCTCCCAACCATCCCAAGTTTCCCCAAGGAAACCATCTGGGGAGGGAGGAGATGCAGGGAGAACAGCTCTAAGGGCAGGAGTGGCCACTTCCTCCTTTCCCAAGAAATACCCTGGGCAGAGGCAGGGTGTCCCCTAATTCACATGCAGAGACTCACATCTGCCATGGTACTGAGAGCACGTGACAACTGAGTGCTCCGTCCTAAATGGAGCATCTCTATCACCAAGGCCGAGAGAATACAGCTAACGAGGTGGGCTGGAAGAACGCAAGAGCCTGGGAAACGGGAGGACTGCTCTGAAACTGCCACCAGACACAACATGGCTGCTGTGCCTATCGACACCAATGGATACTTGCCCAAGGCCAACAAAGATTGGGTTCTGATATTCTATCACAGATGGGAGAGGCATCCACGAGGGCTCACCCTTCCTAAGGAGCTACGTGCAGTTAACATGCAGTTGCTAGGGGAAGACGAGTCATTTGCTTCAGCGGTGCAGTCACTGGTAAGGTCTTACACATGCTACACAAGTAATCCTAACTAAACTCACCAGATACAAAGCAAAAAGACCACACATGAAAGTAAGAGATGGACTAGTTCAGAAGTTGAAGGAGGGGAACAGAGGGAAAGGGGGTATGAATAAAATCACTGTACATTGAATGTTTTAAAAATTGTTAAAAATATTAAAATTAGACAAACAAAAAACCCAGATCTTCTAGAAACAAGAGTATCTCAGGACCAATAAGAAAACCTAGAAGAAATCTACTAAAGCCACACTCGCCTACAAAGGCGCACAACCAACAGGACTGTTGGGAGTGGACGGGAGAAAGGAAACAGAAAATGGAGACACACACTCACTCACTCCCCCAGTCTAGGTGAGCCTGTACCTCTGAAGACTTCTTGCGGCTCTTGCGATCCTTGGCCATCTTGGCCCTTTTGAGCTGCTTCCGCTTCTTCTCCTCTCGGTCACTGTCCCCCTCATTACTGGAGGAGCTGGCAGAGGCGTTGCTGTCAAACCTGCCAGAGTAAGGCTTAGACTCAGCAAAGGAAGGCAGGATACAGATCTTTTCCTTCATTTTGAGACAGGGTTTCTCTGTGTAGGCCTGGCTGTCCTGGAACTCCCTCTGTAGACCAGCCTGGCCTCGAACTCAGAGATCTGCTTGCCTCTGCCTCCAAATGCTGTGATTAAAAGCGTGTGCCGCCACTGCCATGCCAGAAGTCTTGAGAAAGAAGTAAAAGGAATCTAGACATCTGCCCAGAAGGGACCAAGGGAATAACCAAGGACAGGCTCCACCACTAATTGCCACCCAGCTTCCTGCCTTTCACTAAAATGACTTCATATCCATTCTCCAGTCCCAGCCACCTCAAAGGGTTATTTGTTGATTCAAGTAAATATTTGTTGATTCAAGCAATCAAAAAACCAGAGTTTCAGTGGGCTCTTCTGCTCTAAGACAGGTAGGTTCTACTCCACTCCTGCCCTCCAGTACACGACACTGTCTCCTGCTGGCCTACAGCATACCAAGTCTTCTTCACCACTCCTTTTGCTTAAACACCTTAGCTTATACTACAATCTTTACTGCTAAAGAGAGCCTGAAAGGGGGAACCTAAGCTTCCACTGAAGCCAGTCCCTGTGCCTGACTCTCCTGTCCAATGAAGCGCATCTCCTCTGAACACACAGCTGCCGGCACCTGCCTACTGCTGAAAGGCTCCCGAGGCACGCCAGAAGCATCTGTGCCCTAACCTTTGCAAGCACAACTAGTGGGCTTCTGAAGGACTGTCACAGTAAGGTTTTGATTTTGCTGCCCCATCTTTCCGCATCAACAGTCCCAGTTTTCTGTAGGAAAGGGGCTCATTCCGACCGCAGGGCCCATTAGAGCCCGGAACATACTACCTCAAGCTCAAGAGGGCAATTGACCAGAGACAACACTATCCACTGCTGTTCACCAAGAGGTACTTCTGGGTGTTCAGCTATCCACATTAAGCCTGCCTAGACCTTTGAGGGACATAAAGCAAGCTAAGAATAGTAAAATCAGAAGCAAGATTCCTCACAGCTTCTGAGCACCAAGATCCAATAGTGCCTACGGTCAACTACATTCCTGTACTCTCCAATCACAGAAACAAAAGCAAAACACACACTTAACCCTGTGGACCAGGGTTAGCCTTCTCACTCTCGAGGAGGAGAACCAGGAGTCTTGACTGATTGATATAGCACAACGGTATTACTGTTATACTGTCACTGGCAAGTGAGGACTGCCAGCATGCAAAAGCACTAGCTCTCATTCCCATTCTCTTTCCATTTCTCTGGGGTTTTTTGTGTTGGTTTTGGTTTTGGTTTTTCAAGTCAGGGTTCCCTCTGTGAAGCTTTGGAGCCTGTCATGGAACTGGCTTTGTAGACCAAGCTGGCCTTGAACTCACAGAGATCTGCCTCCCTCTTTGTCTCCTGAGTGCTGGATTAAAGGGGTGCGCCACCACCACCCGGCTCATTTCTCTAGTTTTCAAGCATGCTATGCACTAATAAATTCCTTGACACTCTTGACAAATACTTTCATGTCTCACTTCACTGGAGGTCATGTTTCCATCCTGGATCACTGGCTAAGACTGGGACATGATACTCAGAAACCCTTAAATTTATAGGTCACAATCTTATCCCTGTGAGGTCCAATCAAAACTCACTCCTCTGCCACATCGTCTTCCTCTTCACCAGGGTTGAAGGACTCATCTAAGAAAGAACACAGACGGCATCAACTTCTACTCTCGAGGAAGTCCCATCCCTTACCCAGACACCCAGCCTAGACCACAGGGTACAGCCTGACTGCTCCAGGCCCCAGCACAGAGGCTAGCCCACCGGTTTCTTCTCCTGAGTCATCACTGCTGTCATTGGCATTCTCCTCCCGGATCTTGCCCTCCTCCTTCATCCTCTCCAAATAGGCATCATGCTGGTCTTCATCAGAGTCAGCATAATCATCATAGCTTGGGTTCATGCCCTAGCCAAGGAAAAGATGAGTGTCAGACATCCTGGTCAAGCCAGAACTCCTCAGCACTCAAAAGCATTTCCCCACATCTGTGAAATCAGACCAGCAGTTCCCAGGAGCCCCTGAGCAGGAATGTCCACACAGCCAACATGCAGGGCCTACTAGACTGAGTTAATCCAAGCCCCTCCCTTTCCTGGCCCCACAAGGGCTCCTAAGAGGCTGCATAGACTGATCTAAGGCCATGCAGAGAGAACCTGCTCAGGAAGGGGAAGGAGCCACACGCACCTCCTTTTTCTATAAGGGTAAGAAAAGAAGAGAAAGAGTGAAAAAGAAGCCACCAAGTCTCCGCTCCTTTCTCCTCTACAGAAAGAAGACGAGAGGGGCATATCCTTCCCACAGATACCTCTTTCAATCCTCTGTTTTTGATGTTGAGTTTTTTTGCATTGACAAAATCAAACAGCTTTCCATACTCCTCTCTGTGAGGGGAGACAAACATTGTTACCAGATGGTTAGAACCAACTCAGGTAGACTAAATGATGTTCTGATACTGACAGGCTGGGTGGAACTGGAGCTCATGGCTACACTACCCAGGACATCAGTAGGTTAGACACAGCCCTGAAGAGTTATGGGGCAGAAAAGACCGACAGGGGTATAACTAGCTAATCACCAAATAGGCCCAGGGCAAGGCATTATGGGAAGGGAGATTTTCATCTTTTTACTGGTCTGCATTTCACCATTTGCTGGGCTGTTATGAGGATTTGTTTGTTGTTTTGTTTTGCTTTTTTCGAGACAGGGTTTCTCTGTATTGTTTTGGAGGCTGTCCTGGAACTCTCTCGGTAGACCAGGCTGGTCTCGAACTCAGAGATCCACCTGCCTCTGCCTCCCGCGTGCTGGGATTAAAGGCATGCGCCACCAACGCCTAGCTTGTTACAAGGATTAAACACAAAGATGTTTGTAAGATGTTTAGCTCACAGCTGAGTATATTCAGTAAACATTAGCTGCTGTGTTCCTGGACACAAAGCTCATTCCAGGAAAGAAAGAGATAATATTTCCACCATGGGGGGAGTAGAGGAGAATAAGTCAGAACCAATGCACACAGCTTTCATAAAAGAAAAAATAACGTATGTAAGGACAGAAAACAAAAGACAGATACATTTCTAAAGTCTGAGTACTGGAAAGATCAGAGCTCAGAAAAAAATGAAAGAAAATTCAACTCAGCTAGGAAAGTCCAACCATGGATCCAGAAAGGACCCGAGGCCAGGCTAAGCTTCCCAGTAGAGGTGGGATCAAGGTCAGGACAACCAGGAGGTAACCAGAGGAAGTTCTTACCTCCAGAGGAAGTTCTTACCTCTCGATGCTGCTGAAGGTATACTGAGTGCCCTGCTTGGTCTCAATTTCAAAGTCGAAGGAACGAGTGGTTGTGGTGCCTCGGGCAAAGTTGACAAAAGAGATCTCATCAAAGCGGATGTGCACAGGGGGCTTGTGCACATAGATGAAGCCCCGCTCCAGTGGGTACAGGAGTCCCGAGCTGGCCTTATAGGAGCAAGTGATACACTGGGCCCCGGAGTGCCTGATGGAGGGTTCGGGGAGTCTGGTCAGCACTGACCACAGCAGAGACACAGGGCACATGTGGTGGTAGCAACACAAACGCCCAGACCCTCAGAAGTCACTCCCACCACGTAGCTTTGACAGAGGTACTGACAATTATAACAAGTGCACCCACGCTTCTATTAGAGGGTACCCATCACAGCAAAGGGCTCATTACTAAGGCGACAGGACACTTCCCACCCACGCCACCCCCATCCTCAGCGGCAGGACTTCAACCCACATTCTCACCCTTGGAAGTTGCCCGGGACTGTGATTTTACGGTTTACAAGTGCTTTCATGACCCGGCTGACCATCTCGTAGAGGGATCCTGACATGTTCTTGGTAAGCCGCCCCTCAAAGCGTTTCTCCACTTCTTCCCTACGAACAAGGCGAGACAAGGTCCAGTGGCAGGCCTACTCCCTGCCTGGACAGCGGCAAGAAACAGGTCCAGGGAGATACTTACTCACTCATGTTGAGAGTCAAGGAAATATCCTCATCCTTGGAGAAGAGGAGGATCAGGAAGTGGTAACGGGTTTGGCCCTGCTTGATGGGGGGATCCAGGCTGATCTGGTAAGGACAGTGGGCAAGGCTGTTGAGACCCAGGTAACTATACAATACAGAATTCTATCTACTGAAGCACCCCAGCAGTCTTGCTCACCACAAAGAACATCTGTCTCTGATCCTTGTGGGGCAGCAGAAAGAGACGGAGAACTGTAGTATAGGGGATCTTGTAGTCAAAGGTCTTGCCATGCAGGTGTAGAAAGGTAGGGTAGATCCGGATATCGTAACGACCACGAGGAGTCAAACACTGCAGCTCCCGGAAGATGCAGATGGCATCTCCAGTGGCCTGGATCACATCTGCCTTTGACAAAACATTCTGGGCAAAGGCCTGCAACCACACATGGGTAATCACAGTGAACCTCGGCTTCCAGGCCAGCCAGCCAAAGCCTACTCAGCAATATCTAGCAGCCCAGCCAGCAGAAGCCTCACCTCTACAGGGTCCACACCATCTTCCTGGGTGGGAGGGACATAGAAGCGCACCTCCATGAGAGACACTTCAGCATCATCATTCTGGTGGAATTCCAGGGTCACCTCATTCTTGCCTGTTGTACACTGGGACACATTGCTTAGGGGTATCTCAAAGACTGGCTGATCACCAATGTCAAAAGAAAGCAGCTGTCCTGTGAGGAAAGGGTTATTCAAGCCACAAACTCCTCCCTGAGTCTGCAGGAGCATTCCCACCAGCCCCAAGTTCCAGGAGGAGGGAGGACCACAGGAACTTTGTTCACACTGTACCACGACCAGGCACAGTGCCTGATACATGCTAAACACACAAACTGGGAATCAGAAACTAGAGCAGAGTTAAGGAAGGTACCATTTGAAGACCTTCATCCCACCTTCTCCCCAAACCTCAATCTTCCTCACTCACCACCAAACTTCACTGTCCCCCAGTTCCAGCCCTTCACACACAGATCCTTCTCCATTAGCTCAAGGCGATAGTGAGTTTTGAAGAAATCAGAGAGTTTCTCAAACTCCTGTAAATTGTAAGGACAACACCAGTAAACCCTCTAGACCTTAATACAACTTAAAAGTCCTATTTTCTAGTTCAGAAAAAAGTTCAGCAATGTATCCTTTATCAGAAACCATAGTTAACTAAGCATGTCAATTCAAAAACTGTTTAAAAACAATTTTACTTTGCTACCAGAGGCTGTTTCTGGGACCCAGATGCCCTCAGCCACACTCTCACAGATGTCCTTAGTCTTTTTTGTTTGTTTTTGGAGGCAGGGCTTCTCTGTGTAACAGCCCTGGCTATCTTAGAACTTGCTTTTTAGATCAGGCAGGCCTTGAACTCACAGAGATCTGCCTCCAGCGTGCTGAGATTAAAGCATGAGCTACCACTGCCTGGCTACTTAAATCGGTGCTAGTGACATGATGACTTTGTGGTTAAAAGTTCTTGTTTTCTGCCAGTGTTGGTGGCACGTGCCTTTAATCCCAGCACTCGGGAGGCAGAGGCAAGCGGATCTCTGTGAGTTCGAGGCCAGCCTGGTCTACAGAGAAAGTTTCAGGACAGCCTCCAAAACAATACAGAGAAACCCCCGTCTCAAAAAAAACAAAAAACAAAATAAATAAATAAAACTATCTTTTCATACCATCACCCCCCAAAAAAAAACCCAGGCTAGGAGAGGAGTAAAGGAACTTCCATTCCCAGATGTATGAATCACCTTGCTGACTTTTTAAACTCTGTGTAGGTGCTCTTTTGATGAAACTGGATATTAAAACCAAGTAACTCAAACAGTTTGAAATGGAAAAACAAAATCCCAGAGCTAAGATTCTGAAGCAAGTTAAGATTCTGAACTAGGACAGAAGGAGCAAGTAGAAACCACTATCTAAAATAAGATGTGAAAAAACTTGGAGTACGGGTACAAAGAAATTCACAAGACATGTGCACTGAAAACAGTAGTTTTTTGTTTAACAGTCTCCAGTAGCCCTGCTCTGAGGAGTCCAAACAAGCAATGACATGATTATCAGAACACCAACTGTCTGTAGAAGATTAAAAATAAACAAGGCAGGGCAGTTACAAAAGGAGAGAGTCATGGCAACAAGATCTCTCACCGATTCTCGGAAGCCATCATACTTGTAGACATGGCCATTCTTTGTGAGCAGTTTAAGTCCGTGGCCCAGCGCTACCCGGCGCCAGATGCCTTCTGTCAACTCCCCAGCCTGGATATTGTCCACTTTGCCGGTCTTGCTGTTCTTAAAGATGATGCCCTGGCGACTCAATCGTAGCCTCCCATCATTCTGCCCAAAATACAGAGCCAGATTCAGAACAGGTCACTGAGTAGCAGACTCACTTTACCCCTTGCCTGTGTGGTGCTGTTGCGGGACAGCCAGATTATCAATGGGAAAGCAACAGGTCAAGCAGTGAGATCAAGTCAAAAGACACAAGGGGCCTGCAAGCGTGGCTCTGGTATCCAGACCCTGTAAGGGCCCCCGTTTCCTGGTTTTTAACACTGGGGTTTAGGATAGATATGCACGTGCAACCTCTTCAAACTCAAGATCACAACTCTTGAGACTCTGCCGCTACTTTTGCTTGGGGAAACACTGGAAACCCTATTTCCAGAACAGCAGCCAGGGTTAAGCTTTTCTTAATGGACACGAACTCTTCCCAATTTCTGCCTTTATTAAAAGACCAAGCCATTCTCACCATGGACCCTTTCACCTCCTGGAAGATGTCGTTGAACTCCAGTGTCTCTGCCATATTCACCTGTCCTGGTGGCCTGAGCACAGAGCCCTAGGCTGCACCAGAAGAGAACGAACCACCCTTTTTTGGGAGCTGGGTCCCAATTCCTGGTGAGGTGTGTAGATGTTCAGCTGGGTGGGAATCTGAATTCGGGAAGGAGATTGATAAAACAAGTAAAGACGCCACCTTACTCCGCTCACCCATGGATAGCTGTGCCTGGACTGGATTGTCTCAAGCTCTCCACTGCTTTGAGGACCTTACAGACCCAGCTCTGCAGCGTTCCTGAGGCCAAGGCCCAGGACCCTAGATGCAGAACCAGGCCTGTAGCGGCGCTTACACCCTAACCCGACACCCTCTCGGGACGTTCCATCTACAGCCAAAGGCAACAATCGGCGGAACCCCGGGACCAGCTCAGAGAGCGCACCTCAACTCGCTGAGGGTAGTGTCGCGATCCCAGCGATCCCACCACCCCGAGCCCCCCCCCCCGCCCGACCCACGTTTCTCCCCCTCCTTTTAATATGGATTCGCCCAGTGCCGGCGAATTTGAACGCGGAACGATCCATCTCGAGCGTCCCGCGGGGGAGCGGGGCCCATGCACACCCGAGACCCGGGATCGCGACCACCCACCTCTTCAAGCTGCAACCTCGCGACGGCACAGCGCGGGCGGTGGGCGCAGGGGGACGCGGGGGAGGAGGTAGGGATGCGGGGGAGGGGACGCCGGGGAAGCTTTTCCCGCGTGCGCGGTCCCGCGTCCCGCCACCGGAAGTCGCGCACAGACCATAGAGAGGAAGGCCTGGCTAGAAAGACACCAGCCGGGCCGACCAACGGGACCGTGGCCTAGAGCGTCGGTACCTTGGGCTAGGGAAGCGAGGGTCTTGCTGTGGAATCCCGTGCGGCTGGATTCTTGACTAGGAGCTCGCTTGAGAAAGTTACAAGCCGCTCTAAAAAGCGTAGATTCTGAAGAGAAACTATGAAGTTTTATCAGGCTTTCAGGTTTGTGCGTTGGAATCCTTCATTACCCTCTCTGCTGTGAAACAGTCTGGGAAGGAGTCTTTTGGAACAAGAAAAATACAGAGCTATGGCCAAAATGACGCCCCCACTAGCTGCAAAGGGAATGCGGGTGTCGGTGACTGTGCATGCTTTCCAGCTGTATCCTGGCAAGTGGATCGGGCCCTTTCTGAAATGAGTTCACCTTCCACCCCCAACATCCCATCCATATCCCTCATTTGTGGGTTCTCGGGAAGAGCCTGGCAGATGGCCGCATTAACTTCAAGTGCTGGTGTCAGATTTACCTTTGAGCTAGAACTTACTTGAAACCACATCAGCCTGAGTTGGCAGAAGCCGGATGCCCTCACATAGCACCAGCTTCCATCCTGCAAACTCTGAAGCCGGGTCTGAAAGAGATGCTTGAGTTTATTCTCGCCCTTCCTCATTTTACAGATGAGAAAAGTGAAACACACAAAAGATTCGCTCAGGGTGTCGGTGAATTGGCATCAAAGCTAGAGCCTAGAATTCAGATTCCGTAACATCAGCCTTTTATCATAATCATGAGGGCCCAGCCTTTAGAGTAATTGCTAGCATGTGTCCTGCATAAAGACAGGATATTTAAACTCATTCCTGACCATCACGACACTGGTTTGCTAACTCAATCCCGGCACATGAGATAGTCAAAATACATTCTTGCCATCTAGAATTCGTGGCTTTAACCACTCGGTTAAACACTGCTATTGCTAGCACTACTTAGCTAAGTCAAACTGTGCTTAAGACATGTAATGAGAGCCTATTGTTAATGCAGCACATTTCTAGGATTTGAGGAAACCGTTGAAGATGGTTGAAACAGTTCCAGCCTTTCAGAAGCATATACCCTAACCAAAGATTTGAATAACCTGGGGGTAGAAAAGAAAATTCAGTAATTTCTATACAACAAGGATGGTTTCAGCCACTGCGGCCAACTGCAGTTAGAAGTAAGTGAATTTCCACTTTGCAGTGGTGCAAACCTGTAATCGAAACACTCGGGGAGACTGAGGCAGGAGGACTGTGAGTTTGAGGCGTAACAACATAGCAAGTTTGAGAGCCAGGGAACACAATGAGATTCTGGAGGACAGAGAGGAGGGGATGGTAGGAAATACGTGAGTCTTCCTCCCAGGAGACACAGGAACCCTTTCTGGTGCTGTTAGGTGGAAATCAGCAGACGCAGGCTCAGGTGGATCAGCTAACTCAGGAATGGGCCCCTACAAGGGGTTTTGGAGAATACGACGCAGCTGATGAGCTGTGGTAGACACACAGGCATAAGAGAACAGAATAGAAACAGTAGACAGAGTGCAGATAAAGCATGAGTCCCAGAGGGCCCTCGCCAGCTGCATCCCAGGCAATCTGGAGCCCGCATTGGAGACCCCACCCCTGCTGTGACATCACAGGGGAGTGGAGTGAAGACGAATAAAAAGGTGGTCCGCCGCCCTGGCCCTAGACTGTTGGCAGCCAGAGTATCAAGAGGAGAGAGACTAGGCACTGACTACAATTGCCTGGCTTACAGGATCTGGCTGTATTCCTCAGGTCCCACTAAGTGGCCAGTTCAGGCCTTGATCTCTTTCTCCCTGCCCTGAGGTCATCTCCTTGGGCTGCCATCTACCGCCCTTCTGAGTGGCTGGGAGCACCCTCTCAGTATGAACTGTATATCAGACTTCTTCACCTACGAGACTACCAAGTCTGTGGTTGTGAAGAGCTGGACCATTGGGATCATCAACCGAGCTGTCCAGCTGCTGATCATCTCCTACTTTGTGGGGTGAGTCCATGGCCCTTCAGTCCCGGGACGGGAGGGCTACCTGATGTCCTTCTCTCCCTCTCCCAAGACTGCTCTGCAGCTTCCAGAGCTTCTCTGAGAAACACTTTGATCTGGGAGAGCCATGTCCTCGGGATTGGCCTCTGCCACTCCCAATCAGTCCCATCCTCAGGTGGATTATTTTACCCAGTAACTCTCCCAGGGCTGGAAAATGATTCTAGACACATGCTCTAAGAATAGGTGCATTCCCTGGGCAGGAGAGGACCCATATGGTCCTTCCCAAACAGACAAAAAAAAAAGGCAAACCCCTCCCCACATGTTTCCATTCCCCTCAATCGAGTCTGAGATACAGGAGCACAGGAAGGAGGGAGGCACTGAAACCAGGAAGATGGGTTGATGTGTGGAAGAGGAAGTGGCTGGGGAGGGAAAGAGAACACTGGGTTTCACTTAGAGTTAGGAATTGTTCCTGCCGCGGGCTAGATGGTGAGAGGTTAAGAAACCAAGACACCCTTGTTCTTGGAGAGTAGGACAAAGGACGGACGTGCCCCTCAAGGTAGAGCGAGGCATAGGTATAGAGACATCCAAGGAAAGAGTTGCCAAACAGAAAAGTTCCTTCTCTGATTTAGTGTGGGACTCTTCCCCCCCAAGAATGTAGAAATGCTACCCATTGTTAAAAGTCATAAATTTGTCCCTCTACCTGACTCTGTGCTGGAAGACTCATGCTAGGGGCCAGCACACACACACACACACACACACACACACACACACACACACACACAAAGGGACTTGAGCAAACAATGGCTAGGAGGAAAACACAGGTCTGTCCTTCTTGTGGTCATTTCTACACACTGGTTGGCACCAGGAAATGCAGGCAGAAACCTCAAGGGTTTTCTTTTCTGGCTTTCGGGTCTGTGGTCGCTTGCTGTTCCTTGAGACAATGAGTCTGTTTATGAAAGACAGCAAGCCACTGACTAGGTCATGAGTTAATTCAGGCAAATCAAAGAATACATCCTGTGTGCCTGTGGGCTGGAGCTGAAAGGTTGCAGTAATGTGGAGAGCTTGGTGTGTGGACAGTGGGCAGATGTGGTTTTTTAAAGTGATTTTTGCTTCATGGCTTTTATGAACGCCAGTAGACTTCGGCATTCCAGTGTATAACGAGGCTATATAGCCTTGTGAAGACATCAGAAGGAATTCAAGCTATGAAGTAGAATTAAATGGCCTTGAAACTACTTTCCTGTGTTGTTTTGTGAGAGATGTTTAGAAATGTTCCATATCCCTGTCTCCAAAGTTTGGCTCAAAATTGGTTCCTTTTTGGTTGACTGGTTTTTTTGTTGTTGTTTTTTTTCTTTAAGACAGTATCCCAGACTGTCCTTGAACTTGCTACGTAGGTGAAAATGACCTTGGATTCTTAATCCTCCTAGTGCTGGGATTACAGGTGTGGGCCGCCACATTGAGTTTGTGTGATGCTGGCACGTTGAACCCAAGGCTTTGTGCATATTAGGTAGGCACTGTACCAATTGAGCTACATCCTCAGCCTTAGAGTTAGTTCTTAAGCCTTCTGTGTTCACATATATATTCAGTGCCTTAACTGCTGATCGTCACAGGATGGAGTATTGGTCCAAATGAGTACAAAAGCTGTTTCAGCACATTCCTAACCTGGCCTGGTTCTCCTGGCTCCAGGCAGGACATTGATGGAAGACAGAGACAGCCGTCTCCTGGACTAGACCCCTTAACCCTACACTGCCCTTGACTGCCCCTCATCAGAATCAGATTGAATCCTCCAGTGCTGGGGGCTTGCGTCCAGTCTGCTCAAGGGAGCATCAGAGGCTCTTTGGAGTCTTCATATGCAACCCCATCCATCTACCAGCCTGACAGCTCCCCATGGAACAGTGCCTTGCAGTTACATCAGCATACTCAGCAACCCAGCCCCCTGGCCCAGGCTGTTTATAGGAGCCCAACACCACGTGACTTCATGAATCCATTGTGATCAATTTAACAAAAGTGCATCAAGCATCTCTTCATGCCAGGCATTGTGCACTGAGGGTAGAGCAGTGGACAAGAGCAGACAGGGTCTTTATCCTATGAGCATCACACCAGAGAATGTGGCAGGAAGTGGATATTAGCCCAGTGATCCCCACAAACAAATGCTACTTTAACGGTGTCTAAAATGTGCACAACACTAAAAGTGCTGCCACTGTAGAGGCACTTGGCTACATCTAGAAACCGAGGGGAGTTTTCTGGAAGTGCCAAATCCAACCCAGGTTCTAAAGGATGAGTTGAAGCAACCAGATGAGAAAAAGGAAGGACGAAGGCCCAAGGCAGAGAACCCTCCTCTGTGGAGGGAAAGAGCTTGATCTGGGGAAAGGAGAAAAGAAGTTTGTTCGAGGAGAGGCTAGAGTGTGGAAGGACCCCTAGAAGCAGAGGTCAGACCTGGCATCCCACCAGAGCCTTTGTTTTCCCAGGAGAGTAAAGAATGTGGCAGAAGTTACCGACACTGCTCACCTGCTCTGTGTGGCTGGGACTAAGGAAGAGCCCTGTGATGAGATCTGAGCTGCCTGATGTGTCCAAGGGTTAAAGGGAGTAGAAGTGAATGTGGGGAAACCTAAAGGAGAGAGATAACACTACCTAGACTCAATAGAAAGGGTTTTAATTTTTTTTCATTTATGTTACTCGTTTTGTCGGTTAGTGGAGCATGGGTATGAGTACAGGCAAGAGAACAATGGGGTTGGGGGTGGGGCATCAGTTCTCTCCTTCCACCAGTGAGCTCCAAAGACAAAACTCAGGTCCTCAGGCTTGACAACAAGTACTTTTACCCACTGAACCAACCTGCCTCTGTCCTTTGAAAGGATACTTGATGAATGCTGTGGTGTTGGCACTTACGTGGTACCTGAATCTTTTCCTTGTTATTTTCTGCCAGGGAGACAGTGTCTGATTTCCCCGCCCACAAGACAGGACACACCGCTTCAGCTAGGAAGTGTGTAACGTGAACCAAGTTCTCATCTTATCCACACACAGCAACACACAACCAAACCATCCAGTCTCCAACCTCAGCTACCTGCTGTGCTTTTCACCAGTTCACGAGATGCCTTCACCCACCCTAGGTGTACCAGAAGCTGGGGATACCATGCTTGGGACCCCCAGGAAGCACCCCCAGTTCCTTGTCAGCACACTAAGTGACACGCTGGGAGGATTAGTTGGGATCCCTCATCCTCTAGGTACACCCATTGTTGCCTGCTTTCTCCCTACACCACAGCTTCAGGACGAAGGGACTACATGGTGTGACAGCCCTGCTTTGACACCACCTTGACACAGACCTGTTCGCCTCAGTCCCAAGGTCTAGGAAATGGGTGCAAGAGTGCCTCCTGTCAGGGTGTTCTGGGATGAGAGATGCTAAGTGCTTCTCCCGAGATGGTGACTCAGTAGTGTTAAGCTATATGTGGTGGTTATTGTTGTTCCTAGACTCCCCGCTGTGCCTCGCTCTTTTCCTCTGCCCTGCTCACACCTTCCTCAAAAGACCCCCCTCCTCTGACACACACGACTGCACGCATTTCACGCTCACTCCCCAGCCTCCTCCTCCTCCACTCCTGGGGGTAGACGGGAGGGTGCTGGGATGCTGCTTGGGCCTCTTTCCTGCACATCCCACCTGCCAAGGAGCTGCCACCGCCTTCCGCTCTATAAATAATAAACCAGAAATGCAAGGGGAAGAAAAAAGAAGTCAGAGCAGCAGAGTAAATGCCAAGAATCAGAGGCTTAGTCCTGCTGCATCTCCTAAGCCCTGGCCTCTAGAGACAGCCTCAGCCCCTCTGTTCTGGAAATGAAGCAACCCCTCACCTCCCATTGCTAGCTACCCTGATGACGTTCTCAGCCCCATGGGGCCACTGAAATTCTTCCATTTGTTAACTCAGAGAGAATTCTAAAGTGGCCTCTCCTCCCTACTGGGCATACAGGAGTCTTAAAGAAAGGAGGAGGAAGAGAGGCGACTGGTTAATTGTTTCTCCACCTCAAGCCCCTTCCCCCTGAAACCTTCCTGAGTTAGGGGATGCTTTTCTGTCAGTGAAGCAGGGGGCTGACCTGGGATGTAGCTAGAGACCCTACAGTGGTGTGGCTGGGAGTGGTCCAGAGCAGACTGCTGTGTGGAGCCCACTTGGAGCCCACTTCCCAGCTACGTTACTTTGGGCAAGTCAGCACACCCTTTTGTTTCCCTGATCATGGCACAATGGTCATGATGCAGCTGTCTCACAAAGGCTTTATGGTCTGGGTCAACGTAGTGTCATATCTTGGTGTATGAAAGACACTCTGAATGCTCTTTGCATTTACAAGCCTGCCTTCACGTTAAGGACAGGGTACTGACCTCAAAGAACCGTTTCCTTAGCTCAACACCAAGAAGCATGACAGTCCTGTGACAAGGCACCCTGGAGGTCCAGAAATCTGTTTGGGCTGTGGCTTACTCTCTGATGAGTGGTCAGCAGCAGCCACCATCTTAGCTGAACTAGAATCAGGCCCCCAGACCTCATTCCTCAGCATTCCAGAGGGCATAAGGCCATGAGCTAATGGTGCTCTTTCGGATCACTTCCTTGGGTTCTGTAACAAGATGCTGCCTTCATCTCTGTTGGAACGTAACACAGTGAATGAGACCTTAATGAAATTCCTCCCCTTCAAAAAAGAAAGAAAGAAAGAAAGAAACTATTGCAAGAGCGGTAAAGCAAACAGCACTGCAGACTTCTATAAAGGCGTGGTGCTCAGAGGACCATTTTACAAGGATGTGGATAATGCTTAATGGTGCATTAATCAACTTACCGGCTGCTACAAGGCAGCCATAGTAAAGCAGGTAACAGGTTCAGAGCCATTTGGCAGAGCTGCGACTCCACCCTCTTTCTCTCAGGCAAGAAAGCATTCAGAATCCAAGTGGATGGTGCTACAAAAAGAAGCAGGTAAATACAAGAGATGGTTATGCTAATTCATTTAATAGACTCATTCTATAATGTATATATGCACCAAAACATTCACAGTGTGCCCCTTAGCTACAGACAATGATTGCTTGCCAATTAAAAGTTAAAACCATGGCGGGGCTGAATGGGTACAGTGCTTGCCTTGCAAGCACAAGGACTTAAGTTCAATCCCCACAACTTGTGTGAAAAAGACCTGGCATTGTGGCACATGCTTCTAATCCCAGTGCTGAAGAAATGGAGACTGGTATTTGTTGGCCAGTCAGTCTAGCTCAGTTGGAGAGTGCCAGGTAAAAGTGAGAAATATATGGATGGATGGATGGATGGATGGATGGATGGATGGATGGATGGATGGATGGATGGATTGACGGACGGATGGATAGATGATACATAGATGAGAGACCCTGTCACAGATAGATAATAGATATATAGATAGGTAGGAGATAGGTAGGTAGGTAGATAGATAGATAGATAGACAGACAGACAATAGACGAGTAAGAAAGCCTTTGTGTACCTTTGTGTAAAGCTACCTTCCACCACGCCTGAAAACCTGTGTTCAATCCCCAAGACCCACAGAATAGAAGAAAAGAACTGGATCCCATAAGTTACCCTCTGACCTCGCCATGTATACCATGGCGTACACATACCAACTCCCACAGAATTAACTAAAAAGTAGCTAACTTTTGAGGAATTACATACACAGCACAACACACACACACACACACACACACACACACACACACACACACACACACACACACACGGGGGGGGGAGAGCTGTAAAAGTAAAGGGAGAAGAACTTGAGTAAGTAAAGCCCCTCTGTGGGGTGGTACTGAACCACGAAGAGGCCTCCGGAAGATCAGCCTGTGCTTGCTGTAAGCGAGACTGTGTCTATCCTACAAGTGACTCTACCTCCCTTATCCCCTTAGTGACCTGAAAGCTGCTTCCTTCTGAACCTTCTAACAGTATAGGGACCTCAAAGTTCAAACAGTCCACCATCCACCCAAGAGAAATACCTCCTCAGCATACGGAACACGAAAGAGCAAGCTCCCCAGTCTTCCCAGCCACGTGCTGTCCATCACCTTCTGAAGCAGCAGTTCATGGCCAACTCAGTGACAGGAGTTCCTGGGCGGGACACTCACTGCCTCCTCTTAAGGGCCTGATGCCTGTCCAACCCAAGTCCTGCCTCTGCAGCTGCCCTGCCAGAGGTGCCCACAGCAAGGTATTTCCTGCGCTAAACTGTCCCAGACTCCTTCTGTCATCTTCTCCCGATGCAGGTTCCCAACCTTTGGTAGAGGCAGCAAATGACATTATCCCAGTCTTTCCAAAGAATGCTGTTCGATTCTGCCAACTGTCAGTTCTCTCTCCCAAACTGGCTTCTGCGATCCAGTAAGCTGAGCCAGTGCTGGAGTGTACCTCAGTGCTGGAGTGTACCTCAGTGCTGGAGTGTACCTCAGTGCTGGAGTGTACCTCAGTGCTGGAGTGTACCTCAGTGCTGGAGTGTACCTCAGTGCTGGAGTGTACCTCAGTGCTGGAGTGTACCTCAGTGCTGGAGTGTACCTCAGTGCTGGAGTGTACCTCAGTGCTGGAGTGTACCTCAGTGCTGGAGTGTACCTCAGTGCTGGAGTGTACCTCAGTGCTGGAGTGTACCTCAGTGCTGGAGTGTACCTCAGTGCTGGAGTGTACCTCAGTGCTGGAGTGTACCTCAGTGCTGGAGTGTACCTCAGTGCTGGAGTGTACCTCAGTGCTGGAGTGTACCTCAGTGCTGGAGTGTACCTCAGTGCTGGAGTGTACCTCAGTGCTGGAGTGTACCTCAGTGCTGGAGTGTACCTCAGTGCTGGAGTGTACCTCAGTGCTGGAGTGTACCTCAGTGCTGGAGTGCCATCCTCAGCACTGCAATACAGTAGCCATAGTGTGGTGATGACAATGATAAGATTAACAAAATGCAGCGTATTTGTTGTATAGAGTGTGCACATTCCCCCAAACCCATCTGGTGGATTTCCTCACCTACAGAATAATGACAGTGGCTGCATTGGCCTTCTAGTGTGCCACCAGGCCAGCTACAGGTATAGGGACTGAGTGTCTTGACCCCTGAGGGCTGTGATGGCTTTTTCACACAGGAGGCAGTCCTTTACAGACGAGCAGAGTCAGCAGTCCAAGGCTCTCCCTGCTGCCCGGGATGTCTAGGAGGGTCTGTAAAAGCGGGTGGGAGTGGAAGAAAGGGATTCTTGCCTTACTTAGCTGCTTGCTGACACAATGGCAACACTGTGGGGGAGACAGGTAATGACCACTAGGTGGAAGCACAGTGCAAGGAATAAGATCAGCATCCCGCCTTCCCAGCAGTGTTGGCCTCCCAGGCAGAGGCACAACCACTGCCCACGCCCACTTCCTCCTAATTTCCCTGCTGACCCTTGGCCGGATGAAAACTGCCAAGCAGCCTGCTCCAAGGACCTTTATCCGTTTCTTTCTTGAATGTCTGCTGTCTTCCTGGCACACAGGGCACAGCCGTGAATAAAGCTTGGGACACACAGCGTCTGCAGCCCGAGACCTTCTGTCTCTTCTCTCTCCATGGCGCCTGCCAGAGGGGGGACGTTGTTATCAGCAGTAGTTACTTTTGGCCCACAAAGGGGTGGAAATTCCATCTTAGGAGTAAAATAAAGAAAAACTCGATGTTTTGTATGTCACAAGTAGGCTGGGACTGTAGCTCAATATTGATAGAGCACTTTCCTAGAAATCTAGAGTCCCCGGTGCAATCTTTTAATAAACGATGCCAGGCATGGCAGTGTACACTGGTAAGCCAGTGCCGGTGTGTGTAGATGGGTGGATAGAGGGCTCACTGGCCAGCCAGTCTAGCCAGCCACCGAGTACCAGGTTCAATAAGACCTTGTTTCAAAAGAGATAAGGTGGACAGTGATAGAGGTGATGCTGGAATGTCTATCTCAGTATCTGATGTCATAGTGGCACACACCTTTAATCCTGGCACTTCAGAGACAGAGACAGGTGCACCTCTGTGAGTTCAAGACCAGCCTGGTCTACAGAATGAGTTCTAGTCCAGCCAGGGCTACACAGTAAGACTCTGCTTCAGAAAGAATAAAACCAATATCAACTTATGGCCTCCAAACATGTACACCACATGGCACATGCTGGAATGTTAAGTTTTCATAGGAAGATAATTAGAAGAAGAAGCTCAAAAGTGCTCCCCAAAGGTGGCTACAAAGACTCACTGAACTAACCCAGGACTCATCCTGGTTTCTACCCGCAACATATGTTCCTACCAAGTACACCCATATGACTCTAATGTTGGCAGGAGGGAGAGTTTTCCTAGCCCCTGTCTTGTGAGCCTGTGGACCCTTTCTCTGTCCCTGCAGGTGGGTTTTCTTGCACGAGAAGGCCTACCAAGTGCGGGACACAGCCATTGAGTCCTCAGTAGTAACAAAGGTGAAAGGCTTCGGACGCTATGCCAACAGAGTCATGGACGTGTCAGATTATGTGACCCCACCCCAGGTATGGAGCCCTGCCCTAGGGACATGTGCATGCCTGCATCTGGGGAGAGTGGGGACAGAGGCGCAGGCATGCTGAACCAGCCACTGCAGTACTGTTGGGGGAACAAGAACCTGTCCTCCAAAGTGCAGATCCATAAGGAAGCTGGGCTCCCCCGCCCCCGACTCTGTCATGCCTGCGCTTTCGTGGAGAGCGAGAGGGGCCACCAGGTGGTTAGAAAAGTCGGTTTGAATGCCAGCCGCGCACCTCGCTAGCCCTGCCACCTTGGCCAAATCACAGGCAGACTGGGGCTTCCTCTTCTGTAGGGCAGAGATCCCTTCTTGGTCTGCAGATTGGGATGGGGCTTTTTTTTTTTTCCCCTCTCCCTTCTTCTCCCAAGGGCACCTCTGTCTTCGTCATCATCACCAAGATGATCGTTACTGAAAATCAAATGCAAGGATTCTGTCCAGAGGTGAGTGGAGCAGATCACGGAAGCGTATTGGTAGGAGCAGGGTATGTGGTGTGACTAGAGGCCCATAGTCTAGCCTTGGAGCTGTGACTGGACCTGCCACCCACCGGAAGCCACAGCCACAGGGACTTGTGGGAGGCAATGGGGACTAATGGGTTGACCAGGGCCGAGGGAAAGCCCTTCATACACCTGTGACCCTGTCCCCCACAGAATGAGGAGAAGTACCGCTGTGAGTCTGACAGCCAGTGTGGGCCTGAGCGCTTCCCGGGTGGGGGTGAGTGCAGCCCTTTCCTCCACCCCACCCCCAACTCCAAGCCTTCATGGGACTCTAAAAGGCAGCGAATTCTCTACGGGGGTAGTCTATTTCAGGAAAGGGGGCCATCCTATTCTATGGGATTCTGCCAGGGTTACAAGAGGCTTGCTGGGTGTCAGAAGCAGCCAGAGCTCTGGAGGTGCATGGTTCCTGCCCCAAGAGTTCACTCTAGGTATTGCAGTGGTAGAGTAGCAAGTGGCATTAGGAAGCATAAAGGACAGCCCCAGGGGAGGGAACAAGGGTGGTCCTGAGAGGTGGTGGCTCCAAAGCCCTCCTGGAGGTGGCCTGAAGATGAGGAAGATTTAGCAAGATGGAGGGAGCTTTGTGAAGGGCATTCTAGGCAGAAGGGATATCTCAGCCTAAGAGGCGAGGAGGAAGAGTCCTGGGGCGCTCAGGACACATGCAGCGGATTCGCTTGCCTTGCTCACCTGCCAGGGGCCCTGGTGAGGAGGGGGTTGCAGTGGCAAGGGGCAGGATGCCACCCGGTCATGCGGCTCCACCCTCCAGGGATCCTCACTGGCCGCTGTGTGAACTACAGCTCTGTCCTCCGGACCTGTGAGATCCAGGGCTGGTGCCCCACCGAAGTGGACACCGTGGAGATGTAAGGCTCTGAGCATCCCCAAGCGCAGGGGGGGCTTTGTGTGTCCCCAACTCAGGTTCTTTCTTGGAGTGGGAATGTGATCACAAGGCGTCATCCCCCCTGCCCTGCCTCTGCCTCTCACCCTTGCTCCCAAAGGCCGTTGGTCTACAAGATGTCCCCTTTGAAGAGGCACCCACAAAGAAATATTCCTGAGGAAAGCTCCATCTCCCCTCCTCTGGAGAGCTGAATCACCATTTTCACCTGCAGGCCCATCATGATGGAAGCTGAGAACTTCACTATTTTCATCAAGAACAGCATCCGTTTCCCTCTCTTCAACTTCGAGAAGTGAGTCCTCCATTTTTCCCTCACTCAGCCTGCCATAAAGGTCCCCACATTCTCTCCATCTACTCATCTGTCTGGAGCTCCTGTCCCAAACATCATGTAGCCAATTTCCTGCCTTGGAGCCCTGAACCCAACCAAATAGGAGTTCTGCTTGGAGCTGGGAAGACAACATAGCCTGGCTGTGGACACTGAGGCCACCTGCAGTTGGAGTCTGAAGTGTTCGTCGCTTTTATTCTTCCCACCTACAGCCCTCACGTGGCAGGTTTTGTTGTTGTAGTTTCTTGTCTTAGTTGCCCTCTCCACGTTGACTCGTGCATTCAGCAGCTATCTAGTGGCATGTGGAGAGCATCTGCCAGGCACCATGGAGATGCACACAGCAATTAGGAGAGACTGGTCACCAGGAGCCCAGCCTGGTAGCTTGTAGACACTGGCCACAGACACTCATAGCCCTACCATGAGATGGGACGCGATGAGGGTTACGAAAGCGTGAGGGAAAGAGGGGAGGTGCATGGGCAGTGACTGAGACATGGTGCAAGTAGATGTGCCCACCTGGGTGTGGAGGGCCAGAAGCATCCAGAAGACTGGAGAACACTTAGGCATAACTATCTTTCCTTTCGTTCTGGGCCTCATCTCTCTCCTCTTTCCTCCCCAGGGGAAACCTTCTGCCCAACTTGACAGCCAAGGACATAAAGACATGCCGCTTCCACCCTGAAAAGGCCCCGTTTTGCCCCATCTTGAGGGTAGGGGATGTGGTTAAGTTTGCCGGGCAAGATTTTGCCAAGCTGGCCCGCACGGTGAGAACCTGTCTCTTCTCCATGATCCCCTACACCTACCTGGAAAGCTCAGCCCCCCCACCCCCATGGACTTCAGGGATAACCACTGGGATGCTGGGCAGGAGCCACAGCAAGACAGTGCCACCTGGTGGGAGCATCCGAGACCTGCAGATCCCTGAATCCATTCCTCCCCCGAAACCCAGCCACCTCTCCCCCAGAAACCCTGCCTCTACTTCCCCAAGCCTCAGTTTCCCATTCCTATCATCCCACCTCACCTCAGAAGAGGCCTTTGGTCTCATAAGCGCCACACCACAGGAAAGCGATCTGCAGCTGCGTCCTCTTTCCTGTGTTGTGGCTCAGGGACTTCGGGGTTCCAGGTTCCTCCCCTAAGGACTCTCCCCTCCCTACCAGCGACTCTCTCTCCTCCCTGCTGCCACCTCCCATGTAGAGAAGGGAATGAAATCACTATCACAAATCCTCAGCCTGACTGAGCACAGGGGAGAGCTCATTATCTGGACCTTTCTTCAGGGTGGAGTTCTAGGCATTAAGATTGGCTGGGTATGTGATCTGGACAAGGCCTGGGACCAGTGTATCCCCAAATATTCCTTCACTCGACTGGATGGAGTTTCTGAGAAAAGCAGCGTTTCCCCTGGCTACAACTTCAGGTAAACCAACCTCTCTGTCTGAGCAGAGGCACAGCTCACAGGCAGCTCCAAAGATGCCATGGCAAGCAGAAATGCACATTTGGAAGGGAATTCCTCATGTCTCTCTTCTGGTCCCCATCGGGTTCAAGCTTAGGGAGGACTTCTGAGAGTTGGCCATCCCTGACTGGTGAATTGTGCTGTGAGGTGTGAATTCCAGGCAGGAAAAAAGGATCCAACCACCTTGGATCTGCTGAGGACAGAAGTTACCCCAGATGGCCCAGGTCTCCTGAAATACTCTATCCATGAAGCTGTAATGTGCCTCATTCATGCCCAGATAGCTCCATTCCCTGCCCTGTGCCTGACTTTTCTAAGGCTCTTACTCCCCACAAAGTAAGTACAATATCTGGCATTGTTTCTTTTTCCAAAATGGTAAATTGGCATTTCTTTCTGAAACCCAGAAATCCTGTGATTCATGGGCAGCAACTGTAATGATCAGAGTTCTTTCATGCTTTTCTGGGGAAAACGGTTTTTAAATATCATCTAGTTGATATTCCAAATAGCAAAAGGAAAAGTGAGGAAGCACAGGGTGGTCTGTTTGGAATAGCGGGGGCCTTGACCAAGTCCTTAACCTCCTCCCTGTGATGTCCCCTTCTGTGAAATGCTGGTAGCATGCTAGTGGACTGTTTACCTGAGGGGCCTGCTGGCCAGTACATGGATTGCTTTGGCTTTCAGTTTTGGTCTCCCGCCCTCCCTCCCTCCCTCCCTCCTTCTCTCTCTCTCTCTCTCTCTCTCTCTCTCTCTCTCTCTCTCTCTCTCTCTCTCTCTCTCTCTCTCTCGTGTGTGTGTGTGTGTGTGTGTGTTTGTGTGTGTGTGTGTGTGCGCGCATGTACAGAGTTCAGAGAACAAACTTTGTTCTTTGTCTTGTTTGAGGCAGGGTCCCGCTTGTTCATCGTCGCACACCGGGATAGCTGGCCTATGCACTTGGGGTGGTTTTCCTGGCTCTGCTTCCAAGGTTACAGACCCTGTGCCACTGCATCTGGCTTTTACATGTGTTCTGGGGATCTGAACTCAGGTCTCCAGACATGCACACTGAGGCCTTTTGGCAAATGAGCTATCTCCCAGTCCCTCCCTTAACTTCTGAAAATCCCAAAACTCCTAGAAGGACCCTCGTTAACTACACAATGTTATATGCTAAAAAAGCTAAGAAGACTAAATAGGCAATGATGGGGACAAAATACATAGAAGACTATATTTATTTGAAGAATTGTTACTCAGACTTCCCTTGGTTGTAGTAGTCTCCAATGTAATGTTACATTATGTATGCATTAGTTATTCTTTGTGCTCTTGAGAAAAATTCCACACGAAAGCCATTTAAAGCAGGAAGGTTTGGTTTGGTACCGTTTGAGGGTACATTCCATCATGATGGGGAGTCATGGCAGCATGAGGGTAAGGTGACTAGTCACATGGCATCCTCAGTCAAGAAACAGAGACATGCTCCACACACTTTCTGCTCTTCACTCATTTGAGACTCCAGCCTGTCGGATGATGCCATCACATCCGGGGTGGGTCTTCCTGCCTAAATTAAACACCCCCTCACACAGGGATAGAAGTTTGTCTCCTAGGTGAATCTAAGCCCTGCCAAGTTGATAATCAAGATTAACTATCGCAAGTCTTCATTTTATCAGCTTGACACCCAAGCATATCATTTTTAAATCATTGCATTCCATCCTGATCCTTAAAATCTTATGTTCATTTTATAATGCCAAATACATTTAGTTCAGCTCTACAAGTCTCCTCTATCTGAATCTAAAAATTCAGAAGTGTAAATACAGTCTCTTTATGAGATTTAGGAAATCTCTTATCTATGAGCCCTATAAAAGCCAAGCCTACAAGTCATATACGTCTCGTATACAATATCATGGAGGAAACATTCTCATTCCAAAAAAGAAGGAATGGGAATGAAGCAAGCAAAGACTCAGCCAAGGCACGACTGGATCACAGCAGGGCCAACACCAAATCCTGTAGTTCCCTGTCTGGGATCTGGGGCTCTTGGTGGCGTTGTCTGGGCTGCAGCTCTCTTGGCTTGCTGCAGTGCTCTGGTTCTGGTGCCTGCTGTGCACACAGACTCTCTTGAGCCAGCTCTACTCCATGCCTGCTGTTCTTCTTGGACAGCACTCCCCATGACTAGCATCTCCAATATCCTGGGGTCTCCATTTGTACCTTGGGCTTCACCTTCTCAGCCTCATGCAGTGGTCTCTTAATGCCACCTACATACTGCCTGGCTTCAGTAGCTTCTAGAACTCTGGGGCCAGCCACTGTGACTCCCTCACTTCTGTGTCCTCCATGCCTGCAAAACCAGTGCCACGTGGAAAATGCTGCCAAGTTGTGTTGCCAGATCAAGGTGTAGCATGACCCCCTGAGACAACCCCCTTAGCAGCCTTTGTGTGCCTTTGAGGCAGACCCCAGGAAAACACTTTCCTCCGTGGCCATTTGGAGTGGGGAATACCTGTCCTCTAGCTCTGGTTGTTTGAATTTATGTTTTCACAAGCTTTGTGTGAGTGAGGTCTTGCCCTCGGAGTACTTTTCCTATTGTCCCAGAGGGACACTGATTTCTTCAACAACTATAGCTACTTCCTCTACATCTGCTTTAAACTTGCTGTAGTCCTTTCTCATCATACTGCACACTTTATGCTTTTCTACTGTATTTGCTGCCGTCTTACACTGTAGTAGTGGCCTGCTACTCTCTTCTTATGTCATTCTAGGGCCTCTCCAGTCTGCAGCACCAAGCTCTTTACATTCCTCTAGCAAACTAGCTCCAAAGGCCTGTGAATCCATGGGATTATATTTATCACAGCAGTGACCCTGCTCCTGGTACCATTTTTTTTGCATTAATTACCTTTCTAACTTCTGTGACAAAATACCCAACAAAAGCACTTGAGGAAGGATTTACTTTGACTCATGGTTTGAAGGCATAATCCATAACGACAAGAAGGAGAGTGAGGTGACAGGTCACATGGCATCCTCAGTCAGGAAGCAGAAAGAGGTGAAGGCTGGTTCCACTGCTTTCTCCCTTTTACTTGGTGGGTACTCCAGCCTATGGTACTGTCCACATTCAGGGGTGGTCTTCACTCCTCAGTTAGATCTCTTTGGAAACATCCTCAAATACATGCTCATAAGTTAGTGTCCCAGGTGTTTTAAATCGAATCAAATTGACAAGCAAGATTAACCATTACAATAATCCACTTTCTTTTTCACCTTACTTTGCAACTTTAAAGAATAATGGTCCATCCCATTAAGCTTTACATTTGATAGTTTAAAATATATATGTATGTTCTCTGGAAAGAAGACTTTTTAAAAATTGAAATTGCTTTCATAATCAACTCCAGAGTTTTAAAAACCATAGGAAACAACACATATTTTAAAGTAGGTTAAAAATACTGTTTGGCTCACTGGAAGAAATTGGCATATTTATTCAGTCAGTTCATCACACTAGATCAATACAAAGGATATTTGTATGGCAGCTTAAAAATAGTAATATATTTTAATAAAATTCTCATTCTGAAATACAAGTTTTCATACTATAAACTCCCCTTTGGCCATTAGAAATTCTTCTGTACTCCAAATGACTCCTTTGACAGAAATGCCTCTGAAGACCATTACTGCTGTGAAGAACATGTCTGCTATGAACACCCCAACTGCTGGTATCATGCAGTTTAGAACAGTGCCCTTCATTTGAGAAAGAACTTCTTTGGAGTCTATATCTCCAGTTGACTATGCAGTAACTTGTGCCCTGTCTAGGCACAGGAGATACACTTAGTTCAAAATAAGCTTTGGTTGAGGATATGGATGTAACTCAGTTGGTAGAGTGTGTGCCTAACATGCATAAAGCCTGGGTTTCCAGCCCCAGCTCAAGAAACCACAGCAAACCTGAAACAAGGAATGGCGGCACTTGCTTGTAACCTCAGCACTCAGGAGGTAGAAGCAGGAGGATCAGTTCATGGTCATCCTTGGCTACATAGGGAGTTCAAGGTCAGCCTGGGCTATATGAGTCACTGTCTCAAAATGAATAAATTAGCTTAGATTGTTTACTTGGACAAGACTGGAAAGAGTATCTCCAAAGGCTCTGCCAGTGTTATAGTCAGGATCTAGGGGAGCTACCTGAGAGGTGCCAGCTCCTCTGAGGAACTTAAGTAACTTACTCTTGTAGCAGAGGCAGAAGTACAAGGCAGGCAAAACTGCCCAGTTGGACTCTGGGTAAAACTGTCAGAGAGCCCCAAGGAAACTGCCATGAGGAGACATCTGGCACCCATGCCAAGTAGGGCCCTCTGCCTAAGTTCTGTCACATCCCTCCACCCGGGTCCCCACCACCACTCTCCTACAGTGGTGGATAGACAGAAACTCAAGGCCAAACTGTGTTGGGGAAGCCACAAAATCACCTTTCTGAATGCTCAGGTAAGAGATGAGGGCACTCACTGTGGTTTCCATGACATGGTGATTTTGTGCTGTTGTTTAAATCTCACAGGGCTACTTAGCAGTAGGACTGACACTCATTGCCCCATGTGCATAGCATTCTGTATCTTGTCTAATTATTCCTTACTCATCCTAGGAGGTAGATGCTTCAATCCCTCCACTGTCCTAATGAGAAAAGGCAGGCTCCCTGAGTTCACTCACAGCCAGTGTCACACATCTAGTGCATTAGGGGACATGGATGTGAATAAATATTCTCGAATGATATCTCCCATAACCAGGAAATCTAGGGACAGTCACACATTAATCCTCAGTAAAGTATGCATAGGTGGTTACTTTCTACCCTGCTGAAAAACAAAGAACCTGAGTTCCCTGGGAGTGAAAATACTAGCAGATGCCAGCAGCACAATCCACAGCCTGGCCTTTTGCCTCCCAAACAAGTTCATCTGTCTCTCCCTCCAACAGAAGCCAGATTTCTCACCACTCTATTGTTGCCATTTGCTCTGGAGAGTGGAATTATTCAGACAAGATTGGCCTTGCTTTAAGCTGTGCGTCTGATACCCAGGGGCAGCTTAGAGACCTGCACTTCCATCACTAATTACTTCTGCGGCTCATTTCCATGCCTCCACCTCCCCGCTTTCTGCAGCTCTCTGCCTGCAGAATCATCGATTTTGAGATTGTCTAGGTGTTAAAGATCCCGTGGCCACATCTAGACAAAGCTGTCCCTCTACTGAGAGGAAACAGAAGCTCTGAAGGGGCAATGGTTTGTCTAAGATCACGAGAGCATCTTAGTGCAGCCTTAGAGGTCATTCTGTCCAAATTCCTGGCATCTGCTTTCCTAAGACACAGCCCCAAACAAAGGATGCTTCACAAGGTGGCCTGTTTGCATGAGTCAGATCCAGTTACTGGAAAAGGAGCCTCAGGGTGCATCTCCCTTCAATTCTGACCCTAATGGACTTGGTTCTCACCATCTAATTAAGTTTTGTGTGATCTCTAAAGGCTTTTCTTCTTTCTCCACCTGCAATTCAGTTGAGAGAATGTTTTGTTTTTACACCTAGGTCTGTCTATTCTGCATGGTTAGATATTCTAAAGATCTTTTAACTTAATTTTTGAAGATTTTTTTCCAAGCATATTGAGAGTGCAGTTGCTGGGGTTGTCTGGATTTGTGGTGGACAAAGTGTAGCCGTATCTAAAAATAAGAACTAGTGGCTCAACAGTATACAGATGAAAGACACCCCGCCCCCAGAGGTAGGAGGTAGCATCCTGTAGCTTAGACACATGACTGGGGTGGGATCTGTTAACTCAGGTATACCCTCAGTTCACCTCAATTCAACGCAGGATTTTAAACTGGGCCAATTGTTATATGTGAATATGTGAGCATGGTGAGTTTGTGGGAACATGCATATGTTTGTTAGCGATTAAATATTTTAGGCCAAGTGAAAGCAAGTCTGTGTGTGTGTGTGTGTGTGTGTGTGTGTAGGCATTGATGAATTAATGACAGATTTTATAACACCATATCTATCAGGGCCTCAGCAGGAAGCAAATGACAGACTCAAATTAGGTAATTCAAGGAGATTTTAATAAAGGGGCTGCTTTGAAAGTGTGGGCAGGACGTAGGGAAATCACAGGGCCTGCGGGAAGGGGCTGGAGCTATAGAGACATGGGCATGTGAGGAAAATGAAGCCCCACCAGCAGCCAGAAAGGAGACGAAGCAGCCCACCAGGCAGGGAGAAGCTTGGACCAAGGGGCACATATGAGATCCAGCCCAAGTCCTTCTGCTACCTTGTGGAGGTCTCTAAACCCTTTGTGCCCCTGATGAAAGTGTGAACCATTGCTCCACAAAAGGATGTGTACTCACAGGCACTAGTAATTTTGCAGGTGGTTTCTTTTTTGTTCTTAGAGACTATTTTATCTACAAATGTAAGTTTTCTTAAAAGATGCTTTTTTAGGCTAGGGATGTAGCTTAATGGTAGAGCACTTTCCTAGCATGTACAAGGCCCTGGGTTCGGTCCCTAGCCTGCCTCCAAAAGACACTTGTCCACAAATATACGACTTACACAGAGTAGTGATGAGGGCTCCTTTCTCTCATATTGTTCCCCTCAGTGGAAGTTAGCATCCTAGATCATGGTGGGGAGAGGGAGAATGTCTTTCTGGGGGGTTATACATTTATACATATGCAACCTAAAACTCCATGTCTTTGAAGACCTCAAAAACACCTCTGGTCCTCATCTAGAGAGATGGTTCAGTGGTTAAGAGCACTGGCTCCTCTTCCAAAGGACCCGGGTTCAAGTCCCATTACCCACATGGCTGCTCACAACTGTCTGTAACTCCAGTTCCAGGACATCTGGCACCCTAACACATCCATGCAGACCAAACCCCAATGCATATAAAAATAATAAACCTTTTTTAAAAAGTTCTTAATGTGCAATCTGTGAAGCCCTTTCACACCTGTGCTTTGACCTCATTGACAAAGCACCACACCCTCCCAACCAGAAAGGTTTTGAAACTTGCCAGAAATGACCTGACTTCATCAAAGCTCAAAGCCAGAGGCCTGGTCTGTGTTCCTTTCTTCTAGCACACCTTCAACCATTGTGGGACTTGCCTAACAACACATACATGAAGCAGCCTAAGAGATATATAGATATACCCAGTGCTGACAGCCCGAGGGGAAACAGACGCACTTTTAATGATGTCTGATTTCTCGGTTCCCCTCTGAGACTTCCTAAGACAGCATTGCTACTAAAAGGCAGTGTGGTTTGGATTTCCTCTCTTGGTTCATCTGCTAGATATTCCTCGTGTGCTAGGTGTTTCCAGCAGGCGTTCCATGTTGGAAACGCACCCACAGCAGCTTTCATGAGGCTCAGGGTTTGGCTCGGCTCCCCTTCCATTTCACAGCATGCAGATCACCAAGCTCCTAGGCCAACTGACAGAGACAGAGCTGAAGTGGGCTCTGGCGTTCATCACTCCCTACAATCTGGATTTCCCCTCCTCCCTTCAAAAGCCCCAGAGTATGTTGTGAAGGCAGCCACTCCCATCATTTTCACAGAAAGCCATGGTTTGGGAAGGCCTCCTCCAGGGGGGTGTGTTTGTACGCCCCCATGGGCCTTTTTCTGCCTCACCTTCTTGCCATGTCAGTGGGGAACCACTGGTCCCAGGTGCACGTAGCCCTCTTTAACATCCTTGTCCCCTTGTCCAGCCTGTCAGCACAGAAACCAGTGTTATTAATAGAAAATACCATCTGAAATTTGTTGAGTGCTGACCAAGTAGCCAAGGGGGTTATCTCTTCATCTCTGAGAAACTCTGGATTCAGAGGTTCTCATTTACCTAGACAAGGCCACATGCCTTATACAGTGCCAGAGAGGGCATCAAGGGCTGGCAGCCTAGCCCCACAGCCAGCACTTGCAGCTACAAGTAAGCTAGTAGGACTGTTAAGGTTGTTCCCCCCCAGCCCCTGCTTCCCCATGTGGCCCAGACTGGTCTGCAGCTCACTATGCAAGCCAGGCTAGCTGCTAACTCACAGTAACCCTCCTACTCTCCTGATGCTGGCGTGACAGGTGTGTACCACCACAGCCAGCTAGTAATATGTTTTTAAAAATCAACAACAGACAACTTTTTAAATGGCTGTTCTTGCAGTTTATCAGGTCCGTAGACTCTAAATAAACAAACTTGGCATTGGGCCTGTCTCTCGGGGAGGAGTCCCAGCAGGCTCTACGGTGTGGCCCCCGTCCCAGATGCAAAGAGACTGCCAGGCGATATTTTCCTATCGGTACAGAATCAACTGTAAGAGTGTATATCAGCTGGCAAAATTACTTCCCAGCAGGCAAAGCTTTGCTGAGAACAGCACCTCCTTCACAGAGAAACCCAAATCCCAGGCTCAAATTTCCCCTCCCAAGTCAACCCGGATCCTGCATGCTTGTTGCTGTTTTTCCTGCTGGTTTAACAGTTTTTGGTCCTGGTTTAGGAAGGAGTTTCCACTACTCTATGGGAGGAAAAATCATTTCTAAACAGATACGAGTGCTTCCAAGGGATCTGTGCGCCGTGATAAAAAACCCTTCTCCATTCAGCAAACATTATTGAATGTCAGCTCAGCATGGGGAAGCCCTTGTAATGGCTGGCACTACTCAAAGCTAAATTTGGCCGCATGCTTCCTTGCACAGGAGAATTCAGGCCTCGAGAGTGGAACCTCTTGTGGATAATGAGGGGATGGCTTTGAAGGTCTCTTTCAGCTTCTGGTTCTGTCCCATGCTGAGCTTCGTGACTGACAGAGAGTGGGATGAGGCAGGTCCTGTGATCAAGAGAAGGATAAACGTCAACCCAAATAGCAAAACTGTTTATACATAAAAATCCAGGCAGCTCTCCTTAGCTGTGCATTCTACATCTGTGGATGCCTCTAACAGAGCTCAAAGGTGTTTGAAGAAGCAGTTATACCTGCCCCAAAGAGGAGTGGGTTTTGTTTCCTTCCTTTTTCCCTCAACAATACAGCACAGTCACTATTTGCACAGAATATATACTTTGTTAGGCATTACAAGTTATCCAGGGAGGGTCTGACCCATGCAGGGCAATGTGCAAAGTGTATAGACTAATACTATGCCATTTTATATAAGGCATTTGAGCCTCATATAAAACAAGTCTTGGTGTCTACAAGGCTCCTAGAATCAACTTCTTGGGACTACTGAGGGATGACTAAGAATAATTAAGCTAAGAATAATTAAGATGAAACTGGGGATGTAACTTGATTGTAGACTGTTTGCTTAGTATATACAAAACCCTGGTTTCTGACTCCCAACACAGAGTAAAACCAGATGTTGGTAGTGTACACCTGTAATCATTTGGGAGGTAGAGGCAGGAAGATCCTAAGTTCAAGGTCATTCTCAGCTGAATATTGAGTTTGAGGCCAGGCTGGTCTACAGAAGTCAAAAAGAGCAACCAGTCTGCCTTTAAACCTTGCACTTAGAATACAGAGGCATGCAGAACTCTATGACCTAGAAGTTATCTTGGTTTACATAGTGAGCTCCAGGCCAACCAGGGTAGGCTACATAGTGAGACTCTGTCTCAATAACAGTTGTCATCATCATCATCATCATGAAATAAATATGAAGTAGCTAGAGCCCAGGGTATGAATTGAAATCAGGGACACTTGTAGAGCAAGTCTCATCCCCTCTGTGGGCCTGTTTCCTTTTCTGTGAAATGGGCTGTGAGGTCTTTTTAAACTCTTTATGACAGCCTAAATTAACACACCTAGGTGTCGAGGGTTGGAGGCCAGGGAGGGGTTTTGGAAGCTGGACTGCTGAAGTGTGCACTGTTATTTATAGCCTTGTCACACTGGGATGGGGCTTCAGCCCTGCCCCACAGACGCACATCTGACAAATGATTTATTACAGCAATTGACGTTTATACTTACTCATCCTTTATCTGTTCCTGCTAATGGCACAAGGGACCATGTGTGAAGCATCTCAGTGCTGTCAGGCCTCAAAATGGCTCAATTTGGTCCAGGGTTGGGGATGTTCTGTCTGGTCACAGAACAGGTATCTCTGTGAAGGTCTCAGTAAGAAGGCACATTGAGCGAGGGCTTGGAAAGAAATGCACACCCATGGAACTAACATGGGAGGAACACAGAGGGCCACTGCAACCCTGGACTTGCAGTCACTGTGGGAGGTATAGGTGCCTAGATTTAAACCGGTATCCCTGGCAGAAGCAGCAGTCACAAACAGACACAGCGACTAGCAAAACCGAGATGGGGCTGGGAAGCAGTAGGCAGAGTAAATACCCACCTTCTCCTCCTGCTTGCCTGACTCCCCAGCCAGTTCCTCCCATCAGCCACACCTCCAGAAACCAGAGGGAAGGCAGCAGACCCCAAAGAGCAGAGACTTGGCTCTAGTCAGTGGTTCTCAACCTTCCTAATGCTGCAACCCTTTAATACAGTTCCTCATGTTGTGGTGACCTCCCAAACCATAAAATTATTGTATTGCTACTTCATAACTGTAATTTTGCTGTTGCTATGAATCATAATGTAAATATCTGGTATGCTACGTTCAATGCCCCCGCCCCCAAAGAAGTGGCAACCCACAGGTTGAGAACCACTAACATGAGAAAAGAAAATAAATGAATTGCTTTATTTGAATAGTTTTAGGAACATAATGGTTTAATATTCAGTCCTTTGCAGACTTATTCTCACTACTCTAGAGGCTAGAGAGGAGTACCACACAGTGGCTTCCTGCTTGTGTCCAGCATCAGTCGCCTTTCTAGGTTGGCCTGGTAGTGATGCCTCTCATCCCTGACATCTCCAGCCCTATTTCCTCTCCTCCTCTTCTCAGCTCAGTACCGGAAGCTGCTCCAGCTGTCTCCCTGATACTTCAGCAGCATCAGGTCACAGGTGTGGGGTGCTTTCCTCAACAGCTGAGGTGCTGTTGGAGACACCTAGTTAACAAGCCCCCTGCCTCCTCTGAGGTTTCTATCTTAGAGGATTTGAACAGGCTGCATCTGAACAGGCTGAGTTGCGATCTCAACCATGACCCTTACCTAATGGTATTTGTACTTTTCTGTAGCTTGTAAAATCAAAGAAGAGTCCAGATGTGGTGGCATATACCCTGTAATCTCAACATTCAGGAGACAGAGATGGGAAGACTGCCACAACCATCCTAGTCTACACAGGTCAGCCAGGCTACATAGTGAGACTCCATCTCAAAAACAAACAAAAGAAAATAAACAAAAAACAGGCTACACACAAACACACGTACAACCTACTGAATCAACTTCATGTCACTCATGCATATATGTGGTTAGGGATGACCACTTAGAATTGAACGACATCAGGGAATAAACTCCTGAAGAGAATTGATTCACCCTCTCTCAGCAGCCATTGACTACCTGTAACACTTCGTCTAGGGATGAGGCCTTGTAAAATCTCCCTCACTGGCACTGGCATGTCAACTGATGTTGTCCTTGTACAGGTCTTGTTTAGACAACTATATTGTTGTGATTTCGTTCATATAGCTTCCCTGTCTAACAACAGGAGTCATGGTCCTCTGGCTCTTACAATCTCTCCCTCTTCCATGATGTTATCTGAGCCCTTAGGTGTATATATAAGGGCTGTGTTGTAGATGTATCAGTTGGGGATAGGGACCCTACAGTTAGTAGGTTCTCCTCTGAAATCTATGATCTCATTAGCTCTGGGTGATTGGATAAATTTACAGTATGAGCCATGATTTCCTTCCTGTTCAGCAAGCCTCAAGTCCAATTAGACAGTTGTTGCTTACCACCAAGATATAAGTACCACTATTACACCTTTAGGGATATCTTGCCATGCTGGTCATTGTTGTGATCATAGGAATTACATCCTGATAGAACTATTGCTTGCCTTTTTCCTTTGGCAGCTTATATTGCACTTCAGATATTATGAGAGCCAGTCCTCAGGCTTCAGGTCATTTCTAGCTTAATTCTTGCAAGTCCTGTGTTCAAAGTGCACTAGGGTCTTACTCTTATGTTCTAGAATATGCCAAGGACAATAACAGTAGTCTCTTGCACTGCGCTGGCCAGAAACGCAAAGGGAGGTGTCTCATCCTGGCACTGGGGTTATCAGATAATCTATGACTCTTGTGGGAAGCATTGACACTCCATTTAACATACATATTAATATGTTAAATATGTATTTTAAGTAAGCTTATAAAACAGTGTGTTAACCTGTAGCCTAAAAAATTCTTAGTATTATTTGTGTCTTCCTTCTCCCTCTCCTGACTCTCCTCAAGTAGTCCCCTCCTCCCCCATACCTAGTTAATCCCCTTAACCATCTGATGCTGTTGTCTCCACCCTACAGATAGGGAAACCAATGTGGCGGGTCCCAAAATTGTCTAAAGTGCTGAAGTAGCAAAGCAAGGATTCAGACCCTAGGACCTCCCCATGTCTATGTCCCTGTGCCACCTAGGGCCATCAGCATACTGCTTGCTGAGATGTTGTGAGACTAAAGGTAGTCATGAGTGAAGCCTCCAGGCCAGACTGAGCTTGTGTAAGTGCTCCACATACATTATGTCCTCTCTTCTCCCAACTTGTCCCCCACCAGTATCACCTACCTTCCCACCTAGCCAGCTGCTGGATCTAAATGTTTTCTGTTTGAGAGAGAAAACAGCATGTTGTTACCACCATCCTAGTTCCATCTGCCAGGTTGGGAGAATCTGGAGAAGCCAGCCAGCAGAAGGATGCCCAGAGGCTGGCACTGAGAAACTCAGTCTTTGAGGGGTTAAGAATCTGAGAAATTCATTTGCTGCTGCTATGACCACAAGACCATTCGACAAGCACAGGTGGTTATATAGGCCTCATAGCCCAGAGACCAAGTACCAGAATCCAGGTTCTACAAGAGTGGGCTTGGGTCCTGAGGGAGACGGGACCAGCAGGGCAAGAGCATTTCACAACTATAGCTCTCTGCACTGGCAAGTCTGTTCTGGGGGGTATAGGATACCATTGTCCATAGAGTGACTATCCCACTGTGGTGAAGCTACAAGGGTAAAGTCACTGAATATGGGATTGGAAAGAGATGGACACAGTTGGCTGACCTCGCAAGAGCTAGTGGACCTGGCCACAGTGACTTCAGTCCATCTTTACTCCCCAGTCAAGCCACACTCTTGGCAACTCTGAAAGCACCCGTCCTTCCCAACGAAAGAGCCTGCTGTCCTCTTAGCCAGGAATGCTGCCTCCACCTCTCACCTGTCCCTCCAGTTTCAGTGTGTTGTTACCCAGAGCTTTGCCTGAGGTTGAGTCTAGGCCCAAACTCTTCGCCGGCCCTGTGCTTAGCCTGGTTTTCCTCAGCTTCCCAGCCCTTCTCTATGTCCCGTTTTGGACTATGCGATGGATTGATGCTTGTCTCCCTCTAACAACAATAGAGCTCATCAGTGTGTCAGTAGTACCCAGCCCAGTGCCCAGCCACAGTAGGTGCTCTAAGCATTTGTTGACTACTGAAAAAAATGAGAGGCTGTCTGAGCTTGGGTCCTAATGAATAAATAGGCACTCACGGGGTGGAGAGGGGAGACAGCATGAGCCACAGCTCCAAAGTCTCTGTCCGGAGCATGTTCAGGACTTTCAGGAAAGCAGGCATGTGCTGTGGGAGGGAAGCAGAGTAGCTCATGTTAGGAGGGCCTATACTCCAGTGTTCTTATCACCAACACTGCTTCCTAGCCAAGAAATTTAAAACCAGAGGGATCAGAATGGGGTTATACAGAGGTCAGCCTTTCCCTTTTCAGATGAAGGGGTCCCTTCCCACTCTGAGTGGCTTTCCTGTGCTAGTCCTAGTCAGTGACATCAGGTGTCCAGACACCAGCAAATGCAATAAACCCTCCTAACTACAGAACTAACAGTTCTGCCCTAAGTCAGGACCTAAGAGAAATCAGGGAGCAGGAGAACAATCTAGAATGCTGGCTATATTATTCCATTTTATGTTCCTAATAACAATGTCATATCTGGGTAAGGACAAAGAAAGGGGGTATATTTTGACTTATTATTCTGAGTCAAGGTAGAGGGTGGAGACCACTGGGAGATGGTCTTCTTGCTGTTAGAGTCCTGAGGCAGCACAAGACATCACATAGTGACAGACAGATAGTGTTCAAGACACACACTGGGCCTGCTGTTACAGCATGCCCACTCTTTGTTTTGAGACAAGGTCTCTCTATATAGTTCTCGCTGTCCTGGAACTATGTAGACCAGTCTAGTCTGGAACTCACAGAGATACACCTTCCTCTGCCTCCAGAATGCTGGCATTAAAGGCATCTGCCACTATCCCAAGTCACACTTTTTTGAAAAGTTGTATTTACTCCTGTCTCATGTATGTGCATGCACCATATGTGTGCCTTGTGTCTGGAGGTCAGAAGAAGAAATCAGTTCCCCCAGAACTTGAGTTACAGAGAGTTGTGAGCCACCATGTGGGTGCTGGGAATCAAACCTAGGTTCTCTGCAGGAGCAGCAAGTGCTCCCAACTGCTGAGTCATCTCCTTAGCCCAGAACATCCACTCTTGCTATAAGTCTTTAACACATTTATCCATTAATCACAGAAGCAGAGATTCATGAGGAGAGGGCCTGATCACCTCGTAAAGGTCCTGTCCCTTCCACTTCTTAAAGTCTTACCATAGAGATTCAGTTTCAACATGCTTTTCAGAGGAGACAAACCACCTTCAAACCACAGTGCTGGCTAAGAGTGTGGACTCTGCAGCTGTACAGACTGGGCTTGGAGTCCAGTTTTATTCTCCTGACTATTGCCTTTTATGGCTTAGGCTTCTTAACCCCTCTGATCCCGCCTTCTCTTCCGTAAAGTAAGAAAAGCAACAAGTACTTAATGACACTGGTGGTTGTAAGCATGGAGTGACATGGTAAGTGTAAAACAAGGCTATGTCGGCAGCTACAGTATTACAGAGAACTCCGTGAGGACCATGTACTATGCACTACATAGTAAGGATTTAGTAGATGTTGGCAACAGTTGTTACTAATATTATTATCTCCAGGAGCAAGAAGAGTTAAGGCAAATAAAGATATTATTCTTTATCTTGGCCTTAGGATAAGAAGCTTAGATCTCTTAATTCATTATATCCACTCCCCCACCCCCATCTTTTCAGTAATGGTAAAAGTCTCAGAGAGGTTGAGTGACCTGCTCAGGGACAAAATGATAGTTTAAGAAGAGCATTTGGATCTCGGGCCTTCTTAGGAGCTTATACCCAGGACTGACCCATTTGACCTAGTCCTCCTCGACTCTAACTCATTCTTTGTCCTTTGGAAAAGCACTTCTCACTGTGCCTGAGTCTTCTCAGTGATAAACCAGTGGGGAGGGCTGTAACAGACAGGATAGGTATTGATAGCTGCTGTAACAAACAGTCCTCTCATCAGTGGTTTAACATCGTGGGTCAGTGATGTGGGAGGGCTTTGTGCAGCCATTCTGGGCTCTAGCCTGCTGCCATCTTGACTCGGTCTCCTCTAGAACTGCCTCATCAATCTCCTCTGGTTCCTAAACAATGAGTCATTAGATGGGGTGTGGGGGGGGGGGAGAACACAGAAGGCACACTGCACCGATCCGTCTCAGCATAGGTAACAGGCCTCAGGTCCATCCACATTCCACACGAGAGCCAGGGGTGGAGCACCAGCTAGGTATGAGGGACAGGGAAGTAAGGTCCAACTGTGCCCCAAGAAAGAAGACACCCGAAGCCCCTGTGGCCTGAGCCATCCCCTGCCTCTCAGATCAGACAGCTTCTGTGACCTCTGGCTCCACCGGAGCAGTCTGGACTCTGCCGAATCTGGCCCCATCTGCAACCCAGACCCTCCTCCCTGAGCTCTGCAAGTCCTCCCTCCCAGCAGGGAAAGAAGCCTTCCCTGCCAAGCCTCCTTGAGGGTGGGTGGCTGGTGAGATAATGATCTTACCACGCTTATTGCCTCTTGGAAGGCAGGTGCTGGAAGAAAACCAAGTCCCTCTGATTTTTCTCCCTGTTCCCTTCACATTCCTTCTCAGGATAAATTTAACCAGTGGAGCCTAGGATGCCAACTTCTTGTTCTCTGAGTCCATGTCAGAGCGTTTGTCATGGATGCAGCCTCAGGCTATAAGTGAAGGCTGCAGGACTGCAGGCCCAACCCCTGCCCTACCTCAAACATCTGTGATTCATCCCCACTCCCCTTGCCCAGTTGCCATGAGTACATCTCTGTGACGGGCATCTTCAGTTCTCCGGCGGTGTGAGAAAGTAGAATTTAGAAGGGCTGTAAGACCTTGCACTGAGATGCCTGCATTCTGAACAGATGGTTCAGAGATTCCAAGTTTGGGCTGTGGAGTCATAGAATCAAAAGTCATGGGAATCCTGACTCAAGCAAGTTACCTGCTCTTCTCTCTCATCTATAAAATGGGTCAACAACAGTGCATTATTCATGAGGTTAACTGAGGTATTCTGAATATATTTCTGGGGCTTTAGAAATGGTGGGTGTTGAAATGGCCACAGTCTGTCTGGTCTACATACCCTCAAGGCAGCCTGAAAGCCATAGGTTTCTCTTCGAGATATCCCTGGAGGTCACCTTGAAGATCCAGGCTCTTGGATCTCACCGTGGATATAGAACTGTTAGCCTTCCTGCAGTCCATTCCATCCTCCTGCTGCTGCATTTGAATTCACTCTGCTTTGCTTTGACCTGTATAGAGCTCTCCCACTGTTACCCAGACATTACTTACCAGATTTAAAGACGATCTCATTGCTCACACATTTTTCTTGACCTCCAAGCCTCCCTTTCTGCCTGATCAGTGGCTGTTCTTGTGTCACTGTCATTTTTTCCTGGGTCTCACTCTCTGGAGAAGACTCTCCTGCCTTCCCTCACTCTGTCCCTTCAACTACAGAGCCCACAGGAAACACCTGTGTCTGGCACCCCCTGAGAATGTTTCCACTGAATGGTTCTCAGCCTCCTTGGTGGCAGGTTCAGCACCCAGCCCTTGCCCAGGCATGGGTAGGGCAGAAGTCTGCTACCTAAACTTTCCTGTACTGTTTCCTGATGACAGAATCATCTAGGCCTGAGCTTCCTCATCTGGAAAGTGGGGGCAGTTAGGGTAGATATCCCAAAGGGACATGGGTGTCCTCAAAAGGTGATTACATGAAGAAACAATACACAAGGGTATACTTGAGACAAGAGGAGCCAACCTGTGTAGGTGGAGTTTTCCCGTCTTAGCAAACTTCCAAGTTACCACACAGAGGCCTATATTAATTGTAAATGTTCAGGCTTATTACTAACTAGCTTTTACATTTAAACCATTTCTGTTAATCTATGTTTTGCCAAGTGGCTCATGACTTTACGTGTCCTCCAGCACATCTTGTTCCCCTCTGTGGCTGAGTAGCATGTCCGACTCCACCCTTCCTCACCCCATCATTCTCAGTGTGGCTTTCCCACCTAACTTCATCCTGTTCAGCCATTGGCCAGTCAGCTAGTTTATTAAACCAATCATAACAACATATATTCCCACAGTGTACAAAAGGAACATTTCTCAGCAGACCTTGGTGGTGAAGGACCGCAAGGTTGGCAGTCCATGGAAGCTGTTATTCCAGGGCTGGCATGAGCAAGCAAAGGAGAAAAGCGTGGACTGTAGGTCAAGCTGAAGCTGCTCTCTAAGCCCTTGGCCTATGTGGGAGCTAAGCCACTGCTGGAAGCTAAGCAGACTGAACAACCATCCTTTCTGCTCTCCTGTTGGTACTTCCTTTGGACAAACCTACCTAAAAGCCAAGCAGATTGTTTGGCAGAAGCAGCAAGAGACAGGCTCCCCAGGCCAGAGCTGGGCAGAGAAAGACAGTGTCCAGTGCTCAGAATTATCTGTTGTGGGATTTTAGTAGTACTCAGAGTCGGTCTCAGCGAGTGTTCACCAGCTGCTGCTAACAGAGCTCTGACAGAACTGGAGCACGCCATCTTTGTAGACATGGAAGCTGACACCCTGGGGGCTAAAAAACGTTAAAGGCTACACCATTTGCAGGTGATGACGGTAGGATCTAGACTCATTTCTACCTAACTCTATAGAGTTCCCCAAAGGCAGTCAGAGCACTGGCCAGCATGCTCACCCTGCCTTCCTGCCACGCCTGTGGTCCTCCAGCTCCAATCCTGTTAGGCTTCACACTTCCTCTCCCAGCTGTACAGGTTCAGGTGTGAGCGTCCCTGGAAGAGAGATGCTGCCTCAACCATTGCATTCAGAGAACGAAGTCGGCCCTCGATGCGAGCAGCTTTGGCTTTGCATGTACAACTTTCTGGACTAGTTTATTTCCACCACTACACTTAATCCTATCACCAGGAACCCACTTTACAGCAGTGGGGCTTTGCTCAGAGAGATTATACTGTGCTGACGTTAGAGGCTGGCCTGTGACAGGCAGAGTCGTACAAGAAGGATTGTGTTTGATTCAGAATCCAAGTGGTCAGTGCAATTCCAACCCCAAGCCCAGCACTTAAGATCTGCAAAGCCACAGGCAGGTCCCCTCCCTGCCACAGGCATCTGAAAATTGGGGTGTGAACACTACCCTTCTGTGTGGGTACCACCCGAGTCTGGGAAGAGTGAAATGCGATCACTTCTATAAGCCCCCAGCTCATCACAAGGCACCCAGCAGCCAAAGCTGAGGAGCAAAAGGCAAATCAAAGGACTTGGCAGATATAGTGCTGAGTTTCCAGTGGGAAATCTCGGGTGAATCATTTAACCTCGCAGAGCCCCAGAAAATATGGAAGTCACTTCCCTCTGCCATGGGATGGAGACAAAGGTAAAATGAGGTGAGGTATCAAGAAACACTTTCCTCAGTTATCGTATAAACGTATTTCTTCAGCAAATAACAATGGCCAACACCAGTGTATGTTTCCTGTGCCCGTGGCTGGTCCACCACACTGACACGTGTTTTCAACTCTCGTGGCAACTGTACAGAGCAGAACTGTTTTACTGTTGCCACTCAAGATGCAGCCACTGAGTCTCAGAAATGTTAAATGACTGCTACACGGTTATGAGCCAGGCTTTGAGCCCAGCAAGGTTAGAGTTGGGCCCTGTGATACCCAAGCAAGTAGAACTAAAGAAGCCTGGGGCCAGTTGTGGTCAGCGGTAGTTCAAGCTTTCATAAACATAAAACTCATGGGGAGAGAGGTTTTCAGAGATGTGTCAGGGTGAAGTGCTTGCTGCTCAAGCACAAGGGCCTGGGATCCGTTCCCAGCACTCACATGCTTGAAATACTTTATTTAAATTAGAAACAAGCCTGTTTCCCACGTCAATCCCAGTCCCCTCTCCCTCCCCTCCTCCCCTGCCCCTCCCAACCCTCCAACACCCCACCCAATCCTGATTTTGCTCCCCAGGAAGGGTGAGACCCTCCATGGGGGAATCTCCAAAGTCTGTCATTTCATCTGGGGCAGGGCCTAGGTCTTCCCCCCATGTGTCCAGGCTGAGAGAGCATTCCTCCATGTGGAATGGGCTTCCAAAGTCCATTCAGATGCCAGGGATAAATACTGATCTCCTACCCAAGGCCTCACTGACACCCACCTTCAGGGGATCTGGATCAGTCCCATGCTAGCCTCTCAGCCATCAGTCTAGGGTCCATGAGCTCCCCCCTTGTTCAGGTCAGCTGTTTCTGTGGGTTTTACCAGGCTGGTCTTGACCCCTTTGCTCATCACTCCTCCCTCTCTGCAACTGGGTTCCAGGAGTTCAGTTCTGTGTTTAGTTGTGGGTGTCTGTCACTGGATGAAGGCTCTAGGATGGCATATAAGGTAGTCGTCAATCTCATTATTGGGGAAGGGAATTTAAGGTAGCCTCTCCACTATAGCTTAGATTCTTAGTTGGTGTCATCCTTGTAGATCTCTGGAAATCTCACTAGTGCCAGATCTCTCCCCAAACCTATAATGCCTCCCTCTATTATGGTATCTCTCTTCCTGCTCTCCTCTATTCTTCCCCTGACTCAACCTTCCTGCTCCCCCATGTCATCCTCTCCCCTCCTCTTCTCCCCCTTTTTCTCCCAACTCCCTTCTCCCTCCACCACCATGCTCCCAATTGGCTCAGGAGATCCTGTCCCATTCCCCTTCTCTGGGGTACCATGCATATATCTCTTAGGGTCCTCCCTGTTTCCCAGACTCTCTGGTGGTGGGATTGTATGCCAGCATTCCCCTGCTCCATGTCTGAAATCCATATATGAGTGAGTATATACCATGTTTGTCTTTTTGTGACTGGCTTACCTCACTCAGTACAGTTTCTTCTAGTGCCATCCATTTGCCTGCAAATTTCAGGATTCCATTGTTTTTTTCTGCTGAGTAGTACTCCATTCTGTAAATGCACCACATTTTCTCTATCCACTCTTCAGTTGTGGGGCATCTAGGTTGCTTCCAGGTTCTGGCTATTACAAATAACGCTGCTAAGAACATAGTAGAATAGACGTCCTTGTTGTATGAATGTGCATCTTTTGGGTATATGCCTAAGAGTGGAATTGCTGGGTCTTGTGGTAGACTGATTCCCATTTTCCTGAGGAATCTCCATACTGATTTCCAAAGTGGGTGCATGAGTTGGCACTCCCACCAACAGTGAAGGAATGTTCCCCTCTCTGTACATCCTCTCCAGCATAAACTGTTATTGGAGTTTTTGATTTTAACCATTTTGACAGGAGTAAGATGGTATCTCAGAGTTGTTTTGATTTGCATTTCCCTGATGGCTAAGGGTGTTGAGCACTTTCTTAAGTGTCTTTCAGCCATTTTAGACTCTTCTAGTGAGAATTCTCTATTTAGTTCTGTACTCCACTTTTTAATTGGATCCTTTGGTGTTTTGGAGACTTGCTTCTTGAATTCTTTGTAAATTTTGGAGATCAGCCCTCTGTCAGATGTGGAGTTAGTGAATATCTTTTCCCCCTCTGTGGGCTGCCTTTTTAAGTCTTATTGACTGTGTCCTTTGCCTTACAGAAGCTTCTCAGTTTCAGGAGGTCCCATTTATTAATTGTGGATCTTAGTGTCTGTGCTACTGGTGTTATGTTCAGGAGGTTGTCTCCTGTACCAATTCGTTCAAGGGTACCATCCACTTTCTATTCTAAGAGGTTCAGTGTGGCTGGATTTATGTTGAGGTATTAGATCCATTTGGACTTAAGTTTTGTGCATGGTGATAGACATGGATCTATCTTCAGTCTTCTACATGTCAGCATCCAGTTATGCCAGCACCACTTGCTGAAGATGCTTTCTTTTTTCCATTGTATAATTTTAGCTTCTTTGTCAAAAATCAAGTATTTGTAGGCGCACTCACATTTTTAAAAGCCACACGTGTATAATCGCAGTGCTGAGAAGGTGGAGAGGAGGATTTTCCAGGGTCTCATTAACCAGCCCATCTAGCCAGCTGATGAGCTCAGGTTTTAGTGAGAAACACTCTCAATAGTAGGGTGGAAGGTAATCAAAGAAGACATCTGATGTTGACCTCAAGGTACACACACGTGTAAGTCATTACATTCACAATCATTGCACACACACACACACCACTCCCCAACAAAGATGCTGAGTTCAGACAGGAGAGTTCATAAGCAGACCCATTTTCACCTCTTGCCTCCAGGTTTGCCAAGTACTACAAGATGGAGAATGGCAGCGAGTACCGCACACTCCTGAAGGCTTTTGGGATCCGCTTTGATGTGCTGGTGTATGGGAATGTGAGTCCTGGGGTCCAGCATATGAGGGAAGCAAGGGAGGTTCCCATGCCTGCACCTGGGCCTTAAAGAGGCTCTCAGGGGGTGGGGGTCTTCTGAGGGCCAACCGGCCACCTCCCCCATTAGCTCCTTAAATTTTTATAGAGTGGAACTGTCTGACCCTCCGTAAACCCTTCAGGCTCCACTGCCTCTCTAACAGGAGCCCAAGTTTAACCTCAGCCCTTACCCCCTCCCTATTGGACCCACTGTCTACATGTCTTGCTCCTTACACATACAGGCTGGCAAGTTCAACATCATCCCTACCATCATCAGCTCCGTGGCCGCCTTCACTTCTGTGGGAGTGGTAAGTCGTCTTTCCAGGCTCTCACAGGGCAGTTAGGGTGGGGCCCAGCCAGGCATGATGCTGTCAGACAGCTCAGCTAAGCCCTCCTTTTGGCCTCCAACACCTGCTGCTGAGTAGCCCTGGTTTGGGCATCTCCCATCATTATCTGCCAAGGCTCATGGGCTCCAAAGATTGCCTTCACCTGTTTTCAGGTGGTTCTGTCTTATAAAAAATTCCTGCCTCCCATCATGAAGGGAGGAGAGACTCCATGCTTCCCCAGTCCTAAGATGTCTTAGTGAGGAACATGCCACCAGGCAAAGTGGGGACAAAGGTCCACTGCCAGGGACTGCTCCCCAGCTCCCTGTGCTTCTCCCTTCACACTCTCTGGGCTTGTGACCCAATGGTGTTTCTCAGTAGCTAGAAGGAGGGCCATAGAGGACCCTGAAGAGCCTCTGGGAATTTTCTGGGTAGAGCTGTGCAGCCGGGTCTCCTGGAAGACCCAACCCCTTCATGCTCCTCCCCCTCGGTGCTTTGGCCACCTGTCTGCTGAAGGAAGTCCTGGCCAAGAGCTGGGCAGCGCAGGGGCCATCTGAGCCCTGCCCATGTCAGAGCAGATGTCTGAGCCTGCACTGCCCTCTTCCTCCTCCAGGGGACTGTTCTCTGTGACATCATCCTGCTCAATTTCCTCAAAGGGGCCGATCACTACAAAGCCAGGAAGTTTGAGGAGGTGAGCTGGGGGACAGAAAAGCAAAGGAAGCAGAGCAAGGAGGGCTGCTGGACCCTGGGGACGCCCCATGGCTTCCTGTCCACGGGGTTCTGAACGCAAGTTCAGTGGGCCTCCATTCCTGTGTGGGGGCCAAGAGAGGCTTGGGCCAAGAATGGACTCTGGAGATTTCGAGCTGGGCGTAGCTCAGGGGTCTGGCGCTTACCTAGCATGCACAATGACATCAGCCCTTCCCTTACAAGAAAAAAATTGGGAGGGGGTAGTTCTGTGGGTCATTGTCAACCTACACACCACTCACTGTCACTTGTCCACATATGGGGCAGGAAAGACCCTGCCTGGAGATGGCCTGGGTTACAGTTTTCCCTTGGGGTGCATGCACAGTCCTGGGCAGCCCCCCATCCCACCCCACTGCTGATTCTGTCAAATGAGTCACACTGGAAGATCGTGCCCCACATCAAGCATGACAATGCCAACTCTTGTGCTTGCAGGTGAATGAGACAACACTGAAAGGCACCGCCTCTACCAACCCAGTGTTCCCCAGTGACCAGGCCACTGTGGAGAAACAGTCCACAGACTCGGGCGCCTACTCCATCGGCCACTAAGACCTCTTCCCAGGGTCCCATGCTCACCCTTAGGCTGCAGAACCTCCAATGGGTGGCTCTGCCTGTCTGGGCAGATGGGGTGGGTTGGGGGAAGGGGCTCTCATTTCTGCTGCTCACCCAAAAGACCACAGGCAGGTATCTAGGCCCTCACTGTTCAGCAGACAGGTAATTCTTCCCACTAAGATCTGAATCTTGCCTTTTCCCCTTGCATGCCTCCCATCTGCTTCCCAGAGTCCTGGGGGCAGTGGTACCCATCCCTTTGCAAAGGATAGAGAAAATAGTTGCTAGGGTAACACCGTAGGGGCCTACCAAGTACCAGGCACTTCCATACACGTTATCTCATTGAGTCCTTAAAATAATCCTATAGGATATGTTTCTGATTTTTGTTTTTGAAGAGAAGCAAAGGCTCAGGGAGACTGAGTCATTGCCCCAGGCCACATGTCCAGAAAATGAGACTTATACCCAGGCCTAACTCCTTTGCCCACATCTGTGAGGGAAGAATGAACTCCCTAGGTGTGTGCCCTTAGTGTCAGTTGGCTTTCCCATGGCTAGCACCAGTGAGCTTTCTCGGGAATGCAGGCCCTACTTTAGGGGATCCCAGTGACATAGAATATAAACTCTCATTTCTGACGTGGTCAAGTCCAGCTTCAGAAGGAAATAGGAGGTATTTCTGTCAGTGAATTTTACCTTGCCTCACCCCATATCTAAATAGTAGGAATAGACCTTTATTCTCCAGTTAGACCCTCACACACCTGGACCCTCACTCCAGAATTCAGATAGAACACACACACACACACACACACACACACACACACACACACACATACACACACACACACACACACACGAGAGAGAGAGAGAGAGAGAGAGAGAGAGAGAGAGAGAGAGAGAGAGAGAGAGAGAACACAACAGGTGAGACATGATTTTTAAACCTAGCACACCCCAGGACATTGTTGGAAAAGCCTGTTAGGAACTAGGGATGTAGCTGAGTAGGTATAGTGCTTGTCTAGCATGTATAAAGAAAGCCCTAAGGCCAACCTCTATCATATATACACCAGGTATGGTGACACACACCCATAATCCCAGCACTCAGGAGGTGGAGATGGGATACAGCCTGGGACCCATGAAAATGTCGCAAAAAAAAGAAGTGGGGTGCACAATGAAATCCAATACCCCGTGAGCATTCAGCCAGGTCAGCCAGGCCTGTTCCACAGGATCCTAACAGGTGACGAGTTAGGAGCAAAGGGGCCCTCTGAAACCAGCATGTTCAACCCTCTTGCTTACAGATCATCAACACTGAGGCCAGAGATGGAAAATGGCTTGCCTTGTGCCATAGTGAGGGAACAAGAGAGAACACAGGTGTCCTGTGCTCAGAGCAGAAGTCAAGTCCACCTTGCCCCCATTGGCTCAGATGCCCTGTCTTCTTTCTGGGCTTTCAAAGAAAAGGAGAGAGTGAGAGGAAGCCCTAACTCCCACAGGGCAAAGCTCGGGAACAGATCAGAGTTTGTGAAAGAAACAACTTGAGAGGCTTTTTTGATTTTTTTTGGTTGGTTGGTTTTGATGAAAAGACTTTGCTATGTATCCCTGGCTGGTCTCAACCTTTCCCCAGTATTGGGATTTACCAGCAAGCGCCATCATCCAGCTGGGGGCATCTGTTTAAAAGCAATACAGAATTAGGTATCAAAGAGGTTCATGCAAGAGAGTAGGCCTGAGGTATAAGTTTCCTTAGTGTCAGAGCCAATCTCCTCTGGGAATGTGGGTGTGATGATGAGGTCTTAGCAGAGTTGAACATACATGTAGACAGAGGGCTGGCCCCTCACCAGAATGTACAGAGAGATGAGGGGGAGGAGGAGTCTAGGAGTACCTTGGGGAGGCTTCTACAGGAGTAATTGAACAGACACGACCCCAATGATCCCCACCCTGGGAGGAGAAGGGGTAAAAGTCCTCCCACCAGGTTAATCAGCCCTCCCCTCACTCTGCTTGCCCACAGCCCCCATCGTTATGGGCAATGGGATGCTGTCTCCCCAGCACCAGAGTCAGGCCCTGGGTAGTATCAGGAGACCTCGCCAGGCTTCATCTCTCCAGCAGAGACATCAGCAAGGGAAACAGCACATCCTCCAAGAAGGAGGCACACAGCCCACTTTGAGCTAAGGCTGAGTTCACAGAGATGCTTCCCAGGAGCAGATGAGGCACTATGTCCTAGAAGGCAATGGTACCCCAGACTAGGATAATCCTCCCCTAGAGGCCCAAGCCTCTTCTGGACCTTCCAGTAAGTGTGTAAACCCATTCTCTACTCCCTTTGTCTGAATCAAGTCCTAGATGTAGGCCAGTAGTAGAAATTACAACAGCCAGCTTGTATCTGATACACTGTGGTTTACTCAGCGCCGTTACCAACATGGTCACACGGGCCCTGACCACACCTGGGGAGGTTTCTGTGGTTTGTTATTAGCTTTATTTACTTGGTAGAAAAACAAACGGACAGTTCTCGGAACTAGAGTTGGAAGCTGTGCTCACTCTCAAGGCTGCGTTGCTCAGCGTACAAGCTGTCAGTCAGTGGTGGGATGGCTCACCATTGGCAAGCTGTGGGCCAAATGTATGACAGGCATTGCCCAATTCAGTCTTCATTTTACAAAAGAAACTGAGGCTGGGTAAAATCAAGGGATGGAAGTCAAACTGGCCTGAACCAAGAGATTTGGGATGCTGGAGTGTAAGATGTTGACTTATGTGGTATATCTATTGGGGGAAAGTCGGGAAATTTGCCAACTCATCTTTTATCTATATATGATGTTACCTGGGCTAAGCAACATCTTGCTGTGGTAACTAGTGAAATCTAAGAGAAGTAGCTAGGCAGAATGAGACTCGTGGTGTCAGGGAAATGGAGAGCTGGAGAACTGTAAGAATCATCTGGTGCCCAGGCCTGCACCGGCCAGAAGCAGGAACAAGTTACAGAGCCAGCTTACTGAAGGAATACCAAGGAAGTGGGCACAGCAGTGTGTTTCCCTCCCTCCCCAGACCCCCACCAGACCCTGACATCCCAAACCCTTTCCTTCTGCGGTCCTTCTCACAACACCTTGTTCTCAGCACATTATCAGCAAGCCTCCTGGGGATAGTAACTGATGAGGTTCTGGGGGCTGCCTTCTCACCGTCCTGTGCCTGTTAATCAGGAGAGAGAGCTTGGAAGGCTTTAAACAGCCGGCCGGCACAATCGCTACCTAAGGGCAGAGTGAGGTACTCAGAAACAGGGCCAGAGACTTGAGGAGCATTCCAAGAGCTTGGTGTGCCCTGAGGAGGCTTTAGTTCCTCCCCTGCCCCCTCCCACACCTCTGCCTTTGGTTCTGACCATCAGGGTGTTGGACTGCTTAGTTAGATGCCGTTCTCTGTCAGGGAAGAGAGGAGGCAGTGAGACGGGGAGAGAGTGAATGCATCAGGAGCTTGATGTGCCCTGAAATGTCTTCCTTGCTGCTCATCCTCCCACCCCGGCAACAATCCCACTTTCTCTTTAGAAGCACTGAGTCAAGAGTCCACTTACTGCAGTGACCTACATGGCAGCGACTCCTAGGCAGCTCCACCTCTTGACAGGATGCTATGCCATGATTAGCAGCTGAGGCAACAATCCCTCTACCAACACAGACCTGGGCATCCACCATCAGTGAGGTGCCATGGGTGCCATAGACCTCCATGTTCCAAGGGCTTATATATACTGTTTCTTCCAACCCATTGTCTAGGACTGTGCCCCATCCCTGCTCAGATCCAGTAGCCATAGAGATAAAATACGTGGGATACTAGTATTTTTGCTCCTGAAGCCATATTACATCAGATGCAGATACAAACATAAACCTGTACCTAGTCACACATTGACACACCTACATACGTGTGACCAAAGACACAGGTAAATAGAGATGTATATGTGCAGAGACTCAGGTACATAAAGGTGTAAGTTAACACAAACACAAATCTGCAGAGAGTTGCAAAAGTGCACACAACATGTCAGTACAAACATGCATTCACACACACACCTATGTAGGTTCACACTCAGATGAGTGTGCACATCCATGCATACTCAAAAATACAAATGTGTACATTTACAAGTACATGTACAGAAATTCTCTCATCATAAGCGCACACACATACAATTTGAGGTTCTCTCTATACTCTTTAATGCCCAGTCTTAACTCTGAACTTCCTGTTCTGTCTACTCTAAATCCTTTTTTTTTTTTTTGCAAAATCCTTCTAGCCCAGTGTCCTAGCTGGCATACAGCTAAAAGTAACAATGATACCCCCCCTCAGTCTCTCCAGGTCTGAGACAGTGAGAACAGAACTGAGGCTGGGATCGATGCTGTTGCCAGTCTCTTGCCTTTGGCTTCTGAGTGGAGGACAGATCCCTTCAAAACTGTGGCCTCTTTACAGAAAGGGGGGGTGATAAAGGAGAGGGCCGCCTCTCACTTGGGACCCCCTCTCTCAAGAGGCGGTTGGGAGAATGGGAAATGAGAGTCATTGCCAGATGCCCCAAAGCATTTCACTAGAGAAACAGACTTCTCAAAAAGGGTTTTCCAGGACTGGAGAGATGGCACAGCCATTAGTTCACTGACTGCCCTTCCTAGCACCCACGTGACATCTCACAGCTGTCCGTAACTCCAAGATCTGACACACACAGACATGCATGCGGGCAAAACACCAATGCAAATAAAGTATAAGAGGGGTTTCACCCCATGCCCTCAGGGTCCCCCCACACACATTCAATCTCAATATTGCATACCAGCTCTTGAGTAAGCCCCTTCTGTTCCATTTGGAAAGCCACTCAACTCCTCATAATGAGATCCAGCCAAGGCAGGACCAGCTCCCCATCAGACAGATCTCTGCTGTCCTCTCACTGGATAGAAAGGTGGATTCAGAGCCCATGAAGAAGAGACTGCAGAGAGCATTGCCCAGCTTCCGGGTGACTCAGTGCTGCCACCACACAATGCCCCAAGCTCTGTTGCTGCTCCCCTCCTGCAACAGGCTTCCAGGATTTTCCCAGCAAGCAGGAGTCTCCAAGAAAGGGCGGTGATGAAACAAGACTTGCTGGGCATGGTGGTGCACACCTTTTATGCTAGCACTTGGGAGACAGAGACAGGAGGTTCTGTGTAAATTCAAAGCCAGCCTTGTCTACAGAGCGAATTCCAGGAAGGAAAGAAAGAAACAGGATTTAGGGGATGCAGTGGGAAGTGTGACTTTATGACCGGGGAGACAGGGAACAGAACTGAACGCCAAGGGACGGGACACCTGCAGCCAGGGCCAGAGGTTCCAAGGTAAGGTCTCCCTCCAGCTTAGAAGGAGCAGACGAAAGGCAGGCGACTTTTGCACGAAGCTCTTTGCCAATGGCCCCCTGCAGCAGAGAACACAGTGATATAAACTGGCTGGGTTCTGCACTGAGTTCCATCCACCCCACCCTCGTCACATGCCTCTGTATCCCCTTCCATGGCTATCATCATCTTCAGAGAAGATTTGTGACAATAATTTGCTCTATCATAGCTGTTAGGTAGCAAGGGTGGCATGCGAATCACAGCCCTCTTGCTCTAGTATGCATTCAGCCTCTACACTAAAAGTGCCTCACACCTGCCACGCATGCTGTTCCCCACATCTGCAGCTGGCATGAAGCTAGCATCCTGTCTCCGCCATCACCAATTCCTATATCCACAGCTTCATTCACATCTGCTGGTCTTGCTGGTCACTTAAGTCATTCCAGTTTATCAAGGTATCGGAGGAGGCAAAGGGCTCCCAGCTAGTCCCTCTACAAGGTATCCCATCATTTGGCCTTGTCCTGAGAAGTCTACCCCTCGGCCCTCCCCACAGACCAAGTTCGAGTTCTCCATGTGGAGTGAGTAGTTTTGAAGAGGTGTGTCCTGACAGCTCAAAGAAGCAGCAGCTAAAATTCTACTTTATCAATCCATCCCCTTGTCTGGAGCCTGTTCTCTTACCTGAGCTGCACAGAGTCACACAGTGCCCTCCACCATTCCCAGGCTGCCCTGGGGCCCAGTATCCAAAATCCCAGCAGCTCCCATCAGTCCACCGAAACTTCTTCCAGAAGAGCTAGAGAAGAAAGTGGATCAGAGAACCAAAGGAGGCAGGAAGACCCAAACCACCGTTGCTTCTCTCACTGCCTGCCTGGAAAGAAGCCAAATGCTCCCACCACCCATCTCTCTGTGTCTGCATGCGATGTGATGGGAAATAGCCATTGCTCCCAGACACCATGCAGGGCAGATTTCCCCAACTGTATTGATCTTATTAACATGCAGGTTCAGATTCAGGAATTCAGGCATGGGGCCCATTATTCTGCATCTCTAGCAAGCTACCAGGTGATGCTGATGGTGGTGGCCCAAGGACCACTCTTCTAATACTAAGTATAATTCATTCCTCTGCAATCTTGGGATTACCACTATAGATGGAGATCCCTGTTTTATAACTAAAGAAAAACCAAGGACCTGAGAACGCTCCTCAGCTAGTAAACATCTGAGATGAGCCCTGAGTCAGTCTCCTGGAATCTGTTTCCTCAATGCAGTTTTATACAATCACATGCTTCAAAAACCCAGCTCTGAGGACTGGAGAGACGACTCAGTTAGTAAAGGGTTTGCCTGAGTTCAATCTCTAACATTACATTAAAAAGCCAGGCATGCTGTAATATCACTTGTAGTATCAGTGTTAGGTACCAAAGATAAAAGGATTCCTTTGGGTTTGTGGTCAGTCAGCCTAGCTGATCAGAGAGCACCAGGTTCCAGTGAGAAACTCTTAAAAATAAACTAGATAGTTCTTAAGGAATGACATCTGAGGTTGGCCTACGGTCTCCACATTCAGGTATACACAGAAAACACACACACGCACACACACCCTAGGGAATGGTGAGAGGGAAGAAGGAACCTTACTGTAACATGTTCTAAATCTGAAGTGCCCCCCAAGTGCCATGTGTTAAAGACTGTGTCTCCAACTCATGATAGAACTGCATGTTAGAACTCTTAGGAGATAAAGTTTACGTAGGGAAAGTTAGGTCACCTGGGGCATGCTCTTGAAGAGAATACTAGGACCCTGAGCCTTTTCATTTGTTTTTGCTTCCCTGTCACCAGAAGTGAATTGTCTTCTTCTGCCACACATTCCCACCATGACATACTGTGTGTCAAGTCCAAACCAACACCTTCAAATGAGTGTAGACCGAAGACGCCTTTGAAACTGTATGTCAAGATCAACCTTTCTTCCTTCAAAGTTGATTCTCTCAAGCATTTTATCACAGTGACAGCTGACTAACCGATAACAATTGCCAGTTTTCTTGGTGTAAACTTACCATGGTAATTTTGAGCTACACACCTGAAGTCATTGAATACGGAATTAATGAGAGGTATAGGTAATCAATTCTGTCAAGACAGTACAAGGCAACTCCAGCATCCTATTGCCTATCGTTTAAAGGACACCTTAACTGTAGAGCCAGCAAATGATCCCTCAAGACAACCAAAACTTTCTATACGGAGTTGGGGCCTTCCTAACTTACCCAGCCCTTGAGGATGCCTCCAATCCAGATGTGGGACTGGTTGATCTTCCTGGCCAAGGACAGAATTTGGAAGTTGAAACTGTAGCTGTGGATGGAAGCAAGGTTGCCTCGGTAGCATCTGCTGCAGACACTCTGCAAAGGGGAGAGATGGGATAGAGATTTCACTCTCTTTTGCCTCAAGGCCCGAATTTCCAAGAAAGGTCCCTGCAGCTATTCACAGAATCAATATAGGGAGTCCACTTGCTTCCCTCTGGGAGGAACACATGAGTGTGAGTGATGCACACGTGCAGAAGCCAGAGTAGGCCATCAGTAGGTTCCTCTATCACCCTCTGCCTTACTTCCTTGAGACAGGCTCTCACTGAACCGGAAGCTTGTTGCTTGAGAGAGGCTGCCTGGCCAGTGAGCTCTCAGGATCTGCCTGTCTCTGCCCCCTAGTGCTAAGGTCACAGGCATGCACGACCATATCCGGATTTTCCCATGGATGCCAGAGATTTGAACTCAAGTCCTCATGCTTGAACAAACCCATTTATCCACAGAGCCATCTCCTCGGCCCCTGAAAATGTATATTTTTAGTTATGTTTACACTGAACAATACTCTTTCCTTTGATATTAGTCCCCAAATAATGAAGTTTAAAACTATTCTCGTGACATTTACATTGCAGTATTATAAATAATCTAGAGATGGTTTAAAGAATAGGAGAGGGGGTAATGAGATAGTTCAGTGAGTAGGTAAATGAGTTTGATTCCAGGTCATACATGGAGGAAGGAGAAAGCAAACTCCTGAAAGCTTCTTCTGATCTACATGTATATGTCATAATGTGTACACCCCACACAAACACACAGTAAATAAGCATAAAATTTTAAAAACAGAAGAATATACAAGGATTATATGCAAATACTATGTCATTTTATGTAAGCACTTTGAACATAGACATTGGTGCCCATTGGGAGTGTCCTGGGATCAATGTCCCATGGAGGCTAAGTGGCAACCATATGTCTTCATTTGGAAGATCCTGATCTCTGAAAGGTATAGAGAGTCACTCAGAAAACAATCAATATTCAGTGAAAGGAGGCAATATTTAACATGGGGGTTTCTTTTCTTTGTTGAGGTAAGATTACTCTTTTAAAATTCATTTCATTACGGTTGTAGAATCTTGAGATTTCCTAGTTAGCATGCACATGCGTTCACACATGCACACATACATACACACACACACACACACACACACACACACACACACACACAGGTCCCAGAGTGGCCACACAGAAGAATGGAGTGAGGTACAGAAGGGTAGATCTGTCATTTTGAATCTTCCCTCTTATGGGAGTTTTTTTAATGCTCTCTGTGGTTTTAATATGATATTTTATTTACTCTGGGATTCTCATACATGCATACAATGTGTCTTGATTATATTTACCTCCCCATCCCCCCTGTAGCTCCTCCTGAATCACACACACATCCTCTTTCCAAACTCATGTCCTCTTTTTAGTAATATACGACCCAGTGAGACTAACTAATGTTGCCAGTACATTCATGACCATAGTTTATCTACCAGTGGCCATACCCCTAAAGAAAATTGACTTTCTCTCTCTTAGCAGCCACGAATTGCCAGTAACTCTTCATCTAGGAATGGTGCCTATGGGCACTCTGGAATGTTGGCTGGCTTGATCTTCTGCAGGTCTTGGGCATGCAACCACAGCTGTTGTGAGCTCATGAATGCAATAGTTCTGTCACGTCCAGAAGACAGTTTCACTTCACCCAATCCCTACCCCCAGCCTCTAACTCTTAACATCTTTTCCACCTCCTCCTCCATGAAATTCAAGTATCTCTGTCACCAATGTGGTTTTATGCAGATCAGTGATTCTAAAAGTGCAGTCCTCAGACTAAGATCTCCATTCCCTGGGGCTTTGTTTCAACCCTCAGAACACACCCCCACCCCAAGCCTCTTGATCCAAAGACTGTGAAGATGGAGCTATATCTTAACAAGACCTCCAGGCAGTTCTGCAGTTTTGAGAAACACTAGCCTATATGAATAGAGAACAGAAGTTTTAACCCTTGACCTTTTCACGTTGTCTTCCTATCACTTACCTGAGCTTTATAAAAAGTTTTGGGAGTCCTAACCAGCACGTAGTGGCAGCTCTTGCACCTAGGAGTTCCCTGCACATGAACTGTGTCCTCTTCGCTGGGGCATGTTGAGTCCTTGTCTAAGCCATCTCCGTCAGACTCCTCATCCTCAAAGGTGTCTTGATGTTCAGCACCCACAGCCTCCTCTCCCTCTGTCTGCATTGTCTCTTGGGACAGAGTCAAATATCCTCCCTGATCCCTCGAACCACCTGCATCCTGCCACAGGTCTGGCTCTTTCTTTGGGCTCTCCAGATGGGGGTGAGTGGTCTCTAGGAAGAAGAGGTAACCTGCCATCACATGAGAGGCTCTCTTCCTCCAGCACCTCGGACAGCTCCAACCATCCACCAGCGCTTTCTTGGGTCCTAATCTGGAGACCACACTAGACAGGGACTCCTCTAGGTTGGGTAAAAAGAGATGTCTTACACCAGACTCATAGATGGACAACAGCCTGAACACTGGCTGACATCACAGACATGTATATGGGTGGGAAAAACTGTGTGAGAAGCCTAGAATGATCACTGGCTAATCATTATATAGGTGCTTTGTTTTTTCGTTTTGTTTGATTGTTTTTGTTCATTTCCTTCTGAAGGAGCCAGTTCTGGGTCTGGGAGATACCTAACTAGAGATGTGTGAGCAACTCGGAAAGAACACACTGTGACCCTGGCCCCATGATAACAGCAACAATGACCAAAAGAGTGGGCGAGGGGGAAAAGGAGGAAAACGGATGAGAATAAAAGGGAAGGACTTACCCACATGAAAAGCAGAAACTGTCCCCAGTAGGAGAAGGGACAGGATTAGAGGCTGCTTCATATCTTCCTGATCTTGTAGTGGAGGCAATTCCGCCTTTGTGCTCACAAATGTCCTTTTTGTGTCCAGCACAGCTTCTGGCACGTGACATGATACTTGTTTAATTACCTGATTAAAGAGAGGGCCAGAGAGCCTCCTCTTCCTTCTATTCCTCCTGCTCTGATGGACACACCCTGAGCTGGAAAGTCTGAAACAGGAGTCGGGTGGGCAGGAGGGGCAACTGAGCTGCAAAGGTCTACTCCTGAGACCTCTGCTGCTGTACTCTAGGACTACACCACCCAGATTCCAGACCTGCAGGGACAGTCACCCCCGGGCCAGAGCTGACTTTACTTACATGGGAAAAGAAGAGGCAAAGACAGGAGTTGTGGTGATCCTAAGAACAGGCTCCCTAGCTGTTTTCTTGCTAGTGTCCTCGTGTTCCCTCGCTGACCTTGGCCCAGCCCAGCACTCACCTTATGAGGTTCTGTGGTCTCCACTCTCAGTGGCTGTGGCTAGCACTCACTGTCAGCCCTTATACTGTGTTTTTGGGGAAGTGGGAAGGGGCCAGGGTGATTGCTCCAGGCCAAGCTTGGGGATAATGGAACTGATAAAAAATTTTCAGTTTTTTCACCCCAGACCTTGCCCTGCCCTCTGGGGCCTGCTGCCCTAAGTAGAAGCCCATTGTCACCAGTTTGTTTGAGAGGCATGTGTAACACCATGATGCAATTTGTATTAATTACATCAACCAGATGTAATTAGTATCAATGTCCCTAAAGTACCCAGCATGAATGATACCCCTTAATTCAGAAGCAGCCTTCTGAAGTCACTGTTCTGGGAAGCGATGTAAAAATCCTAGGAAGCAGCTAGGAACCAAGAAGAGAAGGAGGAGGAGGGAAGGGGAGGCTGAGCATCACATGAAGTACTTCACAAACAGCACACTCCTGACCCACCTTCACACATCTCCACTGAGACTATAGATGTCCCTGCTTCACAGATATAAACAACAGGATTCACAGAAGGAAAGCTCGTCGTGCTTGCATGATGTCCTGACTAGCTTTTATGTCAACTTGACAAAAGCTAGAGTCATCTGAGAGGAGGGAAATTCATTTGAAAAACGTCTCCCTAAGATCAGACTAGCCTTAGAGCATTTTCCTAGTGATTGATGGGGCAGGGTCCAGCCTGTTGTGTGGGTGCTACCATCCCTGGGCTGCTGGTCTTGGGTTCTATAAGAAAGCAGGCCGAGCAAGCCATGGGGAGCAAGCCAGTAAGTAGCATCCCTCCATGGTCTCTGTGTCAGCTTCTGCCTCTAGGTTCCTGCCCTTTTTGAGTTCCTGCCCTAACTGCTTTCAGTGATGAACAATTATTTGGAAGTGTGCACCTTCCTCTCCAAGATGCTTTTGGTTATGATGTTCCATCACAGCGATAGAAACAGTAAGACTCATAAGAGGTCAAGGAACAGGGGTTTCTAAGTCCTAAACATTCTCACATTCTCACACATTCTCCTTCCCCCTCCTTCCCCCTCCTACCCACTCCTTCCTTCTTCACAAACCAGTCCCTTCCTGGTTCTCATCCCAGTTTGTACTTCTTTGCCAGCCCTGGAAAATACACACATATCCACCCCAGTAGGCAACAACCCAAACCATTTCCACGCATCTCATTTCCTAATGGCCTTTGGATCATTTACAGACCAGTGGCCTAGACTATATCATTTCATCCACCCTCATGTTAAGTCTCCCAGTCAATCTGCAGAGCATTTTGCCCTTCCCACTCTCACTGCCTACCTCACACCAGCCCTCTGACGCTATCAAGATTAGGACTAGGATCAAGCAATGAAACGCTCATCTCAGACCACAAATTTAAGAAGACATTAAAAATTCAATATTAAACATAAGTAATATTTTAATGCAAACTTTCTTAAAATCAAATTGAATGCAAATATATTCACAATGACTAATTTTATTTAAAATGACCAAGTTCCAGTTCATTCACTGTTGCCCAAAGAGAAAATAGTGCTTGTATAGCCTTGGCTTTGCCACATCTTTCTGCCAAGAGCTTATGGATTGTTGGAAGTGAGGTTGATGCAATTTGGAAGTGTTCTGTTGGGCAGCACGTATTTGTTATTTACATACTGACCCACACCTCCAAAGAAGCAGATACAGGTCATCTGGAGGACAGTATGGCCTGAATGCCTTGACTTCCTCTGCTCTCCCAATGGACCTGTAATTGGAGAAGAAACTGAGAGGCCATTTCCTGACCTGATTTCAGAGTAACGGTCTCGGCCCTTATCTCTCCACCCAACAGACCAGATGTCTGCTTATCTACCTAACAGTGGGAAGGTTGGTCAATTCCAGAACCCAAAACTTAGTCTATTAGTTTCAAGTTTGAGGTTACCCCAGTGAGAAAAGAAGAATCATAGATACCCTTCCCTATTGCTCTCCTCACCCTGGGGTCCATGACAGAGGTGACATTTCACTGAATGGCTGGGATGAGTCCCAAGGCTTGTTGTTCTCATAATTTCCCTTTACAAATTTCCATGTGCTTAAAGGAGTTGCCTAAGATTCCATAGCAAGTCAGAGACCAGCCTAAAACCCAGAGTTTTATGCCCCTTATGCACCTCATCTTGGCCTTCTTCTCTTGGATATCTGTCTTCTCCAACCCTATTCACACATTCACATAAGTCCTGTTTTCCTTGCACACAAATTCAGGAAAAAAAGGCCATTCAAATGCCTTCAGTAACCTTGCTGATGGCCCCAGTGACTCCTCTTAAATTGAAAACCAGAAGTAACACTTTTGAAGATTTTCTCCAGACCAGGCACTATGTTTGCATGAGATTTTTTTTCAACCATCTTAACAAATTATCCTAAAAATTGGGTATTGTCACCTTAGCTTTACAAATTTACTGAAAAAAAAAACTAATGGAGGTAAATGGCTGTTCTAGTTGTCATAGCTCACAAGTCCTTGTTCCCATCCACATGAGTTACCCTGACAATCTAGCCAATGGGACCAGTGCTTCCAAGTATCAGGGTCACTGTTTTCATTTGTGTTCAAATTGGCCTCTTGTTCCAAGGCTCAGTCATACCCCAGATTACCCAAAGATAAGTTTCATCGTGATGAGATGTAATAAAATCACAAGGCTAAGAGGCAACCACTTCAAACTGAGGACAGGGACAAGATCTTCCTCTAAAGACATGAGCCAAGGATGAGTTGTCAGAGAACCACCTGGTGTGCGGAGCCGTAGTGACCTTGTGAGATGAGGCACTTAGAGTTTCCCATGGTCCTTGTCAGGAAACTGCCCTTGTCAGTGAAGAGTGATACACTGTGCACTTGCTCAGAGGCTGAGTGTCTACCCTGTGCTTTGGATGCTGCAGCCCTCTGGACATCCCATCTAAAGGGATGATCCCTGCTGCATAGAGCTCAGTCATCTGGAAAGGAAGAATGTTCACATAAGCTATCTCTTGGAATACAAGGCCTGTCTACTTATTTATTTCATGAACTTTATTTTTTTTTGGAAACAGGGTCTCATGTAGCCCAGGCTGACCTCACTGACCTCAAACTTACCATGTAGCTGATGATGATATTGGACTTCTTATCCCCCTGCATCTACCTCCCAAGTACTAGGATTTCAAACGTGTGCCTCCACTCCTATTCTATGTGGTATTGGGGATAGAACCCAGGCCTTCATGCATGTTAGGCAAGCACTCTACCAACCATTCCGCATCCCTAGACCTTACTTCAAGCCAGTTTTATGCATCAGTAATATATTCATCTTTTTTTGTTTGTTTTTCAAGACAGGGTTTCTCTGTATTGTTTTGGAGGCTGTCCTGGAACTCACTCTGTAGACCAGGCTGGTCTCAAACTCATAGAGATCCACCTGCCTCTGCCTCCCGAGTGCTGGGATTAAAGGCGTGTGCCACCAATGCCTGGCTTTAATATATCCATCTTTCTTGTGGGATTCTAGATATGCATCTTGTCCTAAAACTCGGTCCAACCCCGTATCACCCAAAGGGTGATCCTCAACATCGGGGTGACGAGGAATGAGATCACAAGGTCAAAGCAGTGTGCAGGAGCCCAGCCTCCTGAGCAAACACAGGGCATTGCTTATTCGCTGACAAGAGAACCAGAAGCATTTGTGACTGAACTGGCCTGGAAAACCACAGTCACGGCACCTATGCAACCACAGCCAAAGCTATGCACATAGTAAAGTACCCTGGAGCTTCCTCCTGTCTTCTCCTTGGCACTCCTTAAAGAGACTTCTGTGCAGCAAGTGTCAAAAAACCCAGTAAGAGAGCAATTTCTGAGAAGCAAGACAAAAAAAATATCTACCTAACTCTCAGCATCTACCTAACTCAGGCTAGAGTCCAGAATGTAGTAAATGCCTAGAAAAAGGTGGGGAGTATCTTGTCTTATTCGTGCACTTATTTATTTATTCACTCATTTGTGTCAGTGCTAGAATACTATTCACATGTGCTAGGCAGCTACTCTACCACGGAGTTATGGTCCAAGCCTCTCATCATCTTTATTATTAATTTTAAAACAAAAACAGCAGTGCTGCCCCACAGCAGAGAGATAGCATCCATGAGGGCTCCGGATGACAGTTCTGCCTCAGCCATATCCTCATAGAACCCACCACAGAGACAAATGCATGGAATGTCCAACACTTACCACATATAAACTCAACAGCTGACATGGCAAAATGTGGCTCTGTCTCTTTTTCAGCCTACAGAGTAACACACCTTAAACAAACAGTCCCCTTCTCTGAGTCACTCAAAAACTCCCAGCTCTTCTTTTGCTTCCCCAGATCCCGGGACCCATATAGAATCGGAAAACCCCTGAAAGAAAAGGGTTCAGGCCACTGAACCCTTTTGTCCTGCTTCTCTGCCTGGTAGTATTAAAACCAGCTCTTCCCCATCTTTAACTGGGATTCTTTGGTCCCAGATGGGTTGAGTTTTATGTCCCAAGGTCAAGAGCGAAGGAAATCAGTCAAGACTTCCAAGCGTAGAAACAATGGACAAAGGATCAAGCTTTGGAGCTAAGAGTCAAATCTCGGCACTGGCAACACCCAGATGTTCTATCTTGAGCAAGTCTTTCCTCATCCAAGTATAACTTCTCCGAGCCTGTTTCTGCCTAGCGGAGATAATGATGATGGATGGTGTAGTGTGATCTGTGCAAGGCATTTGCCACAGCAGGTGAGTGCGCAGTAATTGGTAACAACTAGCACATCTCTCTCTCTCTCTCTCTCTCTCTCTCTCTCTCTCTCTCTCTCTCTCTCACACACACACACACACACACACACACACACACACATACACACACACTCACACACACACACACACACACACACACACACACACCTGTGTCTTAGATTCCCAGACCTCATTGAGAGTCTGACTCATAATAAAGAGTTTAATATTGGGCTTCCTCCAAAGCAGAGACTGAGACAAGGTTTGAGTACACATCCTGTCATTAATTTGGGGAAGTGCAGAAACATTGCTAGAGAAAGAGAGGATTCATCTGGGGAGAGAGAAGCAGCCAATAAAATACATGCTGTAATGCCAGCCTCGTACATGCTGTGTGTTTGTTCTGCTTGACAGGTGTGACGGTGAATATTGACTGTTAACTTGATAGGCTCTACAGTTACCTAGGAGACAAGCCTCTGGCCACGCCTGGGAGGGATTCTCTTGATTAGGGTAATTGAGGTGTGAAGACCCACCATTCTCTGGGATTGGATCCTAGGTTATTGGAAGAAGTCAGCTGCATGTGAACATTCATCTTGCGGCTTCCTAACTAAGGATACACGGTAACCACCTGCCTTGAGTCCTTCAGCCAGGACTTCCCTACCATAACAGACAGTACCCTTGACCTGTGAACTCAAATAAGCTCTGTCTCCCTGAGCCAGATATTTTGTCACAGCAACACGAAAAGCAGCTAATGCAGTGGGAAGGCGCCCAGGCAGGTGACAGTCCACCCAAGCCTTCAGTGTCTGGAAGCTGTTGGTGTGGCCCTGACAAACGCCTGACACACACGTGCTATGCAACTGAGTATCTTCCCCTCGAACCTTAGAGCCCAGGCTTCCTGTTGCCAGGATGCTCCATAAACCCCACAGTGCCATCTACCATCGTTTCTTGAAGCATGCTGACTTTATGGCTCCTTTGTGAAAGGCATGGAGTGGGGTGAGATGACAAAGCAGAAAGCTCAAAATGAGCCCGGCTGCCAACGACCACAGGAGGAAAGGAATCTATTTCAGTAAAGCGGCTTTTATTGTAGGGAGGTGAAAGATGGTGACATCTGGCAGGAAAGAAGAGGCAGTTACCCAGGAGAGGATGAATTTGAACTCCTGGCTAGGACTAGCTCAATACGAACAGATGAAGGGGCGTCTCTGGGCACAGTGAGAGCGACGCCAGTGGCCTCCTGTGAATCGAGAATAGGAGAACTTCAGCACTTGGTCTGCCCTCACGTGACACCAGGTAGATCACAGTTCCCAGCAGCTCTACATCTAGAAAGCTTCTCCCCGAGTGGCCAGACTCACGTCCTGGCACTCTTCCTGAGTCCCCCCGCCCCAGCCATCCCTTCATTCATTTCCAGTCAGCCTCACCTTGAGTACACAGGGTCACGCATCTGCCACCACCACATCGGGGCTGGCCAGCTGCCCAATATGCAAAGTTCCAAGAGCTTCCATCAATCCACCGAAAGCGTTTGCAGCGACCCTAGAGAAGGTAGGAGGCAAAGGGATAGAGTGGAGGGAGGGAAAGGGGTGGAACCAGCACTATCCTTATTAACCCCTAAGGTCCTTGACCACAGGGCCATAGTGGATACTGGCCAGCTGAATTGTTGGTTCACAGTGATCATCACCCCCTTCTCCACATCTCCACATCTATGATATGATCATCCCAAGTGCAGCACAGAGGTAAGGAAACACGCCCAGATCACAAAGATAGAGAAGTTGGGAGGAACTTGAACTCAACCCCAATCCTAAATCCTTGGTGGTACCTAAGTGTCTTGTATGAGTGGTTTTCTGTCCCCAGTTCTTCAGGGGACACTAAAGGGGAAAGACATTCAAAATTGTAGCAAGGTTGCTATTGGATGGGGTCAAGAGGTGCTCCCATTTAGTTCTGGTATCCCTCTTACCCAGCCCATGATTCTGCCTCCAATCCAGACTTGACCCTGGTTGAGTCTCCTGACAGAGGAATGGATTTGGAAGTTAACGCTGAAGCTGTGGATGGAGGCAAGGGTGCCCCGGTAGCAGCTCCGGCAAACTGACTGCAGAACAAAACAAAAGAGGGAGAAGGGAATGGCCCTCACCCACTTGGCAAGAGTTCCCATGGTCACAGTCATGGTCCCTGAGTCTCCAAAATCCATTACCTTCCTCCCTCCCACCCTCAGTCCTTTCTTCCTACCCTCGAACCCCTCCCTCCACAGCTGTAGCCAGGAGAAAACAGGAGAGCAAAGTATAGCATGCTTCCACCTGATGCCCTCCCCACCCAGCGTGTCTGAAGCTGCGCCCTCTGCTGATGCTCCCCCACAGCCCCACAGCCCACAGAGAAAGCATGTCTCCTGTCTGTTCCTGCTCTCAGCCTCAGCAGCAGGCCACTTACCTGAGCGTTGTCAAACGGCCGAGGATTCCTCACCAGCAGGAAGCGACAGGTCTTACATCCAGGGATGCCCATCAGACTCATTGTGTCCTCTTCCTTGGGGCACTGAAGGTCTTCATCTGACACGTCCTGGCCGGAGACAGCTCCCTCATCCCCAGAAATATCTTTACTTCCAGAACCTTCCTCTTCCTCCAGTGGTATTAGCTCTTCCCCAGGAGGACACTCTTCTACTTCTGGTCCTGATATCCCCACATCGCTAGGTAAGTTCTCATCTCCCGATGAGCTTTTGAAGTCGGAAGTTTCAGGCCCTGGAAAGTAGAAAATTCAAATGTCCTTCTTTCACACCTTCCCCTACTCTCCCTGATACTCTTGTCCCAGCCCATGAACACCAATGTGCAAAACCCTGCCTGAAAAGAAAGGCGGTCAAGACTGCTAACCACAGTATCTTAGAGCCCAGTCTTTGTGGGTCTGGGTCCTGGACTCAGCAACTACTACCAGCTTTATTTCTTTGTTTGTGAAATTGGTATACCATCCCAGGTACTTCATGAGGGTGCTCTGGGGATCAAAGGACATAACATGCAGAGAAAATGCTCAGTAAAGTCAAAGCAAAAAGAAGCCCTTATTACCACAAACATCATTAGAATTATGTAGAAAGCACAAAATTGGAAACACTACAAGAGAATCAAGGCTACAGATATAAGAGGTATTCTTGGGAGTCCTGCGGAGTCCCCGCACCCCTGGTGTACAGGAATTCTGAACTTGGGAATGATCAGTGCTGGAACCGGTTATGTGATTCAGATCTCATCTATTATACACAGGAACAAAAGGGAGAGCGAGGCGAAGGAACTCATGACTCACTCAGATGAAGAGCAGATGCTCCCCCAACTAGAAGAGCCAGAAGTAGAGGGAATTTCATCTTGGTTTTGTCCTGGAATAGAGAACACAGATGTTTTACACACACACACACAGAGAGAGAGAGAGAGAGAGAGAGAGAGAGAGAGAGAGAGAGAGAGAGAGAGAGAGAGAGAGAGAGAGAGAGAGACTGTTTTGGACCCATGGGAGGAAAGTGTAGAAAAAGAAGGCAAGAATTTAGGATGAGTCAGAATAGTTAAGGTGGAGCCTAGCCCATGCTGTTTCAAGGAACTCATTTGTTTTGCTTTGCTTATGACAAGGTGTCATGTAGTCTAGGTAGCCTGGAACTCAATATGTAGCTGAAGATGGTGTAGAATTCCTGACTCTCCTGCCTCTGCTTCCCTGCATGCCTGAGATTATAGGCATGCACCATCACACCTGGTTTATGTTTTGTTGGGGATTGAACCCAGGGCTTGGTGCATGCTGGAAAGGTGCCCTACCAACTGAGCCCCAGCCCCAGCCCCAGTTCCAGAAGTCCTTTCCAAACCAAATGAAGCAGACCGTAAGGAACAACTCAGCCTAGCATTCCTGTACACCTACTGTGAGTAAAATGAATTAGTCATTTATTCACCCATTTATTTACAATAATGAGCTTGTCAGTGTCTGCAATATGAGCAAATGCAGGAGCAGTGGTCGTTGATCTTCTAGGAATGCACAGCACTTAAAACGTGTGTTCCTTTCCCAAAGCCAGACATGATTCCCCTTTCCTCACCCTGACAAGGGACGTTTGCCTGTCGCTCAGAAGTGATGCTCATTGCGCTAGCACCAGCACAGCCTGAAAGTCACATGAAGCCCTGCCAGCCTTCTAGAGCCCTCAGCCTAGGTCAGGGGCCTCCCCAGAGGCTGGAGATCCCCAGTAGAGAAAACACTTACAGGCCTTCCTGGATCGTGTTTGTGTCTCAAAGCTGGACCCTCCTTCACCCCATCTCACAGTGGCATTTATAGGGACACCTCGGAGGAAGTCTCCTGGACAAAGGCGGGTTAGTCTCAGCCAGAGGGGGAGAGTTGGCTGATAAGAGCCATTTCTTCACTTCTCTGAGGAGTCTACTCCTTAGCCACACGTGGGGGAGGGGAGCCTTGAGTTCTTGGTCAGAGCTAAGAGTTCTCACTCTGGGTTCCATTTCTAACTCTCCATGGGAGCTTCCCCCAAGTCATGGTTTTCCTACTTTATCTAAGGCATTGGAGGAAGCAAATCCATTATCTGTTGGAGTTAAATATTCACTTCTGACTAGTTAGGGAAACTTTGTAGACTGTTCTTTTGGACAGAAAAGCACCCGTATGTAGGAAAATTTTTACAAAGTTGTTTATTGGTTGATTGGTTGATCAAAACAACTGTGCTACTACCCATAGGACAGTGACTAAAATGTGTCACATTTCTTCTAGAGAATCTCCTGTAGCTACACCTGTGCCTCTGATCCTGAGGAACTGTGTGTGTGTGTGTGTGTGTGTGTGTGTGTGTGTGTGTGTGTGTGTGTGTACTACACCAGGGAGGGAACAAAGCGAGACAGACAGGAAAATATTGAGGGTTTTTGTTTGTGTTTGTCTGTCTCTTCATTGGCTCTGTCTGCCTCTTTGTTTTTTACTTTTTGTTTTTGAGACAGGGTCTTGCCATGTGGTCCTGGCTGGCCTGATACTCACTATATAGCTCAGGCTGTCCTCAAACTTGTGGCAATCCTCCTGCCTCAGCTTCTCTAGTACTGAGACTGCAGGCATGTGCTACCACCACACCCAGCAAGAAAAGAAAATATTCAGTGTGAAAACACAATTTTACAAGAAAAAAACCTTGGGCAGCTTCTTCCTGTGAGTTTTCATGGAGACCATATTTAGATGTGTAAAGAGTTCACACCAGCCTGACGACTTCCATGGCCTCCATGAGTGAGAAGGGAAGTAGCTGTTCCTTCTTTTATTATTCTGCCTGTCTTCAGGGATCACAATCTACGTGTGCAAAAATCTATAATTTGAAGAGAGACTTTATTAAAGATGTTTGTAAAACATGGAAGGCCTTCCCTGGGAAGTTCTGATTGGTTAGTTTTTCTAGAGTGGAAAGCAAAGACCTGCGTTTAATATGTGCAGGTTTGGGGGGTAAAAAGGGACCTGGAAATCCCTGACCTGAGGAGCTCAGCGAGCAGGAAGTATTCTCATGCACCAGACTACGCACCCTCACAATTGGAGCCCTTGGTTGGCCAATCGACCACCTTCATAATCATAAAGTGTTCTGTACATACTTCAGTACTGTGTGTGGAAATATCACCTCATTTCATCTTTGTGAGCAGCACACGCATGGACATATGTTCACGCATGTGCATGTGTGCTCCACCTTATGTTTTGAATCAAGGTCACTCACTAAGCCCCATAGATATGCTGCAAGCACCCTACCCATGGAGTCATCATCCCAGCCCTAATCCTTTAATAAAAAGGAAGAGATAGTGATTATCCCTTCATCTATACATTCACACATCCATACATGTACATATACACACATACATGCACTCAGACATACAAAAAAGGGTGTGGCAGTGACAGTGGGTCCAAAACCTAACACTAATGCACAAACTGACTTAGTGGAATGGAGAGATAGATACCTTGCCCAGCCTAGACACAGGGGTGTGTGGGAGTAGAGGGGTGCCTTGGTCCTGCCTCAACAAGATGATGGGACAGACTTAGTAGACTTCCTAGGGGAGGCCTTACCCTCTCCTTGGAGCAGATGGGAGGAGGGAGGAGTAGGGAGAGTGGGAGGAGAGGAAGGAGGGGGAACTGGGACTGTAATGTAAAAAAATAAATTAACTTTTAAAAAGAAAAAAATTTAGAATGGTGTGGAGGAAAACAACGTCCATATCAGTGCCAAGGGCATAAATTAGACTGGTGATACCTACGATGCTGGGGGGAGGGGAGCTTTTCCAAGCCCTTCGAGCAAAACATTCTCTTCCTGAATCACAAGCTACAATATAAGCACCTAACTTGTGATTTGCAAGAGCACACACAGAATAGGAGGGCTTGGAGGCCAGTGTCTTCCAGCAAGAGGCTTTGATGACTGTCACGAAACTCAGACTTGCTTCCTTCCTCAAGGAGTGGTAGATCCTTGCAGGGTCATGAGAATTGGGAGTTCCCATTTCAGGCCTCAAAGTTACCTTAGAACTTAGATGACATTGGTAAGAAGTGAATGTCCCAAAGCATACCCAGTCCCCATCTGAATGTCAGTACCCCGTGTAGAAACTTTAAAGACAACCCTCACATTAGCCTCATAATCCTCTAGAAAACAGTATACCTTCAGGCATAGCACCCCCAGTGTAAAAAACAGACCTGGTAGTGAAGGTTCTGCCCTGATACATTGTGGGCTATTGCCCTAGGTGTGCATATGTGTACCAGACACTGAATAAAAGTCACCTTAGCCACTGTGGTCAACAGCAAGCAATTTGTCTATCACCCTTTCATACACATCCCCCGGCCACACAGCAGCTTAAAAGTAGAAAGTGCAGCTCCAGATGCTACCTCACACTGTATCTCAATCAGCATCATCCACACTGAATAATGTCCAAGAAGCCATGAAGTGTACAATCGTAGGTGATTTGTGTGTGATGCTCCCAGAGCAAGGATCCAAATCACTAGTGAGGTTCACTAATGATCTATTAGAAGTCTAAAAAATAACTAATTTTGTTGAATGATTTGTTCCTCAAGAACCAGAAATGACTTTCTAGGCTCCTGTGATGGAAGGAATCCTACGATTCTCTCTAAAATTCTTCACCATTCCCACCTCCTAGTGTGTATATTCTATACAATCTCTGGACTACTGATGAGGACTTTCTTCCTGTGGTCGTGTTATAAATTCTACAGCACAATTAATTTTAAGGTTGGGGTAAGTATGGGATTGTGGTTCAGTGGTGCCAAGCATTTATGAGGCCCTGGGTTCAATCCCCAGCATTGAAGGAAGGATAGGAGGGAAGGAGGGAGGGAGGGAAGTGGAGGAAAGGGGCATGGAGGAGAAGAGACACAGAGATGAGAGGAGAAAAACCAGATGGGAGGAGAGAGAAAAGAAAGGAAAGGAGGTAGGTAAGGAGGAACAGAAGACAGAGAAGGACTATATAGGGGGAATCAGCCTAATCAAATGAATTAAAAGCAACTGAGCTCTTCCTGAAGTCACAGATTCCAAGTGTCAAAGTGTTCAACCCAGGGCACCTATTGCTGGCTTTTAGAGTGGAAGACACCATGACAAGGGCTGTGGGCAGTCTTGAGAACTTAACAAAGGCTCCTTTTTGCAGCCAGTAACGAATCAGGAACCTCAGCGCCATACCTAAAAGAAACAGAATTTTGCTACAACCTCATTAGCTCAGAAATGTGGTCAAGCAACATTTTGATTTCAGCCTTAAGAGTCTCCAAAGAGAAACCCAAGCCATGCCAGGCTCATATCTCTGATCTACTGGACTGTGCTGATAAATGCTGTGGCCTGACATTGCTAAATGTGTAGCAATATGTCCTGTGGCATGGATGACTAACAGCTTCGGGCCCATCTCCCCATCAGTTGGTGCACTTAGTAGAGGGAGTGGCATAGACAATTGTCCCAAGAAATGGGCCTGAGGACCTGCTAGAATAGCACAAGGGCAGAAGAGCAGGGAATGGACAGAAGGAGAGTCCCTTCAGACCATAAGTAGCCTCTAATAGATTCAAGTTCTGCTCAGTTGGACTCCCCAGCCTCATAAAAAAAGATGGAGTCTGAATCTGACCAACCGCCTGCTGGCTGGGCTTGGCCAACGTTCTTGTGGGCCAGATAAAAGGTGGTGCAAGGGCCAACACAATCCCAGGGGCAAATGGCCCAAGAGATAGGGATGAAGCCGTTTCTCTGTGAAACCAGTCTTGACAACAGCTTCCCTGGCACTTCCTCATTTAGATGTCCCAACAGTTGTTACAGATTAAGATGTCCCACATTCCAGAGCTGGAAGAGCCATGAGAGATGAGCCAGTCCACCTGAAAGTGTCTGATGTAGAAAGACCAGATATCCCGATTCCTTCCTGCTCCCTTTCCTTCTCAGCTGCCTCCTCACAGGCCCAAGCCACCATGACTGGTGATACACAAAACCCATCATCCCCACGCTTCCTATTAAAAGTCTCTCTGCTCACAAGCAAGTATCTTGATCTCATTGCTGCTGCTTGCAAAACTGTCCACTAACATGGTGCTATCTACTGATCCAACTTACCTAGAGTGATAGACCCTCATCATGTTGATCCCAACTTCTCTGACCAAGCTAATGCCTCTGTCTCATCTGATAGACCCGAGCTAATGATCATCCACTCATGTAAGCCTTCTCTAAGAACCATCTAGACAATCAAACACACCCCACCATCATAGCCCGTTACTTTGCTACACATTATTCTATTTCTTTTTGTGTTTCAGTTTCACTTTTGAGATAATACAATTACATTTTTCCTTGCCATTTCCTCCCTCCAAATCCTCTTCCTGCTCTCCTTCAAATTCATGGCCTTAAAAAAAACTGTTGTTTCATGTGTGTGTGTGTGTGTGTGTGTGTTTATATAACCTATTCAATCTGTATAATGAGACTCTATGTATGTTTTCACGGCTGCCATTTGACCATGGACAACTAGTTTGTGTGCTCTTCCCTGGGGAAGTTCATCTTCATCTTTCCTGCTCCCTTCTTTTATCAGTTGCCTGTAGTTCTTTGTGTAGGACTGAGGGTCTGTGGGCTTTCCCATGTCTGTTTTGTCATGTCAATTGGTGTCATCTTTGTTCAGCTCATACATGGGCATTCATGTTGATGAGAATTTACAGGTATTCCTTCTGACGTTATTAGGAGAAAAAAATCTCACAGCAAACTCCCTAATCCCCTGGCTCTTACAATTTTTCCCCTGGGACCAGGCTCTACAACTCAGAATTTTGCTTGGTTGTGGTTTTCTGTAGTAGTCTCTGTTGCATATAGAAGTGCCCTTGATGAGGGATGAAGACTACACTTATCTGTGGATATAAAGACAAATGTTTATAGATTGTTATCAGGGATTATGCTGGTTTAGTAAAGTAGTGTTGCAGATTCTCCTCCAATAATCATAACTTCGCTACCACTGAGTGGTTAGCTAGGTTTCCAGTGCCAGTGCCAGCCATCTAGGTTTCCCTGTTGTTGATTGGGTCTTAAGTCCAACTAGAGAGCTGTTGGTTGTTGCCAAGGTATGTGTGCCACTACTGCACCCTTAGAGTTATTGTGCCAGGCTGGTCATGGGTAGGACTGTTGGGTGCCTCCTTCCTTTGGAAGTTTGTGGTGTCTTCTCGTACTATGAAAGCTAGTCTACAGGGAGGGGATATTCAGTCCAGTCCCAGCTAAGGGGTCTCTGGGACCCACTTGTGAAGTTTATGTCATCAGCTTAGGGACTTTTTCTATTTCTGGCATGGGGGAGTAACAAAGGGCAATAGTAATAGATTGTATATTTTGGGATAACCATGGCTAATAACTAAAAAAAAAAGGCTTCTCGTGCCTAGTATTAGGTTTGCCCCAATGAAAAAAGTTCATTAAAACTATATATACATGTGTGTGTGTGTGTGTGTGTGTGTGTGTGTGTTATGTATATTGTAGGGCTCTTTGAAGTAAATAGTAATGTAATTCCTTGTGGCTTTTCCAGACATCTTTGTTGTTATTTTACTATCCTCCCTACTTCTGTATTTACCTCCCCTCCCTCCCTGAAGGACTCCCGTTTACCATTTCCCTGATCACTTGTGCCCTGCTATTCTCCTTTCTAGTGTTCCCATCCCCCCATTCTGGCAATGATCCTGTTTTATTTTCCTGGTTTTTGTAGTTCCTGCAGACTATGAACTCAATTCTGAAGATTTGAAGCTAGGAGCCTCCAATGAGAGAGACCGTGTAGCATTTGTCTTTCTGAGTCTGGCTTACCTTACTTAAAAGGATCTTTCCTGGTTCTATCCATTTACTTTCATTTTTCTTTACAACAGAATAATAGGAATTCCCTCCTATATACATATACCACATTTTCATTGCCCATTTATCAGTTGTAGGACATTTAAGTTGTTTCCATTCCCTAGCTATTGTGAATAGAGCATCAGTGAACATGGCTGAGCAAGTGTCTTTGGAGTAAGATGTTGAGTCCTTTGGGCATATGCCAAGGAAAGGTATAGCTGGGCATACAATAGGTTTGTTTTTAGCTTTTTGAGAATTCTCCATACTTATATCCATAGTGGCTGCACAAGTTTACAATCTTACCAACAGTGAATGAGGTTTTCATTTTCCCTACATCCCCCCAGGATTTGTTTTTGGTTCTGTTGACCTTTGCCATTCCAACTGGGGTAAGATGAAATCTCTACGTTGTTTTGATCTGTATTTTCCTAATTACTGGGGATGGTAAAGATTTTTAAGTTATTTCTTAGCTATTCTTTTTTTCATTACTCTCTACTCAGGTTTCAGACCCATGTTTTAATGGGTCATTCATATTTTTTTGGCTCAGTATTTTGAGTTCTTTGTATATTCTGTATAATGATCCTCTGTCAGATGTACAACCAGAAAAGATTTTCTCTCATTCTGTATGCTTTCTCTTCATCTAGTTGATTGTTTCTTTAGCTGTGCAGAAGTATTTTAATTTCATGAAGTCCCACTTGTTAATTTTTGGCCTTAATTCTCTGGCAAATTGAGTCCAATTCGGAAAGTCCTCACCTACACCTATATCATGTAGGGTACCACCTGTGTTTTCTTCTAGCTGTTTCAGTGTTTCATGTTTAATGTGTAGGGTTTTTTTATCAATTTGGAGGTAGTTTTGTGTAAGGTAGTAGATACAGGTCTAATTTCATTCTTCTGCATGTGGCCATCCAGTTTTCCAAGCACCATTTGTTGAAGAGCCTTCCTTTCTCCTTTGTCAAATATTAAGAGGCTGAAGTTACATGTATTCCTCTTTGGGTCTTTAATTTTGTTATATTAGGATACAAGTCTGTTTTTGTTCAAGTACCTTATTGGCTATATTACTATGGCTCTGTGATATATCTTAAGAACCGTAATTGTAGTCCCTCCAGTGCTGTTCTTTTTCCTCAGGATTGTTCTGGCTGTCAGGGTCTTTTGTTAACTTCACATTTAGTATAGTTTTGTAGTTTGGGGGTTTGTTATTGTTGTTGTTGTTGCTGTTTTCTAATTCTGTAAAGAATGAGGTGGGGATTTTGATTGAGATTTCATTGAATCTGTAAATGGCTTTTGGTAGAATGGTCATTTTCACAATGTTAATTCTACCAGTCCACGATCCATTGTCTAGTATTTTTCTCTCTCTTTCTTCAGAAGTTTAAAGTTCCATCGTTAAGGTCCTTCACAACCTTAGTTCAGTTTATTTCTAGATGTTTTATTTTCTTTGAGGCTATTGTAAATGAGAGTGCGTCTACAATCTCCTTCTCTGTATCGTTGGTGCTATAGAAAAGCTATTGATTTGTGTGAGTTGCTTCTCCTGCCCTTTTCCCCCTCCCTTCCATCCTTTTCTTTCTTCCTTCCTTCCTTTTAAAGAAGGACTGGGGCCCGGCGTTGGTGGCGCACACCTTTAATCCCAGCATTAGGGAGGCAGAGGCAGGCGGATCTATGTGAGTTCGAGGCCAGCCTGGTCTACAGAGTGAGTTCCAGGACAGCCTCCAAAACAATACAGAGAAACCCTGTCTCGAAAAACCAAAAAAAAAAAAAAAAAAAAAAGAAGGACTGGATATCTGAATATCCGGTAGAATTCTGTTGTGAATCCATCTCGTCCTGAACTTTTTTTTCCACTGAAAGTCTTTTTATTACTGTTTCAAATTTATCATTTGTTATGGTCTGCTTAAGTTGTTGACTTCTGGGTTTAACTTTGGTGATTTTGTTGAACCTAGGAATCCATCCATTGCTTTTAGGTTTTCCATCTTAATGGAGTTCAGGCTTTCCCTCATAATGTTCTGTATTTTTTTTGGTGGCTGTCATAATATTTCCACATTCATTTCTGATTCTGTTAATTTGGGTAACCTTCTTAGAGTTTATTGGGCCAAGGGTCTCTTGACCTTGTTTATCCTCTCGAAGACAAACAAGGGTCTTAGATCTGTTGACTATTTGTATCGTTTTCTTTTTCTGCATCATTGTTTTCTGCTCTTATTCTTGTTATTTCTTGCCATCTGCTGGGTTTAGATTTGGTTTGTTCTTGCTTTTCCAACTATTTGAGTTGCATCACTAAACCATTATTGTGCTCTTTCTGATTTTAATGCAGGCACTTAAAGCTATAAATTCTCCTTGTATGATTGCTTTCAATGTGTCCCAGAGGTTTTGTTGTGTTGTGTTTTCATTTTCATTTATCTCCAGAAAGTTTTTTTTATTTCTTTCTTGATTTCTTCTTTGGCCCATTCATCATTCAATAATGAGCTGTCTAATTTCCATGAGTTTGCATGTTTTCTGGAGGTCTGCTTGCTCTCAGTTTTAAGTTGTAGTGCATTGTGGTCAGATAGGATACAAGAAATTACTTCAATCTTTTTTAATTTGGAAAGATTTGTTTTGTGTCCAAAGATGTGGTTTATTTGAGAAAACTTCCATGTGTTGCTGAATGGAATGTGTATTCTTTGGAGTTTGTGTAGACTATTTTGTTCATATCCATTACGTTCATTTTATATGGTGACAATCTATCCTGATACTTCTCTGTTTACATTTTGTCCAGATGACCTGTCTACTGGGAAAAAATGGGTATTGAAATCACCTATTTGTAATGGATTGGTGTGAATCTATGTTTAAATCCTGTAATCATTTTTAATGAAATTGGGTGGCCCAGAATTGGTGCATATATACTTAGGATAGTAAGCTGATGTCTTCTTGGTTATTTGCAGAGAACCATATAGGCTCTATGATTGTCACTTCAATCTCTGTGAGTTCCTGTGAGCCCTGGTTAGTTAGATCTGTGGGCTATGTTCTCCTGATGTCCTCAGCACCTCTGGTTCCTACAATCATTCCTCCTCTTCTGTGGGATTTCCTGAGGTCCACCTAATGTTTGGCTGTGGCTCTCTGCATCTGCTGCCATCATTTGCTAAATGAAGCCTTTCTGATAACAATTGGGCTAGGCTTCAATTGATGAGTATAGCAGAATATCATTAAGAATCATTTCATTGACTTCTTGTTTTGGTCAGTTGTGTTTGGTTCTATCTTAGGTCTCTGGCAGAGTCAGATGTGGGCTCCCTCTCATGGTGAGGGCCTCAAGTTGAACCAGTCATTAGTTAACCACTCCTACAAGCTCTGTGGCACCATTATCCCAGCACATATTTCAGGCAGGACAAATTGTAGATTTTGTAATTGGGTTGATGTCCCAATCCCAGCATTGAAGCCTTGCCTAGTTACAGAAGATGGCCAGCTCAGGTTCCATATCCCCCATTACTAGAAACCTTTTCTAGGGTCACCTTCATAGATTCCAGTGAGTTTCTGCTGTACTAGGTTTCCATACTACTCCCCAAATGTCCCCCAGTTCCAGTCATTTCTCCGACTACTCTCTCCCTCCATCTATTCTATCCTATTTCCCTTTCCCAAGGAGATCCATGCATCCCCACTTGGGCCCTCCTTGTTTCTTAGCCTCTCTGGGTCTGTGGATTGCAGCACAGTTATCATTTACTTAACAGTCAATATCAACTTATAAGTGAGTACATATCATATTTGTTTTTCTGGGTCTGGGTTACCTCACTTGGGATGACTTTTTTTCTCTAGTTCCATCCATTTGCCTGTAAATGTCTTTTTTTGTTTTTCTTTTTCTTTTTTTCCTTTTATTTTATTTTATAGAAAATTGCATACCTTTCCCCCCATTCCCTCACCCTCCCATTCTCCCATGCTTCCCACCAACCCCCAAACCCACCTAGCACCCACTCCCCAGGAATAGTGAGACCCTCCATGGGGGATCATCAAATTCCATCACATCATTTGGGGGAGGGTCCAGGCCCTCATTACCGTATCTGGGCTGCAATAGTATCCCTCCCTAGGGAATGGGCTTCCCAAGTCCATTTGTGGCCTAGGAATAAACCCTGGCTCCACTGTTAGAGGTTCCATAGACTATCTTGGCCTTCTAGCTGGTACCCACATTCAGAGGGCTTGGTTTGGTTCAATGCTGGTTCCCCCACTTTACAACTAGGGTCTGCTTAGTGCTCTCATTAGGTCAGGTCAACTGTTTCTGCGGGTATCTCCAGTTCCGTTTTTGTTCATTTGGTCATCTGTCCTCCCTCTCTGCAACTAGAATCCAGGAGTGTGGCTCAGTGCTCAGCTGTGGGTACCTGTTTCTGCTTGGATCACCTACTGGGTCAAGGCTCTAGGAATGGTAACCAAGGTAGTCATCAATCTCATTATAGGGGAAGGGCATCAAAGGCAGCCTCTCAACACTGCCTAGATTATTAGTTGGGGTTATACCTATGGATCCCCTGCCATTTCCTCTATGCCAGACCTCTCTCCAAACCTATAGTGGCTCCTTCTATCAAGGCATCTCCTTTCTTGCCCTCTTCTATTCCTCCCCTGTCTCAGTTCTCCTGTTCTCCTTCCCCTCTTCTCCCTTTCTCTTCTTTCCATCTCCCTCCTCTCCCCCATCCCCAGGCTTCCAATTTGCTTGGGGGGTTCTTGTCCCCCTTCCCTTCTACGGGGGATCATGAGTTTTTCTCTTGGGGTCTTCCTTGCTTTCTAGCTCTCCTGGTGGTGTTGATTGTAGGCTGATAATCCTTTTCTCTATGCCTAAAAGCCATATATGAGTGAATACATACCGTGTTTGTGTTTTTTGTGACTGGGTTACCTCACTCAGGATGGTTTCTTCTTGTGTCATCCATTTGCCTGCGAATTTCAAGATCCCATTGTTTTTTCTTTCTGCTGAGTAGTACTCCATTGTATAAATGTACCACATTTTCTCTATCCATTCTTCAGTTGAAGGGCATCTAGGTTGCTTCCAGGTTCTGGCTATTACAAACAACACTGCTGTAAACATAGTTGAACGTATGCCCTTGTTGTATGGATGTGCATTCTTTGGGTATATGCTCAGGAGAGGAATTGCTGGATCTTGAGGTAGACTCATTTCCATTTTCCTGAGAAACTGCCATACTGATTTCCAAAGTGATCATACAAGTTTGCACTCCCACCAGCAATGGAGGTCTGTTCCTCTTTCTCTGCATCCTCTCCAGCATAGACTGTCATTGGTGTTTTTTTATTTTAGTCATTCTGGCTGATGTTTTTTTTTTTTCAAGACAGGGTTTCTCTGTGTAGCTTAGGCTGTCCTGGAACTCTTTTTGTAGACCAGACGGTCATTGAACTCATAGATCAGTCCATTTCTGCTTGCAAAGTGTTTGGATTAAGCCGGGCGGTGGTGGCGCACGCCTTTAATCCCAGCACTTGGGAGGCAGAGGCAGGCGGATCTCTGTGAGTTCGAGGCCAGGCTGGACCGACAGCCTCCAAAACAATACAGAGAAACCCTGTCTCGTAAAACCAAAAAAAAAAAGTGTTTGGATTAAAAATATGCACCAACACCACCCAGCTCATGATGTCGGTTTTTTGTAAACAATTGAGTAATACCCCATTGTGTAAATGTACCACATTTTCTTTATTCATTCTTTGGTTGAGGGGCATCTAGGTTGTTTCTAGGTTATGGTTATTATTAATAAAGCTGCTATGAACAAAGTTGTGCAAGTGTCTTTGTGGTAGGAGCATCCTTTGGGTATATGCCTAAAAGTAAGCAGGGTCTTGAATTAGATCGTTCCCAATTTCCTGAGAATCCACCATATTGATATCAATAGTGGTTGTACAAGTTTGCGCTCCCATCAGCAATGGAGGACAGTTCTCTTTTTCCAAATCCTCAACAGCTTGAGCTGTCACTTGTGTTTATGGTCATAGCCATTTTGATATGTAAGATGGGAATCTCAAAGTAGTTTTGGTTTGCATTTCCCTGATGGCAAGAGATGTTGAACATTTCTTTGAGTGTTTCTCAGTCATCTGAGATTCTTCTAATTTTCATCCTATTTAGAGCTGTACCCCAATTTTAATTGGATTATTTGGTTTGTTGATGTATAGTTTCTTGATTTCTTTATATATTTTGGATATTAGCCCTCTGTGGTAGTTGTAATATAGTTGGCCCCCATAATATTAGGGAGTGGCACTATTAGGGAGTGTGACCTTGCTGGAGGAAGTGTGTCGCTGTGGGGGTTGGCTTTGAGGTTTCCTTTGCTCAGAATACTGTCTAGTGTCTCTGTTTGACTTCCTGCATGATGCAGGACCCTTAGCTCCAGAACTATGTCTGCTTGCACGCCACCATGCTCCCCACCACGATGAAAATGGACTGAATCTCAGAAACTGTAAGAGAGCCACTCTCAATTAAATGTTTTTCTTTATATGAGTTGATGTGGCAATGGCATCTCTTCACAGCAATAAAAACCCTAAGACACCCTCAGTCAGCTGTGAGGTTAGTGAAAATCTTTTCCCATTCTGTAGGCGGCCATTTTGTCCTATTGACAGTGCATTGCCTTACAGAAGCTTTGCAATTTCATGGCATCCTATTAATTAATTATTGATCTTAGTACCTGAGCTATTGGTGTTCTGTTCAGGAAGCTGTCTCCTATGCCAATGTGTTCAAGGCTATTTCCCACTTTCTCTTCTGGGTCAGTGTATCTGGATATATGTCAAGGTCTTTGCTCCACTTGGACTTTAGTGTTGTACAGGGTAGTAGATAAGGATCTGTTTGCTTTCTTCTACATGAAGACACCCAGTTAGACTGGTATCATTTATTGAAGATGCTTTCTTTTTTCCATTATGTATTTTTGACTTCTTTACCAAAAATCGGGTGTGTGGTTTTGATTTTATTCCACTGATCAACCTGTCTGTTTTAAAGCCAATACCATGTGGTTTCTATTACTATAGCTCTGTAGTACAGCTTGAAATCAGAGACAATGATACTTCTAGAAGTTCTTTTATTGTACAGGATTGTTTCAGCTATCCTGAGGGTTTTTTCTTCCATATGAAGTTGAGCATTGTTCTTTCAAGGTCTGTAAATAATTGTGTTGGGATTTTAATGAGGATTGCATTGAATCTGTAGATTGCTTTGGGTAAGATGGCCGTTCTTACTATGTTAATTCTACAAGCATGGGAGATAGTTCCATCTTTTGATATTGTCTTCAATTTCTGTATTCAAAGACTTGAACTTTTTGTCAAACAAGTCTTTCACTTACTTGGCTAGAGTTACCCCAAGATATTTTATATTATTTGTGGCTACTGTGAAGGGTATTGTTTCCCTGATTTCTTTCTCAGCCTGTTTGTCATTTGTATTTAGGAGAGCTATTGATCTTTTTAAATCTTGTATTAAGCCTCTTTACTGAAGGTGTTTATAAGCTATAGAAGTTCCCTGGTAGAATTTTGGGGGTCACTTGTCATATCTGCAACAGCATACTTTGACTTCTTCCTTTCTAAGCTGTATCTCCTTTATATCCTTCAGTCATCTTGCTCTAGCTAGAACTTCAAGCACTATCTTCAAGCCTTGTCTTGTTCCTGATTTTAGTGGAATTGCGTTGAGTTTCTCTCCATTTAATTTGACATTGGCTATAGTCTTTCTGTAAATTGCCTTTATCGTGTTTAGGTATGTCCCCTGTATCCTTACTATCTCCAAGACTTTTATCATGAAGGGATGTTGGATTTTGTCAAAGGCTTTTTAACATCTAATGAGAGATCATGTGTTTTGTTTTTATTTTGTTTTTCTGTTCATTTATATGGTGGATTACATTGGCTGGTTTTTGTATGTTGTATCATCCTTACATCTCTGGGATGATCATGGTGGATAATCTTTTTTTTAGATTTTCTATTTTTTTATTATTTATTTTTAAGTTTAAATTTAGATTAGAAACAAGGTTGCTTTACAAGTCAGTTCCAGGTCCCTCTCCCTTTCCTTCCCCTCCTCCCGTGCCCTCTCCCCAACCCCCCATTATCCCCTCATTTCCCCAGGGAGGATGAGGCCCTCCATGGGGGTGTCCATAGTCTGTCATTTCATCCAGGGCAGGCCCTAGACCCTCCCCCAAGAGTTCAGGGTGAAAGTGCATCTCACATTGTTGGATGGGAGTCCAAAGTCCGTGTGTATACTCGGGATGAGTACTGAGCCCAAGGCTCAATAGATTACCTAGGCCTCCTCACTGACACCCACATTCAGGGGGTCTTGATCAGTCCCATGCTGGATTCCCAGGCTGATGCCTGGGATTCAAGAGTTAACCTTTGTCAGGTGGTGGATAATCTTTTTGATGTGTTCTTGAATTCAGTTTGTGAGTATTTTTGTATCTATGTTCAAGATGGAAAACGGTCTGTAATTTCTTTCTTGGTTGAATTTTTGCATGGCTTGGGAGTCAGAGTGACTGTGGCTTCATAAAATAAATTTGGCACTCGGGAGGCAGAGGCAGGCGGATCTCTGGGAGTTTGAGGCCAGCCTGGTCTACAGAGCGAGTTCCAGGACAGCCTCCAAAACAATACAGAGAAATACTGTCTCGAAAAGCCAAAAAAAAAAAAAATTGGCAATGCTCCTTCTGTTTCTATTGTGTGGAATTATTTGAGGAGTAATGGTATTAGCTCTTCTTCAGAAGTCTGGTAAAATTCTGCACTCAAACTGTCCATCCCTGGGTTTTGTTTGATTTTGTTTATCTCTTTGATTGATTTGCTTTGGGTATTTTTGGTTAGGAAACTTTTAGCAACTGCTTCTATTTTCTTAGAGGTTATATGTCTCTTTAAATTGTTTATCTGATCTTGATTTAACTTTCATAAGTAGTATCTATTGAGAAAATTATCAATTTCTTTTAGATTTTTAAAGTTTCCTTTTTTTAAAAATTTAAGTTAGAAACAAGCATATTTCGCATGTCAATCCCAGCTCCCTCTCCCTACCCACCAGGCCCCCCCAGTCACCCAATCTCCACTCCAATCCGCAGGGAGGGAGGGTGAGGCCCTCCATGGTGGATCTCTAGAGTCTGTCATTTCATCCAAGGCAGGGCCTAGGTCCTCCCCCAAGAGTCCAGGCTGAGATAGCATCCCTCATTGTCGGATGGGCACTCAAAGTCTATTTGTACGCCAGGGATAAATACTACCCAAGGCCCCATAGATTACCTAGGCCTCCTCACTGGCACCCACATTCAGGGGGGTCTGAGTCAGTCCCATACTTTCCACACAGCCATCAATCTGGGGTCTAAGAGCTCCCCCCTTGTTCAGGTCAACTATTTCTGTGGGCTAAACCAGCCCAGTCTTAACTCCTTTGCTCATCAGTTCTCCCTCTCTGTCACTGGATTCCAGGAGTTCAGTTCAGTGTTTACCTGTAGGTATCTGCCTCTGCTTTCATCAGTCACTGGATGAAGGTTGTTTCCCAGACTCTCTGGTAGTGGGATTGGTATGCTGGCACTCTCCTGATTCATGTCTAAAATCCATAAATGAGTGAGTACATACCATGTTTCTCTTTTTGTGACTGGGTTACCTCACTCAGAATGGTTTCTTCTAGTGCCATCCATTTGCCTGCAAATTTCAGGATTCCATTGTCCCATCCCCACCCCCCACCCCCACCCCCCCACCCCCGCTGAATAGTACTCTCTTGTGTAAAAGTACCACATTTTCTTTATCCACTCTTCAGTTGAGGGGCATCTAGGTTGCTTCCAGGTTCTGGCTATTACAAATAATGCTGCTATGAACATAGTGGAAAAGACATCCTTGTTGTGTGAATGTGCATCTTTTGAGTATATGCCTAAGAGTGAAATTGCTGGGTCTTGTGGTAGACTGATTCCCATTTTCCTGAGGAACTGCCATACTAATTTCCAAAGTGAGTGTACGAGTTGGCACTCCCACCAGCAGTGGAGGAGTGTTCCCCTTTCTCCACAACCTCTCCAGCATAAACTATCATTGGAGTTTTTGATTTTAGCCATTCTGACAAGAGTAAGATGATATCTCAGAGTTGTTTTGATTTGCATTTCCCAGATGGCTAGGGATGTTGAGCACTTTCTTAAGTGTCCGTCAGCCATTTTAGACTCCTTTACTGAGAATTCTCTATTTAGTTCTGTACCCCACTTTTTGATTGGATCCTTTGTTTTGGAGACTTGCTTCTTGAATTCTTTGTAAATTTTGGAGATCAGCCCTCTGTTGGATGTGGGGTTGGTGAAGATCTTTTCTCATTCTATGAGCTGCCGTTTTGTCTTATTGACTGTGTCCTTTGCCTTACAGAAACTTCTCAGTTTCAGGAGGTCCCATTTATTAATTGTCAATCTCAGTGTCTTTGCTACTGGTATTATATTCAGGAAGTGGTCTCCTGTATCAATTCATTTAAGGGTACCTCCCACTTTCTCTTCTAAGAAGTTCAGTTTGACTGGATTTATGTTGAGGTCTTTGATCCATTTGGACTTAAGTTTTGTGCATGGCAATAGATATGGATCTATCTGCAGTGTTCTACACACCAGCATCCAGTTATGCCAGCACTATTTGTTGAAGATGGCTTCTTTTTTCCATTGTATAGGTTTCACTTCTTTATCAAAGATCAGGTGTTTTAGGTGTGTGGGTTAATATCAGGGTTTTCAATTTGATTCCATTGGTCTACCTGTCTATTTTTGTGCCAATACCAAGCTGTTTTTAGGACTATAACTCTATAATAGAGCTTGAAGTCAAGGATGGTAATGCCTCTGGAAGTTCCCTTATTGTACAGGGTTGTTTTGGCTATCCTGGGTTTTTGTGTTTTTCCATATAAAGTTGAGTATTGTTCTTTCAAGGTTTGTGAAGAATTGTATTGGGATTTTGATGGGGATTGCATTGAATCTGTAGATTGCTTTTGGCAAGATTACCTTTTTTACTATGTTGATCCTACCTATCCAAGAGCATGGGAGCTCTTTCCATTTTCTGGTATCTTCTTTAATTTCTTTCTTTAAGGACTCAAAGTTCTTGCTATACAGGTCTTTCACTTGTATAGTTAGCATTATGTTATGTTATGTTGTTTGTGGCTACTGTAAAGGGTGATGTTTCTCTGATTTCTTTTTCAGCCCATTTATCATTTATACATACTAGGGCTACTGATTTTTTTTGAGTTAATCTTGTATCCTGCCACTTTGCTGAAGGTGTTTATCAGCTGTAGGGGTTCCCTGGTAGAGTTTTTCGGGTATGGAAACTATCATATCATCTGCAATAGTGAAAGCTTGACTTCTTCTTTTCCAAATTGCATCCCTTTGATCTCCTTCTGTTGTCTTATTGCTCTACCTAGAACTTTGAGTACAATATTGAAGAGATATGGAGAGAGTGGACAGCCTTGTCTTGTTCCTAATTTTAGAAGAATCCCATTAAGTTTCTCTCCATTTAGTTTGATGGTGACTGTAGGTTTGCTGTATATTGCTTTTATTATGTTTAGGTATGCTCCTGTTATCCCTGATCCCTCCAAGACCTTTATCATGAAGGGGTGTTGGATTTTGTCAAAGGCATTTTCAGGTTCTAGTGAGATGATCATGTGGTTTTTCTTTTTCAGATTGTTTATGTGGTGGAGTGCATTGATGGATTTTCATATGTTGAACAATCCCTGCATCCCTTGGATGAAACCTACTTGATCACAGTGGATGATTTTTCTGATGTGTTCTTGGATTAGATTTGCCAGTATTTTGTTGAGTATTTTTGCATCAATGTTAATGAGGGATATTGGTCTGTAGCTCCATTTCTTAGTTGTGTCTTTGTGTGGCTTGGGTACCAAAGTGATTGTGACCTCTTGAAAAGTTTGACAATGACCCTTCTACTTCTATTGTGTAGAACAGTTTGAGGAGTGTTGGTATTAAATCCTGCACTGAAGACATTTGGTCCTGGGTTTTTTGTTTGTTTGTTTGCTTGCTTGCTTGCTTGCTTGCTTGGTTTGGTTTTTTTTTTATTATTTTGGTTAGGCGACTTTTGATGACTGCTTCTATTTCATTAGGGGTTATAGGTCTATATAAATTGCTTGTCTGTTTTTTATTTAATTTTGGTAACTGATATCGATCTAGAAAGTTGTCCATTTCCTTTAAATTTTTGAATTTTGTGGAGTATATGTTTTCAAAGTATGACTTGATGATTCTCTGGATTTCCTCAGTGTCCATTGTTATGTCCCCCCTTTTCATTTCTGATTTTGATAATTAGCATGCATTCTCTCTCCAACTCTTAGTTAGTTTGGATAAAGGTTTGTCTATCTTGTTGATTTTTCTCAAAGAACCAACTCTTGGTTTCAGTGATTCTTTGTATTGTTTTCTTTGTTTCTATTTTATTGATTTCAGCCCTCAATTTGATTTCCTGGTGTCTACTCCTCCAGGGTGAGTTTCCTTCTTTTTGTTCTAGAAATTTCAGTTGTGCTGTTAATTCTCTAGTGTGACTATTTTCCAATTTCTTCATGTGGGTACCTAGTGCTATGAACTTTCTTCTTAGTACTGCTTTCAAAGTGTCCCATAAGTTTGGGTATGTTGTGTCTTCATTATTGATGAATTCTAGGAGGTCTTTAATTTCTTCCTTGACCCAGGAATGGTGCAATTGTGTATTGCATAATTTCCATGAGTTTGTAGGATTTCTGCAATTTATGTTGTTGTTGAATTCTACCTTTAAACCATGGTGATCTGGTAGGATAAAGGTGATTATTTCAATGTTTTGTGTCTGTTGAGGCTTGCTATATTGCCAAGTATGTGGTTGATTTTAGAGACGGTTCCATGTAGTGCTGAGAAGAAGGCATATTTTGTGTTTGAATGGAATGTTCTATAGATGTCTGTTAAACCCAATTGGATCATAATTTCTGTTAGGCCCTTCGTTTCTTTGTTAAGTTTCTGTCTGGTAGTCCTGTCTAGTTGTGAGAGTTGGGTATTGATGTCTCCTACTATTAGTGTGTGAGGTTTTATGTGTGATTTGAGCTTTACTAATGTTTCTTTTACAAATGTGACTGCCTTCGTATTTGAGGCATAGATGTTCAGAATTGAGACTTCATCTTGATGGACTTTTCCTGTGATGAATATGAAATGACTGTATTTATCTCTTTTGATTGATATTAATTTGAAATCTGATTTGTTAGATATTAGAATTGCTGCACCAGTTTGTTTCTTGGGTCTGTAGTTCCTGATCGTTTACCCAGTTTTTCTAATTCTATTCTCCCCTCATTCTGTGTTTTCTTCATTGTTTCTATTTCAGCTTTCAAGCCTTGAACTGTTTTAATTGTTTCCTTCATTTGTTTACTTGTTTTTTTCTTGACTTTCTTTGCATTCTTTAAGGTATTTGTTTATTTCCTGAATTTTGTGGTTTGTCTTCTCCTCTATTTCCTATATTTTTTGTTTGTTGTTTCTTCCATTTCTTTAAGAGATTTTCTCGTTTCCTCTTTGAAGGTGTCTAATATCTTCATAAAGTTGGGGGGGTTTTTTTGTTTTGTTTTGTTTTGTTTTGAGACAGGGTTTCTCTGTATTGTTTTGGAGGCTGTTCTAGAACTCACTCTGTAGCCCAGGATGGCCTCAAACTCACAGAGATCTGCCTGCCTCTGTCTCCCAAGTGCTGGGATTAAAGGCGTGCACCACCAACACCCAGCTCATAAAGTTGTTTTTAAGGTCCTTCTCTTATGCTTCATCTGTGTTGGAGTGTTCATGTCTTGCTGTGTAATGTCCCTAGATTCTGATGATGTCATATTGGTCTTTCTGTTGTTGACTGTGTTTTTATACTGTCGTCTTCCCATCCCTTCTTTGAGTGAGTGTAGGTAGGGTGTTTCCCTCTCTTCTTATCTCCTGGTGGTGTAGGTGGACCAAGACTTCAGTGTCTGCAACTCTGGGTGATCCAGCATCTCCTGGTGTTCTCCTCATTCAAGAGGAGGGAGTATGGGGCGACCAAAAAAGAGGTGTGGCCAGATTCAGGGTAGTCTGTCCTACCCGGAGCAGGCCCAGGAAGATGGGGGGGGGTGTGTGGGAGTTGGACCCTGAGCAGAGCCTACACTTACCTCAAGCAGAGGGCAGAGAGCTCTCTCCATCTTTTAATTAGCTTGGATAAGGGTTTGTCTATCTTGTTGATTTTCTCAAAGAATCAATTCTTTGTTTCATTTATTCTTTTATTGTCCTCTTTTGCTCTATTTTTATTGATTTCAGGCCTCAGTTTGATTATTTCCTGCCATTCACTCCTCCCAAGTGTGCTTGCTTCTTATTTTTCTAGAGCTTTTGGCTGTGCTATTAAGTTGCTAGTATGAGATCTTTCCAAATTCTTTATGAAGGCACTTAGTGCTATGAACTTTCTTCTTAGTACCACTTTCATTGTGTTCCAAAAGTTTGGGTATATTGACCGTTAATTTTAATTCAATTCTAGGAAGTCTTTAATTACTTTCTTTATTTCTGCCTTGACCCAGAATTCATCCAGTAGAGAGTTGTTCATTTTCCATGAGTTTGAAGGCTTACTGCTGTTTCTGTTGTTGTTGAAACACAACTTTATTCTGTGGTGGTCTGACAGGATACAGGGGATTATTTAAATTTTCTTCTATCGGTTGAGACTTGCTTTGTGACAGAGTATTTTGGAGAAAGTTCTATGAGGTGCTAAGAAGAAGGTATATTCTTTTGTGTTTGGGTGAAACATTCTGTAGATATCTGTTAGGTCCATTTGGTTCATAACATCTATTAGCTCCATTATTTCTGTTTAGTTTTTATCTGGATGACCTCTCCATTAGTGAGAGGGGGTGTTGAAGTCTCCCATTATCAATGCCAGATGATGGATTTTCGAGCTAAGCTTTATTGAAGTTTCTTTTACAAACGTGGGTGACATTGCATTTGGGACATAGATGTTAAGAACTGAAACATCCTTTGCCTACAGAAACTTTTTGGTTTCATGAGATCCCACTTATGAAGTATTGATCTTAGGGTCTTCACTATTGGTGTCCTGTTCAGGAAGTTGTCTCCTGTGCCCATGCATTCAAAGCTATTCCCTACCGGATATATATTGAGGTATTTGATCCATTTGGATTTGAGTTTTGTGCAGGGTGATAGATACGAAATCTATTTGCATTCTTCTACATGGCAACTACCAGTTAGACCAGCACTATTAGTTGAAGATGCTTTCTTATTTCCATCATATAATTTTGGCTTCTTTGTCAAAAATCAGACATTCATAGGTGTGTGGATTTATGTCTGGGTCTTGATTCGATGTCAATAGGACAAAACAGCAGCCTCCAGAATGGGGAAAGATCTTCACCAACCCCACATACAAGAAAGGGCTGATTTCCAAAATATATAAAGAACTCAGGAAACTGTACTTCAACAAATCAAATAATCCAATTAAAAAATGGGGCATAGGTGGCTGGAGAGATCAGAGGTCCTGATTCCAAGTCCCAGAAACCATATGCTGGCTCACAACCACACCTAATGAGATCTGGTGCCCTCTTCTGGCCTTCAGGCATGCAAGCAGAACACTGTATACATAATAAATAAAAAAAAATTTAAAAAGTGGGGTACAGCTCTAAACAGAATTCTCAACAGAAGAATTACAAATGACCAAGAAACACTTAAGGAGATTGTCAACATCCTTAGCCATTGGGGAAATACAAGTCAAAATGACTGAGATTCCATCTTACACCTGTCAGAATGGCTAAAATCAAAACACAAGTGACAGCTCTTGCAGGAGAGGATATGTAACAAGGGAAACACTCCTCCACTGCTGGTAAGAGTACAAACTTGTACACTCTGTAAGTCAGTGTGACAGTTTCTCAGAAAAGTGGGAATCAATCTACCACAAGACCCAGCTATACCACTCTTGTGTATATACCCAAGGGATGCTCAACCATACCACAAAATACACTATGTTCATAGCAACTTAATTCATAATAGCCAGAACCTGGAAACAACCTAGATGCCCCTCAACCAAAGAATGGATAAAGAAAATTTGGTACATTTACGCAATGGGGTATTACTCAGCTGTTAAAAAAACAAGGAGACTGGGAAATTTGAAGGCAAATGGGTAGAACTAGAAAAAAAATCATCCTGAGTGAGGTAACCCCGACCAAGAAAGACAAATACGACATGTACTCACTCGTAAAGGATAATTATGCTCAAAAAAGGAATTGAAATGTCATCTTGGGAGATTTTTTTCCTTTGATTAATATGGAGTGCCCTTTCCTGGCTCCTTTGATTAAATTTGTTTGAAGTCTATTTTTAGATATTAGAATGGCTATACTGGCTTGCTTCTTAGGTCCATTTGCTTGGAAAAACATTTTCCAGCACTTTACACTGAGATAATGTCTATCTTTGATGTTGAGGTATGTTTCTTGTATGTAACATTCATTCTGTTAGCCTGTCCTTTTATTGGGGAATTGAGTCTACTGATATTGAGAGATATCAGTGATCAATGATTGTTAGTTCTTGTTATTTAATTGTTGTTGGTGGTGGTGCTGCTGCTGCTGCTGGGTGTGTGTGTGTGTGTGTGTGTGTGTCCCTTCTTTTGACTTGCTGGTTTGAGATTATTACCTGTGTTTTCATGGTTATAGTTAACCTTCTTGTGTTGGAATTTTCTTCCTAGTATATTTTGTAGGTCTGGATTTGTAGATAAATATTATTTGAATTTGACTCTATCAAGGAATATCTTATTTTCTCCATCTATGGCAATTGAGAGTTTTGTTGAGTATAGTAATCTGGGGCTGGCATTGTGATCTCTTAGAGTCTTCCCAGGCCCTTCTGGCTTTTAGAGTCTCCTTTGAGAAGTCATGTGTAATTCTAATAGGTGCGTATTTATATGTTACTTGCTCTTTTTCCCTTGCAGCTTTTAGTATTCTTTCTTTGTTCTGTAGGTATGATGTTTTGGTTATTATGTGTCATGGGGACATTTTTCTCTGGTTGAATCTATTTGGTGTTCTGTAAGTTTCTTGTACCTTTGTAGGCATCTCCTTTTTTAGGTTAGGAAAATTTTCTTTTTTTATTTTATTTAACTTTTTACACATGTTACTCCCAGCTCGAGAAAATTTTCTTCTTTTATCTTGTTGAAAATATTTTCTGGGCCTTTGACCTGGGATTCCTCTCCTTCTTTTATTCCTACATACAATCTCTGTGGGTTAGCCCATCTATGATCATGACTCAAGTTAATGACTACACATTGGTCCTTCTCCAGTGGTTGTCTACAGCCCACACCTGCTGGGATTAGCAGACTCACCTAGAGAATCACCAGTGAGTGCCTCTATCTGTACTTCTCCTTGTAAATTCAATGCATTTCAGACTGAACTCAGCACAAACAAACACATGCAAACACAAGCACATGCACCCATCCCTCTTCTGTGAAAGAACTCATTATCTTCCACTCGGATCCCAAGCTAAGACTCAAAAGATCATCCTTCACCCCTGCTGCTCCACCGTTCACTATAGTGAAGTCTTGGATTAAGACTTATTTATTAAGGGATGGAAATAACATACTCACAAATACTGAATGAAGCAGCGCTACTGCTTCTCGGTCCACCAGGGAAGGATGGGGAAAGCTCCAGACCAGGTCACCAAGCCATGGCATCAGGAAGCCTTACACACCCAAGAGGGACATATAACCCACCTCCCTTGCTGCTTAAGGGGTCACACCCACAGAGAAAACCATGCCCATTAAGCTGACCTACTTCATTCTATTGGTCATTAGACTGAATGACCAAATTCCCCTTGTCTAATTAAGAAGGTTCTAGCCAGGCAGTGGTGGCATACACCTTTAATCCCAGTACTCAGGAGGCAAAGCAGGCTGATCTCTATGAGTTCAAGACCAGCCTGGTCTATAAGAGCTAGTTCCAGGACAGCCTCCAAAACAATACAGAGAAACCCTGCCTTGAAACTGCCCCCCACCAAAAAAAAAGAGAAGGTTCTAATCCTAACGTAAAACTATGCACAATAAGAATAATTATCAAGTATTGTCCAGAATAAAGAAGAAAAGGTAATAACATAAATGAAAATAAAACCATAACCAAGAACAACATTAAGCAAGAAATACATCCCAGATGTCCAGATCATAGGTAACTGGCAAATTACAGAGATTACTCCAATAGCTGTCCTTTCCTGAAGAGTCTAAGTCTTCTACCTAATATGCCCTTAGCTAAGATATGAGAAGACTATAATTGTGACTATCTAGTCTTCAATCCCATCAAAGACCTGAAAAGGAAAATAATATTACTTGAGTAAGCAGGAAGTGAAAACAAGCAACTTCCAAAAAATTCAAGACATGACAGGAACAGCAGGCTGATGGATAGCCACCCAGGGTTTCTCTGCAATGTTGGGGCATCCAACTTTAGCTATAAGCCTAGAATATCTGACAGACCAATTTCAGAAGCAGGAAAACTTGAAGGATTGCCCTACCCTGTCTCCGCAAGGTTTAGCAGTCACTTTTCCTTGCATCCTGCTTGTTCAGATTGGACAGCATACTTACTATCAGCAGCCAAGGCAAGGGCAGTTCTCTGCCCAGTAAGCCTGTTTTGCCAAGAAGAAAGCAAGTTCCATATGGAGTGTCTTCAATGCCCATCATTCTCTCGGGAGTAGATTGGTGCTGCCAGGAGCAGTTGTGCCTCATGTCAACAGAATTCTAACTTATTTTAATGCCATATTCTGTAGGTCTTTGAAGTGTTTGAAGATTACCTTTGTGGAATATACCTCTGCACACCTAGAAAACCTAACTAACACAACTATAAGTTTGACAGACATGGGTAACTATTAACCTGTAATTCTTAATAACCTGTACAATTTAAAGACTAAAGCTTCACATTACAAAAATAAACAATCTGTAAACAGATGTACAGTATAGGACAATGACTTTGAAATTGTGACAATATATAAAAATATCTTAACCAGAGGTAGAAATGTATAATGCAATATGAAAGAAATAACCTTAGTTTGTATCAGTGTACAAAAATATTCTAAACATATATACAATATGACAAAAATAATTTTAATTTGTTTCAATATACAAAAAATTTATCCAGAAGTAGGAACATAAATGCAATATAACAGAAATAATTTTATACTTGTTTTAATATACAAAAAATTTAAACAGAAGTAAGAACATAGATACAATGTAACAAAAATAATTTTGAATTTGTATCAATATACAAGAATCCATGCCAATGCAAATTATTTAAAACTGATACTTGCTTTTTTAATTTACAAGTAGATATAATCTACCTTATTATCCTATCATATCTATCACCTTTTGTTTTTATTCCATAAGAAATCCTTGAGTCTAATCTCTATTTTCTGCCCCCAACCCTATAACAGCTTATTACCAACCCCTTACAGTTATCCAATCCTGAGAAAAATGAAGACCATCCTCCCCACCTACTGGAAGATGGGGTCGTTGTTTTCTTAGAATTACTTCTTGCTGTCTTGGGGGTGGTGTCGGTATCTCTATTGGATCCTGTAAAAGACTAAAACAATGGTTTAATTGAAGACGGGATTGTAACGAGTTCACTAGACCCAAGACAAATGATAATTGGGTGTTTTATTGGTGAACAACTTACACAGATAAAAATAAAGAGCCACCAAAGCCTTCCTGCTCCAAAAGATGCAGTTTCTGCCCTCCTAATCCGATCCGCAATCCAAGAGAGAGAGAGTGTGTGTGTGTGTGTGAGAGAGAGAGAGAGAGAGAGAGAGAGAGAGAGACAGAGAGAGAGAGACAGAGAGAGAGACAGAGAGAGAGACAGAGACAAAGAGAGAGATTTCCCACCTTCTGGCCAAAGGGGTGTGGCCACTAACACAAATACACTGGCAAGGCTAGATGCCACTACATTGAATCTCATGAGGACTAGCTGTAACATGTGTGGCCAGTCTCTGGGTAATGGGTAAAGCTTATCTGAAGTTCTGGCTAGAGTGGTGTAAGAAGGTGGGCCATTTCAGCTAGCCATCTTGGAAATGTCCTGAGCAGTTTGTAGTCCAAGGCCAATCTTTAAGTAGTGTTTATCAGCTCAATAGCATTATTATAATCTAGGTAGAATCATTATTGTGGGACCCCGTCATTTTTTTGGAGACTTCAGAGATCACTGTTAGGAAAATTTATTGTTCACTGTGGAAAAATATCATTAATATCAAAATGGAAAGTTTAAATCTTAAGATAGTATTATATCTAAAGAAAGGTCCTAAAGAGTCAAAACTAAGTATGAGGGAAAAGAGATTTGTGACAACAATAGTCCCTAGATTTTTGGTTTTCTTCTGTCCCACACCAGGTGGCTCTTCTGAGATGAGACAGAGACTCTGAATTTTTCTTTTAACAACATGCTTGGATTTAGAGAAGGAGAGAACCACAGTCCAACCCCAAATCCAGCTTTAATTTTTTTATTGAGTCAGGACTACAACTATTTAGAGAAGTGAAGAGAATTAATTTTAGGTAGTAAGATTTTATCCTGTAGAGAATATTTGTACTATTAGGCCAGACTTTTCTTTGCTTAGTAATTTTTTATGGATAGTTTTCCCTTCTTTGAACATCTAGCTCTCCAAGGTCTTTTGACTTCTTGAAGATGAGTTTTCCTATTTTTCTGTACAGACAAAAACAGAACCCTGCCCCAACCCTTACAGGGTGAGTTTTCTTTTTGACATGTTGAATTGCCACATCAGTTGCTGAACTATCACGTCTCCTTATTAAGAGGTCTGTCCTGTCCAAATCAAATCTTTAATCATTTTGATGGTATCCACAGCTTTTCTTCTCCTATGGAAACAAAAGCAAAACTGCTTTCCCACCGTAACACATACCCTGGTTTCCATTCTGAGGTCAACACATCTTTAAAGTAGGTAGGCTGACTTAGTTCAGTAGGTTTTTTCTATTGTCCAGTAAGTCACATCACTTTCTTTACCATCCCATCACCCATCCATCCCCCTCCCTCTACTGCACTCATGTTTTTCAATGGCTCTCTAACTACTTCTCAGGCTCACACTGCCCCCTACCCCTGAAGCATTCCCAGATTCCACCTCCTCAATCTTCTAAACCTGGAGCCAATCACACCAGCTCTTCTCAGTTAGTCTTCTTGCTCTTAAGCAAATTGCCTCCCTAGTGTTCATTTATGTCCCTACTCATGACAGCTTTTGGACAGGTGACATTTGGGATAAATACTTCTTTACTGTGGGGCGTTCCGTGTACAGCTGGGTGTTTAATAGCATCCATATCCTCTATCAAAAAGAATGCTAGTGGTAACTTCTCCTCCCAAGTTATGGCAATCGGAAATGTGATCAGACATCCCCAAATGTTCTTTGGGGGCCACATCATGCCTGGTTGTGAGTCACTGTTCTGCAATCTCAATACCTTCATATATACACACACATAGGGGAGCAGAGGGGAGGGGGAGAAAGCCCTCCAATCATATTGAACATCCTGCTTTTTCCCTCATAGGTGGTAATCTATAGCTTCAAAGTTATCTCTGTTCTGCTCATGTCCTACACAACTGCTTTCCCGATGCTTCTCCAAGCCTGGCTTTACTCACCTGGGCATTCCTGGTACTAACAGAGCTCTGAAAAACACAGCAGTGGTTTCATTCATACTTGCCAAGTGCATTAGTTACCTTTGCTGCTGTAACCAAATGCCTGATAATAAGCCACTTAAGGAAGGCAGGGTTCATTTACAGTTTGAGGCAGCAGAGTGTGGCCTGGCGGGAGGGTATGCTGGCATGAGTATGAGGTGGCTGGGCACATTTTCTCACAGTCAGGAAGCAGAGTGAGATGAGTTCCGGTGCTTATCACTTTCTCCTTTATATTCAATCTGGGGCTCCAGGCCAATGGATGGCGCCACCCACATTCAGAGTGGGCCTTTCCTCCTCAGTTAAGTCTTTCTAGAAATACCCTCACAGATGTGATCACAGGTGGTATTTTCTATTGTCCAGTAAGTCACAGCACTTTCTTTACCATCCCATCACCAAGGTAATTCTGAATCCAATCAAGGTGACAATGAAATTACTTACAAATCTACTGTTTGTCAACTTAGTACCAAAATATATCATTTTAAATAATAACTTACCAGCCTTCATTACTAGAGTTTATATAGTGATGTCTTTACTAATGTGTGGTCTTGGGGATGAACAAGGAAAGAAAAGTTATAGAGTAACAGGGTTGTGTCTGTGTCAAATTGTCAAGGGGTTAGTTGTGCTGGGTAGTTTTTTTTTTCTATGTTTGTTTTTTTAAACAGGGTTTCTTTTTGTACCTTTGGCTGTCTCTGTAGACCAGGCTGGCCTCAGACTCACAGAGATCCTCCTGCTTCTGTCTCTGCCTCCTGAGTGCTGGTATTAAATGCATGTGCAGCCATGCATAGTTTATGCAGTGCTAGGGACCGAACCCAAATCTTTGTGCATTAAGTACTCACTAATTGAGTCACACCCCCAGGACTTAGCTCATTATTTTTGAATTCAGCCTTACTCACATTTTCAGGACATGGGAAAAACTCAGATTCTTTGCCACAGTACAATATTAAATGGTCTCTAGCATGGTCTCTAACATGGAGTCTGACTCCCCTTCAAAACCTCTTAGCCAGGCCAGGACCCCACTGCACACATTTCTCTCAGCATTCTGGTCTTCTGTACTCCCATTAGAGTGGCCCATTAAGCTTTGTGTACTTAGCATTGTAGTAGTCTCTAGCCCAGAGCTCAACATGTTTCCACATTCCTTTTATAAGAGTTCCAAAGGCCCAAGAACCAAGTGGTCAGGGTTATCACATCAACAGTCTGAATTCTCAGTACCAATTTTCTGTATTTCTTATTTATGTGACCAAATACACAAGAAACAACCTAAGGGAAGAAGATTTGAAGGGATGCATCTGTCATAGTGGGAAGGCATGACGGCAGGAACTGGAGGTGGCTGATGGCATTATCTCCACAGTCAGGGAGTAGAAAGATAACCGCTGATGTTGAATCCACTTTCTCCTTTTAATTCCTTTTAATTCAGTGCAGGACCTGAGCCCATGGGATAGTGCCATCCACATTCATATGGGTCTGGAAACACTATTATAGTCCAGCACAGAGGTGTATTCCCATGGAGATCTAAACACTAGTCAAGGTGACATGAAGCTTAACCATCACACTGAATAAGTAAATAAATTCTGAGAAACATTTCTTGTCTAAGTCTAATACAGCTAGAGTTAGGCAGACCTCTCTGAAATCTGGAGCCAGGAATTTTAACAATGGCAACATCAACTATTACTGAGGAGGTATTTTCAGCATGCTATTATAAGCGGTTCTTATTGTTTAGTATTCTAAACAACTCTAAGAGGTAAGGAACAGTGTTACCTCCAAGTTACAGACAGATGAACAAGGCTTGGCATCTAAGTGTCAGAGCTGGTTTTGCATCCAGAGCTTGGACTCATCTTCATGGCAGCAAAGAACAAAAGCTCTCCTGACGATTCTCCAACATGAGGTTGTAGCAGCAGATATGAAAATCACTAAACATAATCTTCAGTTTCCTGGCTCTGATGCTCACAAGCTAGACCACACCAACAGAGTCCCTGCCCATCTGTGAGTTCCAGATGACTGACGCCTGGGACTGCTGGAGAAACAGTCCTATTGTGTGGCAGGGCCAAGCATTTTCATGGGGATCTCCTGGGATCCCCACCATTTGATAAATAGGAGTAGGTGTAACTGAGAAGGGAGTGTTGGGATAGCCCTTGTAAGGGCTGGAAAGGTCTCCAGGCACTCCACTAACAGTCTGAAACAGCATCCCCACTTCACAAATCAGGAGACTATAAAGTGGAGGCTAGAAAGGTTCGTGTTGTGATTCCCGTTCCAGCTGTGTGCAAACGGCAGAGCTTAGCAAAGAGCTCTAACTCGGCTGTCCTTCACAAGGAGAGTTTCAGTTGTTTTTGCATGCTTGTTTGGGCCCTGTTTGCACATTATGCAGTGCAAGATGAGCTCGATCTTGCGACCCTTCTACACTCACCTCTTGAGTACTGGGGTACAGCCCCGTGCTTCCATTCCCACCCAGCTTGAGTATCTCCTACATGCATGTCCATTGCTTTGTGGATCTGACTGATGCCCACTTAGAATTGTAATTGTGCTCTTCCCAAGCTCAGAGCTGTGATTGTTCCTCCTGTTATGAAAACTCAAGAGTAGTTAACAGATTGGAAAAGACCGAGAAATCAGAGCCAAGTGGCGAAAGAACTGCAGGAGATTTAACTATGAATAGGGAAGAACTTATTCATAGAAATAAATAAAACCATGTCACATGGAAATGCTGCACAGACTGGTTTGGAGGTTTGAATGCAACTGGTCCCCAGAAGCTCATAGGGTGTGGCACAATTGGGAGGTGTGACCTTGTTGAAGTAGGTGTGGCCTTGTTGGAGGAAGTCTGTCACTGTGGGGGCAGGCTTTGAAGTCTCTTTTGCTCAAGCTTCCCTCAGTGTGACTTTCAGACACAGGACTCTCAGCTACTTCACCAGCACCGTAGCTGCCTGCAGATCGCCACGCTCCCCATCATGTGGATAATGGACTACTGAACCTCTGAAACTGTGAGCCACCTTTATAAGAGTTGCCATGGACATGGTGTCTCTTCACAGCAGTAGAAACAAAGACAACTTGTAAAGTGATTTTGCATCTTTAATTAAAAAAAAAAAAGGATAGGTGGCATTAATTGCAGACCTACTGTGTGGCGGGGCCCGCATATTCATAGGGAGCCTGGTTGATTCTTGCTCTTCTCTGAGTAGGCATGATAACCTCCATTCTAAAGCAAAGCGGCAGATGTACCAAGAGGCTGTCTAACTCTCAAGGACACCTGGCCCGAGGACGTGAGAACAGGCTCACTCCTCTCCACCTCCAGAACTCCAGGGAAATCAAGAGTTCTCCCCCCCAGGCATTGACATTTCTATGCATTTGGATTTTCCACATTGACTGCTGGAGAAACAAACCTGACACACACACACACAAAATGAATATGAAGATTGATATTTTTCATTGACTTTGGCTTAAGGTTTTAGATAATGAGACAGTCTGTTGTTTTCCTTTGCGTTTGAAGTTTCTCCTATTGCAAGCACGCAGTAGGAAGAGCTCGCTCTGTTGGGCAGAAACCAGTTTAAGCTAAGGCTCCCACGACGGTTTCCCATCCCAGTCCAAGGAGACTCCAGCAGGACTGAAATGTCTTCCCTCTGCTTTTCCCTCGGGTCACCACAGACACGCAAGAACATTTGCAGCCATGCTCAGCACACCTGTGGCCAGCCAGGGTGGCTCGTGTGCCGTGTGTCAGGTCCTGTCTGAAGTGCCAAATGTGCCACCTCATCTTTACATTACAGTTTTAAAAACTGTTAGGCGGTGGTAAGGAAAACTCAGTGGATTTTGGCACCTGGCACCAAGCCTGACGGTCTAAGTTTGATCACCACACGGTAGAAAGAGAGGACTGACTCCCAGAAGTTATGTGATTTTCACCTGCACATAGCAGCATGTGCCCCCTCCCCACACACAGCAAATAAATAAAAGTACAATTTTAAAAGTGAATGTTTGGTTAAAGCAGTAAGGTCGGGAACACCAGAGAAGGCTTACACCTGGGTGTGAGATGGCCAGGTTAACCAGATAGCGGGAAAGAAAAAAGTAAGTGTGGTCTTGGCAGGTTTCAGCCAATTCTTACCAAATCCTTCTCTAAGAAGGGTAGGGCACCAGTACCTGTTCACCTAGTAAAATTAACTTTATGGATAGTTGCACCTTTGTACATATTCTAAGGCACCCAGTTGAAACAGACTGAATTGTGGGTAAACGTCTACGAAAGCTGCCTATTCCAGGGAGGAAACCACTCCCAGACCTTCCTAAGGGTGGGCAAGGAGAGAAACAACAGACAGACTTCTCAGTGCAGACGCTAGAGGCAGCCCCGGTATGGCAAGCCACAGAGGCTGCTTGTATGCTCAGGTACAAAGATGCCTCACCTTTTCAACAATGAACAGGGGCCTGTGCTTTGAAGAGGACAGAAATGTCATAATAAAAAAAAAAGAGGGAGGACTTTTTATTCTGTCTCCTGAGAGCTTGTGGTGAGGGAGCTTCCAAATAAAGCCATAGGAACCCTTGCTGCAAGCACTGAATCTCAGGAAGTTTCCAGCACTGGGTGAGCACCTTCAGCTGAGTAAATTAGCACCAGATGATCAATGAGGATTAAGGGAGGCACATTGGGTCATGACAGGAACCATGACCCTGAGGCATCATGGCAAAAGCATTCACCAGACCAGAAGTGATACAAAAGATTTGTTTGTTTGTTTGTTTTATGTGAGGGGGTCATAGGACAACTTACAATAGTCCTTTTTCTCCTCCTACCCCAAGAATCAAACCCCAATCATCAGGTTTGGCATCAAATGCCTTTACCCACTGAGCTACCTCACCATCCATTTTAACGGTGGGCAGACACCCAGGGACAAACTCAGAAAGAGAGAGAGAGACTCTGAGAGGGAAAGGGGCTCATTTATGTAGTTAGGAGGTTCCCTGGCAGAGGGCCTAGGTGCTGCCCTGGATGAAGTGACAGACTCTGGAGATTCCCCCAAGGAGGGCCTCACCCTCCCTGGGGAACGGTGTGGGGATTGGGTGGGGGGCTGGAGGACTGGTGGAGGGACAGGGGAGGAGGGGTGGGAGAGGGAGCTGGGATTGACATATGAAGCATGCATGTTTCTAATTTAAATAAAAACATATATTGAGAAAAAAAAAGAAACACGGAAAAAGAAAGTGCCCTGGTCTTGCTTCTTGTTTGTGTGGGACTGTGTTTGAGCAGAATTCAAGAGGGCAGCTCACTATCTTGTTATATACATAGTAAATCTCATAATACCACCTATCCTACTCAGTCATCTGGGGTGAGGCAGGGGTCTTCGGGGTCAGGCTCTGATTGGTTAAATAAGTCATCACAAGTCACTGAGGTCTGGCTTCTAGAAAGTTTCCTTTTTAGTTCTGGTCCTTTTATTTGGGAACCTTTTGTCTCTATACATCACTCTCTGGAAACTTCCTTGGTGACAATTTGCGATGACCCTGATACCATTTGCCCATTTTCTGACTTCTGTTATTACTGGAACTCTGCAGACTGCTTTCTCAGACTGTCTATGACTCAGGTTGTCTGGGACCCCTGTGCTGGTGGCAGAAAGAATGGGGAGGGCACAGCATCCCAAGAACATGTGTGGGAAGTAATATCCACTAATGGGGTGGGTGAATACAAGCGGAAGCATAGCCCTGTGATGGCATCATACGCAGCTATTTAAAATCATATTTGGGTAACTTTGATGACATTAGTTGATAAGCTTCTTGAGTTATAAAACAGGGCTGATTACATATACTTCTCTGGCCAAAACAAGTTTAAAGAACATCGCACAAGTCCCTAAGACAACTGTTAACTAAACTTCCCATGAATGATACTGTCCCCAAAGGAGGTCCACCATGGCACTGTAGGGCAGAGTGAAGGCAGTTGCCTCTGGCCCTTACCTGCTGAGATTGGTGGCTGGAATCCAGGATTACACTGGAAGTGCAATTGGCCAACTCAAACCTAGTGAACCCTGTGTGGCTGGCTTCCACCTGACCTGTGAAACTGCAGATGGTCTCTTCCGGGAAGAGGCTGAAGAGGGAGGAAGAACTCTCTACAGAGTCCCAGGGGAGGAAGTGAGATCTCACTCCTTTCTTGCTTAGCTTCCCAGAGATTGCCTGTAACTCCCCAAAAAAATGAGCATTCTCTGCATTTCTTAGGAAATCCAGACATTTTATTTATTTTGTTTATTTCATTAATTCTGGTTTGGTTTTGTTTTGGTTTTTTGAGAACAGGGATTCTTTGTGTAGTCTTGGCTGTCCTGGAACTCGCTCTGTAGACCAGACTGACCTCTAACTCACAGAGATCCGTCTGCCTCTGCCTCCCGAGTGCAGGGATTATAGGTGTGCGCCACCACTGCTCGGTTCCAAGCATCTTTTCTTAAATGAAAGCTCTAGTGAGTATAATTCATATCCCACATAACTCATCCATTTGAAGTATAAAAAGTATGTTGCAGTTATCAGTCCCATCAATTTTTATTATTTATGTATCAATTTTTGTTATGTTGTCTTGTTTTTGAGACAAAGTCTCTTTATGTAGTCCTAGCTGTCCTGGAACTATGTAGACCAAGCTGTCCTCAAACTCACAGTGCTAGGATTAAAGGTGTGCACCACCATGCCTACTCTAACAATTTTCAAAAGCTATCCCTAGTCAATAAGCATGCCCTACCAACAGGCATAGACAACCTAGTAGTCTTTCTGCCTCTGTGAATTTGCATATTCAGGGCATTAATATGTAAATGGGGATCAGTTATACTATTCATCATCTCTTGTGACTAGCTTTCTCACTTAGCATAATGCATTCAAGTTCCTCCACATTATAGTATGTGTCAGTACTTCAATGGTTTTTATTACCAAACAATATTCCATTTTATGAGTATGTTTTTTAAATTTTATTTACTTATATGTTTTATGTATGAGTACTCTATCTGCATGCATGCTTGCATGCCAGAAGAGAGTATCAGATGCCATAATAGATGGTTGTAAGCTGCCATGTGGTGGCTGGGAATTGAATCCAGGTCCTCTGGAAGAGCAGCCAGTGTTCGTAACTGCTGAGCCATCTCGCCAGCCCTTAAGAGTATGTTCTGTTTGTTCATTCCCCATTGATAAACCTTAGATGTCTTTGGCACTTTAATGCGTTGTCTGTTAGTGTTACCTGTGTTTGCCACAGTCGCTTTTAGGAGTCATGTGTTTGACCTGATTCCCATCCCTAGCTACAACCCAGGGGGACAAGTCTCTGTTTTCCATAATAGTGATGAGATGTGGAGCCGAAGTAGCCATTCAGGTCATACTAGTAAGTGTCAGAGCCGAGATTCCCAGTGCACCCCACTTCACTTGCTCCTCCCTGCCTGGAGCTCTTGCTTCCTTCCAGTTGGCAATGAGGCTGGAACAAGGGAAAATCCATTCATCCAATGACCATTCACTCCATGTGCTGGCTAGTTATATGCCCACTTGACACAGACTACTCAACTGAAAGGAGGAACCACAAATGCCATCATAAGATGAAGCTGTAGGGCATTTTCTTGATTCGTCACTGGTGGAAGAGGGCCCAGCCCATTGTGGCTGGGGCCGTCCCTGGGCTGGTGGTCCTAGGTTCTATAAGAAAGCAGGTGACATTCCCTATGGAGGAATACCTTTCTTAGCCTAGATACAGGGGGTAGGGCCTTGGTCCTGCCTCAAGAGACGCAATAGACTTTGTTGATTCCCCATGGGAGGCCTCACCCTCTCTGAGGAGTGGATGGGGGAGGGGGAGGTTGGGGGTGGGAGAGGGAACTGGGATTGGTATGTAAAATAAGATTACTTTTTTAAAAAATAGGGTGAATAAGTCATAAGGAGTAAGCCAGTAAGCAACACCCCTCTGGGCTTCTCCATCAGCTCCTGCCTCCCAGTTTCTGCCCTGACTTCCTTCAGCGATGGACTGGGATGCGGAAGTATGAGCCAAATAAACCCTTTTCTCTGCAACTTGCCTATGGTCATAGTATTTCATTACAGCAATGGTAACCCTAACTAAAACACTCTGTGACCTTTAACTGACACCCTGTATAGAGCAAGCACGTGTCCCGTACTCCATCAGGTACAACCAGATACTGCCTACCAAAGTCTGATGTTGGTCACCAAGAAGGGTGTGACCAAGTGATGGAGACCCCATGCTGCCGAAAAGCCCAAGGAAGGACTTCTGGAGATTTGAACATGATAGGTTTCCCAAGTAGAGAAAACTGACAGCCTACACAGAGGAACCAGTGTACATAGACACAGAGACCAGAGGCTTTGGTCCACAGAATGGACTGTGCTCTCCTGAAGGTGGAAAGGGAGGAGGGAAGGTTGAGGGATCATACTGCAGGAAGCCTTGAATGCCAGGCTGGAGCCTAGAATTGTCTTGTGAGCCTTTTGATCAGAGGTTCTCAACCTGTGAGTTGTAACCCTTTTTTGGGGGGGGTCACATATCAGATATCCTGCACATTGTGATTCATACCAGTATCAAAACTGCAGTAACAAAATAATTTGTGGTTGGGGGCCATTACAACATGAGGAACAGTATTAAAGGGTTGCAGTATTAGGAAGGATGAGAACCACCGATCTAGATGCTTCTGAGCTGAGTTACAAGGCTAAAACCACACCTTAGAACTCTGTTATCTATCTATAGATCCAGGTTCCTAGACCACTGTGAACAACTGTTTTAGAATCCCAACACAAGACAGAGGAGCTGTCTTCCTGAGCATCCCTCCACCCCTAGCACCCAAGACAGCATTGGGTGTATTGTAAAGACAGTAAACACTTGCTGAATTACTGCATAGATGGATAGAAGGATGGATGGATGGATGGATGGATGGATGGATGGATGGATGGATGGATGGGTGGATGGATGGATGGATGGATGGACGGATGGATGACTCTGTCAGCTGACTCTCTCTTCCCATTATCCTTTTCAAGCTTCCCTCTTTGCCAGGTAGAATAAAAACAGCTGGGATGTTCCAGATCCTCCCATCTTGCCTCCCTACATATCTCTATCTCCCCTTCTTTCATCCAGTCCTGAGTAAGTAAAGAAGTGGCAATCATTTGCTTCCACTTTCCTTCTCCCCATCACTCTCCAGGACAGAAATGATTGACTGCCTCTTGCAGGTGAAAGAACTGTGACGCAATGCTTGTGGGGCTTTCCCAAGTGCTGGTAACAGAACTGAGGCTATCCTGAGACAATCTGACTACAACTAGTGCTATGAGTTTGGCACACAGGGTGTTGACTGAGGTTGAAGGGTGTGGAGAGGAATGGGAGGGACTCTGAGAGTCCACATCCCAGGACCCAGAAGCTGGCTCCACCCCTGCATCCTAATTCTGTGTCAAGATGCCATCCTACAGTGTGCAGCAAGATCCCTCCACCTCTGCCCTGCATCCAGTCCCCAAGGATGGCACCTCCCCACAAGCACACACACATGTGCAAGCGCATGCTCACACAAACCCAAAGAGGTGGAAACAACAGTTGCCTTAAATATAGAGACTTTATTGTTGTATAAAACTATCCTCTAGAAAATGTATTTATTTAATGTGTATGGGTGTTTTGTATGCATATATGTCTGTGCACAAGCATGCAATGCCCATGGAGGGACTGGAGTTACAGTTTGTGAGTCACCGTGAGTTCTAGAAAGCAAACCTAGGACCTCTGGAAAAGCAGCCAGTGCTCTTGAGAGCTAAGCCATCTCTCCAGCCCCAAGATAATTATATATAATATATATGATGCCTTAGGTCAATAAACATCCCTCTTCCTGAAGAGAAGACATTGCTCACACACCACACACACACACACACACACACACACACACACACACACACAATGGGTAAAGGGGAGTGCCCAAAATCATTTTGGCTAGCTGGTTCCCAAATGCTTTGGGGTAATATGATATCAATTCCAAAAACAATCTTTGAGTCCAAGCTCTAGCATTTACTCATGGGGAAAAAGGAGATGCTCTGGCCTGGAGGGGTCAGCCCCAGGTCATCCACCAGCAGAAGGGGGTGGGGGACTTGGGCCCAGTGACCTCTGTGTGCTCCTCTTTCCCCAAAAGCTCATGGAGTATTCTCTAACAAAAGTGTGCCTCTGAGGCAGCCAGAGTGGCTCTCGGTGCTGCAACTAAATGTCAGGTGGGACAACCGAAGCCATAATGACCTCACAGTTGTCCTGGAAATCCAGCTAGTAGCAGATATTCTGCATGTATGGGCCTCGGCAACATATCTCCCCCTCCACTGCTGAGGCCCAGGGCAAGGAGTAACTTCCTGCTCCCAAACCAGGGAGAATTTACATGGATGCAAGTCGCTTGGTCCCTGAAATTTTCCTCTTGGTCATCAGAAGTCCTAGATGGCACTTAAATGCCTGGTTTGTTTGTTTAAAAAAAAAATGCTGCCATTGGTGGCACAAGACTTTAATCCCAGCACTCAGGAGGGAGAGGCAGGCAGGTCTCAGGGAGTTCAGGTTCAAGGCCAGCCTGATTAACAAAGTGAGTTCCAGGATAACCAAAACTGTTATGCACAGAAACTCTGTCTTGAAAAACAAACAAACAAAAAACAAACAAAACAGAAAAACCTATGGCTGCTTAGTACAGTTCTCCTGGGTAGGCAAAGTCTTTGTGGACACTGCATCTTCAAAGGTGACGAAGGATCTGGAAAAGCACCATCAAGGCTCTTAGATGGTGAGGGCTTCTGGGCTAGGGAGTCACAGACGGTTTTGTTTTCTCAGGGCGGCACTCTCGGTACACCAGGAAGGGATGGGCCAAGGTCAGAAGAATGGCAAGCCCCATTGACACCTGGGAAGACAGGAAGGAGGGATCAGTTCAGTAACTCTGAGCTGCACCTATCACCAACAGAAGTCCTACTGGGTCCATGTCTCCACCCAGACGCCAAGCTGACCTGACCTGAAGAACTTGTGGTTTATTTTCCCAACTTCGTCTTTCTTGAGTTAAATCTCATGTGCCTCAGGCTGACCTTGAAAGTCTAGCCCATCTCCCAAATGCTGGAATTACAGGCATGTACCACCACACATGACTTATTCATCCCTGAGGGCTGTGCTCAGGGCCTTGTGCATGCTGAGGAATCACTCTACCAGTAAGCCACTTGCAATCCCACTAAGCCCACTTCATGGGTGGGGCAACAGTGGCCTGGAGAGCACTCAGTGACCTGCGGCAGTCACCGAGGAGCTGGGGAGGCATCTGTTAGACTACAACTAAATACTGAGTTAGGTGTCCTGATTTCACAATCGAGGAAAATTCCCTTGGTTTTTAAGTGTAGCTTTGCTTTGTTACTCCTAGTGAAGATTTAACACTTGCATTACACTTTGATCTAAAAGATGCATATTTATTTGTGTGGTGTGTGTGTGTGTGTGTGTGTGTGTGTGTGTGTAAGTTCAAGTGCTATGGAGCCCTTTCAGAGGTCAGAGGGCAGCTTGTAGCAGTTGGCTCTCTCCTTCCACCATGGGGCCCTAGGGATCGAACTGAAATTGCCAAACTTGGCAGCAAGCACCCTTACCCACTGATCCATCTTTCCTACCCTGATGATCTCTTTTTAATGGGGCAAACAGGGTCACGAGTGGCCAGAACTCTGACTCCCAAGTACAGAGACTTCTACATCTGAGCTGTGTGTGACTCTTGAGTATCTGAGTTTGTAAGTCATTTAATCTCTTTGATGCCCAATTTTCCCCAAAGCTGGAGAACTGGAGCTTCCTCCTAGGGCTAGGCCATTAGCATGCACTGAGTATGGGGCCCAGGGGTGAAAGTATGAAGCTCCTGCCCTGAGACAAATGTAGTCTATGCCATAGTCTCCATAGAGAAGCCAAGGTTGGCCTGCACTGACTGGATGTGGGAGACCCTTTCACTTGAAATTCTGAGAGGATTTTGCATCCTATTCTGGAGTAACATATATTTAAATACACAGTCACAATCAATTATTCTTCTCCAGACCTATGAAAAGCACAGGCTCTCTGGGAAGTGGCACCATGTTAATCCTTTGATTTTAGGAAACCCCAACTTGAGCCAGGTTTCTGCCTGTCACCCTAGTTTGAGAAGCGAAACCTTGAATGTTACTGTTTCTGCTCTATGCAAGCCTCTGACACATCCAGGCCTCTTGAGACAGCTTAGGGTGCCCCCTGCTGGGGCCCTAGGCAGTAGGTTCAGCCTGGGTATCCTTTCTAGTCAAGGGCCCCACGGCACGCACGCACGCGCACACACACACACACACACACACGAATGCCTGTGCCCTGCACGGTACTCACATAAACGGCGATGTTCTGGGGGGAGAGCTTGAACAGAGGAAACTGCAACAAAGACACAACAGCTGACAAAGCCATCACCAGCCCAAATAGCTTTCCAAAATGCTCTGAAGGAAATCTAGGGGAAGGAAAAGACAGGTTTCAGTGAATTATACAGCCCTGTGGCTCCAAGCAGGGGCCTGGCATTGAAGAGTGTTCGTGAGCCAGCTCCTAGGCCTGCCCTTCAGTCACCCACACAAGCCCTTCCTTCTCCCGCTTGGCTCAGGCCTTCTAACCATAAGACACAGGCATTGTAGTAGGCTCGGGGAAAACAGAGGGGACCCAGACCCAGCCTGTGTCTGGGAAGGTCTTAAGGAAAAGACAGATGCAGGTGCTACCAAAGGAAGCAAGGATGGAGTGCCAAGGACACAAAGAAGGGGAAATACCTTTCTAACTCTTCTGTGGGGGAGTTAGAGCAGAAGAGTGGAGGAGAGTGACCAAGAGCTCGCCTTGTAGACAGGGACTGTCACTAGACACAAAGGCCCCCGTGTGGGATGCTCCACCCTCCTGTCCGGTGTCAATCTCCAGCCTTCCACGTACCACCCTCACCTGGCCCTCCAGGCCCATCCCACTCCACAACGTCTTCAAGGCCAGCCTGCTTCCCTCTTCCCCACTTACGCCAGCGTGAGGAAGGCGGCGTTGCAGCCGTAGAGGAAGGAGCGGCTGACCACTTGCAGGATGAAGGTAGCATACTGCAGCTGGATGACAGGGATGGAGGCGCACAGGATAAAACCCAGGCACAGCAGAGACGTCAAGGCCAGCGAAGGCACCGTGGAGCAGAGAGCTGCAGTCGAGGAGGAGGAACCTGGTTCAGGAGGGAAGAGAAGGTGTCTGGGGTTGAGCCCAAGGGAGAGCAGGAAAAGCCAGAAAGATCAGGACTATCCCATCAGAACCAGGCCGCATCTCAACACCAACTCCTTGCTGTTGATGACTCCCCACCTATATGTCAATCAAACGGGTCTGCTCTTCCCAGTTCCCTAGGGCTCCCTAACTCACTCACAGATGCAGTGGCCTCTAAACAGAGGCCACCCAGAATCAGAGATGATGAAGATGGCTACTATTATTATCATTGTCACTTGTAACACAACTGGTGATGGCAAAGGACTGGAAACAATCTAAACTGTCATCAGCAGAGGGGCGTGGTACCAAGTCCAAGCCGGCCACATAACAGAGATCTGGGCAGCAGTTACAGCAGTGAGGAGGGTCTCAAAAGAAAGTGCCGGAGAAACGGTAACTGCACATCTGCAATGTAGACAGTACTCAGCATTTTATCTAAGAAAGGGGCATATGTAAGCCTATCGTATGGAGGTGCTTATTGTATTGTAAAGAAAAGCAATAGAAATGCTCACCGAAAGGAGGAAATGAAGGAAAACAAGAAGAAACTAAACATCCTGTTTCCCAGTTTTAGTTTTGAGGACATGTAAATGCTTAACTTGTGAAATGTTTTCAGTAAAATTCAAACAGGAAGGAGGCAAGCAAAGCAATCCCAAAATATCAGAAACAACAACAAACGAGACCAATGACCATAACTATGTCCTGTTGGACTCGTGTTTGTGTGCGCGCGCCTGTGTGCATGTATGTGTGTGCATGTGTGTGAGTGCACACGTGTGTGTGTGTGTGTGTGTGTCTGTATATCTGTGTGTCTGTGTGTGTGTGTCTGTGTGTGTGGGGGGTGTAATGCTGCTTTCCTTACGCTGGTGTGAATGAGCTTGGAGAAAAGGGAAGCGGGCTGGCAGTGAAGAAACTGGGGCGTGGAGGTGGTCAGGTAAAGGTGGAAGAGGAAGTGGAGATGTCTGCATATTGGTACAGGTGGGAAGGATGGAGCTTTCATACACCAGAGTGTGCATGCATGTTCCTGTTTGAGCATGTGTGTGGGGTCACTGAAGCTGCACAAATACCCCCTATGAGAGAGGATGACATAAAAACAGAAAGAGACTATTGGGAGAGGCAGGAAGAGGGCCAGCAGGGAGGAGGCAGGGGGAAGTAGAGGGCAGTGGGGTGAGAGATGGATAATAGTGTGTACTAAATGTATGAAATGCCATAATGAAGCCTACAGCACTGCATGCTCACTTTAAATTAATTTTAAAAAGAATAAGCATACAAGGAGAGAGCAAGCACCCAACCTGAGGTCTCTAAATGCCGTTTCCAACAGAGACCCAAGACTAGCTGGACAAACGGCCAGTTTCATGTTTGGGGCAGGAGCATGCCCAATGGGACAGACTCAAACCTCTTACTGCACTAGAAGGCAAGGACACTGTCTAAACTTAATGTCATGTCTGAGGGTCCCAAATGTGTGGCCAAAGACGGGTAAACGTGAGCTTGAAGAAGAATGGCTATGGGATGGCTCAGCAGGTAAGGATGCCTGTCACCAAGCCTTGCTGGCGGAATGAGAGAACTGAGTCCCACAAGTTGTCCTCTGAACTTCACGGGTGCACCCCCCACACACAAAATAAATAAACAGAATAAAAAATACTTTAAAGTAGGCATGTTAGCACACGCCTTTAACCTCAGCACTCAGGAAGAAGCAGATAGAGCTCTCTGAGTCCCAGGCCAGTCAGGGCTACATAGCGAGAGCCTATCTCAAAAAAAAAAAAAAAAAAAAAACAAGGAAGGAAGGAATCTAAGGAATCTAAAGAAGAATAGTAAGGGCCTATGGGATTGTGGTTCAGAGCACACGTGAGTAGCCCTGAGCCCCATCTCCAGCACTGAAGAAGGCAGAGGAGGATGGGAACATGTTAGATACACTGTGTGATTAAACTGTTTTTCAAACAAAGCAATCTTTTCTCAAAATGAAAAACAAATCAGGTGTGATTCTATCTCATGGCATACACATTTGAAATTCTCAAAAAAAAAAAAGGTTAAAAGAAAAAAAGTTTTAAAAACTTAGACACAAAATGAGACCATTGAGCCTAAGTGTGGACCCAGCTGGACTCCATGGCACAGCCGTTCCACTTGTCTCTGGTGCGGTGTGACGTCCCTAAGGCACCAACTCATCATCCTGAAACTGGTTAAACAGGAAGAAGGCAAGTGTTTACTTCAGCACAAAAAGCAGCACGAGAAACTGTGTCTTCTGGAGGGAAGATGGAAATAGCACCCTAATCAAATCATGGGTCTTAAATTGATCACAGTGGTTGCAAAATCGTTATCTGCTCAGGCTGATGGGAAGCTTTATAATGGATGGATCAGACTGTCAAATTCTGAAGCATCTGACCTATGTCAGCGTCATAACAACAAAGACAGTGGATAGCAGTGGCCTGCAAAGGAACTAGAGAAAGGCCACAACTCCGTTTCTACTTATTCTTGCCAGAAAAAAAAAATGAGTCTCCTCCAAGTTTCGAATCTGCCTATTTACAGGAAATGCCCAATCAAAGAAGCCCATTCACGAAATACATGAAGGATGCCAAGTCCAAATGTGGGAAATCTGACAGGAAAAATATCCCGCTTTCTTCAACAAATAACTGACGTAAATCGTAAAGGAAGAGTACTGGAGCCGGGGCTATAACTCAGTGGTAAAGTATTTGCTTAGCATGCAGGAGCCTCGGGGGCTCTTTTCCCAGTACCAGAAAAGGAAGAGGAAAAAAGTCAGTTAGCTGGGCATGGTGGTAAGCCTGTAATCCCAGCACCTGGGAAGTAACAGCAGAAGGATCAGAAGTCCAAGGCCTCAAGTGCATAGTGGGTTCAAGGCCAGCCTTGATTATTATAGCAACTAGGAGGCTAGCCTAGGCTAGATGAGACCCTGTCTTAAATAGATAAATATTAAAATAAATAAATAAAGATGCAAAGACACATCAATTTGACCTTTCTCCTTTCAACTTTGTGTGGACTTTGTGTTGAGACACTGAACAAGTCAGTCATGAGTCAAGGTACTGAGAAGGACAGTCAGGGAGATCTGAAGAGCAGCTGCATATTTAAAAAAATTAAGAGACCATTGGGGATTTTCACAGTGACGTTTATTTAAGAGAGACTCTGTTTGTTAAGGAGAACCTATGAAGTATTTGCTAGTAAATACGGCATACTGTCTAAACTTGATTTTAAAATAGTGCCTGGGGGTTAGGGTATAGAGAGCTGAAAGGAGGAAGCAGGCAGAGCAAACAATAAACTGTACTCTCTCCCTTTATCCCTTCCCCCAGCTCCCAAGGGTGCAATGTCCCAGCATCCTTGTGTTCTGCCAATCACACCCAAGGACCATGTTCTAACTCTCTAAGGCAATGTGGAGGAGCCCGAGTCCTGCAGGATTTTCCTGCAACTCTCATGCACTCCGCACTTTAGTTAGCTTGAATCACTTGCCAGAAGTGTCTAGATTCCTGAATGCCTTCTCTTTCCCCAATTGCCATGCCACTGCGTTCCTCGGCCACCAGCGGGCTCCTCTCCCTTTCCTCCCTTCTTCATCTTTTCCGTCCTACTTTAGGTACTGCTCCCTCTACCTTCCCTAGCAACCCTGCCTCACCCACAACAGGTGACACACCCATCTTAGTGTCCAGAGCCCACCGAATGTTAGCAGAGTCTCCCTGACTCACAATGGAGCTATATCCAGAAAAATCCATCAGAAGCCAAAAATACCATCAAGTTGAAAACGCATTGAATATACTTAGCCTATGGGGTATCATGGCTCAGTGTATGCTACCTCAAATATGCTCAGATCTAACAGAAAGCCCACTATCCAGTAAAGTGCTGCAATCTGTAGACAATGAAAGTAGATTCAGAACGGCTGTATGGGTGTGACTTTGCCTCATCATAGAATCAGCACTCTATCGGTCACAGAGCATCTGTAACTCACTAATTGTAACTACATGATTACTTTCTCTACCCTCTGCATTAGGAACAGCTTGGGAAGACAAGATACACCTATCTCATGCTAAATCCTCATGGGTCTGGTACTGTGGCTGACACAAAATGTACGGCCCAGGGTTGAGTGGGTGGATGAACAAGAGCGGAGAGAAAGGCTAAAGGCAAAGCTGACTGTGGAAGTCTGTGACGATCACTGGCTCCAGCCTCACCTGTCTTTTTGGCTTCCTTCTGATACTTCTGTTTAAGGCGGTCCATGAGCAAGCCATTCCAGGGCGCACACAGCACCCCAAAAAACTGGGTGATGGCGAAGGCATTTGTGAAGGCGCTGACTGCAGAGAGGGGTTGGGCGAGAAGAAGTTTTCAGGGTAATTTACAAGAGAGGACTCTGCCATCCTGACTTTCTCTTCTCCAGCCCTCCTCCCCAGACCCTGAGAAACCCTCCTGGATCACACAGCTTTGCTGGCTCAGCACCAGTTCCTGAGTCCCTACCTGAGACCCACTGAAGGACTGCTCCCAAGCCCACCACATACCTTGTACACTGTCGTTGCCAGCCAAGCTGGTTAACAGAGAGTTGAGAGTGCCGATGAAGAGGTAGTGCCACAACTGGATGGTGGACAACCACACCACATGCAGGACGAATCGACGAGAGAGCACACAGCTGCGAAATGAGCATTGCTCCTGCTGCTGCTGCTGCTGCTCCTGCGGCTCCTGCTGCGTCTCCTGCGGCTGCCCTGGTCCAGAGTTCTCTGATGGAGAAAGAAGGAACTGGGCATAAATGACAGGGAAGAGGAGAGTGACCCTTAACGAGACAGTCTCTGGCCTAAGCTCACCTTCCACGCTTGTCTTCTATGAGCTACCTGAACTCCCCTGGCCCCTCCACCATGATTTGTCATCTTGACCTTCCACCTTGGATGGCTCTCCTCCTGTTCTTCCGTGTCCTGAAATCTGATCTGCCTCTCACCGCCTACTCAATGACACTTCTTGCACGGTACCTTCCTGATCTTTCTCAGCCAGGATGGTGACGTGAAAGACGAGGAGAGCACTGGGACAAAGTGGGCATTGGCGATGGGCAGCGATTGTTCTGGTCTGCTCTGTGTACCCTTGCCTTTCTCTGGGTCCCAGAATCCCTCTTTTCCTTAGGACTCCCTTGTTATCCCTGGTCCAGTTGAGACCATGAATTAAATGCTCTGTTCCTCACCCAGTTGACCTAAGCAGGTAGGCTGGCTAAAGACTACAGGGATGCCCAGAGGCAGCTTGGTTCCATACCTCTGTAGCCTGGCAATTCACTTTCCTCTTGACTATATGAGACTTCCCACAGTCCTCTTACTCTTTTGACTGTTTGAGACGGGGTCTTATGTAACCCAGACTGGCACTGAACTCACTATGTAGCTAAGGTTGACATTGAACCTCTGACTCCCCCTTTCCACTATGCCCAGATATATGCCGTGCTAGGATTGAACCCAAAGCCTTGCACGTGCTAGGCAAGGACTCTACTGACTGAGCTACATCCCTGGACCCTATTCTTTTTTTTAACAAATAAATTGCATTGTGTGTATTTAAGGCATACAACATGCTGTCATCGGGTACATATAGATAGTAAAATGGTTACCATAGCAAAGAAAATTAACATATCCATCATCTCATATTGTTGCCCATTTTTTGTGTGCCAAGAACAGCTAAAATCTGCTCATATAGAAAAAACGATCTCAAATACAATGTAATTCTATTAACTTTCCTGTTCTAGAAAATGCTTTCCTCTGCCCAGCTGCTACTTCTGCCCTATGACCTGCCTCTCTCCATTCCCTCCCTCCTCCTCCTCCTATTTTTACTTCTACTGCAGCAGGCAATGGTTTATAATATTCATAACCAAAGACCCAGAGCAGACAGAAGAGGGAAAGGAGGAAGTGGCAGAGATGGAAAGAGGTCAAATCCAAGAGACATAAAGAAATGAAGACACAGACGGCAGCCTTGATGCCCTGGAATCCCAAGAGAGGACAAGAACAGGGTGTGGGGTTAGGCAGCGGGAGGTAGATTTCAGCGTGACGAGAGCTGAAGTATGTGGATAAGGTAAGAAGCAAACACTGAAAAGACAAAGGTCCTGCCTCTCTGGACCCTCTCTGAAGTGAGGGGATTGAGAAAATGCTTATGGGTTCTTCTTTGCCTGGCCTGGGCCCATTCTGAACCCCTGGAAGACGTCCTGGTAAGAACAGACCAGTACAGGGCTGCAGGTGTCTTCAGGGGACATGGGTGAACCTGCAGAACTCACCTTCCTTTGGTGAAAGAAATTCCTTTGACTGCAGCTCCTTGGTTTCGTGCTCAGCTGTCTTCTTCTCTTCCTTTCTGGTGCCAAACCTGGAGCACAAGCTATGGAAACAGAAGCCCGGGCAGCCAGGGCGAGGACTGTGAGCCTGACCAGAACCCGGCCCGGGAGAGCAGTGCGGAGGATCCTCATCTGACTGCACGTGGAACTGCTTTTGGACAACCTCGATGGACAAGGGGCAGCCAGGCCAATTAAATCAGGATGCCTGCTGGCTAAGGGCCAGGTTTCCATTTTCCCATTTTATTTTTTGTTGTAATGATCTGATTGATTCTCATAAGCAGGCAAGCTTGGAGTACTCTGGAAATATGTAAGAAGAGGGTGGATCTGTCACAAGGGCTCCATCTTACCCCTCAGAGCCTCGTGTTCTCAGTTGGAAGACAAAGGCAAGGCTGTCAGCGGGAAAGGTGACCATGAGAAAGAAGAGCACATGGGTCATAACAAACAGCGAGTGGGCGGCTCCCTGTAACTGACAGCCGACCTGATTGTGGCATCCACCTCCCCTGTCTTGGTCCTTGGCAATGGACTCAGACCATTTCTCGCCGTCACCAAGGCTAGACACGTGAACTGCTTCAGCCAAGAGAATGTAGCACATGAGTGACACACCAATTCCAAGTAGAAACCTCCACAAACTGTGGGCATCTCTGCCCCTTCTCTGAACCCTGGAACCACTGTGTGCACACACCCAAGCAAGCCTGCTGGAGCATTAGCCTGTGACACCAACATGCCTGTCACTCCAAACCCAATGTAAGCTCAGGCATGGCAGACCAGCCGGCTCCCCGCTAACACATCAGATGATCAGAGGTAAGATCATCCCAGTCTGGCTCTGATGTAAGAAATAAATTCTTAGGAGCTGGAGAGACAGCTCATCCATTACGAGGACTTTCTGCTCTTCCAGAGGATCCAGGCTTGGTTCCCAGCACCCACATGGCAGCTCACACCCATCTGTAACTCTAGTTCTAGGGGATCTGACACCTTTTTCTGACCTCCAGGGGCACCAAGCACACACATGGTATACATGCATTTACACAGGCAAAACACTCCTATGCATGAAATAAAAATGAGTAAATCCTTAAAAAGAAAGAAAGAATGAATGGGAGGGAGGGAGGGAAGAAGGGAGGAAGGAAGGAAGGAAGGAAGGAAGGGAGGAAGGAAGGAAGGAAGGAAGGAAGGAAGGAAGGAAGGAAGGCTTGGTATGCTTCCTGTGCAGAGGTAGCTAATACACTCTTCTATAACAGGCTTAATCATTTCCTGCCTCGGATCAGGTGGGGCACTGGCCAATCATGCTTACCCATAACTGTAGTTGGGTGGCAGTGGGTAAGGGATGTGTCCCCGAGGCATCAGGAAAAAAGTGCGCCCAACATGCCAGACACTGCAGACAGACAGGAAAAGGAAGGAGGCCCTGAGGCTGATGTCCCGTTCATGAAGGAGCTGCGGAGAAAGGAGCAACACATCAGAATTACGCCAGTGCTCACAAGAGCACTGCGGACCATAGTCAAAAGTGGAGAGAAAGGGTGTCCGTGGGTAAGTGAATGCATGAACAAAATGTGGTAAAGCCACTTGATGGAGTCTTATTCAGCCTTTAAAAGAAGGAAGGCTATCACAGCAAACAGCACAAAGCAGATGAACCTTGAGACAGCAAGTGAGGACAGCCAGTCACATAAAGACAAATTCCGTGTCGTTCTACCTACAAGAGATTCCTGGGGGAGTCAAACTCATAAAATGGCAACTGTAAGAGGCTGGAACCAGGGTGGAAGTAATGAGGGACTTGTGTTAACAGGTACAGGGTTTCAACTTCATGACGTGAAAATTTTGGAGATGAATGATGGTATTGGTTGCTCTGCAGCATAAGTGTCCTTAAAACTATTTAACTGTACACGTAAAAAAAATGGCATGGCTCAGCAGGATGATCCAGTGGGCAAAGGGGCTTCCTGCTAAGCTTGATAATCTGAGTTCAACACCCACAACCCAATGATGGACAGACTCCTTCAAGGTGTCTTTCTGACCTCCACAGACATGCTGTGACACACACACACACACACACACACACACACACACACACACTCCATCAATAGATAATCTTTTAAAATTCTTATAGCAAATTTTATGCTACATGTATTTATCACAAGTGAAAAGTGTAGGAGGCAGAAACTGGAAGCCCCATTTCCAAAAAACTTCATCACAGCCTCCTGACAGTCATCCTGGAACTGCCCAAGGACTCCTGGTCCTCAAATTCCTTCACCCAGGGTCCGGTGAGAAGCAGGGGACATCTTGGCACCTGGCCCTACAGTCTTGTGGAACCTCCGCACATGACTCTCCGAGATCTTTTAGCCTAATGCTATTCCTCTTGAGCAGCAAGAAGTCCTTTTGTCCAACTCTTCACACAAGAGTTCAGCTTATAAAACACATCTGTGGGAAACTACCCAGCTTCCCCTGGGCTCTCCTGAGTGACTCTCATAACAAAGAGAACCTCTAAATTCCTCGATAAGGTTCTAAGTTGTACGGAGGGTGACACTGAGGTCTGTTTCCATAGAGGAAGCAGCTGAGTCATACTAAACTAGGAATCCCTCTCCTGCTCCAGTCCTTCACCTCCACCTCCGGAGAGCGGATACATCAAGGAAAAGGAACCTGGAGAGTGGCTCTTGCGCCAGCAGCAGAGGGTCTAGCGAGCCCCGGGAAACTCAGACTCTCTACCCACGGCACCCATGGGACTAAGTGAGGTTCACGAGCCCATGCATGGTCTAATAAAAGCCCAGAGAGAGTCCCGGGTTGAACAGTTTCGGATCCACCATTTTCACCCACGCTGCTCGGTCACTGTGCCCCAGCTTGTTGCCTCATCATTGGAGTGTGGTCACTACAGTGTCACCTAATACACCTTCCGTCCCACTGCAGCCTTCAAAGAGGAAGAACTGAGAAACTGTGCCTTTCAGGAAGAGGGCTTCTGTTTGTTGTTGAGACAAGGTCTTGGTAGGCTAGGCAGGCTCCAAGTTCACTGTGTAAAACGACCTTGAACTTCTGATCCTCTCTTCTTCATCTCCCTTGTGCTAGGATTACAGGCATGCCAGGAAGTCTGATTATGCAGAGCTGGGGTTTGAACCCTGGGCTTTGTGCATGCGAGACAGGCATTCTAACTGAGCTAATCCCAGCCTAAAAGTTTTCTTTCAGCTCTGCTCTTACCCTCCTTCAAGGAGGCAACGTCCCCTGGAGTTAGACACTATACACCTGCTTTGTCTCATTTGCAAGGGCTTGAAGACATGCCCATCTCTACCTGTCACTGGTAGTAGAGACAGAGTATGCCGTGGTTACCTTAGACCAATCAGAATTCATCCTATGCATTAGGTAAGGCACTAGCCAGATAAAACTGTTAGCGATGACTTAAAACACAAAAACCATTAGCAAATCCAGGTATGGTGATTCCTGCCTGTAGCCTCAGTACCAGAGAGCCTAAGGCAGGATGACAGAGAGTTTGAGGCCAGCCTGGGCTACAAAATTCAGTCCAGCCTGCCCTACACAGTCAGATGCTGTCTCACACAAATTAATTGAAGCTGGGTGTCATGACGCATGTCTGTAATCCTGGCACTTAGAAAGTCGAGAAAGAATGATCGTGTGTTTGAGAGCAAACTGGACTACACAGTGAGTCTTGGGCCAGCTTAAGAGGCCTTGTCTTAAATAATAACAGCAATTACTTAATGAAACCAAAACCATTAGCAGAATGGTTGTTAATGGGGCTACTAACATCCTTGCCAACAGTTTGTTCTCCTGACACTCATGGCTGGCCCTTGGGAGAGACAGAGAGGCCCTTGTGTGGTCTCTAATGTCCCCACTAGCCCTTCCTATGCAGTTTCCAAAGCTGAAGCTCACAGTAGGAAATGTCCCCTTCCACAGGGTTCCCAACTTCTGCCCAGCCCTGACTCAAGGATGTCATGACCACATTTTTCTTCTGAACTAAGCAAAGAGTATACTTAAATTTAAAGAGGGGATATGGTGTTCACAAGCTCAACTCTAAAACAAACAGGCCTAAGTGCAAGTTCAAACACCATAGTTACCAGCACAGAGCTTTTGAAAGCATCATGATCTCCCAGAGACTGAAATGTGTCACCTAAGGAATGGCATTTAAATAGTGCCTGCATGGAAGGCTGGCAGGAATCATGACAAGACAAGTATCTGGAGTAAATAAGGGCTCAAGGCTCAATAAATGTTGAGTAATAGTAGGACATGTGTGAATATGTGTGTGACAGTGTATGGAAGCCAGGGACAGACTCTGGCATCATTCCTCAGGCAACAGGGTCTCTCACTGGCCTTGTGATTTGCTAAGTAAACGAAGCTAACCACAGCGATTTACCTGCTTCCAACACCCCACATGGGAATTACAAAGCACACCAGAACACTGCTTTTTCACATGTGTTCTGGGAATCTAACTTGGGTACCTGTGCTCACCCGGCAGGCACTTTAGTCACTGGGCTGTCCCCAGCTACGGGTATTTTACCTTAATGATGAGGAAGACAACTGAGGAGGAGTCAAATGCTCCATTGTAGAGGGTGATGATGGTTGAGCGGTGTTTGCCAAAGAGATTCCCAATCTGGAGAAGACAAGTCTAGCTGACTTATTCATTCACGAAACAGTTATTTTCCCTCCTTAGCATCCAGCTTGGGTCATGTATGTTTAATACCCCAAGACCCTTTTACCCCTCTGGAAACAAATGATGTCCCCATCTCCCCCAGGTTCCTGGGATAAAGAAGAGGGACGCAGGCTCACACCTGTAGGTTGGTGATGAGAAACAGGATTCCTCCAACCGCAAGCATGGGCATGGCCAGGAAGAGCAGCAGGGCAGAGTCTGGAACCATAAAAGTCACAGGAATGGTGATTTCCTTGTAGCCCAAAGCCCCAGAAGTTGGACAAACTCCCCTCAGGAGGCTCCAGCTCTCACCACCTTCAGACTCCCAACAACGCAGAGCCCTTGGAGCTTGATTCACCAACCTGCTTTAGGGAATGGTCAATAGACTCCCCAGTCGTGCCTCATGAGGTGTCCTGAGACCCTCTTCTCACCAAAGATGGTCCTGGGTCTCTGGGAGACCCTGAATGCTCGCTCCATCCCTGTGGCAGAGGAGGACTCTGGAGTCAGTCCCCAAGTCCAGCCTCAAAATCACTGCATAGCCCTGACCTCGAGCTACCTTCTGAATCTGCCTCTCTCTCCTCTCCTGCTACATAGAAACAACAGACTCTGCCCGGCCACACTGGAGCACTGTGAAAACTGAGAGAAAAATGCCTGTGACCTTTCCCTTTGTTTGTGAGAATCTGAGCGCTCTCGTTGTGGCGAGATTGGCATTAGAAATGCTGCATGAGTAAGCCTGTTCCTGGTTCCAAACAAAACAACAACAAAAACAAGCAAGCAAAACTGACATGTAAGCAACAGGCCTCCGTGTTGGGTAGTCTCTAAATGACTCAAAAATCACTGAAAAAGTGATGTTTTAAAAAGAACCATTTTGGCTAGACAGTGATGGCACACACCTTTAGCCACAGCACTGGGGAGAAAGAGGCAGGCAGATCTCTGAGTTTGAGACAACCTGGTCTACAGAGAGAGAGAGAGAGTTCCAGGACAGCCAGAACTATACAGAGAAACCCTGAATGGAGCAGTTGGGGGGTGGGAGGGAATTCTTGTACCAGGTAATCCCAAGCTTGTTGGCATATTAGGTTTGTACTAGCATCCTAGGGTTTTTTTGTTTGTTTTCCACATTTGTGTGTGTGTGTGTGTGTGTGTGTGTGTGTGTGTGTGTGTGTGTGTGTGTGTGTGTATGTGTGAAGGCCAGAGGACAACTTGTAGGAGTTGGTTCTCTCCTTCTACCAATTGGTCCTGGGAACCAAACTCAGGTCATTAGACTTGGTGGCAAGCACCTTTACCATCATCATACAGCATCCTCCTGAGTAACTATTGTTCTATACCTAAGCTCTGAGAAGAGATGATTTTAGAAATGAGTCACACTATTTGTCATTCACTTTCTGTCGTTAACAAATGTATATCTCTCCTAACGAGCTAAAGATTGGAGATCAGTTTCATAATAAAATCACGTAGCCTCAATACTCATCCTGAAATAAAAGTCTTGATTAATGAAGGACGAGGGACTTTTGCTGGGCTCGCATGTCAGTTTGAACAAGGATGGCCCCCACAGGCTCATAGATTTGAATGCTTGGTCATTAGGGAGTGGAGCTCCTTGACATGGGCTAGGAGGTGTGGCCTTGTTGAAGGAAGTGTGTCACTGGGGAGGTGGGCTTTGGTGTTTCAGAAGCCCAAGCCAGGCCCAGAGTCTCACTCTTCCTGCTGCCTGTGGATCCAGTCATAGAACTCTCAGTTACCTCTCCAGCACCATGTCTGCCTGCATGCTGCCCGCCATGCTGATAATGAACTAAATCTCTGAACTGTAAGCCAGCCCCAATTAATGCTTTCTTTTTATGAACTGCTGTGGTCATGGTGTCTCTTCACAGCCATAGGACATGGACTAAGACAGCTGGGGAGATGCCCTGCAGGCATGAATATCCATAGCCAGGAAGTATGGCTTGATCATCAAGCTCTAGGTAAACCGAGAGAGGCTGCCTCAAAAACACGAGGCATCTGAGGTGCCTAAGATACACTTCTGGCTTCTACTTACATGTACACACACTCTGCATGCACACTCAAGTGAGCACACATGTCTACACACATGTCTACACAAATAAATAATAATAAAACTAAAAACGGGGAATTTTCTCAAGGCTTACAAATATGACTCCGATGAGATTTGTTTGGACCAAAACACTCAGGCCCTGGGCTTGCTAAACACAAATGGAGCCTCCCTCATGTTGTCAGCTGGCTCCAACACAGCTGTTATGCAATGGATTTACATATCTTTATGTCTCAACGCCCAAAACTAAGCCACCTAATCTGACCCCGAGGAAGAATGTTGGGAGTTACCTCTTGACCAGCCTAACCACTGGCTTCCAGGCCCACTTCCCACATATTATCTGTGGCCTCAAGCAAGCCTTCAGACTGTGAGAAAGGACCTGAAGTTACTCTCCCTCCCTCCCTCTCCTCAGCTCCTCTCAGTTTTCTATTCCATATAAAAAAAAAAGAAAAAACAAGCCGGGCATTGGTGGTGCATGCCTTTAATCCCAGCACTAGGGAGGCAGAGCCAGGCGGATCTCTGTGAGTCTACAAGGGCTAGTTCCAGGACAGCCTCCAAAGCCACAGAGAAACCCTGTCTCAAAAAACCAAAAAAAAAGAAAGAAAGAAAGAAAGAAAGAAAGAAAGAAAGAAAGAAAGAAAGAAAGAAGAAAAAACAGAGAAGACTGGAATTCCCTGCTTCTTTTTGTTTGTTTGTTTGTGGTTTTTTTGTTTTGTTTTGTCTTTTGAAACAGGGTTTCTCTGTGTAACAGCCCTAGCTGTCCTCGAACTCACTGAGATCTGCCTGTGTCTGCTTCCCAAGTGCTGGGATTACGAGGACCACCTCCCGTCTCCCAGACTTATTTTATAGTAATCATCAGAAGCAATTTTTTGCATGAAACAGGGTTGACAATTTTGATTCTGCTAAATGAAGATGTTTTCAAAAATCCTGCATGTTACAAAAAGCAAGAAAGCATTTTAATACTGTGTAGATACAATTCTTTCCTCAGGGGGGTAAGTTTTTCACAGACAAGCAACAACTCAGCAACTCTTAGGGGTTCTTTCAAATTGTGGATCTCTGAAAAATACCCTGGGCCCTTTGCCTTCCACACCTGTCCCATCCATCCACTCCCCATGCTCCTCTCTCCCTTTCACCCCAGCACTCACCTGCAGAGGTGAAGGCAACGATGAGTGTGGCGCATGTGTATAAAAATCTGAAAAACAGACGCATCCGATTAAAAGAAACATGAAGGCAGGACAGGAGTCTGCTCGACATCCAAGACTAGGTAAGACTTCACAGCATCCTCAGCCAAGGAACTCCAGAGGCTCACACACTTCTGAGAGGCTCAGCGCCAGAGAAGTCCCAATAGACTGAGATGTGGACCTGACTCCACAGATTGATAGTCTGATAGTAAAACCCAATTGTAAACTTGATGAGAACCTAGGACTCCACAGACAGTCTGATAGAAAAACCCAATTGTAAACCTGATGAGAACCTAGCATCACCTGGCAATGAGGTGAGTCCATTAGCTGATTTGGGAAGACCCATCCTGACTTGGGTGAACTATTCCCATGGCAGGGGTACCTGGGCTACAGAAAACAAGGAACAGCTTGACTACTGATGCATGTGAACGGCTCCCTAGAACTCCTGCTGCTGCTGTGACTTCCCCACCATGATGGAGGGTAACCTGGAACTGCGAGAAAGGGCTTTAAGTTGCTTTTGTCGGGTATTTTATCCTAGTAAAGGAAATCAATTAAGACAATGCTCAACTGACAATAAGATGTGGAAGGGCCAGGAGCACAGTGGGCAGAGAACAGGCTCTCTGGTCCTGAGGCCAACCCCTGAGGAAGGAGGCCTGGTGCCTAATCTGCAAATCAAAACCTTGAATTCTAATTCCTCCTCCAGATAAGACTGTGGACTCAGTGCTGCCTTTCTCTGGGCCTCACTGGCCTTTCTGGAAAACGGAAGGGTTAGTTACCACAAGCAACCAAGAACAGCTATGAATTCGAGCTAACAGAATCATAGATTTAGCAAAAAAAAAATGTTATCAAGATTGTGTGTGTGTTTGTGTGTAATTGGACTTTGTGGTAGTTGAGAGTTCAGGTGACAACTTGGTGTTGCAATGTCAGAAGAGTTGGACGTGCCTGGTCATACTGATCTAGATTCCAAGCTCAAAATCATTGAGTTCCGCACCTAGGAGTGTGGCTTAGAAGTTGTGGCTTAAATGAAAGTGTCCCCCCCATCGATCCATACATTAATATACTTGGTTCTCAGTAGGTAGAAAGGACTAGAAGGCATGGCCTTGTTGGAAGAGATGTGTCACTGGTGGCTGACTTTGATACTTCCAAAGCCTGAAACAACCCCCAGTGTACTCTCTGTTTCCTGCTTGTGGATCCAGATGTGAGCTCTTATCTGCTGTTCCAATTGCCTAAGGTCATGCCTCTCCCCCCCCCCCCCCCATCATAGACTCTGGAACCATAAGCCCAATGAAATGCTTCCTTTTGTAAGTTGCCTTGGTCATGTATTCTTTTTTCATTTCTTTTTTGTTGTTTGTTTGTTTGGTTGGTTTTTTATCACAGCAACCGAAAAGTAACCAACACATAAGTAGACACTTGCCTGGCATACATGAAGCACTGGGTTCCATTTCCAGCAACATTAAAAAAAAAAAGTTCAAGTGATTCCAGGGTAAACCCTAAGGTTCTGGGGCCCCCTTAGTGGAGGAGGACTTTGTAAAGATAGATAACAAAATCCATACCATAAAGAAGTTCAAAGGACACATGGTGGGCAAGAGACGAAAGGAAACTAAAAAAATCAAGCTCTGTGTGACTTACACGCACTATTCTCCCAAAAGCTTAATGTGTAAGGAGCTTGCTTTACTTTCTGCTTTCCCTTCCTTCTCACAGCTCTTCCAATTCATGCTCCTGCTCTAGGCTACATCAGGGATCAGCAAAGCCTGCTTATCAGTGAACTCGGCCGGCCGTGAGCATTATAGTGATCAGGAGACAGCAGAACCTTGTAAAAGCAACATGAGGTCTCTGGCTCCTCTGCGAGGGAAACCCCCCACTGCAAGAACCATCTTAGTCAGAGGGAACCTGAAATTCCACCGTTGGGGTAACCCAGAAAATGATGGGGGGGGAATGAAGACACAGCCTGAGCTGCCTCGATGTGAGGCCCTGCTAGAAATGAGACTGAGGATTCCAGGGACAAGGAAAGCAGATAGCATCACCAAACATTTTGCTAATTTTGTAACCCTGGCCTCTCAGGAAGTTGAGCATGTAACAGGATAATACATTACTGCCTACAGGGGAAAGAGCAAAGAAAAGGGAACCAAGGGTATGGGGAGAGGATGGCTCTTCTCCCTCAAGGGTATGGGGAGAGGATGGCTCTTCTCCCTCAAGGGTATGGGGAGAGGATGGCTCTTCTCCCTCAAGGGCATGGGGAGAGGATGGCTCTTCCCCGCACCTCTGCCCAGGCTGGAGCTTTAGACTTACATGGCTATAAGGCGGGCCACAGTAGTCTTGAAGCGGTCAAAGATATAGCCAGTAGGGAAGGTCATGAAGTTGTTCATGAAGGATGCCAGGGTGAAGATGAGTGAAAACTTCTCATCCTGAGCTTTGGAGTCTGGCAAAGAAAAGCTCTTAGGAACCCAGGTTACCTGAGCCAAAATTGGAATCACCCAACCTTCCCACCAGGTTAGTTCCCAGACAAGGCTGCCCTCTATCCTGAACAACTTTGCTCATCAGAAAGCTGACTGTCAGGTTGCATTAAAACATAGAGGTCCCTAGGGGCCCTTTAAAATCTGATGCTTCCTTCCCTGACCCCCTCTACACAGAGGATTCTGACAACCTCTCCCTCATAGAAAGGCTGGCAACAGCTGGCGTTGGTGGCGCACGCCTTTAATCCCAGCACTCGGGAGGCAGAGGCAGGTGGATCTCTGCGAGTTCGAGGCCAGCCTGGTCTACAGAGAGAGCTTCAGGACAGCCTCCTAAACAAGACAGAGAAACCCTGTCTCAAAAAAACAAAAAACAAAAAACAAAAAACAAAAAACAAAAAACAAAAAAACAAAAAAAAAGGCTGGCAACAAAAGTAAGGAATGGAGTCCTCCCTGCTCTCTTCTACCTCCCAGGAACCAGGCACAGCTTCCTTTAAGAAGAAAGAAAGAAAGAAAGAAAGAAAGAAAGAAAGAAAGAAAGAAAGAAAGAAAGAAGGAAGGAAGGAAGGAAGGAAGGAAGGAAGGAAGGAAAGAAAGAAAGAAAGAAAGAAAGAAAGAAAGAAAGAAAGAAAGAAAGAAAGAAAGAAAAGAAAGGCCCTCTGTGTCCTTACCAGGGGGTCCTGTTGCATTACTACTATGAGAGCAGTTCTGTTCCCAGGGCTCTGCAAAGTAGCCTTCTTTTTTGAACACAAACAACAGCGAAGTCCAGCCAAAGAGGACACCAGCAAAACCAATGCATTCCAGCAGCCCAGTCAAGAGGGTGGCCAAGTAAAGGGGCAGGCCCCGGCTTGCCATGGTCTGAGGTGAAGTGGATCCACAAATCCTAGCCTAACCCTCTGAGATGACCACTGGTAGTGATGTGTGGAAAATTCCTTTGGCAAGCCCTCGACTTCAAAGAGCCCTCTTGCTCCAGCTGTCTCTGGGCTGGCCGAGGGGTACCATGGAATTGATTTGTCTGGATCCTGGAAAATAAGACAGAAACAGCCTGATACAGGAAGCTTGTGGGAAAGCAGCAGTGAGGAAACGGGTCCTCAGGAAGAGGGCATGACGCTTTGGGAAGTGAAAACTTTCATACATGACAAGGGAATGCGACCTAGACATAGAACGTTATCTGGAGTTCATTCCCAAACACGGAAAAACAAAAACAAACAAAAAACCCCGATACTGTCCACATCTCCTCATTCATGGCATCTGTGAACCACCCATGAGTAAGAAGATATGGCGGGTTTCAACCACAAAGCATGCCATAGAGGAAAAGTCTATCCTGCCCAAAGTATGAGGGGGAGGGGACATTACAAGTTAGGAACCCCTAACTTGAAAATCGAAACACAGTTCACTACAAGAGCAGTTCCTGGCCGGGGCGTTGGAGGCGATACCTTTAATCCCAGCACTGGGAAGGCAGAGGCGGGCGGATCTCTGTGAGTTCGAGGCCAGCCTGGTCTACAAAGCGAGCTCCAGGACAGCCTCCAAAACAACACAGAACCCCTGTCTCAGAAAAAAAAAAAGAGCAGTTCCTGTAGGTAATGCAAAGGCTCCGTCTAGCCGCTGGAGCTCTTCAATGCATCATAGAGAAATAAAATTTTCTGAAGGATTTATGAACTAGCCTCAAGATCGCTTGGCTAGTTGGTCACTATGCAAAAATATACCAACCAGACCCTTATCTAAGACCACAATCCCCAGACCACAATCCCCATCCACCACTGCCTCTACCAACATCCATCAATTTCCACCAGGCCCAGAGGTCGGGCCCTATTCCGCAGCCGCTCTCTCGCAGATAGCTGTCCCCGAAGCCCCACTGCCACCAGACCGCCTGCCTACCAGTCTCTGCCCGACCCGATCCAGCCCGGCCCGGCCCGGCGCGGCCTGACTCGACCCACTCTCTCACCCGGTTCTACTCGCGTGCGTTCGCACAGCCCAGCCGGCTAATCGAACAGTTCTCCAAGGCGCCTTGGCTGGGTTTCCCTGCTCTTGTCGCCCCTCCCAGTCCCCTCCTCGCCTCCTCCCGCTCGCCCCTCCCGGAAGGGTTTGGGACCCGCCCCCTGTCTCCACCACTTCATTTTTTTTTTTTAACCTCTTCTTTTTTTCCTACCTCAACTTCTGTCTAGGATCCGTGCAGGGTCGATTGCTCTCTTTTGCCTGGTTTTACGCCTTTAGGTAACCCTGCCTCTGCCGCCCCTAACGAGCTAGTCTTCACACAGTTCCAGGCACTGGTTCAGCCATCGAGATCCAGGGCACAGTTCAGAGCACTTGGATGCACTCACATAGTGTTTCCAGCTCTTCGCCGTGTCCACTTGGGTGGGCACAGAACACACTGCTTTCCCACTTGTTCATCAGCTGACCCCCCACTCCAAGCTTTATCCCCAGAGCTGCCAGGAAAACCCCACCGTAAAACCAGGGAGCCAGGATTAGGACAGAGGTGCTTATCGGAAACCGTCATTGGAGGTAGCCTTGCCTTTCACCCCCAAGGACCCTTTTCCTTGGTCCCCCAACCCCTACTGGACGCCCACCCCCCACCCCTGCCCCACCACCGCCCAGGTTCTGAGAGACGCTTCCTGCCAGACTGCATTGATTAACTATTCATTCATCACCCCATTTTTTATTAATCAAAGACATTTATAATTGCCCATCGGAGCTTGTGATCAGCATGAGATAGGTGGCCTAACCAGCTGTGTTGCTCACTCCAGCCCAGAGCAAATGAGCCGATGTCTTAAGACCCTGCCTGTACCACAGGTCTCTCCTCTCCTTTGAGAGAAAGCTTCTTGTGCATTAGATGCAGACCCCATGCCCAGCTTCCTGGCTCAGCCCTCTCTCCGAAGGAGAAATAGGAAGTAGATTATGGGAAGGCCAGCACCAGTTACTGTTTCCAGACCACCGCCAAAACAAAGTCTCAAAAGAGGCTACTCAAGTGACTTACTGCAGAGGGGGAGGGCGCTGCCATCCTACACCCCAGTGACTTCAGTGTGGCAGGCTGAGTGAGACAGGCTCACTAGCTGCCCCACCTGTGAAATGGGTTCGGTGCACCTTAGTTATAGGAGCTGTCCTCAAGGAGGCGTGAGGAGCATAGCTAGTCTCTCCGTGGAGCAGATGCCGTAGGCTAACTGCGCAGAAGTGCGATTTCCAGTTTGTAGTCATCACTGGGCCAGAGAGGGAGCTTAGCAGGGAGTCCAAAAAGGACTTTGGACAAATGTCATGCCACACAGCAATCCTAAAAGGACTTTGCCCAAGGTCATGCCACACAGCGTAAAATTTGCCTGACCCCCAAACTTCTGCTCTTAACTCTCCCAGTCTTGACACCAGATATTTGGACATTGCAGAAAGCAAGCCATTTCTTTAAAAATAAAATTAAAATTTCTAAAACATGGGAGGGTGAGGACGGGGAACTAAAAATACAACTCAAGACAAAAGGACTGCACAGTGCAAGATTTTCTCTCACTGCAAGTCACAAAGGCACCGCTATGAATGCAAACCCAAGCCTCTGCCCTGGGCTCATGTTTTGCTCTCCTGAGGACCTGGTGGATAAGGAAATGGAAACAGCAAAGAAAGAACAGAAAAGGTCAAAGCCAAGATACAGAGAATTTAGAATGTAAATCAGCAGGAGCAGGCAGAGCTCACAAGCAGGCCCCAGCACAGGCCACCATAGACTCAGCACTATGTCCTATTCCTGTCTTTCCATTAGGAGCCCCAACCTACATCCCACTCGACTGTGCAGAAGACTCCACCTCAGTAACATGGCAGGCCTATTGACAACGGTGAGTGCAAGTCCTAGAACATTCTGAGTCCTATCTGCTTCAGTTCCAGGCAGTTGCTGTTCTGATCAGCCTGCAGCTGCTCTCCAATGAGGGTTTTCTTATAGTGAGGTCTGACTTTGTCTCCCCATCTCCTTCCCCTGCACCCCACCTTCTTTTTTAATTGCTTACTTGGCTCAGTGGATACATGAGAGGCACCCGGTTCCATGCCAGGTGCTGGAATTCAGGAGATGCAGTGCCTTCCCTCAAGCAGCTCCTTGTCAAGCCAAGGAGGCAAAGAAAGCCTATTACTAGAGTGATGGAATGTTCTTCCAGGCAGAGGCCAGCATAATACTTTCAGCCAACAACATGGGGCCAGGACAGAGCCTAAACAAAGCAAAAGAACATTTTAGAACCAAGGTAGATACTGGCAAGGGCACTGGAAAGACTTAGGCCTGAGCCAGTACCTGGGTGAAGGTATTTGGACCTCAGCCCATATCAATCAATCACGTCCTGTTGATTCTGTCTCTTTCTATCTGTCCTGCCCTTCCTCTGCTACTGCCACAGCCAGATCCTCACCTCTCACTGAGGCCCTGCCTACCTCTGTGCCATCAGCACTTCAGCCCATCTGGGCTCTCACATTTGATAACACTACTTAACTGTTCAGACTCTTTCCAGTTGCGCAGCAACTGAGGGCTAGCCCAGGTTCTGGGGATAAAAGCCATGGACTTGGACTTGTGTGCCTAGCCACACATGGCAAAATGAAAGATCTGCTACATATAAACCATATACCTGAGGGTAAAAAGACTGAGGCTGTAGCTCAGTAGAGTGTTTGCTTAGCACATAGCATGAAGTACTGGGTTCCAAACTCATCACTGCAGATGAAGATGCTTGCCTATAGTCCTAGCACTCAGGAGGCAGAGGTTCAAGATCGTCCATTGCTACATAAAAAGTTCAAGGCCAGCCTGGGCTACATGAGGCTCTATCTCTAAACAAACAAACAAACAAACAAATAGAATGATCCTCCTGGTACAAGCAATGATTCAGGCTGGCCTCGACTCACAGAGATCACCTACCTTTGCCTCCCAAAAGTACTGGGCCACCACCACCTGGCACACAAACCCTATCTTAGCCCCCTTTCCAGATGGAGCCAAGAAAGTTGTGAGCCTTTTCACATAAAGGGCTCTGCTTTCTGATACATCATGCATATAAATAAGCCAATGTTGTCAAAGAAACAGAAACAGAACTGATAGAATAAACTAACACAGCTAAATATCAGAAAGGGATTAATTAAAGATTTAAAGTGACTCAGAAAGGGGATGGGATAGGGGTTAGGGAGGGCAGAGGAGGAGGGGAGGGAGAGGGAACTGGGATTTTCATGTAAAAGAAGCTTGTTTCTAATTTAAATAAAAAATAGAAAAAGATTTAAAGTGCCTCTCCCACCTACAGTAATCCAACCAGGAGAAATCCCTCACAGAGGCACCCAGCTGCTTGGCTTTTAGTTACTTCCAAATGTAGTCAAGTTGACACCCAAGATTAGCCTTTACATTGCCTTTCAAAACCTAGGTTTGTGAAAATCCAAGTATTTGGCTTTCCCACCTACAGTCTCAAAAAGGATTTTGAGAGCCTCTTTTGAAAGTTTAACAAGTAAAAGATAAATGAAAACATTTTCCTTTTCATTTCCAATGAAAAGAAAAATTCCCATCCTCATGAAGTAATGCCAGGAAAAAAAATGAGCAACGTGTCAATAGTCAATTACTGATCTCTCTGAGATTCACTCCCCTCATCTATAAAAGTAATCAAGTTGTGGTGTGGATTACAGATAATATATGAAAATTGCCCAATTAGTACACTGGCTAATATTGTTGTTAACAAAAATTATTTAATTATGGGAAAATCAAGAAGAAATCTAATCAAAAAGAGGAAATGAGATTTTTGGAAGGATTGTAAATTGTCCCTAACCTAACAAAGAAATAAATGGGTAGGGTTGGAGAGATGGCTCAAGGGTTAAGAGCACTGGTTGCTCTTGAGGACCAAGGTTCATTCTCAGCACCCACATGGTGGCTCACAACCACTAACTCCAGTTCCAGGGGATACGATGCCTTCGTCTGACTTCCACAGGCACCAGGCACACTCATGGTAAACAGATATGCATGCAGACAAACTGTTCATACACAAAAAATAAAAATGAAAAAATTGTGTCGTAAGTAAGCCAACCACCTTTAAAGAGCCCCTTCCTACGGAAGCAGCCCCCTGAGGTAGGTATCTGTGTCTCCCCAAGGAGAGGGACCCTGTTGACCATCCAATTGATTATACTATGAACTACTGGCAGGAAGCTGGTTCACAAACCAGAGTAGACAGGAAGGAGAGGAAACCATAGAGCTAGGTTCTTTGGGATCTCCTAGTTCGTTCAAAACAGCTCTGATCAGGGCTGGGCTGTCAGTGAAGAGGAGGCCTCCATGCTCCTTTGTTTTTGGAGGAAAAGGGATATGAAAGGATGCCCAAGGAGTCACTGGAGAGGCCCTCAGGCCAGTCATGTCACCAGCCCAGTCCTCCTGTCTACTGTCAGTGACAGCGATCATGCATACAGCAGCAAGTCACAATGAGCTTGGGAGACAGAGTCAGGAGCATCAAGGCCCAGTGCACCTGGCCTCATGAGTCCCCTGGGGCCCACCCCTCCCCCCCCAGCTTCATTTCCATGCCATGTGAGCTATTTTCTGCACTGCGGTCACAGATTACCCAACAGACACAGCTTAAATGAGGAAATATTTATTTGAGCTTGTGGTTTCAGAGGCATTTCTGTCTGTCATGGCAGAGAAGGCACAGCTGTGCTCACAGCAGTAGAAGCATGTGGCCAAGACTCACGTCTCAGTACATCAAGAAGCAGAAAGAGCCAGATAGAAACTAGAGCATCACCACATCTCAAGATGTAGCCTGGTACCTTTGGACCCATGACTCCTGTGGCCTTTGAATGCCTGCACAGCCAAACCTAGGCAAGCATTTCCCTAGATGGTTATCTACAAGCAGGACATCCTTGGTGCCCTACATTTTCAGGAATTCTCTGCTGAAAGTCCTCCATGTGCAATTTGCATTTTTGCTTCCTAATCCTTTGATGGATGGACCCTCAAGGCACCTATTGTTCAGGTGAAATTTGGGGCTTCTTTCTTTAAGGTTTATTTTTCATCTTTAATGTTCATGTGTGTGTGTGTAGATGTATGCACAAGAGAGCAGATGCCCAAAGAAGCTGGAGGCACTGGATCCCGCTGCAACTGGACTTCCAGGCCGTTGTGAGCTGCCCAGTGAGGGTTTTCTTGATGGCAGCCCACACTGTAAGCAAACTCTCACTGCCTCACTCACCAAAGTACATTTTCCATATCCTTTTGCTCTGGATCTCATTGCAAATCGAGCTAAAAGCACTCGCAACCATGCCCCAGCCTGGATGCTACGCAGTCATGCAATTTCATCCACCAAATAAACTAGTCTTTTACTTTTGAATCCAGCCTCGCTCAAATGTTTAGATTACAGGCAGAACATGGCCAGAGTTTTGCTAGAATGTAACATGAATAGCTTCTGGTTCAGTTTTCAGTAAGATCTGTGTTCCCATCTGAAAACACGAGTATAACCCTTACAGTGTGTGTATCTGTTGCAGGCCTGTCTTCAGAAGGCCACCAGGTTTGCACAATAAGCTGTACTTGTGGCGTCCACATCTCTGCTCCCCCGTGGTCCTTCTGAAAACCACTTCTAAAAGCATAAGGACCACACACCTGGGTTTCTCATAGTGACAGTCCCACTCCCAATACTGATTTTCTGTATTGGGTACGCCCCATGTCACTGTGACAGAAACGAGAGAGGGAAGATGTGTCTGAGGTTTTTACTTCATCGTGGCAGAGGAAGCCTGGTAGCACTCAGAAGACAGAGCATGCGATGGAGGCCCCTCACAGGGGATGAGCCAGGAAGCAGGAAGTGCTAGACGGTTTACACTCTGAAAAGCTTCCACCACCAGCCCCCACCTCATAAAGGCTTCACAATCTTCAAAATTTTCACACAAGCTGGAGGCCAAACATTGAGACTGTGAGCCTATTTGGGACATTCCAGATTTAAACTAATACATGTGTTCATCAAGGAGACACTTACAGGTACTAGATTTTATCAGAGCCAAAAGACATCAGATTACTAAACATGTCTATACCTGCAACTCTGAGAGCCAGGCTGAAACACACTGAATGAACTCCAAAGGTGTTCTCCAGCCCCGAGAGGACAGAGTGGCATGAGTGATACCTGCTATTAAGTGACCCCTGACTGTGTGCTAGAGTTTACACATTGACTGTCCCCGCAAAGGCCCCTGAGTTAAAGGCTTGGTTCGCAGGGTGGGGTGCTACTGGGAAGTGACAGAACCTCCAGGAAGTATATCTTCAAAAGGTCCTTAGGTCTCCAGAACTGTGTCTGCAAAGGAATTTCTAAGTCTCAGCCCCTTCCTCTTTCCTCCTTGCTTCCTGGCCATGAGATAAGCACTGACCTCAACACAAAGAATTTCCTGGGTGGCAGATACGAGCCTCTCACCTCAGTCTGCCTCTCTCACTTGCACTCTCTCTTGTTCTAGTCTCCCAGCCTCACTGTGCATCTCCAGTCTGTCTCAGACTCGTAACCGTCTCCCTGCCTCAGCCTCCAGTGCTAGGTTTAGAAGTGTGTGCTGTCTTTCTTGGCTAGCCCCCACCCCCATGCTTTTCATTTCTATTATGTTAAGTATCTGTATGTGGGGGGGGGGTGGGTCTGTGTGCATGAATGCAAGTGACCACAGAAGTTAGAGGTGTGAGATACTCTGGGCTACAGGCAGTTGTAAACCACCTGATGTGAGTGCTGGGAATTGAACACAGGTCCTCAGGAAGAGAAGTATGTGCTCTTAATCACTCAGCCATCTCTCCGGCTACAGTCTTTCCTTTTTTTTTTTTAAGGACAGGGTTTCATGCATCCAACTTGGCCTCAAAGCTGCTGTAGAACCAAAGATAACCTCAAAGTTCTGATACCCCTGCTTCCATTCCATGCTGTATTTTGCAGCCAGACATCAGCAAGAGGCCTAGTTTTATGCTGTAATGGCAATCAAACCCAGGTTTTTTGCATACTAACTCAACTGAGACACATTTCCCATTTTTCCTCTTAAGAAGTTAATTATCTTGGGTATTTTGTTTCAGTGAATGAAAAGTAGCTCACCAATATATTAAGCACTACTTAAAGTGCTTTGTGCCTATTCTTTCATTTGGCTCATAATAACTCCATGGGTATAAGTTCCAATATAATGCTGAAGTCATTATATTGTCCTACTGAGGCCCAGAGGGATTCAACAACTTTCCAAATATCACCTGGGCAGAGTGGGGTACTGTAACGATATATTATTTATGATTTATTAAAGATTGACTGAGGATTCAGAAAAGCAAAGTCAGCCACAAGCCTTAGAAGTCAGGCACATGCCTTTAATCCCACCACTAGGGAGGCAGAAGCTGCCTGGTCTGCAAAGTGAGTTTCAGAACAGCCAGGACTGTTAAACCCGTTAAACCAGCAGAGAAACCCTGTCTTGAAGAAGGAGGAGGAGAAGAAGTAGGGGAGGAAGAGGAGGAGAGGTGGAGGAGGAGGCCCACAATGACAATTTTTCCAGCATTAAGCTGAACAGCTCTAACTAAAGATCGGTTTTGGACTACAAACTGCTCAGAACAATTTCAAGGATGCCAACTGAGAAGATCCAGCCTCGAAGAGACTGCTCAGAACAATTTCTAGATGGCCAGCAGAGATGATCTAGCAGACTGCTCTAGCCAGGACTTGAGACAATCCCTGCACTTTCCCATTACGCAGAAACTGGACAACAAATGATACAGCTTGACACAAGAGAGAGTGACTGCAAAACCTTGCAAAGACAAGGCAGGACAGCCCTTCAGAAAATCCTGCTGCACAGAAAAGTCTGTCAGAGATGCTAGGCCTATAGGTCAAACATGGATGCCTCAATGTTGCAGAGGAACCTTGAGTGACTGTCCAGGCAGCCAACTTTTTTTTTCAGGATCCCCTAAAGATGTCATTGTTGCACCCAGATAGCAGGAAGTAACTTTAAGAAAACAACACCCACCTTCCCAAGAGGTGGGATGGGTAGTTTTTTAACCATCAGTGGGTTATGGATATTTATCATTGTTTAAACAGATTGGTTACAAAGTGTTGTAGGTCACCATCAGGAAGAAAGTTGAAGAAAGGAGAATAGATTGAAGGATTTTGTTTTGGGGCAGGTAAGGTTACAGATATGATAGGATAAAAAGGTAGATTATTAAATCTTTTCTTGAAAAGAAAAAGGGAGCATATAGATATGATAAGACAAAAATGTAAATTATTGAATCTACTTCTAAAAAGTATAGACATGGTGAGATAAAAAGATAGTTTTTTGGATCTACTTTTTAAAAAGTGACTACTAGTTTTAAATATTTTACATTTGATTGGACTTTGGTATATAGAATACAAATATTGTATATTGATACAAATTTGAGATTAATTTATTAAGACATTTTGTACATACCTTTCTAAGGTATTGTTCAAGGTATTATACCTATATAGCCCATTTATCGATACAATGTAAATTTCTAGTCCTTGAAAGTTATTATTACCAACTGTATAAGATAATAAGGAAAAAAGTATGTTAGTAATTAGTCACCTATTACAATTGAACTTGTAATCACATTAAGTATACTTTCAAGGTCAAACAGAGATATATTTTAGAAAGACAGGTCATCTTCAAGCACTTCAGAGATCTATAGAATATGGCATTTAAAATTTTTTAATAACATAGGCTATGTTTTATGACAATGAGACACGTTTGCTCCAGGAAGCAACAATCTACTTAAGAGAAGATGATGGGCATTGAAGAAACCACATGGAGTTAACTTTGTTTGTGGCAAAAGTAAGTCACTGGACGGGAAAGTGCCCTTGCCTTGACTGCTGACAGTATGCTGTCCAAAATGGACAAACAGGACACAAGAGAGAGTGACTGCAAAAATCTTTCCAAGACAAGACAAGAGAGCCCTTCAGAAAATCCTGCTTCACAGAAAAGTCTGTCAGAGATGCTAGGCCTATAGGTCAAAGATGATGCCCCACCATTGCAGAGGAACCTTGGGTAACTGTCCAGGCAGCCAGCTGCTTTTGACATTTCTCACATTTTGGGAGTTACTTGCTCATGCTTCCTGTTTACTCAGTTAATATTATTTCCTTCTTGGATAGCTGAAGGAGTTGAAGACTAAATAGTCTAGATATGGTTTCCATTGTTTACCAGATTCAGAAAAGAAACTCATTGAAGATGTGTAAAGTGGGAGAGAGACCATGTACCCGCCAGAGGAGTAAGAGGTCTGGACCCTTTCTCCGGTAAGAGAAATACTTAGATTAACAATTATGGGTTAAATACTTAAGTCAGAGATAGTCGGTAAGAAACCAAGAAAATGGCCAACAGCTTCATTTAAAAAAAAAAAAGATATGTAAAGTGTAAACGGTTTGAAAGACATTAAAAGATATTTTGAGAATGCAAGCAAATTAGAATAGAAAATAAATTAGGTACAAAACTTTGAACTCACCAAGATAGGATAGATAATGAATATTTTCTCTAAACTTGTAAAATGCAAATCGACTAGATATTTTCTCTGAATTTGTCAAGTGCAAACTTATTGCCTATGTATATTGTATATAGTTTTTATGTTAGTTGTAGCCATCTTCTTTTTGTATTAGACAAAAAAAGAGGAATTGTAGTGATATAGAATTTATGATTTATTAAAACTTGGCTGATGATTCAGAAAAGCAAAGTCATTCACAAGCCACAGAAGCCAGGCACATACCTTTAATCCCAGCAGACAGAAGCTAGGAGGTAGTGGTACACACCTTTAATCCTAGGACACAGTATTAAAAGATAGACAAGACAGATCTCAAACCTACACAAGACTAAATCATTCTAAAAGAGAATTATAATTCACACCTTTAATCCAAACATTAGGGAAGTATATAAGACAGAAGCAAGGTCTCAATGAGGCATTCATTCTTCAGCCACACTGAGGAAAAGTTACAGTCTGAGGCTTGGTGAGAACTCAAGTTAGAGGTAAGAAGCTAATGGCCAGATACTTTGCTTTTCTGATATTCAGCTTGAAGCTTGAACCCAAATGTCTGTCTCTGGGTCATTTATTTATTCGTGTTACAGGGTACAAGCCAGGGTGCTCTGACTCAGCTGGCGTTCTCTTTACAAACACTCTATCTTATGTGTATGCGTATATACCTGAGTATATATGTGCTCTCCATGCATATGGGAACCCTCAGAGGTGAGAAGAGGTGTGTTAGATCCTCTGCAATTAGAGTTCTAGATTGATGCGAGCTGTCATGTAGGTGCTGGAAACCAGACGGTAGGAGCTCTTAACCACTGAGTCTTCTCCAGCCCTCAGTTGATGTTCCTAGCTAATAAGCCGCCTGGTCGACCTGACCCCCAGTTACTGCACAGACCATGACCTCTGGAAATGGACTGACAGAAGGATCAATTACTAGTCAAGGAAGTAAAGTGGGCAGGCGGCTTTCTGGTAGCATTGCTGATTAGATTACACAAGTATTCGTATGCTCTGTGTCTCCCAGCCCCACTCATATAGCTGAAGAGACTAAAGCAATGCCATCGTGTCCTGACTCCATTCGTGTCTGCTTAGACCCCTCAACCCTCTGCCTCCCAACAGCCACATCTTACTGGACAACACATTTGAGATTTCCATGACCCTAACCATGGTCCAGTGGATAACCAAAAGAAGTAATGTTTGTACAAACTAAACATAACCTAAAATAACTGAAAAAGGTACAAATCAAAATTAATTGTCATGTTGTACCTGAAGTAACCACTGTGTTCCACCTAAGCAGATGTTTCAAGGCTACACTGCCCTGACCCTCATCTGACATTGAAGTAACTGTGGCTTCTGTGGGTTTTGCCTTTGAAAACGCTGTACCCCTGAGCTTCAACACCAAGAGACTGAAGCATTAGCCCATGCTAGGTCACTCTGGTCAAAATGAAAGGATTCTTTTTTTTTTTTGGTTTTTCGAGACAGGGTTTCTCTGTGGCTTTGGAGGCTGTCCTGGAACTCGCTCTGTAGACCAGGCTGGTCTCGAACTCACAGAGATCCGCCTGCCTCTGCCTCCCGAGTGCTGGGATTAAAGGCGTATGCCACCAACGCCCGGCAAAATGAAAGGATTCTTAGCTTTTAATTGACTTAATTTGTGCAGCTGTCTATGTCTTTCACATGGGTTATTTCACTTTTTAGAGGCCCCAGAAAGGTAACTCCAACCCACCAGGACTCAGCCTCCCTTTTGACTGCCCTAGGAAGTAGAGGAGTTAGAGGAGTTGCTCTATGGAGATACCCCAGTACTCCATGCCTCCCACTGAGCCGAGAAAGGTTTGTAGTAACTGCTGTGTGGCCCAGACACCAAAATGGGTATAGTCCTTGTGGCACTCCTAGGAAGTGAGTCTGCATACTGAATTCAGTTCTGTTTACAAAAATAGGCCTCTTAGGGGGCCTTCTCCTGGGTAAGAGGGACAGGCCTCTTGGGGGGTCTCATTAGGGTTAAGGGGCCGAGGCCCTCTGAGGTTTGAGAAGAAACAGGTAACAAGGAGTCTTTCCTCATTCTCCTGAGCTAGGCAGAGATGCCAAAAGCAGAGGGCCTGGCCTTCTGGTTCTGTCTCTTATGAGAGACCTGGTTTTTGTTTTAGTCAGGATAAATGACCAGCCAACTGTGCGAGCTCTGCTTACAGGGCTATTATGTTGATTTGTTACTGGTATCTCTGTCTTGTTTTGTCCCCTCCCTGTTAGCGTTTCTGAGAAGAGAAGAGCTGGTCTGTACTCCAAGCTCACTCTGACTTAGTGACTGGAAGCCAACCTGGGGTCTGCGACTCACCTGTTAGGGAGCCAGCTGCACTGACCTAGAGTGTGAGCCTCACCCATTAGGGAGTCATATGCAGCCTTTGCTGCCCGTGTTCTGTAAGTGGTGGGAATTCCTTTTCTGGGATTATATTAACTGTCCAGGTCAACTCTGTCCTCCGACCCCGCCTGTCTTTTGTTTTGTCCTTCGTCCACAAACCCCCTACCTGCCTCTCCCCATTCCTGCCCAGGCTCCATGTGTGTTTCTCTCCTCCCTTCCTTCCCAATCATTTCTTTCTCTGCTTCTCTCCAGCTCTCCACTCCTCAGAGTTTCATCTCAACCCCTCACTCTTACTGCTCAGCTCCTGCCAAGGGTCTCAACCAGAGCTAGAACTTAGTCAAGTCAAATCCTCCTTCTCCCAAAGGGCTCCCAGAGCCCAAGTGCAGGACACAAAGTCTTGCTGGCTGAGCCCTGCAAGATAAGGCCCCAGGTGTGACAGGACAGTGCGTGCAGGACGGGGCGACTTACGGTTACAGGAGTTACAATGTGGACAGGAGTGGAGCAGCAACCCCCACTCCGCACCCGCACACACACTTTACCTCCTCTGGGACCCCAAGAATCCTAGTACCCCTGTCAGCCAGTAAGTCCAGGATGCCACCTCAGAGTGACCACAGGATACAAGGCCCTTAGCTGTGTGGCTCTGAGGGAGACTGGAGATAGAAGCTTTCCCAGGTCCTAACGTCTGCTCCCTCTATTGGATCTCCAAACACTCTTCACCTGAGATAGGGCATTCTTTCTGCTTTCTGTTCTGGGGACTCCTTTTTCTTTAGCCTGTGACCTGCCTTTATTTCTCCCTTCCAAGCCTGGATAGTCTTGCTTTTGTCTATTTCTTTCTTCCCTGGAGACACATGTAGAATGGAACTCCAAATACCCTCTAAGCATGCTGTCCATCCTTCTCTACTCTGTGGTGAACTCAAGGAAGGACTCACCAGTGAAGGGACAACTAGCCACTCCAGCATGTGACTCCGGCAGGCCTTGCCCTGTTCATCCCGCTTTGCTGTAAACCATTGGATTACATTCCTGGGGCTAGCCCCAAGCTCCATTCCTTACTTCCTCCTCCTGAGGCTGACTACCAAGGTCCAGCTATCAAAGTATTGAAGTCCAGTAATCAAAATTGCCCATTGGCTCACCTGATTAGATGTCCAACTAAAATTAAACACCTCATCCTAACACAGGGTTTTCCCATTGCACTTTTATCAACTGCTACTTTCCTATGTGCTACATTTGTCTCCTCTCTACCCAGAGACAGTCCTTTGTCCCTCTTGAACAAATATCCCTGTCCCCTCTCCCTGACTCCCTTCCCCTTCTCCGTCTTCTTCCGTCTTCTGTCTTTGACCCTTATCCCTTCCCTCTGTCCCTCTGGGGCAAATAAATCTCCTTTGTGCTGAGAACTTGGCCTTAGGGGTCTGGAGCCAATAACTTTCTTTTCAACCAGGATCTGTGGACAAGCACAGGACAAGAGAGCAGGGGACCCAGCTCTGCAGCCGGACCTTACTGAGAGCGCCCTTCCCAGTAGGGCCTCCCTTCCTTTCTCTAGAAACAAATACTGAGCATCTCTCAGCCCTAGCTGCTAAAATGTTAGGCTTCCATGCAGAGGCTGATCCTGAAGGAGGTTCTCTGATAAGGTTCAGTTGTCTCCAGGCACTGCCCTTCCGGCCCAGGCCTCGTGTTTGGAAGCTGGAATGACCTGACAGTGACTCAGAAACCACGAGCTGATGAGCTCTTACAGATTGTGTGGCAGCTCTTATCTGCTGCTAAACCACAGAATGGACTGTGATTGCTCTCAAGGAAGGATCCCTCTACTACAAAGAACATTCTGCCCTGCACATCTGAAACCTAAGGGTCACCACTCACAGAACAGTCTCTAGGTCCTGAGGATGTACCCAGTGCCAAATGAGACTCCTTCCAGAATGCCCTCTGTGGAAATACCCTTCAGGGCATTCATAATAGCAACAGTAATGACATCCATTTACTAAGTGTCCTTTGCAAGCCAGGCCTCAGGCTAAGAAGAGCTTTGTACAGCACAGTTGGTCTGCCCTAATTGGAGTTTAGGCGACCACAGATTCAAATATTGGGGTGGGGGGCTAGGGGACAGTGCATTTATACTAAACATGTAGGAATTGTTTTCTTTGTCTTGTGTCCCCAAATAAATCATTGCAACATGTTTTGTTTTATCTTGTTATGTCAGACTCTCATGTAGCCCAGGCTGGCCCTGAAATCACTGTGTTGCTGAGGATAGGCTGGAACTCCTGATCTTTCTGCCTCTGTCTCTAAAGTGCTGGGATTACAGGTGTGCACTGTGGTGCCCAGCTCTTGTTAACATCGTTAATAACTATTTGCATAACATTGTATTCAGTACCATGCATGGGGGCTGAGGAGATGGTGAGTGGGTAAGAGCGCTTGCTATGCAATCCTAAGAATCTGAATTAAAATCTTTACCACAGAACCACATGCCTGTAAGCTAGCATCCGTGGGGGCAGTCTAGTGGATCCTAGGAGCTCACTGGCAAGGGAGCCTAGTCAAATGAGCAAGCTACCAGTTCAGTGAGAGACCCTGTCTCCAGGCAGTAGGTAAAGAGTGATAGGAGACTCCAATGTCTTTCACGGGCCTCCACATTTTCACACCCACAGACACCCATCGCTCACCTCAGATCCATGCAACACACACACACACACACCATGAATAATCTAAGGACTTCAAGCATAAGTGCTTAGGCTAAATGTAAATACTATGCTATATTTTTCATTTACTAGTAATTTATTTTTCGTTATTTTTGAGAATTATATATATATATATATATAATGAAATTTTACAGAAATGTCTTGGGCATCTGTGAATTTGGAGATCCTGGGTGAGACGAGCCCTGAAATCGGCTCTCCGGGATATTTCAGAATATCTGCAGTTATCTGGTGCTCACACCAACCCATATTGGAGGCCATCATTGTGAGAACCATAAAAATAAGGGGCATGAGGACCAGAGAGATGCAGAAGCCTGGCAAAGTCGTTCAGCCAGTGAAGGGGAAGAGACACATCTCCAACTCGGGCAGGCCTCAGGGACTGTGCTCAAGGGTCATGCTGAAGTCCCCTCCTTTGCCAGTGTCACCCGCCTCCAGGAAGCCACTCTGAAGGTGCTCCAGCCACAGATCAACACATTCTGTCTTTTTCATAAAATTTTTGGAACATTCCTCTTACTGTACTGAAGGTATTTCTTCTCCATTCCCTCCCCCTAGAAGGTGAATTGTTATGATTAAGTTTAGAGGAAATAGCTCACACTAAACACACTCATGAGACTGATTAATGAGCCCAAAATGCAATTTATTAATTTGCACTGAGAAATGAAAACCCCCAGCAGCCAGGAATTCTGAGGTTGGCTGGTCAGCACAATCTCTTTCAGGAAGGACAGACTTTTGGGAAAGAAAATCAATACTAGAAGGTTCTTTATTCGGTACAAAGTCAGTAAAGCGAGTCGATGGATTGACACACAGGTGGAGCCAGACACGCCTCCAAAGCCTCCTGCCTGCCAAGGACTGGAATATCTAAGTCAGAGTGTCCTGGTGCTGTGTCCGGACAGCCCTGGATCTTTCTGGATCCTTTGAAGAACCTACCTTTTGGATGTCTTCATCATTATTCCAGCTGGATTTTTCTGGTGCTTGTCTGTTTAGGCTCATTTCTGCATTTTAACAAAACCACACAGCAAGTTCCAATCACAACCTACGGAGGAGAAGGAGGAAGCAACTGCACTGTATATTAGCCCTGCAGCTTTGGGGAGCCTGTACATCCACATTACCATTCTAGCCCCACGTTTCCTTGTGATGGAGGGCTGTAGACAGAAAACATGGTGCTGGAAGCCAAACTGTCCATGTTTGAATCCTGGGTCTGCAGTGTGTCTACTGTGGACACATTACCTATGGCAGTTTCCCCTCATCTAAGTCCAGGGTCACGGGAGCACCCACCCCGTGTGAATCAAGAGAATCCGATGACTGAGTATACACGGGGAGTGCTTAGAGCCGCGTCTGGCATCTGGGAAGCAATCGATACTTGTTAGTGATGATGAATAATTCATTTCATAGATGAGAAAGCTGAAGCCCAGAGAGATAGTCAACCAAGATCATGCAGCCAATGAGGGGTGAAGATATAATTCTGTGTCGCATGCTTCCTCCAGCTACAGAGGCTTTCCTCAGACACTCTCCTACTTTTTTATTAACACATATTAATTGTACATACTAATGAGACTGAGTGTGAATTTCCATACATGCACACAACATGCAGGGGTCATTTCCACTCACCCCTCTTCCACACCCCCTGCCCCCACCCTGCAGCATCCGTTCCAGTCTCTAGGAACCACTTGTCTGCTCTTCAGAATGACTTCCTTCCCATCCATGAGAGAGAACATTCTGTCCTTGTTTTTCTGTGCCTGACTTATCTCATTAGGAATGATGGCCTCCAGTTCCATTGTTTCACTGCAAATGGCAGCACTGCATTAATAAGTTTGTAGCTCAAGAGTCTGTTTCCTGCTCTTGAATTTCTCCCTCCTTCCCTCCATTCCTCCCTCTCTCTCTCTCTCTCTCTCTCTCTCTCTCTCTCTCTCTCTCTCTCTCTCTCTCTCTCTCTCTCTCGTTTTGCAAGACAGGGTTTCTCTGTGTAGCTTTGTAGACCAGGCTGGCCTCGAACTCATAGAGATCCACCTGCCTTTGCCTCTGCTGTGATTAAAGGTGTGTGCCACCACTTCCCTGCTGTTCTTGAATTTCTCTTTTTTAAAGATTTTTTTAAAGTTTTTATTTAATTTTTTATTTATTATGTATAGTGTTCTGGCATGCAGATGGTTGTGAGCCACCATGTGGGAACTGGGAATTGAACTCAGGACCTCTGGAAGTGCAACCAGTGCTCTTAACCCCTGAGCCATTTCTCCAGCCCCTGTTCTTGAATTTCCTAAGAAGATAAAGGAGAGGTTTTTAAAATGAAAATACCCACCCACCAACCAGAAGGGGTAAAAATCTAAAAGAATGAGACATTAGGGTAAGGTGAGGCTGCAGGGCAACCAGAAAAGGTGTGCAGGAGCAGTTACTTAGCAAGTGTCTGGAAGTTTCCAGTGTCATTAAATAAACACACACTGAATCAACCAGGTTCAACCAGGAACAAAAGTTACTCTGTGTGTGTGTGTCCGTGTGTGTGTGTGTGTGTGTGTGTGTGTGTGTGTGTGTTCTCGACCAGAAGAGAACTGATAATATGACTCTATCTCTATGTAAAGGAGGTTTTTTAGAACGACTTACAGGCTGTGGTGCAGCTGATCCACAACGGCTGGCGAGTAGCAGAAAGTCTGAGAATCCCGTAGTTGTCAGTCCACAACAGTTGGAATGTAGAAAGAGGCTCTAATGCCAGTGAAGGAATGGACTCCCAGAAAGAGTGAGGGCATGCAGGCAAAGAGCAAAGCCTCTTTCTCCCTTGCCCTTTATACCAACTGCCATAAGAGGGTGTGGCCCAGATTCAAGGTGGGTCTTCAGACCTGGAGTGATCCAATCACCTAAAAACTGTCCCTCAAAGGAGTGCCTAGTGGCTTGATTTTTTTTTAGCTAATTCCAGATGAAGGCAAGTTGACTACTAAGGATAGACATTGTGTGTGTGCATATATGTAGTGTGTTGTGTGTATGGGGGTATGTGTGGAGGTATGAGGGGTATGATGTGTGTGTCTGGTATGTGTGTGATATGTGTGGTGTGTGCATGTGTGAGAGAGACTGTGTCTGTGTGCATGTGTGTGTGTGTGTGTGTGTGTGTGAGAGAGAGAGAGAGAGAGAGAGAGAGAGAGAGAGAGAGAGAGAGAGAGAGAGAGAGAGAGAGATGTCCTGTATGGTACAGGGATTTGGTCTTAATTATGGATAATGACTCAGACATCTTACACAGATTACCTCATACTGGAGCTTCAGTTCCTTGAGTCAGACAGCCATGATTAGACTTACAGTACTGGAGACAAAGAAGAGGTAGACCCCATAAGCTTGAAGTAGAACCCCAAGAGATGAACTGAAGCCTCAAATCCCTGTCAGCTCTTGTTGCTGCAGCTGCTGGTGATGTATTTTGCCGAAACCACGGGACTTTCCAATGGAAGTCACTTCAGACATTCCTGACTCGAGAGCAGAAGCCAAGCAAAGGGGAAGCCAGCTATGGAAACACGCTGGTCAGGCCTGCCAAAGATAAAGCAAAATGTGTTTGAGCTACAAAATGACTGCTGCTTCCTGTCCACCCTCCAAATGCTCTCCAGAGTCTTCCTTGAGACCCACCCTCACCAGAAACACACAAGAAAGGAAATTCTACTCCGCAAGTCTCAACACTATAAACCTACCAAGCCTGCACTTTGACAAGCAGTTCCACTTAAGATTCACCTTGAAGAAGCGTGTGTGTGTGTGTGTGTGTGTGTGTGTGTGAGAGAGAGAGAGAGAGAGAGAGAGAGAGAGAGAGAGAATGTGTGTGTGTGTGTGCCCACCAACTGAGAGCAACAGAGTGTTCACAACAGGTTTATTCAGAAGAGCCCCATCAGTAGTCCACCATTAAGCATATAGAGGAGTAAATAGTCTTTATTCACACAATGCAAACTAATCCATGATACAAAGCCCTTCGGAAGTTCAAGGTTATCCTCAGCTACATAATGAATAGGAGACCAGTCTGGGATACAGAAGACTCTGGAGAAAGGAAGAGGGGGGAGATGGAGACGGAGGACAAGAGGGAGAGAGGCGACATAAAATGTTTGTACAGTTCTACTCATGTAAAGGTCTTGATGGGCAAAGCTGACTGAGAGGAACAGAAGGACAGTTGGTTAGCGCTGAGGGGAAGGAAGGGTGGGTTTGCTGTCTTCAGTCAGAAGGCCTTCTACAATGGTGACTTTCTCATTGCTGTGACCACATACCTGATGGTATAACTCAGGAGAACAGCAATTTATTTTAGCTCACATTTCAAGAGTACCGTCCATCACGGCAGCAGGAGCTTATATCTCGGCGGAACAGGAAGCAGAGCGTAGATCAGTGGCAGGCTTAGGTCACAACTTCAAAAGTTCCACTACCTAGTTTCCTGCTTCCTCCAACCAGGACTGGTCATATCAACCACCTCCCAAAGCAGCACCAACAGCCTGCCCTTAAGTAGCAGGTGACATACCTACTGTCTTAGTTAGGGTCACTATTGCTGTGATGAAACGCTATGACCAAAACAACTTGGGAAGGACAGAGTTTATTCAGTTTTCACTTCCTTATATGTGTTCATCATTGAAGGAAATCTGGACAGAAACTCAAATGAAGCAGGAACCTGAAGACCGGAGCTGACACAGAGGCCATGGAGGGGTGCTGCTTACTGGCTTGCTCCCCAAGGCTTGCTTGGCCTGCTTACCTGCTTTTTCTTTTCTTTTCTTCCTTTTTTTCTTAATTTTTTGAGACAAGGTTTTCAACTTGCTTTCTTATAGAACACAGAACCACCAGCCCTGGGGTGCTCTCACCCACACCCCACAACTGGCTGAACCCTACCCCATCTATCACTAATTTAAAAATGCTCCCAAAGGCTTGCCTGCCGTCCAACCTTATTGAGGCATTTTCTCAAGTAAGGTGCCCTCCTCACTGACGACTCTAGATTGTGTCAAGTTGACATGAACCTAACCAGGACATCTGCGTGTAAAAATTCACTGGAGCTTTACATTTAGATTGGATCTAGTGTTAGACTTTTGAGTCCATGTAAAGAGACAGAAGGCAGAACAGAGACAGGGATCTAACCTTCCACAGACAGGACTGGGTTTACTAATGCACACAGCAAGGGGCAGCCTCTCTCCCTCAGGAAGTTGAGGGGTCTGCGGGGTGGAGGGGAGAAGGTTGCTGCACCCCTTTATAGGAGCAGGGTGAAGGCCTTGAGTGAGGAAACTGTTGCAACCATAGCCCACATATCCTCCTGCAGTTTCTCCTTCCTGAAATGGTTTGCCCAAGGCAAGACAGGCTGTCCCAACAGACATTCCTTCCTAGAATGACCCAGCAAGCTCACATGTGTGTTGCAGGAATCCTGTTTTATGGCCAAGGCACTCTACCAGACAGTACTCTCAGTGCTTTGTGCTCTGAACTACATAAGTGACCCAGAGCTGGAGAGATGGCTCAGCAGGAGAGAACACATGCTGCTCTTGCAGAGGACCTGAGTTCAGTTCCCTCAGCCTCCACGGGCACCCGCACCGGCTTGCACATAGCCACACACAGACATGCATGCACAAATAAAACTAAAACTTCTTATTTTCTTGAGATTTCCTTTTATCTTATATGTGTGTGTGTGTGTGTGTGTGTGTGTGTGTGTGTGTGTGTGTGTGTGTGTTCTGTCTACATGTGTGTCTGGGTACCATGAGTGTATAGTGTGGGCCAAAAGTGGTTTTGAGGCCCCTTAGAACTGGAGTTTTAGACAGTTGTTAGCTGCCATGTGGGCGCCAGGAATGGAACTGGGGTCCTCTCTCTCTCTAGTCTCTCCCTCCTCCCTCCCTCTCTCTCTCTCCCTCCCTCTCTCTCTCTCTCTCTCTCTCTCTCTCTCTCTCTCTCTCTCTCTCTCTCTCTCTCTCTCTCTCTCTCTCTTTGTGTGTGTGTGTGTATGGTGTTTACACATGTGCCACAATGTGTACATGGAGGTTAGAGGCTTCGTGGCAAAGGTCCTTACCTGCTGAGCTATCTCACTAACTCTCACTGACCTCCCTTTGAGATAACATCTCTCACTGGGCGATTAGGCTAGGCTCATCGAGCTCCAGGAATCCGCTCTACCGTCCACAAACCAACCACAACACTTAGACTTCTTTTTTTTTTTTTCTTTGCTTTGCTTTGTTTTGTTTTCACATGGTTTCTGGAGGTGGGACTCAGGCCCTAGTTATCACTTGACCAACTAATCCTTAAAAAAATCTTTTTTTTCCTTTAATAAATTCTTACACCAAAAAGGTACTCATCACATGGAACTTCATCAAAGTTTCTCTCCAGTAACACACAGAGTGTACTAGTCTGTGGAACAGCTTCTGTTTACAACATGCCAAGCGGACGAATGGTTTCCTGTCTTGCGGACCACCCTCTGGGAGCTGACAGGAAGTGTAGTGTCTCTGCTCTTATCTCACTTTCCACCACCATTGGCTGCCTTCTCCTGCTATGGACAGAACCCAGCTGAGACCCCAAACCTCTATCCTCAGAGGATTGGAGGGTCTCCCTTTGTAAGGTGGAACTTCTCCAGGAAGAACTGGCGATGATCAGGCAAGGCCCACCACACTCAAATGAACGCATCTCCCTCCCTCCCTCCCTCCTCCCTCCCTCCCTCCCTTCCTCCCTCCCTCCCTCTCCCCCTCCTTTTTCTCTTTTGATCTCCTGTAGCTCAGGCCTATCTCACTAGCTCACTGACTTTAACTTGATCCTCCTTTCTCTACTACCCAGGTGCTGGGCTTGCTAACATCTGGAGACTAAACCTAGACTATTGATGCACTAGATAAGTGCCCCACCAACTGAGCCGTATCCCCATGCCCCCTTTCATTCTTTTTCAGCATAAATTGTGTTAGTGAGGTGACTTGTTGGTTAAAAGTGCAGGGTGTGCAAGCTTGATGACCTGTAACCCATGGTGGAAAGGGAGAACAGACTCTAGAAAATTGTTCCCTGACTGCCACGCGTACTATAATACACTCACACCAATAACACTAAAATTTTTATAAGTTTTATTATGTGTGTGTGTGTGTGTTCTATTAAAAAGAAAAACAACCATGAACGCTCCTGTGGAAGGGGTAGCAGCAGCTCAAGGCCTGTGTGTCTGTTCTATTAAAAAGAAAACAACCATGAACGCTCCTATGGAAGGCGTAGCAGCAGTGTAAACTCAAGGCCCCGCTCTTTCTCTTTGCTGAGCCTCTCTAACCATCCTTCATAGCTGCATGTGAGGATTTCCTTTGTGGAAGATGGGAGTTCTCTCTCCTCGGTTGCATTTACAAGACTCTGCAATCTGTAAAGCAAAGCATGTCCTCATTCCCTCCTCATTGCCCGACCCATCAGAAGATCGCAGGAAGAGGCAGGCTGGACTGGCTTTCTTTCAGTTTGAGCTTGAGCCCCCTCTGGATGTATAGATACTTCCCAGGGAGAGAAAAAACCATCAAGTGTCCACACCTGAAAGGTGTCTCGCCTCAGGAAAAGTGACACTTAAGAGCTGTCACTGCCCAATCGAGTGATAAGGAGGCTCGAGTACAAAACAACCTAAGTGGGCAAGGGGAGCAGGATCAACGTCTATTGCTGACACTCCATGTTAGAGTCAAGCCAGGTAAGGCCAGATACGCGCCAATCTCCCTGGGCCTTCGGGTGACACCTAACCATGGCCAATCGCCCGCACCTGCCAAGGCCAGACAGCCGCTCAGTCAGGGCTCCAGTGCTGAGGAAGGGAGGCAGTAGGCTTCCTGCAGGCTCCACCTCCTTCAGTGGCTTCCGCCTGCTGGAACAGCCAGGGCTCTACACACTGCAAGCAGAGCAGGCCTGATTCTCTAACTTCAGAATTGACTTACCATAGTGTCTTCCATTCCCACGTGGAGTCAGGCTTTAAGAGTAAAAAGATCTACGAGTTTGAAGCCAGCCTAGTCTACAGAATTCCAGGACAGTCAAGGCTACTCAGAGAAACCCTGTCTCGGAAAAAAAAAATTAAAAAGCTGCAAATTCTTCTTTACACCCTAGTAGGAGAAGATTGGTAACAAATAATAAACCTAAAGAGTAAATAACTTAAAGGGCTGATCAGGAGGGGTAAGCGTTGTGTGGTTAATTTCCCCATCACTGTGGTGATGTACCTGACAGAAATGACTTAAGGGAGGAAGGATTTATACGCCAGTGGTGTCAGTCCTTCATGGCGGGGAGGGAGGGCATGGTGGCAGAAGGTAGCGGTTCACATCTTGGTGGATCAGAACATAGAGAGCGAGAGCTGAACCAGAAGTAAAAATGACCTTCAAGACTCAACCTCAGGGGCCCACTTCTGCTTGCTAGGACCTGAGTCTCAGGGTTTGAAGGACATTTCACTCCCAAACCAGAGAGTGAGAGGACATTGGAGGAGGGTGGAGATGAGACATGGAGTTCAGGATGAAGTCGCTTTGTTGAAAATTAGGAGTTCTGAGCCAAACCTTATGATAGCAAGCCCTGTCACAGTGTCACAGCTGCATCTGGTTACTACACAGTCTCCAGCCCTGAACCAGTATTTGCATCCAGTAATCACTCACAAATGAAGTGGATGGGGCTGAAGACTGTGGCTCAGCTGATACCCAGCACTACATAAAAATGTAGTCTTGGCTGTCCTAGAAGTCAACTTATCTGGTTTATGATGAAGCCACACTAGGGAAAGTGATGGGGGAAGTCCTGTGTATATGTCAATAAAGCACTGTTGGCCAATATGGAACCAAGATAGGTGGGGTTGGCCAATATGGAACCAAGATAGGTAGGACTAGAAATCCAGGAGGACTCTGGGTAGGAGAAATACAGGAGAAACACAGGAAGTCAAGATGTAACGCCATGGGGTAGGAAACTCAGAAAGTTCTCTGATAAGAGAAATACTTAGATTAACAATTATGGGGTAATTACTTAAGTCAGAGCTAGCCAGTAAGAAACAAGCAAGGCCAACAGCTTCATAATTAATATAGCCTCCTGTGTGTTCATTTGGGACTGATGCGGCTCTGGAACCAGGCTGGCGGGAAGGCTTCTCTTTACAGTCCAGTGGTGGTGGTGCACACCTTTGATCCAGCACTCTGCAGACAGAGGCAGGCAGATAAACATAGTCTACAGAGAGAGTTCCAGGACAGCCAGAGCTACACAGGGAAACAAATGTCTCAAAAAAAAAAAAGAAGAAAATGAAAGGAATAAAGGACAAAAAGTTCTAGATGTGGAAGCCCCTGAAATGCACATGACCAGACACCTACCTATGGACAAGCCAGAAAGGACCCTAGGTCCTGAGGTGGTAGAAGAATGGTGTTTAGAGCCCAACACCCTGACTCCTCCTCCTCCTCCTCCTCCTGTAGACCGCAGGTATTGAGGCTCCCCTTGCAACCTGGAAAGACCCCATTCTTAAGTGGATGACTCAAGCAAGAAATTCTTCTGTTTTTAATTTTAAACGTTCAATTATTAAAGAGATAATACATGCACCAGGTTTTGTTTTAAAGTACAAAGGTTATAAAGTAAAACATAAGTCTAGGATAAGAGTCATAGCTTAGGAATAGAGCTCACAGAGTATTCATGAGGCCCTATGTTTGATCTCCCACATCCTTCTCAACAACTGCAAAACAAAACAAAAAAAAACAAAAACAAAAACGAAGGAAGGAAGGAAGGAAGGAAGGAAAGGAAGGAAAAACACTTTTCAGCCTTTTGACAATATCAAAATATCAGTATCAAGAGCACCCAAAAATTGTGGTGCAAGGTGATGCTGAAGGAGTTAGAGTCTCCACAATCTCTCTTGCTCAAATCATATCCCCAAACCCACCAAATTATCTTGAGATTCACGTAGCACAAACCTAGCATCAGGACCAGTCACTGCCCCTCTTCCTAGTCTTCTAGTCCAACCCATGATGCTGGCCAGCTTGTGTTACTCTTTCCTCTGAGTCCTTCCAGAGGCAGCCTCTGCATCTAAAGGAACAATGTGTGTATAGTTATCGTATCACTATTTCACCCCCACATGCTTTTGACACAGATGGCAGCATATTGTTTAATTGCTCTCTTATTTTTTGATGATATCTTTAATTGTTGTAGTGTGTTGTGTTCTGTGTGTGTGTGTGTGTGTGTGTTCCTGTGTCAGTTCACACGAGAGATATCTTTGCACGTGTATATGCATGCATACGGAAGCTGGAGAACAACCACAGGTGTTGTTTCTCAGAAGACATCCACCCTATTTTTTGATATGGAGTCTCTCACTGGCCGGAAACACACCTAGTAGGCTAGGCTGGACTGCCAAAGAGTTCCAGACATCCATCTTTCTCTGCCTCTCTAGCTCTGGGATGACAACTGGGCGCCACCATGCTAACTTTTCTGTATTTTGTGGGGATCAAACGTAGGTCCTTGTGCTTATGGGGCAAGCACTTTACCCACTCAGTTATCTCCCAACCCTTAACTAACTTATCTTTTAAGATTTATTTTACATGTGCGTGTGTGTGTTCCTGTGTGTGCCTGTGTGTGTGTGTTCCTGTGTGTGCCTGTGTGTGTGTGTTCCTGTGTGTGCCTGTGTGTGTGTGTGTTCCTGTGTGTGCCTGTGTGTGTGTGTGTTCCTGTGTGTGCCTGTGTGTGCGTGTTCCTGTGTGTGCCTGTGTGTGTGTGTTCCTGTGTGTGCCTGTGTGTGTGTGTTCCTGTGTGTGCCTGTGTGTGTGTATGTTCCTATGTGTACCTGTGTGTGTGTGTGTGTTCCTATATGTGCCTGTGTGTGTGTGTGTTCCTGTGTGTGCCTGTGTGTGTGTGTCTGTAGGTGCACCATGTACATGCTATGGACGTCAGAAGAGCATGTTGGATCCTGGAATTGGAGTTACATGCAGTTGCAAGCTGCCCAGTGTGGGTGTTGGGACTGAACACAGGTTCTCTGGAAGAACAATATACTCTCTTAACCAATGAGTCATCTCTCCAGCCACTTTAGTATATTTAATTCTGTCCCAAAAAAGAACATATAGCCCTCATTCTTCTTTTTATAATTTGTATTAAGTTAATGATAATTTGGGGACATTCATATGTGGAGTAGGATTTGAGTCCCTAATTCCTCATTGGTGATATTAGGTTGCTTGACAATATAATAAGCAACTGCAAACAAGGCAGCATAGTCACACTCATACTTCAAGAGTAACTGCAGGATCCCTTTCTAAAACATGAATTTCTAGATCAAAGAGTAAGTACATTTTAAAGTTAATAGCCATTTATCAAACTGACCTTCAAAGCAGCCATACCAATTAACACCCGCACCTGTGATAGATGAGAGTCCCTCTCTTCTGCACATTCTGGGGAGGCAAGCAACTCATAGATCAGCTTTGGAGAGTACACAGAGGGGAGCTGTTGGCCTGCTAGATGATCCTGATCGTGAATAAGACCCAGGTGCAGATCAGTGAGATGAAGGCCTTTGGGAATCTAGTGATGCCAGGCTTGAATCTGGAAACTTGTTTTACTGTGTTTTGTTTTTAAACAAGGTTTCAACTGTCTCTTGGGCTTCCCCAGAATTCACTACCTAGTCAAGGATGTCCTTGAACTTCTGATCCTATTGCCTCCACCTCCACCTGATCCTATTGCTGACAAGGGTCAATATGGCCCAGTTTCGAATACTTGGTCTCTCTACAATTTATGCCTTAGCTCATGGGGGACCTCATCTTCCTAATGTGTAAAGCATAAATCTTTTTGAAACCTTGTCTGGTTGTTATAAATAGCCAGACGACAAAAGGCATGCAAAGTCCCAGGTAGTGGCATTGTAGCAGGCAAGCATCTGAACCCAAGTTTCCTCTGTGAATGGCATTGATCTAGACTTAACTCAGGCAAGACTTGGTGAGGCTGTCGTTCCTGAGGTAGAGGGTGTGGTTCTGAATGCATCTTGTAAGAGGGGCTGGGAAAGCTCAGGCTAAGGAGAAAAAGCAGGTGAGGATTCAGGCCTTAGAAGTCGAGTTGAGAAGCGTGTGGAGGAGGTAATACTGGGGTGAGAGACTGACACTCTCTTTGTGGCAAGGATTTTACCCAAAGGTAGATACATGAGATCACTGCAATTTTTAAAACACTGTAAATACAACCAACCCACTTAAGAAGCGATTCCATGCTCTCTCTCCAAAAAAAAAAAAAAAGTCAGGTGGAGGACTGGAGAGTTGGCTCAGCAGTTAAGAATACTCACTGCTCTTCCAAAGGTTCTAAGTTTGGTTCCCAGGACCCACATCAGCACAGACAGTTCATAACTGCCTGCAACTCCAGCTCCACAGTATCTGATGGGATCTGAGGCCCTTCCCTGCCTTCTGTGGCCTCCCAAATGCATGTGCTCAAACAAACATGCAGACACATACACATAAAAAAGGTGAAGAGTAAATGAGAAAGACATCCAGCATCGATCTCTGGCCTCTACATGCATGGGCTCACACATGAGCATATACACATGCATCACACACAACAAAAATAGTCACATAAATAGACAGATGATAGATAGACAAATAGATAGATAGATAGATAGATAGATAGATAGATAGATAGATAGATAGATAGATAGATGGATGGATGGATGGATGGATGGATGGATGGATAATGGGGAGGCTAGAGAGACGGCCCAGCAGTTAAGAGCACCCAGAGGACCTAGCTTCAGTTCCCAGCACCCACATGATGAGTCACAGCCATCTGTAGCTCCAGTTCTGAGTTACCTGACACCCAGGCACCCATGCAGGCAAAACACCCATAGACGTAAAATGAAAATAAATAGATACATAAATAATGGATAGCTTCAGAAAGAAGACACTAATGAAAGCATTTACATGTTTTAAATGTGATTTGATTGAAATTTTAAAGCTAAGTGATTCGTTTTACATGGTATGTGAACCACAGTCATCCCCCAAATTGTGATGGTAATACATTAGTAACTGAAGTTCCTCAAACACTAATATACGATGACAATTTTAGAATTCAACATGAGCTCTATGAATCAAACAGACTGGGCAGTTGGATTAGCCACGACAGAACTAAGATTCCTAATCTATAAAAGGGAGTGGTATGATTTTAAATTAAATGTATTGGTTTCTCATCCCAACTGCAGTCCCCCCCCCCACCATCCACTCCTCCTCTGTTTCTGTTGAGAAAGGGGCCTCTCGTGGGTATCAACAAAGCATGGCACATCAAGTTGCCATAGAACTGAGCCACTCCCCTTATATTAAGGTTGGGTAAGGCAACACAGTATGAGGAATAGGTCTCCAAAAGCCAGCCAAAGCATTAGGGACAGCCCTTGTTCCCACTCTTAGGAGTTTCACAAAAAGACCAAGCTACATCTTAGGAGTTTCACAAAAAGACCAAGCTACATAAATGCCACATATGTGTAGAGTGCATAGGCCAGTCCCATGCAGGCTCCCTAGTTGTAGGTTCAGACTCTGCGAGCTCCTATGAGCCAGGTTAGTTGTTTGTGTGAGTTTTCTTGTGATGACTTTGACCTCTCTGGCTCATACAATCTTTTCTCCCTCTCTTTAGCAGGACTTAACACTCATAGATGCAAAACACTATCCTGGCACTCCAAGAAGTGGCAGGGCTGGGCACATTCTTGTTCGCATGAATCTGTGGTTGGGCCAGTCATTGGTTGTCCAAGGAGTGGTATTTTTTGTCACAGGATCCTGCAAAGATTCAATGAAGTCACATGCACAAGGTGCTCACTTCACTTCCTGGTGTGTAGGAAGGGCCTGGTAAGTGTGATGATTGTGAGCATAAGCTAAGCACTTCAATTTCATTGGCCATATAAGATGTTGTTGTTATAGAACCCATTCCGTCGTGGAAATAAATTTCAACATCATTACCAAAGAAGACGGTTAAACAAGAAAGGAAAACCACCCGTCATTCTCCCAACAATTTTCATTTTTGCATATTCTCCTCTTGACTTTGTCAGATGAGTACTTGTTTTGCATGTCTGCAGTCAGTATTCATGCAAATTTTGTGCCCTGCCCTTTATCAACAAATGCGTTATAAACAGTTTCCATGTTTCTGCATATCCTTGATCATTACCATTTTTGAGGGTGTACAGTATTGAATTGAATAGATCAGCCCTGGATTTCTTAACCATCTCACTGCCTGGAGAAATGAAAGAGAGAAATGCTAGTGGCATGCCTAGGACTTTTTTTTTTAACCTATTGAATTATATTCTTTAGACCAATTCCCAGAAGCGAACTTAGTGGGTCAAAAGATAATAATACATTCAAGGCTCCCGTTACATTCACTTGACTGTTTCGCAGACTTGCACACTGCTTCCAAAGACTCAGAAGCACAGACTTCGCCCAGTCTTGCCAGCGCAAGATGATGATGTCTGTTAAATTCTGCTAATTTAATCAGTCTGAAATGCTATCCCGATTCAGCTTTCATTTCCATCTCTTTGATCACAAACAGTTTGAACTATTTTCCAAGTATCTGTTTGCTCTCTCCCTACCCAACTGGTGAAGCAACCAGCCACCTCTTTGTCTGTTGAAGCCTTTCAATCTGGGTGATGGATTTGAGGGAGCACCTCCACAGATACGAATCATTTGCCAGCCAGATGTGGCCACTGAGGCTTCTCAGCAGCACGGTGCATGATCAAGACTACACCTTAGGAAAATTAATTCTCAGATTAATCGAGGGAAATGCACTAAAAAGGCAGAGATGTCTGTCCTCAGGATCTTAATGGGGGCTTGGGCTGGGAAGTGACTCCAGACCCCCAGTCTACAGGGGTCTTATGTCCCTCTTTTAAGGCTTGTGACCCTTCTCTTCAACACCGTCTTACAATTCCTCTCTCCCATGAACTTGCCTTCCCTGGAGAATCTAGTGGAACTGAAGGGGAAAGAATATAGCTAAGGAAACTCTTTCCAAAGAGGACCCCGCAGTGAAGAGATGATAAAGCACCCAGCCGTGTGTGATACCTTCAAAGAGGAAATGGAAGGATAGGAAGTTACAGCAAATAGGTTGGTCCCATCGGAAAGATAGGAGGTTACAGTAATAGGATGGACCCATTGTCTTGTTGCTCTCTCCTATGGTTCCCGGGCTGAATGAGTCCAAGGCAACCCATCTAATAAACGCCACAAGCAGAACCTCTAAGCACTACCCCACCCCCACCCCCACTTTAATTTTTCACCCTCTGAGAAATACCAACATGACACTTGTACCATAACTAGGATTAGAGCTGCTCCGGCTCTAGTCACACACATTCTGTGTGTATTTGACATCAAGGGTAAGGGTTGCTTCCAGGCACACCAAATGAATAGAATCAGAGAAAATGTGGACTCTGCACTAGGCAAGTTAGCAAGTTCATGGTCTGTGGAGACGAGGAGTCTTCTTCAGCCAAGAGGGAGCTCTGTCAACACAGTGGGACCCAACTTTTGAGTTACTAAGCCTCCAGGAAGCCTCCAGGACTCAGCACTGCATGGGGCTGCAAGAAAGGAGAGGTTGCTATGTATCTAGATGCAGAGGTTGGCTCTGTGGCTTCTCTGTCTTGTCTCCTTCTGATGAAGTCATGTGACTTCTTGGCAGAGCGGACCCCAACATGTACAAGAATGGGGCACAAGTGCGAGTAGAAATACTATGTAGCATAGGTTGGGAGTTCTCTCCTCGAACAGCAGTCAAAGCAAGCAAGATTTCCCCCTCAAAGTAACCCTTGTTTCCCAAGCCACAGGCACCATTCCCACATTCTTCAAAGAAACCTAATATTAGAAACCCAGGTTCAAATTTAGAATGATTGGATTCCATATGGTTCTATACAGAAATATACTGTGTCCTAGACTCTTACAACTATAGTTTCACCTAAACAAGGGTCCTTGGGGTATGCACCCAAACGGCCCTTACTGCAGGTTCTGAGGTCTCTAAAGCTCCTGGGAGCCCAGATTCTGCTGTGGGGACACAGAAGGGAAGAAAAGGAAAGGCTCATGGGCATCCTCACAGGGGAGTGGGGCCATTTGAGAAAAAGACTGTAGTCACCACCAGGAGCATATGGGCTCCAGGAGGGCACATCTCCCTGGCCTTAAGTAGTTCTTATCCCATGAATGGATATTGGCTAGAGGAAGGCTAGAAGAGTCCCAAGAGCATGGGGTTCGAGGCCAGACTCCTCGGGCACAGGTACAAGATGGCTCCAGCTTCTTCAAGCTTGTGCTCCATCTGTTAAGGGGACTATAAACAAATGCTCCCTCATGGAGTTCCTCTGAATCATCCAGTGCACAGAAGTTGGTGGCCTGAAGTAAACACTTACACACAGTACCATAAATAACAGGAATCGGATAACAACAGGCAGTTGTGGGCTGCCATATGGATGCTGGGAACAGAACCCTGGTCCTCTGCGAGAGAGCAACCGGTGTTCTTAACCACTGAGCCACCTCTCTAGGTCCCAAACTTGACCTTTAAACTAATATGGCTTGGGACTTTTTCTTCCTCAATTTAGAAAGGATCTGATGGGGAACTCTGTCCCCACCAGGCTGTCAGAGCAAGGCTCGGGGAGAAGAAACTGGGATGTACAGGTGCATCGGCAAGATTATGCAGCATGTGTGGCCACTGGCCAGATCATCGGAATGCAGGGGAACGCTCACCAGCCCTGCGTGGTGGACAGTGAGAGCTAAGGAGGCCCAGATGAGGTTCGGCAGAATCTCTACAAACCCTGATTGTCTGCTGGAGCCCAAACTCCACCCCCAGAGCTGGGACGGTGAGAGCCGTGTGAAATCTGGCTGACAGACTCCATTCTCGGTAGCTTCCATCTCAGAAGCCCCAGAGAACCAGGAACGCCAGGAAGCCACACTCCCAGGAACACCAACCCCATGATGCTCTTTTCAACAATAGGGAAATTGAAGCCCTGGAAAGGCTACCGCAGGTTCACTCACAGTCAGAATTCAGGCTGGAACTTCTGGGTCAGGTTGGGAACCCTGACTGGGCAACCTTGGCATGTACTAGGAGAGTTTGGTTCACTAGGGGGCCATTATGACTAAGGACTCCCAAGTGGAGCACTGGTAAACTTAGGTCCTAACTCTGTCCTTTACCCTTAGACCACAGAATCCAGTCTCTGGGTCACCTTAGGCTCAAAGCACAAATAATGACATTACTTAGCATTATTGAGCAAACAGGCTGTTAGAGTCTTTCATGCTTTATGGCATTTAATCTTCAGTCAGCTCTATGGTCTGGAAACTAAGAAACTAACTTCCATTTTCCTACACGAGAAGCCTGGAGGCTTAGGAAACACTTGGTGACCGTCACTTGTTTTAACCAGTGAGTTGCGGAGAGAAGCATGTACTCTGCAGAGTGTTCAGGACCACTGAGCAATCCCACAGTGTACATTCACTGACCTGGATTCTAATACTAAAGGTACCAAATAGTCGGAGTTTAGGAGAGGGCTCTGTCAACTCACTAAGTGGGGTCACCAGAAGGAAGAGGGGTCCCAGTGACACAATGAGACTAGTCGTGCCCATAGGATAAATAAAGGATCGTTTGTGGCAATATCCCACTTCTTCTGCGAGTTCTTTTAGAAGCCCACTTTTCCCCCCAGACACTGGCTTGCTCAGGAAATAGTCTATATTCATCAACCCCCTTCCAGAGAGCTTTGTCTTCCAGCGGGACTGCAGCTCTACCTACAACCACCAGAGGGCGGGCCAGCTCTGTGACCAAGAAGTACCCGGAGCCTGGCCCACTGTCCAGGCGGGAGATGGGCCTGCGTGACCAAACCACACCCCCCATCACTCTGTGCCATCAGCCTACTCCTTGGGATCTCCAAACATTTAACTGCAAAAGCCCATCACGGGGTCTGCTTCTAGTGGGACAGCCCGTACCAAAAAACGATGGCCCCGAAACAGTGATAAGCCAGCTGGCCTGGAGAGACGAAGATTTATGTGTCCTGATGAGTAGTATAAATCTCTAAGTACAAAATAAGGAAATGGAGGCATAAGGAACAGAGTGAATGGTCCGGGGTACTTAAAGAAAGCTGGTATTCTGATCCGGAGAGAGCTGCCAAGAGGTGTAAGGAGAGGAGACCCCAAATGTAAATACCGGGAGAAACAAGGGGTGGGAATAGCCCACGGGGAGGACCAAATGCAGGAGATCCTGGGAAACCAATACTAGCCCCCGCCCACCCACCAGCCAGTGGTCCAGCAGCCTTGCTCAGCACCTGTTGGACACACTGTATGAGAAGCATTTCCTGCCCTCAAAACGCTGGCACTCTAGAGTGGGAAGCGGTGAGTCAGCGGATAACCATGGGAAACCCGGACCCCTGTACAAGGCGGTGGCTTAAAGAGCTTGAGACTGTCTCGGGAACCCCAGCTTTGGGCTGAAGGAGAGGCCTGGAGCGAAGGACCCTCTTCCCCGCAGCTCATCACGGAATGGGGCTCCCCTCCAAGCTTTGGTTGCCAGCCTGTGTTGGGGGCCAGTGTCCCCTCCCACCCCTCTCAGAAGAGCTGCGGCCCAGGGAGTCGATGAAGCACACCTGAGTCAGCCCGCCGCCCACCCGCCCCTCAGCGTCTGTCTCCGCATCTTGTGATATTTCGCTCCCCGGGAGCCAGCCCCATTGCGCTCCGGAGGCAGCTCGGCAAACAAACCCAGCGACAGATTGTGCCGCGGCTCATTCCGGGGAAGGACGCCAAATCCCACCCGGCTACCCCCAACACTCCCTCCCCGCCGCCCCCTCCAGCACTACCCCCACCCCAGGCGCGGGCCCTGCGCAGAGTGGGACCCAGGGAAGCGCAGGGCCCTACTCATGCCTTTTAAAAGAGGGACAGGAGGCCCACATACACCCCTTTTTGTTTCTTCCTGACCTGGAAACGAGAAAAGCTGGAGAGAAAATTCAGGGACTGCTAGGCTGGGAAGTAACAAAAGACAGAACCGGCAGGGGGCACTCCAGCGTGAGGTGCAGAAGGCTGAGAGCCACCACCACCACCACCCCGCCAGGGAACCAGATGAAAGGGAAGGGGAGGGAGGGAAGACAAAGGAGAGGCTACGTGTAGACGTGGAGAGGCCAAGCGGCTGGTAGTCACAAAAAAAAAATGAATGAATAAAAATCTTTTAAAAGGAAGCGGCAAAGAAGACAAGAAGGCATACGCATATTGGGGGAGGAAAGGACAGAGAAGGTAAGGGAGGGGATGTGAAGGAGAGAATTGAGATGGTGATCATAAAATATGAATAAGAGTTGGGGGAGAAAATGAGAGAAATCGAAAGAGTACGAGAGAAGAATGACAGATTACAAATGGAGCATGGGATGAATAAGAAGAATGGGTCTAGCATTTATAAAGTGCCGACTGTATGCCGTACACAGCGTTGCTCCCTGGCATAGAAAAGAAAGGAGCGGCCAGGTGTCCGAACTAAGGGTTCCTCGGCTCCAGTCACAGGAGTGCTTCCCACACTGTCCCAGACAGGTCCGGCTGCGTCCAGATGACCCCGGCACCCGCAGCACGCATCACTGCAGCAATTCCCAACCCGCCGGCCCCGCTGGGCGACAATCCCCAGAGCGGCTCCCCCAGCTATCCTTCACCTAGTGGCTCTCAACTCCTGGGCACCCTGGGCTGGCCAGGACTAGGACAAAGGGCATAGAGGCCTTTAAAAGAAGGCGCTTAGGTCAGGGATTGGCTGATAGTGCCACGAAAGAGGCCACTAGAGGCGTCTAGGACCCCTATGAGGCCCCTTTCCACCCCTCTATAAAAGGGCTAGGTGTTTCTGTGAAACTAACAGTCGGCTCCTTCTTTTGGGTCCTCTTCTGCCCTCTGGCGAGGGATGAGATATCCCCTTTGGGGCACGTCAAGTAAATGGGTACGAGCGCGTGCGCGCGCGCGCGCGTACACACACACACACACACACACACACACACCCCGCACGCGCCCAAACTTACACCCGTTTGTAAAAGCGTTAAGGTGTATACAACACACCCGCGTGCATACACCCTTCGCATCCCATCCCAAACTCGCGCGCGCGCAAAATTTTCACACAGCTCTCCAGTGTGAAAACAGCGCGCACACTCGCATACTCCCGCCCGGTTCTCCGACGGGGATCTAGGCCAGCACTCAGCTACACCTGCCCAAGTGTCTGCACGCACCTACACACACACTTGTTCACACAAACTCCTATGCACACTATCGCTATGGTTGTACAAACAGGGCTCGGAGTCTGGGAACCAAAGACAAAGTGAAATCTTGAAGTTCTCCTAAGGGACGCAAACCATCTCCGGGGACAGGGCAAGAGGAGGGGCGCTGAGCTGGGAAACTACCCAAGAAACTGCATATTTTCTGGGAAAGTTGAGAGAGAGGAAGCCCCGATCCCGGACAAGTCCATGGGGGCGGGGGGGGTCCTTAACACTACTGCGCGTGCACACACACAGCAAGAAGGGATTTCTCTAAAGGCATGGCGCCGCGGAGGCTTTGGGAACACGGCCTTCCCGGTCTCCCAAGGTTGGGAGGGGGCCGAGGAGTGGGCTAGACGGAGAACCACTCCCGCCTGCTAGTAGCCAGCGAAGGGTTAAACCGGCAAGCCGGGAAGCGAGGGAGGAGCCAGCGAGTGCGGGAATGGGGGGGGGAGCGCTTCTTCGCTGTCCCCACTCTCCCTCGGAGAGCAGCCGGGGTGCACGGACCGACCGACTAACCGACTCTCTGCGGGGCCGCACTGCCTAGGGGGAGCGGACACCAGGTGTCCAGGGCCAACCCAGCCCTCTGTACCCAGTCGTGCCCCGCCCCGTCCCGTCGGGGCCCATGGCTCCTTCCGAGGCACGCAGTCCGGGGGGCGCAGGGTAGAGCTCCGCAGCCCCGCCACGTAGCCCGGGGACTCCTCGGGTCCCTCCGGAGCCCCGCGGAGTCCCCGCCGTCTGTCCGGCGGGATAAGGGAGCGAGTGGGAGAGCCCTCCCCCCCGCCGCCCCCTCCCCCGAGCGTCGAGACAAGATGCTGCCCGGGCTCCGGCGCTTGCTGCAAGGTAGGGACACCGTCCGGCGGGAGGACCCTAGAGAGGGCGCCCCTCTCCTTGGGCATGAGGGTGGGGCAGTGAAGGGGGTGGGGTGGGCTGGGAGCAAAAAAAAAAAAACCGCTTAGCGCGGGAGCCGCGCCTCCGCCCCCAGAGCTGCCAGCCGCAGGAGGGCACCGGGCTTGGAGCCTGCGGGAGTGTACGGGGAGCTCGTGACCAAGGGGCGACGCGGAGGGCAGACCGAGCAGGCTGGGAGGAGGAGAAAGAGGCTCAGGTTCCGCTGTCCCGGCTCCACCTGCTCCGGGGGACGCGGAGGACTCGGGCCGGCTGGGGAAGCGCCGACTCAGCAACTCCTCGTGCCCGGTGTCTCAGCACTTTCCAGTCACCTGGGAAGACAAGCCGTGTGGGTAGGGGTCTGTCTGGGAAGGTAGGGGGCAGAGAGCGGTTCCCCAATGGCCCTGCCTGGTCCGAACAGATGGAGGGGCTAGAAGGCGGCTAGCTCCGAGCTCTGAGTGACGGCCAAGGGTGTGGGCTGGAGACTGGGGGCGGGGAGAGTAGGGGTCGGAGGGAGGAGGGGAGTCAGCATGAGAAAAGTGTCTAGAGAGGTGGGGGTGAGAAAGAGGAGGTGGGGGCGGGATGGGGGAGGGGCGAGAAGAGGAATAAAGGTTAGACGACAGGAAAGCTGGGTCGGGGAAGACCAAGGAAGGGCGGGGAGAAGGGGACCAGTTCAGAGAGAAATGTAGAGACTAGGGATAGGAAGCTAGTGGGGCGCGGGGCGGGGGAGATAGCCGGAAGGGTGAGGTCTGGGGCTCTGTGAGACTGGAATGGAAAGGGTTGGGAAGACTAGAAGCTAGCGGAAGCTGGTGATGGAGGATAGATGTAAGGGTCAGACACGGGGAAAATGGTCTCCAGGATTGGGGATCCGGATCCCTACTTGGTAGAGTGTTTCGAGAAGGCTGAGGATGTCAATAGAAGCCAGAGAAGGAGAAGGAAGAGAAGCGGTGGGGTGTCCAGGGAGGAGACAAAGAGGTTCCCGGTAACCACTTCCACGTGGGAAGCCCTCCGTTCTAAAGCGCCTGCCTGTTATATCCCTTCTGGCAGGGAGGGGCTGGTGGGCTAGTCAAGGGACCTTGAGCTCAGGGTCTGGGGCTGCTGTAGGAGGAGAGTAAGGACTTCGTAGGGGGAGGTGGCAGCTTCCTTGGGGTGGGCACCTGGGCTAGCGCAATGCTGCCATTTATATCTCCAAGCCCCGACGTCGGATCCTGCCGCCCCACAGTAGCTTCTTATTTTGGGGTGTCACATTCTGGCAGAGTGAGAAGCTGTTTGCAGCAGCTTCAAAACCTCCAGTCACCTGCATCAGTGCCTTCCCAGGCCCCTGCGTCACTGGTATGCCATCGCCCCCATGCCACTCCCAAGCCCCCCCCCCAGCCTCTGCCCCCTCAGCATCTGCTGGGCAGGCCCTTGGATCTTCCCTGAGGCTGTGGTTAACGTGTGGAGACGGTGCTTGTCGTTGGGACCCTGTCCCCTATTTCTAGAGCCAGAGGCCTGTCTACTTTTCTTGGGACATCTCTGTCCCATTATGGTGCACTCCAGCTCCTGCCTTGGACTCTGCCTCTCCGCCTCCCCTCCCCTCCCCGCTTCAAGTTTGTTATTCCCAGGAGCCTCTGGCCTAACGGTTGGCGCAGACTGCGTTCTTCGTCTCAGAACCTGGGTATTCCAAGGTCTGGCAGCCCTTGGGTCTTAAGCATGATCCTTTGGTGAATGGATCCTTTTGGCTCTGGATACCTTAGCCTTCCAGGATCAATGTTGTGGCCTTTCTCCACTCCCTCCTGTGGCCAGATGTGGCTATGCCTTTGATGACTGGTCACCTCCTCCTGACTCCCATTTGTGCTGTGTTCTAGAATAACCAGGACTGGAAATCTATCGAGAGAGCCTAGCACCCCCCCATCTCGACCGTGAACGGCCAATGGCTAGCATTGCGAGTGTCCCAAGCCTGAGCATATGGGCAGGGTACCTACCTTCTCTTTCCCTCTAGGCCAGCATCTCCCACCCAGGGGGTGTGGTAGGGGAAGGGGCTCTGTAAGAAAAGCCAGAGTGTGTCCTCGACCACAGTCCAGCACCTGTGCCGCTGCTCTGGCTCTCGGCTGCACAGTGAAGCCTCCCTCCCTTTCTAGGAAGGTTGGGACCTTTGTACTATTGATCTCCACGGGGTTCTAGGGATGAAGAGGGCAGCAGGCACAAGCAGAGTTCTGGCACGCAGTAGGTGCACAGTGACAGACTGATCCCTTCTTCTCTGGCCCCACACGCCATCCATCTTGGGGCTGACCTGCTGACTTTAGAGGAAGGGATGGGCAGGGGGCGAGGGAGGCAGGCAGGCGGAAAAGGCTTCCCTCTCCCTTCACGACAGGGGAGGGAAGAAACCAGGGTTCTGAGGACAGAAAGGGGTGCTGCCAAGCAGACGCTGACTTTTCTGCTTCCCAGTCCTGAGTGATGGTTCCTGTCTCACAAGGGTTTATTGGAGATAGTGGCTGAGGATTCCCAGTCTACCTCTGACACACTGTGTCTGCCCAGGACATGCACGGGGGGGGGGTGGGGGGGAAGCCTGGAGTATAGCTGGGGTCCTCAGGGGAGGGCATGGAGTGGCTGTGAGGAGCGGAAAGCGGGGCTTAGGGAGGGGATGTGAGAGAAGGAAAAAAAACACAAGGAGCAGGGTAGGGGAGAGGGGAGGGAGGGAGGGGGGACGGAGGGAGGGAAAGGTGCTCCCCCAGCCCCCCCCACCTTGCCTCTGCCTGGAGTGCCCACTCCAACTCAGCCTGGGGGCAGAGAAGCTCAGAGCCCCCTCCCCCTCCCCCTGCCTCCAGTGAGAGCCACAACCTGAATTATGGATGAAGCTCCTTGGGTTACAGCTGCTTTGCACGGCAGTGAGGGCCAGAAATGGCACCAGAGTCACTGTTACGCTGCAGCTGCCATGGAGCAGACCCCCCCCACAGGGTCTCCTCAAAGGGCCTGCAGGAGTACCACTGAGACTGAGGGAAGTGGGTCCTACTGAGGGGAAGGCGTAGACGGGGCAGCAGGGAGGCTGTGGGGGCAAAGAGGAGAGGAGCCGGAACAGGAAGTTGGGGTAAGAAGGATGGGGGACTTGGCAGCCAGATGAGCTTGACCTCAGACTGGGAGAGGACCAGGGTCAGGGGAGTAGCCCTCTGGACCTCAGTCAGCTGTGGAGGCTGGAAGGCGAGCTTGGCAGTCCTGCGGGGAGGGGGGAGTTGACAGCCATGCAGCTCACACTCGGTGAGCCTGTGGAAGGGGGTGGGATTAAGAGATCAGGGAAGGATTTGGTTTCCTTTGGTGTAAAGTCCTTGGGGAGGCAGAGCTCAGTAGGTGATGATGACAGGAAGAGGAATGCCCTACTGGACACCAGGCCAGACTCTTTCTGGCCCTCGTCCTGTACCACTTTAGTGTGTGACCTTGGGTAAGTTGTTTGCCTTCTCTGAGATCCAAATTGCCATTTCCGTAGGACTTGCACAGCTCTGAAATCCCCAGCCCACGGTGCTCAGGAAACCCACCCAGGGTCCTCCACTGGACCCACACCCCACTCCTTCCTGGTTAAGATCAAGGGTGAGAGACATGCTCCTCCACCCCACGTGGCTCTGGAAAAAAAAAAACTCAGGAGAAAAGTAATCGTGAACCGCCACACGGGGGAGGGGTGAGAAGGACCGAGAAACGCGGAGGTGGTGTGAACGAATGGAACAGCCGCGCTGTGTCACTGAATATTACATCACACCCAGCCTACACACGCACGGGGCCCGGCACTCACACACGCGGAGGACCGCCAGCACACACGCTCGCTCGCTCTTGCGCTGGGGGGGGGGGCAGTGACACACACACACACAAGCAGGCTGTGGTGGCTTTGGGAAGTGCCTGAAAGTGAAGAGCTAGGGAGCACCCCGACTCACAGGTACTTAACTCCACTCTGCATCCGGGTGAACTCCCCCAGGAGGAGGCACAGGGGCGCATGTCTGATACACCGTTGCCCTGCACCTTCGGTAGTGAGCACCTGTCTCCTGGCGCTCCCCAACCCCATTCCCCAGAGATCACAGGCACACCTCCGTACACACTGGCATCTCAGAACACATTCATTCAGACCTCCGTTTGTGGCCTTTGAGATCTGTCACTAAAAGCTGCCCGCCTCTCGGCTACCCACTCCCTAAACCGTGGGAATCCCCAAACAAGGCACTCTTGGGGCCCAGGGAATGAATGGCTCCTGGCTTTGTAGATGCAGGTTCACCTCTCCCCAGAGAAAGATGCCCAGGGAAGTCTCAGGCTTCCTGGGAATCCTGGATGAACTACGGTGACATTGAGGGGGAGAGGACAGGGATGCATGTAGGAGGGGCTCCGTGCTCCTTGGTCAGGCAGAGAAACACAGACCCACTCTTAACACTGTCTCCTGCACCTGCTATCCTAAGAAGATTAGCCCATAACCAAACTCCAGAAGTTACTCTGGGGGGAAAAGGTAACCAAGGTTTTGAGGGAGACTTTGAATGGGTAGAGCCTGAGTTGGTCTGCAGCCCCGCCCCTCCAGCCACTCCTAGAAGAAAAGGCTAAGGTTCTTCCAAGGCCTGCAGAGAGAAGAGGGAGGAGGATTGGGTCACCAGGACACCCACAGGCCTCCTAGTCACAGACGGCCTCAAGTTAGTGTCTGGCTTTCTCGAGTGGGCTGGTTTTGCTCCCAGAGGACATTTGGCAATGTCTAGAGACATTTTGATTGTCATAGCTGGAGGCAGGGTGCTGCTGGCATCTGGTGGGTAGAAGACAGTGCTGTAGTTTAACACCCTAGGAAGAGCTCTCCCCATCCCAAAGAATCCCCAGCCCCGCTCCAGTACAAAACAAAGAAAACCCGGACCCTTAGACTTCTGACCCTAACTCTAAACAAGGTCAAACACAACCATAAGAACAGGCCGGAAGGAAAAGACACCTGTTCCCCAAACAACTTGAGACACATCGCAGCGCTGTCTATAAAGCCCCCCATAGTGTTTGAAGATGCAGGTTCACCTTTCCCCAGGCAAAGCTCCTCAAGTTTCCTCTGCAGTTTCCTGGGAATCCTGAGGGAAGAGGGCAAAAGTTGTTTTCACCTTATCTGCTCCACTGAGAGCCCCCTCCCCGACGGGTAGCACAGGCCTCTCATCCCAGCACCTGGGAGACAGAGGCCGACTGATCTCTGTGAGGTCAAGGCCAGCCTGGTCTACAGAGAGAGTTCCAGGCTAGCCAGGACTACACAGAAAAAGCCTGTCTTGGAGGGGGGAGAGCAAGCCCCTCCCTCTGACAGTGGAGAAACACAGGCTCTCAAAAGGGCTTGAAGACTGGGACTGAGGCGGAGCTAGGGGAGTGCTCTACTAGCAAGCACAGGGTCCTGGGTTTGATTTCCAGCGCAGCATCAACTAGACATGGCGCACGCCACTATAATCTCAGCACTAGGAAGGTGAAGACAGGAGGAACACAACTCAGGATCACCCTCTGCTAAGCATCAAGTCTGAGGGCAACCTAGGCTACAGAGACCCTGGCTCAAACACATAGACACACACACACACACAGGAAAGGGGTAAGGAGGGAGGGGAAGGGGGGGAGGGGAGGAAAAAGAAAGAAAGAAAGGAAGGAAGAAAGAAAGAAAGAAAGAAAGAAAAAAAGAAAGAAAGGAAGGAAGAAAGAAAGAAAGAAAGAAAGAAAGAAAGAAAGAAAGAAAGAAAGAAAGAAAGAAAGAAAGAAAGGAAGGAAGAAAGGAAGGAAGAAAGGAAGGAAGAAAGAAAGAAAGAGAGGCTTGCATACCTCAAAGGAGAGCCTGGAGAGAGACGGGAGGTGGCCAAGTCTCTTGAGCCTGTTAAGGTGTGTCTAGACCCCTGCCCACCTACCCAGTGAGCGAGCCTTCACTCTGCTCTCCCCATAGGTCCTGCCTCAGCCTGCCTACTGCTGACACTCTTGGGCCTCCCTCCTGTGACTCCCAGCTGCCCTATGCTCTGCACCTGCTACTCATCCCCACCCACCGTGAGCTGCCAGGCCAACAACTTCTCTTCAGTGCCGCTGTCCCTGCCTCCCAGCACACAGCGACTCTTCTTGCAGAACAACCTCATTCGCTCCCTGCGGCCAGGCACCTTTGGGCCCAACCTACTCACCCTGTGGCTCTTCTCCAACAACCTCTCCACCATCTACCCCGGCACCTTCCGCCATCTGCAGGCCCTAGAGGAACTGGACCTCGGTGACAATCGGCACCTTCGCTCCCTGGAGCCCGACACCTTCCAGGGCCTGGAGCGGCTGCAGTCACTGCATCTGTACCGCTGCCAGCTCAGCAGCCTACCTGGCAACATTTTTCGAGGCCTGGTCAGCCTACAGTACCTCTACCTCCAGGAGAACAGCCTGCTCCACCTACAGGTGAGCCAGCTACCTCCCCTAGGCCTCTAGGGCCTCTCTCTCCCGACCTGTCTTCTGAGGCCACCTTTCCTGCCTCAGCATCGCCATCTACCTGTGTCTTTTCTTTCTCAGTGTCTGTCCACCCAGTCAGTAATACCGCTTGCCTGTCTCTCTATCCCTGTCTCTATCTTGCCTGTCTCTCTATCCCTGTCTCTCTATCCCTGTCTCTGCCTGTCTCCTGATTTGCCTCCCCCATGTGCCTCCCTCTGCCTCTTCTGTCTGTCACCCACTCACTCAGCACGCCCCCCCATGTCTGTGTGTCTCTCCTTTCCCCAAGAGCCTCAGCCCAAAGGCCTTTGCATGGCCTTCCCCAATCCACTCCCAAGTCCTCCCACTTCCCAGGCAAGCTGGACAAAGGATGGAGTCTTTGCTGAGGAGGGGAGGGTCTCATAGAAGTAACTCTGGATAATATTGGAAGGGACAACCCTTTCTATGCCCTGTCCCTCAGACCTGCAGTCTCAGGTGAAACTCTGTTACATTGCTAAAAAAAAGAAAAAAAAAGAAATGGAAGGAACAGAATTGTTATTGTTATTATCGTTGAACTAATTATTATTTATTATTGTTGTTATGCTGACTGTCTGGCAGTCAAACCCTCATATCTCATTTCCCCAGGAAGTAGTAACACACCCTCTTAGCAACCACACAGGAGGACATGTTCCCTAGGAGCACAGCCTCCGGCTAGAAGGGAGCACTGCCTTCTCCCTACCCAAGGGCTTGGTACCCACAGGTCATCAGTCTGTGGGTTGGAAAATGGGTCCCAGCTGATGCTCCTGATAATAGCAATAGTGATTATTCATCAATGTGTTGAGCATCCATGGGATGCTGTACTAGAAATACAGCAACCTTAGAAACATTATTCAAATGGAGAGAGGGGCAGGAAAATGTATAGTGACTGAGATAATATGTCTCATTATTCCTGAATAATGGCAACCAATTTAGCAAGCACATAGTAAATACACACTGTGTTGGGCCCTAGACGAAGCACTTAACAGGCACCAACACTACCATTTACAAGCATGAGGCATTTTTCAAACACGGACCTTAGTTTTCCTGTCTGTGAAATGGAAGTAATATAAGCATCCATCGTCCAGGGATTTTGTAAGCACTAAATGCATGAATAATTTGTAGTGCACTTAGAATAGTGCTTGGCATAAATAAGAGCTATATAAACGCTTGTTAAAATGCCATGTTTTTTAAAATGAACTTTATTTAACATTGGTCTCAGTGAAGTGCCCCAGCTTGAACTTTATCTTGGAGATCTGGGTCAACTCTAAAGATTACTGTGAGGCCATGGATAGGATCCAAGGCCCACCTCCCATTTGTCTCCTTCCTAAAGTTGCCTGGAACCACGTGGCTAGAGAGTGCACTCAGCCACTTCATCTCAGGTCTGCAGACCTTTGGAGGCAGAGGTTTTCACCACAGAGTGCACACTGGGGATCCCAAGGATTTGTGGGACATAAGTCCCTGAAGCCACTGTCCCTGTGATTAGGGCCGTACTGGACTTCCCACCAAGCTGAGCCCCAAACTGCTTGGCAGCAGGGACAGACATGTCTAGAAAGTACACAGAAAGAAACTGGGGGGAGGTTGGAACTTGACCCCATACTTTAGAGGAATAGTACTCCCGAAATACAATGGAGAGGGTTAGGGAATTTTCCTAGTGTATTTGCTTGGTTTGTCGTCGGTTTTTGTTTGTTTCAGGCATATTTATTTTTATATGTATGGATGTTTGGCCACGTGTACATCTGTGCACCACATGTGTCTACTACCCACTTAGGCCATAAGAGGAAGTCAGATTCCCCGGAGCTGGGGTTAGTTACAGATGGTCGTGAGCTGCCATGTGGGTGCTAAGAATCAAACCCAGGTCCTGGGAGAGCAGCCAGTGCTCTTAACCTCCGAGCCATCCATCTCTCCAGCCCTGACCTCAAATTCCTCTGATTCCTGAGTAGAATTACCCATCTGTCCTAGCATGCCTGGTCTATACGGTGCTGGGGATGGAGCCTTGGTCTTTGTGCATGCTGGGCAAGCACTCTATCAATGAGCCACATCCCCAGGCCTGGGGGTTCAGTTTTCAAAGCACTTCTCATCCTCTTGTGTGGCTTTGGACAAACTATTTTCTCTATCCCCGTGTTAGCACAGGCCTCACTCTGAAATAAAAGCACCACAATCATTGCAGGCTGAGTACCCTGGTGCTGGGGACAAGATGGGTTTGGTTCAGATTTTGGAAGACCTGTATACACATGATGAGTTATCATGGAGACAGGACCTGAGTCCAAGCATGTAGCTCATCCATATCTCTTATGGACCCATAGCCTAAAGGAAATTTCATACAACTTCATAAATCTGGCTGTGATACATTTCATGGCAGGGAATTCCCCACTTGTGGTGATGTGTTGCTGCTGCTCTAACAGTTTGGGATTTTAGAGGCTTGGGGATTTCATATTTTCTGATTAAAGACACTTGGTCTCCGTTTTGAATTTTTAAATTACATTTTTATGCTCATAGGGGGAGGTGTGTGTACATGCACATGCTATGGCATGCATGTGGATATCGAAAGATGACTTGGGGGAGTTGGTTCTCTCCTTCCATCAGGTGGTCCCAACTATGGAACCCAGATTGTCAGGCTCGGTGGCTGTCTCAGTTAGGGTTTCTATTGCCATGAAGAAACACAATGACCACAACAACTCTTATAAAGGAAAACATTTAATTAGGGTAGTTGGCTTCCAGTTCAGCGGTTTAGTCCACTATCATCATGGCATCAGGCAGATGTGGTGCTGGAGAAGTAGCTGGGAGTCCTACATCTCGCAGGCAAGAGGAAGTTGACTGAGGCACTGGCGGTAGCCTGTGCATAGGAAACCTCAAAGCCTGCCTCCGTAGTGACACACTTCCTCCAACAAGGCCACTCCCACTCCAACAAAGTCACACCTCCTAACAGTGCCATTCCCTATGAGATTATAGGGGTCAATTACATTCAAACCACCACAGTGGCAGACACCTTTACCTGCTGAGCCAACTTGCTGGCCTTGACTCTCCTAAGATACTGATCTCCTTATCAGCATGTAGAAGCTACTCACTATTTAGCTTTAGGGAAGGTTCTCTGAGTCTCCATCTCCTCTTCCTAGTGGGGAAGTCATGAAAATGAGGCCTTCCACAGAGACAGGCTATGAAACGCTAATAAGTTAATATGCAGAGTGCATAGCTTAGGATTTAATAAATTGCTTTTTCCAGGAAGTGGTGGCCTTTGATCCCAGCACTAGGCAGAGGCAGGAGGATCTCTGTGAGTTCCCGAGTTCCAGGACAGCTAAGGCCACAGAGAGAAACCTTATCTTGAAAAAAAAACAATCAATCAATCAATCAATCTTGACCCTCAGGCCACAGGCAGATCTGCTCCTGGGGTCACCTAAGGCTCAGGCCTAATGATCCTCTAGCTGGTCATTGGGGTCTTCTGAACTAGAAACCATCTTTTTCTGAACAATCTTGGCCTGGGCAGCATCAGGTGTCAAGCCTTTTCACACCTGGCCCTTTATAGAGAAGAAAAGAGACAGCCTCTGTCCGTGGAAGTGCCTGGTGGAACTAGGCTAGGAGATGCCACAAGCAGGTGAGGAAACATGTGAGAACCTCGGGGAGCAGGTGTGACCCAGGATGGAGCCCAGCCTGCCCAGGAAGGGAGCTCTGGAGGAGGCTCACTGGCAGGGTGTGGCACGTGCACAGGAAAATGGCGGAGTTCTCATGGACTGTCTGGGGAGGGCTAGGCACTGCGCCAGGCCAGTTCATTCAGCAGCAGACTCCTTACTGAGCACCTACTGCATGCCAGGCAGCGTGCAGGGTGCCAGGGATTCCAGGGTGAACAAAAACAGTATCCCTGTTCTGTTGGAAGGTGGCCAGGTGGTAAAGCTGCTTCTCTTCCCTAGTTACTGCAGTGGCTTACTTAGCGTTTCCAAGCAGCATTTGTGCTCAGGCAGACCGGAGTTCTAATCTAAGCCCTCTCTAATTTGCTGTGGCCTCATGGTCCCATCTATGAAAGAGAGATGGTGGCCTGTTGCTCAGGGCAGGGGTGCTGTGAGGACTAAGGGGGATGGTACTTGGGAAGAGCAGAGTGGGTGGGAGTCAATGGCAGCAGTGAATTCGCCAACCACGGAGTTGTCAGGATAGAACTGGCTCAGGTCTGTTAGGTTCTGCAGCACAGGTGTACAGTCTTGCCTCTGGAGTTCATGCCCATGTTAGCTGTTGGGCCCTCGGAAAGTGGTTCCCTTCTCTGAGCCCCTCTCTCTTAGTCTCCAAGTAGAGAAAATCATAGCATCTGCCTCACAGTGTTGATGATTAAGATACTATCAGGATCTGTGCCACACAGGACTTGGCATTCAGTGAGAACTTGGCAAATCACCTGCTGACGCCAATGATTATGACACCTACCATGGATGGGCAAGCACCATGAGCGGGGGTGCCTAATGCAGAGTGCACACACAGAACAGCTTTGCTCAATGAGTGAGATCAACTCCCAGGCTCCCTGAGTCAAAATTAGCAAATGCTTAGGGGACCTGAAGGATCAGCCACTCCATGTCACTTATGGCACAGATGAAAACACTGAGGCCCAGAGAGGTGCCTGGAGCTGTCCAAGGTCACACAGCCTGGGGAGCTGATAAGATGGGTACCAGAGCCAGGTGTTGCGAGGCTGGAGGAAGGCAAGGTTACCAGCAGGATGCTCTCAGCAAGGCTGAGGAGTGGAGGGATGCTGCATTTAGATTCCAAATGGATACAGAAAGCTGTGAACCGGCCAGGCAGGAGGCAAGGGAAATGTGGTTTTTGAAATGGAAGAGGATGACTTTAGCAGATGTTCCTAGCCCAGAGGGAGGGGGCGAGCAAGGTGATGGGGGAGGGTCTGTGAAAGTCAAGAGCCTATTAATGCACAGAGAACAGTTTTAATGGTGGAGAGAGAGGAAGGACCGGATCTGAGAGCTGCAGCCCAGGAAGTGGCAATGGGATTTGGCTACAACTTGGGTTGGGGGAAGGGAATGGACCCCAAGGCTGAGGACCAGAGGGCTGAGTAGCAAGACTTTTAGCCAAGAAAATGAGAGGAAAAGAGACTGGAATACAAAATTGGGCTGTGGTTAAAATACATCTTGACTCCCCGGGGTGTCTGAACCTGTCTTCCCTTCCAGGACCCCAAGTCTCCACAGGAGTGCTTAATCCAGTGCTACCCTTCCGTGTCCCCACACTAACTCTCTAGCCGTATGTCTCTGGGTGTGTCCTACTATTGCTGACTCTGTATGAACAGAAACCCCAAGGGAGGGGTTGAGCGGAAGGACTCAGGGTACCCCCTGGGCACGACAGGAAAGGAGGAACTAGGGGTGCACACAGCAAGGCTGGGGCTATTGGGGTGAGCAGGTCAGCTTGGGACCTGCACAGGCACTCAGGGTGGTGGCATCAAAGGGTGGCCAATGCTGTGCTGGTGTCAGAGGTAGCGAGAAGGCTGAGGAGGACCGATCTCAGTGTGGCCAAGAGAAGGGCTCTTGGCAGCCTCCGTTCCTGCAGCAAAGAGGGCGGAAGGCATATGGGAGGCGGTGCGAGCAGGCAGGGAACACAGGAAGGTGGGGGCTGTGGCTATGGGCTGGGATTCAGCGAGCTCTCCCTCCGGAGACCTTCGACCAACAGAGTGCCCAGGTAGCATGAGGCAGGAGCCATCTCCCCAGGCACTGGGGGAGTGGGAGAGAACCAGAGTTGGGGAACAGACCAAGGTGAGCTAGCTTGAGCAGAGAGGATGCTCTGTCCTTTCAAACTGGAACTCCTGGGGCTTGCGAACCTAGGGAGAGGCTCCAAGCAGTGGGGTGAGAGGAAGGGAGTTCTGGCTCTTTCTACAGTTAACCCTGCATCTGAAGCAAACTTCGCTTTTGATGGGTGAACACTAAATAGCTCCTAAATCACACTGCATGGGTGGGGGTGTGGTGGGGGTGGAGTAATCCAACTCAGGGCCTTAAACATCAATAAGCACGTACTCTACATCTGAGCTACAGCCTCACACCAGCTGACCACCAAAAGTTCCCTGGTAAGCTGGTTAAAATGCAGAGCCCCCCCACACACACACATACCTTCACTTCTGAGCCATAGTTCCAAGGTTCTGCCAGTACTAACATGACTTCTCCACCCCAGGCACTGTCCCCACACTGTAGGAGGGACAATGATAGCTTCTTCCCTCCTTCGATAAGTCTGGGGTGTGACAGTGGTCCCCTGGATAACTCAGCCAGCAGAACTGCCAGTCCCCGAAGAAACCCTTCCTTAGAGGGAAATGGACAGGGCGGGATGGAATTCTAAATGAGCCCCTGCTGTCATGACAACTGTGAAGGATGGATGGTTGACTATGCCTCTATCAGGTGCTGTACCCTCAACAGCATCACAGCCTCTGACCTTCCTTCAGTCTACTTAAGAACCTTCTAAGGGAAGACACATACACTAAGGGAACAGAGGCTCTGTGAGGTTAAACAACTGGCCCAGCAGCCAGGAAAAGGAGAGGCTGGGGTTTGAGTCAGTGCTTTTAACTCCTGAGCCTCTGGGCCTCGTCCCTGAACAAAAATCGCTATATGCAAGAACTGTACCCAGAACTCCACCCCCATGAACCTTATGTGACCTCTACTCATTGATCCTCAGAAAAGACCCAAGAGCTAGGAACACTCGTTTCCACCTTCGAAGGGAGAAAGCATGCTTGGTGGTGACTTGGCTTGGCCAATTTAACAAACACGGCTAATTCACATGATGTCTGTCCATGTGAAAACTTAGCCCAAGCATCTTCTCCTTCTCCTTATTCTTTTCTTTGTATTGTTTTAAGAGGCTGTCCTGGAACTCGCTCTGTAGACCAGGCTGGCCTGGAACTCACAGAGATCGGCCTGCCTCGGCCTCCCTTGTGCTGGGATTAAAGGCGTGCACCTCCATTGCATGATTATCCCAAGCACCTTCCTTTGTGCTGCTCCATTAATCGCCACATTTTACAGAGGAAGAACTGAGGTGCAGAATAGACAGAGTGACTTTCCCCAGCTACCACAGCTCATGACAGACCTGGACCTAACTCTCACGCTCCAAGCACAGTCTTCAGGCAACCTCATCACCGTGGAAAAGGCAGACTTGTTCCCGGCCTATCCCACGGCTGCCGGAGGGCAATCACCAGGGAGGTGCTGGAATCTGAAAGGGACAGGGATACACTCTAAATTTAAGAAGCGGGCAGGTGGGACAGCGTTGTCCCTGTGTGATGGTTAGTGTTGACTGCCATCTTGACAGCATCTAGATTCACAGGCTGGAAAGATGGCTGGTCAGAGAGGTGGTTATCACCAAGCCTGGTGTCCTGAGGTCTGTCCTGGAAACCCACGTGACGTAAGGAGAGGATGCACTCCCACAAGTTACACACACACACACACACACACACACACACACACACACACACACACACGGGGAGGGCATAAATAAGTAACTAGTTATTGTGTTACTGAAAGCTAATCCGAGCTACTCAAGAGGAAGAGGCACTGCATGGGGACGGCTAGTTGAAGTTCCACCTACACTAAACAGCAAGTTCAAAGCCAGCCTGGGCAAGTTGGTGAGACTCTATCTCAAAAATAAATGTAAAAGTGAGCTGTGGCTATAGCTCAGCGGTAGAGTTATTGCCTGGCATTGCTGTGCTGGGTTCAGTACTTTGAGGGCCTGGCCTTTTTTCATAGGAAATAGGTTAGAAGATGCAAGTTTCAAATTCAGGACTGGCTGGGTTGATAAGGTGCTGCCTTAGCATGTTTGAAACCTGAAGTCTCAGAAATCAAGAGGTGGAGACAGGAGATTAGAAGATCCTCTTGGTTACACAGCTAGGATACATGAGCTCCTGTCTCAAAAAAAAACAAAAAACAAAAAACCAGAAGTCAAGCCCCTCCCCACTATCACACCCTGCCATTATGCCTTCCTTACCCTCCCCCAGGTCCTGGAGTGGAGTCCCCGACCCTGTCTCAGGCCACTCTCTTCTGTTTCCACCCCCTCACTCAGGATGACCTGTTCGCAGACCTGGCCAACCTGAGCCACCTCTTCCTCCACGGGAACCGCCTGCGGCTGCTCACGGAGCACGTGTTCCGCGGCCTGGGCAGCCTGGACCGGCTGCTGCTGCACGGGAACCGGCTGCAGGGCGTGCACCGCGCGGCCTTCCACGGCCTCAGCCGCCTCACCATCCTCTACTTGTTCAACAACAGCCTGGCCTCGCTGCCGGGAGAGGCGCTGGCCGACCTGCCGGCGCTCGAGTTCCTGCGGCTCAACGCCAACCCCTGGGCGTGCGACTGCCGAGCCCGGCCGCTCTGGGCCTGGTTCCAGCGCGCGCGGGTGTCCAGCTCCGACGTGACCTGCGCCACCCCGCCCGAGCGCCAGGGCCGGGACCTGCGCGCGCTGCGCGAGGCCGATTTCCAGGCGTGCCCGCCGCCCACGCCCACGAGGCCGGGCAGCCGCGCGCGCGGCAACAGCTCCTCCAACCACCTGTACGGCGTGGCCGAGGCGGGCGCGCCCCCCGCAGACCCATCGACGCTCTACCGAGACCTGCCCGCCGAGGACTCCAGGGGGCGTCAGGGCGGGGACGCGCCCACCGAGGACGACTACTGGGGCGGCTACGGCGGCGAGGACCAGCGGGGCGAGCAGACGTGTCCCGGGGCCGCGTGCCAGGCGCCCGCAGACTCGCGTGGCCCCGCGCTCTCGGCCGGGCTGCGCACCCCTCTGCTCTGCCTCTTGCTCCTGGCGCCCCATCACCTCTGACTGCGGTGCTCAGACGGAAGAGGCCACGGCCTTCGGCCCGCTCCCCTTCTCTGCCCCACCGAGCCGCGGCTCCATCCTTCTCGCCCCTTGTTTGCGGCCAGGCCTAGCGACTTCCCTAGGCCCCCTCGCTCTTTTTCTTCCCGGGGGCCACGCTGCCTCATTTGCCTTCTGGGCTGTTCTGACTTCTGTAGGGCAGCCCCTAAGACGGTGTAGAAGGTGGCTCGGCCCCATTCGCCCTGATTCTAGCCATTAACTCTTCTTCCCCAATCCCAGGGCTGGGGCGGGGCACCCCAGGCAGCCTTTGCTCCTCTCTCCAGGGCCCCACAGTGGACTTGGAGGGGCTTTTGTCTGCAGAGCACCTTCCACCAGCAGAGCCTTTGAAAGCTCCCCCGGGAGCCTTCGTTCCTCCCCAGGACCTTGGGAGGGATGCCTCAGCAAGGCCCAGGCTGCCCCTGGACCCTGCTTGTCCAGATCCCTTCAGCCTCCTGATACCAGGAGGAATACTTTTCTCCTAAGTCTACCCAGAACACTTTTAGGGTGCCTGGAGAGTTTCCTCTCCACCATGGCCCCTGTGTGGTGAAGATCAAAAGAAGTTGTTTGGGGGAAAATTTATTAAAAAATTCTATTATTTTATCTTCTGTAAGGTTTTTGTCGTCTTCCCCCTCCCCCCCCACCTCAAAAGCAGAAGTAGGAGTTAGAACTGTACGTGTTAAACGCTGGAAGGCTAGACAAGGAAGAGCCGTCTCAGCCACCAGGATTTCCTGCCGCTTCATCTCGCTTGGGCCTCAAGGTCATTCTGGTCCTCCCGAGGCTTCAGTTTCTCCAGCTACCCTAGCAGTTAAGGGTGTGTGCTGATGGCACCGATTTGCCCAAGAGAAGGAGCTACCTCCACTCCTGAAGGGTTTGGTAGCTGAACAGCTAAGTCTGGAAGTGGCCACCAGCTTGCTAAGTGGCCTCCAGGAAAGAACTGTAAGCCCCCATCTTCCCCTGCAAGGTGTAACTTAGCCCGCTAAACATGGCTTTGGGCCTATCTGGAAAAGGCATGGCTTCCTGGGGGAACACAGTCGCACCACAAAAGCCTCAAATAGCAGAACCTAAGACTCGATTCCCAGCTTGTGTTTGCCCTCTTTGTTGGATGTGAAGTCTTCAGCATGCACGGCTGTTCTCAATACCCCTTCAGCCATCCCATCTTTCTCCCTTTGCCTGGGAGGTAGAAGCCTTCACCGGTGGGTTAAGGCAAGCAGTGCTCTGAGCAGATCAGGGGAGACTACGATGTTAAGGTGATCAAGGGATGGAACTTGCCTCACATTGAGATGCAGCAGAAGCTCCCTCTCTTACTTGGGTAAAGAGAGGCTGGTGGCAGGGCTAGCAATGAACCTTAGCCTTGAGTCTCGGCAGATAGAACCGATCAAGGATCCCACAGTTGAGGTTGTAGCCTGGAAGGTGGGAATGGCAGGATAGGAGGGACCTGGGTGCTGGGGTTCAGGATGGAGCTGCTACTGGGATCCTGTAGCCCTGCCCAGTGATGTTCAGGATGCTGAGAAGAGGGGGTAGAACAAGACAGGACTCAGCATCCTGTAGCAGATGCACTTTGGATATGACCGTGGAACGGGTGAGGGCCTAGTGAGAGCAGAGATCAGAACGGAGAGCTCTGAGCTGTGTCAGGCTGGCTTTCAGGGCTGGTGAGTGGGATTAGGAAGAGGATGGGAAGGGGTAGGAGAGATGCGAGCTAGGGGAGGAGATGTGAGCTAGGGAAGTGCTGTGTTGGAGGAGGGGCTTCTGGGCCAGGGCAGGGGAGGGAAGTGTGCTGGTAAATCAGAGGCAGGCTGTCCAGGTCACAGAATTATCGTTGTGAAATATTCATGGGCCTTCGGTCCAGATGCTATTTCAGAACAACGAGAGCAGGAGGAGTGTGTGAGAGCCTCAGGAAGAAGCCTAGAGCACTACTGTTCCCCATTGGCCCCCACCACAGCAAGTGACAGCCCAGACAGACCAAGGGACGCCCATCACGTACACACCACACTTTCCATCTCTCTCTCTCCCTCTCTCTCTCTCTCTCTCTCTCTCTCTCTCTCTCTCTCTCTCTCACACACACACACACACACACACACACACACACACACACACACACACTGGAGCCTTGTGGCACGTGCAAGCACACCAGCCCCCCATGGGTCCCACAAACAGGCAGAGGTACCTCAGATATGGACGTGGACTCACACCCTCTCCCCCAGGACCCCACCCCCAGCAATCACGCAAACTCAGGTCCCCAGCCTCTCCAAACAAAGCAGACTGACAGCTTTGAGTATTGCACTCAAATGCACAAAATAGGAGAGATGGGGAAAAGCCCTGTATTCCAACCCCCACCAATGTCCGGATGAGGAAACCGAGGCCAGAGTGTTCAGGGATGGACTTGTCCATGACTCCCCTAACTCTCGAAAGAAGCAAAATCCATTCACCTTCCCCATTCCATGAGTGTGTCCCCCCCCATTCTGCATGCTTCATTTTTCAGACGCCATGTCGTCGTTAGCCCCTCCTTTCTCTAATGGCCTCTATCTACACAGTTCCCAAGCTCCCCTCCTGGCCCCTCCCTCTCCATGCTCTTCTTCCAGCCCCCATTCACCCCCTTCCCCCCGCTGAAGCGCCTCACCACCTCGTGCCTGGAACATAAAAGAAAATGGAAGTAATCTCTGCTCTGCTTTTTCTGCATTCAGTCTCCCTGCCTCCCACCCAGCCTGCCCACGGTGACCAGACTCATCTGGCCCAACTGTGCATCATGTCACTATGTCACGCTGGAACACTGATCATGGCTCCCCCTTGCCTTCAGATTCAAAAGAAAACACCTTGTCGAGGGGTTTCACTGTCAGGAAGCAGCTGCCATTCAAGCATCCATCCTGGATGGCCACCAGCCAGCCTTCTCTCTAACGCTTGAATGTTTGTGGCCACCTGGCCAGCTGGTTCGGTACGCTACAAACCCAGAACTCTATTATGAGCACTGCCTAAAGTCCCATCATCTCTCCCAAACTAGGAAAGTCCTCCCTGGTCTTCTCAGATCACAAACTCCAGAGCCCTTCTCAAGGCCAAGACTGCACCTGCCCACCCGCAGGCGGGGCTCTTTACTGCCCTTCTAGGTACAGAGCCCATAAAGTTGTCCTCAGGACGGCTGCCCCCTACTGACCATCACGGGCAGCACAGACAGGCTTTGTCATCACAAACTGCAGAGTGAGCATCATGCAATCGCCCGTCCGGGGAGAGGAATAGGACGCCAGATGACAAGCTTTATAAGCCCTTAAGCTTCTCAGGTTCTTACACCCAGAGTTGGGGGTGAGGGTGTTTTCAGCCCAGTTTTCCGAGCAGCTGGCTCCCCACTTTAGATCTCTAATCTGTTAGAGAGCTCTTCTATAAAAACACGAAGACGGGGCTTCCAGGACCCTTCCAAAGGGAAAGTTGGCCAACAAACTCTGAGAGGCCTGGACAGTCCAGGTGGCAGGCCCAAGGTCCAGCTGGGGTCAGGTTTCTCTATGAATTTTTAATGCTTCCAGCCAAACCTATCAGATGTCCTGAAACCTGAGAATTCGTCTCCTTTCATCTGTATGAGATGCCCTTCTCTGTCCGTCCGCTCTAGGGCATGGGCCACAGAGGGGCTCTGGGCAACTATGCTTGGAGAAAGTGGTTTGGAGAAGGAGGATGAAAGATCTGTTTGTTCTCCCGCTCCCAAGCTATGTGATCTTGGCAGATTCTCCTGACAACTCTTTTTGTTGGTACTGTTGGTTTGGACATCTGGGGGGCGGGCAATGACAGAGTCCTGACTGAACTGAGTTGGAGTGGAGGGGGCAGGCACATAATAGGCCCATGTGTTTGTCAGCCCTGGCTTCCCACAAGCTCCCTCTGTCTCTCTCTCTCTTTCTCTCTGTCTCTCTCTCTCTCTCTGTCTGTGTCTCTCTGTCTCTGTCTCTGTGTCTCTGCCTCTGTGTCTCTGTCTCTCTCTGCCTCTGTGTCTCTGTCTCTCTCTCTCTCTGTGTCTCTCTGTCTGTCTCTGTCTGTCTGTCTGTCTCTCTCTGTCTGTCTCTCTCTGTCTCTGTCTGTCTCTGTCTCTCTGTCTCTGTCTTTCTCTGTCTCTCTGTCTCTGTCTCTCTCTGTCTCTGTCTCTGTGTCTCTGTCTCTGTCTCTGTCTGTCTGTGTCTGTCTGTGTCTCTGTCTGTCTGTGTCTCTGTCTCTCTGTCTCTGTCTCTCTCTCTCTCTGTCTCTGTCTCTGTCTCTGTCTCTCTCTCTCTCTCTCTCCCACCTCTCTGGAACTCTAATTGTTTTCTGGTGTACCCAGTTACCTCCAAATAGTCTGAGCCTCAGCACTCTCCCAAGGACTACAGCCGAGGAGAGGGAGGGGAGTTAGGAAGCAGCAAGGCTGGCCCAGCAAAAGTAAACAGCAGAGAAGCTGGGGAAGAGTGGGCGGGGCAGGAGGAGGGAAAACCCCTGAGGGAAGGGTGGGGAAGGGGACCACGCAGCAGCTCTGGGAAGAGCCTGGCTCACACTCCCTTCTTTATCGGCTCTCCCTCCCCATTGCCCTTTCTTTTTCCTTGTAACTTCTCCAGGCCAGATACCCTGGCACCAGCCAGAGACAGCCATGGGGTGGGCAGGAGGAAGTGGGCCACCATCTTTCCAGTCCGTTCAGCTCTTGCACAATGTTTCTAAAAATAAGGGCCTCTCTATCTGATTAAGTGGGAAGACCGTTGCTGAGCCCCTCAACCACCGCTGAATCACATGGCTGGTCATCGAGAAATCTGCATCTTATCAAGTGGAGATGGTCAGTGAGGACTCTCAAGCCTGCCATTTTCTTGAAGGGGAGGGAGGAGGGGAGCAGACAGGACGATGCAAAGGAAAGTTGGCCCTGCTCCCCGAGCAGATACACTTGGTAGCAGCTGTGAATGGGAATTCCATGTAAAGGATGGTTGGTAGGATAAAAGATGGAGAATGTCGGTGATGATGCTTACCTGTAATCCCAGCACTAGGGTCGCTAGGGCAAGAGGGCAGTCATAAGTCTGAGACCAGCCTGGACTAAATAGGGAGTTTCAGGCTAACCTTAGCTACAAAGTGAGATCCTGTTTAAAAATAAAAACACAAGATGGGTAATATGATGAGTAAAGAGAGACCCAAATTGTATGGGGGTGGGACACAGCCAAGATGAGACTGGGAAGCAGCCAAAAGTGTGTGCCCACCCACCCGTCATCATCGCCACCCCAGACCCTGCTTTGCTGGACCCAAGATTCAGAGAAGGCTAATCACAGAGAACTCTCACTGGCTTTCTGAGGAGGAGGGCCAGAGAGCAAGCGCTTCACTCCCCAAGACCAGTGAGCCTCTCTCTATAGGGTGTGTCAGGACTATATGGGTCCTCATGTGTCACCTCCCTAACCAGGGTCCTCTGCGCCCGCCCGTGGGATCTCAGCTGTGTCCGGCATCCCTCTGACCTGTTCTCTCCGGCCTTCCCCACCCCCCAGTCCCAGTTCATCTGCATAAAGTTCCAATTAACACGTTTTCCTAGAGCTGTTTGCGATCCCTGAACTCGCTCCCAACCCAGAGGCCGCTTCCTGCCGCCCCCTCGTCCCTCAGATCGCAGCTCCGTTAACCCTTGAGCCCCAGGCGGCGCCGGTTGGCCTCTGGCCTGTCCTTTCGTGGAAGTCCCTGAGTCGGGGACGCGCCCCTAGGCGGCCAACTACGCCAAGGGCGAGCCAGGGGCCGGTGCTCCTCGGGGAAACGCCAGGCGTCCGCCCGCCCCTCTCTCTGGGAAGAGATGAGGAGGGGGACTTCTCCCGGGAGACTCGGGGCGTCGAAATTCCTCGTTCCTCATACTGCGGCCCCCGCACCCCTCCTCCCGGCAAGGCACCCTCTCCCCTCCCCAGCCATCTGTTCCTCTAGGCAGCGCAGCGACAAACACGGCTTAGCTCGCTTCCGCCCCTACCCAGCCCCCTCCCCAAACTCCCCCCATCCCCGGGAGTGGGAGAGTGATGACACCCCTCTCCTAGAAGGCCCACACGTCCCTCACTGAGCCCCCAGCCTCAGCTCCACAGGAGCTGTGGAGCCCTCCCTTCCCCCGAGGGGTCCGTGGGGCTGGAGAGAGAATGCTTCAAAGCTGTGGATCGGGGGAAGGTGTGGAGGACACCACGGGGAAAAGCCAAAGCAAACAGAGGTAGGAAGACCTAGGCCCGTGTGCCAGAAGCGTGGGTTTGCGCGCAGTGGTCTGGGGTTCCCCTCCTGGCTTGCCACCCCGCGATTTGGCCACCCGCAAACACGCAGCGCCGCCTGCTGGGGGCACTGAGAACCGCGCGCGCGCACACACACACTGGGCTTCCTGTGCCTGCCTTCATTAGCGACTCACTGGTAGAATGCCAGCCAGGTCCCTTGATGGCTTGAGGCTGGCAAAATTAGAGTCCTGGGAAGAGAGCTCAGCGCCTCTGGGAGTTAGCCAGCCCCACTGGCAGGATCTCTCCCATCCTGATTTTTTTTCTTGTGCACCAAAGACCACATAGTCAGGAGTCTGCTTAGAGCAACCATCTGCTGTGTGATTTCCCTGCAGACCTCCCTGCACTTTTGTCATTTGAAGATGGGTGGGTCATCTTCTTTATTTATCCCTCAAGAGAAGTCAGAACAAACAGACTTATCAGGGATGCTATCTTTCAGCCCTGGCTTTTGGGGGGGTCCTCCATGGGAGAGGGGCTGAGAGGATGGCTCAGGACTCAGCTGGAGCCATTCCAAAGTCAGAGGTAGTGGTGCTCATCTGCCAGTCAGGCACTTGAGAAGCTGAGGGGAGAGGACTGCAAGCTGGAAGCCAGTCCCAACTACACGGTGAATTCCAGTCTAGCCTAGGCTAAAGTGTGAAACCTTCAAACACTCTAACAAGGCACCCCAGCCCTGGGAACTTGGATAATCATCACTGTCTCTGGCTGCAGTTGGGGTAGGCTTCCATAGTCACGTTGCTACCTGGCCTTGCCCAATTCTTCCCCGCCTCCCCTACTACTTGGCTTTGGCCTTAACCTTTCTGGTGCTTTCCTAAACTACATAGCAGCACACTACTAACCTCTAATACAGCTGGGACCTGCCTACTGCCATGCTCCCTGCCATGGTGGCCAAGGACTCTAGCTAGCCCTCTGAAACACTCTTCCTTCTTATAAATTACCTTGATCATGATGTCAGTGCAGCAACAGGAAAGTAACTAAGACAGATGGCAAGCGTTACACGGTTGAGAAGAGGGAGGTGGTCAGACAGGTATGCAAAGCATCCTTCTTAAATATGTTTTTTATTTATTTTTAACTTTATGTGCACTGATGTTTTGCCTGCATTCATGTCTATATGAGGGTGTCAGATCCCCTGGAACTGGAGTTCCAGATAGTTGTGAGCTGTGGTGTAGATGCTGGGAATTGAACCTAGCCCCTCTGGAAGAGCAGCCAGTGCTCTTAAGCACTGAGCCATCTCTCCAGGCCCCCAATCATCCTGCTGAGAGTGGGATGGAGACGTGGGAAGACAATCATCCCCTCCCTCCAGTCACAGACACGCAGCAGCCAAACTTCCACTTCCCTTTTTATTTCCTCTGAGACCTGTAAGAAACAGCACCGGGGAGGGGACCCGCCCTCCGGCCCCCACATCCAGTACCGACAGCATCCCAGCCCCTCCGGCAGGAAAGGCTGCCATATGCACGAATGCGTGCACACTCGGCAGCCAGCCTCCTGGGACAGTCTGCTCACTGACCCCACGAGTCTTCAGAAGGCAGCGCCACAGAGGCTGCCAGGGCAAGTGTGGAGAAAGGGCACCCCCACACTCTGGTTTCCTCCAGTCCAAGAACGTGGCCCAGTGCCGCTGGAATAGGCGCTGTCTTCAGTTAATAGACAGCTTGCTTCGGAAAATATTTTTAAAGTCTGTTTTTTGTTTTGTTTCCCTTTTTGCAAGTCCCTACAAAAATAGAACTCTTCGTATTTATAAATCCATAGCCCCTTGGCTCCACGCACACGACAGGGGTAGAAAGTCGCCGAGGCTTTCCCTCTGCTTTATCAAGCCTTTGTTGCCTGTCCTCCGAGTCCCTTGGCCTCAGGAGTCTATGTAACCACCTTGGAATCATTGGGCACCTTCTGTGGGTCTGGCGAACTGGTGGCATACTCTCTCAGGAGACGGGACCGGTAGTAGAAGAGGTAGGAAGGCAGCAGAAATCCCAGGAAGGAGAGAATCAGGAGGCCCAGGTTCACCTTTGGAGCATGGAAAGAGAAGACAACGTCAAACTAGGACTAGCAGGATGCATCCTCCTCAGGGGCTTGCCTGAGACTCCCAACATGAAGGACAGGGCAGCCATCTATACTCCAGGTCCAGGACCAGAAGAAATATGGTCAGACCCAGCAGGCACGGTGACTCTCACCAGCATCTCAGATTGTCAGCGTTCTCGGAGGTGAGAACGCTAAGTCCAGGAGGTGACAGTCAGGCCCCACAATGCAGCACTCTCCAGAGTCGGGGGACGTAGAGGGATCTATGCCTCTGAAGCCTGGCTCATGCCGGCCGGCAGAATCCCACTAGAGTGCCAAGAAGAGGCTGTCTGGCTTGGTCAAAGGAACCAGAATGGATATTTAGCCAGCCTGGAGTTCAGATGAGTTGCCACGCCCAGGACTGTGACCTTCACGAGCTCCCTCGGATCCCATCCTACTCCATGACTCATGTGTGACTTGGAGCAAAGAATCTCATCTGAGTACCTCCTTCACAGGTCTACTGTGGCAAAGACTAAGTGAAGAAAAAAAAAAAAGAAACCAGCATGCTTGGCCCAGCAACTGCTCAGCCAGCTGGGAGGAGGCTAATCTGTCACGGTTCTCAGAAGGAGGGTCCACGGCTGGGTGCCCCACAAGCAGAAATCAATGTCAGGGAAGTGGACGAGAGTTCTGCAACGAAGGGCCTTGAGGACAACAGTGGTGCCTCATGCAGGAGCAGGCCAGGCCCCTGCACTGAGCATCCCAGGCCAGGCGGAGAGGAACCCTGTTTCAAGAGTACTGAGAGTCAGGGTGAACGGGACGAGAGATACTGAATGCTGCCCCAAGGACTGTGACCAGCTTACCGGGGACCTTATTAAAACAAATACATCAGTGGAAAAAGCTCTTTCCGAGTTCGAATCCCCCAAATCCATATAAATGCTGTGTGGCAGTGGTGGTCCACTTGTAATTCCAGTCCCCTGGAGAAGACTCGTCAACTAGACTACCTACATACTCAGCTGAGTTCAGCTAAGAGACCCTGCCTCACTGAATAAGGAACAAAGTAATCAAGGGATATTCCCCAACGTCAACCTTGGGCTTCCACACGCATGTACATACACACACTCACGCCTGAGTATACTCCGACATACTTACCACACCCGTGATAAAGTTTTCAAAAATTAAACAGAATCAAGGCAGACCCCCGGAGCCAGATCAAGAGAGGCCGCTCTGAGGCTGGGAGGCGTGTGCTTTCAACTCTCTGGGAAGAATTCTGATGAGCACACAGCCAGCCAGACCCGCCTTAGGGATCTCCAAGCACCTCCTGACTGAGATGTGCAAAGAGACGTTCTGGCACATAGCAGCCCCCGCCCCTTCCCCAGCACTAGGAAGCATCCATCCCTCGAGGCCCACGTGGAGCCGGCTCTCACCCAGAAGGGGTCTCCATGCAGAGGTCCCACCATGGCCATGAAGAGCAGCTGCTGCAGCAGAGCAAACACGGCACTGATGAGGGACTGAAGGCCCGTCAGTGTCCCAAAATGATTGGATGGGAACCTATCCAGAGGGACATCCAACAGTCAGAGGCAAGACCCCCCTCCAGCCCAGCACCCATCCTGCTCCCTCCCCGGACACCACTCTGCTTTGGCCAGGAAGAATGATCCTTGAGCAGTTCAAACTCTGCCCCTACCCTTTGGTCCCTGCCCTCAGGGGTATGTTGCCACTCTGGCACCAGCAGACCGAGTTCAGCCACCTACTGCCTGTGTGGTCACTGTAAGTAGCTCAACCCCTCTGTGTCCCACTTCCTCCACTGACAGCAGGGACAGGACAAGCCTCACTGGGTTGATTCATGTTATTCTTCCCACAGATGTCTACTGAGCTCCTCCCGTGCGCAGACACTGTTCTAAGTGCTGGAGAAAAGCAATGGACCCAACAGATATCCTGTAGCAGTGGTATAAGCAAGATAAATGCATGGCTTGCTAATTAGCTAAGGAGAAAAGCTCAACAGACAAGTGGGGAAGCGCAGGGGGGAGGGGCAGGGGCTCACAAATGAAGCCGAGATGGCCAGAGGCAGCCGTGCCCAAAAGACAGACAGATACGCCCCCTGGAGAAGCTGAAAAGCTGAAACTGTAAACCTTGCAGGTAAATGGAGGAAGAACGTCCCAGTGACAGCAGCAAGCACAAAGGCCCCTCAGGAAGGAACAAACTTAGGGTTTGTTTGTTCATAAGTTGGCTCTTGAGGCTGAAGCAGAGTGACAGGGAAACGGGGAAAGGGAGAGGCAAAGAGGCCCTAGCCCCAGATCTTTAGGAACTTTGACCCTTCTGGAACGAGAGGAGATGGGACACCACATGTGATATGAAGAGTGGTGGTCCCTAACTAGGAGAGTGAGGAGGTGGCCGGTGGCGCACGCCTTTAGTCCCAGCACTCAGGAGGCAGAGGCAGGAGGGTCTCTGAGTTCGAGGCCAGTCTGGTCTACAGTGCAAGCTCCAGGACAACCAAGGTTACACAGAGAAGCAAAAACAAACAAACAAACAGGAGAGCAGAGGAGACACCAGCTAGAGGTGACGCAGATTTGCAAAGGCCCATGCTTGAGACGCCAGTGGGTTGGAGTGGGACTGGAGTAGTCAGGGTTGGGAAACCAGATGCGGGGCACATGAAACGTGGGGTCGAAAGGATTGCAGATACCCTGGACATGAGTGTTCAGTGAGAAGACATCAAAGGCAACTGCCAGGCATTGGCTGGGATAGTGCAGGAGGAGAGGGGCTGCCCAGAACCTTCCAGGGAAGGGGCACTGCATGATGTGATCCATGCAGAGAAATCTCGCAACAGTGCCTTGCAGTTGGAATGAGAAGGGACCCAGGATTGGTCATTGGGAGGAACACTATAAGAAATCTGTACGAGACAGGCATGAGGAGGGAGGCCTCAACCCAGACCCAGAACCAAAAAGTTCATCAGACCAGGCTTTCCAATTTTCTTTGGGAAAGACATCCATACTTTGGCATCTCTGTGAATGGGGTTAGGCTTTCTATAATCGCTCTGGCTAAGAATCCCTAACTATTCAGGCAAAGCCCCAGAATGCAACATGGTCCATGTGACTCACACTGCAGCGTAGAGACCTCCGCAGGCCGAGTGGAAGAAACCACGAACCATGGTGTGCAGGACAAAGGTCACCAACTGAAACCCAAGAGAGAGAGAGAACGGGGTCAGAAGGTCAAGGACATGGGCCTTGCTGGGTCATCTATACAGTTCTACCCTGACCAAACCCCCACCAACATAATCTACTAGGCACGCCTCCTGGAGAACCCGGGGACAGACCTGGAACAGAGGCACGCTTCTGGAGTACACCGGCACCGGCAGAGCATTCCCACGGGAGAAGGGTTAGAAACGGAGGGAGGAAAGCAGGTACCTGCAGGTGTAGGTTACTGATGAGGCAGGTGATGCCAAAACCCACAAGCAGAATGTTGGTCAGGGTGAAGGCATTGATGGCATTGGTGAGCTTCTGGATCTTTCGGTAGCGTGGTCTGGTGAACTTGGTGGTAGTCCCATCCCTGAAAAGAGCAGGTAGTCACTGGCCGCTGCCTGGAACTCCGGGAAGCTCCTTGGTACCAGCCTGGCCCCAACCCCTGCTGGTGCGACTGCAGAGTTAGGAAAGCAACAAAGGCAGAAAACCATTTCTGTGTCTAGTGAATGCTGGCCTTGCAAACATAAGAATCTGAGTTCTAGCCCCTAAGCCCCCTGCTTGAAAACAAATCTAGGCATTGCTAGGAATCACAGTGCACACTTTAACCCTGGCACTCAGGAGGCAGAGGCAGGTGGAGCTCTGTGATTTCAAGGCCAGCCTGGTCTCTATAGTGAGTGCTAGACTGTGTCTAGAAAATAAATCTGGGCACAGTGGTATATAGCTGTAAACTCAGTGTTGGGGAGGTGGAAACAGGTGGTCCCTGGATCTCACATGCCTGCCAGTCTAGCCTTCTGGGCAAGCTCCAGGTCAATGAGCGAACCTATCTCAAAAACCGAAAACCAGCATCTGAGGATCAACAGCCAAGGTTGTCCTCTGGCTTCTACACGCGCATGCATGTTCAGGCATGCACATACACCCTCACCTGTAAAAAAGGAAAGCCATTTCTCCATAAGTGTGGTTCCCTTCCTAACTAGACACAAACCAACTTGAAGAAGGGGCACCTAAGGTGTAAATTGACAGGCCTACACCTAGAATGTAGATTGTCTAGAAGCCCAGGAATTGTCAGGGCAAGTGTCCCAAGTATGTCCCATATACTCTGAGGTCAGATTACAGATGAGAAGGGATTCCTCATATCAGCTACCCCACCAGCCTGAACAAAAGCAGGTGCTACTCTGGGCACAGCTTGGCATGACTCCCCAGAAATCTCCCCCTTTTTGGCATGGCCAAGAGCTCTGGGGTCAGCTCAGGAAAACGGACAGTAGGCTGGGACGAGCCCACAGTAGGCTGGGACGAGCCCAGGCTGTGGGCTTACCACATCAAGAACAGAAGGTAAAGAGAGAAGGCTGGAGATCAGGAACAAAGGGAAACCACCGGGTCCATCCTTTGATGCCTTTTCTCCCAGCCCCACCCCACCCCCCACATTCTCAGGACAAAAGCAAATCAGGAGTCCTGAGTTCAAGATCCAATTTCAGTCTTCAGCCAGCAAGATACCCACGATAATCCGGGCCTTCCTCTACGACACCAGGCTTACTCTGTGACCACACACTATGACATAATAGCAGCAGTTACTACTAAGACAATATTACAAAAGACACAACAGCTACATGTCTCCCCTCTCAGAACCCTTTCTGTCAGGAAGCCATCTCTGCCATATCCAAAGAAGCCCTGATACAGGCCACACTGGCAGGCTCTGAAGTCCATGCTCAGTCACACAAACACGCCTGGAAGCAGTCCTCCAACCCAGGCAATATTTCATATGGTACAGCTATGGCAGGGAGATAGAACACAGCCTTAGGAGAAAGCCCAGGTCAGATCCGCGCAGCTAAGGCATTCCCAGACTCCCCACCCTCAGCAGCTGCATGGAGCAGTCAACATTTGTCCTTTGGAGACAAGGCAATGCATCTCACAGCAGCAGGGAGGTAATAAGCCAATCCTCTCTTTTTCTAGCCTTTGTTTTAAAATTGTCCCTCTGTGTAGCCAAAGTAGGTGAAGCACGACGATGTAGCCCAGGCTGGCCTCAAACTCACAGCAACCTCCTGCCTCAGCCTCCTGTTTTGATGACAGGCATAAGTCTCCAAACTCAGACACACTTAAGAATGTATGCTCTATGACATTGGTTCAGGAGCCTGCTGTATTGTCCCGGGCTGGTTATTTAGTGGTACAACCCAGGTCTCTGCTTCTTCATCTGCCCAGGGAGGGCCATCATGAGCTCAGACATGCTGTGGGACAGATACCCAGCCCTCAAATATGGGTCTTCTTATGCCAAACAGACCACGCCTCCTCCAGCCTGTTTCCCTTATCTGAAAACCAGAGAAGTGCTTTCTCAGACCCCTTGGAGAATGAAGTGAGATGTTGTATGGGCAGACGTGGAGGGAATGAAAACTGTTGTCTGGGCTCCTGTTAGCGCCACCCTGTGGGTCACCTGGTATCTCCAAAGGAAGCACTCTCACTCAGGGCGCCCTCCGTCGGGTCATCCACACAGTCCTTGATGCGCCAGTCCATGATGTAGCCAATGAGCGGGCAGGTGAGAAGACACAGCAGCTGCATGACCCCAAAGATGGAGGAGTAGAACTCAACTGGACAGGAACAGAAGCGGGGTCAGGATGCCAGCAGCTCCGTGGACACCGCCACCCACCCCCAGCAGAGGAAGACAATGCCCAAACAGCCTCCCTCTGACCCTACGAGAATGAGTCCTGTCCAAGGAACGGGGCATGGCAGCGTGAGTACGGGCCAGGGCCCTGCCTTTATCTCCCTACCTGTCTCTTCAACCTTTTGTCTCTGCTCACCCTTCTCTGTGGATAGAGAAGAGACATGGTGAAGGGATGCTGAGCCAGATGACCCTCTCGTCCCATCCCTCACCGCCCCCAATCCCCCCCACACACAGCCTCACCATGCTCCCGGCCACCAGTCACCAGGAACTCCAGTATCTTGTTCATGGCAGCCATGTAGAACATGACCCGCAGCTGGGTCATGCCCATGGTGAGCAGGCTCCACAGGAAAATGGGGGAGAAGAGGCTCTTGCGAAAGGGGACAGATTCTGGGGAGACAGAGGGTGGGAGGTCAAGCCCCTAGGCCTTCTATTTCCCAGCTTATATGGGTCTGGTGGTGCTAAGACATTGGCTGTGTGGCCCTAGCGTGTCTCTTCTGAGGCGAAACGTTCAAGTGCACTATCCTCCAAGAGCCTGCCAAGCTCTGTGACAGCCTCCATAGGGCCCTGTCAGGTGACCTCTAAATGCTTCCCCTGTCCCTGTGTTAGCAACATCTATGAAGCAGAAGCCACATACTTGACAAGCTTTATTTTACCAAATCAATTTTTGGGGGGGTTTTGTTTGTTTGTGTTTTTTCGAGACAGAGTTTCTCTGTGTAGCTTTGTAGACCAGGCTGGCATGGAACTCTCACAGAGATCCGCCTGCCTCTGCCTCCCAAGCGCTGGGATTAAAGGCATTCGCCACCACTGCCAGGCCCAAATCAAGTTTTGTGACAACCTCCCTCCCCTCTTTGAGACACTTTCCCCCATTTTACAGGTAAGGAAACTACTGCCCGGGCAGATAAATGGCTTGCCTGAGCTCACAGGGCTGAAGTAGCAGGGGGACCTACTCTTAACCATCCTCCTATAAGGATGAGCAGGGGAGATAATTCATCTTACAACTGGACCCATTTTGTGCCGTATGACGAGCTTGTTTTGGCCATGGGGTCATCCAGCCCTCATAACTAACCTCCCTGTTGGGTGATGGTATAAGAGATGAGCAAGGCAAGGGTGAGGACAAATGACAATGTCACACAATGGAAAACAGGACCCAAACTCACACCTTCCCACTCCACAGCCTGTGCTCCATCCCCAATCGTGTAACTGAGTCCCAGAGGGAGCTAAGGGACATTTGGAAGTGAACTTCAGGTTGGTGCGTCTCCTCCTATGGCCAGAAGGGGGTGCAAGCATGCCAGACATCTGAAAGCACAGCCTGCAAGCTCTCTGACTTGGTTATGCAGGAATCAACAGGCTTCCCCTACCCTCACCCAGAGGATCCAGCAGGGTACCCCTGAATCTGAATTTCCCAGCCCTCGCTGAGCTTTGGTTTCTGCATCCACAACATCCACAGAGGGTGTTATGAAGACTAAGGAGGGATGAGAATGCACCCTACCCCCTCCCCAGGCTAGAGCCTGACCAGACACTCACTTTCATGGTGTTTTTCTGAAGCACCAGGGACGTCCTGGGATGAAATAAAGGTATCAGCCCCCTCCTCCAGGCTGGGAGCCTTCTGACTCAGCCGCTGGCCCACGATGGTTACGTGGGTGTAGAAGCGGTCACCTGTGATCTTATGGTCCAAGGCTAACCCAATGAATTTGATCTTCTTCCTGGCAGCAGTCAGACCAGAGCATATGTGAGCTAGCTGTGCAGAGCCAAACTTCAACCTCTAGGCACATCCCAGCCTGTCCAAGGGCACTGAGCAAGCTGTATCTAGCACCCACATACCTAGTAATAGACTACTGCTGCCCGTCTCTCTTGCTCGGAGCCTGGCTTAGGCACCCCCTAATACACATACCCAGTCAATGAAGGGTGGAGGAGTGTTTGTCTCTTGGCCTATTTCATGGAGGAGGTGGCATAACAACTCCAAACACTGGCTCAGCTAGGTCCCCTCCAAACTTCTTTCCAATGCTAGAACCTTTAGCAAGTCAGTCTTCCACTAATAGAGTTAATAACGGCATCCTCATCAGTATACAGCCACTTGGGAGCAAGTACAGTGTATAGCATACAGCAGGTACTCAATAAATGTCAGCTATGTGACTATTACCTTTTCTGTGCTAGGCTTCTCAGCACCGCCTCCTGCTGTTCATTAACTGAAAGGGGGCTGGACAAGGCTAGCACTGGGGTTGCCATCCACAAAAGACAGTGTGTTAACTTGGCAGCTTATTGTTTGGTTCCCATGTGACATTTAACACAATTTCAGGGGTGGTGGTGGAGTCTCCTACTCTGACCTTCTCTTCCAAAGCCAGAGAAAATGTTACCATCAATAACAAAGCACATGATGACTACCTACTATGTGCCATCTCTGCTATTAAAAAAAACAAAAACAAAAAAACACCCGTGAGCAGGCGGCTTGGGTGCAAAAGCTGGTCTGGGAAGCCTGAGGCCGTTTACAAAACTGAATTCCAAACCCAGCTCTAAGGTCAACGTTGATTCTGTCAATGACATCATTGACTGAACCCTGGCGGCCTCAACCCTCTACTGCAGGGGGCAGGGGGGCAGGAGGTGGGGGAGAGGGGAGGAGGCGGGGGGGGGTGCATGGGTCCACTTCACACTCCAACCTCCTCTCCCAGCCTCTCACGTGTAATCAACTTCCTCGGGGGCAGGAAAGGCTTCGGCAGGCCAGTTGAGAGCACAGTTCAGAAAGATAAGGCAGGCCAGGCCGGACCAAGTGAACATGATGACCATGAAGGATACTCCAGCGTCGTAGATCAGCTGTTGGGGAAGCATAGGCCATGGAGGAAGCCAGCTCGCTCAGGCCCCACAAAGGCAGAACCCTTGGAGGACTGGGGCCTCTGAGGTCTCTTCCGTCCCATTCCTTATACCCAGTTTGCAGGTGGAGAAAACAAAGCCAGAAATTAAAAGTCAGACCCAGAAAGCCTGCCATGCTGTCCCTTCCTTTATCCAAGCTCTGCGAAAGGAGCGTGGAGTCATTCTTCCAAAGCCCCGAAGGCGCCTGCCACCCTCACATGCCTAGGAAACCTCAACTGCCACCTTGGAAAGGAATGCCAAATTTTGCCCATGACTTCTTAAAAATGCCTATTTTTTTTTAATACACAAAAGGTGTTTCATATCATATGCACAGGGAAATGAATGCTCTAGGTTTAGCTGTCCCATTTCCTCACAGAGAGGCAAACCCAACCTGAGAAGCCTTATCTCACGGCTCCCAAGTGCACACAGGTGCACCTGCTCCGGGGAGGTGGGGTAAGCTGGCAAGCCTTTAAACCCAGAACAAAGAGGTTCTGAGTTGACTGGGATCCAGTGCAAGCGTGACAGCCCCTCTGATAAGAGAACTGTCACCAGTTGTCCTCCCTGACAACCTCCTACAGAGAGCTCTGGTCACTGTGTGGGAGAAAACCTCCGCTCTTCCAGGAACTTGGGCCTTAGGCTCTTCTTTCTGGGGCCAAGACAAAGCTTCAATAGACAGCACCCCTTAAGCATGTAGGGGTGACATAGGGTTCCTCAAGCTTACCCACTCCAAACACAAACGTGCACAAAACAAACAACGTAACTCCTCCAGTCAACTCTGAGGAACAACGGCGTGACACAGTGGAAACAGTACTTGGACTACTCCACAACGGAGAAGCAGCAGAGTCCTCCAGCTGGCCCCAAGCTCAGAGCTCAGGCCTCCCGCTCCCCAGGTCCACCAGGCTGGCCTGACCAGGATCTACTCTGGCATAGACTTGCTTTGTGACCTTACACCAAGTTACTCAGCCGCTCCGGCAGGGAGATACAGCCCAAACATCTGGCCTTCTGGCTTTAAAAGCACCACTCACCCTGCCCCGTCCGATTCCAGTGTCAAGGCAAAAAGACAGCCCAGGGGAATAGGGAAATGGTTCAGTAGGTAAAGCTTGAACTCCCATCACACATGTAAAGGCAGAGTGTAGCAGCACACACCTGCAACCCAGGGTGGACTAGGTGTGGAAACACATAGATCCCAGAGGGCTTACTGGACAGCTAGTCTAGCTGAAACCGTAAGCACTTTTGGAGCCGTAAGTGCTTTGTTCAGTAAGAAACCCTGTTCTAGAAAATAAGATAGAGAGTAACAGAAGAAGACCCCATATCAACCTCTGGCTGCTGCATGTACAAGCATAGGTGAGTCCAACTGTAACACACACACACACACACACATGCACACACGCACATGCACACACGCACATGCACACAGTGAAAACAGAAAAAAGACAGCCCAACCCTACCCAAGGGTTCATACCTTGATTCCAGGGAACGTGATGGCAGACGACGCATAGGAACCAATCATGAGGGCCATGAAAGTGGAGCGTAAGTTCCCAAACATGTTGGGCAGCTGCGGGAGAAGGGCCGCTCTTGTGAGCTGGTGATACGCTAACACCATCCCGAGCTCCCCTCTCTTAGCGCTCCATAGAAAAGCTCGGAGGCTCCAGCCTGGTGTTTCTCAAGGTGAACTCCAGGAATGGTGGCCCCAGGAGACCCGCAGGAAGATGCACACTGGGGATGCATCCATTCCGACCCCCTCTAACACACTTCCAATGTACCTGGACACCTAACGGGGTTCCAGAAATATCCCCGAGGAGAAACTTTAACCCTGTCTCATCCCAGGATGGCCCCGGGGCTTTTGATCATGGAACCCCTTTATTCAGTGACACCTCTGGATAACCCCCGGAACAGGTGTTAAGAAGCCCTGATCTAGGGGCAGGAGAGCTCACTGAGATTCAATTTTCAGCACCCACACGGTTGCTCACAACTGTCTATAGTTCCAGTTCCAGGGGATCTGACCACCTCTTCTGGCCTCTGCAGGCACCAGACATGCATTGATGCACTGACGTACACATATATGTGACAGAAATAAATTTAATAATCTTTAAAAAGGAAACACGGATGTAGTCCAGCTTGTGTCTAAAAGGAGAAAACGGAAGCTGTGAAGGAAAGCAGCCCTCAAGCTCACAGACATAAAGGCATCCTTCCTGTTCTGTCCCCATCTAGGCTGTGTCTGTGGATGACACTAACACAAAGGTGACCTGTAATCCTCTCTTGGGGCTCAAATACCACAGCCCACGGGGTCTGACTAACCAGGATAAATCATGGAACGACCAAGAAGGTAAGGGTGACTCGGAGGTAGTTCTGATGTCCAAACAGACCCAGAATGCCGGCCAGCAAGGAATTAACTGATGGCCATGTGTTCCGCTCACTAACAGTGTGCCTGGCCCTCAGAGAAACGGAAGGCTAAGTCCTCTGATCCTCTGTGTATCTACTCCCTTAATCCCACTATCCTCCAGGCCTAGGAGATAACATAGCTGGATAGGACTTTAGGTGACATACAGAGACCATAAGAACAGAGGCTCTGTCAAGGGACCTCAAATAGGGATGAGAAGTAAAGTATTTAAACAGAGAAGAGAGCTGTTCTTGAACCACAAGGGAATACAGTTAGGCGAGCCCAACTCCCATTAGAACAGAGGTTTCTCTAGCGCCCTCTATCTGCCATGCACCCTGCCTAGGACACCGGGAGGATTCCAGGACTTAGATCCCTGTCCCTCAAGGGTCAAAGAGGTTCTGTTTCAGCCTAGCACTACCCGGAGCTAACCATAGGATCGCCCAGGAGGTAGCATATTGGCGGTAGTTAGCGCCTACTGGCGGTCTGAAACAGCAAAAGGTCAGGGGCTGAGCTAACAAGTGGTGGGGCGGGGCGGGGCAGGCGCCAGGCCATCTCATTGGCTGGAGATGAGGCGATGACCTCAGAGGAGCGCAGACTGGCTGGCCCGCCAATCCCCTCCACTACCCAGGGCAGGGTCCAGGTCAAGCCTCCTGCTCCAGCCCCAGAAGAGATTTAGAGACCTGAGCCAATTTGCACAGCGGGAAGGGGTTGCTGTGCAGAGGGGTGGGTCGGAAGGGATCAGCTCCCTTGAAAGTTGTGAAATGTCCCCAGCTGCAGTTAAAGGCAGCTGCTGGGATGAGAAACTCAGCCAAAACATCCAATTTGGCCGCATCAAAGATAAACAACCAGAAATGGTCCAACGGGAACTTTCCCTTCCCACCCCCACCCTGCTAAACTTTTAACCCACATACCCACAGACATACATAACCGTATACAATAAAACAAACTCACACGGATAGGCAATAGGCGGAGTCACACGGAAAGGTTAGTTCTGTGGGTCAAAGATAGCTAACTATTGGGAAATTCACACGGGTCCACTCCACAAATGAGTTTGCCACACATGTCCTTTCACACACACTCCCGTCCGTCTAATGCGGCAAAAGACCCACGTGGCTGGGCCGCCCCGTCACCCTCAGGACCACTTCACCCAGTTAAGTTTTCTTCCAAATAGCTATGGCTGCTGACACGATTTATGGGCTTCCTTGCTTATTGGGTCTTCTGATCCACCCCTGCCTGGAGCCCATATGGAAGCTTCTGGGAGACGAGGACATAGTCCTGTTTGTACTGTAGGCTCCGTGCAGCAGGCTCAGTACACACACACAAAGTCTCACCCACGCACAGCTCCATGCCTACCGTTGGCTCCCACCTGCACGGTTTCACACTCGGGCACATGTTCTGGGCTACTCGTCATCCTCTCGCTGGATTCTACCGTTATTTTTATTTATGTGTCTGAGTGTATCTGTGTGTGCCATGTGTGCGGTCCCCTTGAAGGCCAGAAGAGGGTGTCAGTCTCTCTGGTGCTGGAGTTAGAGGCAGTCGTGAGCTGTAGGACTCTGGACCGACCGCTGCAAGAACAGCAAATGCTCTTAACTCCTGAGCCACCTCTCCAGCCCCGGCTACTCTCACTCTAACCCCACCCACTCCCAAGTGTCTGGATGCCTGCCAGGACGTGTGGGTCATACTCACAGTAAGTGAGGTAAACGTTAGGCAGATGCCAGCAAACCCATTCAAGGACAGTGCCAGGAATATCAACGGAGACAGAACTGGGAAGAGAGAGAAGAGGGCAGATGAGGGTATTTGTGGAGAGAGAGAAGAGGGCAGATGAGGGTATTTGTGGAGAGAGAGAAGAGGGCAGATGAGGGTATTTGTGCAGAGAGAGAAGAGGGCAGATGAGGGTATTTGTGGAGAGAGAAAAGAGGGCAGATGAGGGTATTTGTGGAGAGAGAGAAGAGGGCAGATGAGGGTATTTGTGGAGAGAGAAGAGGGCACATGAGGGTATTTGTGGAGCCACAGGCGTCCACGGCAGGAGCTGGGGTCAAAACCCGCCTTCATCCCACCCATTCTAGAGAAAGCCCATGAGGGCAGACTGGGTCACCTTTAGTGTCCCGAGAGGCCAAGGCCATGAGCGTACAGGATGCAGCAAAACAGGCACTGCAAGGACAGAAAAGCGGGGCATAATTTGTTAGCCTCCCCTCCCCTGCATCATCTCCCCGGCCCTGAACGTCTCCGAAATCCAGCCACCTCACCTGCCCAGCAAGCGCAGGGGCCGGGGCCCAAAACGATCCATGAGAATCCCCAGAGGCAGTGTGGTAGCACTCAGCAGGAAGGAGCCAATAGTGAAGCCCAGGTTGAGCATCTTGTCCTGCTGGTCACAGCTTGGCCACTGGTGCTGTTCATCTTGGGTGGTATTGGTCCCGTTCTCAGCTGAGGAGGGAATGGGAGGGCTCAGCACATAAAACAAACAGGGAAACAGCCTGGCCCAGCAGTCCTGCCTTCCAATTCAGGCCTCTGATTCGAACCAACCAGGAGTTCCCGGAAGTGATGTAGAGCCTGTATACTCTGTCTGGGTGCTCATGAAGGACAGTAGTTAGCATCTGGCCCTGAGAAAGTCACACACGTTCTCAATCGGAGGCTTTAGCTAGCTCAGTTGAGAAAGTGGACATCCAAGTACGTACCAGGTTATAACAGTCACTGGAGAGCACCAGGGGGATACTCCAAACAAGAAGCAAAATCAGTGGCTGGTTCTTTAATGTGTGCAACAAGGATGCACATAAAAAGTAGAGGGAGCCGCAATAAATGACATTCTGATGACAGCTAGTACCGTTCAGCATCTAACTATGTTCCAGGCACCGCTCTGCACAGACCCTGGAAGCCCCCAAGAGTCCATTAGTAAAACACCCCACCCCCCACACGATGGCACCAAAGTGCTCCCTTCTGGGGCCCTTCAGGTGGGAACTTGAGAGATTGGACAAGGTAAAGCAAAGGGCCCGTAAAGGGGACAGAGGGTGACTTTACTTAACTCTGTGCACTGAGCCATGAGGTGGCTGCCTCTGAACTGTTTCTGGGTAGTCCTGCCAGGGGAAAACAGGGCAGTACCTAGCAGCCTCCCCCACCTGACTAGCTGTGGAGTCATGGCCAGGGAAACTCCCTCAGTCTGTGCCTCGGGTCCCTTGTCTATTAACAAGGGCTGAGACTGAGCAGCCGCAGCTGGAGACAGTGAAGGGAGTTCTGCACAGTTCCTGGCCCAGGGGAAAGGGCCGAGGCACATTCCAGAGCTCTTGGAGCAGCCGAGAGTGGGGCTGAGCACAGCCCCACAGGATCGCACCCTCAGAGTGGAAGCCGTGCGAAGGCTCGCACTAGGAACAAATGGATGGTGACTTAAAGAGGGAAGTGGGCTGTTTGTAGTGACCCATGGATGGAATCCCAGCCCTCAGACGGTTGACACAGGAGGACTGCCTTGCAGTCAGCCTGAGCTACACATCGAGTTCCAGACCAGCCTAAGTCATGTGTGAGATTCTGCAGAAACATTAACTGAAAAGACAAAAGTGGTGAGTTCTGCAAAGAGAACAGAGGAGTATGGCTATGCCTGGGTACTGGGAAAGACGGTGGCCCTTGACCCTGACTTCAAGTAACCTCAAGCTGCCAAAGGACCTACAGGTAGCACAAGATAATGAGATCTGTGTATTAACATAAAAAGAACATAAAGATCGGTCAGATCATAAGAGCAGGCTACCAGAAAAGGAAGTGCCCTGGGCAGTACCGACCACATTGGGAGGCTAGAGAAAGGGCTAAGGCCCCTGGAGGAAGCACTTAGGGGGTTAGACCATTCATTCAGCCTTTGGGGGTCACACTAACCCTCTTGCTTAGCTGTCTTTATGATCACCATCCATGTCTCCGCTGGGTTTGTTTGTCCACGTGGGTTTATTCTACACCTGCTTACTGGACATTTGCTGTACACCAGCACTATGCTGGAGCAGTGAGTTTTAAAAAAGAAGAAACAGAAGGACAATTCAGACCAAAGGCCACAAACAGATGACCACCACGGATTCTCTTTCTACCCATGTTTTGCTAGACTGCCAGTAACTTGAGTTGGGTGCCATGTTAAATAAAAACCCCGATTTCTAGACCACTAGAAATCTGGTACCTCAGCTGGACATGGTTGTATGCAACCACAGTCCCAGCTACCCAGGAGGCTGAGACAAGATTGCTTGAACCCAGGAGTTCGGGGCCAACCTGACCAACATAGTAAAAAGAGCGGGAAAAAGAGAGAGAGACAAGGAGAATGGGAATAAAGCCAGAAAGATCTAGTTGTTGCTGGCCTCTTTTGTCAGGGCTGTCCTTCTTGAGCGGGCCTACATCTGTCTCACAGCTCCCAGATGCTAGTATCTCACACCTGCCCCCCTGCCTCACTTATTACCATCCTCCTGCCCCTATATGACAGTTGAATTTGTAGCCCCTGAGTTAGACATTGTCCCTGACCTTTAGTCTTTCATAATCAAATGACAAGTTCTCTCCCAAATAATTCCACTAGCTTGCAGAAGAAAAAAATACTTTGTGGCAAGCTGATCCAAGCAAAATCTCACTTCATCTTTACAACAACCCTAAAAAGTTAATACAGTGGCCTCTGTTACAGATGAGGCTCCTAGAAGCAAAAGCTCTCAGCCATCCAGCAGCCTACAGTTGTCTCCAATTCAAACTCAAAAGAATTTCCAGAGCAGCAGAGATTCGCCACACCCCCATCCTAGCTGTCCCACAGGCCAGCTTGGAAACTTTCCCAAGTATATGCTAATACCAGTGAATATGTGTACTCTACTGCAGGATCCAGCCCAGCGGGCTGCTAATGGTCACTCAAGGCCCACTAATATGTAAGTTCTTCTAGCTTAACCAATCAACTTCTTTCTTGTGAGTTCAAAATGAGCTAGCTCCTGAAGCCTGATCGCTCTGAGTGGCTGGTTAAAGAACTTGCATCCCAGGGAGTCATAGCAGAATAAGTTTTTGGCATCCAACTGCCCACTTTCACAGATGGATGATGCATGAGAGGAGAAAGAGAAAGCCCTCAGTGAAGGAGGCTGCTGGGTTGACAATCCAGGGAAAGCAGGTGGCCACCACTACAGCACAGCCCTTGCTTGCTCCTCATTAGCTGGATGATCTGGGTACATCACAGTCGGCTGCGCACATGACACGGACATTCAAAGTGGGATTAGGCAGTACATGGACTGACTTCTGAGGTTTCAGTTATTAGCTATTTGTGCATTAGAAGCACGCATGAATATATGTATTTATTAGGAAAGTGCATGTGCGTGCACGTGTGTGTGTGTGTGTGTGTGTGTGTGTGTGTGTGTGTGTACAGACAACATCAAGCCCAAGGCTACATCACACTTTAAATGACAGTAACTACGGCACCTAGAAATGATAAAATTCCAAAGGCGGCTTGTAAATAAACGATCGTGTCTGTGAAGCCATGGGACCATGGTTAGGCAGACACCTGTAGTCAAATCCTGGCCTCTCTAGCTATGCTGCTGAAATTCTCTGAGGCTTTGTCCCACCTTTGAAAGGGGGACAGTGACCTGAAACACCTGGATCTGAGGATGGGCTGAGTTCCAGACATGCAGATCAAACTTAAGATGATTCAGCATTCTTTGTTTCCTAATTCTTGCTTCCTCATGACGTTTTCCTGATGGTGACATAGTTATACCAACAAAATACTAAGGACTAAGTTTTGGCTGGTAAAGTATTGTCTGTGTCACTGGGAATGTAATGTTGAAGCCAAGTCCTCTGCTCCAGAGATAAGAAGTTAAAAGACAGCCAGGCAGTGGTGGCGCTTGGGAAGCAGAGCCAGGCAGATCTCAGTGAGTTTGAGACCAGCCTGGTCTACAAAGCCAGTTCCAGGACAGCCAGGACCATCCCACAGAGAAACCCTGTCTCGAAAAACAAACAAACGAAGGTTAAAGGCAGGCCTGATGATAAATGGAGAAAAAGGAGTAGTCCCCTCAGAATGAGACCCCACCCAGCTAGTCCTGCAGCCTGTGAAAGGGAAGGGAATTAGTGCCTTAAAAAGCACCAAGGAGTCAAAGCCAAATGCAAATGTAAGGGGGGGGCCAGGTTTCAGCCCCAGCAGGCAGCAGAACTTGGCAGCTTCAAGCCCATGGTTCAAGCAGGATACCGGTTAAGGGATTCAGGAATCTTTCTCCCTAGTTAAGGAAAGCCATTGAGACAAGGCGTGTGGCACGAAGAGTCTCCCCATGGAGGTCCAGAGAGACCATTTCGTGAAGCTGTGAAATTAAAACCTGGTTGCATTGGAGACCCCCAAGATGTTGGAAACGCCAGAGCTATGCGATGTCTGCCAAGGAGAGCTGCTAATAGGGAGAGGAACCAGCCCAAGAGAGAGAAGTGTGTTGCAGTCAGCCAATCTAGAAGAAGCGGGATATCGGAAGAGCTCTGTGGTGACTGACATGAAGTCACAGGGTTTGCAGCTTGCGCTGCTGGGTTTCAGTCTTGCTTTGGTCCAGTATTTCCTCCTTTTTGGAATGGTAATATGAATTCTGGGCTGTTGTGTGTCTTTTTTTATTTTACTGGGGTTACAGTTAAAGAGATTGCCTTAAGTCAGAAGAGACTTTAAGTGTTGAGACTTCTATAGGCCACGGGGACTTGTGAAGTTGGACTGAAGGCATTTTGCATTACGATGTGGCTCAAAGCCGAGGGGCCGAGGGGTGGAATGCGATGGATTGAATGAGAACGGTATTTGAAGGTTTGGTTCCCAGTTGGTGGAACTGCTTCTGAAGGATTAGGAAGTGGGTCAATCGGGGTGGGCTTTGAGGTTGCAAAAGCCCATGCCAATACCCAGTGTGACTCTCTCTGCCTCCTGCCTGTGGGTCAGATGTGAACACTCAGCTACTGCTCCAGGGCCATGCCTGCCTGCCTGCCTGCCTGTTGCCATACGCCCCGCCATGATGGCCATGGAGTCACCTCTTAGACTATAGGCAAGCCCCCAGTTAAATGCTTCCTTTTATAAGCTGCCATGGCTATGGTGTCTCTTCACGACAACAGAACAGTAACTAAGACAGCTGGCTTCTTCCAGAGCAACCCTCAGCTCTGGGTGGTAGGGACACACAGGCTATTCCCCTGAGGCCTTGTAAGGAAGTTGGATGGTCATAACAGTGGTGAGTCCTCACTCTGCACCCTCCTCACTGAACTCCAGGTACTGAGGATGGAGCCCACAGCTTCACATTGTCAGGGAACACTGTGGCTCCCAGCAACAGTTTTTTCCCCTGCTTACCAGCTAGGTGACCTTAGGTGCATTGCTAAGCATCTCCTGGTTGCAGGTTTCTCTCCCCCAAAATGAGGGTATAACAATACTTATGTCACAGATTTATAATGGCAAATATTAGCCATTATTAGCTAATTAGTTTTGTTTTGTTATTTTGTTAGTGTGTCGTGAACTGAGAAGGCCCTGCCTAGATTTTGAGTAACTGTCCCCATTAGGTCCCACCCCTGAGTATATATCAGGGGGAAAAGGTCCCCAAAACAGACAGTGTGACCAAGGAACACCAAAGCCTGTACTAAGGTCAACCTGAGTAATGAGCCTCACATTTGCTGAGTTCTTCAACTGTTTGTTAAACAGTGTCATTTGCATCTCATATTGTTCTGTGGCAAGAAAAATAACAAGTATCCAGATGGAGACCACTACAGAAAGTCACAACCAATCAAAATGCAGAAACAAATAACCATGAGGTGTCTAGCCCCAACTGGTCCATCTACCACACAACAACTCCTGCACGTAAGGCTCAAGGATCGTACTGGAAGAGGAGACAGAGGGTTTTAAGAGCCAGAAGAAGAGGTTTGCTGTGACACTGCATCTCCTAGAGATGTCAGCGAGGACTCATGATGAATGAGGGAGACACCAGGAAGCAGAGAGGGTGCTGCTTCCTGGTCAGACAGCATGAGCAAGACAGCCGAGGAGGCGCCATCCCATCCACCAGCCGCAGAGCCCCTTAGACAAGGGCATGGGGAGAGATGCTGTGCACTGCTCTCTGAAAGTGCACAAAGTGTTCTGGGGGGAGGATAAGAGTTCACCTAGTTTACCACCAGTGATCACAAACAGCCAGGCCTAACCACACACCCACTTTCCAGCAACTCAAAACAGCAGGCCCGTACCTTGTAAGATAAAGGATCTAAATGTAAGAGCCAAAACCACAAAACTAAGAAAACACAGGTGCAAATCTTTGTGACCTTAAATTTAGCCAACGGTTTCTTAATGTTGGAGTGCCAGAATAAAAATAAAATAGGCAAATAGGATTTTATCAAAATTCAAAAAGGATGTGCATGAAAAAATGTTTAAAAAAAAGAAAGAAAGAAAACTATATAAAGGTCTGGGTTCTAGAGTATAAAGAACTCTTATCCTTCAATAACGAAAAAACAGAACTAGGAGTATAGCTCTGTGGTAGACTGTATATATGCTTAGCACGCGTAAGGCCCAGGGTCCAATCCTTAAAAAACAAACAAACAAATGACACAACTTAGAAACGGAAGATACAACTGAATAGATGTTATCCCAGAGAACATGCCAGTAAAAACACACAAAAACATTCAACCTCAGTAACCATTAGGGAAATGCAAATTAAACAGACAACAACCGTTGCTGAGGATGTGGAGAAACTGGAACGCCTCATACACTGCTGGTGAGGATTTAAAATGTGATAGTCCAGTAAGTCCACTCCAAAACAAATACGCAGACATGGGAGTGAGTATTGTCATCAACAACCCAAAGAGTATAAATAGCCCAGATGCCTATCAACTAACAAAGAAAATGTAGCCAGTACACACGATGGAGAGTTAGTCAGCTGTAACAAAATAAGGCCTATATGTTGAATAAGGATGAGCCTAGAAAACATGCGAAATGAAAGGAACCAGCCACAAAGACAAGATTCCATGTACAGGGAATGTTCCGATTAGGTACAGCTGTTGTTTACCACAGCCAGCCTGTGACAGAAAGCAGACGAGTGACTGCCTAGAGAGAGAACGAGGGGGGGTGTGCTGCTAATGGGTAGAGGGTTGATAAAGTAAATGCTCTAAAACTTGTGGGGATGACCATGCAATACTAAATACACTAGAACCTATGATTTGATTTGGTTTCTCCAGACATGGTTTCTCTGGGTAGCTATGGCTGTTCCTGAACCCACGATATAGACCAGGCTGGCCTTGAACTCAGATCTGCCTACCTCTGCCTCCTAAGTGCTGGGATTAAAGGCGTGCACCACCACAATCTGGCTTATACTGTCTATTTTAAATGAGGGGCTCATGTATAATCAGAGGCCCTTAAAAGTTTTGGGGGTGGTAGAAATGTAAATATTGGCTGTTGTATGGAATGCACAAATTTGTCAAACATCACTAAAGTGTACAAGACGGCAGGATGGGCTATAGCAGACATCGAAGCCGCCAGGCAACAAAAGAAAGGTGCTCTCTGGTCTCCAGGGGAAACTCAGAGGGATTTGAGTCTTGTGGGGATGGATGTCCTTAAGCTCTCTTTCACTTTGTCCTCTCAGCCATCCTGGAATGTCTGTCATTCCATCTCAGACCACTTCCTCAGGGGTCTACCCTGACTTCCTGGGCATCTCCATTCCCAGCCCTCAGCAACTGGGGCCAAGCACATGGGCAGGGCGCCATATTTGGGTGCAACCCATTGCTTCCTTAGAGATAACCTTGGCAGGGGTGCGGCAGCCTCTACGGTATAGCTGGTGCTGCAAATAAGAATAGATATGAAGAACTCCCCACCTCCACCCTCAAGGAAATGGTTTCCCGTCCTCCCACACTCACAGTATAAGCTACTAGGCAATGGGTTGAGCTGAGGACCCAGGGGAAACCAGAAGGATGTTTATGCTTGTCAAGTGCTGTTGAGTCTCACAGCCCACCCCAGCGGCAGGTATCACTATTGTCCTTAGGTAATGGACGCTCTATTTGTAGGGAAACTCCCTGGCTAAATGGGGAGGAATCTGGGATTCCTTCCTTGTCTGCTCCACAACATGGAGGTGGGAAAGGAGACAGAGGGAGACACCAAACTGCACCCCAGGCCACTTCACTAAGTACAGCACTCCAGAAAAATATCCACCAAGTTCCCAGCCGCCACGTGAGGGGCACCACACACACACACACACACACACACACACACACACACACACAGAGAGAGAGACAGAGAGAGACAGAGAGAGACAGAGAGAGAGACAGAGACACAGAGAGAGAAAGAGCGAGAGATGCAGACAGGCAGACTTCGGCTGTAGTTACTGTTCTCAAAGAGCTTAGGATTCCTACTCCACAAGACCAAATTGATTGACACTGAAAACAGAAACCCTCCACCAATACCCACCCTAGAGGAAATAGGGCTGTTAACTTTATGCAAAGGGTGGTTTGTAAAACTGAAAGAGTGCAGGTCCTTTGTATTCATACTCCAGCTTGTGTGACTCTGCTTGATCCTGTAAGAACTCCCTTGTGTGTTGGTGTTGTAGCTCAACGCTTGCCAGCACGCAAAAGACCCGAATTTAACGCTTATCTAGGTAGGTACAGCACTTCTAAGAGTCTACAATACTACCCTAGACTGGAGGTTGTCAAAGGCAGTCTCAGGACGCGGATGCCTAGCAGGACACTGGCACTGAGCGACCACTGAATGTGAAAATCCTGTGGGAGTGGACACATTAAGTTTGAAGAGGTCAAGAAGTGAGGCTGTCCGATTCCCCTCTGTCCAGTGTTCCAGTCTTGGGCAGCCCTGCTTCGTCTCCATCTGACCACCTGTCCTTGTTTTCCAACTCCCTACCTCCCTCGCGGTCCTCACCCCCAAGCCCAAACCCTTCTAGGATATACCTGGGCACAGACTGGAATAGAAGCCTTCCTTCTTGAGCATGATCAGCAGGGAGGCCCAGCCCAGGAGCACCGCGGAGAAGAAGAGGTTCTCCAGCACAGCGGTGCAAGCCATCCACCAGCGCCTGCCGTACGCCTGCTTCAGCGTGGGGGCCATGGTGGCCGAGACTCTGCAGAGAAACAGAGCGCTGAGAGAAGAAGGGCTTCCCAGTGGCCCTTGAGAAGGGTACTCCATCATGGTGGCTCCTGAGACCCCTGGAGCCAACCCGAGATGGAGCCCTCATGGAGGTCCCATAGAGCCCGGTGCTGCGGAGCTGGCTCCGCGCGCTCTGGCGGTGCCAGGGACGAACGCGCCACTGGCCCGCAGGGCACTATCAGGAACTAGAAAGGTCGGGTCTGGGAGAAGCAACTTCCTGGCGCGTTGCCGGGCTCGTCCACACGCGCCAGGGCGCACAGAGCCCGCTCCTGGAGCCAAACCCCAAGTTCCCAAAGTCTCCCTAAGTCAGCAAGGGGCGGACCGTGCTCTGCAGCCACCGCTGACCCGCGGCTCGCCAGCCTCTGGCGCCAGATCGGACTCTCGGACGCGGGCAGGAGGCGGAAAGGGAAGTCTGGGGCCAGCCCGAGACCCTCTATTCTCGTTACGCCTTTCATTCTACTCCTCCTCCGCAGGGCCCGGGTAGGAAAAAACTCCTCCCGCTCGCCGCGGCCGGCGCTCGCGTCCCTCCGGTCTCCTGGGCCAATCCCAAAGCTGCCACGTGGAGGGAGACCCTGGGCGGGCCCCGCGGCGCCCCCGCGCACCCCTCACTCAGCCGCGCGCCTGGGAACCCGCCAGCCCCTCAGTCCCCGGGAGAGAGCTCGGGCTCCGGCAGGAAGTCCTGTGCCTGCAGACTTTATAAGGACAGTGGCGGAGGATGGGGTGGCTGGCGGGCGGGTGTGTTTACCAGAGGGAACGAAGAAACCGGAGCTCGCCCGGGCCGCGGTCGCCACCGCCGACAAGGGAGGCGAGACCCGGGTAAGCGGAGAGGGGACAGGCAGGGAAGAGCAAGCAAGAAAGACGAAGGGGAAGGAGGCGCCAGCTCTTTCTCCAGGGGGTGGCCCATCACCTCATCTGTAGAATGGGGCGTTCGATCCGGTGATCCCCGAGCTCCCTTCTCAGAGTGGACTAAAAGAATGGAGTGGTCGGAGAGAGGGAACAATGTGCCCAGGGTCTCAGGTAACGGAGGCGTCGAGGGGACCTGCAAGAGTGGCTGGGTGACTTTGAACGGCACCAGCTGCTCACCTGTCCCCGGCAAACTTGCCTCCCGCCGCCGTTGACACCCGGGGTAACACAGAGCCTCCGCGGCGCGTCCACACTCCGGATCGCCGGAGACCCAGGATCCCAATCCCAAATCGCATCCACGCGGGGGTCTTCCGGGCGTGCCAGGCCCAGGGGGCCTCGGAGCCCGCCGGTCTCACCTCGTCTGCGCCCTCGAAAGAAGCGGTGGACCCGAGAACCGTCCAGGCGCCACGGAACCCTGAAGCGGGGAAGCCGGCGCATGGACTACGCGATCTGTCGAGTTGATAGTTGTATTTACAGGCGTCCAGAGCAGCGCCCCTAGGTGGGGGCGGGGGTTCCCTTCCCTTCCCCTCCCCTTAGGTCGAGTTTCACTCACACGTGACTCGCCTGATGGTCCCCAGATACTCTTCTTACCCAGTACGCCCCGCGCCTAAATTTCCACTCTCGACCCCCCACCTTCTCTGTTGACCCCCCCCCGAACTAAGGTTTGATAGCATTCTCTGCATCTTTGTTCCAAACAACCAAAGACCTGGCTGGGGTTAGGCTGGATGCTGGAGAGGCTTGGGTGGGGTTTAGATCTGCGAGATCAAAAAGGAGTGTTTCCTTCTGAATGGCACAACTCTTTTGGAGTTTATATGCCCCGATTACATAGGAGCAGGCATTTTGAAAACTGACAAACCTGGGTCACTTTGGGCGACTTAACCTCTCAGAGCTTCGGTACCCTTCTCTGTAAGTTTGTTTAGCAGTAGAATTTGCCTGTCTGTCAAGATGAGTTGGGATTAGGACGCAGTTGTAATGCTGGCACACTTGGCGTGGTGAGCGTGGTACATATTAATTGTTGCGGCTATTGTCGTTATTTCACAAGACTCAATCAATGATCAGCGGCTTCCCGTTGCTAGATGATTGATCTTGGTAAACCGTTCAACCCACCTGGCCTCAAGTTCCTCACCTGTAACCCAGGGAAGGTATTCAATACTTGTCTGGACAATGGTACAGATTAAGAAAAGAATTATGCTAAAGGAAAATACGGATGTGGGTTAATTCAGTGCATTAGGAGTGAATTTTAAAAAAAGAGAGAGAGTAGTTAGGCAGTGGTGTCACACACCTTTAATCCCTGCACTTGGGAGGTAGAAGCAGGTGGGTCCCTTGAGTTCCAGGTGCCAGTTTCAGGACAGCCAAGGCTACACAGAGAAACCCTGTCTCCAGAGGGGGCGGGGCGGGGCGGGGTCAAAGCGTGGGGCTACGGATGTGGCTCAGCAGATAAAATGCTTGCTTAGTATGCCTGAGCCTTGAGGTTCCTTCCAAAGCGCCACACAAACCAGGTGCATGTCTATGATCCTAGCAAAGGAGAGGCAGAGGCAAAAGGATCAGAAGTTCGAGGTCAGCCTGGGTTCCATGAAACCCTGTCTCAAAACAAGAACGCGAAGAGTGCTGCAGATGCCACTCACAGAGCTCTGATGGAGTATGACCAAGTGCAGAGAGTTCCACAAAGGTAGGCGACAGGGAGTCCCTGAGCCCCTGAGCGGCTGAGCCACATCACCGAAAACGCTGCCAAGTGACTGCGTAGTGACGGACGCCTCCCAAAACAAAAGTGTTCAGCTCAACGCAGTGTGCTTCCAGCCTCACAAGTTTTCACGCTGAGTAGACTAGACCACAGTGATTGGAGGCAGGCCTGTCTGGCTTGTAGTTTCTCTGATGTTTTCATTCCTGTGAGCCAGGTGAAGGAACAGCTAAGCAAAAGCTTGGCAGCAGAAAGGCACGGGGAGTTCTCTGGCAACCGCTCATGTAGGCTTTGGTGGTGGTTTTACTTCTTAAAACGCCTTGCTGGCTGCAGGTTGGGAAGTACGGCTGAGCAGTGGAGCTCTCGCATATGGATGCGTTCCATTACAGAAAGGCGAGTGCACGCACAACACATGCTCGGGCCTCCAGACCTTTCACCTCGGGTCAAATTCCTTAGCTCAGTACAAGGCACCCTACAGGAAAGGTTCTAGCTCAAGAACTTTGTGGTTCTTCTTGAAACTACAATAAAATATGAATCCATTGTCTATGAAAATGCTTTGTGAACATAAGCACAGGCATTCACATTGAAATCACAGTGGGGTTGTGAGCCCCATCCACGAGACTTGGGTGTCCTGTGTCTGGGAGGCTGCTTGCTGTTCCTCATCCTATCCAATGTTCCCATCTTCCTCTTGGGGACTCTCAGCTCTGTGAAGTCAGGAGCTTTTGCTGTGTTCGCTGCTTACGAGTATCCAAAACACCTAAGAGGTGTTCACTGAGCACATGTGCAGCCAAGAGCCCGGCCAGCTGGTTTCACACCTTGCTGTCTCTGCACCTGTTCTGCCTTCTTGTGGGAGTGACAGATTCACTTCTTCATTTCCGATTCCCTCGTGCCTACAGCACTGCTCAAGCTTCACCTTTGTTTGGGGGCTGCCCGCATAGCCCCAAACACTGCTGACCTCTTCAGAACCCTCCTGCTACCCTAATATGATCAGTTTCCCTCCTCCCCTTCCCCACTCCAGGGCTGCACGTCTGTTGAGTGTAAGAACAACCATGCTGAAGGTAATTTGTACGGCTGCTGCCTACCGCAGACCTGGCATTTGGTAAACTGCTGGTAAACATTTGTTGAGTAAATGGGAAGGGAGTGGCAGGAAATAAATCTGGGAAGGAAGGCTAGGACGACTTTGAAACGGAGTCCATGAAGCCAAGTACTTACAGTGCTGGGAACTGTAAAAGCCCTGGATTTTATTGGTACGGGATGTCCTTCTGTATGCTACAAATATGTGTTGCTTTTGTTGGTTGATAAATAGAGCTGATTCAGCCAATGGCCAGGGAGAATATTGCTAGGCAGGAAATCTAAACAAAGACACAGAGGAAAAAGTAGGCAGAGTCAGGGAGATGCCATGTAGCCCCTGTAGGAGTAACATGCTGGAGCGTCACCTATAAGCCACAGCCTTGTGGCAGTACGCAGATTCATAGAAATTGGTTAATTTATAAGAGAGAGGTAGCCACTAATATGTCTGAGTCATTGGCCAAACAATTATATTTAATATTAGCCTCTGAATGATTATTCCCAGAGAGAAACCAGTCCAGTGGGACCGGATGAGACAGAAAAACTTCCGACGACATTTTATTGTTTTCTTTGGGTTTTGTTTGCAGGAGACATACATGGTTAAGTTTGTGTGTTTAATGAAAAGAGTTTAAAGAAAACCTAAGTAAGGTCAGGTATTTTCACACAAACCTGTAATCCCAGCGCTTGGAAAGCAGAGATAAGGCAAGGCGTCAGGCGCAACTGCAAAGCCAGTTCTAAGCTAGGGAGACAGAGCAAATCTAAGACCAGAAAACAGGGACGCTGGAGAGATGACTCAACCATCAAGAGTACTTGTTGCTCTTGCAGAGGACCTGGGCTGGGTTCCCAGCCACCCACATGGTGGCTCTCAGTGATCTGTGACATCGGTTCAGTGGAACTTGGTGCCCTCTTCTGGTATCCACAGGCATTTCATGCACATGGTGCACTTTCCTGCCAAACTACTCAATACACATAAAAATAAAATCTTTTTTTGTTTGTTTTTTTGTTTTGTTTTGTTTTGTTTTTCGAGACAGGGTTTCTCTGTATTGCTTTGGAGGCTGTCCTGGAACTTGCTCTGTAGACCAGGCTGGCCTCGAACTCACAGGGATCCACTTGCCTCTGCGTCCCGAGTGCTGGGATTAAAGGTGTGTGCCACCAACACCTGGCACACACCTTTAAATCTTAAAGATTCTATTCCAGAGGAGCACATGAGGTCTTGGGAAGCTGAACAAGGGTCATGGTGGGAATGTATAATTGGGGAATGTGTGATATGCCACTATGGGAATGTATAGTGGGGACGGGAGTTGCATCTAGTAAGGAGCTCTTCAAGGGTGATGACATGTAAGCTGAGATCTGAGATACCTTTTTTAAATTTATTTTATTTTTATTTTGTATACATTGGTGTTTTGCCATGGGAGTCAGGTCCCATGGAACTGGAGTTACAGACAGTTGTGAGCTGCCATGTGGATGCTGGGAACCCTCGTCCTCTGGAAGAGCAGTCAGTGCTCTTAACCACTGAGCCATCTCTCCAGCTCCAATCTGCGATAACTTTAGGGGGCAGAATCAGCAAGCTTTATCAGTCCCCAAGAGAAGGAAACCGCACATGAAGGATTTAATTCCTAGAGCTGGAGAGAAGCATATAGAGGAAGGGGACTATTGCACAGGTTGTCACTGAGGACTGCCTTTCCAGGCCTGTCCTATTGAGTCTTCTAAGACTCTGAGGATGCCTCAGCAAGTTAAATGACCGTTCTCTGCCTCTCTTGCCCCTCACCCATTGCTGCCTATGTCAGCAGCAGTACCAACTGCTGGGTTTCAGTGACAGAACTGAGACACCCCAGATTCTGCTTCCTGCCTCCCTCTTCTCACGCAGCCTGCCTGTAGACTGTAGTCCCCACCCTCTAAAGACTCCTTGTCTGCACACACTGGCCTTCCCAGCCCCTACTGCTCACTGTAGTCCCCGCCCCCTAAAGGCTCCTTGTCTGCACACACTGGCCTTCCCAGCCCCTACTGCTCACTGTAGTCCCTGCCCCCTAAAGACTCCTTGTCTGCACACACTGACCTTCCCAGCCCCTACTGCTCACTGTAGTCCCCGCCCCCTAAAGGCTCCTTGTCTGCACACACTGACCTTCCCAGCCCCTACTGCTCACTGAACTCGGGACCCTTGCAACCTGGCCTTCCCAGCTCCACGCCACATATAACCAGCATGACCTACTGGAAACAAGAGTTTTATCTGGTCACTCCCTTTGAAATGTATTCAGTGTCCTTTTGTTACTGGAGTTAGGTCAGTGGTTATGTTCTTGTGAGTCCAAGCTTGGCCTCCTGTCCACAACAGGTCAGTTAGAAGAACCAAGTGAACCCCAGAAACAACGTGTTTAATGTGACCACACAGAGAAAGGGGACAAAGAGATAGTGACCCTGAGTCCCAAGTCCACCCCAGGGGCCTTGGCACAAGGTTTAGGCTTAAGTGGAGAGCTGGAGGGATGCAAAGCTGAGTCATCCTTGTCGGGGTGTGGTTCTGCCTATCACTGACCTGTCCTTGTTTGAACTTTACTTTCATCCTGCAAGGTGGCCTGAGCAGTTGTCAGAAATGGGAAGTCTCCGTCTAAGAGACAAGGTCCTCCTCTGGCTGGCACCCAGCTTCAGCATCTCTCTCCTCCAGCGCAAGAGACCTGAAGAAATTCCAGTTCGTTGTTGGCCATTATTTTAGTAATGACCAAAGGAGGAGCTTTAGGGTATGTGTATGCCTGTTCAGATGACTCCACTGTTCAGACTCAAACGATGACCCCTGACTCCGTGTCATCCGTGCCCCAGAGCTGCTTAAGACCCCTTCCTAGTCCTTGTGACCTGGCCCTGCTAATCTCCTTCACAGCATTAACATTTCATACTTTCTCCCACCTCGAGTCCTTCTTGGGCCCTGAACATTCTTCTGACCTGACATAGTAAACCGATCCTTCAAATCAGAGCTGAAGGTGATGTTCTCGGTGCCTGATTCTCTCCAATAACTTGCCAGGGTCAGTCTGTAAATCCCTTTGTTGTGTGGCCTATAAAGCATTGGGCTTTTCTTGTAATAAACTCTTAGGGTGTGACCGCTTCCCTGGTGGACTATGTGCCTCTCAGGACAGGCGCCTGCATGCACCGCCCCTCTAGACACCCACCCTCCGGACCCTGCCTGGCAAATCCTGCTCGTCTTTGACTCTCGATAGACTATCACTCTGCGGGAGGCAGCCTTCACTGGACACCCAGACTATGAGCACATTCCTTCTCATAGCCACACAGCTTCTGGAACACCTCTCGTCGCATTTCACTTAGTGAAGGGTCTCTGGATTACAGTTCAAGGAGACACCGGGGACAACCTAAGAAATTTATTAGAAATACTAGTGCCATGGGAAGTGGCAAGTGGAGGTTCTGGGAGGACCCCAATACTATAGACAGAGGTTCTGGGAGGACCCCAATACTATAGACAGACAGCATGGAAGAGGCCAAGTGAGGGGCCCTTCTTACGGGTCTCAGAGGAAGAGGAAAATTCCATGTACCAGTAATTGATGAGTATCCACAGCACAGGCCTGCCTCTGTTTCCCAGGGATTGTGGATAGGGGGTCTTGCATAAAGCAAGCAAGAAAGGAATCTTGTCACTGTGTGACTTAGAGGATGGGGGGAACTGGGGAGGAGGGGTATATTTACTTACGGGGTAGGTGTTGGGGGGTGCCACTGGTACCCTCTGATATCTTGGGAGTCTAGCAGCCTGGTTCTATCCTTGAGGAAGTAAGAATAAGGGTGCCAGAGGCAGTGAGATGACTCGGTGGGTAGACGCTTGCCACCGAGCCTGTGTTCAATCCCTGGGACCTACATGACTAAAAGTAAAAACTGATACTTGCAAGTTTTCCCCTGACATATGTACATATGTATCCACTAAATAATTTAGTTAGGGAGCAGGGCATTGGTGGTGCACGCCTTTAATCCCAGCACTCGGGAGGCAAAGGCAAGAGGAACTCTGTGAGTTCGGGACCAGCCTGGTCTACAAGAGCTAGTTCCAGGACAGCCTCCAAAGCCACAGAGAAACCCTGCCTTGAAAAAAAAAAACAAAGTAATTTAGTTAGGGCACCTCTGGCCCCATCCTTCACTGGCCAGGGGAGAGCTGCCCCCCATGGAAGAGTTGACCCCGCCCCACAAGTGTGGGAGAGCTGGTTTCACCCCTCACCTGAGAGGGGTGGTCCCAGTCTATAGGTAGACCAACTCAGCTACCACCCAGGCACACATCCAGGGCTTTGAGTTGGCACCTCCCAACATCCAGTGACCTGCTGGAGTGTGTGAAGGGTCTGGTCCTGTGGAACCATAGTTGAAGGATCTCCATGACTTGAGGCAACAGCAGGATATTTGGGAGGAGATTCAGTGAGGGTCCAGTATTGATGGTCCAGTATTCAGTGATGGTCTGGTATTTATTCTACCGAAATCCAGAGGCCTTAAACCTGACCAGCAACACACTACACGATGAACATTTGCAAGTAAAGCTGTACTGCAGGATACATAGCAACTCCCTGTGCCACTAAGGGAAATGAAGAGGTGATGGGGGGGCGGGGAGATGGAAGGACGAAGTGGATTTTGTGTTTGTTTATGATTTTTGTGCTTTAATTAATATTCTTATTTGTGTTTTTTATTTTTATTATCTTAAGTTTTACTTGGATGCTACAAGGGTGAAAGGTGGGTATGGAGGGACTGGGAATTGAGTGACATTGGGGTACATGGTGTGAAATTCCCAAAGAATCAATAAAAAATGTTTAAAATAAATGAATGAGGACACCTGCTATTCTTCTGGGGTCCAGGCACCTGGGGAGCTAGAGGGTAAGAGACAGGCTCTCCGTAGAGGACTTACCATTTCCTTTACAGCAGCTTCGAGGAAGAGGCTGCCACACGTGGTCAGCTTCTGGTCCAAAACCTAACATTTCCCACAAGTATAAAACCGCCTGGTTTTAGTATTTGTCCCACCGACTAGATGGTTTAGAACCTCATTCCACTGTGTTCTATCATGTTGCGGCCTGGGGAGTCCAGCTCCCAGGACTGTACCCAGGGTAACGAAAAGAATGCCTCAGAGGAGGAAGGACTTCGGGGAAATTTCCTATCTGTCTAAAGAAAGAAGACAGATGTCTGAGGTCATGTTCTTCCTATTTCCAGCACCCGTAGTTCTAAATCTTTAGTTCCAGTTCTCTCTGTTTCTCTGTTCCAATTCCCCCTAGCTGCCTTGTTCATACAGCTTATATACACGTCGAGACAGGGTTTCTCTGTAGCTTTGGAGCCTATCCTGGAACTTGCTGTGTAGAATAGGATGGCCTGGAACTCACAGAGCTCTGTCTGTCTCTGCTTTCCAAGTGCTGGGACTAAAGGCATGCGCCACCACCACCTGGCTAATTTTTTACTTATTTTATATGTATGAGTGTTTTTTCTGGGTAGGTTTCTCTGCACCATGTGTGAGAAATGCCAGAGGAGGACAGAAAAGGGTCTCAGATCCCCTGGAGTTATAGATGGTTGTTAGTCACCATGTGAGTGCTGGGAATTGAACCTGGGTCCTCTGGAAAAGCACCCACTGTGCTTAACCGCTGAGCCATCCCAATGCATTCCTTGAGTCAAGGATAAGGGATACCTGTGAAATAAACGTGTCAGCTTCTGGTCAGTAGGCAGATGTAAAAGGGAGTATCGGCTGTGGTGTTACTGCTTAAGAATGTTGCTTACAAGTGGTTATAGAGCCGGGCGTTGGTGGCGCACGCCTTTAATCCCAGCACTTGGGAGGCAGAGGCAGGCGGATCTCTGTGAGTTCTAGGCCAGCCTGGTCTACAAGGGTTAGTTCCAGGACAGCCTGCAAAGCCACAGAGAAACCCTGTCTTGAAAAACCAAAAAAAAAAAAGAAAAAGAAAAAGAAAAAACTAAAAAACAAACAAAAAAAACCAAGAAGAGAAACGATAAACTTGTATCAAGAGGTCTAAGGAAGAATAAGAAGCCATGTACTACTCTATTTCTTAAGTGTATTAAGTCTTATAGACTGGCATTGTGATTAACAAGCTGTAAAGGTGTCATTTTCCCCACAGCCCTAACAGGAAGAGTGCAGCTGGATGGCTGGGGCTTTTGTGAGCAGTCTGTGAGTAACCATGGCAACCCACAGGAGACAGGTCGCTGGTCTCTGTTATCAGCCAAGCCTGGCTAAAGAAGCAGGCATAGCAGTTCTATGCCGCTTTGTGCTAGTAACATCAGTTAGACACCTGCAATTTTGTCCTTGTGTATAACTGCAAAGTTTCTAGCTTATGATCCATTCACAGAAACATTCGATCTAGTTTGGATTTGCTCTTCAGGTTATGAGTCAATTAACTGAATGTGGCTTGTCTTAGAACTGAGAAGAAATTGTTGTTTTCTTTATGCCAGTCTGAGCTAGTGATAAAAAACAGGGCCTAAGTGTCTTACAGTCCTAATAATAGATCTGGTTATGAAGCATATCCTAGTATATTTTCTATATATCAAAATCATACAGATTAATGAGAAACCATCTTCCTGACCATCTACAGATATATATGTCCATAAGACTGAGATGTACTCATGAGATTACACATTACAGTGTATTGGGAGCTACCATAGCCGTCTTTGCACATGTGAATTTACAGACAGAAGCAGTCAGTATTTATAGGCAATATTTTCATAAGCCTTGCCTATGAATTTCCTCCATCAGATTAGTTGATCACCTGGTGGGTCGGCCTTATAAACATCAGTTGTCATCTGTAATCACATCATGACCGAAACAGCTCTTGACATTATCACCTAAGACAATGCTCATTATAAGACCCCTCTCTGCTCAGCATACAAGAGTTCCCATGCAAGTCTATATGCACACATTGAGGAAACAGTTCTTAGCTTTTGTCAGATTTTTAAAGGTCTGAGAACTGAAAGAACCTAAGAGCCTTCCCCTAGATCCTGAAATGTCTATCTGCCCTTCCAAACAGCACCCCCACCACAATATAGGCTCTAGGAGGGCAAGTGTCTTATGATATATCCCAAGGGCCTAGAATGGTACCCAACACATTCTAGCATCCGTGTAAAATGACCAAGAGTCTCAGACAACCTCTGCAGATACATAGACAGCATGAGTATGAACTGTCTAGGCTGAGTTACCCCCAAATAGAACACTTTGAACAAACATTTATGATCTCAGCCTCTCTGAGTTAGTAGGAATTAAGGTATGACTTGGCTGGGTCCTGACTGCCAATGTCTCTCCCAGGCTGCAAAGTGTGGATCAGGGATGCTCTCATCTGAAAGCTAAGCAGAGGTAAGCTCACTCACACTCTGTGGCACTCACCATGTAAGTGCTGCTTACCACAGGGGCCTTGTCCCAGGTCTGCTCACGACACGGGAGCTTCATCAGAGTGAGCAGGGAAGGGAACATAAGTGTGCATAACTGCATCCTGTCACCTCAGATAGGGTCTTTTTATAAGGAGACGTCCCGTGGTCTCATGCACATTGCACACAGGGAGGGGATGCACCTAAGAGCACAAATACCAGGTGGCACCCCCTGAGGCCCAAGGCATCTTAGAAGTTGCCTACCACGGAATACACTAGCAGCAGAAGGCATAGACCAGAGCCTGCTGAGTCAGGCCAGTGAGGAGGCAAAAACCAGTGGTGAGTGATTTAGTGAATGGCTGAGGCTTTGCCCACCTTCCAACAGGCGGCTGGCAACCTGTAATGCAGATTTACAGGTCTTCTTTCTAAAAGTAGCCACAGCCCAGATTTTTGTGAGATAGTTCCTGATTTTTAAAACTGGGTAAATCAAGGGGAACCACATCCAGGTTTACACTTCCTCCAAAATACAGGAAGGCCCTAATCCTGTCTTCTTTCTCCTACCCTTTGAGTATGTCTGCCAGCTCTCCAATCCTTCACTCCACCCCACCCCATCGGCAGCAGGAACCTAACCAACTCATTCTGTGCACGTCCCACAGAAAATGGTCTGAAAATGCAAAAATGCTGCAATGTCGCCTCCCTAGGGAATTGCCCTGACGCCAAGAACAGCAGCTTAAGCAGCCTCAGGTCTGTAACTTGGGATCTCAGTTCTGCCTTGAACAAGTGATTAACTCTTGGGAGCCTCGGCCTCTTCATCCCTAAAATGTAACCGTTGTACCTGGCTCAGAGTTGCCCTAACAGTAATACGTGTGAGGTTCAGCAGAGCTTAGCTACAGCAACTCAATAACTGTGAGCTGGTCTTACATCATTACCCCTTTCTCTCCTGTCTGCACCATGATCTTCTGTCATCTAACACTATCTGGCAGGGAGAGTAAGCCTTTGAAAAGCAGAGCTGTCATTGCCACCGAGAAGTTTAAATCCTCTAACAGTATGCTGATGCCCATAGCAGGCGAAAATCCAAATGGTTTAGCACAACCCACTCCCTAGGCTGTTCTGGAGCTGAGCCTGCCCAGGTTTTTGGGCGCATCACTCTGCTTTTCTCTTCACACGTGGTGTTGCAGCCACACTGTAGCTGTTTCAGAGCGCCACACTTCCCTGCCATGGCAAAGCCTTTCTAAGAGCTATCCCTGAGCTGGGACCTCTCCTCCCCCTGTCTACCAGGCGGTGTTGGTTCCTGCTGTGCACTATCAGGAGGATACTCATTATATCCCTTTTAAACGTGAAGGCTGATGCAGTACCTCTTTTCCTCCCAGTGACTCCTCTCTTCCTGGCTTTGAGCATTACTGGCAGAGCACAGGAATGCGCAGTAACTTTGTGGCGCTGGTCCCAGCAGCTCAGACCTGAGGGCAGACAGTGCCACCTGCTGGTCTAGGTTTGTATTTCAGTGTTTAGAAATCCTATGTCTTCCCGCCCACCCTAAAGAGACAAAGGTTTTGAAATTTTACCAAAGTCCATCTAGTGCGGTGGTTCTCAACCCTTCCTAACGTTGCAAACCTTACAGTTCCACATGTTGTGGTGACCCCCCAGCCGTAAGATTATGCCCTTGCTACTTCATAACTGTAATGTTGATAGTTATGAATAGTAATATAAATATCTCCTATGAGGATATCAATGTGCAGCCCAGGGGTGGTGACCAGCGAGCTGAGAACCGCTTGCAGTGTGCCCACTCCCCATCAAGTTTAGCAAATTATTGAGTATTTGATTTTTTTTTGTTGTTTTGTTTTTCCAGACAGGGTTTCTCTGTATTCTCTGTATTGTTTTGGAGGCTATCCTGGAACTTGCTCTGTAAACCAGGCTGGCCTGGAACTCATAGAGATCCGCCTGTCTCTGCCTCCCGAGTGCTGGGATTAAAGGTGTGGCCACCAACGCCCGGCTGATGTGTATTTTTCTAAGTGTTTGAGTTATTAATTTTCCCAGTTACCTAGGGAGGCAGGTAGGACCATACCGCAATTTTTACAGAGTAACTTTAGCAGTTAAATGGCTCTCAGGGCCTGCACTGGTAAGCTGGCCAAAGCCTCTGCCTCTGTAGCCCTTACTCCATCCCAGACACCTCTGTCGTGAACGTGGCTTTCAGTGTCAACAAGCGCCTTCTCCAGTGACCCACACATCATGACAGCTGCACTCCTCCAAGGGCCTCCTCAGACACAAGTGGGGTTTGGCCTCTTCTTGGCGCCCCCTCTGCTCTACTATGTAACCTGCAGCGAACAGCTGCCTCTCTGAACCTGTTCCCGACCTCCAGTCTTGGACACCAAGTGACTGGGGAGCAGTCTGACTCAGACGAACACAGATAACCAGTCATCTAGGCCACTGTCCATGACGCTCGGCCCGCCCCAAACCTTGACAATGTCATCTAGAGCAGAGCCTGGCTACTTGCTTCCTAAATCCCATCCACTATTACTTCCCCTCAATCACTTCATTTTAATATGTGATGAGGGTAGAAATAACTGCTTGCCTTCACTTAATATCAAGTGTTTATTCTTCAATAAATCTTTTTTAAAGGATTTTATTTATTACGTATACATTGTTCTGCCTGTGTGTATGTCCACAGGCCAGAAGAGGGCACCAGATCTCATAACAGATGATTGTGAGACACCATGTGGTTGCTGGGAATTGAACTCAAGACCTCTGGAAGAATAGGCAGAGTTCTTAACCCCTGAGACATCTCTCCAGCCCAATTGTTTATTCTTTTAGAAATTAGTGCTTCCTACCTGAGTCACTCTGCTAAAGCATAGAGATATGTCACATTCAGGGTCACACAGCAAGCAGGACACCCAGAACAGAAAACTCTTGATCTTACTAGTCTGCAGACCTAAAACAAACCCAACCCCAAAACAAACAGAAAGACCCACCGCATCAAATTCTGTCTACTGTTGGACTGTTGGATACTCTGACTCAGCCATTACTATCGAATACTAAAGACACTGCTTTCCACAAGTTTGTTTTAATACAGATATATACATATACACACATACACAGTCACAAACCAGCGTGACAAGTCCCCTTCTTTAGCCAGGAGAGCTCTACCACACCCAGGGGTCCTGGAGATGCTCCAGAGAGCCTAAGTGTGACAGTGTTCACATATGACACCCATTAGGGACCACTTTAATCAGGTATGTGGCAAGGTGCACGCAGGCGAAGACTGCCTGGGCCTCATGCAGGTCCAGAGCTCTGCTGTACCCTCTTCATCAGCTCTTCATCCTGCATAGACAACTCTGTCAGCTTTTTGCCCATCCTCTCGTGGATGTCCAAGTACTTGGATACACATCGGTCCAGGCACACAGACTCGCCTTTGGACAGCTCTGCTTCCTTGTAGTGGGGAGGCACACACTTCCGGTGGCAGGCACTGGTCATTCTGGGGTTAGAGAAGGACAAGGTTGTATCAGTTAACTTCCTATGACATACCAGGACCCTTCAACAACTCCAACACTGCTGTCCTGGTTTGGCTTCACTCTCTCTCCCAAGAGAACAGTGGAAATCCTGTTTTCATTTCAACCACCTTAGAAGGTTCTTCAGATTAAGAACCTTGTTTGAGCCGGGCAGTGGTGGCACACTCCTTTAATCCCAGCATTTGGGAGGCAGAAGCAGGCGGATCTCTGTTGAGTTCCAGGTCAGCGTGTTCTACAAATCGAGTTCTGGGACAGTCAGGGCTGTTACACAGAGAAACCCTGTCTGGAAAAACAAAAACAAAACAAAACAAAAATATTGTAATTTGTGACCTCCAAGATAAATCAGCCAATGAAAAGAGCTTCTACTGACTAAAACCAGCAGGTGTCTCACTGTTTCCTGAATGATATGCTCGATGCTAAAGGCTTCCATATTCAACTTGAGTCCAGTCCTGAGACCCATACGGTGGAAGATGGGCTCCTGTTAAGGTGTCCTCGGACCCTCACTAGTGTGCTGCTATGGCATGACCGGTGGCCCTCATAGACAAAATAACGCACGTAACAAAAGAAACTAAATGGGTTTATCTGTTTGTTTGTTTTAAGTTAATGCTACTTGTTCTTGAAACTCACCAGATCCTGACAGGGGATTCTCCTTCACGCCCCTTTTACTCCCCCTAAACAGCCAAGTCCTTCTAGTGACTTGTATTTAGTTTCGCCAAGCACACGGTGTGGGGCAGAGGATGAGGGGTGGGACTTGGCTGCACTCCCTAAATAAAGGAAAGCATTCTTTACAAGTCCTTCGCTGTGCACTAAGGGTGACTCGAGCTCGTTTTCCAGCACACGGCACCGCGGAGTGGTCCTCGTTACCTGTTGTACATGTCGGCCATCATCTCCACCTCCAGCTCCGCAGCCAGCTGCTGGGCTCTAAGCGGATCCATGTCAACCTAGCACCGTGCGCAACGGCCTCCCGGTCTTCAGTCCTAGGAGCAGACACGAGCGTCAGCACCGACCCCTCCCTCTTCACCCTAGTATCCCGGGGCCGAAGGGCGGCGTCTCCGACCAGCAGGGACCACGGCCCTCAGTAAACGCAATCAGCCCTTAACAGCGGTGGAAAGAAGGCCCTTAAAGGGGACGGTGCCCAGCTCAAGGTCACTCGGGATGTCATGGGCACAGGGCCGGGGACTGGGGACCGCTCGGTCCCTCGAGATCGCTCCCAGCCAGAGACGATCGGCGGTCGGAACAGAGCACTCGGAACCGTGGGCCTGGCCCGCGCGGCCCCGAGACCGACCCGAACCACAACCGAAGCTCCTGGAGCCGGCCCCAAGGCTGCGCCTGTCACGGCGATGCCACCGTCGGGGTCCTTCTGGGGGGTCAGACGCCGTGGCTCACTCACCGCGGCCTGGGGCTGGTCACAGATCCCACGGCGTCCCCAACTCCGGGTCAACAGTGAAAAGTTGCCGGGTACCCAGCTAGAAGAAACAAGAAGCACGTGGATCACATCCGGGATGGAAGTCCAACCTCTTCTTTGATCCGGAAGAAAACGCCGACTCGGCGGCGACGGGAAATCGGCTACCATAGAGACGGAGCCACGCCTGGCCGAAGAGAAAAACGACTTCGGTTTGCTAGACAGTCCTCCAAAGTACCATAGAGGCGTGAGTGAGAGGCGGAGCGCCGGCAGCCAGCCCTGGTCGCGTGCCGTTGCTGGGACTGCGGGGGAGATGTGTGAGCGGTTGGAGTGTGGAAGGGGCTTGGCTTCCTGAGCGCAGCAGGGAGAGTCCACGCCTGAGCGCAGTTCTTGTGTGAAGAAGGGAGAATCTTTCCCAAAGGAGCCTGTCAGTATCGCATGTCAAAATCACCCCAGCACTCGGGAGGCAGAGACAGGCGGATGTCTGTGAATTGGAGGCCAGCCTGGGCTACAGAGCGAGTGCCAGGACAGGCAGAGCTACACAGAGAAACCCTGTCTCGAGAAAAAGAAAGAAAGAAAGAGAGAGAGAGAGAGAGAGAGAGAGAGAGAGAGAGAGAGAGAGAGAGAGAGAGAGAGAGAGAGAGAGAGAGAGAGAGAGAGAGAGAGAGAGAGAGAGAGAGAGAGAGAGAGAGAGAGAGAGAGAGAAAGAAAATCCCCTGAAGCATTTCTTTAAAAACCTCGATGCCCAGACATTACCTCATACCTGTGAAATCGGGATCACTGGGAGTAGGACCCAGATGTTAGTAAACAAACGAGCTGTGTGTGCATCATTAACTGGGGGTTGTAAGGATCCAGGTATTTTGCTGGCCTGCCCCTGTCACCTGGCAGAATGCACTCAGGCAGTAGGACCCTGGTCAGCCCAGGGTTCCATGGTTGTGCAAAGGACCCTTTTAAAAGACAGACCCCGGCCACTCTCTTTCCGGCTCTTCTCTCTCTCTCTCCACTCTGCTCATTTCCAGCTCTCTTCCTGCTCTCTCTTCCCGCTGTTCCCCTGAGGCAGACAAGACTTTTCCTGTCTCCCTCTTCTGTCCTCTCTCCGTGTCTCTTTTCTCTTTCCTTCCCCCTTCCCTCCCCTTTCTAATAAAACTTCTCACTTAAGCTCTATCTGCCTGGCATGTTTGTCCCTCCGCCTCGGTCACCCTCGCCTGCCATGGAATCGGCCATGGTCCCCCCAAGCAAGGACCCCCTGGAGCTTTATCCTAACAGGGGTTGCAGAGAGAAGGATACAAAGTTGCTGCTGGCAGAAAGAAGAAACCTGTACAGAGTGTTTGTTTGCTTGTGTTTGAGACCGGGTCTCATAGAACCCAGGCTGCTCTCTAATTCGCTGTGTAGCGTAAGATGACCTACAATTTGGGATCCTCCTGCCTTTACCTCACTAGCGCTGGGGTTACACATGTGCACCACTATGCCTGATTTAACCTAGGACCACAAGCATGCTATTGGCAAGCACTCTTTCCCAGCCCTGGGGCATGTTTTATTGTACTTCTTTATTATACCTACACACATACACATGAACAATAAAAATAAATAGATAATAAAAAGCATTGGTCCTAGTTTTTAAAAAGAGATTCTTAAAATTTAGCCACATTTTCTTGATCCGTTGTCTTTAACGACGAAGTCTTTTTCCCAAACTGCTGTTTTCACATCTTCAGCTAATAGTGATTTGTTTATTTATTTTCCTGTCTCTCTTTGGTAGCGCTGAAGGCTGAATCCAGGGCCTCATGCATTCTAGGCAAGCACTCCAGCACTGAACTACACCTCTCATTGGGTATACTTTTTTTAATTTAAACTTATTCATAAAAGCATGTGCCATGGGCCCGTGTGGAGGGCAAAGGACAACCTGTGGGAGTTGATTCTGTGCTTCCACTGAAGGAATCAGACCCTCACCCAGCCCCCTGCTTTAGCAGCCATGACAGGCTGAAGAAAAGACCCAGCAAGATGTAGGCCTCTGACTTAACACATATTGCTTAGTTTCCAGCCTTCTGACCTTGCAGGAGCTGCCCTAGTCACTAGGAGGTCAGATACCCTCCACATAGCAAGGAATCAATCAGAAGTTAGCTGGAGGGCTCTGGGCTTTACAGTACTTTGCAGTAAAAGTGGTGTAACAGTGACTTGCAGAGCATAGCAACTGCCCTGGGAAGGCCTATAGGCCATAACAACCAGTTGACCAATCAAAACTGCGCCCAAGCCCAGAAGCGCACCAATCCTGAGACTGTTGCATGCCCCTAGACACTCCCCTTGTACCCCCCAGTAAATATCCCCCTCACAGTTTCTCTGGGTCCTTCTCACTCTACCCGCTGTGATGAACAAAGGACCCTAGTTAAGACAGTTAACTCGTTAAATAATAAAAGACTCTTTGCTTTTGCATCGGAATGGGTCTCTTGGTGATTTGGAGGTTCAGAATTTGGGCACAACACCACCACATGGGTCCAGAGCCATCAAGCCCAAATTGTGAAGCATTGTGGTAATCGTCCTTACCCATTAAGTCATCTCAACAGCCCGATTATTTCTTCATGCAATCTATTGCAGATTTTAAAAATTAGCTATATTTCTATGTTGTGGGGGGGTGCGCACATCATGCATGTGAAAGTCATAGGATAACCTCAGGTTTCCATCCATAACTTCCACCATGTTTGACACAGGGGCTCTCGAGTTTGCTGCTGCTTATGCCAGGCTAGCTGGCCTGAAATCTTGCAGGGATTAGCCTATCTCTGCCTCCTGTCTCACTGTAGGGGTCCTGGGGTTGTGGACCCATCCTATACCTCTGCTGTTACATGGGTCCTAGGATCTTAACTTGGGATGTTACTATTGCAAACAAGCTCTTTACCGACCTGAGCTATTTCCCCAGCCCTGTTGCACATATTTTCTCCAACTCCTCAGAAGAGTCTTTTTTTATTGTAATTAGAACATTTTGTAAGCATTCAGGCATTATGCTGGCATGCCCCTGCCACCTGGCAGAATGCACTCAGGCAGTACCCTGGTCAACCCAGGGTTCCATGGTTGTGTAGTCTGCATGCAGGTGCAAAGGACCCTTTAAAAGAAAGACCCCTGCCCACTTATACGCTCTCTCCCTCTCTCTCTCTCTCTCTCTCTCTCTCTCTCTCTCTCTCTCTCTCTCTCTCTCTCTCTCTCTCTCTCTCTCTCTCTCTCTCTCTCTCTCTCTCTCTCTCTCTCTCTCTCTCTCTCTCTCTCTCTCTCCCTTCTCTCCCTCTGTCTCCTGCTGTGCTGTTTCCCTGCAGCAGACAGGACTTGTCTCTTCTGTCCTCTCTCTGTGTCTATGTCTCTTTTCTCTTTCCTCCCTGCCCTTTCCTTTCTAATAAAACTGCCTGGCATGTTTGTCCCCCACCTCAGTCACCCTCGCCTGCCATGGAATCTGCCAAGGTCCCCCATGCACTTTATCATAACACACTAACATAAGATACTTACTTTTCCAGTGTGGTATTGCTATTTATATGCACTGTGTTGCACAGAAGACCTCTAGAATATATTCATCAGTATATTCCAATCCTCATAGAAAGGTTCTGTATTTGTCACTCACTCTGGAACAGTACTACCTTTTTGGATGGGACTCCAGCCCCAAAGAAAGGAATGCAGGATCTCCTCATTGGGACCTGCCACTCATGAAAGAGAACACAAAGATAGATATCTCCCCGGACTGTCCTGAGAGAAGCAGGAGGTGAGAGTATCCCATTAACTTAAGTAGAAAGCCTACCCATATCTCACCGCTGTCTCCTTTGTGGCTGTTCCTCACCCCTTCTACTTGCCTCTATTGATGACTCTCGGGCCCAGACCATCACAAACTGTACAGAGTCACCAAGGTAGTAGTCTCCTGGCTGCTCTCCCGACTCCCGCTGATACTTCAGTCTGACTGTTCTCAAAACAGCAGCCAAAGTGAATTAGAAAACTAAAATTAGATCATGTCACTCACCCCCTAGATACTACAGTGGTTTCTAATCATAGAGCAAAAGTCGTAGTCTTCTCAATAGCTTGTAAGATTCTGTATTACTTTTTTCCATGGTGTGATCCATCACCTGCTGAGAACAGCAGCCTAAAGGACGAAGAGTTTACCTCGACTTTCAGTTCAGGAGATATATTCAGGGAAGGCATTGTGATTGTGGCAGGAATGGGAAGCAGCTAGTCACATCTATGTCCATAGTCAAGACACGCAGAGAGAAGAATGCTGATACTCATGATATCCTTTTTTTGTTTGCTTGTTTGTTTTTCAAGACAGGGTTTCTCTGTATTGTTTTGGAGCCTGTCCTGGAACTCCCTCTGTAGAGCAGACTGTCCTTGAACTCAGAGATCCACCTGCCTCTGCTTCCCAAGTGCTGGGATTAAAGGCGTTGCCACCAACGCCCGGCTTCATGTTATCCTTTTTATTCAGTCAGCTATCCCCATCCAAGGGAAGCTGCTACAAACTTTGAGGATGGGGCTTCCCACCTCAGTTAACCCAATATAGAATTAGCTCGTGGACAAGCCTAGAGGTTTGTCTCCTGGGAAGTCCTAGGTCCTATCAGCATGTGCAAGTACATATCCCACATGATTTGCCAACCCTAGCTTCTTCCTTTATCTCCAGCTGTTCTCCTGCCCCAGAGCTTTGCCCAGCCATGCCAATATCCTCTCTCTTTAGCAGACACATAAATCATACCTCCTTCTTCCTAGCTACTATTCTCTTTGTCACAGGCTTCAATCCCAAACTTACTTGAGGTCTTTATTCCTATATCATTTGCTGTGTCTACAAATACATTCTCCTCTCTACAAAACAAACACAAACCCTATCATTTACTCTGATTCACCTTATTTTATAGAACCTGTCACATCTAATACATTACATATTTTACTTGTTAATGTGATTACTATCTCCTCACACTCCAAGTATCTTCTTTTGTGTTCAATGCTGTTGTCTCCAGCACTTACGTGGTGTCCACTAACCATTGCACCAAAGAATGAAAGGGTTATCTAAAAGAAGTTGTGATGACTGATGACACAACCTTCTAGTCCTTGTTGTTTTTATTATCTAATGACAGCAAGACAAGAAATGAGTTAAGGAAAGAAAAAATCATCAAACCCAAGAAATATGGGGAATTCACCTGTCTTTGGCAGATAATTTTTGGGTGGATGAAGCAGACATACTAGGGACAGATGTTACACTTATTGGAACATTGGTCCCCAAACCTGGATTCATGAAATACGCTCTCTTTCATATCATCCCAGACACTGACCCCAGTTCCCTTTCTTTTCTCTGCTTTCCTTGATTGATTCCTTAATTCGATATGTATTTATCAAAAGCTTACTATGACCCAGGCAAAGCTCCGGGTCTACATCTGCGAGCATGGAAAACAGAGTCCCTGTCTTCATAGAGTATAGAGGAGGAAGAGAAAGAAAGAAAATTTACAGTACATTTCAAAGATCTATTTCTTTTTATTTTATCTGTGTGTTTTGCCTGCATGTATGTAGTTCACTATATGCATGCCTTTGGAGGTTGGATAAGGGCATCAGATCCCCTGGAACTGGAGTTACAGATGGTTTTGAGTCATGTGGGAACTGAACCTAGGAACTCTGTAAGAACAGCAAGTGCTATGCTCTTAAACACTGAACCATCTCTCCAACCCTAAGAATGAAACTTGGCTGTCCTGGAACTTACTCTGCAGACCAGACTGGCCTCAAACTCAGAGATAACCTACTTCTACCTCTGCCACCTAAGTGCTGGGATTAAAGTGTGTCTATCATGCCTAGCTAAAATGCTTTGTTCATTTTTATTTTTCTAAGACAGGGTTTCTCTGTGTTCTCTGGCTGTCCTGGAACTCCCTCTATAGACCAAGCTGACCTCAAACTCACAACATCAAGGAGGCAGGGCTGCCTCGACAATCACTTGTTGTTTTCTATGTAAGTTCTTCTACCAATAAAACTCCTCTAATCATTCATACTGGGTCTGGTGAATCCTTGATTCCCATACCATCAAAGATCCTACTGCCTCTGCCTCATGAGTGCTGGGATCAAAGATGTTCAATACCATGCCTGGCTAAGAATGCAATTTTTGATTCCCGTAAATATGAAGTACATAAACAGGCAGAAGTGATGGAGCAGTTGACCTCATGAAGGACCTCTCTGAGAGAAAGAAATCTGAGCTGGGTCCAGAACACCGAGAAGAAGCCAGTCTCACAAAGTGCAGAAGAATAGCCCAGTCCTGAGTCTGGAAAGCATGGATTGGATTTATTTAAGGAACAGGAAGCAAGCCAGTGTGCCTGAGTGGAATGGGCTGGGGGAGGAGAAATGGAAGAGTCAGAAGTTTCATAAATGGGAGGGGTATCCCTGCCCACACTCTCCAAATGGTACCCTCCTTAAGTTGTATGATACATAGCCAGGATAAGGATTTGTTTTGTTTTGTTTTCTGAGCAAAATTCCAATTCAGAGTGCATACACACACACACACACACACACACACAGAGAGAGAGAGAGAGAGAGAGAGAGAGAGAGAGAGAGAGAGAGAGAGAGAGAGAGAGAGAGAGAGAGTCGACCATGTACCAGTCAATCCTGCCCCAAACAGAACCAATGAGTTATATATCACATAGATGCTAAGTCCCATGTTCTATTGCCTGTCTTCATTCCTCTCTCCTTTTGGCCCCTCCCTTTTCAAGCTCCTCGGTCCAGCGGAGCCCTCTGTTGGCAGCTGGCCCATTTGCCACCTCCTGAGCCCACCCCTCGGAGGCTGCTTTGCCGAGGGAGGAGCAAAGGAGGCAATTAGAGGAAGACAGGAGGCACGAGGTTAAGGGAGCACAGGTCTACCCTGGCTCTGGATGATCACAGGCGACCAGAGAGCTGGAGACCACGTTCTGTATGGGCCAGGCTGTTACTTGTCAAGGTCTCCAGGGCCAGAGCACTTGAGGAAGGAAGGTGATCACAGGAAAGATGCTGTTCGGGTCGGGCCAGAGCGCAGCTTGATTGAAAGGTGCCACCTGTCAGATCTTCAGGCGAAATTCGAGCCTCCCAGTCTAAGAGAAAGTGTTGTACCAACAGGGCAGTAAACAATGCTCTTCCCAAAGCCTGGGCCTCTAGAAAGGGCAGGGGGGGCAGTGAAAGCAAGGAGGCGGGACTATGAGCTGGGGGCTCAGAGCCACCAGAAATTAAAGGGCAGGGGAGTGAGGCTACTTAGCTAGAACGAGGCAGGAGCTCCCAAGCTGCAGGCAAAACCCCACAGGTAGGAAAAGCCCTGGGCCCCTTTCTAATTACTCCTGTATCTTCCAGCCCCAACTCTTCCTCCCAAGAACCGGATCTTCTAAGAAGTACCCGAGAATGAAAGAAATTCAGGCTGCTTCCTAATTCTCTCCACTACATCAACTGTTCTTAGCTACCTAAAGGAGTTGGGTAAACGAGGTACAGAGGAGCCTGCAAGTGGCCATCTATGAAGAGAGCCTTAGGGGGAGAGGAGGAGGTCTTGGGGACTTAGCCCTTCAAGCAAGGGCTGAGGTGGTGAGATAGGGACCTCAGAACTACTGGGAGAGGGACTGGGTGGCAGTGGGAGATAGAGTCATCACAGAGACAGCAAGTGTCACTCACACAATTCAAGGTTCAGATCTTGGGTCTTCCTTCTGGATTAGGGGAACTGAACTAGACATAAGATAAGGGTAGTAGTTGGGGTTTAGGGGGACGATGGAAGAAGGAAGCAGAGAGTAAAGCAGGAAGGGAGTGGTGATGAAAACTTTCTTTCATAAAAGGGTTAGCATGCACTTAGGCAGGAGAGGAACCCTGCAGCCTTATTCAGTGACCCCTCCCCACAGGTGAGATGACCTCTCTTCTGAGCAGGGACTGTTGAAAGGACACTGGCTGAGGATCTAGCATCTAGCGGGAAAAGTGTCTTTAAAGCTCTAACCCTGAACTCAGGGACCTGGGCTCCAGATATGTTTTGACCTATTTAATTCTCCTAGTCACAGGAACCAGACTCCTAAATTATAAAATGGGGCTAGTGACACCCTTCTGAGGGTCAGTCAAGGAATGACTAAAGTAGGGCACTTCCGTGTAAGCTGTAAACTGCTGTAGAGTCAGGAGCACTAGGGGAAGGGAGTGCTATCCTCACTCCTCAGAATTCAGAGCTTCTTCACTCCTTGTCTATTTATGACAAGCCCAGAGGGGAAAGCAGAGGTGATGAACAGCAAGGTAGCTGAGGTGTGTGTGCGTTCCCATACATACTGTCTTACACACACACACACACACACACACACACACACACACACACACCCTAAGTGTGTAATGTGCAGCTAGAGGGAAATATAGTAGAAGCTATCAGCTATGTCTTAGCCAAATACGCCTTACTTGGGGGTAAGAAAAGGACTTGTCACCATCTTACTGGCATTCAGTTCTTTTTGTCTTGTCACTCACAATGCCATGGGGAGCAGGTCAGGTCCTCACCCTGGCTCAGGAATGGTACAGTCAATCTTCACAAGGCAAGCTGTGGACTAAGGACTCCTTCCAAATACTGCCCATGTGTTAGTGTCCTAAGCCTTCCACTGTCCATATGGGCGGAGACCTATTTCTATCTACAGAAATGGGAAGGCGGAACAGGTATCACACAGTAAACAGTGGGAGCTAGAATCCTGCCATGACGAGACCACAATGCCTTTCACCACTGACTCACACCGCCTTCCCCACAAGGACAAAGAACAGAGAGAAAAGAGTTTGTGGCTCATTCAGATTCCAACAAGGTTTTATCAGAGGGATCAATAGAATTGTCTCATGGGAAACATTCCAATAAGAAAAGAGGCTAAAAAGAAAACCCATGGCCATGTAGGTTTAGAGAAAGGTGAATTCAATGATCTTCAAGCTACCTTTTCAGTTTGTTTGGGTTTTTTTTTTTAATTCAGTGGCACCTGATACCCCTTTAAGTGTTAATGGTGCTGTATATCTCTAGGAGAGTGAAAAACTGGCTATATTTGGAACACCCTTGGTCAGTGAATAAACATGTCCTCCTCTCACTGTCAAGAGAACCTTTATTTGTTTTCCTATTCCTTCCTTCCTTTCTTCCTTCCTTCCTTCCTTACTCCCTTCCTTTCTTCCTAGACACAGCCTTAGCTGTCCTCAAGCTTACCATGTGCTGGGACTGACTCTTCTCCTTCCACCCCGCAGATCCTAGGATTAAGGCATGTACCACCACACCCGGTTTAAACTGTGGTGCAGGCTGAATCTCATGCCTTGTGCATTTTAGGCAAGCATTCTGCCAGTGAGCCATATCCCTCTTGCTTGTGCCATACCGCTACAGAGTGCTGTCTAGAAGCTGATCAAAAGCTGGGGCTCAGAGGGAATGCCTTGAGCTCAAAGTGAGTGACTAGAATGCCAGGGTCCATGTGCCATGCCCTTCCGCCTCCCATGCGTGCTGCCACACAGGCACTTTCCCCCTCTTGCAGGCACATACGGCAGGAGCTGCTGCACCATAAGGGGAAGTGGTGGCGGACAGTCTTCATATCTATACAAAACCTGTCTGCTTCCTAGACAGTGGAGGTCACCAAACACAGAGACCTCAGGTCTCTTGTCTGGAGGAACAGGAAGACTGAAGTAGGTGGCAGAAACATACCCTGTCTTCATGTGGCCTGTGTTCTGTTCCAGTTTACCAAGGTGTCCTAGGTACTCTCACCAAGAAAGAAAGTACTGCCAAGAGCAGGAGGTATTTTTAGCCAATGACAGGGTGTCCACTTTTCTTACTGTCTGAGTCATGCCCTGAACCCTATTTGGAAGCTGTTTTCTTTGTAACTAGACCCCCAACAAGAGAAGGTAGGGAAGGAATTGATCCTGTCCTCCACACCGAACCCATGCACCATACTCAAAGAGGAACCCCTACTTAAGGGATCATCTTCTCCACATTACCCAAGGGCAGGTGGAGGCCAGATTTGCAGACTGGGGGCGGGGGTGCCGCCCATTCTCTCACCAAATAAACTCTTCTCATTCACTTTCTCAAGAACTACAGAGGTTCAGAGACTAGCCTATCCAGTCAGGGCTAGTCCCAAGATCTTTTTACACCACCTCTGTATTTGACATTTGTAGCAGCTTTACTCAAATTTCCTAAACGCCTGTCTTGTTTTGAATTAAGTTATTTTTAAATCCAATAATGCATTTTAAAAAGACACTTCAGATCACTGCTGGACATGGGAGCTCAATATCGCTTACCAGAAATAGAAGGTAACTGAAAATCCATACAACGGAAGCAAAGCAATGCTGTTCGGTTCTGTAGGCTGGCCTGCTTTAGGCTCCTGGGGGCGAGCAGCAACCATTCCTTGCATGTTCAGGAACAATGGTATTAAATTGTGACCACCTCACTGTGTTAATCAAAACGAGGCAAGATCATTGAAAAGGCACTGTGTGAGGCTGGGTATTTCACCCAGGGGTAAAGTGATGGCCTGCACGAATAAAGTCTAGGTTTGATCCTAATAATAATAATAATAATAATAATGACCAAGCATGGTGATGCAAGCCAGTATGTAGTTCTAGCCCTCAGGAGACAGAGGCAGTAGGATCAGGAGTTCAAGGAAATACTGCTAAAAAGCAAGTTTGAGGCCAAACCTGGGCTACCTGAGACCCTGCCTCAAAATAATAACAATAATAGAGCCATAGTCTACAGAAGGACATTGGGTAAATAACATCCAACATCAAGTCAACATGGTCCAACTGCCTCACTTTAGCAAAAGCCTGTATCCTTCATGTTACCACAGGGAGAGTGGGTAGGTATGCGGTGTCGTGCCCAACCAGTAAGGTGGATACGATAGACCTGCAGACCTCTTGCTCTTGGGTGCCAGGACATGCGGAGGACAGGGTTTGCTCCTCACTCCGGGGCTGTGTGTGACAGTCTTCATGTCTTCTCTTTCTAGACATGGATCAGACAGAAGGGAGTCCCTCTGAGAATGGGACCACTGTCTCCCCAACTGCAGGGAATCTTGGGACACCAGGAAGTCAAAGCACTGCAAAGGAGGCGGCCGAAGGCACAGCGGAGGCAAGCGTTAAAGAAGCGCCTGCAGATGGGGCAGGACAGCCGTGCAGAGCAGCATCCGAGAGTGGAGAGCCAGGGGCACGCCCCCAGGACGCAGACGTACTAGATGAGCTCAAGGTAGACTTGCGAGGGGAGGCCAATGGGAAGGAGGAAGTCAAGGTTGGCCTTGCAAAGGAGGAAGGTGGGAAGGAAGAGACCCCCGTGACTTCTCAGGGAGAGGCTGGCAAGAAAGAAGAGACAAAACCTGCACCCAGCGAGGTTAAGGGGAAAGAGGAGGCCGCGATGGCTTCGGAGAAGCGCGACGCTGACGGAAAAGAGGCCAATGTGGACTCTAAGGAGGAACTGGATGTGGATGATGAAGCCAAGCCTGAACCCAAGGAAGGTGTTGGATCAGAGGTTACCGTCAAAGAGGCTGAGGCGGAATCTCAGAAGAAGGCTGGTGTGGAAGTCCAGGCCAGCGCTGAACTTCAGGCTGATGGTGGGAAGGAGACGGAAGGTGACACAGAGGAGCAGGTGGTGAGTAGGGCGTAGACCCTCGTCTACCCTCAGGTCCTCTCTCCCTCCGGAGTCAAGGCCTCCCGGTCCCCTTGTTTGTTTGGGGGTTTGTTGTCGTTTGTTATTACTACAAAACACCCAAGCAAACTAATTTAAAGGGGGGAGTTTTATTTTGGCTCATGGTTTCTAAGGTTTCAGTCCTGGCTTCACCTCTTTCCAGTCTGTGACAAGGCAGATATGCCGTGAAAGGGCAGGATAGGGGAAAGTGTTTTCCTTATGGCAGCCAAGAAGCGGGAGACAGAGAAGGAGAAGAAATCTCTGAACATAAGGTATTCCCCTCACTAGGGAGATGGCTGACTGGGTAAAAACTCCTACTAAGTGAGCATAAGTACCTGGGTTCAAATCCTCAGAACCCATGTACGAGTTAAGCACAGTAGAACACATCTGAAGTCCCAGTGTGCCTGATGGGAGCCCAAGACAGGAGAATCCTATTATGTACAGGAAAACAACAAAGAGAACTTGTCTCAAAAAAGAAGGAAGTAAGGATTCCACCTAAGGCTGTCCTCTGGCCTTGGTACACACAGACACACACACACACACACACACACACACACACACAGATGATTGTGGCATGCCTGTGCCCATATTCACACACATAAATGCATTCACACACACACATAATCACATCATATACACATTACAAACATACATGCATCACATAAGATATATACCCTACAAAGTTACCCCCCCCATTGACAGATCCTTAAACTAGGCCATATCACCTGTAATAGCTCATTCAATTATGAATTCACCAATGGGATAGTCTTTTGATGAGCTTAGATTCCTCCTGATATAACCATCTCTCAATAGTGTGTGGCCACTTTCTGTACAAACCATATCTGGGGAAAGTACAGTCTTCCTCCACCAGGTATCAAGACCCTGGGAGTGGGGATAGGGAATGGAGATTGTAGCTCAGCCTGCCTTCCAAATCGTTCTGAAGTTCTTAGAAAGCCTTGGGTAGCTGCCCACACAGATCCTGTTCGCCCCAGGAGCCAGGGAGCCCCACTGAAGAGCAGGAGCAGGCTAAGGAAGAAGAATCAGAAGAAAGGGCAGCGGTGATTCCCAGCTCCCCTGAGGAGTGGCCCGAGAGCCCCACAGATGAGGGAGCCAGTTTCAGCCCAGGTAAGGGAGAGCCCAGGATGTTGCATGGCTAACACAAGAGAGAAAGATGCAGGGGACACATCACAGAAAGCCTCAGCTTCCGTCTGTTCTATTCCTTCCCTCCAGATGGGTTAGGTCCAGACTCTACCGGAGAGACCAGTCCTTCAGTCAGGTAATGTCAAGCCCCCTCCTATCTCCTGCCCCTTTTGAAGTCAACTCTCTGGGCCTCCCCAGAGCCCGCTTTCCAGAAATTCCAGGATTCCTGGCCCTCAGCCTTGTATCTCAGACAGATCCCAGAAAACAAATGAAGTGAAAGGCATGCATGGTGCCTGGTCAGCCTTCTGCTCCATGGCTGAAGCCTCCTCAGGCCCCACGACTATTCACTAGAGCTCTTGAAGTGTGATCCATAAGAATGACCAGAAAACCCGAGTTTAGACAATGGCTCTGCCACTTACCAGCCATGTGACCTTGGCTATGTCACTTAGCCTCTTCTCGTTTGTGAAGTGGGCATAACAATTGTAAGGACCTCACAGGGTTATTGTAGGCTCCAGTGACTTGTGAGCAAAAGATCTCCTGAGCGTAGAGTGCCTGACACGAGGGAAACACTGGACAGCCAGCCTTATTCTTCCATTGCACTCCAGTCACTTGCTTGTCTCGTGGGGAAAGCTGCCCGATGACTACTCAGCAAGCTTTGCAGAAAGCGCAGCTACCTACCTGACCCCGATCGTCCGTAGACTCACCTTATCAGATAGGCATTCTTGTCCCCATTTTACAGATGGGAAAGCCAAGGTTCAGAGAAGTAAGGGGACAGCCCCAACATCACACAGCAAATAAGAACAAAGCCAGGATCCAAACTCAGGTCAGGCCCCAGATGTGTCTTAGTGCTGCCCCATATGGCCTCAACAGACCACGTGCTCCCCAGAGTTAGCCTGAGTCTCTTTATTGCGTCTTGGCCCTTCCAGTGCTAGGTACAGGGTGAGTGTGCGCACCAACTAAGTATAAGTGCACAGGTCTGTCTGTGGCAGCGACCTCTGCCCAGCCAGCCTCCCCGCCCAAGCTGATCTGCACCCCGTGGTGTCGGCTCAATCCCCTTTCGTGCTTCTGCGACCTGCCCACGCAGTGATTCTTCGCCCAGTGATGTGCCCCAGAGCCCCACGGAGCCCCCACCCGCGGAGGAAAAGAAGGAGAGAGCTCCAGAACGCAGGGTGTCGGCCCCTACACGGCCCCGGGGACCCCGAGCGCAGAATCGCAAAGCCATCCTGGACAAGTTTGGCGGGTAGGATGCAAACCAGGAGCCAGGGTGGGCTGAGATTGCCCTAGGATCTATGGATGGGGCTAACGGAGGGAGGCCTGGGGGCCGGTAGACATACACCTGAAGCCTGAGACTCCCCACAAGGGGCTGTTCGTGGTATCTTGCCCCTCCCCTCCCAGGGCAGCCTCGGGCCCCACTGCGCTGTTCCGGAACACAAAGGCTGCTGGGGCAGCCATTGGTGGTGTCAAGAACATGCTTTTGGAGTGGTGCCGGGCCATGACGAGGAACTATGAGGTGGGCAAGGGCTGGGGATACATCAGGGACAGGGGACGCTTTTCCCCAGGGCAATGGTACGGTGGAGAATCTGAGGGCTCAGATTCCAAAGGGTGGGAGAGGCAAAGTCCAGGCCGTCTTGCCCAGGGTCACTCGGGTCTTTCATTCTCTGCCTACCTATCTCAGCACGTGGACATCCAGAACTTCTCCTCCAGCTGGAGCAGCGGCATGGCCTTCTGCGCCCTCATCCACAAGTTTTTCCCAGATGCCTTTGACTATGCAGAGCTGGACCCAACAAAGCGCCGGCACAACTTCACCCTGGCCTTCTCTACTGCAGAGTAAGCTTTGTTCCTGGGATGGCGGAGTCGGGAGGGAAGTGGGAGACCCCAGAGGAGTGGGTTCGCGGGGGGGGGGGGTGAGTAATCAAGCTGGGGCTACTGCCACACAGCCTCGTACCTAAGGGTTGTTTTATTTTTAAAGCACCTTTAGTTAAATGGGCTCAAACAGACAGAATTTTGCTTCATTGTGGCTTATAGTCTAAACGAAGAGACAGGCATAAGAACATACATGCAGGTTAGATGTTATGGCAGGCAGTGACAGATGCCCTGAAGAAAATTCAGGGGTCTGGGGTGGCAACCCAGTTGGTGAAATGCTTGCTGCACAACCGTGAGGGTCTGAGTTCCATCCCCTGGACCCGTGTAAAATGCCAGTGTGGCACACACAGGCAGGCCCTTGGAACTTGCTGACCAACCTAGACTGACCGGTGAGCCCCGGGTTGGGTGAGAGACCAAGACACAGGCAGCATGGCTGATAGCACCTGAGGTACAACACCAAGGTTGACTTCCGGCCTCCACAAACCTGAGCGCACACATCCAGAGAAAATTCAAACTTCAAGCAGAATAAGGGAGAGAAGAAAGGTAGACCTCTGCGTAGCCTTGGACATGCCCACATTCCTCTGGCTCCCAGTCCCCACCCCACATCCCATGATGGTTCCCCTTTTACAGGGATAAGAACTCAGTAACATAATTAAGTCCCTGTAACCCGTAACAGGGCCTAACGCACAGCGAGCACTTCAAAACTCTTGGCTACATTGCTGTCACTATAATGAATGATACCATGGCTACTGTGATAATTACCATTGGACTTGGGTCCTGGAGGGGGATCTTTGCTGAGGCGTATGCAGCCACACGTCAAGGGTAGCAGCTGGTGGAAGGGTAGTGTCAGGAAGAGTGAGACTAAAGGAAGACACTGAGACAATGACGAGACTCTGGACGATGAGCGTGGTGGCACACGGCTACATTCCCAGCGTCAAGAGGTTGAAGCAAGAGGACCGCAAGTTCCAGGCAAACCAACCGACCAACCAACCAATCAGTCAAACAAACGAACAAACAAAACATGGTTGCCAGAGTGGTGAAAGGGGTTGGAATTCCTACCACCTTCAACCTCCTGCCTCCAACCTGGGAGATGACCCCAGAAAGAAACTTCTGAAACACTGATGGAGACAGGGTTGGGGGGCAGGTGTCAACAAGAGAGCGACTCAGGTCCCTGAGAGACAGCCAGGCGGTTTTTCTAAAGCCCACACATAGAAGTGTGTGCCTATAATTTCAGCACCCCAAAGCTGATGCAGAATCGCTGAGAATCTGAGGCCAGCCTTATTTCTATAGCAAGAGCCAATCAATCAATCAATCAATCAATGGCTATATGTGTACTACAGTTTATAGAGTGCTTGTTTCCCAGGCACCAAATCCCATGTTTGATCAGCAAATGTGATGGTGCACACCAGTAATCCTAGCACTCGGGAGCTAGGGGCGTGAGAATCAAAATGTTAAGGTCATCCTTGACTACACATAGAGCTGGAGGTCAGCCTGCAACATAGGAGACCCTGTCTCAAGTAAATAAATAAGTAAATAAACAAACAAACCCTAGGAATGGGGGTGCTAAATTATCTAGCCTGTGAATCCAACCCCTCTCTAATCCAGGCCCGACTACCCACCAGTGGGGAAGAATGTGTGTTTTCATCAGGAAATTGGGAGTATATTGTCCACACTTCTCAACAACTTTTTTTTTATAGCAGGTTTTCTCAGACATTGGTTGCATGAGCTGCATAATATACATATTAAGGGGAGACCTTCCAGTTAAATGATCAGTGACCAACCCTCTCTTCATAAGAGGGTCTCTGGGCATATCCTTAGGACCATAGGACACAAGGATGTTATTTAAAAGCCACCAGATGGTCAGGTGTGGTAGGTAGCACATGCCTTTAATCCCAAAAACCTGGAAGGCAGAGGCAAAGAAAAACAACAATGACAAAATTGCAGCCAGACTCTGTATTCCCGACAATCTCTTCCGTTTACGTTGTTCTGCAGTGGGACGAGATGGGTGCCTTGGGGAGGAAGAAACAGTCAGGGAACACTGAATCGTATTTCAGATCAGCAGTTCTGACTGAAAGCAATGCAAGCATCTGTCTGGACCCACCCATTTAGTCCTCACAGGTGGAGGTTGGCAGAGGGGTTGGGGCCTTCCCAGGTCCTACAAGAGAATGTTCAGGGTAGGTATTATGTGACACTCCTAGAAGTCTAGCTAAGCTTAGAGGCAACAAAGGAGCAGGCATCTCTGCCCCTGCCAAAACTCCCCAATCTAGAGATTGCAAGACAGGTTTCAAGCCAGGCAGAGCCGCAGAAAGGCAGAGGAAGACCATAGGCTTTGGGTGGCATCAGGCAACTGGGGAGAATCATAGAGATGGAAAGTGGAGAATCACACTTGTGGTGCCAGGGTTTGGATCCCTACTCCTTTTTCCTCACTCTGAGGCCTCTCTGGAAGTCATATGTGAAAAGGGGCCTCTGCTCCCCTGATCCAGAACTCTCCTCTAGTTCTCAAAGTCCTGGGATCAAGGGAAGGAATGACCAGTCCAAAGCCTCGGTGGGGCTTTATCAGTTACACTGTGAGTGAACCCTCCTCTGTTCCAGACTCCGTCGGCATCAAGAGTTTGCCTCTCCAGCGTTGGGGGAACAGCACTGGTCCACACCCATAGGGTCTGAGTGAGGTAGAATTCTTGGTTTGTCCCATTCTCCAAAACCCTCTAATCCGTGCCCCTCCCCCAGCTCGCAGACCAGTGGCTTGCATATCAGCCCAGCTATGGCAGCCCCAAGAGAGAATTTCCGCTAGGGTCTTCTTGGTCCCATTGCCAGCATCCACGGTTGGCTGGCTTTGGCAGCCCAGACTGCTGAGAGCCACAGTGCCAGAGGCGCTGGGCAGACTTGAGGTTGAGTCCCAGCTGTTAGACTTGTTCACCTTGGGCAAAGCACCAACCCTCTGAGCTCAGTTCCTCCTCTGCTTGTTGGAGATAAAGAGGAGTAACCGAGACCATCTCCCCGGATCACCCGATAAGACACCTGGCACTGAACAGCGAGGCCCCAGCAGTGATTAGCCCAGCTTATCAGCCTCAGCAGAGCCAGGGATATCAAGTAGCCTCAAAACGCAGCTGAGACATTAGGAAAGGAGGAATTGCTGGGTCCCCTGCAGTATGGAAACACACCAAGCAGTCCTGCATCACACAGAGGTCCTGCAAAGGACCTTTGCAAACTGCTCTTTCTCTACCTATCGAGCACCCCATTAAAAATGATCGCAAGTCCTCTTTAGCATAGAATGGCCCTTTTCAGCTATCTTCCCCCATAGCCCCTCCCACATATGCCTTCTGCTCCATGCATTTGATTACTGTTGGCACCACGAGAAAGAACACTTTTGGCTATTCGCTGCTGACAATCAGAAGACTGCCTGGCACACAGTAGGTGCTTAGCAAACAGGTGACCTAATTGACTGGAGCTGTTAGGGTTGTTGCAAGCCAGCACACTAGGAAGGATTCGTGTCCTATCTTCTCAAGTGTCTGCTGTGCAGGGCTGGAGAGATGGCTCAGAGGTTAAGAGAGAGCACTAGCTGTTCTTCCAGAGGTCCTGAGTTCAATTCCCAGCATCCACATGGTGGCTCACAGCCATCTATAAAGAGATCTGGTTCCTTCTTCTGGCGTACAAGCATACATGCAGGCAAAACACTGTATACACAATAAATAAATAATTAAAAGTATCTGCTGTCCCTAATCCAGAGCACAGCAGTAATTATGCCCAAGGAGGAAGAGAAGGCAGACTACAACAGAGAGGTTCCCATGTGAGGTTATGGAGACCCAGGTCCATTGAAGCGATACCATACTCTACACACACTGGGATGGCTGACCTGGAGGCCTTCTCTTGCCTCGACCCAGCCATCTCCTTGGCCTTCTCTTTGACCCTATGCTCTCATTCCACGCTCTCCTTAGGAAACGAGCCGACTGCGCCCAGCTGCTGGAAGTGGATGACATGGTGCGGCTGGCAGTGCCCGACTCCAAGTGTGTCTACACCTACATCCAGGAGCTGTACCGCAGCCTTGTGCAGAAAGGGCTGGTGAAGACAAAGAAGAAATGAACGGGAAAGCCACACCGCGGGAGGAAGCGGGGGACAGCTGACAACCATGGCCTTGAGGTGCTTATGCGCCACGAGACATGGGACAGATGGCTCCAGTCTCCAAAGCATTAAAAGTACTTTTGTAAAGTTCCTCTCATTCCTTCATGGCCCCAGCCCCAACCAGACACACCTTTGGGCAACAGGCGGTGGCCAGAAAGAAAAAGAAACCTGCATTTGAAGCTATGGGTAGCAGTTAGTCAGGCTCTCTGTCTCTGTCTCTCTGTCTCTCTGTCTCTCTCTGTCTCTCTGTCTCTCTCTCTCTCTCTTTCTGTCTTTCGCTCACCCCCTCTCTCTCTTGCTCACCCCACTCTCTCTCGCTGCCCACCCCTCTAGCTTGCCCTCCTCTCTTGCTTGTCCTTCTCTCTCCGCTCATTGGCCCTTCTCTCTCACTCCCGCGTCACCCTCCCTCCCTCGCCCCTTTCTCTCTCTCATCCCTCACTCTCTCGCTTGCCCCCTCTCTCTAGCTTAACCCCCTCTTTCTTGTTCGCCCCATTCTTTCGCTCTCCCCCCACCTCCTCTGGCCCTTCCCTCTCTCTCCTCCCTCTCTCTCGCTTACCCCTCCCTCCCTCCCTCTGGCCAGTTCCCTCTCTCTTTCCCTCGCCCCCTCTCTCAGTTAAGCTCGCCCCCTCGCTCGGCTCGCCCGCAGTGGGGTACTGCTACAAAGGAAGTAGACTATCTCTAGAAATCTCACCCATCTGGACTGCTGGGGCCAGGCCACTGGGTGGCGCTCTTGAGATGAGCGTCACCTTAATCCCGCCTACTCAGGCTGGTTTCGCCTCATTTTGTTCACTGTATGGAATCTCAGTTGATAACAGAGAACTTCTCTGACATATATGAAACTGTGAGTTCATTCCCGAGCACCAGGGAAGGGAAATCAGATATGTTGGCAAGGCTAGAGGGAAAAAAAAACTGTGGACTCTGATGATTGGCAGAGGCTGTGCCCAATCCTCTGTTGAGCTGTTGCCTCGTGTGGGAAACACTGGTGTTCCTCCGCTCCCTTTTGCAAGGCGCCCTGAGGATGGTCTGCTGGGGCCAGCGTTCCTCATAATGTGTGTGATTATCCACTAGAAGGAGGGCGTGCTCTCTGTTAATCCCCAGACAGCCCTCTTTCTGATGAAACACTTGATCCATGCGACTCAGAAGGTAAAGGGCACCGGCAGCCACCAAGCCAGACGGGTGACCTAAAATAGCGGAAAGAGAAAACCGCCAAAAATTGTTCCTTTACCTCCGCCCCCAAGGCCGTGGCGTGCCCGCCAACCCCTACATAAACACAAAAATAAAAATGTAACGAAAACTTAACAAAAAACGTTGCTCTCATGGAAAACTCAGCGCTGGGCTCTGGAATTCATGGCTTAGCTGCAGGCAAACATGCGAATTTTGTAGAGCCCTTGGACTAGATGCTGGAAGTACACAAATCCCAGCTTGAGGCCGATCGGAGAGCAAACCATCAGGAAACGTGAAGTCCGGTTTCTGGGATGGACTTTAAACTCTTCGTTTCGAAATTCACCAGCGAAGAATAAAATGTGTAACACCTCAGTCTGGGCACGCCTATGGCAGGCGTGGCTGATTGCAATCACTCAGCGGTGGGTTTGCCTCCTTCTGTGTGCCCAGCTTCCAGCCATCCTCCTGCCTTCTTCACCCCTCGGCGCTTGGGCCCTGATGCATTCGGTTTCCGGCCAATTGGCCTGGGAGGTGGCTAAGATGGAGGACTGGAAAGCAGGCCCGACACTGTGCAAACCTAACTTGGGCTGCTGGTTTGCGGAGCGGCCAAGGATGTGGGAACGGCACATGTGCAAGCGTATGACTTGGGGAAGGAGCACACAACACGCTCACACACACACACACACACACACACACACACACACACACACACACGGCACGTTTATTCGTAATTAGCAGCTACAAAGGGAAGCATGAGCACAAGGATGGGCCTCCAAAGGCCTGTGGCGCCAGTCTCTGATATCCACCCACAGAGCAGACGGTCCAGGCAGAGAGGCCTCAGAAGCAGAATTAAGAGGGTCGGTCCACTCCGAACTCAAGGGTGAACTCTTCTGCCTTCCTCCTGAACATCTCGGGGTTCTGGCTCAGAAGGTCAGCAAGCTCCAGGCGCACAGGCTCTTCCAGAGCTGGTCTACCTACCAGCACGTTGAGGGCCTCCAAGACTGGGGACAGAGGGCAGAGCAGGGCATCAGGGCCAGGGAGAACCATGGGAAAAGGTCAGGGCTACTCATCCCCAGGTTCTCCTGAAGCCCCACAATAATTCCTCAGGGGATCCCAAGAGGCTTCCACCATTCAGGAGGGCTCCACAGCCAAAGCAGGTGTCCCTCTCGTTGTCTCTTCGTTTTACACAGGGCCTGGCTATGGAGCCCAGGCCGCTGTCCACCAGGACTGGCAACACGCACCACCACACCTGACTCTAGAGCTGTAGTTTTAAAACAATTATTTGCCATGACTTCAAAGAAGCATCTCGTTAGATAAGTGAGATTCCTGGTCCTCGCTCTCAATCTTTATTTCCTTTTATTTATTACTCTCTCATACAATACATCCTGACCACAGCCTCCCCTCCCTCCACTCCTCACAATCCCCCTACACCTCCCCTCTCCCCCATCCACTCCTCCTCCCTTTCCCTTCAGGAAAGAGCAGGCTTCCCAGTGATATCTACTAGACACGGCATACAAGATGAAATAAGATTAGCCACAAATCATCACTCATATCAAGGCTGCACAAGGCAACTGGGGTGGAGGAAAAGGATCACCCCAGTAGGCAAAAGAATCAGAGACAGCCCACTCCATCTGTTAGAAGGAGTCCCACAAAAACTCCAAGTTAACCGTCCCCAGCAGACCCGTGCTCAGTGATTGTCCCTTCAGCCTCTATGAACCCCTATGAGCCCTGCTCAGTGGGCCATGTTCTTCTGGTGCCCTCAACCCTCAAACTCCTACAATCCTTCCTCCCTGTCTTCCACAAGGTTCCCCAAGCTCTGCCTAATGTCTGGCTGTGGGTCTCTGCGTCTGCTCCCTTTAGCTGATGGAGGAAGCATCTCTGACGACCATTGGGCTACGCTCCGATCTAGAAATCTCATTCTCACTCTTATTAAGAATCACTCTGGTTTTCTGTTTTGTTTTTAAGGTGTGTATGTCTGTGTGTCTGTGTGTGGGTGTGCAAATGCTCTTGGAGGCCAGAAGGAGGAGTTTCATCCCCTAGAGCTGGAGTTACAGGGAGTTGTGAGGGGCCTAATGTGGGTGCTAGGAACTGAACTGTCCTCAGCAAGAGCAGCACTGATTTCTTAACTGATGGGCCATCCCTCAAACACCCTGGTCTCTGTTACACTGGGATGTCAAAGAAAGTTTTATTAGGAGTAAAGGGTTTCTAAAGTAAAGACTGAAAACCATTCCTGGCCCAGGGGCTTTTAATCTTTCTCAACTGCTTTTTGGAACCTGGGGAGGTGGCATACCATTCTCCTAGGCAGGTGCACAAGTGTCTATGTCCTTATTTACAGCTCTAGTGGAGAGAGCATCACAGGCCCCTCCTTGTGTCTCCCCTGTCCCAGGGATCTTTGATCACCTCAGTTAAGAATCCTGAACAGGCCAGACACAGGTTGGCACCCAGATTGACTACACATCAGACTTCAGAGCTTTGCTGTCCAACATGGTCACCACAGCTTTCAGGTTATTTAAGTTTAAGTTCATGAAAGTTCAATACAATTAGGAATTCAGTTCCAGTTTCATTAGCCAAAGGTGAACTGTGGTATTAGTTACTGGAGACACATCCAACATTTCCAGCACAACCAAGAGTTCTGTTAATGCTCGAAGTCAGGTGTGTCCAACTTGAGGACCAACACTGTTATAATTTCACTTAAAACATGACACTCACTTTTGCCCTATTGGGGGTAGCTTGATAATGCAGTTCTAGAGCATAGATTTTGCAGATGGCAACATCCTTTTGCAATATCAATAGGAGATACAAGTCTTAGGGTTTCTATGGCTGTGATGAAAGTCCATGACCAAAAGCAACTTGGGGAGGAAAGGCTATCTCAGCTTATAACCCTCAGGTCACACTCCATCATTGAGGAAATCAGGATAGGAACTGAAGCAGAGGCCATAAAAGAGCACTGCTGGCTGACTCGCTCCTCACAGCTTGCTCAGTTTGCTTTCTTCTACAGGGCAGAACCAGCTGCCCAGGGGAGACCCAACCCACCGTGGGCCGGGCCTTCTCTCATCAAGCTTTAATCAAGAAAATGCCAGACAGACTTATCTATAGGCCAGTCTTATGGAGGCAAATGCTCAGTGGAGAGTCCCTTTCTCCAAACAATTCTGGCTGGTGTCAAGCTGTCATGAAACTAAACAACACCCTACACCTGCTGGATCCAGCCAGGCTCTGCCCCTCTGCACTTGTAGAGCCTTATTCGATGGCTTCACTCTGCCTAAGTTTCAGCATCTCTGTTCATTCAACCAGGCTAACAGTGACACCATCACATAGGAAGAGATGATAGTCCCCCCATGCCAAGCCTTCCCTCTGCAGGCAAGCTCCCTGTCTCAATCTCTCTCCCCTCTCTCTCCAGATCTCCTTTCTCTCAATCTCTCTCTCCTCTCACACTTTCCTCTCACCTCTGTCTCTCCTTCCTCCTCTGCCTTTCTCCTCTCTCCTCTCTTTCCCTCCTTTCTCGTTCACCCCTTTCTTCTCTCTTACCTCTGTCTCTTGCTCACCCTTCTCTCTCTTCCTCTCTCACTGGCCCCTTTCTCTCTCCATTGTCCCTCTATCTCTCTCTTGCTTGCTCTCTCTCTCTCTCTCACTCTCTCTCTGTCTCTGACTCTCTGTCTCTGTCTCTCTCTGTCTCTGTCTCTCTCTCTCTCTCTCTCTCACACACACACACACAAACCATGGCTAAGTTTTTCATCACACCTGAAGTGTATACTGACCATCCAGTATCTCCAGGAACATCTCATCATCCAACAGCTTCTCCTCAGACTCCCTTTTTTTTTTTATGAGACAGGGTTTCTCTGTATTGTTTTGGAGGCTGTCGGTCCAGCCTGGCCTCGAACTCACAGAGATCTGCCTACCTTTGCCTCCCGAGTGCTGGGATTAAAGGCGTGTGCCACCACCGCCCAGCCTCAGACTCCCATTTTTATCAGGTCTAATTTATTCATTTTTTAAATGTATTTGGTCTGGAGAAATGGCCCAGCAGTTAAGAGTACTAGCTGCTCTTCCAGAAGTCCTGAGTTCAATTCCCATCACCCACATGGTGGCTCATAACTATTATAGCTATAGTCCCATGAAATATGATGCCCTCTTCTGGTGTGCATATATGCAGAGAAAACATCCCTATATATAAAATACGTAAATAAATAAATGTACTTATTTGGGCTAGGTAGGTTTCTCAGCAGGTAAGAGCACTGGTTGCTCTTTGAGAGGAGCTGTGTTTGATTCCCAGCATTCACATGGCATCTAACAATTGTCTGTATTGTCTGTCACTCCAGTCCCAGGGTTCCAACACACTCTTTTGGTCATCACAGGCACCAGCCATGCATACACATAGATAGATAGATAGATAGATAGATAGATAGATAGATAGATAGATAGAAAATCCATATACATTAAATAAATGAATGTTTAAAATTTTATTTATATTCTTCTAAATTTTATGTGTGAATATGTTGCCTGTTTGTACATATGTGCACCATGTGCATGCAGCACCCTTGAAAGCCAAAAGAGGGCACTGGATCACCTGGAGCTGGAATTACAGATCGCTACGAGCCACCACTTCAGGGTTAGCACAGAACCCAGGTTCTCTGCAAAAGCAACAAGTGCTCTTATCTTTGGAGTCATCTGTCCAACACCTATTTACTTATTTTTGACACAAGGTCTAATGCAGTATGGGTAAACCTCCAAATTTGTTACATAACTAAGGATTCACTTTTTTTTTTTTTTGGTTTTACGAGACAGGGCTTCTCTATATTGTTTTGGAGACTGTCGGTCGAGCCCGGCCTCGAACTCACAGAGATCCGCCTGCCTCTGCCTCCCGAGTGCTGGGATTAAAGGCGTGTGCCACCACTGCCCGGCTGAGGATTCACTTTTTTAATGAATTTATCTGTGTGTATGTGATAGCTGTGAATGCTGCCACAGAGTTCATGGAGAGGATAGAGAACAACTTTTGTGAGCTGCTGGCTTGTTCCTTCCACCGTGGGATATACGGATCAAACCCAGGTTTAGGCTTGCTCATAGGGAGTGGCATTATTAGGAGGTGCAGCTTTGTTGATGTAGGTACCGCCTTGTTGGAGGAAGTATGTTACTGTGGGGGTGGGCTTTGAGGTCTCCTATGCTCAAGCTACACCTAGTTTAGTTCACTTCCTGTGATCAAGAAGTAGGACTCTTATCTCCTTCTCCAGCACCATGTCTACCTGCATGCCGCCATGTCCTGCCGTGGAGATAAGGACTAAACTCTGAACTATAAGCCACCCCAATTAAATTTTTTCCTTTATAAAAGTTTCTGTGGCCATGGTGTCTCTTCACAGCAGTTGAAGCCCTAAGACACTCAGTAAGCCCATTTACCAGCCGGATCATCTTGCCCTTGAAGATGACCTTGGACTTCTGACCCTCCTGCTTCCACTTCCCAAGTTCTGAGATCCCAAGTATGGATCATCACACCCAGTTCATGTGGTGCTGAAGATTAACCCTGAGACCTTATAAGACAAACACTCTACCAACTGAGTTACACCCCCTTCCCTATCTCCTTTCTTTGAAACATCTAACTCAAACTAAGCCCCAAACATCTCCGTCCAATAGCCCCCCATCTACATTAACCCCTCCTCTGGGCAAGGCCAGCCCTACCTTGGCAGGTCTTGGTGTAAGGTTTCCAGTTCTCAGTGCTGATGAGGGGCAGGCACACCAGCCCATCCTCACTGATGTTGGGGTGGTAGATCTTGGTGATGAATTTCAAAGTGGGAGGCCTAAGTGGATACTCCCTGGGGAAATCAATTCGCAGATGGAAGGCCTTGAGGTGATAGGGAGGTTGGTCCTGGTTAAAAAGAAGAGATTGAGTTCTGTTCTGATGGAACAACTCCCTAAAAGATGGCTTTCCTCCAAGGGCTTTGATGTGGTTCCCTCCCTTCCGCATCCCAGGGTCCCAGGTGTTCTCTGTTCTACTCCCAGGAAGACATGAGCATTTAGCAATTGCCTTAGATATTAAAAGAAGGATAGACTCACACAAGAGTGCTGGTCTGCCAGTCAGAAAAATCTTGACCCTGGGTTTTACTCTATTGTCATGAGTGAGCAACCTCCCATCTCTGAACCTCACCTTTCCTCAATGGAAAAATGGGGCAGAAACACAGAAAATCACACAGACAGCCCTGATTAAGCTCAGTAAGTCACAACAGAAAACAATGTAAGAAAGAGATGTGCAGGGAAGAGAGGAGGCCAGCACGAGAGCTACCGGTGTGTGTGTAACATATGCATGGAACTGTCAAAGAACAGATTAGCTAATTTAAAATGGTGCCAATCCATGCAAACCCAGAAAGAAGTTCTTCAAAAACTGAAATGTGCCCCATTGATTCCACTTTGGGAAATATTCCTCAAAGAATTTTTTGAGGACGTACTCATTTTATGTGTGTGAATGCCTGTGTGTGTGTATTGTAGCACATACACAAGGAAGTCAGAAGGTGTGGACTCCCTTGGGACTGGAGTTACAGACAGGTTGTGAGTCACCTTGTGGGTGCTGGGAATTGAACTCAGGTCCCCTGCAAGAGCAATCAGTGCTCTTAACCACTGAACCATCTCTCCCGTGCTCCCTAAAGAAATTTTTTTGTTTTTCAAGACAGTTTCTCTATGTATCCCTGGCTGTCCTGGAACTCACTTCGTAGACCAGACTGGCCTTGGATTCACAGAGATCTGCCTGCCTCTACCTTCTGAGTGCTGGGATTAAAGGTGTACACCCACCACTGCCTGGAGGAATTTTTTAATAAAATCATTTTATTGTAACGAAGTCACAAATAAATATATCTCAGAATTAAGTTAGTGTAGCCACTCAAACTCTGTACATCTCAGTGAACTTCTATACAGTTAGAGCAGTCTTTCTGAAGCCATGCAGCTTCCCTCAGGCTTTTGTTTTAATTTATTCTTCTCTCATACAATATATTCTGACCAAAGCCTCCCCTCCCTCCACTCCTCCCGGTCATGGGAGTCCTCTCCCCACACCTCCCCTCTCCCCCGGATCCACAGCTCCTGTGTCCCTTCAGAGAAGAGCAGGCCTCCCGTGATATCAAATGATTATGGGTTTACACTTTCACTTTCAATCACACTTTTACAGACTCGTTCACCACACACACAAAAGGAAAACTACGACAGAGTTGAAACTGGAGAAGCAAAGCAGTTGTGTGTCCTCTTTCATGGCTCATGTGTCCTTTTGTCTACATTCTGTCTGTCCTCATCACCTAATGTCACCCTTTCCTGGTCTCCTTTCTAAATGTCACACTGGGCCTACCCTTATAGCTGTTTGCATGTGTGCACCATAAACCAGGATCCACATATGAGAAAGAACATTCTGATTTGTTTTTTTTTTAATTTGAGTGACCCTGCTTAATATACATTCCAAGTCCATCCATTTGCCTGCAAATTTCCTGGTTACATGGTTCCTGTACAGCTAAAGAACACAAATCCGTAAAATGAGGTACATATGTACAAGGAAGCATTATCCTAAAAGGGAATGGAAGTCTAATACATGACACAACTTGGATGGACCTTGAAGACATCACGATAAGTGAAATAGACTAGATTAAAAAAAAACTGACAGCTACTGTATTGATGACACTCGTGTCAATACCTAGAATGGTCAGACCTAGAAATATAAAACAGAAAAGTACTTATCCTCCAGGACATGCTAGAGAAATGGACAGATATTATCAAATGTAGGCAGAGTTTGAAATACAGTTGAAAGGTTGAAACCAAGGGGTATGATGACTATATAATGTACTTAACGCCACTGAACTCTTTAAAGATGATAAATGTTATTACTTTACAATGAAATACATACACAGGCAAAACAGACATACACGTAAGTTTAAAATAAATCTCAAACGAAAAATAGACATAGTTACATGCCTATGATCCTAGCATTTGGAAGGTGAACTAGGAGGACTGTTGACAGGGCAAGAGTGAGTTCAAGTCAGCCTGGACTACACAACAAAACTCTGTCACAAAACAAAATAAAAACCATAAACCTAGGGGCTGGAGTAAACAGGGGTTTGGTGATGGTCAAAAGCTAATACAAGAATTCACACCAAGTGACCTGAAGATTCCCCTGGGCACCTACACTGGGCCCCATGCCTAGGAATGGCCTGTTCACATTAGCCTGTAGAGGGGAGTGCAGGGAACATGAAGACCTGAAGGTACAGGGTCAGTCTTGACTCTCACTCACTAGCAATGTCTCTTACACAAGTAACTGGACCTCTCTGGGTTTCCCTACAGGGATAACAGCAAACATCTTCACAGAGCTTAGATGAGGATGAAGTAAGTTTGCTTATTTCAAAGGCATAGATCAGGCTATGGCAGCACACATACATGCCAGCTATTATTGGTACGTATGATGGCCATGTCTCTCAGCATAAGGAAACAGTTTCCTTATGTGTGTCTTTAGTGTATCTTTGTAATGTCCAGACCACGGTGACTATGCGGAAGTGGAAACTCAGCATTTGACTCTACAACCACAAATGACCTCTATTCCGTGCTCTCTGAAGAAATTCCAGGGGCTAGAGATGTAGTTCAGTTGGTACAGCATTTACCTAGCATGGACAAAGTCCTGGGACCAGTTCCCAGTACCACATAAACCAGGGTGTGATGGTTCGCATCTACAATCCCAGTGCTTGGGTGGTAGATAAGAAGTTCAGTGTCTTTCTCAGGTATACAGGTAATTTGATTTGAGGCCAGCCTAGAACACATGAGACCCTGTGAAGAAGAGGAAAGGAGAGTGGAGGGGAGACCAGGATGATCCCAGCACAGAGCTCAGGGTCCTTCATGCAGGTGCCAAGGCTCCAAATCCTTCCAGAAGTTCCACTGCTGAAAACACAGGACAAAGAGAGCTAGAAATACAGCAAGGGTTGGGCAGGGTCAAGTGGTGTATTTTGTTTTGTTCCGTTCTGAGTCTTGGAACAGATACCGAGGCCTCACAAATGCCAGGCTCATCCGCTATTCCTGAGTCATGTCTGCAGCCCAGAGTCAAGGTCCTGACTGAGTGCCTGTCCCTAACAGACGCAGAATGGAAACTGGAATGGGCTGTGTTGAGATGAGGCAGGGGGCAACTACTAGGCCGATAAAGAAAATGAATGCCCAGCTCATGGTCTGGATAAACAGGAAAGCCTGGGTCGGGGAGGCAGCCACAAGGCTGACACAGGAGCCTCAGGGCAGAACTGGGTGTCTTCCCATCCTTTCTGCAGACTCATTTTTGCCGAGTTCCAAGGTCTCACCACTGGGTGAACATGCAGACAGCTGAGGCCTCATGCTACAGTGTGACTCTGGGCTTCTCTAGGACTTGATCTCTTATCTGTAAAGGAGGACCAAATGGGGGAACTTCACACATCTTGTGTTAGTGGAGAGACTGCTACTGCTTTCCAAAGTCGGCATTAAATAAATTTTTTGACTGAAAACCATCCATGTACTGGAAATGTAGGGCAGTGGCAAAGTGCAAGCTTTACATGTCTGTCCTGGGTTCAAATCTTAGCACTGTAAGCAAAACAAAAAAGAAAAAAAACGTGAAAGTCCAAGGCAGTAGGATTGCCATGAGCTCAAGGCCAGACTGAGCTACAGAGTGAGGCCTGTCTCAAATGAAGGAAGAGAAAACAGAAAAGAGGCTAAGAGGAAAGTCTCTGTCTTACAAACATAAGGACCTGACTTGCCCCCCCATCCCTGTATGGAAAAAACAAAGCTGACCATGATGTCACCCCTTTGTAATCCTGATGCTGGGAAGTACAAACAGGCAGATCCATTGGGGCTAGCTGCTTAGCCTGCCTAGCCTCCTTAGAAAGTCCCAGGCTAACATCTAAAACCAACAACAAAGTGGATAGCACTTAAACTGACCTCTTGCTTCCACAGGTTCCCAAAGGCAAACAGACAGGACAGAAGGGGTGTGGGGAGATGAAATGAAATTCTGGAGCCAGATGAACCCCTGCCCTGCCACTTTATTCTGTGTAACTATGGGTGCATTCCTCAGCTTTCTAGTTTTCCACATCCTCATCTGTAAAAGGAAGACGTCCTTCCTTAGGGTGGGTGACGGTCCTCAGTGTAACCTCATGCCATGTTCTTCAGTGAGCCATCTGTTGGGATTCTCTACAGCTTCCAAGGCCAGAGCAGCCGTGACCTGATGTAACTGAAGGAACAGGTAGGGCTGCCTGGATGAACATATACACTGGGACTAAGCCAGAGGTCTGCTTATCCTCAAGGCCTCCGTTGGCTCTCCTACCCTTTGGGCCAGACACTTTCTTCATCACAGCTCCCCAGGCACATCTAGATGCTAACAAATGTCACTCAGTCTCCTGATTGGCTGGAAAGGTTTTGACACACCTGCCTGAGTGGCCAACCATGGAGATCTTCTGACCTCACTGCGTGACCTCTCCTAGTTTTTCCTATGACTGTGCTCTTCCTTCTCACCTGCTCCTCCTCCTTCAGTGTCATCATCCCAAAACTGGTCTCCTTGGAGACACAACCGGAACCCATTTTAGTATCTTTTCCCCTAATACTTGTGACCCAGCATCTAGACGGCTTCAACCCAAGGGCTGAAGGACCTGGACAGGACTCAGATGTTGGCCTAGATCAACCCTTTCTCCATTTTTTTCTGGACTGCAGGTTTAGTGGAAAGAGAAGGAGAGACCATCGCAATGGTAAGTACGGATTCTAAGTAATTAGAACACCAGTTTTTTCCAAGAGCTTTGACTAGCAAAGGTCTGTGTCTTTTGTTTTTCTTTCTTCTAGGTGTTATTTCTCAAGCTGAATCATGATCCTGTATCAAAAAACAAAACAAACAAGCAAAAACCAAGGAAGTCTCATTTTGTCAAAAAAAACTAGGCAAGGTAGCACACGTTTTTAATTCCAGCATTCAGGAGGCAGTAGTCTGAGTTCAAGACCAGCCTGGTCTACATAGCAATCTCCAGACCAAGCAAGGCTACATAGAGAGATCCTATTTCAAAGTGTGTGTGTGTGTGTGTGTGTGTGTGTGTGTGTGTGTATGTGTATTACACTGCCTTCTTTTGGGAGACAGGGCTTCCCAGTGACCTGAGAATCACCTGCCTGGTCAGTGAACTCCAGAGACCTGTCTCTGCCTCCCCATCTTTGGGATTACACACTTTTAGCATCATACTTGACTGTTTACATGGGTGCTGAGGATTGAACTCAGGTCCTCATGTTCACCAGCTGGTACTGTTTGTCTGCTGAACCTTCTCTGTCGGGCTTGGTAGCTACTGGATAGAAGGACATGTGTCCTCTTAAATCCAAAGTGTCTGATGGTATGCTCATTAGTCTGACTGGACTTAAGAAGCAGCTGGTCCAGAGACAAGAGTTTTACCACACACCTCAACCTCCAGGAAGAGATCCCAGGTCAAGGGGAGTTCTCACGAAGGCCTGTCCTTCCCTGCCCATAAGTCACCCCCTACCCGAAGAGTTCCCACAGACACTCACAGGCAGCAGGAGCAAGTGCCACACCAGCACATTGTCATCGTCACTAGACAGGTCCCGCAGGTATGGTGGAAGCTGGTTCAGAAGATCCTCCAACTCCTGTAGGGGTCACATCAGGGACAGTGGGCCAAGTGTTCATAACCTCAGCCCCCTACCTGCAGCTCTGCAGGAAACACAAACAGGATGTCCCAGGAGCAGAAAGCAAAAGGTCAGAGCCCATAGTGGATTATTTGTTTGCACTGTGTGAAGATGTGTCACTATGACTGGTTTAATAAAGAGCCGATTGGCCGACAGCTAGCCAGGAGACAATAGGCGGGACTTACAGAGAGAGGAACTCGGGATGAATCTAGCCCACTAGAGATACCAAGGAGACACTGAAGAAGCCGGACACACAAACGATACAGAGGAGAGCTCACTTAGGGAGCACTTAACTGTTTTAGGCCTCACCCCAGCTCTGTAAGGCCCAGTATAAGCTGATCACTTCCTCAAATATGGAGAACTTGGGAGTAAGTTCTCCCAGCAGCCTTTCTTTCTGAAAACAAGGTACTTAACTCTGCCCTCTTTCTGGAAAGTCACTGGGTCCAATGTCCTCTTCAGTAATGCTGAGTTTCCAGCACAATATGCACTGTCGGAACGGATGGCAAGGACATCACCCCTCCATTCCCTCCACCACATCACTCCACCCTGGGGGTAAAGGACTGATTTAGGCTGCCCCCTTCCCCCCCATGAGGGACTCTGCACACCACACATAGTAACCGGGGATAAAGAGTAAGTCGGCTTCTCAAAAACACGGCCCAGTCACTTAGGCATCCCTGCGTTCTCCCAAGAGCAGTTCGCTGAACGTCCTCTGTCGACCCTTGACTAAGACAGGGTGCAGCCCTTGAGAATGTCTTTGGAGTAATGGAGGAAAGTCGAGTTTGAAGATGTGAATAGCAGGGATGGACAAAATCAGGGAGGAGGGAGGAGGGAGGAGGGAAGCAGGAATGCTTCACAGAGGTTGCATGCTGTGAGATGGGTCTTGAAGAGTAGATAGGAGCCCACCAGGCAGAAAAGCAGATCACCAAGGCCAAGGGCCCAGACAGGACAAGTGTGTGCAGGGGCCCCGTGGAATAGTAATAGTTTTTACAGGAGAAGGGATTCATGACTGAGTATATTTGGGAAAGTTGAGCTAAAACAGCTTTGTCATTGAAGAGCCACCCAAGGGTTTTGGATTTGGTTTGGCTATTGCAGTGCTGGAGATGGAAGTAAGTGCCTTGAACATACTAGGTGGTTCCCTCCCACTGAACCACACCCCCAGCATGCCGAGAGTCCCTAGTTACCAAAGTGCAACTGACCAAGGGACCTCACTTATGGGACTCCAGATCTTCTTCTCATTTTGAGAGGATGGAGGGCATGGAAAAACATTCACACATTCAAGGCAGTGCAGTCCTCTGGGAGAATGAATAGATACAAACTAGTGGTTCTTGAGATTCCAGGGATACATTTACCCACTAGAGCACATTTTTCAATATCTAGAAACATTTTCCACTGTCATAAATGGAATGGGTGCTATGATAGTTCAGCAGGTAAAGTCCAGAGATACTGATGAAACACCCTACAAAGAATTCTCTGGTCCCAAGTGTCAACAGAAATAAAGTTGAGAAATGCTTGTGTAAACACAGGCAGAGAGAAAGTTCCCCTAACCCAGGGGGTTGGGGGCGGGGTCCTTCCCTGCTGCAAACTTTCTGTGCTCCCTCTCCCAAATACAAACCTCCCACACTCTCTTCTGTCTCTCAGACTCTCCTCCACATCTAGGCACACCAACAGATTGCTTCCTGTGCCTTCTACTTAGAGCCAGGGCCACTCATTTGCCTATTCCACCGAGCAACAACCATCCTCTATAGCTTGGGCAAGAACAAAGGCTTTGGTAGAACACAGATCTTGAGTGCCCATGTTCTGGGCTAGATGCAGCTCAGTTGGTAGAGTGTTTGCTTGGCATGCATGAAGCCCTGAGTTCAATTCCCAGAACTACATAAAACTTGATAAAGTGGTGCACATCTCCCATTCCAGGACTTAAGAGATGAAGGCAGGAGCCGGGCGTTGGTGGCGCACACCTTTAATCCCAGCACTCGGCAGGCAGAGGCAGGCGGATCTCTATGAGTTCGAGACCAGCCTGGTCTACAGAGTGAGTTCCAGGACAGCCTCCAAAGCCACAGAGAAACCTTGTCTCGAAAAACAAAAAAAAAAAAAAAGAAAAAGAGATGAAGGCAGAAGAATCAGGAAACTGGAGGTTGGGCTGGTGAGACGGCTCAGCAGTTAGGTGCACTTGTTGCTCTAACCCAGAGGACCTGGGTTCAATTCCCGGCACCCACATAGTGGCTAATAACTATCTCTGTAATAACCAGTTACAGGGGATCTTGCCTCTGCTGGCACCAGGCACGCAGGTGGTTCACAGATATACATGCAGGCAAACACCCATTTACATAAAATAAAAATAACAATAATAAAATTAAAGGTCATTACCAGCTACATATCAAGTTTGAGGCCAACCCTGACATAAAACCCTATCTCAAAAAACAAAACAAAAACCCTGAAGGGGAATTTCCTCTTACCACTGGGAATACTTGGATTTTTTGTGCTTTGGTGAATTCTGCCATGGCTTTCCCATAATTGCTGAAACCCAAGCTAGGACACACAGCTCCTCCCAAAGTCTGCTAGTAAGTCATGTGACTTAGAGGAACTGAAAGTGAAGATACAAAGGTCTTTAAAAGCCCTGTGAGTTAGCTCCCAGTCAGTCTAGGCTCAAATTCCAGGATCATCAGTCCTGCAGAGTATCTGGATAACATTAGCCTCTCATTATTCTCTCTGATTTCTCAATGTCCTCCTCTGTAAAATGGGAACTCATAATTACCTCATAGAATTGCTATAAAAATTAGATTGAAAAAAAAAACGGCCTGTCACTCAGGATTCTGGAGCAATACAAGCAAGTCTATCTCTTGGTGTTGAGGCAGCAATGACCCTCTTCCCCATTTTGCTCCAGCCTCCAGAGTTTAGTTCTGGGATGGGCCTGCTCTGGCCTTCTCCACCTTAAAGAATTCTCCTGTATGGATCTGAGAACAGCAAACATCCCTTCTCACCTCCTGAAACAGCCTTTCCCTAAATTCTGCAGACTAGAGGGGCCTTTGGGAAGGCCCAAAGCCTGGGGATGCCAGTCTGAGCTCCCCAGCATTTTTTCTCCACTATCTCCAATCGTGGCTCCATTCAGCCCTCTAGACATTCCTGAGGAAACTGCCGCCTTTCCATCCTTCCAGGTAGTATTTAAACAGTGTCCTAGAAATGAACACTCAAGGGGAATAAGATTTTGTTCCTTTTCTGCCCCCGGCCGCCTGGCACTGGACTAGTATAAAATAGGCATTTAGCATCTGTAGCAGACTGCATAAAAACCTAGTCAGGGCATAAATTGATACTTCTTTTCCAGGAACTATTCTGTATACTTTCATTCCAGGGATCGCCCATCCCCACCCGATTGCCCATCAGCATCTCTAGCTTCTGAGGGCTCGGTTAAGATAGGTATCAAATTATGGGTCCATCCAGTAGGTGGCGTAACAGAACTCTGCCCAGGCCTGAGATCCGCCCCACTAACAAACTTCAGCAGAATTGAAACTGAAACCAGTTTAGGGAAACTAATTCATTCTCATACACAGCCCCTAGTATAACTTGGAAAGTTGGTGACAACTCTGTCTTGTGTGTCCCCCATCGTGGCCCACAAACTCCAGCCCTGCACGCACTCTCGGGCACACACACACACACACACACACACACACACACACACACGAGGGGGAGAGGCAGAGACAGAGAGAGAGAGAGAGAGAGAGAGAGAGAGAGAGAGAGAGAGAGAGAGAGAGAGAGAGAGAGAGAGAGAGAGAGAGAGAGAGCATCCCCCAACTCCTTCACTGGGAGAGGGTGAGGATGCCTGGGTTTCAGTCCACCCTGGTACCCCTGATAAACAAAAACACTCAGAGGTTAGCCGGGGAAACCGAGGGAGTAGAGCATGGGGTCAGGGAAGCACTAGAAAGGGATCATCTTACATGCCCTTACCTTCGCCACCCGTTTGCTGGCTGTCATCTTGGGTGGGAGTGTGGGGCAGCGGCAGGTCCCGGCTGGCTCTCTGAACCACAGCTCCGGAGCCCCACCCACGCCCGCTCCACCCACACAGACTCTAGCTGCAAAGACCTGCTCCCCACCCTATCGGTGGATACCTGGAGGGTGCGGTCGAGTGCCCAGATCGGTGGTCTTGAATCCCAGAAACTCGGCTCTTTGCAGATGGGAGACTAAGTCCGCAGAGCACACTGCTCCCCTTGAGGGACATCGCAGGAGCCTGGATGGGGTCCATCCCCAGCCTTCATTAACCCCCTCCAGGCCGTGCAAACTTAGTTCTGCTGCAGGTCTCTCTGAGACCTCCTGCCTAAGCCTACCTCCAGAAAGATTCTCAGAGCCCTGGGCCAGGTAACTTTGCCTTTGAGGGCCCAGAGCCCCATCCAAAAAGCGAGTGGGGGACAGTGGAAAGTGTATGCCCTCCAAGTACCGCTCCCTTGGTTGTGTGGGATCCTAGGTGCAGACCAGCAGTTAGGCCAAGACGCTTCTTTTAGGTTGCTTGGCGCTGAGCATCACATGAGGATGCTGTTGGATCCATTCTCTTTTAGTTTTGGATGCTCTGTCGACTTTCAGTCCTTTACTCTGCAGAACACCTAGAAAGTGTCTGCTGTATGGCGATTTGGGAAACCGATGGGTAGGAGAAACCTTAAGACAGAGTTGAGGAGCCTATTATATTTGACTGCCAGCTGATTACAAACTATGGGCCTACTGTGTGTCCTTAGGAACAGTCAAAAGAGTCTCCACCCCTCTACGCAAGGGCAGAGATGCCTTGCCCTAGCCCAAGTTGAGTCCACGATGTAATAGCAACCCCCCTCCCCAATATTCAACAGCATCTAGGAGAAATTCTGGTGCTGTGATGAAGCTAGGGAGGAGTCCACCTCCCCCACCTAACCCCTTCCAGCCCAGAAATTAGTATATTTTGAACCCCAAGTTTTGACCCAATATGTCACATGATTTTTTTTCTCTGTCCTGGAACCAAATGTCTGCTTTGCTTCATTTGCAGAACAATTCTGTTTATTAACCCAATAACTTCAACCAGATACCTCCTAAATGATGGCAATAAACAGGAAACCATCAGCAATCCCATCCCTAAATATAGGTAGGGGATGAGGGAGCAGGGCACTTGAACCCATTTCTAGTTAGTCTTGGTTAACTAGCACTTAATACCGAATGCCAGGCACTATGTAGGGGACACATCAGGCTGAGAAATGTGGTATCTGTCCTCAGAGAAACTCTCAGGCAGTTGAAACACAGAGAATTCAGCCTCTGAATTTTTGGATGTTTGTAGTTTTTTGAGACAGGGTCTCATTATGTAGTTCTGACTGGCCTGGAACTTGCTGTGGACCAGGCTGGCCTAAAACTCAAGAGATCTGTCTGCCTCTGCCTCCCAAGTGCTGGGATTAGACAGCTGCGCCACCACGTCCGACTCAGTCTCTGATTTTTTAATGATAATAACATAAAGAGTTACTCAGTCCTCTGAGGGTAGGAGGAGACTCACTTGATCTCCTTGTGGAAGGGATAGGGGTTATCTAGATGACAGAATCTAAGTGAGGGAGACTAGACAGTTAGCCCCAGGAAGAACACAGAAGGAAGGTGTTCCAATAACAGGAAAGGAACCGTATTGACAAGGTAACGGTGTGAGGAACCTGAATGGGTCAATAGTGTGGAGCTCAGTAGTCTTTTGGTCCCTCCTTCCTTTATAGCCTTGCATGCTGAAGTGAATTCAGGCATTCTGGGAAGGGTCCAGAACCAGCATATAAGAGCTTACACACAGAGACGCAAATAAATAAATATTTTAAATGGAACACAGTAATTGTACATACTGATAGGCATAGTGTGGCAATCCAACACATGTATGCAATGGTCAAATTACAGTAATTAGTATTTGCATGGCAAACTCTCTCATTTCTTTGTGTTGGGATCTATGAACTCTTCTAGTTCTTTATGAAATATATAATGAATAATTGTTAATGAAATCTGCCCTACTGTGCTATAGAACATAAGAACCCAGGGCTGCTGGGAGCCTGGAGAGATGGTTCAGCAACTAAGCACATTTGTTGCTCTCCCAGGAACCTGGGTCCAGCTCCTACTACCCACATGGTGGCTTACAAACCATTCAGAATTTCAGAGGATCAGATATCCTCTTCTAACCTTTGTGGGCACCGGGCATACGTATGGTGCACATATATGCAGGCAAAACAATCATACATATAAAATAAAAAGTCTCTTGAAAATGTAAAAAGGAAAGAACTCAGAGGTGGAGAGATGTCTCAGCAAGCAAAGTTGAGAGCTGCCAAAGCTGACTTCCCAGAATCCACACGGCAGGAGAAAAGGAGAGGACTGAATCCTTTGGGTTGTTTTTTGACCTCCACATGAACACCACAGTACATTCCCAAACACACACACGCACACACACCATAATAAAAAAGAACACTAGAATTCACTCCTTTTATCTAAGCATATTTGATATCCATTACCCAGCTCCCTCCGTCCTTCTCTGCTACTCTTCCTCATTTCCTAGTAATACCTATTCTATTCTCTGCTTCCGCAAGATCATTTTAAAGCTTCCAAGTAGGGAAAGAGCTGTCTGTGGTAGCACACACCTTCCCACTTAGGAGGTGAAGACAAGAGAATCAGGAGTTTAATGTCAGTTTGGATTACGTTGGGAGTTGGCAGCTGGCCTGGGTCACATGAGACACTATCTCAAACAAACACACAGAACAGAAAACCCACAGATGAGTTACAGTATGTAGCATGTGTCTTTCTGTGTCTGGCTTATTTCATTTATGACATCCACCACCTATGTGATACAATTTAAATAGAAATTTTGAATAAAATAACTATCCATTCAAAACTATACCCAACTACATTTTTTAAAGGTTATAGATAAACATTTAAATTTTTAAGCTCCATTGTGTTTTATGTGCATGAGTGTTTTATGTGATTGTGTGTATGGACACCACATAAATGCCCGGTGCTGGAGGATGTCAGTAGAGGGTTTTGGATCCCCTAGAATGGTTGTGAGGCTCCTGGGTCTTCTGCAAGAGCAATAAATGCTCTTAATTGGCTAGGTGGTGGTGGTCCACACTTTTAATTCTAGCACTCAGGAGACAGAGGCAGACAAATTTCTGAGTTCAAGGCCATTCTGGTCTACAGAGTGAATTCCAGCATAGCCAGGGCTGTTACACAAAGAAACCCTGTCTTTAAAAACCAAAACCAAGGCCAGGCATTGGTGGCACATACCTTTAATCCCAGCACTTGGGAGGCAGAGGCAAGCGGATCTCTGTGAGTTCGAGACCACCGTAGTCTCACCTTTGAGTTCCAGGACAGGCTCCAAAACAATACAGAGAAACCCTGTCTCGAAACAAAAAAACAAAAACAAAAACAAAAAGCCAAGCGGTGGTGGCACACGCCTTTAATCCCAGCACTCTGAAGGCTGAGACAGGTGGATCTCTGTGAGTTTGAGGCCAGTCTGGGCTACAGAGCAAGTTCCAGGACAGGCTCCAAAGCTACAGAGAAACCCTGTCTCCAGGAGAGAGAGACAGAGAGACAGACAGACAGACAGACAGACAGACAAAGAGACAGAGACACAGAGACACAGAGAGAAAGAGAGAACACAAAAAATCTTCAATCTAAAAAAATTATTAAATCAGAATAAGCAAGAATCCATGTCTCACAGGTCAGCTAGCGTCCTGAGCAGTGTGGAAAAACAATCACAGAGACCCCACTCAGAGACATATGAGGTTGTCCTCTGCCCTCCACACAAGCTTGCAAACATCACACACACACACACACACACACACACACACACAATCCAGGCAAGGGGTATGAGTAACAATACTCAGTTACTATATTTATTTTTTCTTCTAACTTTAAAAGAAATTTAAGTTAAAGCATATTCATAGGCCCCTAAAAGTATCCTGGGCTCAAGGCCCTGAGCCTGGCTGGCCCAGACTCACTCTATTTGTGGTGAGCACTATTGATTTTCCATTTATAGAGACAACGTCCTGCTCTGTTTTCAGATCAGTGTAGCCATTAAACAATATGAAAGTAAACGATCCTATGGGCAGGGCAGATAAAAATATGGGAGATCAAAGCCCTCCGTTGCATAGGAGAGGAGATTGGGGTCTGGAGACACACATCCTGGTGGAGCTGGGGCAAGCATCCCAACCCTTCAGGACACCCTTCTGTGATGAGTATCTCAGCCACCCCAGAACATTCCGGGAAGGGCTGATCTGTCCCCAGTGGCCCATTTTCTCGGGATTTGGGAAGTTCCTGAATTACCACATAACCTGTTCTTGCCAAGCCCTAGGACCTGGGGAGTCAGCTTCCCAGAGGACCCTGTGGAGAAACTGCTCCAGACTGTCTTTGTCTCCAACAGATCACTCTTTAAACTGCTCAGAGATGACAAGCCAAAGACGGAGCACCTTCAAGTCCACACTGCCACAGTTTATTGAAGAAGAGAAGCAGAGCAGGCGGAGAAACTTTAGAGAGGGACAAATTAATGGAACTACAATGAAGGCTCAACTCTGCTCTCTTAGAGGCCTCAGAGGTATGTTCCCAACACCCACTTGCCCATATATGAAATGTAAAACAAGAAAACTTTCTGACTTGGAGGGAGGGAGACCAGATGGGGGATGTCCTTCTGTATGCTGTGAATATATGTTTCCTTATTAGTTGATGAATAAAACTGTTTTGGCCAATGAACAGGCAGGATTTATCCAGGTAGGAAATCCAACAGGGATAGAGAAAGGTAGTAGATGGAGTCAAGGAGATACCATGTAGCTGCCGAGGAAGAAAGAGGCCTGGACATCACCAGTAAGCCAAGACCACATGGTGACACTCAGATTAATAGAAATGGGTTAATAATTAAGAGAGATAGCCAGTAAGAAGCCTGAGCAACAGGACAAACAGTTTATAATTAATATAAGCCTCTGTGTGTTTATTTTGGACTAAACAGCTGTGGGACCGGGGGAGACAGAAATTTCCATCCACAGAGACTGACTTCAGTCACCCAGGTAACCAATCCTGACCAGGGGACCCACCAACCATGCTGGGAAAATCCACAGAAACAGCTGACCTGAGCAAGTGGGAATGAATGGACCCTAGTCCAACAGCTGGGAAACTAACATAGGACGAAACCAGGCTCCCTGAATGTGAGTGTCAGTTAGAAGCACTGGGCAGTCTATGGGGCCTCTGGCAATGGAACCAGGATGTATCCTAGTGCACAAGCAGACTTTGGGAGCCCATTCCACACAGAGGGATACTGTCTCAGCCTAGACACATGGGGGGAGGGCTTAGGCCTGGCCCCAAATGACTTGACAGATTTTGATGATCCCTCATGGAAGGCCTCACCCTCCCTGGGGAGTGGATAGGGAATGGGATGGGAGGGTTGGTGGGGGGCATGGGAGGATGGGAGGGAGAGGGAACTGTGATTGATATGTAAAATAAGAGTGTTTCTAATTTAAATACAATTTATTTTTAAAAAAGAAGGAAAATGCAGGCAGAGGAAGAACTGTGGAAGGTAAGGGTCTTTGTGGAGTCTCAGTTGCTGTGTATCTCAAGGCAATACCCAGGAAAGTTTCTATAAAGCTCTGGCTAAGTGAAAAAATCACAGCCAGGTTTTGAATATATGTAATTTCCACTGTGTAGTGTATGCGAGTGTATGTTTTGTATGTGTGTTCACACATGCAAGTGGAGCCTAGAGGTTGACTTTGGGTGTTTTCCAGTACCACTTTCATTGGACCCAGAGGTCACTAATTGGCTAAACCAGCTAATCAGGAAGCTCTTGACATCCCCTGTCTTGGCCCTACCCAGTGCTAGGGTTATAGACACTTATGACGCAGTCTATCTTTTATGTGGGTGCTGGGGATCAGAACTTAGGTCCTGTGCAAGTCCTGATGCTGGAGCCAGGGTATGTGTGGAGGGTATGTGTGGGTATGGGTGTGTATGGGTGTGGGTATGGGTGTGTGTGTGTGAATGTGTATGGGGGGTACACAACAGGAAGTTGCACAGACCAGGAATGGGATCTGAACTTTGCAGGAAGTAGCATGAACTCTGACAGTGGGTCACAGTGGGCCTCCCATTACTGACTCAAAGCAGCCCTTGGCCATGGTAGAACTCAGAAGGTAAAACCTGTGTATGGTTAGTTTGCTTCTTTTATTAATTAAACATTTTTTTTCCATTTCACAACCCCAGTTCCATCTCCCTCCCCTCCTCTAAGCCCCACCTCCCCCCTTCCCTCCCTTTCCACTCTTCAGAGAGGGCAAGTACTTCCCTGGAGAGTCAACAAAGCCTGGCATGCCAAGCTGAGAGGCAGGATCAAGGCCCCACCCCTACCCCATATCAAAGCTGAGCAAGGTACCCACCATAGGGAATGGGCCCCAAAAAGCCAGTTCATGAACCTGGGGATAGGTCTGGGTCCCACTGCCAGGGCCCCCCAACAGATCAAGCCACATAACTGTCACCCACATTCAGAGGACCAAGTTCAGTCCCATGCAGGTTCCCCTGCTGTCAGTCCATAGTCCATGAGCTCCCACTAGCTCAGGTCAGCTGTCTCTGTGGTTTTCCCCATCATGCCCTTGACCCCCCCCCTTGTTCATATGATCCCTCCTCCCTCTCTTCAGCTGAACTCCAGGCGCTCAGCCCAGTGCTTGGTTGTGGGTCACTGCATCTGCTCCCATCAGTTACTGCATGTAGGTTCCATGATAACAATTAGGGCAGTCACTAATCTGATTAAATGGGAAGGCCCGTTCAGGCCCCCTCTCCATTATTGCTAAGAGTCTTAGCTGAGATCATCTTTGTGTATTCCTGAGAATTTCTCTAGTACCAGGTTTCTCCCTAATACCATAATGGCTCCCTCTATTGAGATACGTCTTTCATTGCTCTCCCCCTCTGTCCCTCCTATGCTGGAGAGGATGTAGAGTAAGAGGAACACTCCTCCATTGCTGGTGGAAGTGTAAACTTGTACAACCACTTTGCAAATCAGCATGGCAGTTTGTCAGAAAATTGGGAATTGGTCTACCTCAGTTATACCACTCTTGGGCATATATCCAAAGGATGCACACTCACACCACAAGGACATTTGCTCAGCTGTGTTCATAGCAGCAAAATTTGTAATAGCCAGGACCTGGAAACAACCTTAGCTGCCCTTCAACCAAAAAATGAATAAAGAAAATGTAGTCCATTTACACAATGGAATAATACTCAGCAGTAAAAAAAAAAATGGCTTCTTGAAATTTGCTGGCAAATGGATGGAACTAGGAAAAAAGCATCCTGAGTGAGGTAACCCAGACCCAGAAAGACAAACCCGGTATGTACTCACTCATAAGTAGATATTAGACATAAAGCAAAGGATAACCAGACTACAATCCACAGCACTAGAGAAACTAGGTAAAAGGGGGGACACACATGGAGGACCCCAGGAAAGGAAAATAGTTAAGATCTCATGGATAAACTTGGAGGGGATAAAAGGGAGGATTTGGGGGAGCCAGCTTCTCTTAATACCTCTTTGTCAAAGCGGAGATGTAAGATTGATTGGTAGAGTGCTCTCTGCACATACAGGAAGTCCTTGGCTCAGTCCCCTTTGCCACATAGAGTGAGAATGGTGGTACACACCTGTAACCTCAGCAATTAGAAAGTAGAGGCAGGAAGGTCAGAAGTTCAGTACTATCCTCGGCTACATACCAAGTTTGAGGAATAGCCTAGGATATAAGAAACCCATATGGAAAACAAATAAATCACTCGATTCTCCTTAGCTATTGGTGTTCTTCCCTTCACTTATTCAGATGAAAGATAGGATGTATCAGAAAGATGGAATTGTTAAATTGTTAGAGGTCATCAGAGGGGATTCTTGAGCTGCCCCTAACTAGGTAAATGTGTGTGTGTTGAATACATAAAAGTTCATGTGTGTGCTGTTGTCATCACCTGTGCATGCACATAAGGACGTCAGAAGTTGACAATGAATGTCTTCCTCTATCATTCTACGCCATACTTTTTGAGACAGGGACTCATTGAAACTGGAGCATGCCATTTTGGAGAATCGCTAGCTAGCCAGTGACTCCTGGGGATCCATCCATCTCCACTACGGCATCCCCAGTGCTGAAGATACAGATACATACAGTTGTACGTAGGTGCTGGAGAGGGAAGCATGGGTCCTCATGCTTGCATAGCCATCAGATTTCCCGCTGAACCATTTCCCTAAGGCCCTGCATTTCAATACTGGTGGAGTCCCAAGTAGTTCACACATACCCTCTTCTAGTCTCTGTTGTCACTACTGATTATCAGGCACAATGGCTTAACATTCTCAGCGATTGTTGGGATTGCTCATCAGGGGCTCTTGCTCTTTCTTCCAATGAAACAAGATGTATTTGTTAATTTAGAAAACGAATACATCGCCGGGCGTTCGTGGCGCACGCCTTTAATCCCAGCACTCGGGAGGCAGAGGCAGGTGGATCTCTGTGAGTTCGAGGCCGGGCTGGACCAACAGCCTCCAAAACAATACAGAGAAACCCTGTCTCGAAAAACCAAAAAAAAGGAAAAAAAGAAAGAAAACGAATACATCTATTTTTTAGATAGTGGTGAAGTTGACACATGGTTCATAGTCTAGCAGAGCAGGCATTGATAGACTCTGGGAAAATAAAACTAAGCCTTTGAGAAATGCAGTTGAAATGCTACCATGTTCTGAAATCTTTGTGGTCACCAAATTACCTGAGTACATATGTGAATATTATTTTCTGTAAGTAACCTATTTTTCCTCTTCATTCTCTCTAATTTATATAAGGAATAAAATCCCAAGTAAAAACTGGTCCTGTTAACAGAAATATTTCTGCCCTAGAAAAACTAAATTAAATCAAAAAGTAAAGTTCCCAAATGTATTAGTTACTTTTTCCTTGCTGTGATAAAACACCATGACCAGGGCAACTTACAGAAGGAAGCATTTATTTGGGCTTACAGTTCCAGAAGGGTAAGTGTCCATCACCCTCACAGCAAGAAGGCAAGACAGCAGGAAACAGAAAGTGCACCAGAAATGGCCTGCAGCTCTTGAACCCTCAAAGTGCACCCCCAGTGACATACATCTCCCAGCAAGGCCACACCTCCTAAGCCTCCCCGAACAGTTCCTAATGGGAACCAAGTATTCTAATGCCAGAGACTATGGAAAACCTTTGTCATTCAAACCACCATGCCCACCCTGGACTGGAGAGAAGACTCAGTAGTTAAGAATATTTGTTGTTCTTCCAAAGGACTGGAGTTCAGTTCCCAACACCCACATCAGGGACTCACAGCATCTGTAACTCCAGCTCCAGGGGAATCAGATGTTTCTGGCCTCTGAGGGCCCCTACAGTCATGTACACATACCCACATGCAGACACACACTTATACACATTTAAAAACAAGTCTTAAAAAGAAGTAAAGTTTCCATCCTTGGGGCTAGGGATGTAGCTGAGTATACTGGAGGCTCTAAGTTCTATTCTCAGCACTACAAAATACCAACAAAAAGAAATTCCAGCTGGTCATATCAGCACACACTTTTTTTTTAAATTTATTTTTATTTAAATTAGATACAAGCCTGCTTCACATGTCTATCCCAGCTCCCTCTCCCTCCCCTTCTCCCCCAACCCCCACCAGACCCCCACCCCATTCCCCCTCTGCTCCCCAGGGAGGGTGAGGTCCTACATGGGGGGGTTCTCAAAGTCTGTCATTTCATCCAAGGCAGAGCCTAGGCCCTCCCCCATGTGCCCACAGCACACACTTTCAATGCCAGTCTGGGGGCAGAGGCAGGTGGATTTCTCTAAGTTTAAAGTCAGCTAGAGCTATAATAGTAAGACACTGTCTCAAGAATTAAAAATCCAACCTGTATGCAGAAAGTTAATGCAGAGGCAGTGTTGGCACAGAGAACAGCAAAGGTAAAGTCAAGAATCTTCCAGAAGTTGGGGGAGGGAGGCATAAGTAGAGCTGAGTAAGGCAGAGGAAGTTAGACAGGGAGGCAGCTTGGACATCAGCCTCAAAGACCAGAGAAGAGACTTTAGGTTGTCTCATTCATGTGGTAAGACATCCTTTTAAGGGTCTTTGCAGTAGAGTGGTTTCCCGTTAAAGCCACCTCACGTTTTAATGATTCTACGTATGGACTGGAGAGCAAATGGAAGGGGAAAGCGGAAGATTCAGTGGTCTGGGTAAGAAGATTGTGCCAGGCTGCGGCTGTGCCTAGTTGCATGGCCAGGAGGAAACAGAAACAATTGTAATGAGCAGTAAAACCAAGAAACAAAACAGACAATAAACATGAATGGTTGCCTAACTTATTTGTTAGCAAGGAAATGAAAATTAAGGCCACAATGAGATATCAATAGATTGCCTAAGAGTTTTCATTATGGCACCAGCAGAAGTTAGTGAGAATTTAAAGAAACAGTAGCTTTTGAAAAAAAGGTTTTACTTTTGTGTGTGTGGATTATAATTCCTGAAAAGAAGCTGTGCCTGGCTGTGTACAGCAGCCAGTAAAAACCTGGAAGGAGACTGTCTGCAGAGAGGGATTGGAATTTTGTAGATTCGGGAGCTCATTACTGTATCTGGGAAAGTTCTAGCCTTTTGGAACAGCCAGTCCTTGCCCCGCTCATTCTGTATCTGAACCAACACCTCGTGGTAATAAATTAAACCTCTTAGAAGCTATTAACCGTGGAACACTGGCTTCCTCCAATCCCCGAGCTGAGAATGTCATCAGGTAACATCTTAGGCCTGTAAACAAAGCTTCCCCCAGCTCCACAGATCTGCCTCTCGAGTGTGCCCACCGTGCATCTTTTTTTTTTTTTTTTTTTTTTTGGTTTTTCGAGACAGGGTTTCTCTGTAGCTTTGGAGGCTGTCCTGGAACTCGCTTGGTAGTCCAGACTGGCCTCGAACTCACAGAGATCCGCCTGCCTCTGCCTCCCGAGTGCTGGGATTAAAGGTGTGCGCCACCAACGCCCGGCTCCACCGTGCATCTTATACCTGTCTTCATCCATGACTTTCTTTGTTCTGTAAAACCATAAAAACATTTGTGAAACTGCTTCCATGTTAGAACATGGAATTTGGAGTAATCTAAATCTGTGTTCCCGGGCCATGGTCACTCACTCAAAATGGCTCCAGTATAAACTATCTTTTTTATTCCCTTTGAGATGAGAGGTGTGATTTTTACGTCGGCATGTGCGTCTGTCTGTGTGCACATGAGCACAGGTGCCCGTGGAGGCCCTAAGAGAGCATGGGACCCCCCGGAGCTAGAGTTACAGGTGGTTATGAGCAACCAGAGTGAGTGCAGGGAACTGAATTCCGTAACTGTTCTAACCATGGAGTCGTCTCTCCAGCCCCCAGAAACAGCAGCTTTTGTCCTATTCCTTTCCTGTTCACCCTGGGGATGGGAGATTCTCATCCTACAGTTAGAGGGTGATCTAACATACACTACCAGACACTGGACAAATAAAATGAGCGGTGGTTAATTAGCCACACGTATGCTGAAGATAACGAATATCATAGTGGACCACACAGGGGCTGAAGTCTCAGGAACAGAATAAACATAGGGGTGGTGGGATTCAGGCATCATAATAACAAGAGTTTGGGGTGGTTCTTGTCTGGCTAATTCTCCAGGCTGCCAGGGAAATGAAACCCAGTTCTCACTGATAAGCAGGAATATACCTGATAGTCTTGACAAGGAAGGCTATCAGCTAGAGGCCTTACCCCAGGGAGCAGAGGAAAGGGACTCTTGCCACAAGCCTTTGAAACACATAATACTGAGCCTTAGTGTTTGGCCTCTATTAGTCATTTTCTCCAGAAAAGCAGCACCAACAGGGTGTGTATATATAGAAAAGAAATTTATTTTAAGGAATTATCTCATGTGACTGGGGACGCTAACCCAAAAGCAGTCTCCTGGCAAAATTCCTCTTTGCTGGAGAAGTGGGGGTGCGGGGGTTGTTCTATTAGTACCTCGGCTGACTGGATGAGACCGTTTTGGATCATGGAGGACAACTTGATTTCCTCAGATATGAAGCTCATCAAAAAACCACCCTACACTAGATGGTTCAGAGGGTCATTTTGCCCCTGTGATCCACATTGGTAGAAGAAAAAAAAAACAGTTTTGCATGTACATACAAATAAATAAATAAACATAATAAAATTTAAGAAAAAAAGGCTGTGGCTCAGCAGTTAAAAGAAATTCTGTTTCCCAGAGGACGGGATTCAGTTCTCATGACCCATGTGGGGAAGCCTACAACTGCCTGTAACTCTAGCTCCAAGGCACTTGACATCCTCTCTGGCTCTCTGTGGGCACCTGCACACACGTGGCACATACATGGTACACACACACATAAATGATCTTGTAAGTAAGTAAGTAACCCGGGCATGATGGTGCAAGCCTTTAGTCCAAGCACCGTGAGGCAAGAGGCAGATAGAACCATGTGAGTGTGAGGCCACCTTGGTATACATAGTAAGTTACAGGCCATCTAGTGCTACACAGTGAGATTCCGCCTCAAAATAAATAAATATATATAATTTTAACAATTAGCCATATAGACTCCTCCAGAATGTTTGACCAAGTAGCAGAACCCTGGCATAACCAAGTGAAGATATAAAATTCGTCATCATTTAACACCAGCTGTAGTGGCATACACCTGTAAACCCAGCACCGAAGAGACTGAAGCAGGGGAATCTCCAGTTCGAGATTAGCTTGACATCCAGGGCTACACTGAGAAATTCTGTCTTGAAAGACATCTCAAAATATAAACAAGTTTATCGGGGTGGGGTGATAGACTGTGACTATCCCAGCACTTAACTGGCAGAAGTAGGAGGATCAGGCGTTCGAGACCAGCCTGAGACAAATAAAAAGTAGGGGAAGGAAAAAATAAAAAGAATGACCACAATACTTTTGTAAACTGGGAGAGTCTACCCTGGTAAAGACGCATTGGAAAATGTTAGTCAAGTTGAGGCTGCACAACATCTCTTAGCCATGATAATCCTGTGTATAAGACCTAAGAAACAGACTGAAGACAATTAGGTCTAGAGTAGCATTGCTTGGAACAGGCTGCAACTGGAAGCAACCCAAATGTCTATCAACAGTAGAACAAATAGAATTACAGAACACCAAAATAACTGAAAACTAACAACGTGTAATGGATGGCATGCATCAGTGCCAGCTCCGAGGCAGGATGAAGCAGGATGAAAGAGTACAGAAGCTGAAGGCCAGCCTGAGAAACAGTGAGATTTTACTTCTTCAAATTTAAAAAGAAAGCATGTAGCTGCAAACTATGCAGAAATGAAAATAGACCACCGCCACATGCTATAATTGATTTTTTTCTTTCTCTTCTTCTCCTCCTCCTCCTCCTCCTTCTTCTTCTTCTTCTTTTTCAGAGAGAGCCAAGCTAGCTTGGAGATGGCTCAGTTGGTAAAGTGTTTGCCTTGCAGATATAAGGACCTGACTTCAATCCCCAGAAGCCACTTTTTAAAAATAGGCATGGGGCCAATTATGGATCAATGGGGCAAAGGAGGTTGCTGCCAAGACTAATGACCTGAGTTTGATTCCTAAGATCCACTAGTAGAAGAGCATTAACTCCCTCAAGTTGTCCTCAGGACCCAAGTTTGGTTCCCAGCATTCATGCGGGCAGTTCATAACTACCTGTAGCTCCAGACCCAGTAGATTCTGGTGCCCTCTTCTGCTCTCTGCAGACACATCACACACACACACACACACACACACACACACACACACCACACACTTTAATTGATTATTGATTTTTTAAGAGAAAACAATTTAAGAACAAGTCCAGTTTGGAGGCACATGCTTGTAATCCTAGCATTAGGGAGGAAGAAACATGATGATCACAGGGCTCACGAGCCAGACAGCTTAGCTAGAGAGTTCCAGGCAGGCAAGGAAAGGCACATGGTTCCTTAGGAACAACATCTGAAGTTTTCCTTTGGTCTTGATGTGTGTGTCACAAAAGCACACATCCACTCACACACATGTATGCACATGAACATGCATACATAAAAGTGTAATTTTCAGTGAGAGAAGTCAGGTATCTAGGGTACAAACTTCAAAGTGAAGGCTGGGGGTATAGCTCAGTGGACAGCACCTGCTTAGCATGTACAGAGGTCTGAATTTTGTTCCCGGCACTGCATAAACTGGGCACAATGGTCCACTCCTATAATTCCAGCATTCAGGAGTCAGAAGCAGGAGGCTTGAGGGGTTGAGGCCAGCCTGCTTACATAGGGAGATCCTGTCTCAAAAAACTCAAGGGCCAAACCATGTGTAGTAGTGTATGCCCGTACTCTCAGCACGTGGGAAGTGGGAGAGCATTAGGAGTTCAAGGTCAACTTTGCTTACAGTCAGTCATAGGACCATCCAGGGCTACTGAAGACTCGGTCACAAGCATAGCGGAGTGCTTGTCTACCATACAGGCCCTAGATTTAATCTCTATCACCACAGGGGAAAAAGAAAGGGAGTGAGGGAGATACTTTCAGTAGCATTAGGATGGTGGTGTCCTACAGCAGTGGAAATTGTGACTAACAAGACAGAACTGGAGTGTCAATAGTAGCCTGTTTCTTTTTTTTAAGCAGATTTTTTTAGATTTATTTATTACTAGTGTTCTATCTGTATATATGCCTGCAGTCCATAAGGGAGCATCAGATATCACTACAGATAGCTGTGAGCCACCGTGTGGTTGCTGAGAATTGAACTCAGGACCTTTGGAAGAACAGTCAGTGCTCTTAACCTCTGAGCCATCTCTCCAGCCCAGTATCCTGTTTCTTACTCGGAGTAATGGTTCATAGATGTCACCTTTATAGTATTTACTATGTTTATTCTCCACAAATATTTGGATCTAATTTCCAGGCTTCATTCCTCATCTCCATCCAGCTCTTGGCACCAGCTGGAGACTGCCAGGAAGAAAGAATAGGAGTTTTAGCAGAAGGGTTGTGAATGAGCAGGCTAGGAGTACAATTTCCAGAAAGGCTCAGTCTCTGTAGAGCTAAACAGAAAAATGCCCATGTGAGGCGATAGGGATACATACAAGTATTAAATGCAGATATTATCTGTGGTGCAATGACACCAGGAGCCACATCAAACACTTGTTTGTGGCTGTCAACGCTGTGGCTTCCACAGCAAGAAGTGTGTGGTAGGAAATCAGAGGCAAAGCTCAGTCATGCAAAGCACTAATATCCAGAGCATAAACACCGCAGCCCCTGGTGGGGGAGGGCTGAATTTACAACTTTACACCAGTTAGATCCACACAGGGAAGAAATTCTGTCAACATAGTGGTGCAATCAGTTGCAGCTCCAGCCTCATCAAATATGAAAGCTGCTACAATGCAGATACCTGTGAATGGCCAGGACACACAGGCAGTGGTGACCAAAATACTCAAGGAAAGAGACCTAGAACCCAAGAAAATTTCTCTACTTCTCTACTGTTCACCCTGAAACTTCAGCCAGAAAGTGCTGGGACATAGGATCTCATTCTGTTGGCTGCTTATAGATTAGCCCCTAGCATGGGCTAATAACTACAAGAATTTCAACATCAGCCAGATGTGGTCCAAACTTAACCTTGGCACTGGCAAACTTTCCTGGAGGAGGCAAACCCCAGATAGAGGTCAGGCTTGCAGTTAGATGATCACAGGACTTCATAGCTACATCAGGTTGTCGGAGAGAACAGCCTTGCTTTGCAGGGGATGTAGGACTGTCAGATTTAGCAAATAAAATACAGACGCTGAGTAAAATCTGATTTTAGATATACGACAATGGCAAAAAGTTTTATCACAAGCAGATTACAAGATTGCATGAGATTTACTTAAAATTCACATTTAAGTGGATTCCTCCTTGCCAGGGTCTCCCATAACAGGCTCATGGTGACAACTCAACCACAAATACATACACGGCAGGACTTGTTTGTTTGGCTGGCTTGGAACTGTTGTTGTTCTGTTTTGGTTGTTGGTTTTTGTGGTTGTTTTGGTTTGTTATAGCACTAGAAATTGAAACCCCGGGCTCAGGTAGAACATCAGATTCCTTGTTCTCAAACTTGAAACAACTGATTATGTGTAGGGATGGGGATGATCCCACAGCCATTAGGGCTTAAGGAGACTTAGGTCCAAGCCTGACATATCTCCAAATGACGGCGATGGAAAGACCAGACATTTAACTGCTTTTACGGCTTGGTGTCTTAACTCTCAAACGGCCTATTTCCAAGGGGTTAGTTTACCCATTTATCCAAAAAGCTCATCTCCTGTAAAATGCTGGACACGCTTATGCTTCTTCTGCTCTTGTCCTGATGAAACACAGGAGGAATGGTTGGCTGTGCATCGCTGAGAGCCGCCCTCAAGCTTCCCCATCCCATCCCATTGCATCCTACCCTGCTTCCACCCCACTCCGGGAGGAGCTCCAGGCTAAACTCCTAGTCTAGCCCACGGTGCCAGACCCGGTGTATCCCACACCTTTCCCATCCTGATGTACAGGAACTCACACTAGTGATCAATCATCCTTAAATTTTAACTGGGCAGTGTCCTGAGCCAGCCAATAGCTGAAACAGCGCCCCCCCCCCTCGCTGATCCTCTGCGCCTGTCCACTCAGTCTGCCCTGAAGCTGCCTAGTGACCAAGAACTGGAACCAAGTTTGGTAATGGGGGCTCTGGGGAAGGAACAGAAAGTCAAGAGGGCTTGGCAGGGAGGTCTCCAGCCTCCTTCTCCCCCACTTTTCCAGCCCCCCCTCCCCCGTTTGTTATCTCTGCAGTTTCCAAAGGCTTCCTTCCACTTGAGCCTTCTGCCTCCTCCTCCCTCAAAGCTAAGCTGCCCAGCTCGCCCTGGCCCTCCTCTCCGGCTGCCCCTGATTTATTGTTTAGTTAAGCAGGACCCAGGAGATTGAACAGATGGACTGAAACCTGGGCGTGAAGGGAGAGAAGGGCCAGCCGGTGCCGGGAAAGCGGAGCGGTTTGGGGAAAACAAAACAGAGGGCGGAGCCAGGGAGAAGGTGGCCCCAGAGGGAGGAGGCGGGAACACATCAAGTAGGGTCGAGGCCTGGAACGGAATGGGGGCGGGCTTGGGGATGGGGTGGACCCCCTGAGCTCCTAGGCTCAAAGCTGGCTCTAAGGGTAACTGGCTTTGCAGGTCGCAGCTGACATCGCTGCCCAGATGGCCTCCAGGCTGACCCCGCTGACCCTCCTGCTGCTGCTGCTGGCTGGGGTAAGTGGTCCCTCTGTGAGATTGGGGGGGGGGGTGAGGAGGGAGGATTAACCCTTCAGGCCCTGGCAAGGGAGGAAAGCTTCTGGAATTCTTAAGTTCGGGCACAGGAGGGTTCTATATCAGAAGATACATTAGCTAAATGGCCTTGGGCCAGACGCTTCTCCAGGCTTCCTTAACCCAATATATAAAAGGGAAACTACACAGACCCCACCCAGCTCACCAGTCAGACTTGTCTGGGTCATAGAAGGCAAGACAAGCCCCAAGTTATGGAAAGCACCCCCCCACCGCCGCTGTTGTGACAGGCTCTTCCAGGCCAGGTCTATAGAAAGTGGGGTGCAGGGACAGAAGGCTAGGACAGACCTGGGCCGGCGCCAGGGTCCCAGTAGCCTAGGAGGAAAAGGATACCAAGCAAACTCATGAAAAGAGTGAGCGCTTGCTTCCGGTGGATGAGCAGGGTGTTATGCTGGAAGTTGGCATCCTGGGTGACCTTTGGGAGTCAGCACATGATGTCCGGTTGAGCAAGGGATCTGGATTTTACACACTTTCCTTTCCGCTTCTGAAAACACTGCCCATAAAGAGATCCTTCTGTCTCCACCTCCCAAACGCCTAGATGACTGAGGTTATGGGTTGTGCCATTACACCTAATTTCCACCCTTCCCGTCTTCCCTTTCCCTATACTAATTGTTTTCAATACCCACCGGTATACCACATCCACTCTTTGAAGGTCCACAGGCCTAAAAGAAGGCTCACAAATGCAAATGTTCATACTACCCTGGCAAGTGAGTCAAAACAAGTAGATATTTACAAGAAACAACTTCTTTCACGGTGGTCACTGACCCAGATAACTGATAACCAAATTGGAATTACCTCATGTCTCCTGTTGAGAATTCCCCCAGCATTGCCTATTTCTGCCAGGCTATACCAAAAGCAACTGGTACTGTGTTCTCACAGTCTTCCTGCTTGGAGTGGTTGAGGGGAATATGGATCACTAAGAAATGAAACCCTGTTTTCTTGAATCATAGGATAGAGCCTTCTCAGATACCAGCCACAGCACCCAGGATCCATTGGTCACTCAAGAGGAAAGCAGAGACATCTTTCCTGAGAGAGACGATCCATGGAGTCCCATCAAGCATACAGTACAGTCTTCTACCGGGCCAACAACCAATGCATCCACCAAATCCACAGCCAACACCACCCAGTCCTTCATCCAGCCCAGTCAACCGACTGCACAGCAACCCATGGATTCTCCCAGCCAGCCCCCTATAAATCCTTCCAGCCAGCCCCCTATAAATCCTTCCAGCCAGCCCCCTTTAAATTCTCCCAGCCAGCCCCCTATAAATTCTCCCAGCCAGCCCCCTATAAATTCTTCCAGCCAGTCCTCCATGGATCCTTCCAGCCAGCCTTCCACAGCCACAGATCCTTCCAGACAGTTCCCCATGGGTCCCACCAGCCAGCCTTCCACAACCACGGATTCTCCCACCCAGGCTCCCACTGAGCCCTTCTGCCCAGGGCCCCTGGCTCAGTGCTCTGATTTAGACAGAGGCTCCTCAGAGGTTACGCTGGCAGAGGCTTTGACAGAGTTTTCTGTGAGGCTCTATCATGCCTTCTCAGCCACCAAGAAGGCTGAGACCAACATGGCCTTCTCGCCATTCAGCATTGCAAGCCTCCTCACACAGGTCCTTCTTGGTAAGACTCTGACTTCCACCCAGGATGTACATGGGACCCTTTCATAGGGATCACCAATCTCACACCTCTGCGAGCCTATGGAAAGGAGCTGTAAAATAGTCTACAGGGTGGGGTGGTAGGTCTTCATTCTTAAATGCTGCTTTATTTAGCAATAATTTAATTACGTACTATTGCTTATAAAAATGCTATGGGCTCATTAACAACATATAGAATCAGGCCCTATTCACCAGTCACCGTTCAAAGCAATGGAAGGTGATAAGGGAGATGAAACCTAAGATGGAATCATGATAATGCACTTTCTAGCTCTCTTGAGTGGGCGTTCTCAATGTTAAGTAGAGATGGTGATATCTGATACTATGGTGCCGTGACTCTCTGGGAGGTAAAAAACTTTCTGCCTTCGTAAGAGTGATTCTCAGAGGCAAGTGGATCTCTGTGAGTTCAAGGACAGCCTGGTCTGTGGAACGAGTGCCAGGATAGGCTCCAAAGCTACACAGAGAAACCCTGTCTCAAAAAAAAAAATAGAGTGATTCTTCTAGGAAAGGCAAATTACCACAGAGAGAGAGAGAGAGAGAGAGAGAGAGAGAGAGAGAGAGAGAGAGAGAGATGGCACCCCTCACATCCCAGCAAGGAAAATTACAGGAAGGCTCTTAGAGACTGCGCACGGAAGACCCCTTCTCCTGACATCCCAAAATCCTAACATCTCACCATAGTGGGTGAGATGCTGGTAGCACCTGACTCTCCAGGTATGACAACCAGGCTGTCCTCAGACATCCTTAAAATCTCCGGGGAGGTCCTTTCTAGTCAGTTGGTTCCATTCATTTCAGTTTAAATCCTGCCTTCATCTTTCACTTATTAGCTCTGTGGCTTTAAATGCATTAATAACACAATCTCTGAAACTTCAAGGCCCCCTCTATCTAATAGGAAAGTGAGTATCTTATGTAAAAGTTGGGTAATCATTTAATAGCATAGGAGAAGCTTTGGAGTACCTGGACTAGAAGAAATGCTCTAGACAGATTTTAGCTGTTGTAGCAGAGAAGACATGCACAGTTAAGTGTTTAATGGTCTCTTATAACAGTGATTAAATACCTCTGCTTATAGGATGCCCCTTTGTAAATCCAGACCATCTAAATGGTGGAGCAGTGCTTAGAAAGATGTGTGTGGCTTACAAAGGAGGAGAAGCAGGGAAGGAGGATGTTTGAAGCCCTGGGAAAGTGAAGCAGGATGACTCAGCACCTCCCACCACCTTCTTCCTGACCCATGAACTGTCTTCCAGAATACAGTTCTGACGCTCTGGAACCCCACCTTAGCAGGAAACACCCTCCATTCTCGCCAGTCCGAGGCCCTAGCACCAAATAGTGGGCCTCCCGTACCTCCCCCAAGAACCCTTATCTCTCTCTATCTCTGTTGTAGGGGCTGGAGACAGCACCAAGAGCAATTTAGAGGATGTCCTTTCCTACCCCAAGGATTTTGCCTGCGTCCACGAGGCTCTGAGAGCCTTTTCGTCCAAAGGTGTGACTTCTGTGTCACAGATCTTCCACAACCCAGGTGAGCGTACAGGACAGACAGTAAGTTCTGGAGGATTCTGGAGGAGAAGGCCTGGGAAGGAGGGTGGAGGGACTATACTGGGGGTGAGTAGATGGGGGTCTCAGCAGTACATTCAGTGACTCCAAGAGCTGGACTCTCCTCCCTCTGAGACCTGGGCAAATCATTTGCATTTGTCCGTTCTTTAGAGTAAGAAAGTCCTATCTAACTGTTCACAGCAGGGCTAGACACCTCTAGAGGTTAGAAGCTAGAAGGTTAGAGTTAGGAGCATAGAACAATGTGTTTTGCTAAGTTATAGGTTAAGTCTTCAGACTCACTCTTTGTACTTCTATGCTGTTACCATTCACATGGTTGTGTTAGGTAGATGATACCAGCAAGCAGTAAATAAGGAGAAGAAACTTCACAGATAATCTGGCGTGGTTGTTTTTAAACTTGGGACCCTAGAGCTGGCCATTTCTGCAGAGCTGCTCAGGAGGTGGTGGGGATGGGGTATCAGAATGGCTGGTATGGGGTGGGAGGCACCCTTCCTATGAGAGGAAGGTGGACCTGCAGGACTCAGCACTCCTGCCTGCCTCACGGGAGCCCGCTTATGACTTTGAAAACAAAGCTCGATTGCTTTCAAAGTTAAAAATCAGAATCATCTAACCCCTCGCTTTTGGATTTTTGTTTGTCTGATTGGTGTTGATATGTATATGAAAATATTGTCTCCTATCTTTCCTTTCTTCTTTGTGGTACTTGGAATTAAACCCAGGTCCGTGTGCATGCCACATGGTGTTACCAGTGAGCTACATTCCCAGTCCTCTTCCTCTGTTTACTTATGTCCTGAGATAGCCTTGCTTTGTAGCCTCATTTTTTTCAAGACAGGGTTTCTCTGTGTAACTGCCCTGACTGTCCTGGAACTCACTACATAGACCAGGCTGGCCTCGATCTCACAGAGTCAGCCTGCCTCTGCCTCTGAGTGCTGGAATTAAAGGTATAACCTCACTTTTTGGCAAGTCTCTGGTCTAAGTTGCTGAGCTTATAGACATGTGTTATCATGCTTGGCTTTTTCTTTTATTTTTTAACTATGAAAGCCATATTTGAGCTGGAGAAATGACTCAGCAGGTAAGAGCACCGGCTGCTCTTCCAGAGGACCCAGGTACAATCCCGAGCATCTACATGGCAGCCCACAACTGTGTGTAACTCCAGTTCCAGGGGATCTGACACCCTCACACAGACATACATGCAGGCAAAACACCAATGCATATAAAATAAAAATAAATAAATAAATAAATAAACAATTTAAAAGAAAGAAAGTTGTATTTGTTAAAAACTGAGAAGATATAGGGAAATAAAATAGGAAAGGAGATTACCTAAAATCTCAGTCCCTCCTCCTTTCTCTCTCAACAGGATGTCACTATGTAGTCCTAGCTATCTTGGACCTCTCTATGTCAACTGTGCCTGCCTTGACATCACAGAGCTCCTCATACCTCTGCCTACCAAGTTTTTGGGTTAATGGCATGTTCCCCCACACCCGGCATTAAAATGTATCTTTTTGATATGAAAAAAAATTTGGCTCAGAGATTTCAATACATACTACTTTACTTATCTACTAACAACCAGTGGTATCTTTTGTCCTGTCCAGTTAATGAACAATTCCACTACATTCAGTATTTTAGAGCTACCTTCATCACATCCATAGTTCTGCTAAGGTCTGGATATCAGACTGCATGCAGTATCAACCAAGCCTGGAAAAATACTTTGATCTATTTAGTGCAGTAAAACAGTCTATTCTTCCAAGCTCTCACATTTTCTCCAGTGGACTTGGGCCATGAGAGCACAGTCAGGAAGTCTTGTCATGAACTTCCACTGAGGCTTCAAAGTCGAGTCTATTCCTGTGGGACATGGAAAGGACAGAGGGGACAGTCAAGGGCAAGCTGTGTCATAGGAAGTTGTCTAGCTAAGTACTGTCACTAGCTGCAGAAGCAGCAGACATACCTAGGAGTGGATTTGCTGTTCTGAGCTCGAGATTTGTTTTCTTAAGTCTGATTTGCTTACAATAAATTTGCATATAATGGAGGAGTGGGCTGGCCCTGCACTAGCATTTTGTCTTTATTGGAGTGAGCAAGAAGAACCATGGAAACCTCAACAAATGTGATGGCCTTTAATCTCCGCACTCAGGAGGCAGAGGCAGGCAAGTCTCTGTGAGTTCCAGGCCAGTCCGGTGTATACAAGTTCTAGGCTAGCCGGAGTTGCATAGTGAGACCCTGCCTCAGAAAAGAAAAAAAAAAAAAACTAAACAAGGAAAACTAAAACATATGTGACCACTTCACACTTGCTCTTTGAAGGTGGCTTGGATTGTCTAGAGGACTCATACTTCCCTCTCTTGTCCTGCCCCTCAGACCTGGCCATAAGGGACATTTATGTGAATGCCTCTCAGAGCCTATATGGAAGCAGCCCCAGAGTCCTGGGCCTGGACAGTGATGCTAACTTAGAACTCATCAACACCTGGGTGGCTGAGAACACCAACCACAAGATCATCAAGCTGCTGGACAGCCTGCCCTCTGACACCCGCCTTGTCTTGCTGAATGCTGTCTACTTGAATGGTAAGGAAAATGTCAGGCAGGCAGTGTGCCTGACACAGCTCTGCCTCCCATCCAGTCCTGTCTTCACATCCTGCCCGACTCACAGTTCCACGGTGGCCGCATTCCTATGCCACTGCCCGACCCTTCCCTAACAGGGCCTTACACTCTTTGTCCCCACCGCCATTCCAGCTACCCTTTCTTCCTTTAGCCAAGTGGAAGAAAGCGTTTGAAGAGAAAACTGGGAAGGCATCTTTCCGCTACAAAAACTCTGTGATTAAAGTGCCCATGATGAGTAGCAAAAAGTACCCGATGGCCCATTTCAGTGACCAGACTTTGAAGGCCAAAGTAAGTTCTTGACTCTTCCCGTTCCTGCTTCAGACATATCAGAGTGTCCTGACTTCCTTTCTGCAATGGCCCTATCATTATGAAGTGTCTGCTTGCAAATTTCCCGTTTCTATTTCGTCCATCTAGTAGTCCCATCCTCTTTTCTCCTTCTCCTCTCTCTAGTTTTGGAGGCAGGGAAGTTTAGGCTGGAAGACAGGAGTCTAGACATGATTCTAAAGTTTCTTCACTCATCTCTACTGCATCAAATGGCAAAAAAGTGAGTCTTTTTTTTTTTTTTTTTTTGGTTTTTTGAGACAGGGTTTCTCTGTGGCTTTGTAGGCTGTCCTGGAACTTGCTTGGTAGTCCAGGCTGGTCTCAAACTTACAGAGACCCACCTGCCTCTGCCTCCCAAGTGCTGGGATTAAAGGTGTGCGTCACCAACGCCCGGCAAAGTGAGTCTTTTTTAAATTCTGTGCATCTCTCTCTCTTAGCAGCCACCACGTTGGGTACACTGGTAGCTCTCTATGTCCTCTGTGTGTGTACACTGTTGTATGTACAGTTATGTATATGTATAAGTATACTCATAGCAATATCATTGTATATGTGCAGATATGCGTTAAGTATATGTCTAAACGGGTGTTAATTTTTTGTTTTGTTTTTTGTTCTTTGGAGACAAGGTTTTTCTGTGTGGCCCTGACAGTCCTGAAACTCACTCCATAGACCAGGATGGCCTGGAACTCAGAGATCCACCCGCCTCTGCCTCCCGAGTGCTGGGATCAAAGATGTGTGTAACCATGGCAAGCTGAATTAAGTTCTTTAGCAGAAACTGAACAACATAATTCTAGTGGGTAGGGAGAGAGAAAAGACAGACTAGGGAGCTCAACCAAGCTGGACTTGGTGGTGCATGCCTTTAATCCTAGCTCTCTGGAGGCAGAGGCAGATAATTTTCTGTGAGTTCAAGGCCAGCCTAGTCTACATACCACATTCCAGGACAGCCAGCATTATATAAGACCCTGTCAAAAAAAAGAAGGTTTGATCCCCCACACCTCATAAAACTAACTGTGGTAGTATGTACCTGTAATCCTACCATGTAGAAGGTGAAGACAGAGGGATCAGTAGTTTAGGGTCAGCTGGGCGGTGATGGCTCACATCTTTAATCCCAGCACTCAGGAGGCAGAGGCAGACGCATATCTGTGAGTTCAAGGCCACCCTGGTCTACAAAACAAGTTCCAGGACAACCAGGGCTGTTATACGGAGAAACCCTGTCTCAAAAAACAAGGGGGAGGGAGAGGGAAAGGGAGAGAGGGGGGGGAGCATGTTGGGAGGGGGAGGAAGAACAGGAGGAAGGTTCAGGATCATCTTCTGTTGGTTTGAACCCATCCTGGGTTGCATAATACCCTATGGAAGGAAGGGAGGCAGGGAAAGAGGGAGAGAGGGAAAGCAAACCCCTCTGTGTTGTTATTACATAGCTAGCCGAAGTATAATCTAAAACTTGTGTTCGTTCCTTGAGCCCTCAGCAGGACCGGTGCACTTTAGTCTGACCGACTGGCAGCCCCATTTCATGGCACATCATGGCAGTCAGGTCCGGCTGGTGCTTATTGAAGCAGCACACTCTAGAAGACAGTCTTGGAGCGCGGGGCATGGGGGAGGACAGCAAAGAGCTTGGGTTGGAAGAGCTAATGCAGTCTGTCTCATACTCTCTAGGTGGGACAGCTGCAGCTCTCTCACAACCTGAGCTTTGTGATCATGGTGCCCCAGAGCCAGAAGCACAAACTTGAAGACATGGAAGAGGCACTCACCCCCACTGTCTTCAAAGCCATCATGAAGAAGCTGGCACTGTCTAAATACCAGCCCACCTACCTGATGATGCCTCGAATCAAAGTAAAGAGCAGCCAAGACATGCTGTCAGTCATGGAGAAAATGGGTGAGCCCTGGCCACTTGAGGTTTCTCCTGGGTCACGAGCAGAAGGGGGAAAGGGATGCTAAAAAGTTGCTGTTAGTCTAGAGTACTTTTCTTCACCTGTAACATGAGTTTACCCCTCAACCATGTGAGTCAAAGGTCACTGAGAAGACAGAAACTATATGTGACTTACCTTTGAACTAGTTGGAGTCAAACCAGATCTCCAGCTCTCTGGGATATTTCTGCTGGGGCTCACTGGAACAGGTGACCCAGATGGGCTGTGAATTGTGGATATTTACTTCCTGGCCACATTTACTCGTCAACCACTTCACAGAATAAACTCAGATCCATCTAGATATGAGTCTGGGGTTCCTGAGTTTGGGTGAAACTTTGGAAGCACCCCTTTCTAACCTGTGGCTTCATCCCTAGCTAGATCTGTAACTCATTTTCTGTCCTAACAACTTAATCACCTAATGTATAATCTGATTTTTCCAAAGTCAGGATCAGGAACCAAATAATAGACTAAAAGATAAGCCTAGTACTGAGGAATTGCTAGAGCTTTAAAAACAGGGATCAAAAACCAAATATTAGCTGGGGTGGTAGTGGCGTCGATGCACACCTTTAATCCCAGCACTTAGAAGGCAGAGGAAGGAAGATCTCTGTGAGTTCAAGGGTTCAAGGCTAGTCTGGTCTACAGACAGAGTTCTGCCAGGGCAGCTACACAGAGAAACCCTGTCTCAGGAAAAACAACAAAACACGCGCGCACACGCGCACACACACACACACACACACACACACACACACACACACACACACACACAATGTGCTGCCAGCACGCCTGTTGCTAAGGAAATGTTAAGGTTTCAGGAGTTCTTTGTCAGGAATTTGGGGTGGAGACCAATATATATTTCTTACTAGCATTATACCCTTATATGATCTCACTTTCTAGCATATTATCCATCTCTATTTGTTTCTCAAAGTCCCTGGAGACAAGGAAATAATATGTCATTTTTTTTCAGTGGACAGTTTGTGGTGGGCAGACTGAAGCCTCTCACCTCTTGAGAGTGGTAGTTGGGCCTGCTAACAGGGGTTCCCACTTAACACAATATCCACTTCCAAGACCAGGAGGGATGACGCAGACACTGAGAAGCAAGAGACTAGAGGAATTTAAGACTAACCCAGAAAATTTAAGAGCAGAATCTCCACCCACCAAGAGTTTACTGCTGATCTCTGGTTTGTTTGTTAGTTTGTTTTGTTGTTGTTCCAAGATAAGGTTTCTCTGCGTAACCCTGGCTGTCCTGGCTGTCCTGAAACTCACAGAGATCTGCCTGCCCCTGCCTGTACTGGGATTAAAGGTGTGTGTCCACCCAGCTCCTACTGACCTCTGGTTTTGTTTTTTTCCTTGTTTTGCCCTAGAATTCTTTGACTTCACTTACGATCTCAACCTTTGTGGGCTAACTGAGGACCCAGATCTTCAGGTGTCTGCCATGAAGCACCAGACCGCACTAGAGCTGACAGAGACCGGTGTGGAGGCAGCTGCAGCCTCAGCCGTCTCTGTGGCCCGAAACTTAATCATCTTCGAAGTGCAGCAACCCTTCCTCTTCCTGCTCTGGGACCAGCAGCACAAGTTCCCAGTCTTCATGGGTCGGATACATGACCCCAGGGCCTGAGACAGGCAGCAGGAGGCTTGAGTAAGCCCTGCTACCCAGGCTTCAGCTCAGCCAGTTAATGCCTTGCCGCTGCCTTCCTTCCCTAGCCACTGCCAGACTTAGGCTCAGGCAGAGGGAACTGTTTTCATCCACCAACCCCATGGCACCAACATGCTCTCTAAACCACTGTGTGCAGCTTTATGGTTCAAGTTTACCAGACTCTACAATAAAACGTGCAGACATTTCTTCTCTTACTTGCCTTGTGGCCATTTATTCTCTCTGTCTCTCTGTCTCTGTCTGTCCCTCTCTCTGTCTCTCTCTCTTCTCCCTCTCTTTCTCCTCCCCTCCCTCCCCCAGCCTGGCCTTGAACTCAAGGATCACCTGCCTCTGCCTTCTAAGTGCTAAGATTAAAGGTGTGAGCCACCACCACCTGGCTACAAGGCTTCTTGAATGTGAAGCCAGGAAGAAAAGTAGCATCACAGCTGCTTAATTCCACTGATCGGTTGGTCTACCCAGCTCAAATTCATGGAAGGACAGACTCTCTGCCTCTTAAGGACAAGACCCTCAAAGTCACTCTGCAAAGAGTGCATGTAAGAACACATGAATGGCTCTCCCACATTTCCAGTCTGTCTAAGTGGTTGTAGAGAGACTTTCAGCAATTCTCCCTAGAAAGCTGTTGCTCTGAGCTTTTCCTTAAGAAAAACCAAGGCGATGACTTAGCAGCGGAAAATGCTTGCTGCATAAGCCGGATAACCTAAGTTCAATCCCCTGATTCCACAGTAGGAGAGAACCAACTTTCAAAAGCTCTTCTATAACCTACACACACCACAACATTTACCCATAGACACACACATACACATATCATTCACACACACACAAATACCATAGACACACACATACACACATACAATATACATATGCCCCCACACTTACGCATTTCATACATACACACACACAACACTTACCCATAGACACACACACAATACACATACACCCCACACACATGCACATACCATACACACACACCACACATACATCCTACATACACACACATAGTGCACTATACAAATACACATAAGCTACACACACACCCCAATAAAGACAGTAACAGTAAGAATAACAATAATATTTTTTTAAAGAACCAAAGAGAAATCTGGGCTTGGTTGCAAGTCTGTAAAAACAGTACTGAAAAGGTTGAGATAGAATTATTGAGAAGCCTGTATAGGGAACTGTGGGCCAACCTAGGCTACAGTAAGACCCTGTCTCAGAAGCAACACAAAACATTCCTCAGGAAGCAGGGAGTTCAAAACCAGCGTGGTCTACAAAGGGTTCTCCAGGACAGTTGGGATTTAAAAATATTTGTCTACATCATAATTCTAGGAACAAACTTATTGCATGCATTTGCAGGATGGTTGCACTTTATTTTTCTTTTTTTGCTGACTCTGTGGCATCCTAGACATCCTAAGTCTCCACCCTAAAGCCCTACTGTAGAGCAGATAGTCTTGTAAGTCAGCAAACCTAGTTCCTGCGATCCACCAGGATCCTGTCCCCAACTACACATGGTTCCACCTGTGTGAAATTCTAATAAATATCAGTGATCTTGGTTCCTGTACAATTGACGTTTTGACCACATGGTGGCGCTATTGATGCTTTGTCTTGCATAGCCACGTGGACACTGTCCTTGAATTTTTGTTGGTCCAGACTTCCTTCTCTCTTCTTCCTAATGAAACGTCTCAGGAATTTGCATACAGTCTTTGCATGGGGCCATGACAATCTTCTTTGTGCAGTTCCAATTTTTTTTTAATGTGTATGGGTGTTTTGTCTGCATGCATGTATGTCTGTGTACCACACAAATGCCTGGTGCCTACAGAGACCAAAAGAGGGTGTTAGATTGAAGTTTGCCTCCATTTTAGGTGTAAAAGCCATCTTAGTAAAGACAAACTAAGTCCATTCCTGTTTATGATTAAACCTCTGTTTCTCCGGATTGGGCTATACCCCACCTGTAACCTGCCTGTTCCAGGAATGGCAATCCCGTCTTTGTTTCAAAAAGTAGGTCGTTATGACTAACTTGTTATGCTTATGTTCTGCTCCTGAGTCCTCACCTATTCTGCCTGCCAAATCCCCCATTTGGAAACCCCTGCCCATGACCTATAAAAACCTTGTCTTCCTCACGTCCAGTGCTGACCTCTCAAACCCCACCTTAGGGGGAAGCAGCCTGTGTAATCCACAAAAAAAAAAAAAAAAACCTTGCTTTAATTAGTTGCTTGTTTTATTTTATTTGGATCATGGTCTTGATGATTTAGGTCAATGGTCTTTATCCTCCCATCTTTGGGATTAATAGGACCCTGGAACTGGAGTCACAGAAAGTGGATGCTAGGAATCGAACCTGGGTCCTATGGAAGATCATTCAGTGTTCTTACCCACCAAGCCATCTCTACAAACTATAATAGTTGTAGTATTTCTGTATGTGCTGCTGAAGCTGACAGTGATCCAGAATGGTAAGCTGCCCAGTATGGATTTAAACTTTGATTCCTGGACAAAGGTACGGCTCAGTAACAGAGTGCTTATCTAGAACCCAAACACAAAGGGCTGGAGTTCCACCCCAGACAGCAACAAACAACTTTATAAAGTTTACAATTTTCACCAGCTCAGCTGCCGTTTCAACTGCAACACCTTCAGGTTTTGATGAGACTCTGGAAGCCTCCAGACTTCCGGGTTGGAACCACCCTGGCGTCCATCAATGTCTAGGGCCTTGTGTTAAGCTGTGGATGGAAACCATAGTAGTATCAACAACTACCTGAAGTAAGCCCAGTGCTATTTAATCTCAGGAGCCAGCTTAACTGGTTTATGCCATTATCTTTGAATATGTCTGTGAGAGTGTTTCAGAGAAGACCAACATGTAAATACAATGGCCCAGTGTGGAAGGCGTGCCCTTGGTATAAATGGGCACTACCCAGATGGCCGCAAGCACAAATGAAAAAAAAAAAGAAGGTAGGCCGGGCAGTGGTGGAGTCCCAGCACTCGGGAGGCAGAGGCAGACAGATCTCTGTGAGTTCGAGACCAGCCTGGTCTACAAGAGCTAATTCCAGGACAGGCTCCAGAGTCACAGAGAAACCCTGTCTGGAAACCCCCCCCAACAAAAAAGGCAAAGGGAGGGGCTGGATAAGAGCGCTGACTGCTGCTGCACAGGACCTGAGTTTGAGTCCCAGCACCCACATGGTGGTTGGCATTGTCTATAACTCCAGTTCCTGAGGATCTGATGCCCTCTTCTGGCCTCTGTGGGCACTTGACATGCACAGAGTACACATACACACATGCAAACAAAATTACACCCACACACTGGGCAAATCAGTTGGGGGAAAGCACCTACTGCCAAACCTAAGGACCTGTCTTCAATCCTCTAGACGCACAAAGTGGAAGAAGAAAACCAAACTCTTCCCGTCTCTGAGCTCCACACACCTGTCATAACACACACTTGCCTATACACATGCATACTGAATGAATATGCAATGTGATAACAAGTTTTAACAGAAATATAAAATAGAAATCTTTTTTAAAACTCAGGTAAAGGAAATGAATTTGTTCACTCTTCTTTCTAGAGCTGGGACACACTTCTACTGTTGATCATTAGAAGGATGGATTTTCTGGCTTTTAGAGCCCATTAATTTCACCAGCAGTTCCCAGTTCTCAGACCTTCGGCCTCTGATGGTTACACCACAGCCTCCTTGGTTCTGAGACCTTTGACCTTGGACTGTGCTGTATCACCAGTTTTCCTGAGTGTCCAGTTTATTAGTGGCCTGCATGGGACTGCTCAGCCTCCACAACCATGAGAGCCAACTCCTTAGTAAGTACTCGATTAGCACATGGTGGCATATGCCTCTGATTTCAACCCTTTGGAGGCAAAGGCAAGATCAGGAGTTCAAGGACAGCATCAGCTACATAGCATTCTGGGATAATTAGCACATGGTGGCATATGCCTCTGATTTCAACCCTTTGGAGGCAAAGGCAAGATCAGGAGTTCAAGGACATAGCATTCTGGGATAATCTGGACCCTGTCTCAAAATAAATAAATAAACAAATAAATAAAAACCACGCCTGGCGTTGGTGGCACATGCCTTTAACAAAACAAAAAACGACCAACGAACCAGAAAAACAAAAACAAAAACCTGGGCTGGTTTTTGTGATGATACATGCCTTTAATTCCAGCAATCAGGAAGCAGAGGTAGACGGATCTCTGTGAGTTCCAGGCCAGCCTGGTCTACAGAGGGAGTTCCAGGACAGGCTCCAAAACTACAGAGAAACCCTGTCTCAAAAAACCAAAAAAAAAAAAAAAAGTTATTGATTTTGGAGGTGATTTCTTTTTGGCTCTAACACCTTCACTTAATGAACTTAGATAAGATCAATCCAGGATGCAGAAGCTATCTTAAATGATTACTCTGGATGTTAAAATCACATCACATCATCATTAATGCCACTGTCAGAAGTTATGATGTACTTAAACAACAGCTCAATTTCACATAAGACGAGTGTTGATGACAGTTATTTACTGTTGCTAACTCAAGTGGTTCCGTCATTAGCAATAATTGTTAAGGATAGTTTATAACCCCCTCTGCCAACAATTTTGAAATTATGCAATCCTTGATGATTTTTTAATAATTGTGGGAGATTTGAAGTACCACTAAAATTTACATAATATACAAGTAGCATCAGGCATTATTCTCTCCTTTCCATAGATGAAAACATGAAGCTTTTATTAATGTAATGCACTTACTCAAAGTAAGCTGACAAGCAGTGGCATTAGAAGTAGACTCCAGTGTCTAATTCCAGAACTTGTGCTCAATATACAAGAGTTCTTTTTTTCCCAAGGTAGTTTTATCCTCTAGAAGATACTGCCATTCCCCCTAAGTTGTGGTTACAAATATACCCAAAAGCTCGGCGTGATTTTGAATCTTAGGAAGAAATGATATGGAAAAATATGGACTCCCTATTTTCCATAACAGGGCCCTCGGGTGCAACCACCATAGATGCATTTAGAACAATGGTCTGCTGCTTTCAGATTGGGGTTGGGGTGGGCACAGGATGGAGGGACTGCTATCTGCATCACTGAGATGGCCCATACTTCTCTGAGTCTCTTCAAGTGACACAGATGAATGCCTGATATTTCTCACTCTACTCTTTGACTAGCAATTTAACACACATGCCCTCTTATACACAAGTGCGTATGAGCCACCCATGTTTACTTATATGCACACGGGGACACAGGTAGAAGACTCACAGACATGCGCAGACGTTCTCATTCGCTCTTTTTTTTGTTTTGTTTTTGTTTTGTTTTGTTTTTACGAGAAAGGGTTTCTCTGTATTGTTTTGGAGGCTGTCGGTCCAGCCTGGCCTCGAACTCACAGAGCTCCGCCTGCCTCTGCCTCCCGAGTGCTGAGATTAAAGGTGTGCGCCACCAACGCCCAGCCCTCATTCACTCTTGTACCAAATGCACACACTCACACTGCTGTCTGCAAAGGGATAAACTTTATATCCCAGCCCCAGCTCCTGAGGAGGGTCTCTTGAGTAAGAAGAGTACATCCGTGCCCCAAGGAGCTTCTTGTCACTAAATGCAAACCTTGAATTATCCTCATCCATCATTCTGTGGTGACGGGCAGGCCACAGAGTTCTCTTTCCATTACACTCTGTTTCTCCCTTTCTGCCTGAGGGACCACAGATCTGTCCCACCAAGCATAACGCATTTCCCATCCTCTTCAAAAACATGTAAGTGTGGGCATGTTCAGGCTCCAAAACCTAGTCCTTTGCTCCTCTGCGCCACCACCTAGAGAACTCATAGTGGACTCTCCCTCCCCACCACCCATGCCAAACTCCCTTTCAACTGGTCCACACGTGTTCATGTATTTCATTGCAACAATCCCGTGACCTCAGATTGACTTTTGCCACATTCACAAATAAAAATAAGCTTTTAAGGATTAATTCATGAGGGGTCAGCCAGCAGGGAAGACTAGAAATGTAATTCACACCAGGGTCCCGACTGCTTCTCCCGTCACATTCTGAATCTGTACACAACACACTAGCTCAGGCTTGAGAGCTAGTCGAGGGGTGTGTGGTTCAACACTTGTGCTTGGAAGCTCCACAGGGTCCTCTTCTACATCACCTGTCTTCTACTGCAGTTTAAGATCCCAAAGCTGTGTTAGCCCCACCAGGAGGGACCAGATGCGAACCTTAAGGGTGCTGGAGCAGTGCGTAAGCAGGAAGCGCACAGCAGCAGAGCCAGTGGGGCAAGGATTCCTCCAATGGCCCACGCTGGTATGGTCACAGTCACTGCTCTCTTGCCTGGCTCCGAGCTCCAGCACTAAAGTGAAGCCTCCAACTATGCTATCTCAACCAAACTACCCCCAATCAATCCCTTAGCCAAGAAATTCTGCTTTGTGGAGCAGGCTGGTTTCCTAGAACATCCCAAGAGCTCATTCACAGGGTGAGGTTAGGACTGGCCACATGAGAGAAACTTGCTCTGATGCTGATGACGCTGAAATGATTTTGAAAACCTCCCAGAAGGCTTATCCATCTTTTATCACTGTCCTCAGCTCCAAGCACAATGTCTGACACCTTGGGTGCAAAGTGCTTATAACAAAACAAAGAGAGAAAAAAAGGCTTTCTGTGCACTTACATGTCTCTGCTTCTGCATCTAGTGCAAACCTCACCCCCTGACATGTTTCCTTGTCTTCCTCCAAAGAGAACCTTTGTACACTGCAGACACTGACTTATCAAATTGGTAACATGCTCACAAGGATCTGGGTCTTTTCATTTGCAGTCACTAATAATCTCATTTCATTTTTTTCTAGTGCTGGGGTCTGAGCCCAGGACTTCATTTTAGGTAACTGCTATCCCAGCACTAAGGGGTCCTTTGTGAACCTAATTCAGACCACACTTCGCTATTTTGATACCACTTATTCTTTCTTCTTCTTCTTCTTCTTCTTCTTCTTCTTCTTCTTCTTCTTCTTCTTCTTCTTCTTCTTCTTCCTCCTTCTCCTTCTCCTCCTCCTCCTCCGCCTTCTTCTTCTTCTTCTCCTTCTCCTCCTCCTCCTCTTCCTCTTCCTCCTCCTCTTTCCCCTTCTCCTTCTGCTCCTCCTCCTCTTCTTCCTCTTCCTCCTCCTCCTCCTTCTTTTCTTTTTCTTTGCAAGACAGGGTTTCAGGCATCCTGGAGCTTACTCTACAGATCTGCCTGCCTCTGCCTACCAAGTGCTATGTGTCACCATGCCCAGTGGTGCCACTTATTCTTATGAATGTTTAGTGAGGTAGCCCAGAATTGTGGCACACACCTGTAACTCCAACATGTGTCAAGGGTATGTGTTTAGAAGCGGGGGGATTACAAGTTTGAGACCAAACTAAGCTAAGAATGAATTTGAGGCCAACTTGGGGTACATAATAAGGCCCTGTCTCAATACACAAAAACAGATTACAAAACAAACAAGGCCTTCATGATTAGAAGCACAGTTCCTGTTTTATAATTACATCAACCAGGAGAGCTCAAGAGAGGACTGGAGAGGGAGGAGCAGGAGGAGCAGGAGTTAAAGGCCAGCTTTAACTACATAGGGAGTCATAGGCCGGCTTAGGCTACTCAAAGTCCTGTTTCAAACAAACAAACAAACAAACAAAGACTTGGTGAAAGTGATTGGCATTGGGGCTGGAGAGATGGCTCAGAGGTTAAGAGCACTGACTGCTCTTCCAGAGGTCTTGAGTTCAATTCCCAGCAACCACATGGTGGCTGACAACCATCTACAATTCAATCTGGTGTATATGTAATAAATAAATAAATCTTAAAAAAAAAAGAAAGAAAGTGATTGGCATTTTAGAGGAAGTTGGTGGGGCGACTGAGAATATCACTGTAAGAAAAAAAAACGGTCCTAAGTCAGCCATGGTGGCTCACACCTGCAGTCTCAACAGTTGGGGAGACGGAGGCAGGAGGGTTGTGAATTTGAGGCCAACCTGAGGTACATAGCAAGACCTCGACTCAAGCAAACAAGATTCCTACCGGCCCTGTGCAGTGAGTCATCAAGTCAGTGCTTGAAAGAGCTAGCTGCTATAAAGCTTTTTGTCTCACTATGTGATTGCTCCCTCTCATAACTTCTACCATGTTCTGATGCACCCAAGGGGTCCTTGCCAGAGGCTGACCTAACAGGGAAACTCATTCTTGGACTTTAAGCCTTCAAAACTGGGAGCTAAGCAACATTTTTTCTTAACGAAGACACAGGAGTGGTAGTTTGAATGTCATTGACCCCCATAACCTCACAGGGAATGGCGCTACTAGGAGGTGTGGCTTTGTTAGAGTGGGTATGACCTTGTTGGAGGAAGTGTGTCACTATGGAGGTTTCCTGTGCTCAGGATACTGCCCAGTGTGCCAGTCTATTTCCTGCTCTGCCTACACGCCACCTTGTTCCCCACCATGATAATAATGGACTGAAGCTCTGAAAGTGTAAACAAGCCACCCCAGTTAAATGTCTTCTTTATAAGAGTTTCTGTAGTGGTGTCTCTTCGAAGCAATAGAAAACCCTGACTAAGACAACAGGCTTGGGCATTTTGTTATAGCAACAACAACAACAAAAAAAAAGATGAATACAATGTATGAGTAGAGATGAATACAATGTATGAGAAACCAGAAAGGGAATGGTTCCCTGTCTTAGGGCTTCTATTGCTGCAATAAAACACCATATCCAAAAGCAACTGGAGGTAGACAAGGTTTTATTTCAGGTTTTACTTCCAGGGAACATTCTATCATTGAGAGAAGTTGGGGCAGGAATTCACCCAGGGCAGGAATCTGGAGGCAGGAACCGTGGAGACACAATGCTTATTGGATTGCTCCTTCTGGTTTGATCAGTTTGTTTTCTTTGCTTTCTTTCTTTTTAAAAATACGGTGTTTATTCCTTTTATTTTACATGTGAGTATTTTCCTTGCATGTATGTACGTGTGCCAAGTGCATGATTTGTACCTGCAGAAATCAAAAGACAACACAGGACCCCCACACCCCCAGAATTACAGATGGTTGTGAACCACCATGTGGGTGCTTGGGATAAATCCCAGGTCCTCTCCAGCCTCTGTGGAAGTACATTGATGTCATCTCAGCATTAGGTAGGCAGAGGTGGGAAAATCAGAAGTTCAAGGTCATCTTCAGCTACATAGCAAGTTTGGAGTCACAAACTGCCCTTGAGGGATTAGGTTGTAGGCATGGTTTTATTATGGTCCCTCTCCATCAATTGCCTCTGATTTTCTTTACTACCTTGTCACTTTATTCAGAGTTTCCCACACATGACAGTAGTTATACCAGTAGCAGTTTCAAGTTTGCCTTCTACTAACATACAATCCCAGCAATGAGGCTTTCCCAAAGATTCAAGTCCAACCTTTCAAGCCAAAACTATGATAGACTCTGATTGTACACTCATCCTTGAATCAATCATTATGATTTGATTAGCTAAGTCTTGTGTGATTAACAACCTTTGGGGTGGCTCCCAGTGATCCTGTCTCCTGGTGTCCAGACTCTTGTGTAATTTCCTTCTCTTGAGTAACTGATTTCTAACCAATAGGCTGTCAATGTTGAGGGGTTGTCACTTTCATGATTAAGTTACCAAAGCTTGTGACCTTCGTCTTGCCAGAAGGCTCTCTTTCTTGTTGGCTTGAATGATGCAAGTTACTGTGTTGAAGAGCCCCACATTGCAAAGAACTTAACAACACCATGAAACAAAAGGCTCTTAGTCCATCAGCCCTGGAGGAATTGAATCTTAAAATAATGATGAAAGTAAGCAGGCAAACAGATCCTTCCTCCATGGAACCCCAGCCATGAAAGACACTTTGATTATGGCCTCATGAGAAACCATGATCAGAGGACCCAGCTAAGTCTTACACAGACTCCTGGGCCACAAAAACTGTGAGGAGAAGAAATTTGTGCTGTTCTAAGCCATTAAGTCTGTGCTAATTTGTTATACAGCAATAGACAACTAATACTTTTCAGTTGTGTAACTGCCCTTGAAGGGCCAGATGGGGTCAGTCTCATATGAATAAGTGTTTTGGGCTGGAGAAATGGCTCAACAGTTCAGAGCACTGGCTACTCTTCCAAAGGGTTCAATTCCCAGTACCAACATGGCAGCTTAAAACTGTCGTAACTACAGTTCTAGGGGATATGACACGCTCACACAGCCATACACATAGGCAAAACAAAGCAAAATACCCAATGCACAAAAAAAAACAACAAATAAATCTCTAAAAAAAATAGGTATCTCAGGTCTTTAATCCCAGCAGTTGGGAGGCAGAGGCAGACAGGTCTCTGACTGAACTCGAGGCCAGCCCAGCTGGTCTACAGAATGAGTTCCAGGACAGTCAGGGATACACAGAGAAACCATGTCTGTGGCTGGGGGGGGGCAGTATTTCCTGAAAACAAAAGTAAAATGCCATTGCCAGAGGCAGGGTGGAATCTGCTCAAGCAAAATCAACAGCTGTTAACCTCCCACATCTGTTTGGCAAAGTAAGAAGACAGCTGGTAACACATGCAGAGACACAGATTTGGCAATGATTGTTGAAACTAAGAATGGATAAAATCACCACTAAAGACAGAAGAGTCAAGAGCAGCTCTCTTGGGAATAGCAACAATTAAACAACAGATGGAAAAAGAGCCCAAAGGGATAGACAAAGGCAGAAGTGCAGAAAGACATGGGTTTAACAGTAAACAAATTGAGCTTGTTTGGCAGGTAAGACATATATCTAAGGAATTGTAGTCTTCTGTTAGAAATCTGAACTTACACCTCAGAAGTTATATGTTTGCAACTGTCATTACAGAGGTGCCTGGAGAGCTGAGCATGGTTCTGCACACTTGTGACATCAGCACTTGAGAGGCTGAGGCAACAGGATTGTGAGTGCATAGCCAGTCTGAGCAACACTGCAAGACTTTGTCTCAAAAACCAAAGCAAAGCCAGGCTGAGGTGGTGCACACCTTTAATGCCAGCACTTGGGAGGAAGAGGAAGGCTGATTTCTGTAAGTTCAAGGCCAGCCTGGTCTACAAAGTGAGCTCCAGGACTGCCAGGGCTATCCACAAAGAAACCCTGTCTCAAAAAAACAAAAACAAAAACAAAACAAAACAAAACAAAAAACACACAAAGCAAACAGTGAAAGTATGCATGGAAAAGAGGACTAAAGGCAAATTCTTGCAGAATCTGCAGGAATCTGTGTGCTTAGGTGCAAGAGAAGAAAAGGGACCCACAGAAAGGGTGGTGAGCAACAGCTGGAGATAAGGGACTAATCTCCCAGACACCATGGATATTTCAAGATACACGCAGTCAACAATGACAAACGATAGAGAGGCCATGTGTGATGGGAACTGAGGTGAGAATAGGGGATGAATAACAAAGAGGCCTTGGGAAGCAATGTGTGTGCTATTGGAACTATTTCAGCAGGGTTGGGACCAGAGGCAGACCACATTGATCTAAAAATGGTCACACATGGCTGGGGAGATGGCTCAGTGGCTAAAGATACCAGCTGCCAAGCCTGGAGACCTGAATTCAATTCCTCGGACCCACAAGGACGAAGGAGAGAACTGCCTCTCATCTTTACATGAGGATCATGACATGTATGCATAATGCACAGATATACATACATAATAAATGTAATAAAAACGTTAAGACAGGGTCTTTATATACCTCTGGCTGTCTTGGAACTCACTATGTAGACTAAGCTGACCTTAAACTCTCAGAGTTCTGCCTGCCTCTACCTCCCAAGTGCTGGGATTAAAGACAAGTGCCACCACACCTGGCTATAAAAAGTAATGATAATTTTTCTGGGCAGTGGTGGCACTCACCTTTAAACCCAGCACTTGAGAGGCAGAGGCAAGCAGAACTCTGAGAGTTCAAGGCCACTCTGGTCAACTGAGTGAGTTCCAGGACAGCCAAGACTACACAGAGAAACCCTGTCTTGGAAAACAAAAAAGATTTCAGTGAGTAAGTAGGGCTGGAGAGAGCTGGTTCGGTACTTAAAAGTGTGTACTGATCTGCAGTTGAGTTTAATTCCCAATGCTCACATCGGATAGCTTACATCTACATGTACCTCCAACTCCATAGGGATCTGATGCCTCTGGTCTCCTTGCATACCTGCATTCATTGCATTCATGTGTACATACCCACTCGTCACATGCACATAATTTTAAAAGTATTTTTTAAAATGAATAGGTAAATGAATCATACCTGACATACTGACATAAATACTGTACCTTCTCTAATGTATGTGAAACTCATGTGTGGAAGTTGAAAACTTCGGTCTCAAAGTAGAAGGGAGTGGAATAGTGATTATTAGGTGATAGAAATGCTGGGGGGGCAGTGATGGCGCAGGTGAATATCTGTGAGTTCTAGGCCAGCCTGATCTCCAAGAGCTAATTCCAGAGCATGTTCCAAAGCTACACAGAGAAACCCTGTCTCAAAAAAAAAATACAAAACTAAAAAAAAATGCTGGGGGGTGATCACAGAAAAAATAGAGGCTGTATAAAAAAATGGACACTGAGCACTTACCTAGGTTATACTTACTTGCATAATCTAGTGTTAAACATCATAACACAGGACTATGGGGTCAGAACAACTTGTACAGTTTGTGAAAAACTAGAGAAAAAGGAGATGGGTTTGTTAATTGTCCTGATTTGATCATTTACATGTTGTAACATGTGCTTGACTGTCATAGCACACACATAAACGTACGCATCAATTTGAAGTAAAATAAACGGTCGGGAGGCAAGGGAGAAGCAGAGAGTAAAGACAGTACCACAGATGCTTTGGGGCAGGTTGAGAGAAGATGTGGATACAATGTCTGCAGACTGAGCTGAAAAGTCCATCCTTCCACTGTCCCTCCTCAGCATCTCTGCCGCCTACCTGTACTTCCTTCCTTTCCTCTTCTCCAGTTCTTTCCCTTTCCTTGTTCTCTTTCGTTTTTGTTGTGTTGTTTGAAAAGGGGTGTCATTATGATGCAGGTTAGGCTGGCCTGGAACTCACTATGTAGCCCAGGCTGGCCTCGAACTAGTGACAAACAGTCGTCCTGCCTCAGCCTCCTAAGTTGGGATGACAGGCATGGCCATCTTTCCAGGTCCTTCTTAGCTACCTGTCTTACGTTCTAGTGTATTTCTCTAAAGCAACGTCTAAAACTTCCCAAAACCTAGGCATATGGCCAACATTTTATTGGAAAGTGCCAGGTGGTAAGCATGCTAGACCTTTTGCTAGCCACATTTCTGCTGTAATCAGTCAGCTTGGCCATGCCATGGCTGTAGAAAGTAACCACCGGCCGTGCTTAAACGGATGAGTACAGTTGTGTTCCAGTGAAGATAGGCAGACTCAGGGATAGGGCTGTGAACCGTGCCCTGCTGACCCTTTCCCTAGCGTAGGGAAAGGGGTTGAAGACAGCATCACTAGGGCAATCACTATTGCTGAAGCAAGGATAGCATCAAGAGAAAGGAATGCACCTCAGAACAAAGGTTCTCCTGTCTATTTGAACATGTTCCTTTTGATGTGCCGCTATGGACTTCTCTGCTCTGCACATCTATGAACCAGCAGCATTTTTGAGGCCATGATTCCAAAGCCTTCCACACAGTCAGTTGCCAGGAACAAAAGCACAGGAGAGAAACAAGACAGTGAAGATGAAAAGGCACCTTGTTGAGGGAGGAGGGGAAACTGAAGAGGCTCTCACTGACACTCCTCCTTCAGTGAGTCCAAAGCCATGGTAACCTCCACTGACATTTAAGCAGTGAGGGTGACTCTCATCCCAACATTTCTGATCCAGTCCTTCCAGAAAGCAAAGGACTGGTACACATCGTATTATTGTCTCACATTTAGAAGTTTGGTTTTGATTTTTTGTTGCTGTTTTGAGATGCCCAAATCCTTATGGGGTGGTGGGAAGAGAGAACACGCAGCCAGGTGTATTCTGAAACTCCTATGGGAGAGAAAGCTGTGGAGATAGGGTAGGGTGGCTAGGACCAAACAGCGCCCTGGGTACACTGTTGTTGTTGTTTATACTCCCACAACAAGTAGGGCTGGTCTGGTTTCTGAGACGGGATGGGTCAAGCAGGGATTTGGAAGGTTGGAGATGGAAAAGGAAAGCCTTCATGCACGTTATACCTGGGCACTGGGAAACGCAGAGCAAAGGAATCAGTCCTCCAATGCGGAACGAGAGTCTCCTCTGTCTGCAGGGAGAAGTCTTGTTGAACAGAGAACTTTCAGACCAAGATAAATGAAGCAGAGAGCTAAGGACAGCAGTGGTGCCAAGCCAGCTAGATGAATAGATGGGCTGTGTCGCTTGGTAAGGAAAAGGCTAAGAGGAAAACGATGTCTTTGGAACTGAGCAGTGGCTTCAAAGACATACTCTAAGAGTCCGCTTCTAGCTTGCTTTCCTGCTGCTCCTGCTCTGGGTTTTTGACTTATTTCCACACAGTCCAGAGAACATACCACCATATCCCTACCTTTCAGCTTGTATGTTGTTCCTTCTCCTTTGAGTGCCCCTGCCGTCCTTGACCATTATCTTCTGACTAAATCCTTTGGATCACCAAGTCTCAGGTGCTACTTCCAGGCAGCCCTCTTGAATTCCATTCCAAGTCTTCCCTTCATTGAAGCTACCTGTCTTCCACCAAAGAAGTCATCTAGCAATCTCACCTGGGAATAAAAGGATGCTGAAGACAGAGCCGTTTCCTAGGTATCTCTCTGACTTCTGACAAACAGCGTATTATCCTGGCAGAACCCTCTAGAAGCAGAAATTGAACAAATATTCTACAAATTCAGACTTGTGCAGCTCTCCTCTCTTCTAATGTCCAGTGGTAGTTCCATCTGGACTACATTAGAGGCCTATATGTCGTGGTCCTAGCTTGTAGCTACGTGAACACTTGGCATCCTCTGTCCCCACTTCTCCACAAGCCCCAGCCAGTTGTGTTTCTGCTCAGGAATGAAGACATTCCGTCATTATTTCATTCCCTCAACAGCTTCTCATGGTAGGAGATGCCATGAGATCTTTCACCAACATTAATTCAAGAAGTAAGTGCTGAGCTCTTGATTCCCTTTCTTACTTCCCTCTCCTCTCTCCTCCTTTAATAGTCTTACTATGGTAGCCCAGCTTGGTCTCAAACTTACAGCCATTCACCAGCCTCAGCCTCTCCAGTACTGGGATTGCAGGTATACACCGCCACACTCGGCTTCTGCTTGTTTTCTTATAGCTCTAGCATGCCCTGGAACTCAAGGATCTCATGTGCTGATTGGAGGAGCCTATTGAATCATCCCACAACTGACCATCCTTAAATATCAGTCACTGTGGTTAACTTCTACACCAGCTCCCGTATGGCCTTGGTTAAAAAGCATATGCTGAATGAATTTAACGATATGTGTGTGCATGTGCGTTGTGTGTATGCTGAGGGACGTGCTGCTCGTACTGGTGTATGTTAACTCATGAACAAACATCCATACTGCCTGTGCCCTTACCCTCAAGTGACATGCCCCATTTCCATCCCTAACAATATTTTACTTTATAGCCGGGCGTTGGTGGCGCACGCCTTTAATCCCAGCACTCGGGAGGCAGAGGCAGGCGGATCTCTGTGAGTTTGAGACCAGCCTGGACTACCAAGCGAGTTCCAGGACAGCCTCCAAAGCCACAGAGAAACCCTGTCTCGAAAAAACCAAAAAAAAAAAATTTTACTTTATAGTGGTTGGAAAAAGATTCTCACATATCCCAAGCTGGCCTCAAACTCATTATGCAGCCAAGAATGGCCTTGAACCTCTGATCTTCAGGGTTTTGTCTCTTAAGTGCTGAAATTATAGGCTTGTTTCATCAGGCCCAGCAACATCTTGGTTTTTAGCCTTGTGAAAACCAAAGATTCCTATATGGTGGAAGGAGAGAATCAATCTTAGTAAGTTGTCTTCTGAAGTCCATGCATGTGGCCCATATACCTTTCATGTTAGACAACATTACAAAAGAAAAAAAAAGGACTTGTGTCTATACAGAATGAGCTCTGGACAAGGATTTTAAACTTCATTCCTTGCATTGATGCCTTTGATGATGTGCGATGGGAGTCTGGAAACTGCACAACTCCTAACAAAATAAAAGGATTTCTTCACTAAGAGACAAAAGACAAAAAAAAAAAAAATCAAAACCCAAAGTGGTGGCAAATGGTGGGTTAATCACAACATTGGGAAGACTGAAAGATAAGGACTGCTGGGACTGGATTTGGACCACATAGCAAGACTTTGTCTCAAAAATCCCCCAAACAACACACACACACACACACACACACACACACACACACACACCCTCCAAAGAAACAAACATCCAAGACTACTCTGTTACTCATCAGGACAAAGATTCCAGATGTATACTATACTGTCAAATAAAGTAGCCACTGTATGAAAATAAAGGGCCACCTCAGTTTTACAGCAAATCTGAGGTTGTGACACGCTGTCTTAAAGGAAAACAAAACATAAACACACACAAAATAAATGTAAAGAACAAAAAGTCATAAGGAGACTCGTTTTACAATCAATATATTCTGATAAAATTTAAAGTGATACTAAGCTAATTAAAAGTCAGTTCCTCTACTCCAGCCAGACTTCAAATGCTCAGTAGCTGCTTGTGTCAGGTGGCTACCATCTTGGATGACACACATATAGAACCATTTCCTTTTCTTATCCAGAAAATTCCATATGACAGCTCTGTTCTGGATCACTCTTTTACGAAAGCGGAGACTTAGGCCTAGAGAAGGAATGCTTGTTACAGAAAAACATGGGTCTAGATCCAAGTTATCTTACTTCGGGACACATCCTCCTGGTCCCTCCTTGCTTCTGAGACTCTAGGATACCCCCAGCTCAAAGATCCTAACTGGTGCTGGTGCTGGTGGTTGGAGGAGGCGGGATAGAGGTGGGGGCGAGGCTGGTTCAGAGAGATGCTTGTGACTGACCAGGGCTTCAGATGCTGCGCATTCCTGATCAGGTCAAGCTTGCCCAGAGGCACTCGGGATTAGCTCTTCTGAATAGCCACACCTCTTCTTTCTGGAGTTACCAGCTTCCTGCCCAGCCGAGGGGGCGCTTATATTCGGAGGCTCCCGCACTGCGTTGGGTGAGGCTAAAACAGGGAGAAAATTCCCTGCTAGGGCAGTACTTATGGTCAGAGAGGGCCTTGAAGAGAGGCAGGAAATTGGCCGCTGCATCTTTCAGAGGTCTCCAAGTCCAGCACCAGGGGCATCTGGGAACAGGGCTTCTTCGGCCAGCCCCTCCGGGAGTTGCATTTGGCGGGAATTGGATTTGCCTTCACCCGCACACCTGCAGTGGTGTGTGTGTGTGTGTGTGAGTGTGTGCGCGCGCGCGCGCGAGTGTCTGTGTGTGGTGGAAAAAAGGCTGGGAGAGGGGCGTCCTGGAATGGGGTAGGAATAGGGAACAGGAGGCGAGAGGCCAGGGGAGGGGGCGCCCGGGAGCGCCCTGACCTCGAGGACTGTCGAGAGGCGGGGAGGATGGGGGTTGGGGGAGAAGAGGGGAGCCTGGCAGCCAATGGGAGGGAGGATCTCGTTTCAAAAGGGTTAACCCACAGCCAATGAGAGCCTGGGGGAGCGGATCCTGCTCACTCCATTCAAGAATCCCAAGTATTCAAGATGGACGGCAGGGAGTGTGGAAGGAGAAAGGGGGCGCAGGGGGAAGAGCCAGATCTCTAGAGGAGCGGAGCGCGGCGGCCAGCCCATCCCGGAGCTTCGGTCCCGGCCGGCGGGTGGAGGGGCAGCTGGCGGGGACTCGAGCCCGGCGGGGACAGAGAGAGGCTGGCTGGGTACGAGAGGGCGTGAGAAGGGGAGCGAGGCCAGGAAGGGGAGCCAAAAGGGAGGGAAAGGCAGAGAAAGAGCCCGGGAAGAAGGAGGTGGCGGGCAGAGGAACCTAAGAAGAGCGATGCGTAGGTATTGGGAGCTCGGCGCTTTTCGGTTTTCTTCTCGGTGAGGGGAGGGGGGGCTCCCGCCTCTTTCTCTCCTCTGCTTTTTCCTCCCCTTCTCATTCTCCACTCGTAGGCATCTTCTCTAATTTTCCTTTCGAAACGCTATCTGGAGAGCACCAGGCGTGTCTCCCTGAGGTGGCCTCCCTGTCATTTTCCAATGGGGGCGTGGTGGGAAAGGGTGGGGGGCTCTAAGCCTGAGCCGTCTGCCTGTCCCTGGGTTTGGGAGGGTGTGGGGGCGCGGGGGGACCTGGCGGGTGTGTTCCGAGAGCAGCTAGAGCATTGCAGGGAACCTATCACCCCCAGAACTTAGGAGGTGAGCCCCATTTGCTGTAGCGGTGTTGAGGCTGGCTTTGGCTAGTAGCGGTTGGGTGCGAGGACGTGGGGAGCTGTGTCCCCACCCTCCAGTTGGGGTGAGTGTCGACTGAGGGGTGAGTTGTGTAGCAAGTATGGCTGAGAGTTTGCTTGTGCGTGCGAGCGCGTGTGGTCCAGCCTCGAGGTGTGGCAGGGGCACAGTTGGGTGTCGAGGGAAAGCGCCCCTCACCCCACACTTCCCAGCTGCCCCTCTCATCCCATTCACAGAACAGGGCTTTCAGGACCCTCCTGGTCTCCTCCTCCCGTCGCCATGGTTGCAGGAGGAGGTGGGGGGATTGCATGGGGAGACAGTTGGAGCCAGCCCCTTGCCCCTGCTGCTCCAGCTAACCCCCACCTGCCCTTTCTCTCCTTTCCACAGGCTGGGCCCCATCCCTGCTGCTCTGGCGGGCAGGGGCCGGAAGATGGTGGCCAATGAGGAGGGGGAGTGGAGAGAACTTGAGCCAGGGCCTCCCCTCCCCCATTTCCTCCTCTGTTTCTACACCCGCTTCTGGAAGGAGCTTGGGGGGGGGGTAGCTCCTAGGCCCAAGGTGGGGGAGGGGTCCTGCTGGCTGTTGAATTGCTGGTCTCCCCTCTCAGGAATGGTTTGAGCACGTGAGCTCCAAGGGACTCAGTGTCCCAGCTGCCTTTTCCTTCGCTCCTTAAGGAAAGATTTGGGAACTCCTTGATGAAGAATCTTCTTTGGCTACCGTGAAGCGTACTGGCTAGTCTTTGTCCCTTTGCCCCATGTTGGCCTGGTCCAGTTCCCAACTGGCTTGCCCAACTCCAGGAGCAAAGAGGCCTGGCGACTGACCCAAGCAGGGCCTTGGTTTCCGTCCATTAGAACTGTGCAAACTGGGCCAGGGCCCCGTGTTTGCAGATTACAAGAACAAACTCTGTCTGGGAAGGCGGGAAAGAACCTCTCCTTCCTGAGGGGGTGGGAGGAGGCTGGAGGGGGAAGCCCAGAGGAAGAGCTCCCGAGTGGAAGTCAATCCTCCATTTTTCCTGCTCCAGAAGGTAGGGGGGTCTCCCTGAGGCTGCTCCATGATTGGAATGAATCTCTCCACAGGGCGGAGTCGCCTCTCAGCCTCTGTCCCTTTGGTCAAAACTGTAGCTGGCTTCTGGTCAGTAGCTCTAGCTGGTGTGTGACTCCAGAGCCTAGTCTTTGGGTTTCCAAGTGCACCTGGCTTTTTTTTTTTTTATCAGTCTCCATGGCCCCGGGATTAAGGACGATGAGCTAGGACCATGAAAACAAGTGTGAAGTCTCCGCTTGGGGGCGGACAGGAAACTTGACTTCTAATCCCACTATCAATGAAAGCTTATCCTTAACTCAAGAGCCAAATCGCTGGCCATTTTGCTTAATGCCACATTTATAGATTGCTTTGACGACCTCAGAAAGGGAACAGTGCTTGCACCTCCGGATCTGGGAGCTTCTCTCCTGCCTAAGCACCTGTAACTATATCCCATCACTCGGGTCCTGGAGCTCCACCACCCGAGACATCACCACGGCTTCTTTATCAAAACTTAAGCTAGCGTTAGACTGGATACGAAGGTTCCCGCTGAAAGGTTGCAGGCAGTCGTGCAACCTCATGCTATTCCCAGCTGGACTATTTCGAAAACAAAACAAAAGGCATTTCCTTTGAGGGGTCACTTTTAAATGCTGGGGATCCCTTAGCCGCCTCATTCGGGCCTGCACCACCACCCCTCAGGGAAATGGGGGAGAGAGGAAGGCTGTGAGCTGGGTGGGCCAGGGGCTGGGAGAAGGGTGAGGAGGCAGGGCCGGCGTGTCTTTGCTGCTGGCCGGAGCTCTTTTTACATTGTGCTACTGTCTTCACCAGTAACGAGCAGTGCAATGTTAAAAGGGCATCGGCCTTGTAGTGCTACCCCGTGCCGGCAGCCTCCTCAGAGCCACTTTGTTTCTCCCGTCTGGGCACCAGTCAGCTACCCTGGCGAAAAGTCTTCAATTTATGGAGCCGTTTACATGTGCTGCAGTTCATAGGCTAGACATTGCATACGTCACCATGAGCCTGTTACTCACTGGCAAGTAACATCCCCGTTAGTTGGATTTAAAGAAAAAAACAAAACGGAGGGATGAAAAAGTTTAGGCTGTTTGGCTAAGGCTGATGAGTTAGGACTCTGTCCTGAGCCCAACAGGAAGGTACCCATCTTTTCAGTTAGGAGAGATTTGAACTGAGGGAGTGAAAGGTTTTGATGCCACCTGCTGGCCATGTGAGAGTATCCTCTGAAGTCTCCAGTTTTTAAGGATAAGCCTGGGAGCAGCTTCTTAAATGAAGGTCTGAGTTTCATGAGAAGCTTGGGATGGACAGTTGATGGTGAGGTGTGGGAGGAATGTTTTGAGGCCCACGGAAGACCCCTGGGAACAAGGAGGTATGCAGGGAAGGAAGGCGCTAACAGAAAAGGACAGTTGCCTGGGCAAAGAGACTTTCATATCCCCAGCCTCTTGCTGTGTGTGGGAAGGGGGTCTCTTCACCCATAGTTTTCAGTGTGGCCTGCCGAGCACATCACTTACAGTGATGGCTCTCAAGGACAGCCCTGCCCGGGCATCCAAGATTTGGGCAGCATTACTTTTTCGTTTGTTTGTTTCTCTGTGGCTTTGGAGGCTGTCCTGGAACTAGCTTTTGTAGACCAGGCTGGCCTCGAACTCACAGAGGTCCACCTGCCTCTGCCTCCCGAGTGCTGGGATTAAAGGTGTGTGCCAGGAACGCCCGGCTACTTAGGATCTTAAAAGATTAGTTTCTTAGGCCAGACCCAGAGTCTTCTCACGCTCCGCAACCATGCCATTTACTTTTCTGTCTTTCACAGGACTCTCCTTGAGCAGTTTTGAGCTTGCTCTGGTACAGGAAGTGTGACCAAGAGATGGAATTGAGTCTCTACTAGAGTTTAAGGAAAGAAAATTGGTATCAGTGGAACTGAACAATGGGTCAGGCGTTCTTTGTCCCCAGCACCGAGACGTTTCTGGCTTGTGTTTGCCCTTCTGAGCCTGCCAGTTCTTTGTCCTGCCACTGTCTCCCCATTCTGATGTTAACAGTGCTTGAGAAGATAGGTAGGTAGGTAGATAGATAGATAGATAATATTAAATCCATTACTTCCAGCGATTAAAGTCATCTGAGGGGCTGGAGAGATGGCTCAGCTGTTAAGGGCTAGGCTCACAACCAAAAATATAAAGTTATCTGAGCCTCCCTGGGCATAGAAGTGCAAGCCTTCAGTTTTAGCACTTGGGAGGCAGGTAAAATCAAATGCACTCGACACTAACATGATCTATATGGGAAGTTCCAGGCGAGCCAGGGCTGCATCTGCCTGCGGGCCCCTCCCCTGAACAAAAGCTTCATGTCTGACACAAAACAGCTGTTTGACAGTGTCACTGCACTCTTTAAGTTTGGGGACGGAGACCTTTCAGAGAATGCAGGAAGCCCTGGACAACACAACCTAAAGCCAGATATGGTAGAGCATGCTTGTAATCCCAGCACCTGGAAGGTGGAGGCAGAAGAATTAGATGTTCAAAGTCACATAGCAAGTTAGAAGGCCAGCCTAGACTATAGAAGACTGTTTAGGAATCTCAGTAGTTTGTCCATTATTTTCACACTGACCCCCTTGGCAAACCTCTGTCTCCAAAAAAATACATTCTGATCCATAACAGCAAAATTGCAGCTATGAAAATAATTTTATGGTTGGGGGTCACCACAGCATGAGGAACAGTACAAAAGTGTTTCAGCATTAGAAAGGTTGAGAACCATTGCTCTAAGGTGTACAGCTCTTCTGTTTAATCTCCTGTGTCTCATTCTCTTGTGCTTCTAGCCATAGAAAAACACAGTTTCCTCAAATTAATCAAGTTTGGGTCACATCACACAATTCCATCTGAATTCCTCTCCCTGGTCTTGCCCTTTGTCTGCCCATCTTTCCATCATGGTCTCTCTGTTCTGTAAAGCCATCCCTGACTCTTCAGATCTAGGTGAAGTTCCTCCTCAAGCTTCCACTGGACTAGATCCCTTATCTTCTGTGGGCCTTCTGGCCACTAAGGAGTTCCAAGAAATCACTCCATCCATGGCTGCCATGCATCCCCAGAGTTCAACACAATGCCTGGCAAGTAATAGCGTAGCCATAAGTATTTGCAATACCCATGACCTGATCTGGTACTAAGGATGTAAGCTAATGGATGGTTTTTACCATGCACACAGTTTTCCCCATAGGGTCTGAGCTGCTCCGAGTTGAAACTTCACGTCAGCGCGCCCACCCATGTTCCTGGCATCACACTTTTGTGCTGATGGCTATAGTTTTGAGCTGCATCACACTTTGGATCAACTGCCAGCAGCTTCTCGGTCCATGGATTTTCATTTTAGCCTCGAGGGTATCCACGAGTTGATTAAAACATTCTAGGACCAGGCCAAAAAAACCCAACAAGGAGACACAAACCACTAACTTGTGGGATAAGTTTGCACTAGCTGCTTACCCTGAGTACAGATTAAAAAGTAGCCTTGCTGGGGAAAAGTCCAGGGGACTGAAAACATTAGATGGTCCCTGTGGACATCAGAGCCCATGCCTCATGATTCACCTGGATGCATACCGCTCATGTAACAGATGGAAAAATCTTGCCATAGACGAAACAACTGCTGCCTCCTACCGGTTAAAAAGGGGGGCCTTGCTGGTGTGCATGCTGGGGACGGTACAAGGTCCATACCGGAAGGAAAGCCAGGACAGCACCTCACGCTCGCTTTTCCCCTTTTTATTAAAAATAGACCCAAACACTTTGTATCATACAAAAGTTTCATTCGCTGGTGGCAGTCACTGGAAAGACTGGTCCCGCAGCGCCGATGAGCCACCGCCTCCAAGGGACTGGGTCCCAGGGAGCAGTGGCTGAGCCTCGGGGAATGCCCATAAAGACTGCTCTCTCTGGCAACAGCCAGCTGGGGGTGGGGGCTGTTCTTGGAGCAGCTTTCCCCACCCCACCCAATGGCAAAGATTAGATACTTAAAAGTGCCTCTTTAGTGCCAAGGTAAACGGTGGAGTGAAATGGAAGCCCCTGCCGCTGATTTCCCAGGGTCTAGGGCTTGTGTTTTTTTCTAATATTGGCCCCATCCCTAGTCCTTTTACCAAGAATGGGGTTGGGTAAACTACCCTCAGACTCTGGGCCCCTGATATCTGAGACCAAAATTTCACTCCAACCTAAGTCTTTGCTATTCTGTGGTCGTCGTCCCCCCCCCCCCCACCAGCGTTTGTCCTGTTCATTCAGAAAAGGCCATTCACAGTTTGGTAACTCACAGTTCTGTCTGCCTGAGTTCACGCCCTGCCATAATGATCTCCTCTCCTCGGTCTTGTATTTCCCTGACTGCTACCCACAGCCTTTACCTGAGCCTTAACCACCCCTGGGGTATCGCAGGCTCCTGCTCCAAAGGGACCTGGTACTGCTGTGGGGGGATGGGGGAAGGCCGTGGTCATTTGGAGCCAGGTTTCCCCAGGGGTGGGCAGTGCTCATGCTGGTGTGGACTGCTCACAGGGCCAGGGGACTGGTGAGAGGAAGGTGGGGCATGCGGAGGAGGGTCGCAGCCTGCTGAGCCCCTCAGTCCCAGCCGTTGTCTTTCACCATGTGTGACATCTCAATGATGTACTTCCCTTCCTTGTATTTCTGGCTGGTCTCAAAAGCCTGTTCCTGGTGGGGAGTAAAGTGGCGACCATGGGGGAAAAATGTCTCCTCTCCAGGCTCCTCTGCCCACACCTAGGCAGACCCAGTTCTAAGCTTCCTCTGTGGACCGTGCAAAGGCCTGGCGTGTGGACACTGGAGCCGCGGGGACTGCCTGGGAAGTGGCCCTCTTCAAATACTTACATATTTCCAGCCCAGTGTGGTCTTGCAGCTTTCACAGAAAATGTCAGCTACCGAGTGGAGTCCTGTGAGCAGGAGGCGTTGCTCAGCTGGCCCACAACCCACGTTGACCCTGTCTCAGGAAACAAGGAGCCAGCACACAGTAGGGTTGCTCTGTCAGTCCATCCCCCAACCTACACAAAAGGATTTCTACCCGGGGAGAACTAGAAGCAACAGCCTTCCGAAGTCCACCCCTTCAGGATCAGTGCTTGGGTCGTCTTTCACCCCCCCCCAACTTAGACTGTTTTTCTGAACCCCTCTGCGAAGGGGAAGGTAAAAGTAGAGGTACCCAATCATTTTGAAGTCTTACCCCCCATTTTGCAAAGAGAAAAGCTGTTGGCGCACAAGCACATATACATACACACACAAAGAAAGCGGTAGACTCACACGGAGTTAAACAGGTAGGCCCGGCCATGGCTCCCTTGGAAGGACTGTGGAAACAGGACAGACAGTAACTGTTGGGTATGCCTCAGCCCCACTGCGTAAATCCCCGCTGGAGTGGCGGGAGACCTCAGGCGCTCCCATTGCCTAGGAGGGAAAGCCTGGGGGAGTGGCAGGCCCACGCTTCAGCGTTACCTTGGAAATAAGCTCATCGTGTTTGGCCAAGTGTGCTCGACAGTGGACACAACTGTAAGTGCGGTGGCAGCGGGGCAGGTAGCTGCGGAAAGTCTTGGTGGGTAGACAGGCAGGGGCCGGGCCGGGGTCACAGCTGGGCATGACGGGCTGGAGGACGATGCCCTGGCGGGCTGGAGGGGCTGGTGCCGTGCAGCCCCCACAGAGACGGTCGCAGGTAAAGCAGCGGAGTAGGTTGGCTAGAGCCGTGTTTCAGGACAGTGGAAGGGTGGGGGGGCTGCCCGGCCAGGGCCCCCCCAGACGAGAACCAGATAGAAATGGAAGTCACCTGGTAAGAAGCGAAGGTGCATCAGGGGAGATGTGACCTCATGAGGAGCCGCTCCTGCGTGGCTAAGGACGATGGGGCTCGGCTCACCTGTACCCTCCCACCTCAGCACAGCCAGCCCTCGGCTTCCCATTGCACTTTCTGTCCCCTAGAGTCCCATTCTGTTCTGGCAGCGGTTCCAGGCGTCTTGTGCCATGGCCAGGGAGTTGGTGCCTCTTTCTCTCCAGAGGCAGTAGCAACCTCCAGCATTTTCCACTGAGCAGCCTGCTGGCACATACACTGCCTTAGGATCAGCATCACCTGCAGAGACCCCTTGTGTCCAGTTCTGTGAGAAACTGCCCCCTAACATGCTCAGAACCTTTTAACAGTGAAGTCTTCCCGAGCTGTTGCTTTGTTTGTTTGTGTTTCCTGTGGTTTTCTCTGTCTCAGGGTCTCTGTTTGCAATACAACTGGCCCGCACTTTGGGAAGGAAGGAACAGGCAGATGGGTGCATACATCCGTTTCAGCCTTCTGGAACTGAGTTCTGAGCCCTGGAACTCCATAAAACTTGGTAGCTCCTTCAGTTATCTCAACCCTTACGCGTGGCTGCTACAGCTCTCAGGCTTGAGGCAGCACTTGCTGCTGTCTTCCTAGCCTCTGGTCCTCAGGTCCCATCTTTATTTTACTTACTGTTACCTTAGCTCTGAGTTAAACACAGGCACCTAGCCCTGGGAGAAAAATTGTCCTTCCTCCCTCCAGCAAGTCTGACAGCTGGGCCGCTGGAAAATAAGCAGCACATCAGAAAGCCAGACTCCCGGGCTGTGTGATATAATGTGAGAGCAGCATTAACAGGAAACGTCAGGCTAAGGGGACTCCTTATTTTTAAGAGCTGGGCTTTGGGAAAAATGCTTCCTCTCCCAGGAGCTAGGGCGAATGAACACCAGTGACAGGGCAGCAGCAAATGAAATAATTGCAGGGTTCTGATTAAGAATCTTAAGACGCTGGTATCGGCTCACACTCCAGCCCCAGCGTGGCTGAGGGTACTGCAGGCAGAGGATAAGGAGCAGGGAGTCATTTGTTAACTCTGATAAGCAGATGAGGTGCCCTACCCTGCAGCCTTGGGTGGGGTAGCCTGTGTCTCCTTCAGCAATGCCCGCTAACTGCTCTAGAGATGCTAGACCACCCCGCAGAGGAGGCAGTATGGCTCCAGTTGCCAGGACAGACAGGCTATCCTCCTGTCCTCCGTGGTGGCCATGAGCACCCCAACTGTTCTGTTCTCTCCAAGGGCTGCCGAGCAGTCTTTCCACAAATGCCCCTGAGTGAGACCATCTTCAGTTTCTGCTGAGTCCCCGGAAGACACCTTGGGCTAAATTCAGGGTGACATTGTGTTCTGGCCCTCCTTGCTACACTTCAGCATCACTTCCTTGATCTGCCTTCAACTTTGCTTTTGAGTTCCTCTCAAGGTTCCACCTTGAGACACCTACTTCAAGAGACTAGGAGATGCCAGGTTCATCCCCTCCCTCTGTCTTCCGTTGCTTCCCCAGCCCCGTCCTTCTGTCATTGTCACGCCTCCCTCTCTGCCCCCTGCTTCTCTGTCCAGCAGAAGAGAAGCTGCAAAGAAGGCCAAAAAAAAAAAAAAATCATAAAAACAGGAGAGTTGGGGTCATTTCTTCTCCCATCTCTTGTCATGGGGTGAATGAAGCAAATCAGGCAAATGACTGAGGGCAGAAAAAACAAAAACAAAAACACCAAACAAACGAGAGCAAAGGTGAGTGCTGAGAAGAGGACATTCCCTGATGCTGAGCCGGGGCTGGACTGTAGAAATGGGGGAGCTGAAGGGCTTGCAGCTGGGAAGACTGGCAACTGACAGCAGTGGTGATGAGGCAGACGCCCGTGGAACCAGGTGCGAATCCGGTGCCTCTCGGGGAATTGAAAAGGGGAGAGGGACTTGTGCTCACAAAAGATACATTCAGTCGCTTTGAGGTTTTACCTCCCCCTGGGCCAGCATTTTCAGTATGGTATGGTCCGAATAATTAGCGGAGCAGCCAGCTCCCAAGGCGGGCTTCGGGGGTCTGCACCAGCAGCAAAAACAACAAACAGTGATGTCTGATGCTGGAGCCAAAGTTGCCAGGAAATAAGTGCGAGAGAATCGTCAGGGCTTGGGGGAAGGATGGAGGAGCCGAGAGAGAGGAGCGGAGGCACCAGGGAGGGGGAAGGGAGAACAAAGGGTGGATGAATAATGCTTCTGCAAAGAGGAGAAAGCGACACGCAGCAGGAAGAGGAAATTTGCAAAGGGGAAAAATTGATTTGGAGAAGGGCTGCCCCCCCCTCACCTTGAGGTCTGCTCCAGAGATCTCCGTCTATCTCTCTCAATCTCTCTGCTCACTCTTCTCTCTTCTCTTTCCGCTCCTTCAACTGGGAAGGGGATGGTATTGGGGGTGGGTAGCTGGGGGTTTGAGGACTGGGGCTGCAGGGTGGACAGCGGCTGGGGCCAGAGGTTGCCTCTTGCTCTGTACCTCGGTCTGTGGGTAAATGTGGCTGTGTGTTGTGGAACTGCATCATAACACTGTGAGTCATCCAACCCCCCACCCCCCTCACCTCCCACGTCAGAGCAGGGCTGGGAGACACAGGAGGCGGGTTGGGAGGGAGGGAGGGAGGGAGGGAGGGAGGGGGCAGGCATCAAGGGACCGGGCTAGAGGAGTGATGTTAGGGAGTGGAGGCAGAGGGATGGCTGGCTTTGGGGTGTCGATACTGGTGGTAGGCAAAAGACAGGTTGCTACGGAGCAAGGCTATGTGACCACGGAAACAGAACCTGAGGGAAGGACAGCGATGGAGTTAGGGTGGCAGGACTGGGGAAAAGAGGGAGGGAGGCTGGGGAAGTGAGAGATGGATAGGGAGAGAGCCAAGAAGCACACACACACTCAACAGCATACATCTTTCCACTTCAACTCGACGTCAGCTCTCATAAAGGGTAAAGGAGGATATACTAATTGTCGCGGATGACAAACTGGGCTCTCGAATGTGTACAGTACTGAGCACTTGGAAGCTTTAGCAACTCGGTTTAATGCCTCCCAAAGAAGCCATAGGTCAAATATGATATCTTGTACGGGGAACCTCTTATCAACTACTGCCTCCAAAATATTTGTGCTGTGAATGAGACACTTATATGACATGAGGTTCTTGACTGTGCTGTAGACTTTCCGAGGCAGATCCTCAGGCAAACCTCACTGTGCCCCAAGACCACATCATCTAGTGGAAAGCCCTGCATGTAGAAGAGACTTACAAAACAGGAGTTTGCTTGCATCTTCAGACACTGGCCAAGTGTCTGGCTTTGATCTGAGTTGAAATCTTAGCTCTGCCAATTATTCACCAGGAACCACGGGCAAGTGACTAATCCTCCTGCGCCATACAGATTCTCTTCTGCTCAGTGAAGCTAATAATATTTACCTCATGGAGAAGTGACTGTGTGAGATAGCATGTAAATTTCCAAAGGAGTGCCTATCACACAATAGGTCCTGAGTAAAGAGCAATGTAATTTTCTTTAGTTCCCTCTTTTTTGTTGTTAACTTTTTAAGTTAGCATTTAAATTGAGGAGTTTTGTTAGAGTTAGTGTTGTTTCAGAACAGCATTCTCTACATGGAGCAATGAGGCAAGCAGAAGGACTGCAAATTCCAGGCCAGCCTGTGCTTCGTGGTAAGATCGGGAATAAATAAAGAGAAACCTCATGCTGGGCGGTGGTAGCAGAAGGCAGAGCAGGCGGATCTATGTGAGTTCAAGACCAACCTGGTCTACAGAGCTAGTTCCAGGACAGGCTCTAAAGCTATTGAGAAACTCTGTCTCTAAAAACAACAAACAAAGGAGGATGAATTTGAAGATCCAGCCTTGAGGGAAACAAAGGAAAGGTCTTTAGGGTATGGATTTAAAGCTGGAAGCAAAAAGGATATTCATAAATTTCAATCAACAAAGGAACAAAATGATCAAAGCTTTAGCTGGTGAGAAGGAACAGGACACATGGCAGAATGATTTGGGGGTGGGTTGGAGAAGGCAAGAGCCTAGGGAGACAGGAATGAAGAGAGTGGGCAAGCACAGGTGCTTTCAATGCTCTGTCCTTTTTCTGTGTGTGAGAAGCAAAGTGGAGGGCTGGAGAGGTGGCTCAGAGGTTAAGAGCACTGACTGCTCTTTCAGAGGTCCTGAGTTCAATTCCCAGCAACCACATGGTGGCTCACAACCATCTGTAATGAGATCTGGTGTCCTCTTCTGGTATGTGCAGACATACATGGAGGCTGGATGTTGTATTCATAATAAATAAATCTTAAAAAAAAAAAAAGAAGTGCCGGGCGTTGGTGGCGCACGCCTTTAATCCCAGCACTCAGGAGTCAGAGGCAGGTGGATCTCTGTGAGTTCAAGACCAAGCCTGGTCTACCGAGCGAGTTCCAGGACAGGCTCCAAAACAATACAGGGAAACCCTGTCTCGAAAAAACAAAAACAAACAAACAAACAAAAAACCCCCAAAACATTGTCGAGAACAATGTGGCTATAACTGACCTAGGAGGGGATTAGGCATGCATGTGATGCATGTACATGCCATGCAGGCAAAACGATCGTATACACAAAATATGCCGGGTGGTGGTGGCACACACCTTTAATCCCAGGAGGCAGAGGCAAGTGGATCTCTGTGAGTTCGAGGACAGCCTGGTCTATGGAGTGAGTTCCAGGACAGCCAGAGCTGCTACACAGAAAAGCCCCCTGGGGGGAGAAAAAACAAACCATATGGGGGGCTGGTTGGAGAGATGGCTCATGGGATGGGTGACAGGCAGTTGTTGCACTTGCAGAGGTCCCCCGATTCCCAGCACCCACAGGGCTACTCACAGCCACCCTTGACTCCATTTCTTTTTTGTTGTTGTTGTTGTTTTTTGTTTTTTGTTTTTCGAGACAGGGTTTCTCTGTGGCTTTGGAGGGTGTCCTGGAACTAGCTCTTATAGACCAGGCTGGTCTCGAACTCACAGAGATCTGCTTGTCTCTGCCTCCCGAGTGCGCCACTGACGCCAGGCCCTTGACTCCATTTCTAAGGGATACGACATGTCTTCTGACCTCTACTGGCACGAAGCACATATATACACACAGGCACAAAACCCACATTCATAAGTCTCAAAAAGCTGGGCGTTGGTGGCACACGCCTTTAATCCCAGCACTCAGGAGGCAGAGGCAGGCGGATCTCTGTGAGTTCGAGACCAGCCTGGACTACCGAGTTCCAGGACAGCCTCCAAAGTTACAGAGAAACCCTGTCTTGAAAAACCAAAAAAAAAAAAAAAAAAAAGCCAGTGGAGGCACACGTCTTTAGTCCCAGCTGAGAAAGATGGAACTCTGTAAGTTCAAGGCCAGGTTGGTCTACAGAGAGAGTTCCAGGACAGCCAAGGCTACACCTGGAACTTGAAAATCAAAACAGGCAGCAACAAAAAAGAAAAAGAAAAAAGAAAGGAAGAAAAGCAGTAGCTGCGCTGGGCTTTGGTGGCGCAGGTCGTTGGTGGCGCACGCCTTTAATCCCAGCACTTGGGAAGCAGAGGCAGGAGGATCTCTGTGAGTTCCAGGCCAGACTGGTCTACAGAGCAAGTTCCAGGACAGCCTCCAAAACAATACAGAGAAACCCTGTCTCGAAAAACAAAAAACAAACAAACAAAAAAAGCAAACTGGGAGTATCGGTTGTAACTACGGCACAGGGTTCTAGCTGGAGTTCGATGAATGCGTGCCCTCTGTGCCTGTGCAGCCATGGAACAAGACCTAACAGGTTCATACTATGTAATTGTTTCCCCGTTAGTATAAATTGATCCAGCTCCCTAAGTTCTTGTTTTGGATATGTTTTGGCTTTCAAATGGCTACAATCAAATACTTGACAAAAAGCAACTGGAAGGGGTTTTCGTTTTGACACGTGGTTCAGGAGACGGAGTGCGTCGGCACAGGGACAGAGCGGCAGTGGAAACCACTTGCTCACATCTGGGCACATCAGCAAGCAGACAGAGTGCCATGCTGGTGCTTAGGTGGCTTTTTCCTCTTCCTCTTCTGACTCAGTCCAGCACCCCAGTCCCTGGAACGGGGCTGCCCACATTCAGGGTGAATCTTTCCTCTTCCGTTACCTTTTTCTGGAACCCTTTCACAGACACATCTCCAAATGTGCCCCATTGGTGTCCACAGTGTTTACTAATCCAATCAAGTTGACAAATGAAATTAACCATCAAAAAGCCGACCTCTAAGCCTCATAGTGGCACAAGCTTTAAACCCAGCACTCTCGAGGTGGAGGCAGGTAGATCTCTGTTTAAGGCCAGCCTGGTCTATGTAGTGAGTTCCAGAACAGTGAGGACAGTCTCTGAAAAACAAAAACAACAAAACAAAAAGCCTACCTCGGGCTGGAGAGATGGCTCGGAGGTTAAGAGCACTGACTACTTTTCCAGAGGTCCTGAGTTCAATTCCCAGCAACCTCATGTTGGTTCACAACCATACATAATGAGCTATGGTGCCCCCTTCAGGCCTGCAGGGATACATGCAGACAGAATACTTTATACATAACAAATAATAAACCTTAAAAAAAAAGCCACCAGGTGGTGGTGGCGCACGCCTTTAATCCCAGCACTCAGGAGGCAGAGGCAGGCGGATCTCTGTGAGTTTGAGACCAAGCCTGGTCTACCGAGCGAGTTCCAGTACAGTCTCCAAAACAATACAGAGAAACCCTGTCTCGAAAAACAGAAAAACAAAACAAAAAAAGCCTACCTCTTCTAAAACTGAATGTTTCAGCAAATGCCTCTTATCTTAGTTTCCTCCCAAAATGAAACTGGAGATAATATACCCACCTGGTTTTGAGGGTGTTGTGACATAAGACACCTGGAGGAACTGGAAAAATGTAAAGCATGGTATATGAACAGATGATATGACTACAGTCTCTCCAGCTTATAATACAAACTTAAAGGCTAACATCAGACACTTGCTAAATTATAGGCAATGTGCTTAGTGCTTTACATATATCTCATCCGATCTTCAAAACAACTTTAAGAGGTTGAATACTGTTATTATTCCCATTTTACAGACAAGAGACGTCTCAGGGAAAGGAAGCCTGTGATTTATTCAGTCAAGCAATGAGCCAACCATACAAGATTCCAAAGGCCATGCTCATGAAAAGTGGATTATAGACATGGTGGAAACCGGTTAGCAGGGTGTAAATGATTGACCTTGTATAACTGTCTGATTTACAAAGAGAAGCAGTCCAGACTCTGGAAGAGTTTGATGAATAATGATTGGTTTATAAGTTTAATGGAAGAAAATCACTAGGCTTTTATTCTACGTTTACTAAAGGGGGAAAAAAAACACCCTGAAAACCCAACAGCCATCCTGGCTTGGTAACTCAAACGTGTAAATTCCGACATTTAGGAGCTGAGGCATAGCCTGGGGAGGTGGGGGTGGGCTACAGTGGCACCAAAAAAAAAAAAAAAGAAAAGAAAAGAAAAGAAAAAATAAACAAAAATTTATACTTGGTTCCTTCTACGTCCGGCACCATCAGGCAGAGGTTGTCAGCTCTGTGTAGCCTCAAAGGGGACTGTTTCTGTCAATTTCCCTCTGCCTCGGTCTGCTTAAGCTAGGCTTTGCTAACTTCGCCAGTTTCTGGCTTGTGATCTAGACGACCAGAGGATCCAGACAGCGAGGCCTCTCCCTTTCTGGTCGCCTTTAGCTTTCCTGGACAGCAGATGGGGAGAGACCATGTAATCGTTTTCCGCGCGTGGGCACACCGGCAACGCCTCCTCTCCGCCTCCTGCGGTCTTCCCGCACAAAGTGACGACGGCGCTGCCCCGCCCACCTCGCGCGTCACGGCACAATCCTGGAACTACAACTCCCAGAGGGCTTAGCGTCAGCGCGCGCTCACTCACCCTAACTGCTGGTCCCAAGAGGCATTACGCGACCGCGCCTCCTCCCATCGCGCAAGAGCGGAACCGCACTTGCCTTCCGGCTGCTCTCTTTAAGAGAGCGTTGTCTGTGTTTGTGCTGCAGTCCTGTCCAAAGAACTCTGCTGCTCTGATTTAGGATCTGCGGTTGTGCAGGTAAGGATCCCAATTCACTTCTGCGAGGCCTGGGCAGAGTTTTGTGTTGGAGCTAACTGCGACAAATACTGGACTAGAAGTGGGGTTCAGAATCAGAGATAGTAACTTGCGTTTCTTTGCAAGATTCTAATTTACGGTGTTTCGTTTTGTTTTTCCTAGTGTGGTAGCTCTTAACACACTGTTAGGTGAGGACAGTGTAAATTCCCACCATATGACAGCCGAGGAGTTGGTTCGGTGTAGGAGTCCCACATCCTGACATACAACTGTTTCCTTAGTCCGAACCCACTATTCTAGTTTCTTGTTGGCTAAGAGAGTTGGAGTTATTTCTTTTCCGATAGGATGATGGAAGGAAGACCACGCAATCAAGTTTTCTGTTAGTTTCATCTGTAGGGAGTTTTTCTTCATTATTATTATTATTATTGGTTTCGAGACAGGGTTTCTCTATATTGTTGGGATTAAAGGCGTGCGCCACCAACGCCCGGTGAGTTTTTTTCTTTATAACCTGCCATTCATTCACTGTTTTCTGTTGAGGTGCACTGCTGTTCTACCTACTAGAGATAGAGTAGCAAACAAAAATGTCTCTCTCCTAATTGTGGGGAGACCTGCAAACCAATACCCAGTGAGTCGGAAGGCAATAAGAACTCTGCAGAAAAAGATAAAGGGATGAAATCATTGGAAGATTTTGAACGATGGCCTGACTATTATAGATGACTATTAATCTTTATTTTTTAATTACACATTACTTTCTTTTTGTTTTTTGTTTTTTGTTTTTGTTTTGTTTTTTTTTTTTTGGTTTTTCGAGGCAGGGTTTCTCTGGCTTTGGAGGCTGTCCTGGAACTAGCTCTTGTAGACCAGGCTGGTCTCGAACTCACAGAGATCCACCTGCCTCTGCCTCCCGAGTGCTGGGATTAAAGGTGTGCACCACCACCGCCGGGCTTTCTTTTTGTTTTTTTGAGATAGGGTTTCTCTGTGTAACTTTGGAGTCTGTCCTAGAACTCTCTCTGTAGACCAAGCTGGCCTTGAACTCACAGAGATCCCCCTCTGCCTTCCCAGCGCTGGGATTAAAGGTGTGTGCCATCACTGCCTGGCTGTGTTTCCTATCTGTATGTGGCTTATTGTATTTTTTTTTATTACTCTATTCCTTTTTAAAGGCCTTTCTGTACCCTTTTTCTTTTCTCTCCCAACCTATGTAAATTTTTAAACACTGTAGCCCATTCAGACTGGGGGATACCTCTGTACCAAGGCTCATATGAGAGATGGCCCGAACCCACCATGTGGCTTAGCTCCTGCCATGCTGGCAGCTGCCAGGAGATGCATCTCTGTACCACAGCAGGCACGAGAGACACAAGACTAGGAAGTTGCGTCTGGCTCTGTTTATATGTGTTTAGAACCTTTGAAAAGAAGCTTTTTCAGGCTTTATGTGAATGTAAGTGACCCTGGATGTTTGTTGGCGGAAGTTTTTGTCCCACCAGCAGCTTCCAAATAAACAAAAAGAAGCTTAATATTAATTATAAATGCTTGACCGGATAGCTCAGGCTTGTTACTAACTAGCTCTTACAACTTAACTCATTTCTGTTAATCTGTGTGCTGTCCCGAGGCTCATGGCTTTTACCCCTACCCCGTTTTATATGTCTGGCTCCTTGTGACTGCTCTGACTCCGCCCTTTCTATTCCCAGCATTCTCCCTGTGTGTGGCTGTCTCACCTAATCTCTTCTTGCCCAGCTATCAGCCAGTCAGCGTTGTTTTAAAATTATCAGTAACAACGTGAATAGTACACATTTACAGTGTTCAGAGATTGTCCCAAAGCAATGGCCTTATGTAATGATTTGATCTAATGTTTAATTTGGGTTCTAGACACATCAGCTATACAGAAAAGATGAGCGAGGAGTCCAATGACGACAAGAAGCAAACAGCTAAATATGAGCTCGAGCGAGAAACAGAGCTTCGGTTTGAGGTGGAGGCGTCTCAGTCAGTTCAGCTGGAATTGTTGGCTGGCATGGCAGAGATCTTTGGCACAGAGCTTACCAGAAACAAGAAATTCACCTTCGATGCTGGTGCCAAGGTGGCTGTTTTCACTTGGCATGGCTGTTCTCTGCAACTGAGTGGCCGGACTGAAGTGGCTTATGTCTCTAAGGACACCCCTATGTTGCTTTACCTCAACACTCATACGGCTTTGGAGCAGATGCGGAGGCAGGCAGAAAAGGAAGAAGAGAGAGGCCCCCGAGTGATGGTAGTGGGCCCTACTGATGTGGGCAAGTCCACAGTGTGTCGACTGCTGCTCAACTATGCAGTGCGTCTGGGCCGCCGCCCTACCTATGTGGAGCTGGATGTGGGGCAGGGCTCTGTATCCATCCCTGGTACCATGGGGGCCCTCTATATTGAACGGCCGGCAGATGTGGAAGAAGGTTTCTCCATCCAGGCCCCTCTTGTGTATCATTTTGGCTCCACCACTCCTGGCACCAACATCAAGCTTTATAATAAGGTCAGAGCTGGAGCTAAGATGGGGTGGAGGGAAAAATGAAATCAGGGTAGGAAGTAGGGAATTTTGTTACTTAAAACGAGAATTTTTTTGTTTTGTTTTTTGTTTTTCGAGACAGGGTTTCTCTGTATTGTTTTGGAGACTGTCCTGGAACTCACTCTGTAGACTAGGCTGGCCAGGAACTCACAGAGATCCACCTGCCTCTGCCTCCCAAGTGCTGGGATTAAAAGTGTGCACCACCAACGCCTGGCCTAAAACTGAAGAATTTTTTGCCTCTGACTTAATTGCTTTGAATTTAGAAGAATCCATTTTAAACTTAAGCCAGCTTCAGATTGCTACACATTTTGTGGCCCTATTCTTTTTTTCCCCTAGGAAACCAAGAATTTTTATTATTTATTTATTTATTTAGGTTTTTCAAGACAGGGTTTCTCTAGTCCTGTCTGTTTTGGAACTTGCTCTCTAGACCAGTCTGGCCTTGAACTCGGGAGATTGGGCTGCCTCTGCCTCTGGAGTGCTGGGATTAAAGGTGTTTGCCACCACTGCCCACCTTTATTTTATTTTTCTGGTTTTAGACTAGAGTTTTGTTTTGTACTGTGGGCGGTGGTGGGCTTGGGATGTAGTTCACTTGCCAAACACATTTCAAGGCTTGTGGTTGGATTCCCAGCCCTCTACACAGGATTGTACCTATTTCTCTAAAGGGGAACTTAAATAGATGGATTTAGGAACTGGAGACATGGCTCAGTGATTAAGAGCATTGGCTGCCCCTCCAGAGGACCTGGGTTCAATTCCCAGGGTCCGCACTTACGTGACAGTTTAGAACTGTCTGTAACTCCAGTTCCAGGGAATCTGACACCTTCATGGACATCCATGCAGGCTAAACACTAAATCAGTGCACATAAAATAAAAACAAGTAAATAATATAGGCAGGTTTGTCTGGTTTTTGTTCTCATTTTGATTCTTTTCCAGATCACATCACGCTTAGCCGATGTGTTCAACCAAAGGTGTGAAGTGAACAGAAGAGCTTCTGTGAGTGGCTGTGTCATTAACACCTGTGGCTGGGTCAAGAGCTCTGGTTACCAGGCCCTGGTGCATGCTGCTTCCGCCTTTGAAGTAGACGTGGTTGTGGTTCTGGATCAAGAACGACTGTACAACGAATTGAAAAGGGACCTGCCTCATTTTGTTCGAACTGTGTTGCTTCCAAAATCAGGGGGCGTGGTAGAACGCTCCAAGGACTTCCGTCGGGAATGTAGGGATGAACGTATCCGTGAGTATTTCTATGGATTCCGAGGCTGTTTCTATCCCCATGCCTTCAATGTCAAATTTTCTGATGTGAAAATCTACAAAGTTGGGGCACCCACCATCCCAGACTCCTGCCTACCTCTGGGCATGTCTCAGGAAGACAATCAGCTCAAGTTAGTACCTGTCACCCCTGGCAGAGATATGGTGCACCATCTCCTGAGTGTCAGCACTGCTGAGGGGACAGAGGAAAACCTTTCTGAGACAAGTGTAGCTGGATTCATTGTCGTGACCAGTGTGGATCTGGAACATCAGGTGTTTACTGTCCTGTCTCCAGCCCCCCGCCCACTGCCTAAGAACTTTCTTCTCATCATGGATATCCGGTTCATGGATCTCAAGTAGTCATTAGCAAGGAGCCTCCCTTTCTGGGCCATAGAAATCTAGCCATCACCAAAGGCAGATGGAATGAGATTTGGGAGGCTTATTAAGGAGCTGACAAGGAACAACTTGAAACAAGAAAGTACACCTCTACCTCTTAAGACAACGGTAGTAGCCAGCCGGACTCCTGTAACTCTGAACCAAAGGGAGAAACTACAAAAGGAAAATTTGACTATTTTTTTAAGATTGCACCAGGTGCCACTTTTAAATATTCCAAGACCCTGGAGAATTCCATGTCTTCACTGTGCTACCATGAGAGGTTTTTTGTTACTGCTTTCTAGTCCATATACAGTTCTTGTTATATAACCAGGATGAAAGTGAGATTAAAATTCAAACTTGAAAACAGTTATTTTAATAAATAATATTAAGTTGGTATGATTCTTATTTTACTTTCCCACCTAAGCATTATAGCCTTATAGAAACTATAGGAATAATTTATTGCTAAAAATCTGTGAGGAGAAGCCTAAGAACCTACTTGTGATCTGAGTATGTTTTTTGTTTTTGAGTTTTTTTGTTAAGACAGGGTTGTGCTGCCTGGCTGCCAAGCATATGTTTATGATGGTCCCCTCTTGCTTCACACTTAGATGGTAAACCTGTTTTCAGTGCTAGGTGTACTCAAGATAAGAAACTAGTGATAATCTTGGGATGATTTCTCATCTCTATTTCCTAGAGATAGCCCATTACTTTTTTTTTTTTTTTAGTTTTATGTATGTATGAGTGCTCTCTGTTTGCGTGCCTACATGCCAGCAGAGGGCATCGGGGTACCAGACCCCATGACATATAGCTGTGAGCTACTATGTGGGTACTGGAAATTGAACTCAGGACCTCTGGAAGAGCAGCCACTGCTCTTAACTGCTGAGCCATCTTTCCAAGCCCCAATCATTTTGTTAAAACTATCCTTCCTGTTGTCTCTTTGTATAGAATCAGGTTCCAGTGTCCAGATGTACTAGAGTTTTGGGTATTAAGCTGGGAAAGCCCATTTTGGTGTTTCTGGTTTGGTCTTTAGTTAGTATTGAATAAATTTATCCATTCCTTTATTCCTCGATTTTTTTTAAAGATTTTATTATGTATACAGTGTTCTGCCTGCATGTATGCTTGCATGCCAGAAGAGGGCACCAGATCTCATTACAGATGGTTGTAGCAGCCATGTGGTTTCTGAGAATTGAACCCAGGATCTCTGGAAGAGCAGCCAGTGCTCTTAACCTCTGAGCCTCTCTCCAGCCCTATCCCCCAATTCTTTATTGAGTACATACTCATCAGAAAATGTTCTAGGTGGGGAACAAAATACAGTTTTACGGAGCTTGCAGCAAAAGTAAAAACGGGCAAGTAGTATACAGAATCTTAAATTTGGGGATATGGAACAGAGTCAAGGAGGGCCCTTTCTGAGAATACATACCAGTAAGACCTGAAAAAGTTAAACAGTGCTTGTGCAAAAGCTTCCCAGTATAGGAAACTACAAAGCCCTAGAAAAGAAAGCCTTGAGTTGGGTGGATGAGAAAGCACTGTAATTGGGTGTTTGTTATGAACCTAACAAAAGGAAAGGTGAGGAGGCTGGAGGGACGGAGGGATCAGAGAAAGTGTGGTGTTCATGAGCCGCAGTCAAGCAGGTTTTACCCACAGCAGTGGGAGAGGTCATAGGACTCCGGTCATTGAGCAGAGAAATGGCACAATGCTCTTGACATGTGACAGACTTCCTTCTGGTTCTTCATAGTTAGCTTTGGTTGATTTTCCTACTGCTCTCCCCTGCTTCCGGGTCCTCTGTTCCTCTGTACCCGTCTACCTCCAGGACCCCTCCCCACACACATATATTGTACTAACCCATTTTGAAAAGATAATTGCTGTACGGAGTTGATTACAGAGGGCAAGCCTCTGGAGAAGCCCGGGAACAAATGGGATGTTTTGGGGTCAGTATCAAGGTGTGAAATGGTGGGGACTGGGTGAGGGCTGCAGAGGGGGATGGGAAGGGCTACCATCTGTGCTTTGGGATATTTTGAAAGTAAAATGGACAGGAATTGCTGATAAAAGTGATAAGGAAAAGAAAATGGAATCCAATCTCAGAACTTGGGAAGCAGGCTGCTGAGTTCAAGGCCAGCCTGGTCTACAGAGCGGGTTCCAGGACAGCCTGCAAAACAACACAGAGAAACCCTGTCTCAAAAAACAAACAAACAAAAAAAACCAACCAGACAAAGAAAACATTTAAAAATTATTTATTCGCCGAGCGGTGGTGGCACACGCCTTTAATCCCAGCACTCGGGAGGCGGAGGCAGGTGGATCTCTGAGTTCAAGACCAATCCTGGTCTACTGAGTGAGTTCCAGGACAGGCTCCAAAACAATACAGAGAAACCCTGTCTCAAAAAAACAAAAATTATTCATATTTTATGTGCATTGGCGTTTTGCCTGAATGTATGTCTGTGTGAGGGTAACAGATTCCCCTGGAACAGGAGTTAAGACAATTGTGACCTGTCATGTGGGTGCTGGGAATTTAACCTGCATTCTCTGGAAGAGCAGCCAGTGCTCTTAACCACTGAGCCATCTCTCCAGCCCCTTAAATTTTTATTATAACTTTTTGTGTAGGTATCTATGTGCATTGTGGAATACTTGCCACAGAACATGTGTGGAGGTCAGAGGACAACCTATGGAGTGGTGTCAGTCCTCTCCACCTTTATGTGGGTTTGAGGGATGGAATTCAGGTCACCAGATTTGAGGAGTCAAGCATCCTTTTTACCCACCAACTGAGCTATCTCGCCAGCTGTTGGACAGGGTCTTACTGTGTATCCCAAGCTGGTCTCCAACTTGAGATTCTCCTACTAAGCTCTCCTAAGTGTTGGGGTTGCAGTTGTGGGAAACTAAAGGAAGGAGTAAGAGACTAGCAATTGGGTTTTGGCATTGTTGAAGTCTGAGCCATTATTCATTATCTGGAGATACAGCATAGACAGCATCTGGAGCCTTAGAAAAGGTTAGGGCTGAAAGTTCACAACAGCCACTGAACTTTGCAGATGTTTTATCTTCAGCACAGTGGCTGTGCCTCAGTCTACTGCTATTTTAGCCAGCAATTGTGACTCCACAGTTACCTGTTTCTCTGGAAGCAGCCAGAAATTTTGCTCCCAGAGGCACTGGCCCTGTCTTAGCTGCTATAGGTAGCACTGACTAATTCTATTATTCTATTATAAGTAGGACTCGAGATTCAAAGGCTGGAATGAAAACCTGCTAGTTCAGAGAGGTTAAGTAGCAGCCAGCTAACCTTCTCTCCTTGCTGATGTCTCCCAAAAAGCCTGTCCTGTTCCACCAAGACAAAGCCGTACCACTCAAAATCCCTCCCTACTATTCTAGTGCATCTCTCTGTCTCTTCCAGATGCCCTCTGATGCTCTGTGACAACTCTCTGTCAACCAGTTGCTAACTCAACCTCCTGACCCAAGGTTAATTTTATTTATTTAATGCAAATGCCAACTCGGGGTTCACAGTGTGATTGAATATCCCCCAACATACAGAAAGCACTTTAATCAGTGCAGTTTAGTGATTTAGGAGCTGTGAAAATGGAAATGAGGAACAAAGGAGGGAATTTAGAGGCCCAATGGGATTAGGATGTAGTTCTAGTGGTGCAGCTTCTGCTTAGCAGGCATAAGGCTTTGGATTCCACTTTCAGCACTAGGGGGAAAAAAACAAAACAAAAAAAAAAAAAACAAAGGAAACTTCACTGTGGATTCTGAAGCATTGATGTGATTCAAAACTGGCCTTGTGCCGGGCAGTGGTGACACACGTCTTTAATCCCAGCACTCAGGAGGCAGAGAGGCAGGCGGATGTCTGTGAGTTCCAGGCCAGCCTGGTCTACAGAACTAGTTCCAGGATGGGCTCCAAAGCCACAGAGAAACCCTTTCTCGAAAAAACAAAACAAAACCAAACAAACAAAAAGAAGCGTTGTTAAGAAAGAGGGTGGAGGGCTGGCAGGATGGTTTTTAGCAGGTAAAGGCACTTGTTGCCAAGCATGACAGTCTGGAGAAAACTGACTCCCATACATTGTGCTCTGACCTCTATACATGTTCTGTCTTATGTGTGTGAAAATCATAGGATCCAGAGAACACAGAGACTGTGTCTTTTAACAAGGGCTTACATTTGGCAGCTATGCTAAGGATCCAACCCAGTACCTTGCAAATGCTAAGCCCAAACTCTTCAGTGAACTTCACCCCCAGCTCCTAACAGATATTTCACGAGAATAAGGAGTAAAGATAGTATTTTAACATGGAGATGTTTAAAAAATGCGCTGCTTGTTACACTGCTGAAGGAAGGCATTCTTTTTGCTAAGTTGAACTGGTTTGCCATATATAGGCTTCGAAAATTCAAGTGTAGGGGATTTGACACAGCATAGATAAGCGGCCCTAGAGAAAGCACCAGGTATTGTCAAATTTATTTCAAGTGTGATGATCTGGATAATACATTGTTTTAGTCTTTTTTTTTTTTTTTTGAGACAGGGTTTCTCTGTGTAACTTTGACTGTCCTGGAGCTCACTTGTAGACCAGACTGTCCTCAAACTCACAAAGATCAGCCTGCCTCTGACTCTGGAGGGCTGAGATTAAAGGTGTGTGCCACCACTGTCTGGCTGTTTTAGTCTACGTTTTACTCTAGACTACTTTTCCAGCAGTTTTTGTGTTCCAGTCTATTAAACATTCTTTCTGGGGTATACATTTCGTGATCCTAAGGTTAGGAAAATAGAATCTTTGTTAATCCTTGGGACAGTAATTATGCTTTTGTTAGTGCTCATTCAGCTAAAAATGAGTTTGACAATCCAGTAGTTTAATGTCCCTAGTGACTCTGAGGTATTCAGTACCTCTGGTTGGATGGTGGAATGCTTTTTCCATTTAGTGCTGTCTGGCCAAGAGACACGATTATTCATACAGGTTCTGAGTAGAAAAACTGAGCTGGCAGGATGGGTCAGTGGGTGAAAATGCTTGCTGGGCAAGCCTGACAACTTGGACTTCATATCTGGAAGTCAAGATAGAACCAACACTTGAAAGCTGTCTAATCTCCACCCGTCTTTCTCTCTTTCTTACACACACACACACACACACACACACACACACACACACACACACACACCTTCCTACTTTAAAGAGTAAGAAAGCTAAAAATGCTTAACTTGTGAAGCAGAGAAAATAAAGTTTTAAAATCCAAGAAAAATAAATGAAATTTGGCTCATCTTAAGGAAACATTGTTTTATAAGTAGAATACACTTGGTAGGGTAAATATTGAAACTCCATCTAGTACCTTAAAATTATCTTTCATGTAGCTGAAGATTTTAAAAGCAGTCTATATAAACTCGAATCAGTTGTAATAAATGCTGGATTGAAGCCAGTAGTAAAAATGGAGTACAAATGATAATACATGCCATGTCAGAGAAGGAAACAAACTAGACTCTAAAGAACAAGGGAGATTTTTGCATTAACCTGCTGCCTAAGGTTAAAGTGTCGAAGTTAAACCAACAATATTTGAAGTCAACCCGAGGAGACAATGGCAGAACTTGGAAATCACACATGAGAGACCTTGGCTTCAGGGAGGTGGCAGGTGGGACACCTTTTTGAAGGGCTGTTATATAACAGAGCTGCTTTGCAAACCAGAGAGATGGCCTGAAGCTGTAAGAGGAGAGCCCTATGGCAAAGCTACAGGGTCCACAGCTGTCTCGTGCTAATTAGGGCAAAATGTAGTGCCGTGATCTACGGAGAGTTGGCCAGCAGCTCGCCAGGGACGAGAGCTGTTCTAGAAAGCTTTTCTTTTCAGCCTGTTTTCTCCACTTGGGTGAGGTCAAGGCGCCCATCCCTAGTGAAGTCGTGGTGTCTAACGCACTCATAACGCTTCGCTCCCTACAGTTCCAGAGCCGTCAGCCGCCCTCTTTCATCCAACCTGGCCAAGTTGGCAGGACCCATGGCTGTATTAGCTCTGCCGCCTCCTCCCTCCATGTGCGAGCCATAGCCCAGGCCATACCACCCGTCAGGAACGCTGCCGGGGCACTGGAACTTGCCCCACAGCAGACTTTACGCCGACGGATTGTTTTAAATAAAGTTTCTTCCCTTTAAAAAAAAAAAAGAGGGGGTTGTCCTAACTGGTCCTCATACGATTGACCAATGGATGAAGAGGTGAGGCAGGAAGCCGGAAAGGCACACCGGGGATTGGCTATCGTAGACGCTTGTCAGGACTGTACCATGCTAACTCGGAGAGGTTGATGGACTAAGAAAGGGCATCTGCTTGGGTTTTTCGGTACGGACGCAGAACTTTTCGCCTAAGAGTTCTTCTTCGATACACTACGAACAGGAAAGCAGGAGAAGGAGGAGAAAGATCTCGCCTGCCCATTTCCTCGTTCCCAACCCTGCGCAGTTTGCCATGCCCCTTTCCCGGCCATCGGCCAGACACGACGGCCTAACGGGCGCGCTCCCGCGTCCTTACGTGTTTGCGGCGCCGTGCCCCTGCAGCCAATCAGAAGGCGAGGTCGCCGCGGTCGCCGGCGGTCGCGCGCACGCCCGAGAGCGGAGTGGGGGCGGGGGCAAGGGGGGGGTGAATGGAAGAGTGAACGGGGGCGGGCGCGGCGACGCGAGCCGCATGAATGAGAAGAACGTGCCCCGCGAGAGACGTCGCCCGCGCCCGCGCCCGGGAGCCAATGGGAACGCCGCGAGGGCGAGAGACCCTAAGCTGAGGGCAACGGCCGCGCGCCGGCTCGGAAGCGAGCGTCGGCCGGCGGGAGCGCGCGGCGGCGGGGCGGGCGTGGAGCGTGCGGGGGCCGCGCGCTGCCTCTCAGAGGCCAGACGGCACTGCTGGGAGGCGGTGGCGACAACGACGGCGGCGACAACGACGGCGGTGGTGACGGGCACCGCGCCGGGGGTGAGTACCGGGGACGCTGGCCCCTGCGGAACCGGAAGTGCCGGGCTAGTGAGGTGGGAGGGGAGAGTGACCTTTAGGGAAAGGGGACCGCGGAGGGGAGGAGGTTAAGGCCCTACCCCTCCTCGGGCTCCATGGGCCCCGAAACTGTCGGTCGCAGAGTCCGGAGAGCCGCGACCACCGGGGCTCGGAACCGGTTGGTGCCGGGCTGCCCAGTTGCGGGGCCGCCGCCCCTTCCGTCCCCGGCCCGCGATCCTCTGAGCGCCGGCGGGCCCTGCTCGGTGGATTCCGTGTTTTGTGGCCCACGGGTTGTCAGCTCTGCCCCCAGTGTCGACTCTCCTTACTCCAGCTGCCGGGTGGCGACTGAGTCCTGTTCCCCTTTAGCTGCTCGGTGGCTCAGGCCCCGTGCCCCACACTCCGCTGATACTTACTTTGGCTAGAGCTTCGTCCTGTGGTTACCTGTTCTTCCTCCCATCAGTCTGCTGCTTCGCCCTACCCCCACCAGCCAGGTGCTCCATGCCTTAAGTACTTTGTACTTCTTACGAGTGGAGCTTGAATGTGTTTGACAATATTTTATCTATCTGTAGGAGTCTATTCATAGGGAAGTCTAAAGTTCCTTAACCAGTTGGCCAAATGAAACCACTAAAATGAGAAAGCTAGAAAGTGACTAAAGTTATTAGAAATAGTCGTAGATCAGATACATGTTACATTGCAGACCATTCTTGTCGTCTTAGGTTTACTTCCTGGTTAATGCCATTTTGTCCAGGGTAATCTTAGGTTTGCATCTCCATCCTTTTATACCAGTGTGTGTCTGCTCTGTATCAGACAGATCTCTCATGCTCCGCATAGAAATTCACCTAATGTTTAAGCATTCTATCGATAGATACTTGGGAACCTACCTCAGTCTGTGATGATGATAAGTTTTTAAACTTAGGCTTAGGTCTTTACCTCATAGCTTGTGTGCATTATTCTATATGGCATCTCCATTACAGTATAGTCAAGCTATATACATATATGCAATATATTGTGCTATAATGCTTAGTTATTTGAACAAATAATAATACATGTGCTATCAGTGGCACTGCTCCTAAGGAACTACTTACAGTAAATCTTACTAAAGCCTTCAAACTGAATATCCTAAGTTGTTTGTTTTATAAGATTTTTTGTTGTTGATTTGAGACAGGATTTCTGTACATAGCCTCTGCTGTCCTGGAAATCACTTTGTAGACCAAGCTGGCCTCTAACTCAACAGAAGTCCGCCTGCTTCTACTTCCAGAGTGCTGGGACTAGGTGTGGGCCGCCACACCTGGCTCTGTATTTGTTTTATACATAAATATTTTCACTCCATGATTTCCCCCATTCTGTCAGCATGTGTCATACACGTTCTTGCACACTTTGCTGATCCTGGTGGATCCACCAGAGTGTGACTGATGAACCACACTCACTCTTCCGGTTTCATGTCTCCTCTTTCTGCACCACAGCCCTTTGCTGGGACTTGATGCGTTGTTATTTATACCCAATCAATCATTTTATCTTGTTCCTTTAATATCCTAACATTTCAGATGATGGTCTCATTTATATCTCAGTATGTGGTTCCAAAATTGAATGGGCTTCCATAACTGCTGTACCATGGCAGTATTAGTTTTTATAGCTTTTATTCTGTTGTAAATGTGGTCTGCAATAGTATAGGATTCAAACTGATAAACTAACTTTACATAAAACTTAAGTAATGTGATCTTCTTTAATCTTTGGAGTTTTGGGGGAAACATTTGCTTTAATAATATTGTCTACAGATCATGAAATTTACTATTTCTAGTTAATAATGATACTTAGGCCTAAATTTAGCAAGCAGAAATAATCATAAAATTAGAACTAAATAGGATCTTGTTTTTAGGACTGTAAAAACTTGTTAAAATCATTGGCTCTTCATTCAAATGTTTCTTGCCTGCTCCCCCTCCTTTTTTTTTTTTTTTTTTTTTTTTTTTTTTGAGACTAAGTCTCGCTGTGTGGCTCTGGTTGGCCTGGAAGCCATACATACAGAGTGGTTTAGAACTCAGAGTGATCCACCTGCCTCTGTCTCTGCCTCCTGAGTACTGAGATTAAAGGTGTTCACCACCATTCCTGAGTGGTGACTGTAGCAGGATCCTTTGCCTTCTGTGTCTTAGGTAAGAGAAGAAGTTATAAATCCCAGGACACATTTGTATTTCAGTATGTGGTTCTTTTAATGTTTTTAATAGCTGCTGTTTGTATCAAATAGCATACTACTTGGGGAATACCACTGCTTTCACTTAAAATTCTAACTTAAGCAAAAATCTTGGTCTGTAGATTCCAAGTTATCATTAGGCATGTAGTGTGGTAGAAAGGGTTTATGTCAGCAATTAAACTTTTGGGTTCTGAACTTGACTACCCAAGTGATTCAGTGGAATGGCTTCAGGCATTCTCTAACCTTCAATTTTACAAAATAGGATAAGGGACTCTGTCACCAGATAATGCGAGTAAAGTGCTTTGAGATCACCAGATGAAAAGCATCCTATAAAATTAAAGTGCTTGTGTTGTTTTGTTACTGTGATCAACAGAAATAATTGCTACTCTAATCATATTAGATTATTAGCAGCTTAGTTTACCTCCTAATAGGCCTGTGTTAGGAATTAAAAACTATTGACTTTGGAAGAAAAGGACCAGCTCCTGTGCTGGACTCAGTTTTTCATAGAGAATATTTCACCTTTTAGTGCAAGATAGTTTCTTACCCAGGACCCTTAATGAATGACTACAAAAGGCAAAAAATTGAACTTCTGCTTATTTGGTGGTGTCACTAAAAGGCATAAGCATAGAAAGAGACACACAAAAAGGAAATGCTAGTTGCTGTCCTATTTTTAAGCTTCCTTTCTTCACTGTGGGAATAAATATTCTCTTTGTCCAAAGAGAAATATCCGTGTTAGTAGTGCCCTTCACTTCTATGCCGTGTTTGCTTTTAGATTTTATATTCTTTGTGTGTGTTGTTACTGCACTTTTGTCAGGAGAGATGGACTTATGAGAGCTAAGGTCAGATAAAACTAGGTTCTCCCCCTTCTAGACAGCATAGCCCTTAAAAAGGTGAAAGACTCTGAATGTATTTTTCTTTCCATTTAGAGTTCATTCTCACATACATAGAAGTGAAGTGGAAAATAGTCTTTCTTTCAAAAGTCCCTTTTTAATAGTTACCTGTGGGGCTTTAGCCTTGGAGTTCTTTTTTTTTTTTTTTTTGGTTTTATGAGACAGGGTTTCTCTGTATTGTTTTGGAGGTTGTCGGTCCAGCCCGGCCTCGAACTCACAGAGATCCACCTGCCTCTGCCTCCCAAGTGCTGGGATTAAAGGTGTGTGCCACCAACACCCGGGGTTCTTAAGAAATAACATGAAAGAATTTCTTTGATAAACATTTTTTGTTTTCTCCAGGTAAAGCACCATATCCCAGTTGAATTCTGCATCCAGGAAGCTCAAGATTGAAGACAAAAGATCAGAGACATTGACTAACCTGGAAACAGGGACATCTTTGGAACTTTATCTACTGTAATCTTTAAAATATCATCAGGTGAAATCGACTTCATCTTGTTCTGCTTATTGGAAAGAACATGGCTTCAAGGATTTTAAATTTCCTTTTAGTTTTTCATGAACTCTCTGGGAAAGGGAGCCCTTAAAGGGCTTGGGAATAACAAGAAGAGATTGAAAGCGGACAGTATTGCCGCCTGTTTTTCTCCCTCTTCAAAGAAAAGGATTTACAACTCACCCCTGTAACAGCAGTTGTCTAACTTTGGCCATCAAGAGAGAAATAAATAGAATTCAGTTACCATTGCCAGACGACCAGCCCTGGTGAAGTCAAGGTGTGAGAGTGGTGGAATCGAGAAGACTGCCAAAAGGGACAAGGACTGACAAAAGTCAACTTCTCTTTAAAACCAGAAGGGACCTCTAGTTCCTTCTTGGATTAAGATAGAAACCCAGTGCACGCCTTTTAGGTGCTGCTTATATTTTGTGAAAGTGGGGTGTTGTGGAGGGCCTCTTATATCTTCTCAGAAGAGTTAAAGCTTTCTGTCCCCTATATTCTTTCCTTCATTTCTTTTGAAGACCTGCCTCCATCCATGAGCTATACCTTGATCTGCTTGGCTCTCCATGTTTTCCACCTGCAACTGTTTGCATGCATACAGCCTACTGTTTGTCTTCTAGTTTTAAATTGTTCAAGCTGTGCTTCTTAATCTCCTTTTCTGCTTTATTCTGGGGAGTTGGTTACTAATCAGTTGAAATCACCTTTCCCCCTCCCATGTGCTTTCCTTCATTTGAGATCTTTTGAACTTTATTTTTGTTTGGGAGGGGGAAGGGTGATAATTTTGCATTTTCTGTTTTCCCCAGTTTCTTTCCTCTCCTTTTCCCTCATCCCATTTTCTTGTCTGTTCTGCCGCTGTGTGGGCCTGGGCTATGCGGCAGGGCACATCTTTCATCAGAGCTCCAACATGCCCGCAGAGTCTGGAAAGAGGTTCAAACCCAGCAAGTATGTACCGGTCTCAGCAGCCGCCATATTTCTAGTGGGAGCTACAACACTCTTCTTTGCCTTTACGTGAGTTTTCTCCTAGCAGTGGCATTTGCGGGTGGGAGGGTCCTGCCATGGACGGGAAGACTTTTTTGTCTTAGTATTTGGAAGGCCAATAACTGCCTGTCCTTTACTCTGTTGGTGTTTTTCTACTTTCCTGCTTCCTTACTTTTGGAATCATAGATGTCTTCATGGTTTCCTATCTAGTTCCACCATAGGTGATATAAACTAGGAAGGAAGTAGGAAAACACCTTCAGTGAGGCCTGAAGTTTACATGAAAGAAAGAGAACTAGATTAGATTTAAAGCTTTGTTGTTGTTGTTTTTTCTTTCTGGTGTTTTGAGTCGGGCGTCTCCACAGAGCCTTGGCATCCTAGAACTAGACCAGGCTGGCCATGAATTTTCATAGAATCTCCTGCCTCTGCTTCTCAAGTGCTGGGATCACCAACCTGGCTGTGCTGACTTAAGGCTTTTCAAATAACAATCATTCACACCTGGGATATCTGCACACAGGTTAGAGAGTGTGGAAGATTTTGTTGTTGTTGTTTTTTTTTTTTTTTTTTTTTTTTTTGGTTTTTTGAGACAGGGTTTCTCTGTATTGTTTTGGAGGCTATCGGTCCAGCCCAGCCTCGAACTCATAGAGATCCGCCTGCCTCTGCCTCCCGAGTGCTGGGATTAAAGGCGTGGGCCACCACCGCCCGGCTAAAATACAGTTTTGTTTTGTTTTTTTTTTTCCGAGACAGGGTTTCTCTGTGGCTTTGGAGGCTGTCCTGGAACTCCCTTGGAAGTCCAGGCTGGTCTGGAACGTACAGAGATCTGCCTGCCTCTGCCTCCCGAGTGCTGGGATTAAAGGCGTGCGCCACCAACGCCCGGCTGTTGTTGTTTTGTGGTTGATCTCGAACTCACAGAGATCTGCCTGGGATTAAAGGTGTGTGCAATCACCTGGCCTGCTATGCCAGAATTGTTTGTTTGTTTTTTTTAAATAATTTAGTTAACTTTATTTTATATGCATTGGTATGAAGGTATCAGATCCACTGGAACTGGAGTTAGAGACAGTTGTGAACTGTCATGTAGGTGCTGGGAATTGAACCTGGGTCATCTAGAATAGCAGTCAGTGCTCTTAATCACTGAGCCATCTCTCCAGTCCCCAGAATTGGTTTTGAGATTTGAGAATTTTGAGAAAGGATCTTGCCTTGTAGCTCAGGCTGGCCTTAAATTTATGATCCTTCTGCCTTAGCCTTCTGAGCATTGTGAGAATTGATTTAAGATATGCTGATGAGACAGTTTTGGTATATAGTACCCAGATACTTTTCTCTGTACTTCTAAGAGCTAAGGCCTGGGGATGGAAAAACCCCTGGGAATGGAAAAACTCCTGGGAATGAGGGGGCTTTATTTAGGAAGAAAATACTAGAAGAGTCATTTGCATTAGTTCCCACTAAAAGGAACGGGAGTTCTTGTGCTTATTCATTCTGATGGGAAAGGTAGTTGGCATTCAAAGATACCACCTCACTTAGACTTTCTAGTTAGGATCTTAAGACTGTTTATATTCTTGCTTTACTGGAGGAGACTGATTTTCCCCTTCTCCTGTCCTCAGTGTGTAGCTGTGGCCACTTAGCAAGTATGTTTTCTGTTAGGAATTTATAATGAGTCTATACCAGCCTTCTGAGCTTTATACTCTTGAGTCTTTGAGTTAGCATTCTAGTTGCACCTCTTGAGGTAATCAGGGTACCAAGATCTTCATTTTTCATTCTCTCTTCCCCTGTGTATCTCATATTGCCCTTGATATGTTGAGTAGCAAAAGGAGGAATGTGTCTTCATTGTCAGAATGTGTTTTGACTTTTGCTGTTTTGGTGTAAGCAGAATAAAAAATTTAGTCTATCTTTGTGCTTTAGTAGCATTTGTGCTGGGTCAGGAAAGATATGTAACTGGATAAGGTTAATACATTTAGATCTACCTTATGGGGATGTCTATTTCCCTTTGGGAGTCAAGCTCTTATAGTAGCTAAAGTATTCAGGGAAGTAAGTGATTTTTCTCTTTCAAACTGTTGTTGAGAACCCTTATTATTAATTTGTTAATCTGGAACCATTGAAGTGCTTGGCTTGTTATACCAGTTTGCCCACAAAGAATTGTCCTGACAGGCATTGTCTTACTGATAGTTGAAGTTATTTAACCTACTCTTTCTTTCTCTCTCTCTGTCTCTCTGTCTCTCTTTCTTTCTTTCTTTCTTTCTTTCTTTCTTTCTTTCTTTCTTTCTTTCTTTCTAGATACTCTTCTTTCTTTGGTGCCAGTTGAGTTGGGTCCCTCTTTATCTTGTGTCAGATTGTCAGCTGTAGCAAAAAGTTGTGTTTTTTTTTTTTTTTTTTTTTTTTGTGGTCCTGGGGATTGACTCTAGGGTCTTGTGCCTAGTAGATGAGTATTTTTAATGAGTATTTTTAACACTAAACTACATCATTAGCTTGGGGAAAAAAATAGAGGATATTATTGACTCTATTTGGAATTTCTGTGTCTAATACAAATTTAAGAGAGTCTTATCATAGGTGAGATTCCTCTATCATTAATTTCTACAGGATAAATTTCTGGGCTCCTGTTTCTTACCAAAGTCTCACTTGTCCACCCTATGGAGTTATATACATTTGATTGTACTCTATCACCTAGCTGGGTTTTTTGTTTGTTTTTGGTGCCTTCAGAGGCCAAGAAAGGGTGTTGGATACCTTGGAACTGAAGTTACAGAAGGTTGTATGCCATGTGGATGATGGGAATCCAACTTAGGCCTTATGGAAGAATAAGAGTTGCTTTAATCATTGGGCTGTCTCTACATCCCCATCATTTAGGTCTTGCTACCTCTGAAAGTCCTATCTCTTTTTCATCTGACTGACGTCTGTGGCACTGTTTAAGAATGGTCCTTTTGTGCATCCCCTCCCTTTAAGATTCAGTTCCTGGGAAAACACTGTTTAAAACTGTGCCATGTGAAATAGAGTTCATGGTTTCAAATGGAGAGATAAAGAAGGTTCATTTTGAACCTACCTCTGTGGGCCATAATTCTGTAACTGCTCTGTGGTGTCTCCTCCTGTTCTTTTCACTAGGTTGCAAGTGGCTCTTACATCACTCTAGGTCCCAGGTGATAGTTACTCTGGGACCTGGAGGAATGGGAGCAGGAGGAAGAGTTCCTTTCAGCTGGCAGACATAATTAGTAGAGGCATGTAGGCTTCAACTAATTAGGAACACTTTACCCTCCATGCTTCTTTGTTAAGTCGGGGAAGCTATGAGCAGAAATTACCAGTTAGGTCTGGTCATCAAAGAAATAATGATGCCTTTCTGCCCCAGAGAAGTCTAGAAAGAATAGATCAGGGTCAACCTAGAGCTGATCCTCCTCATCGACTTCATTTGTTCGGTACTAAAGCTAAAGGGGCGGTAAGCATCCTTCCTTATTCATTTTCTCTTCACTGTTTGGGTAGGAGAGTATCTGCTTAAGTTAACACATCTTTTCCTGGTTAGGTACCAGAATTTGCATCTAAGATAATGCATCTAGGTTCCATCTGTCATAGTTTAATACTTTTTTGTTGTCAATTTTTCGAAACAGGGTTTCTCTGGCTGTCCTGGAATTCACTCTGTAGACCAGGCTGGCCTGGAACTCACAGAGATCTGCTTTCCTCTCCCTCCTGAGTGCTGGAACTAAAGGCATTTGCCACCACAGCCAGCTACTTTTTTTTTTTTTTTTTTTTTTTTTGCTTTGTTTGTAAGACAAATTCTCACTATGTAGCCCTGGTTGGTCTGGAACTCATTGTGTAGATCAGGCTTACCTCAGATTCATAGAGATCTACCTGCCTTTGCCTCCCAAGTATTGGGATTAAAGGTGGGTGTCACCATGGCTGGCTTTGGAGGTCAGGAGACTGAGTTTGGTACTTTGTTAATGTTTCTGGATCTCAGTTTTCCTTTCTATCTACAAAGAAGTTTAACTGGAACAGCTTATTTCAGCTGTGTGAACTTTTCTGGATGGCATGTTACATGGAATCTTAGTACATAAAACAAACAGTGGGAATGTTGTCATTCAAATGAGACAAATTTAAGTAAGTCCAGTTATTTGGTGTTTCCCGTTACCTTCCCGAGGTGCCTGAGATTTCAGAGCTCCTGGCAACACCCTTGGGAATTGGTTTCTGCTTTAGGTCCTTTCCAACTTTTTGGTCCACAGAATTAGGACCCCCCCCACCCTTGAGGCCCCCCCTACCTTCGAGGCTTCATACCTGTGGAGGTGTTAGCACCTGATTTGAGTGGGAACAGCCTCGTGATCTGGCAGGTTGAGTAGTGGTTGTTCCTTTCCTTCCCACATGGTTTTCCTCATCCAGGAATAAATGCCCAGGTCCCACAGCATATGTGACTTAGCTGCTGGAAATCATAGGGTATAGAAGTACAAAAAAACCAAGTGGTTTTTTTTTTTTTTTTTCTGTTTTTTGAGACAGGGTTTCTCTGTATTGTTTTGGAGGCTGTCCTGGAACTCCCTCTGTAGACCAGGCTGGCCTCGAACTCACAGAGATCCACCTGCCTCTGCCTCCCGACTGCTGGGATTAAAGGCTTGCGCCACCAATGCCCGGCAAAACCAAGTGTTTTAAGAGAAACCTATGAACCTGTCAGAGTACAAATTGTTTTCCCATGGAATTCTGAAGAAAGCATTCCTGGATGAAATTCTAGGCAGGAAACGGGGCATTCATTCCAGCCTTCTCATCAAGAAGCACTAGACAGTGCTCAAGCAATGAGGCTAGGCTTGAGTGGAATGCATGGCCCTGTTGTTCAGGAGCTTAGTGCCTTGAGTTTAAGTGTCCTTGAATCTGTACTGCCTCAGATGGGGGTGGGGTGGGAGTGATAATTGATGACAGTGATAATGGTTCCTTGTGTCTTCTATTTAGTGAATCCTCAATGTTACACATGCTAGTTTAAAAAGAACTTTAGTAGCAGAGCATGACATGTGCCTTTAACTTCAGCATTTGGGAAGCAGAGTCAGATGGATCTCTGAGTAAAAGAACAACCTAGTCCACATAATGAGAACCTGTCTCAAAGACAAAGAACAATCCTCTTCTCACCCCCAAATTTTAGCATCTTTTCAAACATTCTTCATTTTCATGTGTATATTACGCAACTGAAGTAGCAAGCTTAAGCATTTCCTGTGAATTGAGACAGGGTTAGACTCTACAACTTCTTGATTGACTTTTTCTAGGAATTTAACTTTTTTTTTATAAGTAGTAGAAAGTGTTAGAAATGCTAGGGAACAGGATTTCGGGAGAGTGTATATTGAAACCCCCACTTTCCTTGGCATTGAAAATAGGCATAATGAATGGGTGGGCAGAAGAACCTGTTCTACCTGGAGTGGTTTACGTCTGGGAATCCCATCAGTGAGTCAGCCTTCTGGGCTGCAGCCACTCCCTAAACTTCTTATGTCTATGATTATTACTTACAGAGTTAAGGACAAGTCCTGACTTCTGTCCTTCTCTGGTTGCATCTCTCTCCATCAAAGGCAACCAATTCAAATAGACCAGTTGTGGTGGTCATCTTGGATCTGGCATAGTGCTAAAGCAATAGACAGCTTTTTTTTTTTTTTCAAGAAAAGTAGAATATAGGCTGTGGCTGAAACAGGCATTGCACACAGACTTGTAGAGGTGGATTGTTTCTTCTGCTAGTGCAGAAGTCTCTTCTTTCCAGTCCTAAGGCTGGAAACAGTAAGACTATGAAAGTAGAAGATACTGTTCATGAAGTTGAATTGTTTGAGTCACTTAGACATTCTGCCATTGTGGAAGCAGTCTTCATTTGGTAATAGACTCAGTTCCACCGTTATACACTTCACTGAGATGTGCTGATAGAGAGTTGAAAGGTGAAGTTTGGCAGGATACACAAGGAATTAGGTGATCTGTTTAGTTCGGAAATGAAACTGAAGAAAAGGAGGGATCTAAAAAAGAGTTAAGCTAGGTGTGGTGGCAGAGCCTGTTATACCGTCACAGCTCAGAAAGCAGGCAGGAATATTAGGAGTTCCAAAGTTAACGTGAAGGTGCGTAGTAAGTTCCAGGCTAGCATAGGCTGCACAAAGAGGCCCTGTCTTAAAAAACAAAACAAACAGTTGGGGGTGGGGAGAAAAGTAAGACCTAGGTTGGACTCTGAGATGAGGGCTATGGTGGCCAGTTCTAAGGACTTGAAGTCACAAGCACCTTGGTGTTCTAAAGGTTTAACTTATTTCTCCCTTCTAATTATCTTCTCAGGCTGTAGGAGTGAAGTGAGTCACCCTTTCTCTTCTTCCTCAGGCGGAAATTGAAGGGACAGCTAAGTACCAGGGAGGGGCTCTGACCTGGATGACTGGTTTTCAGTTTCTCTCCTTCCCTCCTAAGAAACCTAGGCAGTAGGCTACTCAGTGGGGCCCTACAGGGGTTCTTCCTTCTTAAATCTACTCCAGTTCATGCCAAGATATGAGAACATCTTTTCTGAACCAAAGAGTTCGCAGAGGAAGAGGCTTCATAGAGGACTTTGTGTGATAATCGTGTGGAACTGTGGGTGAAGGGATGTTTTGACTTTGAAATCTGTCTCTCTTATTTTGGTTCCCAATTGTGTATAGCCCAATAAAGAGAAGCAGTGAAGTTTATTGATATTTACTATCTGCAAACACTAACACATAAGTAGTATTTACCTTAATTTTTAAATGGGTGACTGAATTTGAAAAACTAGATAGTGGTGCTAAAAATTTTGTGTCTCATTGGTTTATTTATGTTTTATTATGAAACTCACTGCTTTTAAACCGTCTTGGGTCACCACTTAGAGTTGTGTTTTTAGTTTGAATGGGAACTGACCACCTTTCTTGACTGTTATGAATTAGTATTCCAGACTTGAATGTTGTCTTAATATCATAGGCCTGTCTTTTCCTTCATCAGACTCTTCCTGTCTTCTGGCTGTCCAGGTAAAAGGGACAAGAACAGATGCTGTCCTGATTCTGGAGATTAAATTCTCGGCCACAAAGCAGATTAGGGTACTTAACCACTGTCTTGTAGTGAGTAGGAAGTTCTCTCAGAGCTGAAACAGGAGATATTACTGATAAAGTAAGGTTCACACCACAGGTTTGAACTCCTGGGAAATCAGCAGAGAAGGGCAGCTCCTCTATGAAGAATTAGATTCTGAAAGAATCTGAATGCAAACTTACATGAGCACTCCTTTTTCCTTGCCAAGTGGTATCTAAAGCATGTCTCTTGATTTGAGTGCTATGAATACTGGATATGTATGACCAGTTTTTCCCTTGAAGGATTTAGCATTACTTTGATGTGATATTCTCTTAATTTTTCTTCTTTGCTCCATTTTTAGATGTTGGGATTTGTATGTCATTCTTGCATAGAGGCCATATGTATTATTCTAATTTTATGTGCTGCCAAAGTAAACATTGTTTTTGTCTGTAGAGCCCACACTGACCTTGAACTGGCAATTGTATTTTCCTCATTTCAAGTATTGGTGTTCTGGTATAAATTCTTGTCTGTATTACTATTATTATTTTGGTTTTTCAAGACAGGCTTCCTCTGCATAACAGACCTGGCTGTCTTGGAACTCACTCTGTAGACCAGGTTGGCCTCAAACTCAGCGATCCGGTTGTCTCAGCCTCCTTGAGTGCCTGGACTAGCTGGAGCTAAAGGCATGTGCCACTATGCTCAGCATTACTATTTTCAGTTTTCAGCCATTAGAATTAGTTTCTACATAGCTGACAGTGGAGAGACCTAAGATAGTTGAGATTGGTTCAAAGCTAACTGTGGAAATGGAAGGGAAGCTAGAGAGGCAGGTGGTATCCACATGCTTTGGGCTATTGTGCAGGTCAGTGGGACATGGATCCAGAAACCTTAGGTTGCTCCAGAGACAGTGTAGCTGCTATTCATTATACAGTCAATCCCTGGTTCTTGTGTCTGTCTGTAAGGAGATAGGATACATTGCAAGCCCTGTACTCTGCATAGTTCTGCTTGGGTCACAGTGTTAGAGGCAGCCCTTCATTTTCTTTATTGTCTACAGGTGTCCAGAACTAAGCCTGGATGTGTCACCTGCAGTGCCCATCTACAATGCAATTATGTTTCTCTTTGTGCTGGCCAACTTCAGCATGGCCACCTTTATGGACCCAGGAATTTTCCCACGAGGTAAGATCTTTCTATACTCTTGTGTAAGCTCTTTGTCATCATTAAAAATAATTATTTTGGCAGATAACAGTTGATCTTGGGCTTGGAGGGAAGGTCTTAGGATTCTGGAATACTATTAAAGAAATACGTATCATATAGTATATAGTTATTTGGCTCACTTTGGGTCAAACCTTTTTCATTATTTAAATTTTACTTAAGGTTTTTTTTATAGCTTGATCATATTTCCCTTTCCTGAATACCAAGATCTTGCCCATATCTACACACCCAACTTTCCCTCTGAAAAACAAAAAAGGAAAACCAAAACAAACATAATTAAACCTAAACAAAAATCACACACAAAGGAATCTGTTTTGTGTTGGCCTACTACTGCTTCTGGACTTGACACTCTGTGTTACTCCATTGGAAAAACTGACTTTTTTTCTTTCTCAGCAGGTATCAATTGTAAATAGCATCTTGATTAAGGGTGGGACTTTGGTCTGCTTCTTTGGGTCAAATCTTTGACTCTTGTTACTGAGAAATTTATTTAGAGCTTGTAGGTTGAGTGGTGTTAGGGATAGTAATATTTACTATGAATTAGACAATTGTAACAGTGTGGTGCAAACTATAGTAGAAGTATGAGTGAGGTTCTCTTGAGAACATGGTCATGGGTGCAGTTATAGTTGCATAGAGAAATTAGTGAAGTACTGCTAAGAATGGGTGAGAAGATTTTACCAGCTAGAGGACTGAAAGAGAGGAGGGCAGTTTCAGGAAAGAAGTGTACACAGAAGCTTGTGCCCAGGGGATGGTGAACTCATCAAGGTTGGAGGACACAGTGTGTGTTAAGATGATCAGAAAGAAACCCAGAGCCAAGTTGTAAGAACTTCATCTTCTACAGGAAGCCTCTGATAAATACTCATCTTCCTTTGATACCAAAGGGTCTTAATAATTCTTCTGAGAGTGTACAGACAACTTTTGGCTTTGACCAAAATATAAAATAAACCACCCAGGTGTTGCTGGTGCACGCCTTTAGTCCCAGCCATCGGGAGGCAGAGGCAGGCGGATCTCTGTGAGTTAAGCCAGCCTGGTCTACAAGAGCTAGTTCCAGGACAGCCTCCAAAGCCACAGAGAAACCCTGTCTTGAAAAAGCAAAAAAAAAAAAAAAAAAAATATATATATATATATAATATATATATATATATATATAATATATATATATAATATATATTATAAATATAATATAAACCATATGAAAATTTGAATTCAAGACAAGATTTCCAGCTTTTTCAGAAGCAGATTCAACAATCATTTATGATAGCTTAATGGGGCAGAGCAAAGTGAAAAAAGATCTGCTGCTACATTGCCCTGAACATGCTTGATCCTGTCTGAACTCAGAGCTAGTAAGGCTAGTCATGTGGAGGACTTAGATGGCAGAGGATAGTTTTATTGTGGTAGGTTCAAAGGCCAGAACTTGGGAGATAAATTGCATGATGATGAGTTTTATAAACTTATTGTTAAATAAGCTGTATATTTGTCTGTTCTCTCTCTCTGTCTGTCTCTCTCTGTCTGTTTCTGTCTCTGTGTCTCTCTCTGTCTCTCTGTCTCCCCCCCCATGCTAGGGGTTGATCCCAGGCCCTAGACAAGTACTCTATCACTGAGCTATACTCTCAAATCTAGATAATGAATTTGAGATACTTCTTGATACAGGTACCCAGTGGGCAATTGAATAGTAAGAGTTAAATACTTTGTTTTAGGAGTATGCAGCTGTGGCATTTGAAGCAGCAGGAGTAAGATTATCTAGAGAAAGTAGAATGAGGTTAGGAAAAACATAAACTTAAGACCTGGTCAGTTCTGCCATTTTTATTGTAAGTATAGGAGAAAGAGGAGCTATTGAAGGGGGACTGAACAAGGAGGAGGAGAAAGTAAACTAAAAGCTAAGGATAACTCATCAGGCAACTGCTTACTGGTACTATAGTGACTCAGAATCTCCCATTTGGTTACTTAGAATTGATTCTTTTTTTTTTTTTTTTTTTGGTTTTTCGAGACAAGGTTTCTCTGTAGTGTCTTGGAAGCTGTCCTGGAACTCGCTTTGTAGACCAGGCTGGCCTCGAACTCACTTGTCTCTGCCTCCCGAGTGCTGGGATTAAAGGCGTGCGCCACCAACGCCTGGCGATTCTTTAAAAAATTACTTTTTATTTTTAAACAGGGTCTCAATCTGTAGCCCAGGTTGGCTGTGTATTTTTCATTAGCCTCCTGAGTGCTAGAATTATAGGTACGAGCCACTACACCCAGCTTAAAAATTGATCTTTACAATAGTTAAGTAGTGTATTTATGTTTTGTTTTTGTTTTACTTTTTTGTTTTGTTTTTTTTTTGTTGTTGTTGTTTGTTTTTTGGTTTTTATGAGACAGGGTTTCTCTGTATTGTTTTGGAGGCTGTGGGTCCAGCCCGGCCTGGAACTCACAGAGTGCTGGGATTAAAGGTGTGCGCCACCACCGCCCGGCTGTATTTATGTTTGTATTAGGAAAAGATACAGCTGAATTAAAGTTGTTTGAAGGTCATGAATGGGAAATGAGGAAGCAGAGTCAGCAAGTATTAGATTTCCTCTTTTAAGAAGTAAGCAAAGAAGGCTGAAGATGGTGTAGTATTTTAAGAGAGAAACAAACTTTTTTTTTTGTTTTTTGAGACAGGGTTTCTCTGTATTGTTTTGGAGGCTGTCCTGGAACTAGCTCTGTAGACCAGGCTGGCCTCGAACTCACAGAGATCCACCTGTCTCTGGCTCCCAAGTTCTGGGATTAAAGGCGTTTGCCACCAATGCCTGGCAAGAGAAGCAAACTTTTTACAAGACAGAAGACTACTATCTTAGTAGCATGAGGAAACAGAGCCAGAGGAGAATGTGAGGAAGCCTAAATTGAAGAACGGGAAAGCTGGAAGTGTGCTTTACAATGTATATTTTCCTCACAAGTGTAAATTTTCTTTTTTTTTTTCTTTTTTTTTTTTTTTTTTCCGAGACAAGGTTTCTCTGTGGCTTTGGAGGCTGTCCTGGAACTCACTCTGTAGACCAGGCTGGCCTCGAACTCACAGAGATCCGCCTGCCTCTGCCTCCCGAGTGCTGGGATTAAAGGCAGGCGCCACCAACGCCCGGCTACAAGTGTAAATTTTCTAAGTGGGCTTGGGATAACAAGTGAGTTGAGGTTTTCCTGAATGTCACTCTGCTCTGAAAGCCTGCCTCAGTGTTACTGGCCATTTTGAGATTTCTGTGACAGAGGGCACTTTAAGTCCCCAAAACTAAGGAAGACTTTTATTGAGTCATTACTGTTCATTCTTCAGTTATTCAGTGGCTTACTCCACGGAAAACTGTAATGACCATATGTGATTCTCCTCTTCCCCAGACAGGGTTTCTTTGTATAGCTCTGGCTCTACTTGAACTCCCTCTATAGTGGAGACTGACTTTAAACTCACAGAGGTCCATCTACCTCTGCTTTCCAAATGCTGGGATTAAAGGCTTGTGTTAGCACTACCCAGCTCAGAGAGAACTCTTCTTACATTTTGGCATATTCTCTTTATTTTAAAGGGTTTTTTTTTTTTTTCTTCTTACATTGCTGAGGATCAAACCCAGGGACTTGCACTTGTTAGACATTAAGTGTCACAAATCTCCATCCTTGAAGATTTTGCATATCTTTAATTCTAGCTCTTGGGTGGCAGAGGCAGGTAGATTTCTGTAGTTTCATGCTAGCCAGGGTTATGTAGTGAGACCATATGTCAAGAACAAACTCCAAAGAAGTCATAATTTTATATATATGTTTATTTATTTAGGCCTATTTATATATGATATATCTATTAAAGTAGTAAAATGTCTTTTTTCTTCTATTCTGGGACTTGAACCCAATACCTTGTGCATGGTACACAAGAAGTCTACATGATGCTGGGATTAAAATTGTTCATTACCTATGCTTGGCTGAAAACATTTTTTTTTCCCTGAGACAGTGTTTCTCTGTGTAACAATAGCCCTGGCTGTCCTGGAACTCACTGTGTAGTGCAGGCTGACCTTGAAGTCACAGGGATCCACATGCCTGGTCGAAAACTTCATTTATCCATCTGTCCATCCATCCATCCATCCATCCATCCATCCATCCATCCATCCATCCATCCAGTTTTGGTTTTTCGAAGCAGGGTTTCTCTGGATAGCCTAAGCTGTCCTGGAACTCAGTCTCGTCTTGAACTCAATAGAAACCTGTCTTGCCTCCTGAGTGCCAGGATAAAAGGCATGAACTATCACGCCTGGCTCGAAAACAACTTCTTCTTCTTCTTTTTTGAGTTTTTCGAGACAGGGGTTTCTCTGTATTGTTTTTGGAGGCTGTCCTGGAACTCACTCTGTACACCAGGCTGGCCTGGAACTCACAGAGATCCGAGTGCTGGGAATAAAGATGTGCGCCACCAATGCCCGGCTTATTTGTTTTTTGTGTTTTTTTTTTTGTTTGTTTTTGTTTTTGTTTTTTTTGAGACAGGGTTTCTCTGTATTGTTTTGGAGACTGTCCTGGAACTAGCTCTGTAGACCAGGCTGGCCTCGAACGCATAGAGATCTGCCTGCCTCTGCCTCCCAAGTGCTGGGATTAAAGGCCTGCACCACCAATGCCCGGCTATTTGTTTTTTTTTAAAGACTTATTTGAGCTGGAGAGGTGGAGAGGCTAAGTGGGTAAGAGTACAGGCTATTCTTTTCCTTTTTTTTTTTTTTTTTATTCAAGACAGGGTTTCTCTGTCCTGGAACTCACTCTGTAGACCAGGCTGTTCTCAAACTCACAGAGATCCACCTGTCTCTGCTGGGATTAAAGGGCTGAGCATAGGCTATTCTTAAAGAGAACAGGTTTTATTCCCATGACTCACATGGTGGTTCACAAATTTGTAACTATACTTCCAGGGGATCTGATGCCATCTTCTGGTCTCAGTTGGCACTGCATGCATGTGGTGCATATACATAAAACACTTATATACAAAAAATAAAAACAAATCTGAATTCAGTCCCTTGAACCCACAGTGTAGAGAGAGAACTGACTCCTGGAAATTGTCCTCTAACTTACACACACACACACACACACACACACACACACACACACACACACACACACACACACACACACACACACACACGCCTACACTTACATACACACAGAATGATGATGAAATTAAGAAAATACTGTTTCTATTTTTTCCTGCCTCCCCAGCACTTAGGCAGCAACCTTTTTTGTTTTTTGTTTTTGTCTTTTGAGACAGGGTTACTTTGTGTAGCTCTGGCTGTCCTGGAACTCACTATGTAGACCAGGCTGGCCTTGAACTCAGAGATCTGCCTGCCTTTGCCTCCCAACTTCTGGGATTAAACGAATGAGCCACCACTGCCTGACAAAAAAATTTAATATAAGAAGAATGTAGAGAGAGAACTGACTCCTGCAAAATTGTCCTCTACTCCACACACACACACACACACACTAATTTTTTTTTACTTAATAAGAAATTTATTTCTACCGGGCGGTGGTGGCGCACGCCTTTAATCCCAGCACTCGGGAGGCAGAGGCAGGCGGATCTTTGTGAGTTCGAGGCCGGGCTGGACCGACAGCCTCCAAAACAATACAGAGAAACCCTGTCTCGTAAAAAACCAAAAAAAAAAAAAAAATGAATTTTATATTCAGCATTATTAAACCACATTTAAAAATTTTTATTATTCAGCCTGGTCTACAGAGCAAGTTCCAGGAGAGCCTCCAAAACAATACAGAGAAACCCTGTCTCGAAAAACAAAAAAAAAATTTATTTAGGTTAACATACAAAATAGTGTATTTCATTGTGATATCTTCATATATAAAAGTCACATATTTTAAAAGAGAATGTATTAGATAACAGTTTGAGTGTTCTGAAAATACCAGAGTGTTGCCTCAAATACCTTTTTTTTTTGTTTTTTTTTTATTTTTTTAATTTAAATTAGAAACATGATGCTTCACATGTCAATCCCAGCTCCCTCCCCCACACCCGCACAATAAGTTTTAAGGAGTTATGTACTTAATAGTTTGGGCATAGTTGTTTTTAAATTGATTTTCTCTCCTTTCAAGCTGAAGAGGATGAAGACAAAGAAGATGATTTCCGAGCTCCACTTTACAAAACAGTGGAGATCAAGGGCATCCAGGTGCGCATGAAGTGGTGCGCCACCTGCCGCTTCTACCGCCCTCCCAGGTGTTCCCATTGCAGTGTCTGTGACAACTGTGTGGAGGTGAGTGAGAGCTCGGCATGGGCGAGCTGTGCGCATCTTAAGTGTCTTCTACTGTAGCGTAGATTCTGTTTTCCTTACTGAAAGTCTTATCGTTCGTGTGCATGTGTGTCTGAGTACTGTATGCATGTTGGAGGCCAGAAGAAGATATCAGATCTGGGGGCTGGAGAGATGGCTCAGAGGTTAAGAGCACTGACTGCTCTTCCAGAGGTCCTGAGTTCAATTCCCAGCAACCACATGGTGGCTCACAACCATCTACAATTCAATCTGGTGCCCTCTTCTGGTATGTAGGCAGAACACTGTATATGTAATAAATAAATAAATCTTTAAAAAAAAAAGATATCAGATCTGTGGAAATAGAGTTATAGACAGCTGTGAGCCTCCATGTGGGGAATTGAGCCTGGGTCCTCTGGAGGAGCTTGACAGCTCTCTTTTTAAAAATAACTTTGTTTTTTTACCTCCAAGACAGGGTTTCTCTGTGTAGCTTTGGAGCCTGTCCTGGGACTTGCTCTGTAGATTGGCCTGTCTCAGACTCACAGAGGTCTGCCTGCCTCTGCCTCCCATGTGCTGGGATTAAAGGCATGTGCTACCACTGCCTGGCAAAAATAGCTTTAAGAAAGATTTGTTTTGGGCTGGAGAGGTGGCTCAGAGGTTAAGAGTACTGACTGCTCTTCCAGAGGTCCTGAGTTCAATTCCCAGCAACCACATGGTGGCTCACAACCATCTGTAATGAGATCTGGTGTCCTCTTCTGTTATGTGCAGACATACATGGAGGCAGGAAGTTGTATTCATAATAAATAAATAAATCTTAAAAAAAAAAAGATTTGTTTTTAAGTATGTGTGTACCTGGTACTTGAGGAGGTCAGGAGGTGACATTAGATCCCATGGAGCTACTGTGGACAGATTTTTCTTTGGGACGCCAGCTTACAAAAAACAGCAGACTTATTAATTATGAAAGCTCAGCCTTAGCGTAGGCTTGTTTCTAACTCGCTCTTATAAATTAAATTAGCCCATTCTTATTTATCTGTGTGCTGCCACATGTTTCGTGGCTTTTGCTTCTCCTGCATGTCTGTTTCTTTTGCGTCTAGCTAATGACTCTCCCTTTCTTCTTCTCCTCAGAGTTCTCTGCCTATACCTCCTGTCTAGCTACTGGCCATTTAGCTTTTTTTTTTTTTTTAAGATTTATTTATTACATATACAGTATTCTGTCTGCATGTATGTCCACAGGCTAGAAGAGGGCACCAGATCTCATTACAGATGGTTGTGAGCCACCATGTGGTTGCTGGAAATTGAACTCAGAACCTCTGGAAGAGCAGTCAGTGCTCTTTTTTTTTAAAGATTTATTTTATTTATTATGAATACAACATCCTGCCTCCATGTATGTCTGCACACCAGAAGAGAGGACCAGATCTCATTATGGATGGTTGTGAGCCACCATGTGGTTGCTGGGAATTGAACTCGGGACCTCTGGAAGAGCAATCAGTGCTCTTAACCTCTGAGCCATCACTCCAGCCCCCCATTTAGCTTTTTTTTTTTTTTTTTTTAGTTTTTTTTTTAGTTTTTCGAGACAGGGTTTCTCTGTGGCTTTGGAGGCTGTCCTGGAACTCACTCTGTAGACCAGGCTGGCCTCGAACTCACAGAGATCCGCCTGCCTCTGCCTCCCGAGTGCTGGGATTAAAGGCGTGCGCCACCAACGCCCGGCTCCCCATTTAGCTTTTTAATTAAACAAATTACAGTGGCATATCTTTACACAGTGCAATTAATTATCTCACAAAAAACTAGAGTTACTAATGGTTGGTTGTGAGCCACATTGGGTGCTGGGACCCAAACCTAGGTCCTATAAGAACAGCAAGTACTCTAGAGTAAATTATTTTTTCTTCAAAGGTTTGTGGGTATTTGCATGTGAAGTGCCAGTGACAGGAGAGACCAGAGGCTAGGATCCCCCTACAGCCAGAGTCACAGCCAGCTGTAAACTGACCTCAGGTCCTATGCAAGAGTAGCGTGTGCAGCTCCTATGGTAGATTCCTGAAGTATAGTCCTGGCGAGCCGCCTAGTCTGCATGGTCCTGCTGCATCAAATGGTAAATGGAATGAGACACACATGAGAGGCAAACATGAACTCTGTTATTACACAGCTTTCCTGACCCCAAGATTTATAGTTTCAGCCTTCCAACCCATGGTTAATGTTACCACTTCTACAAAAAGCGGTTAGTTCTGCTTTTCTAGTTGTCCTTCTGCTGTCATCTTATTTTTATTCCCATGAATCTTGAATGTTTTGTCAACATTTGTCTCTTTGGCCACATAGATTTTTTTTTTTAAAGCAAGGACTTGTTATATAGCCCTGGCTGACCTAGAACATACAATGTAGAAAGACCATGCTGACCTCAAACTTGTGGCTGTCCTCCTGTGTTCCAAGTACTGGAGTTGTAGACTTTAGTAGCACCATGCTGATCAATTTGAGGACTTGGGTTTTGGCCAGCCTATGGAAGGGCTCTGTTTCAGTTAACAGAGCAGCAGAAACTGCTTTGAATTTTTATTTTATTTTTTTTTTGTTTTTTTTTTTTCAAGACAGGGTTTCTCTGTGGCTTTGGAGGCTGTCCTGGAACTCACTTTGTAGACCAGGCTGGCCTCGAACTCACAGAGATCCGCCTGTCTCTGCCTCCCGAGTGCTGGGTATTAAAGGCGCGTGCCACCACCGCCCAGCTCTGCTTTGAATATTTTTAAATTTAATTTTTTAAAACTTTAAAATTTTGTAACTAAGTGGTAAATATGAATACTAAAAGTAAATCTTAAGTTCTGTTATTTTGTTACTTTTTTTGTTTGTTTTGTTTTGTTGTTTTTTGAGATAGGGTTTCTCTGTGTAACAGCCCAAGCTGTCCTGGAACTAGCTCTGTAGACAGGCTGGCCTTGAACTCACGGAGATCCACCTGTCTCTACCTCCTGAGTGCTGGGATTAAAGGTGTGTGTCACCACCGCCCAGCCTTTGTTCCTCTTTTCAACAGAAGGGATCTTATAACGTTTGCTTTTCTTTGTGCGTGCGTGCGTGCGTGCGTACGTGCGTGCGTGCGTGCGTGCGTGCGTGTGTGTGTGTGTGTGTGTGTGTGTGTGTGTGTGTGTGTGTGTGTATATGTATGTGTGTGAACGTGAATGTCAGACGACAACTTTCAGGGACTGATTGCCACGTTCTATCATGTAAGTTCCAGAGATTGAACTCAGGTGGTCAGACTTGAACCATCTATCTTGCCAACTCTAGTGCTTTGTTTTAGGGATGCCTTTTATTCTGTCTGTTTTTTGCTCCTAGGAATTTGATCATCACTGCCCCTGGGTGAACAACTGTATTGGTCGCAGGAACTACAGATATTTCTTCCTTTTCCTCCTTTCCCTGACAGCCCACATTATGGGTGTATTTGGCTTTGGCCTCCTTTATGTCCTTTATCACATAGAGGAACTCTCAGGGGTCCGCACTGCTGTTACGTATCCTTGGAAGCCTTTGGCTTGTGGGATGGGGGCGGGGTGGCGGTGTTGGGGCGCAGCAAGTTGACTCCTTGAGTCAAGAAATTTAAAGGGGAAGTGGTCACAAGATAATATTGCTTCATTTTCCTTGACTGCTTGCAATCAGAATGGCAGTGATGTGTGTGGCTGGCTTGTTTTTCATCCCTGTAGCTGGCCTCACAGGATTTCATGTGGTGCTGGTGGCTAGGGGACGCACAACCAATGAACAGGTACTAGGAGAACTGGTAGGAGACTGAACAGAGCATATGCCAAGCCCTTATCTAGTGAAGGAACATAACACTTTCACAAACAACCTCAGCCCTACTTTGTGATGATGTAGAGATTAACAGTAGTAGGCAAATGGGTAAAGTAGGCCTAGGTCCTCAGTAAGTAGAATTAGAGCTGGGAATGGTGGTGCACACTTGTAATCTTACTTAAGAGACTGAGACAATAGGATTGAGGAGCCTGTCTCCAAAGCAAGGAGGAAACATACCCTTAAAAATGGCCTTATTTTTGTTCTTTTAACAAATATTTAGGCTGTGAGTTTATAGAAACTTGTTGGCACAGGCTTTAGAAAACACATAGTACTGCTTAAAGATTATTTTTATACACATAATAACTAACCTTAATTTTTTACTCTTATAGTCAGCCTTCTGTTATCTGTGAATTCTTTAGGTTTAATCAAATGTAAGTGGTGTAGACTTGGAAGGAAAATCGCATCAGTACTGAATTTATATACTTTTTCTTGGTATTATTCTCTAAATAATATATTAACTCTTTATATAACATACTATATTGGGTAGAGTATATTAGTATAATGATGTCAAGATGAACTAGTGTATATAACATGTACATAGGCTATATGTAAATACTATACCAATTTATATAAGGGAATCAGGATTATTTTAGTCAATATTCAGAAACTTACTTAGTCCCATTTTATACAGGAATCTGATGTTGAGGGTTGGTTTCCATAAGGTAGACCTAGAATTTTAACTGTGAACCCCTGACTCTAGAATCCCTGTTTTCTTTTTTTGTTGTTTTTTTCAAGATAGGGTTTCCCTGCATAACAGTCCTGGCTGTCCTGTAACTTGCTTTGTAGACCAGGCTGGCCTTGAACTTACAGAGCTCTGCTTGCCTCTGCCTCCCAAGCACTGGGATTAAAGGTGTGCACCATCAGTACCTGGTGATTCCACGTTTTTAATCACTACAAGTATTACTTTTGTACCTGAAAGAATGACTGCACAAAAATTTGCCTTTTGGCATAGACTGGTTTACCTGGTTGTTTTTATCTCCTAGGTTACAGGCAAATTCCGGGGAGGTGTGAATCCCTTCACCAATGGCTGCTGTAACAATGTTAGCCGTGTCCTCTGTAGCTCTCCAGCACCCAGGTACACCCACACCCTTTGGTTGGTGTTTATGCTTGGTCAAACTCTTGTCTCCTGTGGTCTTGTTCTCAGTAAGGAAAGCCTTTTAGAAAAGATTTGCTCTTAGAACGGTGAGTGCTGCAAGGAAGACATGCTGATCTCTTGGTGAACTCTTGAATTCAGGTGTTTAGGTATGGCTAATTACCTTTGAGAATTGAGGATGCATAAAATTTAACTCCAGAGTGCTATACCTGTTTATAAAGGCCTACTCTTGCTGAAGATGTTCAATGAATCAAATCAGTTTAGCACTGACTTTTACATTAGACTGATAGGACTGGTTTTTGATGCTGAAGATTAAATTGTTCTTTATTACTGAGCTATTTACCCTAGTCCATGACTGTTTATTGCATATACAGAATGCTTCCTTCATACTTGATATGCAAGTAGAAATTTTGAATGAATATAAGTGAAAGCCTTCTCACTTTTCCTACACAGGTATTTGGGGAGACCAAAGAAAGAGAAGACAATTGTAATCAGACCTCCTTTCCTTCGACCAGAAGTGTCAGATGGGCAGATAACTGTGAAGATCATGGATAATGGCATCCAAGGAGAACTGAGGAGGACTAAGGTGAGGAACAGGGAAGTAAAGCTAGGTAAACTCAGGGAATTTCACCCATGGCAAATAGAAACTTGCATTGAGTATACATCTTTGTGTTGAAGACACTTAATACAGATCTTTTTCCCACTAGATTTCAAGTTCTGTGACAGTAGACACTGGGTCCATTTCTTTCCATGTCTTCGTAAGACATAACATCTTTTAGATGATAGGTGTTCTACTTTTCTTTGTCCTTTTGATCCCCAAACCGACTCTTTTCCTGGTTTAGAAGCATAACTGGTTCTCCAATACTTTTCTTCTGTCAACTTAATGTTACCTTAATGCATTTTCCCGATCTGATTTCCCTTCACTTATTTATTAGTCTAAGGGAAGCCTAGAGATAACAGAGAGTCAGTCTGCAGATGCGGAACCTCCACCTCCTCCTAAGCCGGACCTGAGTCGATACACGGGGCTTCGAACACACCTCAGCCTGGCTACTAATGAGGGTAAGGGCTGCCTTGAAATGTGAGATCCTAGCGATAGAAGACAGGGGAGGAGGGTACTATGTAAGCTGTAGAGAGAATGAGCAAGGGCTGGGAGATAATACTTGAATTATGGTTTACAACACTCAGGAAGTAGAGTGTTCTTTGGATAGCTAAAAGGAGGACTGCCAGTTAGCAATAGACAGTGATTTGGACTTTCCAGAGAACTACCCTTTACAACTTTATATTGTATATGTACATGGTGTGTGTGTGTGTGTATGTTTGAACTACTTTTTACAATTTTATATTGTATATGTACATGGTGTGTGTGTGTGTGCGCGTCCGCACACACGAGCATGCACGCACATGCTTGTTAGGTAGATCAAACCTCCAGGAGTTGGCTCTTTTCCTTCCGTTATGGATTCTGGGGATTGAACTCAGGTCATCAGGCTTTTGTGGCAAGTGCTTTTACTTTCTATGAGTCTGCCTAAATCAGGGAATTTCTTAGTATGTTTGGTGCATTTGCCCACCACAAATTCTGAAACGAGTATAGATCCTTAGTCTTTAGAAAATACCTGCCCCACCTGGGTGGTGGTGCATGCCTTTAATCCCAGTCTGTTCTACAAAATGAGTTCAAGGACAGCTAGGGCTACACAGAGAAATCCTGTCATGAAAAATAAAACAAAAGAAAGAAACAATATAGCCGAGACTGTTGAACTCACAGAGGTTTGCCCATCTCTGTTAAGTGCTGGGCTTAAAGGTGTGCACTTCACTCCTGGCCTTACTATTTTTTATTGTATGTGTTAGTGTTTGGCCTGCATGTTTGTTTCTGCTCACCACTTGTGTTCCGGTTTCAACCTTCTGAATAGCTGACTGTAGGCCTGTATCTAAAGACCAGACCCAGCTGAATCTTTAGACTTACAGCAAAATCTTGTTCCCTAGACTTTATACTTTTATTGGGCATACCTGATTTTACCATGTCCTTTCCCTGTACTTTCAGTAACCCCATGACAGTTGAAAGAATTAATTTGTAAAGTAGTGCTCCCTGGGTTTCCCCCACAGATAGCAGTCTCTTGGGCAAGGACAGCCCCCCTACTCCTACCATGTACAAATATCGACCAGGTTACAGCAGCAGCAGTACATCAGCCGCCATGCCTCATTCGTCCAGTGCCAAGGTACTCTATATTCTAAGAAGTGGGGTCATAACCCATGCCAGATCTTGAGGAAAGGAGGGGGGACATAAAAACCAAGGGCATTTTACTGATTACTGGTTTTAATGGAATTGAATTTCCTTTATGTGTTTTTCACCAAAAAAGAAACAATGATGAATTCTAGATAAAAACACTAATTAATACAAATCTGATTTTAGAAACCACTTCTGCCAAGTTGGTCTCTGTAAGCCTCATTTCCAGCATCTTTTTTTTTTTAAAGATTTATTTATTACATATACACTGTTCTGCCTACATGCCAGAAGAGGGCACCAGATTGAATTGTAGATGGTTGTGAGCCACCATGTGGTTGCTGGGAATTGAACTCAGGACTCCTTGGAAGAGCAGTCAGTGCTCTTAACATCTGAGCCATCTCTCCAGCCCTCATTTCCAGCATCTTAAAATGAGGTATTTTTTCCAAGTTACCGCTTTGTGTTAAAGGCTGACCATATGTTGTCCAAGTTTGAAATGTACCACTGGCATGTAATTCTGTTCTTCAGTGTCTCTTTGGGCTCTGGTATCTGGCAGCTGTCAAAAGGAGTGCTAAAACTGTTTTACTTTTTCCACAGCTGAGTCGTGGAGATAGCTTGAAGGAACCAACCTCAATTGCAGATAGTAGCCGCCATCCCAGCTACCGCTCGGAGCCCAGCTTGGAGCCAGAGAGCTTCCGGTCTCCCACTTTTGGAAAAAGCTTTCACTTTGATCCGTTGTCCAGTGGCTCACGATCCTCCAGCCTCAAGTCAGCCCAGGGCACCGGCTTTGAGTTGGGCCAGTTGCAGTCCATTCGTTCAGAGGGTACCACCTCCACCTCCTACAAGAGCCTGGCCAATCAGACACGCAATGGAAGTCTGTCTTATGACAGCCTACTCACTCCTTCAGACAGCCCTGATTTTGAGTCAGTACAGGCAGGGCCTGAGCCAGACCCACCTTTAGGCTACACCTCTCCCTTCCTGTCAGCCCGACTGGCCCAGCAACGGGAAGCTGAGAGGCACCCACGTTTGGTGCCAACTGGCCCACCACATCGAGAGCCCTCACCAGTCCGCTACGACAATCTGTCTCGCCACATTGTGGCCTCCCTCCAGGAACGAGAGAAGCTGCTACGACAGTCACCTCCACTTGCAGGCCGTGAGGAAGAACCAGGCTTGGGAGACTCAGGCATTCAGTCAACACCAGGCTCAGGCCATGCCCCTCGTACTAGTTCCTCTTCAGACGATTCAAAGAGATCACCCTTGAGCAAGACTCCACTGGGACGCCCAGCTGTCCCCCGTTTTGGCAAACCAGATGGGCTAAGGGGCCGGGGACTAGGGTCCCCTGAACCAGGCCCAACTGCCTCCTACCTGGGCCGATCAATGTCTTATAGCAGCCAAAAAGTCCCATCTGGTGTCTCTGAGACAGAGGAAGTGGCATTGCAGCCATTACTGACACCCAAGTAAGTATTTTTCTTTTCCTCTTTCCTTCAATGTAATTAGCAGAAGGTACCAAGTCTTTGGCTACACATGATTCTAGGTATAGGTAGACATTGGGGATCTTGAGAACTCTTTCATATTTGATTGCCTTTATGGACAAATCCTCTTAAGAGATTGAAGATTGATAATATGCCCTTAATACTATCTTCCTGGAAGTTTTATTTGACAAAGATTTAAGTATATGAGAGCTGAGGTTAGGAATAAATTGGGGAGAAAGAATCAGTTTTATTTTAAGCATGCCAGTAAAGTAACAGGGACTGGATTGTTAGGTAAGGAAATATGTGTAAAAGCTCCCCCACCCCATATTAGACCCTGTTTGTGTGTGCTTATGTTGTGTGCATTGTGCATCTTTTCCTGATGTCTGTTTTCTTTTTCCCCCAGAGATGAAGTACAGCTCAAGACCACCTACAGCAAATCCAATGGGCAGCCCAAGAGTATAGGCTCAGCTTCCCCTGGCCCAGGGCAGCCACCTCTCAGTAGTCCCACAAGGGGAGGAGTCAAGAAGGTGTCAGGGGTGGGTGGTACCACTTATGAGATTTCTGTGTGAATCTTGGCACCTCCCCTCCCCCACACCTCTGCACCTACACCAAAGGGCCTCAGGTGGCCACCTTCTTTCCCTCAAGGGGCTCCCTTACTTTGCATGGACATTTTTAAACCACCGATTCCAAGAGGATGAGGCTTGTTTTACAAAATGCCATGGGGTTGAGGAGAGTTGGGGCCCTGAGACAGGGGTGGCAACCCCTCCCCCCTTTGATCTTTTATGACCTTCCCTTCTTTGATCCCTGGACCAGACTCAGTGGACATTTGTGCAATTGCTCGCCCTGGAGGGAACCAGATCATTTTTAAACCAGAAATAATTTTTTTTATTATTGTTACGGATTCTATTTTTTTCCTCTTCTCCGTTACCAGGTGTGTGTGTACATATATATATATATTATAAATATCAAAGAAATTATATATCTATCCTGGGATGGGAAAACAAGGGAGGAATATACAGATATATATAAGGAGGGGGATTTTATTCTTCCCTTTCCTTAGACCAGCAGGAAAAGAGACATTAAAGTCTTCCTTTTCCCCATGGTTCCCTCTCTTTTGTCCCAGTCATCAACTAAGGAAATAGCACCCTCTGCTGGTGCTAAGTGATTAGGAAAGAAACCTCGGTAAGTCTAGGGTTCTTGGTCGGATAAAGGAACTTGCAGAGTTTTCTAGGCTCATTGACATCTTTTTCCCAGGAAAGGGGGTCACAGTTCCATGATGGTGATGGGAGATCAGGAAAAGAGCTTGACCTACTTTACAAAACATCAGGCAACATCCCTCCCCCCATTCTTGGGAGGTAGGGATGTGGTGGGCTTAGTGGGCCTCTTTAATGCTTCCCTATTACAGTTAAAATGATCTTAAAAATCCAAGGCCAGAGGAGAAGAATCCAAAAAGCAATATTTTTCATCATATGCCAAAAATGGGATAGAGAGAAGGAGTGGCCTAGGCCCCTCCAATTGTCCCCTGGGGTTTACCCCTTAGCCCACCTCAATATGGTGCTGGGTAGAGGGGGTAGCTGGATTCTAACCTTTAAACAGGGAAGACCCCAGCCTCTATACAGAGACCCTTTAATTTTTTATTCTGATTAGCCATTTTAAACCAACAAGGAATAAAATAAATCCTGATCTAACCAGCTCCCCCTGACTTGTGTTTTATCTGGTTAAGGCAAGATGAATGGTCTTATGGGAAGTCCAGAGGAAAGCCTCATTCTCTGGTCTGCTTTCATTCTGGCTATCACCTGCTGGGTGAGAGAAACCTAACTTTTCATAACAAAAACTTCAATCTTAGAGAACTGGTGTCATTCCTTAATTTCCTTTTTTTTTTTTTTCTCTCGAGACAGGGTTTTCTCTGTATTACTTTGGAGGTTGTCCTGGAACTCGCTCTGTAGACCAGACTGGCCTCGAACAAGATCAAGAGATCTGCCTCCATAGTGCTGGGAATAAAGATGTGCGCCACCACCGCCCAGCCTTTAATTTCCTCTTTAGAAAGTAAAATAGGGTGCTGGAGAGATGACTTAACAGTTAAAAGCACTGGCTGCTGTTCCAGAGGACCCAGGTTCAATTCCTAGTACCCACATAGCAGTTCTCAACTGTCTCCAACTCCAAGGTCTGACACTCTCACACAGACATACATGCAGGCAAAACACCAATGCACATAAAGTAAAGTAACTATTTTTTAAAAGTGAAATCAAAAGCCAAGCATGGGGTGGAGACTAGTGGGTCTCTTGAGCTTATATTCCTCATTGGCTGCCTGCCAGGTTCACATGGTGAGACGCTGCTCCAAAAAACAAACCCAAAACTTTGTTTTTCCCAACCAAATCCATTTTTTAAACTAAAGAATAAGGGACGTGTTCTATTTCTTGCCAGAGATTCATTTAAAAAACACAGGGAAAAAAAAGAGAAGGGAAAAGATAAACTTGTATAGCATACACGAGGCTTGGGGTCAGTCCCCAGAAAAAAGGGTGGGAGCATAATGAGACAAACACCAGTTTTGTTTTTTTTTCCTCCTGCTAAAATATACTGGTAATGGTGGTTTTGTTTTTTAATAGTCCCTCTTATTTTTTAACAAAGGCATAAACCTTAATTTGGTTAGCTTTCCTGGCGGGCTGAAGATCATCCAGGCACTTGGCTGTGAACATTATCGGCAAAATATTAGCAAACGTACTTTTTGTTTTTGTTTTTTTGAGACAGGGTTTCTCTGTGGCTTTGGAGGCTGTTCTGGAACTCACTCTGTAGACCAGGCTGGTCTTGAATTCACAGAGATCCACCTGCCTCTGCCTCCCGAGTGCTAGGATTAAAGGCGTGGGCCACCAATGCCCAGCTGTAAAGTTGCTTTTTGACTATGTTCTCTGCTCTAACTTTGATTTCCTGGCCTAAGGAAATGATGTGATGGCAAGATCTAAAATCTTAGCAGTGCCTTGTCTTAAACTGCCTCATACATAATGACATTTGCCTCTTAAAAAGGTAGCCATACTAGCCAGTCTGTTAAAGACACCTTTTTTTTTGTTGTTAAAAAAAAAAAAAAAGACCCTAACAATGAAGTCCTGAAATTACACAAAAGGGGAGGGACAAACAAACAAACAAAAAACAGCTTATTGTGAAAAGGGATGTCTATGAAAAAGCCAACTGGACTAAACCATAAAAAAGCACAACCCTTCTCTAAAAGTATTAGTCACAAGCACAGCAGGGGCTGGTCTCTGTCTAGCTGTTGGATACCCCAAGGCAATGCCTGGAAGACAGTTTTTGTCAGCAGGTTCAATGTAACAGGAAAGCCATCCTTGGCAGAGTTCAGTAGTCCTGTTAGCGAAGGCTGCTGCTGCTGCTGGCCTGGGAGCTTCCCATACCTGGGTGGTCTGGACTATGTCGGTTCTGGAGGAGACAAAAGGAATAAGAACATTTAGAAACTGAAAGATGACCTTGTTAGACATGGTACATGCCTTTAATCCCAGCACTCTGGAGAGAGGCAGAGGCAAATAGATCTTCTGAGGTAGAAGCCAGCCTAGTCTATACAGTGAATTCTAGGCCAGCCAAAGCTGTATCTCAAGACCTTGTCTCAAAACTTCAAAAAAAGTAATATAGGATGAGCCTGCTAACATAGACTTGTGACCTCAGTTGCTTTGGAGGCAGAGTTAGGAGGGTTGCAAATTCAAGGCCTGCCTGGGCAGCTCAGTCAAACCGTCTCAAAAATTGTCAATAAACAAGCAAAAGGAGACTGAATATGGCTCAATGGTAAGGCACTACCTCAAAGGGAAAAAGTCAAAGAACTAGCCTTGGCCAGCGTTGTAAAAGAAAAATGTTTGCCCTGGGTTTTCTTTTTTTCAAGATTTATTTATCACGCATACAGTGTTCTGCCTACATGCCAGAAGAGAGCACCAGATTAAATTGTAGATGGTTGTGAGCCACCATGTGGTTGCTGGGAATTGAACTCAGGACCTCTGGAAGAGCAGTCAGTGCTCTTAACCTCTGAGCCATCTCTCCAGCCCCCTGCCCTGGGTTTTCAATCTTGGGTCCAACTTGAAGGCAAAGGGTTCTATTTAAGAAGGGTGAGATGGGGGCTGGAGAGACGGCTCTGGTTCTCAGCAAGTACTGTCTTGTAGAAAACCCCAGTTGAGTTCCCAGCACCACCACAGAGTGTTAGTGACTCAGCTCCAGGGCTGAAGTCCTCCCTCTTCTAGTCGATATGGGCACTGCACTAGTGTAGGGAAACAAATATACACGTAAATTAAAACAAAAACCCTCTACCTTCTTTTTGTTTTTGTTTTGTTTTGTTTTTCGAGACAGGGTTTCTCTGTATTGTTTTGGAGACTGTCCTGAACTAGCTCTGTAGACCAGGCTGGCCTCGAACTCACAGAGATCCGCCTGCCTCTGCCTCCCAAGTGCTGGGATTAAAGGCGTGCGCCACCAACGCCCGGCTTTACCTTCTTCTTTTTCTTCTCTTTCTTCTTCCTTTTCCGTTCAGGATCCTCTTCTTTTTTCTTTTTCTTCTTTTTGTGATCTGAATCAGATGGCGTTTCTGTGGAAGACATTAAGTTTGATGTTGAGCTTAAGATCTACTGCTATGAACTCTTAAGGCTGCAGGAAAACCTAACACCAGGGGGACTGCTTATTTTTTCTGTGTGTCCAGAAAGGATATAGAGGTGCTGGCAGAGCAGCTGTGCCAAGTCACTGCTTGTCCAAGACGTGTCAATACATGAATTTCTTCTCGGAGAAATCTGGGAGTCCAGAGGAACTAAGCTTAACTGAAGGCCATGCAGACTTGGGCCAGGTCTTGGTAGTCTGAACAAAAGTGCTTACCTGGGGGAACAGGATCCTGGGTACGGCTCTGTTTATGTTTGTGCTTATTCTTCTTCTTGGGAGGCTGAATATGCATCAGACGACACTGCTCTGGCAACTGAGGGTACCAAAGGAAGGTTCAGGTGAGCAGAGAGAGCAACTCCCCGCTCCCAGTCTTGGAGACAAAACTACCTCCATGCCTCTGAGGCCTCCCCACTTGTTTTCTTCCTCCCCAAGAAGGGACTTACCGGGCCAGTATGGAGGCGGAAACCAGACAGCATGGTCCCTGTGATTGGATTAAAAGAGCTACTGAGAATAGGAGGCTTCTCAATGAGGGAGCGGAGGCTGCTGTTGTCATGGGAGCCAGGGAGATCAATCATCCCTGGCAGGTCAGGCAGGAAGTTACTTAGCTTCTCCTTCACTTTCTTTCCACAGAACTTATTATAGGCCTGTTCCAGGTTGTAGTGTGTGATTAAATTGGTGCTGCCTGTCAGCTCTGTGCTGCCTAGAAAACAACAATAATGAAGTTATTCCAAAAGCAGATGATAATTTTTTGTCACTAACCCAGAAGGAATTGAAGGAAAAAACAATTTTTGGGTTTTCTTTATCTGTATGTTTATTTGCCTACATATACACATGTGTACGGTGTGTGTGTGGTGCCTGCAGACATCAGAAGAGGGGGTTAAATCCCCTAGAACTGGAGTTACAGATGGTTGTGAGCTGCCCTAGGAACTGAACCTGGGTCAAAGGTAGACCATACTTCTGTTATCTCCTAACTCTCCAGCCCCATGAAGTTATTCTATTAAAAAAACAAAACTGCAGGGTGGTGGTGGCGCACGCCTTTAATCCTAGCACTCAGGAAGCAGAGGCAGGCGGATCTCAGTGAGTTGGAAGCCCGCCTGGTCTACCGAGCAAGTTCCAGGACAGGCTCCAAAGCAATACAGAGAAACCCTGTCTTGGAAAAGTTACCACAGTAACTCTTGTAATTGTGAGAAAGCACTTAATTGGAAGCTTGCTTACAGTTTCAGAGGCTTAATTCATTGTCACCATGTTGGGTAGCACACTGGCAGCATAGTGCTGGAGGGGTTGAAAGCTACCTACTGATCCACAGGCAGAAAGACAGCCTAGACCTGACATGGGCCTTTGAAACCTCAAAGCCCACACTTCCTCCAACAAGGCCACAACCTCCTAATCCTTCTATTTAAGGAGTTCCACTCTCGGGTGACAATAAACATTCAAATAAATGAGCCCATGGGTGCTATTCTTATTCAAACCACAATAATAGGATTCTAGCACTCAAAAAGTTTCAGATTTTGGAGCATTCCAGAATTCACATTTTTGTATTTGGGATTTGTAACTAGTAAAATCCACGCAAATATTCTGAAAAGCTGCAAAATTTGAAAAGTTTTAGATAACAGACACTAACTCTGAGATAATAGACAGGTTGTGGTGGTGTATACCTGTAATGCCAGCACTCAGAAGGCTGAGGCAGGACAGTTGCATTCAAGGCCAGCTTGGACTATATAGTGAGATCCTGCCTCAAACACCCCCAACTCAGTAACACATAATAAACACAAAATACTATACTATGGGCTAGAGGAATGGAAATGGAATGAAGCAAAGTAGGGCAGATAGAGACTGAAAACAACAAAACAAAACCAGACTAACGAGAATAACTTACATGACGCTGAATCATGTATTATTCCACTTTGTACAAAATGTCTCAGAAACATTTCTGCCTGGATCAGGATGAGTGCCACCATGCTTAGCATTCTTGTTTGTTTGTTTTCAATAGGAAGAAAGACTAGTCACCATAGGAAAACAGTAGATTTTTGTGGTTATGACTACCTTGTGACCAACATGTTTACTCTTTATGATACCAAGGACTACCCAGAAAGAACTACTCAATATGAGCAACTAGGTGTCCTCTCTGCCGTTGTTTCCTTTTATCTAGGTAATGGGATGATAGCTTTGCATTTCATTATTTTTAAAAAATTTATTTTATGTGTATTGGCATCTCCTGGAACAGGAGTTACAGACAGTTGTAAGCTGCAATGTGGATACTGAGAACTGAACCCCATCCTCTGGAAGAGCAGCCAGTGCTCTTAACCACTGGTCTCTCTCGCCAGCCTTGCATTTAACGTACAAGACTCTACCAATATATTTAGTGGCTGGCTTTTTTTTTTTTAAAGAATAGAAATATGCTAAAATGAGGACCAAATAGAATATTTAACTTACAACCTCACTGATAATTATGACAAAATACAGATAAAGTGGCTTGTTTATGATCATTTACTTGAGAAAGTTCGGATTCTGAACTGTGAGTCCTTGAGGATCGAGATGGTACTTTATTTACATGACGAGTCAGTGCCCAGGTTATACACTAAATGTTTCTGAAATAAATAAGCATCTTTCTTCTGGTCTAGGTCTTATTCCACCTTTTCCATCTTTTCATTGTCCAATGACTCAGAAGAGTGGTGTGCAACAGCTGGATCCTTAGCATTACAATGCCTCCTAACTGGCACTGCCTTCTGCTTGCCAGGGCTTCTTCCAGATGGTTATGTATAAGGCTCAGTTGAGAGGTACTTGGTGCTTTTCACAATTTATAGAAAAGGAGTTCAAACTGATCAAAGTGGCATATAGCAGTAATCCCAGCACTGAGGAGGCGGAGGCAGGAAGATCATGAGCTCATGTTCATCCTTGGCTACATGAATTGGAGGCCACCCTGGGTGACATGAGACTGCATCAAAGGAGGAAAAATTAAGGAAGTAAGTATCAGGGGGCTGGTTAGACGGCCCAGCAGATGACCCAGGTTCCATCCCCAGGACCCACAGGGCAGCTTACAGCCATTTGTATGTAACTCCTGTTCCAGGGAATCTGATGCCCTCCTCTCTGCACACACATGGTCACAAATACACATGCAGGAAAACATTCATACATATAAAATAAATGCTAGGGGCTGGAGAGATGGCTCTGAGGTTAAAACCACCAGCAGTTTTTCCAGAAGTCTTGAGTTCAATTCCCGGCAACCACATGGTGGCTCACAACCATCTATAATGAGATTCTGGAATGCAGGAATATTTCAGAGCACAGTATATATAATAAGTAAATAAATCTTTAAATAAATAAAATAAACACCAAAAAATACAGAAATACGAAGTTGGGCAGTGGTGATCTATGCCTTTAATCCCAGTACTTGGGAGGCAGAGGCAAGTGGATCTTTGTGAGCTTGAGGCTAGCCTGGTCTACACAGCAAGTGCCAGGACAGCTTCCAAAAGCTACATAGAGAAACCTTGTCTTGAAAAACAAAACAAAACAAACCCAGAAATAGGAGGTTAACTTCTATTTAAACTGCTAGTTCACTGATAATTATTTATAAAACCCCTTCAGAAGCCATGACTTCTGAAAACGAATCTTGAAATGTCAATACCATGTAAACTCATTTCTTTCCCTTTCTTGAAATTCTAAATCCTGTTCACATCACTATAGCCTCTTTATTCCAATTGGAACTCACATTCTGTAATTATAGAAAACAATACTTCTTAGTTAAAACAAGATAAGAAAACAGTAGTAGTGTGCTTGTGTAGCAATGTGGAAGGCCTTGGATGTGATTCTAGGTACTGGGTGTTTGGGGAGAGGCAAAGAAACTGCTACTTAAATCCCCATGATAAAAGCCACTCAAGTCACTCGGTGGTGGCTCATGCTTTTAATTGTAATTTTAGCACTTGGGAGGCTGAAAATAAGTTCCAGGACAGGGGAGGCAGAGGCAGGCGGATCTCTGTGAGTTCGAGGCCAGCCTGGTCTACAGAGTGAGTTCCAGGACAGCCTCCAAAACAATACAGAGAAACCCTGTCTCGAAAAACAAAACAAAAAAAAACAAACAAAACAAAAAAAAACAAACAAACAAAAAAAAAAGTTCCAGGACAGCCAGGGCTACACAGAGAAACCCTGTCTTGAAAAACGAACAACAAAAAATCATGGTACTTGAGCCTAATACTTTGTTTGTTTTTCCAGACAGGGTTTCTCTGTGTAGCCTTGGATGTCCTGAAACTCACTCTGTACACCAGGCTGGCCTCAAACACTCAGAAATCGCCTGCCTCTGCCTCCCAAGTCTAATTTTTTTAAATTATTATATTTTTAGATTTACTTTACTTTGTATGTATGCGTGCTTTCCCTGAATGTATGTCTGTTGGCCATATGCATGCATGCATGATGCCTACAGAAGTGGTGAGCTCCTGAGTGGGTGCTGTGAATCGTGCCCTAGTCCTCTGCAAGAACAAGTGCTCTTAACCGCCGAGTCAACTCTCCACCCCTGAGCCTAATGTGTTTTAAAAAATGATTTTTAAAAATGTTTTTGAGATGGGGCTGGAGAGATGGCTCAGTGGTTAAGAGCACTGACTGTTCTTCCAGAGGTCCTGAGCAACCACATGGTGGCTCACAACCACCTTGAATGAGATATAGTACCCTCTGCTGGCCTGCAGGCAGAAGGCTATATACACAATAACTTTAAAAAAAATGTTTTTGAGACAGTCTCTCTCTTTCTAGTGTTGGATGACTTGTAACTCCCTATGTAGACCTAGTTGGCTTTCAACTCAGAGAGACCCTCCTGTCTCTGCCTCCCAAGAGCTGGGATTAAAGGTGTGAACTCAGCCTGAAAGATTTATTTTTACCTCATTTGTCTGTATATGTGTTTGTGATATGTGAATGCCTTCTACATATTATTTGAGTGCTTGTGGAGGTAGAGGGTGTTGGGTTCCCTGAAGCTGGAGTTATGGGTAATTGTGAGACTCCCATTGTAGGTTCTGGGTACCAAGTTGGGGTCCTCTGGAAGAACCAATTGCTCTTAACCTTGTAACTCTGGAGCCGTCTCTCCAGCTTCCCTGGCCATTTTTGAGATAGGTCTCATGTAGCCAAGACTGGCCTTGAACTTTTGATGCTGCCAAGGATACTTGGACTCCTGATCTTCCTGCCTACACTTCCCAAGAGCTGAGATTACATGTACCACCATGTCTGATTATCAAGTATGGGGGACTGAATACAGGACTTCATGCTTACTAAGCATGTACTCTACCAACTGAGTTACACCCCCAGCTTTCATATATATATATATATTTGTTTTTTGTTTTTTTGAGACAGGGTTTCTCTGTATTGTTTTGGAGGCTGTCCTGGAACTCACTTGGTAGACCAGGCTGGTCTCGAACTCATAGTGATCCGCCTGTCTCTGCCTCCCGAGTGCTGGGATTAAAGGCGTGCCCTATTCATATTTTTATGCCAACTTTGCTTTGGAGCCCAATCAACCACTATTGTACTACTCTTCCATGCAAAAATTTTCTTTTCTTTTTTTCCTTCCTTCCTCCTCCTCCTCTCCGCCTCTTCTTTTTTAAGGCTTTTTGAGACAAGGTCTCTCTGTGTAACAGCCCTAGCTGTCCTGGAACTCACTCTGTAGACCAAGTTGGCCTCAAACCCACAATCTGTCTGTCTCTGCCTTCCAAGTACTGGGATTAGAGGAATACACCACCTCTGCCCAGCTGACAGCCTATTCTTGTTGTCGTTTTGGCTAACAACACATTCTGAAAACCATCAGTTCTTAACATTTTCCCTAAGATGTTTGAAGCAAGACTACAAAGTAATAAGATTGACACCAACAAAAAAAAAACAAAAACAGAAGCACAGCCAGGCATTGGTGGCACACGCTTTTAATACCAGCACTCAGGCAGAGGCAGGTGGATCTCTGTGAGTTTGAGGCCAGCCTGGTCTACAGATGGAGTTCCAGAACAGGCTCCAAAGCCACAGAGAAATGTGTCTCAAAAAACAAAAACAAAAACAAAAAAAAAAAAAAAGAAAGAAAAAAAAAAACAAAAGCAAAAAAAAAAAAACCAAACCAATTACAACCCTTAAACCATGTATTTTGAATCTCAGATAAAAATAAGCTACCTAAAGGCCAGGCTTAGTAATCTCCACTTCTCACACCATTCCTCCCTCCATTCCTATATACCCAGCATTTGCCTAGAACAGAAATCAGCATGTGCAACTGATTCACACAAACAGTACAATTAGAACATGTAATGCAAAAGATAAAGAGAGCTGGGCACGGTGGCACACACCTGGAGGCAGAGCCAGGTGGATCTCCGAGTTCAAGATCAGTCAGGTCTACAGTGAATTCCAGGAAAGCCAGAGCTACATAGTGAGACCCTGTCTCAAAATCAAAACAACTAAAATAAAACTGTTGGAAGACACCTATCACTAAAGCAATTTCTTTCTTTTCTTTTCTTTTCTTTTTTTTGAGACAGGGTTTCTCTGTATTGTTTTGGAGGCTGTCCTGGAACTCGCTCTGTAGACCAGACTGGTGAACTCACAGAGATCCGCCCTGCCTCTGCCTCCAGAGTGCTGAGATTAAAGGCATGTGCCACCAACACCCAGCTTGCAATTTCTTAATTTCTTTATGCTTGTTTCTCAATTATAAAATACAGACAATACCCATCTTAAAGGGCTACAATAAGTATTACATATTGTTACACACCGATGTGAAATTCAAATTATTTTCCAAATAGCTACTGGAATGAACTGAGGACCTTTTTTGAAGCAGGATCTCATGTCACCTAGGCTGGGCTTGCACTCCAGATCTTCCTGCCTTCAACTCCTGAGTGCTGGTGTGTAGTACCACAAATTCCTAAGACTTAAAATGTCCAGAACACCTCTTGATTTTGAGGCCTTCAAACTTTTTCTTTCCACAACTTCCAACTCTCAGACTATCCTACCCTCTGTACAACACCCCCCCCCCAGATCTTCTCTCTTTTTGTATTTCTTTATTTCTGTAGGCTCTGCCTCTAACATGTATCCTGTATCCATTCACTTCTCCACAGCTAAGATTTGGTCCAAACCATTAAACACCCTATATTGCCTTAAAGGCCTTTGCCTATCTCCCATCACTACTGGATTTGTTTTACTCGAGTCCAATCTGTCTTTTGCCCCTTAGATATGCCAAGCTTTCCCCCCAGTCTCCTGATCGATCAAGTCTCTGGTATCTGAAAGTATCTCTTTTCTGTTCACGGATAGCTTTGTTTACTCTTGAAAACTACCTACTCAGAGAGAATCTGTGAAAACACCGCCTCATGGCAGTCAAGAGTCCTACCACTGAGCCACGCGTCTCCAATTTCCAAACAACTGTATGAATGAAAGGATTGGTTCAATTTTAATATTTTCTTTGAACATGTTAACCTCCGAGTCCCTGACGAGGGTGGCAACTGACTATATACCCGACAGACTTTAAAGTCTTAGCGTCTCCACAAATGTTAAATCAGGTCTCCCGAGTTCCAAACAATGGCTCACGTTTTTATAGAGTCACAAACGGCGGTCCGAGAACCCGATCAGAACTTCTCGCCAGAAGTAGTCCCAGATAGTCACACCCACCCCAAATCCATCCCATGAAACCAAGCTATCTCTTAGGGTTACGAATCGCCCAAGAGCTTCTGACTCTTGAGCTGCCCCCTGGCCTCGCGTCGCCCGTTACTTCGCACCTCGCACAGCAGGCTGAGAGCCACACCTAATCTAGTATCTGATTGGCTGCCTCTGGCCCCACTCCTCACCCGGCAATTCCCGCATAAGGTAGAAGGGGCCGCTTCCAGCAGTCGATTTGTCTGCGCCCGCGGTGGCCGAGGTCGCAGTCGGGGGTGGGGCCGTGCCTGGACCACCTCCCGGAGGAGGCGGAGGGGGCGGGGGCGGCTTTCCAGGCCCGAAACCCAGGGCGCTCGGGGGTGGTTGGGGGTCAGCTTGAGCTCCAAACAGCGCCGTGAAATTCTCCATAGCACTCTCGGCTCCAGCATTACCCGGGATCTGGCGTTAGTGACTTTCATTGGACAGTACTTTCACAGGGTACCACCCTCGTCCTCCAAGAGTTTCCCGTCATTGGATGCATTAGACCCCGCCTACCACCTTCCGGTAATTACTTCCGTCGCCCTAAGCGACAGTTCGGGAAGTAGTTCGCCGCCTTGCAGCCAATAAAATGACTCAGGTAGAAAAGCGACAACTCTGTGGACCAATAGACTGTCTAACTCATTTTCTCATCTATCGTAGCCCCCAATAAGACATCTACATCCGGGTCCGTAGGCGTTGCATCTGATAGTTTGGCCCAGTAGAAGCCTCGCTGGTCGGGGGCCGAACGGAGCCTGCCAGAGACCAGGCCGGGAAGATGGCTGTTCTCGCGCCTCTGATTGCTCTGGTGTACTCGGTGCCGCGGCTTTCGCGATGGCTGGCTCGACCTTACTGCCTTCTGTCTGCCCTGCTCTCCGCTGCTTTTCTCCTTGTGAGGAAGCTGCCGCCGATTTGCAACGGTCTCCCCACGCAGCGCGAAGATGGCAACCCTTGTGACTTTGACTGGGTGAGCGCCCCCTGCCTCAGCTCTCGACCTTGAGCATCCCTGCCTCTGCAGGTGCATCTGGAAGTATGGGGGGAGATTTCGGGACGCAACCGTCTAACAGACTGAATGGAGATCCTAGACCGTTACTAGTCTTAACCTCCTTGTTTAAGATGGAGAAGCAGATTCCAGGGTTTCCTTCACACATGAACAGTCTTCTACGGTGATGCCAAACTTCCTGGAGCGCCGGTGAGGAAGGCCGGCAAGCCAGTAGTAGAAATACCACTCTTAAGCATTTATCTATTTATTTGACAGATAGATCGCAGTGTAGTTATTATTTATTTATTTGGCAAATTGATCTCGGTGTTGTTAGGCGGCTTTCCCAAGGTCACACAGCATTCAGAAAAGGCTATCTAATCTTGTTCAACTCTGATTGGTCGGCCGACTTAGGTCGCTAACTCAACAAAATGACTTAGGTGGAAAAGCAACCACACGACTACCCTGGCCACCGTAATTGCACATACTGTCATCCTCGGGGGGGGGGGATAGAAAAACAGATTACAAAAACACGAGGAGCGCTCGGGGAGCCTCTCATCGTTTGAGAAGCAATAATTTCAGAACAATTAACATTTGCTGTGAAGGTTGTGGACATAGAGCTAGTATTCCTCCCCTATTTAAATATTTATGTTAAAACAGCAATGATCCTGGGTCTAGAGTGATGGCTCAGTGGATAAGACCACTAGCTGTTCTTCCAGAGGTCCTGAGTTCAAGTTCCAGCAACCACATGATGGCTCACAACCATCTGTAGTGAGATCTGGTGCCCTCTTCTGGCCCGCAGGGATACATGTAGACGGAACACAAATTGCAATGACCCAGACTTAAGGACTGAAGGTATTACTGTAACCTTGGGTATGCCTCATTTCTTTCCTCAGACATTTCTGGGACTCTCAAACAAGATTACTTACTTTGTTTACATTAAAGATACTATACTTTCGCAGGATTTGTATTGTGCCTCTTTAATCCCAGCACTCTGGAGACAGAGGCAGGTGGATCTCTGTGAGTTTGATGTAAGCCCTCCTGGTCTATATAACACATTACAGGTCAGTCAAGACTACATAGTGAGATCCTATCTCAGAAGGACACCACACCAGATACCCTACTTTCTCCATTCCTGTGCTCTAGAGTTGTACCTTATAAATTGTAAACTGGGTGATGGTGGTGCAAATATTTTAATCCCAGCACTTGGGAGGCAGAGGCAGGTGGATCTCTGAGTTCGAGGCCAGACTGATCTACACATTGAGTTCCAGGACAACCAGGGATACATAGTGAAACCCTGTCTCAAAAAAACAAGAAAAAGCCAGGTGGTGGTGGTGCACGCATGCCTTTAATCCCAGCACTTGGGAGGCAGAAACAGGTGAATCTCTGTGAGTTCAAGGCCAGCCTGGTCTACAAGAGCTAGTTCCAGGACAGGCTCCAAAGCCACAGAGAAACACTGTCTTGAAACCCCCCACCACCAAAACAAACTAAATAAATAAAAAATAAAGACAAAACTATATAGTAAGATCCTTCCTCAAAACCAAATGACAGAAAAGAACCCAGCACTTGAGAGGCTGAGGTGGGAGGAGCATGGTGAGTTTGAAACCTGCCTGGACTACACAGTGAGACGGAGGAAAGAACTGGAAGTTAGCCCATAACCTCCACATGTGTGCTGTGCCACTTGCATGGGGGTACACACACAAAGTGAGTAAATGTTATTAAAAAAGAAAGCCAGTGGGACATGGTGATGTGCCATTGTAGTCCTCTAGAGGCTGGGGCAGGAGAAATGCCTGGGCAAGAGAGTGAGGGGAGGTGTCCAGGAGAGAAGGGGAGGAAGGGAGGAAAGAGAAAGAAGAGAAAAGCTAACGGTCAGGGATTTGCCGAAAGATACCATTCAGTTGCCAGGAGGAGACTCTCACCCTGGCTCTTTTGACTTGTTGATCTCACTGCACCTAGCCAGCTCCAGCTCTTTCTCTATTACAACCCACGCTGGGTCTCTTGTTTTGCCCTCTACCCCACCAGCTTCATTCATTGCCGTCTCTGATTGTCTTCCAGAGAGAAGTGGAGATCCTGATGTTCCTCAGTGCCATTGTGATGATGAAGAACCGCAGATCCAGTAAGCTCACCTGCTTTGTTTGCTCTGGCTGGGCTAGGCCTCACGCCCCGAGAAGCTCCTTTTTCGAGTTATTGGAGGAGCATGCTTAATGAACTAGTTCCACATTTCAGGCCAGGGGCTGGTTTGACCTTGGACTTCTGCACCCCCTCCCTCCTGTTCCCATTTCCAAGTACCCCAGGAAGAGGGCAAAGAGTGGGAACTTTCAGCCCAGCCTGACTGTGGTATCTCTGTGTTCCAGTCACCGTGGAGCAACATGTAGGCAACATCTTCATGTTTAGTAAAGTGGCCAATGCGATTCTTTTCTTCCGCCTGGATATTCGAATGGGTCTACTGTACCTCACACTCTGCATAGGTAAAGAAATGGCTTTTATTACATTACAGTTCTATAATTAATAATTTGGAATAGTAAAGTTTTTTGATAAAGGCTTGATTTTTTAAGGACCAGATTCCAATCTTTATCTTATACCTAATGACTTGTGTTTGCAGCTCTAATTTATTTATTCTTATTTTTATGTGAATTGGTGTTTTGCCTGCATGTATGTGTGTGTGAGGGTGTCAGGTCTTGGAGTTATAGATAGTTGTTAGCTGTTATATGGGTGGCGAGAACCGAGCTCTGGTCCTCTGGAAGAATAGTCACACTCTTAACCGCTAAGCCATCTCTCCAGCCCATATTTGTAGCTCTTAATTATATGTAGTTGGTAGGTATTTACTTAGACAGTATTTTAAGAGGAATATGTGCTGGTGATCCCTGTACACATGTGCATTCTTTGATGTCTGAAATTCCTGAGTGGATTTGCAAGTAAAGACGCTATATGTTATCTCTGACGTCTTTTCTCTGTGTCTAGTGTTCCTGATGACCTGCAAGCCCCCCCTATACATGGGTCCTATATGTTATCTCTGACGTCTTTTCTCTGTGTCTAGTGTTCCTGATGACCTGCAAGCCCCCCCTATACATGGGTCCTGAGTACATCAAGTACTTCAGTGATAAAACCATTGAAGTGAGTGCTCTGCTTTCTGTTTCTTGGGCCCTGCTTTGTGGTTTTGTGCTCTTCATTCATAAAGATGGTGCCTCAGGAGGGAAGTTGGCAGCTGGGGTTGGTAGTGCATACTTGTTACCCTGGTATTTGAGAGACTGGGATAGGATTGCTACAAGAATTTCCTTTTTTTCTTTCCAGTTGTTTGCTTGTTGGTTTTGTTTTTCAAGACAAGATTTCTCTGTGTAGTCTTGATAATCTTGAAACTGCCTCCATAGACCAGACTGGCCTAGAAAGAAGAGATCCACTTGCCTCTGCCTCTTAGGAGTTGCTATTAAAGGTGTATGCCACCATCACCTAGTGGACTGATGTATATGTGAGGCCAGTGTGGGCTACGTAGTGAGTTCCAGGGTAGCCCCAGCTACATAGTGAGATTCCGTCTCAGAAGAAAGACTGGTAGGCTGATGAGATGGCTCATCGGGGGTTTGCCACATGAGTCCTGCCGCCCTGAACTTGATAGAAGCACAGACTTGTCCTCTGACTTCCATATGTGCACCATGGCGTATACACAATAATAATAAACTTACAAAAAAAAATTAGTGGGTAAAATGAAGGTCCTTGGTGCCAACCCTCAGTCTTTAGTCTGACTTAAGTGGGCTGTGGCACATGTGCCTGTACCCACACAATAACTGCAATTAAAAACTTTAGGTTGGCCAGGCGGTGGTGGCGCACACCTTTAATCCCAGCACTCGGGAGGCAGAAGCAGGCAGATCTCTGTGAGTTTGAGGCCAGTGTGGTATACAGAGTGAGTTCCAGGACAGGCTCCAAAGCTACACAGAGAAACTCTGTCTTAAAAAAACTTAAAAAGAAAAAAAAAAGAAAAAGTTAATTAAAAATTGGTCACCAGGTGGTGGTAGTGGTGGTACACACCTTTAATCCCAGCACTCTGGAGGCAGAAGCAGGGGTATCTCTGTGAGTTCGAGGTCAGCCTGGTCTACAGGCTAGTTCCAGGATAGGGCAGTTTCCCAGAGAAACCCTGTCTCAGAAAAGAAAAACAGTTGATCATTTTGCTTATGGTAGAGCATTTTGCCTCCCATGCAAGAGGCACTGGATTTAATCTTTGGTACCAACCAACAAACCCGAATAGGCTGTCAGGGCACTGGTTCATTGTGGGGAAGGAAGCCCAGGATAAGGAGTTAATCACAGGTCTTGCCAGGCAGCGGTGGCATGCGCCTTTAGTGCCAGCACTTGGGAGGCAGAGGCAGGTGGATCTCTGTGAGTTCGAGACCAGTCTGGCCAGTCAGGACAGGCTCCAAAGCCACAGAGAAACCCTGTCTGGAAAAACGGAAAAAAAAGAAGGAGTTAATTTCAGCCTAATCTCTCTCCCCTTTGTGCGGTAGGAAGAACTGGAGCGGGACAAGAGGGTCACTTGGATTGTGGAGTTCTTTGCCAACTGGTCTAATGATTGTCAGTCATTTGCTCCCATCTATGCTGACCTGTCCCTCAAGTAAGTATTCGGAGGGGGGTGGGGACGGACTACGGGACGGGACTGGAGAGATGGCTTATGGGTTAAGAGCACTGGCTGCTCTTCCAGAGGTCCTGGGTTCAATTCCCAGCACCCACATGGCAGCTCACAACTGTCTGTAACTCTAAGATCTGACAACCTCACAGAGACACAACATGCAGCAAAACACCAATGCACATAAAATAAAAAATAAATATAAAAAAATTCTAAAGGTAAATATGTAAAATGCTGTGACTTCCTTCCTTTGGCCTAACTTGCATATCCAAAGTCGTTTCTCCCTTTCTTGCTTATGTATCTATATTTCCAGTTCCCTTGATCTATCCCTATATTTTGCAGTGTGTTAAATAATATTGTTTTTGCAGGTACAACTGTACAGGGCTGAATTTCGGGAAAGTAGATGTTGGACGCTATACTGATGTTGGCACACGGTATGTGGATGTTGGGCAGAGGGTCTGAGCTGAGAATTCATTAGAGTGGTGTAAGCGATGGGTACAGATCATGTACAAAGTCCTCTCTGGGCCCTCTAGGTACAAAGTGAGCACGTCACCCCTCACCAAACAACTCCCTACCCTGATCCTGTTCCAAGGTGGCAAGGAGGTAATTCGACGGCCACAGATTGACAAGAAAGGACGAGCTGTCTCTTGGACCTTTTCTGAGGTACATGAAAAGAATGGACAATGATTTGGGAAAGGATATACAACAGTGAATGGGCTTTATTCTTAATCTGGGTTTAATTCTGAATTCTGCCACTTGCCCACTGTTTTTGAGGGTGTGGACTAGTTGCTAGATGTCACCTAGTAAGTCACTCAGCAGATTTACTATATGCTTGCTGCTAATACTGAGGAAAACCATAAATAAGATTGGGTCAGTGAGGTGCCTGTAATTTGTAGGCAATTAGGTTTCTTTTCAGTAAATTGGAGGCAGTAGCACCTGGCTCATAGGATTGCTTTACAGTTGCATGTAGGTACAATTCTTGGCACAAAAACTGGCCTCTAATGAATACTTAACTACCAATGAAAAGTTAGGTTGGGGCAGATTCTGCCTGATTCCTCTGGTTTCTAGACTGTGCTTAGTTAAATACTTCCTGCTGCCAAGCTCTGAACTTTACCTTCCCACCTGGTTCCTGATGTGTTCCTCTCTGCATAGGAGAATGTGATTCGAGAATTCAATTTGAATGAGCTGTACCAACGAGCAAAGAAGCTGTCAAAGGGTGGAGACAATGTGTCGGAAGAGAAGCCTGTGGCCTCTGCTCCGGCTGCTGTGCCAGATGGGGAAAACAAGAAGGACAAATAGGATCCCGCATTGTTCTTGCTTCTTCTGTCAATTTCTGGCACTTCTGAGGCCCAATTCCAGCTGTAACCACAATCCCTGCCTGAGGCTGTGGCCGTTTGTTTTCTCCTATTTGGCTGTGCCTGGGTTGGGGCAGGGTGCCTGCTTCTGATTTCTGAAGAAGTGCGCGCCCAGGGAACCGTGAAGCATTCATTCCATGGAAGGGCTTTTCTGCCCTGGCCAAGGGTTTCTCCCAGGGAGTGAGCTCATGAATAGAGGTAGAAATGGTATCCCTCCAAGGTTGGGTCAGCCTGTAAACTGCTATTCAATGCTTGGATACCACCAGTCTGTGGTTTCTTTATGCCTCCTAGTGAGCCTGCAAAACACAGACTAAACTAAACTCTAATATTAGATGTCAGAGAATAAAGCACTACACATTTTTCCTTAAGGACCCTTTCTTCCTTAGGCCTTTCTGGCGTGATCTGTGGCATTCATTAAGGTAGTTAAGCTTAAGGGACTGGAGAAATGGCTCAGTGGTTAAGAGCACTGGCTATTGTCCCAGAGGACCCTCTGGATTCCTAACAGCCCCACGGGGGGGCTGAACCTGTCTGCAACTCTGGTCCCAAGCAGTCCAGCCTCATCTGGCCTTGGCTGGCACCGTATGCATGTGGTGCACACACATACATGAAGACAAAACACCCAAAGGGGTGGGTATGATGTAATTTAATCCTCAAGTGTCACTGATCCAATGAAAAGCCTTCAACCAGAATTTTCATCCTGGGAAACAAACGCTAGAAACTGGGAAGGGCAATTTCAACTTGAGAGGTTCTTTTGTGTGGCATGGTGGACTGGAAGAAGAATTTTCATCCTGGGAAACAAACGCTGGAAACTGGGAAGGGCAATTTCAACTTGAGAGGTTCTTTTGTGTGGCATGGTGGGCTGGAATAAGAAAGCCCCAGGCTGGGCCGCTGTTTCCTCCTGTTGGCCACGCAGCTTTCCCTAATAAAGGGATTGTTATTTTGATTGCCTTGGTGTTTCTCCTTTATTAGAAAGTGAGCAGCTGCGAGTTCAAGACCAGCCTGAACTACCAATCGAGTTCCAGGACACCCTCCAAAGCCACAGAGAAGCCCTGTCTCGAAAAACCAAAAAACCAAAAAAAAAAAAAAAAAAAAGAAAGCAGCTGCAAAGAAACTGCCCCGTTTTTTTTTTTGGTTGTTGTTGTTACTTGTTTTTGTTTTGGATATTCAACTCAGAATTTTTTTTATAAACCAAACACCTCTAGACCCTAATCTTTATTTTTTTTTAAGCTTGCAGGTGAGGGTCTTGATCTGTTGGAGAGAGTAACCATTAAATCACCATTCTCTTGATTCACCTAATTATAACTGGGCTGGGGTTCAAAGTCCATTTAACTTCAAAGACCTTACTTTTTTGTTTCACCACGTGAGGACGTGGATCTCCAAGTTCTGTACGACTTAGCCCGTTTCTGTAGTCTGTACAAATGGCACAGAAATGCGGTGTAAGCTTCACTTGGAATTGGTATATAGATCCCAGTGTAGGAGGTACAGAAAGCCCCTAGCCGAAAAGGACACAGAGAGGGGGAGAGGTGTGTGTGTGTGTGTGTGTGTGTGTGTGTGTGTGTGTGTGTGTGTGTGTGTGGTGGGGGTTGAGGTCCTCTAGGTACAGGGTGGTTTGGTGTGTGTGTGTGTGTTGAGGTCCTCTAGGTAGGGGTGTGTGTGTGTGTGTGTGTGTGTGTGTGTGTGTGTGTGTGTGTGTGTGTGTGTGTGTGGTGGGGGTTGAGGTCCTCTAGGTACAGGGTGGTTTGGTGTGTGTGTGTGTGTTGAGGTCCTCTAGGTAGGGGTGTGTGTGTGTGTGTGTGTGTGTGTGTGTGTGTGTGTGTGTGTGTGTGTGTGTGTGTGGTGGGGGTTGAGGTCCTCTAGGTACAGGGTGGTTTGGTGTGTGTGTGTGTGTTGAGGTCCTCTAGGTAGGGGTGTGTGTGTGTGTGTGTGTGTGTGTGTGTGTGTGTGTGTGTGTGTGTGTGTGTGTGTGTGTGTGTGTGTGTGTGTGTGTGTGTGTGTGTGTGTGTGTGTGTGTGTGTGTGTGTTGAGGTCCTCTAGGTACAGGGTGGTTTGATCCAGTCCTCCGCACCCCCACCTCTCTTCTGATAGGCTGGGTGGTTGTGTTTGAAGGTCCCGCCTTCGGGTCACGTGGGCGCCGCCAGCCGCGCTTCTTTTGCTCGGGGCTTGAATTTGTTAACTGCGATTCTGGGCTGCGAGCTTGTTCCTGGGATTGCGTCCTGCCTTATTTTACCAACGCCTCATCACCACATTGTCTCGGCCACCGGAGGTCCGTACCATGGCTCCTAGCGGAAGAAAGCGGAAGGCCGCGCCGGGAGAGACAGTGGACAAGCGCGAGAAACTGGCGGAGGGCCCGGCGGTGGTCATTGAGCACTGGTGCGGAGCCCGGGAGTCGCGGGGGGCGGGGAAGCGTAGGCATGGCTGCTGGGACCTAAGGCCCCGTCTGCAATCCCTTGCGTCCGCAGCACGAGCTGACGCGTGTACGGGCGCCATGCTGCTGCCCTGAGCCAGGCTCTGCAGCTGGAGGCCCCAGAGCTGCCTGTGCAGGTGAACCCATCCAAGCCGCGGAGGGGCAGCTTCGAGGTGACGCTTCTGCGCCCGGACAACAGCCGTGAGTGGAGGCTGCGCTGGGGGTAGGGGCGAGAAACGAAACCCAGGCACGTTATGTCTGAGGGGATGGGGTGGCAGTGAATGCCACCATAATTGAGCTTTATCCGATCCCTTTCCAGGTGCCGAACTCTGGACTGGTATTAAGAAGGGCCCGCCACGAAAGCTAAAATTTCCTGAGCCTCAAGAGGTGGTTAAAGAGTTGAAGAAGTACCTTTCATAAGGACGTTGGGCAGGGAGTCTCCATGCTGAGGTTTGCATCATGACACAGGGATACATACACATTGGGGTCGACGGTGAAAGTCTCATTACTATTACAACGTATCTCACGTGGGTTTTTTTTTTTTTTTTTTTTTTTTGGTTTTTCAAGACAGGGTTTCTCTGTGGCTTTGGAGGCTGTCCTGGAACTAGCTCTTGTAGACCAGGCTGGCCTCGGACTCACAGAGATCCGCCTCCCTCTGCCTACCGAGTGCTGGGATTAAAGGCGTGCGTCACCACCGCCCGGCTCACGTGGGATTCTTTAAGGAATTAAATTGTAGAATTCCTGCTGGTTAAACCCCCCCTCCCCAAAGTCTTGCCCTACAGGTATAAGCAAGTTTTGCATTTGTTTACTATTTCCGTTTCCCACCTCTGGAGACTATTTTAATTACATGAGTCTTGCAAATATTCCTGGTTCAACAAAGTGTGACTTGTTTCTGTAGTTAAAAATTTTCTCACTTGTATCTTTGCTGTTACTTAACTTTACCTGCACTTTTCTGGTTTTTGCTAGTAGTCTGTGATAAGGTGGCATTACACCCCTCACCCCCATTATTGTATTTGATTATCTGTAGTGCTTCACACAGTGCTTTGGTATGTTTTCCGAACTTGCATGTTGAGCGAGTTTTGCGTGGCTAACCACAGGTGGGGGTGGGCATGTCTCTATTGGTCCTTGATTGCCTGGAACCCTATTCTGATGTTCCCTTCTCTATTTGCAGCTTTCATTCCCTGGAGATGTTGAAGCATTTATGATAGTGCATGGCCAAACCTAAGCTATGTACCTGAAGCCAGTTTCTTCCTCACCAGAAATGATGGTTCAGTTGTGAGGCAGCTTCCCAACAGGGCATTGTAAAAGTGTTTGAATTGGTTTAATAAAAGTTGAAGTATCTGAGAGTAAGGGTCAATTTTAAATTTTGTCTTAGAGGATGGACACAACCAGCCTTGTTGGTCTTTGTATCTTTCATAGTGCAGTTAACTTTTATGTGGAAATTGTAGGGTCTGTGGTAAAATGTGAAACACTTATAAAAACATGGATATTGCTGGGTTTGGTGGTATATGCCTGCAAGCTCAGCACTTGGGAGGCTGACAAGAAGATTGGGAATTCATAGCCAAGCTGATCTACAAGACCAGATTGTTTTTATAAAACAAAACAAAAAACCCAGAGACAAAGTAAATCTTTTTTTAAAGCAACTACTTTTAATCTACTTCTTGGAAGTGGTTATGGAAATAACATCTTCCAGGCCCCTGTGGAAGTTTTTCTAGACTTCTCATACTGGCAGTGAGTAAGCCCCATAGGCTGGGCTTAGTGGCACAGACCTATAACACCAGCTCCAGGAGGCTGAGGCAGGAGTCAAAGTTCAGTGCCAGCCTGGGCAATTTTAAGAGATTCCACTCTCATCCAGTGTTCCACCTTAACATAGTTTCATTCCTTTGCAAACAATCTTTAAATAGAACCCAACCACAAACAGTGTTCTAAGTTTTCCTGAGTTTTCAATGACTATCAGGTCTTAACTATTCCTATATCTTAACTAGAGTTGGGGACCACAATTATTTTGTCACTGAAAAATGGATTACAAAGAAATAGCTCAAGTTCATAATTTTCTATTCATGGTATTGCCATTTGACTTCTGCCTGGTGCACAAACCTCAGTAGGGGATCAGTGCTGAGAGGAGACGTGCTTGCTTTTCTGCTAAGAAAGCCTTTTGCTGATCAACAGTTGTCACCCTCCTAGAAGCTCTAACCTGCCCTCCCCTCCACTATGTTAGTATATCTACCTCTGTTTCTGACTCTGAGGAAGGGTCGGGCCAGACAGAGGGAACACTAGTGGGCCCTAGCTTACCTTCCATTGTCAAGTCTACCACATCAATCTCTTCATCTTCAGAACTGCCAGGAAATGGGTCCAGCAGTTCAGGGTTAGCAGACACTTCCCTAACTGCCTTGGGAGCAGGATACAATACTTCATTCATGCCTAGAGATACTTCCAGCCCCGTCTCTGCCCAGTTTGAGCACGGAAGTGAGATATCCCTATAAGACCTTTGGGAAGAGTCAGGGGAGTCAAGGTGGAGAAGTTTTTCTCCCTGACCATCCAGTGGCTGGGAGCTGGTAATTTCGAGGTCTGCAGGCCAAGAGCTTCTCAGTGAAAGTGCCTCTCTACTCATCTCAGAGGGCATGACAAGGGGGCTAAGGTGCTCAATTGATTCTGTGTTTTCAGAGCGCAAGACAAGGGGACTAAAGGGTTCAACTGGCTCTTTGTTCTCACCAACAGGTTCCTTTTCCAATCCTGTTAGGTCTCTGGGCCAGAGTTCCAAGTCTGGCAAACACCATTCTTCCCCTTCAATCCAATTCTTTCCTGTTTCTGACAGGTGATAACTCGGGGTTCTACAGCCTTCTGCCCCAGGACTCTGCAAAGATCCTACTGGTGGCTCAACATCTGAGCCACAAAGCATGAAGTCCAAAATCTCTTCCAGCTCACTGGTGGCTGCAGCACTTGTGATTCGATACTGCTCAGCTTCACAGGGCTGGCCTAGCAGGGTTGTGTCAAATGTGTAAGGTTCTCTGCAGTCAATGTTCAACACAGGTTCCTTCCCCATCAGCATTGGACTGGATCCAAACTCTGACTTTGCCACAGGGTGGTCTGGGGAGTGGCTAGCGGAAAGCAAAATGTCTTGTAGCCTAGGGCTCTCTGGGGAGTCCTGACCCAGTTGTAATCTAGCAGGTGTTTCCTGCTCATTGACTGGGGACAACAAAGTCCCTGGAGGCTCTTCTACACCTGAGGGTTCTAGGATCTGGGGGCTATCTTGAGTGTTTCTGAGGGGAGGCTCCTGTACCACCTCCCAGCAGGTACCATTGACAATCTTCCTAAGTTTTACTCTCCCAACCTGCCCCTCCTCCACAGAGTTGGAGGTGACTGCTCTGAATTCAGGGCTCTGCTTCTTGCTCCCACCCGTCTTCCTAACATCGGGTGGGTCTGGAGTGCTCTGTGGAGGTCTGACTTCCCCTGGCTTCTGCTTGTCCACGCCCTGTGCTGCTTTACTTACACTTCTCTGCCTCCAAAGACGCCGGCCAGGGGCTGTGGGCACTGGACTGGGACCACTTAAAACGCTGGAAGGCTTAGATGTACAGACATGGGGTGATGGTTTTGAGCGACTCAGCCTGATCTTTCTGGGCAACAGTTGCTCATCCACAGAAGAAGGGTACAAGCTGGGAGGGGAAAGTGCTGTAGGACCTAGAGCAGGGTCACTCTTGTTCGCCTTAGACCCCTCTCTCTGGCTTGATGGAGATGAGCTTCTTTCTTGAGTCAAGCAAACCCTGGCTTTCTTCTTGAAGAGAAGGGTGTCTGATAAGCTATCTACATTTGGTAAATTGCTCTTTTTGTGAGGTCCCTCTTCTTCCCCTAAGGACTTCAACCTCACTGCTCCAAGAGGACTAGGAGTCTGGGCGACAGGCAGTGGAGTTCGAGGGCGGCGGCTGGGTGCTACCACTCTGGCAGAGATTGGTGGTTGTAAGCACTCTCTGTTTAGTCTTCGGCCCTGGGGAGCCTTTACTAACTTCCCACCTTCTAGCTGAAGAGTTTCCAGCTCAGATACTCGGAGCTGACGGGCAGCAGAAAGCACATCCTGGGCTTCTTCCTGAGATACTTCCATCTCTGAAGTATACAGGAAATCCACCAGCTTCCTAAGTGTCCTGATCTTTAGGCCTCCCAGCTCCAGCACCACCTTCCGACCCTGAACTGGCCTCTCCCGCTCCAGGCGTTCTGTGAAGAAGGGACTACAGGCAGACAGGATGCAGCAGTGGGCTGGGACAGCCTCACCTGGAGGGAAAGCACTCTTGTTAAGCTTTTTCTTTATTTCTTTTCATCTGTTTTAGTCCCAATAACAACAAAAATCATTAATTTGAAGAAAAACAAAAACAAAAAACAGTATCATCAGCTAGGGCTTTAAAAACTTTGTCCAAGCCAGATTTGGTAGTACATGCCTATAACCTCAGACCTTGGATAGAAACATCAGGAGTTAAGTCATTCTCAAGACCAGTATGAGCTATAGGTGAGATTGTTTTGTTTTCTTTTCCTTTTGGTTTTTCTTTTTTTGGGGGGGGGTTTCGAGACAGGGTTTTTCTGTGGTTTTGGAGGCTGTCCTGGAACTCGCTTGGTAGTCCAGGCTGGTCTCGAACTCACAGAGATCCGCCTGCCTCTGCCTCCCGAGTGCTGGGATTAAAGGCGTGCACCACCAACGCCCGGCCTCCTTTTGGTTTTTCAAGACAGACTTTCTCTGTGTAGTTCTAGCTGTCCTGGAATTTGCACTATAGACCAGGATGACCTCAAACCCACAGAAATCTGCCTGCCTCTGCTCCCAAGTGCTGGGATTAAAGGTATGAGCTATCACCTAGAAAGAAATCTTGTTTTCAAAAGACCCAACCAAACAAAAAAAGCCTTCCTAAGTGCTTGACACATCTTAAACCTTTGCAATTATCCCATTAACATATTTTGTGCATTTCCAGTTTGTTTTTCTTTGCTTATTTTCAGACAGGGTCTGGTTATATAGCCCACACTTGGCTCAAATTCATGATCCATTTGAGGACAGTGATTAAAAATTGTACACTCTAGTTTCTTTGTGTGTGTGCATGCATATTCCTGAGAGACTGATGTGCTCTTGCTATTGTATCATGTGGAAGAGGACAACTTAAAGTGTCAGTCCCCACCTTTCACTTTCTTTAACACAGAGTCTCTCTGTTGCCCTCCATAATGCCAGGCTAGCTGGTCTATAAGCTTTCCAGGATTTTCATGCCTCTGCCTTCCATCTAGGCAAAGGAGTACTGAGATTGGAGGTGTGCAGAACTGTACTGGCTTTACCTGGGGTCTGAGGATTCAAACTCAGGTCCTTTACATTTGCATAGTAATCTCCCTAACCCCTAGAGTTCCTTTATATATACTCATTTAGGATGTGTGTAGGCTAGAAGTTGACTGTCTACCTTATCTTTTGAGAAAGGGTCTCTCATTGAACCTGGACCTCACCAATTGGCTAGACTTGCTGGCCAACAAACCCCAGGGATCCTTCTGTTTCCAAATCCCCAGCACTGGGATTACAGGAACATATCAATATTCTCAGTTTTTTATATGAGTGCTGACTTTTTATATAGGTGCCAGCAATCCAAACTTAGATCTTCATGTTTACAAGACAAGCGCTTTACCAATTGAGCCATCTCCCTAGCTCCCATTTATTTGTGTACAATATGTGTATTTGTGAGCACAGGTACATGCATGTGTACTATAGTATGCATATAGGTCAGAGAACAACCTTGGATGTTTGTCCTCACTTTCTACTTTCTTTGATACAGGGTCTGTTTCTACCTGTCCTCTATGCTAAGCTAACTGTCCTTTGAATTTTCAGGGTTCTCCTGTCTTCTGCTTTCCATCTCCTTGTATAGGGGCAGGAATTGCAGACAGTTGCACTATGTGTCTAGGTTTTAGGAATTTGAGTTCAGGTCCTTATGCTTGGACATCTAGCACTTTTATTCAATAAGCAATCTCACCACCCTCTTTAGTTATTCTGAAGCTGGATATCATGTGACCTAGGTTGACTTAAATCCTTATGTAGTAAAGGATGACCTGAACTTCTGATCATCCTACTTCTACAGGCATGTACTACTATGCCTGGTGTAATCTGTGCTGGGGATTGAACCTAGGGCTTCATGAAAACTAGGCTAACACTCTATCAACTGAGTTATATGCCCATGCCCAACTTTTTTTTAGATTATGTATTCTATGTGTATGGTGTTTTTTTGGTTTTTTTTTTTTTTTTTTTGCTTTCATTGATGCCTGATGCATTAGCTCTCTTGGAACTGGATAACCTCTAAGCTGGGTGCTGGGAACTGAACCAAGGTCATCTGCAAAACCAGCACACGTACTTTTAACTAATGAGCCATTTCTCCAAGCAACACCCACTCCTGTTGTTGCTTGGCTTTCTTTTCTCTTTTTTGACAGGGTTTTTCTATATAGCCCTGGGTTTTCCCTCTGGCCTTGAACTCAGAAATTTGCACGCCTCCATCTCATGAATGTTGGGATTAAAGGCATGTGCCAACAGGTTGTTTGCTGTTGTTTGGTTTTGTTTTTGAGAATGGGTCTGGGCAGCATTCCCATGGCATAGAGAATGTAAAGACCCCTAGCAGCCGACCTAGTCTACAGACCTGAGTTCATCCTTGAAACTCACATGAGGAAAAGAGAAAACTGACCCCTGAAAGTTGTTTTCTGACCTTCACTTGTAGGCCACAGCACACTTCCTAGCTCCCAAATAAATAAGTGTGTGTGTGTGTGTGTGTGTGTGTGTGTGTGTGTGTGAGACAGAGTGTAGTCTGTCAGGAGTAGCACGCATGAGTATGCCTCACTCTGTAACCTGGCTGTCCTTGAATTGGTGATCCTTTAACTTCCTAGTTTTACTTTTTAAATCCAGATTTCTGCATGAGTATTTTGTTCACATGTATATATATGTACCACCTGTGTGCCTGTTGCTAATGGGAGTTATAGATGATTGTAAGCCAACATGTGGGTACAAAAGCAACAAATGTTCCTAGCCAACGAGTTATCTCTCTCTAGACCCATTCTAGTTTAATTTTAGGGGGGGAAAAGTAACACTTCAACTCTTTAAATTTTTACTTATTACTATGTGCTTTACCTGCATATATACATCTGTGTGCCACATGTATGGGAACCAGGGTCCTCTGGAAGAGCAGTCAGTGCTCTTAGCCATATGCTGTCTTTCCAGCCCCCAACAATTTTATTCCTGAGGACAGTTTTAGAGGGGCTGGGGATATAGTTTATTCGGTAGAGTGCTTGCCTGGCACACACAAAAACCACAGGATTGATCCTCAGCTCTGCATCAAATTAGGATGGTGGTAAATTTAAGAAACAGGAAAATTAGAAGTTCAAGGTCTTTTTCAGCTATATAGAGTTTGATAAAAGCCTAGGCTGAATGACTTCCTGTCTCAAAAAACAAAAATAAGACTAATCCTAAACCAGGTGTGGCAAGGCAGAGGCAAGTTCTAGATCCCTATGAGTTCCAGGCCAGACTGGTCTACATAGGCCTGGTCTACATAGCAGGTTCTACATGGCTACATAGTGAGACCCTATTCAATAAAACAAACACCAACAGCCATCAACAACAACCCATCCCCTCCCAAAAGTAATTATTCTGGAAACAAAAAGCTTTTCAAAGAGTTTACAGTATTTATAGGTAAGAACATTCCTAAGGGTTTACTGTTTACCTCTGGCCTTAAATTCATTTTACCTTCTTCTATAATGACTTTTCCTTTATTTTCTTACCCTCTGCCTGCAGAAGGGCATCACAAAACACACCGCTCTGCTGCTGGTGATGAAGCTGCAGAAAAGCTACCCGGAGGAACCGGGGATTCCTGTATAGGATTTTGGAACTGGCAGGAGAGCACATGTTGTATTTGATTAATAAACCTAGGTTTTCTCGTTCAGATTCCTGTGGGTGAGATAATATATTTCAGAGGTATGATTATACCCAATTTATTTTATTTTATTTTATTTTTTTGGTTTTTCGAGACAGGGTTTCTCTGTATTGTCTTGGAAGCTGTCCTGGAACTCGCTTTGTAGACCAGGCTGGCCTCGAACTCAGAGATCCACCCGTCTCTGCCTCCCCCAATTTATTTTTTGTCTTTGAAATGGGAAAGTGAGAGAGAGTGAGTTGAAGAAACATTATCTGAGAAGTTATACTGAGGATTATCTCAAGAAAGACTACTATGACAGTGGTTGCATGTAAAAGCTCCCAGATAAGCCTACATTTTAAATTTGGCTCTGTTCTTAACTAGACTAGCTGTATAATATCATGCAGGTGACCTAACTTCTCAGAGACTCACTTTTCTCAGGCACAAAATGGAAATAACAGTACTTACCTTTTGTAGGGCTTTAAAAAATATTTAAACAAGGCAGGCAATGGTGGAGCATGTCTATAATTCCAGTTCTTGGGAGGCAGAGGTAGTATGATCAGGAATTCAATGACATCCATCCTCCCATATATAACTAGTTTAAGACCAGCCTAGGCTATATGAGACCCTGTCTAAAACACAACAAAACAAATGAGGGCATGGTGGTAAGTGTCTGTGATAGAAACAACTGAGAGGAAAAGGTGGAGGACTGTGAATATGAGGCCAGCCTGGGCTGCACAGGAAGACTCTGACTTAAACAAGTCGATACAGGCAAATTGTTTAGTATGGAGTACCCACCAAAAAATAATTATCTTCTCCGAATACCAGCTATTGTTATACTTCAGTCTTTCTCATTCACATTAGCACTGAGACCTAACTCCTATAGTGCCAACTACCCACATTCTTCTTGTACACCAACCAGGTATCCGCATATTTTCAAGCTCACGCTTTCAAGACCATACTGCTAGCTATAAAACTGACTCCGGCAGGCCAGATGCACCTTGCTTTAAGCTCGCTTATCATACCAACCAGCAGAGGGCGCACAACCCAGAAAAGACAGGATTTGGAAGAACTTGTGTATCAATAAGACCACTGCTGACTGATCAAAGTGAACCAGAATAATCTCGTCAGTTTGTAAAAATACGGACTTTGTGAGCCTGGTTAATTGCATGGGTAGCAGTAGAGCAAGGAGGGGTAAGCATTTGACCCTTCCCCACCCAAATAAAATGAGAATTCTGACTTAAATTTCTGGGGGGGGGGGCAGGACCACTTCCTCATCCCCACTCACTGCACAGCGGTGTGTTCTTTTTCTGGTGCAATCACGGCGTTTTCTGTCAGGTAGCCCTGAAGAGTCCAAATAGTTCACGTCAAAACTATTAGAAAAAAAAAAAGTAGATAAGAAAGAGAAGTATCAGCTGGGCTTGGTGACCCCACTTCTGTAATCCTAGCTATAACTCAGGAGGCCAAGGCAGGAATAATGTTTCAGACCAGCATGGGCAATTTAGTGAAAACTTCGTTCTCAAAATGGAATTATTTTTTTTAAAGATTTATTTATTTATTATGCATACGGTGTTCTGTCTGCATGTATCCCTGCATGCCAGAAGAGGGCACGAGATCTCATTACAGACGGTTGTGAGCCACCATGTGGTTGCTGGGAATTGAACTCAGCACCCCTGGAAGAGCAGTCAGTGCTCTTAACTGCTGAGCCATCTCTCCAGCCCTCAAAATAGAATTTTAAAAGGACTAAGGGTGGCCAGGCGTTGGTGGCGCAGGCCTTTAATCCTCAGCACTCGGGAGGCAGAGGAGGCAGATCTCTGTGAGTTCGAGGCCAGCCTGGTCTACAGAGCGAGTTCCATGACAGCCTCCAAAGCCACAGAGAAACCCTGTCTTGAAACCGCTCCCCGGCGCCCCCCACCCCAAAGGGACTGATGGTATAACTCAGGGGTAGAACTCTTGCCTGGCAAGTGTGAGTCCTTATACTGAGAATGGAGCCTGCAGGGGGGGGGGGACACAACTAATTCTTAGCCTAGCAAAGGAAGCGTGGATGAACAAGGTACCTGTTGCAAAACACCAATGCCTAGCCTTGTGCTCAGGCCCAGCCTGGAGTCGTCCTGGCAGCGGGTTTGCTCCTGTTGTCCAGCTGCCTCCTAATGTCCAGGCTTGGCTGCGCAAAGCAGCGCGGGTGGGCCAACCGCCTCTGCGATTCCCCTCCTAGTCCAAAGACAAGGGACCGGGGCTTAGCGGGGAGGCGTCACACGAGGCAGGCCCTGCAAAGCAGGTCACACCCCCGCACGCTCTGGACCCCAGGGCCCAACTCCTCTGAGGAGGGACACTCGGCGCGAGGGTTTCTGGGAACGGGGCATGGAGCTAGTGGAGGCCCGAAATCGGGGCTGACCCTCACGGACACCGCTGGCTTTGTCCACACGAGTTTTGCAGTCTCTCCCTGGCGCCCGCGGGCCTCCCGGGCCTCCAGCACCCACATGCACTGGGCAGTGCTGACGACGAGGGCCTGAGGCCACGCGGCCCGGGCTACACACCGCGCGCTGCCATCCTCGCGCTCCGGGCGGGCGGGCGTCGAGAGCTCCGACGACTTCCTTCCTCAGCCCGGCGCTGCCTACGTGCGCCGGAATACGTCATCCCCATTGGACGGCCGCGCCCCGGGACAGCCAATCAGAGGAGGAGGAGTGCTTTGGCGGGAAGCGAGGTCTCGAGGGAGTTGCCGCTGGCGGGAGACAGACGCCCGGGCTGTGTGAGGGAGAGGTAGGCGCTGCGCGGGCGGGATCCTTCTGGAATCGGCCTTGTCCCGGAACACACGCACAGTGGGCAGGGCCAGGACTTCCTGTTTAGGTAAAGCGCCTCCAGTGCAGTTGAGGTACAAGTCTTTGTTCTCCTTGAACGGCTGCAAATAACCTTGGCCCTGCCGAGATCAGCTCAGGGTTCTTTTTTGTTATTGTTGTTTTTCGAGACAGGGTTTCTCTGTGGCTTTGGAGGCTGTCCTGGAACTCACTCTGTAGCCCAGCCCGGCCTCGAACTCACTGAGATCCACCTGCCTCTGCCTCCCGCGCGCTGGGATTAAAGGCATGCGCCACCACCGCCCGGCTAGGCTTCATTTATGAGGGAAAAAATATTGCATGTTTTTGCTTGCAATGTTGCCAATCAAGATAGATATTTTCTAAGACTAGAGAAGTTCAGGAAAAAAAAGATAACTGAACTGGTTTCTGACACCACACACACACACACACACACACACACACACACACACACACACCCTCCCATGGATTCCATTCCAAAACTGAATCTATAGACGTGGTGACCCAAGGGAGTTGTGGGAACACCTCCTTGTGGTGACTTCCTGTAGCCTTCTATAGACCATTTATTTAGCTCAGTTGCTGACTAAAAAATAGCTGGTTTCAGGGGAGGTATAAGAAAGAATGATTTTGGGCTGGAGAGGTGGCCCAGAGGTTAAGAGCACTGACTGCTCTTCCAGAGGTTCTGAGTTCAATTCCCAGCAACCACATGGTGGCTCACAGCCATCTACAATTCAATCTGGTGCCCTCTTCCGGCATATATGCAGAACACTGTATTTGTAATAAAAAATAATCTTAAAAATAAAGAAAGAATGATTTCAGCTGTGGGGTTGTTAATCCCAGCACTCAGGAGGCAGAGGCAGGCTGATCTCTGTGAGTTCGAGGCCAGCCTGGTCTACAAGAGCTAGTTCCAGAACAGTCTCCATGAGCCACAGAGAAACCCTGTCTCCAAAAACAAAAACAAACGGAAGAATGATTTCGAGCTTGAAAAAAAAATTACAGAGAATGAGGCCCAGGAATGGTTACCTTTAATCTTGGAAGGCAGGGAAAGTTGATCAGTGTGAATTCAAGGCCAGCCTGGTCTACAGAGTGAGTTCCAGGACAGCCAGGACTTGTTACACAGAGAAACCCTGTCTCAAAAAAACAAAACAAAACAAAACAAAACCCAAAAAACAAAAACAAACCAAAAAAAAAAACCAACCCAACAAACAAAAAAATACAAACAACAACAAAAAAAACAACAAAAACACAAAAAGTCAATCTATACTATAAATCTATAAAGCACCTCTTTACCAATATGCATTAGGATGGATGACTGGCCCTCAGTAGATACTTGATGATACCCTGCTTTGGGTAAAAATGGCCAAATTCAAAGCTACTGATTGCAAAGTGTGCTGAAGGAAATGAAGTAGCCAAGAGGATGCAGAAAAACGACCTGCAGAAACACAATGTATTGGGTGAGAAAGACAGTGTGTTCAAATGTGTCTTCAGGATCGGGGGCATCCTGTGTAACTTAATGGTGTTTTGCTAACACGTAGGAAGACCTGGGTTCTGTTTTCTTTCTCCTTAAAAAAATTATTTATTTATATTTCATGTATGAGTATTCTGCATGTATCCCTGCGTGCCAGAAGAGGGCATCAGATCCTAATATAGATGGTTGTGAACCACCATGTGGTTGCTGGGAATTGAACTCAGAACCTCTGGAAGAGCATCTTCTGAGCCATCTCTCCAGCCCCCCCCCTTTTTTCCCTCCTTTTCTTTTCTTTTTTTTCTTTAAGAAAAGAATTTGAGCTGGTTGTAGTGGTTCACACCTTTATTCTAGCTCTCAGAAGTCAGAGACAGGTGCATCTCTGTGAGTTCGAAGCCAGCAGGATCCACAGAGAGAGCTCCAGGACAGCCAGGGCTGTTACACAGAGGAACCCTGTCTTGAAAATTAGAAAAAAAAGACAAGGATTTGAAGCAGTTCAGCACATTTCCAAGTAGGTCATATTTCCCTTAGTTTGGATTCTGCTTCAAGGATGAAAAAAGAAACAAGAAGCAGGACATTTTCAGTTGCAGTTGTCAAGGTTTGGAGAGGAAGCAGTTTGTGAAAAGACTTACAGCTTAGCTGCAAGACAGATTCCAGATATTGTTAGTAGCAGCAGCAGAGAGACAAGTAAGCAAGGGAAAACAAAAACTATAAGTGGGAACAATACCTTTTTATGGCATCTGTGACTGTAGAATTAAGACTTGATTGAGCAGGTACAATACCATTATGACTTACTGTGGAGGTGTAAGGAAAATGTTTTATCCCCTTGGTTGGCTTGTTTTTTTTTTTCTTTAATCAAGTACTGTTTTGGTAGTAAAATGTATTTTTCCCTCCCTCCCTCCCTTCCTCTCTCTCTTGACAGGGTTTCTCTATGTAACAGCTCTGGCTGTTCTGGAACCTGATACTAAGAGCAGGTTGGCCTAACTCACAGAGATACACTTGTCTCTGAGATTAAAGGTATGTGCCATCACACCGGCTTGTAGTAGTAAAATTTGTAAAGGGAATGATACATGACCGTCCTACCTAGGGCTTCAAAAATGACTAACTCGGAGTACATAGCCACCAGAGGGTAGAAACAAAAATATTTTGTTTTTCCTTATACAGATAACCAGTGTTTTGAAAGATGAATTTTTTTTTCATTTCATCATGCCATTTATAGTTTGGTCTATTTTAGAACTGGAATCAAAGCTTTGGTATGGTGGCATACACTGCTAATCTCAGGAGAACTGAGATAGAGGACAGCTTGAGCTGTCTCGAAAAAAGGAGAAGGAGGAAAGAGAAAGAGGAAGTAGAAGGAGGGAAAAGAAAGGAGGATGAGAAAAGTCCTGATGATAAGGGACTAGAGCTCTGACTCAGTAGAGTGCCTAGTTAGCACATGTGAAGTCCTGGGTTTCATTCCTAGTGCCCTGGAAGCGTTGGGGGAGATGGCACCACACTAGTAATCCAGCACTTGGGAGATGGAGGCAGAAGGACCAGAGCTCAAGTTCATCCTTAGCTACACAGGCAGCATGAGACCACTGCATCTATATGAAACCCTGTCTTAAAACCCTAAAATAATAACAATAATGAATTTGCCTGGTAAGACCATTTGGCAGGTAAGGATGCTTGCTGCTCAGCTTGCTGACCTGAGCTTCATCCCAGGGACCCACGTGGTAGAAAAAGAGAACAGACTCTGGAAAGTTGCCCTCTGACCTCTGCTGGCACACCATTCATAAATAAATAAATGTAATAGATTTAAAAATGAATAAAAACAACTAGACTTATTATAATTGCACAGCACTCTATCCTATACCCGATGTGCTGATTTTAATATTTCTTCCTTTTGCTGCTAAGTATTGAAACGCAGGCCTTCTTTCTATATGCCAAGGATGTACTTTAATGTGCTAAGCTATTTAAATCTCAGGCTCAACTGAATTCTCTTTTTACCTAAAAAACAAAACAAAACAGGATCTCATAATATTGACTAGGCCTGCGTCAAATTTGCAATCCTCTAACCATAGCTTCCCTAGTAGGCTTGGTTATAGGTGTTCACCACCAAGCCCAGCAAAGTCTGACTAAAAAACCAAAATGACTTTTATGTCTAGTTTTTTCTTACAACAGATTTGTCTATGTGATGGGTGTGATGTGTGCTCACGCAAAGGCTAGAGAAGGCTATCCAGTGTTGTGCTCTAGCATTCTCTTCTTACTTATGTCTGTGAGCCGGGGGCCGGGCTGGTGACCAGCAAACTCCAGTGATCCTCTCGGCTCTGTTCTCTCACCCGTGGTCATGCATATGACCATGTCTGACTTTTTACATAGGTGCTGGCATCTGAATTCAGGTTCTCATATCTGAGCAGCAAGGGACCTGTAATCCACTGAGCCATCTCTCCAGTGAGAGATAGTTATTTCCATTTTACAGTAAGGAAACAGGTTCAGAAATTATATGATTTGGTCAGGGTCTCATAGTGGTGTAAGCATTGAGCTAGTGTACTTGTACAGGAGTAGTTGGAAGCCAGCAGCTTGACTGACTGCAGTCTCCTTTTTTTTAGCTATTGTATCACCATTTTAGATTATGAAAGCTTTATGAAGATTCTTTTTTTTTTTGTAGTAGCCAGTAGGAATATACACCTACTATTCCAGCAATCAGGAGGCACAGGTAGGGGCATCTCTGTCAGTTCAAGGCCAGCCTGGTATACACATCAAGAATTCCAGGACAGCCATAATTACATAGCGAGACCCTGTCTCAAAAAATAAAATAAAAATAAATAAGACTGACAAGAGGTCTTAGTGGGTAAAAGCCTTGCTGCCAAGCCTTATGACGTAAGTTTGATCCCCCTGGACCCACATAGATGAAGGAGAGACGGAATTCCTGTAAATTGTTCCCTGACCTGAACATGAGTGCTGTGGTACATGTGTACCTATGCACATATGCAAACACACAGATACACACAAATACATTTAATTTAAAAAATATGAAAAGAAACTTTCCAATTTATCATCTTTGTTTAGTAATTAGTGAGTAACTGATACTAGTCCTACCAGGTGGTAATATGCCAGCATTTCCATCACTGAGAAGGCAGAGGCTGAGGGATTTTGAGTTTGAGGCCAGCCAGTGGTCCAGTGAGACCCTGTCTCAAACAAAACAAAGCAGCAATAAGCAAAACCCCTTTCCCTTCTAAATCTTAAATTTAGAGGAAAATCCCGGTAATGTTTTATTTAGGTCAAATAAAAAAGCCAGGTAATTTTGAGTTCACAAATAATCCCTTAATTATTTTAACTATATTCTTATCTATTCTAAACTTTTTGTTTACTGGATTCTGTCTATTGTCCCAGGCAAACCCACATTTTTTGATGGAAAGACAGTGGTTTCCCTCAACAGCTCTATGGATTCTGCTTCCTTTTAGTTTAGAGCAGAGAGGCTAACAAGCTAGTAATAAGACTAAGCATTTATTTTTCCTCATTAACGCTAATGCAATTAAATCAAAACAATGAAATTCAGAGTTTGCCTGAGATATTTCCTACCATCCCAATCAACACAGTCCTGTTTCTGGGATTTCTCTCTCCTTCCTTCCTGGCTTCCATTAGGACATGCTTTGGGGAAGAAAGCAAGAAACCAAACAGCAGCAGGCAAATAAAGTAAGCTCTTTTCTGTTTACCCACCCTGATAGGTAGGAAAAGGGAGCAAGACCCTCATCAAAGAGAACTGAGGCTTAGGCGTGCCGTTCTAAAAAGCTTTGTTATTTAGCACCTCCCACCTCCCCCTGAGCTCTGCAGTAATTCCTCGGAGATTGTATAGTCTCCGCTTTAAATATAAATATATATATAATATATATAAAACTTCCTTGTCTTTCTCTCCTCTCTCTCTTTTTTTTTCATTTCCTATAATAAAGTTTCCTATTGGATAAGGTCAGCTCCCTGATTTATGCCTAGCTCCTATTGGAAGCTTGCAGGGGCTGACATCACTTAGGAAAGCTAGGGTAGGGCTGCCAGATCAGTTTGTCACCACCCAGGCTCCCTTGCCTTTGGCTGGGTGCAACTTCCATTTTAGGTGTTGGATCTGAGGGGAAAGAGAGAGAGAGGAGAGAGAGAGAGAGAGAGAGAGAGAGAGAGAGAGAGAGAGAGAGAGAGAGAGAGAGAGAGAGAGAGAGAGAGAGAGAGAGAGAGAGAGAGGGAGAGAGAGGGAGAGAGAGAGAGAGAGAGGGAGAGAGCGCAGGAGGAAGGGAGGGAGACAGACAGAGACAGACACGGAGGGAGAGGGAAAGAGGCTGGAAGGATCCTGAAACGAGGAAGAGAAAGAGGTGGCCTGAACCTCGCTGGATTGTCTTTCTCAGCACACTGGTGAAGCTTTGGGTTTGTGTCTTAAAGGATTCGCTTCAGAAGTCCACAATTTGAGGTGTGTGCTCTTTTCATTTTTTCCTTTTATAAAAATGTGTGTGTAACTAGTTGGGAAAAGGATAATCCAAGTTGAATTTTTGTCTTAATGGTAACTGGAGGGAATTTAAAAAAGGTAAGAGAGACTGTTAATGCTGACGGTGAATTTTAACCAATTATTTTTTCTACTTTTAATGCTTTAGATGTATTTTGGTATTTTATTTATTTTAAGGAAAAGGTAAATGTACTAGACCTTATACCGGAAGCTGGTTTAGAACTGGGGGTAGAAGTTGTGTAAATTACATTTTTGTGTGTACTTTTATTGAATTTTATTTTATTTTTCTGGGTTAAGCTAATGTACTTCTGTTTTCCGAGCTCAGAAAGTTGTTTTTTTTTTTTTTTTTTTTTTGGCATGTTGTGTGTGGGTTGGGAAAGGAATTTGTCCTGGTCGGGAGAAAGTTGTACAGATGGCTCTTACCATGTTTCAAAACTTTCAGCTCCCTCACCTTCGAATTTGTGGCAGTGGAAAGTTGCAGGGAGCTTTAGAGCTTATATAGTATTTATTGTTTTTTTTCCTCCTGAGAGTTTGAACCGCCCAGATAGGCTTCAGCTCTGCTCTTCCTGGGTGGATCCCTTACTTTTCCAGGTGTGGTGGGTGGGTGGGAGCCTTGCCTGTTAGTAGGAACCTCTTTGCTTTGCCTTGAAAACCAAACGGATCTATGTTAACTGAGTTGCCACCCCTTTTTTAAAGCCTAGAAATACTTTTGATGGCAGAGATTTGTGAAGGTGTTGTGTGTTAGACCTGCAAATATGATAATGTTGGTGCTTTAAGGGGTAAGGAATTCTAACCATTTTTTCTGTTGACCAGAGGAAAGCGGCAAAACACCTGAGAGTCTTTTCAGCCCTCTTGGTTTCGGAAAGAGCCGTAGGTTGTGAATGATGAGGAGAAAAGAAACCACTTAATGAAAACTTGAGTTTGCAAAACGCATTTGAGAAAGCACAAAGGGAATTTTATTTTTAAGCCAGTGAAAAGGTGCTTTTTACAGTTGTCTTTTGTTTGTTTGGTTAACTTGCCATTAAGTTAGAGTCTGTTAGAGATAAAGGCCTATGACTCTGCTTCATGTGTTATAATTGGTCTTAAGATTTGTTTGGCTTTGCTTTTTGCACATACATTCTTGCAAATGTACTGATCCCAGATAATTATATAGCCTACTCATCAGTAGCTGAAAAATAGGGTACTCTTCTTTTAAAATGGAATTCAGTATGGAAATTAGGGCTGGTATAGATATTGTTCTAATTGTAGCAAGATGAGTCTTAACGTGTAAGCTGCTCATTGCCTTTAAATTCATACGAACCTTTAATCTTCTGATTTCATAGTCCCTGCCCCCCATTCTTTTTAGACTGCAATACTTCCTTGAATTTTTTTTTACACTGAAGACATTCCTTACAAGATGATTTTGTCTTTGTGAGGTTGTGGCTTGTGGAGGAAACAACTTTTGTTCCCCTTTTCCTTTTCATATAGTCTAGGTGAGGGTTTCAGGAGAAATTTCACATCTAGACCTCAGGATTAAAAGAAGTAGTTGAAAAGAAAGAAAAAAGACAGTGTTCAGTCAGTTGGACCATGGTTCTCATGTCCAGTTCTTTAGTTTTCCTTTGAAATGCTTTTCTGGGGAGGTTTCTTGGTGGGTCTTTGGAGGGTTGGTCTGTTGCTGGCAGAGTGTCTGTTTCTCGCTCAACCTTTAGGGGGAGGAATGAGAGTCTGAAGGAGGAGTACAAAGGCAGTTTGAAAATAGGTTCTGGATGACTGGTGGTAATCTGGGTCCGGCTTTGAAACTGGGCTTTGTGTAGCTAGGTTGAACAACAGTAGAGGCCAGGACTATTTTTACATATTAAGGCATTGTTTGACCTGCCGTGTGATATAGAGCCTTTTGAGGTGATAAGATGGAAGATTTTTATCTTTTACTTCACCTCCCCTGGTTCTTTCAGGAATTAATAGGAAAGGGTACAGATAAATAATCTTTTATTTTGCTATTATTACTATTTGCTGTGCTTTGTATTTTGATTTTGGGGTAAAAATGATGACAAATGAGTATGAATAGTACAGGTTTTCTTTCCTTGTTTGCTTTGTATTAATTTGCTTAGTTTCTTTGTTACGTGAGGTAGTGGTCTGTTTCAGGTGTGTGTGGGGCGTCTCATGGCTGGTTATAGTTCCAGTGCCTTTCTTAGGTTTCCAGTATGAACAGCCAGAGGGGTCAGAACATGTTCTGTGCTGCTCTAAAATTGGGACTCTTGGAGATCTTAAAAAAAAAAAAAAAAGAAAGCTTCCTATAATTACATCCCAGCCTTAGGTTTATCAAATAGTTGGCTTTCTTAAGGATGAATGAGACAGGATGCAGGCAAATAAATTCAGCCTGGGTCAGTATCAATTGCACTAGCAAAATATTTTGCTTTGTACAATTTCTGGTTTTCTATTATGGTAGGAGATGGCCCTCTGTTAATACCGTCTAGGTCCTCCGTCCCCTGTTCTCCCTCTCATTGTTTTATTGTGTGCTAAGCATTTTGCACAGACTACCTAATTTCTAATAATCACTTTTTTTTCAAAGAATTTGGGACTCAGACGCTGAGATTTGCTGAACATCTCACTATCTAAATGAATTAATCCTGGTCTGATTGACTACAAAGTCAATGGATTTAACCAGGGATACACTGCCATTACCCAGAGAGAATGGACATAACAGCTGGAACTAAAACCAATGAAGCCTTGCTACAGGCAGGAGTGTTTTAGTCGTTACTTAACAGAGACTAAGTTGGAATGATATATGTAAAAGACCAGTTGTTTCCTTAGGGAGAGGGAGCGCTGAGTATGCTGACATAGATATTATTTTAGCTCTAAAAGCAGGGATCAAATCATATGCAGGCCACTGCTGTCCCACTATTCTCTTTTTTTCTTTCCTTTTGCAGTGTTGGGGTTTGAACTCAGGGTCTCACACAGCCTAGGCAAGTGCTCATCACCAGTTCTACTTTATGCATTATTTATTTTGGGACAGGGTTTCTTTATGTAACCCCAGTTGTCCTTGAATTCTCTGTGTAGACTAGGCTGGCCTTGAACTCAGAGACCTGCCTGCCTCTGCCTCCCTAATTCTGGGACTAAAGGTGTGAACCACTATTGCCGGCTGCTTTATTCATTTTTAACTTTTGGGAATTGCCTCAACCTTCATTTGCTTATTAGTGAAACTTTCTCTTCCATAGACTTTTCAGCTCTTTGGGTTGAATGATACCACCTTCTAATGACAGGCTTGTAGGAGGTAGTTCTAATAAATGTTTTACGTATCCATTAAATATATCATACTGTATTAAAAATTATGTCTTTCACTTTAGAATGTGAGCTGCTTGTGAGTAGGTACTGTCTTATCTCTATCCCTTTATTGCCTATCTGTGTCTGCTACAAATTGAGTTGCTCAATAAATCTTGTTTAATTAAGGTACTTGATGGGAATTAGTGAGGAGTGAGAAGGCTTAAGACAGGAAGCAAGCGGGACGGTGGTAGCGCATGCCTTTAATCCCAGCACTAGGGAGGCAGAGGCAGGCAGATCTCTGTGAGTTCAAGGCCTGCCTGATCTACAAGAGCTAGTTCCAGGACAGCTTCCAAAGCCACAGAGAAACTGTCCTGAAAGACCAAAAAAAAAAAAAAAAAAAAAGACAGGAAGCAAAACAACATGGATTAATTACATTTTTGACACTTTCACTGTAGCTCGCAGTTTAATCTTTCATTCATTCATATATATATATATATATATATGCATGCTCTGTAGACCAGGCTGGTCTTGAACTCACAGAGACCCGCCTGACCCGCCTGCCTCTGCCTCCCGAGTACTGGGACCAAGGGCATGCACCACCACCGCCAGGCTCATATTTTTGTTTACATTTATATCATTGTGTGAATGGGGGAGGGGCAAGCACCTGTTCCTCCTTAGGCAGGTGTGTGGAATTTGGGGATGTGGAGGGTTTGTTCTCTTTGTGTGGATTCTAGGAATTGAACTCCAGTGTTTACACTTGGTGGCACATGCCTTTATCCACTGAGACATTTCACCAATCCTAACTTTTTTTTGGGGGGGGGTCTCATTTGGCTGAGGTTGGCCTAAACTACAATGTAGCTGAGGATTGCCTTGTACTTGTGACCCCTTCTGACCCTCCTGCCTCTTCTTTCTGAATGTTGGTACTATAGACATGTGTTGTCACAGCTAGCTTCTAAACAGTTTCTGGAAATAGTGGAAGATTTTAAGGTTTAGCTTTTCTTGGCAATCAGTCTAAAAAACAGTGTAAGAAGTATGGTGCATTTCATAGCTTAGGCAGCTATTGCCTTCAGTCAGTGGAAACTAGCAACATGTCCATTTTCTGGGGAGAAATGTGGGCAGCAGCAAGGAAGGACATTTTCAGTCCTGCTTGGATCAGTGGTTTATACACCACTACTAACAAAAACACAAAGCGCTTGGGATGATAGTTTTAGACACAAGTGCTTCAAAGAAATGTGTTTGATATTATTTTCTCCCTCCCCCAAGTCCCATTTTGAGACAGTCTCCTGTAACTCGGCCGATCTTTAACCCCTGATCTCTCTGTCTCTGCCTCCCAGGTGCTGTAATCACAGGTGTAGGCTACCACACCTGGTCTTTTATCATGTGTCCTTTTTTGCTAGCTCTGTGTATGTGTATAGGGCTAGCATAGGATAACACACACTGGAAGCAGTTCTCCTGCCTCAGTGTCACTTTGTGTTGTGACCAGAATGTGAGCTATCACACTTGGCAGCCATTATTATTACTATGATTACTGTATTAATCACCCTTACAGCCATGGAGCTGTATTAGAAAGTCTCCAACGCCACAGAGAAACCCTGTCTTGAAAAACAAAACAACAAAAAAAACCCCAAAAAACAAAAAAGAAAAAGGAGGGGTGGGGAGAATTAAAGTATGAGTGATTTTTATTTAGTTGTGTAATTATTATTATTAATACATTTTTTTTTGGTTCTTCGAGACAGGGTTTCTCTGTATTGTTTTGGAGGCTGTCCTGTAACTCGCTCTGTAGACCAGGCTGGCCTTGAACTCACAGAGATCCGCCTGCCTCTGCCTCCCAAGTGCTGGGATTAAAGGCGTGGGCCACCAACGCCCGGCTGTTATTTTTAAGATTTATTTATTTATTATGTTCAGTGTTTTCTCTACATGTATCCCTGCAGGCCAGAAGAGGGCACCAGATCTCATTATAGATGGTTGTGAGACACCATGTGGTTGCTGGGAATTGAACTCCGGGGCTCAGGAAAAATAGTGCTCTTAACCTCTGAGCCATCTCTCCAGCCCATGTAATTATTTTTAGTCACTCTTTTTTTGAGACACGGTGTTAAGTAGTCCAGGCTGGCTTTGACCTTGCCTAGGGATTCTTGTATATTAGGCAAGCACATATACATCCTTAGACTGTTTTGTTTTGACAGGGTCTCTGGTTTGGAGCCCAGGCTGTCCTGGAACTTGCTATGTAGACAAGGCTGGCCCCCAAACTCATAGAGATCCTGTTGCCTTCATATTGGGATTAAGGACAAACACTACCACCACCACCACCACCACCACATCCTGCTACATCTAGTCTTAAAGAGTTTTTCTTCAAGTGTTCTGTGATCAGTGATAGGTAATTTTGTTAGTTTTCGCAAGACTCATTATATGATGGGGAAAGTAGTACTTAAAGTTTTTCTTTCAAACATGCAGAATTTTGTAAGAAAATTTTCAAGAATCACATTAATTCTTTACCTTTAATCACCTAGCACCAGATGTTTCTGTTTTGCCTCAAATATTTTGACTATCACATATTTTTCTAATGTTCTCAACCAAAAAAGTAATTTCCTACTGAGAGCCTCTTCCCAATGTTATAAGGCCAAGTAGCATAGCACAGTAGTTATCGCATTAATTCTTTAAAAACAAAAAGAACAACTCTGTAAAAGAAAGTCCTGTTGAGAAGAAAAGATTCTGGGGCTAGACTGTTGGGTTCTAATCCTGCTTCAATCTACCTCAGGACAAATTTCTTACTCTTTGTCATACTCTTGTCTAAGATGTGGTCATTTTTTTTTTTTTTTTCGAGACAGGGTTTCTCTGTTTTTGGAGGCTGTCCTGGAACTCACTTTGTAGACCAGGCTGGCCTTGAACTCACAGAGATCCGCCTGCCTCTGCCTCCCGAGTGCTGGGATTAAAGGCGTGGGCCACCAACGCCCGGCTGATGTGGTCATTTTGATCATTTCTGTGGGGACATATCTCAGTGATAGAGTGCTTGCCTAGGCCCTAGGTTTGATCTCTTCTAATTCTTCTTATATAGGATTGTCATTACATTTGCTACTTAAGATTCATACAGTAGTATACAGCTCATAGTAATACCTGTATGTGATTGTCATAGAACACTGAATTAACTGAAACATCATTTGTCTTCATTTATTTGAGACAAAATGTCTTTTTAATAGTTTGTTGAGACAAAGTTTCACTGTGTAGCCCAGCTTGCTTATACTTAAAATCTCCCATAGCCTCCCAAGTAATAGAATCACAGACCTGTTCAAGCATCAATGTCTGCCTTCTGTTATTTTTAAGAAACATTTTATTTTGGGTCAGGTGGTGGTGGCTCACACCTTTAATCCCAGCACTCAGGAAGCTGAGGCAGATGGATCTCTCTGAGTTCAAGGCCAGCCTCGTCTACAGAGTGAACTCCAGGACAGCCAGGGCTACACAGAGAAATTCTGTTGGATAGGGGGCATTTTATTTTGTAGTAGGCAGCAACTTTGTGTGGAAGGGTTGTCAAAAATAGTGGCAACTCTTCGAAATGGGAATTACTGCCTGAATATATCTGTAATTTCTTCAAAGACTTTAGAAAAGAACTACAGGTTATTCTCATCTTTGTGTCTAGCAGAAACAGAACTCTGGGTAAATGTAATTTGATCAGAGTGGACTGAGAAGGGTTTTGCTTGAGTTTATTACCATCAACTTGAACCAGATTTCTGTTTTGAGTCTTGCTTTCTCTATATAGCCATGGTTGATTTGGAATTTGCTGTGTACATCAGGCTGTCCCCAAACTTGTAAGAGCTTCTTATCTCTGCCTCCCCAGTTGCTTGGTACAGGTATGTAGCCTCATATCCCCATTTTTTTTCACATGCCATTTTGAGCCAGATTCTTCACCTCAAGCTTGTCCAGCCAGAAGTTAGTAAACTAATGCTGAGTTATAAATGCTTGTACAGAAATAAAGGCAGTGTTTTGCTATCCATTTTACTGAAATGAGTTCCCTCTTTTTTGTTTGGGAAACATTCCACTTGCAGCCCATATTTATGGACATTTAAAAAACTGTGCCATGTAGAAAATTTGAATTCATGAGTGCTTCTTGTGAAAAGTGGTTCTAAGACAAGTATGCTTTCAGATATGAGGAAAAGCCTAGCTGGACTTGGGATGTATGCATGTCTGAAAGGAAACCTGTATGTAAGTTTCCCCCAGCCTAGAATTTTCCTTCTCTTCATCCCATCCCTCACCTTTCAGAAACAGGGCCTTGCTATGTATTTTCCTCATATTATGCAACCCATGTAACTAGGGTTCTAAATAGTATTTATTTGGTACTCTTAGCCTTCTGTGATGGCTAATTACCCAAATTCCTATATTTTCTACCCTATATTCTTTATTGTTTCTCCTGATTCTTCCTTTGTTTGCTTTCCCGTTCTCTGTACTATCTTCTTTAAGTTAATGGTCTTTTCATTTTAATCAGTTGTATTGGTGCTAAAGACAAGTTAGAATACTGCTTCTGGTTTACTTGAGTTAAATTGACATGAAGGTCCATTTAGTAATTCAGCCAATGCCACCCATCCCCAACCTCAGATTTCTCTGTGTAGCCCTGTCTTGGAACTCTGTTGATGAGACTGGCCTTGAACTCAAGAAATCCATCTGCCTCCCAAGTGCTCAACCCTTTTTTTTTTTTTTTTTGAGACAGGGTTTCTCTTTGTAGACCAGGCTGGCCAACTGCCTCTGCCTTCCTAATTCTGTGACTAAAGTTGTGTGACACCACTGCCAGACCCCTAGTCTTTATCATTTATTTATTTACTTATTAGCTCTCATCTTTCCTAATTAATTACGAGTTATAGCCCAGCTAATAATAGAGAAAAAGAAATTTACTTTCCACAGAATAAATGACCGTGTTTGTCTGTGTGACCCATGTTGTTCTGTATTAGAATGGAGAAGCACATTTCTTACTGTAGAATGAAAAGATACTTGTTTGAAGAAGCTAATATTTTAAGACACCAAAATTTATTCTGATATTTGAGGACCTAGACATTGTTATAGAAAGTAGGTCAACTTTTCAGTACTTTTATCAAAGCACCTGCAGTTCCCATCTCATTGCAAGTGAAGTAAATCTCATTGAATAAAGTAGCTGGTGTATATTCAGTCCACTTTTTAAATAGAGGAGTCTATTTTAAAAGGGAAATTGATGCCAATCTGATTTCTTTCCTGCTTCTTTGTTGGAATGGGGGAACTCTGTAACCTTTCTGCTGTTCTCTCCACTGCTGGCTTTGTAAACTAGGACACAGTTGGGCACTTGAGTGTCTACCCAGCTGAAGGTCAGCCAAAGGAGTAGGTATGGCTGTAGGTGTCTAAGAGCGCCCAAATCATAGATCGACCTAAGAATCACAGTTAGAAAAAAATGTAGAGAACCTGGCACGGCATTGCTGTAATCCCAGTATTTTCAAAGCTGAGCAGGAAGATCTGAAGTTTGAGGCCAGCCTGTGCTACAGAGTGGATCTTACCAAAAAATATAGATACATAGGACTGGCTAGATGACTCAGCGGGTAAGGTGCTTGCTGCCAAACTTGATGACTTTTGCATGTGTGCCTCATAGCATAGGTTACCACATATACATGCATATGCAAAATGAGTGTAAAATAATAAAAAAGAACTAGTCATGGTGGTGCATGCTAGTGATATCAGCATTTGAGAAGTGGAGGGTCAGGGATTAAGTTATCCTTGGGTAAGTAGTGAGTTTGAGGTTAGCATGGGGAGCATGAGACCCTGTTTCAAAAGGAACAAAAATGCAACCAACTAAACAAAAAGTATTAAAATAAGAACAAAATGAAGTTGATTTATTTTTCTAAAATTTGTTTGTATTCATTGAACATGTGAAACATCTTTACTCAGAAGAAGACTGATATAGAAATGAATTGTTTACGTTGGTATGGATTTTGGTTTATTTATAAAATTTAAGGTCAATTTTGTTATATTATACTCTTGTTTAGGTATTATGTTTATACAGCTCATTTAAAAATGTAATGTAGGGCTGGAGAGATGGCTCAGAGGTTAAGAGCACTGACTGCTCTGCCAGGGGTCCTGAGTTCAATTCCCAGCAACCACATGGTGGCTCACAGCCATCTACAATTCAATCCGGTGTCCTCTTCTGGCATATAGGCAGAACACTGTATATGTAATAAACAAATAAATCTTTAAAAAATGTAATGCATAATTAAATACAGATTGTAGTCACCTTTAATAGTCAAAATTTATAGTTATGTCAATTAGGCTTATATATATATATATGTATATATGTCAAATGGATAGATATTCTTTAATTTCAAACCCATGTGAGACCTGGAGGATAGGATTTGCTGGATCTTCCCCGGTAAGATAAGACCACGTGGAAATACTTATATTAATAGAAATGAGTTAATAATTAAGACAGAGCTAGCCAGTAATAAGCCCTAGTCACTGGTCAATGGTTTCACAATTAACATAGTGTCCTAGTTTATTTGGGGCTGAGGTGGGACCAGGCTGGTGGGACAAGAAGAACCTCTGCAACAGAAGGCAGGTGTGGTGGTATACCTGAACCCTGGCACTTGAGGCCAGTGTAGGACTATAGGAGATGAGAACTAGCTGGGCTAGATATTGAGACTCTTACCCAAAAGGAAATGATCAAAGCAAAATAGAAAAAAACAAAACAAAACAAAATGAAAAACCTAGGGCTGAGGAGGTAGCTCAGTAGTAGAACATTTATCTAGCATAAACAAATCCCTGGGTTTGATCCTAGCATAAAAAAAAAAACTGCTGCATGCCATGCTCTAGTACATAATCATAAACCAAATACACTTAATAATGAGTATATAAGCACATATGCTACAATATGTAATTTTGTTGAAAAAAGCATAGTACATAGAATGAAAGCTAAATGGTGCCAAAGGGAGAAAATTTGTGGGTGTGTGTTGCTGCCATCCATCTGTCCACCATCCATCTATCCATTTATTGGTTTATTTGAGACAGGGTTTCATGAAGCCCAGGCTGGCTCATGAACTTCTGATCCTTTTGCCTGTACTTTTCAAATGCTGAGGGTTATTATATTTTACAAGAGTGATCAGGGAGGCCATATGTGTAAGGTGTATTTGGAAGAGAACAAAATGAATGAGTGGGCATGCAGATGAGAGGAATACAAAGGTCACAGACTCTAGGCTGGTTGTTAACCCTGGACAGGAGAGATGGAGGGGCATGGGTATCAGTAGAGACCTGTCTGGGCTGGTGTGCCCTGAAGGATAGAGTACTGGTTCAGGATCCTGTCTAGCACTGTGAAGTACAAAGAAAAACTGTCTTCAGGTTTTAGAGAGACAACAGCTGTGACTAGTCTTTAGCGTGTTCCTACCAATTTGAGGCAGCAGCAGCCCCAGCTCCCACTCTATGAAAGTGATTTTCATAACAGTAGGTTTTCTATAGGTTGATCCTTGTCTTGGAGAACCACAGTACCAGTGCAGTTAGTTAGAATAAGTTTACATGTGTTTATAAAGATAAAATTTTTTCTTATTTACATAGTTGTCTAGGAAAAGGAGAATTGCAGCATAAATCTGGTACAGTTCCCTTTTGTCTACATTTGTTGGTTTTTTTTTTTAGTTGTATGAGTCCCCACTTACCTCTACTGCTTCTTATGCTCATTTCACTTAAAAGTTTCTGCTTTTTTTTTAAAGCTCTTTTAACATAGCTCTGGAACTCACTGTGTAGGCCAAGCTGTCCTGAAACTAACAGATTGCTTGCCTCTGCTGGGATTAAAGGTGTAGGCTACCATGCCTGGTTAGAAGTTTGTCCTTCCTCCTTTTAATGTTGGGATTTAATGGTTTCTGGAACCCCCCACTTAAGACTGGGTATCACAGTCACTTTATAAATTACCATATCCGGCCGGGCGTTGGTGGCACACGCCTTTAATCCCAGCACTCAGGAGGCAGAGGTGGGCGGATCTCTGTGAGTTCGAGGCCAGCCTGGTCTACAAGAGCTAGTTCCAGGACAGCCTCCAAAGCCACAGAGAAACCCTGTCTCGAAAAACCAAAAAAAAAAATTTAATAAATAAAATTACCATATCCATAGTTTTGTCTTGCATATCAGAGTTTATCATCCTTGTTAAGTAATCATAGGACTCCATTTTCGATTTCCAGATATGAAAGTTGAATTTATTAGGGATTATCAAAGCACATTCTCAACTACTTTGCTTGAGAGAGCTGAAGAAGAGTAACCAGCTATTTAGTGTTTTTGCAACTCCTATCGGAAAGTCAGATAATACCTGACCACCAGAGACCCCGTGTCTTGAATCATCTATATTTATTTTTCCTCTTGAGATTTCTGACTTAGAAATCTGTCATCCAGTTAAAGATACCTCTCTCCCTCCCCTGATCTTTGTGTGTATGTGGGTGCTCAAGCTTATAGCATAGTCAAGAACTTGAAACAGTTTTCCTACTTGAGCCTCCCCAGACTGGCATTACCCTGTATGAGCTACACCCAGCTTTCCCTTTCTTTTTGTAGAGGCGTTAGTCCTGGTACTTGACCTGGTTACTCCTTATTCTTCCCTCTATAATTATCTGATTGCCATCCTGTTACTTAATACCATCTTTGAGGGTTGACTAAAGTCTCTCCCACCCCCACTCCATTTCCCTTCTCCTAACTATCATTTTATGTGGGAAGTACTCCAGGTAATCACAGATTTCTGCAAGATTTTCAAGTTGCTTTAAGTAACTGGTTGATGCTATTTCTCTAGCATCTATAGATGGTGAAGATGTTTGTAATTGACTGTATCATGTAATGCTGTTCTGCTTTTTTTTTTTTTAAACTAAGTCTTTACACATGCTTTCTATAGAAATACTGTTCTCCATAGTTTGTTAAGACCATTTTGCTACTCATCTGATCTCAAACCAGAAGTTAAAGTGACTTGCTTGGGAAATGTCAGCAACAGTGCTTGATGTCTGAATTTCTGATTATTCCTCATTTATTGTCAAGTAGGCTAGAAATATCTAGGGGTCAAGAGTACTTGCAAGAAGTTGTAGGATTTGGCCTCTTTTGCAGTAGAATATGGAACCAGTCTTTGAGAATTTGGCATAGACCTTCGTTCCTTGCAGGAAATTAAAACATTTAAAATTTTGATCTGGCTGCAGTGAAAATAGGCAGCAGTTCAGGAGCCCTATAAATGGTAGAACTGGTAAGCAAAATAGTTCTTCCTTCTAGGTTCTGAGTTAAAAAAAAAAAAAAAGGATTCATAGCTAAGCTTAGTGACATGTCTGTAATCCCAGCAACCATGAGGTTGAGGCAAGAGGATCACTGTGAGTTTGAGACCAGCAAACAGGAAACTGGGCTATTTAGTGAGACTTTGTCTAAAACAACAACAAGCCCCCCACAAAAGGCTCTAACATTATGCTGTTTCAGCCATCTTATACTTATGCTTTCTCAGAGTTTTTTTTTTTTTTTTTTTTTTTTTTTTTTCGAGACAGGGTTTCTCTGTATTGTTTTGGAGGCTGTCCTGGAACTTGCTCTGTAGATCAGGCTGGCCTCGAACTCACAGAGATCTGCCTGCCTCTGCCTCCCAAGTGCTGGGACTAAAGGCATGCACCACCAATGCCCGGTTTTTCTTAGAGCTTCTAATCCAGATTAAGTAATGGTCTGAGCTGTCTAGTGGGCAGCAAAACAGGCCCAAATATATTTTCTAACTTACTGTCCCTTTTGTCAGGAATATTGTGGTTAGATTGTCGGGAATAGGCCACATGGTTTGCTACAGGCTGTGAGAATCACTATGTAGCCTTTTTGAAACTGAATTCCCAAATTATTGTAATTTCTCAGGGTTGAGGCCTCAGATGGATGGATATTTAGTTTAGTTTGTGGCTGGGTGGTAGTGGCGCACACCCTTAGTCCCAGCACACGGGAGGCAGGGGCCGGCAGATCTCTGTGAGTTCGAGACCAGCCTGGTCTACAGAGTGAGTTCCAGAACAGCTTCCAAAGCCACAGAGAAATCTTGTCTCGAAAAACAAAACAAAAACCAAAAACCAAACTGGTTTGTGGTAGTAGACATGGAGTGGGGGCTGGTTAATTTAAATTTATCTGCTTTAGTGTTACTCAGTATTGTTTTGGGATTACATGTTAATGCTGACTTGAAGGATAAGCCAATATGTAGTATGGTGTGGAGAATTCAAGTTGACTGTTAAGAGAAACTTAGACTACAGCTCCATTTCTCCCTTGCAGTTTTGAAATTGTGGAACAAATTCAGAGAGGATGTTAGCATTGAAACCCCAGCTGTACAATTTGTTTAAAATTCACAGGAAGGGCTAATTTACTTCCTGTCTGAAAGGGAAATGCTGGCTTCCTTAACTTCCTTCTTGGCCAACTCTGACCAACTTGGAATATGGGTGGGGGAGGAACTGGTCTTGTAAGTCTTTCTTCTTCAGTGTCGCAGATTGATTTAGCATTTCATGCATGCTAGGCAAGTGTTCCATTCTGAGCTACATTCAGTCTGTGTTATTGATCTCACCTGGTTACCAAAACCTTAAGACATAGTTTCCATTATGTTTTTGTGTAGTTTCGTGTTCCCCTTTGCCTCTGTGCTTTTTTGTTTGTTTTGGTAGGGGGATGGGGAAACCTGTACTAAAGGTTGTTTTTGCAGTTCAGGAAACCTTCCATCCTTCAGACATTGTTTTACATTCAGCCTTTTATGTGCACTCCCCTTGTATTCTCTGAGATTTGAAAATAGACCAAGGAGTTCTAGGGAAGAAACTGAAACTGATTTGACACTGAAAGGTAGATTGTAGAGAGAACTTAATTGGACAGGGAGTGGATAGCAAAAGTTTCTTATTTTTAAATTGAGCCAAGCAAGCATTCCAAGTGGAACCAGTTGGCACTCTTCTTGCTATTTTAGTCCAGGCTTCTCCTTCCTACTGACGGGTCAATTGTATTAACTGTTTGATGTGAGTTTGAACTGTGGTCTGAGGAGGGGGAGGGAGAGTAGTGGAAACAGCTGGTGCCTTCATCAAACCTCTCTGTAATTCTTCTTAAAGATTGTTCTGAAATAAGGACTCACCAGGAATTGGAACTGGGTGGTGGAGGGGCACTGGCCTCTCAGACACTCTTAACACTCTGGGATGTTGTCTGTTTGGAGTGTAGCCTAACTTTATGAGACACATTCTTTCTCTTCTCCCTTTGACTTCCAATGCTAGGATGGCCTTTTTTTTTTTTTTTTTGGAGAGGCAGTGTCATTAGGTAGTACAGGCTAACTTTGAACTCCTGCCTTGTCTTCCAAGTGCTGGGATTATGGATGTGATCCTCCACACCCACCCTCCCTCTAATTCTTTGGCTTTGGAGCATGATGCAGGAAGCTACATCCTTCACTTAAAGTCCTAGAGGTCTTTCTGGGATGCTCTCTTTAACTATCCTTTTGGTTGAGTTTTCTAAATATGTCTGAAAGACCCAGAGATACAGTTAGACTAAGGATCTCTAGTGAAGTTAAGTTCAATTGTAATTGGTTCACTGTGCTAGTCTCCTTCCCTGGTTCACACTGGAGTGATGGCAATTGTAACTCAACACTCCTTTCCTATCTCACCTATTTAGTTTGATGCAGACACACCAGACACTTTTTCAGAGCATCATAGCATGAATAGGGATGTGTTTAGTTCTGTTTTGGGGGGATATCTCTGTGGTTTTGGAGGCTGTCCTGGAGCTCACTTTGTAGACCACGCTGGCCTTGAACTCACAGAGATCCGCCTGCCTCTGCCTCCTGAGTGCTGGGATTAAAGGTGTGCACCACCAACGCCGGGCTGGGGGGATATCTTTTTATAAACAATTTTTATTGTTTTATTTCAGAAAACTTCCTTAAATGTTTTTTTTTTTAATTCATCTTGCATGTTCATCTCATAGTATACAATCTACTCTCCTATATCTGGTTTGGGTCATGAGCAAGGGAACATTAAGAATGCTGACATTTATAACTATATATTCAAAATTCTTGAGAAAGAAAGGAATTAAATTTGGAAGTAGGTATGAACTTTTGTTTCCTTGTGTGCTTCAGTGGCATTATTTGTAATGACTTGACCCTGCTGCTCTAAAACATAAAACAGTGTTGCTAAATACTGGTTTGTGTCTACCTAGAATAGCTGACTATTGTATATTCTTGCCCAACTCTCCATCTGGTTGTGCCAGGTTCAGATAAGGACTACATTTCTCTAAGTTGTGGTGCTGCTCTCTACTGTCTTTTGCTTCTTGTGCTGCAGAAATCAAGGTTTAGCCACAGATTCAGGAGTTAGCCGGTAGTGTTTCTAGCAAGTTGGGGGTGGGGGTTGGCTAGGAGGAGGGAGAGAGAAGATGAGAAAGATGGCATTTTACTAGTTCTTGGCTTGGAATGTTCCTCTGGTTAGAACTCTGCTGAGCTTGGCTGTTTATGCACACTAAATGGAACCTTGGGCAAAGGGTGCTATTTCTTTGGATCTCAGGAATCTGATGGAGCATGACCTCTGTCTAGTTTTGCTTTTGGGGGTTAGGACTAACTCCCAATGGACTGTACAAGGTAATAGAAAAATGTGTAGTTTAGCCTATTCTTGAGCCAGCCAGTGCTTTTTATTTCCTGAGTAGGCCATAGGAAAAGCTGAGGTTGCTGTCTCAACCTCTTTGCTGCCTGGGCCACAGTGCAGTTCCTAGTGGCCCTCCTCTTCTTCTCTTGGGAAGTCAGGAACTTTGCCCTCAGAACTTGATAAACTGCCGTTCTGTAGGGTGGAGTCTGCTGCCTTTGTTTGTTCTCTGTGGGGCTGGCTTTAGAAATTAGTTCCACATGTAGAGAAGTTTGAAGGTTTTAAAAGCAATGGAAATGGGTGATAGAGAATGTGACAGAGGGCATGATCTCCTGCTGGTGATCAGCTTGTCATTGGTGGTGCTTTCTTGGGGATGTGCCACTTGTAGTTGTGCTGACTGGAAAGCAGCTTTAGTTTTAAAAATCCTCATTTTAGTGTCTCCAAAGTGGGAAATCTTGCCAAGTACAATTTAAAATGATACCCCATGGCCCCCAGACTCTTTCTTAGTTCTGTGCACATAGTATCTTTCTGCTGATTCTTAAAGGCCTGAGCTTTGTCCTGTGTAGTGTTGGCTTGAGGCTGAGAGGAGGGTTGCTTTCCTGAACATGATAAGGAACTGAGCAGGGCAAAGTAGGAGCTCTAGCTGGTGATTGGTAGACAGGATGCCCTGGAATGTGGTTGGCCCGCAGCCCAGAATCCAGCACTTTGTATTTGTTTGTTTCTGGGAGACTGTGGTCTGGTGCTACTGTGACAGGAAGTGAGAAAGCTGGGAGTGGGGGAACAGAGAGGAGTGATGTCTTTGTGGTTCTCCTGTGAAATCTCTTTGTCCCTGGAGACCAGCCCTGCTACAGAACCCTACAGAGAAGAGAGCAGCCTTTGTATGTCTAATGGGTCTCAGAGATCTAGCTACTCTGAGGGATTAGAGAGGGTATGAGATCTGACTGTGGCCTTTTACATCTTAACACTTGAGTTATATAAATGGCCTTGATCTTTTAGCATTGAGGAGCTTACTGAGTTTTGTGTGTGCTTATTTATGGATATTTAGGATTTAATTAAGAATGGAATTCTAGAAGGACACAGATGTTAGATGATGTACTATGTCTGTATGGTGCAGAAACCTTGTTGGGTCTGAAAGGGACAAAGAAACTGGTAATGCTGGAACCCACCCTTCTGTTTGGCACCTTGCTACACACAGGAGTACCCTGCCCATTTGATTTCAGTATCCTGCTACACAGTTTGATTTTAGCATCCCTTATTGCAGATATCCAATGTTTACCCATACCTGGGGATGGTTGGTAGTTTCCTGGGATTGAACTTCAACACCTTGTCCTCCTACTGCTGCCCACCCCTTTCTTCTTTGTTTTGTTTTTCCTGCTCTTTATTACAGCTGTTAAACAGGCATCTTTTCTGATTTTGTTGATTGGGTAGCTGAATCCTCATCTTCTTTCTAAGCTGTCTAGCTCCTGAGCACACACAGATCTGCTTTTGATTGCCTAGGAGGACAGCTGCCCTAGAGGCAGATTGCTAACATACCACTAGAACAATCCTTCCCCTCTGTTCTGAGCTGACCAACACAATCTTCCCTGCTTCTAGTTCCTACTTTTTCCCACCTCACCTCTGATCTTTGCTTTTGACTTAGTGAGATAGATATCACATTAAAAACGATTTCTAGGTGAGGCTTGCCAGTGGGAAAGAAGGATTGGTACAAAGCAATCTGTTTTGTGTCCACTACCTTCCTTCTCTGAGTTCTTGTTCCTTATAAAAGAAATTTAGGACAGGCAGTTGTGACGCACAGCATTGATCCCAGCACTTGGTTGCAGAGGCAGGCCGATCTCTGAGTTCACGGCCAGCTTGGTCTACATATTGAGTTTCAGGACAGCCAAAGCTACAGAGAAAGACTATGTCTTAAAAAAAAAAAAAAAAGAAGAAACTTAGAAGTAGAATACAAACCACTTATCCCCAGAATCAAGGAATACTTTGCTTTTTAAAGTGAAGGTAAGACCCAGAGGTCTCTCTGGGTGGGTTCACTTGCCCATGTCCACTCCCCACCCTCTCCTCAAGCACACCCGTGTGTGTGTGTGTGTGTGTGTGTGTGTGTGTGTGTGTGTGTGTGTGTGTGTGTGTATGTGTATATGTGTGTGTGTGTGTGTGTGTGTAGCTAGGGGCTCACTATATAGCCCAGACTAGCCTTGAAATTCTCTTGCTTTAGCCTACCCAGTATTTTGATTACAGGTGTGTATGTTCTATCAAATCCTGCTTAAAATAAAAACAACAACAAAAATCCCTTGTTTTAACTTCTGTAGATTTAGAATGACTCATAACCACTGGAAGCATAGAAAGCTCATACACTTTCTTGTGTATGTGAGCAGGATTTTTCTACTATCAGCAATGCTACTTCCGATAAGTGGTTTACTCATCCATAAAAAGGGGCTATTAGTGCACATACCTACTGTGAGGCAACACATACAGAGATACTAGCTAGACCCTCTCTCACAAGTAGGCTGGTGTGCTTCAGGAGGTATTGAGATGATTCTACTGATAATTTCTAGGGGGAGGTTGCAGTACACTTTAGGTTTGTATTTTATCTTTCATTCATATGGAAAAAGCATTTTATCCTGTTACCTGTTAATCTAGCTAAAATAGACTTTCATGCTTCCTCTCATTGCTTTCTTCATAGTCACTGTTTGTTGTCCAGAAAGGCAAGTGTTCCCTAAGTGTGGCAGAAGGGTTGTCTGTTGTCCTTTTTAGGGCTTTGAGGAAGTAGGGACTTTGTAAATATGACTCAGTTATGTGCTTCCACCCTTTCCAAGTTATTTTCAAATGATGAGCAAAAGAGATGTGGGAAATTCTGTAGATAGGAAGTAAAGGGGTTGGTGAGACACTGTCTCTTTAAAACAAAGAATGTGAGCTCAAACAGTTGGATGACCTCACCTAAAACCAAAGGTTAAGCTTTTCTCTACATTTTTTTCATTTTTTTTGCCTGGGGGGTATAATGTGTCACAGTTAATTTTAATGAGGAGAGTTAAACAGTATCATCGAATTCTGATAGATTTCTCTTACTTCTTTGTAGACTGACTGCCTTCTCTTTTTTTCCTCCCTCCTTTTTCAGGAAAGAGATAGGCATTTGGCCTCTCCCCTTCCTCCAGTCTGACACCTCCCCCACCCCTCCCTTTTATCTTTGTTTCCTTATCGGCTTCTCCCCAGGCCCTGCTTTTTCCTTATAAGGCTAGGTAAGGTCCCTCTGCTAGAGTTGCAGAGGGATCTAGGTGAGTAGCTGTCTCAGTGTCTCTTGAGAGAAACTGCAGTGTTTGTCCCAGTGGAGGGCCTTGGAGAAAGGCACCTGGCTAATGGGGGAGGAGAGGAGAGGGAGGTGGCCTGGCCAGAGAGATCAGGAGGACTTGTTAGACCAGTCCTGTGTATGTGTCACACAGCTCCAAAGAGAAGCAGGTTTTGTTTCTTGCCGTGCCCTTTCAGTCCTTGGCTCCTCCGTAGGAGAGTCACGCTTTTCCTTTGCTTCAGCCAGTGCAATCTTAGCCAGTGTTAATGTGTTAGCATTTGAGGGTTTCTTAGGAGGGAAAAAGAACAAGAATAATGTTTTATATAGTTTCTGAACTTAGGGGGTCATGATGGTAGAAGTGGCCTTTTGAGACTATGTTCTTCTGTGTATGGTTTCCTGAAACTCTTAGGCTCCAGAGAGTGTCCTGCCTGTGCACCAGTTTTTGTTGTGGCACTGGAGATGGAACCCAGAACTTCCTGTATCCTAGGCAGTTTTGTACCACTCAGCTGTATTTCCCCAGTCACCGTATACTTTCTTGAAATTATAAATTTACCATAGGGATTTCAAGTCTACCAAGTATGGAAGCTGAGGTAGGATAATGGATTTCAGTTTGGACTATGTAGAGTTACAGGCCAGCCTAAACTGCAGAGTAGAGACCCTGTCTCAAACAAGCAAAATGAAAAAGAAACATTAAATTCTGAAATGAATGTGATGCACACCTGTAACCCTGTCAGTACAAAGCTGAGGAAGAGAAGTGCTGAGCTCTAGGCTAGCCAGGTTTGTATCGCTAAGCCAAGTTCATCTCTCTCAGCTTGGCCACATGCTACCTAGAGCCGAGTCAGGCCAAGATGGCCAATCTTTGTTACCTTGGCCATCCTATGGCCTATGTATTTAGATGCCCCTGACGCAGAAGCCATTGTGGCTCTGGTTACCCTAAGATATATAGATATATAAGAAGCCAATGGCTATATCCTCTCAGGTCCAAGGAGCCTTTAGTGCAGGACAGAACTCAGCCTCTGACCATGCCATCCAGGGGAAGGTGGAATCAAATTCCTGGTGGTTTGTTTTATTTTTTTTAGGGGACAAGATCACACAGTATAACCCAGACTGTTGTGGAGCTCATATAGCCTAGGCTGGCCTCACTCAGCATTTCCCAAGGATATCCCTCCCCCACCAACCCCAACCTCACCAATGCTTGGATTGTGGGTGTGAGCTACCACAGAGGCACAAGAATACCTTTTATGTGTTATCTTTTCTTTCTTATTTGTTTGTTTATTTATTTATTTTCTGGAGATGCTTTCTCTCTATAGCCCTGGCTGCCCTGGAACTAGCTCTGTAGACCTGTCTGGCCTTGAATTCAGAGATTCGCCTGCCTCTGCCTCCATAGTACACAGCACCACTGCTTGGATCCATTTATTTGTTTGTTTGTTTGTTTGTTTATTTATTTATTTATGTGTATGTATATATGTAAGTGCACATGTGTGCAGGTGCCCTAGGAAACCAAGAGAAGGTATCAGATCCCTTGCAACTAGAGTTACAGGCAATTGTAAGCTTCCTGACTAGAGTGCCAGGAACTGAACTTGGTTCTTAAGGGCTGGGCCATCCACTCACTCTCCAGCCCCATGTAAAGAAAAATTCAAGTTAGGAAAAAGAATGTGTTTATGTTCTTTTCCTTTGGCACTGCCTCAGATGTATTATTTTCTCCAGGGTAAAGTGATAGGACCAGAGGACCCATTAATTCCCCGAGTGAGCCTTAGGGTGGACATGGTAAGATATTATTGGGCAGCCTTTTCAATCAAGTGGAGCCTCAGGGAAATGCAGAAACTTCCAAGACAGGGCTATTTCTAGAATGTAAATTTTGTGATTCAGTAGTTCTCACTTGAGATGAAATTATGAAGTAAACAGAGTTCCCTTTAGATTATTTGTTATTACTAATATTATTATTGTCATACTATATTGCCCAGGCTGACTCAGAACTGGTTTAAACAATAGGCATACACTGCTGTGCTCTTCTGTGTTTGGATCTTTTGGTTTGTGTGTTATAGACTAAACCTAGGACCTTAGGACGCCTAAGCAAGTACTGCATTACTGAATTAAAATCCCAGCCCTTGAATAAAAAAATTTTTTTGAGAGGTGGTTTTTCTGCCCTTGAACTCCTTTATATAGCCCAAGTATGCCTTAAATTGTGATCCTTATTTCTCACTCAGCTCAAGTATTAGGATTACAGGCATAGATCTTCCAGGGACTTGGGTTAGTATGGATATGAATCTTAACAGAGAAGTGAGAAATACTATAATTAGTCTGACTGAATTTTTACAAGGTGGAAACTCATGAGGTTTGGGTTGGAAGCTGGAAGTTTGGACTCTGGTATGAGCATTCTCCTAATGGATGGAGTTTTAGAAAATCTTCACAGACTATGTTTCTTTGAGATTTAGAAGCAGAATGGTCTCTCTGTCTCTGTGTCTCTGTCTCTGTGTATGTGTGTGTGTGTGTGTGTGTGTGTGTGTGTGTGTGCACGCGCGCATCCGTGCATGCGCGCTTGAGCAGGACCGTTAAATTGTGAGTTTTGGACACATCCTTTCTTGATGAAAGCTATGCCATATGGTACTGAAGTGTTACAGGTGCTTGCTCTATGTTACTGATTGGTGTTCAGTAAGAGGCTTCGTGCTGTTTTGTTTTGTTTTGTTTTTGTTTTTCGAGACAGGGTTTCTCTGTATTGCTTTGGAGGTTGTCCTGGAACTCGCTCTCTAGACCAGGTTGGCCTCGAACTCAGAGAGATCCCAAGTGCTGGGATTAAAGGCGTGCACCACCAATGCCTAGCGATGCTTGGTGCTTTAAAAAATCATTTTATATCCCAGAAGACATGGGAATGGAGTTTGCTTTGAGGGAGAGCATATATATGTGCATTAGTTTTGATTTATAATGAACTAACAGGAAGAAAGGAGGAGACTTTGGGACTAGTTACAGAAGATTGTATCCTCTTTCCCAGAGCCCTAAGATTGAAGCCTAGAGAATCAACTCAGGGAAACTTGGGGTTTCTTCCAGAGTGCTCACCCAGGTCTGCCCATGTATGGATGTATCTACCTGAGCTTCATGGAAGTATGTGTGTGGGGTATGTGATAGGTGTACTCATTAAATGGAGCTCTGGAAGATAATGGAAATTGATGCTTAAACAGGGTTAGTACTTTTCCCAGGGTTCCTAGATTTTTTTTTCCCCAGAGGCAGTGATTGGATCCTAGATCTTTTGATGTCAAGGATTTCATTTAATCTTTGCCATTAAGAAAGTAAAGAATGCTGGGCGTTGGTGGTTCATGCCTTTAATCCCAGCACTCAGGAGGCAGAGACAGGTGGATCTCTGAGTTCGAATCCAGCCTTATCTACAAGAGCTAGTTCCAGAACAGCCTCCAAAGCCACTGAGAAACCCTGTATCAAAAAACCAAAAAAATAAATAAAAAAGCCGGGTGTTGGTGGTGCATGCCTTCAATCTTAGCACTTGGGAGGCAGGCGGATCTCTGTGAGTTCGAGGCCAGCCTGGTCCACAGAGCGAGTTGAGTTCCAGGACAGCCTTCAAAACAATACAGAGAAACCCTGTCTTGAAAAACAAAGACAAAAACAAAAAAACAAACAAACAAAAAAAGAAAGTAAAGAATTTCAGTGGAGTGATGGGAGCAAGGAAGGCATGTGTTTTCTCACACTGACATACTCCTAGTTCCTCGAGTTCAAACTGTAATTACTACAGTTACATTGCCAATGGCTTCCTGTATGCTTAAATTTTCTCTAAGCACTTCTCATAGATTGTTTCATTTAGTTCTCATAATGAACGACCCTTATGTGTTTTTTCCATCTTACAGAGAAAAAGTGAAGTTTAGTGTTAAAGTAGCACTTTGCTCAGTATTGTGTAAATGTTGGGATCTGGGATTTGAATGCAGTCAAGATCTAAAAGTCCATGTTCTTTGATGATTGGTGCTAGCAATTCTCCTGCTTCAACCTCCTAGTGCTGAGGTTATAGATATGAGTCACTATGCCCAAATTATATTCCTATAAAATAGGTATTTAATTACACTAATTTATTTGTGTCTGGGAACATGAGTACTGTAACTCCTCTGAGGAGGTCAGAGGACAACTTGTAGTAGCAGGTTTCTCTTTCTCCCATGTCCCAGGAATCCAACTCAGGTCATCAGGCTTGGTGCACAAAAGTCTTATCCCACAGATCATCTCACTGGCCCCCAAATAGATTTCTCTAGCCAGTTTATAGTAGAACAAATCATTCCAGGGACTGTGCTATCAGTGACTGATATTATTGCTCTGCTATTTGGTTAATACTGTCCAATTCTTTGGTCCTTCTGGGCACTTGATTTAATTTATTTTGAAGTTCTGACAAAAAAAAAAACTGACTGTTTTATCATTGCCATTGCTTGAATGAGTAAGCTGTAGACCTGGAAGCTCTTTCTAGGATGGGTGGATTCCCTTCAGTAAAGACCTATGGCTTGTTAAAAGTAAACACAGCTATTCTCATAAAACATAATCCTAGGAGAATCACAAAGCTAAACACTCCCCTTGAGGATCCTTTTTTTGGTGAAAGTGTTTGACATTAATTGGTGAACCTGGAAAGACTTGGAAGACTTTTCTTGATACCAGCCAGAGTCAGTCAGTAGTCTGTAATATAGTCTTTTTATGGTATGTGGCAGGAAGAGGGAGTCATCAAGTCCTGAGACTTTCTGCTATTGCTTGTCATGGATACAGTTCCCATGTGCACTTTCCTTTTCTCTTTCCCTTCCTCTTTTCTTATGAAAAGAAAGTTCTCAACATATAGGTCAGAGGGCCTTGAGCCTGCCATTCATCCATCCATCCATCTATCCATTCATTCTTTTTTGTTTGTTTTTGAGGAAGGGTCTTGTTATGTAGCCCCAGGCTGGCCTTGAACCCGTGGTTCTTTTATTGAACCTCATAAAGTGCTGAGAATATAGGCATTTGCCAGTATGCCCTGCTTGGACTTCTGTTTGGGAAGCATGGCATAGAAGAGAATGTAGGTTTTAAAAATATTCTAGACTGAGGTTTAAATTCTAAATTTGCTATGAACTCTAGGAACTTTGTTAATTTTTTCACCTATGAGTATGTTTTCACGTTTGCAGTAAAACTTAACTTCTTTATGGTTTCTGTGATTGCTAGGGCAATAACTGTAAGCCATTTAGTCACTGGTAATTTTTACATACATGTTCTGTTTATCTGAGGTAACAAACTTGTAAGGCCCTGAGGAGGAAATAAGAATGAGTGTAATAGATTTGTAGTGTTACAGTGACAGTCAGGTACTAGAAAAACACCCTCTCTTCCAGAAACACTAGTTTAGTTGTGACCTAGTATATAGAGCTGGAGTAGAGAAACCAGCTCATCTACTCTGTAGAATCCAGTTGTGTTCTTGATCCGATTAATTTCATCTACTACTTCACAAAATAGTTTGGGCCTGAGACATTACCATGAAGTAATGTAATTGGATGATTGAAACTCACTCTTGAAACAACTTAATACCTCACCTTGTAGAACACACTATCTCACTCAATCTTCACAACAGCTCTGACTTAGGATGGTCTATCGACACCACACAGATGAGAATAACCATCACACAAGCCAGGACTAGGACCAGTCTTGTGAGTTGTATTCTGTCTCTACTTCCCTCTCTAAAGCAGAAAATCTATCCATGTATAGAGACCTAGGAATTCCACCTCTTTTTCTACTTAATTGTACTTTTGTCTCAGAGTCATTTGGTCAGCTTTAAAGCCAGGATGCTGGAGAAGTTGGTGTTTCTCTGGACTCTGCTTTGTGACTTAGATCCCTCAGTGTTTTCCATAACTTTCTTTCTAAATCCCTGATTCAAATTAAAGTTCTGGGGGCAAAAGTGACCATTTAAGGCCTGGTGACAAACAATGTCTCTCTGTGGCAGGGAGTGTTGTTTCTGTGTGCCCCTTAGTAGTGGTTGCCTGGGCTTTTATTAGCAAGAAGATTACAGGGTGGAGGCTGCCACAGTGGTGACTGCAGTGCAGGCCCTGTTTAAAGAGTCTCTCTTGAGCAGGCTTCTCTTGATGTGGAAGGGTCATAGGTCACTGTACGTAGTAGATGAGGACAAGTGTTTAAAACGCACAGAGATGAAAAAGGAGCAATTAAAGCAAACCAGGAATGGTGGTACATTTTATACTCCAGTACTTGGGAAGTAGAGACAGGAGCATCAGGAATTTAAGGCCACTTTCAGCTTTTAGTGAGTTTGAGGCCAGCCTGGGAGACTGTCACAAACAAAAAACAAAAGCAAAAAAAAAAGGGGGGGGTGAAGAAAAGAAAAAAGTACTTACCAAAGAAAGACCTTTGAGTGGCTTGTTGGAATGTGGGGTAGGAGTATGAGAAAGTGGCATAGGGCTTTGGGCTGAATGAAAACAGTAGTTGATAAGTGATGGTGGGAGCCCAAGGCTGGGTAGGAGGGATTTAGGGACAGTTCAGCATGTTCTCTGTTTAATGACTGAATTAATTAAGTTTGCTGGGCACCTGTTTATCAGTTTCCTCTGGGTGCTTTTGCTTGCTGAATGCTGGATACATTCTAAGGCAAGCAGGCCCAAGCTTTTGTGTTTGGTGGGGCTCTGGGGAGCGTGGGAAAGAGAGCCTAAGCAGAAGGCCCAGCCTAGGCTAGTCTCCACATGTCTTCCCCACCATGACTATTGCATTGGTTTCTCAATGTCTTTGTGGGCATGCTGGGACTAGGCTTTGAGGTTTCTGCCTTAAGGGTGGGAAGGAGGGGGAAGGGCATTCCAACAACAAATTTCACCCCCCCAATTTGGTTTCCTGGGACAGAAGATATATGGCGTTTTATCTACATTATAACCTGGTTTGGTTCTTCATGAAATTAAAAGTAGAGTCACTCTATGTGGTGACAGTACAATTTGTGATTTAATTAATCTTACACCCAAGGCCCAGCTATCTGAACACTGCAAAGTTTAAAGGGTATTTGTTACATTAATTCCAAATTGTTATCTTAAATAACTCCCTGTCTTTCAAATACTTCCCCTTACACAACTTGTATTTATGCATAGGGTATATTTATTTTCTTCCCATTCTCATTTTCCCTTATTTCACATATTTCTGCAGCTCTCTCCTTCCTGCTTGCTGCTTTCTGAGGTGGCTGGATGCTTCCGTGATTTATGTGAATCTAGACTGGGCTGTTGTTCTCTGTGCTAAACCAATCAATTACGATCCTTCTCTTAAGAGGTGTGTATGGAATCTGTTTGTTAAGAATTAAAAATAATTTTAGGTACCTTCTTTTCCTTAGGGGATTGGTGAGAGGATAGGGAATATGGGAGGGAAAAAATTCTCCTAGTTTGCCGTTCAGCAATATAAGATATATATATTACATATTGTATATATATATTTGTTTTTGTTTTGATACAGGGTCTTTATGTTGTCCTGGCTGTCCAGGAACTTGATATATAGGTCAGGTTGGCTTCAAATTCATAGAGATCCATTTGCTTCTGTCTCCCAGGTGGTGGGATTAAAGCCCTGAGCCACCACACCTGGTCACAAAAACTTTTTGAGATAACATTTTACTAAATTGCCCAAGATGGCCAGTCACAAATTTCTGTAGCCCAGTCAGGCCTAGAGGTTGTGATCTTCAGCTTTCTGAAAAGGTAGGATTCAGGTGTACCACAGATATACAGGGCTAGAGGCAAAGCATTATACAGTGTTTTGTGGTTTTGCCACTGGGTTGTTTCAATTAACATATTTTGCCCTCTACACTGGAGTATAGTTTTGGAAATAAAAAAAAACCTCCTCATAAATATATTAAATGTGGTGGAGGCCTTTTGTCTTTCAACTTTGGAAAGCTGGTTTTGGTTGTGCCCCCCACCCCCTCCCCCCCCCATCCCTCAGACAGGGTTTCTCTGTACCTTGGCTGCCCTGGAACTCTCACAGAAATCCTCCTGCCTTCCGAGTGCTGGGTGTGCACCACCACTACCCAGCATATTTTCATTCCTTAACTGGTACTTTAATTTTCTATAGTTCATGACTCCTCATTTATAGTGTTCAGGTTGTCTCTAGGAGCTTGTCCCTGCAGGACAGTAAATGCTTACTGGGAGTTAAAATTTTGATTAAATGACGCCTGCAATTTTTTTCCTAAGGAAAAAAATCTAATTTTAATCCCATGCCGTTGTCTCCTTGTCTTGGTAACAGTGTAGAGAGACTTTGGTCAAGCTGCCACCTTTTCTTTCATAGTAGAAGAGGGTAGTAGGCAAAGGATTTTTTTTTTTTTTGAGACATTGGTGATGGGCTCCGAGCTTGGTTGGTGGTGTCTTGCTTTCTGCACTGCAGTAGAACTACAGAGGGCATCTTTGGCACTGGGGATTAACAATTCATCTGTCTTCTCTGACCTGTGACCTTTTCTCTTCTCTCTCTTACCGCCCCCTCCCTAGTGTGCAGTGAGGGGTCCTACTCCCTCCTTTCTACTTCCTCTGTGGTCCACCTTACTTTTTATCCTGCCCCGCGGCGGCTCCTCCCCTAACCTTCATGGACGACTCAGAGGTGGAGTCGACCGCCAGCATCTTGGCCTCTGTGAAGGAACAAGAGGCCCAGTTTGAGAAGCTGACCCGGGCGCTAGAGGAGGAACGGCGCCATGTCTCGGCGCAACTGGAACGCGTCCGGGTCTCACCACAAGATGCCAACCCACTCATGGCCAACGGCACCCTCACCCGTCGGCATCAGGTAACCCTCTCCCCATCAGACCTGCAGGTAGGACATTGGAATGGTCGTAAGAGAGGCCTATGGATCTTAATGAGATCCTACTGGCTCTGGGCTGTCCAGTGTGTACACTTCATGATGAACTGTTCCAGGGATATGATAAACACCGATTAAGAGATAAGAGGTTTGTTGCTGATCTGAGTTGGGTGGACTTTAGTAACCAGCGAGACTTCCTGTTTTGCTAGAGTGGGTTTTCTGGGCAGGGATGCAGTTTGGAGCTACACTCAGTCACTTCTGTTTTCTTTGAGGTATCCTTTTTCTTAGGGTCAAAAATTAGGAAAGAATGTCTGCTTGGTGGTTGGGGAAGTTGGGCAGCTTGAGTTCCTAGCTCCAGTTCAGTCTTATCCAGGGAACAGTTTGTTCTCAGAAGCATTTTAGTGTTGGCAAATTGTATATTTCTTTTCCATATTGTCCTTGTGTGCTTTTGTTGTGTGTGTAAATCATGTTTTGGAAGGAAGGGTCATTGTTAATCTTTACTGGGAAGTTGGAGAGGGAATATTATGCTGTTATTTAATCCAGATAACCACAGGAGCCAGTGGTGGTCTCTGGGTTGGCTGACTCTGTGATGGACTTGGGAGGGCTGGTGTTAGTAATAAGAAGTATATCGTGTTTCCTATGGCTTATATCTAACTTTACTGCGATGTAATCTGTTTGAGGTTTTTATCTCTGTGTGTGTGTGTGTTGTGTGTGTGTGTGTGTGTGTGTATTGCGCACATGAGCTCATGCTCAAGCACTTAGTAGACTGCCTCTGAAGAGGTCTATGAGTATAATTAGAGCAGTGCTTATGCTCTTTTTAACTGACTGTTTATTTTATTTGTTTTTTTATTTTGTAGTGAGAAGGGGTTGACCCTAGAGCCCTGATCATGCTAGGCAAGTGCTGTGTCACAGAGATATATCCTGAACTAGTTACTTACTAATGTATGAGGAGGTGGGGATGGAACCCAGGGTCTTGTGCATGCTAGGCAGATACTCGGCCACTAAACAGCATTTCAGACCTTTGAATTTTTGAAGACAAGATATTGGTATGAAGCTGTTCCTCTTGCCTCTGCCTCGCTAGTGCTAGGATTGCAGTCATGTCCAGATGCTTGTTTAATCCTTAAATTAGTGGGCATAATTTGAATGGGCAATAATCAAGATTTTAAAAGAGACTGTGTTTGCACTGTTCAGGGAATTTTACAGGAATTGAGTAGAGAGTTAGGGAAGAGACAGACTGAAGGAAAGAGGACTGCTCAGGCTTTATAGGTGGTGGGGAATCCCAGGATTTAGTGGTTTCTCTCTTGTTCTCTTATTTTTAACCTCTGCTCAGCAATGAAACCACACCCTTCTTCCTTCCTGAAAGCAATGTTTAACTTCCTCCCTCTGCAGCATTATACTCCCTGTAAAGGGGGAATGGGTGGAGGGAGAATCCCCAGAGGTTGTTGGGTCTTACTGTCTTCTACTGGGGAAGGAGCAAGAAATGTGCTTTTATGTATATAGTGTCATTAGGCTATGTCTTGGCACTTAAGATGGAGCAATTTAAGAACATTTTAGAATGTGTTCTGTGTCTGTAGCTTGATAAAGATATTAAGATTTTTCTTGAAGGGGATTGCCAAGTACTTGTCTTCCTATTTGGAAATGGAGAATTAACTCTTCTTTCTTTAAAAGGCTTCCTGGAATGGGAGTTTCCCATGGTAGCAGAGCATGAAGATTCCTAGAACTTAATAAAGAAGGCTTTTTTTTGGGTCCCCCCCCAACATAGCTTTTTTGACTTTCCTTATGTTCTTAGGGCTTTCCAAAAAGGTTGTGTGTGGGGTTCTGTGCTATTTATTCAGCAAATGTTTTTTGAGTGTTTCTCATGTGGCAGGCACTGCTCAAGACATTAGGGATACATTCCTAATACTACTGACCTCAAACCCTGTGTACTCATGGAAATTAACACTCTTATGTTCCAGGGACTCAGTCTGCCAGATTTTAGGCCTGATGTCAATGTTGAGGAAAGTGATAATTTAAGATTAAGGAATGCTATGGGTCTTTTATGAACACTGACACAAGGATTTCAGGACACAAACACCTTCTTGAAAGCCCTTTCTTTTTTTTTTTTTTTTTTTTTCTGTTTGGAAAGAAAGATGTTTGTGTTTGAAAGAACAAAGGAAGGCCAGAAAATGAATTGTCTTCTGGGCTATGTTTCAGAACGGACGGTTTATGGGCGATGCTGACCTTGAGAGACAGAAATTTTCAGATTTGAAACTCAACGGACCCCAGGTAATTGTTTTGACTCAAGTTCTGTATGACTTCATATCTTTTTACTTCAGTCTTTCCTTAATTTAGGAAAGTAAAAGGTGCCTTCCAAATTATATATAGTTTTGTTGATTTAAAAAAAAATCCATTGACTTTTATCATGTTACTCCTGTCTCTTCATTTGACCCTCTGGTATTGTAATTGTTTTTTTTTGGGGGGGGGTGTATGTGCATATTTCTGCATTATAGAAAACTTTACCAAAATCTGATTGGGTAGTATCTGATGAATAACATGAAACTCTTGCTGAACCTGGTGGTGCAAGTCTAATCCCAGTGTCTTGGGAAGTTGAGGCAGGAGGATCAGAAGTTGACGGCCTGCCTGGGAAATTACTGGAACTTTGTCCCAAAGTAAACGAAGAGGGTTCTGAGCTGGGCGTGAGTGGCGCATGCCTTTAATCTCAGCTCTTGGGAGGCAGAAGCAGGTGGATCTTTTTAATCTTGAAAGATTTTTATTGGGTTAGTTATTCTTTTGAAGCATTACTCAGATGTAGATATAACAGTTAACACAGTTTATATTCAAGTAGGTGACCAGAATGGGAAGTTAAATCTGCTGTTTCTGCCACTAGGAAGCCATCGTGATTTTAGTTTCCTCTTTTGTTGTTGTTGTTGTTTCTTTTGTTTTTTTTGAGACAAGGTTTCTTTGTGAATCCTGACTTTCCTGGAAGTCACTCTGTAGACCAAGTTGACCTCATAGAGATCTGCTCACCTCTGCCTCCCTTAAGTGCTGGGAATAAAGGTGTGCACCACCACTGCCCGGCTAGACCTATTTTCATGCCAGGGAGATTCTATTTACTGTCCTTTTACACAAATTATTTATTTATTGAGATAGGGTCTCTTTAGGTTGTCCTGGATGGCTCTAAATTTGCAATTTAAATTAGGCTAGCCTAGAACTCTTAAATATGCCTGCCTCTTGTTCTGGGAATAAAGGTGTACACTACTATGCCCTGCCATTTTACAAGTTTAAAAGATGACAACCACTCTTTCTAAAACAGCCTAGTGGAATTTGCTTGAAGACTTCTTGTCTCTAGAAGCACTAATGTTTCTTATTAGGAGGATTGTTAATTGCATAGATTTAGTTGTGGCTTTACTCTTTCTCTCTCATAGGATCACAACCACCTTCTGTATAGCACTATCCCCAGGATGCAGGAGCCAGGGCAGATTGTGGAAACCTACACAGAGGAGGACCCTGAAGGAGCCATGTCTGTTGTTTCTGTGGAGACCTCAGATGATGGGACCACCAGACGTACAGAGACCACAGTGAGCTGAAATTTGCATGTCTTAGAGTTATAGGTCCTATGTGGTCTTTTAGTAGAGATGTTAACCAGGTAGATGGGTGCAGGTTACTGATTGCCAGAAAGAAAATGATCACTGGGCAAACAGAAAAGCTAAGAAATGTAGGAAAATGTAATGGAAGGGGGAAGAGAAGGGAATATGACAGCTGTAATAGTTATCCAAGAGCCTGCTACTGACAGGGCAGTTTTCTCACCTAGGGCTTTCATGGGATGGAGAAAAAGGTATAGATGACACAGTGAGACATTTCTAGCTAAAGACCTAGAAGGTAGGGGTTTCTTAGAGTAGTGTGGAATTTAAACTTAGAATCTTTATTTTCTTCAATAATTGCTTTCCATTTTCTCATTCCACTGAAGGTCAAGAAAGTTGTAAAGACAGTGACAACACGGACAGTACAGCCAGTCCCCATGGGACCAGATGGGCTGCCTGTGGATGCCTCATCAGTCTCCAACAACTATATCCAGACTTTGGGCCGTGATTTTCGAAAGAATGGCAGTGGGGGCCCTGGTCCCTATGTGGGGCAGGCAGGCACTGCAACCCTTCCTAGAAACTTCCACTATCCTCCAGATGGATATGGCCGACACTATGAAGATGGTTATCCAGGTGGTAGTGACAACTATGGCAGTTTGTCCCGGGTGACCCGAATTGAGGAGCGATATAGACCCAGCATGGAAGGCTACCGGGCACCCAGTAGACAAGATGTCTATGGTCCCCAGCCCCAGGTTCGAGTAGGTGGGAGCAGTGTGGATCTACATCGATTTCATCCAGAGCCTTATGGGCTAGAGGATGACCAGCGCAGCATGGGCTATGATGACCTAGATTATGGCATGATGTCCGATTATGGCACTGCCCGTCGGACAGGAACACCCTCGGACCCTCGCCGACGCCTCAGGTGGGCAGGACTAGGGAAAAAAGACTCTTTTTCCAGATGGGAAAAGTGTAGCTTTTAGGGGTCAGTGACACCTTTGGACACTGGTTCCTTTCTCTTTTTCATAGAAGAATCATTGAATATTGATTTGCTCTCTTTTTCTTGTTATTAGAGTCATATTTTAGTTATACTAAGTTATTTTTTGTTTTTGTTTGTTTGCTACTGCTTTTTGAGATGTCTCAGTGACTCAGGCTGTCTACCAGTCTGGCTGTGTAATAGAGGATGACCTTGGACTCTTGATCCTCCTTCCTCCACCTTGTAAATCTTGGGATTACAAGTGTGTGTCACCACAGTTGGTGAGAAAGTGATTTGTGGCCAGGTGTGATGACTTAACGCTTGTAATTCTACTGCTGAGGAGGCTGAGACGTATGACTGCAGTTAAGTTCGAGTCTGCTTTGGACTATTTATTGTGTGGACAGTGAACATTTGTGTACCCCAAAAGTGATTAATGATGGTCTATGTCCTAAAGAAAGAAGAGACTTGGTTGCTGTGCCATAATTTCTGCCTAAGATTTGGCTCCCTTTTGGTGAAAGAGAAAGGAACATCACAGAGAGTCTGAGTGTTCATGCTCTTGTTCCTGAGAACTTTTTAAGCTATGTTTTTGGTGTTAGAAGAACACAATTAAGATTGTTTTTTAGAACTGTCCTTGTAGTAGTTCTAATCTTGGTGTTTATAAACAATCACTTTTGACCTGACAGAAGCTCTGACACTTTGTATTTAGTTAGAGTTTATGAGGTGGTGAGTGGGGGAATGGCCTCTGGTATATTAGTAATACTCCCAACTGTCAATAAGAGGTTATCTATTCTGAGGGTACTTATGACATGAAGGATTACTGTTTGGATGATCAGTGGTGGTTGCCTTGGAAGAGTATTTCAGAATGTGATTGAAAGGTTTTTCCTCCCTCCCTCCCTCCCTCCATTTGTTCCTTCCTTCCCTTTATTTTTGTTGTTGTTGAGGCAGGGTATCACTATATAGCTCTGGCTAGCCTCTGACATACAGATAGCCCTTGCCTCTGCCTTCTGGGTGCTGGGATTAAAGGCTGGCAGGACTTTGTAAAGGACCCATTTTAGGCTTTGTGTGCTGTGCATTAGTATCTTTGTCATGTCTGTTACTTGGTTTTCATATTTACAAAAGGTTATTTTTAAAATTCTTATTTCTGGATATATACAAAAAACATGTTTGGTCTTGGGCTGAAAACATTATTTTAGAATAAATCAGGGTCTATATTTTCCCAGACAAGATTTATGGTTACCTTGATAGTGAGGGTGCCCTGGCAGCTGTTGCTCAATTTCTGAATGTAGGTTCATGACCTTCCAAAGCAAAGGTCTTGGCATTTATTTTCCGAATATATTAGGTGGTATTGGCTAACCATAAACTGAATTAGTCTGAGGACAAGAGTAGAGGTCCTATTATCTAAGCCTGAGTCATTGACACTCTTCAGATGGCATGGTTAGCAAATTCAACTCCCATGTGACTCACCTTTTATTCCTGATGGGGCACCAGATCTTAGCTGGGGTAAGCTAGCCAGGGGTAGATAGCAGCTATCATTGGAATAGTCTGCCCAGGGAGTGGGACTGGAATGTAAGTCTGCTTACTCTGACTTCCTCATTAGCAAAGAGAGATTAGACACAGATGGGTGTGGATGGCCAGGCCATTCCCGCTGTCCCATGAAGTGGCAGTTCACATAGAAAGGATTTGGGGCTTGGTTCTTGGCTTTGCTCCAGGATGGCATTGGGCTTAGAAACCTGCTTGACTAGCAAGAATATCTTCTGCTTCCTGTTCTGGGCCTACAAGAACAGTTGCAAGGTCAAACTTAAGCAGTGAGGCAGTGAGTAGTGGGAAAACCACTGAACTTGAAAACTGGCTGTAGCTGCACCTCTACCATTATCTATATAGCCTTAAGCGAGTTATTTGAACATTTGGGCAGTTTTGTCATTTGTAAAAGACTTATTTTTAATTAATTTATTTTTATGTGCATTCGTGCTTTGCCTGCAAGTATGTCTGTGTAAGGGTGTCAAATCCCCTGGAACTGGAGCTACATACATTTGTGAGCTGCCTCATAGGAAAGAATCTTGATCTATTGCCTCTGAAAGAAGGAAGTATATAGATTTCCTTGAGAGATTGAAAAAAAATCTGGCAATGGCAATTATTTTTGTAGTTGCTTATCTTAAACAAGAAGAGTAAAATCTGCTCAACACACACAAGAAAAATAAAAATTGAAACACCTTTCATGAAGAACAGTTTGGTGTATCCTTGAGGTTTCCTTAGGTGTGTCCTGTTTTCTCTCATTAAGAGGAAAAAAAAGTGTGTGTGTGATCTTTTAAAACAATTTGTTTCAATGACATTTTAAATTTTAAAGTGATTTTTAAGATTTTTTTTAACTAAATGATTTGTCCCACTGAATCTTTCATTGTTTAACAGTCAGGGTTTGTACCTGTTAGATAGGCCTTCTGATCAGGCTAACTTTCAGTGTTTGATGACAGTGGGAGTGGTCTTATAGGACAAACAACAGTCTTCTTGGAGAGTCCCACACAATAGATTCTCTTCTCCCTTGTGACTCCTACAGGGTGAGATGAGCTCACAAATAATGGGGCTCTTCCTGGTAGTTATGAATAAGTAATAGTATGACAGGCTCACCCTCTAGTGGTTGTTGGTAATATTGACCCAAGAAAAGTTGCTTTTCATTTGACTTCTTTTAGTTTCTTCCTCTGATCCAAGAGCTGGGACATTCCGATTAGATGTTGGTGTGTAGATGCTATTTTGGCAGAATTCGTGTTTACAAATTGGAGGATGGAAGTCATTGTTGACCTCTATGACAATTAATGTTCAAGTTTATACCTCATTAGTACTAAAGCCAAGTCCTCAACAATGTAGCAAGAAGTTTTCCATTTTTCTTGATTAATTCAGTTCCTCTTTTGTAATTTCCAAAATAGGGCAAGGAAAATAGGAAAATTAAATATGAAATGTGTTTAGTGGTCTTGTTTTCATGTTTCCTGTGTGCAAATGCCTTGTGTACTGTTCAGTTAAGATTTAAGAACTATTCTCAGGGTTTTTTGTTTGTTTGTTTGTTTGTTTGTTTTTGAGGGTGGGGATGGGAGGAGAATGTGTTGGGATAGAACTTTGGCTTATAGTTCTAGATTGCCTGGAATTTACTATGCAGACTTCTCTGGACTCAGACTTGTCATGTGTCTCTGCCTCCTCAGTGCTGGGCTCATAAGCCTTACCTGTTCTCAGATTTTGCTTGCTTACTTATGTGACATGGAATCAGTCACCTTGCTTAACTCTTCTGTTTAAGGATTTATTTCATTCTTTGCATAGAAGTTAATGGCTGTCAAATGTCATTCAAGTAAATATTAAAGAATCAGGATTGTTGTTTTTGTGATTAATATTTCCAAGTATTTGTCTTTTTTTTTTTTTTTTTTTAATGAGACAGGGTTTCTCTGTATTGTTTTGGATGCTGTGGGTCCAGCCTGGCCTCGAACTCACAGAGATCCGCCTGCCTCTGCCTCCCGAGTGCTGGGATTAAAGTCGTGCGCCACCACCGCCCGGCGTATTTGTCTTTCTTAATCAGCAAACATCACAAGAAAAAAGAGAGAGGGTTTTAGTCTAAATACAGATCTTTAAATTAAAGTTGGGCAGGGAGATGGTTCAGTTAATAAAATGCTTTCCCCACAAGCATGGGAGCTGAAGTTTGAGCTCCAGTGCTGACATAAAAAGCTGAGCTCTGTGATGGCTCACACTTGTGATCCTAGCACTGGTGAGGCAGAGACAAGAGGATCTCTGGGTCTTGCAGGACAGTCAGCAAGCTTCTGATTTGGTGAGATACTCTGTCTCCGGAAGTAAGGTGGAGGGCCAATGAGAAGACTTACATTTGCACAAAAAATTTAAGGAGATAGATGATCTCTTTGTAGATCTGGGGTTGATCCTCCCTTGAAGATAATGGTTAACAGGAATGTCCAAGAATCCTGATTTAACTGTTTGGTTCTTGGTTCTTTCAAAACTGCAGGAGCTATGAAGACATGATTGGAGAGGAAGTGCCACCAGATCAGTACTATTGGGCTCCTTTGGCTCAGCATGAGCGGGGAAGTTTAGCAAGCTTGGATAGTCTGCGAAAGGGAGTTCCCCCACCTCCAAACTGGAGACAGCCTGAGTTGCCAGAAGTGATTGCCATGCTAGGCTTCCGCTTGGATGCTGTTAAGTCCAATGCAGCTGCATACCTGCAGCACCTGTGCTATCGAAATGACAAGGTGAAGACTGACGTGCGGAAGCTGAAGGGTATCCCGGTGTTGGTAGGATTGTTAGACCATCCCAAAAAGGAAGTGCACCTTGGAGCCTGTGGAGCTCTCAAGAATATCTCTTTTGGGCGTGACCAAGATAACAAGATTGCCATAAAAAACTGTGATGGTGTTCCTGCCCTGGTCCGATTGCTCCGAAAGGCTCGCGATATGGACCTGACTGAAGTCATTACTGGTGAGTTGGGGTTCACTCTTACTTCAGAGCGTGGCAGGGATCTAAAGATTTCCAGAATTACTTTTTTTGTTTGTTTGTTTGTTTTGGTTTTTCAAGACAGGGTTGTCTGTGTAGCTTTAAAGCCTGACCTGGAACTCACTCTGTAGAATGAAAAATTTCCAGATTTGCATGGTGATCTATTAGTGTAAACTGAGCACAGTTTTGTTTACCATAATCACTATTCCAGGAGGAAGAAAAAGAAATAATACTGATTCTTGATTGGCAGGATATTTTGACCTCCAGAAGACATCTCCATTGTTGGAGTTGCTTTGGCTGTCATAACTTGGGGTGGGGTAGAGAGTCCTTGGCATCTAATGAATAAAGAAAGGCTAAGGATACTGGTTAACTGGTAAGGATACAACAATAGACAGGACAACTTCCCATAACAAAGAATTATGTGGACCAAAGTGATGGTGTTGCTGATATAAAGAAACTGGGGTAGACTATTGGGCATAGATTATATTAAATACTGTTCAGTAAAGTTTATTTCATGACTGTGTATCTGTATTGAAGTATAGAATAAAATATATCTTACCATAGGTCATAAGCAGAAAGCAGCCTGACTAACACTATATGGGATCATATAGACTCCATAATGGACATTTCTGTGATTATTGAGGACAACTAAGAAGGAATAGAATAGGGCTTTCTCTGATACTCTTCAGACACACTGTCTTGGGTACTGGAGGAGAACTCTCTGATGACTTGTCCCTGTCAGGAACCCTGTGGAACCTCTCATCCCATGATTCAATCAAAATGGAGATTGTGGATCATGCACTGCACGCCTTGACAGATGAAGTGATCATTCCACATTCTGGTTGGGAGAGAGAGCCTAATGAGGACTGTAAGCCACGGCATATTGAATGGGAGTCAGTGCTCACCAACACAGCTGGCTGCCTTAGGTAAGGGAAAGTTTTCGCTTTTGAGATTTATAAAGATTGAATTTTTGCTGGGGTTGGTAGTGCAAGCCTGTAAACCTGTCTGAGGCTGAGTCAGTAGCCTGCCTGTGCTAGAGTGAGTACAAGGCTAGCTTTGTAAGACAAGCTCAAAAAAAGGAGTACTCTATCAGCAGATAAGTTAGCTTATTTGCTTAGTGGTAAAGTGCTTGCCTGTGTCCAGTCTTCAATACCACATATACACATGCACCCCAATATTGACTTTTGAGGAGTGATACAATTTTTCTTTTCTTGTTTTTAAATTAGAAGTTGAGGGGTTTTTTGGGGGGTGGGTATTTGTTTGCTCTTTTTATTTGTTATTGTTTTGTTGTACTGAGGACCAAATTCAAGGCATTGCGTTTGCTAGGCAAGCTTCTACTCTACTTCAAGCTTCTGTTCAAGGTGTGCTTGACGTCAGCCTACCTACTTTTGCTGCTTTCTTGTGTGCACCATGTTTACCTACTCACTCTGTATTTACTTCCTTCCTCCTCCCGTTCTCGTCACTTTTATTCCTCTTTGACTTTATTCATCTAATTAGGTAAATACCTGTTTAGAACCTCCCACATTACAAGCTTCTTATCTGGTTCTGGACTTGTCTATGTCTTAGTTGCTGTCTCACCTTATCATTTCCTATATTTGTACTTCTGTATAATAAATGACTCTTTGGTCTGAATTTATTGATGTTAGTGTGCCCTCTCACAAACCTCCATTTTTGTGGTGCTGGGTATTGGACCTATTGCCTTGTATGTGCTTGGGTAAGCTTTCAACCACTTAGCTATATCTCTACCCATAATGTTCATTCACACGTGAATGCACATGAGCACATGCATGCAGTCCACACATGCTTGTGTGTGGTGGTGGGTAGGATTTTGCTTTCTAATAAGTCCACTCTGGCCTCAAACTTCCTGCAGCTGCCTCCCAAGTGCTGGCATTGCTGGTGTGAACTACCATTTTGAGCTGTGGTATACATTTTAAAAAACACTTAATTATATGTATGGGTGTCTCGTCTGCATATTTATCTGTGCACCACATGTGTATCTGGTGCCTGAGGAGTCCTGAAGAGGGTGTCAGGTCCCCTGGGGCTTGAACTACCAGGTCATGCTGGGGATTGACTACCCATTCCTGCCCCTGGTATACATTTTTCAACATAACTCCACAAGCTTATGAAAAGTTTAGAAGACAGACTATCAGTCAGTTTCCAATTGTAGTGCCTTGCTTTTAATAAGTATTAACTGTTTATTTGTATTCAATAGAAAAGATTTTAAGGAAGCTTTAGATATAGATGAAGAGAGGATGTCAGGGACTTGAGTCATCTTCAGAACTTTGTGTTTTCCCTTAGAAATGTAAGCTCAGAGAGGAGTGAAGCTCGCCGGAAACTTCGGGAATGTGATGGCTTAGTTGATGCCCTCATTTTCATTGTTCAGGCAGAAATTGGGCAGAAGGATTCAGACAGCAAGGTAAGTTAATGACTGAGTGAATTTTGTTCACAAAGTAACTCTAGTTCAGATCTTCCACTCCAGGCTATCAGATAATATAAAGTACTTATGTCAACCCCATCTCCTTCAAATGGGCATTGAATTTAGAAGAAGCAAAGTTTGTGTGTGCGCGTGTGCACGTCTGTCTGTGTGTTTGTGTGTCTGTGTGAATGCGTGTATGTGCTGTGTGTTGTTGTGTTCAAGTGCACAAGAACAGAGACCAGGAAACCATTGGTGTCCTTTGTCACTCAGGCAGTCTCCACCCTACTCTTTGAGACAAGGTCTCACCTTGAGGCTGTATTCTTTGGCTAGGCTGGCAGTAAATATACTGCAGCAATCCTGTCTCTGTTTCTATAACACTGGATTTACAGGTACATTCAAGATCATGCGTGTAGCCTACTCCTCTTCTCCCATATATATTTAAGCTGCTTAATGTTCCTAAGTTATACATTTTCTAAGTAGGGAAAACAGTGACCTAATTGTCACATCATTTAAATAGTTGCAGTTAAATTATATGTCTGTAATCAGATCTTCTCTTAGCATGAAGATAACATGGATTTTGAGGAGCCTGGGACACTGAGAAAGCAACCTGAGAGAAGATGGATTGAGTTAGCATTTTGGGATTGATATTTTAATAGTCAAATTATAGAGACAGGATTTCTTGGAAATCACCATAGACATTCTCTTTTATAATTGAGCCTTTTGTTTTATGTCCCTAAGCTTGTGGAGAACTGTGTTTGCCTCCTTCGGAACTTATCATACCAAGTTCACCGAGAAATCCCACAGGCAGAACGTTACCAAGAGACACTTCCCAGTGTGGCTAACAATACTGGGCCACATGCTGCCAGTTGCTTTGGGGCCAAGAAGGGCAAAGGTGAGTCTTAGTTCCTGTTCTTTAATATGGGACAGGGAGGAACACTTAGCTTTTTAGGTACTTACAAATAGTTGGGAAGTCTACCTAGCAGTGACTTGTCCTTTTGCTCTGCTGCTGCTCCCCTTGTTCTGGATGCTTTGATGGTGGTGGTGATGGTGATGGTGGTGATGGTTGTTAGTGTATTGGCAAATGGGACATTGAAAGACAAGAACTCAACTAATCTGGGGCCTTCCTCCCTATTCCTTCTCCTCCTCTGCTTTCTTGTATACTTGCCCATGATCCTGTTGACATCTTTCTCCTGCGTTTTCTTCCTTCATTTCTCTCCTCGCTTTCCACCTTGGTGATGCGCTGGAAGATGAGTGGTTCTCCAGAGGTGAGTGCAATCTTTTAAGGCGCTTATCTTCTTCTAATTTGCATGTTTTGGTTTTTACCTTCCCTAATATTTCCTTGTCTAACCCTTCCCTGTGGATGCATGTAGGAAAATTTTAGTTGAGGAAAAGCATTGAAAGTTGTAGCTCTTCTGGGTTGTGGTTTTGACATGCTATTTCTGGATAGCAGTCTCTGTTATCAGAACTCTTGCTAACAGCAAGAGTGGTTATCCTTTTTGTACCAATCTCTGCCTGGTTTTGGTCCTTGTTTCTGCACCACTCCTATTTGGACAGGTATGTGTGGGATTCCCTTCTTTCGATACTGCATCTCTGATCTGAAGATTCTGACTGAAGGATGAAAAACTGAGATGAAATCTTTCCTTCCTTTAAAACTTCTTTACTGAATTCTCACTACCCTTCCCCCCTTTTTATAGGGAAAAAGCCCACAGAGGATCCAGCAAATGATACAGTGGATTTCCCTAAAAGAACTAGTCCTGCTCGAGGTAAGTTTTCCTTTTTCTCAGTCTCCAGAGATCTCAGATAAAACGATTTTGGACGTGGAAACACTAGTGCACATGGTAGCACTATATTAACAATTATCTCTGACTTGTTGTATTTGAAGTGATGTTGAAAGTATTGGGAAACTTCATGGTATCTAGCCTCAAGTCAGAAGCTAGGCTGGGTGTAATGGTACCTGCCTGCAAACTTAGTACTGGGCAGCTGAGGCAGGAGGATTGCTGTGAGTTCAAAGTCGGGTTGGGGTAGAGAGTGAGAGAACACCTCAAAAAAAAAAAGTCAGAAACTTAGCTAGCTAAGTTGCTAATGTTTTTGGATCTTGAACCTTACTTTTAGAAGAAATCTATCACAGCTTGGATTTTTGGGCCCATTGTATTAATAAATATAAACTAGCTTTCCATAAATATAAAAGATGTTAGTTAAATGATAAATCTCAGGCTGTCCTTTCGTTTAGTCATATTCCTGGTGGGGAGAATTACTGAGTTATATTAGAAATAATTTGTTTGAGAGGTTGAATCATTAAGCCTGATTACTCATGGTAAAAACAAGGCTTCAGTTAGCTATGGGGTGCAAGTCAAGGAGGAAGCAGACAGGAATTGAATATGATAAAATTGATGTCTATTCTATTTTTGCCGTGGACTAGTTGTTGTTATTTTAGGTCTTTTTTTTTTTTTTTTTTTTTTTTTTGATAGGGTTACACTATGTAGCCCTGGCTGTCCTGGAACTCTTTATAGACTAGGCTGGCTTTAAACTCAGAGATCCACCTGCCTCTGCCTCTGCCTCAAATGCTGAGATGAAAAGTGTGTACACTGCTTCAGGCTAGATTAGCCATCCTTAAGGCATGGGGTCAGCTAGGCATAGTGGTACATGCTTATAGTCCTGGCACTTAAGGCTACTCTAGCACTTGAGAGGCTGAGACCGGAAGATTAGCAGTTTGAGGCCAGTCTGTGTGCCATTACAAGTCCCTGTCTCAAAAGACAAAACATAAGAAGAAAGAGACAAGGAATCAAGCCTCTGAGTTTGCTCTTGAGTTGATAGTGAAGTCGAAAGAGCCTAATGATGGAGATGTAGAACTGTAGGCAGCCAGAGTCTGGTTTATAGGCATTGATTGGCATCTTCTCTCTTGCCCTTTCTTGTACAGGCTATGAACTCTTATTTCAGCCAGAAGTGGTGCGAATATACATTTCACTCCTTAAGGAGAGCAAGACACCAGCCATCCTAGAAGCCTCTGCTGGAGCTATCCAGAACTTGTGTGCTGGGCGCTGGACAGTGAGTACCTCTAAGAAAATGTATTTGGAGATAGGGAACTTAGCTAACTAGTTTGCTGCCACTTGTAATCTTTTCACCACTCCCCGTGTGCTTCCTAGTATGGTCGATACATCCGCTCTGCTCTACGTCAAGAGAAGGCTCTCTCGGCCATAGCTGATCTCCTGACCAGTGAACATGAACGAGTAGTGAAAGCTGCATCTGGGGCACTGAGAAACCTGGCTGTGGATGCTCGGAACAAAGAATTAATTGGTAAGGATTTGAACCTAGCACAGTGCCTGGATTCCAGCAAATGTTTAGTCATTTGTTGATGTCACTGAAGAATAGGATCTTCCTTAGTTTATATATCTGAGTGTTGGTGAAGGTTCATGGTTTAGTGATTTTTTGTTTGTTTGTTTGTTTGTTTTACGAGACAGGGTTTCTCTGTGTAGTTTTGGATCCTATCCTGCTGCTGTCTCTGTAGCCCAGGCTGGCCTCGAACTTGCCTGCCTCTGCCTCCCGAGTACTGGGATTAAAGTAAAGGCGTGTGCCACCAATGCCCAGCGGTTTAGTGATTCTTAAAAAAGCAAGAAGTGATGATTCTTCAAAAATATTATTTGTTGAATATCTGCTTTTTTTCTCTTTCTCTATGCATTGTTAAGAATTTTTCTATTTCTTCATTTGCCCAGAATTAATATAGTTAATTAACTTGTTGATTTTTTTTTAATTCATAAAGAAGAATCTGTTCCATTGACTTATCATATAATAGTACTGAACTGTTTTCACTATGTGAAGAGACCAGGCAGGGTATTTTGATATCTAGTATCACATTGTCTTAGTGCACTTAAGGGAAGGAGGAGGGGAAGTGAGTTCATGGCTATCTCATGCCCTTTGCCCCTTTGGTAATAGTCTTATGTAATAGTGAAGTTGATTTGTATGACCAAAACTTACGCTTGGTCTGATTACTGTAAAGGATATTGTAAGGCCCCTCCTGGCCTAACTGCCTTGTCTCTTGCATGTGTTACTTTTGTCTCACTGCTATAGGGAAACATGCCATTCCTAACTTGGTAAAGAATCTGCCGGGAGGTCAGCAGAACTCCTCCTGGAATTTCTCTGAAGACACTGTGGTCTCCATTTTGAATACCATCAATGAAGTTATTGCGGAGAACTTGGAAGCTGCCAAAAAGCTTCGAGAGACCCAGGGTATTGAGAAGCTGGTGTTGATCAACAAATCAGGGTGAGCTTATACTTAAGCAGAACTGGAAGATTTTGAGTGTGAGAGAGTTTTCAGAAAGGAGATCTCCTCTTCTGTTCTGTGAGATTACTTCCCCTTATATTACCCTGTGACCTGTGGAGAGGTATTGACCTATTTTCATTCTTAATGTTGGTCTATAAATTGATAATAGACTCTTACATCAAATTAGCCTATATCAGTGTTTCAGACAGAATATACAATTTGGTGAAAATTTGATTTCACCCATTTTTACATTTTTATATTCTTGTGTTGTTAAAGCAGTGATTCTCAACCCCTTTGGGGTTGTTAAATAAACCTTCATGGGGGTTATCTAAGACCTTCAGAAAACACAGATATTTACAGTACAATACAAAACAGTATTAAAATTGCAGTTATGAAGTAACAAGGAATGTAATTTTATGGTTGGGAGTCACCACACCATGAGGAACTGTATTAAAGGGTTGTGCATTAGGAAGGTTGAGAACTGCTGTGTTAAAGGGTACAGGTTCAAGATTCCCTGGTCTTCAGCCAAACTTTGTATGGTGTTGCTTTCTATAACTATAGGAATCGCTCAGAAAAAGAAGTCCGGGCAGCAGCTCTTGTCTTACAGACGATCTGGGGCTATAAGGAACTTCGGAAGCCATTGGAAAAAGAAGGATGGAAGAAATCAGACTTCCAGGTGCAATAACTCTTGACCAAAGCTTTGACTTTTCTTCTCCTTTGGCTAGAGCCTCTGTCTTTGGTTTCTTCTATTTCACTATCAAACTAAATCCAAGTCTTTTCGATAGTGAAGACTTTATTTGCCACACTAGCTCTTAATAGTGGTGCCCACAATCTCTCAATGTGGAAGATGCTGGCGGTGGTAAATAGTGATGATGTGTGGCCATTGTGATCCCCTTCCCATCTACTCTGACCCTTCCGTGTGCTTACAATTCTCTGATTCTTCTGCCTCTAGTTCACTGAGTACTGATATTATAGATATGTGCCACAGCCTAGCCTCAGATCCTTTTTCTGAAGAATTATAGTTGTCAGTGGGAACCTAGAGAGTTAAGCTATTAGGGGAAGAATGTATGAGTGAGGACTAGGGCAGATGATGGAGAAGGAAATCAGTGGTCCTTAAGAACTTCTGAATCAGGAAGTACATGGTTAAGAGAAGGTGACAGAAAGAAGTGGTTATTCATGTTTCTCTGATATTGGGTTTTATGTTTGCCTCCAGGTGAATCTAAATAATGCATCTAGAAGCCAGAGCAGCCATTCATATGATGATAGCACTCTCCCCCTCATTGATCGGAACCAAAAACCAGGTATAGTATCCAAGAGGTGCACCCTTCTCTTTTTAGTGCTCCCACTATTATTTAATGTCTTATTAACTAAGCAGTGGTATATGTATTCATTTCTGAATGAGCTAGACTCTGAAGAGGAGAGTAATGCTTTGCCTCTGGAGTATAATGTGTAAGAGAATAGGTTTGAATTTAGAAATTAAAACAGGCAGGGAAAGGTGTGGTGGTGCACACTTGTAATCTCAGTCCGGGACTCTGAGGTGGAGGAAGGAGGATCAGGATATCAAGACCAGCCTTAGCTACATGAGACTCTGTCTCAAAAGAAAACAAAACCAAAATCAAAGCAATCAGTGAGCTTGAGTGTGGCTCCTTTATTTGCCTGTGAATTTAGAAAGTAACGCTTAAGCCGGGCAGTGGTGGCGCATGCCTTTAATCCCAGCACTTGGGAGGCAGAGGCAGGTGGATCTCTGTGAGTTCGAGACCAAGTCTGGTCTACCAAGCGAGTTTCAGGACAGGCTCCAAAGCCACAGAGAAACCCTGTCTCAAAAAAAAGAAAGTATCGCTTAGTTTTTCTGTTTAATTTCTTCTTAAATTTCTGTGTTCTGTTGATTAATGTACTTAGTTATTACTAACTAAAAACTACTGACAACTAGAAAATCTATTATTTCTAGTACCTAGAGAAAAAAACACCATTACTATTTTAGTTTATAGCTCTGTGTGTGTGTGTGTGTGTGTGCGCGCGCGTGTGCGTGCTGCGCTTGTGTTATTATGTTTGTGTGGTACTGGGGAATGAACCCAGGGCTTTCTAGGCAAGTGTTATATGTTCTTAACTGAATTAGAGTTTTTCAAACCACTTTACCATAGATGAATTTTATATTTTGTATTGTATGTATTTTTCTCTTTCACTGAAAGTATGTACTGTAAGCCTTCTTAATGATTTCGGCTTTTGATTTGGCCCATAGCTTTGGAGTGTGGTGTGAGGGTCCCAAGACTCTTGGACATACGTGCTGATGGCATAAAAACAGTGGTGCTTGCTGCTGGTTGCTCAACATGAATAAGGGTGGCAACACTGCTGAATAAATTATTTTCATTACCATATACTCTATAAAAAGCCATCTTCACTCAGGAGCACCCTTGATGGAGCCATAAACGTTAATACCCTGAGTACGCATCGTTTAGATGTGTAGTGCTAATGAGGAAATGGGCAGCACTTGTGCTGTGTAGGGAGCCACTGTGGCTGTCTTGAGGCAGACTGTAGGTATTACTTATTTACAGTACTATTTTACTTTATGAAGCAGCTGAAACATGCTTATTTGGTAAGCATTTCCTCAAAAATAAATGTGGAAACTATCACTTGGGTTAAAAAACAGGGGCCAAAACCAGGTGGTGGTGACACCGCACTCTTAATCCCAGTCCTTGAGAGGCAGATGCAGATGCAGGCAGAACTCTTGTGAGTTTGAGGCCAGCCTGGTCTACAGAGGGGAGTTCCAAGACAGCCAAAGGTTATACAGAGAAACCTTGTATCAGAAAAACAAACAAAACAAAGCAATACAAAAAACCTCAACAACAAAAAACTGACAGTATTTGCTACCTGAGTAAACAATTAACAATATAATTTTGGCCGAGTGTGGTGACTCATCCTGGCACTGGGGGGGGGGGGGGGCAGAATAGACTAAAACCATGTCATTGGGCTTGATAATTTCCCAGTACTTAAAAGACTTTTTGTAGGGCCATCAAGGTGACTAAGTAGGTAAACTCACTTGTTCCAAGCCTGACAACCTGAGTTCATCCCTGAAAGAGAACTGACTCTTGAAGTGACCACCATATCCATGTCATGGTATGGATGGACACCGACTGAGACACACACACACACACACACACACACACACAAAGTGATGATATAAATGTTTTAAAAATACACATGCATACTAAAATGTGTTAATTTTATAACATTTACATATCTGTAAACCATTATCTTGCAGGGAGACAACGCCGTGATATTTTCAAAATCCTGTATGAGTAAATAATTCCATTCAAAGGCAAGACAGGCTAACCCATCTATGTTTTATGATTTTTCTTGAGGCAGGGCCTTGACATGGAACTCACTATATAGAATCAGTGATCCCCTGCCTCTATCTTCTAAGTGCTAAAATTATGGGGGTGTGCTTATTAATCAAAGTTAGAAGAGGTATACCAAAATGTTAAACAGTGCTCCTTACTTTTTTTTTTTTTGTCTTTCAATTTTATTATTATTGTGGACGTGGTATGTGCTGTGAGCATACATATACTTTGGCTTTCAAGTGGAGCTCAGGGGACAACTGTGATGCTGGGTCTTGTAGTTTTGCATGGCTTCTGGGAATCAAACTCAGGCTGTCAGGCTTGCACAGCAAGTGCTTGATCCGATGAGCCGCCTTTGCAGTCCACACACAATGCTTTTTAAATTGAAGGTGATTATGACTATGCAATAAATTTATTTCTAAGTAGAATAGATGTTTACATTTCTGAATATAGTAATATGTACTTGTTCCACACTGATAAAAGTCCTTTGCATCTTAATTTATTCTGTGTGTGTGATTAGGGGCAGAATCTAAGCTTCTGATGGCTAATGCCTAACCCACTTTTGAGCCAATCTTTAACCTAGACCTTCATAATTTTGAAGACTAAAGAGGCCCAGATTGCTGAAGTGCTTTTTATTTGTTTATTTTGTTTAGATATGTAGGTGCATATACAGAGGTCAGAGGACAATTTATGTGAGTCAGTTCCTTCCACAAGTTGATTCCAGGGGAGACAGGCCATCAGGCTTCGAAACAAGTACTTATATCCACTGAGCTGTCTTCTGGCCTCTGAAATCTTCTTGTATTTAGGTTTTTGTAGGAAAGAGATCAATGTTCTGTGAGGGCTTTCCTGTAACTGTAGGTTGTGACTAGTACTTGGCCCTTTGTATGTGCTGAGTAAAATGTTATTTGAAAGGGCAGGGAAGAATGGCATGCCAGAGAGAAATGTCTACTCTTTATATAGATTTTGGTGTATTGGATTTTGATTTGGATAACTTTCTAATTCCATATAGATAAGAAACCTGACCGGGAAGAAATTCCAATGAGCAATATGGGGTCAAACACAAAATCATTAGGTAGGTGATGAATTCCCGTCTAATGTTGCAGAATAGTGTTTAACTGGGGTGAGTAGGTATTTTCTCCTCTTTTCTTTTTCCTTTCTTTTTTGAGACAGTGTTTCAAGTTACATAGCCTGGTCTTGAACTCACTGCAGTTGAGCTGATCCTGAACTCTTGATCCTCTTGCCTCCACCTCCCAAGTGCTGGGATTATAGATAGCTCCACGATGCCTGGCCTATTTTTTTCTGTAGCTTTTTACCCCCCCTAAATACCCTTATCATTTGCCATCCCTGAAGTATTATGATTAATAGTCTCCATTTGAAAGGATGTCTGGAAATATAATAAAATTTGATCAATCTATTCTTATCTACATTTTCACATGTTGCTTTGGATGGGATGACCTTTCTTAAATTTCCTTAAAACTCTTAAAAATTTTTTAAAAACCATTTTTAGAATTTTTATTTTTTGAGGCAGATTCTCTCTGTATATTCCTGTTTGTCCTGAAACTTAATTTGTTGGTCAAACTGACCTTGAACTCACAGGATTCTACTTGCTTTTGCCTGCCCTGTACTGGGATTAAAAGTGTTTGCCAACATACCTGGCTTATTTATTTTATGCATGTGAGTATTTTGCTGGTATGCTTGTTTGCCATGTGTGGTGCTTCATGCCCTCAGAGGTAAGATTCCCTAGAACTGGAGTTAGGTACAGTTTTAGTAGGTACAGTTGTGAACTACTGTGTGAGTGATGGGAGCCAACCCAGACCCCTCTGCAAGAGCAACAAGTGTGCTTAACTGCTGAGCCATTTCTCCAGCCCCTGACCTTGAACTTTTGATCCTCCTAACATGCTCTCAGAAAGTTTTTTTGTGGTTTTTCAAGGCAGGGTTTCTCCGTGTAGCTTTGGAGGCTGTCCTGGAACTAACTCTGTAGACCAGGCTGGCTTTGAACTCACAGAGATCCGTCTGCCTCTGCCTCCCCAAGTGCTGGGATTAAAGGCGTGCGCCACCAATGCCTGGCTCTCTCAGAAAGTCTTGATGTGCCCCTCTCTGTCTCTGTCTCTCTCTCTCTCTCTCCCTCTCTCCCTCTCTCCCTCTCTCCCTCTCTCCCTCCCCCCTCCCTCCCTCCCTCCCCTCCTCCCTCCTTTCAGTTTAGCTGATCTACTTGCTCTTTTTTTGTTTTTTTGTTTTTTTTTTTTTTGAGTCAGGGTCTCGTAGCCCAGGTTAGCTGTGAACTTATAATACAACTGAGGATTGTCTTCAATTCTTGAGCCTCTTGCCTACCTGCTGTTCTATCTCATCATTCTACTTTATTATTTGTTATTATTAGGGTAGCCCATATTTCAGACTGACATTGAGCTCACTATATAGCTGAGGATGACCTTGAACATCTGTGGATCTTCATCTCTTTACCTCCCAAGTGCTGCAACTGTAGGTTTGCGTCAGGACATCCAACAGACTGCATTATTTAAAAACCTTGGGTATAGCTGAATAGTGATGGTGCACGCCTTTAATCCCAGTACTCAGGAGACAGAGGCAGGCAGATCTCTACAAGAGCCAGTTCCCGGACAGCCTCCAAAGCCACAGAGAAACCCTTGAACCTCCCCCCCCCCCCCCAAAAAAAAGAAAACAAAAAAAAAAAAACCTTGGGTATATTAAGTCTTCTACTGGAATGTCCTTCCCATTTGCTCTTCTAACTTCTTCTCATTCCCAAAGGCTGAGCTCAAGTTGTGTTTTGTTCTGTCAGTTCCTTCCAATTGCAGCTTACTTCTGTCTTCTCCTAATTTCAGAGCTGTCTATAAGCAAGCCCAATCTTTTTAGTATTACCCACCATAGGATACATTGTTGTTATTCATTATTTTCCTTTTGTTGTTTTTACAGTGATGGGAATTGAGTCTAGGCTAACCACTACCACTGAACTACATCCCTAGTACTGGATATTTCACATACATTCTTTTCCTCATTATATTCCAGTTAGCTAGCTCACTTCTCTATGGAGATGCCCACTTCATATACATTGTATACTAGAGAGACTATCTTGTTTCTGTGTACTTTTTTCTCTAGATAACAACTATTCCACACTGAATGAAAGAGGAGACCATAATAGAACACTGGATCGATCTGGGGATCTGGGTGATATGGAGCCATTGAAGGGAGCACCCTTGATGGTAAATCCTTGTTATATACTTACTGCTGTGTATAGGAGACTGATAATACTTTGAAACTGTATGATGTATGAAATGGGGAAAGAAAAGAGAAAGACAGTATCTTTCTTTGGTAGGTATTTTCAGGAAAAAAGTAGAGGTTTTGATGCATCTTGAAGTTTCTTGGGATGGTCTTCATTGTGTTGGAGAAAGTCTTTGCAAGTGTTACTGATGTGACTAACATGAACTAATCTGTTCTCTCCTATCCTGTTCTTGCACTTACCTTGAGGGTGTTTACCTTTTTACTTTTTAACAGTGTTTGTTTACAAACTTTGGCATATTCATAACTGGCACACAGTTAGAGGTTCTTAACTTGGCTCTCTTACTAACAAATTGCATGTGTTCACAGCAGGACGAGGGGCAGGAATCTTTGGAGGAAGAGTTGGATGTGTTGGTTTTGGATGATGAGGGGGACCAAGTGTCTTACTCCCCCATGGTATGTCCTACAGTTACCCCTAAAATGGTCCTTAAGAAGGTGGCCTCTGTGTGCCTACTCTTTGCTAATCATGCTGATCTGATCAGGCCTGAGAAACTTGTCTGAGCCATGTGGGGCCCAAGGATTTCTGCTTCTGTGACCCTGACCTCTACAGAGCTGGGGTGCAGTGGGTAATCTGGTTCTCTGTTGTGTGCTGCTTTCCTGACTCCAGATTTATTCAGTTGCCTTCTTTTCCTCCAGGTCTTCCTGTTCTCAACCTTATTAACAGCTTTCTCTCTTTTTTTTTTTCCCTACAGCAGAAGATTTAGCACCACTCTACCTGCTCCATCTGAGCATATAATATATTACTTTTATTTTTGGTGGTGAAATGGACTGATGATTTTTTTCTTTTCTTCGCTGGACTATTGTGCCAACTGCCAGGCTGCCTCCTACCCTTAAAGCCCAGAGTGGCTGCCTTCATTCCATCAATTCCCAAACTTCCACTGAAGTTAATCGTCCTGTCCTCCCATCCCCTACTTCCAGTTTCCCCAAGAAACTTGACTCAGTTATTTGCATATCTTGAGAAACTGCTGCAGATTAGCTCTTTTTGCCAGCCCTCCTTGGACTGTTGGCCTGTGTGGGAGGGAGGGAGAGAATGGAACTCTTCGCTGGAAGCTGTGGGAAGAACTGAAAATTGCATTCAGCATTCTGACCAACTGATGACTTTTAATCAAGACTATCTTTCTGGTGGGGAGGTAACTTTTAATTTTGTTTTGGATAATGGGAACTGTGAGTTCTTCCCTTATCCAGTGGCTGTTTTTGAAGCCAAGAAGGCTGGAAATATTGGCACATTCCACCTGGCAAGGGCCCTCGAGTAAGCGAGGTACTCCTCAAACTGGGATTGAGAACTCGTTTGTCCTGTCTGAGACAGGGACCACAAAGGACCTTACAGACTCCATCTCTTCTGTCAGCTTCAGGCCAACCTTGGGGTGCTGCCCTGACCAAGGCTGTCCTCAACCCTCCTCTCTTACCCTGTGATAAATCTGCTAACTTGACCTGACTGTTTGCAAGAGGCTATGTAGAAAAGAGAATACCATGGAACACTTCTTGCTTGAGAAGAAACAGAAAGCTTGTCTATTGGGGAGAAGATGAACCTCTAGGAGGAAGTAGAAGGAATGTACATGAAGCCCTTAGTCTGAGACTGGCAGGAAGCTTCAAGGCTGGCTCTCCCCACCTTCCCCGCCCCCTTTCTTTTCTTCCTTTATAGGCTTGTCCCTCCTTTTCTCCCTCCCTGGATTTGTTGGCCAACTACAAGACTTGTACATAACTCCTGCCCCCTTTGCCCTTCTAAGGTAGGAGTTGCCCTGGCTTTGCCTCCTCTTTGTGCCTTTGGCCTGGGGTGCATCTCCTCCCTCTCTTCCACGTGCCTTTCTTTGCCTTTGCAGTCTCATTTCTCATGATTTTGCAAGTTAGATTTTATTTTCTTAACCACTGTTGACCCTCAGTAGCTGAAGGGAAGAAGAGGAGTGATGACCTAAAGAAGCTCAAGTCCCTTTGGGGCTTGTTATAGCCTCTGGGTTAGCCACAGCAGGCTTCTGCTCAACGGTGTACAGTAGGGATTGGTGACTATCCCATCTTGATTAAGTCTCAAAGTGAGGCTGGTAGGAAGGAGTGCCATGACTCTATTAGTCGTCCCCTGTTCCCATCATCTCTGAAAGCTTATAGGGAATTAAGGCTTTCTGGCCAGTTCCTTTGCCTCCATTATACCCTTTCCAATTGTAGGGAATGTTACAGGTTGGGCTGGAGAATCAGCTACTATGTGGGTTGTATTTTTTTGTTTTGTTTTGTTTTTTATTTTTTTTCCTTATTTGTTCTCATTCCTTAATCTAAAAAAAAAATCTGTTCAATGCAACTGGAATTCTTCATCCCTCTTGTCCTGTTCCTTAATATATTGAGGCTATGGGGTAGGAGAAAAGTGCACAACCCACCAATCCCTTTTTTTTCCTCCTTTTTTTTCCTGTTTGCTTCCCTCCATTTCTTCCTACCCCCATCCACCTTTTCTGGCAAAAAGGAGCCTCTCCTTGTGACCCTCAGTACCCTGCACAGGGAGCCTCCCCCACCCAGACCTGGCTCTGTTCTCAGTTTCTCTTGTTCTCCTCTGCTCTTCCTGGTGCTCTTGTTTTCGGTGGGGTGTGGGTACTAGAATAGCCATGGGATTTTGGGGACCTTTAACTGTTTTGTTTTTTCCTCTTTCATTTATAAAAACACTAAACATTCAATTTCAGCAAACCAAAAATCCTACCTTCCCACCGAACACTACTAAGGGGCATGTCTTCTGCTCTGTATCTTCTCTTTTTCTTTCTCTCTTGTTAATGCTTTTAAAAACAAATGAGTTTTTTATATAAATAAAGTTTTTAAAGTGTGTATGTGGGAGATCTGTGTCGTTTCTTCACTTCGAGCTGTATTTCTTCCCTCCTTTTTCATCATAGTCATTTTGGTATCAGTGTTCTTTTTCTTTTCAGGGCTACCAGAAGGAAGTTGTCTCAGGATGGGTTTACTTTTGTTTTGGTCCCAATTCTTATCAAGGAACATTCTTTGGAACAACCCCCACCCCAGAGTCTTAATCAATGACTAAAGTAGAGCAGAAAAACTTATTGCTAATAGAGATAGAAACTGAAGAGTGCAGACTGATAGCTTCCTCATTCTCTTGGTTTTTTTCACATCATTTGACAAAGATCAGCACTGAATGCATGGCTCTCTTGAATTCAAAATGCATTGAATCTAGAGGGTTAAAACCAGCAATCCCAATTGCCACCTTAGTAAATGTGAAAGAGTTCAAAGTCCTCTGCACATGTGCACTAATCACAGACCACATGGAGTGGGTCAGACTGTTTGATAGGATAGCCTGCAAAATTGTATATGGCTGGTTAACAGAAACTAGATTACTGAGGGATATCTTTATGGCAGATGCCAAAGATTCAGACTCATAGGAAGACACTTTTACAGGACCCTTAATGTGCTGTCATATAGTTTAAAAACTTAAAGAGCATTTGTGTAAAATGCTTATTCTATACTCACATCTTCAGTTAAAATCATTTGGCTGTCTAGGATCACCACATTATACTAAATTTAAGTATGAGAACTTTTTTCTGCTTGTGAGACCAAGCAACTCCAGCACACTAGCTGTGTACATTAAGGCTTGATTTGCACTAATGCCTGTAGTCATAGATCTAAAGAATAAAATACAAAGTCAAAAACATGCAGCAAGGTTTGATTTCTATCCATGTAGAAAACCCTGGCCATTGGTATTATGGCAGATAGAAACCATACCTCTGGCTGGCCTGAGATATGGTCCTCCTGCCTGTCTCCTCAGTACTGGGGTTATAGGTGAATATCACTAGGTTCAGCTACACACATTTTCAGAGATCTAGATCATGTGAATTGGTTTGTTTGGTTTTTAAAGACAAAGCCTCACTCTAGCCCTAGCTGACTTGGGACTCACTATGTAGATCAGTCCTCAAGCCTTTGACTCCCAAGTGCTGAGATTCTGGGCTTGTGCCTTGTTGCTTGATTTTCTGAAGTTTCATGACAGACGCCATGGTACTTTCTATGCCTCTTGATAGTTCTTGCTTACATTAGAAACCTTTGGAATTCGTTCCTTCATGGCTCTTCTTAATAGTTTTTTTTTTTCTATATGAGTGTTTTGCCTGCATCACATGTGTGCAGTGTCCAAAGAGACTAGAAGAGGGTGTTGGATCCTCTGGAACTGGAGTTACAGTAGATGGTTGTGAGCTGCCATGTGGATGCTGAGAACAGAACCTGGGTGCTCTGGAAGAGCAGCCAATGCTCTCAACTTCTGCCCCTTTTAGTAATGTTAAAGAGTTTTTTCCGTGTGTGTGTGTGTGTGTGTGTGTGTGTGTGTGTGTGTGTGTGTGTGTGTGTGTGTGTGTGTGTGTGTGTACCAGATCCTCTCAGTAGATCTAGTTTTGCGAACCTGAGTACATAAAAAATACCTGGCCTGTTGGTTGAAAATATAAATTCCAGAAATTTGCTGTGGTGAAATATGTCTTTAGTTCTAGCATCTGGGAAGCTGAAGCAGGCTTCCTATAGGTTACAGACCGTCCTGGGCTGTACTGCCAGATTCTTATCCCAGAAAATAAAAAAGATCAACCTTCTGCCCAGACTTCTGAGGGATGGGCCTTGTAGCTCTAAACTAGAGGACTTGCCTACAGGCACAAGACCATAGGTACTATACCAACATCACAGTCCTATGTTTCACTTTGGAAATAATAGGTTGGTCTTGGGAATCTGAACCTTGTAGAATGACAGGTTATGTGATGTATGTGGTTATCTATCTTGAAACCCTGCTCTAGGACACTTATTTTCTATGTATAACCTGGGATGATGGACTAACTCTCGGCGATAGTAGTGAGTATAGATAATGTGGTGATGATAAAATAGGAAGATAATTGATAAAAGGAAACATTTGTTTTAAAGGGAGTGCAGAGGCTGTGAGTTCTAGTATTTCTCTATCCTTCAGGTCATCCAGGTAATTCCCAGGCTTCCAAGGGCAGGTTGCCCCTGAATATGGTACACTTTGAGGCAGAAAGAATGTCCTGGATTATAATGAATTAATGAACTACTTCTGTCTGCAAAAGGGTACTTCAACTAGGGAGCAAGTGACGCTTGTCCAAAGCCAAAGAGGTCAGGTATGAAAATGAATCATTCCAGAGAGAGGGCCTAGTTCAAGAAAACATAAACAAGAAAGAATAAGATACTGCCTGAAGCAAGCTTCTTTTCATAGAGCAGACTTCTTGACTTTTCTGCTACCTAAATCTCCCTTAAAATACTAATTCTTCAGCTGTTCCACCCAGGATTACTGGCAGACATGAAAGAAAGCTGGAGAAGCAAGGTAGATAATTGCCATTGAGACAGTTTTGAGTTTTCATTTTGTGTAGTGTACAGTGACCAGGGCCAATGAGCCACAAGTGAGCTTCATGGACAGCTCATGCTGCTGTGATTGTAGGAATTTCAAGTTTTTTTGTAAGCATGTGACAATTGGTCTTTTTCTAGTACTTTCGAGTACTACCCTTGTCTATCCATTTCTAGTTTTGTTGCAACTAAGGACAGCCACTTTCACTTTGAAGACATAGGCTATGTCTTGCTGCCATTCCCTGCTATCTCTAGTGCTAATGGACACACAGTCCAAATGCTGTAATGTACCTGAGGAAAAGGAGTTTTGGTGGGACTCCTGATTATGTTCCAGTCACTTCCAATATACCTCTTGTCTTCATCTTTTTGTTTTGTTTCATTATGGCATTTTCAAACAAATTGTTTCATTGATGCTCTTCACCCATCTTTATCAACCCTTTGGCCCTCCTTGTCTTCATTTTAATCCTTATAGGATATTCCTTTTTAATATTCAGGCTTTTGTTTTTGGAAGTGTGGTAGATTAGATTCTCTGAGAAACTTTGAGCAGAGAGAGGTAGCATACTAGATAAATGTTTATTTAAAAAATGTTCTGTCTTGTTGGGATTTACTTCAGGGTTTCACACATTTGGTAAACACTCTAAAACTGAACTGCATCTAGCTGTGTATTAAAAAAAAAGATAACTGCTTAAACACACTGCTGAAGAGGCACAAGAGAAAGCTGACCTTCTAAACAAAGCCAAGACTGGAATCCTTGAAAGTATCTGATAAACCAACTTTACTCAGAGTTATTGCCAAGCACAGCATACTTTAAGCTTCTAAAGAATGTGGGAAAGTGGAAAGGAAAGAATCCACATAAAGCTAATACCCCCAGCACAAGGATGAATAAATACTCATGATCAGATGATTTGCTATGCAAACTTTGTGACCCGAGTCAATGCCTGGAACCCATATAAATGTGGAAAGAGAAAACTGACCACACAAAGTATGTGCACATTTATTATACTACAAATAACCCACTTTGGGAGACAACAAAGAATTTGCCCTGATCTTGATAAAGGTGGGAGGATGTGAAAGCCAAATTTAAGCTACCTGTGTGACTCACAAAACAGTAAATAGTAACTTTCGGGTGGTACTCCAATGGCCATATTTCTGGATGGTTTCCAGAAGTCAGTGTGTTTCCTCTAAGGGTTCAGAAACAACTCAGACTTTGACCAGGTGCTACATGCGTATAAATGGGGATAGAAGACATGGCTGAGGGCCAGTGAGTCCCAGTAGAATGCAGATTCAAGAAGGCTTACTATTCAAAGCCCTGGTAAATGATGCAAATGTAAGCTTTACATAAAGGTGGCATGTAATTAGGAGCTGGACAAAAGGAAATCAGAATGCTGGACAATGACATGTATGTTGAGGGGTAATTAGAGCAGAATTCTCAGATTCTTGGCATTTGGGAGAAAAGTAAAGATACTGATCAAAACTTTTGTGAAACTAAGTGTCCATATTATCTCTGTTCAAAGAATAGAAATAGAGCGTATAACTTCCAAAGAAAAACAGAAGGGCAGAGGTGTCCTTAAAATTGGTATTTCATCTGATGGAATGAGCTAGGCTTAAGGGCTACAGCAATACAGAAGGGATGTGTGTCATCTTAGTGCTGGGATTGCATCCAACAAATGAACAGATGTGTGCAGAAAAGAGTAAGGGTGGAAAGCAAGTGTAGACATCGGGAAGAAGTCTGAAAGAGTTTCCAAAAAGGCAAAGTTAGCTGAATAAAGCTTCAGTAGCTGCCAAGTGCCTTGGTCATGTAAATTTAAAGACAGGATTAGGATGGAATACTTGAAGTCTTGCTATGTCGTTTTCTAAATTGATTATATTACAAAAATCTAGCTTCCCACATTCTAACAGGGCTTGATCCTACAGCTTAACTAAAACTGTAAGCAGCCCTTTGACAAGATGGAGGTGTGTGTGTGTGTGTGTGTGTGTGTACATGTATACCCATGGTGGCTTCTTCTATTGCTCTCTACCTTATTTTGGAGGAAAGTATCTCACTGAACCTGGAACTCGCTGGTTGGCTGTCTCTCATTATATCTGAAACTCATTGACTGACTGCACTGGTTGGCCAATGAGCTCCTGAGAAAAACCCATCTACATTCCCTAGTGCTGGGGAGATGTATAACTGGATTTAACATGGGTGCTGAGACTCTGAACTCTTGTCATGCTTGCATAACCAGCACTTTTCCTCAGTTGTGAGATGTACCTTCTTTCAGAGACTGCTGGCTTTAAGGTAAGAGGGTCAGTGAGGAGCATCGTGCTGTTCCAGGTCTTTTCAGCGCCATTCAGCATTTCCTGGCCTCCAAAGTCTTTCTCAGGGCCATTAGGTGAAATTTTGGAATGCTGATGCTCCATCATGAGACATGTGTAACAGACACTTTCCTAAGTGGAGCCTATCCATGGTGCTTAGCTTAGATTTTATATGGACTCTAGCTGTGCTATTCAATGTCTTATTCAATGCTGATTAATCTTCTTTTGTCTTGCCGGGCGTTGGTGGCGCATGCCTTTAATCCCAGCACTCGGGAGGCAGAGGCAGGCGGATCTCTGTGAGTTCGAGGCCAGCCTGGTCTACAAAGCTAGTTCCAGGACAGCCTCCAAAACAACACAGAGAAACCCTGTCTCGGAAAAACCAAAAAAAAAAAAAAAAAAAATCTTCTTTTGTCTTTATTGAGGCTAGTGTCTGAGATCTAGCTCATGAACTTTTGAGATCATTCAGAATGGTAATGTATATAAAACTACTCAGCACCAAGCTCAGACTCTGGTGCCCTGGCTTCCTGCACTCAAATTCTCACTATCATAGCTGTGCGGTCTGTGGTATGTTTCTTTTGCTCCATGCTGGGGGTTGAACCTAGAGCCTTGCATATACTAAGCAAGCACACTTACCAAGGAACCTCATGCCAAACCAACCCTCTTTGTCAGAGTTCTTAATCTTTTGTACCTCTCACCATGGAGCTGAATGGTATGTATGATGAAAATAAAATGAAATTATGAATACATAAACTGTAATCAGCATATACCAAGTATGCTATTACTACTACTACTACTACTACTACTACTACTACTACTACTACTATTTTGAGATAGCCTCTATTGCCCAGTCTGATCTTGAAGTCACAATAATCCTCCTACCTCAGCTTCTTTACTGCTGTGATTTCAGGCATGAGCCACCATACCTAGCATATGACTTTATTATTATACCTATTGCTACATCTTTTGCATTTATTTGTATCTGTGCTTGCATATGTATTTGTTTATATTAATTAGATGATCATTTTGCTAAGTTATGTCCAACTACTTAAAGGATGATTTTCAAGGACAACCTGAAATGATAAGTAGCGTCTATGTTGAGCTCCTGGACTAGGAGAAATAACATTATTTAATAGATATACTTCAAGCCGGGCGTTGGTGGCGCACGCCCTTAATCCCAACACTCGGGAGGCAGAGGCAGGTGGATCTCTGTGAGTTCAAGGCCAGCCTGTTCTACAGAGTGAGTTCCAGGGCAGCCTCCAAAACAATACAGAGAAACCCTGTCTCGAAAAACCAATATATATATATTTCTTTCATCCAAGTCCTATGCTGAATATCCATTAGAAATGATCTGTGCAGGAATTCAAGTTAAGGATTAGAGATTACTTTGTGGCAAGGCCATGTGGAAGCATCTGTTCAGTCTAGTAGTACTTTTGATAATAGGCCTTTTGAACAGGATGGAAAAAAAACTTTTTCTTTTCAGATACAAGGTTTTTCTGGATGTCTGATCCTTGGGCAGTAATCCGAATACAGCGCCTATGAGAGCTATGAAAAGATTTAGTTTCATGAAGTCACATAAAAAGCTACATGTTAAGTATATTGCTATATGCTAGAACTTACTCTTGTTGTAAAGGTTATCATGAGCACAGGGTGCCTTCCTTAAGAGACCTTGAAGAAGAACTTGAAACAGTAACATCACTAGATCATGTTACAGAGAAGAGTGTAGTGTGGGAAAGATTGCGTAATCAACTACAGGAAGCTGCATAATTTGGGGCAGAGATAATGATACCTTAGGCCACTGGGGCACATTATAAAAAATGATTACCAATGCAAAATGATAGTAATAGCTAGTGTCTCTCCCCCTTCTCTTTCTCTCCTTCTTCCCTCCCTGTCTCTGTCTTCCTCTCCTTTCTCTCTCTCTCTCTCTCTCTCTCTCTCTCTCTCTCTCTCTCTCTCTCTCTCGACTTGAATTTGAGGCCTTGAGTGAATCTAGGCAACCTCTCCAGCATCCACAACCCATTTTCACTTTTGAGATGGAATGTCATTAAGTTGCAGGCTATCCTTGAAGCTGTGACCTTCCTACTGAATCCTTCGTAGTAACTGGACTTCCAGACCTGCACCCACACACCCTGTTAGTTCTTTCTGTGTAAGATGCTGTTTCAAATCCTTTGTATGTAGACGGTAATGACATGAACCTGTAGTACAAAATAATCCTAAGGCTAGGCTTTGTGTTAAAAGCTTTATTCCTGTTTAATATTTACTACAACTTGATGATTAGCCATATCTTAGAGATAAAGAAATGAGATTTAAAGTAGTCAACTAACCTGCCTGAGGTCACATTTTAGTTGGATCTCATGTGCCCCAGACATCCCTTGGACTCACCATGTAACCAAGGCTGAGTCTTCACCTCCTGAGTAATGGGATTATAAATGTGCACTATCATGTCTGGTTCGGGGTGCTGGGGATTGGATAAGAGGGCTTCGTGCATGCTAGGCAAGTGCTCTACCAACAGAGCTACATCTTAGTACCAGTTTTGGTCTAGTCCTCATTCCCATGCCTAACAGATTCTCAGAACCACCATGCCCAATACTAAATCCTTTGTATTTTAAACTGAAAGACCTTGGCATCAAAGCGCCGGGCACTGAACCGAACCCTCTGCCCAAGAACCAGGGCCAGACCACTGGCTGCAAATGCAAGAGGTGATTTATTGAGTACACAGGCGCCTGTGGATGCTACTGCAACTCAGGTGCAGAGCATACCGGGCTTGCAGGGAGTACAATATTTATAGAGTTTTAATGGTTACGTAAGTAACAGGCATTTCATTGGCTCATCTTGGGGGCAGGGGTAGTTCCCACGGACTAAGTTTCCTAGTATTCATGAAAGACCCCGGCATGCTTCAGCAATTATTATCCTGGTCCCATGACTACTATGGTGATCATAGACACAACTGGGGGCAGGGGTAGTTGCCAAGGACTAGGGGTCCTGGTATTGCCACATAAAAGACCCTGGCACGCTTCAGCAATTATTATCCGGGTCCCATGACTGCTCTGGTGACCACAGATCCTGTTTGACATCCTGCCAGCTGGGCGAGGCACCTGGTCTGGGTTTCTTTCATCAGGCAACGGCCTGGCCTTGCTTTTCTTTTCCTAGGGGGTCCTGGGTAGGGGTCTTTCAAAACTACCAATCCTAACTGCTTGAGATACCTAAAAGGCAGAATTAATGGAACACATGGTGAGGCACTGAGGACGAGTTAAGGGTGATATCCTAGTTGCTGGCTGGTATTCGCCACGGACTGAAACAGGAAATGGTGTTGAGTACAAGGTGACTAGAAGAGGTTTAAGTTGAGTTTGAAGCTTAGTGTGTACATATCTAATCCCAGCCCTAGGGAGGCTGAGGCAGGAGAATTTTTTTAGAGTTTGAGGCCAGTCTGGGCTACCTAACAAGATGTTGTAACCAACCAACCACTAAAAAATAGTTGGAAGTGACTGTGAGACACTGAGCAGGAACAATGGGTAGTTGGGTATGTGTAGAGCTCAAGAGAGGGCTGGATCTACGTAGAGATTTGCTGGGCAGCCTTTGGGCTGTACTGTGAGCTGTGGTGCCGAGTGAGTTCCCTAAGAGCAGAGGGTTTAGGCTCCAACTCTGGTTATATTTATGTATTTAAGTACATGAGGTTCTAAAACGGGAGCTGGTCTTCACCCTGTTTGAATGTGATGCGTTTCCTATAGTCTGTTCTATATTGATCTCAGTCTGTGGTCTTGAATCCCAGAGGGAATGATTTCAATCCCTGTTTTACTCTTTCCCTTGGATATAAACTGGGGTTTAGAATTCTGAGAGACCAAAATAGGGATAGCCATCTTGCCATGTCCCGGGCTGTCCTGTTTCATCCTGTTTTTTTCTATAACCCCCCCCCATCTTTTCATTTCTCTTCCACTTTCTCAACAGTGGAAGGCTGGCACACTGGGGTAGGGACTCACAGATCTCTTACTTGTAATCTGTGCTTCATCTGAGTCCCAGCAGACTTATTGCCACTCAATTAAAACTTACTGGGGTCAAATGAGACCAATGCAGCTGCAGGTGTGCCCTTACCATGTAGTTCTCCACTGCAATACCCCACACAAGGTGGAGTAGGTCCCAAACATGGCAGTGCTCAGTAACCTCCAGTGATGGCAGAGATAATGTGTGGTGCCCTCTGTTCTCAGGCCCATCATCAGCTGATTCCTCTTCTCCTGCAGAAGGCATGCATCTTCAGACCTGTCATATCCCAACTCCACACTGCTTCATATATTGATTATTTTTGCAGAATTCTGGCTGAGGAGCTAATGTAGTTTGTTGATAGAGTAAATGTCTATCATGCATGGTCCCCTGAGTTTAATACCCAGGTCAGACACACAAATTCTTACTTGTAAGCATTTACATACTTTTTTTTTTTTTTCGAGACAGGGTTTCTCTCTATTGTTTTTGGAGACTGTCCTGGAACTAGCTCTGTAGACCAGGCTGGCCTCAAACTCACAGAGATCCACCTGCCTCTGCCTCCCGAGTGCTGGGATTAGAGGCGTGTGCCACCACCGCCCGGCTTTGCATACGTATTTTTAAAGCGAAAATTAACATAGCAGATGGGAGAGTTAAAATTTTTCGTTTGTGCCACTCCCATTGTCCTTTTGTCTGTGCTTTCAGGCATTTTTCTCTCTGTTCCCACAACATAGACCTGCTTGGAGCAGTGGCTTCACATATTCTACATATTCCATGGTCTGGTTTTCTCATAAAATATGCCATGGACATCTGTATAAATGGTTGTATATGCTCCTGCTTTATGTTCCTGATGACTGACTATTTTACACATCTTTATGTAGTCCTGCTGTCTTCCTGCTTCTGAAGCACCCTATTTATGTCCACTATGGAAACTGTAGAGGCTGAGTCCTCAGGAGATAGGTCTCCTCATTCTGGAACCCAGGACCCTCTGGTTAGGTTGTAACCATTCTTGCTCACCTCTCGGTATGGTCCAGCTTGTTAGTCCTTTTCCTTTCCTCCCCAGAAGACTGAAAGGAAACCTGCTTCTGTTCTATGCCCCCAGTCAGAGATGTTAAGCATCCTTCCTTCAGAACATAACAAAGGGAAACAGTTTTCTTTTACACATTTATTTTTTTGTGTGTGTGGGTGTTTTGTTTGCATGTATATCTATGTACCATAGAGGCCAGAAGAAGGCTTTGGATTGCTTATAACTGTAGTTAGAGATCTAAGCTGCCATGTGGGTGCTGGGAATCGAACTCAGGTTCTCTGCGAGAGTGGCAAGTACTTTTAACTGTTGAGCCATCTTTTCAGCCCTCAAAGGGGATTTAACTGTTTTAAACCCTTATATCATTGAAAATAAGGGTTTCTCTACCTAAGATCCTCAGCTTTAACATGTCTGGCATTGCATGAGTGCAGAGACAAGAGAGGGTTTGCAATGGGCATTGAATCCTACCTGATTGCTAGAAAGCTACTATCTACTTCTAACCTGTGTCTGATGGAATCCTTAGGAAGGACACCAGCTCACCCTGGTTCTCACCTTGTCTTCTGAGTAGTTTTGAGGCCTCACACTTTTCTTGTTGGGCATGGTTAGTGCCTGGCTGAATACTTTGATAACCCGGTTTCAATTCTACCTTTTTCTTCCCACAGTATCCTTTAATTCTGGTAACTTACATCTCAGTAATGTGTAAACTGCATTACAATAGGACCATTTAAGAAATAATGATCTTGAGCTGGGCGCTGTGGCACAGACCTTTAATTAATCCCAGCACTTGGGAGGCAGTGGCAGCAGATCTTTGTGAGCGTGAGCTCAGATGGGAGATGGGTCTACGTGGTGAATTCTTTTTTTTTTTTTTTTTTTTTTTTTTTTGGTTTTACGAGACAGGGTTTCTCTGTATTGTTTTGGAGGCTGTCGGTCCTGCCTGGCCTCGAACTCACAGAGATCCGCCTGCCTCTGCCTCCTGAGTGCTGGGATTAAAGGCGTGCGCCACCACCGCCGCCCGACATGGTGAGTTCTAAAACAGCTATAACTACATAGAGAGACCTTGTCTGTAAAAAAAGAAAGAAAGAGGAAATGACCTCATAAATAAAACCCCAACTTATTTCATACTTCATTTTCCTGCAAATATTTGTCCAACAACCACTTGATTCCGATGCTTGGGCTTAAGACTCCTGTTTCGAAGAGTTCCAATTCTATGATGAAGGCTATAAATAAGTGAGGGAAGACCTGTTATAATGACAACCTTTTAAGGATAGCAAGCCTTCCTTGAGGTATACTGGATTATTAAAGGATAGCTAGGATTCTTCCCCTTGAAGATTTGAAGTCATCGAAGTCGGATGGAATACTATGCAAAAACTACAGAAATGTAAAAAGAATATAGCACACTAGGCACCAACTGGGCAAGAGGAGATTCTCTTTGTAGAGACATTTCATCTAATAAATGAAGTAGTCAAAAAAGAATGTCATCATTGTGGAGCCCCTAATAGCTGAGTCTTTTAGGCACCGAACATCAGTGTTCCATTTCACAAAAAGAGGTACCACCCGTGAAGTTTAAAAAATCTGAGGATGTGCCTCAGTGATGGAGTTCTTGTCTCACATATTTGGGCAAAGAAAAACCCTCTCCTGAGTCTGATCAAGCCTCTAGATCTAACTCTTCTTTTTTTTTTTATTTTCCAGTTTAAATTTAGATTAGAAACAAGGTTGCTTCACAAGTCGGTTCCAGGTCCCTCTCCCTTCCCCTCCCCTCCTCCCGTGCCCTCCCTAGATCTAACTCTTAACCAGAAATAAGATAGGAGAAATACTAAACTATGTTATGAAAATGACCAAATTTCTTTGATAAATTAATTACAATAAGAAAAAGAATATAGGGAGACCTATAGATTACAAGATTGTAGTCCCAATGAATGCCTATAAACTTGTGAGAAAGAGGGAGGAGGGTCAGGAATTCACAGCTGTTCTCAGTTGTAAATCAAGTTCAAGATCATTTTAGGCTGCATGAGACCATATTTCAACCATGCCCTCCCCTCAAAAAGGGACATTTTAATGAGATAATTGGACATTTAAACATAACATACTTGGCTGGGCGTTGGTGGCGCACGCCTTTAATCCCAGCACTTGGGAGGCAGAGGCAGGTGGATCTCTGTGAGTTTGAGGCCAGGCTGGACCGATAGCCTCCAAAACAATTCAGAGAAACCCTATCTCGTAAAAACCAACCAACGAACCAACCAACCAAATAAAAAACATAACATACTTGTTACAAAGGGATGATCATTCTGTAAGTGTGAGTTTGTGAATTATAATCCCCCCTTTGTTTTGTATTTTCTGCTTTTTGAGACAGGATGTTTTGGTTGGTTTTTATTTCATTTTTATGATTTTTCTTACAACTTTTTTAATGATTTATTTTTTATTTGTGTGCATTGGCATTTTCCTTCCATGTTTGTCTGTATGTCAACACCCCTGGAGCTGGAGTTGCAGACAATTGTGAGCTGTGGGTGCTGGGAAATGAGCCCGGCTCTTCTGGAAGAGCAGCCAGTGCTCTTAACCACTGAGCTACCTCTCTTCAGCCCCTGTTTTATTGGTTTTGACATACAGGATTACAAAACTTGGAAACAAACAAACAAACAAAAAAACAAAACAGACTGACTTTGATCTTGTTCTGTGACTGAGAATAACTTTGAATTCTTGATGCTCTTGCCTCTATACATAAGAACTGGGATTATAGGCATATGCCACTATTGAGACAGTCTTGCCACATATCCCAGACTGGCCCTGAACTCAAGCACCTCCTGTCTCTGCCTGTCAAGTGCTGGGATTAGACATGTGTGCCACCACATCTGTCTAATTGCATCCTTGCAATTCCAGCAATGAATTGGAATGTTCATGGGTGAAAAGCCATGATGGGGAAAATTGCCTTAAGTATTGTTATGGAGGAGTAGATGAAATGTGGCTGCCTATGAGCTAATCATCAAAGCATATATATATATATATATATGTTGAAGTGGGTTTTTAAAATATATATAGTATTTTATTTGTTTTTTGTGTGGATTTGAGATTCCCTATACTAATAATATATGGATTTGACAACTAGTATCTCCATGCAAACATCAGGAAACAGGGCCAAAATAGGGGCAGCAGTGGCAGCAGAGGTGGGTTTTAGGTTATACAGTTTCTTTTCCTGCCAAGTGCAGGCAGAGGGTAGGTTTCAGATTTCCACGGGACTGAAGGTCTGGGGTAAGGAATTCTGAACATCCATAAGGATGGAAGAGAGGCAGAATCAAGGAGACTCCCTATCACATTTTAACAAGAACAGCCCGCTTCTAAGTTTTGTTAAACTTGGTTTGTTGATAGCATTTCACTTATAAGCATGACTATAGAAGACTTAAAATTTTGTTTATGACCATGGATAGATCGTTCGGATATTTTAAAGGCTGTTACTTGAGCTACATACTGCTGCAAATTGTAGTAGAGAATAGATGAAGTAGGAAAGTTGGCCACAAGGCTATCACAGTATTACAAATGAATGAGAGTTAGTTTTGAGGAGGAATTTAACTAATCAAGGTTTGGCCCAGGAGGTGAATTTGCATATAATAATTTGTTTCTGTAAAGGAGGGGGGTTGTTGGTATGGAAATGTTCTAATATCTCAAAACATCAAAACTCTGGGCAGCTGTAGTATGGGCTGGACCCCAGCTGGTTTTCTGTGTCTCAGTGTCTTTGAGTAGTCTTGAAGATGGATTTCTGTGCACTGTGACTGATCAGGTTAGACGGTAGGGAATGGTGCCTGGTGAGTAGGCTTGCAGCAATTTCTCCCACTATAATCGCCCTTCTTTCAGCAATGGCTGCTTCTCATGCATATCACACCTTCTTAATAGCACTGAACCTTTAAAAAAGTTAGCCTCTGACAATTCCATACACGCTACCATGTCTCTTAGTAACATTCGCCACTGCATTTCCTTCCCTCTCCCCCAACCCACTGTACCTGATAGTTGTTTAAATTCCAGACTGCAAGACTCCAGCAGTTGACCATCCTTTCCTTCTTCTCTTCAAAGTTGAAATCTTTCCACCTTGGAAAAGCCATGGACTTGTTAATCTCTCCTAGCACTAACGTCTCTTTGGACCCTGTGTCTTTTTTAAAGTGCATGGATACACCTTCATGGGACAAGCTGCCCAGGTCTAGTGAGAATAAGCTGTCAACATTGTAGGCTTGCTTCTACTCCACTCCATTCCATAACTGTGTGTGTCTTTTCATCATTCCCTTGTCCCTCCAACTCGATCCTTGAGTGAGGGTTCCTCAGTTCTGAAATTCTGAACTCATTTAGACAGTTTTTAGCATTCTTGAGTTATGGAATACCTTGAGAATCTGATTGATGGTAGTTATGGAACATTTCTAAAACAATTCAGATACACAGTGACTTGCCTACAATTTGAGAGTTTAAATTTATGCTTCATGCATCAGGAAAACCTCGGAGCTTATGGGGTTGCTTGGTTAAATTCCCTTTTAAATACATTTTTATTTATTTGAGAATTTCATAATTTATACAATATTCTTTGATCATATCTACCTGCTATTCATCTGTAACTTCTCTAGGTTAAGTATTGCCAAGCTGTTTTCTAGAAAGCTTACCTCAGTGGAAATGTCCATCTTAGCAAAGTTTAGAGGCTGAACTACACATGCTCTAAAGGGGCTCACAGAAGCAGTGCTGCATCAGGAGGGATGGAAGGCGAGTAGAATGCCTTTCCTTTGAAGTCTGATTTGTTTGTCCTGGCAGCACAGTGCTATTGGGTCACCTACCTTCAGGGACCATTCAGGCCTAAGTGACTGTGACAGGGTTTTGACTGCTTTGATTACTGTTATTTCCTCTCTGGTCCTATCAGTGCCAAGAATGTTGCTGTTATCTTTTCCCCTCCTGCAACTCCTCCCGGATTTTCCCCACCACCCCACCCACCCAATCCCACACACCCCTCTCTCTTTAAAAAACAAAACAAACACTGGGCTTTTATCCCAGCACTCAAGAGGCAAAGGCAGAGGCAAGTGATTCTCTGTGAGTTCGAGGCCAGCCTGGTCTACTGAGAGAGTTCCAGGACAACCTCCAAAACAATACAGAGAAACCCTGTCTCAAACAACAACAACAACAACAAACCAACAATGAAAGGGAGAAGCACACAAACTCCACAAAAAAACAAAAATGGAATAGAAAATATATAAGCAAAAGACCAGTAAGACAAAAAATGAGCGAATGATGTAAAAGTATACAAAAATACCATTGAATTTGTTTTGTGTTGGACAACTGCTCCTGAGCATGGGGCCCACCTGAAGTGGGGTTAATATACTCAGTGAGAGTCCATTGGAGAAAATAAATTTTTCCATTGCAAGCAAGGGTGGGAGCCCATGTCTACTTTCTTCTCTCTCAGTGCTGGATCCCCATCTGGTTTGAACCTGGGCAGGCCCTGGGGGGTGCCGTCAGTCTCTGTGAGTTCATATGTGCATCAGTTTTACTGTGTCTGGAAGACACTGTTTCCATGGAGTCATCCATCCCCTCTGACTTAGACTCTTTCCACCTCCACTTCCGCATAGTTCTCTGAGGGGAGGGGTTTGGTAAGACGTCCATTTAAGACTGAGTGCTCCAAAGTCTCCCTCTCTGCATATTGTCTGATTGGGGGTCACTGTGTTTGTTCCAATTTACTGCAAGAAGAAGCTAGTGAGGGTTGACTGAGACACTCATCTATGGGTATTGCAGAAAGTCATTAGGGGTAATTTTATTGCTATTTTCTTTTTTTTTCATATCATTTTTAAAATTTAAATTAGAAACAAGCTTGCTTCACATGTCAATCCCAGCTCCCTCTCCCTCCCCTCCTCCCCTGCTCCCTAACTACCCCTCCCAGCCCCACTAAGGCCCTCCATGGGGTATCTCCAAAGTCTGTCATATCATCCATCATATCATCCAGGGCAGGGCCTAGACCCTCCCCCATGTATCCAGGCTGAGAGAACATCCTTCCATGTGGAATGAGCTCCCAAAGTCCATTCCTATGCCAAGGATAAATACTGATCTAGTACTCGAGGCCTCATAGATTGCCGAGGCCTCCTCACTGACATCCACGTCCAGGGGACCTGGATCAGTCGCATGCTGGTCTCAGTCATCAGTCTGGGGTGCAAGAGCTCCCCCTTGATCAAGTCAGCTGTTTCTGTGGGTTTTTCCAGCCCAGTCTTGACCCCTTTGCTCATCACTCCTCCCTCTCTGCAACTGGGTTCCAGGAGTTCAGTTCAGTGTTTAGTTGTGGGTGTCTGTCTCTGCTTCAATCAGCTACTGGATGAAGGCTCTAGGACGGCATATAAGGTAGTCATCAATCTTATTATCTTCTAAGAGGTTCAGTGTGGCTGGATTTATGTTGAGGTCTTTGATCCATTTGGACTTAAGTTTTGTGCATGGTGATAGATATGGATCTATCTGAAGTCTTCTACATGCCAGCATCCAGTTATGCCAGCACTATTTCTTGAAGATGCTTTCTTTTTTCCATTGTATAGTTTTAGCTTCTTTGTCAAAATAGGTGTGTGGGTTAATATCAGAATCTTCAGTTCGATTCCATTGGTCTACCTGTCTATTTTTGTGCCAATACCAAGCTGTTTTCAGGACTATAGCTCTCTAATAGAGCTTGAAGTCAGAGATGGTGGAGCCTCCTGAAGTTCCGTTATTGAGCAGTATTGTTTTGGCTATCCTGTGTCTTTTGTTTTTCCATATAAAGTTGAAAATTGTCCTTTAAAGGTCTGTGAAGAATTGTGCTGCGATTTTGATGGGGATTTCATTGAATCTGTAGATTGTTTTTTGTAAGATTGCCATTTTTACTATGTTGATCTTACCTATCCAAGAGCATGAGAGACCTTTCCATTTTCTGATATCTTTTTTAATTTCTTTTTTTTTTAATGACTCAAAGTTCTTGTCATACAGGTCTTTCATCTGTTTGGTTAGAATTACTCCAAGATATTTTATGTTGTTTGTGGCTCTTGTAAAGGGTGATGTTTCTCTGATTTCTTAGCACATTTTTTGTGTATATATAGTAGGGCTACTGATTGTTTTGAGTTAATCTTGTATCCTACCACTTTGTTGAAGGTGTTTATCAGTTGTAGGAGTTCCCTGATAGAAGTCTTCAGGTCACTTACATAGACTATCGTAACATCTGCAAATAGTGAAAGTTTTATGTCTTCCTTTCCAATTTGTATCCCCTTGACATCCTTTTGTTGTCTATTGCTCTAGAAAGAACTTCAAGTACAATATTGAAGAGATATGGAGTGGACAGCCTTGTCTTGTTCCTGATTTTAGAAGAACCTCCTTGAGTTTCTTTCCATTTAGTTTGATGTTGGCTGTCAGTTTGCTGTATATTGCCTTTATTATGTTTAGGTATGTTCCTGTTATCCCTGGTCTCTCCAGGACCTTTATCCTGAAGGGGTGTTGAATTTTGCCAAAGCCCTTTTCAGCAACTAGTGAGATGATCATGCGGTTTTTAAAGGCGTGCGCCACCACTGCCTGACTTGCTATGTTCTTTTCCCTAGGCCTATGGCCTATCCAGTCTTGGGTTCTTGGTCACCCAAGCAGTGTCAGACATGGGTTTCATCTAGTGGAGTAGGCCTTAAATCTAATCAGATAGTGTTTGATTACTCCCACAATGTTTAGGCCACTATTACATCAGCATGTCTTGCAGGCAGATCACTGTTTTATGCTGCAGGTTTCTAGTGGGGTTGGTGGTTACCTTTCTCCATGAGTAGAATGTAAAGTACCTTCCAGTACCATGAATGCTAATTAGTAGGGGTGAAGCCTCTATTTAAGCACCAGTTTGACTTCTCTGTGTTCAATGAGATTTGTGAATGTTGTCTACAGCAATAGGGCATTACCATCAGTTTGTGGAGAGCAACCAGCCTTTGTAATAGACTGAGGAGTTTGGGGGTTCTCATGGGGACCCTTTGGCCAACAACAACTCAACTAGATGTGACCCATTACTGGTTTTACTGGGTTGTTCGATATCTAGTTGCAGCATTGTCCCCCCATTATTTGGTGACTCCATTTAGATTTCTTTCATATATGTATACATTTAGGAAGTTACTACTATAGTAGATTTCCATATGATCCTCAAATGGCTCTTAGTAGTAGCTGTCTCTCCCCTCATTCCCTTCTTTATCCCTCTCTTTCATCCTGTCCATTTAATCTGTTCCAGTCTTTCTTCATCTCTCCATAACTATATATACTATTTTCTTAGAGGACCCCTACCCCCAGTTCCTTGCTCTACATAACTTGTGTGGCTATATGGAGTGTTAAATGCCTATCAAAGATTTAAAAGTCAACATCCACATGTAAGAGAAAACATACAATATTTGTCTTTTGGGGTCTGGGTTACCTCACTCAGGATTTTTTTTTCTAGTTTCATCCATTTACCTGCAAATTTCATGATTTTTTTCTTTTTTCAGTTTTTAAGAATTTATTTGTTTTTGAAGATTTATTTTTTATTTTATGTGCATTGGTGTCTCACCTGCATGTATGTCTGAGTGAGGGTGTCAGATCCCCCAGAACTAGAGTTACAGACAGTTGTGAACTGCCATGTGGGTGCTGGGAACCAAATGCAGATCCTCCGGAAGATCAGTGATGCTCTTAATTGCTGAGCCACCTCTCCAGTCACACCGCCTCCCCCGCTTTTGGTTTCTTGAGACGTAGCTTCTCTGTGTAACTCTGACTGGAACTCATTCTGTAGATCAGGCTGCTGTAGTTGGTTTTTTTCCCCCTCTTTACCCTTTGTACTCTTTGTATTGATTTGTGTGTGTTAATTTTGCATCCTGCTACTTTGCTGAATGTGTTTATCAGCTGCAGAATTTTCCTGGTATAGTTTTTAGTGTCTTTTATATGTAAAATCATACATCTGCAAATAAAGATACTTTGGCCTCTTTGTAATTTATATCCCTCTGAATATTCATCAGTTGTCTTATTGCTCTAGCTAAGACAACCTTGTCTTGTTCTTGATTTTAGTGGAAATGTGCACTATATCTTAAAGGGTCTAGAAATTAGCTGTATTTCTCCACATTTGCAATGATCAGCCTGAAACAGAAATTAAGAAAACTATTGGCCAGGCAGTGATGGCACATGCCTTTAACCCCAGCACTTGGGAGGCAGAGGCAGGTGGATCTCTGTGAGTTCGAGGCCAGCCTGGTCTACAGAGTGAGTTCCAGGACAGCCTCCAAAACAATACAGAAAACCCTGTCTCGAAAAACGAAAAAAAAAAAAAAAAGAAAAAGAAAAAGAAAAGAAAACTATTGGGCCAGCTGCGATGGTGACACACTCCTATAATACCAAATTCTGGAGGCTGATGCAGGAGCATGTGAGTTCAGGATTAACATAGCAAGACCCCATCTAAAATAACCAAGGTATGGGTTAATAAGAATATATAATGGGTCATTGGGTAGAGATACTTGCTATGCAGGCCTGTGGACCAGAGTTGATTCCTAGAACTCAAGTAAACATGGAAGGAGACAAGTGATTCTACAAAGTTATCCTCTGACCTCCACAAATGTTGTATGGCATATATGTCCATGCATGTGCGCACATGCGTGCGCGTGCACACACACACACACACAAATAATAGTAAAAATTTATCTAGGTGTGTGAATGCAATTGCCTTTATAGCAGCATTAAAAATAATAAAGTAGGCTGGGCTGTGGTGGCACACCCCTTTAATCCAAGCATTCAGGATGCAGAAGTGGGCAGACCTGTTAGTTTGAGGCCACTTCCAGGGGATCTGAAGCCCCTTTTGACCTCTGTGGACACTGTGTGCATGTGGTACACATACATACATGCAGGCAAACACTCATACACATACAAATGAATTTCAAAGCATTGTTATATTTCAGGAATATTAGGATGAGTGAGAGGTGAACAAAATTAACAAATCAAAATACAAATAATAACTGGCATTTTCAGATATACACCAACACCCCCACTGCTTTTGAGACAGAATCTCATGTAGTTCATGTTGACTTTGCACATAACAAGGATACCCTTGAGCATTTTCACTGTTTCTTTCTCCTTCCCTCCTTTTTCCCTTCCTCCCTCTTTTGAAACAGGGTCTTATGTTGTTCATGCTGACTTTGAGCTGACTTTGCACATGTTGAGAGAATATCCTTGAGCGTTCTTATCCTTACCCCTTCATCTCCTGGTCTGGCTCTACAGGCATGCAGTACCATGCATCATGTTTGCAACAAACACTTCTAAAGTTCTGTATCAAATTTTGACTTTTCCCATTTCAGTGAACAAGCAGCTATCAAGTTACCTTATGATGCACCACCTGCCAGCCCATAGCTTTCTTCAAGCAGCTTTGCTATCTAGATATGGCATTGTTTTGCAATTACTTGGCATTTTATAGCATATTTGCCTTTATTTATAAAAGTTAGTGGAAAATGGAAAAATAAAGTGCTGATGTTAATGATTTTACAACTATACCAAAACAGTAAATTTGATCCTTTTTGAATTTGAGTCTGGCGACTGTTTTCAATTATAGAGGAAAAACAACCAAACCTGAAGCACATGTACAAAATGTTACATGTCAGAGCTTGTGGCTCAAAAAGAAGGTGTAATGATAGAGCAAGTGTCTGGATCTTTACAAGTATACATGGTGAATTACTGTGATATACTGATTTTTATCCCTGAATACATACATACATGCATACATACATACATACATACATACATACATACATACATTTATATTTGCTCCTTCCTCATTCAAACCTGACTTCTTGGCTACAGACCTAGGGTACAGTTGTTATAGCACAGTGCAGATACCAAAAAAGTCAATCTCTGGCCTTTGAGGTTACAAATATGTTTTGGAAACTGAAGGCAGAGATAAAACCTTTGTGATTAAAAGCTTTTGAACTTCAAATGCCAAATCTGTCAATAACCCAGGGCAGAAAGTCATGGCTTAACCACAAGCATATAAGACTATATGATCAGTCAGATCCCGTTCCCCAGTGCCTGGCGTTTTCTCAAAGCCTTAATGAAAAGTTTTCTAAGCTTGGAAAGCAAAGAAAGTCAAAGAAGTGAGCTTCACTCCTGGCAAATCTCCAGGAAATCCTTGAGGGGTATAGGCTAAGGACAAGAAAAGTGTGTGGCAGGGTCAGGCAGATACAGCCTGAGACAACCCCTCAGAGCCAGAGTGGCAACACGGTGTGGATGGACACATGTAAGCTCCCTGTGTGAGACCAAGGAGTAGTTGAGAGCCTACAGGAGTTTTGTTTGGAATGAGGAAGTTTTTTGTTTTGTTTTGTTGTTTTGGTTTTTTTATGATTGTAACCTTGACTGGCCTTGAACCTGATAGGTAGCTGAGGATGACTTTGAACTCTTGATCTTTCTGCCTCCACCTCCTAAGTACTGAGACTATTGTTGTATACTACTGACCTGACTCAGATGTGGTGCTATGACTATAATCTTCATTATTTGCCCACTGGGGACCAAATGGGAGGAAGGATGTGGTGGTAGATGCCGATAGAGGCAGACAACCAGGCAGGATCCCTGTGCATCCCATCCTTCTTCCTTGGCACTCCACAGTCCCCAAGACGGGGAAGAAATGTATGGATTGTGTTAAGGGTTAGTTATTGACTTAAATGAGATTGCCCTGAATTGAGTATGCTTTTGTCACCTGCCGAATGATGAGGTCAAAAAGAGAACTTTCAGGTATCACAAACAAGAAGTATGGAGGCTGGAGAGATGGCTCAGTGGTAAAGAACACTTGCTGTTCTTCCAGACCAGAGTTTAGTTCCCAGATACCCTCCTGTAACTCCTGCTTCAAGGAATCTGATGCCCTCTTCTGGCCCCCATGGGCAACTGCACACATGGCATAAACAGACTGACAAAAAGTTTTAAAAGCGTGTAGCAGGTGTTACGGATCAAACAGGGCCTAATTCACGGTGGGGGAGTTCTTCATCACTCAGTTTCTCCTGCGGCTTATTCCATCTCTCTCAATTCTTTGGATTGAATTTTTTCCCCTCCTTCTTTTTTAGTTTACCAAAACAAGCACTGAAGCGCAAAGTTAAAGCACCAGGCATTGTACTTTAGAAAAACATGTCTGGGAACCACTGTGTGTCTTGATTGTCTGAGACTGGGTCTTACCGTGTCACCCAGGTTGGCCTCACGGTTTGATCGTTTGCCTCTGCTTCCTGAATGCTGGGGCTGCAGTTGTGCGTCCCCGTAGCCAGCTAGCATTATGTATTATTAAAGGAGGCACTGAGAGTCACAGCCACTCAGAAGAGCAGCCCCAACCCCCAAACACATCAGTAAAAATGGTCAAGCTATCAAGGTTCTGAAAGTGCATCTGCTTTAATTGTGTCTCTGGTCCATCAGGTTGCAGCGTAACTATGAGAAATGGATGAATTCACTAGCACTCATTTATTGCCTCGGGCTGAAGGTGAGGGATGCGGGGGTGGTGCAGGAGCATGAGGCTTGGTGATGAAGGCGAGTCCATCTGAGTAACCATTCATCACGCCTTAGATTAGATGCCTATAAATATTTGTTCAATGTCTACTTAGTTGTCATACGCACATTCAACTTTCCAAACTTCCCGTTTCTGACTTTTATATTTCCAAAAGGTGGGGTCTGGAGGGATGGGTCAGCAGTTAAATGACCTGGGATCTATTCCCAGCACCCAGATGGCCGCTCCCAGCCATCTGTAACCCTTGTTTCAGGGGATCTGAGAGCCTCTTCTGATCTCCATGGGCTCTGTACTCATGTGACGCACATCTATACTCTCTCACACACATACACAGGAAAATACATTTTAAAAGTGTAGCGGGTGATGGGTCTCAGTGGCAGAGTGCTCGCCTAGCATTCACAAGGCCCTGGGTTTGATCCCCAGCAGCACAGGAGGAATGTGCCTACTCAGCTCTGGGAAGGGTTTTTTTTTTTTTTTTTTTTTTTTTGGTTTTTACGAGACAGGGTTTCTCTGTTTTGGAGGCTGTCGGTCCAGCCTCGCCTCGAACTCACAGAGATCCGCCTGTCTCTGCCTCCCGAGTGCTGGGATTAAAGGCGTGCGCCACCAACGCCCGGCGGGAAGGGTTTTTATAACTGTGTATTACATACGTTTCTCTGTTTTGAGTGTGTGTGTGGTGGTGGTCAGAGAACAACTTTTGGGAGACAGTTCTCTTCTCTACCATGTAGCTCGGGGCTTGCATTTTGGTATTTAGGCTTGGTAGCAATTGCCCTTACCCACTGAGTCATCTCGCTGGCCTTAATTATTCTTTTTTTCTCAATAAAGTATCAAAACTAATTTTGAACTGGGCAGTGGTGGTGCACACCCTTAATCCCAGAACTCTGGAGGCAGAGGCAGGTGGATCTCTGTGAGTTTGAGACCAGCCTGGTCTACAGAGCGAGTTCCAGGACAGGCTCCAAAGCTACAGAGAAACCTAGTCTTGAAAAAAAAAAAAACCAAATCTAAATTTTGGTATTTTTCTTAATTTTGGAAAAGTTTTGAGAAAAAATTAAAAAACCTCTTATTGTATTATTCCTCACCCTTTGATGCGGAAGTCTTGTGTATATGTCAATAAAGCACTGTTGGCCAATAGGGAAGCAAGATAGGTGGGACTAGGAGTCCAGGAGGACTCTGGGTAGGAGAAACACAGGGAGTCAAGATGTAACTGCCATAGGGATAAGAAGCACGGAAAGTTCTCCGGTAAGAGAAATACTTAGATTAACAATTATGGGGTAATTACTTAAGTCAGAGCTAGCCAGTAAGAAACAAGCAAGGCCAACAGCTTCATAATTAATATAGCCTCCTGTGTGCTTATTTGGGACTGATGCGGCTCTGGAACCAGGCTGGCGGGAAGGCTTCTCTTTACAACCCTCCAACTTTGGTTTTTTGAAACAGGGTTTCTTTTGTAGCTCTGGCTGTCCTGGAATTCACTCTGCAGACCAAGCTGGCCTCTGCCTCCCTGGGATGAAAGGTGTGGGCCACTAGGCCCAGCTAGGATCGTGCCTTTTTGTCCAGTGTTCAACTCACAGCTAGATCTTTGAGTTCAAGTTTACTTGTGTGATTCTCTAAAATACTAATGCTTACACTTCTCTCTATATATGTATTTATGTTTTATATATGTATTATACATATTTATTGCTGATACAAATATTAAGAGGTTTGAGTCATCTTCCAAAACACAGTGTCTTACATAATGCTGTCATTTCCCAGACACCATTCACACACACCTACACAAGCCCCACATCCCACACCCTTGGCAGTTATGAGACGTGCACAGACATCTCTCTAGAAAACAGAAATGCAAGATAAAGTCTCCTGATACTGACTTTTATTTATTTGTTGTGGTGTTAGAAGTTGAATTGAGAACTCCATGCACTCTAGGCAAACTCTGCCACTGGGTGGACTCCTTTTGTTCTCTCGGAAAGAAAATCCAGCTATGCAGGAACCTGGGCATGGTGTGGCTTGGGTGGATCAGGTTCTCACTCCAACTGCTTTATATCACTTACTTGTGTCAATATCTAGTCATTCCAAAATTGCTTCTTGCCACTTACTGCTCATTTAAAATGAGAGACTGCACCAATTCATGGCCAAGCCAGTTCTGGTGGGAACCAGCCAGCAGGAAGAATCCGGAAGACCTTGGTTTCTGTAATTTGTTGATGCTTGTGTTCTAATAAGACATGTAGACAAAACGCAGCTATGACAAGATGTAGACACACCTTTATCCCGCTGTTCTTTCTTTTTGCAGAGGGAAGAACTGAGTTGCCCACTTCACTACTTGAGCAATGATTGTGTGGTCCCTCATCTGAAGCTTCTTGGGAGTTGTGGTAGAGAGACAATAAAGACTTAAGATAAGTTCTAGGACCACTCAAGCTAGAGTGACACTTTAGTCTCCAAAATGAAACGAGATAAGACAATAACGCAAACCTCAACGTAGTTGTGGTGTAACTGAAATGCCCCTTATTTGCTGTGGAACTCATGATGATGAACACACACCCTCTTGCTCTCATGTTGTTTTATTTATGGATTTGTATGGGGGACATGACACATGGATGATCAAAAAGACAGCTTTTCCGTCGTTTGGTTCTCTTCTTCACCTATGTGGGGCCCAGAGATTAAATTTAGGTTATAATGTTTAGCAGCAAGCACGTGAACTTCCTAAGATGCCTTGCCAGTCCAAATACATATCTCCTAATGCATTTAGCTAGTTAACTTATTTCCCCAGCCATGTATCCTTTATTTGTAAAATGTAACTGTTGTAACAATGGCTGCTAATTATATGGTGGAAAAGGTTCAGTATGATAATGGATAAGAACATGCTTTATAAACTAAATAATATATGTTACTTATTGTCTTCCTTACTTCCATTTTCTTCAGAACTTGTTAGGTCAACCCACAATGTACCTTGAAAGATGCTATGGCCTCCTTATTCCAACCGACAGCCAAATAGGGCTCAGCTCAGAGAGATGCTGATCCCCAGGTTCCTCTGCAAGGAGTCTCATCTCTTTGTTATGTAGATAAAGGGATTGAGCATTGGTATTGTTATGGTGTAGAAGATTTAATTGCCCCCCCCCGTCACAGTGTTTCTCTGTGTAGTTCTAGTCCTGGCTGTCCTGGATCTCACTCTGTAGATCAGGATGACCTTGAACTTACAGAGATGTAGCACAAAAAATAAATGACCCAGAGACAGATATTGGGGTTCAAGATGAAGCTCAGGGAAGCAAAGCAGCCAGCCACTAGTTCTCACCTCTAGCTCAGACTGAAAGGGCCGATCCATGCACGAGCTCTTCACCAGGTCGCAAACTGCTGCCTCTCCTCAGTGTGGCTGGAGAATGAACGCCTCATACTGAATCCTAATACTGATTTATATACCTCTCATGAGTCCTGGGATTAAAGGTGTGAGCTATAATTCTCTTTTAGATTCGATCTTTCGTAGATCTGGGTGGCTTTGGGCTCACAGAGATCTATCTCTTAATCCTGAGTCCTAGGATTAAAAGTCTGTACCACCACCTTCTGGCTGCTGGGATTAAAAGTGTGTATCACCACTGCCTAATCTCTATAGTTTGAGGCTGGCTTTTGCTTTTCTGAATCCTCAATCAAGCTTTAATAAATAATACGTCACTCTGTCTCCCTAGTGCTGGGATTAGAGGTGAGCCCCACCACTGCCCAGCTCTAATTGGCCATTTTTGTCACCAACAGATTCATGGGTTGAACACAGATGAAAAGCACAGTGCCGTAGAAAAAGGCAATGGCCAGGAAGTGAGAGGCACATGTGGAGAGAGCCTTCTCTAGACCAGGAACTACACATCCTCCAGACTGCGGCACACAGCAGGGTAACCAGGGCAGAAAAATTACAAAGGACTACCTTGTTACAGCAGTGTTGGCGCTAGCCAGGGGCAGGAGAGATGGGATGTCACAGACATAGTGTTACCTGGTTTAGTCCACAGAAAGGCATTTTAGTCCACAAAGGCATTCCTAGTCTGAATAGCAGAGTTCGGTCCACCAAATGCATAGGAAGCAGCTGCCAGCTGGAGACAGGTCCCTTTAGTCATGACAGAATCATAACAAAGGAGTTGGCAGATGGCTGTGAAATGATCCTGGGCCATCAGGAAGCTCTCAGCTGTCACATGCACCACAAAGATGGCCAGCTGGATTGCACAGGCCTCAGAAGAGATGGACTTGTGCAGGGCCAGGAGGTTTACCAAGAACATGGATGTCATCACAGAAGAGTAACAAATACCAAGAAAACAGTGGACACTGAGGAAGAAGTGTAATGGAGCTTGGAGTCGGTGAAGGTGAGTGTCATCATTCCCAAGTTGCCTGCCACTGCATGGCGTAAGTGAGCAGACAGGTCCCAAAGAGAGCTGGGAAACTGGGGAATCCCAGCAAGATGAACCTGGTAACTGGGGTGTGCCTGTTATTGTAGGACCTAGTTCTCCAGGTGTCATCTGCAGAGGTGACACTTGATAGCCACATGGATATCATCTCTTAATTTTCTATCTTAAAATTTATGTGTATTGTGTGTACGGCTACTTGTTTGTACATGCATCACGTACCGTAAGTACTCAAGGAAGCCAAAGGAGGCCATCAGATGTTCCTGGAGCTGAAGTTGTGGACAGTTATGAGCCGTCTACTGCAGGTGTGGGAACTGAACCTGGGTCTTCTGTAAGAGCAGCATATGGTCTTAACTGCTGAGGCGTTAGATGGTGCTTTCTGAGTGTGTTTACTGCAGTGGAAGGCACAGTGAGGGAGGACACCTAACAAGTACTAGGTTTCTTTTATGTGAAGCTAATGGGACCTATCATACTGGAGTGGGAAATACAAGGTCTCTGAAGTCAAATAGACCTGAGTCTGTAATATACATATACTCATGGTCCCGGGACTCCAGGGGTAGCTTAGCTTATTACAGTGCTTGCTTAGGATGCAGAAAGCTTTGGCTCTGAGTGCATAAGATCCCATCTCAAAAAGCAGAAAAATCCTTCAAAACCACAGAGAAACCCTGTCTCAAAAAACCAAAAAAAAAAAAAAAGCAGAACAAAATAAAAAATAAAGAGACACAGTCTTACTATATGTGCCAGGCTGGTCTGGAACTCACTGTGTTGCACAGGCTGGTCTCCATCTTGTGATCCCCCTGCCTCAGCCTCCCAGGTGCTAGCATTAAAGGCATGTGCCCCCATGCACAGGAGACTTAATTTCTAACTGTGCTGTGGCATTAACTAGTTGTGTTTTCTTGGCTACACTGTACCTATAATCCTTGGTTTCTTCATCTGTAAACTGAAGAAAATATGCCTAGTTCTCAGGGTTGCTCTGTGCCCTAAATGAGAAAGTCAAATGTGAAAGAATTGCATTCTAGGGTACAGTCGATAATCAAGAAATGTCAGGCGTCTTCCCTAGTCTCTTGCCCTTCTTTGTATATACATCCATAGGTCATTTTGACACCCATTTCATCCTGTTTCTGAATAAAGATATAATTCATCCACCATAAAATCCATGATTGTAAAGTATAGAATTCAGTGGATGTTAGTATATCCACAAAGTTGTGTGAACATCACATTTCATTCCAAAACAGTTTTCTCACCCCTGCTCCAGTAAAATTCATACCTGTTAGTTGTCCTTCACTCTACCTTTTCTTTGGTTCTCTGTTAGCCATTAATCTATTTTTGTCTTCATGGATTTGTCTATTCTGGAAATGTCACACAAATGGATTTATATAATATATGATCTTTTGTATCTGGTTTCTTTCCATTTATGCCAATGTCTTCAGGTCTCATCTGTGGTTTGGTACATATCAGAATTCATTCCGTCTTATACTCGAACATTCTTCAGGACATGCCCTCCTTTGTGCCACACTGATCTTGTCCTTGGCAAATCTATTGATCACCCAAGAGGCGATCACTTTGGAAATGCACTTCAGGTTTGCCTGATGCTAACTCATGAAAGTACCAGCAATGTTCAGATGTCTTCCTTCTCCTTGCTCCTCACACTTTCCACTCCCTTCTGACCCTTCAAACCTTCCTCTTCAATGGTTGGGGATATGTCCTTGAATTTAGTCACAGGAGAACCTCACTAACCGAATCATTCATGTCAAACAGGTTTCTGTTTGAGGACAAGGGGGAAGTGGTGTTACCATGCAGACCATGGGAGAAGACCTTCCCCACCTGTCTTAATTGGTGTAGGAGAGGGCAGAAAGAGCCCTGGGCTAAAAGATGGAGCTGCTTTTCCGTTTCAGTTTTGCACTTATTTGCTCTGTTGCCTTGGACAATTCTCTATGTCTCTGATTCTACACCTGCCAAGTAAAGGTCTGGAATGAAGGATCTTTGAGGTCACATCAGGTCTTCCAGTGACTACCTTGCTCCTCAGCTTCCTGCCTAAGTATGGACCTTTGTATCAGTGTGTGCCAGGAATACAGAAAAATTGTTTAGAAAAAAGACATTCTAAGTTGGTGGTAGTCTTTAATCCCAGTACTGGGGAGGCAGAGACAGGTGGATCTCTGTGAGTTCAAGGCCAGCCTGATGCACAAAGCAAATTCCAGGACAGCTGAGGCTACCCAGAGAAGCCCTACCTGGAAAAACAAGCAAACAGAAAAGATACTTTATACTTGATTGTAATAGACAACTTTAGAGCTGTCCAGCTTCCTGCAAATACTTGGCTACTCACAGCAGTAATATCATGTAACTATTTTGGAAGTAAAGTAGTATTCCTGCTGGGTATGGTGGTATATATTTGTAATCCCAACACCTGGGAAGGAGAATCAGGGGAAGGAGAAGCTCAAAGTCATGGTGGCTATATAGTGAGTTCCAGGACAGCTTGGGATACATGAGACCCTGTCTCAAAAACAGACAACAGACAGTAAAGAATAGTAAATTCTGAGAAACTTTGTTAGCATAAATGAATATTATTGTGTCTATTGTGGTAAAGACACTCAAGTCATTGTACCCCTTAAATAATAACCCTTATAGAATTATGTAATGATGTACCATCAGAAATTGCTTTTCATATTTTATCATGTCTGCATATGAAGTCTCCCTCTGATTTCTTTGTTGAGAGAGATCCATATGACTTTAATGGATTTTATAATCTGTTATTTATTTATTTATGGGTTTTGGGACAGAGTTTCTCTGTGTAGCCTTGGCTGTCCTGGAACTCCCTCTGTAGACCAGACTGGCCTCAAACACAGAGATCTGCCAGCCTCTGCCTCCTGAGTGCTGGGATTAAAGGCATGTGCCACCACTGCCAGGCCTAATAGTCTGTTATTAAAGTCATTTAAACACATGTTTCTGTCTGGTATCCTGAAAGTTTCTGTATGGTGATGAAAGGCCTCTGAGAAAGTTCTCCAAAAGTGGAGGAAGGCAATTGTGAGAGGGGAGAAACAAACCCAGTGATTCCGTCAAAGAAGCATTCTTTAGGATGTGAGGTTCTGGCAATGTGCCCCGACCCCTGCAAAGAGTCTTTACTTAATCTCAGGGAAACACAGCCCCAGACTGAAAGCAGAGATCTTAGAACTAATTAGTTCCCTGAACCTTCCAGAGTCATCTTTCTGTTCTTGTTATCTCTTTTTCTCCCACAGCTGACAGTGACTGTGTGACCGCAGAAGAACCCATTGAAATACTCCATCTGCTCTGCCTTGGCCACTGTTCCATCCCTGTGAAGGGACACCATGATCAAAGCCACTCTTATAAGAGGAAACATTCAACGGGGTGGCTTATAGTTTCAGAGGTTTAGTCCATTACCTTCATGGCAGGGAGCATCGCAGCACACAGGCAGACATGGTGCTGGAGAGGTAGCTGAGAGTTCTATATTCGTATCTGCAGGCAGCAGGAAGACAAAGGGAAACTGGGACAAGTGTGTGCTTTTGAAACCTCAAAGCCCGCCCCCACTGACACACTCCCCAATGACTAAGCATTAAATACATGAACTTGTGAAACTGGGACAAGTGTGTGCTTTTGAAACCTCAAAGCCCGCCCCCACTGACACACTCCCCACTGACTAAGCATTAAATACATGAACTTGTGTGGAGCATTCTTATTCAAACCACCACACCTTCTAACTATCAAGCTGTTGTAAAGGTCAGAATGGGAACCTTGAAAACGAGGGTCTTGATGATGGAGTAGCTGAATCCTAGCCCAGTATTAGTCTTGAGATTTAACCTAGCAAAGCCAGCTTTCTGCTCTACACTCTGGCTTCTTCTTCACCCAGGCATTCATGCATCATCTTTGTTTATTCTTACTTTACTGACTTTCTCTGGGGTTTTAGTTCTGCCCAAATCCATCCATCCACCCATGAGTATCTGCTCTATGATAAACAGCATTGCTTTAGTTTTTCTCTGCTAGGATAGCAACCCATCGTGTTCACACACCATACATAAAGTCATATGCAGCAATATTTTTAGATTGAGTTCCTGGATCCTGCTATGCAGAAAAATGAGTTTTTCTTGTTCCTCTTCCCAGTCTTCCCCTTCTCACTCTGTCCTCATGGTCAGGGCTTTGTTCCCATCTAATCCGGTTTGACCCCACCCCATCCTCAGATGGCCCTTTGATTCCTTTAGGAACACACCTATGAAGACTTCTCAGCTGTGGTGTTCTTGGCTAGCAGCCACACAGATGTACTCTGAGACTCAGCCACAAAGCACTCCCAGGATTTCTCCATAAGTCCTGCCAGCCCCTTTGTCCTTCCCCTTACCAACTGGAATTCTTGTTTTATGTGCTACTGTGATCTGGCCGTTGTGGGCTGTTCATTCAGATGTACTTCATAATTGTTTAACAGTGCTTTGCCAATATTTCTAAGTCTTTCTTTTTTCCCACCACTGAGTTTTATGTTTCCTTTTCACAGAACAACTTTTTTTTTTGTTTTTGTTTTTTCGAGACAGGGTTTCTCTGTGGCTTTGGAGGCTGTCCTGGAACTCCCTTGGTAGTCCAGGCTGGTTTCGAACTTACAGAGATCCGCCTGCCTCTGCCTCCCGAGTGCTGGGATTAAAAGCATGCGCCACCAATGCCCAGCCACAGTACAACTTTTAAAGAGACTGTTTGAAGTTTTATATTAAGCACACAGCAAGCTGGGCGTTGGTGGCGCATGTCTTTAATCCCAGCACTCGGGAAGCAGAGGCAGTTGGATCCCTGTGAGTTCGAGACCAGTCTGGTCTACAGAGTGAGTGCCAGGACAGGCTCCAAAGCTACACAGAGAAACTCTGTCTCAAAACAAAACAAAAAACAAAAACAAACAAACAAACAAAAAACCCAAAACAAAACAAAACAAAAGCACACAGCAAGTAGTTGCACAACTACTGTTACTCAGAAGGATTTGAACCATGGCAGTTGTTGCAAGTATTTAAATGACTACCATCCAAAATGACATAAGACATGGGTACTTGGTATCTTAAAAGTTTGGTGGGAGATAAACTTGTTCCCATAAAACAATCAGCAATGAAAACCCAAAGATGACCAGTGAGACTTGGAGTGATCTGGGAAGGTTCAGAACTTCAAAGCATGGGGCCTGGAATGAGAAGACTGAGGATCTGGGGAGGTGGAAAAGAAGAAAAGGGCAAAACCTTGAAGTGGGAGTTAATCACCTACTAAACATCCACAGGCAGAAGATTCTTTGGGGGCTGGTAATGTAGTTCAGTTTTTCCCTAGCACACACAAAGCCCCAGTGTTGATCCACAGTACCACATAAACTATGCATGGGGAATACACCTGTAATCCCAGCACTTGGGAGAATGTTGCTTAATCTCTCATCACTGAATGAATGCTGCAAGATCCCAGGAAAGGCTGACAAGAGGGTAGAGTGGGTGTGGGCTTCCTGTGGAGAAAAAAGAAAGAACAGGTAGCCTGAGATTTGATTCTCTTCCTCCTCCTCCTCCTCCTCCTCCTCCTGAAATCCTGACTACAAACATAAAGAAATAAACCTAGAAGTACTACAAGACATGTGATGTATATTTTACTTGCTCAAACACATAACAAAAAAATCATCTTTGGCTGACTTGTGCACAGTGTACAGTCTATACTTGTATTAATGGAGATACGTATGTTACCTTTAAAATTTTATGTGTTTTCAGAGCAATGGGACTAGATACCAATGAAAATGGATGGCTCAGGTGAGCCAGCATCCAGAACAGCTTCAAGGTTGCTGACTGAGATGATCCAGCCTCACAGAATACTGCAGCCAAGACCTTACAATTACTTTGATTTTCTCAAGGTTCCCCTAAAGATTACACCACCCCCAAATAACAGGAAGCAGTCTAGAAGATGACACCCATATTCCCAAAAGATGGGCTGTTTGAGGGATGCTCTTTCAGCCTGGACTCTTGGGGGAGGGCCTAGGCCCTGCCCTGGATGAAATGACAGACTCTGGAGATCCTCCATTGAGGGCCTCACCCTCCCTGGAGATCGGAGTGGGGATTGGGTGAGGGGCTCGGGAACCTGGTGGTGGAGTGCGGGGAGGAAGGGAGAGAGAGAGCTGGGATTGACATGTGAAGCAAGCTTGTTGCTAATTTAAATAAAAAAGAATTAAAAAAAAGATGGGCTGTAATGTGTGGTCTTCTCACCAGCTGCTTAGGTCCTCCTTGACTCTTAGTCCCACCTATCTTGCTTCCCTATTGGTCAATAGTGCTTTATTCATTAACCAAAGAGAAACATATACACAGAAGGACTTCCCCCATCATCTCCTCTTTTCTGTCTAAATAAAAAGAAAGGTTTGGACTTCAACATAGTAAAATATATAACAAGGCAGTTATTAAGCAATAACTATAAATACAATATTTAGTCCATTAACATTTAGCAAGATATAGGGAAAGTATCATCTAACCTATCTTTGTGAGTCTAAAGTCTTATATGTAACTTATCTTTAATCCTAACTAAGGATAACTATAATTATAACTATCTGTCTTCAACTCCATCAAAGACCATAGAAGGATAAACACTAGAATTGACAGAGACATCCTCCTACCTGGACAGTCACCTGAAGTTCCTCTGTAACGTTGGGGCATCCATCTTCAGCCCATAGACCACAGTATGTCTGGTCGACTTCTCAGAAGAGCAGGAAATTTTAAACTGTCTGCCTGCATTGGCAGTCTGTCAGTCAACTTTCTGTGTCCTGTAGAATGTCTGGAAGATTCTTCCATGAAGCAGGAACCCTGTAGGACTGTCCAAGTTCAGTAGTCACTTTTCTATGGGTCCTGCATGTCTAGTTTATACAGCAGCAGTCAAACAGTCCAGGCAAGAGCAGTTTCTTGCCCAAATGGCTAATCTTTCCATGTTGAAAGCAAACTCCATAACGAGTTTCTTCGATGCCCATCTTCCTCTCAGATGTAATTGGTGTGCCAGGGCAGACATTTCTCATTGTCAAGAAAAACCCTAAGCCATTTTAAATGCCATTTTCTGAAGATCTTTGAAAGATTTGAAGACTGTCTATCTCAAATATATCTCTGTATATCTAGAAAAACTAACTAACCTAATTATAAGTTTTGACTATTATAGGTAACTATCTACAATCTGTATTTAATTATATATTACATTTTTAAAAGATTTTATTTATTATTATGAATAGTGTTCTGCCTGCATGCTAGTCAGAAGAGAACATTGGATCTTATTACAGACTGTTGTAAGCCACCATGTGGTTGCCAGGAATTGAACTAAGGACCTCTGGAAGAACAGCCATCTCTCCAGCCCTTTATATTACATTTTTTAAAAAGCTCTATAAACACAATATCTAAACAAGAGGAGAAATATATGTATCACAAAATTGTTCTAAAATTTGTATCAATAAATGAAAATCCATTCCAAGACAAAGTATTTGTTTCTATATCATATTCTCTTTTTTCCCTTTAGAAAGAGATTCACTGTAATCATTACCATTTATAAGCAACTCCATTTAAATGAAAACACATTTTATAAGCAATAGTTGGGAATTTGGGCATTGTTCATTCCAAACTGCTTCCTGCTGGTTGGGGGAGCGCTGTCCATATCATGGAGTTCATGACAAAACACAGAAACCTGGCCAAATCCTTGTTTTTGTAGTCTGTACGGCTGTATTGTCCTAGCTGCTTCAGATACTGAACCGCCTGGGATACTGCTTCAGGAGGTCCTGCTTCATCAAACCACAGAAGCCTGGGAGGAATCCACAGATTTCCATTTTCTGTGGAAACAAAAATAAGATCTCTTCTCCAAAGTAACATATCCTTATACTTAAATTTTGGAGTCAAAGAATTTTTAAAATACATAAGTTGTATTAATTTAGCAGCATTTATAATCAAGTATATTTCAGCAGTTGTTCCTATCTTAGCAATTGAACAACTGAAAAACACAATAGCATACAGTAACCAGACTCTGTATTTTCCATCTTTACATGGCTTATATTACTCTATATCTTTTACTTTTATTTATTTATTTTTCTCTGAGACAGGGTTTCTCTGTGGAAATCCTCCTGCCTCTGCCTCTGGAGTACTGGGATTAAAGGCATGTGTCATCATACCAAGCTAGTCTCTTTGTTTATGTTTCTTTTTACTAACCTGTTTCTTTTTCTCTCCCAAGCCTATGTACATTTTTTAACACACTATAAACTTTTTAGAGGTTTTACTTCATCTGAATCTGACTTTACTGTAAATATTTATGTTTTCCTGGTCTCATGTCTGTTATCTGTTAAACAACATTGCTAAAGTTAAAATGGAAACAGCTGCTGGCTTCCCAACATGGCAGGCATAAGTTTGCCGCCAGCACTGGGAGCTGTGCTCACTGTCTTAGTCTATGCTGGCTTGGAGATGTGGTCACTGCCACTGCCAGCTCTTTGTGCACATCATTCAATTATTGGCAGGACCTCTTAAAAGAGCCCTGCAGGGTCTTTTTTTTTTTTTTTTTTGCCTCTTATGCTGAGTCAGGAAGACTTACTTAAGGGAGCCTCGTGAGTCTCTGCTTGTCTCTAGCAAAACAGAACCCACCCAAGAAAAATGCTACTACCAAGAAGCTGTGCTTCTCTCTGTTCTTTTGTTTCTAAAATCCCTTTTACTCTTTTGTCATTCTACGTGGAAATTCATAACCCACTCTGACACCATATGTAACGTGCTATCTTCCCGCCAGCCACTTGGGTCCTGCTGCTGTCTCAGTCCCCAAATAACACACGAGACACTATATTAATTTATGAAGCTGTTGGCTGTTTGCTTGGTTTCTTATTGGCTAGCTCTGACTTAATTCTTAACCCATAAATGTTAATCTGAGTATTTCCACATGGTGTTCTCTTACTGGAGAAAGGGTCCGGACCTTTTACTTCTCCTGTGTCCTACATCATGACTCACTGCCTCTGTTTCCCAGAATTCTCCTTGACTCCTAGTCCCACCTATCTTGCTTCCCTGTTGGCCAACAGTGCTTTATTCAGTAACCAAAGAGAGACATATGCACAGAAGGACTTTCCCCCATCAATGGGCTATGGATACTTACTATCATTTAAGGAGGGTTGGTTACAAGTTGTTATTGGTAATGGTCAGGAAAAAAGCTGAACAAAGGAGATTGGATTCAGGGATCACTTTCTGAAAAGAAAAGGGGGGTATAGAAATAAAAGGATAAAAGAGAGGATTATTGAATCTACTTTCAAACCAAAAAAGCAACTATTAGTCTTAAATATTTCACATTGGTATGAATTTTTGTGTATTGCTACAGAACTTGAAGTTAGTTTTGTCATACTGTATGTATATTTCTACTTTTGTTTGGAGTATTATGTTTAGGCAGCTCATTAAAAATGTAAGGTATATCCAAAACAATGCAGAGAAACCCTGTCTTGAAAAACCAAAAAAAAAAAAAAAAAAGTAACATATAGCCATTTGGGCAAAGAAACTGCCTTGTCTCAGTTGCTGACAGTATACTGTTCAAACTGGACCAGTAGGATACAAAGAAGACAACTGCTAAACTTTGCCAGGACAAGGTAGGACAGTCCTTCAAAATTCTGTGCTTCTCAGAAATGCCTGTCAGCCAAAATTGGATGGCCCAATGTTACAGAAGAACCTAGGGCAATTGTCTAAGCAACTGGAGGTCCCTGTCATTTGGTGGTTCATGTTTCATCGCCCAAAGCCACAGCAGAGACCTACAAGCACCACTCATAGCGCTCATGCTGGCATTGATTTTTTTTTCTCCTAGTAATTTGCCTCCTCAGCTCCTTCAAGGAACAAATGCCTGAGGTCTCCAGGATGGTAGCTAACAGAATGTTTCTTCAGCATGAGCCCACTGAGTCTCTGACTGACTCCCTGATTCCCTTTCCCATGTCATCCTATGCTCATATGAAGCCACCAGATGTGAACCCAGTGTCCATATACCCAAGGAGTCCGGGATGTTTGGGTGGAGCTCCACCTCAGGGGACCCCCTCACTCCTAACACTGCCCACTCTCATAAAAACACCGTGAAAAGGCTTTTAAAGAAAAGGTCATGTGGTTTTCCAGTTCCTTCTCCTTCTCTCCTCTCTGGGCAGCCAAGAGGCCATCTGTGTTCTCTGACTTTGTGCACAGAGTTCCTGAGTTGGAGTGAGTGTTAGAGAGGAATGCCATGCTGTGCTTGGGTGTTGGAGAAAATGGGCATGCTCTCTCCTTCTGAATTTTCTATTATTGCCTTACTAAATATTTGATGATTTACATCTCATGTTTTATTAATCATTCCATACCAACGTTTTTCTTTTCATGTTATAGGTTCTTTACATTACTAAGAAATCACGTCTTATCTCTTGGCAGAATCTCTGTCCTCTAGGGACTTGCCTAGGGAAGAAACCTCTTTGGAAGAGATTGCTGAATTTGAATTTGTTCCAAATATTCTAACAAATAGATGCATTATGACCTGCTAGTCTCTTAACTTCAAGTAAGTGATTACGTAAAAGCCATAGGCTGTATCTGCACATATAAGTGGAGGAATTGTTCTCCAGGTAGAATGGCCCAAGGGCATTGTGAGTACTCCATTCCATCTTAGCTAGTAGATGCCTTAATTGGACTCCAGTCCTCAGACTAGCACGCTCTCTTGTTACATCTATGGCTTCTCCCAGAAGTTTGTGTAAGACATGTACAAGTAGGTTTTTAATTGGGAAGGAAAAGAAGTATTTCCTAGGAGGATGATAGTTGAGAAGAAATTAGAATTCTGCTTATACTTGTGGAAATTTTTCCCTCATCTTCTTATCTAAGACATTAAATTGAAACCTGGCTGGATAAACAGAGGGCCTAAAATTTAGGCAGTGAAGTGTAAACATGTTGGTTGTGAGTCCTCATAGCAGAGTCATTTTTGGTTGTTTCACAGGAAATGATTAAGGGAAAAATTGTGTGTTATTTTAATCTTGTTAAATTTTGTGTTTGTATATTTGAGATACCAAATAGTGGTTCAGGTAAGGTTGATTTTCATGAACAGACCAAGTTTTACACAGCAAAAAATATTTATTTATATCTCCAGGAAGCTATGTTTCCTATCATGTAAGAATTTTTATTTTAGTAACCTTCCTGCTCCCCCATGTCCTCTTCTCCTCTCCTCTTCTCCCCCTCTCTTTTTCCTGCCTCTCCCCTGCCCCCATGCTCCCAATCTGCTCAGGAGATCTTGCCTCATTCCACCTTCTCTGGGGTACCATGCATATCTTTCTTAGAGTCCTTCCTGTCTCCCTGACTCTCTGGCAGTGGGATTGTAGGCTGGAACTCCCCTGATTCATGTCTAAAATCCATATATGAGTGAGTACATACTATGTTTCTCTTTTGTGACTGGGTTACCTCACTCAGGATGGTTTCTTTTCTGCTGAGTAGTACTCCATTGTGTAAATGTGCCACATTTTCTGACTCCACTCTTCCATTGAGGGGCTTCCAGGTTCTGGCTGTTACAAATAGTAATGTCCTTATTGTATGAATGCTCATATTTTGGGTATATGCTTAAGAGTGGAATTTCTGGACCTTGTGCTAGACAGATTCCCATTTTCTTGTGGAATCTCCATACTGATTTCCAAAGTGGCTGTACAAGTTGCCACTCCCACCAGCAGTGAGGAGTGTTCCCCTCTCTCTACATCCTCTCCAGTATAAACTGACATTGGTGTTTTTGATTTTAGTTATTCTGACAGGTACAAGGGTCAAAAATTTTTACAGCAAGACACTAGGATAGAAAGTATCATTAAAAGAGAGAACCAAGTAAAAAGATTATGATTTTGTGTTCCCCTCTGACTACATCCTCTCCGGTATAAATTGTGATTGGTGTTTTTTATTTTAGCCATTCTGACAGGAGTGAGATGGTATCTCAGAGTTTTGATTTGCATTTCCCTAATGGCTAAGGATGTTGAACACTTTCTTAAGTGTTTCTCAGCCATTTTAGACTCCTCTACTGAGAATTCTCTATTTACTTCTGTGCCCCTCTTTTTAACTGGATCCTTTGGTGTTTTGGGGACTTGCTTCTTCTTTGTAAATTTTGGAGATCAGGCCTCTGTCAGATGTGGGGTTAGTGAATATCTTTTCTCATTCTGTGGGCTGCCTTTTTGTCTTGTTGACTGTGTCCTTTGCCTTACAGAAGCTTCTCAGTTTCAGTAGGTCCCATTTATTAATTGTTGATCTCACTGTCTGTGCTACTGCTGTTATGCTCAGGAAGCTGTCTCCTGTACCAATTTGTTCAAGGGTACCACCCACTTTCTCTTCTAAGAGGTTCAGTGTGGCTGGATTTATGTTGAGGTCTTTGATCCATTTGGACTTAAGTTTTGTGCATGGCGATAGACACGGATCTGTCCGCATTCTTCTACATGCCAGCCTCCAGTTATGCCAGCACCATTTGTTGAAGATGCTTTCTTTATTCCATTGTATTGGTTTAGCTTCTTTATCAAAGATCAGGAGTTTTAGGTGTGTGGGTTAATATCAAGATTTTCAATTAGATTCCATTAGTCTACTTGTCTATTTTTGTGCCAGTACTAAGCTGTTTTCAGGACTATAGCTCTATAATCAGAGATGGTGATGCTCTTGAAGTTCCTTTACTGGACAGGGTTGTTTTGGCTATCTGGGTTTTTTGTTTTTCTATATAAACTTGACTGTTGTTCTTTCAAGGTCTGTGAAGAATTGTGCCAGTATTTTGATTGAAATTTCATTGAATCTGTAGACTGCTTTTAGCAAGATTGCCATTTTTACTATGTTGATCCTACCTATCCAAGAACATGAGAGATCTTTCCATTTTCTGGTATCTTCTTTAATTTCTTTCTTTAAAGATTCAAAGTTCATTCACTTGTTTAGTTAGCATTATCCCAAGATATTTTATGTTGTTTGTGGCTATTGTAAAGGGTGATGTTTCTCTGTTTTCTTTCTTAGTTCATTTATCGTCTGTATATAATAGGGCTATTGATTTTTTCCTGTGATGAATATGAAATGACCTTCTTTATCTCTTTTGATTGATTTTAGTTTGAAGTCTAATTTGTTAGATACTAGGATAGCTACACCAGCTTGTTTCTTGGGTGCGTTTAATTGGAAAAATCTTATCCCAACCATTTACTCTGAGGTAATGTCTGTCTTTGAAGTTGAGGTGTGTTTCTTTTTCTTTTTTTTTTTTTTTTTTTTTTTTTTTTCGAGACAGGGTTTCTCTGTGGCTTTGGAGGCTGTCCTGGAACTTGCTCTGTAGACCAGGCTGGCCTCGAACTCACAGAGATCCACCTGTCTCTGCCTCCCAAGTACTGGGATTAAAGGCGTGCGCCGCCAACGCCCGGCCTCTAAGGGGCTTTTTTTGTGGTCCACTCTATTTGATGTTCTGTTGGCTTCTTGTACTTTCATTGGCATGTCTTTCTTCTATGATTTTTTTGAATTGGGTTTCTTTTCCTTCTTCTATCCCTATTATTCTTAGATTTGGCCTTTTTACAGTATCTCATATTTCCTGGATATTTTGTGTTAGCGATTTGTTAGAATTAAGATTTTCTTTGGTCGATGAATCTATTTCTCCTAGTGAATCTTCAAAGCCTGAGATTCTCTCTTCCAACTCTTGTATTCTGTTGGTTATGTTTGCATCTGTAGTTCCTGATCGTTTATTTACCTTTTCTAATTCCAGCATTCCTTCAGACTATGTTTTTTTTTATTGTCTCTATTTCAGCTTTCAAACTTTGCACTGTTTGAATTGTTTCTTTCAATTTTTGGTTTGTCTTTTCGTCCATTTCTTTAAATTTCATTTCCTCTTTTAGGGTCTCTATCATCTTTATGAAGTTGTTTTTAAGGTGTTCTCTTCTGCTTCATCTGTGTTGGGATGTTCAGGTCTTGCTGGTGTACAGTCCCTAGACTCTTGTGGCATCATATTGGTTTTTCTGTTGTTGAATGTGTTCTTATATTGTCGTCTTCCCATCCCTTCTTCCAGTGGGTACAGGTGGGGGTCTCTTCCTTTCCTGGTTGGTACGGGTCCAAGGTTCTCTTCAAGTGGGTACAAGCAGTTCCAATACTCTGATGGGTCTCACAGTGGGTACAGGCGGGTCTGAGGCACTCCCTCTCCTGGTTGGTCGGATCTGTGTTAGCAGATTCGAGGTTGCTTAGTGAGCCGGGGACAAGTCAATCTGGCTATAGTCCCCGGCCCAGGAGATCCCAGAGAGGGCAAGTGGAAGTAAGTCGGGACTGAGGGGGTACCTCTGCCCTGAGTGGGAACAGGACTAGCCCATGGCAACTCTTATAAGGAAAACGGTTAATTGGGATGACTTGCTTACAGTTTTAAGGTTCATTCTATTATCATCATAGTAAGGAGCATGGTGGTGTGCAGGCAGACATGGGGCTGGCTGCATCTTGATCAGAAGGCAACAGGAAATGGACTGTGACACTGAGTGAAGCTTAAGCAAAAGAGACTTCAAAGGCTGCCCCACAGTGACACATTTCCTTCAACAAGGCCACGCCTCCCAATGGTGCCACTCCCTATGAGGTTATGGGGGCCAATTACATTCAAACTACAACAAATATTTTTTTGGTATTAAAAAATCCCAGCACTCAGGAGGCAGAGGCAGGTGGATCTCTGTGAGTTCGAGACCAGCCTGCTCTACAAGAGCTAGTTCCAGGACAGCCTCCAAAGTCACAGAGAAACCCTGTCTTGAACCCCTCCCCCACAAAAAAAGAGTCACTCATTAATTTAGTCTTAGGGGGCTGGAGAGGTGGCTCAGCGGTTAAGAGAACTGGCTGGTCTTCCAGAGGACCTGGATTTAATTCCCAGCACCCACATGGCAACTCATAACTGCCTGCAACTACAGTTTCAGGGGATTTGATACTTTCACACATGAAATAAAAATAAGTAAATTACATATAAAAAGATGTATTTATTTTATGTGCATACGTGTTTTGCCTGCATGTAAGTGCGCACCATGTGAGTGCCTGGTGCCTGTGGACGTCAGAAGAGGAGGTTGGATCCACTGACACTGGAGTCACAGATGGTGTGGAACCTGTGGACGTCAGAAGAGGAGGTTGGATCCATTGACACTGGAGTCACAGATGGTGTGGAACCTGTGGACGTCAGAAGAGGAGGTTGGATCCATTGACACTGGAGTCACAGATGGTGTGGAACCTGTGGACGTCAGAAGAGGAGGTTGGATCCATTGACACTGGAGTTACAGATGGTGTGTAACCTGTGGAAATAAGGGTCCTGAATGGTGAGTTGCCAAGGGGGAGGACACGGGATGAGGATTCCTTTGAGGCACAGGCTCAGCCCTCCCCATGTCTGCCCTTGGACAAGGACACAGAACTAACATCTCCTTTGTTCATTCATCAGACTTTCTGAGGAAGCCTTGGATTAGTGTAGCCCTCGATTGTCGTGAGTGTCATGTAGGTGCTGGGAATTGAACCCTGGTTCTCTGCAAGAGCAGTGTGCACCCTTACCCACTGAGCCGTCTCTTCTGCACACCTGATATACACCTGACATTGCCGGTTGTTACTATTCTTGTTCTTCTGATCAAACACCTGGGGAAAAAAGCAACAATAGTTATTTAAGGGAGGGGCACTTCCTCTGGGCTTGTGGTTTGAGAGGATATGGGCCACTGTGGAGGGAGGGAGTGGCTCACTTCTGTGCAGGCTGAGAAGCTCTGCTCAGTTGGCTTTCTACTTTTTGCCTTTTTTTTTTTTTTTTTTGGTTTTTTCGAGACAGGGTTTCCCTGTGGCTTTGGAGGCTGTCCTGGAACTAGCTCTTGTAGACCAGGCTGACCTCGAACTCACAGAGATCCGCCTGCCTCTGCCTCCCAGGTGCTGGGATTAAAGGCGAGGGCCAGCAACGCCTGGCTTACTTTTTGCCTTTTTATTCTGTCAAAGATGCCATCCCATAGAATGTTGCCACATACACTTAGGTTTCTTCTCCCCTTATCTAACGCTCTCTGGAAATACTTACACATACATATAAAGCTGTTCTTAACTAATGGCCTATTTATGGGAAGCTGTGTTTGCAGGACTACAGTCGGGGGAGCCAGACAACTTGCCTGGTTTGTACCTGAGAGGGGGAGTGTGGATTGGGAAAGGCTAGCTAAAGACATTAAGAGAAAAGACAGAGACACAGGATAGAATCAGGAGGGAAATTCAGTAAATACTGAATGCCCCGAGTTTATTCTTCACCATTCTTAAATACCTTAGCCAAAAAGGGGAACATGGTATCATAAATGAGGAACAGATTTTCTTCTTCAATTCTCCAAGGATTTGGTAACCACACCTTAGATGCAATTTCTCATTATCTGGCCTTGAGGGTCAAGAGTAACCACACCTCATACCAAATCTGTTGTTATTTAGATAAGATATCCAAGGCCAAGATCAAACATCCCAATGTAGCCACGCCTTAGACCTTTATGTCTTATGACTTACTAAGGATAGTTTTGAACTCTCTGACCTATAGCCAAGATGAAGTGGAGCCATCTTTACGGGCCCTGACAGTCTATACATTAAAAAATATATTCAAGTTGTTGATGACAGTGGTGGAGCTTTGAACGGATTCTATAATGTCTGACTCCTAGAATCTGTAAAGTTGGGTTGAAAATCTTTACAAGAAATCTTGGTTGAGCCATTTGGGGTGTCACACTTAGAATATGCATATTAGTGTAATGCCTGGTATCTAGTGAGATCCCAACAGGTAACATCTTGTATAGACTGGATTGCAGCTAAAATTCACCAAAATTGCAGGATATAGCTTTGTTCTTTGAAGCAAAGACAAAAGAAAGTAGTTGGTTTGAATAGTACATTTTTGTCAGGTTATTAGGGGCCGGTATCTCCAGGGAGAATTTGAGCAGCCGCTGGAGATTGGTGAACAGTTGTAGAGATGGCAGGAAGGGAAAAAGGACAAGTCTGAGCAACAACTGGAACATTCCATATCCTGCAGATTCAGAGGTGCCAAAGGGTAGAGGGAGCCTCAAGGGAATGCTGTCCGCACAAAGCGGTACTGAACGCCACAATGTCTCAGACGTCCAGTAGCAAGTGATGTTGTCTAAGTCTCAGCCTCTTAATGAGCCAGTGTCAGGCACATCTCTTCTCCTCCGTGATGCCTGCAGTCTGTCACCTCTGCCTTCACTTACATCTCCCTTCCTCACTCTAGCCTCCACATCTTCCCTCATCTCTCTCCCAGCTGCCTGACTACTGACCTTTTTGCTAATGATGGAGCAGTGTGGGAAATTCAAGCCTTTGAGGGCTGATGACTTCATATCATATTCCCCCTCAGTCATAAATAGCCTCCAGCCTCCAAGATTGAAGACGTTGAGTATGACAGAGTTTAGAAACTTTTCACGGTCTCTCACTATGTTTGAAATCCTTCAGCCGATTTCCACCGGCTGGGCATGGACTGCCTCTGTGCTCCAGCTAGCCAGAGTCTTGCATGGGAGGACTTATTTTTGATTCCTGTTTTTGTTTCTCAAAAGCACAATGCTTTTCATTTTTTTACAATTACAGTTTATTATTACTAGATTTAAATATTTAATTAAAATTTCCCTCCTCTGGTCTACCCCAACCGAAAGGGTTATTTCTTCTAAAATGCTACAACATTTATCTTAGGTATGCCACTTAATTCTTGGTTATAAACATACTTTGAAAACAGCCTAGCATAATAATTTTCAAAAGTTGGTCATTATTTTTGCCAGATTTACATGATTCTAGTATTATTTAGCATTAAGAACTCATTTAAGGCTGGGCACCGAGGCACACACCTTATTTTCTTTCAATGCATGCTAAAAGAAACCTCTAACTGTTAAAGTGAACTTGACTTCTTGGGATCGTCCTAGGAGCCTGTGTTGATCATGTTAGTGATCAAGCATAGGCACTTAGAAGGAGGAACCAGAGTGTTTTTGGGGTCTGTATTTGACTTATTTCCAAACATACAGCTGTTGTGCCCAAGTTGCAAAGTCCCCAGAGACCACCAGGAAGACAGACCCACTAAACTGCAAAAGCAATGCTTAATGATTGTTCATCCACCCATGACAGGGACCCTGTCTGGCTAGATGTTGCAGCAGCCTCCAGAAGGAGTGTAGTTCCCTGTCTACTGTTAGATTTTAAAGACAAAAATTACAGGATTACATTGGATTGGTTTCTGATTGTTTGACATTTGGGAACAATTAGGAGAATTTCTAAAAGTCATATTTTGGCATGAAATACCTGTGTACCAATTATTTTATTGGTCAGTGCTGAGAGGGAACATTTTGTGGTTTCTATGGCATTGTCTTGTTACTTGCAGGTGGCCTGTTGTACATAGATATCAATAGTTTTCAGAACTATATCCTAGAGACTATAGGGGAAGTTTTGGTCCCTCATGGAGTTTCTTTTGTGACCAAACAGTTCCCAGGAATCAAGTATCTAGGAGGCTGGGGGTGGGAGTATCTGGAGATTCTCTGTGTTCAGTTTTGGTCCTAGACTCCAGGAGGCCAGAGGATCAATGAAAGACCCCTACCCAGGACCCCCTAGGAAAAGAAAAACAAGGCCAGGCCTTGCCTAATGAAAAAACCCAGACCAGGTGCCTCGCCCAGCTGGCAGGATGTCAAACAGGATCTGTGGTCACCAGAGCAGTCATGGGACCCGGATAATAATTGCTGAAGCGGGCCGGGGTCTTTCATGAGGTAATACCAGGAAATTTAGTCTGTGGGAACTACCCCTGCCCCCAAGACGAGCCAATGAAATGCCTGTTGCTATGTTGATACTTATGTAACCATTAAAACTCTATAAATATTGTGCTCCCTGCAAGCCCGGTATGCTCTGCACCCAAGTTGCTGTAGCATCCACAGGCGCCTGTGTACTCATTAAGTCACCTCTTGTATTTGCAGCCAGTAGTCTGGCCCTGGTTCTTGGGCAGAGGGTTCGGTTCAGTGCCCGGCGCTTTGATGCAGAGGTCTTTCATCTGGAGTTTCCTTATATCAGAGGCCTACGTATCTTTTCTGTAGCCTGTCATGGCTACTAAAGCAGGGGACTGAGTGAGGGTCTGGTCCCTTTATTTCTAAATTATTAGAAGTAAAGCCTTTGAGTTTAGTTTACCCTTTTCAATAGCAGAAAGTTCAGTGGTTTTAAAATATATTTATTGATTGAATAATAGAAGGAAATGGCTTTGGGGGAAATGGAAGGATCCAAAAAGAAACTGAAAATTGCCCAAAGGTGTCTCAGGGAGGACCCAGGCACACAAAGACTCTAATGAGCTGTTACCTTGTCTGCAGAAGGTGACTGAGAACCTCAGACAGGAAGAACACCCAAATGGGTTGGAAGAGTGTACAAGATGACCTCATGTACAAACTAACTTGAAAAGGCCTGAAACCCAAGTTTCAGGGAATTCAGTTCAATTGAATTGAATTAAGCTTTCCTGGGCTTGGAAAGTATATTGAAAGTCACTCCCAAAAGGCATTTTTCTGGATCTGGGCATAGTGATTCATGTAATCCCAGAATATGGAAGGCTAAGGCAGGAGGGTTTTGACTTTGAGGTCAGCCTGGACTATGTAATGAGACCCTTTTTCAAACAACTGCCACTACCACCAAATTAAAATAAAAACAAACAAAGGTTTTTTTCCTGGATGCCTGTGGTACTGGCCACTTTACTTAGGTAGGAAAGAATTCAGATGGAAAAATTTCCTTTATCAGCTAAAAAATTTGTAGCCTAGTATACATGTAGCATCATGTAAAATGCCAAAGAGACACAGGCAATATACAATTCTCCATCTCTTTAGGAGATTGTGGGGAATCCCCAGTAACCTTGTTGCACCAGGTATATATTTGTTTTTCTACTTTCATCTTTCCACTACGGGTAATAGCTGTCTATAATTTTATTTTCCTTTTATCCCCCTTTATTCTGTGTCATTGCTATGATTTGGATTTTCTAAGAGTGTTCCACTTCTGAGGCTAATTTCTTGAAAATACTGATGGCAAAGGAAATTATTACTGTCTGTACCAAAAATGTATGTGAAACCTAGAAGAAACCTCCAAGACTGTCTCCAGTTTGGCTGTGTCAAAAGAACTACAGCAAGAAAGAAGTGTCTTACCCATGATCAAATGGAGTGAGGGGAGAGCAGTGACTAATTTCTCAACTCCAGGAGATGTTCCCAATGACCCACAACCAAATACGCAAACTGAAAGAACTGTAATAATTTGGGCTGGTGTGGATGCAATTTACATACCGTTTGCATACACCCACACTACCCGACCCCCAGCAGTGTCTTCACAGTTTTTCTCAAGTGAGAATGTACCATTGCTCCTCCAGTTGTCATTTTTAGTTTCCCATTTCTCTCTCCCTCTCCACCCACTCACAGTCCTTGGCCCAGATCTCCTGCAGCATGAAAGGGGGAGAAGTATTCTCAGAATGTTAAAATTCAGACAACTGTGCCTCTGACCATATGCTTCCTGTTAAACCTGCCACTCCTCAAAGACAGGACCTCTTTGATTCCGTATGGCAGGCATCTATCGGCTGGAAAAGGAGGCTGCCCAGCAGGAAAGCAAGGCTCTGGTTAGAGAGGCAGATGGGGACAGGCAGAACATCATCAACAACAAAAACCAAAACTCAAAACCAAAACGAAATACAAACAAAACAAAACAAAAACTACACCCTGGGACAAATAGTTTGAATGCAAGACTGTGTATTTCTTGAGGGCGTGGGGTTTTCTTTTTCCCCCACTCTATTTCTAGAACATGAGGTATGTAGCAGTTCTCCAAGCCTTCTTGCTGAATGCATGAATCTACGGAATTTCAAGGAAGCTTTATCTTCACATAAGCGGATCAAATCAAGCCCTCCTTGTCTGTTGAACACGAATCATCTCCGGGGAAAACCTTGGTATTCCACACACTTGAACACTTGTACTATTCTCACAATTCACCTCCACCACAGTTTTGGGAGTAGCAATTCAACGGGAAGCTGCTGAGCCGAGCCTGAATGCTGTACAAGTGGAATGAGTTGCTAGTTTGGACACATTAATGACCCTCTCTCCCTCCCTCTCTCCATTCCCCCCTTCCTCCTTCCCTCTCAGTCTGTGGTGACCAGCCTCCCATTTTAGCAGCCGTGGCAGGCTACCATGTCCTGGTCACTAAGGTCAGATGCCCTCCTTATGGCAAGGAGCCAGTCAGAAATTAGCTGGCGGGGCTGTGCTTTATGGCTCTGGGTGTGCTTATGGACAGTGTACAACAGTGACATGCAGAGCATAGCAACCACGCTGGGAGGGCCTATGGGCCATAACAACCAGTTGACCAATCAGCACAGGGCAGGTCGTTCAAACTTAGAAGTGCACCAATCTTGAGACTGTTTCATACCCCTAGACACTCCCCTTATGTTGCCCTTTAAGATCCCTGCCTCAAGGTTGCTCCGGGTCTTTCTTCAGCCATCCGCCATGGTGGAGGGATGAAGGGCCCGAGCTAATGGGTTTAGCTTGTTAAATAACTTCAATGAAAGACTCTTTGCTTTTGCATTGAAATGGGTCTCTTGGTGATTTTGGGGTTTAGAATTTGGGCACAACACCTCCTTTCCTCCTCTCCTTGTTTTTTTTTTGTTGTTGTTGTTGTTTGTTTTGTTTTTTGGGGGACAAGGTCTTGATATCTATCTCATATTGGCCTCAACCTCCTGAGTGCTAACATTATAAGCATGTGCACCATGTTCACTTTGAATGAATTATTTCTTGTTTTTTGTTTTTATTTTGAGACAGGTTTTTACTATATAGCTTTGGCGGAAACTCACTATGTAGATGAGAGTATCTTCGAACTCACAGAGAACTGGAGGATGCAACCACACCCAGCTTGAATGAGTGGCTTCTTAAACTAACATTTCTTTTTTTTTTTTAAGATTTTATTATGTATACAGTGTTCTACCTACATGTTTGCCTGCATGCCAGAAAGAGGGCACCAGATCTCATTATAGATGGTTGTGAGCCACCATGTGGTTGTTGGGAATTGAATTCATGACCTCCAGAAGAGCAGCCAGTTCTCTTAACCTCTGAGCCATCTCTCCAGCCCGCACATTTCTTGTTTTTTGTTTTTCTAGACAGGGTTTCTCTGTCTTGCTTTGGAGCCTATTCTGGAACTCGTTCCGTAGACCAGGCTGGCTTCGAACTCACAGAGATTTGTCTGCCTCTGTTTCCCAAGTGCTGGGATTAAAGGCATGTGCCACCAACACCTGACTTAAACTAACTTCTAACCCTAAGAAAGATCTCTCTCTGTTTCTCTGTCTCTCTGTCTCTGTCTCTGTCTCTCTCTCTCTGTCACACACACACAGAGTTGTGTTTGTTTGTGTGTGTGTGTGTGTTTGTTTTGAGACAGGGTCTCATGTAACTCAGGCTGTCCAGGAACTCACTGTATAGCTGAGACTGGTCTTGAACACTTGATCCTCCTACTTTTACCTCCCATATGCTGGGAGTACAGGCATGAGCTACTAGGTGCATCTTAAATGTATTTTAAATAAAAAACCTTTGGATGCAAAACTTGGGAATCAAATTGAAATCAGCTTAAACAGAAGATAATCTATTATAAGGTTTCAGAGAGAACTCCTGGGTCTGGTGATGATTTTAAACCGTGGCCACAAATTCTCTCATACACTTAGTGTCAATGGATTTTCATTCTCTTTCCTTGAGCATGTGTGGACTTAATGATTTATCTAATATCCAGGAGAATGCTGTGTTGCTCTGGGGACTTGGCTAGTTTGCTATGGCTCTTGTCAAGCTTCTACCTGGGCAGCTTAGTCAGTAGATACCGTTCTCCAATGCTGGAGCTGGAGACACGAGGCCAAGGGTCTGTGGGCTTGGTATCTTCTGAGGACTGTGAAAGAGGGTCCTTACTGTGCCTCTTGCTAGACTGTGGCTTTTTCTGGACATCTGTGGGTCTTCTTTGAAGAGCATCCCTCAGAGCTCTGCCTTCATCTTGGTGCAGTGTCCCCTGTGTGTCTGTCTTTGTGTCCCAATTCCCCTTTGCAGGAGGACACACGTCCAAGATTAGAATCAACCTTAGTCCTAGCACCAGCAAACTTGCCCGCTAGGCTATGTTCTTTAGACAGCCTGAAGCAAATGGAAGGGAACTTATTGATGGACTTGGAACAGAGACGTGATAGTGAATTAACCAATTCATTCGTTTTTGAGAGTGGGTTTTGCCATCTTTCCCAGGGGGATCTTGAGCTCCTGGATTCCAGTGCTCCTCCTGTCTCAATCTCCTAAGTGCTAGGACTACAGAAGCACACTTCCATACCTGTCTTGGAGCAGAGCATTTAGGTAATCAGGTCTATATTAGCACACGAGGCTGATGACTTCAGTCAGTGGGAGATATATGTAGCACAAATAAGGACTCATTCCAGCCTCATACTCAGAAGTACAGGAAAAGGCTAGGAAAACATAGGTTTTTTTTTTTCAAGGCAGGGTTTCTCTGTGTAGCCCTGGCTGTCCTGGAACTTGCTCTGTAGACCAGACTGGCCTCAAACTTACAGAGATCCACCTGCTTCTGCCTCCTGAGTGCTAGGACTAATGGTGTACACTACCACCACCTGTTCAGGAAAATGTTTTGAAAAACATGACTGATTCCAAAGGTAAATAAAGAAAACCCCAAGATCTAGGCCAGAAGAAAACCCTAAAAATCTGTCACTGGACACTGAGGCTGTGCTCCCAGCAGGGAGGGGCCTGGGGCTGTATTTGTGTCTTCATAGTCAGGTTTTAATAGCTGCACTACAGGAAACGGGTACAGCGGAAGGTGCAGCCGACTTCCTGGGCCATAAATTTGTCTGTCCATGCAGTTCTCCATAGACACAAAGTTAGGACCCCGGAGAGCTGCACATAAATGGGCCATTCTTCCCCAACCTCAAATGTGGAGGCCTTTCAAAGACTGCCTTTTGCCCGAGGTATAGGTTGTATTTGCTGCTACTAACAAAGTCATACACATGTTTATTGGGCTGTTACTGTGTGCCAGGCACCATAGACCAGGCGTAAAGGTTTAATTTTTTTATGTGTATGTAGAGTGTGTGTGTGTGTGTGTGTGTGTGTGTGTGTGTGTGTACATGCATGAGGACGCAGTGGGCAAAGGACAACCCCACGTGCCATTTTTAGGTCACTATCCACAGTTTTTTGAAAGTTTCTCACTGAATTTGTAGTCTAGGGTGGCTGGCCAACAGCACCTGTCTCCTCTACCTACCCAGCCCTGAGATTACAAGTGTGCTCCCTAATGCCCAGATTTTGTACACCGATTCTGGGGATCAGACCCAACTCCCTATGCTTGAGAGACCTTGCCTCAGAAAGGAAAAAAAAAGACAAACAAACAAACAAACAAACACAACAGGTGTTTAACTCAACTGAAGCGAGCATCTTAGTTGTCTATCAAAAGCAGAGGTGAGTTTAAGGTTGAGGAATTGATTGCGTAAGCAAGGCAGGGACCAGAGGGCTCACAGATCTGCAGCCTTGTGTTAGGTAAGCAGTTAGCAAGGTTAGCTTCAGGGAATGAAGGATGTGAATGGGCTAGCCTGAGGCACGTGACTCCCAGGATACAAGTGTCAATGTGGGCAGGGCTAGCGGCTCTCTTCCTGGGTAGATGAAGTTGTCACCTTGAAAAGGAACAGACCACCTGCTCGAGGCATTGTTTGTCTGCCTGGTAGAGGGCTCCGCTTTGAGTGATGGATTGTTCTCTGCGTTATAGATACGGTCAGCTTTCTGTATCCATGGATTTTACAGTTACAGATTTAACCAACTGTGACTGGAAAATACTAGGAAGGAAAATTGCCTCTGTCCTGAGCATATTTACAGACACTTTCCCTTGTCATTATTCCTGAAGCCCAGAGTGATGATAGCTCTTTACATGGCATTTGCATTGCATTAGGCATCATTTAGTAATCTGGAGAGGATGTACTCAGAGGGTGTGGGTAGGTTATATGCAAATACTAAGCCGTTTTATATAAGGGACTTAAATGCAGATTTTGTTGTTCGTGTGGGTCCTGGAACCAATACCCTGGAACACTAAGGGACAGATGGGATGCAGTTGACAATGTAGCTTCACTCTGGAAGCCTCTGGTGTTGGGTGAGGGGCAGGAGGTGACCTTCAGTCTTTGAGGAGATTTTCTTTCTTACATTGTTCATTTTTATTAGTTAGTGACTCCATGAGGCTACAGGGTGCAGGAAGTGTGTCTAGTCTGAATTGTGGTAAAATGTAAATAAAAGGCACACTAAAGAAACTGAAGGCTTAGTACTGATTTAAAAAGAAAAAAGAATGCAATAATTTAAGAAATGGAGGCATGGACTTTAGACAGAGTAAAGGGGGTTGAAGGAAGGACAAGGAAGGGGAAATGATGTAATTATACTATAATCTCAAAAACATATATATATATATACACACACACATATATATAGCAAATTTAAAATATTGATTATACGATAAATGGTTAACCTTGACTGCCAACTTGACAAGATTTAGAATCACCATAGAAATATGCCTCTGGATGTTTCCAGAAAGGCTTAACTGAGGTGGGAAGACCTATTCTGAATGTGGGTGGTCATCTCATGGCCTAGGACCCTGTACTGAAGAAAGAGGCACAGCTCCTCAAATGAATTTCACCCTCTTCCTCCTCCCCCACAAGGTCTTCTGTAGCATAAATTGGCCTTCAATGCCTGAGTGTCTTGCTTCTGGCCCCAGAGTACTGAGATTATATGTACATGTGCCACTGTGCTTGGCTCCTTTTTAATTTTTAAAAATGTAACCACTAGTGTCTGGAAATGTAGCTTAGTTGGCAAAATGCTTTCCTGGTATGCATGAAGATCTGGGTTGGGTCGCCAGAACCACATAAACTAGATGGGGTGGTCCCTGCACGTATTCCTTGCACCCTGCAGGTAGAGGCAAGAGAATCGGAAGTTCACTTGGTTTTTTTGTTTTGTTTTTCTTTCTGTTTGTTTATTTTTGTTTTTTTCAAGACAGGGTTTCTCTGCATAGCCCTACCTGTCCTGGAACCAGTTTTGTAGACCAAGCTGGTCTTGAATTTACAGAGATTCTCTTGCTTCTACCTCCCCAGTGCTGGGATTAAAGGTGTGCTCCACCACCACCCTGAGAAGATCTAAGGTTTAAAGTCATCTTCTGCTACATAGCAAGCTTTAGTCCAGCCTGAGATATAAGACTGTTAAAAACAAAAAGGAGGGCCAGGCCTCGGTGACACACGCCTTTAATTCCAGCACTCGTGAGGCAGAGGCAGGAGGATCTCTGTGAGTTCGAGGCCAGCCTGGTCTATAGAGTGAGTTCCAGGACAACCTCCAATGTTACACAGAGAAACCCTGTCTCGAAAAACCAAACCAAAAAAACCAAACCAAAACAAAAAACCCAACAACAACAACAACAAAACCCAAACCAAAACAACAACAAAAAGGAGGTACTAGTAAGGATTCAGGCATTATGCTGGCCTACTCCTGTCACTGGGCAGAATGCACTCAGGCAATAGTCTGCTGGCAGGTGCAAAGGACCCCTTTAAAAGAAAGATCCCTGCCTTTAATCCCAGCACTTGGGAGGCAGAGGCAGGAGGATCTCTGTGAGTTCGAAACCATCCTGGTCTATAAGAGCTAGTCCCAGGACAGCCTCCAAAGCCACAGAAAAACCCTGTCTCGAAAAACAGAAGAAGAAGAGGAAGAAGAAGAAGAAGAAGAAGAAGAAGAAGGAGAAGAAGAAGAAGAAGAAGAAGAAGAAGAAGAAGGAAGAAAGAAAGAAAGAAAGAAAGAAAGAACCCCACCTACTTATGCTCACTTTCCTGCTGTTCTCCTGGGGCAGACAGGACTTTTCTTGTCTCTTCTGTCTTATCTCTTTTTCTTTCCCCCTTCTCTCACTTTCTAAGAAAACTTCTCACTGAAGCTCTGTCTGCCTGGCATGTTTGTCACCCACCTCGGTCACCCTCGCCTTCCAAGGAATCCACCAAGGTCCTCCCCACACGCTTTATGGTATCAGTCTGTGCTAGAGACATCTTTAGTTATCGCAACTGAGTGGTGGTTTCACTGGCATCTTGAGTAGAGCCTTGTGTGCTGCCCAGAATCCTGCAGCATACGTGAAGCCTACCGCAGTGTGGAGGTACTCAATCCTAAATACTGATGTGTCAAGGTTGAGAGGTGCTGGCCCAGGCCTAGAAAGGACTTGGGCTTTGGATACCCCTGATTAGAGGTCAGGAGGGAGGCTCAGGGTGCTGACACAGTGCCACAGTGCGACACCTGTTCCCCTCTTCTATCCATGCTTTGTCACCTGTGACTCACGGCCCTTCCCTGCACTCCTGTTTGAGTCTGTTGAATGGTTCACAGCGGGAACAATCAAAGCCCATCATTCCCCTCTGTGAGTCACTGCTTGTTGCCCAGGGTGTGGCCCTGACCCGGCTGGAGATAGACCGTCTGGGGGAAGCGTCTTGCCGTGGAGGATGATGGGTAGCAGTTCTCTTCCACCTTTACCATGACCATCTACTTTGTTCTGGCTCCTGCACTCTCTGAAACTCTCCTGCGTTCTCCTAGAGCTCACCCACCCTGTCAGAATGGCTCCCTGCAGGAGGGGGCAGGTGGAAGCTGGTAGTCTTTTCCCAGAGGGAATAAAAGCTAAGCCCTTACTTCCGAAATCCGGGTAAAAATCTAGGTCAGCAGTGAGCGGCACAACTGATGTCTGTGCAGATCCGTTTGTTCAGTTCCCAAGTGGATTTCTCTAAGAGCTAATTATAAACGCCATCTCTGCCAGGCAAACTCCCCACAGAATCCCTGCACTCGAACCCACTATGAATGGGCTTTATGAAGGTTGCAGAGGCTTTAAAAAGCAGATAGCCAGGGCTCAGAGGATGGCCAGGGATCTCCAGAGCAGGAGAAAGAGCCCATGCATGCAATCCCATGGCCTTCGTCCATATCCTGATGTCTCCCTAGTACTGCTGCTCAGCTCTGTGACTTCCATTAAAGGAAGGCAACAATAACATGTACAACGAGTGATATTCAGAATTGCTGTCAACTCCCTCAGAGGTGATGTAGTATGAGCCTAGTTCCAAGAACTGGTGGGTATGAGAGGGTGGGTGTGTTCCGATGGCTGACTCCATGGGCAAAGGGCTCTTGAGTACAACAGTAATGATTACTTACGGGAAACATTTTCAGTCCTGTGACTTTCTGGCAGTTTATTGGGCTTTATCTAGAGTCATGCTCCTTGCTCCCAAGAGAAAGATTCCAACCCATTATTTACATGGTTGCTTTGTTCTTGTGCTGGGGACCAAACCTAGGTAGGGCCTCTCCTGCCTGGACAAACCTCCTACCGCACTGAGCTAACCCCAATGCTTCACTCTTTCTATTCTGTGACAAAGTCTACACTGGGCACGTTGTTATATTATCGCATTTAAGCCAAACACTGTGCACTGATCTCAGTTTTCCCGTACTGGAGCCAGGGGTGGAGAGAGGGAGATAGATTAGAGAAGACACAAACTCACACTTAAGGCACCCTCTGCTGGTGTGAAAGGAAAACATAACACCCATGCTGTGCGGCTGGGGCTGGTATGTGGAGTGAGGAATTAGCCCGCTTAGCCTCCTGGTCTAGTGGCAGATGAGGTGACTCCGTGGTGACTCCAGCTCTTTGTCTGTGGTGGCTCAAGCACTTTACGGTGCCCACAGAGGCAACCAGATGCCATGACCTTGAGTCAGGGAGCACATAGAAGACCACCCAAATCTACCGGAAGTTTGATTAAATGTTGGCAGCCAGGATCAGCCAGGGATGTTGCCATCCTAACTCGGGCAAGAGATGGTTTGGCAGCTGCTGGCTTTAGAGAACAAACTCATTTCTCCTACTGCACCCTTAGATCTGAAACATTTCTAGACTTGGGCTTCCTGCTTAAAAGTGAGAAAAAAAATCTCTGCCCCCATCTTTGATTTCTGATCATTTTCCCTCCCTCCCTCCCTCCCTCCCTCCCTCCCTCCCTCCCTCCCTCCCTCCCTCCCTCCCTCCCTCCCTCCCTCCCTTTCAGGTGTCCCAGGATAGCTTCCAACTCCCTGCGTAGCAGAGGAATTTGGATCCTCCAACCCTTACCTCCCTAGTGTTGGGAGTATAGACATGCGCCACCATGTCCTGTTTTTGCGGTGTTGGGGACAGAAGCCAGGGCTTTGTGCATGCCAGGCACAACCCAAATAATCCCAGCCCTACATTTTTTTCTTCTTTAACAGGGGAAAACAAGAGCACAGTGGAAAGAGGGTTTCTATCTGTGGAGCTAGACATGTCCCACAAGAGGTTATGTTTACGCTGGGGCTAGAACGATCACACAGTTTGTCAGCTGACGACGAGATGGGAGAAGCACATTCCAGCCCTGGGGAGCTATGACTGAATTCCTGGCTACGTGAGAATGTGCAGCTCATCCCGACACTCTAGGATGCACTGACTCTCTTAAGGGCAGGCCGTGGTGGCGAATGAGGAGTGGTCCCCCGAAAGCTAGGTCGGTGCAGTCTCTCATAAAACGATGTTAAAAGGTCTCTAATATTCTCCCCCGGGCCCAAAAGCTCACAAAGTAAAATTGCACGAAAGTCACTCCTGTACTTTCTTATTCTTTTGGGGGCATGGGTCAAGGATATAGTCAGGGCATTGAAGAGTTGGCTCCATGGTTAGGAGCGTTTGAGGACCAAGGTTCAATTCCCAGTACATATGTGGTAGCCCACAACTGTGTGTAACTCCAGGGGATCTGACACCCACTTCTGATCTCAGTGGGGACCAGGCACATGTACACACATGCAGGCAAAACTCCAATACACATACAACAATTAAATACACATAAAAAATGTAATCTGCTAAGGTCTGACCCTATATGTGGGAGTCCTAACCCTCAAAGTGATAGCATTCAGAGATGGTCAGATTATGGTAGGGCACTTAGTGGGACTGGTACTCTCATCAAAGAAACCCCGAGAGAGCCCATTTTCCCCTTGCATTCTCTGAGAGCACAGCCAGCAGGTACCACCTGGGAACTAGAGAGCGGGTCTTCACCAAACCTAGTTGTTCTGGGGTCTTGATATTGGGCATTGTGGGTGCTGGGACTGTGAGAAATAAGTATCTCATGTGTATGAGACCCACTGGCTTTATGACATTTGTGTGTACGTGCATGTGTGCTTATGTTTGTAGTGTTTTTCTCTATTGCCCTGTTCTCCAGCTTATTTTTTTTTCTCAGGGTCTCTCACTGCTACTGGAGCTCCACAATTAGCTATGCTGGTTGACCAATGAGCCCAGGGATTCTTCTGCCCCCGCCCCGCCCCCCCCCCCCATTGATTTTGTACGCTGGCAGAGAAATTTGAACTTGCGGGCTGCATCAGCAGTGGGCAGTAAGAGAGGCGTGGCCAAGAATTTAGGATATCAGAAACCATTTCTCCTTTTCTTTCTGCAAGCTAGAATCCCAAGACAATCAAGGTGGCAATGTGCCTAGCTTATACCTGTATTTCCCAACCTCTTTTGTAGATATGTGATTTTGGTATGACTAAATGCTAGCTAACTGCCCAGCATTGGTTTCTGTTGGGAAATAAGCAAAGGAAATTGACAGCTGGTAATATTACTGCTCTTCCAGATTTCCTCTTTAAACCCTGAATGGATGACAATTGCTTCAAGCAGCCATCCTGGGCGAGAAGGCTTCAGAGTGGAAGATGAATTAGTTTACCAGGACTACCATGACAAAATGCAACAACCTGGGGGCTTACACACAGAAATTTCCTCAGAGTTTTTCAGTCTGAAAGTCTGACCCCAAACTGGATAAGTAGCCGACAGTGACCTTGAATTGACCTCCTGCCTCCACTACCCATGTGCTGTGCTGTGATTTCAGGAATGCACCACTGTGCTCTGTTTATGCAATGCTGGGGATTGAACTCAGGGTGTTAGACATGGTGGGAGGAACCTTTATTAACTGCTGAACTATCACACTCGTCTACCAAGGCTTTTTTTTTCTATTTTTTTTCTACCAAGGCTTTTTAAATATTATTTTTAAATAATATGTTTTAGTTTTTGAAAGTTGTACAATGTGTATTGATCATACCCATCCACTACTACCTCCTTTCAGCTTCCCTTTGGATACCTATCCCATATTTCTCCTGGTTTCATGTCCTCTTTAACACACACACACACACACTCTACATAAACATATAGTAAAGAAATAAATGCAAAAAAGGAAAAAGGATAGAAACACTGCCTTGTAGATCAGGCAGCTTAGACATCGTATGAGAATAAGCATTTATGGACACATGAAAATAACAATGCAAAAAAAGAAGGTGCTTTCTACAGCTCTGTCTTTTAATGTATCTGTCTGAGAGAACAGGCAGCTCAGCAAATGTGAAAGCCTCAGTGTGACAGAGAACTAGCGATTTGTTCAGTCAGCAACACAGGGAGTAACAGCATGAGCCTGTCTCGGCTCTTGGGGTCCGGTGAGGTACCTCGGTCCTCAAAACGGTATTGGAGATAACCCGGGAACATAGGCTGACGAGTCAGCATGGTTACCTTTAGAGTCTCTGTACTGGGGCTTTCAAACCCATGGCTTTTTTTTTTTTAATGTATCATTATCCCAACACCTCAGTTCCTAGTGTTCTTATCATCTAGGTTTTCAGATAACCAAGGAGAGGGTAAAGTCCTAAAGAGCGCAGCTGCCAGGGTCTGTTCGGACTGGTCAAGCATTTGTTTAGATTGTTTAGGCTTCTGCTGTGCTGAGCTGGTGACCATGGCATACTGACTGTTAAATGTTTGGGATTCCACACGGTTGGAGTGAGGCTGAGAATAAGGAAAGAGGCAGAGTCTTTTCAGAGCACCCCAGTGTGCTAGACATAAATAGTGTGCTAACCTCAGGGTCTTAGAAACAGCTTTTGGCCTCTTGAAACGGAGCGTTTGGAATTTTTGGCTGTGGAGATCACCAGAGGGAATGTTTCTTTGTGACATTTTTCTCCCTGTGGAGGGCATCTATGGTATGACACCCCTGTTCCTCTTCTTTTGGAGGAAGACTGTCTTATGTGACTAATGGATTGGGGATACAGGACTGAACGTGTTTAGTTCTGCTCTGCCACTTTAATCACTGGAAGTATAGGCTCTGCTATGCTGCTTCTCTGTGATGCAGACCTTGAAACTGGGTCATAAAGTCTGTCTAATTCTGGGGCTCAGCTTTTTTGTATTTATTTATTTATTTATTTATTTAGTGTGTGTGTGTGTGCGCGCACGCGTGTGCGCGCACTAATTCTCAAATGCTAGAACTACTTTCTCAGGGTGTGTGTGTAGAGGTTAGAGGAGAAGAGTCGGAGTCCTGGAGACTGAATTTAGGTTTTTAGACCTGGCAGCAGGTACCTTTACCTTCTGAGTTGTCTCACTGACCTCTGCTGCTCAGTTTTAAAACTGCTTACCCACAGGTCTGAAACACGTCCTGGGTTTCCAAGTATTATCAGCGGTGCAGGTAATGTTGTGATCCCTACCTCCCTTGTTTATGCGTCTTCTCTCTTAACTGGTTCAGAATTTTACATTGTGAAGAAAGGTACTATTTGTTGTGGCCCTTCAAGACCTCAATAGAAAGAAGCAAGATGGCACTGGTAATTAATTGGCCTTTTGTTTTGTTTTTTGTTTTTAGTTTTAAAATTTTTTTTCCAGATAGAGTTACTCTGTGTAGCCTTGGCTGTCTTGGAACTCGCTCTGTAGAGTAGGCTGGCCTTGAATTCACAGAGATAAGACTGCCTCTGTTTCCCCTGGTCCAGCGCTAGGATTAAAGGCGTGCGCCACTATTCCCCAGCTTTAATTGGTCTTTTCTTCAGTGACTGTGAGCTGGGATTAGAGTTTTCTAGCAAACTGACACATCTGGGTATGGGATGAGGTGACACAACCTGGAACAGCGTAGACTTGGAGGATGCTGGATTCTCAGTAATAATCTTTGGTTGAAAAGAGAATGGTCTCCCCTGGTTCCTAGGCTGCCAGGACAATGCAGTTCAAAATGCATTTGAGCTGAGTATTGAAATAAAATATACAAGATTTTTGCTCTTAGGGAGCTGAAGCATGGAGAGATGAAAGAAATACAGAGGAGATGGATATGTCAGTTACTCCCTAAGTGCATTTGTGGGCAAAGTCATCAGGAATGGCTTCCAGGCTACTACTGGTTTGGATAGAAGAGTGGTGATGTCAGACTCCAGTCCCCCCCCTCTCTTACACACACACACACACACACACACACACACACACACACACACACACACAGTGGCAGGGGTAGTGGTCTATGAAAGCCAGGAGAGACAAAGTTTATGGAAGTGGAGGCCTGCTCAAGATGGGAAAGCCGAGCTGGGCGTTGGTGGTGCACGCCTTTAATCCCAGCACTCGGGAGGCAGAGGCAGGCGGATCTCTGTGAGTTCGAGGCCAGCCTGGTCTACAGAGCGAGTTCTAGGACAGCCTCCAAAGCCATAGAGAAACCCTGTCTCGAAAAACCAAAAAAAAAAAAAAAAAAAAAAAAAAAAAGATGGGAAAGGCTCAAGACTCTCAGAAGACCCTCCCTCCCTCTCCCTGCTCTGTGTATGTATCACAGAGATACGGATGAGCTCAAGTTCCCTCACACATGCTTCTCTTTCTTTGGCTGCAAAAAAACTCACTACTATGGACTATAGCTTCTATTTCTTCATATTTATGTGTTAAGTACAGTGTGGTCTCAACAGATTCCGGAAGTTTTTTTTCATAGAAAGATCTTTAACAAATGGGGTAGGAGACTAGTTTTTGAACCATCAAGGTAGTCTGAGAATTATTTCTTTTCTTTCTTTCCCCCCAAGACAAGGTTTTTCTGTATTGCTTTGGAGGTTGTCTTGGAACTCTCTCTGTAGATCAGGCTGACCTCGAACTCACAGAGATCCACCTGCCTCTACCTCCCGAGTGCTGGGATTAAAGGCATGAGCCACCAACGCCCAGCACATCATTTCTTTTAATCTATATTAACCAGTCCCAGACAAGAAACACTGCCCAGCCTCTATCGGTTTGGCCATGACCACAGAATCCTGTAAACTTGGAGCTGGTGAGAGCTTTAATCAGGACAGTGGCCCAGTCAGACTGAAGTGTCTGAAAATGAATTTGAGAGAAACCAGAGACGGGCAGGGTGAAACATTAGGCAACTAATGATATCAGCTAACACATTTCTACTGGAAAGGCAGTGATGATTTAAGCACATGAGATCTCTGCCCTCAGAGTTCAAGTAAAAAGATGAAGGAAATATGGAGGAGATTGAGTTAGCAGGTCTTGCTCTGTAATTAGATTTGTGGGCTGAAGTCATCAAGATTAGAGTCCAGATTTCTAGCTTGAGTAAAAAGGTAGTAATGTTATCCATGCTAATAGACAATGGATTTGAGGAAGAATGTAGTGAATTTCAGTAGGATTCTTTTTAGGTTTATTTATTTTATATGTATGAGTGTTTTGCCTGTATGTATGTATGTGTACCATGTGAATGCCTGATAACCATGGAGGGCAGAAGAGGCAGAAGAGGCCATTGGGTCCCCTGGAGCTGGAGCTATGGATGATTGTGAGCTGTCATTTGCATGCTGGGAACTGAACTTGGATCTTCCGTAAGAGCATCGAGTGCTCTTTACACCGGAGTCATCTTTTCTACCCCCATCTATTTCAATTCTTACAGAATAATTTTAGAAACCCAAATTTACAGGCCCAGGAGATAGTTCGGTGTTTGTGAAGCACAGGAAATACTACATTATGGAAAGACATATGTTAGTGAATAACCACAATAATTAAGGGCAAGAGATGGTGTAAACATGTTTCTCTAGACACAGCATGGGCGGTTGTACATATGAATTCACAGCGATGGTGACAGCATGCATTAGCACCTGCACAGACTTCAGCCAGCCAGAATCCCAGCATAGAGGCAGTGAGGTAGGCATGTAACCCTACTTCTGACACCAAACAACAAACAAAAAGAGCTGATGAGGCCGGGCGGTGGTGGCGCACGCCTTTAATCCCAGCACTCGGGAGGCAGAGGCAGGCGGATCTCTGTGAGTTCGAGGCCGGGCTGGACCAACAGCCTCCGAAACAATACAGAGAAACCCTGTCTCGTAAAACCAAAAAAAAAAAAAATAGCTGATGAGTTATTGGCATTTGATAACTGCAGGGAATGGAAGAGTCAGTTTTCTTTAATGTGACCTCTGGTAGGTCAATCACACACCAGGGCAGGCCCCGTTCTCAAAAGAGGCTTGGTAACACAGTGGAGAGAGAGAGAGAGAGAGAGAGACAGACAGACAGACAGACACAGAGACAGAGACACAGAGACACAGAGAGAGAGAGAGAGAGAGAGAGAGAGAGAGAGAGAGAGAGAGAGAGAGAGAGAGAGAGAGAGAGAGGACGGAGAGAAAGAGACGACGGAGAGAAAACAAATCTCAAAACCAGGTGTTTCTACCAAGACGAGAAGGTGGACAGGGTGTTTATGGTTATGGGAGAATTTGGGAGGGGGGGTTAGTGTATTCAAAATACATAATATAAAATTCTCAAAGAATTAATACAAATATAAATTTATTGTAAAAGTGCAGCTACGACATATGAATTCACAGCGATGTGAATGCATCCTGGTACCTAGGACTGGTTTGGATAGCATGGTACCCAGTGCTATAAGCTCCACACTGGGGAATCTGGTTCAGGAAGGGAGAGGATCAAAGAGGCTTTCTCTAGAAATATATTTCTGTAGAAATGAAGGGTAGGAATCACCTGTACAGAAGACTGATGCTGGTGAGGAAACAGGAGCTGAGGAAAGGTCAGTGTGGATAGAGGCAGAGAAAGGAACGTGACATTAGGATGGACAGGGACACATTGCAGTCTGGTCCCTGTGTCTCCATAGGGAATGACAGAAATGCTAGTCACATCAACAGTCAACACTCGGGTCTTTGGAGGTGTAGGTCCCCCTTCACCCAATGTCTATTCCTTGGAGCCTCAGAATATCTCTGGGAAAGGAGCACCAAGCTCCTTTACTTTTTAAATAAATAGATTTGTTTATTATGTACACAGTGCTCTGTCTGGATGTGTGTCTGCAGGCCAGAAGAGAGCACCAGATTTCATTACAGATGGTTGTGAGCCACCATGTGGTTGCTGGGAGTTGAGCTCAGGTCCTCTGGAAGAGCAGTCAATGCCCTTAACCTCTGAGCCATCTCTCCAGCCTGAGTTTGGTGATTTAAAAAAAAAAAAAAAACCCTATTCATGGACTGGGGAGATGGTTCAGAAGTTAAGAGCACTGATTGCTCGCTCTTCCAGAGGTCCTGAGTTCAGTTCCCAGCAACCACATGGTGGCTCACAACCATCTGTAATGAGATCTGGCTTCCTCTTATGGCCTGCGGGCATACATGTATTATGTATGTATACATAATAAATAAGTAAATCTTAAAAAATCTATTTATCACTTATGCTTATCCTCCCATATTCTTTAAGTCACCTCCAGATAACTTATAAGACCTAGTACAGTGTAATTATTATAGAAATAGTTGTCATGGCCTATTGTTTAGGGAATAAAGACAAGAAAATGCTTGTACAGTATTCAGAACAGGCACAATGTTTTCCCTAATACTTTTGATTCTTGCTTACTAGACTATCTGGATGTGAGACACACTGATATACAGTATTGAGCACGCACGCACACACACACACACACACACACATACACACACAATCACCTAGCACTATAGAAAACACATTTTTGGTTCTCAAAAAAGCATTACTCCTATCTTTTCCCAAATGTCTTTATTATCTTTATAAAAACACATGCTGGCTGGGATTAAGCAACACAGGATAAAAAAGAAAAAAAAAAAAACAACACAAGGAAAGTATGCCATCTAAGGTCCCTACTGCAGAGATGCGAGTTGATGGTGAGCATTCTGTTTTATATAAATCTCTCAGTGAGATTGTGACTGTAAATTCCATAGTCATACCATGACAGTGATTCTGTCATTTATTTTCTTGCTCAGAAAGATGTGACATTTTTCAAAACTATTAGTCTGTATATAAAATTTAATGGCTGCATATGTGTGTGTGTCTCTGTGTGTGTGTCTGTGCCTGTGTGTGTGCGTGCGTGTGTACGTGCGTGTGTGTGTGTGTGTGTGTGTGTGTGTGTGTTCGTGCGTGCTGTCATTTACTTAACCCATCTTTACTGGTTGACAATAAGGTATTTCTGCCTTTTCACTCTTATGAATCACTCCCTGGCTGAGAGGTGAGGAATGGGCCTGGAGCACTGAGGAAGTGGTTGACAGCCTACTTTCTCCAGGCAAACAGGAAGGAATTGCTCACTCCTTGGGGTGTCTGGCTAACTGCTACTTTGGGTTTTCACAACTTTAGGGAAATCACCATCCTCAACAAAGAACTCTGTTAGGCGTGTGACTTTGTAATCTGGAAGCTGGTCATCCTGAAGGGAGTTTCACTAAAGAGGGACTGCATTGCTCAGGCTTCCTGGGGAACAGGGTGGGAGTTGGGAGGGAAGCTGCCAAAGCAGGTATTTTGAGAAAGCCCTGAGGTAACTAACCACAGAGAGAAAACTGGGTTATGACCTTCTTAGCCGTTGCATTCCAACCCGTGTAGGTTACCAGGTGCGTCATCCTGGAAACACATTCCCTTCAGTGTGTCACCATGGTTCTAGCCATTATTTGCAGGTTCTTACGTGAGCCTTGTGTTGTAAACCAGATTGACAGGTGATATGATACAATGAAGAAAGTCTTCCGTCAAAATGTTCCCACTTTCAATTTCAAGTTCTTTTTAACTTCTTCCTTCCTTCCTTCCTTCCTTCCTTCCTTCCTTCCTTCCTTCCTTCCTTCCTTCCTTCCTTTCATTTTTATTTTTTGAGACAGGGTTTCTTTGTGTAACGGCTCTGGCTGTCCTGGAACTAGCTCTGCAGACCAGGTTGGCCTCTAACGCACAGAGATCCGCCTGCTTCTGCCTCTGGAATGCTGGGATTGAAAGCATGGGCCTAGTGAATTTACTTCTTAGCAGGCAAGCAAAAAGCGTTGACAAATCTGTCTATAACAGGGTGTAGTTCTCATAATCAGCCAAATGGATGTCCTTTATCATTGTTACGGTTTTTTTTATTATTAAAAGAAAATACATATACCCAAACAGTGGTGGCACATGCCTTTAATTTCAGCACTCTGGAGGTGGAAGCAGGCAAATCTCTGTGAGTTCGAGACCAGCCTGGTCTACAGAGTGAGTTCCAGGACAGCCAGCACTAACAGAGAAGCCCTGTCTTGAAAAACAAAAACAAAAACAAAAAAAAGAAGATACATATTAATGATACCATGTCAAAGAATCCAGGCAGGGCTAACTGGACTCAGTGAGTTATTAAAAAAAATTTAAATGTGGCGTTGGGAGGGGATGTGTTGCACATGAGGCAGGAGGAGTTGGGGGCAGATGGGGTGGATATAACCAAAACACATTGTATACATGTATGGAATTCTCAAAGAGTAAATAAATAACTTTAAAAATGAATCCCAAAAGACTTCAGCTAAAGACTCTTGGGGAATATCTAGCTCAAAAGATTTAATAGCAGGTAGAGGGAGGCAGCCTGGTGAGAGAGAGGTACATATTGTTAGGGAAATACAGGGCTGGAGAATTGTTTTTCTCAATTAAAAATATTCTAAAACTACCTATGCTGCCATAGCATTGATCTGCTGTTCCTGGTTCTACTGGATGTTCTGAATCCCCTCGGGAGATTGTGATGACACATTAACCATTCAGGATGTAGACAGAGTCTCCGCAAACGCAGAGAGCTCTTCTCTAGTGGAAATGATTTCCCAACTGTCTCCTTACAGTGGTGGGAGGAAGGAAAAGTACAGTTTGATAGCCCAAGCATAGTGTCACTGGTGGGAGGAAGTGAAGTTCTGTTTCCATGGGAACAGTGTAGAGTCCTCCAGTGAATTTAAAAATAATAAGTTGAATGTGAGAACTGAGACCATCCATATCCACATGGCTTAAGCATTGGGGGGTAACCTGGTTTCACTAATTATTGCAGGAAATTCAGGTCAAATGAGAGGGCTGGAGAGAAGCAGGTTCAGGATTGCTTCATGGATCTATGCAATCTGTTGTCTCCTCTGGGCAAACAGCTTTCATCTAGACAGTTTCTTCAGTAACAGCTGACTTACCAAGACCAGTCTCAAGGCCCTTTCCTCCCTGTGCCCGTGCCGTCTCAAACTCTGTATAACCCTGACTTGTTTCCTGTCTTAAAAATCTACAATAAGTTCCTGAGTCTAGACCTCCAAGTCCTGGGATATCTGTCATTGACTTCCTCCTCTTGAGATTTTGAAAAGTCTACTGAAGTAGTATTTTTTTTTTGTTCTCAATTTTTAAAAATTTAAATTAGAAACAAGCTTGTTTTACATGTCAATCCTAGTTCCCTTTCCCTTCCATCCTCCCCTGACCCCCACCGATCCCCTATCCCATCCCCTTTCTGCTCCCCAGGGAGGGTGAGGCCTTCCATGGGGGATCTTCAAAGTCTGCCACATCATTTGGAGCAGGACCTAGGTCCTCCGCCGTGTATCTAGGCTGAGAGAGTATCCCTCTATGTGGAGTGGGCTCCCAAAGTCCATTGGTGTACTAGGGATAAATACTGACCCACTACTAGAGGCCCCCATAGACTGCCGGGTCTCCTAACTGACACCCACATTCAGGGTATCTGGGTTGGTCCTATGCTGGTTTCCCAGCTATCAGTCTGGGGTCCATGTGCTCACCCTTGTTCAGGTCAGCTTTTTCTGTGGGTTTTTCCAGCCTGATCTTGACCCCTTTGTTAATAAAACATTATTATTATTATTACACTGCTATTATTGATGTCACTGTTGCTATTGTGTGTGAGTGGGCACACACTCCTGTCATAGTGCACATGTGGACATCAGAGGACAAATTCAGGGAGCCAGTTTTTCCTTTCACTGTTGGTTCCAGGGACTGAGCTCAGTGTCAGCTTATATCCCAAGTACTTTTATCCACTAAGCCATCTCATCACCTCAGGTGGTGGTCTTTTTTGCTCCAGTAGGTTAAATAAGCTTAGTTTTGTTTGATCTTTTTGAAGGATTCGCTGATAATAGGGTTATTGGAAGACATTTTGTGTTCTCACCCTCTCGTCTCCATCTCTCTCTTTCTGTCTGACTGTCTCTGTGTATGTGTGTTTCTTTATTTTTCCTTTTATTGAAAATATATTTTTTTCTCATATGATGGGTCCTTAACAGAGTTTCCCCTTCCCTGTTGTCTTCCAGTTCCTCCCATCTGGATCCACTCCATTTCTGTCTCTCATTAGAAAACAAACAAACATGCTGGGCGGTGGTGGCCTTTAATCCCAGCAATTGGGAGGCAGAGGCAGGCAGATCTCTGTGAGTTTGAGGCCAGCCTGGACTACAGAATGAGTTGCAGGACAGCCAGAGCAGTCACACAGAAAAACCCTGTCTCAAAAAAACCAAACACCAAAACAAAACAACAACAACAACAACAAAAAAAGAAAAACAAAAAAACCCCAAACCAAACCAACCAACCATCAAACAAGAAAAACACCCCCCTCCCCAACTAATGTATCTGAATTAGACAAAAACAAACCAACAGAAGGAAAAGAGCCCAAGATAAGGCACAAGAAACAGAGACCACTTCCAATACTCAGGAATCACACACAAACACTAAACTGGAAGCCATAAAATACATGCAGAGGACCTGGTGCAGACCCTTGAAAGCCATGATGAGCATACTGTCTTAGAGTCTGTATGTTCTCAAGAGTTTTTGACATGTTGATTTAGAGGGCTTGTTTTCTTTCTCTTTCTCTCTCTCTCTCTTGTTTTTTGTAGCTGTGGAGGCTGTGATTAAAAGTGTGTGCCACCCCTGCCTGGCTATATTGAACTGATGCCTACACAGGGGTGAAGACTCTGTGTAGGCATCAGTTCAATATCTCCATGTCCAATGAATTGTGTAGGTGTTGTCTTCAGCAATGTGGCCTTGCCATCAGTTTGTGGAAAGCAACCTATATATAGTCTTGACAACAGCCTGGGTTGCTTGGGAGTTCCTATGGGACACTTTGGAGAACAACCCAAGTAGATGTAATCCATCCTGGTACTGGAAGATTCATTTGGTGACAAAAGATTATCTGGGGCCATCTCCCCATTACTTGGTGATTTCATTTAAATCACCTTCATAAATGCATATCTTTTAGAAAGCTTCTACTATCTAGGCTACCCTTCGAATAGTTCTTAATTTTAGCTCTCTCTGCCTGTATTCCCTTCCTGTCCTCCTCTTCCCTCCCCCATCCACCAGATCTAGCCCTCCATCCATTCGTAGCTATCTATTCTATTTCTCTTTCCTAACAAGATCTACCTGTGCCCCATCCTCCTCCCACCCTGTTCCTTATTCTATATCCTGAACATTGATGAACACTTCTTTTAGAATGCTGAACATTTCTTTAAGCGTTTCTCAGCCTTTTGAGATTCCTGTTTGTAGAACTCTGTTTATGTCTGTACTCCCTTTTAAAAATTGGGTTATTTGAGCTGGGCGTTGGTGGCGCACGCCTTTAATCCCAGCACTCAGGAGGCAGAGGCAGTGGATCTCTGTGAGTTCAAGGCCATCCTGGTCTACAAAGCGAGTTCCAGGAGAGCCTCCAAAACAATACAGAGAAACCCTGTCTCGAAAAACAAACAAACAAACAAAAAATTGGGTTATTTGTTTTCTTGATATGTAGCTTTTTGAGTTATTTAAATATTTTGGATATTAGCCATCTATTGGATATGGAATTGGCAAAAAACTAACTTTTCCCATTCTGTGGCTGCACTTTGTCCAAATGATGATATCCATTGCTGAGAGATTTTCAGTTTCATGAGGTCAGATTTATTAAGTGATGACTTTAGTGCCTGTGCTAATGGTGTTCCATTCAGAATGTCTTGAATTCAAGGCTTTCCCCCACTCTCAGGTTCAGTGTATTTGGTTTTATGCTGTGGTCTTTGATGCATTTGGAATTGAGTTTTGTGCAAGGTGATAAGTATAGATCGATTTAAATTCTTCTACGTGAATCTAAATGGTGTTTGGCAAGCATCATTTGTTGAAGATGCTGTCTTTTTTTCCCAGTGTATATTTCTGTCTTTGTCAGAAATCAGGTATCCATAGGTGTGTGGAATTATATCTGGGTCTTCAATTCAATTCCATTGGTCAATGTGTTTGTTTTTGTGCTAATACAACGTTGTTTCTAATATTATAGCTCTGTAGTACAACTTGAAATTGTGATGGTGATACCTCTGGAAGTTCTTTTATTATTCAGGATTGTTTTAGCTATTCTGTGGGGTTTTGCTTGTTTGTTGTTGTGTTTTTTTGTGTGTATGTGTGTGTTTCCATATGAATTTGAAAATTGACCTTTCAAGATCTGTGAATAATTGTATTGGAATTTTGATGGGGATTGCACTGAACCTATAGGTTTCTTTTGGCCATTTTTACTATACATTAAGCCAATTAATCCATGAGCATGGAAGAGTTTTCCATCTTCTGATAATGTCTTCAATTTCTTTCTTTAGTGTCTTAAGTTTTTATCATACAAGTCTTTGACTAGCTTGGTTAGAGTTACCACAATATATTTTATATTATTTGAGGCTATTGTTAAAGATGTTATTTCCCTTTTAATATGTTTGTCATTTATATGTAGGAGGGACACTGATTTTTGTGAGTTAATTTTGTATCCAGCTACTTTGCTGAAAGTGTTCATCCCCTGTAGGAGCTCTCCAGTGAAATTTTTAAGGTCATTTATGTATACTATCACATCATACACAAATAAAAATACTTTAACTTCTTTCTAATTTGGATCCTCTTTATCTTCTTCAGTTGTCTTATTGCTCTAGCTAAGAATTCAAATACTATATTGAATAGATATGGAAAGAGTGGACAACCTTGTCTTGTTCCTGATTTCAGTGGAATTATTTTGAGTTTCTTTCTATTTAAATTGATGTTGGCTATGGGTTTGCTGTAAACTGCCTTTATTATATTTAGGTATGTCCCTTGAATCCCTAATCTTTCCAGGACTTTTAACATGAAGGGATGTTGGGTTTTGTCAAAGTCCTTTTCTGTATCTAATGAGATAGTCAGGTGTTTTTTGCCTTTCAGTTTGTTTATATGGTGAATAATATCAACCAGTTAGCATATTTTGAATCATCCCTGCATCTTTGGGATGAAGCCTACTTGATCATGGTGGGTGATCATTTTTATGTGTTCTTAGATTCAATTTGCAAGTATTTTATTTTATTTATTTATTTTGTTTTTTTGTTTTTTGGACAAAGTTTCCCTGTGTAGCTTTGGAGCCTGTCCTGGAACTAGCTCTTGTAGACCAGGCTGGTCTCGAACTCACAGAGATCCACCTACCTCTGGCTCCAGAGTGCTGGTATTAAAGGCATGTGCCACCACTGCCTGGCCAGAGAAGGAATTTTTATTGGGAAAATTTTCATATAGTAGAGAATTTCAATTGTGAATCATGTTATTAAACTCCTGTTCTCTTTTTCCCCTTTTATTGAAAATAGAATTTTCTTCCCTCACATAATATGCCTCAATGACAGTTTTCCCTTCCTCTGTTCCTCTCAATTCTTTTCTACTTCCCTGGCATTACGTCTTCTGAAGGAACTTTCTTTTCTGGTCCAGTCTCTTTGGTTTCTGTATGCTTCTTTTACCTTGATAAGCATCTCCTTCTTTAAGTTAGGATATTTTCTTTATGACTGTTTAGGAACTACTTTCTGGGCCTTTGATCTGGTTCTCTCTCCCCCCTTCCTCTCTTCCTATATTTTTAGATTTAGTCTTTTTCATCGTGTCCCAGATTTCCTGGATGGTGTGTGTGTGTGTGTGTGTGTGTGTGTGTGTGTGTGTGTATTTTTTAGACTTAATATTTTCTTTGACTGAGGTATCCATTTCTTCTATCTTGTCTTCATGACCTGAGGTTCTGTCTTCGATCTCTTGTAGTCTCTTGGTGAGGCTTGCATCTGGGATTCCTGTTTGAATTCCTAAATTTCTCATTTTCAGATTTCCCTCAGTTTGGGTTCTCTTTACTGATTATAGTTCCACTTTCTGGTCTTGAACTGTTTCACTCATTTCCTTCTACTGTGTGTTCATTTCTTTACGGGATTTATTAATTTCTCTTTAGAACCTCTATCATACTCATAAGGGCTATTTTAAGGTTGTTTTTCGTCTTTTTTTTTTTTTTGTGCATGTGTACTTCAGCTTTGCTGTGATGTCCAGCTTCCGTAGAGTAACTGAACTCTACGTGAGAATTATTATCTTGGCTGTCAAGACTGTGTTTTCAAGGTGGAGTCTAGGCATCCGGACTTGGGAAGACTGTAATCCTAGGTGCTGATTTCTGGTCCTGCCTTTGTTGGGTGGGTGTTTTCCCCTTTGGTTTCTGTGTCCTCCCTGGTTCTTAGGAGAGTGTGGTGGCTATTTGTTGCCTGGTAGGAAATCCTTCTGGGATCTTGTAGGTGTGATTACTGGGGGTTCCAGATGAAGTGTCTTTCTAGGTATTGGGAGCTCTGACACTTAGAATGGGAATGGGCTAGGGCAGGAGCCTTGGGGAACCATCCTCAGGAGAAGAAGGCAGAGTATACCACTAGGATCTGCCTAATCCACTGGGGATGAGGGCAGAGAATGAGGAGAGCCACAGCAGGTGGTCTGCTACAGGTCTGGGCTTGGGACTGGAGGAATTGAGGGAGATGAGAAGCTCTGCAGTCAGCCACTCTGCTTCTCTGGCTGGAGTGGCCTGTGGGTTTCCGGGGAATGCTTGCTAGGGCTAGGGACTGGATGTGTGTGGAGGGGGGGGCGGGCAGGGAGAGAGGCCACAGCAGGTGGTCTTCTATAGAGCTGGGGATAAAACTGGGGCATTCAATTTGGGAGAGCTGATTGTTGTTTTAATTTCCACACAGTGGCTGGGCCTTAATCTACTGCTATCTCAGGTAGCAATCACGATCGTCAATTACTGGTCTGCTCTCTAGCAGCTACTTGGCTGCTTAGGCTGCAGCTTGGTGGGAATTCTGCTCCAAGGCACTGGCCCTGTCACTGTCACTAAAAGTAGCTTTAATTAAATATCATTCTAATTATGAATAAGACTCAGGATTCAAAGGCTGGGGTGAAAACCTGCTAGCTCAGAGAGGTTGTACAGCAACTAGCTGACTCTCTTTTCTTGCTGGCATCCACAGAAGACCCACGCTTCCACTTCGCCAAACCACAAAGCTGTGCCACTCCAAACCGCACTCTGCTACTTCCTCTGTCCCTCCGTTTCTCTCGGATGCCCTCTGGTGCTCTATGATAACTTTCTGTCAACCAGTTGCTAACTCAGCCTCCTGACGCAAGGTTAGTTTTATTTAATGAGCACAAATGCAAACTTGGGGTTCACAATGTGATGGGATATCCCCCAACAGCCTAGAGATACGTGAAGATCTGCATTTAGCCTGCCTGCCTCTCTGGCTGAAGTGGTATGTATGTTCCTTAAACAGGATCTTGTTATTTGTGCTGGTTAATAACATTAACCTGGTGGTGGTGGCCCACACCCTTAGTCCCAGCACTCGGGAGGCAGAGGCAGGCGGATCTCCGTGAGTTCGGAGCCAGCCTGGTCTACAAGAACTAGTTCCAGGACAGCCTCCAAAACCACAGAGAAACCCAAACCAAACCAAAACCCCCCAAACAAAAACAACAACAACTCCCTAAAAAAAAAAAACAACACACACACACATTGACGTGGCAGGATCTAGAATCACCTAGAAGGCAAAACTCTGAATGTGTATGTATACCTATTTCTAGATTGAGGTAAGTCACGTGGGAAGACCCACCCTAAGTGTGGGGACAGCATCCCATGGCTTGGGGTCCTAACTGAGTAAAGCAGAAAGCAAGGGGAGCAAGGGGAGCAGCAGTAGAAGCCTGTGTTAGTTAGCATCCAGGCACACCTTAGCCCTGCCCTGCATGCACGGCAGGCAGTACGCTTGTCTCTGTACACAGGTGCAAAAGGTCCCTGTAAGACACAAGCTCCGCCTTTGATGATCCCCCATGGGAGGCCTCACCCTCCCTGAGGAGTGAATGGGGAATGGGATGGGGGCTAGGTGGGGGAGATGAGAGGCCAGGAGGGAGAGGAAACTGGGATTGGTATGTAAAATAAGATTGTTTTTAATTTAAATAAAAATTAATTCAAAAATGAGACAAGCTCTGCCCACTCCCACTTTCTTTCTGTGTTTTTTCTGAGGAGGAATGCAGGCCTCTGTCTCTGTCTCTGTCTCCTCTCTCTCTTCCTTTCCCCTATTCTCTTCCTTTCCCCCAATAAACTTCCCATGTAAGCTCCCATGTAAGTTCCTTCTGCATGGTGTATTTACCTCTCACCATGCCGTGTATCATAACGGTGTGGCTAGCTGCCTCGCTTTCCCCACCGTAAACTGTATTTCCTTGAGCCATGAGCCAAAATAAATCCTTCTTTCCTTAAGCTGCTTCTGGCAGATATTTGATGACAGCCATGAAAAAGTAGCTACTATGCTGTATAACCCAGGCTGGCCTCAGACTTACTGTGCAGCTTGGGCACCAGGTAGGCCTTCCGCTTGCTTACCGTCTTCCCTCTTCTTGCCTCTGCCTCTAGAAGGAAGGCACTTGAGGCTTCTGCCATCAAACTTCCTCCCCAGCTTCCTGTTTGGATCACTGTTATTTCTCTGATAATTACACAGAGAAGTGAATGATAATAGCCTACCGAGAAGTGGTTTACCTCCTGGGTAGGCAGGGCATTAACACAGCTGAGGGTGTACAGTTAAGGATGAAGGCCAGGAAGACTCCAGTATCTTTTTTTTTTTTTTTAATAAGTAACCTCCTTTTGCACAAGGAAAAGTTTGTGATTTTGGGGAGAGACACTAAGTTTGGCTTCTTGGAGGACTATCAGCTTTCCTTGCCCTGAATTTTTTATTTGTTATTCAGTCAATAACCACTGCTTGTCTGCTACATCTTTTCTTTTGAGTCAGGGTCTCCCACGCCCACCCCCTGCCCTTGATCAGAGCTGCACGGGCTTTTCCCATGCACTGGGCTCGAGGCAGATCTTGCTCTGTATCCTAGGCTGCCTTCAAATTCCAGGTCCTCTGGTCACAGTTGCCTGAGAGCTGGGGTTACAGTTGCATATCTTGAAGCCTGACTTTATTTATCTTGGAAGAAGAAACATCTCATTATTCTCATTTCTCATGAAGAAAATTCCATGTTAGTACAAGCGATGTAGCTCAGAGTGTTTGGTTGGTATGCAGAGAACCCTGGGGCTGAGCCCCTGCGCAATGGGATCTCATGCTTGTGATCCCAGCACTTGAGAGATATAGGCATAGGCAGGAAGGTAAGGAGGCCAAAGTCATCATCTGCCACAAACTGAGTTTGAGGTCGTTTGGGCTACATGAAATCCTGTCTCAAAAGACAAAACAAATAAAAAAGGTCCAACCCCCCCCAAAACCTCAAAAACCCACACAAACAAACAAGAAGCCTCTCTACCCCAAGCTAACATGAAGAAAGAATCCAGGAAGACGTTAAGGAATAGGTGAGGGACTTAGGGAATTGGAACGTCTCCTTTGTTGGCAGGAGAGTTGGGACAAGGCAGTGGCCCCAGGATCCCTTTCATTTTCTGGCTTTTTCAGATTTTTCTCTCCTGTTTCTTTTTTCTTGTTCCAAGTTGCCCATCAGATGCTCTGCAGAAACTGGAAAATCCCCTGAGGGAGTTAAGGCTTTATGGTGTTAACAGAAATCTGAACCATGGGGAAAACAAACTTTTTGGATGTTTTTGGAGACAGTTCTAAAACTCAACTTGTTACATAATTCTCTACAAAACCTTCTTGGTTTTAGGCATCTTGGTTCAGAATAAGCTTTGACATGAGCTGAAAATCTGGCTTTTGGTTGTGAACCATGTCAGACCTTAGACAAGCTAGTTACTCATCTCCAAGTTGGTCCTTAAAGAACTGTGCGCACAATAGACTTCCAAGGATGCCCTGCATATAACATATTCAGTAAACATTAACCAGTAATTATTGTTGGGAAGGGTCCTTCCTTAGGGAGCAGCCCTATTTGGTTAATTCCTGAGTCTTGGAGAAGCAACACAGATGGTATTCTTTTTTTATCAGCTACTACCTGCAGCCTGAAATCTAAAGAAGTGGTGAACTATGTGTAAATAAATATTCCTGAATCATTAATGGAAAACTTAGCACTGGGCGAGGTCTAAGGTTTGATTCCTGCCTATAGGCTAGTTGGGAAATGAGATCTACCAACCGTGATGGGCAGGGCTCGAAGGAATGTCACCCTGAAGGAATAACTCAGCACCTTCCCAGTGACAGTATGCGGTTGAATACAGCAGCTCCTCAGAGAGGAGGACTCATAAAAAACAGCATCTGGTGAGGGAGCAGGCGCTGGACAATAGTATACATACTTCAGGATCCGAAATGAAGCGTTGCCTCTTATTTGGAACAAAACAGATGTGGCTCCCTGGCTGATGTGAGGCACTAGCTGTGAATGTGATCATCAGAAGCTAAGCACCGAACTAACTTTGTGCATAAGTCAGAGCACAGAAGCATCTGTAAATACCTCCCTTGCCTGCCTCATGACCCAGTTTTGAGCTAAGGACTTTAGGGCAAATAATGCGATGCCCCTGCTGTTCCCAGGCACCCCCTGTTCTCATCTCATGCTTGATCCCAACTTCAGTCATGTTATTCGTATGTGTGTGTGCTTCAGGGTATGTATGAGAACCGCGTGTGTGGGGGAGCCTGAGGAGGCCAGAGAGCCTTGGAATTGAAGTTACAGATGCTTGTGAGCTGCCATGTGGATGCTGGGAGCTGAGCCTGGGTCCTCTGCAGGAATAGTGGAGTCTCTTAATTGTTGAGGTATCTTTTTGGCCCTGAGGCTGATTTTTGTGTGTGTGTGTGTGTGTGTGTGTGTGTGTGTGTCTTAGTTTTAGAGTAGTCTTTTTCTTCCCTGGGTATTTGACCGTTGGCTCATCCTTGGCTTGCTTCCCGGTGCATGAGAACACATCCTTTCTCTTCTCTGACGCAGATCCCAGTGTCTGTCTAGCTCCTCAAGACCGGAAGAGCTCAGCTGAGAGCACATATGACGTAATAGTGCCACAGAAGAGGGAAATGATGGAGCGTGACACGGGTGGAAGGATCTTTGTCATGGCTTGTGTGACAGAATTCAACCATCAGGAAGTGACTGGTTAACACGGATGATTAAACAGAACAAAGGTGGCTTGCTCATGCTAACAGAGACAAGTTGCATCATTGAAAGAGGACAGAAGGTCACAGGAGTTATGACTATTGATGTCAGGGACTCAGGAAGACGAAAGTGCAGATGAAATCAATAGGACTACTGGTAGCTAACACACGGTAATTTTTGTTTTGCAAGCTAACATATAAAGTAATGGGCTCCACCATGGGATCCTCATGTGCACTTGACATTGTTAACCCTTTCCCCCCACACGTGTCTCCAAACACTCTGCCCACCCTTTGCGTGTTCCTCCCACCAGCTTCTCTTCCGGGTCCCATGTTTTCTGTAGCCCTCCTCTTCCTTTCAATACAGCGTCTCATGTCTCCAGTTTGTCCTCAAACTCACTGTATAGTTTGGGATGACCTTGAACTTTTGATGTTCCTGCCTCAGTTCCCAAGGATTATCGGCAAGGGTCATCAAACCTGATTTATGCGGTGCTGATGATCAAACTCAGGGCTTTGTACATGTGAGGCAGGCATTCTCCCAGCTGAATCCTATCCCTAGCCCTTAGCTTCTTTAAGACATTTTTCTCCTTCTTATGGTCCCCTTTCTAGTTTCATGGCCTTCACACAGTCACACAGATGGACAGGTGGAGGATGGGAACACAGACACAGACACTGACACACACAGACACACAGACATACACAGACAGACAGACAGACACACGCACACAGACACACACACTGAAACATACGCTCCACATGAGAAAAAAGATGTGGTATTTATCTTTGTGGGTCTAGTGTTCTTTGTGTAAGGTATTGGTTGCTGTTTCCATGTATTTTCTATACATTCTCTCTCTCCTTTATTTGTGTGTGTGTGTGTGTGTGTGTGTGTTTGTGTGTGCTCATTTAAAACATGTCATGGTATGAATATGGAGTTAGGGGAGTTGGTTTTCTTCTTTTACCCTGTGAGTTCCAGGGATGGCACTCAGACCACCAGCCTTGGATAGCAAGGCTTTTACCAACTGAACCTTCTCGGCAGCCCTGGTTTCATTTTTCTCTATGGCTGAATAAAATCCCACTTGATTTCATTTTCAGCATCACTTACCCATCGATGTGCATCTGTGGTTTGGAACACTACAGCAATAAACAGGGATGTGCAAGTGTCTTCTTGGTAGGACTTAGAGTCCTTTAGCTGTATAGTCAGCAGTGACATAGCTGGGTCGTGTGACAGTTCCAATTTGTTTGTTTGTTTGTTTGTTTTTTTGAGAAATAACCATACTAACTTCCATTGTGGCTGTACAAACTTCAGTTACATCAGGAATTAATAAAGCCTTCTCTTTTACCATGTCCTGGCCAGCATTCATTATTATTTACTTTCCTGATGGTCATTCTGACTGGGGGGGTGACAGAATCTTAAAAGAGTATTAATTTACATGTCTCCGATGGCTATGGAGGTTGGAGCCCATTTAGTGATTAGAAAAAATTTAAAACTTTTGCAGTCTATGCATTCTAGATTTAGCCCCTTGCCTGGGGTATAGCTGTCAACAATTCTCTCCCGCTATGTAGCCAGCCTATTCCCTTTGCTAATAGTTTCCCTTAATAGCCAGTATCCTTTTTGGTTCCTGAATGGCTAGCATTTGGAAAGTGGGAGACCAGTATAAAATGAGCATCTGGTATGAATCATGCTCTATCCCACAGAATGTTTTTTTTAATTAAAAAAACTTTTTGGTCCCAGAAGTGGTGGCACATGCCTTTAATCCCAGAGCTGGGGAGGCAGAGGCAGATGGATTTCTAAGTTTGAGGTCAACCTGGTCTACAGAGAGAGTTCCAGGATAGCCTGGGTTACCAGAGAAACCTTGTCTCAAAAAAAAAACCCCAAAAAAGCCCCCAAAAACCCAAAACCAAAACAACCACCCCCCCAAAAAACAAAACCAAAATAAATTAATAAATAAAAATTATATTGTGTGGATATTTTTGACTATATGTATATCTGAATGTCTGTGTACCATATGTATGCCTGGTGCCAGAAGAGGGTGTCAGATCTCCTGTAAATGGAGTTTATGGGGCTCTGGGAATTGAACTCTGGTCCTCTGGAAGAACAACCAGTGTTCTTTTTTAAAAATTTTATTTATTTTTTAATAAATTTTTATTTAAATTAAAAACAATCTTGTTTTACATGCCAATCCCAGTTCCCTGTCCCTCCCATCCTCTCACGACCCCCACTGCCCCCATCCCACCCCATCCACTCCCCAGGGAGAGTGAGGCCTCCCATGGGGGATCATCAAAATCTGTCACATCATTTGGGACAGGGCCTTGGTGCTCCCCCAAGCATCTAGGCTGAGGGAATATCCCTCCATAGGGAATGGGCTCACAAAGCCCATTCGTACACTAGGGATAAATACTGATCCACTGCCAGAAGCCCCATAGACTGCCTGGCCTCCCAACTGACACCCAACTTCAGGGGACCTGGTTCGGTCTAATACTGGTCTCCTGCTGTCAGACTGGGGTCTATGAGTTCCTACTTGCTCAGGTCAGCTGTTTCTGTGGGTTTCCCCAGCATGGTCTTGACCCCTTTACTGCCGTGTTCATAACTGCTGAACTATCACTCTAGCACTACCAAAAAGTTTTAGTCATAGAAGGGTTAATCTTTTGACCGTTTTCCTGTTTACAAATTATGTCAGGTTTATATGTTAATCTAAAACCAGATTTAGATTTCAGGACTGTCTGATTCCATAACCCACATAATTTCTGTTTCTTGTAACTTTTTTTTACATAACTACACTGTTTTTTTTCCTGTCCCAGCATTTTGAAAGAGAAATAGGAGTTTTGGGAGCATAATAGAGTGGCCTGTGGGGATGGTGTGATTATGCAGTAGGCCAGGTCTATGGTCAGACACATGTGATCTCTGTGACTGCTGGGCTTTAGAGGGAACAGCATGGAGGAACCTGGGACTGAAGTCAAGACACCTCAGTGTTTCTCTAGGCTTGCAAATCTTTCACCATGGAAAACACTTCTTCTTTTCTTTTCTTTTTCTTTTTCTTTTTCCTTTTGCTTTTTTGATGCAGGGTTTCTCTGTATAGCTCTAGCTGTCCTGGAACTTCTTCTGCAGCCCAGGTTGGCCTTGAACTCAAAAGAAATTGGCCTACCTCGGCCTTCCAAGTGCTGAGATTAAAGGTATGTGCCACCACTGATCAGCAAAAACCCTATTTCTTCTGGGCAGTGCTAGTGCACACCTTTAATCCCACCACTCAGGAAGCAGAGACAGAGGCAGGCAGATCTCTGTGAGTTCGAGGCCAGCCTGGTCTGCAGAGTGAGTTCCAGGACAGCCTCCAAAGCTACACAGAGAAACCCTGTCTCGAAAAACCAAAAACCAGAAACCAAAAACCAAACAAAACCACTATTTCTTTGAGACTTTATCCATTTTTGCTCTCATGACTTCATAGGAACTTTTCTCTACTAGATAAAATAATTATACAAGTTGGAAAGTTCTTTAGTGTACACTGAGCACTTGGTAAAGTCATGTGAAAAGTGCACTGTTAAGTATTTGTTGACATTAAGCTTCTAATCCTCATAAACCTCCCTAGAAGATAAGCAATATTGACATTCATTTTCAGATAAAGGGACCAAGCTTGCACAGCTGTATGTGACAGGGTGAGCCCTGGTCTAAGCCTGACTATCTCCAAATCCCATGTTCTGAACTGCAAAGTTATAGTGCCTCCTTAAGGAGAAATGAAACCAGTGACACTGGAGAAGGTGACCAGATCACAACAGCCATGCTCCGTGGAGACACCACAGAGGACCTTACAAAGCTTAGCACCTAAACTCAAGATGGCCAAGTGCAGGTTATTTTGGTTGTCTCTTCTACATAAGAAATCTCCCTACCTTTCATTTAAAGACGGCAGTAATTGTTTCTCACAGCTCTGTGGGCTGAGAATTTATGCAGGACTTAGGTTGCTCCGTTCTACATGGGGAAGATTGGTAGTCTTTAGTGTAGCCGCATACTGCTGGTGGCCACGTTGTCCTGTTACTTACTGATTCTCTATGTGGTCCTTTCACGTGGCTGGTCGGACTTCTTCACAGTGTGGTTGTCTCAGACTAAGGATTCCAGGATGGAGATGGAAGTTGACCACATGTGCTGCTGAAGATTGAAACTAGGGTTTCATGCATGCTGTGACAGTCTTGCAACTGACACGTTATTGTTTCTTCAAGTTCCAAGTGGAGTAACCAGATAAAACACATGGTGACTAGTTACATTTACTTTTTATATCAACAATAAGTAAGTCTCATGGAATATTTGGGGTATATTTATACTCACGTGTTACTTTAAGAAATGAAATTGAGCCGGGCTCAATTTAAAAGAGCACACCTTTAATCCCAGCACTCGAGGGGCAGAGGCAGAGGCAGAGGCAGGTGGATCTCTGTGAATTTGGGGCCAGGCTGGTCTATAGAGCGAGTTCCAGGACAGTCAGGGCTGTTACACAGAGAAATCTTGTCTCAAAAATAAAAACAAAAACAAAACAAACACAAAAAAGAAAGAAAGAAAGAAAAGAAAAAAGAAATTGAAAACGAAAAGGATATTCTATAAATTCGCTTGCTGTCGTTAGTCCCAAGAACAGTCTAGATTCGGGGATGAAGGAACTAGACTTCCCTCTAGTAGGAGCAGTGTGTCTCAGAGAAGGTTCCCTTTGGATATCCTACCTTGCCATAAAGAAGAATGAAATTCCCTTGTTTTCAGGAAAATGTATAGAACTGCTAAATGGAAGTGTCATCCTAAGTGAAATAAGCCACACGCATAAGACCCAGAGAGCACGCTTCCTCTCATAGGTGGGATCTGAGTGGGGGAAGTGAAAGAAGGTCGTTACTAGGGATGTGGAAGCGGAAAACGGAGAGGGAGAGAGGAATAAAATGACAATAGAGAGGATGAAAAGACTCAAAATGCATTATAGGCATCTATGGAGAAGTCACAATAAGCTTTGTGTGACTAAAAAATAATAAACACGAAAAAGACCAGCTGTTATTTAGGCAGAATTGTAAGTGAAGGTCTCATTAATGTTCTAGTTTTAGTTGGCCAGAGAGCAAAGAAAAAAGAGCCCCTAGCTCCCACCCTTGCAGGCCCCGCAGAAGACCACACCCAAGGCAAGCACCATTTAAAAAATATTGCCCTTGTTTGGCAGAGTGGGCCGGTTGTACTTGGGCATTTCCGTGTGACCTTGGAAACAAGGCTAACACACATATTTGATGTATTTTCCTTTGGAAATCCCCCCTCAAGTAGCAGAGTGTTAGCTCAGCTTTACTACGTTCCCAAGGTCATAATCATCCCGGGACCTGTAATCTGAGAGTAATGTGGCATGGAGGCTAGGGCCTCAGGAAGGACAGGAGGCAAAAATGCAAAGTTCACCATGGAGTAAGTACTGGACGGAAGCTGATGCGGAGAATTCTGGACCCTGAGGACAAGGGCTAGTGAGTCCTTCTGGCCAGTGCTTGCTATAACGAGCAGCGCTTCTACTTAGGTTCCTTGACTGGAGGGATTTGCTTCCTGTTTTTTTGTTTGCTGGTCTTCTGTGTGTCCATGGCCTTTGGGAGAATTTATTATCTAAAGGAAAGGTCTTTGTTAAGGAAATTGTCTTGTTTTATTGAAAAATAGCCTGGTTGCTAAATTTCTACATCTGGGTAGAGTGTTGAGATAGTGATGGTGTTAGAGGTTTCCTGGAACCTGGATGATTGTTGAGAGAGATTACCCCAAACCTGTAAATAAGGCCAGGAGAAAATCCCTGGGTCACCCCGAGGCACTGATTGACATGTTTTGTTTGCCTGGTTCATTCCAACACATATTGGTGATGAAGCAGTTACTCTGTGACGTTACAATTCTGTGAAGGTAGAAGTTTTGTCTGAGAGAGGTTCAAGTTCAGCCATGCTCTTCAACCCAACCTGCTTAATCAATTTATGACAGCCAAGTTTTTTTTCCCTCTCACTTTTCCATTTATGGTGTCTACATCCTTAGCCCTGTGCTTTTTCTGTCTGGCCAGTGATTCATGATCTGAATCAGCTCAGGGTCTGTGGAAAGTGGGACTTACAGCTAACCGGGTAAACCACAAGCAACTCACTCTTCCTGCCCTCTGTGCATCAGTCCACTTTCTGTTGCTGTAACAGAATGCTGGAGACTAGGTACTTGATGAAGAAAAGAGGCTCATTCATGTGCAGCTCTGTCAGTCCAGGCTCTGCGGAGGGTTCCATCCGCTACAGGACAATATGGTGCACAGCATGTGAAAGAAAGATCTAGAGGAGAATGTAGAAATGAAAGGAGGGGTTTCCTGCCCTCCTGCCTCCCTGCTTCCCTGCCCCTCCATCCCTCTACCCCTGCCCCCCCACCTCCCTGCCCCCTCGCCTCCTGTCTCCTTTCCCTTTCTCCCTCTCACACCCACTGGTGATTCTTGCAAATGCTCCCTCCATATGAACCTATCTGCAGTGCTCTGAGCCCATTTGAGTTCCTCATTAGGTGCAGCTACATGATCTTGAATGCTTCCAGACCTGTGAGCTAAGCAAACCACTTCTTTATGACTTACCCAGTTTCTCATGTTTTGTTCTAACAGCACAAAATGGACCAAAAGGTACAACAAGCTGCTGATAGGAACAACAACAAACTCATCTATTTGGAAATGTTTTATCTTCTTATAAACCTTTGACATCTGCCAAGAAAACTTATGGTCTTCATATTGTGGAGGGGACACCAGAGGCCAAGCTGGTGACATTATTAGTCTGGCATCGTGCCTGGCCAGGGCAGTTTGGACAAAATCAAGAACTTCTGACTTGGGGGTTGGCTTCTCGTGTCCCAGCCTCCCTTAACTCTTCTCACTTCATAGCGCGTGGACACACAGCATCCTATTCTGGGCCACAGCATCTCAAACGTGAGTGTTCTTGAGAGGCTCCTGCTTTGCACTTCAGCAGCCGATTCCAATGACATGGTACCTGGTATTCCCCCCACCCCCAAGTCCTCTGGAGGAATGGGGTCCTGCCTACCAAAAGACTTCTGTTGAGTCTTAAATGAACCCATACCTGGTTCTCCCTTTCCTGTCCTCTGTGCTTCTTCATTTGTTATCTGTCTGTCTTTAGCCCAGCACAGTTCACAACTTCGGAGGACTGCAGGTGTGCTGCTTACCTAGCTGATGATACAACTGAGACTTATCGCTGTGACAGGCTTTGAATGCTTTTCCTCAAAGTGGCTGCTTCCAACTCTATGTACTGGTATCTGCAATGTCTTCTTTCTCTCAATGGATTGTGCTGGCTTAGTTCCATATCTTTCTATCTGGTCACAGGCATCTGACTCATGCCAAAGTGTTCCTAAAATGTGGTGGCTCTTTGCTTTCTGTGTCTTAAGAATCAGGATGAAAGCCTTTCTGCCAGAGAGACTTACAGCTATTGCATTATGTAAGAACAACTCTCCTATCCAGGCATAGAGGCACAGGCTTAGTGAATGAGTAGGAATGAAGAATTCAAGGCAATTCTACACTGCTTGAGACGCAGTCTCAAACGACCCACGGACAAAACTTCCCAGGAAATAGGTATGGAAACTAAGTGTAGCCAGGTGTGGTGGCGCACGCCTTTAATCCCAGCACTCAGGAGGCAGAGGCAGGTGGATCTGTGTGAGTTCACAGCCATCCTGGTCTACAGGTGGAGTTTCAGGACAACCTGGGCTATACAGAGAAACCCTGTCTTGAAAAACAAAACAAAACAAAAAACCAAAAAAAAAAAAAAACAAAAACAGAAAAGAAAAAAATAGGTGTATAGTCAAAGCGCTTAGGATGAAGGAATTAGCTAATGTGTGATGAATATCTATAGAAAGGAATGGAATGACATTACAGTCCCATGTACTTAGGAGGCACAGCGTTCTGAATGCTCTCATCTAGTTGGGGCTGCCCACACCATTCTGCTGTGTGCTGTCTGACTGGATTCCACTTCGCCATTGCCACCCTCTTCTGGCCTAGTGCTCAGAACGTCAACTTCTCTCTTGTCTTCCTCTGCTCCCTAGGTTCTTGGGGGAAAGATGTGAAGAGACAGGGAAGGGCCAATAGGAACAAGAAGCCTGTGCTTGAAGAGTTGGCTCAGCAAGTGAGAGCACTTACTGCTTTCCCAAGAGGTCACAGATTCCATCTCTAGCACCCACGTGGTAGTTCACAACTGTCTGTGGAGACGATTCCACAGGAGTCCGCCCGCTCTTCTGGTCTCTGCGGTCATCAGGCACAGACATAGTGAACATGCGCACATTCGAGGTCAATACTCGCATACATTAAAGAGGGGAGAGAGAGAGAGAGAGAGAGAGAGAGAGAGAGAGAGAGAGAGAGAGAGAGAGAGAGAGAGAGAGAGAGAGAGAGAGAGAGAACTGACAACTCCAAGAAGAAAAGGGAAGAGAGAGACTGGCCCCTCTAACTTTCTAACTCATGAGAAATTATTGTGTAAAAACCAAAGGCTTGCCTGGAGGGAGACTTGTTTATGGGAAGAAACGCCCATCCTTAGACTTTTGGGTCTGAGGTGGAGTCTGGCACAGAGAGAGCTATAGAACATGTAGAGAGGACAGATCACGAGCTGGTTGTGAAGGGCTGGCCATCCCCCTTAGAGTCTGACATCACGTTCCTCTTCCTCAGTGACCCCGTTCACTGTCACATTGTAATGTCCACCAGGGTGCTGGGTGTGAATATTTGTTTGCCTTTATTGTCAGCCCGACTGGTCTCGGAATCATTCCACTCTCCCTCCATATGTACGAAAGGTTATAAGGCATCTGCCAAGGTGTTAACGAAGGTTAAACCGGCCCAGTGGACTAGGCTAAGGCTTTCCCTCTCATCCTTGTTTTGTGTGTCTAAACTCTTCCCAGCTGTCATGTACGTGCGCTGCCAAGTTTCCACTCCACCCTCTCAACAACCTATGAGCCCGAAATGACCCACCTATCTCAGGTGGGGAAACAAGGGGACTACTGAAACAATGGAGCCGATGCTGGCAAAGACTGGCCTGTCCCTGACAAATCCCGGAAACGGAGGCTGGAGTGTAAACAGAAGCAAAGACTGCGGAATGCAGGCCGAGAGGGAGAAAGTAAATGCTGTATTTGTTTTGGGGGCAGTCCCTAAGGGGAAAAGCTCGTCTGTACATTTCACTTTCCCGGAGCTCAAATCAGTAATTGAGTTGGTATAAACATGACATTACTCATCGGGAAAGCTGCAGAAAAGAGATGTTATGGCGATCCGGGCTGCGCAGAGAGCGGGGAGGGGCCTGGAGATGATTAAAGCAGGGATCTCCCAATGCGATTCTTTGAAGATTCTCAGTGATGAGTTTGAGAGTCTTAACTTTTATGTTTTCTTCTCGAAGGTGACGCTTGTCAAGTAGAGTGTATTTCTCTGGAGAGGGAGCTGTCAGTGTAAAATACAGGGCTCTAGGGCCATAGATATAGGCTGTTTTTTTTTTATTAAAATTTTTTATTTTTAAATTTAAATTCAAATTAGAAACAAGGTTTCTTCACATGTCAATCTCACATCCCTCTCCCTTTCCCTCCCCTCCTTCCACGCCCTCCCACCACCCACCCAATACCCCCTCCTTTCCCCAGGGAGGGTGAATTCTTCCATGGGGGTGTCCATAGTCTGTCATTTCATCCAGGACAGGGCCTAGAAACTCCCCCCAAGAGTCCAGGGTGAGAGTGCATCTCTCATTGTGGGATGGGCACTCAATGTCCATTTGTATGCCAGGAATAAATACTGGTCAACTACCAAAGGCCCATAGATTGCCTAGGCCTCCTCACTGACACCCCCATTCAGGGGGTCTTGATCAGCCCCATGCTGGATTCCCAGGCATCAGCTGTTTTAAGGACCAGGCTGTTTTAAGGACAATTAGACCTTTCATGGAAAGGAGTGAGACACATTGTGCCAAACATAGAGTCATTTTTCAATGGGTGTGTGAGTTCTGAACTAGTTTTGGTATTCAAGTTTGGTCATTTGTACAAAGGATGAATTTACCTTTCAATGGGCTGTTGTCTTTCTTTGGTATTCACTAGCCAACCGGGAATTCATCTATTTCTAAAACAGTACAGGGCTTTTTGGTTTCACCTACAAAAGTGAATGGGCCTCTGTATTTCAAGGTTGCAAATTTTTCTGTTTCATTTAGGCAGAGATAAGGACTCCAGGGCTGCTGAATACAATAGGCTATTCTTGTAACTCAGATGTAGCTGGGCACCATGAGTAATCTCTGCTCTTGACCCTACACCCACCTTGAAGCAGAAACTTTGTTATCACTACCACCCCCAAACAAATCCCTTGCAACAAAGGATTAATGAATAATGACAATTTTACTGATTGTTTCTTGGGGAGACAGAAAAGATCTGTGAAACCTATGGAGATAGTTTTGATTTATGACAAAGCCTAATACAAAATTTCATGAGACACACATGCTCCCCCCCCAAAGGGAAAAGGTTTCACATTCTTTTTATCTCTCTTTTTAATCTTGCATTCTTAAGCAAAAATGATCTAATCCTGACGTCTATCTCTCTGCCTGGCTTCAGAAGGGCTTTGCCTTTAGGAGGACCACAGGGTCTAGTGTTTAGAGGAGGGATGAAGAAATTGTTAATTAACCTGAACTCTGCCAATAATTCATGAGGAGTAGAGACAAGGAATGCCCCCCCACCTTGTGGTATCCCCTGATCTTGCCAATATTTGTGTTCCTTTGGGCATGGAAACCTCTTTTTATACACTATTTTAAATATATTCTTTGGTAATTTCATAAAGGTATACAATGTATTTTGATCATATTAATCCCCCTGCCCCCCTCCATCTATGGATCCATCCATCCATCCATCCATCCATCCATCCATCCATCCATCCATGCACCATCCATCCATCCATCCATCCAAGGTTATAGAGCATCTACTGTATCCAAGGGAATGTTAAAAATAGAGATGAGCAAAACTGACAAGATTCCTGTGCTCTTATGATGGGAACACTAAGTGGCTATCACTACATTAGAGTATCTATAGGTGACAAATTCTTTGAAAGTAATCCTGATAGTAGGTGAACAACAAAGACCTTCTAATGGCATTGCTGACTTAACAACCTCCCCCCCCCCCCCCCAGATAGGGTTTCTTTGTATTGCTTTGGAGGCTGTTCTGGAACTAGTTCTTGTAGACCAGGCTGGCCTCAAACTCACAGAGATCAACCTGCCTCTGCCTCCTGAGTGCTGGGATTAAAAGCATGAGCCACCAATGCCCAGCCTGACTTAAACTTTTAGGGCTCACAAAGCAAAGTCACAATTGACATTTCTCCTACTTCTCAAAATTGGACTCTTGGGGTCAGTGTACTAAAGTACATTTGTCCAACTCCTGTGGGAGATAAACAGGAATCTAAAGCAAGACGGCCAGATTTCTTCCACAAAGGGACAGACAAAACTGATTGTTGGCTTTGTAGGTTATACAAAAATGGGGGTAGCCTGCACTGGACCTACTAGCTGTAGTTTGCTGACCTCTGAATGAGGTTTTACTTTCTCTAAATTTCTTCCAAGTGATACTGGCAGTCATTTTCCTCCATGGGCAAAGCCTCCTTCTATAAAGAATTCTTTGCTTTATTACCTTTTTTTCTTAAGGTAATTCAAATTACAGAAGTCTAATCTGGAAAATTTATATAGGCTATGTGATGGTTAGTCTTAGTTGTTGGAGTGACACAGTATGGAATAACCTGGGAAGAGAGTGTCAGTGAGGGACTGTTTAGATTGGCTTGCCTTTGTGGGCAAGTCTATGAGGGGTTATCTTGATTGCATTGGTTGAGGTGGGAGGATCTGTCCACTGTGGGTGGCATCATTCCCTGGGCAAGGGATCCTGGACTTTATGGGAGTGGAGGGGGTTCCTGATAACGGCTATCTCAAGCATCTACCACTGTGACTTCCCCTCAAAGGTGGGCTGTAATTTGGAACTCTGAGATAAACCAAACCTTTTCATCCCCTAAATTGCCTTTGTTAGAGTGTTTTTTAATACAGCAACAGGAAGTGAAACTGTGGTGGTTTGAATGAGAATGGTCCTCATACATTTGAGGATTTGGTCCTCAGTGGTGGAACTGTGTGGAAAGGATTAGGAGGTGTGGCCTTGTTGGAGGAAGCATATTTCTGAGAGTGGGCTTTGAAGTTTCAGAAGCCCATACATTCCTAGGTAGCATGTTCTCTCTCTGTCTTCTTGCAGATAAGAAGGGATGTGCTCTCTCCACGGCTCCTCCCAGTGCCATGCCTGTCTGCTGTAATGCTTCCCACTATTACAGTCATGGACTCAGCCTCTGAGTCCATGTAAGCCATTGTAAGCCTCACTAAACCCTTTCTTCTATAAGTTAGCTGCCTGGGTTGTGGCGTTCTGTCATGGCAGTAGAAAAGTAACTAAGACAGAAACTATGAGAAGTAGAGCCTTTGTTTTGATAAACCTGTGGCTTGCAACCTTGTGACTTTTAAGCCACTGGAACTGTTTTGTGACTGCAACGTGGAAGGGTTTGGGATTTTGAGTTAGGAAAACGGGTGGATGCTGGAAGCAAAGCTTCATGGGCCATTCTGGTGTGAACTTGGAAGACAAAACTGCTGAGAGAAATGCAGGCAGTGGGTGGGGTGTGTGGCTAGCTTATGCGATTTCAGCGGGAACGTGGGACTCTACCAGGAACTGCACAAAGGACTATTTACATAATGTTTTGACCAAGTGTCTGGATTTATTCTGTGCATGTCCTGAGATCCTTGGTGAACTTGAATTTGAAGATAATGGGCTGATGCGTTTGGCATGGGGGATTTTAGGATGAGAGGGCATTTGGACTGGTGCTGAAGGAGCAGCTGGAATTGACCAAGACCATGATTGTAAAGGAGCTTCCAGCACTACATTGAGACAAGGGGCGAGTGTTTGCTTGGGGTCAGCACCCAGCTGGTACAGCTGCAGTCCAGTAGAGCTGGACTACACTTGTCGCTGGCAACAGAGCTTGGCAACGCTCTCAGCACTGTTCACATGGCACTGAGTTTTGAGGACATAAAAGATTCAGGACTAAGGGGGTCATGGAGGTCAGTTGAGACGAGGTATTGCATGTTGAAGTCCTAAAAGAACAACTCCTGAAACTGTAAAGTTGCAATGGGGACTCTAGGATATGGGCTGTTCCACAGCCATGGACTAACCACCAAGGAGAGCTTCAGGCATGAAATGGAGCAGGTCTAACCCTGAGAGAGAAGTTGTGTATGGCACAGATGGTAAAGCCGGAGAGGTGGGGCTGCCCAAACCCTCTAGAGAGTGGTGATTATCTTGTACACCCAAATTCTGGACACAGGATTGTTAGAGTTTGGTTTTGCTCCCTGTTTTCCCTATTTTATTTTACTCTGCACCATTATTTGTTGGGATTATATAACTTTATTTTATAGGAGCTTATAATTTAGAGACTTTGGATCTTTTCTGTTTGTTTTTTGTAATTAGTCTTAAGGGAGTAAAAGATTAATGTATTCACATACACTACATGGCTTATCCTGATGGAGGACTTGGTAAATCACTAGGAATACAATTTAGAGTTTATTTGACCTATTTACTGGGTGATCTGAAAGTCACTTGCTTGATTAGTGCTTTTCTGTAGGAAAGGCTCCTCAGGGGCAAAGGCTTTCCAGCTTGGTCTTCTAGGATTGGTAGCACTCAGCAGGCATCCTGTAAGATGGGAGGCAGTTTGGTTTGCTAGGATTTTGGAAGAAAGTCTTGTCTCTTTCAACAAATAACTTTTATGGTGTTTTAAAGGAAATACCTTGACTTGCATTTGGGCTCTTTTACAGTCCGAATGTCCGGGCTTCCATCTCCCCCTGTGTGTATGATAAAATCTTTAAACCCCAAGGTCAAGGTGGTACCTTTTAGAGTTGGTTAAGCCATTAGGACAGATTCTTTACAAATAGAGTTATTGTCTTTATAATAGAGACTCCAGAGAGTTGGCTTGTCCCTTCTACCATTAAAGACCCAATGACAAATGAGTATTCTGTGACCCAAAGGGGAGCCTGGCACGCTTGCCTGCACGATATATTTAATCTTCTAGCTTCAAGAGCCATGAGAAATAGAATTCTCTTGTTTAAGGCCCCCAATTTAATGCATTCTGTTGCAATAGTCCAAACAGACTAATATAAGCTCTGATAGCCAAGGATTTGGAAGATGGAAGAATAAATTGGAGAGGAGGCTTGGAGTAACAGCACTCACTTATACTTAGCAACTAAGACTGACTTGCTAAGTATTTGGGTTGTGGTGACCAAGTAGTCCTGAGTTTGGAAAGCTCAGATAACTGGTCAATTACCCAGAGGCAATTTATTTGTATTAAATCCTTTCATAATGGAGATGGTAATTCATTTTTTTTCCACATTAGTTGTTCCATATTTGAGTTGGTTTTCACTGCATAGCATATACCTCAACCATAGAAATTCTCAACTAAGGGAAATAATTGTACCTTAGGGAACTGTCTTAGTTAGGGTATCTATTGCTGTGAAGAGACAACAAAACCACAGCAACTCTTACAAAGGAAAAACGTTTAGTTGGGGCTGGCTGAGTTGAGAGGCTTAGTCCATTATCACCATGGTGTGATATGGTGGTATGCAGATAGACATGGTGCTGGTGAACTACCCTGGTGTCTTACATCTTGGCTTGCAGAGAACAGGAAGTGGTCTGAGGCACTGGGTATGGCTTGAGCATGTATGAGACCTCAAAATCCTCTTCTACAGTGACACATTTCCTTCAATAAGGACACACCTACTTCAACAAAACCACACCTCCTAATAGTGCCACTGCCTATGAGCTTATGGGAGCCATCTGCCATAGGAACATTAGTGTCTTAGTTTCTTTTTTTTCTCTTCCTATGATAAAAATACCCACCAAAATCAACGTGAAGGAGAAAGGGTTTGTTTTAGCTCACAGTTCCAGGGTGCAGTCCATCATCCATGGAAGTCAAAGCAGAGGGAGTTTGAGCTTGAAGCAGGTGGTCACATGACATCTGTAATCAGGAAGCAGAGATGAACCCTTGTGCTTAGCTCATTCTCACTTCTTGTACAGTCTAGGACTCAAACCCAGGGAATGGTGTTTTCTATTTTTAGTGTAGGTCTTCTTACATTAATTAACCTAATTTACTGCTTGTGGGGTATTTGTTTGTGTTGCTGCTCTGAGACCACCAATGGAGTCAGACCTTGATTCAGAGGGCAGAGTCTATATACTAAGTTGGCTGGAATGGACCATAGAGTTTTCTGGAGGACTCAGAGGAAGCTAGAAGGACACACAGGAGAATAAGGAGAGACCTAAGCAGATGCATGTCCTTTTTATTTGGGGAAGGTAGAGAAGAGAGCAGGTGTTCATTTCTCTGTGCTTCATGAATCTCTTAGTTTTTCCTCTAATACTTAACTCCTGAGTTTCAATTTTTAGTAAAACAAAAAAGAAGTTGCAATATCTGGTACCTAACATGTGACCTTAGATCATGCCAAATCGATGTGGAGCTTCAAATGCTCACAGTTAGGTGGCTTGGTCCCCTCCCATGCAGCATCCTAACCACGAGGTTTTCTCCTACTCTTTTCTCTACATTAGCTCTCCCTCCTTGCATGGCACATGATCAGCCATAGTGGCCCCTGGCCCAGGTGTGCCGTTAACATGGCTTAGGGCTCCATAACGTGCTTGTCCTCGCAGCTGGCACAATCAAGCATCATCATTACTCCCCTGCGACCACCAACACGGCTCTGCCTACGCTGTTGGCATCAGTCAATCTAGTGAGACATATGGAAATTCTTCAAGGGGAAATTAGATCTAAAAAAGAAAAGGAAAAAAATCTTTCCTGTGTTAAGAATCCAAAATATTACAATGTAGGAGTTAGGACCCTGTTTAGTGCTGCTGTGGATGGATTACATATGGAAAAAAAAATAGCCAGGCAGTGGTGGTACTTCAGAGTGTTGAAGATTAAATTTGGAGTGTCCAATATTCACTGGATTATTCCCCCGACTCTGTTCTATGTCTCTGTCTTTTTCTTAAGTGTCTTTACCTGCCATTTCTCAATCCCCCTCTCAGGTATGAACTGGGCAAGTTGGCTGGATTCAACTGAAGGCCCACAAAGACAGGCAGCAACAAATTGATGCTACAACATGGGGCTATTACAGATGGTTACAACAGCACAGGATTGAAGAACTAGGAAAGAGGACTGAGTAATTACTAAAATCATACAAGGCCCAAAAGAAGCCTTTACTGATTTTTTTTTAACAAGGATTGATTTCGGCTGTAAATAGAATGATATCAGATCCAGAAGTTAGACAAATATTAATTGAATTCTTGACTTTTGAAAAGGCTAATTCAGTACACAAAAAGTTGATTAGGCTTTAAAGGCAAGATCCAGCACCAATGGATGAATGGATTAGAAATATGGCTAATATTGACAGGGTCATTTGAAAAGGAATTGTTGGCAATATGTTCCTAAAAACAATATTTTTCTAGAAATAATACAAACAGAAGACCTCAGCCTTCTGGAATATGCGGAAAGGGTAGCAAAGGCTGGCACTGGACTAATGAATGCAGATCAACAAGAGACAGACAAGGTTGGCATTGGGAAGTGCCCTGAGGGTCCTCCCACAGGCCCCAATTTCAAATCCGGCTTAATCATTCTTTGTCAGCATCAGAGAAATTCATCCACAGAGCAATTAGAAGACTTAATACCTGTTGTTAAAAACCATACTGCTCTGGAAGTGGCCAAAGACATAACAATTTCTATAGTTACAACAAAAAGTTCAGGAGAGACTAGAAAACAAGTATTTTGGCAAACTGCTATAAATGATCAGAGGACCGAAGGCAAAATTACAAGTAAATGGCAAGGAAATTGAGGGTTTGGTAGACATAGGTGTTGATTTAATGATACTTTCACCAATATTTGGCATCCAGATTGGTTTCTTCAGGAGGTAAATGTTCAGCTTTTAGGGACTGGAATTTTATCTCAGGTAAAACAAAGTACAAGATATGTCGAGTGCATGGGTCCAGGAAGACAGATAGGAAAATTAAAACCATATGTGGTTAACAGAACAATGAATTTATGGGGACATGATTTGTTGCAGCAATGGAAAACACAGATTAACATTCCTCCAATCTCAGAAACAAAATAAAGAATGCTTCTGAAAGAAATATTAAAAGGATTATCAAGAACAGTCACAGGCTGTTGGGGACTAAATAGTTATAGTTTTCCTTAGTTATGATACAAAATAAATTAGGTACAAAATTCTGTACTCACCAAGAGAGGATAATTAATGGAATATTTTCTCTGAATATGCCAAGTACAAATGGACTGGACATTGTGAATGTAATTCTCACTTGATAATTGTTCTTATTTTACATAGTTTCATTTTGTTAAAGTTAATACCTTTCCTTTCTATTTGGATATTACCTGAGAATTATTCATATTATATATAGTTTTACTATGTTAGAGTTAAAACCCTTCTTTTTTATTTGAGCAAAAAGGGGGAAATGTTGAGGAAGATTTGTGTTGCTACTCTGAGACTGCCAATGGAGTTGGATCTTGGTTCAGTGTGGTGGAGTGGACTATAGAGTTTTCTGGAAGACTCAGAGGAAGCTAGAGGGACACACAGGAGGAATAAGGAAGGGCCTAAAGAGATGGGCAGGGTTTTTTTTTTTTCATTGGGGAAGAGAGCGGGTGATTGTTTCTCCTTTGCTTCATGGATCTCTCAGGTTTATTCTCCGATAGCTAACTCCTGAGTTCTATTATTTAATAAAACAATAAAAGAAGTTGCAATAATTTACATGATCTTTTCAGACCTGAGCAGAGGTTAAAAAATTTATTTTAGATCTTGTCAAGTTGACAATTAAAAGTAAACATTACAATTTGGAATGTTTGAAAACAAACTTTTATTTTGTGGCATAGATAGTGCTCTGGAATCTTTTTGAAAACATATCAGAGTAGGTTATCATTGTCTTCTCAAACCTTGCTCTCCTAGTCTATAAATGGAAATAACACCTAAACTTCATAACATGACTGAGGAAAATATCGGGTTATATAGAAGTATCTAATACAGTAACCGACAGATAGCATTTTCCTAATAAAGACTGGTTTCATTCTAATTTCTTTAGGTAAAATTATAATCTCTACTTTTATGGAGTTTGTAGGATGTATATCAGCTAGCTAGGCCTCCCATAACAAAAGTGCCATGATCTGCCATAGCACAAGCAATGAAAATTTATACACAACTCGAGAGGCTGGAAGTCTAAGATCATGTAGTTTATAGATAGTTGATTTCTCCCTTACATTCCCATGGTGACATTAAAAAAATATTTATGGGTATGAATGTTTTCCCTGCATGTGTGTCCATATACCACATGTGTGCCTAGTGTCCCTGAGGACCAGCAGAGGGTGTCAAACCCCCTGCAACTGGAGTTACAGACAGTGGTGAGCTACCATGTAGGGGTCTGGGAATCAAACCTGGGTCTTCTGGAAGAGCAGCAGTGCCTTCTGACTGCTAAACCATCCATTCATCTCCAAGGAGACATTTTTGATTGCTATATCTTGTGGTAGGAGGATGCTATTACCTATGTGGTAGAGGCAAATGTCAGAGATACTGCTATACATAGTACAGTGCTCAGGATAGCCCCCACAACACCTATCCCAAAATGTCAAGAGCCAACATTGAGGAACTGTGTTTTACTCTAGACAACTTCCTCATAAAATGACTTGGCCATAACTTTGGGCCACCTATAAGAAAGGCTAGTACGTAATGCTCTCCTCTTGTTACACTGATGCTCACACATGCGCAGGCACACACACACACACACACACAATTATTACCTATAAGTAACAAAGAAAGAGGAGTGGCTATTGAATAGCAATAAAGGAAGCTTCAGTTGTGTCTTAGATTAATGCAGGCAGGCTTGCCCATGAAAGAGACCAAGTCTGGTCAGGTTGTTGGTGGTGCAGAGGCAGAGGCAGGCAGATCTCTGTGAGTTTGAGGCCCGCCTAGTCTACAGAGTGAGTTCCAGGACAGGCTCCAAAACAATACAGAGAAACCCTGTCTCGAAAAACAAAAACAAAGACAAAAACAACAACAACAAAAAAAACCAACCAACCAAACAAACAAACAAGAAAGAAAGAAAGAAAGAAAGAAAGAAAGAAAGAGACCAAGTCTGGAAGGTGTGTACGAGATTGCAAGATAGCAATGCCAGGACCACAGAGAAAGAAACTAGAGCCACTGTTTCTCAGAAACTGATCAGAATCAGCAGAGATATAGCCTGGTGGTGAACTCGTGACTACTTGCTGTCTGTGACTCAGATGTCTTATTTCCATCCAAACTGGGCCTCCAACATTGAAACAAATTTTGAAAATGGAATAGGAGTCTCGGTGAGCTTTGAGTTGAGCTCCACTACTTGCTTACACTTACCTCACAAAACAACGGGTTGTTTAAGCCAGGCAAGCTCCTCTTTTTGGATGAACTTTCTGTTTTTTTTTTTTCCTATATGGCTTGTCCTTTTGTTTTTCTTGGGTTACTGAGATTGTCTCCCCAGGGTTTCCATTACTTATGCGCTCTTAGAATCTGCTATGCAATTTGTGAGTTCTTGTTTAAAAATTACTAAGGATTTCAACAGGGCTGGGATGAAGGTGGTCGTGTGCTTGTTGCATGAGTGTGAGGATCTGAGTTAGGATCCTCAGCACCCACATAAAAACTATCAAAAAGTAGGGTGTTCCAGATGTGCCCATAGTGCTAGGGCTGGGGAAGCAGAGAAGGGGATCCCCAAGGTTTACTGGCCAGCTAGTCTAGCTGAATTCATGAGTGGTAGGTTCGGTGAGAATCCCTGTCTTAAGAAAGATGGTGAACTAAGACACTGGACATTGACCACACAGGTACAGGAACATCTGTATGTACCCATATACACATGTACAGTACACACACACACACACACACACACACACACACACACACACACACACACACAGAGAGAGAGAGAGAGAGAGAGAGAGAGAGAGAGAGACAGAGAGAGAGAGAGAGAGACAGAGAGAGAGAGAGAGAGAGCGCAGGCCATGATGGCTCGGACTTTATAGGGAGGGTATGGAGCATGCTCACAGGGACATGCAAGAATGGTGACTGTAGAAATTTGTAGTGTTGGTATTTAGTAATGACCTGTCACGTTGGCCTTTAGTGATGATGACTGAAGGCAGGATGGGGATGGAGAGCATCTGTTTCTGGAATGTGGGTGGTTCTAACACACTGACTGGAGACACAAGTGACAAGAGAATCATCTCAAGGCACTGGTGGTAATGTTTCTGACGACAAGGGATAATAACGGGCAGAATGCCTACAGGGAAACGAGGCCACAACAGGATGACTGTGTGAATGACATTGTACTTCTTCCTATTAGTATGGAGGTGAGCATGCAATAGAGAGTGCTCTCTGTGCTCCATGAAGCTTACGTGGTTGAAATAATGGTTGAGAGGAACAATGCCTTCTGTTTGGACGGAATGGCTGCACCCATGAACTCATAGAACCACAGTTTCTTGCAAATGGCCTGCACAAGATTAAGCTAGCCAAAATTCCAGCACAGAACATGGAGAGGTATGTGGGCCCCACCCCTAGCTTAGATACTAGCAAAAGGCAGGGGAGGAGAATCAGTCTTCTTTAAGGGGGTGGCCCCTGGTAGGTCTACCATGCTCCAATGGATGGCCCCATGCCTGGTATATGGGACATTAAGTTGGTTTGGGAGTAGGGGTAAATCTGAGGGGCATTAGGAGTGTGTGTGTGTGCGTGCGTGCGTGCGCGCGCGCGCGTGTGTGTGTGTGTGTGTGTGTGTGTGAAATATACTGCATGCATGCATGTGCAGGGAGAGATTTTACGTACCGGTAGCACGTATCACCTCTATATCAGCGTGGTCAGTGCTACTGGTATGTAAAAATCTCTCCCTACATGCATGAAATTCTCAAAAATTAATGAAAATATCACACTAAAAGAAGAAGGTTGCGAAGGCACTAGTTCATCAAAATGTACCTTTTAGGTCCTGTCTCAGAACACTGCAGAGAAAGTGGAAAAATAAACTATGAAAGAGGAAGATCTTAACAAAAAGGATTCAAAGAGGAGGAAGGAAAAGGAACTCTCATCCTGAGAGTCAGGGAGAACCCAGTTCCCAGGGAGACAGAGTAGCAGAGCCCCAGTTGGGTGTGTAGCTGGCAGACAACACTGAGTGAAGGGGTTCCTTGTGTGAAGATTTTTTTGGAGAGGTGTTTTGACACAGAGTTTCTCAGTGTAGCCCTGCTGTCCTGGAACTCACTCTGTAGACCAGGCTGGCCTCAAATTCGTAAGATCTACTTGCCTCTGCCTACTGAGTGCTGGGGTACCCACCACCACCATCACCTAGTAAATACGGGACTTTTAGTTCTATTAAGGAGTTTATGCACTAATTGTGGGTACTTACAAAGCTAAGCAAATGTGAACTAAGGCAATGGAGAAAAGAATTCATAAAAGATATATGATTATAACACACCAAATGACTTAGCTGCAAATCACATTTTTTATAGCTCATAATACAACATTAAATATTAACAAGGACTTTTGCAACGACTTTATTGAGAGTATAGTGAGGGATACAATGATAAAGGCATGATCTGAGGATTAATACAGATTAATACAGCCAAATCCTTGTTTTTCTAAAGTTCAAAGTTAAAATCTTGAGAAACTGCTTAGAAAACCTGTGAGCATATGACCTAGGAATATGACAAGAAGCAAGAGGAGAAACAAATGGGGGATTTGAAAACGACTGTGGGAATGGTGTCTGGGCTGAGGGAGGGGTAGGCCGGGGAGGCTTCTTGTTTTAAACCTCATGGTATGACTCAGCTCTTCAAACTGCATAATGAAGTCTTTGACAGTCAAAATGAACTAAATATAAAGCGGTATGGTAATGAGGTGGTGGCATCATAAACCGCTTCTGTAATCAGTTGGCCTCGTGGTATGGTGTGCGCAGGGAATGCCTTAGAGGCTGCAGGCGTCATCAGATGGAATCCGGTATGGTCTCTGAAGTAGTCACAAGCTTATCATGATCTCTCTGACGGAACAGAAGGTCTGGGAACCAAGAGTCTCCCACTGTCCATTTGAGTGTGAACAAATACTCAAATACTGCACACATATTGGGTTATTTTTCTCACTGGAAACACACACACACACACACACACACACACACACACACACAGAGGCAATGGCTGAAGTGGGGGGAAAGGTAAAAAAGTTGTGTGTACACAAGGAGACCAAAGGACAAACTTAAGTATCCATTACTCAGGTGCTGTATATCCTTTTACATTCTATTCATGTAGTGTGTGTGTGTGTGTGTGTGTGTGTGTGTGTGTGATCACACTCGCACATTCGTGTGCTCCGTAGTCTGCATTTCTCTTTCCACTATGTGGGTCCCAGGCATTGGACTTAGGTTGCTAGTTTTGGCAGCCAGCATCTTTCCACAGTGAGTCATCTTTCAGGCCCTATCTTGCTTGCTTTGAGGAAGCATCTCTTGCTAGCCTGGAGCTGCTGGTCAGAGAACCACAGGGATCCGCTTGTCTCCGTCTCTCCAATTCCGGTGCCAAAATCTTATGCCACCATGCTTATCTTTTTATATTATTATTTTAATATAGTATTTTAAATGATTGATAATTTCCTATGTGTTTTGATCATTTTTCCACGAATTCCTCTCCACAACTCCTACCAGATCTACCTCTACACTCCCATCCTACCACCTTCCTGCTTTTTGTTTCTTTTTTTTTTTCTGTTTTTTTTTTAAACAGTCCAGAGTCCAATTTATGTCGCCCATGTACTCATGGGTATGGGGTCATCTACAGATCCAGGGGCCACACCACTAAAGAAAACAGACTCCCTGACCCAAGAAGCCATCAGCTATTTCCATTACCCTTTTCATGTGGATTCTGAGGATCTAACACAAATCCTCGTGCTTGTCATGGAACCACTTAATCACATTTCTCTAAGGTTGCTCACATTCATTGTCCCTGGTTCTTTTCCTTCCATCCTCCTTGAAACTACTCCAATAAGCTTTCATTTCCTACTGCGCTGCAAAACCTGAATCTTTCTAAAATCTTTTCCAATCACAATTCAGTTTTCTTAAGTTATTATCATTGTCTTAAACCCTTACTTAATGCACTGGCAGCGCTTGGCACAGTTGAACTAGATTTTCTAAGATCTCTTTTCCTCTGGGCACCCAAAGAACACATTTTCCTACTTTTTTCCCCTAAATTCACTGCTGCTCTGTCTCCCTTGTGAATTTATTCTGATGTCTCTCATCTCAGTGCAGCAGTGTTCAGAGCACTGTCGCTGGCCAGGATTGCTTTTCTGCCTATGATTTCTCATTCCAGGTACTCACAGATCATCTTGCAGCCTGAAATACAATCAAGAAACTGGTGAAATCTAAATTTCTATCTTCAGTCTAGATTTTTCTGAGAACTTCAGGACTGCTATGAACTTTTATCTTTTACTTAGATGTGTCCCAAAGGAAATTTATTAGATCTATAACCAAACCATTGCTTTGCTCAGCAAAACAGCCCTTCTGGAGATTTTCTCAAATGAGTGTCTGGCTAGTCTGTCCTCCTAATGGTTCAGGCCAAATTTTGATATTTTTCTCATCTTTCTTCTTTCTTGAACCTCACATTCCATCCATAGTCAGTTAATAAGCTCTGTTGTATATACTACTTGATGGTAGGACCCTATTGCTGAAGACGTCAATCACAGACTTTGCACACAGTACTCAGGAAAGTCAAGCTGTAACCGATTTGGAAACCTCCTCCCAGCTGGATAGCTTTCATAGTGTTGCAAGTCACTATGCTGGTTATGAGGGTAACTGTTTTCTGATTCAATTGGAGCCCGGCTCTGTCAGTAGGAGTCCATGCTTGCTACTGTAAGCCTGGTTGAGAGTCTTGTACTGTCAGCCTGGCTAAAGTTGGGGAGGTCATGTGCCCTAGAGAGGACCTTATTACCAGTTTTTGCCTCATGGACATGTTAGACAGCCTTCTAATGTTCATGTTCACAGAAATAGTGTATCTCCTAGAGATTGTCAGAGGAGCTTCTCAGAGCTACAGGTGGAGGGTGACGCAGAGGCTCGTAACTGGTCAGGGTACCAAGAACAAGTGATGTTTCAATGATTGGCTCTAAACAGGACATTTACATCATCCTATCCCAGGCTCCAGGAGCATGGAAAGAGCACGGAAACAATGTAAGAGTCAGAGGACAAGGTGGTGCGCTGCAAAAAACAAAACAAAACAAAACAAAAAAAGGCTCCTGGACATGAAGACTATTGATGCCTATTGCTTTCAAGGACTCACTGTAGTTGTGCTGGAATACATTATTGACTGTTTACAGGTTGCAGCCTTCCATAGCCTGGCAGCTTTCTCTAAGCTCAGCATATGGAAACTCCCTTCTTCCCCAGAAAGGCTTCCTGTACCTCGCCTTATCTGGAGGATGACCCTGGGCCTGGAGAACTGACCTTATCTGAAAGCTGTCCCTAAACCAGATGCCTTTCTCTGAACCAGAAGCCTGGCTTACTTTGGCTTGAACCCTGACATAGATCCCTGCCAGGGGGCCCCCTTGCTGCACATACAGTAACTAAGACTTGTGCTGGGAGTCTTGCAACAGCAGCAAGCCACTTAATGCAGTTATGCAGGTTCTCCAGCCCTGTATATTCCTCGTACTCTGGAGTAAAATTGAGCCGATTCTCCGAAAGGCAGGGCTGTCTCCGTTTGCGCTCATGGGCTGTATACCACCCTTCCTGCTGCCCCTTCTGCCTCTTTCCCCTCTTGGACTGGTGGTCAACGGGACCCCCACAGCCGTGCCTCCCTGCACAAGATCTGCACGTGGTTGTGCCGGTCAGCATTTCAGCATGGTTGCGGGAGGAGTGCACGAGGCCCTGTCTATTCCTGAGGAAGTTAGGTAATGGTTGCTAGGGAGAAATGGGTGCCATTTTACTTAGCAGTGACCTTGTTGAAAACTAGCCCATGCTGTGGTAAATATCGCCCTGCCATGCTTATGTGAGCAGATATCATGAAATTGCGCGGATCACACATACATAAAAAGGCATAAAGGCATGGGGGGCTTTGTGTGAGGAAGGGCTTCAGCAGGAGAGGGAGGGGTATGAGAGAGGGTAACGGAAGTGGAAACGAGTAAAAAAATACATGTATGGAATGTTCAAAGAGTAAATAGAAAAAATATTTAAAAATTAATTTTTCTTTTCTTTTTTTTTGAGGCAGGGTTTCTCTGCAGCTTTGGAACCTGTCCTGGAACTCGAGTTGTAGACCAGACTGTCCTCGAACTCACAGAGATCCGTCTGCCTCTGCCTCCAGAGTGCTTGGATTAAAGGCGTGCGCCACCAGTACCTGACAGTTTTCATTTTTTTTTTCTCTGCTCAAACTCTTTGACTTCTCTTGTGGTTGTCACGTTTTCCTTTTTTTGTGTGTGCATGTGCATGTGTGTGCATGCATGAACACACGGGTGGAAGAATGGATGCTCCAGCATGCATGTGTGAGGCAAGGTCAACCCTGGGTAGTATTGTCAGGTGTCACAGACTTAAAAATTTTTCCAAAAAAAAAAAATAAAGATTTTTTTTTCTGAGACTAGGTGTCTCTCTGGCCTGGTGCTTACCAAGTAGGCTGGTGGTCTGAGCAGTGCGCCCCAGGGAACTTCCTGTGTTCACCTCCTTAGTCCTGGGATTATAAGCATGGGCTACCATGTCTGACTTTTTTTTTACATGGTTCCTGGGCATTGAGCTGAGTTTTGCATGCTGGTGTAGCTAGTATTTTGCTGACGGAGTCATCTCTCTAACTCTTCCTTATTTCTTTAAACAGATTTTCTTTATACAATCTTGAATTCATACATTTGAATTCATAAGATGCCCTGACACCTCATTTTGATGGAATGAACCTTTAGTGAGTATAAAATGATACTGTAAAATTTAATATCCCTTTTGGGCTATAAATCCTATTATATTAGATTATTATCATCAAACATGCTTTCTTTTTATTTCTTTTCTGTTGCTTTGTTGAGATAGTTTCAGCTATGCCGTGATAATATTCAGACCTTTAATTAATCTTTACACAGCAAAATTCTGTTTCTCATTCATGTGCATCCATGGAGGAATTTGGGCTAATAAACGCTTCTGTGGCAGAGAAGGGGAGAAGCTGAAGGATCACCTAGGCCCTAGGTGATTCCCAACCTTTCTAATACTGGCGTCAACCTTCCTAATGCTACAACACTTTAATACAGTTCCTCAAGTTGTGGTGACCCCCAACCATAAAATTATTTTGTTGCTACTTCATAACTGTAGTTTTGCTACTATTATGAGTTATAATGTAAATATCTGATATGCAACCCCAAAGGGGTCTTGACCCACGGATTGAGAAACACTGACCTGGGGATTATTTTTTTTTCAATGCTTCTGGTTAGAGACATCTATCTCTCTCCCTTTTTTATGAGAGCTAGTCTTCCCCGTACAGAGGAAGCAGGAAAATGAAACAGGATCTGGTGAACAGAATGCTTGCTCTTTGACTCACATTTCAGGTTGCATTGTCTGAGGTACAAAGAGAATGACGACACGTGTCCATTGAAAAACTGTATCCTTATTTTGGTCATAACAGATGGTTTATCATTTAAACCAACCTTATTTATGTAACACCCCAATCATCTCTCCTGTCTTCCTGCTTCCGAGTGAGGTTTGTTTAGTTTTTAACTTCTGCCCGTAGGCAACCCTGGTGCAGAACTCAGCAACTCTTTTTTTTTTTTTTTTGTTGCTGGAGGAAGTTTATTTTGCTGTTATTTGTAGTAATTGTCTATAGCTACTTTAATAGGTTTTATTTTTATGAAATTCCTTTAGTTTTGTTTCTTTATGACTTAAACCTTTCTCTAGAGCATATCAGAAGTCTGGAGTCTGAGCAAGCATCTCTGCAGTCACTCAGCAACTCTTCTAATTGAAAAAAAAATCTTGAGGGCTAGGTTGGACCATCCTCAGTTTGGAGATTGGGAGCCATGCACTAGACTGGTGAGGTGCCTCGTCTAGATCACAAAGCAGGCAAATGAGAGAACTAGGATGGTCTCTTGGGGATTCTGGATCCTGACTTGGTTTTAGATCCCATTCAGCATTCTAAAGGATGAAAACTTTTCTTCTCCATAATCTCAAGAGTCCTTTTTGCCCCATAGCTCTTTGCTGCCCTCTCTCTATTTCTTCCTGTAGTTGCAATCACGTGAAAAGTCACAGCTCACACTTTTTGCTCTGGCAGTTTTAAGATTCAAATTGAGTCCTTGCTTCTTGGTGTTTTACAGACTCACCCCCAACCCATTCCAGAGCACTGAGCAAATAGGAGGAACTAGAAAATATTCCTTTTGATTATTATGGAAGAGTGGCAGCTCGGATGAGAATGTTCTTCAATGCTCTTCAATGGATTTCTGTAATCCCATGGAGACTCAGAACAACCTGTAAGGAACGTACTGCCACATCTCTTTTACGGCTAAGAGACTTGAGGTGCAGACAGAATAGAGTGATATGCTCTCCTGATCCACATTTTGTCAAGACTTATTCCAGTCAAACACCATGCTAGATGCTGAGACAGAACTAAGAAGCTCTGCATCTAACAGTAAGATGTGTATCTGAGGTTTGAGCCCAGAATTATTCTATTTGTAATTATTTTTTCTTTAAAAATGTTTTATAATATTTTTAAAAATTTTGTGTGCATTTAAACATGTGTGTGTGTGTGATAGATAGATAGAGAGAGAGAGAGAGAGAGAGAGAGAGAGAGAGAGAGAGAGAGAGAGAGAGAGAGAGAGAGAGAGAGAGGAGGTTAGAGGACAACTTTCAGGAGTTGGTTTTCTGGGTAATAGGCCTGGGAGCAAGCCATCTGATCCCCCCCTTTGTTAATAAAACTACGATACACAGTGCCTGCCTTCTTTCAGACATTGCAGTCACTACCCTGCTTAAGAGGTTTTTCTTGGTTCTGCCTTTCTCCCTCCCATTGCAGACATAAAACAACAATCAAAGTCTTGGTTTCTGGAAGTCTCTACAGTTTCACCAACGTAACTGGGTGCTTTGGCTTGTTTCCTGTGAGACTACACTTCTCATCTTCCCTTGTGGACTGCAGAAACCATTTCCTGTCAGGGTCCCTGCGAGCCTCATGGCAGGCAAGGGAACTAACTATCTGAAACCCGGGTCAGCACGGTTTAGCAGGCGAGTCTGACTTCGTTGTTTATTTTTCTCACACATTTAAACACAGCAAAACTTGGTCAAAAGTCTCCACGTGACAGCCATCACAATGAAGCTTCAAGGGTGGTCACATCGAAATTCCCTGCAGAGCACATTTCTTTAGCAGCACCTGCGACCTTTACAAAAAGAGTGAACTCTATTGCTGGGTGTAACGCATACCTTTAATCCCAGCACTCAGGACAGGTGGATCTCTGAGTTTGAGACCAGCCTGGTCCACAGAGTGAGTTCCAGGAAGTCAGGGCTACACTAAGTAACCCTATCATGAAAAACCAAAAAAGAAAGAAAGAAAAAAGAAAAAAAAAAGGGGGGGCTCTAATGATTGATAAACAGTGCTCAGGATCAAGGAAGGGAGATTTTGTTTTGTTTTGTTTTTCAAAACAGGGGCTCTCTACAGCTTTGAAGCCTGCCTTGGCTCTGTAGACCAGGCTGGCCTTGAACTCACAGAGATCCACTTGCCTCTGCTGGGATTAAAGGTGTGGGCCATGCCACCACCACCCAGTCTGCTGGAGGAAGACTTTGTAATGATCTTAGGGGTTCTATCGACAGAGGAGGCAAACACATGGGACCTCTTAAGGATAGACTCTAGTCATTGAGAGACAAAACTCAGGATTTGGGGGGATTCAGGTGAAGGCTGACTCCACAGAATGCAAAAGATCACCAGGTTGTTAGACAATATCTACTCCAGCCTTATGAGCAACCAGGTGTCAGTCCTTTTCTTCCGTTAAAGAAAAAAAAATCCCAACTCTGGGATTTTCTAAGGCTTTCTGTGAGCTGAGCCTTCTATGGTTTCCTCCCCTATAAGGTGTTGCATCTCATCTGTAGGCATCTTGGCCATCAGCACAGCACATGCAGGTGACAAAAACGCCCCTCCCCAATGAATAAAGATGGTTCCACCTAAGGTCAGATCCATCCCCCCCCCATTTTCTTTCTTCCGTCTCTCCATAGCTGCCTTAAATAATCTAACATAATGATGCTGAAACCTGGCATGGGAAGTCTGAGCCCACTAGACTCAAGTCCATCCATGGACAGACCTTCCGGCCTCTCACATAGCTCTCTCGTTTCTCTCGGCAACCCTTTATTCTCACTCTGTTTCCTCCCTTTCTCTCTAACCTTACCGTCCCACCCTGACACAGTCGGATCTTCTGGGCAGGAGACCGTGCTGTACCAGAATATGTATGCAACATAGCAAAACTCTGGGACAAGGTAACTGTTGACCTACTCAGAGGCACTCTGGTTAGGCCTGGGGCTCACTGGAGCTTTATTCTATTTAAGATCTGCTGCATTGAAGGTTCCAGGGGTTTTCCACTGGTGGTGAGAAAATTTGTCTGAGAATTCAAATTCTGGGACTTCTCTACCTACTGCTTGATTAGTGAAAGCCTTGAGAACCTTCCTTTGGTCCCGTGGTTTCTTAGTCCTGGAACTGTAGAAGTTGGGGCACCCCCTTCCTTTGCAGGTGCATTTGGTCGATTTGAAATTGAGAGGATGCTCTAAGTGGCTGGATATTGACTCCTGTTTTTACCTTGATGCTGGACCCTGCTATGGATTCCATATTCTCCATCCCAAGGTACTTACTCTCAGCCTGGCTACAGGCTAATCTAAAGCTCCATTTGGTTAGACCTCATACCTAGTTCATTTCTTCAACTCTCAGTCCAAACCTGGCCTCAGTATACATTGAACAAATGGCCACTGCTGGCCTGGGGTCTTTTCCATTTCTAATACTTACACAGACTGAAATAATTCCACAAGACAGAATGCTATCATGGTTCGAGGCCCCTCCCCCATATAACACAGTTCTCTTTAATCTTTCTCAAGGCCCTGGTTTACAACCACACTCAAGGCCAGAACGTCCTTCACCTTGGCTGATGACCTAGACTCACCTTGTAGTAAATAACAATCTCTGGCTTGTGGCCATCTTGGATGATGATCTAGCAACTATGTGGCTTGCTGCCATCTTGGCTGTTAAAGATAACTGTTAAAGATAACTAAGATATACAAGTTAATGATCAGTCATGCTAACTACAAAAGCAATTTGTATGGCAGCAGCAAGCATGGAGGGACACATTAAAGCAAGACATTCCAGGAAATTGTTGACAACTAAGCTTACTTGATCAACAAATAACCTATAGTCGGTCTATTCTGTAAAATAAACTGTGACTTTCAATTCACCATCTCAATTGATTTCTGCTAATGTCTTTGTTGTAATGTTAGTAGTTTTAGTAAACATATGGGCCATTTTTGTAGTTCAGTAATCATTCCTGGGACTGGTAATAAAAAGCATAAAAAAAATCTTCAGCATGGCAAAACAACATCATTCTGTTTCCTGTTACAGGTGTGCCTTTATCCCTGCCCTACTTCCGACAAAGTGGATTCTGCATTAACATGCCAAAGATTAACATGTAATGTGGTCAAGATTAAAGCAGAGCATCATTTTAGCATCGGTAGTACTGTGACCTTGTTGCCTCCTCAGGTGATTGGTCTATTTGTTCTTCCTTGGGACAACCCTTCTGATGGGGCTGTAATCTCTCTTCACTCTATTTGACCAGTGGTCTCCAGGATGCTGTCCTGGTCAGATGTATCAGGGTGGGAACCATCTGGGATCTTGCTTATTTTCTGGAAAGACACAGCCCAACCTTGAGAAGAACATCTGGCACTTTCCATTGATTAATTTGTAGACTTCTCCATTTAACATATGCTTTAGGCTGTGACTCCTTTAGGACAAAATGCTTTTGGGGAACAGAAAAAGCATTATCCTTTAAAGTAAAAAGTTTAAAGTTAACGAAACTAAATGTAGCATATAGTATGTGAGATTTAAGTAGGTGTATATACCCCCTTTTATTTAAAAAAGCTATTTAAATATTTGATGGTGTTGTGACATAATAGTGTGACCATGTAGGTTGTAAGAGATTCTAGTAACATTATTAATATTCCATAAATTGTAAAATTCTTTAAAGTGTTTGCCAGTATAAGCAGGACTGTTACCTGATCTAGTTGTACGGAGTCCTAGAAAGAAGGTATATAATAAAGGATTAATGGCATCTGAGGTTGATTCACCCCTGTGAAAAGAAGCAACAAAATACCAGAAAAGGTATCAATTGTTACATGAACATATTCTGTACGTACAAATTCTGAGATGTAAGTGATACCTGTTTGCTAAATGGCAATAAACTTTAACCTTGGAGGAGTAATTAATGGGGTCCACCAGCAGATGGCAGTGGTGTGAAAGAAGAGCAAGCTGAAGACGTTTTTTTAGAGATTTTTTTTTTTTCTGCAGCCTGAAAAAGAAAGTTTTTTGGGAGTGAGGAGGAGGCCAGCTCATTGGCTTGAACATTGGGAGACATTAACGAACCTGGCATATTAGAATGAGCATGAATAGGAGTTATGAAGAAAGGTTGGGGTCGCTGTCGTACAGAAGTCAGAAGGGAGACAAGGCTGTGAAATTGCAGTAGTAGTCGGGTGGGTTTAGGTCTTTTAGTTTTTAAAAGAGAAAAGTTTGAACACAATGTGCACAGGCAGTTAAAATATTCAATGGCCGAGAGACATCTAGTAAGAGCTGGTTGATTAGGGCGTGTTCAGACTTCTGAGTGTACAACCAGGAGTGGGTACAATCTTTTGTTATGGATGATGTAGAATTTGCATAAAAACATATGCTCCTAGGCCTTTTGCAGAGCCATCTGTAAAAGCACTACTAAGCAACATCTATGGGATTTTTAGATGTGTAATTTCATGTAATGTGCACTGGGTATGGACAATAAAATCTTAGAAAGTAATCTCAGGGATGATGATTATGTATAGATCCTGAGTAACATGATAATACTACCTACCTATTATAACAAACCTGAATTTCACTTAGTGGCACAATAATCTCTATAGGTTCTTTACCAGGAGGTTGTTTCACATGTGTCCTTCCCATCCTATCCAGTCTATACTTTCTAGTAAATAAGGTGTTACAGGCCGTTGTGGAGAATTAAGACATCCATAAATTTCTATACTATTGACATATGATCCCAGTGGGTGATGAGGAGGGAGGAAGGCTAAGAATCAATAAGGAAGAAGGGATCAGTTCTATGAGCCACCACTTTGGCAGCAGCATTGCTTAATAAACTAATAACTCGCTCTACTTCAGGTGTTATGATGGTAACTGACTTCTTTTACATTGCTTCCAAGCACGTGTTCCATTTGCAGCTGCCTGATGGAACAAATGGCTAGTTGCAGCTACCCTTCTACAGAACTCGGGTACATGGTCCAACCAGTTGTCCAATTGCATTTCACCTGATGCTAACGTTATGTTTAACTTTATATTAATTCATGTTAATCTTTTGTTTTGTTTTCAAGACAACGTTTCTCTGTATTGCTTTGGAGTCTGTCCTGGAACTTGCTCTCTAGACCAGGCTGGGTTCGAATTCACAGAGATCCACCTGCCTCAGCCTCCCGAGTGCTGGGATTAAAGACAGGCGCCACCATCACCCAGCTGTTAATCTTTTTTTTTTTTTTTTGGTTTTTCGAGACAGGGTTTCTCTGTAGCTTTGGAGGCTGTCCTGGAACTCACTTTGTAGACCAGGCTGGCCTCGAACTCACAGAGATCCGCCTGCCTCTGCCTCCCGAGTGCTGGGATTAAAGGCGTGTGCCACCAACGCCTGGCTCCAGCTGTTAATCTTAATATAAAAGGTTTCCTCGTGTAACTTTGTCTCTTAATGTTCCCCACAAAGTCGTACAGTTATTACCCCCTGACATGTTCTGTATCTCTGCTGACTGTTAAGTGCTATTATGGTCCCCTGGATGGACCCTCTTCTTAGACATTCTAACTGCTGATCCCCTCTTTTCACCTTTCTGTCAGCCTAGAAGTGGTTATTGGGATGCCCCCAAACACTAAAAGTAATTTGGGTGACCTCTTAAAGCAGACTACTGGACCACGGACCATCAACTCGTCTCTCTTCCCACCACTCTGAACATTGTTGTTGGGACTCAGAACTACAGTACCTGGATGGAAGCCTCCTTTCCATCAATTAACCTCTGTCTCACTAGCTCAGGTCAGCTGAACATCCTTCAGGACCAGTTAGACTCCTTGGCTACTGCAGAACTCTGCAGCTGAAAAGGACCAGATCTGACTGCTTTGATGGGATTTGTGATCTCCTCAGTGAACATGCTGTTTCCAGGCCAACACATCCTAACTGGTTTGAGATGGGGCTAGAGACAGGGACCAGAAAAAAAATTCAACCACAAGCCTTCAGTGTGTGGTGTGGCTTCTGGTTCCCTCCCCTCTGACTCTCCCTGGATCACTCTGACTGGATCACTCTGGCTCTCCTTGGATCACTCTGGCTCTCTCTGGCTCTCTTCTGGATCACTCTGACTCTCTCTAAATCACTCTGGCTCTTCCCTGGTTCACTCTCGCTCTCCCCAGATCACTCTGGCTCTCCCTAGATCACTCTGGCTCTCCCTGGATCACTCTTTCCTCTTTATTATCTTCATACTTATGTTTTACCCCACATTTACAGTGTTTTACTCACTGAACTTGACCCTCTACCTAAACAAAATGTCCCATATAAGCTTTCCCAAAGCTCTCACCCTACAACAGCTCTATTTATTCCTTATACGTCTCCAGATAGACCCTTTAGATGCTGTGGAGAAACTCTGGCTAAAAGGGACCTTCATCCCTTTCACCCCAGGCCAGATACAATTCTTTACATTAGTCCTTTGTTTTCTCCTGTTGGGTTCCTTTGGTGCTCTGTGGCTCCCTACTTCTGCTAGCTTGTTTTTGTGCAACAGTCCTGGCAATGGGATCAGTCACTGTCACCCTGAATCAGCTCTACGCCCACTCTCTCTCACTAGCCCATTCTGTCTCTTTCACCTCTGCTTCTCCTTACTCCATAACCTTCCTGGAAAACCTCTCAGTTTTATTCTAAACAAAATCATCTGTTTACAACTAACAACAACAACAACAACAGTAATAATAATGATAATAATATTTTTTCAAGTCTCTTCAGTAATGCAGGATGACAAATACACAATCTGTTGCATCTGATCAAGTTAAGATTTTCCCTTGCTATGTGACCAGAAGATCCCCCTCTTCAATGGACCTGTAACCACCCCCTCCAACAAAGACCCTCCTCAGCAGAAAATAGTTATAACACCCTCACCCTGCATTTTTTTTTATATCCTCTCAGAGTTAGGAATGATAGTTTCCTGCTCAAAGACTACACTTCCCAGCTTCCCTTGTGGACTACGGAAGTCATTTCCGCCCCTATAAGGGGCCCGCATCCCATCTTCTTCTGTAGGCATTTTGGCCATCTGCACATGTGAGTGATAAAGTGCTTCCTCGCTGTGAATAAACATGGTCCCACCTAAGGTCAGACCAAGCCTCTCTTTCTTTCCTTCTTCTGCCTCTCTACAGCTGTCTTAAATAATCTAACATTATCTAACAGCTTGCATGTGCTTTGAGAGTTGAGTTTTGAGCATGTTTTCAAGGGTCTGAGCATGCGTTTAGTTCTTGTATACGAGGGGATGAAGTAAAGGAACTGCTGACATGATTGCTCCATGATAAGGTTAAGCTTTTTACTGGAGATAGGAGAGCGAGAACAGCCAGGGGCATCTGGAGGAGTCCAGAGCAGAGAAAAAAAGATGCAGGCAGACTGGGGAAGTAGGAGAGCAGGAGAGAAGATAGTGAGAGACAGAGAATAGAGCTCGGTTAGAGCACAGGAACAGGGGATAGTCAGCGGATAACAGGAATGAGTATAGTCAGAAGACGAGAATGGGTAGCTGGGAAGGGAGGCCAGGAAGGAGACTGGTGTGGGGACTTTGAAATGTATAACAAGTATTTATGAGTAGGGATTGAGGGAGCCCGGAGGCTGACATGGCTTTGATATGCAGCCACATCTAGCTCAATGGAACCGTATGTCACTTCTGACAGAGGTAAGGGAAATGACAACTTTTGGCAGATGGGAACTAGTTTCAAAAATTCCTCAAGGAATGCTGGCTTCTATCTAACCTCCAGAAATCCTCCTGTAGTCCAGCTTGAGCTCGTTTCTGTATACTTGGACAGCTGAGGGAACTAATAGTCTAGCCTTTCGTTGGTGATAAGGGGTGATGTAATGTAGCTGCTTCTTAGCTGGACTGGGGAGGGTTGTCGTGGCAGTCCAGGAAGGCCGGAATTTGAGTCAAAGGCCAGGATGGCGTGGGGGGTGGAGGTTGTGGTGGTGGATGGTGGCAGGATCTGGTTAGCTGATCGAGCCTGGAGAGAGAGATACAGGGATCAATCACATTGACTTAACAATGGCAAGGGATCCCTGAGTACATTTGACCTGTCATAGGTGGAGCCAAGTCGCAAGCCCCTGAAGTTTACATGAATTATCTGAAGCTTACAAAAAGAGATAAAAGTTTTAGATATTAGCATGACCACTGTCTGTGATCTGGCTGAAATAGCCATTGCAGGGAAAGCTGTTAACAGATGTCCAGACACAGTAGGAGCACACACACCCACCTTTGAACCATAGCAAAACAAACTTGAACATGTATTTGTCTGTAATAAGACAGACATTTCTTGGTGGGGAAGAAAACAAAGGGGCGAATGCTTAGCACTTTTACGTCTATATTTAGGAAACAGTCAAAGGAAATTTGAAATTTTGAGCCTGTGACAATAATAATTAAAAAAATATTTAATACCCAGTGTCTTACCGAGGCTAGATTAACATATCAGAGCTCCATTGAGTGAACTTTGAAGTCTTAACATTGTGTGCTGTCTCTTAAGTCTCATTTTCACATACTTTAAGTCATTTTCACATACTTTAAGTCATTTTCACATACTCTAAATCCCTTCTTCAGACCTTTACAGCTTGCAAAAACTTTAAACCTTTCCTTTTTCTTTCTTGTTTTTTTAAGGCCGTGTTTCTCTGTGTTGCTCTGGCTGTCTTGGAACTCCCTCTGTAGACCTAAACTTTTTCTTTTTGTCTGGAAATATCTCATCATTTACCATGAGGCATAGATGCTTGATTGCCAGGGAGAAATCATTGACAAGCAAGTTCTTTTGAAAAAAGGAATAGTAAAAAGCAAATTTTTAATAATTGCAACAGGATAGCTTGAGTTTGCTTTTACACCGAAGTCTGTGTTGTGAGCTTACCTTTTTCAGCATGAAGCCCTTCAGAAAGGTAACCCTGCTTGTGACTTGCCTTTCTTAGCTGGGTGCCTGGACTCTGGTAAATGCAAGGTCTAATTTTAAGTAGCAAAGAGCTGTGTGGGGAGGAGCTGGCTGAGGTCAGCTTGCTGCTCCTAAACTGATAAAGCTAGGGTTCTGCCTTCATACAGAGATCTGACAGGGATAATTTGGGCAGTAAGTGTAAGTCAAGTGGCCTCTGTATCAGTTAAGAATGACAGAAATTTACCTTCTACCTGGACAGCCAGTATGGTGATGTCATGCCTTTGTTGGGGTCAGAGGTTGTCAGTGTTTGGCAGCCACACAGGGCAGCATTAAGTCTTTAGCTGCCACACAGGACAACAGCAGCCTTCAGCCACCAGACACAGGAGGTCTGAGAGGTTTTCCCGTGGAGGAGGGACTTGGAAAAACTACCTTGGCGAGGGCACTTAACACAACAGCTTCCATATTTTAGGCGGGGCCTTGGTGGTGGTGGTGGTGGTGGTGGTGTGTGTGTGTGTGTGTGTGTGTGTGTGTGTGTGTGTGTGTGTGTGTAGGTGTGGCTGTGGGGCAATTCTTTACCACACTTGAAGCAAGATCTAGAGGGAGTCAGTTGCTGCCCATCTTCCCTCCCGTTACCAGAAACTGACTGGTATTTTTCTGCCAGGGTGAGCGATGAGCAGTTACTGGTAGACGGAGATTGGGAGAGGAACCATGGCTAAGTAATAAAGGTGGCCAGATTTTCCTCAGCCTCCTAATTTGAGACAAAGGCCTCAAGCTGAGAAATCCTGCTGATGAACTGGCTCAGCAAGTTAAAGGCCTGGTGAGGAGGACATGTCATACATATTTTTGGACCAATCAACCATCCTATCTGTCTTCAAACTGACCACCCCTGAGTGGGGGAGGAAGGCTCTTCAGAGCCTTTAAAACCCCAGTCCTACAGGAGAGACTGGGCTTTTCGGCTTCCCAGCGGTGCTTGGGAGTTCTCAGCTGTTGTCTGTTGCACTTCAGATTTTTTTTTCTGCCTCTTATTTCTTTAACTGACAGGAAAACTGAACCCAATCAAGACCCCTAGGTCGTATTATTTCTAGACTGTGTCGCTTCGGAGGCTTGCCTCCGGATTTCTTCTGATCCCGGGATCTGTCTGAGGACTGTGGATTCAACAAGGTAAGAAATCCAGGAGGGGGATGTGCGCTGGGCAGTCCAGTTGGCCGGACCACAAGGCGTCCAGGGGCTTTTCTCAGCTTCTGCCGTGAGGTCAGTAACGCCTCTGAGAGATGCTCATTTAGGAGCCGCACAGAAGCAGGGACCAGACCTCTGCATTGGCGTTCCTGGCTTCCAGAAAGGGCATTCTCAGAAGAGCCGGTTTAGGGGACCTGCCTAGCCTCACTGGTTACCATCCCTTGTTCTCATCACAATCTCAGCTAGAGAAGACAGGCCAGGTGCAACGGTACAACTCTAATCCTAGCCTTTGAGAGACAGAGATAGGACGATCACTGCAAGGTGCCAGCAGCCGAGCCAGCCGTGTGAAGTGATACTGTGGCTCAGACAGTCCCTCTCCCGGCACTGGTTTCTAGTTTTCCTTTATTTATAGAATATGCCAGAATATTTCAGTACTTACAAGTTCTTTCATCTCGAGCAGTTCATACTGAGTAATCTTACCTTCATTTAAGTTTTTAATCTGCTTAACAATCTCGGTTTGTCCACGCTGTTTGTCATGACATTAGAATTCTCTCTTTTTTCTGCTTGTTATTGTTATCCCATTTCCATGAGGTTATTTCTATCTTTTCTTTTTTGGGGGTGGGTGGGTTGAGACAGATTTTCTTGGCATAGCCTTGGCTGTCCTTAAACTTACTCTGTAGACCAGGCTGGACCCAAACGCAGAGATCTGCCTGCCTCTGCCTCTTGAGTACTGGGACTAAAGGTGTGCACTACCACTGCCTGGGTCATTTTTACGTTTTATGCTGTGAATAAGAAGTTAGAGCTACACAGTCTAAATATTTTAGCATCTTTATTTCAAGAGGAACCTTCTTTGTTTTATAAAACCATTTGTGTCAACTATTTTTGTACCTAAAAGAAAAAAATATATTTTAATCAGTGAAATGGTCACAATTTCAAATATGAATATACTATGTCATCAGGGAATTTTATATTGAGCAATTCTCCAGAAAATTACGCTTTCCTGTAACCCGAACCAAATCCAAAGGAAGTTTTACTGTTGGATTGGTCAGTCTTTCAGTAAATAGATGAGTCAGAGTCAGGAACTACCTTGGGAGGGGTGTGTGTGTGTGTGTTTTCATTTCTGTCTTGTTTTAAATCACTCCATGTTCTCATATTCATTCTTCAGGTTCAAAATGGCTTGTTTCATTGCTCCCATATTTGATTTTTGATCTGGGGAATCTTTAAAAGTATGGTCAACTTACGCCTCTCCTTCCGCCTTTGCATAAGTCCAGTGATTAAACTAGATTGCAATGTTTGTACGACAAGTGCCTTTTACCCACTGTGCTCAAAATGCAGTTAAAGAAAAGATGATTCAGCCGGGCGTTGGTGGCGCACGCCTTTAATCCCAGCACTCGGGAGGCAGAGGCAGGCAGATCTCTGTGAGTTCGAGACCAGCCTGGTCTACAAAGCGAGTTCTAGGACAGCCTCCAAAGCCACAGAGAAACCCTGTCTCGGAAAAACCAAAAAAAAAAAAAAAAAAAGATGATTCTGTCTGGGCTTTGTGAGCTACATGGTATCAATTGTCTCATTACCTTAAATATCTTCCAACTAAAATGTTTTTAAAGGTTGGTTAATAGCTTGCTCATGAAAGCACAAACAGCAGTTGTCAGGTTTATTTTGTTTCCAAAAGGAAACAACCATGCTAGATACAAGCTTAAATTAATGAGGCTAGTTATTAGCCTCTAGTAACCAAAACAGAGGTGGGGATGTCAAGACTAGCTACCTCAACATGAATTCAGTCTCTTTCCATAACATTCCTATCATTCACATACACACACACACACACACACACACACACACACACACTAATCGATGTGCTTAGTGTCCATCATTCTTGACATCTTATGACAGCTGTTGAGTCACAGGTGTGACATGTGTAGAACAAGTTAAAGGTGACTCTGAGTGGTTCTTCCTATATCGTGCACTTAGATGAGGGATCATTTTTAAAAAGCACCCTTTCTTCAACCCAACAAGATAAAAGACATGCCCACAGATCCTCCCAAGACCAGTGGGTCTCACCCTGTGGGTAGAGACCCCTTGGGCATTGCATATCAGATTTTTTCCATTATGATTTGTAACTGTAGCAAAAATACATTGGTAAAATAGCAATGAAATAATTTTATGGTTGGGGTTACCATAACATGAGGAGCTGTATTAGAGGGTCACAGCATTAGGTAGGTTGAGAACCACTGCCCTAGACAGAGATTATTACGTACTGACATCTATATCAATCACGCATCACCACAATGAGTGTAGATTAAAGAGTTGTTCTTTAGGTAGGCACAGGCTAGCTCTGTGAGCTGACCTATGATCATATTGACTGAAGAGTGTCAGTTAATTACTGCCTCAATAACAAAGGTGACCAAATTAATATTTAGAAATCTTAAGAAAAATGGTAACACTTTGTACACATATTCTCACAAAACGTACATATCTTCTCTTGTCAAATTATGTATCTCTCCTTACACATCGTTCCCTCCTTCCCCACCAAATAATCGGCAAATACACATTTTGTTGTGAATGTGCAGGGCTCTCAGAATTAACATTCTCTTGCTTATGTCCCAAATAATCATGTATTTGTTGTCATTACCAGTCAACTTCATGGGAGATAGCATTTAGTTAACGAAAGTGTCACTATATCTAATAATTGTTACAAGCTTGAAAATCTTCATTGCTTAGTTATAAAATATTATTTTCTTTGCTAAAACAAATATGAATGTATATTTAGCCATTTTTGTAACATTTACTTCATTAGTATAACTTTGGTATTTTAAAGAATTGCAGGCATTTCTGAAAAATAAACATTCATGTGTAGGAAAATGCATGACTTAGTGATTATGTTGTAAACAATCTACGTGTTTTCTCTTACCCAACACATTCCAAAGCCCTGTCTATTTTATCTTTAATCTCAATTCAGCTGATAAAATACAGCTGTTAGTTTAATTCAAGTGTCTAATGAGAAGGATTACTGAAATTTAAAGGCAAACATTACCATGGATTGCTGGTTGGGGTCACAACAGCCCAGAAATCATGTAATGAGGAATTGTTAATACTTTATTTTATGAAGAGAAAGTATTATACCTTTACAGTTTCAAAAGTTCACTACTTGTCATTTTGAAAAGTCAGCACACACTTTCTCCCTCACTGTCCTTTTTCTAGAGACAAAATGGAAACATTTTTTTTGTTTCATACAAGTATACAATGTATTTATCAAATCCATTCCCCACTCCCTCTCCTACAAGCCTTCTCATAAATCACTGAGTCTGTTTAGGGCCCCCCAGTATGCACAAGGGATGTAGGTTCATCCACTAGAGGTTGGACATCCTACTTCTGTGGGTCTGGGGTCATTCAGAGATTTACAAGTCTGACTTAAGTTTTGGTTTTGTAAGTTAAAGGTTTTATAGTAAAAAGAGATTGGTTAGGACCAAACCAAAAAGAGTTCTCTAGGTAAGGCACCAACTAAGGATTATAAAAGCAAAACCCATGAAGTTATGATTTTGGGGAGCCAAATTAACTCATATCCTGTCTGGGTGCAAGCAAGGCTTAATTTTATAACAGATGTCTAGCAAGCACCTCAGCCATCCAAGCAAGCAAGGGTTTCAAACAAAAGCAGAACTTAACAGTTAGCCTGTTTCATCTTGTGACCCATTACCTTGTAGGAATAGCTGAGGCAGTGAAATATTTTGTAATAATCAGCAATGTTTTTTAAGAATAGCCCAACTGCACCAGGAAGTGGTCCATCTTGGGTCAGCTGATGGCGCATTCAAGGTAGGAGCAACTTTCTCATGGCTTACACAAGCTAAAAACAATGTTGTTTTTTCAAGCCTCGCACAGTAAATTTATCCTCTCAACATAATAGTCACCATTACACTACTATGAGCTGTATTCACCAAAAAATATTTTTCCCATCTCCAGCAACCATCAATTAACAATTCCTTTCAAGTAGAGTCCCTTCCTTACCCATGTTAGAATATTGACCGGCTTGATCTTGTACAGGTCTTATTCAGGCAACTACAATTACTCTGAGTTTTTGAGTGTAAAGGTCTTGTCAAGTCCAACAATCTTCCTTGATTTCTGGCTCCTATGATCTTTTCACACCATCTTCATCAGTTTTTCCTGAGCATGGGGGCATGTTGTGATATAGATGAGTACTCCTCAGTCAATTATTTTCTGCGTTTTACCTGTTGTGAATAACAGCACTAAGAAGCTGCTCTGTTGGGGGGAGTGGTGACAGTTGTGCTAATCTATGTTTGTGAGGATAGGCATGTCGAAGGTAGTTTGATATTGTGTCTATTTAGCAAACAATATTAGTGGGTTCTCCCCAGTGGCTATGACCTCCTTAGCCATGTGTTCTCAGAAAGATTGATAGTGCCAGGCCTGAGTTTCCTCTTGTGGAGTGAATCTTTAGAAACGCAATTAGAAAGATGTTGGTTACCCCCGCAATACTTGTGCCTCTTTTGCCAAATAGGCGTATATTGCCAGCTGATCATTTTGTATCTCACAATGCAGCTAAGTAGGACTGTTGATGACTTTCCTCTCTCAGCAGCATGTAAAAAGACTGAAGAGCTAGTTCAGCAGGTAAAACATTTGCTACATAAGCAAAGAGAAGTTTCAGTCTCCTGTGTCCATATAAAAGCTGTGTGTGTGTGGGGGGGGGCGGAATGAGACTGGAGGGATGGCTCAGAGGTTAAGAGCACTGACGGCTCTTCCAGAGGTCCTGAGTTCAATTCCCAGCAACCACATGGTGGCTCACAGCCATCTGTAATGAGATCTGGTGCCTTCTTCTCAGACATACATGCAAGCAGAATACTGTACGCATAATAAATAAATAAATCTTAAAAAAATACTGTGGGAGGCAGATCATAGAATCAGCAAGCTGAAGACAGACTAGCTAAACAGTGAGCTCTGGGTGTAATGAAGACCCTTCCTGGACCTTGAAGGTGGAGAGTGATTGAGGAAACATCCGGCATTAACCTCAGGCTTCTGCCGGGCGTTGGTGGCGCACGCCTTTAATCCCAGCACTCGGGAGGCAGAGGCAGGCGGATCTCTGTGAGTTCGAGGCCGGGCTGGACCGACAGCCTCCAAAACAATACAGAGAAACCCTGTCTCAAAAAAAAAACAAAAACCTCAGGCTTCTATCCACATGTGCTTGTAACCCCACACATGGGCACTCACATATTTGAACACGTATATGAATACATGCATGGAAAACACATAGATGTACACATGGAGCTATTTGTCTTCTGTGTTCAAACTACTCTCAGAAGGCAACATTTGAGGAGAAATTTGACTATGAAGCAGTATTTCTACTGTGTTCATGAGATTAAGTCATGACTGGATTCCAGGATACAGAGGTAATGAGACCCTGGCTGGGGAAATTCATTAAAAGTTATTTTTTAATTTTAGTTGAAAATAGCGTATGTGTATGTATACACTGAGAAGACAGAGAGAAGGTAGGGGCAGGGAGACAGAGGGGGAAGATAATATGGGCAAGTTAGAAAGGAACTATATTAATTTTATGGGAACTATACTGTTTAATACTTGTGATTTCTACAGCTTAGTAGTAATGTGTTAAACTTTGGTCAGCCACGTCCCAAGTTTCATAATGTAGGAATTATCAGAACTTGGGAATCTGTAGCTATGGAAAAGGAACTGGTTTGAGAAAAACAGACTCTCTGGCTGGTGGTGTGCTCCAGGCAACAGTGGCCCTCACGTCTGACACACATTCCTACTATAGACTGACCTATGTTCTCCTCAGAGTTGTGTGCTGGAGCCTGACCTCAAATGTGACAATATTTGAGAAGATGTGTTTTAAGAGGTAATTAAAACTAAACAGAAGTAAGGTTGTGCTCCGCATCCTATGGGGTTGATGGCCTTGTGGTAAATTGAAGGTGCAGAGGCTTATCTCTCTCAGTTTCTCTGTGCATACATGGAGAAGATGCCAGATGAAGATTTAAGAGAAGAGAGTGGCCATTTGCAAGCTAAAGAGAGCCCTCTCCAGGCACCGAACTGACCAGCATTCGTAGAGGGTACAGCAGTCCACGCTGTAAAACTTCCCTGCTGCTTAAGCTGCTCACTGTGTGGTATTTTGTTATGACAGGGTTAGAGTACCGGGACAGCATCTGTGGCTTTCACCATAAAATCCCTTCGTCTTTTTTACCTGTGAAGATGTGTTTCAAGCTATGTTGTCTGGGTTTGAAATGACAGCAAAGGAAAGCCACCCTGGCCCAATTCCCATGTGTCACAGACTAAATCATCAAAGTTGCCTTTCTTGTCAGGACGGCCAGTTCCACAAAAAATGACACGGAGACTTATTATTAATTATGAAAGCTTGGCCATAGCCTAGGCTTGTCCCACTAGCTCTTAAAACTTATATTAACCCGTATTTTTATTATCTATGTTGTACCGCATGGCTTTTACCTTTTTCCCATTCTGTGTGTTGACTCATTCCATGTCTCCATGGCGTCCCTCACGTACCTCGATTATCCTCTTCCTTTCTACCTGGAAGTCCTGTCTAGGTATTGGCCCTTCAGCATTTTATTACACGAATCACAGCAATTCCTCTTTACACTGCACACATATTTCACAACACCTATCTTAAGTATTGAAGATGCTGTGATGTTTTGTTTTATACCCATCAATGTAAATTTCATCCATAACATTGTATATTCAAAGTTTTTTTTAAAGGTCCTATAACTTGGTTTGGAATACAGTTCCATTGGAAGATTATGAATGCCTTTTTCAAAGCTTTCCTTTTTAGATTTTTATTTGGCTTGTTCACTAAAAACAAATCTAGTAATTTGCAAACTTATCTACAAGAATATTTAAAAATTTCTATACTGTTATATTCAAGGAAATTTTTTTGTCAATTCATTTCCTTATTTTGAACCAGGATTTGTTTTCTGTGTAAAACAGTGATGAGATGAGATGATTTTTTTTTCTTAACATAAGTGCAAGATACAAATGAGAAAATCAAGGTGATGCTAAATGCTCGGTAATGGAACCTGCTATTTTCATCACCATTATTTTCATTTAATTGCAAGCTGTGGCTCTAGCGCCTCTTGGTGAAAAAGAGCATCTCCAAAGCCGGGCATTGGTGGCGCATGCCTTTAATCCCAGTACTCAGGAGGCAGAGGCAGGCAGATCTATGTGTGTTTGAGACCAGCCTGGTCTACAGAGTGAGTTCCAGGACAGCCTCCAAAAACAATACAGAGAAACCCTGTCTGGAAAAACCAAGGAAAAAAAAAAGAGCATCTCCAGATTCCTTCTAAACAAGCTTGATGTACAGCACAGTTAAGCCAGACAATGCAAAAGCTGACAATGGGTTGACACTTAAAAGAGCCTCAAACTCAACAGGACTTGCTCTTCCATTCTTCTCTTTAGTTGGTTCCTCAATGTGTGTTGACTCATTCCATGTCTCCATGGCGTCCCTCACGTACCTCGATTATCCTCTTCCTCTCTACCTGGAAGTCCTGTCTAGGTATTGGCCCTTCAGCATTTTATTACACTAATCACAGCAATTCCTCTTTACAGTGCACACACATTTCACAACACCTATCTTAAGTATTGAGGATGCTGTGATGTTTTGTTTTGTTTTATACCCATCAATGTAAATTTCATCCATATATGGACAAGAGAAATACGATGTGCGACCCATGTCCAAGTCTCTCAGAGACATTGGCTTTGTCTGGCCTAGTCTCGCCTGTTTATGCAGGTTTTGTCATTGTTTGGGTAAACTTCCACACCATTTTCTCATGGAAGAGGCAAATTCCCAGACTTCATTTCTTTCAGAACTGGCCTGAAACTTGATTTTCTGTATATATGAGATAGAGTGATGGGAAATTTTTTCATTCATAAATATAGTTGCTAGCAAAGCACAGATTTTAAATTAGAATAAACCATTTGAGTAATCTTCAGTGTTAAACATGATAACAATAATCACTGTATAATTTGCATAATTTAATAAATTTTATTTATAGGATTAGTGTAGCAGAGAAAGCAGATTTTATCCTGTTGAAACAGGTACTGCCTAAGCCTCTTTTGCAAGAGGCAGTTAAGATAATGCCTCAAAAGAAATAAATATGGACATAAATAATGTATTTGTTAGTTCTATGTTTTCCTATTAAAACTTGGTGTCTATTGCATACATCTTAGTTCTTTTAGGAGTGCTGCTGGCAAATGTGCTTCAGGTTCCCTTCTGCTTCTATATCTTCCTAGTCATCTAGGCATTTGATATTGGAAAGTAACTGATGTATAGCAAACATCAGTTCAGTATGTCTGCTTAATTAATTGCACAGCATTATCGGCAAGATACAATAGCCTAGCAGGTAGGGAATCTCTCTGGAAACAGTATATAATTACAGAAATGTATAGTGTTTTATAGTTACATAATCTTTGTGATTCTAATGTCACTTTTAAAATTAATATGTGTATCTTATAGCCAGGGTTCTGTTCTAGCTTAATTTAAATTTTAGGTCATAAGTGAGTCTGGTGCTCACACCTTGCTTAGAGCGATGACCCTGTGCACTAGGAATGCGACTCCCAGGGAAGTTAGAAAGGAGATAAATGAGGCCCTGTGGACTCCCTGGTCTGTGGTATGTGGTAAACGTGCAGCTTTACAGCCATGTTCTCCCTTGGAGAACTACCCAGATATTTGCATTCCCACAGTATATTTTTTCAGAAAATGCTCTTCCTGAGACTGCAAATCTGGTTCACAGACTTCTTCCTGAGACTGAGCTGTTCTTCCCCTAGAGAATGTGGCTTGACATTCCCATAAAAAATACTTTTAACAACAATTCTCGTCTGGCACCCAGTTATTATGGATGTTTTAGAATTTTCAGTTGAGAATACTGCTTACATAAAGTTAGCTTCAAACGTGGGAAAGACTGGTCAGGGAACCTGTCTCCAACCACAGCAGCAGCAACAACAGAAAACACAAACAAAACCCAAAACATCCTGAAAATATAGAAAGAAAAATGAAAGTTACGAGAATAACTATATAACTTGCTGTCTCTCTCCACACAGCGTAGTTTTTAATGCTCTTTTTTTCTTTCTTCATTTTCCTTGGCATATGTGTGCTGCTAACTCACCCACATCAAGAAATAGCAAATAGAAAAGGCACATGGCTTACAAAAACAGACTGCCATGCTTTAGTGGGCATGACTCCTGGGTTCAGCCACATTGTGGGGACAGAAGTAACGAAAAGTAAGAAGAGACAGCATTAGCTGCTACTAGTGAGAGAAAATTGCATGGACACAGATGTTTCTTCAGAACATTCCACTTTTCTAGTGGTCAAGTTTGTCTCTCTTGCCTTTCATTGGGAGACCATAAAGAATCAACCAAAGTAAAATGTCTGTCCCTTTAGATATAGGAAAGTACTCACTAGTTTATATAGCCATCATTGAACTTTTTTTCCTGTATGGTTGTTTGAACAAGGTCTTACTATGTAACTATGGCTATTCTGGCACTCACTATATAGACCAGGTTGACCATAGAGATCTGCCTGCCGCTGCCTCCTGAGTGTTGGGCATGTTTATCCAGCCCATAAAACTTTAAAAAAGTTCAGCAATATGTGAAAAGTAAAGAAAGTCTGTACCAGGAAGCTCAAATTTACTAGCAGCAAACTTGTAAAGCATGTACAAAAGCCCAATTTTTTATTTTCTGAGACATAGTTTCTCTGTGTAGTCTTGACTGTCCCAGAACTCACTTTGTAGACCAGGCCTCAAAATCACAGAGATGTGCCTGTCTCTACCTCCCGTGCTGGGGTTAAAGGCACATACGTGCCACCATGTCTGGCTCATGTGCAAAATGAATACGTGTGTTTTCTAGATAATTTACAGATGACAAAATATTGTGTGCACTGCAGAAATGTCAGACTAGATCAATGAATGGCTAGTAGGTGTATCATGCCTTTTCATGAATAATGTATTAGAAAGCTAGCATTCTTCAAATCTCCCCTCCCACTTCCATGATGATCCCTTAGTCTTGTGGGGAAGGATCGTGATACAGCTATCTCATTTAGAGCTAAGTACTCTACAGCCTTTTATTCTCTGTACCAGTTACTGATGCCTGTATCAATCAGCATCTATTACAAAAAGAAGCTTCTCTGACAAGGGCTGAGGGATGCTCTGATCTATGGGTGCAGTGATAAGCCATTAGGAGTTGGCTTACTATTATGTCCATTTAGCAGGATAACAGTATCAGGTTCACCTCCAAGGCCTATGACCTTGCTGGGGTTTTGACCCAGCTAACAGTACCAGGTAAAAAGTTCTGTGTATTAAGCCAGCCAAAACCCCAGCATGGATGGGGAAAGGCTTATGAAAATCCCATTGGCTAGTCACAAGTGCCATATCAATTTGTTTTCTCCTAATTTGTTCTTTTTGCTTTTGATTTTGTTTCTAAGAGATTTTGCTCAATATAGGATCACAAAGATTTCGTCATATTGTAAAAGCATATTACAAGTTTTAGTTCTTCCATTTAGGCCATGGACCTATTTTTAGTGAAGTTTTGTATGTGATACAAGGGAAGGCTAGTCTCATTGTTGAAACATGCCTATCCATATGTGCCAGCATCTTTAGGCAAAAAAATAAATATTTTCCAAGGAAGAGCTTTGAAATCCTTGACACTGTCAGCTGATTGTAGACATTGATCTGTTTAATGATTATCAGTTCTCATTGAATCCGTATTGTTGCCAAAATATATTGATCACTGCACCTTTGAGTTGTTTTCAGGTTTTGCGTATGATTAGTTCACATTAAGTATACAAATGAATAGGATTTTCTGTGTCATTTTCATACATACATATGTTGAAATTTATTCAGATCCACTGTCCTTAAAACTTTCTGCCCTCTCCTTTCCTTGTTTGTTAATCCTTCTGCTTTCAGACTACATTATTCTTATCTCTTCATTCCTTTGGCTTAGTTTACTTAACATGGCGGTTTTCACTTGTGTCCATTTTCTTGGGACTGACTTGATTTCATTCTTCTTGGTGGATGGGTAAAACTCCATTATGCATATGTGACATATTTTCTGCTCCTATGACAAAAGCACCCGCATATATCACAAAGTGTGAGCCTTCCAGCCTTGCTCTTCTGTGTGGTTGCTTTAGCTATGGTAAATAACTAGAGTCTCCACATGAATTTTAGGATTTCCCTGTCAATTTTGACAAAACAAAATCTCGCTGGGAATTGTATGCAAGTTACATGAAATATGTAGATTCCATTGAAGAATATTTTTATCTTAATAGTAAATCTTTTGTTCTGGGAAAGATGGTATATTTTTAACCAATTTAGATCTCAAATCTACATACATCTTTACTATATTAAATATACATCCCTATATAATAACTAAGACACCTGCAGATCTCCCTCATTTAACTCTATTGCCTGTAAAATGAATATAGATGGCAGAATGTAGATAATACAGAGGAATATGAACACTCAAAAGAATTTCTGTCTCCTATGTTTTCAGAATTCCTTACTGTGTACTACAATCTGGGAGGTTGGTTTAGTGCTGATTCCTGAGTAACTGTCATACAACATTTATAAAAGAAAGTTTCTTCAATGAAACATAACATTTAAAAATTCATACACAATGCACATCATCATATTTACATATGCGGAGTGTAAAAGTCTATGCACATGTGACAGCATACACAAGTTCTAGATAAAAACACACTGAGTTGTTCCAATGGTAGTTTATTTCTGGGAGAAAGAGTCAATGGGATGAAGAAGGAAAAGGCTAGGGATCTACTCACATTTTTTTCTGTGTTTTCATGTATTTCTGTCATAATTTTAAATATGCATAATAATAAGTATAGTTATAGTTTCAGTCAACATCTTTTTGCCAACATCTGTTACAACAAGACTAACACACTGAGCGTGAGCTCAAGGTGATGTTGAGCAGCTGGTTGAAGTTGAGGTTACAGTGAGGAATATTAGTCACTATTAGACCATTAAAAATGTTGCCGGGGGCTGGAGAGATAGCACAGCAGTTAACAGCACTGGATATTCTTTCCAAGGACCTGGAAGTCCCAGCACCCACATGGCAGCTTACAACTGTCTGTAATTTTCGTTCTAGAGGATCCAACACCCTTACACAGACACACATGTAGACAAAACACCAATGGACATACAATCAAAATAAATGAATAGTTAAAAAATGTTGCCAAATGGACGGTATCCTTCCTACCCTTGAAATCAGTGAGGACTACTATTGGTCCACTGTTTAATGGGGGTGGGGCTGTAGAACAGTAGTCAGTTAAAGGACAAGAGACTGGGTGAGAAGAATCACTGGACAATCCTGAAACTGATGTACTAGTATTGTTAGCATGGCTATACTATGTTGGAAATAAAATACATGATTCCCATTCACAGAGAACTTTAGAATAAGGGTTATAAATGAACTGACAATAGTTCAAATTAATACTGCCTCAAAAATTCCATTGAGACTGGGAATGGTGGTGCACACCTTTAATCCTGGCACTCAGGTACAGAGGCAGGAAGATCTCTGTGAGTCTGGGGCCAGCCTGTTACATATTGAGTTGTAGGCCATTCAACGCTACATAGTGACACACACACATACACACACACACACACACACACACAAACACAAACAAGCAAAACTCCAAAACACATCCCACAACACTGAGTACAAATATATAAGGGTCCAAAAACTTGCAGAGGAAAGATTGGTCACCTAATGTTACAGATAATCATTATTTTTGTAGCTTGTTTTAATATATTGTATATTTTTAATTACTTTTACTTTTTTTTTTTTGGTTTTTGAGACAGGGTTTCTCTGTATTGTTTTGGAGGCTGTCCTGGACCAGGCTGGCCTCGAACTCACAGAGATCCACCTGCCTCTACCTCCCAAGTGCTGGGATTAAAGGCATGCGCCACCAATGCCCGGCTACTTTTACTTTTTGAGTAATTCTGTAACTATCTAATTTCTCTTCTCTCTTTTCTTCCTTCAAATCCTCCCATATACTGGTGCTTCCTTGTCTCTTTCAAAATCATGATACCTTTTTTTTCATATATATATATATACATACATATATATACACATACACACACATACACACACACACACACACACACATATATATATATATATACATATATATATATATATGTATATGCCTCAATACAACCTGCTCAGGCTGTACAATGTTACTTGTATGTATGTTTTCAGGGCTGACTGTTCTGCGTTGGATAACTAATTGGTGTGCTCTTCCCTGGGGTAGTCTGTTTCTCCTGCTCTCAGCATTCCTTAGTTGCCTGTAGTTTTTTGGTAGAGCTGAAGCCATGTTTGTTTGGAGCTGAGCTGTTGAGATGACTCAGCTGTTAAGAGCCTTTGATGCTCTTTCAGAGGACTGGTGTTTGGTTCCCAGCATCCATATCAGGCTGCATGTAACGTGTAACTCCAGCTCCAGGAGATCCAACACCTTCTTCTGCCACTCTGTCCCTACCCTGCCACTACAGACACAGATGCATACGTACATATCACAAAGGATTGGCCATGTTGTAGACTACCTTTGTTTATTCCAGATCCCTCCAGTTTTAGCATCTTTTGAATCAAGCTTGGGATTCATGAAATCCATCCAGGTCCCCTGCATGCCTTCATTTTAAAGGTCCTAACCTAAAAGGTTCCACTTTTCACAAACTGGAATTGCAAGGGTTATCTCCTAGCTGTTTGGACTTCATGTATGAAGAAAGTAGCCAAACTATTTTGGCCCAGAATCTAGGAATGGTGAGGACCATATTGTGTGCTATGGGGGTGGGAGGAGGGAGGAGCTGTACTGAGCCGGAGAATACAGCGATTATAGATCCGGATGCTGCTCAGTTCTTTGGTGCTAGTTGTTTCTGAGATTACCATTTGTTGGCTCTTCTAGACCTAGGTCTTTCTACACTTTCTGGAATGTGGCTAATGACATTTTGATTTGGCCTAGTTTCATCTAAGCTGGTTTTGGTTACTTGCAACCAAGCAAAGACTAAATGACTAAACATAAGCAATATTGTAAGCAGTAGCTTTAAAAAAAAAAGCCTGCTTCATGTTACATTCACAGTACAGCTGCATTGGACTTTTCCATGAATCAAACGGAACTTTGGAGTCTCTGAAAGGAACCAGGAAGTGGTGGTGTAGCCCATTAATCCCAGAACTCTGGAGGCAGAGGCAGGCTGATTTCTGTTGGTTTGAGGTCAGTCTGATCTACAAAGCAAGTTCCAGGCTAGCCTGGCTTGTTACATAGAAAAAAAAGTCTCTGAAAGATTTTGGAAAATAATTTAAAATCTAGAAGTGTAGTAGAAATATTTTTGTAGTTATATATGCATATCAGAATCTCACATGTGTTATATTGCATGAGTTACAAATACCTAACATTGTGGCTGACTAAAATTCAAATATGTTCTAGTGTCATGTGTCATGAGAATCAAGTTATATAGTTTGTCAGTGATTTTAATGATACGGAAAGTAGGGTGGCATTATTACTTTACTACTAATGTATTTGGAGGTCATCCATGTTTTTTTTTCATCCATGTATTTTTATTTATTTTTTTCTACTTGACAGTATCCTGATTTGGCACTTCCCGGACTCCAGAATTATGATAGAAATCTCTATACCTTAAAAATCAATGTAGTCTGGGACTGGAGGGATGGCTCAGCAGTTAAGAGCACTGGCTACTCTTCCAGAGGACCTGGGTTCAATTCCCTACATCCACACGACAGCTCATAACTGTTTGTAACTCCAGTTCCTGAGGATCTGACAACCCCATATAAGCATACATGTACGCAAAGCACCAATGCACACAAAATAAAATGAGTCATTTTAAATAATTGGGTAGTCTTAAGCATTCTGCTATAGAAGTAAAAACTGTTGGGTGTTTGAAGGCGTGGCTGTAGAGCATTTGCTCTCTACTCTCTAACACTTTGGCATCCCCTGATCACTGCTTCCGGTCACCTTTGAGTGCAAAGGGGAAGTCATGCTTTTTTTTTTTTTAAGCTATGTGTTTTTTCAAGGTCTTTTCCTCTTTAGATCTAGATCTTTAAATCAGTTTGAAACAGGATGTCTCACTTCCTGCAGGAACTCGTTTCCCTTGGGGTGCAAAAGCGTTGGCTCATCAGTTCTCCATAAACTGGGGAATGGTGAATTGGGGAGTTTGAGAAAGGGGGTGGCTGGGATGAAAGAAACTTCTATTGTGAGCAGTTACTGTGTATTTATCTCACAGAAAACCTGGTTAGGAAATGGCTTAGAAAACAAACACCACAAGAAACAAGGAAGGGAACTGTGAAAACACTTCCCTTCTGAAAGAGGGATCAAAGCAAAGGAAAAGAGTACTAAAAAATTGAAGATTGCCTTAAGAATGTTGTCAAAAAATAAATGCTGGAAAAATCAAAATGCAATTAGTTCTGACTAAGAAAAGTAGCTGAGTGGCATGGAAAATGTGACCTGTTTAGATGGAAACCATGTTTTCGCTAATTCATTTTAGGTTGCATTTAAAACACCGCCCCATTATTCTCCAGGGTCCTCCCAACCTATATTTAAATCTAGATTACACACGAGAGAGACTGTACCGATCCGTATTAACACGCACTTATACATCTTTCATCATTTCCTTTGGACCTTGTATTTTCAAGGCTAACGGATGCCCTCCTGTTGAATATTGGTAACGTACACTGCATGGATGTGACTGTCCCTGTCCCTGTTTCAAGAACACGTTTTAAAGGTGAACTTCAGGTGCTGACAGCGGCATGTGAGGATGCACTAAATATGACGTAGTAAATTCACTCAGAAGTTTGCGAAATTCCTGCTAGCCTGCAGATGCCTCCACACTGACCTCTTATTAAGCGTGCTTGTGCTCTGTATTCCAGAAATGACTTCTGTAAAGAAGAAGGAACATGCCTTTTGGGCATCTGTGTGTCTGTTGCTCAGCGTTGCCCCGGAGCTTCTTAATGCTCTGCCTGAGGAAGTTGATGGACATGTGAAAACCACAGGTAAAGCACTGCAAACATGATGTTTTTAAATCAAAACTCCCAATTTAGCATAAAATTCATATTTTTCATTATGCTAGAATCCAAATGTTTTTAGTGTGTGTGTGTGTGTGTGTGTGTGTGTGTGTGTGTGTGTGTGTGTGTGTGTTTTGCCTGCTTCTGTGACCATGCACCACTTGTGGGCAGTGTCTTCAGAAGCCAGAAGTCAGCACTAGATTTCTTGGAACTGGAGTTCCAAGACAGTTGTAAGCTACCATGGGTGTGCTGGGAATTGAACCCTCATGCTCTGGAAGAGCAGCAAGTACTCTTAACTGCTGAACCATCCATCATTCCAGCCCCCTTAGAATATTTTTTCAACAAAGTGGTATTTCCTTAAGCCAGTTCTTGTATTAAGTGGGTTAATTTTTAGACTATCCCAAATCAAGGCACTTCAGCAAGAGAGACTTTTGTTTGTTTTGTTTTGTTTTTTTCTTTTTGGAGACAAGGTTCCTCTGTGTAGCCCTGGTTATTCTGGAACTCACTCTGTAGACCAGGCTGGCCTTGAATTCATAGAGATCCACCTGCCTCTGCCTCCTGAGTGCTGGGGTTAAAGGTGTGGGCCACCACTTCCTGGCAAGAGAGACATTTTGTGTAAGACAGCAACATCAGAACAAACTCTAGAATATTGCAAGAAGAAAAGAGCAGAAGGAGAGTTGATTTTAGCTTTGAGCTAGAAAAATTATGAAGAGGAAAAACAGCTATGCACATGAGCTTCAGCCATCTGGCATCTTAGAGATTTATATATTTCCTTCAAAGTAACATTCTGTACAAAACTATTGCTAGAACTCAAGTTATTGGTAATGGAAAATATTAACTTGACAGTCTCTACAATATACATATATATATTCCCACATATACATTCTCATCATCTCTGGTGAATTGGTTCAGTGTATTCCCTTTTAACAAAGGTTGGGTAAATACATCTTCTGAGCCTGAAACCTAGTTGATTGGAGGGAATAATGGTGGTGGAGTGGAAAACCTTAAATTCTCACAGCTTCTGGAAGGTTCTCACTACCTAAATTGTGACCTTACTAACCAAGCACCCATATTCTACTAAGTTTTTTTTTTGGTATCCTAAGATACAGAAAAGGGAGCTAAGATTCAGTATTAGATATTTTCATAGGAAAATTATTTCTGAATTTATAAAGCAAATTCTTAGAATTCTATTGAGTAGAAATCACATTGTTAACCCAAATGCCATCTTGAACATCTCTGTCATTCAGGTTTGTGACAATATCACTCTTGTTAAGATTGTGTAATATCCCTGCTATAACAACATGTGAGGGCCAATTCTACCATTTGCTGATATAAATAGGGGAAACTTAGGTACTTCCTGCATTTTTTTGTTGTTGTTGCAAGATGAAGATAACACTGACATCATGAAGTTGTGATCATTAGATAATTTTATAACAAAGTTCTGGGAAATTGTAATTGTTCAGAAAAAATTCATTATTAGTGTAACTACATAGACAGCTTTGAAAAACAGAACAAGTCATTTGTGGTACACTCTCACCCTCTTGTGGCAAAATTATTAAAAAGCATGTTGAACTTGGGCTCTGCTTTCCTGAATACACACACACACACACACACACACACACACACACACACACACACACACACAGGACATTTCAGTAAGCAAGATCTTGTATAAATCAGTTAGGGATCAGAAAGACGTAGTCTGTACCCAGCTCACCTTTTCCTTAACTGTCTAGTTTCCAGCCCAGAGAGTGGGAGCCAATGGCAGTGGACAGGTCCTCCCAGTCAATTTACCTAATCAGTATTCCTCCAACCTTACCCAAGGCCTGCTCAGAAAGCCATCTGTCATGGGACTCTGGATTCTGCAAGTTAATGATTAACCCCAACCACCATGGCTGTCTATAATTTTATTAGTACTATAAATGATTGGACTGGGGGAGATTGTAATGTGCTTCTCTTGCAAGACCAGGATCTGAGTTTTATTCTAGAATTTGTGTAAAAAAAAATGCTAGACCTCGATGGTACATGTTTTGTAAGCCCAATTGCGGGAAGACAGAGAAAGGCAGATTCCTGGATCCCACTGTCCAGAGAGCAAGCCAGCCGGCTAGCCTACCTTTTGAGTTCCTGGCTAGTGAGAGATAGACAGTAGCTGAAGAAAGAGGCAGGGTGTACGAGCACGCCCCATGTAAGCGTATCTGGACACATATATGGGCACAAGTAAGTAAACAAATAAGAAACAGATAAACAAATGAGGACATCCCAGTTTCTTTGTTAGAATATTAGCATTATTAAAATATGGCTAGAAAATGATACTAGCTTAGTATATACAACTGTAATAACAAAATACAAATGGGAGAAGATACTAGAAGGTAACATAAATCAAATTTGTATGAATATTTTCCAAAAGTTCATGCTTTGAAATCACAAGGAATTAAAAAATGGATTTATTACTAGATTATCATCTATCTACAAATTTATACTTTGTTTTAAAAAGTTTTTGTACGAAAACATTGAAGCGATGTCCATTCATGTGCTGATAAGCTTTTAATTTAGCAGAGCACGTCTGCCCTCTGGAGGACGAATTGGTTTATGGCATTTAAAGTTTCATGAACCTTCAGGGATCATTAATAAATTATCAAAGACATGGAACACAGACAGACACTCAGGTTGTTACTTCCACTGAACTCATACTAATTTTACTTTTCTGTTTTAATTTTCTTATTTAAAAGTTGAGAGGGAAAATTGTGTATTTGACAAAATGACAGCAAGGACATTGTCATAGTGTTGGAAGAGAATTAGACGTGATATTTTCATTCTTACCTTCTAGATTCGGATCAGCCACTAATGAAACCGAAGCACACATTTTGCGCAATGAAGGTAGAGGATGGGCCGTGCAAAGCCATGATAAGGAGTTACTTTTTCAACATTTTTACTCAGCAATGTGAAGAATTTATATATGGGGGATGCAGAGGAAACCAGAATCGATTTGACACCCTGGAAGAGTGCAAGGAAACATGCATCAGCGGTAGGTGTCCAAGAAGCCTGTGACACAAGAGCCTGTAATTTAGTAATTTTAGAAAAACTCTACCATTTCCCAAGAAATCCCACTGTTTACATTTCTAGATTTCCTAGTCAGCAGCTGTTTTTGATTTCTTCTGGTTAGTTATACAATTATGAAGTCTCATTTCTTATGGTAGAATCTCCCCTACAGTGAAAGGGAAGGAGTGTTACAGTCCACTGAAAAACCCCCGAGGGGCAGTGCGGTGAGTACAGTTAGCTTACCTGGGAGCTGGGCCGGCAGGAAAGGAATTGCTTTGCACACTGGCTCAGCTGCACCTTTATAAACAGAATGCTGTCCTAGCGCTCTCCCCAGAAGGTAACGCACCAGAGCACTAAGCGTCAGGCTCCAAAGATAAACATATTAACACACACAAATTTCTACTATGGGAGTCAACTTAGCACTTCTAGGTCTAAGACTGTGACCTAGAGATGAGTCATTCTTATTGGAATGTTTTTTTTCTTTTCGTTTGGTTTTTCGAGACAGGGTTTCTCTGTGGCTTTGGAGGCTGTCCTGGAACTAGCTCTTGTAGACCAGGCTGGTCTCAAACTCACAGAGACCCTTTTGCCTCTGCCTCCTGAGTGCTGGGAATAAAGGCGTGCGCCACCACAGTCCGGCTTCTCATTGAAATTTTAATACAGCAAAAAAAAATTCAAAATTTCATCCCTGCCATGTAAACATTACCTAACCTAACCTTGGTGCTGATTTTTCTGATGTAGGATTATAAAGCACATAATAATGTATTATTAAACTTCAGTGGATATTCTTACTTTGTAGTCACATCATGATTTTATGACATTTTAACAATGCTTACAAATTTCATCATTGGTAGTTTTACCTGATGCTAATGCATAGTAGGGGAGCTACAGGCAACAAGATATTACACGTTCCAAAAGCTGCATCGAAGAGTTTTTAAGAGGTTTCAACAAAAAGAATTGATATATATTTGAGGGGGTAGATATACTCAGCCTCACTTAAATATTACTCAGTATACACGTGTATTGAAATATGACACAACACTCTATTACTATGTGTAAGTCTACATTTTTTATATACCAGGTAAAATAATTATCAAGAAAAGGATGTGGGGGTAGGAGATTCAATTCAGTGGTAGACTTTTGCATAACATTTACAAGACCCCGCATAAACACCACCACAATCAATAATAACAACAATAAAACATACAAAAATGATTGGCTATAATAACCTATAAATAATAATAAACTCGAGTCATGAAGACATTCTGTACGAGGATAATATTAATGGGATTACGTAATTGTTCCAGTTTAAGGTCAAGCTCATAATATGGCATTATAAATGATGGCCATTAACTCACATACTTTCTCTTGCAGGTTATAAAAAGACGACTGTAAAGACAACATCCGGAGCAGGTGAATTTTCACTTATGTGAAAATTGGTAACATTTATCTAACACAGTTGGGCATTCAGTTTTATATACCTCTGCTGTGGGTTGACCGAATCTACAGGACATCGGGGATAATGTTCCCTGGATGCGGTGAAAACTTAGACATCACAGACGCTGTTTGGAAGGAAGGCTCTATGGGCCATGAGTTTTGCATCACAGGCTCTCTAGAGCATTTGTTCTTAACCTGTGGGTCATGACCTCATTTGGGGAGGTCAAACAACTCTTTCACAGGGGTTGCATATCAGACATCCTGCATATCAGATATTTACATTGCAGTTCATAACAGTAGTAAAATTACAGTTGTGAAGTAGCAACGAGAATGATTATATGGTTGGGGTTCACTACAACATGAGGAGCTGTACTAAAGGGTCCCTGCAGGAAGGCTGGGAACTGCTGTCCTAGAGCCACACAGGCTACTTTTTCCCTTTTTACTTTTTAGAACAATCTTGACATGCTAATCCCAGTTCCCTCTCCCTCCCATCCTCCTGATCCCCTCGACTTCTCCCCAACCCACCCCACATCCACTCCTCAGAGAGTGGATTCCCTAGGACCATCCATGGGGAATCAAGACAGTCTGTCACATCACTTGAGACAGGACCAAGGCCCTCCCCCGCTGTATCTAGGCTGATCAAAGTATCTCTCCATAGGGAATGGGCTCCAAAAGGTCAGTTCATACTGGGGATAAATACTGGTTCTCCAGTTAGTGGCCCCACAAACTGCCCAAGCCACCCGACTGTCACCCACACTCAGAGGGTCTAGTCAAGTCATGAGTCACTGAGCTCCCGCTTGCTCAGGCCAGCTGTTTCAGTGGGTTTCCCCAGCATGATCTTGACCCCTTTGCTCATATTATCTCTCTTCCTTCTCTGTTACTGAACTCCAGGGGTTCAGCCCAGTGCTTAGCTGTGGATCTCTGCATCTGCTTCATCAGTTACTGGATGAAGGTTCTATGATGACAATTAAGGTAGTCATCAATCTGATTACAGGGGAAGGGCAGTTAAGGTAGCCTCTCCACTATTGCTTAGATTCTTAGTTGGGTCATCCTTGCAGATTCCTGGGAATTTCCCTAGTGCCAGGTTTCTCAATAATCCTGTGATGGCTCCCTCTCTCAAGGTATCTCTTTCCTTGCTCTCCCTGCCTGTCCTTCCCCAACTTGACCTTCCTGATTCCTCATGTTGTCTCCCCCTCTTCCTCCCCTCCCCACTCCTCTTCCACTCTTCCCCCTCCCCCAACACTCCCAATTTTCTTAGGAGAGCTTGTCTATTTCCCTTTGCGTGTGGGAGAGGAGGATCCACGTATGTTTCGCTCAGGGTCTTCCTAGTTTCCTGGTTTCTCTGGGCTTGTGGACTGTAGGTTGGTTATCCTTTGTTTTATGTCTAATATTCACTTATGAGTGAGCACATACCATGTTTGTCTTTCTGAGTATGGGTTACCTCACTCAGGATTTTTTTTCTAGTTCCATGCATTTGCCTGCAAATTTCATGATGTCATTTCTTTTAAACCACTGAGTAATACTCTATTGTGTAAATGGACCACATTTTCTTCATCCATTCTTTGGCTGAGGGGCATCTAGGTTGTTTCCAGGTTCTGGCTATTACCAATAATGCTGCTATGAACATAGTTGAGCAAATATCCTTGTGGTGTGAGTTACACAGGCTATTTTAACAACATGCAGGTAATGATTTAGTCCTTAATTGTCTTGTTTTAGTTCTCTAATCCATTGTTAATCTCAGCCCTGTGTGATTTAAGTAAATTTCATTGCTTGGATTATTTTCTTGAGTTGTTAACAGTATGCAAAAAGTGAGTATAGAAAGTTAACAATAATTGCCTTTGTCATTATTTAGTGTGCATAAATTTTTTTGAAGAAAGAATTTTTACTAGATCTAACTCTTTTAAAGGACTTACTGTAATGACAGTATCATTGGGTTAAGAAAAAGAAGCTCTATTTTTCCTACCCATGTTTCATCATCCATCTTACTATGTAGTTCAAAGAAGTGCCAGTCTCCAGGCTCAACTTGCTTTGAATTAAGTCCCGGAAGCAGATATAATCCAGTTACCATTTATGATATTTGCATTAAATAGGAAAATATCCAAAAAGAAAATCAGGCTGCTTGACTCAAAATTCTGAAAAGATTAAGTCGTTTAAAGGAAGCGAAGATGCAAACTACAAAGTGTGATTAAGTTTTACACATTTTAATTCTCCCGTGTATGGGAAACTGTTGAAAATGTCTTTTACTAATTGGAAATCTTCAGACCCAGAATTCAATTTAAAAATGCATAAAATAGCTGGGTGGTCATGGCACATGCCTTTGACCCCAGCACTTGGGAAGCAGAGACAGGTGGATCTATGAGTTCAAAGCCATCCTCGTCTACAAAGCAAGTTCCAGGACAACTAGGACTACACAGAGAAACCCCATCTCAAGAGAACAAAACCAACCAACCAATAAAAGGAATAAAATAAATCCAATCACAATTTGTGTATCAAACAAAAGTGATTGTTTATAATTTAAAAAAATATATCCCTTCAAGCAGTGAATTGATCTTGGTAACAAGGTTCAGTACTCCAATTAAGTAAGGTCATAGTTATTGTTAGTACTTAAGAAAACAGTATACTTATAAAATGAGTTTTGTCTACAAGTGAAAGAAGATATTTTTGTGAAAGGCAATAGCAACATTAAAATATTAAGATTTCTTTTACAATATAGATTTAGAGAAAAAATTTTACTGTAAGAATCAAATGCAAAAATAAATTTTGGAATTCAAGAAACAATCACTTTAAAGAAAAAGATTAGCACTCTGAACATATGAACGTTAAAAGTGTTTAGTTGTTACAATTGCTCCATGGTAAAAATTACATCAAATTGAAGTTGATATGCTTCCTAGCCTTGAAACAGGACAAATCAATTACTGGGTTTAATGATAATGACAATATTATAAGATATCAAAAGAAAATCAAAAGATAATGAAGATTCAGGCCAATGCCTCAGAAAGAAAGACTAACAGTAAGCAATCTCTTGATATGCAGGCATGCAAAAAGTTGGCATAATATTTCTACAGATTATGGAAGATGCCTTATGGCTTACATTAATAGTTTTACTCAATTATAACAGTACCATTTACCACAAGTGTGTATGCAAATCTAAAAGAATGACACTTTAAGGAATATGGAGAATTACCTTATTTATAATCCTGTTTGATTTTTTAATTTTGATTTATAGACCTAAGAATTATTTTACATGTGTGCATTTTCAGCTTTCTCCTAAGATAAATTCATATAATTTGATGGGGGTCTCAGGTAAAAAAGCTTCCACATAGAAGTTATTAATAATGACCATAGCATAGATTATTATAATTTTGCTTTTAATATGCAATATATTTCAGCCATTAACTTTTTATGCATAGAATTTTGTATATTTTAAAAATTATTTAAAATTTCTTGAAAACTTATGCCTTAAAATTAATCAAAATTAGAACTGAATGTATTTGGTTTTTCCCTTAAAATATTAAATTTTCAAAACTGTTTTTCCCATTTCCTAGATATGACACAATTGCATACCAGAGTGAGTATCCTAAAGGACAGGAGTATGATAGGAAAAGATTATACAACACTAACCGTTAAAGAAACACAAATAGAAACTCAAATGAGCTATCATTTCACTCCTGTTAAACCCATGTGACAACCAAGGAAAACAATATGGATGCTTCGCATCAAATTTTTAAATTAAAAATGGAACTACTATTTATTATAGCCATCAACCCAACCACTCAGTACATGTCAAAGAGAAAGGAAACCAATAGGTTGCACACCCCATTCATTGAAGTATTTATTCTACAAGAATATGGAATGAACTCCTTTTATCTGTGGATAAAAGGATAAGGAAAATGTGTCATATTCTACACGGTGTGAAATTATCCAGTTGTTACTTGCAACAATATGGCTGGATTTGGTGAACACCATGCTGAATGAAATGCACAGCATAATCTCAGTCATAGAGTCTTAGAAGGGTGATCTAAGAGTAGAAGGTGGCATTGTCGCCACCCAAGACTGTGTGGTGGAGAGGTGACTGAGAAGACAGAGTCATTGCATAGGAGGGAATGTTCAAAAGATCTACTGTATAGCATGGACTGTAGTTACAAGCCATGTATTTAACTCTTGTGACGGCTGAGAGAGTGGGTGTTACTTGTGTTTTCGGTGTACAAATGTTAGAGTGTGCTCTTTCCTGGACATTAGTTTTGCATTCTCAGCTTTCCTCAGTTGCCTGTAGTTCTTTGTGTAGGGACAAGAACTCATGGCTCTCCCCTGATCCATGTTTAGTGTCTCTGTCGTCATTGTTCTTGTTCAGCTCATGTTGGTGGGACTTTATCAGTGGAGCTTCTGACTTTTCTAGGAGACACAATCTTATAGCAAACTCTCTGTTCCCTTAGATCTTAAATTCATTCTACTGTACTCTTAGGGTTACTGTGTCATTCTGGTCATTTTTGTTTACAGATGTTGTAGCTGGGTAGGACTGTTGGTTGCCTCTCTCCTTTGGAAACTTGAATGGTTCCTTCTGGTACTATGAGAACAAGTCCTCAGAGAGGAGGCTTTCAGGTCACTTCCAGCTTTGGAGCTCTGGGCTCTGTGTCTGAAGTGCTTGGAATACATTCTCTTTTGATAGTAGAGCTCTTGTAAGCACTGAATTCCTTATATAAAAAAACAAGTTGCTTTAAGACATGGAAGGGTATCATAGTTCATTTTGCTACCACAGAAATATATTTATAGGAGAAAATGGAGGAATTAGAACTTTGTCTAAAATATTCCAGTGCAGTAAGACTTTTGAGCTTAATACATTTGAAAACTAACTCAGTTCTCTTCACAGTATGCATGCGGACAGAGATTGTAATGTATGTCATAATATTACAGATTTTGTGACAGCTGTGTTTAGCCTGTTTTGGAACGTGAACAAAGGAAGGGTTTTAGTCTTTGCAAAAGCCCTTCTAATCCCTGAACATGTATTTCCTTTCTGCCTCTACACTGTTGGTTCAGCCTAGTGCTTGGAAGAAGAAAAAAAGAGAGGGTGGGGAGGGAGGGAGAGACCCAACAGTGGAGGAGGCCATACTGAGAACAGATATTAATTCCAGCATAAGAATTCAGGAACTTCCAAGAATAGCCAGGCCAACTTCCGTACCTCTAAGATCCTTTCCAAGGTTTAAAACCTCTATAGCATTCTTAATGAGCTGACACAGCACCCCGTCCCTAGTGATTCTCAACACTTCAGCAGACCTTTCTTTAATATTAGTGCATTAAACTGAATAGAAATAATTAAAGCAAAACTTGCCATAATCCTTTGTACTTCTAAAACAAGGTCAGCATAGATCAAATAACCCACTATCTTTTATTTTATTGGCTCATAAAAATGTTGATCATAATTCCCTGTAATCTAATATAAGAAATTTAGAACTGAAATACCAGATTTTAAAAAAATATAAGACATAGTTTCATGTTCATTATTCCAAGAACCCAAACGGTTAGATAATGGTTCAGTTTTTAATAAAATTATTTTTATTTATTTTTAATGAGATAACAATTATCTTCTGGCTTAGCCTTTAAACTTTTAAAACTGGTTTTAAATTTGGCTTCTAAATAAGTTGATTATAAATTTCATGTAAATAATTAAGTGGTAATAACAAAAGAAGAGTATCTCTTTCCGATGTGTTTTGCCATTTGTAGAAAAGCCAGATTTCTGCTTCTTGGAAGAGGACCCTGGGATCTGCCGAGGCCTCATTACTAGGTATTTTTATAACAACCAGTCAAAGCAGTGTGAACGATTCAAGTATGGTGGGTGCCTAGGCAACCTCAACAACTTTGAGACTTTGGAAGCGTGCAAGAGCACCTGTGAGGATACCGGTGAGTTCGTTTCTCATGTCACTTGGGTCCCTTTACAGGAATCATTTGAGATGAAGAGTCCTTGAGGATGTACCCAGATTCCGTTTAAGTTGCACAAACAGAAACTAGGTCTGAAAGAGATTCCCCATCCTGATAAAAAATAAACACAGATAATCAACGCATCTCTACAGCTACCCTAAATCCCGTAATGTTCTCAGATACAGTAGTTAACTTTCCTTAGAGAACTGCAATATACATTCAGAAAGAGGGTAGGACTGCTGAAATTTCTTATTCTTATACAATATGAGGGTTAATAATTACTCATAAAAAACAAGAAAAGGAAACCTTATGCATGAACTGTTGCAGGACTTTGGTCATTAGGTACAATATTATTAATGGAAATCTCAACTTGCATATGTATTTAAACTTCTTTGTTTGCTAACTTAGAAGAGTTAGAGGATTAAATTGCAACAGGTCTGCTGTTCTTAAGCCAACAGTTACATTTGCTTGTATACAAAGATAGGAGATTCTGCTGTGCTTTCAGATTGTAATTGCTTACATTGTTTCTTTCCCAGGGAATGAGTTACAGATAGATAACTATGCACCTGATCTCAATACTGTAAACAACACCTTGATTCCCCAGTCTACCAAAATGCCCAGCAGTTGGGGTAAGAATCTTATTTTTATTATTTTATGAATATATTATGGCAACAGTAGAAGTGGATGTGTGTTAGAATTATCTTTTTAAAAATAATGATTTTATTATTTGAGGGTATGTTAAAATAGAGATATTTGATGTGTTTAAGGCACCTAATCTCATAAAAGTAATAATTTTTCTTAATCTTTTTTAAGATGTGCTTTGAAGTAGGGCTTCCGTGTATGTAAAGTGTAGAAATGTGTATGTAACATGTAGAAATGTATACATGATATGTTCTTTGCTGTTTTAATTTAGCTTCATTACTTAGTTTGAATTTGTCAACATTTTCTGTTTGCTTTTTACCTAGCTTTTAAATATAAGACTTTCTGTCCATTGATGTTATTCTTAATCACATTATCCATGTTCATTCCACAGACTGTCCTATACATTTTTTCCCAACTGGTATTCACTGGCCTGCTTATCTTCTTGCCTATGGATTCACTACTGTATAGAAGCCTCCTTTCTCTGCCTTTACTCTGGCTACCCAATCAGATTCATTTAATGTGGCTGTCATTTGATGTGTTTGCTTTGCTTAAGTTACTGTGCTACAAGGTTTTGAGTATGACCATTTATCGCCTGTCTCTGTTCCAGCATTTGTCTCAATGTTAAGCATACGATAGATGACTTACATGTTTTATTTATTAATTTTGTGATTCACAGTTACAAAAGAAGGAACAAATGGTGGTTGGAAGAATGCTGATTATACTTACCACGTCTTTCTGAACGCCTTCTACATTCATGTACTCACACTTTTTGTCATTAGGATTGGATAGCATTCTATGTATATTCTATTATGCATTTCCTTTGGGTTTACTTAATATTTAGATAGTATACTTGATGTTTTTATACTCATAATTAATAAAGTTTTAATATTAACATTCATAGTTAGCATAGTCTTTTACTATGTCTAACTGGTAAACATAACTGGGAAAGGAAGACTAATCATATTGGTTCTGGGTCTTTGGGGTAGACTTGACCTTTCTTGGAAAAAAAAGTTTTCCAAATTCTCATAGCCGACTTTGCTTCTATACATCATCTCTTAACAGTTGCCTTGGGACTGCATCACCTTTATGATATTTTGAAAAAACTCATCTTTGGTTAGACTTCAAAAGCCTACTGCTAACTCAATCTCCAGCACTTTGTCTCTGAATGAGAAAATGAGCACCTAAGTACTGATCTAGGGCCATACTGCTTCATGCCGGCCTCCAGGTCCAGGGAGAATGACTAGATGTAAAAAAGAAGACCCTGTGGCCACTTGAAACTCTCTTCTGACTCAATCTAACACATAACCTAGGGCCAAACTCTACATACACAGAAAATGGTGGAAAAAATTAATACATATATGTGTGTATATATTATCATTGGCCTTCTGGAAGAGGAACAATGTTGACAGAGAAGCTATCAAATAATTAAATGTCACCATTGCCTCTATGTTCTCTTGGAAGATAGTGATTATATGCAGAGGAATATTGAAATCAAGTAAATTTTCTGGGAAGAAGATATCCCCTTACTAACTAAGGAATACACATTTAAATGCATACCCCAAGAAATCATGAGTGCCATGGACAGTGCTGTAAACCTCATTTCATCGGCAAGCACACACAATTTGAAGCAAGTATGTTGGCCTTGAGATGTATTCTCACTGAGAAGCATAGAATGTATCTCATCCTACCAGTTCCTGCATAGTAAATCTGGGAGCTTGTGCTGACACCCTGGCAAGCTGGCTTTCCAGAAATAGACAGCTTTAGCAGAGCTCACATCAGACCTTCTACTTCCTGGCAGGAGTGCTGGCCAGAAACAAAAATGTGGCACTGCCTCTGCCAAAATCGCAGCTGTCACCCTACCTACCTGGAAAATCTCTTCACAGACAATTTTGAATCTAACTAAAGACAACGGTTGTCCCAGACAGTGGAGCCCTCCAGAGAAATGTTTCTCGACGTCAATAGATACTTTTACAGGAGATGAAGTAGACAACTTCACTGTGGCAACCAGATTAGTTTAAGTGACATTTGTGTGGAATAAAATAATAGAAATTTAAGCTTGTGAAAATTATAAAGCTACAACAGAAACTTAGTTGCATATTAACACAGACCAAACTACTATCACTATTAATTTGTTAAGATTTCTTTTCTTAAAGCAGTAGGAAAATCCATATTGGAATACGAATTTTGTATTGACAGCAAAAAGATAGACTAGGAACAGGGGTTAGTTTAGTCTTAATTCTCTGAGTGTCACTTTTATCTTTAAAGATTGGATGATCTCTGCAGAAATGAAGTGAGAAGCACCCACTACAGAGCCCCACACTCCTACCTCTCACAATACCCCAGGGCCATGCTCCCTGTTTTCAACTGTATGAATGCCAGGAGCTTACTCACTGGCACGCATCTGATCACAGAGACATAAAGGCCTGGATTGTGTTTTGTGATTTCTAGAATGAGGCCAGGTTGAACATGCCAACCTAATGATTCCTGCCTTCAGATGGTGGAGAGCTATTTGGCTCACCACTGTTGCCCCCAAGGCTGCTTCCAGCCTCCTTATTAGGGTTTCTGTTTCAATTACGCACACCTTTCTCCTGTTCAGACTCGAACGCCAATTCATCCATGTGACAGTGCATGAGGCACATTTAGATGGTTTTGACTGGAGACTGATGGGGAGAAGGGATTTGGAGATTATAAATAATGAAGTGTCACAAGCTGTATCTGATAAAATTTTTGAAGTATTTGCCCAGTAAGTCTAGAAGCATTTTCTACTTAGCTTTAAGAGTGTTGCCTCATGATTGGTTAGAACATTGGCTTTAGGAATGGAATTTGAGTTCGATTCCAGTCCTTTAATTTCCTGACTTGTTTTGTACCGTTGAAAAAAAGCATGCCATTTCTCTCAGCCTCCAGTTCGTTCTTTGCCTCGTGTGGAATGCAATGCGTCATACAGTGTTTAAAATCCTGTAATAGCATGCAAAACTCTTTATCCATGTTGTCATTAATGAGAATATTGATTTAAAGACATTTCGGTGGTGATGACCCTGACCCAAATTCACCTAAGATACATAGCTGGTAAAGAAGTAACTCAAAGATATTGCTAATGCGTATTTTGGTTTTGACGCAATTAAAGCTGTAGCCTTGAATAGAAGAATATTAATTCATTATAGTTAACACACGTGCTTGTAAACTCCAAGCATAATTAATTAAATAAAATTTCACCTTTTGTGTCTCTGGGTTTTGCTTGTGATCATTGGAGGCATTAAACACCTTTATGATCTGAGGTATGGATTTGTGTGCTTCCTAATTAAAGTGAAATTCGTAAAATTGACTACATGGCTGATGGGAATTGTCATAGAATCTGGAAATGGAAGAATGGAAATATGAGGGTGGTTTTGTTCTTTAGAGATGTAATTGTCAAGTAGGAGAAGGCTTTTGTGATGAGACCTTACAGGCGGTATGGCGGGATAAGGTGAAATTTAAAACGTGGGCACCGGTGACGTAGATCCCAGGGTAAGCATATTTGCTGCTGAGTCTGCTCTGGAAAAGCCCAGCTTTCTCACTTCCTGATTTCCTCAGTTGCCTGTGGTTCTTTGTGTACACCCAAATTCCGCTTTTCCAGTTCTACACTCTACCATTCTGTTTGTTCTGTTCTGTTCTTTACTAGTCTAGACTTTTTAAAATACCCCTCCAGATAAGCTGGGAATACTCTCATCTTTGTGCTGTCACCCGTATTCTACTGTTTCTCTGATTGCTGAAAGCCCATTCTATTAAAGGTAACCAATACATTAAACAAACAGAAGACAATAAGTGATCTGCCGCACAGACAAAGGTCTATGATATGCCTTTATCTATAGCCTATCCCACAGGGTTCTCCAGATAGTATTCTTAAATTTAGTGTACATGTATGGGAGTTTGGCATGCACGTATGTCTGCGCATCTCACGTGTTCATTGCCTGAGGCAGCCAGTATCAGTTCCTGGACTGGAATTACAGAAATATAGCCACGTGGGTCCTGTGCGAGAGCAGCAGGTGTTCTTAATTGCTGAGCCGTCTCTCCAGGCCTTCTGCACAATATTTGAAGATGAAAATGGTACTGATTGTAAGTATATTTTTCCAAACATATATTTCCTGGTAAAACATTTAATTGAAAAAATATGTTTATGAAAATTTCATAATTGTCATTGTCTAAGGCCTTTTTGCTTCCTGGATTGTTAAGAAAAATTCTTCAGTATAGTACCTTAATGAACTCTGAGTGTGGATTAGTTGACCTCTAGACAAAAGCAAACAAATACCTACTTAGTTTCTCTCTTTCCTTTTTAATCTGGGTAGGCTTTCCTGTCCAGGAAAGAGTTCTTACAGTCTCTTCCTATGACCTTTCCATGTCAAATTTTCTGGCTGCACAGACTCTACGTTTTACCTTCTACTAAGTGGCCTAGTACATGCAGTGTAACAGAACCAATCCTCTAAGGAATTGCTTAGCAGTCCTTGCCTGCTTTTCAATGTTGACGGAAGTATCAGTTTCTATGGTTTTAGAGACTTCTCTTCTAGTGGGTGATTGCATGTTTTCTGTAAAGCAGAGGAGACGGTGGATTTATTGTCCATTACCAATCAGAGCATGTTCCAGTCTGTAGCATTTTATTTATCACTGTAGGGAACTGAATTAACTCTAGTCAAATATTTTTATTTGTAACTTGAGCATTAGAATTAAAATTTGGCAATAATCATATCACACAGAAGAAAAAATTTCTTGTCCATTTGTCAATAAATGTTCTTTAATTTGCAAAAAAATTAATTATAGCTGGACAGTAGTGGCTCATGCCTTTCATCCTAGTACTTGGGAGGCTGAAGCAGGTGGATCTCTGTGAGTTTGAGGCCAGCCTGGTCTACAGAGTGAGTTCCAGGACAGGCTTCAAAGTTACACAGAGAAACCCTCTCTTGAAAAACAAAACAAATCAAAACAAAAAATTCACCATGAAGCAAATGATTGAAAGACTGTAAGTGTCTGCTGGAGGAGTTCAAAAGCATATAATAAGCTCAACACAAACATTTTCTCTGGAACTTTAGCCTAGCAAACTTCTGAGTTTACAAACTATAAAGCTATATTTATAGTAATCACTTATCACATAGACTCGCAGCACTTTGCCCAATGAATAACGTATAATTTTCACTTTTATTTATGTGTTTTTATATAGATATATCTATGCATGAATTTGGCATTTTGGCATATAATACAAGTTAGCATATTTTACTAATTTTAAGTTACACATTTTTCAACATCTTAACATGGTTGTAATCATGATGAAGCTTATCACTGATGGTACACAATTATATGATCAGGTTTTCCTTATTAGTAGTACATAAAATAAGCTTATCGTAAAGTCAAAGACAGATTCTGTGTAAGTGATGTTTAGTAGAACTGATGGACAATTATGCACATATTTAAAAGGGTATATAATTGTATATAATATAAGTATATATTCACAAGTTATTCAGAATAATAATATGTAGGGTAGTACATGGATATATATTTGTATATACAAATTATTTTGAGAAAACCCTTTTCAAAATCATTGATAGTAATTTAATTGGGGGAGGGAATTATGTGGATGTTTTGTTTCATATTTTTTGTTTTGGTATTATTTAAAATTTTATAAAAATTGTAATGAAATTATGTTTCTCTTTACTACAACTTATAGGAAAAAAAAAGGAATGATTTGTTATTCAATCCCCCCCTTCCCAATCCCAGAAGGAAACAAGTTCATGGGTCATGAAGTGGTTCACAAATACTAATTTTCTTGATACCATGAGCACTTACACAGGGAAGTATTGTGGGAATAAGACATTTCAGTAATGTTTCAGTGCACTAAGTCTGAAGTGTACTGTATGAATTTCAAAGTCAATTTACATAAAACATTTTACTTGAGAAGTGGACCCTGGGCCACCACCCTGCACTCTAGTAGTCACACTAGATAGTCACGGTTTTCTAACAAAAAAGGAAAGGGAGGTGGTATGCCATGACACCTATCAAAAAGCCCTCTAGATGGAATCCACTCAACTTGTTATTGATGGCGGATCAAGGAAGAATGCATTTGGCTATTAAAGTCCCTTTGGAACATGAGCAGAAACCAGCCAGGTTAGTGTCTTTTTATCCTATCTTAAATTTCTGTCACTAATCATAATCTAGACTAAACAAATCACACTATGCAACTACTTCAAAATGTATATTCTTTCATTGTAGATATCAACGTCTGTTTCAATAGGTGAGTGTCTACCTATGTTAAGAATAACTTTGTAACTGAACACAGACAAACTTATCTTTTCATGGGATACAAACATATTCTATTTTCTCACTTCTGGAAATTTAATTAGATGCTAGTCAAGGTCTCCAAACATTCTGCAGAAACTGCGTTACTTTACCTATCATTTATATTAAAATAACTAAATGGTAGTCAGCATTAACATAATCTTAAAAACTAGGAGTTCACTTCAACATTGTCTGTAATTCATGTTCTGGGAAAACAAGTACCTTATAAAAAGACTCCCAAGTTGAAAAATGTTTTGCATACTGTAATACTTTACTATGTATAGTACTGAATACTTAGTGATAAATTTCAAACTATACTCCACTCTGAACATAGCATCCTTTCTAGTATTAGGAACATGACTGCTGATGTGGTCAAAGATATGCTGGATTGGATCTGTGCAGATCGGGTATCAGGACTAACAGAATGAGACAAGGAAACAGCTGCCACCGTACATTCTTGGGAAGATGCCTCCGGGTGGAGCGAGCGAGTGTGTGGTAGCAGGAGGTGTGTGGTATGCATCTGCATGCGGACCTCAGCTCCCAGATCTGTGCTAGACACTTAGGCAGAAGTCACTGTGCACAGGTGGCAGAAATGTGAAGTCCTGGATGGTTAAATTGGCAATGAAGCCTTTCTGGTTCACCTGTGCTCTTGACTGCCTTCTTTCATATGAACCCTGCCTTCTGATGCCCAGTGCTGCATGAAACCCATTTCCACTGGCTTCTGAGTTCACTGGCCACTAGTGAATATTTCTGGATTCTTAGATGGCCAAAGGAAGACAGAGCTTAGAGCCTATGTGCCCATTATACCTGTGGCATATACGCCATGATTTATGTTCCCCTAGAAATGCCTGTTCTGGTTCTAGTTTTAACCTGGGATGTAGGTTTTTGGTTTCTGGTAATATTCTTCCTTCTTACCTCCAGTCTAGGGGAAGTAGTCAAGTTAGCTTTTTTCACTTAGAAATATGTTCAATTTTGATTATGATGCTAAACTTTCATCGGGTTATACACTAAGTGGAGAAGGAGTTGCTCTCAGAGAATGAAAAATTCTCTGTTTTGACTTAAGGGGTCTTAGGGTGGGCATTGCTATTAAAACATAGTAATTGACATTTGTAAAGAAAGGTACACTTATAGATATTGATACATTAAACATGCATTATCTGCAAATTACTGTGGACTGACACATCTTGTATAGAAGACCCTAAAATGATGTATACGTTACATACCTTCTATATACAATTTGTTATGAAATATATGTGGTGCTTGCTGGAAAAAAACATAAAACAAGTAACAAATTCCTCTGTTTCTCGATTCCATTCAAATGCTTCTAGTCTGCCATTTCTGTTTCTGAACCTGGGTGGTGGTTTTGGAAGTTCAGGAGTCAAAGGAGGTGCAGTTGCTAACTATTCAAATCTAAACTGGGTAGGAATGAAAAAAACACAGGATACTCACTGGAGTAGCTGGACAATAGGAGGACCCAACTGCAATGTGTCTCCTCTACCTTTGGAACTACTTTCTTAAACTGCTCATGACAAAAAGTGCGGGCATATGGTGGAACCTTTAGAACACATTCCCATCACATGATCTTAACTCAGGTTTATGATGGGGCACGCTCATGTTCAAGGATGCAGAGTAGCAGAATATAAAGTAATAGCCTAGACACTTTATGAACACTGCTTTAGAGATCTTAAGGGTTTCATTCAAAATCAGTGTTTATATGTTTAGCCAAAGATCTAAATGAAACTAAATATTCTTCATGTGAGTGTAAGTCTTACATTTTGCACATTGCCTTTATAATTTTTCTTATATATTAACCTGTCATCCTCAGTCCCTCAGTATGTCAGTTATTATATCCAGACATTCTGATTTCTACTCATATATCTAGAAGGCAGGAGATGACAAAAATGTGTTTATCAAATTAAGGCTCTTCTTATGTGTTCTTCACTTTTAGTCTTTTTCCATCTAGGGTTTACATGCCAAAAGATTGCTGCTTGCTTTCTGCACAACCTGCTTGCCTTTTCTGGGCACTGGATTGTTCAAAGTTGGATTTTCTGCCCATGAACATTTTCCGGGCTGCCTCTGCATGTGCTGTATGACATCTTACCATCTGCTGAAGCCACTGAAGTTTTCCTCTATAGTTCATCAATCACCACCTTACTCGCAGCCTTCGTTTATGACCATCAGACAAAGCTGGACAGCTGAGAAGCACCAGCTTGCCCTTCCTGAGAGAAATCACCAAAGAAATTTAAAAAACATTACTAAGCTCCAACTACTTTTCACATTAGAGTTATCGTTATCACTGTTGTCATTATTACCCTAGTTGCATGTTCTTGGTTTTTGAGCATTTGTTGGTCCTGTTGACAGACTGAGCTATCTATTTCAAACCAGTGACTTACTTTACTATGGAAATATGGACAATTTATTTCATATATACTAATTTATATGTCTTTGTAAATATACAGTTGAAGTTTCAGAAGATAAGTTGTTGAGTAGGACTTGGTTTGATTGTGTATAACTAATTTGTTCATATAAACACTAACCATTGGCTTTTCTTTTATCAAATGTGCTCTGTTTGGTTCATTGGAAAAGATCATGGTATTATGGACATTTCAATTTGTTTAAGTGTATTATGGGAATTGAAACTCTTGGGCTTTCTTGAGTATTAATCTTTGCAGGATTCTGCTTTATTCAGAAGACATGCCATCAAGCTAATCTGCAAGGAACACATAACAAGAAGGCTCAGATTCATCATGTATAGAGCTTACCAAATTTTCTGTCTTTTAAAAATATTTATTTATTTATTTATCTGTTTATTTATTTATAGAATATCATGGCCCTTCATGGTGTCTTAGTCCAGCAGACAGTGGATTGTGTCAAGCCAATGAGACGAGATTCTACTACAATTCAACCATTGGGAAATGTCGCCAATTTAAGTACACTGGATGTGGGGGAAACAATAATAATTTTACTACAAAAAAAGACTGTGTTAGGGCGTGTAAAAGAGGTATGATATGCTTCCCATTAAATCACTGATATTTGGAATGATAATTATGTTGAAATTATAAAATACTTTAACTTATGAAATAACAAACATTTCCTTACTTATAGGAAGCAATATTGTCTTAGTCAATATTTGTCTTCCCACCAACTAAACTTAGAAAATATTGGTAGATATGCTAGCTGTAATTGTTCTTCATGTATTATAGAACAATTATCAATTTCAAATAGATTAAAAATCTTAAATTTTTCTTTTTAAAAGATTTTAATTTATATTTACATATATGTAGTGTGTGTGTGTGTGTGTGTGTATGTGTGCACGCATCTGGATATGAGTATGCCATCTGTGCAGGTGTTTTCAGAGTTTAAATAGGATATCAGATCCACTGGAAGTGAAGTTGCAGGTGTTTATGAACTGACTAAAGTGAGTGTTGGGAGCTGGTCGGTCCTTTGCATGAGCAGTGCACACTCTTAATGACTGAGTGATCTCTCAGGCCCAGTTTTCTTCCTTGAATGTTTAGGAGTTAATAATTTATTTTTAAGAAATATACTAAAAATTTTGCAAGTTCTCTTTTATATTTTAAGTTGTGAGCCTAGCCTTTAACAGCTGAGCCATCTCTCTAGCCCGCAAGTTCTCTTTTAATGCACCAAAACTTTAACATTTTGATTACTTTTCTCCTGAACATAATAATGATATAATACAAAGAACACAAAGAACATACACATTAAATAAAATAATCTGTTATTCTAGTAACCACACATTTATCACATGTGTACTCTCTTATAAAAATAGTCATGTATTCCTAACAGAATGATGATATAGTTACCCAGTTTTGGTGACTTTCATGCATTCCAAACTACTTTCTTAAAATTAGATTATTGGGTGGGAGGATGGGGGGGATGGTGGGGGAGTGCGGGAGGAGGGGAGGGAGAGGGAACTGGGATTGACATGTAAAACAAGCTATTTAAAATTAAAATTAAAAAAATAAGCAGTATCTAAAATCCACTCATTGGCACTTGGAGAGCATATTGCAAAGTAAGATCATTAACAAAGTGTTGAAGCATGATACATAATAAAATTTTCCATGAAGGAACGAGCAAAAAAAATTGGATTATTTTACAGAAATACAGAGACAAATGAACGACAGAAAATTTGAGATAAATTCTTATGTATTCTCTTTTCACTATTATCATTTATTGTTCTTATTGTAGGTTTCATCAAAAGAATATCAAAAGAAGGAGTAATTAAAACCCAAAGAAGAAAGAAGCCTTCAGTGAAAGTAGTCTATGGAGAATTTAATTAGTGTTAAGATATAAACACATTATTATTACATTAATTTCACTAAATATTTCATAAGGTATTTTTACTATGATGTCTATTCTTCTACTACAATAATTTTAATGACTATATTAGTAGATAATTTTCCAGGCCATTGTGTCTGCTAAGAATGTGTTTTCATAGTGTTTCTTTTCCAATCTAGCCAACATACTTTTTAAAAGCTATAATTTATTAACGGCTACTGTGAATTTTATCTCAGTCCCTTTCAAATTGTTTTCCGTTTAACTACAAGTTTTCCTACTACTAACCACATGAACCAGTTTTCTCATTTCCATTGGCGAACATCTACTAGAAGATATATTTTCATTTGTTATGATCATGAACATTATGTACTCTTGATAGTCTAAACCTTCTCAAGTAATTTTGTTTTTAACAGTGTAAGAAATAAAATATTCTAACCTGAACAATAAACTTGACTGTTACACTAGTGTTTACTAGAGAACTTGTTGTTACCTATAAAGGTACAGGGTTGTAAAACCAAATAAAAATCATTGTTCCTGATTCACTCTGCATTTGCTTTCTTATTTAGAACTTGTTGACAATCTCTTTAAGTTACAAAAGTGTAGTTATACATTATGATTTCTTATTTGTCAAAGAAAGTAGTACACAATGTCTCAAAGATCTATGGAAGAAGACATGAATGAGGAGCTGCTGCTTTCCCACATGACACGAATGAGTTCTTTTTTTAGCACTTGGGTGTTGGGTGCCTGGCTAACAGCCGTCTGCAACTCCAGCTCCAAATTCTCCAATATTCTCTTCTGGTCTCCACAGGCACCCACACGCATGTGGCACACACAGATACATATGTATACATAAATTTAAAAACTTTAAAAAGTCTACGTAAGCTTTCTAAATTTGTTTCCATCAACAATTGCATCAATTATTGTATAAAGCCAGACATATTATTAAATAAAAATTATATAACTACACATTATGTAATTGCTTCCATCTCAGACTATTTTAGTACATAGGGTCCATCTCCACATCAGAAGAAAAGAGAAAATGCTGCAAAATTAGTCAACTATTTATTTAGGGGGTGTTGATTTCCTACCAGCAGCTTTTAATTTTATTGTATTTTTTATGAAGTTGGCATTCATTTGTTCTCATTGTCTTTGGGTATGCCATTCTTTCTCAGGCTCTTTGACGTGAACACAGAGGTCATGATTATATTTCCTGTGCAACATAAAATTCCCCACTCTATCAGTTCCTCAGGTCCAGTTCTTGGATTATTCCCAGCACTCTGTCAGTTTCCTAGATAGCATTACTCAGAACACTGAGTAAAGAGGGCTGGGGCAGAGTGGCTCATAGTAATTAATTTTATGAAGGGCAACAGGGAGGAGGGGTAGGTGGACACGAAGGTGAATGAAAAGTGAGTAAGATGTATTTTTTTACCAAATAATAGTTCACATTTAATCATTACTTAATATAGTGAAAAAAAAGCAAAGTTTAAGCATCAACTTCAATAAATGAATGAATTTTGTGAAATTCAACCTTTTTATCTGAATAATTGTGCAGTAAAATAGTGATCAGCTAATCTGATGATACAGATGTTCCAAAATCATAAGTAATATGAAATTTAGGAATCAAATTTTAAAATCATTCTATTAAAGTGAAGATTAGGGCCTAAATGTTCCCCATTGCTTCTTCTGCTCAACATAGACCAACATCCTTAGTTTTATAGTAAATATAAAAGGACAAAATACAGAAATTAGTTGGGAAGTGTATACTGTGTCAAATTCTTTTCATTTGTTTTTCATAATTAAATAAAAAATTCAAGAAAGGTTCATGGCTCAGGAATAATGTTTACTAAACCTGGAGGCTCTGATTTCCAGTATATGTGGATAATACTCCATTTTCTCACATTTTTTGAGTCAATTTGATTCCCAGACAAATAGAAGCTCTATAATGCTCTTTGGAAGATGATCAGTTATTGACATGCAGGGGAGAATCCTAGGAAGATGATGACTAGATTTTGAAATACGTTTTCAATATTCCCTCAGTCTTTTTGTACATACATGCCAGGCGAAAGCTTTGCTATTCCCCTAGGACTGACCTAGGCCTGAAGCATCGGGTCTTTGACCTTGCCAAGCTCATGTCAACAACACAAATCAACTCAGGAATTCATCCTCTCCCCACATATATCAAACGCCTCACCTTCCTACTGGTCAAAGCTCAGAAAACATCAAGAAAGAGGGGTGGGAAAAACAGTAAATTAGAGGATCAGAGAAGCACCATGAAATGCTATCCTCTGCTCAAAACAGCTGCGGTTACCTGCACAAGATCAAGCCAGTTAAGCATTCCAGTATGGAAAAAGGAAAAGATCACAGTCCTCACCCCTAGCTGATGCATGGTTGATAGTTGACTGTTGCTGGGAGAAAGTAACTTTTCTTTAGAAGGGAAGACAGCGATAGATTCTGTAGCCTAATGGATGTCCCTTATACACATGTGCATATGAGCAGCACTAATCAGACCTAGTAAGTTATTAAAAGATAGAGAGAAAGGGGAGAGAGACATGAAGTTATGAGGATAAAGATGGGGTACTCTTGGGAAACTGGAGGCATGGAATGAGATGGATATCAATTTAAATTGTGTATATGTATAAAAATGTCAAAGGTTTCAAACAAATAAAAATGTTTACAGCAAAATCTCAAGAGCAGAGAAAAGTCCTATTGACAAATTTTGTATTCTAGTTGCTATCATAATGTTTAAAATGGTAGATGATCAATTGGTTTGTGCTCAGTGGTTGACTATTCAAAAACTTTCTGGTGATGAAAAGTTTGAAGACCTGTGTCTTGGAGATAATGAGTATGCACAAAATATGGTTTTGTGAAAGGTCTGCTAACTATTAAGTTGAAGCAATATTATAGCCCATTAACGATTAAAATTTTGGACAGATAATTTTGAACAAATACTTATCAAACTTAAAAGAAGCTTGTTTATCAAAATGTGAGAGGCATATACCATTATGTTAGGAGTTGTTGGAAATTCGATTTATATCCCTGATCAGTTGTTTAGGAGTACATCAACACTGACCCAGTCATAGACTTCAGAGCACTGGTGTGTGTGTGTATGTGTGTGTGTGTGTGTGTGTGTGTGTGTGTGTGTGTGAGTGTGTGTGTGTGTGAGTGTGTGTGTGTGTGTGTATGTGGAGGGGGAGAGAACATACCTTTTTTATTTATTTTAAATTTAAATTAGAAACAAGGTTGCTTCACATGTCAATTCCGTTTCCCTCCTCTCCTCCCGTGCCCTTCTACCAACCCCTCCAATATCCCCTCATTTCCCCAGGGAGGGTGAGGTCCTCCATGGGGGTAGGTCATACCTTTTTTAGTTGTTGAAATTCGTTTCATTAGTGGAAAAGGGAGAGGATTTTACTTTTATTCCTGCCAGCAAGCCACATTTTATAATTTGTGAACACTAGGTGGCAGGATGGGACTGCAGATACCCAATTCCTCAACTATCAAGAATTCCATCCTCACAGGTTCCTAGAATTCTTATTCAAAGTACAGCATGTTACTCTTTAAATTATTTATTCTGTACATTACAAACCCCTTTATGCTTATAAATATTCATATTCTAGACAACAGGGTTGTGGTAAATAAAACGAATGAAAATTTGAAGAAAATAGAATAAATTACAAATTGCTAAAACCTTTTACAAGTTATAGTAATGACAATAGTTGAATAATATAATATAAAATAACATAATATAATATGTAATATACAAAATAGTATATTGTCTTCTGGTATTAGAAAGCATTAAAACTATCTGTCACCTTTGAATTTAATGATTAATTTGTTTGCAAATATAGAATTGTTCATGTAAAAAATGACCTATAGGTCAAGATGTCAAATTAAAATTTAAATTAGATTTTGTTTTCACAATCAAGATTAGTATTAAAAAATAGGAAGCATTTCACAACACATCCAGTATAAATTGATATCATGAGATGAGAAAGCATAGTCTTCAATGTCTAACTCTGTTCCAGAAATAGAAAGAATTATTTTAAGCCTTTCTGGGAAAGGAGATTTTCCTGCCTCAAATGAACTGCTCACACATTAATTCTTGTTCTTTATTTATTACTCGTCCATACCAATAGATTCACGGAACAAGGCTGACCAAATGCAGTTTTTCACTCAAGCAGGCACACTCCTGAGCATGAAGGGGTAAGGCCCACAGAAGTGAGAAATAAAATCACTCCATCCAAGAGCACTTAGAACCGAGAGCTCACTTCACCTTACTTAAATAAACCAGGAATTTTTAAGCTTTTCAATCTGAAATTTGTTCTACATGTTCTATTTCATGACTCATTTGCCAGTATACTAACCCTTTCTTCTTCCAGTAGACTCTCATGAACACCACCAGCCAGATAATACTATATCCCCAGATGTTCAAATCCACCAAGACACATCAAGAATGAGGCTTTGTGAATAGGTAAATGTTTGGTTGATTCTGATGTGATTGGACTGTCTTGGGGAAGTTCATCATGAAATCCTGTAGGAAATATGACAGGATCGTCAGATGACTTTGTTATTATGCGGATGGCATGCATGCATTGAATGCTTACTTTGAATTCTGTTTTTGCACTTGTATAAATCTTATGCATACTAAATCTTACTAAAATGTTATTACTTATCTTCAATAAATAATTTGTACAAGTAGAATGAAAACTGGTCCCTTAGTTTTAGAAATAACATATTCACTCTCAGTAGACATGGTGTTGGGTAGAAATTGATTTACCAAATGCAATTAATTATTCTTTGCCTTGGAAAAAGCCCTAACAGCAGTTGCTAGGTAAAGCAGTACACAATGAAGTCAACTTGTTACCTTAATAAAAATTTTTTGATGTAAGTGTGTAAGACTTTTGCGTTTCTCAAATACTGAATTCTTATAAGGGATGGAGTACGCTAGCCTTTTAGTTACATCAATGATTTAAAGATATTTTACATTATAAACATACAAAAAGTGCTAATTTAAGATGCTAGCTGCAAGCGGTCACAAGCTTATGTTTTGGTTGTGAGCCTAGCCTTTAACGGCTGAGCCATCTCTCCAGCCCTCACAAGCTTATTTTTAAATGCTGTCTTTGACCACCCTTGCGCTTCCACTGAGAATGGTCTATCTATAACATGTTCCATGTAAAAATGTTCTGTTTTGGTTGTTTTTAAAGAACCATATTTCAAGGCAATAGCTACAGAAACTCAAGTGGTCAGTTTAGACAGCAGAAACCTAAATTTGTCACACATGATTTTCATCTAATTTGTCTAGCTTGTGGATCTAAGACTTGGATTTAGCATCTTCTTGATTAATTGCTTTGTGAGGCAAGGGCCATTTTGTAGGGGAGGCTATAGCCTTATTTAGAGATGTTGGCACTTTTGTGCCCCATAAAGGACCAAAATGCAGGGCATAAGTCCTGCAGTAAAATTCTGAAATGGACAAATATTCCTCCAAATGCCTTTCATCCGTGCTTTATTCCTCACTTTACAGAGAGGTGGACTGGGAGCCCTTGTGCATGGCTTATGCTCTATGTGGGTGTACTGGCAGCACTAGCTGCTAATTACAGATAACGGGATTTCTTACATGCTTTCAACTGTCTTTTATACGGCCCAAACAGAAGACATCTTATTTGTTCTTTATTTCCTAAAACACAACTATTTTGAGTGTTTATCTGAAAATACAAACTTGATCACTACTTATCAAAGAATTCTAAGTAGCATCAGTATGTTCTGGGAAAAGATCACAATATAAAATACACGTGGAGCAGGTAAGACTGAATGAATGTACTAGCAATATCCCATTGGCTCAGAATTACCTAATTAATTTCTGGAATTATTTCTTGTCATACTAAAGAGTACATTTGAGAAGTTTCCCTCAATCTTTTCACTTGTCCATACATGTGTTGGCATATTCTAGCTTCCCAGAGCATCTATCAATATAGCATGTAGTAATATAGCATTTATTCATCTGATTACTAGGATGTACATTTACTACTCTAACGAAGACACATATATGATACTAACAAGAATTATTCAGAATCTCTATGGACCACAGACATAAGCCTATGTACCCAACCAACAATTTATTCTAAATACTACAAGTTGTATTAAATTTGTCATTTAAACAGCACCTTGTATATCTATATTGCAGGAGAATGATCATTGGATTGTGATTAGCCAGGCATCATCTCAAAGAAAGAATTCCTTTACTTACTAAGACCCTGCTATGTTTGAACAAATCCAATGAATGAATCAAAAAATGTTATGCTTTAACATTTACTGGAAATGTGTGTAGCTTTCCACACATCAGTCTCTGTCTCAGGGGTCAAACATTCTTAGAACGGTATATGCGGACACGTACTGTGATCATTTGGGAGTTAAAGATCTAGTATTTGCTTTACCCTGAACTTTAAGCTGGAAACATCATACTCAAAAGTTCTGTCACAATCATGCAGACAAGTGTGAGCACCTGCACTGGGACGAAGCCTTGTCGCTCCCTGTGCATCGTGTGACTCCGCATCAAAACTCCGCAGTTTTCACCCAAGCACGTCTCTGCTGTTTTTCTGATTAATGAGTTATTATTTAAGGAGGCAGTGGTGACTACAGCATTGGCTTTTCTTCCCAAGAGCTGGAGGAAACAGCACAACGGAAAATAATCCAATAGTTCCCTAAAGAAAGCAAAACTAAAATTCTATACAAAGTGACTTCCCAATTTACCTCAACTGCTCAGGCTCCATCTCCGAAGGTCATACATTGTGTCATTTAAGTTTGCTGCATAGCTTTTCCTTTAGTGGTGATTGATTGAGATTGTCAATTATGTCTCTTATTTTTATACGTATATATCCTATTATAGATACATACATAAAATTGAAGATCTTGTAATAAATTTCTTCCACAGATGAAGAAAGTAAAAGTTTAAAAAAAGACCACAGTTTTTCAGAAGTACATTATTCTTAGATTCTGTAGCCTGTGACTTTACTTCCGTTGCTAATCTTCAGGGACTCTGGGCTCAGTTTGCTACCTAGTTGCAGTAGCTTACCTATCAGTCTGTGCCTCTGAGCTTAATTCAGGGAGATTTCCTTGCTCATTATAAAATATGTTGATCCAAAGTTTAAAAGATGTAAATAATTCCAGATATTATTTCATTTATCTTTTCCCTTTGTGAGAAATTTGATGCAAAGATCATGCGACTTTTTGTACTGTCTGGGTTCGGGAGTTATGATTATTGCCAAATCTCATAATTTGTCACTTTATATAAAACTAACAAATATATTTCAGGTTTATAGTTTTTTTCCCTGCTGACACTCAATGATTTCTTAAAGTGTTTATGATACAATTATGTTTAGAGGTAAAATTTTTTAGAAAAAATTACAATTCATTTACCACATAAAATTATTGCATTGTATCATGTTTGAAAATAGCTATATTTTCTGTCAGGTATAAATACTGATACCCCAAAATACAGAGTGCCACATGCTAATTTACAGGTTTTCTATTATCTTTGAATAATAACTGAAAACACTGTAAATTGTAAGTACTTATGTGTGACTTAAATGTTAATAAACAGATAATATGAAATAAAAAAGAAAATACATTTTCTTTAAGGTTATTTTGAAACAAAATAATATAATGTTTAGGTTATATACAATGACATAATTACATCAAATATTTAAAAGTATGTGCTATAATTTTACACTCTATATACAAATAGGCTTTATGATATAGTCACATATGCTTATGTCATGAACGAGTAAAAGGAATTTTTAGAAAGGGCAGAACAAAGCTCCTTCATCTCTTCATACAAAATTGATTGTGGATTGGATCACATATCAGTGCTCCGAATTACTGAGCCTAAAGTAATTGTGATTCTCATAACTCCATGCACATTTAGGAAGAAAGATGTGACAGATAACATTGTTCCTGTGTGTTCTGGGAACTCTAGTTCAACACACACACACACACACACACACACACACACACACACACACACACACACACACACACACCTAACTCCTTTGATTCTTTTACACTCAGATTGCCTACCCATCACAGTCAGCAAGTTCTAACAACTCAGTCTACGTAAAAGCCCGCCAGCTTTTGCTGGTAACAATGTGTTCACACAGCAAAGGATCTCTGTCTGCTCAGGCTGCTTCTTGCTCTTGTCAGAGTGAGAAGGGAGTTGCTGCTCCTTTCCTGGGGTAAGCTATTTGAGAAAGAAAGTAACCTAACACTAACTGCAGGCGGGGCGGGGTGATGTAACAGGAAGCGGTGATGTTTCCCTTCTGTGGCTGATCACTTACAATCTGACAACACTCCCCATCTACTCAGAGCAAGCCCTCTCTCTCCAGCCCTGCAGTCCTGCCTTAGACTCAGGCTCCCTTGCCTGGAGCTCACTCATCCTGCCGGCAGGACCACAGTGTAAGGCTCAGACTCTTCTCACGTCGTCTAGGGGGAACCGCTCTCCTGCGGAATCTCAGACAATCAAATTCCTTCCTGAGACTATTTCACACAGAATTTCCTTAGGAGCGGTGCTGGGTAAGTGTATTATTCAGAATTTTTATTCTCAGTAAAATTCTCAGGTCGTTTGGCAATGCTTCTAGCAAGGATTTAGTAAGTGGTACTGAAATAATGTTGAAACCGCCTTTTTTAAATTCTACACTAGCGAGTCTTACAACAGTGCATGCAAAATCTGTTACTAGTGTATAAGGGTATTTACAGTGGTATTTAGAAAATAAAATTCCCGACTAACTAACCTTGTGAATGGACTGGAAGGCAAATTTCTGAACAAATATTTTAATCCGGAGACAATGCCGTTTAAAATTAGTTCTACTATTGGCTAAATCCAGTCCTGACAGCTGGAAAACATCTGCCCCTCAGGAAGGGTCTTTACAGTTTCCACATAATCAGTATTCTAAGGAAGGGGTGGCAGAAAACTCGTGGGGCTCAAGAGTCTTCCTGTGTGGCTGAACGCAAAGTAGGGTTAAAAGAAAAGCCACCAGTCTGGACTTCTGTGAGCCTTTCTATCTACACTTACATCCCTAACTACCGAACCAATGGCATTTTCACTCTTCTTTGTTGCCAGATATGTGTAAATAGCTTTGCTTTTGTTTTGTTCTTTTTTGTTTGTTTCTTGGAGGGGGGTTCTTGAACTGTTTCCATTGCGTTTAAATCATGAGTGTTTTACAAGTTAAGTAAGGAAAACAAAAACAAAAACCAAACAAAAACAAAAAACTGCAACAAAACAAAAAAAAAAACTGAACTGTCCAGTGTTGTTAAGAAAATGTAGTGATTTCTGCATTACTTCATGTTTTTTTTTTAAACTTTCAAGCTTAAGAGTGGTGTAATTTCAACTGTCCTGCAAATTTGCAGGGAAGAATGTCCTAGGAGCTCTCTATAGATACCAAAACAGTGATATGACAAGCAAGTGTATTAACTCATTAAACAGAGGAATTACATTAGGTATTCCAAGAAGCATTTGTGGGACAAAGCTGAGATGAAACATCTGTAATGCGCTCTCCCACAGTACAGACTGTCCTGAGAATCGAAGAAACTAGTGTCTAGTTAACAAGTGGTTATTACACAGACATTGCAAATTATCGCTAGGGGATGTAAGACATCAGATTTGGATTTGAATTGTGTTACTAGCATAATTATTGAATTCTATGTTTTCTCACTCAAGTGAAATCATACAGCTCTGAGATGTCTTTCAATGCTAGCTAGCAGTCTGACCACAGCCACCCGTCGTCTGGCAAACAAACAGCATGTACAAACTCATCTTGAGTAAGTCCTTAATGATTTTTGGCGCTGTTTCCATACATGCTTTTCAATGGAATGGAAACATTAATTTGTACACTTGAAAATTTTAAAAGCATTGTAGCTGATTTATGTTTTCAGTTTTTTTATTACTATACCACTGTGTTTTCAGATGTGTAGAAATGCATAAGGTGTTTTTAAGACACGACTTTTTACAAATACTCATTTGGTAACTGGAGAAAGAAGTAGAATCAACACATTAAATAATTGAATTCATATAGTAACAGAAACTGAGAAGCATTATTCTAAACCAGATTACTTTCTGAAATTAGGTACCTTAATAAATTATTATAAATTAGTAACTACACAAACTCTTCTGATTTTTGTTGAATTAATGCTCCAAATACGTAATCATCTTGTATAGTTTATTTAAATATCCTCATTTATATTCACAGCATTGTTTAAAACAATCTTTATTACCAAAAATGATAACAGAAAAATGCCAGGCAATGAATATTGATGGTCATTAGGTGTAGACATTATCTAAGTTAATAACTGGGAGGTAAAATAAGAATTCATATCATTCTAGAATAAATGTGACATTTAAAATGAATAAACAAATGTGTGAGAATAAACTATGTTTATATCTATGTTAGTTTAACTTTATGGAAGATATTCCTCGTAGCATCATAAAATCAATGCATATGATCTTAGACAAGTCTTAAATATGTCAAATAAAAATACAGAATTCAAAAGCACCATGTCTCATGTGATCTGAAATACGTTTTATCTAAACTGTTCTATTTGTAAAGTGATACATTTAGATGGCTATTTGCAGCCGGTACAACAATAAGGTGTTATCAGTTTTATCTCTGCTTGCATTTTGATAGTAACTATTTCTTCAGAATTGTTTTTTAATTTTGCAGATAAATTAATACAATTACCTTTAAAGAATCAAAATAGGCATTCATGAAAGAAAATGTGTTTCCTGCTTTATACATGACTTTGATTGATCTAGTAAAGTTAATTTTGCTTTTAGAGGTACAATGAGGTCACTTTTCCAGAATTCAGATAAAGTCCAAGAACTTAATTCCTTGTTTTTGTTTGGGATTTAGGGAAGCTTCTAAAGCATTAACACAAGTCATGTCTCACAGCAGAGTTAATGGAAGCTAGGGGTCAAGTCTATAGTACAGCCTAACTCCTAACTCATTCAGAATTCACTCACAATGAAGACGAGTGACTAGCACACAGCTGACGAGAGAACAAACATTTCTCTGGGCCTGGTTTGGAAGAGCTGTCTGTGGATGAAGGCTAGACATGTATTTTTTAATGCAATCTCTTTCTACAAAGGACTATACGGCAACATTAAATTATTTTAAAAACTCATTTAATATGTAAAGGTATTCCAATGCAATTGTGTAGAGACTAAACTTTGCAAAATTACAAATAAGATCTGCATCCTGACGACGTGTGAGTATTCTCCCCATTTACTTGTATAGAAATTCTCTTTCTGCCCCAAATCTTTCATAATGGCAGTTGTACAAGCTCCAAGTATCTGTAGTCTACCCATTTTAAATTTTAGGTAACTGGAGAAAGAAGTAAAAACAATACCTTAAATAACTCGATGTTTTTATTGCATAGTTGAATATTCAGTGGAACAATAGGTAGAATATAAAAATTCAGTGAATAAAAATGAAGGTGTCATGCTTAAGGAAAAATGAAAAAAGTGAACTATATATCATAATCGTATTATAATATTCATTTGACAAAAAGAAATATATTTTTATATTCTGCTGCAATTTTCAGGACAGCAGAAATTCCTCAATAAATCCAGGTGATTAGTCTTTTATTTGTAATTTAGTATTATAATACTTGACAGTGTATTAGCTTAAAACAAATAATCTCAACACTTTTTAAATCATTTCAGTTTTTTAAATCAATGAATTGTTTTAGAAAAAAGAAAAAAGTTTAATTTTGAAGGACACATTAAACATTTTACTCCCAGTCAAGCAGTGGTGGCACACTCTTTAATTCCAGCACTTAGGAGGCAGAGGCAGACTGGTCTATCAGTTTGAGGCCAGCCTGGTCTACATAGTGAGTTCCAGGACAGCCAGGTCTCCATAGAGAAACCCAGAGAACCAAAAATCCAAAAAACCCAAAACCAATCAAACACAAAAAGAACCCCTCCAAAACCCCAATCACCAACAACAGAACCCCCCAAAACAACAACAACCATTTACTTTCTAGTATTGTTAAATAAATTTGTCACTAGCCACTAGTTTGCTAGAAATATTGTCACATAATACATTTTATTTTTACAGAACACATTTCTCTCATTTTTTCTTCAGTTAGTTTCTTTATGGAACACTATATTATGTAGCACAAACACATTAATATACTGTTTGCAAATTCAGTCAAAATAATATATAAAGGTTTTTAAAAGGAGTTTAATCCATACATGGTTTAAAAAATACGTTATATTTTTCTGCCTTCCAGTCAATTAAAATATCTAATGCGACATGAGCCAAAGAAACAGAATAATAAATTGACCAATTACTTAATAATCCCATGGTATTGGAGTTTAATTCTCTGTTTCATTGCAGTATTTGGGTGGAATCTGTTTTTAAGAGAACTCTTGCTCCCCTTAACACTATACCATTTTTTTAAGCTAAAAGAAACTACCTTCATAAGGCATACACTATTGCAAAAATACCTTACCATTATTACTCTATTCAGGCTTAGCCTAAGTTAACTGTGTTTAACCTGAGTCCAGTTGTGTTTTTCAGAAAAGCTCTAGTAAATCTTCAGACAGCATTTATAGCGTTAAGTAAACAGCAGGTTGGTTTGTAATAGACTGAGTTTATTACACCTCAGTTCCCTGGAAGGTCTTTTACTTGCTCCTGGATAGATAAGGCTGACTTTAACAATGAAAACTAGTATAAACTTGTCTTATATCCAAACACTAGCTGGAAACCAATAGCTATTCAGTTATTTTTTTGTATATCTAACTCAATTTAACCTACTTTCTAGGTATAATTTCAAGGGAAAATTGAGACTTTGGTCAAAGTTTGAGGAAGGAATGAATACATTACATTTTTAATTCGAAATGATAAAGGTGAAAAAATAATTTCATCAGTATAAAACTGTTATTAATGATTCTGAAGCTATTTTTTAATATAAGAGGCAAAAGAGAGACCTGCTTAGGTTAATAAATGGAACCTAATATTAGAATAACAGGCTTAGTATTTTATAAAACAGGCTGCCAATGTGTGCTCCTTCAAGATCTTAATTTCAATGAGGTTGATAAAGACCTTCGAAAGAACATTCCAATATGCTTACCTGGATAAGGAAAAACAACTTATACAATTGCTTTAGAAATTCAAGTGTTATGTCTACACATGAGCCTAGCAAACTCTAGCCCTACAACATCAGCATGTGAATCTCAGAGTTTACCACTTAGTTTTCCTCATCATCTATAAACAGTGAGTGATAATCATGCTGCTTTATAAAGATTAGCGTGAAGTGTGTGAGAAAATATGTGGATGTGTTTAGCATGAAATATGTTAGAAATATACGTGGACTGTGGTCACAGAATATTTGGGTATAAGTAGCTGTTCAGTCTATTTCAGAGATCATCAGGTCTTTCTGAAATACAACCGAAGCCATAATGTGTATTTGTACAAAAATATCCAACATTTAGGCAATGAAAATACATTCTGCTCATATGACGGAGCATGAGCAAGTGTAATTATTCAAAGTGATTATCCTTTTGTCCTCATGAAATATGCATCAGAGCAAAATCTTGATTACTATTTAGCGTGACATGAGGGCTTGTATGTGTAAATCCAGCACTTACAAAGTGGAGGCAGGAGGATTACCCCAGTTTAGAGGTCAGCTTGGGCTATTAATAAGCTCTAGTATAGCATGGGCTGCAGAGTGAGATGCTGTCTAAAGTATATAAATAAATTACTGTCTAGAGTGTAGTTGCAAATACTATCCATGGAAGCTTAAAACAAAAAGAATATTGAGATCCAACAAACTCAACTTATGTGATTAAAAGTCTTTTTGGTTATTTGGATTTTTAGACTGTCTTGTAGTAGATATTTCTAGTTACTTTGTAATGATAAACACACGTTTTCTTATTTATTAAAATCTCTCGAGAGTACCTGTTCAAGAAGATGAAAACAGTTAGGTTATGAAAGAATTGAGATAATTTATTGTAAGCGTTTGCTTTTGAATATTTGTGGGTTATGACCTTCTTGTGAATGTGGTAAAAACTGAAAACCCTTTCTGAAGAGACGATAAACATGCAGATAAACTTCATTCACAGAGACACATTTTTTAAATGTAATTGCGTGGGATTCACAGGACTTCCTGTTTGATGGATCTTGCTTTCCTGATTCTCATCTATACAGGGGCTTTCTCATTTGCTTTTCTGCCCAGATTACAATCTGCTTTTATGATGGTGCACTTTGAGGAAGAAATTCTTCTTTTTGTTCTTCACATTATGGTTTAATTCCATGGGGGACACCTCTGTTATAACTCACTTGACTGTATAGCTATTTCTATTGAGAAAATACTAGGATTAAAATGCATTGAATTGACAGTGGAATTAAAAAGAATTTTCACTGCTAAAGTATGAAAGGTTAAAGCTGTTGTAGAATACCCCAACAAAGACAAATATAATGTGAGTGGTGTAGAATTCATCAGATCGATCTTTATTTCAGTGTTATTACTTCCTAATGTTTCATCTGCAATCCAGAGCTGTCCAGTTAGTACATGGATACAGAAAATAATGGACATATCAAGCTCTGATACTTTAGACAACACTTAAACAACTGCCCACCAATCTGTGGCAAAATGAGGAAAGTAGAATACTGACAGCAGCACCTATTGAGTTCATACCTCCAACTGAATTACTTGACTGTTGCCCAAAACAGAGGCCCTGTTCCATGTGTCACAGGGGACTGAAGAGATGACTGTTAGGGGTTAAGAGCACTGGCTGATCTTCCAGAAGACCTAAGTTCAATTCCCAGTACTCACATGGCAGCTCACAACTGTCTATAACTGAAATTCCAGGGAATCTGACACCTCACACCAATGTACATAAAATAAAATTAAGTAAATTATCAAAAAACCAAACAAACGCAATATAGGACTTTCCACGTGATGAGGTCTTGTTGGAAACTCTATGTTACTTTTGTATATTTTAGTTGGATGGAATTTTGTTCTTTAAATATTAATATGCACTAACTATGATTAAACAATGCATCACTGTATTATGACCATTTTAAGACTTGAAACATGGAATAATAGCATACTAGAATCATTTGTAAAGGATAAATAAGGAAAATAATATGAGAAATTGAATTAACTAAAAATGAGACAAGCATTAAGATAATTAAAGTTTCAAACTGTCAACTGGGTTGTTGAGATCTCATTGATCAGATCTCACTTGAAAGCCTTCCTCTTCAAATCACTGAAGTCAATTTGCAAAGTTTTATCCTTAAGAAATTGCTTTTAAAAACAAAACAAGCATGCCTATATTTAATAACTCATGTTTTTATTCTACCTAGTTCTACAACTATATACATTAGCTCACAATGAATATAATAAAATTAACAGGGTTTATATATGAGTTTGGCAAGTTTTCAAGAACACCCACTAAATGTACAGTGCATTAACTATGCATTCACTAAGGTGTATTCTCTAAGTTCTGAACTTCAGTAATTTAAGGACCATGTTTTCCAACCCTTTCATAATACATATAACTTCTGAAGTGGCAGACCTTTATACATTTAAAAAACTAATCGACTCTTCCTAATTCAGAGACAGGAAACAGGTGCCCAAAGTGTGTGCCCTTGGAGGATTTTGTGAAGTCTAGAGACAGTTTGTGCTACGAGGAGAAGAAGGTAGGTTTGTGCACCCAGACAACAGTCATTTCCACCTGGTTTAACTTCAAATATAGTTCCACACCTGAAGTGATATTTTCCAAAAAATCTAACAGCATTGAAAACTTAAAAGGGAGCTTTTTTTTCTTCCCAAGACAGGGTTTCTCTGTCCTGGAACTAGCTCTTGTAGACCATGCTGGCCTTGAACTCACATTGATCAGCCTGCCTCTGCCTCCCAAGTGCCGGGATTAAAGGTGTTCGACACCAACGCCTGGTCAAAAGGGAGCTTTTCTATCTGGACATATGTCACATGTATCCATACCAAAGTGAAAAGCCATTTGAAGTAAGATTAAATTTGTGTAAATACCAAAAATTCTTTTGTACAGCATTATGGATAGAAGCTTATGACAGAGTCAGTGAGGGAGGTCTAACTGGAGTAAAATGGAGGAGAAATAATATTTTACTGTTAGCCACAGAGAGATGCATCATTGCAGCCTCCGGTTATGAAAACTAACCCCACTCCTCATCATTCATGGGTACAGGATTCTTAGCATACAGACTTCAGATCTCCTTCTTCCCGTTGTGGAGCTCCTCAGCTCTGGAAAACTGGCTTAACACCTGTACTTCTAATATACACCAACACAAATTAAAGGGACATAAGAATGCCATCTAACTTTTTCTATGTTTCTTTTAATGACCATAAAGGTTCTTCTCCCGGACATCAACAGGCAAAGTTCCTCACTTCTCTGTAGTGTGACTCATTATAGTCATTTGCTGTGAGCTCTGCCCAAGTCACTACTTAGAATCAACCTTTGCCTACCCCACTACTGTCCTCTCATGTTTTTCAACTACGTAGTATGGCCTGGACTTTTCCTATAATAGTAAGCATCTAGCAACAATCTATCTTAAGCAATTGTTACACTTTTTCCGAACTTTGTCTATTCCTCTTGCATGTTCCTTTTCCATATACAAAGGCATTTCACTAATTTTCTAAACTTTTCTAGAAAGGACTGAATGCCATTGGTGCTCAAAATTGTTCAACAAATGGTTGAATGGATGAATTCTACATACTGGTCTTTATGCCACAGAAAACTACACATTGACCTCATGGTTTTGGATGCTGGAGCTTCAATTCTGAATGTGTTAGGATCTCTGCACACATCCAGAGAGGAAACCAATGACTATTTTTTTATCCTCAGTTTGTCTAATGTTTATCCCTATACTGTCTTTGTGAGGGAAACAAACTGAAGGAGGCTTTCTGTGATGAGCTTGGTGTTCAGGTTTCACTGAATTCCAAGCAATGAGCCTTCCAACTAGTATAACTAAGAAAAGAGCCCAGGGTTTTGACACAAAGTGTTGAAGCCTTTCCACAAGAGACCCAACAATGGCTGAAACTGGCAGAATTATTGTTGAAACTGGCAAACTTGCCAACTGTTGGCTCCTGACGAAGCCTTACTCCATTACTTACTGCCTTTCTGGACAATGGAGCTAGGTTGTCTACAAAAGCAAAAAGCTTAGCAGCGGAGATGAAAGAAAGTAAATCAAGCGTTTAAAAAGAACACATGTGGGAGAATGCAAATTTGGTTTAACAGCGGGAGGGAAAAAGTTTAATAGGCGTCAAGTTACATCCTTGTCCTCTGTTAGTCACTAAGACTTTTAATGCCAATCAACCAGTATTTATTAAAAACTCCAAAAGAAATGCTAACTCTCAACATCCTTCACATGTGTACAGTTTTGTAGGTTTATTAAACTTAAAGTCAAAGAGCTATTTTATAAACTCAGAATACATTTTTATATGTATAGAAACAGATTCTCTCTCTTTCTCTCTCTCTCTCTCTCTCTCTCACACACACACACACACACACGAGAGAGAGAGAGAGAGAGTCATGATTAAATAAAATCTTGATCTGTCACCATTCTCCATGTGTGACTTTAATCAAATGTATCTTTTGAGTTGATATAATATGCAAGTTGTAAAAATAACAACCAATCTTTTGTAAGTAGAATCCCCATTTGCTTGAGAGTCATAGAGCTCACCATTCATTCATGAAGAAACATCATGTAGACCTTCAATCTGAGCCCAGATATTTATGTAAGTCAGAAATACGATACTTTTGGGAGGATAAAGAGTGCTGTCCATTATATTTGGATACAGACAATGTATATTCAGAGCATAATGAATGAGATATGCATCATAGTTCCTATTTTACCCTTATTCTCTAGTAGCAGCATTGACTAAATTTTTAAACCATGAGCAACGAACTGCATCATACTCATACTCTTCACCGCCAAAATTCAGAATTAAAACAACTTCTTGTTGCCGTTCTTTTCTATACTTTAATTGTTGAAATTTTTGGCTTCATTTGAAGTGGTCATTATTAAGTACTGTATTTGTGATTAAATTATTATCATAAAGCGTAGAGAGAATCATGCTCTAGCTTTTAAAATTTAGTCTTAATTTAATGTGTCTCTAGAATGCAGAAATTTCTGCTTGTTTTTATTTTGTAATATTCATAAATAATGTATCCCAAGAACCTAAGTGCTGAAACATCTGCTAAAAAGACAATGCAATACTGTGCAGTGTATTTACTTCATTCCAGGTAGCACATACCAGGAAATAATAAAGTAATGTGGCATCAATAACATTCAAAAAAGACAAAGTGGCAATAATTTCTAACAAGTGGATTTGATTAAGCTATGCAAAAGGCACTTAAAAATAAATTACCCATAGGAAAATAAATACTTTAATGAAATTTCAAATCAAGTACTTTTGAGAGCAAAAATGATTAATTTCTCAGTTTGCAGAACTACTTTACTTTCTCAAGGTAGCACCAATCTCTGGAGCGACAAATGAGTTTCCCATGTATACTTGTTCAGAAAAACACTGTGCCAAAAATAATTCCTCTTTTTCATCTAGATTTAGTAGAGGCAACAAATACGTTTGAGAACCTTTAACTGAATACCACTTATAGGTTGAATATGGTATGTTAAAATATTTAATACTAAACCACATCTGTGAAATTTGCTGTGCATTTTGAATAGTTCAGCAATTACTTTAATTAGTTCTCTATTGCATAGAGAAATTTTGGTATCACACAGGACAGATGGTAAATCGTATGGTGCAGCATTTTTTGACTCTTGTATATGCTGGTTGGTCTCCCTTTACTCTGTGAAACACCTCCCTGCAAGTAATTGGCATCAGTGACTAATCCACTGCCTACAAAGTGAAGTAGTTCCTGAATCAATTTTGTAATTTATGATGTTACCTACAAACAAATGTTATTTATAGTATTTGGTAAGGGTCATTTCAGTTAACTCCTGTTAAGAATTACCAACTTCAGAAAGTTCTAGAAAGGCAATTTTTGTTTGTTTTGCTTTTGAGACAGGGTTTTTCTGTATAGCCTTGACTGCCCTGAATAGACCAGGTTGACCTCGAACTCATAGAGATCTGCCTGCCTCTGCCACCCAGGTGATGGGATTAAAGGTTTGCACCACCACAGACAGGATTAGAAAAACATTTGTATGTGCCATAGTTTGATTAAATATTTTAAAACCCAAAACATTTAATACAACCTAAAGTGTTTCACTTTTGAGGAAATCCAGAGCATCACACTTGCTACAAGGAGCAATTTGAAAGAAAAGCTTGGAGACATGTGTAGAAGTTGATGAAATTTGAAATGAAAGGAACAAAATCAAAGAGGCATTAATCAGAACACTTCACCTTAATTAATGGTAATTATTAATGACTAAGTGAAAGGTCTGATATAAAATCAAGTCAGGAATGAAATTTGAAAGTAAAAGAAACTAAAAAAGACAAGAGAAACACAAAATGAATTCAGCAGGTTGATTTTATACACTTAAATGTATATGTATGGTGTGTGTGTGTGTGTGTGTGTGTGTGTGTGTGTGTAAAACAATACTAATAAAAGAATAAGAAGCCAAGAATTTGAAATGAATGGAGAGAAGTGTGGAAGGAGCTGTAGGGATAAAAAGAGAGGGGGAATGGTGTAAATATAAAACACATATGTGAAATTCTCAAAAACTAAATGAATTCATTAAACAAAGGAAAATTGAATTAAGTGAGCAGAATAACAGGATAAAATACTAGGCTAGACTAGAAGATAGGCTGGTTCAGTAAGATGTTTTATTTGCCACAATAATAAAAAAATAAAAATCCAATCTCAAAGCATGTCATTTAAGATGTGGAGAAACTAGGTACATGACCATGGATGATGGACACTACAGAGCAGAGTGTACTTTTTAAGTTAATAAGTAAATCTAAAATTATGTTGGGAAAAAAACTTTATCTTGCATTTTTGGGTACTTGGGGTTAATGATTAAGCTTAATAGTTACTACCTGAGATAAGCTCCAAGAAGTGTCTATTAAGTTGTGAAAAGCAAATAGGTTTACTGTCTTGTTCTAAAGATTGAACTCAATTGGTCAAGATAATGGCTCCACCTATAAGTGGTGGTATCTTGAAGTCTAAACTGTCCACACATTGTAGTTTCTCAGGATAGTTTCTGAATAGACAGTCATCACACTGGAAGGGTCAGGGCTGTTAGGTAAAGTTTAAGTCCTTTTCACCAAGCCTATCAGACAGTGTTAGATGGTTCAACACAGCTGGAAGTAAGCCATAAGTTTCCCAGAGTGCTCTGAAAGTGTTCTCTTCAGTGACACCCTGCAGATCATGAGAATATACTGTATGGTTATACTAGGGTCAAATGCATAATAACAGCACAGGAGGGCAAGCAAATCACATGGTCAAGTGATTTTCTGTTTCAAAAACTACCAAATTCTAAGCATTCACACTGAAATATGAGAAAAAAAGAGATATGTAAAACTTTAATTTTTGAGCCTTGACTCTGAATAAATAGCATTGATAGCAATTCCATTCAGAGGTATATTTCCCCTCTATGAATCACTGTAATTACAAGTGTCAGAAACTTGCTATTAATTCAAATTGCAGCTTCTCTGCTTTCACTGGATTCAGGAGTAAGCACTCATATACACATACACAGGTGCACACACAGAGACTTGCATACAATAGGACACACATGCATGCATGCACACATACACACATGCCCATACATCTGCACACACACACACACACACACACTCACACAAATACACTTGGAAGCATACATGCATTAACTCAAGGTTTTTTTGCCATTTTAAAAAACAAAATAAAATATAAGTTAAAACAAAAACGATCACATCTGATTGGATAAGGCAAACTAACTGAAGGAAAAGAGCCCCAAGAGAAGGCACAAGAATCAGAGACCCATTCATTCACACACTCAGGAATCCCATAAAAATACCATATGACCTGGTGCAGACCTGTGTTGGCCCCGTGCTTGCTGCTTCCATTGCTGTGAGTTGACATTAGCATTGCTTCGTTGACTTAGTGGGTCTTGTTCTCCTGGTGTCCTCCATCTCCTCTGGTTCTTACATTCTTTCCTCTTCCACAGTGCTCCCTGAGTTCTGAGAGATGGGATTTTATGGAGACATCTCATTTAGAACTGTGTGTTACAAGGTCTCTCTATCTCTCTCTCTCTCTCTCTCTCTCTCTCTCTCTCTCTCTCTCTCTCACTCTCACTCTCTCTGCAATGTCTGAATGTGGGTCTCTGTATTTGACTCCACCTGCTGTAGAAAGAAGCTTATCTGATGATGGCTGAGTAAGTCACTGATCTATGAGTACAGCAGAATATTAATAGGAGTAATTTTATTGTTACTTCTTTTTGGGCCAGTAGTATTTGGTTTTACCCTAGGTCTCTGTAATATCTAGTGTTTGGTTCTTTGCCACCCAAGAAGTGTTGGGTATGGGTTCCATCTCATGGAGTGGGTCTTAAGTCAAACAGGAATAATCAGACATTGATTGGTTAGATTCAAGGATTTTTCATCATTGGTTACCTAAAATTCCATTACTAGTTTCCTAGAAGACTCAGAAAAAAGTATAATGTAGATTTTTAAAAACAAAGTCAGATAGCTAGAGTTCAGAAAAATAAATCATACTCATTAGATTCCAAGCACATACTTTTTTCATATATCAATACTTGTGAACTTCCATGAATATTCCAATATTTTGGCTGTAAAAGGAAGAAAAGGATTCAAATTGGATTGCACTTTGAGAGTCAAAACTATCCTCTCTCTATCTCATCATACATTGTACTTCTATGTTTTGACATACAGATTTGAAATGCACAATTCTAGACAGTCACGCTATGGTAATGTGCTACAAAGCCTACTCTATAAATTTTGTATCTCACTTGAAGATTTTATCTATCATAAATATCCTATTTAAGTAAACAGCCCTTTATTAGAACCTGGTTTATCTGAGCATCAAGTTCTTGCCTAACTATTTACACATACAACCCCACCAGTAAACTGTTACCCTATGCTAGTTTTTAGATATCTGGAGATCCCTTACTTCTGGTATGACTTTCTAAGTAATAACATCATTTAGCTTTAATGTTTTGAGTTTTACTTTATGAAAAGTTCAATTATCTTTTCTGTGGTAATTGTTTCTTTCATATAGCATTGTATTTTTTGAGGTGCATTACTCTTAGAGTGTGTTGTGTGATATATTATTTAACATTGCTGCAATATTCCATTGTGTGAATAAATCAGAATGCATTTACCCTTTCTCTTGCTGAGTAACATTTGATCTTTATAATCAAGGAAGTCATAAACAATTCCCCTGAATGAATTCCTTTAGAGAAAATATTTATGAGACATATTTCCAGGCAACCCACAGTGCTGAACCAGTTTAAATTCTCACCAACAGTAAATGAGATATCTATTGCACCATAGCCTTTCCAAAACTGTAAATTGTTGTCAAACTTTCTAATTTTGCCAGTCTGGAAGGGTGTAACACAATATCACATTGTGGTTTTGATTTGCATCTTTTTGGCCATGAATCATTGGGAATTTTCATGTAAAAAGAATAAAAATTTTCCTTTCAAACATTTTCTTCAAATTAGGTAATTGAAGTAGTTGATTTGGATGAATTGTGACTAATCAACTCGACTTTTTGTGGATTATCTATCATCTGTCTGTCTCTCTATCTCCTATCTATCTGTCTGTCCATCATTGGTCAATCATCTTCTATCTATCTATCTATCTATCTATCTATCTATCTATCTATCTATAATTGGCCTGTATATCATCTATTCTCTCTCTGTGTATATATATATATATATATATATATGTATCTATTAGATATTGAAAGTAAGTTATGGAGTTTACAAATCACGTGAATATGCTGTATCTCTTTCCCCACTGTTGTAATATTAACTTCTTATACATTAAAACATTATAGAAGGCATTGGAGTTTGCATCTTTCACATGTCATAATTTGAAAAATGCATAATTGTCTTTATAAGCATCAGTTGATTTATATCCTTTATTTCTTCAAGGTTTTGATTTTCACTTAATATAGTCAGGTGTAGGTTTATTTCTCTTTAGCTTAATTGTTAACTATGACAACATTTCATGAAGAAAGTTGATTTGCTTATGTGTACAAGCTCTATTTCTTTTCAAAGTTCTCAAGATTTAGTACATTTTATTTCCATTGTCCGGTCAATTTAAACATTAAGCAACTGAGCAAAATTAGTTGTTTCTTTCATTTCAATCTAGATATCTTATACTTCCACAAGGTTTGTATAATAATAATTTTCATGCTTCATATTAGATATTCATCTACTTTTACTACATTATTTGATATTGTATTATTAATTTCTATCTTACAAAATGAAATGCAAGATGTTTATCAACCAAAATTAACTCCATATTGAATTTTATGTTAACCAATGTTATTGGTTTTATGACCTAATTACCCGAGGGTTCAAAATATCTTCCATGGTTACTTTTACTAAGATTTAAAAAATGAAAAATTTTGAATTATACTGAGAAAGAACACTGATGTCCCTCAGCTGTTTCTATTTCTAGTGGCATTTTCTAACAAGTTGGGAAAATATTCAAAATAAACATCAACTTTGAACCTACTGAATTCCATATGGTTGCCATTAAAGCCTGAGATTGAAGAGTTTTTATTTTTTTCAAAAGCATTTTTAGAAAAGTTCCGATTCTAGATTTAGATAGCTTTGGTTCACATCTAAATAAACCCATTTAATATAACCAAATCCTGACCCTAATAATAGCAATATTAGATTACTATTATATATAGAAATTATGGAAACATGATAAGCTTTTCTTAATTATAGAGTAAGATTACAAGGTACTAAAAATAAGTTTTGGTTCACAAAATACTTTATTGCTTTTTTTTACTTTATTGCTTTTAAAAATACTCTTTCTTGATATGTTTGACTGTTAACATAAGCTTTTGTCTTGATGCTATACAAATCCTTGACAATGACTTAGATGATCACTAAAGCATAACAGTGGATTAATAGATCGTGAAGACAAAATTAGCAAAAGTTTCTCAGATCACAATGGGCATAAAAACATCACAAACACAAATTTGACATCTTTGAAGTTCAAATAATTTTAATACAGTGTAAATATAAAGAAATGAAAACTATATTATGATTTCATCTTACTTTCAACATTCACTCAACCTGGAAGGATACATATAAGCCAAATATGTATTCAGCTTAATTAGTGGTAGTAGATTCATTTATCACTAGAACTCTGTATAAAAAGGGTTCAAGTTTGTTTTTGCTCCTGTAAGTCTCTGAGTTCTTCTTTGATCAGGTCTATGACTCCCCATTGCTTTTAATATTTTTACTCTGATGGTGCTAACCCTCTACCCATACCTTGAACCAGCCAACTCACTCCTGTTCCTGAACCATTGATGAAGTCATCATTTTAGGACTAACCTTGCCATAAGGTAGTCACAGCAGCCTCCCTCCCCTTACCAAAGTCACTGTTTCTGTGTCACCTCCTCAGAGACTTTTCATGACTGTCACACCTTCTATATTTCCTTTATCTGCTTTATTTTTCTTTGTCACAATTATCACCGCTGGACTCTTACATATCTAATATTGGTAAGCTTTTGCCTTAATAGCTCCAGAAGGCCAGGGACTATGGCATCTCAAGCTACAGAGCAAAGGTACCCTTAGGCAGACTCCACTTACTTCTAGTGCTAAAATCTCAAGCAATAGGAAACATCTGCCTTTGTGTTTTGTCCCTCAATGACCCCATTGTGAGGATATGTCACTATGCTGCAAAGCACAAAATTTGTTTTTATTTCTAGGCTAGCTTAATGGTATCCTAAATGTGATATATCTCCTCCAAACTTCCCTTTCAAACATAACATTTAAAACTGTAATTTTAACAGAGAAACCTGCTAGTATAAGTTCTTATATTAAGTTCTGTAAAATCCCATTTTCTACTCATAATGTTACCAAATTCACAGAAATATTCTTTTGTCATCCAGGGCCCTATGATGATACACCAGCTTGTGCTACCAAGTGTCAAAACTTTGGACTGTCAAGGATATTAAGAATGCATTAGAGCTGGGCGGTGGTGGCGCACACCTTTAAACCCAGACCTCAGGAGGCAGAGGCAGGTGGATCTCTGTGAGTTCGAGACCAAGCCTGGTCTACCAAAACAATACAGAGAAACCCTGTCTCGAAAAACCAAAAAAAAAAAAAAGAATGCATTAATTATAGGAACAAGAACTTCACAGAATAATGTATAGACAACTTTTAAATAAAAAGAAGCCTTCAGTAGGAACTCACTAAATTACCAATAAAGATAGAATATACACATCTTTCAATTCAAGATTATTTTATTAAGACATTGGAGAGTAGAATTAACCCTATAATTGTGTTTCTTTGGCCAGAATTGTGTATCTTTGGCCAGATGATGACGAATAGTAAGTTAATTTTAAATGTGTCCTATCAGGTTTTTTATTATAGTGATTTAATGAGCAAAGTCATGCTTATACATGTATATCGCATTACTCTAGAGAGGTTTTTAAATATTGTAATATGGCTAGTTTATTGATTTGAACTAACTGTCTTCTTTGCATAGAGTTCTTCATTTTCTTAACCACATAATCAGTTACATTATACACCTATAAGTGGGGTAAGATAACGTTTTCTTATAGTTGGAAAGCAGAAGATACCTTATTTATAAATAAAAGAACAAGAATATAGGGGAATGAATTGTTTGAATATTTTGCTGTATTACAGATACTATTTTTTAGGAATCCCTAGAAAAGAGTGTGAATTTTATTCTGTCAAAGAATAGCAAGGGTGCTTCTAAAAAGACAGGTGTGTTCAGTCATTATAGAGCTATGGCAACTAAAATAACTATGTGTCTATTGATACATGTGATAGTACCCTCCTCACAATATTTAATTAGATTTCCTTACCATAACTTATTTTTGGGCTTAAAGGTTTTTAATAATTCAATAATGATTTTCCTATCATGGTATAGTTATACTAATAAAAATAAACTGCACTAAATTGTATTTTCTTAAATTCAAAGCTCTATGAGATGGTTCCTTTTCTGTTTTTAAGCTGTGGGTTTTTAAAAAAAATTCCCAAGTTATGCTGCTAGATCCCAAAAATAGACCATGTGTAATAGTTCTTTGTCCCACTGGCTGTCTTTGGGAACTCATCATTGTTCAGTCCTTTTATGTGTCACCTTCCTCTGCACATTACATTTCAGATGACTCACTGTTCCTCACAGCAAGGTTTGAGTGCTCCAAATGCGTACATATTAGCCACAGCTGCATTTTTCTTCCTGGCATTTTCCAAGTGATGTTCTGCCAAATCACTTCTCATAACACTCCAATTTGTTTCATATAGATATGGAGTGAAGAATCTATAACAAAAGAATTGTTTTATTTTCATTTCTGGTTTTCTGAGACAGGGTGTCCCAGTGCAACAGTCCTGGATGCCTGGAATTCTCTTTGTAGACCAGGCTGGCCTCGAACTCACAGAGATCTGCCTGCCTCTGTCTCCTGAGTGCTGGGATTAAAGGCATGCACCACCACCACCACCCAGCAAGTTTTTTTTTAAATAGAAAAGTTGGCTTTGGCTTCCCAATGTGTGTATTGATCATAATTTGATGTTGAAGAAGATTATATAATATTTTAGAATGTCACTCTAATGTGCAAACTTTAGTATCTATTTAGCAGTTTGGAAGAGCTGCAATGAAAGGTTCAGATTTAAACTGCTGTCTCTTTAGTTGCTAAAGAGACATCATCTCATATGACTTATTGAGTGTAGATCAGACTCTCGTGTGTGTGTTTCTATGTGTGTATGTAATTATTTCTATTTATAACAATTAAGTTTAAAGTGCAAATATGTTTAAATTCCATCAAGAAATAGGTTCACAAAATCACACCATGAAGATGAAACATGTAACTAGAAGTAGCAACAGCCTTCCGTTACATCCATTTGAATCAATAGTGGTTTAGTTTTGGTCTAATGAAATAGTTGAGAACTAAGACCGATGAGAGACGATGCCCATCCGTATCTCAGTGTCCCTGTTAAGGAGCATATCACAACTCACTAACTCCTCCTGGCTCCTGTGTTCTAAGTCTTGTAAAGGGAACAGATTTTACTGCAAGATTTTCAAGTCCACTCCAGCTCTGAGAGTCTGAGAGTCTGGAATATCTGATTAAAATAGTTTGACCTAAAGAGGAGCTGAAAAAAACCCCACCTCACCATATGCACTAGATTGCACTTTGAGAAGGATCTAATTCTATCACTTGCTCAAAGCCTTCTGATTCCAAAGTAGTAAAGATATTAACTTTCTAATATTTTCCTAAATATTCCTAGGTACATTCCACATTAAAATCTTTATCTAATTTAATTGAACCTAAGATGTTTCCCTCCAAATTAAATTGTTCTCTTTTATTTTTTATTTTTTTAAGATTTATGTATTTATTACATATACAGTGTTCTGTCTACATGCCAGAAGAGGGCACCAGATTGAATTGCAGATGGTTGTGAGCCACCATGTGGTTGCTGGGAATTGAACTCAGGAAGACCAGCCAGTGCTCTTAACCTCTGAGCCATCTCTCCAGCCCCTCCCTCCAAATTAAAGACAATGCCTTCATACCCCCTTTGTTAGTTTATTCTGACCATATTGACTAAAGATCCAGTTCAATAATTATTACTAAGCTAAGTAACCAAGTTGTTTGGATTACAGGTTTCATTTGACTTTTTTTTTTAACTGGATTAGAATTATTTGTTAATTCAATTATACTTAATGTTATTTTGAAGATAAATAGCATTTTAAATCAATCTTGGTCTTAGACATATGAATGTAAATTTGGTTCATAATAAATATTTTATCATTGTTTAATTTTCTGTCTTGACTTAATTAATCTTTCTGTCAAATCAGGCTAGATATCTCCTACCAATAATGCTAATTTTGATCAAATTTTGATATGAAATTGCTATACTAGAGTGAATACAATACAATGTAATTTTGCTCTATTTGCTTATTTTTCACACTGGGCATTGAACTGAGGACCTCAGACATTCTAGGAACAGGTTATACAAGAGCTACACACCTGCCTGTCTACAACCCATGGGGACCTATGAGAGTCATAGTTCTATCAGCTATGCTTCACTTTGAGTTAGCTTACCATGCTGTGGCATCGTTATATCCTTCAAAGATTAATTTTTGCCTACTTTATCTCTCCAGTTGTAGGTTCCTTTGGCATGTTACATTAATGTATAAAACTGTACTAATATGTTTAGAAATATTGCTTACATTTCTTCTGGTCAGTAAAGGAAGATGCAACTCATTTACAGTCTGTGTTTCTGTTTAAATGAGCAAGTTTCTACTTTAAACATTTGAGAAATGTCTAGGCTCTATGAAGAGACAAAGGGTATGTTTATAAAGGAGGCAGAGCTGTTGACTGCAGTTTTTACAGGAAGTTCCTGCTGCGGCTAAATGTTCTTTACTTTCTCAGACTACTATAGATATCTCACAAAGGAAAACCAAGCACAAATATTTGCAGCTTTTTATGTGCTGGCTCTAAAACATTTCGGCGAATGAAAAATAGACATTGGATGTAAAGAAAGCAAAGCTATGATCCAATCAGCCTTCAGCTGGAACTGCCAAACTCTAGCTCCTGGTTCACATTCATAGTGGCTGTTTGGAAAGGTCCATTCCTTTGCAATCAGAATATTTTAATGTTCTATTATTATCATCTGATCTTCTACCCTTTTTTCTTACGTTATGAGTATTTTGTCTGCATGCATATGCACCATGTGCATGCCTGGTGCCTCTGAAGCTCAGAAGAGAGTACTAGATTCTCTGGAACTTGAATTACAGATAGTTATGACCTACCATGTGGGTTCTGAGAACTGCACACAGGCTCCTTGAAGAAGCAACAAGTGATCTTGACCATCAGGCCATCTGTCTAGCTTCCTGGCACTCTATCCTTGATATGATCAAACTCATTTATATAATTGTTTGAACTTTGAAATAAGTAAAATAAGTAGCATCTATTCACTCTAAAATAAGAAAACTTTTCTAGTCTTGTTTAAATTTCTACCACAACACAAAAATTACCCAGGTCTAAATTTCACATTTCATTTATTCTGGGAGGGATTCTGAAAGACAGCATCTCTGGTTTCTGGTGTTATTTTCTTTGTTGTTGTTTTACTCTTTATTCCTGCCATGTTTCTTTGAGTAGATTATTGTAATGTGACTGTTGTGCTTTATGTATATATTAGTTTTCAAGAAAAATTTGTAGTCCAACTGATTCTATCTTCATTTCAGACATAAGAAAAATTTAACTTCACTCCAAAAATCATTTTTCTTCAATATTTGTCAAGAATCATGTATGATAAACATATTAATTTAAAATCTTTGTTAAAGCTTTGCTTGGTAGTATATAAATGTTATGCCAGCAGGGTGAGGAGAACCAAAACTCACAGGCAGTCTGGGGCTGTATAAGGAGACCTTGTTACAATCAATCAATCAATCAATCAATCAATCAATCAATCATCAATCAATCAATCATCAATCAATCAAGACAAACCAGTCTGTTTTCCACTCATGTGTGTGTCTGTACATGCATATGTTTGTTTGTAAGACAGAGGACAACATTAAGTGTTGTTCCATCTATCTATCTATCTATCTATCTATCTATCTATCTATCTATCTATCTATCTGAGAAAGAGTTTCTCTCTGTGTGTGGCAATGACTGTTCTGGGACTCACAAACATCTGCCTGCCTGAGTGCTTAGATTAAAGGCATGTGCCACCACTGTCCAGTTGAGTGTTGTTCCTTAAGGGGCCTCTGTATTGTTTTATGAGACAGGATTTCTCATTAGCCTGGAGCTTTCCTTACAAGTGTGATGACTCCCCTTCCCTAGCATTGTAGCACCATGCCTGTCTTTTTCATATAGGCTCTGGGTATCAAATTCAGGTTATCATGCTTTGAAGACAGCACTTTACATGTCTACCTGAGTTATCGCCTAGTCCCCAAATGGGTCTCATTTAAGAGAAAGGATAGATGTTCATCATTACTCAAAATACATTTAGGTAGATCAAAATCTCTCAAGTCAAGTTAGCAGACAGAAGGACAGATTATAATCTCTTCATATGGAGACTTTGTTATGGACAATAGCAGCTCTTTATCAATGTGTAAATGGAATTTGATACAACATTGATACATTACAAAATGTTCTTTTAGATTTCTTGGAGAATGATAGCACTTTACCTCCAGTAGTTGATTAGTTATCATCCTATGGATGGAACATTGGGAAATTTGGCCTGCTAGAAAAAGTCAGAATCAAAATGTTAGACCAGCCCAAAAGAGTTTCATTTGTAACATGTCTGACCTTTCAGCCTCACTCACAGTTCCTCTTTATACTTCAACACTTTAGTTTCTGTTTGCCTCTTTTTCATATATATTATTATGACGGCATGAACTAGATTTAATCAGTAAAGAATTAGACTGTCATATATTTAATAGAGTTTGTTACTAAGACACTATGCAAATGAGAAGCATAGAATCAGGTCTAGGCCTATAATCTTAGCTATTCTATTTGGGAGGATGAAGCAGGAGACTTGCAAGCTTAAGGCCTATGTGATTTATCATGACTCCATCTCAGAATAAAAGAAAGAAGAGAAAAACTAGAGATAGAGTTCTGTGGCAGGACTCTTGCCCAGTACACACAAAACCTTAGGTTTAACACTAAGAAAATCTTAAAAATATTAGAAAACAGGAGATATTCTCTGCCTTTTATATGTTATAGCAGTTCTATGTAATTCAAAATTTATAAATATTTATAATCAGAAATGACTAGGATGAAAATGTTTCACATATCCATTATTTATAAGCTAACTATTCATCCACTTTTATATCATTGCTATTTTATAAATTGACAGATATAATTATATGTATTTGGCATTATAATGTGATATATGGAAGTCCATTTGCATGGCATAGGACTTCTAAATCCAGCCAATTAACATGTGAATCCCTTTGCATATTTACCATTTTATTTGTTTATTTTTTTGATGGGAATACTGTTGGCATTTCTCAAGGATTCCTTATATTGCCATTAACTATGATCACCATGCTGTACCATCCATGCATCTTTTAAACTTCTTCCTTGTCTGTTACTAATTTTGTGTTCTTGACACAAATCACACAATCACCAACTCCACCAACTCCATAAAGCCTTTGGAGATCACAATGTACTGTTCAGGTGTGTAAGATCAAGTATTTTAAGTTCCATAAGACTGCGGCTATATGGTGTTTCTCATTCTGTGTCTGGCTTATTTCTCTCAGTATAAGGTCAATTAAGTTCACCATTTTTTTTTAAATGGCTTCCTTCTTCTTTTATGGCTGAATGATGCATCTTGTGTGTGTAGCACATTTCTTCAACCATTAGCCAGTTGAAGATACTTAATTTGGTTCCATACCTTGGTTGTAAACACTGTTGCAGGCTTTGTGTTCATAAGATATATGCAGTAGTGCTATAGCTGGATTATAGAAGAGTTCTATTTTTATTGTTTTAAAGAAATTCCGTTTTCTGTAATGTCCATATTAGTTACGTTTCTATGTTTCTTTTTCTCCATGCCAACACATCATTTGTCATCTTGCATGGATTTCATCATAACTAGTGTAACAAGTAGGAGGTGATATCATGGGGCAGGGTTAGAGAGACACCGATTAAGGGATAAAAAATGACATGTAGCTAGGGCATGGTTACAGTATGGGGACTATAGTTGATGACATATTTTCTTGACATATCAACCATTCAAAAATCTTCAGCCAATATTTTATTCAGAAAAATCACAGTTTAAAATTCCTTGTGGCTGAATGAAATAACGTCAAACACACAGCACGTTTCCTGACATAGACATCATTAGATGCTGCCATAGACACGAGTAGATGCTGAAACAGTGTGCAAGGTATCTCTATGCAATCAGTTTATCCAGAAGGATTTGTTTCCTTTTTGTTTCTCAGCATTTTCAAGGCATGCTACTTTTGTTGTTGTTGTTATTTTATTTTGTCTGGAGCTCGCAGTCGACTGTTACATTTGCTTACCCATGGGCATACTTTTAAGAATTGACTTGGGGCATGCTCACTGTTCTCCATGGTACTATTGAAGTCTCCTTTTTGTGTGAAAGGCTTAATGACATATATGTTAGATTAAGCCCCTAGTCAATGTCCCAGTGTTTAGACAACATTCATCTATATTTGTCTGGAGTGGAATGCCCTCCTCTCCTGTATCCCATTTTCCGTCAGTTAATGAGTTCGCACTATGATAATGCAATGCACCCAAGCCTCTTCTTGATATGCTGCCATTAGGACTTTTGCAACTTCATTCATTGCCCCAGGCCTGTGATTTGTGGTATTAACCAAGGAATATTTCAACAGCATCATTTTCTGTTTCTAACTAAATCAACCAGTTAATCAATACAAAAACAGAACACTTGGCTTTTCATGTTTTCTAGGAGGTTCAGTTCATAAATGGATGGGGACAAGAGTATGAAGGGAATAGATTACCTTCTTAGCTGCAGGCAGATGGCATTTTTTTGCCAATTTCAAACATGTGCTTTAACTTAGGGTTATTGATAAAAAGATAGTTTTTTCATTCTCTTAGAAGATAGGTGACTGATAATTATGGACTTTTTCAATACAGAACAGATTTCACATGAGCCCCTTTTGACTTGGCTGTTGTAAAGAAATTAGGGCTAAGCTTAAAATGTTACCATATTTACAACATTTTTTCATATTTACAATCTTATTATTTAAAGTTACCATATGTAAAACAGTTGACTAATATTGAGAAACCCAGAAAACTTTGTGAGTAAAAATATATTAATTGACTTTGATAAATAACTATAATTATACAACTTTGCCTTACTCACATGGTGAGAAAATTTCTTTCTTAATGGGTCCTGAATGGCCAGGCACATATGTATGCAGCTTGATATGTTAGATACAGGGGTGGTTAGCATCCCGAATTCTGTGGAGGAGGGCCTTGCAAGATTCCATCATGGTACTCAGAGAGCTGATCAAGCTAAAAATATTAACAATTTTTCTTTGTGATGTTCCATTTATCTTGGCTGTAGATAATGGAAACCATGGAAACTGAAAGCAATGTTAAGAAGGGACTGCTGTTTCTTAGTTTGTGCTAAAAAGATAGATCATAACAAAATGTGCATATAAGTCATATAAATAAGACCTTCTAACAGTATTCTCTCAATTTAGATATAACACTTTCCATTTTTTCTGCTGGATTGGAGCAACTAATTATATCCAATATTAAATTTTCATTGCAGTAATAGATAACATTCACTGAGTGTTTATACTTTGCTAGAAAACATTTTTAGCTCACTGCATGCTGATCTTTCATTTTGTGATCACATTAATACTATATAGAGCATAGCATCATGTTTTATTTATATAAGCATTGAATTTATAAGAGCTAAATACCTTTTCCAAGTTACAAAGATATTTACATGAGTTTATATGATTAGTCAACACAATTCAGCCTCAGTCATTATTTATATTATATTTGGTCTTTGCGAGTAACTGACTCCAACTTCCTCCAGATCCAGGTGTTGGCAAAGCATCTCTGAATTACTCCCACCGGTATTGCATAGCTACTCAAACACAAATCACAGTTTTCTCTGTGTGTGTACATTGAGCCCAAATAAAAGATGTATTGAAAGATCAGGCCATTGACAATTAAGAACCGCTGATGGTATAATAATTTGTCATTATCTGGAGTGTTCCAAACCCACTTTTGTCTTTTTACTCTGTTAGTAGGAATGATTTGCATTTTATTAAGATCTAATAATGTTCTCTGCCTTTCCTCCTGTTTGAGGACGGGCAAGTGCAATCAAGCTAACTGGTGAAAAGAGTAACAGCCACAGCAGAGCAGCAGTCAGAAAAGCACTGCACTCCACTTGCAAGTTGAAAACACACCACAATAATCATGGTATCATGACATGTCTGACCCCTGTCTTTTGTCTTTGCCCATTTTATTTTTCCTATTTAGAATCTATTCTCTCTCCTCTTTTCCCCATCCTCTCCTTATTCTTCATGGCCAAGGTATTCCAGTCATTTGAGATACTTCCAAACCTAAAACCTTATAATAATCTATATTTTTATCACAAACTAAGAAACAGTAGTCTCTTCTTGCCATTGCTTTCAGTTTCCATTATCTACAGCCAAGATAAATGGAACATAAAAAGAAAAATTATTAACATTTTTAACTTGTGCAGCTCTTCTGAGTAGCGTGATAGAATCTTGCATTGCCCGGCTCCATACAAGTCAGGATGCTAACCACCCCTATGTCCAGCATATCATGCTACATACATATGTGGCTGGCCCTCTGGGGCCCATTAATCTGGTAGGAGCTGCCTTGCTTTTCGGGACAGCAGTCATAGCAGTCACTGCTTGTGTTTATTTTATTTTGCATCATTCCCAGGGTACGAAAGAGTAGCAATGCTGTCAATCAATTTTATTGCAGTATTTTGTTATGATTGCTCCATGTTCTGTTATTAATTACTTTGATCCTATTATACATTAATCATGAATTAAACTTTATTGAAGTTGTGTAAATGTATGAGAAAAATCTGCTGGCAGTGTTGAAATGCACTAAAGGCAGATAGGAGAATGATTACAATTAAATATTTAGTGTGCTTACTTTGCCTTTTCTACTAGGTTACAAATTCTCAGAGATCAATGTACATTTGTCACATATACTAGTTATAGTCATACTAGCCGATAGAAAATGATAAGCATAATTGTATGTTTAATTACTTATTGAAACTTAGCAAGTAAGATATTTTGAGGAATCACAGACATTGAAAACCAAAAGCTACTCTCAATACTTAACCTACCCACTTTATTTTACTTGAAGCCCGAAGGTACTGAGCCTTGAGTCAAACAAATCCTTATTTTTGGATGCCTAAATTATTAAGAGAAAGCACACTTAGAAAACAGAGGAAGAGAAGCTACACTTTCTAAATAGTTTAGAAAAGTAGGCCAATGATTGAAGCTGCATGGCTATAGTAATCTGCTGTACTGGGGTGAGGGGCTCTAGTAAGTAAGCACAATTTCTCATTGAAGGAAAAAGACTCATCCCACCAACCTATCTCTTTAACACAGCTTAAGGGGATCCCACCTTCCTAAAGTGGGTGGTTCCTTGGTCAGGTGATTGACCCACCTCAAGTAGAATGTTAGGTTTCTTTCTACTGAGACCAGATTTTTCCTCCTCCTCCTCCTCCTCCTCCTCTTCCTCCTCCTCCTCCTCCTCCTCTTCCTCCTCCTCCTCCTCCTCCTCTCCCTCCTCCTCCTCCTCTTCCTCCTCCTCCTCTTCCTCCTCCTCCTCTTCCTCCTCCTTCTTCTTCTTCTTCTTCTTCTTCTTCTTCTTCTTCTTCTTCCTCCCCCCCTCTCCCCCTCTTTCTCCCTATTTTAGTTTTTTTGAGACAGGGTTTCTCTGTATAGCCCTGGCTGTCCTAGAACTTGCTCTATAGACTAGGCTGGCTTTGAACTCACAGAGATCCCCCTGCCTCTGCCTCCTGAGTTCTGCGATTAAAGGTGTGTGGGCCTTTATTGCTACTCTAACATATATGAGTGAGGGTCAACTTAATAGTAATAATAGTAACAATGTTTTTTTTCCCCCTTCCTTCCTTCCTTCCTTCCTTCCTTCCTTCCTTCCTTCCTTCCTTCCTTCCTCCCTCTCTCTCTCCCTCCATTTTCCCTTCCTCCTTTTATTCTTTCTTCCTTCTCAGTGTGTACATGTGCATATGAGAAAACATGGCAGTGTTAGGGTTGCAATCCCGTTTGCATGCTGAGCCTGTGTTCCACTAACTTATCCACGTCCCTTTATATATGTGCTTTATTTAGCTTTGTATGGATATTGCACAGTACCAAACTATTGTAGCTGAGTTTGTCTCAATTGTATTAAGAATACATGTGCCAGAGTCTGAGGAGATAGCTCCCACTGGGTAGGAGCACTTGATGTCCAAGCAAAAGACCTACTTTCTGGTCCCCAGCACCCATGTAAAAAGTGAGGTATGGCTGCGCAGACCTGGAATCCCAGCATGACGAGGAGTGGAGACAGGGGGATCACTGGGGCTTGCTGGTTCCAGGTTAGTGAAAGATCAGTGTCAAAGGAATAAGGCAAACGATGATGGAGTGCATACATGCACATGCATCATACACACAAGAACATTGACTTGAAAATCATTTTCTTAGTGTACTGTTAGTGCAACACTCTCAGCACTTGCAGGGCTATCCAAGTGCAAGAAATGGAGGGCATGATTTCCAAAAGCAGAAAAAAAAACTGTCAAGTTTGAACTATAAAGGAACTTCTGCTTTTAAAATTTTCATCAGTAATTAAAGTTGATTATTATTTCACAACATCCTTTCTCTTATCAAATACCAGAAGAAAAATTAATGTTATTAATTTACTGTTTTCTCTAAAATTCTCTACGATGCTACATCAAGGAAAAGAAGATGCCATTTAACACAAAAATTATGCAGTCACAAAGTTTGAAATCCCCAAAGTGACAATACTTAGACTGCTAATGCCCACAGGGGCCAAGTGCCTTAGCCTGCCCTGGTGGAAGCCCCTGGCTCCACTCCACCCCTACTCTCGCCTATAAAACCCTTTTCCTGTGAGCTGTGGGACTGAATTTCTTCCCTCAGTCATCAAACTTTAATCTTTGTTAAGTCTTGGTATTTGCCTCTGCAAGGGTCCTACCTGGTTTAGTCAATCCTTCATTCCATTGTCTCCAAGTCTTCTAACATCTTTGTGCTTTCCATGAATCCCATTAGCCCCTTCTGTTTTTTTTTTAACATCCGGTGTTACAGAAGGAGGGAGTAGAGCGTGTTATTGGTTGTTGTTGCTTTGTTTCTATACGTCCAAGCTCAGCAGAACTTCTGTCATGCTTTGCTCTATGAAAGTTTTAAAAGCTGGCCAGCTAATCCTTCCCAGTCCTGCTTGGCATCCCATCACCTCCCCTCCCCCCAGTCTTTGGAGAAATCTAAATGTCTTTTGTATAGGCAAACCCTCTCATTCACAAAAGCCCTGTTGTAAGATGTTGATGTCAGTCTTATCTAAAAATAAAACTGTGTTCCACAGGTCCTCCCACACCCTACCACCAAACCTCTTTCTTCTCCTTTTTCAAAAGCCAAACTCTTTAGAAGGAGTCTTCATTCTTATTGTTTTTTCTCCTCACACACAATCCGGCTGTGTCTGACTTTTGATGAGCCACCATAAAGCAAATCCTTTCTCCTTTCTGGAAACAGATGTTTGCAGGTGTTACAGGACACAGACCAGAGCCTTTGGCAAGTTATCTAACTCTAAGCTCAATGTGCTCTTTAGGCCTCTACTTGCCTTCACAGGCCATCTCATAGCCCCTCTCCCTTGCTCTTTGTCCCCATCCCCCTTCTTCTAGAAGCCATTTGCTTTTGTGTTTCTCAGCCATCCTCCAACTGCAGATGCCCAGTGAAATACTGCTTCCACTGGGAAATCATCCCTTGAGCTACCATATGAGGTCATCTCCTTCCTTCATAGGATTTATCTTCATTTGTAACTTTAAATTTTTGCAAATGTTTAACTTCTGTCTCTGCAGAATAATTTGTAAATGAACTTTTATCTCATCTCTTCTCAATTCTCATTACATTACTCATACCCAGTCCTCTATCAGGTGCCTACTGGGGTCTCAACAATATCTGTTGAGTGAATACATCCAGTTTCAGTAGAATATGGAGGATCCTGCAGTAATGTGTGGATTCTGTTTGGAACATTGCTGCGTGGCTGTCCTCAGTGTGTAGAACATCGTTCAGACTGTGTGACTTTAAAGTCAAATATTGCTGCCCAATCTCCTTTGCTTAAAGTTATTTAACCTTCCTAGTACTGGAGAAGGAAAATGTCAGGAAATAAAGTATTTTCTTGTAGATGCTAGATCCCAGTAGCTCCTTGATTGGCCCAGAGAGACATCCTTACTCTCCACCAAGGTTATTCCCTGAGTCAAAACAAGCAATCCCTGGAAGCTGGCTCAAAGGGAGGAAAGAGTACTTGTTTTGTAAACACTTTCCCAGGAGATCAAGGCAATTATCCATCATTATTTGGCAAACAGGGTCAATTAAAGGCATTCACATGTAAAATATCCCTTCACAAAACCACTCTCAGCCCCGTGACAGTCTTGGAGAAAGTGACAGTAAGGAAAAGAAAAAACTTTAGATCCTTGAGCAAGAACAGTTGCTGGCACTTTCTGTGTTCTCAAGTAATTTACTTATAAGTCCTATAAACATGATTGCCACATGTTTACAACAAATACATTTAATACTTCCACAAATGACTTTAATTACTATCTAGACTATAGAGACGAGAAAGTGGGATAAAACGATAAGAGAAAAACTGCTGTGCTATTTTCTTTGGTCTTTGGAGTTTTCATTATTACAGGAATGTAGTTACCTCTTTCAACTGTGTGGTGATTAAATTACTATGTTTCTTTTGCTAAAAGTTTACTGGTTGTTTTCTAAACTGTGAAAATTTATAAATGCATATTAATAAAATAATAAAAATTGGGATTATTCCAACAAAAACAGTTGCAGAAAGCAGTTTGTTTCTTTCCCTCTGTACAGAAGAGGACTGTAGTTCAAGGTATATTCACTTCCCATATTTATTACTTCAGTGGAAGTATTGTCTTCAGTGGGGATTTTTGGTGAGTGGGGGTGGTGTGTGCCCTCACATGCTCTCTCTCTCTCCTCTCTTTCTGTTTTTTTTTTTGATACATGACCTTTCACAGTAAACTATTTTGGCATAGAATTGCCGTGTTGCCCAAGCTCACCTCAAATTTGAGGCTGGCCTCCTGCCTTGTCTCTGAAAGACTAGGGGGAATATCACTAGGAGTCAGCATGCTCATCTTTAGTTTTTAAAAGGAAAAAATATGCTTACACAGTAGAAACTACAATTTGGTCTGAGGCTGTAGTTCAGTGGCAGAGTGCTCGCCCAGTGTATTACAGATGAATTAATAGAAACAATCCATTAAAATTTTCATTCTCTTCCCACTGGCTGCCACGATTTATTTATTTATTTATTTGTTTTTCCTTTTATTGGAAATAGATTTTTTTGCTCACGTAATATTTCCTCTCCCTCTGCTCCTCCCAGTTTCTCGCCACTTCCCCTTCCATTTGGATCCACCCCTTTCTGTCTCTCATTAGAAAACATGTTGCCATGATTTACTGTGTCTACTAAGTTTTTGTGTTCTTCAAAGGTATGAGAAAATAATTTCTTTAGCAAATTTATTGCTTTTCTTTATTTTTAAAACTTAAAGTGCACTTGGGAGGCAAAGGCAGTCAGATATCTGTGAGTTCGAGGCCAGTCTGGTCTACAGAGCAAGTTCCAGGACAGTCAAGACTACACAGAGAAACCCTGAATGGAATCCTCCTTCCCTCCTCCATCAAACAAAACAAAAACTTAAAGTGAAACATTTTAGTAAGTCACATATATGTGTAAACATAAATGCACTTGCACACAGAAAATACACCATAAAAGTCAACAAACTACATCCTTTTTCAGTTACAGCTTCAATACCAATGATATCATGACGATATTTATTTTGAAAACAGTAAATAAAAACTGAAAAACTAATTGTGATAAAGCTTAGGTTTCCAGTACTCCTTCCTGTTTCTGAGCTTTGCCTTTTCGTTCTCCTTCCTGGTCCCTTAAATCTTGCAAAATCAGAATCCTCCAAGATTTTTCTTGACAAGACTTTTCTACAGAAAGTGTGTTTAAAATGTGAATTGGTTATTTGCTTTATTATGTTTTCCTACAAATAATTTTCACAAATTAATCAGACATACACTATATACAATATTATAGAATAAGAAATTATCTGAAACATTCCGGAACTTAAAAAGTCACTTAAGATGACAGATAAAGTGATGAGATTTACTCTTATCAGGTGTCCTCTGCCCCTGAATAGGTGGTAAGTTTTGACGAGACATTCCTTGTGATAAATCTTCAATGCTTCACAGGCACTCATTTTCCCTATTTTATAGGAACACATACAGTATTAGAATGTCTAAAATGATGAAAGCACACACATACACACATCCTACACATACACACACACAAACACACACCATACCACACATATACACACACCACACACACACTGCACACACCACACTATACACACACGTATACACACCCCTGCACATATGCACATACATCTTAAATAGCACAAGTAAGAACATTAAAAACATATCAAATTATTCCCAAGTTCTCAACCTCAAGGAAAGCCAATAGACATTCTTTTAAACATAACTTTTGCAGGTTTTTCCTGCTTTGAATTGTTTACCTTGCATCTCTTTACACCAGTTTTTCTGGAGCTAATAACCTCCCTTTATTTTCACACCACATTATCAAACACCTACAATTTCACTGGTGTTCCTCTATCTAGGAATGGATGAAGCCACCAAAAGCAAGAGTTGATAGTACAATGCAGACTCAGACTCCTTTCAGTGTGTTGTGACAAAATGTGGAAGACTTTTCTTTCCTTAATAATACTACTAACCTCATGCAGGGAGAGAGAGAGAGAGAGAGAGAGAGAGAGAGAGAGAGAGAGAGAGAGAATGAGAACAAGGCAGAGACAAGTGGGCATTACTATTTATTACTGATTTTTTTGGGGGGAGTTCTAGACAGGGTTTCTCTGTGGCTTTGGAGGCTGTCCTGGAACTCTCTCTGTAGACCAGGCTGGCTTTACTCACAGAGATCCGCCTGCCTCTGCCTCCTGAGGCTGGATTAAAGGTGTGCATCACCACTGCCTGGCTTATTACTGATCTCAAAGGAGAGGGCTAATATGTATTTTTAATGGTACCAACAGAGAAAGCCAGAAGCAGGTAGGTTATGTACAAGCAACAAAGTCATTTGATTAGAAACATGACTGAGACACAACTCTCATCAGCATTAGTTTTGAATGTCTTAAATCCCACTATCACCGATGGCCCACGAAGTTTAATTAACAAAAGCTGAGAGCTGGCACTGTTAAATATTCATATATAATTTGACTCAACATTACAATCTTCTAAGTGTGTCCAGTTACAGAGTAAACCAAGATTCATTGTTTCTGCTTTAGGGAGAGACTGCCACGGCGCAGGCAGCATTTGCCAGGTACTGTGGTCCGTCGGTGATTGTGGAGGTTAGCACCTGGGATCCCACGTGGGACTCAGGATGCCTGTGCTGTTCTTGTCTTACAACTGAGAAGCCTGCAGGCCTGAGTGCTAGCAAACATCACTGCAGGTGTCCAGAACAGCCTTCTACACGGAATCCCTACCCTCTGCCATGCTGCTCGCTTCTAGCGTTTGCCTGCTTACCCCCCCCCCCCGCCCCTAAACACCACATAGCGTTTTCCAGTCACAGTCACCATTAAAATATCGCTTAGATAGTGTTTATCTTTTGCTTCTTTTCATCTATTTCCTTTTGGGATTGCCATTGTTTGTAGCTCAGACAGACGTTTGTCAAGGAAACTGTGCGAGGAAGACAGACACGTAGCTGGCGACACGAGCTACAATTGTAGCTATAGAAATGTATCGACTGAAGCGGCAGTCATTTCGAAACAACTGCGACAGATATTCAGTATATTGTGGTTATGTTTATTTGCTTTTCAGAAACAACAAAAGACATTTAAAAAAGATAAAGGGAAGAAGAAGAGACTTACCAGGTATATTCAGAAATACTCAGTAGCTAAAAACCAATTCTATAGATTTGTGTGTGCTGAGTTTATAAATGGGACATCATTTTCTTTCTCTTTTAAGATATTTGAATGTTTACAAGCAGGTTTTATTTTCTGTTTTGACTTTCTCTCCTGGAAAACTATCTGGGTGTGCAGGCTTTTCACTAGATGACTTGACTGAAAGTGTGGCTGTTGGGGAAGGTGCATCTGTTTCTTCGGGATAGTTTTTATTTTGGTTGGAACACACTATGGGAAGATTCCCAGAGAGGGGGAGGGGGGCTGTGAGGTTAGGAAACATTTCACTGTTGTTAAGGCCTATTAAACTCTGTCAAGCGTGACAGGGCATTTTTTTCCCCCTTTAACACATCCTGGTCCACTTAGAGTCGAAAGTTAGAAAAAGTGCTTGGCGCAACGATTTAGCAGGAAAGAAAGCTATTTTAAAAGTCTTTTGGGAACATGTTTGTGCAACAGGAAAAAACATACAATTGGGTTGATAATAGCAGCTCGTAAAGGTTAGAGCCCCTGGAATGGCTTGGCCATCTTTTTCACAGGGAACGTGTTGTTCTTCAGCGGTAGTTCTCACTTAAGCACAGCTTAATTCAGCAAGGAGCCCCTTCCTGCAGACTTCTTTTACCTCCGGAGGTCTATTTTTAAATCGCAACCCAGACATAGTCCCAGGAGTTGATAATTAAATTAAGCAGTGTTTTGGATGCGCAAAATTACAACCGCTCACAAGAGTGTCATGAAAGCCTGGCCCGCTGACGTCTCAGCTTCACATCCAGGTGCCCACTGGTGAATTCCCCAGAGGACCTCAAGTTCCTCACCGTCCCCTGTGTCTCCAGTCACATTTCCTGGCTCATCCTGTACCCTTGCCTTTGCGTTTGTAGGTCTTCATACCTAGAAAGCAGGACTGCTTATCCTCTGCTCATACACATCCTTGCCGATGCTGAATTCATTTGACACTAATGTTCACAAAACGAATACGCACACACATTTATTATAGTGTGTAGTCTTTTCCATACTAAAGATAGCTCACTCCAGACCAAATATCTAGGACACAATGATGGGTGAGAACATCACGTTTTAAGACTCTCTTTTGCTAACTCCTACAACCATGCCGACAACACTCCTGAATCATAAAACATCTGAACTGGGCTCAGGACTCCCCATCCCCCCACTTTTTAGTTGTTATCTTTGAATCAACCATTGATTCCTATTCTGGTACCCAATATCCAATCCTGGAAATGACCTATACTTTTAAGTTACTAAGTTCCCAGGTAACCAAAAATGAAAGTTTTCTAACATCATGAGCATTTAAATATGTTTCTGTGTCTTAGTTACTGTGAGCTGTTCTAACAACATGGGCTGAGTTCTACAAGTCACGAAATGGAAACCTGGCTCCCTGCCTGGGTTATTAATGAAGATTCCCTCTCTGGTTATTCTCTTATGATGTCATTGATGGTACACAAAAATCCAAATGTGCATGGATGCACACATACATGTACACATAATACATACACACCCTGTCCCACTTTTCCTCTTGTGTAAGTCATTAATCCATGATGTGACTCTACTCTCATGACTCCATCTAAACTTATCACTTCCAAATGCTGCACTTCCAAAAACTACCACATTGAAAATGAGCATTAATGCAAATACTGGGTTTGAGAGAGATATACATCTTTTACCTCAAGCCTTGCCCATATTATCTTCTTATATGCTCACATGACAATTTATTCAACTCACTTGTTTTGAGTGCTATGTTGTAGATTTCTAATATAAATTAGAAGTCTCTCGGCAACCTACTTTTTTCTCTATCTTTGAATTAATACTAATTTCTAGAAGAAAACTTTAGTCACGTGTTTTTAAATTTTTTGAGAATTTCATATGTAAGTACTGTATTGACATCATTTCCAACCTCTCTCCTTACCCCACCAACACTTCCCGACAACTACCCCTCAAATTCATGGCCTCTTCTTTCTTATTGCTAAATGCACACACACACACACACACACACACACACACACACACACACAGAGTGTTGCTTATTTGCATATGTTTTTAAGACTGACCACTTGGGACTAGATAACCCTGGAGAAAACTGATTGATTCTCTCTCTCATCATTGATTGCCTATAGCTCTTCATCTAGGGTTGGACCTTATGAAGTTTCTTAGTGAGTACATCTCTAGTGCAGTTGCTACACCTAGGGCTCAGGGAAAATCATAGAAAAAGGGGCAGAAGATAGTATGAACTCTTGTCATATTATTCTAGCATTTAATGTTTCTACAATTGCTACTTTCTGCAAAAGGGTTGAGAAACATATGAAATACATGTTAGTTTTCTTGAGATTGCATACATGTTAGACATCCTTGCCTCTGGAATTTGCCACAACTACAGTAACTTTGTGCTGCTCCGAGCAGTCTGGTTGCCTCCATCACCAAAGAAGAGTGGATTGATATTTGTATGAAAGTCAATTGCTAAAGGAAAAATGATGTTACAAAGATTTGTGGGGGAATGGATGGACCTCAAATATGAAAGATTAAGTGAGGTCACATAATCTCAGAAAGAAAATAACCTATGTATTCCTTCTTATATGCAGTTTGTAACTAATAGCATATGTGTATATGCTAATAAATGTGTATGCGGCAACAGCACATCGGGAAGGAAAGAAAATAGGAAGGGCAAATTACAAGGAGATGGGAAAGGGAGATGCAGTAATGGGCAGAAGTTATGAAAGAACAGAAAGCAAAATGTTTTCCTAGTTCTCATTATGTCATAGCTGCTTTGGTTTTGGTGTTGGATAAGTACTTGAAACATATTTGAAATCTGGAGAATAAGGTAAGCAATCAATCATAGATCCTGCCTAAACTGAAGTGAAATTTCCTACTATATACTTAGTGAGATCTGTTCCATCAATTCAATGTGATTGGTTATTTTTCATTAACATGTACTTGTGAAATAAAATAGAATATTTTGTATATAAATTGAAATGCAAGTTCTGAAACCTAATATTGAGGATACTGTATTTTTCTTTACAAATCAAAATAGTTCAATCTGTGTAAAATACTGGAAAACTTTTTGCTGAACACAAAATAATATACCAAATTGAAGGAAAAATTCAGTTTTTCTATACAGCAATCTGGGATATTATGTATATAAGTGAGGCAAGGTTATTGTTTTGTCTGTTTTCTTTTAAAAATTTCTATTACATTTTTAACAAAAGACAAGAAAGACAGAGACAGCGATAGGAAGGTGGAGGGGAAAGAGGCTGAGGGAGACGGAGCGAGGGAGGAAGATAAAGAAAGTGGGGGAGAGATTATGAGAAGTGGTTGTTATAATCAACTTATCCTCTTAGATACATATGTCTTCTGTCATTAACTTTTAAAGAACAGCTTAAGCGATAAATCACATAATACATTTTACTCATTTATAGTATACAATGTAATGGTTTGATGCATTCACTATATGTCTAACTGTCACACAATATGATTTGAGAACATTTTATCAACCAAAGGATTCATGAACCAATTAGCAATCACTTCTATGGCCATTCTTTCCCTGTCCTAGGTGAACACGAATGGGATTTCCAGCTTCTTAGATTAGCCTATTCTAGATGTTACACACAAATATTTTTGTAAATGAGTACCTTTTGACTGGCTGTCACTGAACATGACATTTAGCTGTGACCAGTCTTGGTGTTCTGTGCCCATGAATTCTCCTAGCATTGTTGTTCTAATAGTCAGACAGATGTCAGGGGACCAGCGGATAAGCATCCATGTACAAGTGCTGAGATCTGTGTTTTCATTTATCTTGATTACATAGACATACAATTGTGATCGTATGGTGACCTTGGGTTTAATCTGTAGTATTATTGCTGAAATGTTTTCCAAAGTGACTACACCATAGACTACAATGTATAAGGGTTACATTTCTCCACATCTCTTCTTATACTAATTACTTGTCTTTCTTTTTATCCTAAGTTAATAACCTAGTGGGTAGGAAGCAGTATCTTATTGTGGTTTTGAATTGCATTTTCATGATGACTAATAATATTGGCTGTTTTTCCAAGTGCTCATTGGTCATCTGTCAGATTCTTTGGCCACTTAAAAACATTGAGGTGTTTAGTTAGTTTGTTTTTTATTATTGAGAAGTAGAAGTTTTTTCTGTATTAAAAATAAACACCCCTTATCAAACATGTGATTTGCAAATTCATCCCTCTGTGTTTGGTTGCCTTTTCATTTTCTTTTCCTTCATGTATGTATGTGTTGCATGCGTGCCTGTGTGTGTGTGTGTGTGTGTGTGTACACACTGCTTATTCTGCATCAGTGCTCTACCACTGAGATGCTCCCTGTTTCTCATTTCATTCTTTTTCAAGGTTGTATTTATCTTATTTATTTTTCTTTTATGCAAACATCCTGACTGCAGTCTGCCTTCCTGCTGCTCTTCCCAGTTCCTCCACACACCTCCCCTCTCTCCCACATCCACCGCTCCCCGTTCCCTTCAGAAAACAGCAGGCCTCGAATGGCTAGCAACTGAACATGGCATAACAACATGCATGAGAGCCCAAACTTTCATATCAAGGCTGGATGAGGCAACCAAGTAAAAAGAAGAGTCCCAAGAGCAGGTAAAACTGTCAGAGACATTCCAACTCCAACTGTTAAGAGTCACATGTCACACAAAAATTCCAAGTTAAACAATCACAACATGCATTTCGAGGACTTAGCACAGACTCATTTCAAGCCTGTGACTGTAACTTCAGTCTCTGTGAGCCCCAGTGAGTCATGCTTAGTTGATTCTGTGAGCCATGTTCTTCTGGACTGCTCTCCCTCTGTGGCTCCTACAATCTTCCTTTCCCTCTTCTGTGGGGTTTCTTGAGGTTCACCTAATATCTGAGCTCTTGTCAGCTGCTAGAATATCATTAGGAACCATTTCATTGATTTTTTAAAGGGCAGTTGGGTTTGGTTCTACTCTAGGTCTCTGAGCTCTCCAGCTTCCAGCTCCTGGCCATCCAGGCTGTGGGCCTCAAGTTAGACCAGTCATAGACTGGCCGCTCCGGCAAGCTCTGAGCCACCATTGCCCCAGCACTGGTGGAGGGACAGGTTGTAGGTATTCTGGCTGGGCTGGTGGCCCAGTGCCACCACTTGAAGCTTTGCCGAAGATGTCCAGCTCATGTTTCATATCCTCGCTTACTATTAGTCCTTCTAGGGCCACCTTCATATGTCCCAGGAACTCTCCACTGAGCTAGGTTTCCACACTGCACCCCCAAACGCCTCCCACTTCCAGTCGTCTTTCTTGGTACTCTTTCTCTCCATCTCTCCTGCCTCCTCCTGATCTCTCTTGTTTGCATCTCCACCCTGCCCAAGTCTAGCTGAAGAATTGGTTCTATTTCCTCTTCACAAGGAGAGTCATGAGTCCCCACTGGAGTCCTGCTAGTTACTTAGCCCTAAGTCTGTGGATTGTAGTGTGATTGTCCTTTATTTAGCAGCTGTTATCCACTTATAGGTGAGTACATACCGTGTTTGTCTTTCTGGATCTGGCTTACCTCACTCAGGATGATTTCTTTTCTAGTTCCATTAATTTGCCTATTCATTTCATGGTGTATTTTTTTTAATTTAACTTAAAAACAAAATTGCTTCACATGTCAATCCTAGCTCCCTCTCCTTCTCCTCCTCCCTGGCCCCCTTCCCAGGCCACCTAGCCCTCCACCCAATCCCCACTCCAGTTCCCCAGGGAGGGTGAGGCCCTCCATGGGGGATTTCCAGAGTCTGTCATTTTGTTCTGGGCAGGGTCTAGGCTGAGAGAGCATCCCTCATTGTAGGATGGGCATTCAAAGTCCATTTGTATGCCAGAGGTAAATACTGATCTACTACCCAAAAGTTTCTCATTTCTATGATTGCATCATTTGTACACAAGTGTATATAATCTTGATGCAGTCCAGTCTACTTTTTGTTATTGTAACTTATACTTTTGATGTCATATCTATTAAAGTGTTTTCTAAAGCAGGGCGCCAAAATGGTCATGTATGCATTCTCCAAGAGTTAATTTTACTTTTGAAGTGGATATAATCATATTCTACAAGTACACTTTAAGTATTGATCATCAGAGAACATATACTGCCCATTAACAATCACTTTATAGATCCATTGGGTTCAAAAGTGTTAGCTGTGAATTATTAGCAGGGCATACAATATACTAGACAAAGAATTATAACATTTTAAAAACTTCTTTTTGTTAAACAATTTTTAGTTTTACTCTGGTAAAAAAATCCGTAAGTATTTAGATTGTATGATGGAAAGAAATATAGTTGTCTCATTTTGTAGGTATTTCATGCTATTCATTCATAGAGTTAAAAGTGAATCTTTCTTATTCTAAAATTAGTGAATTTTCTACTGCAACAGAATTTCTCAAAATGTTTACAAAACAAAGCAAACCTTACAATCAAAATTTATATTCACTCTGAGGAGGAATTTTAGAATTGTAATTAACTTTAAATATGGCCAGATTCAAAAGCTCTGAGAATGTCACAGGCTTTTTTACAGTGTTCAGTGCTTAGCTGATTGTCACTACTTGGCTCCATATTTTACATATGGTAAAAGGATGCATAAGAGTATGCTGATACCATACCTTGCCTGCTGTGCATCTATAGTTGAAAGGTGTGCTCTTCTGATGAACCTACGAGAAGGGAGGGTTATATATATTCATGGCTCATTCAGCTGAGATCAGAGGTTTTGCTAGCCTGATCAGAATTTAGTCATATCTTACTTCAATGAATTCTTTCCACATTAGATGCGGAGAGTGTTCCATCAAGTACAGACATTTTAAAAAAGTTCCCACCCACCTTTTACTAATTGGGCTGATATTGGCCACTTGCCTTTTCAAATAAAAAGAGTGTGGCCAAAATTACCGGAAAATGGCTAATTATGCCTACAATGGGAAAATTATTCCCGTGAGTAAATACTCTAGAGTGTAAAATGAAATCCCAAACCCAGTCACAAAAGAATCTGCCTTAATAGTTATTCAGCCATCCAGCCTGGAATGCTCATCAGATAAGCAAGTCAGCACAGAGCCAGTGAGCTCCCTTGGCTTGCATTCTAGCTCAGTGTTAGTGAAGGCTATTCCAACCCGCCTTGAAGTCAAGTTAGAAAGCTTCATGTGTCCATCTCTTTCTATAACTTAGAATGTTATAATTTTTTGATGCCACTATTTGAATACCCTGTATACAAAACTTTTGCTAGAACTTCAGTTTCTTCAGGCTCACTATTTTTCAGCCAAATGGTCCATTTCCATTGTCCTATTCAAACTTAGACTCTTGGACTATTAGCAAACTGGAGACCCAAGGAAAATGTTTCTAAGACATTAAAAACAAATAGACAAAACCAAAAACAGTGTCAGAAAATATTTTTTGGAATATAGTTCTTTAAAATGATTTATTTATTTATATTTTATTTATTTGCATGTATGTATGTATGTGTGAGTTTATGTTTATCACATGCTTAAAGACGCCCAAGGAGGCTAGTGGGCGTTAGACACCCAGGAACCGGAGTAACAGGAGATTGTGAGATGCCTGTGTGGGGGCTGGTTTGGTTTCCAGTGCTCATATCAGGCAGCTTACAATCTCTGTAAAAGCAGCAAGTGTTCCTTTTACTTTTTTTTTTTTTTTGGTTTTAATGAGGCTGTCGGTCCAGCCCGGCCTCGAACTAACAGAGATCCGCCTGCCTCTGCCTCCCGAGGGGTTAAAGGCGTGCGCCACCATCGCCCGGCGTAAGTGTTCCTTTTAGAAATAATAATATTTATTTATAATATTTAATTTTGAATAACAAATGCATTTTTATCATATTCAGTTCTCTTCTTCAATCTCCTTTCAGATCCACTCCTATCTCCCTACTCATCCAACTTCATTCTCTCTGTCCTCCAACCTCTACCTATTGAGTTCAATTGGTGTTTCTCAAATACTCTTGGGTGTGAGGCCAACCCTTGGAGGGAGGTCAACCTAACATGATCACACCTTTAAGTTTGGGTTTATATAGAATAGATATGCTTAGGATGGGATATAGATAGATTATTACATCTCCTGGTGAGTTTAATTTGTTTATCACAATTCATCATAGTGTGTAAATTCTTATTTCTATTCATGACGTTTGATGCATAAATATCCTTATCATCTTCTATGTATATATGCTTTATATATGTTTGAGACATTTTGGTATGTTGACACAATTTAGTTATGTTTTAAGTCTAAATATTTTCTTTACTAAAAGGGGAATAGTAGGGAGAGATCTTAGGTACCTATACTGCTGACCACTCCCATTTGGGCGTGGTTACAGGTACATAGAAGGTATGGGGGATAAGAGCTGAGGGGAAAGAGATGTGCTCACTCTTGGGGTTCTGGTTGGGTCTCGGAGAGCAGCGAAGCACTGACCTTAGGTTCTCGGCTTCTCATATAAGTAACTACTCCCTAATAAAATATCATATGACATCCCAACCCTGTGTAGCTTAATATTACTCAATAAAGCTGTCAATTGTCAAGAGCTGCAGAGATAGAGGTAGGACTTCTTGCTCAACTCCTTGACAACTTTCTGGGATTTTGTTAGCTTGAGCTTGTGTAAGTCTTGTCCATGTTATCACAATCACTGTAATTTAGTTCATATGGCTAACTGCCCTGTTTCCTGGTAGTTTGGCTCTTACAGTCTTTCTGCCTTCTATTCCTTGACAAACCTGAGGCTGAGTGGTAGGGGTGTAATATAAATATCCCATTTAGGGCCGAGTACTTCAGTTCCCATTCTCTGCTCATTGACAAATTGTGGGCCTGTATATTCATTGCCATTCATTGCAAAAAGAAGTTTCCTTGGTGAGGACTGAGAGTTGTAGTAATCTATGGTTATTAAGATAAGAACTTTGTGGGGGCAGTTTATTATTGTGTTCACTTAGCAGAAAAATAGTATTATGTTTTTTCCAGGGCCTATGAGAGCTAGTCATGGAATTTTGGCTCCGTTTGGTACCAGGCATGAGTTGCCTCTTACGGAGAGGTCTTCAGACCCAATCAACAAGTGGTTGGTTACTCCCGTCATTTTCATGCTACTACTGTATCAGTGGGTATGTCTTGTCAAGCCCGTCATCATTGTAGCTCACAGGTTCACAGCTAGTGAGACTGATGATTACTTTTTTCTTAGCTAATATGCTTCTTAGAATCAAGAAAGCTAGACAGCAGGAGTGAAGCTTCCTTGTGTAGAAGATTGATTCCTTTATGTTCTACCACTCCAGCATGTGTTGTCTTCAGTAAGAGGGTCATATTGTCACATCTGGAGGGTAACCAAGAGCAATGATGATAGGTTGCTATGTTTTTTGGTGGGATCCCATTAATGCCCTACATTTGATTTTTCTCTTGAAACTATGTAGGTTATTGTGGGCCATGTTTAACTATAACATTATAACCTTAGACTGTCATTTCTCTATCAATGACTATATTGTTTGTGAAACAAAATGGTAAATTGTAATGATAATTCTACTGTAATATTTAAGTTTTTGTCAAAAAATAAGCAGTGATGAGAAAAGAAAAAATTGTGGTTTGAGACATTTATGTTAAAATTTTTCCTCTGTAATTGATTTTTTGACTGCAAGAAATTCTAACCTGCAAGAGGGATGGAGAAGAAAGTTTATCCTTTGAGTTGACCAAGGAGAAATGGCTTTTTTGATATGCCACAAAAAAGGAAATGCTAGCTGGAACAAAACTGATCTTTGATAAAACCTAGGTTTAGGATATTAAAGCATCTAGATATGTGTGGGAAATTGAGCTTCTGTTGGCCAGCTCTGTAGTGACTGGATAAATAAACAAAGCAAAAGAGTATGGCTTTGGCCCTAAAATAACTCAGAATATTTCAGAAGTGGAGTGATAGAAGTTGGAAGTTAAATTTTCTTAATCTTAAAGTGAACATGCTCTTTCAGTATTAGGATTACTCAACTCAACTCAACTCAACTAAAAATGGAGGCTTATTATAACAAAAATAAGTGTAAAGTGTATATGTGTGTGTGTATTTTTGTGAATAATAATAAGGTGAGAAAAGAATAAGCAGGTTTGCAGGTAGCATGCAAACACTTGTATCTTTGTGCCCTGACAAATTAGTATTGATTAGCCTATACTGATTTATAGTTTTTTTAGAACAAAATTTATAGTTATGCTCCAATAAGTCAATAGCAGTATCCTTTGCAAAATTCATGAACTTTACAAAAAGCAATTTAAAAAATTTCATTCCCAATGTGAGACACAACTTAGAGCGATTTTCAGTTACATTTGCAATGGTGCAATCCACTTGCCCACCCATGGTCTATCTATGACTCATCTGAAGACCCTATGGTGAAAGAGGTGGTTTCTCCACTGCTCTCACTCATAGCCTGTGACTATTATCAGAGAGACTTGGGTAAGAGCCTTGTAAGAGCAGGTGACAACAGCGAACTGGCTCACCAATGATTGGATATTGTTGAGTCTTAGGTGATTGATGATTACTATACAAACTTTCTTCTGTAATCTTAACATGGACTGATTGGGAATGCAACCTTGTTCCCAGGAGCAAGTGTTCTGGATCTCTAAGTAATGGAGTGTTGATGGAAAGCTGTAAAAGTGAAACTATTTGCATTGAGACTATTTCTCAGTTATTGTGGCCAAGATGACTTGGTGACCACTAAGATGCATTTTTAGGACTCTGATTTTGAAATCTAGTAGATGACAGCAAAGATAACCAATTGGCAAGCTAAGCAATAGTGGAGAGACCACCTCGAATGCCCATTCCTGATAATGAACTTGATGTCTATAACCATCCGGGAGCCTTCATCCTGTGACTGGTGGAAGCAGAGGCAAACACACAATCACTGAACTGAACCCAAGAAACCCAGTGACAGAGAGAGAGGAGTGATGAGCAAATTGGCAAAGAATGGGCTGGCAAAACCAGCAGAGACAGCTGATCTGAACAGGGGAGAGCTCTTGGACCCCAGACTGACAGTGGGGAGGCCAGCATGGGACTGATCTGGACCTCCCAAATGTGAGTGTCAGCAAGAAGGCCTGGGCAACCTATGGGGCCCTGAGCTGTGGATCAGTGTCTATCCCTGATATACAAACAGTCTTCGTGTGCCTATAGCACAAAGAGGGATGCTCTCTCAGCCTGGACTCTTAGGGGAGTGCCTTGACCCTACCCAGAGTAAAATGACAGACTCTAGATATCCCCTATGTGGAAGGATTTGGCAATAGGGTGGGAGGGTGGGGGGGGGGAAGGGGAGTGGGGGAGGAGGGGAGGGAGAGGGAACTGGGATTGACATGTAAAACAAGCTATTTAAAATAAAAAAAATTGAAAAAAAAGACAGACTCTGATATCCCCTATGTGGAAGGATTTGGCAATAGGGTGGGAGGGTGGGGGGGGGAAGGGGAGTGTGGGAGGAGGGGAGGGAGAGGGAACTGGGATTGACATGTAAAACAAGCTATTTAAAATAAAAAAAAGTGCTCTCAAAAAAAAAAGAGTAGTATTGGGTAAACTATGTCTCAATATGTTATATTTGGGAAACCTCTAGACATGATTTTAAAGCACTTTGCCTTGAAGATTTTAGCTCCTGTACATAATAAAGGAAATTTAATCTTGACATGTGTATAAGTCATCAAAGCATTGTTTTGTTAAACCAATCTGTTTTCTAAACAGAATAACAGTGAGTTATATTTGACTTGCATGTATCTATACATATATGCAGAAGAACATGAACTGGTCATCTTTTAAACATAGCTTCCAGTGTTTTAAATTTTGTTTAATCTTGATGAATTCCAGAGTTAGTGAACTATTTTTTATTTGACATCCTGGCATCTGCAGTTTTGAAGACTATATAGCTTTCATGATGTTATTTTGTAAGAAAGTAGAGATGCTCATGTAAGTATTTTACATCATAGTTTCATTGTCAGTATAGACCAGTGATTTCCAACATTCCTAATGCTGTGACCTTTCAATACAGTTTCTCATGTTGTAGTGACTCCCTAGTCATAAAATTATTTTATTGCTATTTCATAACCGTAACTTTGCTTCTGTTATTAATTGTAATATAATTATACAATCTGAAAGGGGCTGTGGACCACAGGTTGAGAACTACTGGTATAGATTCACAATCAAAAATCTTCTAAGATAAATAACAATTGCTATTTATGATCAATATTCTTGATACTAACCTTGATATTCTAAAGTATTTTATCAGTTGATTCATTTATTTATCAGTATTAAGTAAATATTCACAAAATTTTAATCAAGAAAGTTCACTGATGATTCAGATGTGGCTTCCATCTTTAAAAAACCATGCTAGCAAATGAAAAGAAATAGGAAACTTAAAGGAATAATACTTTGCAATAAGAGATAATTAAAAAGAAGATTAAGCTTTGCCTCAGAGGAATTTTTGCAAGTCTAGTTGTATTTTAAATTAATATAAATAAAAAGTCAGTTGGATTATTCAGTGTTCCAACTATCCTAGATAAATGAGATTTAATATTATGCTTGAAAACAAAATATAAACAAATATGAAACAAATAACATCTTAAACAATATTATTGCATGCTTCACTAGAATTTATTTTTAACCTTTCTGATATTACAAATAATCAATTCAAATTCAAATATAAGTGATATGCAACTGTAGACACTTGAGGCCAGTATCTAGCTATCTAGAAATGCTTGTGCATTTCAAACATGTATGTATGTGTGTGTACAAGTAGAGATAAAACTGGCAAGCCTTCCAAAAAAATTGGCTACAATCTGACTCTATACTAAAAGACAAACTGGCAATATCAGAGAATGAACTGAAAAAATTAGAGTAACCAATCAGAAAAGATTAGCTTATTAGAGGCAAAACTTAAGCCAACTAAACATGCATATAGCTTTGTAATCTTTTATTTAGTGTTTTGTATTCATTAATTGATTTTTGTGCTTATGTGGCAGGGGCCAAGCACTTGCACGGCATATGTGTGGAGGTCAGAGGATTCTTAGTAATGTTTATTCTTGCTTTCCTTCCTGTGGGTCATCAGGTCATGTGGGTACTCGGGTTGGCAGGCTTGGTGGCAAGCATCTCTTCCTTCTGAGCCATGTTTCTGGCCCTCTTTTATTTTTTCCAGAAAAAGATTCTTTTTTTTCCTGCCTTTTTAAAAAGTTTAAGTTAGAAGCAAGCTTGTTTCACATGTCAATCACAGCTCCCTCTCCCTCTCCTCCTCCCCATCCCCCCCCCCCAGCCCCTAACCAATCTACACTCCATGGTGGATCTCCAGTCTGTCATGCCATCCAGGGTAGGGTCTAGGTCCTCCTTCAAGAGTCCAGGCTGAAAGAGCATCGCACACTGTGGCATGGGAACTCAGAGTCTATTTGTATGCCAGGGATAAATACTACCCAAGGCCCCATAGATTACCTAGGCCTCCTCACTGACACCACATTCAGGGGGTCTGGGTCAGTCCCATGCCTTCCACACAGTTATCAATCTGGGGTCCAAGAGCTCCCCCTTGTTCAGGTCAACTGTTTCTGTGGGTTAAACCAGCCCAGTCTTAACTCCTTTGCCCATCGGTTCTCTCTTGCTGACACTAGATTCCTGGAGTTCAGTTCAGTGTTTGTCTGTGGGTATCTGCCTCTGCTTCATCAGTCACTGGATGACGGTTCTGTTTCCTAGACTCTCTGGCAATGGGATTTTATGCTAGCACTCCCCTGATTCTAAAATCCATAAATGAGTGAGTACATACCATGTTTCTCTTTTTGTGACTGGGTTACCTCACTCAGGATGGTTTCTTCTAGTGCCATCCATTTGCCTGCAAATCAGAAAAAGATTCTTTAATATTCAATTACATCAGATACTATGTAACCAACAAAAATAGAGGTTGCAAATATAATTTTTGTTTTAGATATTAAATACAAAAATAAATTATTTTCTCATAGTTTAAGTAGCAAAGTGTTTCAAAACTAATCATGATTAGCACCATGATACTTAAAAAAGGTAAAAGGAAGATATATCCACCCCAGGATAGAGAGATAGTGATTTTATGAACAGAATCTGTAAAGTTATGGTCATGCTAATCTAACAAATCAGTATTGACACCTTTGCTTCTTTGTAATAACAGCAGTACAGCATGGCTGGAAGCAGGTCATAGGTCAAAACTGCCAGGACTCCATGACTCATTAGCTCACTAACAATCCCAGGAAACCTGGAGTGCTCCATACTGTCCCCAGCTCCAGATGAAATGTGTTACTTAGTGATGAATTTCAATTTGCTGTAACTTTATATTCTTAATCAGGCATCTTAATAAGTTATTATTGCCATGCTAAGAGGAGCTTAGAAAACTACATGGGCCATTACCTTTCTTCAGTACAAATGCATGTATCTCTCTCACCCTCAGAAAACTGCTTTTCTCTGTTTTTTCTTTTTTTTAATTGATTCTGAATGATAATTGAAGTTTCAGAAAACCATACCCATTGTTTTAAGGTAGAATGATTGAAAGTACTTGTAACTCACATAAAAATATAAATAATGGTAGAAGAATTTACAAAAATTATAAATACTTTAGGAAAATATATTAATAAACCAATGCAGAAAGAAAACTGTAAATGCTAATATTCAAAATAATTTTGTTTGTTTGTTTATTTGTTTTTTTTTGAGACAGGGTCTCATTGCATAGTTCTGCCTGACTTCAAACTCAACATGTTACCAGGCTGGTCTTGAACTCACAGAAATCCACCTGCCTCTGCCTCCAGAGTGCTGGGATTAAAGGTGTGTGCCACCAGGTCTGGCAACATTTTCTTTGAAAATATAATCACTTTGAAAAGTTTTTACCTACAGAAAGTATATGCATTTCTAGGTCACTTGTGTTCTTATTATATAATCTATGATTTATATTGAAATAATTACAATCAGTGACTAAACTGTCTTATAGTAACTCAAACATATTATAAACAAAGATTCAAAAAGTCAGGAAAAGTCTATCCTTTCTGTAGTTCCTTAAAAATTAGAATAGCTCAAGAATGTATAATTTTAGTAGGGTATTAACTAGAAAATTTCAGCTTATTATGGAAATAAATTTGTCTTGTTCATATCATACTAAATTATTTTAAATCAATCCATATTTTAGGTCATGACTCTTGTAATTAAGAACTTCTTGAAGACAATGTCGAATATGATCCAGGAGAAAATGTGATTTGAGTCTGGAGACAACTGTGCATGTAAGTATTTGGAAATTAGATTTTCTAGGGGTGAAATGTAACTAACAACTAAAATAACAACTTAATTAATTGCTAAATACAGAAAGTTTGATTCGAACTTTTCAATATAGCCACACTATTTTATAAGATGCGAGAATAATCCAGTCCTTCCTGGTTTTCAGGTATACTTTTCTTAAGGTCTTAAAAAGCAAGTCCAGAGTAGCTGACTGATAGACTAGAAGCAATATTCAGAAGCCTGCTTATGATTGAAAACAGAAGTAGCAGTTAGCTAGAGGAGTCAATGGAGGTGAATAGTGGAGCAAATTCAATGTAACAACCCATCAGGTCTCAATGCGTGTCATAAAAAATACAATGTGTAAAAGGGCCTTCTAATTTTATTTTGAAAATAGTTATATAATAAATGTCATGCCTTGTTTTTCTAACAGAATTGAATCTAAGTTCCTTGTTCAATGGCAAATATCTACTGAAGATTTATTTCCTGTGAAAACCCTTGTTACATTTTAAGTGTACATTGTGTTTAGCACCTATATCATGATAACCCAGATGTTTAAAACTAGTGTGTTAGGGCTTTGAAGAACTCCCATGGAAGGCCTTGCCCTCCCTGGGGAGCAGAAAGGGGATGGGATAGTGGGTCAGTGGGTGGCAGGAAAGGAGGGGAGAGAGAGGGAACTGGGATTGGCATGTAAAACACGCTTGTTTCTAATTTAAATAAAAAACTAGTGCATTAGAGTATATATATTAGGAAGTAAGCTTATAGCCTCAGCCCAGTGGAGTCGGTCTCAGTATTCAGCTGACACATGTTGTGTGAAAGGCCATTTTCACCAGCATAGGATGTGGTCTTATATTAGAAATACAGTAGTATTGTTAATAATGGTCATCCCCCACAGCCTTGTTTCAATAGTACAGATGACTGAGAATCTTTTTACTTCCTGATTTAAAAGAATTAATCTCTGTCTAAACTATTTTTCTTATTGTTTTAACAAAAATGCCCATCAGGAAACAATCTTAAAGGAAGAGGGTTTGCTTTTGCTCACAATTTGAGAGTAGAGTCTGTTTTGCCAAAGAAGTACTGGCAGTAGGGATTTAAACTATTTGGTTACTTTGTGTCTACAGTCAAGAAGCAGACATCAATAGATGTCTGTTTTGTCTTTGTTTATTTAATCCATGATCACAGGCCACAGAATGCTTCTCCACACAGTTAACATAGGGCTTCCCACATCAATTAACCCATCCAGATAATTCCTCATAGTCAAACCCAGAGGTTAACATTAAAAATAAATAAATTTGTTTATTTCTTTATTTTACATCCTGGTCGAAGTTTTTCCTCCTTCTTCTCTTCCCAGTCCCTTCCCCCAATCCCTCCTCTGTTCCCAATCCCCAATCCACTTCTTCACCATTTCTGTCTAAGGAAAGGACAGGTCTCCCATGAGTTTCAACAAAACAGCACATCATGTTGCAGTAAGACTAAGCATCTCCCCATGTATTAAGACTGAGCAAAGAGATTCACTATGAGGAGTAGTATCCCGAAAGCCTGTAAAAGAATAGGAGACAGCCCCTGTTCCCACAGTTAGGAGTCCCATAAGAGGACCAATCTACACAACTGTAACATATATGCAGAGGGTCTTGGTCAGTCTCATGCAGACTCCCTGGTTGTCTTTTCAGTCCCCAGAAGCTAATTTAATGAGGATGATTACTCACAGATGTGTCTGGAGGCTTGTTTTCTAGGTGATTTAAAACCCATCCATTGATAATCAGTATTTTTAACACAAATGTAAACACAATTTTCTATGGTGAAGAATTGAAATTTCTTTTCCTTCCTTCCTTCCTTCCTTCCTTCCTTCCTTCCTTCCTTCATTCTTTCTTTCTTTCTACAGAGTTTCCTTGTTAGACAGTCCTGGCTGTCCTAGAACTCACTTTGTAGGCAATCCTGGCCTCGAACTCCCAGAGATCTACCTGCCTCTGCCTCCCAAATGAGCCACCAGAAACTTCATGCTTATGTTATTTGAATTTTAAATCTCAAAAAATTGGTCTGAGAATAAATTTCCTTTGCTAAATTGAAGTCAGAAAGTTACAGATAAATTTAATAATTATAAGAAATTAAGACAAATCTAAACGATAAATGTAAAAGATGGTCATGTAAAGCTGATTATGTTTGTAGTTAAATAGTTTTATTCCAATTTTGGTAAAGGCAAAGTAAGCAAGATACTTTCTAATTATACACAAAAATATATATGCGAAATATTTTATTTGTAAGCAAATTAAACTAGAATATATTTCACTAAACTTTGTTATATTTTAAGCCATAATGGTCTCAATATTTTTAGGACTATTAATCAAATTCTTAGAATTAGTGTAGAATTATAACAGATATTTTCTTTTGAAACATATTGATTTCATGAGTATTGAATTTTATTTATTTCATTTTTATTACAGCTTGAACATACTGTAATATTTGGAGTCTAATGATGGAGAAAAAGCATATACTATATTTTATGTTTCTCTTCCCCTTTAATATGGTAAGTATTTATCCTACCTTATTAGTTATGAGTATACTTTACTTACAGTATACACCAAATTGATAAAAGTCAATAAATATAAGTAGTTATTAGATGAGTAAGTTGATTTCATTTTCATATCCAAGTAACACAGCAATAGTCCACTTATTTTCAGTAATTTTTATGCTTTGAATTTCTATAACTAATATGGATTGTTGGGTCCTTGAAGGAGGTTGGAAAATCAATGGATTCAAATGAGCAAATCTCATGTTAAAGTGTTAAAGTTAGAAAAGCATTGGGGTGATACTTTATAATAGTAGAATTACACACAACACATAAAATATTTTTATAGAGACACACAGATTCAGTTATTTGTAAGAAAAAAACATATTCTAGTCTTTAAAATGTTTTTTGTTCCACCAATTGATTGTCATGTATCAATTGAAAAACTCTAGGAGGCATATACTGTGTTTTGTATTTGTTTATTCATTGATTCATTAATGCACTCATTCAAATAGATCTTGATGCTGAATTTGGGGCAAGTGCATCTCCATGAGTATGTGCACCTCCATGCACATCTCTACGTATGTGTATTATTGATGTGAAGCAAGAAATAAAGTCAGAGGGTTATTGAAACCCAAAAGAGCTACATGCCTCCTGGTTTCACTTCTTATTTGTAGTCATGTGTCCCTTCATCTTGCTCTCTGCATCAAACTAAAGCAGCCAATATTGCTCTTCTTTCTTTATGTGAACGGGAAACCCAGAGACATCATCTCATTTAATTCTGTGCCAGCTAAAAACGTTCCTGGGGTGTTTCCAAGCAAAGCACTAAAAAAGATTCAAACAAAGGAATTAAAAACTTAAATGAGCAAAAAAAGCAATATTGCATTTCTGTGAGTACATGCATTGGAAAACATCCTCCAGCCTAAAAGTAGTCTAGTGTCTGCGCTTATGAGATGTTATCTTGGGTAACTGACTAGACTTCAAAGGGCAGAACTGTTTCTTCAGCTAATACCCTGAGTTAAGTGTGCCAGCAAGCTACATGGGTCAACACAAGTTTCCTGCAGGCAACACTGTAGCATTTTACCAATCTGCTTAGTGTAATATAAGGAACTGCTACTCTTTCCCTTGAATTCATCCATGGACAGTGTGTAAATATGTTACAAATTACTTTAATTTCTACAAACTTTTTCAGAAAAATAGTTCTTATCTATTTTGATTTTCTAATTTTGTCTTGGGATAGGATGTAGCTCAATCTACAGTGCTTGCTTAGCTTGCATGAGCCACTGGGTTCAACCCCCAACATTGAAAAAAAAATCAAATGACTTAAAAATAGTCATGACAGTCAGGATTTCATTTATTACTTTCCAGAGTAACTGCTGTATAAATGTCTATCAAGAAATTCAAACCTACCAGAAAATAGCAGTCAATATCAGTGCTAATCAGGTAAAGTGATGCCACCCAGCGAGGAAATTATTATTTTGACGTTACAAATGTACACAGTTTGATTATTTTCCATGTGATGGGTACTGCCTGATATCCAGGTGCTACTTTCTACTGTTTTACAATATGAAAGAGAGTCTTGGTAATAGTGATGGATACCTTGCCAACCTTCACGGAGCAAGTGAAGACACTGGGGGACTGTAAATATGACCGTTTGTATTTCAGAACAAGTGTTTTAGGTAGTAGTCAGCCAACTACCACAGGCTTCAGAAAGTCAGCAGTGCTTCTCATTGGCAGCACCCTGAAGGCTGTTTGAAACTGGATACAGTAAGAGTTTAGACTACAGAAACTGGTGAACACCACACACTGGGGTTTTCCTCGTGAGAGTCATCTAGTGATCAAGCACCTCACTGTTCTTGATGTTTTCCACCATTCTAAAGCCATTGTTTTACTCCCATAGACTCTTGCCACAGCAGAGCCAGAAAAAGAAGGCATTAACGAAACAGAACTGGGAGTCACTAGAAACAAGATCATGACGGCTCAATATGAATGTTACCAAAAGATTATGCAAGATCCTGTTCAACAGGCAGAAGGTAGCTACTACTAATTCTAGAAATACTTTACAAATATTTAAAAGGGTTATCTATGTGGGTTCTTTACATCCATTAATTAAAAAATTAATTAGTTGCTCACTTTCATTATGCATTTGTGAAGTGTATTTTATGCTATGATTCAACTCATTTTTTTAGTAAAATTTAACAAAATACGTCATACACTGGATTTTCCAGAATTATTCTTTAGAAGGTATAATAATACTTATATATTAATATTACAAGAGACAAGTCAATAACCATTGACCTTTAGTTCATGTAATTTATAAATTTATCTTTTTAAAAAACACCTTGCTTGATAACACTTGTATGCAGGTTTTTTTATAATACACATATGTTCATAGCAAATTTGGTAGCAAAGCTATCAAAGTCTAAATGTTTCTATTTTCCTTAAGAAAACCCTTTGTCATTAGTGCCATTCATGGAGGATCTTCCAAGCACCAGACCTCTGTCTCAATTCAGAACAAAAAAGATGAGTAACCAAAGTAGAGTTTCTATACATATCCAAACCCAAAAGAACTCCCTGGTTTAATCTGGGAAGCCCAAAGCAGAGTTAGTCTCAAGTATAGGGTACAAAACAGAGTTAACTAAAGGACACTGTGGACCCTTTAGATATGTCTGTTTTTTTGAACTGTCAGAGAAAAAAAAAAGATTTCAAAACATTTGGAAAAAAACATTTGTAATATACTTGTAGTTAGTCAAATAAGAAAGTAAAATGTAGCCGGGCGGTGGTGGTGCACGCCTTTAATCCCAGCACTGGGGAGGCAGAGGCAGGTGGATCTCTGTGAGTTCGAGGCCGGGCTGGACCGATAGCCTCCAAAACAATACAGAGAAACCCTGTCTCGTAAAAAAACAAGCAAACAAACAAACAAAAAAACCAAAAAAGAAAGTAAAATGTATTTGCAGTTAAAAATGACTCTGCTTTTAAAAAGAGAAAACCTTTTCACACTTAACACCTTTAAGCTTAATTTAAATGACCATACATTTACTAATATTTCAAGAACTAATTATTTACTGGAGCTGTACCAATATTTTTGTTGTAGCAGTGAGAAAAGTATGTTTTTAAATTTGCAAAACAATGACAAATTAGTTGATTTAGGATACCAATAAGATTGAAGTATAAAGTAATTGAAACATTGGTATACCAATTCTATGTCAACTGACATCCTTAACTCCTTGCAGATGATCTAGATAAAGGTTTAAGTACTAAAAGTTAATGTTGAACACAGGAAAATCTTTTTTGATTTCATAATGAAACAATTTTGTGATAAAATAGTTCAGAATTGATGCTTATTTTATCTTAGAACTCCACAATGCATTTTGCAGTTTGTTAAAAATACAAAAAGTGGACAAAATATCTATTTTTTAAAATTCTGAAGTCCATTTGTATAAAGACATCTATCTGAGTCTGACTCCATAGAACATAGTCAAAAAAACCCCAAAAGCCCAACCAATCAACCAACTAACCAGACATTGTGATGCATCGTGCTAGTTGACTTGTACTCAGTACAAGCCATGGTGGGAACTTGGACAATATGATTTCTGAAGCAATAGGGATGTTATTTGATAGACAAAAATTTATTTTACCAGTCACATATGATTGGAAACATTTAAAAACATATTTAAGATTACAGGAAAGAAAGCTGTGGTTGTCCTAGCTGCTTTTTAAAAGTTTGCAATTATGTAGAGTTTTAGGCCACCAGAATGATTATGGCTTCACTGGGGCTAAAATGATCTCAAGATTTCTGTGCAGATATGCTGTTATTTTTAATAGTATTTTTAATTTAACTTTTTACACATGTTACTCCCAGTTCCCTCTCCCTCCCCTCCTCCTTCACCACCCCAATCCCCCTAGCACCCACTCCATCCCCCTTGGCTCCCCAGGGAGGATAAGGCCTTGCATGAAGGATTTTCAGAGTCTGTCATTGTCATCCCAGGCAGGGCCTAGGTTCTCCCCCATGTGTCCAGGCTGAGAGAGTACCCCTCAATGTGGAATGCTATTATTAACAACTATTTCATGCAGCAGTGTTCTACTTAATACTGACATATTGCAGATTGTTACAGATTTTTTGATTAGATTTTTAAATACATTTAAAAATATTTTATTTTTACTGTATGTGTAGCAGTGTTTGCCTGCAGGTATGTATGTGACCACATACATGCCTGGTGCTTGTAGGAGCCGGAAGAGAGCATGGTACTCAAGATGAATTTATTATGTATATAGTGTTCTGCCTGCAGGCCAGAAGAGAACACCAGATCTCATTATAAATGGTTGTGAACCACCATGTGGTTGCTGGGAATTGAACTCAGGACCTCCGCAAGAACAGCTAGTACTCTTAACCTCTGAGCCATCTCTCCAGCCCCTTGATTAGATATTTTTAGGACACTGATGAGTTAATTTCTCTATGCATATATTGTAATATGAGTATATGTTATGTAAGCTTCTTTATCTTTTCATTGATGAAAATAAAAGATGATTATGTTTAAAATGTTAAATTGGTAATATTGACTAGAAAGTATTTACTTTAGAAAATGCTCAAAAAACTTTTCTTAACAATTTGGTTTCTAGTTGGGTGGTGATGGTCCACATACCTTTAATCCCAGCACTTGGGAGGCAGAGGCAGAGGAGGAGGATCTCTATGAGTTTGAGCCAAGCCTGGTCTACAGAGAGAGTTCTGGGATGGCCAAGGCTACACAAAGAAACCTTGTCTCAAAAAAGAATACATTTTTCAAAAATAAAATATATTTTATTTTTCCCTTTAAAAATTAAGTACAGGGACACTAATTAACAACTGTTACATGGCTAGTTAAAATAGTTAGAGATAACTTGATTTATTGAACAACCATTGCTTTGAAGAAATTGAATTGAATCTAATATTTACATAGAGTCATTTCTAAACTTGGTTTGGATATTATTAATAATAGTTTTTATCCACCAACGCCTGACAATGGCTACTTAGTGACAAAATCAAGCAATTGTTGTGGGTTTTCTACGTCTTCATTTCCAGGAGACTTCTATTAGACCAAGACACTGAGAAACCTCCCTTAAGAGTTTGTATTCATGGGTAGCTACAGAGGCATAGTAACCCCTAGTTTTCATCTCCTTTCTAAGGCCCTTACTGCAACAGAACCTGGGATGGATGGCTGTGCTGGAGTGATGTTGCAGCAGGAACCGAATCGATGCAGTATTGCCCTGATTACTTTCAGGACTTTGATCCTTCAGGTATATGCTGGGGTTTAATTACAGATCTCACTGAAATCTGTTTAGTGAATAGTGTGTTTATTATACACAATTGGAACATATCACAAAAGTAGTCTAGAAGGATTTGCAGTATATAACCATCTTGATTTTAGCTTTCTATTTCTGAATTCATTTAACCAATGAAAAAATTTGAACAGAAACTGTAATTTATTAAACTCTTTTTAAAATTTTTTCCCTTTTTATAGAAAAGGTTACAAAGATCTGTGACCAAGATGGAAACTGGTTTAGACATCCAGATAGTAACAGAACATGGACAAATTACACTCTGTGTAATAATAGTACACATGAAAAAGTGAAGGTATGTAACAAGTGTGAGTTGAAATTTGGTTTACACTTTAAATAGTTCAATAAGTACAGAGAGAAAGTAGTCAGTGTTCCATTCCACACTAAAGTCATTCCCTAATATCATTTGAGAAGAACAATGAAAGTAATCTGTGGAAAATCTGCTATTATGTCTGTCATTTCACTGGGGAAGCAATCTTGGTAGTTAACAGTGTATTTGTAAGTCAATACCTCAGAATTGGGGTTTCATATTTTCTCAAGAAAATATACCTTAAAAGTGTAATATAAAGGAAAACTTTTATTTCTAGTGGAATTCTAGAATTACCTCAAAAACTGCCTGTAGGCAACAGGATAAGCTCCTCAGTAAAAGGCACCCATCCTAACTGTATGTGCAGGACAGTTTCAGTCTTGTTCCTGCTTTGAAGCTTAGAGTTAAAGTCACAGTTAAGGACAATCCTCACAGAGTGAAGCTTTGAAATACTTCTATGTGTTTTCAGTGTCTCTCAGAAGACCAGTGTAGTGTAATCACCCAATAACTGCATGGTATTAGTGTATTTGTGTATAACGTGTGCTTTGCTTATTCAGAGGTGTTTACATTACAAACCCAAACCTAAACAACCAACCAACCAACCAAACAACCAACCAATCAACCAACAAACCAACCAACCAACAAAATAACCCACCCACCACCAACCAACCAGCCAAACAACTCACCAACTAACCCACCCACCCACCCACCCACCAACCAACGCTCTATAAATGTGAAAAGTAAATAGTAAAAGAAACAGAATGTTAAAACACATTTCTATAGATCAAAGGTTCTTCTAACTTTCTGTATTAAGATCTGTCTTTGAGCCTCAGATTTTTGAAAAGAAATTGAAAACTCAATAAGTAAAGAAAACCTTACCAGGCATTTAAATCTGAATAAGCCAAATCTTGAGTATCATTTGATTTTAAATATAAAATGTTGATTTTATGTACAGTATAAACTAGATAAAGAAATGCATTATCTTAGAGATTTAGTATGTGACTTCTGATTTCTTAGAAAGGAAACAGGACTTATAAGTATTTGAATACTCACTTGATAAATTTGAATAGATGTACTTCATTTACATGTTTTCAAGTATTTATTGGTTTTCAAGCAAGTGATTATAAGTCTATCAACATTTTTTAGAATAAAATTGATTAATTTGCATCTTATCTAATATAAAAGTAGATTTTAGATACAGAATTCATTTTATTTTTTAATCACAATTATAGACTGCACTGAATTTGTTCTACCTAACTATAATTGGACATGGATTGTCTATTGCATCCCTGCTCATCTCTCTCTTCATATTTTTTTATTTCAAGTAAGTATATTTAAAAATTTTTAAATTTGAAAACTGTGATAAATTCATGTTATATATGTATTGAATTCTGTGCTGACAAAATATACAAAGTATATATAACAGGATTAAGTTTAATATCTAAAGTGTAAAATTTTTATTATATTTTAGTTTCATGAATAAGCAAGTTATTAATGAAATATCTTAATCCTAATTTTATAAAGTTATTAGGTATATCTAATGTATGCTTTGATCATGCTGGTTTAGAGGGCAGGCCTTGTTTTGTTGGTATCCTCCATCTCCTCTGGCTCCTATGTGCCTTCTGCCTCTTCTTCCCTAGGGTTTCCTGAACTCTGAGGGAAGGGATTTAATGGAGATATCTTACTTAGGGTTGAGTGTTCTAAGGTCTCTCGTTCTCTATATAACATGTGGCTGTGATCTCTATGTTTATTCCCATCTGCTGCAGGAGGAAGCTTCTCTGATGATGGCTGAACAAGGCATTGGTCTATGAGTCCAGCAGAATATTAGTAGTCATTTTAATGAGATTTATCTCCCCAGAAGTCCCTGACTCTATACCTAATCTCTGTGGCTGTGTGGATTGTTGCTTGGTTATCAGTAACTTAACAGCTAATATTTAATTATAAGTGAATACAAACAATATTTGTCTTTCTGAGTCTGGGATACCTCACTTAGGATGATTTTTTTTGAGTTCCATCCATTTACCTGCAAATTATTTTTTTCAATGACTGAGTGATACTCCATTGTGTAGATGTACCACATTTTCTTTGTCTATTCTGTTGAGAGGACAACTAGGCTTTATCAATTCAGTAGCAATGAACATGGTTGAACAAGCATTCCTAGTAAGATGAAGCATCCTTTGGGTATGTACAAGAGTGGAGTAACTGGATCTTGAGGAAGATCGATTCCCATCTTCCTGAGGAACCACCACATTGATTTCCATAGTAGCTGAACCTTTTGTATATATATGGGTGTTGTGCACCATAGGCATATCTGGTATGCATAGGGGTGAGTAGAGGCATTGAATCCCCACAAACTGGAGTTACAGATACTTGTGAGCCAGTATGTAGATCTGGGAATTTCATCTGGGTCCTCTGCAAGAGTAGCCAATGCTTTTTGTCACTGATCTATCTATCTAGCCCATTTTTACAATATATTTTTAGTTTTATTATGCAATAGCTTATATTTTTCAAAACCCTGACATTTTTTGGCCAAAGATAAAAGTTTTTGTGCTTCTCGAATTGTATCAATCCAAATGTCTCCTAAAAGCAACATTTTTGAAACAAATTCATAACATCCAGCTCATCCAAACTTAAGGCAAGTTTCTTGCAGAGTCATTTTCACTGATGGTATCACCAAAAACTCAGTTGCATTCATTGGAAGTTTAGCAGTAATTTTAGAGTCCATTATCTTTTTATTCCTTCTCATTGTTCCTTTTCTATCCTTACCAAATTCAGTTTCCATCATTTCTTTTTCAGTTGGGACTCACTGTGTAGCCACTGCTGGCCTGAATGTAGACTAAGCTAGTTTCAAACTCATAGATATCTGTCTACCTCTGCCTCTCAAATGTTGGCATTAAAGGTGTGCTCCATCACACCCAGATGCTATTCTAGTAGTTTTAAAATCAGCTTCCTTTATTCACCTGCAGTTTTAAAAGAAATTGTATCAAATACAGACCTGACTTGTCACTCTCTGCTTAAAAATATTAGGTTGCTTTTTACTGTATCTCATATAAACACAAAACTATTAATGAGTCCTGCCTATCATATTTTTTGTCTGTCTAGTTTGATTAAATGTTTTACATATGGGAACTATACTTGATCATTTCCTCGGCGAACTCTTCTTGAGTTCCTTACTGAAGCTGTAAGTAATTACAGTGGACATGGTGTAAAAATTTGAAAGCATTTGAGAGATAATCATCTCTTTAAATTAAAAACCATCCCAGCTGAGACTCTTCAGATTAAACTGTCTCTATTTTCATGTAATAAGCCAAAACATCCAGGACATTAAATTTCTGAAGTTGATAAAGTTAATAGCAATTACATTGCATTCCAAAAGCCGGTAGTAAGAAAGAAAACAATGGTCTCCTGGAATTCTAGGGCATATGCTTTCATGCAATTCTGATTTTGCAAAGATGTCAGTAAAATACCCATCTAGTGAAAAGCAAAATTAATACTACTTCCTCATGTGAAAACGATCTGAGTTAATAAAAGAAATACTCACTGGGCATATGAGGCAAACAGAGCTGCCAAGGCAAACAATACTGAAGCCAAACTAGACCAGGAAAAGTATAGCATCAGTCTGAATCTCTAATCAGACTGTTCATTCATTCAGTTCTCAAAGGAGAAAACACTTTCATAATAAGTGGGTTATCAAGGAGGTTGTGATATTAAAGCAAACAATATCTGTTTTATTATATCATAAAAGTACAAAGAACGTTAAGTCATAAAGGATTAAGATGTACAGCGATAGAAGCATAATAACATCTTGAATACACATAACTATAATTAGGAATAGAGTTTATACAGTGACAAAGATGAGAAAATATATGGCTTAATTTAAAACTTCTTAATAACTAAACAAATTGTAGTGAGTATTCAGTTACCAATAGACCTCATTGTCACTCAATGTTTTCAGTGAGAAATAATATACTAATCTAACAAGAATGTTGGCATGGTTGGTCAGAGAAATGGCTCAGTCAGTAAAGTGCTCTCTGCGTAAGAGGAGGACTTGCGTTTGGATCTTCAGCATCCATGTAAAGAACCAGGAGCAGGAAACTGGTGCCTGTAATCCCAGTGCTGGGGAGATAGAGAAAGAAGGACCCTGTGGCCCTGATGGCCAGCCAGTCTAGCCAAATCGGCACACTCCAGGTTCAATGGAACATACTGCTTTAAAAAGTAATTGAAAGAGTGGTGGAGGAAGATGTCTGGAGATCAACTGGTGGCCTTCACATGCATACATACATGCACTTGTACATGTTCCCACACACATACAACATGGTGAGCACATTCATATACACAAAAGAATATTACATAGTCATTGTTCCTATTTTGGGTTTATATCTGGCCTTGAAGGCTTATAAAGTTATTTCAAAGCCTAAGAATATATGAATGGAGAAGTAATTTGAATTAGAATGAGTTAGCTTTAAGTTAAAATATGTAGCATCAAAGAAGCTGGTACTTGTGAAAGTATTTTGCATGCAAAAGAAATTTATGTAAGTAAACTATCACTGATAAGAATTTCTGGCTTAGTGTTTTATGTCTCTACCTACATATGTTTTATTCTAAAAGCAAAAGTCATCAAACAGTGTTTAAAGTTTAAGACTTAAAGCCTCCAAAATACTTATATATGGAAATCATTTTTTAAAGATGAACTCATATATTTATCTGATACAATAGATAGATACAAGCTTCATTCCCAAGAAGGTCAGAAATTTCGTATTGCCCCAAATACTGTCCTTATATTTTATAATTAATAGCCTTTTATGCCATAAAAGGTTAAGATATACAGTGTTAGAAATATGACCCCATTGAGTCCAAATAATTAGGAAAAGACTTTGGATAATAAGAAAGGAGAAGAAGTCAGCAGTGGGGGCACACGCTTTTTATCCCAGTACCTGGGAGGCAGAGGCAGGTGAGTTCTCTGAGTTCAAGACCAGTATGGTCTACAGAAGGAGTTCCATTACAGCTGAGACTACACAGAGGAAACCCTGACATAGAAAAAAAAAGGAAAGAAAAGAAATTATGTGACTTAAATAAAAAATTCTAGGAAAAAGAAATTAAAGATCAATATATAATAAATGCAATTATTTGTTATTTGCTAACATTTTTACTCTTAAAAATAATTGTATATTGCCATACAATTGAAACCTTCTTAAATCAAATGAGTTACTTACCAATTTAAGAAACTTGGTTGTTTGTCAGTACAAAAAATATTGAAAGACTGCAAAGAATTACCTTTCATGTACTTAATGTTTATACTAAAATTACAATGAGCTGTTTATTATACTGAACTTTATAAAAGAAAGCATCAAGCATCTTTTAGTTGTGACTTAGTATGAAGGCATCATTTGAATCAGGACATAATTTTGACAAGTCGAGCAAGACACTGTTTAAAAGCATGGGATAGATTTTAATCTTGATGTAAGCTCAACGTTTCCTTTCTCTAAAGTGAGCAATCATGTTTTAAGTAGACTGCTGTGTAACAACACTTTTGCTAGGGAGACACTACATACACATCTGCTCATCCTGGATAGGGAGCCCTTGACAGACCAAAGTACAGATACCACTGAAGCTCAACTTGGTGAACCAATGAGTTTTTATGGAGTTATTTACATGACTGCAGCGGCAATGACTCATAGACAGCTGCATCACCAAGGCCTGCTCCAGCACAGGCGACAGTTCACAAAGCTGACCTGTAGCAGTTAGTTGCACAGCCTGAAAGTAGCTCCACAGGCTGGAGATTTTCCTTTCCAGGTGCCTCATTTGCTGTAAGCCTCTTCCAGGTGTTTGGACTGGCTTCTGCTTTGTCCAGGCAGCTAGTCTGGTCTCAGAGTCTTCTTTGCTGTTCTTCTTCTCTGCAGTTAGACTTCGATCAGCCGGAGAGAAACTCTCAGCTTTTATTGTTTACTCAGTCACAGAGGGACCTAGTGAATCTGGTCAATTCCAGGGACTTCCTGAGGCCATTTTGAGTTGTTTACCTTTCTGCTTGAGGATCCTCCGGGCAGGATGGAATGTTTCTGTCTTGTGGGAAACTTTTACACATCATAGACTCACACAGTATCTAGCATGTATGAACTGCTTAGGAAATGATGAGTTATGAGTTCACTTGGGAACATAAGCTAACTACATTTGTGTAGTTACCCAGCCTTATTCCCATGTTATAGTCAACAGCAGAACTATAGAGAACTTTGAAATATGAAGGAAAACACTTCTGAGTCATAAATCAGAGATTTATGATAGTGTCATTGAAAAAATTTTTTTTTGGTTTTTACGAGACAGGGTTTCTCTGTATTGTTTTGGAGGCTGTTGGTCCAGCCCCGCCTCGAACTCACAGAGATCTTCCTGCCTCTGCTGGGATTAAAGGCGTTTGCCACCACTGCCTGGTGAAAAGGTTTTTTTTTTTTTAAATAAACAGAATTTCAACAGATAGAAATTGTAAACTAGAAGTTACAAAGATATTATCTAAGCTAGTTCTTAACTTTCCTAATTTCCCAGTAAAAAACTAATTTTCCTAGTTCCTTCTCAATCTATAATCATTCTGTCTGACTTAGCTGTTTCCTTTGACTTGCATATTCTTGAGTTATAGGTAGCTTGAACAGAAAGAAACAAAACTACAAACCATTTCGTTTGCTATTATACAGGCCTTAAGTGAAATACAGCAAATGCTCAAATCAGAGCTCATGCTATTTTGAATACCTTTTATATGTGTAGACATCATTACAGGACAGATGCATCAGAGCATGTCTCTCTGATGCTGTTTCACATGCTTGCCATGCAGACGACATTACCATCTACGTGACTGTTTTTGTGCTTATGGTTGCTATAATATCAGTAGTCAACAAGGTGCCATGCTGAGCAGTATTTTATTAAAATACAGTGTTCTCAGTTATGGACATTGCTTCCACTATTTCTTTTAAAAGTCCCTTAAACCTTCTCAATTTAACTGCTTACTCCTAGTAAATATACTATAAAGTCCTTAGAATAAAAATTAAAAACTAAAACTTTTAGTTTTATATTTAACATATTTAGAAGGAAATTGTCATAATGTACATGTAAGTAAAAGCAAATATGGAATGAATAGTTTGGTGAACTAAATAATAATATAAAAATAATATAAAAACACCACAAAGTAGATTCAGGAGAGCAGAAGCCATTTCTGTTTAGTTTCCTCACACATCTTAGGCCTTGGAATAGTATCTTGCATGAAATTAGCACTCAATAAACTTGAGAATGAAGACATAAAGGCTTTGTAGTTCCCATCTAGGACTGACCTGTCCATACCTTACTTCTAACCTCCAACAAATTCCTTGAGGTTTTCCAGGCTTCATTGTCTCTATCAAGACATAAAATCATTAGATTGGGACTCTGAATTATCATCCATAGAAGTGCCCAAGTAAAATAAGATGGCAGACTGCAGATCAATCAAAGAAAGTCTGAGCACCTCAGAAATTTCTCGATTTAAATGCTGCAGGAAGCATGTTCATAGATGATAGGAACCACTCTAACTTCATGCCAAGTAACCTGGAAACAATTTCTAGAGGAGCTGATGTTTCAGATAAAATCTTGGTGTGTGTGAAAAATCCATCCACATGTTCCTTTTGCCTCTTACCCCTGCTCCTCATATTGCAGTCTTCTTTAGTTAGTCTTTGGTAGAGGAAACTCCTTTCTCCATTTTGGAAATCAAGAGTCATTGGCCTACCCTCATAAAAACCAAGAACTATACAGAATGTTGATTTAGGGTACTGTTTGTTATGTTTTGCTTAGAAAGGGAAGACAACGGTCTACTACTCATCCATGTTTTAAATTAGAAACAGAGAACGTGAAATGCTGCTCACCAGATAGATTATTTTATATTAGAGCCAATTAAAGTAGAGTCAGAGCAGGAGATTAGAAGAAAGAGAACAGAAGGGGAGGGGGAGAGACAGAGCCATAACTTTGGGGTTTGCCAAGCCCTCAGAGGCAATGACTTACTCATAATAGTCCTTGGAAAAACAAAGCAGAACCCTTTAGATAAAAAAATAAATAAACTTTACTGGGATTAGTTACAAATTATGTTTTAATTACCGTACAAAACTGAAAGCGTAGCAAATGGGCATGTTACTTTCAACTCAGATAAAAGGCTTCATCTGCCTGCACATAAAAGAGAGCATGCAGCGTCTATCTGACTTGTCAGGAAAACATGGTTCATTTCCTTTCCCATTTTTTTCAATTTGTTTTGATTTCTTGAAAGGACATCTTTGCTGAAATTTTAGATGCTGATTTCAACTTCTTTTAAAACAAGTTGCATATTTTGGAACATGTAGAAATTATCTTTCTAAGTTATTGACATAAATATCAAATAAAATGCGGCAAGACAGAGATTCCATTGGTGAGTCAAGCATTCTTAATTTAGTGATCTAGCCTTGTAGTGCTTATACATAAACTTTGTACTTATGTGTTTCAAGGCAAATGACCCAAACTCTCACCGTGTTCCCAGATCCAATCTGAATTTTTTCCCTCAGGATAGGGTTTCTTTGCGGCTTTGGAAGCTGTCCTGGAACTAGCTTTTGTAGACCAGGCTGGTCTAGAAGTCACAGAGATCCGCCTGCCTCTGCCTCCCCAGTGCTAGGATTAAAGACATGCGCCACCACTGCCTGGCCCAATCTGAATATTTTAAGCATCTGTTTTATTTGTCTTCACATTTCTATTGGATTAGAGCAGGTATGGTTTTTCCTTATAGCTGTATTTGACATTATATGTAACTTGGCCTTTGGTAGCTGAGAATCAAAGGAATCATACATTGAGTCTTGGTCTACAGATCTGTCTGATAAACTTGTCTGGAAAACTAGAACAGTCACTTAAAAGTGGCTCATTTAAAACTTTGCTTTTCACCTGTCAGTTTGACGAGGGCTGAGTTCACACTCACCTAGAGTTGTCTGATAGCATGTCTGTCAACCCCTCCCCCCCCACACCCTCGCTTTTCACACTTGTGTGATCCATTTGTTTCTTTCAAGTTTTATGTCCTTAGGCTCTGAAGTATATTATGTCATGTGTCTGCATCCTAGGCTCCTTCTAGTTTAACACTGTGTATTGCTTACCTAAATATGCTTTTCTTAGTATTGTTTACCAAATCATACTCAGTCTATCTCCAAGTTGTAGTTTAATCAGTGTATTGAAAGCTGTGTTCCTCATACGGAAAGTTGTGTGAGTTAAAACCATTTCCATTACATAATATGAGTTGTAGTTGGAAAACAATTTAAAACATATATACTGAATTATATAATAAAATTGCATTTCTACATTAGAGTATTAGATTTGGATAAGGGTAGAGTAGGGCAAGAAGTAATGGAATTTTCTCAGTAAAAACCATTTCTACTGTTGTTAGTAGCTAATTGAGGAGAGTTTCACGTAGGGAAATAAAAGCTAATAATCCTTTGAAGAATTGGGATTCTTTTAAGAAAAAATCATGTAATTTGAAGCTACATGTATATGTTAAAGATAAATGTTTATTGATGTTTTATAAATACTAACTTCTTAAGAATATATTATGAAGTTTCTTGAAAAAATTAAACCAAAAGTGCTATTTAAATGTGTCTAAATTAGAATGGTATAGAATGACTTGAAATTATCTTAACAAGCTGGTAAACCATTGCTTGTCATAAAACTATACAGTTATTTAAATTAATTAAAATCTGTTGTACAAAGAGAACATATAGTAAGAGTAATTTTCTTTCAAAAGTGAATATGTTTTGCAATCTTGTCTTATAGTTTTTTTAACACTTTTTAATTATATATTTAAATCAGAAACAAGCTTGCTTCCCATGTCAGTCCCAATTCCCTTTCCTTCCCCTCCATGCCCACTCACCCCCAGCCCCCCAGCCCCCCAGCCAATCCCCACTCCATTCCCAAGGGAGGGTAAGGCCCTCAATGGGGGAATCTCTAGAGTCTGTCATTTTGTCCCAGGGAGGGCCCAGGCCCTCCCCCAAGTGTCCAGATTGAGAGAACATCTCTCACTGTGGGATGGGCACCCAAAGTCCATTTGTGTGCCAGGGATAAATACTGATCTACTACCCAAAGCCCAATAGATTGCCTAGGTCTCCTCATTGACACCCACATTCATGGGGTCTGGATCAGTCCCATGCTGGCCTCTCAGCCATCAGTCTGGGGTCCAAGATCTCCCCCTTGTTCAGGTCAGCTGTTTCTCTGGGTTTCACCAGCCCAGTCTTGACCGCTTTGCTCATCATTCCTCCCTCTCTGTCACTGGGTTCCAGGAGTTCAGTCCAGTGTTTAGCTGTGGCACTTGCTGGTGGGGTATTCAGATGTTAAAAACTGAGATTTTTTAATAGGAAAATCTTTCATTTATTGAATGATCTCACATAGACAACTTTTAATTCATCACAATTATGAAGTGGATTTATCTCTATCCAGGGTGTGGTCTTCCATTTAGCTGCGATAATGAACTCGAATATGAAAAACTGAGATCTTAAGATGAGGATAATTAGAAAACCAAACACCCCCCACATATGTATATATATTTCCATTAGAAAGTAGAAAAATAAACGTAACAATTGACTGCAATCCCACAGAATAAGATAATAGTTTGCAAGTTAATCTTTTTAATTAATTTTCTCCATCTGTAGAAATGTGCAGTGTTACCTTACGCTGTCACCCTCTGGCCTTCTTCCTCCTTAAACCCCAAGTTTATTACTTTAATTAAGGACATCTTCTCTACCTAAAATCCATGTCCCCAGTATCCTCTCCCGACTGGGTCTGTCCTGAGAATGCCTTTTACTCTGATGATAACCTTTGAATTTTTTAAAAAATTAGCACAAGTTTTAAGAAGGACATCAATTCATGTCTATTTATTTCCCTCCATGATAAAAATAACTTATTAGGGTCTTGCTCTGAGCAGTTCACAACTGTTTCCCCAGAATCTAGAAACAGAGGCCAGCAGATAGTATAAACAAATAGTAACTAATTGAATAATAAAGTAAACAAAACCCTCACTGCTTCCTCAAGGCTTTTTGGCTCAATAGGTCATCTATTAGATGCATGACCTTGAACAACCTTCTTCAGTTTTATTAAGAGATACTGGTATCTTAAGGAATTGTTAAGGTAATGACAAGCTTGCTTATGTTAGTGCCAGGTATATATTAAAGACTCAATAAATCGTGGCTACTGTCATTACTGATTTTACCTCTAAAAGGGTTTTTGTTTGTTTCCAGAGTGCAAGAAATGCAAACATTCAAAGATTGTTTTCTCTGGTGATGGTTTCCTGCCCATTAGGAGACAAGGGAAAGCACTTGTATGACATAGTACACAGTTAGGAAGAGCTCAGCTGGCCACATGAAAGCACGACTTCTCCCTGTGCTGCCCTGATCATCTGTGGAATTGAAAAGGCAGCTTTGAAGGGCAAGGATGGGGAAGGAAGGAGCATGATGGGAGATGGCTGACTCAGGCAGGGATTTTTATTAAGCATTCTATGAAAATACACATCTTTTAATGTGTCTAGATGATCGTAAGTAGCCTCAAAAGAGGCTGTCACTAGAGAGTATTTACTCCTGTCACAGATAATTAGAAGTTCTGATCACCACTAATCCGTTCAATAGACAAATGATCAAAACGTAGACCCTTCTTTTGGTGGTGCGTTAGTTGTTTTCTGCCTGTTATTTCTGCTAGGACTCAGATTGGCGTGAGCTGCCCTTTCAAGGACACGCCCAGTGATTTAATGGGAGGCGACCGAGCACTCAGCAATCAAGTTAGATAAATCAGAATAAGAAAGTAGTGCTCTGTAGGCAGGGCTATGGTTGCATCACTGTGCACCATTCTTCTGTTTTCTATGTTGTTCATCATTAATATTGAGAAAAGTAGCTTAAAATTTCTTTTTACACAGCAGACCCATATGGAAAATTAAGGCAAGATCCTTGACCACATCATCAGTTAAATTTTGAAGATTCAAAGCAGAATTGGGGTCACCATGATAGTAAACACGATAGTTTGGAGATATATGTAGACAGAATGGAGTTTCTTAGGAAAATAACTTTGTTTGATCAATTGAGATCTTACCATATTGAAATTATCTTCTGAATGTTAAATTTCTGTGTAGCCAAAAAATGGTAGATTTTAAATTCTTTTCTTGAACTACATAAAATGTATTTGTTTCACAATTGAAGCAGTTTAAAATCACTAGGATGGAATTTAATGCCAATTTATTATTGTGTCAGGAAACTATTGACCACATAATTAAAAAATATGTTAGTGATGCTAAAGATAATAATTAGCATTGATAAATATTCCCCAAAGGATGTACTGAACACATCATGGTTTATCATACTTAACCCTCAAGGGAATCGTATGATGATTCCTGTAGTATGGATAAAGTGTCTGAGGATTAGAAATGTCAAAAGCTTGTTCAAACACATGCTGTAAGGTGGGTTCAGGCTTCGGAAGCCCAGTCAGGACTGTGTGTGCTGACTTGACGCTATCTGTTGTAAAATTGTTCCAAAAGAGAGCTGGAATGGCCCACATTAGAATGGTGTGATTGACATTCTTGTACCAGTTGCCTATATAACTCTGCTCACCAAAAATTGCATCTTGAAATGATTTTCTAAAATACTTATCAGAAAAGAATACAAAATGGAAACAATACAAACTCATTAACCACAGTTTTTAATTTTGTGGTTATGCTAAAACAGAAAGGGTAGTTATTTAAAGTAATCAGCAAGATTTTTTTTACAACATAACTCCAAGAAATTAATTGCTTTTAATATTTGAGTAAAGTGAAAAAAAGTTAAAAAAGTGAACATAGATTAATAAGTGAAAAATACCCCTAACCAGGTATGATGGTGCATGTCTTTTTTTTGTTTCTCTTTTTCTTTATTCTCCTGTCATAAATACACCCAGACCGCAGCCTCCTGTCTCCTCCACTCCTCCCTCCCCTCTCCCCCCAGAAACCACTGTTCCTTCATTTCCTTTCAGAAAAGAGTAGGTCTCCTTGTGATATCAATAAGATAACTAATTTAGAGCCAGAGGTAGAGGCATTTGGGTATTTGTGAGTTTGAGGCCATCCTGAGCTACATAATGAGATTGAAGCCAGCTAGGACTACATAGGGAGACCTTGTCTCAAAAAAAATCATTAGCTGTGAAAGAAGATTTGCCTAGCACATTACAAAGCTCTGAATTGCAGTCCCCAGGACAAATTTTATATGTATAGATCTCAAATTTTAGCATGTTTCTTTATGCAAATCATTTAATACTTAGATTTAAAATTTTCACTTACAATTTGATTTTTGTCTATTCCAATCTACTTACATGTGCTAATGAGTATGTTTAGAAAGAAACAATAGAAATCACTGTCTGAATCTGAGACCTTTTTATCACTAGACCTTGATGGAAGCCATATGTCAGATTTCATCTGTCTGCATTTGTTTAATCTGTACTATGCCTAGAGGCAGAAATGGAGGAAACTAAAGCAACAGGCCAACATTTTAGGCAGTGGGGTATGTTTTCACAACACAGAGTGAACTGATTGGGCAGTGATCTAGTTTATTCTAACAGTCTTGACAGCTCAGCTGAATATTGGGATTGCTAAAGCAGAGATCTGTGGCTTGTTATATAGGCTGACACTCAGTTATGTCTTCAGAGGACAATCTATACCAGCTGCTCATTCCTAAGTTTTCACCATTTAAGACAGATTGGGGAAGGAGGAATCACATGAAAAAGAAATTTCTGAGGGCAACAGACCTGTAGGCTAAGATAGGAAATGGCAGATGTTCACATGTAGAGAGAGCAACCTAAAAAATTTTAACTATGGTTAACCCTTTAACTTCTTCCAATCTTTCTTCATGATCATATCATTAATATTAATGGTTACAATTATCACTTAATATTATATTTTTACTTATTTTTGAATTTCATACATGTATCCCATGTGTTAGCTGTTATCATTATAAATGTTGCTATTTATTCCCCAGATCCTATCTTTCAACTTTCATTTACTACTGCATTCACGTATTACTGTTTTTTAGTTTTAATTTAACAAACTTTTATTCCTTTAATTTTAAATAGCTTGCTTCACATGTCAATCCCAGTTCCCTCTCCCTCCTCTCCTCCCGCATCCCCCCACCATCCCCTCCAGCCTCCCACCCTATCCCCACTCCCTTTTTTTAGTTTTAATTTTAATTAACTAATCAGTTTGCAATACTGGAGACAGAACCCATGGCTCTGTGTATGCTAGGTTGGTGTTCTACTACTGAACTATTTTCCTAGAACAGTGATTTATAAAAAAATTATCTTGAGATATAATCTCATTAAGCTTTTAAACCTGGTTTAGAATTCCCTCTATAGGCCAGGCTAGCCTTGAACTTTTTGTCCTCCTGCCTTGACCTTCCAAATAGTTAAGATTTCAGGCCTCTGTCCCCAGATCTGACATGTATTGCCATTATATAAAGACTTCTTTAATGCTTGCAATCCATTATTTTAAAATATTTCAAATTTGCCCTTCAAGCAAAGTTTTCTGATCTTTAACCACGATTTGAAAATTGTGATTTTTTTTAAAGATGGGGTGTATATCTTATCCAATGACTTAGATTAGACGCACACACACACACACACACACATTTTGCTGGTATCTCATTTACTTAAATTCTATAACCCAAAGAAGCAAATATGTGCATTACTAAATAGTTCTTCCTTCAAAAGTGCTTCAACTCCACAGAAATAGTGGAAGTTCCCAACAGACAGTTGTATGCCCGTGACTTTCATCATAGGAGAGTGATGCATTATAGAAATAAGCTATGCATAATACTAGCTACTGTAAGAAGAATATCTTTAAGTAGTCCCATCCTATTCATCTGTTGTCTTCATTGTTGATAAGCAAAATCATGTCACTGCTGTCATTTTATCGAAATAGGCTTGTCTTTCAGTGCTGAATTTCTTTAAAAATTCCCATTTTCTATAAGGTATTTTCAATACTCTTAGATCAAAATTTACCCAAGTCTTCCATTCATTGCTTCTATGCACTGTGAAATCAAGTCAAGTTCACAGACTCTAGCATGAAACCAGGAGTCACAATTCTTTCTATTTTGATGGATTACAAATGGTTGCAAACACCTGCTCTTAAATGACTGTCTCAACTACACTCAATGGTTGGTTTAAGAACTATCCCATCATTAATCTTTTATAAATCTTCACAAATAGCATCCAGCATGTATTGGCAACCTGTAAAAATTAGTTTGGGTTATGTTGACTTTCTCATTCTTTGAAATAGAATATATATATATTTTTTTTCACAGAGCTGCAAACATTTCAGAAGAAAAATAGTCTAAACTTTGTATTTTTAAACATGGAAAACACTGATAACCTATTCTAATTCCAAATTTTGACACATTCTGTTTTTTAATGCAAAGGGAAGTGACAAAATTATATTAAATCTTTATTTTCAAATTAGAGTCTTGGAATTGCGTAGGGTGGTTTCTCAAGAAAGACTATCTAGAATGGTTTTGGCCAACCACATGAGGTCTTATTTTCTGCAATGAAGTGATGCATCATGAATCCCTACACAGGTGCTGAACTTTGCCAGTCAGCTGTCAGTGTCACGTGGGTTTCATTTTGTTGTCGTTACCTGGAACCTCAAATAAAACTGTTCAGTTGCTTCATGAGGGAACCTGTACTGGAATTTTCCCTTGAATGTGGTCAAGGTATTCATGTACAAAAAAATCCAAGATGGACTGTGAATTAAGGTCAACTTCTTTATATATATATATATATATATATATATATATATATATGGCGGACATCTGGGCCATCAGGAAAGTAATCAATGAAACCAAACAATCCTTAATAATTTTTAATTTTCAACAATGCAGCTAGTTTAAATGCAATTACACTTCCGATGAGTGGTCAAATAAATATAGTCATTGCCACTCCAATAAAATATACTTATCTATACACAAAGCACACTGTGTAGTGTAACTAGAGGCTTTTTGTCTGTGTGAGAGCATCAGATAAATTGAAGTATTCAAGTTCATTATCATCATGTTCTTGATTATGTAGCTTTACTGAACCTCATTCTCTGCTTTTGCAAAGTAAATTAAAATATTAATTGTGTTTGAATTAAACAGACGAAATTAGTGCAGAGGTGTTGTACAGGCAAGTTCCCCATCGCTATATATGAACACCTCTACTCAATCAACTCATTTCCATCTGGGTTTTTCTATCAAGTGAAAATTATGGATAAACAAAATATTTTTTTCAAAATTAGAGCAACCTCTTTTAGCTGAAAGTATACTTTATTTAAATTACGTTTAATTAAAAATGTAGAAACATTTTATGTCATCAACACAGTATATTTCTTTTGCCTCGTAGGAGCCTAAGCTGCCAACGGATCACCTTGCATAAGAACCTGTTCTTTTCATTTGTTTGTAATTCGATTGTGACAATCATTCACCTCACTGCAGTGGCCAATAACCAGACCTTGGTGGCCACAAATCCTGTAAGTAATGCATGGTTGTATCTTTGAGAACCAGTGGGAAGAGACATGGGATGGGGGTGGTTTTTGGTATGGAGTATATATGTCATTAAATAAATACATATGTAAACTTTGGGGTTTGACATACAGAAAGTATACCTTAGCAATATTACAGTCTAGGAAGGTAAATTTCCTTCAGTATTTCTGTGGCTTCAGGTCATGTCATGGCTATGGAGTTCTGATGCTGCTGGCCCATAAGACTATGATGACACAACATTTGCTCAATTCAATTTAAAAAGCAATCAAAGCAACTGAGTACTTACATGAAAGAAAACAATATATGTAATGGGAGCTTTAAATATTTTGGTATCAGGCTTATGTTAAAAATTAACAAAACCAGGAAGATAAGAATTTACATACTTTGTAATGTCAAACTCATTAAAATAAAGTGTTAGAATACTCTACCATCATTGTCTCAATATATGCTGATAAAATTTTCTTCCTATATCCTATATATTAAAAATATATGCTTAAATTTATATGTATATAAATTATTTATGGTATTTATGTAAATTATACTTGGAGTAAAATGCATGCATTTATATAGCAGAAATATTCACACTTTTAGAATCTTCTACTTTAACATTGTGGCACAATTCTAAGTTTGGATATGGATGTGTGTGTGTCTGTGTTTTTGTAGTAACTCTGTGTGTATGTATGGTGTGTGTGTGTGTATGTATCGTGTGTGTGGTATGTGTATATGTGGAATGTGTGTATGTATCTGTTGTGTGTGACTATATGGTGCGCATGTGTGTGATGTGTGTGTATGTGAATGGTGTGTGTGCATGTATGTTGTGTATATATGTGTGTGTATGTGTGTAGTGTGTGCCAATATGTGTTGTGTGTGTGTGTGTGTGTGTGTGTGTGTGTGTGTGTATATACTCTTGGGAACATTAAGTTGTGTTTTCTGGGTTATATTATCTAGTGACTAAAATCAGAGAAGGGAAGGAATTTCCAACAAATGGGTCAATAAATAACACTCTTGTATATGTTTTATGTGTGTTTTTAGGGTAATTTACAAAGTTCTAAAGTTTCTCCCATTGTTTGCACATGTGCATCCGGGTGATTTAATCTTTCTTGTGTTTCTTTCTAAAGTCACTGGGGTAGGAAACAGACCAGGATATAATTAGCAATATAAAACAATGGCATTCTGCCATTTCAGAATGAATTTCTCTAGGAATAAGAGGGTCCTTTTTGTAATACAGCAAGAGTTTCTGAATCTTATATTTATGCATAAGGATATATATTTAATAGACAAAGTCTGAGTTAAAGTACAGTAAATTTTTTATCTGGAAAAAAGTATTTTCTGATTACATTAGCAGGGCCCTCCACAGAAATATTTTTCTGAAGTATATCCTAAATGCTTTCCCTCATAGTAATTTATATTAATTTTATTTTTAATTTTAAAAAAGTTTTGAGATGGGATTTCTCTGTGTAGCTCTGACTGGCCTGGAACACACTCTTTAGACAAGAATGGCCGCAAACTCAGGGATCTACCTGTCTCTGCCTCCTGAGTGCTGGGATTAAAGTAACATCAGAATCCAATCGGATTAGAAAAGAATGTAATACTTATGTAAATATTAAAGGCTAAAAACATCATAAATATGCTCAAACCATGTAGTTAAAATTATTTTATCTTTAAGAGACTTGAATATCATCTTGTCATATTTAAGATTATCTACATTATTTAATAATTTGTAAATAAATTTTTCACACATCCTAAATGAAGAAATGACATTACAGATACCTTTAGGAAGATGTTATTACCTCTAATAATGAAAATAAATTTGTAGACTTTTGTATAGGATGCAGCTCTAAATAATGTTATATAAATTTTTGCAAATAATTTAACTTTTCTACTACTAGTTTTTTAATGCATGCCTCACAGAAATATTCACGGATTTGATAAATATGTAAAAATGATAACTGTATAAATGCTTTAGGCTGACATTTATACCAATGCTATTTGTTCTAGCCCATGATAACTTTAAACTTATTTCCCAGTGCTTTAGGCTTCTAAAATAATGTTTATTTAAAAAATTATAATAACCACTAAATATGTATTGAATTTCTGACTGGAAATTGAAGATTGCCACATACTCACTTAACTTTGAAAAGGGAAGTACTTCTATCTCTTTGCTCTTTTGTGTTTCCTTTATCTGATATTTAAAACTCTTCTTCCCTCTCTAAGAGAGGAGAAAGTTGGAACCCAAGGAAAAGAGGAAGCTAAGTCACAGTTTTTTATCTGTGTCTGATACAAAAAATCTCCTATTTTGTATTTGGTCAATTTGTAGATTCATTATGGAATGACTTAGTAAGTTTTGTTTATGCCTGTGGAATGAAGGATACAAAACTTGCCAAGTATTTGGACATGTTTTATTAAGTCATATAAGACTATCAATGTTTTTCTAACCAAAAACAGCAACCAAAATCAAACAGATGTGCAGTTGTGTATATGTGGACTGTTTATATCATAATTATACAATAACCAGAACTCATTAGAAAAACAGACACCTCTAAGCAAAGGGAGATTGGTTTGGGCTATCACATGATCCTCACGAATTGATAGAGCTCATGGTTAGGAACTTAAGAGCCATCATAGGATGAGAGTTCAAAGGAGCACTGTACAAGCCAGACTCCCTAGTGTGCACAGTTATGTGAGGTAAAGAAACATTCTATGGTTTCTGAAATCAACTGGACAATTGCTTCATGTGTGGATGTCATAGACTAAGAAAACACTCTTCCCTTGTCACAGGTGAGCTGTAAAGTGTCTCAGTTCATTCATCTTTACCTGATGGGCTGTAACTACTTTTGGATGCTCTGTGAAGGCATTTACCTGCACACACTCATCGTGGTGGCTGTGTTTGCAGAGAAGCAGCACTTGATGTGGTATTACTTTCTTGGCTGGGGTAGGTGCCACTGTCATCACCTTCATAGTCATCTGATCAAGATGATTCTTAACATGTAAATTGAGGCTTTCCCCCTTGTGATGAATTGAAATATGTAAAGCAAAGTGTCACAAACTCATGGTTTATCTAGTCTCATTTTGATTAATAATCTGATACTTTTCTACACATTTGATATTCCAATGACAAGCTTACGCTAGCTGAATGCAAAGTGACTAAAACAATAAAATTAAAATTATGAATTAAAGATCTAGTCGCTGCACTCTTCTGAATTTCCTTTGATCATGAACTTCTACGTGTAAAATGAGGACATTGGTGTTAAGTAACTTTGAAGTCTATCAGGAAATCTTTGAGATTCTTTTTCTCCCAGCCCTCTTCTCTCTTTCCATTTGTCTCTTTGATCTTTCTGGCTTAGAATTTGCCATGTAGACCAGGAAGGGTTTGAATTTGCAGAGATTCACCTGCTTCTGCCTTCTGAGTGCTGGAATGTCACCACATCCAGCCCTGTAGAGATCTACTTAAACTTTTATTTTATAGTTAAACTAGGGGTGTCAGTAATTGAATTTAAGTATGCAAAAGATCTACTTCTTTCACATAATCTCTTGCCATTGTGTTACTCCCAAAAATTAACAGCGAAACATACTGCTGTGCTTCTTAAGGCCATTGGAATAATGCATATGAGCATAATATGCAGGAAATTGATTTATTAGGACTAGTTTCCAGAGATAAAATGGACATTTTATTTTTTAAACTATCTGCCTAGATGGAGATGTAGATATTGAGGTAGATTTAAAGAGGTTTTCATGTTTACCCACCAAATTGTCAGTGCATCCTGATTGTTTCTATAAAACATTTCTTCACTTCCATTTTTCAAGATCTTATTTAGAAGGTTCAAAACATGCGGAAATCTTGGCATGAGAATCATAGTTTTCTCTTTTGCTGCAAAACATGGCTTACTGTGAATCTGTGTTTTATAGTAGAAATAGTTATCAGTCTCAAAATTTTCCAACATTTGCTATTAAATATTAGCCAAGTTCATCCCACAGAAATTAAATGAATACAGAAATTCTTTTAAGGGTTGTGACTAAAACAGCATATTATAGTGTTAATCTCTGGAATCTTACTGGTTCGAAATGATATTCAAACCTGATAGTTTGTCACAATTATTGCTTGGCTGTGCATATGAGGTTACACAGTAAACATAGGTGGCTAATTATTTCCTGCTACTAAAGTGTCTTGAAATTTCAGATTCATGACTTTTTTGAGAAGCCTCATTTGTAAGGAAAGATACCCATTTGTTTGCTTTTGCTTCATTTGCAGGGTTTCCACTGCTTCCTGCCTGCATCCATGCCATTGCCAGAAGCTTGTATTACAATGACAAGTAAGATACCTTCCATTTGTGACTTCTGTTAGAACTAAATTAAAGGAAAACCTTCTACATAATATCTTCACTTTATCCCCCAGCTGCTGGATCAGCTCGGATACCCATCTCCTCTACATTATCCATGGTCCAATTTGTGCTGCTTTACTGGTACGTAGCTGAAATTCTGTTTCTCGCTGTTGCTCATATTTCCTGAATCTCCTCTCCAACATGATTACTAAGAGTTGATACACTGCTTATCATATAGGGCTCAATGGAGCTGTTACATTTATGATATGAGCAGGAAAGGTGAATTGCTGATTTGCAAGTGATGGAGAAGCATTAGGAACCAAGTGTGGGGAGTTGCCTTTGCAACCGAACTTGAAGTGAGGTCAAAGCTGTTGTAAAGGAATTAGACAAATGATGTGAGTGATGCAGCAAGCACTCTGGCTTTGGAGAGTGGAAAACAGCTGGTGTCCAAACCACAGCCAGGCAGGAAAGAAGAAGCAGAAACAAATACTCAGACTCTTCTCTCTTCCTGACTCTGATTTCTTGGTTCCTCTCACTAGCCAAATACAGTAAATGTCAGAGCATCACAGAGCCTGGGTGATGATAGTGTAAGTTCTGCCTTCTAAGGCAAGTTGCAGAAGAGAGGATTGCTCGGAGAAGAAACTACAACACACCTATTCAAGAGTAATGGGCCAATGAAGAAACAACTTTATTTAGGAAAAGTATTGCTTGACTTACTCTGTAATTACAATACTCATCACTTAATATGCTCACAGGAATCGGACATTTTTGAATGTAGTTGTGTTACCAAAAATTTGTAGAGCCCCATCACAATTGGGATTTCCTCTTTTGGTTCTTAGTCTCCATGTTTAAATTTAGAAACACACACACACACACACACACACACACACACACACACACACACACACACACCAAACAAACAAAACCTGGAGGGCAGTGTTATTACAGTTTAAGAGGAAAACAACAGGGCAGACAAGTTATAAATTTCCCAACTGGAGGATGATTGAAGAGGAAGACAGAAAGACATGCCATTTCTAAGCAGCCACAGGCAAAAGACCAGTGGGAGCTTTAGAGAAAGGGTGAATAATCGAAGGGCCTCAGTGAAGAAAGCATGCTAAGTTTTAGAAAAAGAGAAAGTACAAAAAATTTACACTTCTCTGAGTAACTCAGAAAAGTAGGCTTTCTCCTCAGTCTTACATAAGGGAGCTCTGTAAGCATTTTCATAAAGTTTTTTTTGAATAAGTAGATTATCTCATTAAGGGGATTTTCTCCTTAGCATGGCTTGAGATGTATCAGTTTTCTTGAGTGGTGGTATTATGCTCAGGTGATTAACAGATCCACCTGTTAAGGTAGGCAGACTCAATTCTTCTGTCCTGGAGGAGATAGCTCTCCCTAGTAAGCCTTAAGAGAGCCCTAAGACCTATCTTTAGTGGTTTCCAAGACTACTATATTATTCCCAAGTTAAGAGTCCCTAAAGTCATTTAGGAAATAGGCTGAAATTGAGGACTAGATACAAGTTCTTTAGCCATGAAAATCTGGAGATCCAGGTCCAAAGCTGTTCATCAGAAGGGATTTGTGCTTGGACAGGATTTTGGTTCACATGGTCAATATAGGCTCGAGGCAAGGTTGCTAGTTTTAAAAGAGTTAAGAACCCAGAACTTGGAAATGGGGAGATGGCTCAGAGGCTAAGAGCACTGACTGCTCTTCCAGAGGTCCAGAATTCAATTTCCAGCAACCACATGGTGGTTCACAACCATCTATAATGAGATTTGGTGCCCTCATCTTGAGTACAGGAACAACACCGTATTCATAATAAATAAATAAATGAACAAATAAATAAATTTTCAATTTAAATTAGAAACAAGCTTGTTTTACATGTCAATCCCAGTTCTTTCTCCCTCTCCTCCCCCTCTGCCACCCACCAACCCCCTACCCCATCCCCTTTCTGATTCCCAGGGAGGGTGAGGCCTTCCATGTGGGATCTTCAAAGTCTGTCATATCATTTGCAGTAGGGCCTAGGCCTCCTCGGTGTGTCTAGGCTGAGAGAATCTGTGTGAAGTGGGCTCCCAAAGTGCATTTGTATACTAGGGATAAATACTGATCTACTGACAGAGGCCCCATACTGCTGAGTCCTCCAAACAGACATCCTCGTTCAGGGGGTCTGGAACAGTCCTATGCTGGTTTCTCAGCTATCAGTCTGGGGTCCTTGAACGCCCCATTGTTCAGGTCAATTAGTTCTGTCAGCATCTCCAGCCTGGTCTTGACCCCTTTGCTCATCACTCCTTCCTCTCTGCAACTGGATTCCAGGAGTTCAGTTCAGTGTTTAGCTGTGGATTTATGCTTCTGATTCCATCACCTACTGGATGAAGGTTCTAGGATGGTAAATAAGGTAGTCATCAATCTCATTATCAGAGAAGGACATTTAAGGTAGCTTTTCCACTACTCCTTAGATTACTAGTTGGGGTCATCCTTGTAGATCTCTGGACATTTCCCTAGTGCCAGATTTCTCTTTAAACCTATAATGGCTCCCTCTATTATGGTATCTCTTTTCTTGCTCTCCTCTATTCTTGCCCTAACTCAATCTTCCTGCTCCCTCATGTCCTCCTCTCCCCTTCTTTTCTCTTTCTCTTAACTCCCTCTCACCTCTCCCCATGCTCCCAATTTGCTCAGGAGATCTTATTCCTTTCCCTTTCTCTGAAGGACCATGTAGGTCTCTCTTAGGGTCCTCCTTGTTCCTAACTTCTCTGGGAGTGTGGATTTTAGGCTGGTAACCCTTTGCTCTATATCTAAAATCCATATATGAGTGAATACATATAATGTTTGTCTTTTTGTGATTGGGTTACCTCACTCAGGATGTTTTCTTCTAGTTCCACCCATTTGCCTGAGAATTTCAAGATTCCATCCCCCCCCCCCCCCGCTGAGTAGTACTCTATTGTGTAAATATACGATGCTTTCTTTATTCATTGTTCAGTTGAGGGGCATCTACGTTGCTTCCAGGTTCTGGCTATTACAAATTATGCTGCTATGAACATAGTGGAACAGATGTCCTTGTATTAATGTGCATCTTTTGGGTATATGCCTTAGAGTGGAATTGCTGGATCTTGTGGTAGACTGATTCTCCTGAGGCATCTCCATACTGATTTCCAAAGTGGCTGTACCATTTTGCACTCCTATCAGCAGTGGAAGAGTGTTCCCCTTTCTCCACATCCTCTCCAGCATAGACTGTCCTTGGTGTTTTTGATTTTAGCCATTCTGACAGGAGTGAGATGGTATCTGAGAGTTGTTTTGATTTGCATTTCCCTAATGACTATGGATGTTGAGCACTTTCCTAAGTGTCATTCAGCCATTTTAGATTCCTCTATTGAGAATTCTCTATTTAGTTCTGTACCCCGGTTTTTAATTGAATTATTTGGTGTTTTGGTGGCTAGCTTCTTGAGTTCTTTGTGTATTTTGGAGATGAGCCCTCTGTCAAATGTGGGATTGGTGAATATCTTTTCCCATTCTGTGGACTGTCGTTTTGTCTTGTTGACTGTGTCCTTTGCCCTGCAGAAGCTCCTCAGTTTCAGGAGGTCCCATTTATTAATTGTTGATCTCAGTGTCTGTGCTACTGGTGTTTTGTTCAGGAGGCAGTCTCCTGTACCAATTTGTTCAAGGGTATCTCTCACTTTCTCCTCTAAGAGGTTCAGTGTGGCTGTATTTATGGTGAGGTTTTTGATCCATTTGGACTTAAGTTTTGTGCATGGTGATAGACATGGATCTATCTGCAGGTTTCTACATGCCAGCATCCAGTTATGTCAGCACAATTTGTTGAAGATGCTTTCTTTTTTCCATTTTATAATTTTAGCTTGTTTGTCAAAAACCAAGTGTTCATACGTGTGTGGGTTAATATCAGGGTTTTCAATTAGATTCCATTGGTCTACCTGTCTGTTTTTGTGCCAATACCAAGCTGTTTTCTGGACTCTATAATAGAGCTTGAAGTCAAGAATGGTGATGCCTCTGGACATTCCTTTATTGTACAGGGTTTTTTTTGCTATCCTGGGTCTTTTGTTTTTCCTTTTAAAGTTGAGGATGGTCCTTTCAAGGTCAGTGAAGAATTGTGCAGGTATTTTAACATGAATTGCATTGAATCTGTAGATTGTTTTTGGCAAGATTGCCATTTTTACTATGGTGATTCTACCTATCCAAGAGTATGGGAGACCTATCCATTTTCTGGTATCTTCTTTAATTTCTTTCTTTAAAAGACTCAAACTTTTTGTTATACAGGTCTTCATTTGTTTGATTAGCATTATCCCAAGGTATTTTATGTTGTTTGTGTCTATTGTAATGGGTGATGTTTCACTGATTACTTTCTCAGCCCATTTATTGTCCATATATAGTAGAGCTACTGCTTTTTTGAGTTAATCTTGTAGCCTGCCACTTTGCTGAAGGTGTTTATCAGCTGTAGGAGTTCCCTGGTAGAGTTTTTCAGGTCACTTATGTAAACTATCGTATCATCTGCAAATAGTGAAAGTTTGACTTCCTCCTTACAATTTGAATCCCCTTGATCTCCTTTTGTTGTCTTATTCCTCTAGCAAGAACTTCAAGTACAATATTGAAGAGATATGGAAAGAGTGGACAGCTTTGTCTTGTTCCTGATTTTAGAGGAATCACGTTGAGTTTGTCTACTTTTAGTTTGATGTTAGTTTACTGTATATTGCTTTTATTATGTTTAGGTATGTTCCTGTTATCCCCGATCTCTCCAAGATATTTATCATGAAGAGGTGTTGGATTTTGTCAAAGGCTTTTCAGCATCTAGTGAGATGATCATGTGGTTTTTCTTTCTCAGTTTTTATACCTGGTAGATTACACTGATAGATGTTTGTATGTTGAACCGTCCCTGCATACCTGGGATGAAGCCTACTTGATCATGGTGTACGATTTTTCTGATGTGTTTTTGAATTCGATTTGCCAGTATTCTATTGAGTATTTTTGCATCAATGTTTGTGAGGGATATTGGTCTGTAATTCTCTTTCCTAGTTGTGTCTTTTTTTTGTGGCTTGGGTACCAAGGTAATTATAGCCTAAAAAGAGTTTGGCAGTGACTCTTCTGCTTCTATTGTGTGGAACAATTTGAGGAGAATTGGTATTAGCTCTTCTTTGAATTTCTCATAGAAAGAATTCTGCACTGAAACCATCTGGCCCTGGGCTTGTTTTGGTTGGGAGACTTTTGACTCGTTTTAATTTTGGTAAGTGATATCTATACTGAAAATTGTCCATTTCCTTTAAATTTTCCAATATTGTGGAGTACATGTTTTCAAAGTATGCCCTGAAGAGTCTCTGGATTTACTCAGTGTCTGTTGTTATGTTCCCTTTTTCTTTTCTGATTTTGTTAACTTGCATATTCTCTCTTTGCCTTTTGGTTAGTTTGGATAAAGGTTTGTCTATCTTGTTGATTTTCTTTAAGAACCAACTCTTTGTTTCATTGATTCTTTGTATTGTTTTCTTTGTTTCTACTTTATTGATTTCAGCAATCAATTTGATCATTTCCTTCTGGGTTGAGTTTGCTTCCTTTTGTTCTAGAGCTTTCAGTTGTGCTGTTAATTCTCTAGTGTAACTATTATTCAGTTCCTTCATGTGGACGCTTAGTGCTATGAACTTTCCTCTTAGCACTGCTTTCAAAGTTTCCCATACATTTGGGTATGCTGTGTCTTCATTTTCATTGAATTCTAGGAAGTCATCAATTTCTTTATTTCTTCCTTGACCCAGGAATGGTGAAATTGCCCATTGTTCCATTTCCAGAGTTTTTAGGGTTTCTGCAATTTGTGTTGATGTGAATTCTGACTTTAAAGCATGGTGGTCTGATAAGATACAGGGGGTTATTCCAATTTTTTTGTACCTGTTGAGGTTTGCTATGTTGCTGGGCATGTGGTCGATTTTAGAAAATGTTCCATGTGGCGCTGAGAAGAAGGTATATTCTTTTGTGTTTGAATGGAATGTCCTATAGATGTCTGTTAAACCCAGTTATCCTAACCCTTTACTCTGAGGTAATGTCTGTCTTTGAAGTTGGGGTGTGTTTCTTATATACATCAGAAGGATGGATTCTTTCTTTGCATTCATTCTGTTAGCCTGTGTCTTTTTATAGGTGAGTTAAGACCATTAATACTGAGGGAAATTAAGGACCACTGAGTGTTAATTCTTGTTGTGTTGGATTTGTTGTTGTTGTTGGTATTGTGTGTGGTTTTGCCCTGCTTTTTCTTTTGGTTTTTGGTAAAGTTTGACTATCTAGTGCCTATGTTTTCCTGGTTGTAGTTAACTTCCTTATGTTGGAATTTTCCTTCTAGTACTTTCTGTAGGGCTGGATTAGTGGATATGTATTGTTTAAATCTGGTTTTGTCAAGGAATATCTTGTTTTCTCCATCTGTAGTGATTGAAGGCTTAGTTGGGTATAGTAGTCTGGGCTGGCATCTGTGGTCTCTTAGTGTTGGTAGAACATCTATCTAGGACCTTCTGGCTTTCAGAGTTTCCATGGAGAGTTCATGTGTAATTTTGATAGGTTTGCTTTGGTATGTTACATGGCCTTTTTTGCTTGCTGCTCTTAATAGTCTTTCCTTATTTTGTATGTTTGGTGTTTTGATTATTATGTGGTGAGGGGCCTTTATTTTGTGGTCCACTCTATTTGGTGTTCTGTAAACTTCTTTTATGTTCATTGGCATGTCTTTCATTAGGTTGAGAATATTTTCTTCTATGATTTTGTTAAATATGTTTTCTGCTCTTTTGAGTCGTGTTTCTTCACCTTCTTCTTTTTTTCCCCTTTGGTTTTTCAAGACAGGGTTTCTCTGCATTGTTTTGGAGGCTGTCCTGGAACTCTCTCTGTAGACCAGGCTGGCCTCGAACTCACAGAGATCCACCTGCCTCTGCCTCCCGAGTGCTGGGATTAAAGGCGTGCGCCACCACCACCCTGCTTTACCTTCTTCTATACCTATTATTCTTAGGTTTAGCCTTTTCACACTGTCCCATATTTCCTGGATATTCTGTGTTAGGGATTTGTTGGACTTCAGATTTTCTTTGGTCGATGAATCTATTTCTCCTAGTGTATCTTCACCGCATGAGACTCTCTCTTCCATCTCTTGTATTCTGTTGGTTATGCTTGCATCTGTAGTTTCTGATCGTTTAGCTAGCTTTTTGAATTCCAGCATTCCCTCAGAGTGTGTATTTTTTTTGTTGTCTCTATTTCAACTTTCAAACCTTGTACTGTTTGAATTGTTTCTTGCTGTTTTTGGTCTTTTCCTCCATTTCTTAGATTTTCTGTGTGTTTTTCTTCCTTTTCTTTAAAGGGCTTTCTCATTTCCTCTTTTATGGTTTCTATCATCTTCATGAAGTTGTTTTTAAGGACATTCACTTCTGCTTCATCTGTGTTGGGTTGTTCAGGTCTGTCTGGGGTAGAGTCCCTAGTCTCTAGTGGCGTCATATTGGTTTTTCTGTTGTTCAATGTGTTTTTATATTTTCATCTTCCCATCCCTTCTTCCAGTGGGTGCAGGTGGGGTCTCTTCCTTTCCTGGTGGGTACAGGTCCAAGGTTTTCTTCTGGTGGGTGCAATTAGGTCCAGTACTTCGATGGGTCTCACGATGGGTGCAGGCAGGTCTGAGACACTCCCTCTCCCTGTGGGTGGAGGTGGGACTAGCACTCTAATGTTAGTAGACTCTGGATGGCTTGATCTTCCTGGGGTGAGTCAACCTGCCTGCAGTCCCCAGGCAGTAAATCCCTAAGAGGGTAAGTAGAAGTTGGGCCTATACTCACCTTTCCACACAAATAAATAAACCTTAATAGTAATAAGAAAGAACCCAGATTTCCTTTCTGGCATTCCTAACCACAAATCCAAGAACATACCCTGATTCCGGCCAACAATGAGAATGGAATTTTGCACTTTGGGGGTCCTTATCCCTAAGCTGCCTGGGCAATTTTATCTTCTGTTCGTTTCAGTTACAGGGCAGCAAAAGTCACATTTTGTGCTTTCATTATGTTACTTCAGTGAGCAATAAATTAAAACAAACTAGCACAGAGCATGAGAGATCCTAAGGCAATTACATTTCCTACCTGTGAAACTCTGTAGCTGGCAATTAGTTGCGTTGGTGGCACACACCTTTAATCCCAGCACTCGGGAGGCAGAGGCAGGCGGATCTCTGTGAGTTCGAGGCCAGCCTGGTCTATAAGGGCTAGTTCCAGGACAGCCTCCAAAAGCCTCGGAGAAACCCTGCCTCGAAAATAAAAAAAAAGATAAAGGTGTATATTTCTTAGAACAAGTTAAACTATTCTGACTCTTGCTTTCAGATTCTTTTTTTTTACACAAAAATTCTTCTATAATTTTACTACTGTTTTACAGCTTCAATTTATTTTATATGGTTGCCTTACAACACTGTTTATGTAGTTCTCAAATATCATTGTCAAGATATTCTCAAAATCTGTGTGATGGTGTTAGATCCCCTGAAGCCACATGGATACTGAGAATTGAACCCAGATCCTCTGGAAGAGCAGACTGTGGTTTTTAACCACTGAGCCATCTCTCCAGTTCCAGTTTGTTTTATTTTCAATGTCTCCATGACTTTGCCTCCTCTTCTGTAACAGTGGAATATTAGGAATTCCTCAACAAGGCTTTTCAGGAGTAAATGACATGTCCTGGTATGTGATTAACAGAATGCCTAGAATATGATAAAATGCTCAGAAGAATTCTTTAAACAATTCTTTACTTGTTATTTCTGCATGATATCATGATTCAGTTTGGGACAAAGCGCAAAGAAATTAACATTGCATGGAGCACTCATAAACAAACCCAAGTCAGTATTTTATTGCACATGATCAGAGTGTGCAGAGGTATTTTTGATTACAACTCTTAAAACCAGAGATGCTGATGAAGTAAAAGCACCTGCCAAATGGAAAATATAACCACAGCAAACTCAATCTCCAGAAAAGCCTGTCTACACCAGCTTTGGGAGAGAAGACCAGAGATATAGCCTCAGTAAAAATGACACGTAGCTTATCACACTGCTCAGTAAAATAAAGTAAATATGTGCTTTATCTTTGTAAAACCTTTGACTCTTACTGAGTGACCTAAGATAAAACTAAGAGACTCTTAACAGATTTAAGTTGTTCTGTCCTTGTTTTAGCTTTGGTGCCCTTTAAATTCCAGGAGCTTAGGTGGGGCTCTAGTCCATGTGTCTTTGTACAGTGTAAATAAATAAGTCATTTAAACCACCATCCATCTTTCCCACTCAGACTTCCTCCTTCGCACTTCCCCACTACGAGCAGGCAAGGGTGCAGTTACAGCACTTTCATATACTACTGAGAAAGGATGCATTTGATTTGAGATCTTCGAGATGTTTAGGTCACTTGAGGGCATAGATGAGGAATTAGTGGCCATCCTTGCGTAAAAGTCTTCCAACACTATTCCTGTAGCCACTGTGCTGACTCACTCTGCTTCTTTCTGTGACCCTGGGCACTATGGTGATCTGAATGTATCTTGTGGCATCTACAGACTATTGAACATTATGGATGTCCTACTAAAAACAGGTTTCTCAGCAGGCACTAATACCTGTACCTCTTCATCTTCCCTGGGAATGGGCCCCATAATCGGCTAACCAAGTGCTCACATAAGCAACACTTACAGATATGCTTACATGTTTGTATGTGTGCCTAAATACACACACACACACACACATATAACAATAATAAAGAAAAGGCCATGAATTTGAGAGGGTGTTCCTGTGTGGGAGGTTTCAGGAAGGAAGAGGAGAGTGTGGGGGGTTTGATGATGAAAATGGTGTACTCATGTACAAAATTCTCAAAACATAAATAAATGAAAACACCAGTAATCTTTAAACCAGGTCTGTCCTGAGTTAGATGAAATTTAGATACAGTTCATCTGAAATTTGAAATTCTTGTTCTACTTTTGCATAAAATACTTACTGATGTGGGAAATTGCACAGAGCATGGCATCCAGTTCACCCTGCTCCAGCTATTATAAACAGAAGCTTACAGACACATTAGCTTCCTCATCAGTTCCAGTTTCATGTTTTAAGTAAGCATGATGGCTTTAAGGAATCCCTTTGTATTTACCTATTCTTTCATGGAGGGTAGATCTAAACTGCCACATTTCTAACCATTTATTAATTAACATTTTTTGCACTTTATAATTTATACCTATAACTTATAAGTGGATAAAAGTTCATTTATAAGTGGATAAAAAGTCATTGCCCAACTTTTTCCCAGGAAGGGGTAGTAATGTTTTATTTATTTAAGAGGGAAATTTACTTAGAAGGGGCAGGAGCACAGCCAGCGTGCTGGCGCGTGTCATCTTTCATACCCACCTGTTGAGTGTCATTCTCTCTTGGACTTCATTGCATTCCAGTGTCTACAAACATGCTCTTTTCACAGATGTGTTCTCATTAGGAGTTTGGTTAGCCGCATATTTTTAAAGTCTATGTTACATCGAATCCTCTTAACAGCGGAGTAATTTTATGCTTAATCATTTTCATTACACATGTTTAAAAACTAATAAATTATTCATTTTTTTGCCTCAAGAGATGGGATACCATTGTTTGAATTTCCATTTATTTATTTATTTATTGAATTTCTTTTTTGAGACAGGGATTCTCTGTGTAACAGCTCTAGCTGTCCTGAAACTCACTTTGTAGATCAGGGTGTCCTCAAACTCATAGTGATCCTTGTCTCTGCTTCCTGAATGCTGGGATTAAAGGCGTGTGCCACTACTGCCTGGCTTTGAGTTTATTAAGGTGTATAGATGTAAACTGTATATTTGTCTGTTTAAAATCTTCTGATTAGGTTACTAAACAAAATACAGATGATATAGAAGTCAAAGTGAGAGAGAAAAGAAAGAAATTAACAAATTTGCCCAATATGACATTTTTCGATATAGTTCCCTTAAAAACCAATGGGAAATAGACAAAATTTAGTTTGTGTTTTGGTCAGCATAGTGGTTAGTCTTTTATTTATTTATTTATTTATTTTGGTTTTACGAGACAGGGTTTCTCTGTATTGTTTTGGAGGCTGTCGGTCCAGCCCGGCCTCGGACTCACAGAAATCCACCTGTCTCTGCCTCCCGAGTGTTAGGTTTAAAGGCATGCGCCATCACCGCCCGGCCATAGTGGTCAGTTTTAACTGTCAACTTGACAGGATTTAGAGTCACCTACAGGCCTCTGGGCATGCTTGTAGGTGATTTTCTTAATTACTTTAGTTGATATGGGAAGATGCATTTTAATTGAGGGTAGGACCATTTCATAGCCAGGTAACCCTGGACCTTATAACGTGGAGCAAGGGAGATGAGTGCAAGTGTGCATTGCTCCCCCCCCTCCGATTCTTGACTGAATAGAGAATGTGACCAACGGCTGCCACCTTTACTTCCCTTTATAATAGACTGCCCCTTGGACCATGTGCTGAAATAAATTTTTACACTGCTTTGTCAGAGGATTTTTATTACAAGAACAGGAAAGGAACTAAAACAGTCAATATAAAAGGAGAGAAAGTAGAGTTTGGAGAAAGAGAATGTGGATGAAAGGGAAGGGAGGGTATAAATGAAGGGAAATTAATGTATCATAAGGCAGATTCTTAATTACTGAGTCAAATTCTATTTCCAGAGTTCTATGAATCTCTTCAAAGACAATGTAATCTCTTGGGGAAAGTTGCTACAGCACCATAAGTACAAAATTGTAGTTACTGAAAGTTATTTATAGAAGTTTTGGGAAGCCAAGGATTCTTTCTCTAGCATCATCTAGTCGAATATTAAGTTGTTTGGCCATCTCTTCATAAGCATAAAGAACATTACAGTCCTATTTCAGGTACTTGTTATAAGAAATGTGAAGATTATTACAAAAGGGAAGAGAAACCAAATATATAAAAACAGTATTTATGGCACAATATATGCTTGGAGAGTCTACAGTATGGACACTGAGAAAAAGGTGGTTCTTTAAAAATTAGCATTTGTTGAGGCTGGAGAGTTGGTCCAGCAGTGAAAAACACTTGCTGTTCTTCCAAAGGACCTGTGTTCACTTCTCAGCTTCATGTTGGGCAGCTCACAACTGTCTATATTTCCAGCTCCAGTGATCTGACATCTTCCTTTGGCCTCCATGGGTACACACACACACACACACACACACACACACACACACACACACACACACACACGCACACGCACACGCACACGCACACACACACACACACGAGTAAATCCTTAAAATTTAACATTTCTTAAGAATAATTCCTTTTGCTAAAAGTGTTTATAGCCTTGATTTGGAATCACAGAAAAACCTTAAATATTACATAGAAAATGAACTAGGAAAACAATCCAAATATTTCTTGAATAAATGTGAGCCATAATAATTCTACAATCCTACCACAGCTTTATTTTTATAAAAGTGAATTTCACCAAAATTTGTGTACCTGTAAACCGAATAGCAACACTCCAGAAATACATACTAATTCATGTGTGTATTATTATACAAAATGTGCCTTCAGTCCTTGTACATGAAATAGTCCAAGTTTTATAAAACGGGAGTTTGTATAAGACTTTTAGTTCCAGCACGAACTGCCTTTTATTTTCTTTTCAGGTAAATCTCTTTTTCCTATTAAATATTGTACGTGTTCTCATCACCAAGTTGAAAGTTACCCACCAAGCAGAGTCCAATCTTTACATGAAAGCGGTGAGAGCTACCCTCATCTTGGTACCACTTCTTGGCATCGAGTTTGTGCTTTTCCCATGGCGGCCTGAAGGAAGGGTTGCCGAGGAGGTGTATGACTATGTCATGCACATCCTGATGCACTATCAGGTAAGGCACTCCAATCAGGAGGGCGCTTGCAAGTTTTGTCCTGAGTTTGCTTTGGTTTCAGTCTTGGTGGCTTATGTATTATAAATACGTGAAGCCTTTGTGATTTGTGTGCCTCATCTTGGGCTCTTTTCCTTCTGTTGTTTTGCCTTGTTCAACTCCGGTGTGATAATGTTTGCTTTATCTTATTATATTTTGTTACATTTTTAACAAGTGAATGAATGAATGAGTGCAAGCCTAGCTGTGACTATAAAGGTTCACAACTGAACTGTCACTCATACCTACTTCCTGAGAGTGTGAAAAGCCTTCATGGAGTGACACTGGGTACAATAACCACACCAGGACAGGCCTCATGTTCAGGAGCAGGTGAACAACATATAATGGACTCCCTAGGTGGTGTGTGTGTGTGTGTGTGTGTGTGTGTGTGTGTGTGCGCGTGCGTGCGCGTGTCCCTGCATGGGTATGTACTTTTATTTGGTTACAGTTTTGTGGTTGTTTTTTGTTTGTTTGTTTTTCCTTTTTGGGTGTGGTTTTATTTTGCTTTCCTGGCTTTGTTGTTGTATTGGGTATTTGTTTTTTGAGAAAGAACTTACCAAAGTTGGGTGGGTAGGGAGGGGGAGAGGATCTGGAAGGACTTGGGGGAGGGGAAGAATATGATGAAACTATTTTAAATATACAATTAAAAAATAAACAATATAATTAAAACAGATCCAGATAATTCTGTCTTCTTTTTTTAAACAGGGCCTTTTGGTAGCTACAATTTTCTGCTTTTTTAATGGAGAGGTAAGCTTATTGATTTTTATAATTTTTACATTTTTTAAAAAAACAAGATGGGATAATGAACTCCTCCCATAACAACTATTTATTTTTCCTTCAAGACAGGGTTTCTCTGTGTAGTTGTGGCTATCCTTGAACTTTGTTTTACAGACTAGGCTGGCCTCAAATTCAGAGATCTTCCTGTCTCTGTCCCCTGGGTGCTGGGATTAGAGGCATGTGCCACCACCGCCCAAGTACAAAACAACTATTTCAAATACCAATTTTATCACAGAAAAAATAACATAAAATTACTTTCTGTAGGCACAAACTTTCATCTCAAAACACAGGTAATATTAGAGTTGAAAAGTAAGTAAAAGTTAGTCTTACTTCAAAATATTCCAATGACTAGTTGGCCCATTGACCTACTGTTATGAAGTACTAAGTCTGGATGCTGCCCTGAGGACAGTGCTGGACAAATTTTAACTTCATGGAACATATATTGTCACAAGACACAGAATCTACTCATTTCCCCCTTCCTCTTTTTCAGTAGGCTCAACTCTTATTTTTTGAAAGGTTTTTTTTTTTTTTACCACAGATACACAAAGATTAAAGTAAATTAACGTTGAAAATTTATGGGTTTTTACCTGAGTACTTCTTACTTGAGAGACTTCTGTAACCTAACTGGGTACATATTTCTATGCATATGGATATTGTTACTGCTCAGTTGTTGGAGCATTATTGACTTTGCTTTTTATTTGTTTCTGGTCTGCTTGGCCAGTTTTCATCTGGAGCATGCTCGCAAAGTTGAGCACAGCACGGAAATCCAGACAGCAACTCTGTTAGAAATGGGCACTGGATTACTGAGAAACTCATCAGGAAACCTCACATGGGGAACACATGGACCAGTTAGCACAATTCATGAGGATATTTCCTATAAAATAAATTATTGGAAATTACATACCGCTCACGAGAAACTATCGAGTACTTTTTCCTTGCCTAAGCAAGCTTTTACTTTTTTCTCTTTGGATGTAATCAAACAAATTGTTTAATTAGCATATATACAATTGAACCTATAGCCATTAAATTTCATCTATTTATTTATTTTTGTTTTTTGGAGACAGGGCTACTTTGTATAGCCCTAGCTGTCCTGGAACTAGCTCTGTAGACCAGGCTGGCCTCAAACTCACAGAGATCCACCTGCCTCTGCCTCCTAATTTCTGAGATTAAAGGCATGTGCCACCACTGTCTGGCCTTATATTTATTTATGACACTGTGTATAATAGTGGGATAGAAGAGTGCACTGTCAAATGTAGCTATTGAATTGTAATTAAGTTCTGTGACTCTTCTATGTTACACGTGAGCCTGACTATTTTTCTCTAGTCAATGACACTTGTAGACAGACAATGCAATGAAAAGGGACTGACAAACCTTTTGTTTTGACAGGGAAACTCATATAGCCTTTATTATGCATGCATGCATGTCTGTATGTCTGTATGTATGTATATATGCAGATACACTGACTTAGGCAATCCTGTATGTTGCTGATGTTGTCTATAACAATTAAATATTCATGAGCACTGTATGAACACATGCCCAAAAGCATGTATGAAATTTGGAAGACGTGCTTTTTATCTAGACACAGAGTAGTGTGGTTTTAAATATTTAAATCATAGTCACTTGGAAAGTAGATGATACAGTAGTGGAACAGAGTAGGAGGCGATGGAGAATGTACATAGTAGGACCTTTAAACTCTGAAGATGCTTTTTTCTTCCTAGCAGTGATTTGGAACCAAGGAACATATATTTGTCCTTATAAAATAGAAATAAAAGAAAGTTATTTATGCTGATGTTGAAAAGGTGAATGCAAATGAGGAATGTAAAGTTTTCATACAATGCCCCAACCTCACCGCATCCTTAGAATAGCGTAGCTTCATTGCTACGTTGGTCAAATAATTCATTGTTTCAATGAAAAACCATGTAGAAATGGGAGCATTAGTCAGGCTGTAATCTAAATTTCGAATTGGCGCTTTCCTTCTGAAACAGTGTCCAGGGAATATTGAAGTTAATGACTTGTACTCCTGTTGTCCTTTATCTGTATAAACAAAAGAGACTCAGTACCTTGTTCTTCTGCCATGCCTTAAATTGAGAAAATTTTGGCGTTGGAAAACTTTAATAATAAGAAAATCTCTGAGCTAGGTTGTTGCCAGATCCCTCAGTTCATCACAACATCTGTAGTATCTGTCCTCTTTCCCTCTGCTTGGGAGACACAGTCCCTGTTGGAGCATGATTCATCCCTCACCTTAAGAAATGCCTTAATCTATCCTTTTTTGTCTCTTTGCCTCTTAGTTTTTTTTCCCACTCTTGTAACAAGAAGAGACAGCTGCCAGATTCAGTTTGTGTGGTTCCAAGTATGTCATGTTTTTGTTAAAGTCCGTTGCTTGGTTTGCGTTTCTTTCTTGCCCTTCACGTTAGGTCCAGTGGCTCGCTATCGCCTACTATCTGCGCTTGCACCTGGCTCTCACCGTGGATTTTTAGCAGACATCTATTCTCCTCTCAGCATTTCTTGCAAGTTAACTGTAGTTTGACAAGTGGCCGGGCCACTTTCAGCACCATTCCACTCAAAGAAAAATATGTCCTGGTAACAAAAACAAGGGACTACGGCCATCAGAAGGGCATATGAATCAACAATGCTTTATATGTATTTTTATCAGCTAAACAACAATAACAACAACAACAAATTGTTGGGACGCCTTAACATTCTGTAAAGAGAACTGGGTGTTTTTCTTTATAACCTTTATCATATTCTTTTTTTTTTCTTTACAAGACAGGGTTTCTCTGTATTGTTTTGGAGGCTGTCGGTCCAGCCTGGCCTCGAACTCACAGAGATCCTCCTGTCTCTGCCTCCCGAGTGCTGGGGTTAAAGGCGTGCGCCACCAACGCCCGGCCCTTTATCATATTCTTAAAAATTGATTTAGATTAAGGAGTGTTATTATTGACTCTTCTAGTTGCTAATGAGCATATGCTGTGGTAAGCGTTTCACTTAGATGCCTTCATAAAGCTCATACACAACCCCCCGAAACCACACCCATATCTTTAATAGGATCCAGACACGTATTTTTCATTTTTTCCCATTTAAATGTCCTGAATGTCTAATTTAACAGTTGTCAAATAAGCACAGTCTTGTACTAGAGAAATAAATTTAAAATGTAACATGCTTTTAAAATTTTTTGTTTTATTTAATCAACATTTTAAAATGTTATTTTACACACTGACTACAGTTTCCATTCCCTCCTCTCCTACCATTCCCTCCCCCCACTCCCAGTATCCACATGATGGCTCAAAAACATCCATGACTACAATTCTGGGCACCTAATATACTCTTCTGGCCTTGTTGGGTACCTGGCAGACGTGCACTTGATGCATTTACAAACATTCAGATAGAATAATCATGCACATAAAAAACAATAAATCCTTGAAAATATTAAAAAAGGAGAGATAAAATATGCAGAAGTGGAGTAGTAACATTCCTAAACATTTTTTTTGCAATAACTTTTGTTCAGTCTAATGCATTACATTATTTTAGGAAGTAAGGTCTGTGGCCTGTTATTTTCAGAAAGTAGCACCATTTTAGGATGCAATAATCATTCAATAATAGCTACTGTTAGTGATGATGATAGCACGATTTCTCTTGTCCCTATAGTCTTTTTTTTGTGTCTTCTCCCAGATCCTGTATACTCTTAACACTTAGACTCTCATTTCATTTAGGTATTGATATAAAATCATATATACATATTATGTTGGATGTGAAAGGTATAGATGAATTGTGTTTGATAAGAATACATATGCATTTGGATTATTATAGCTTTAAAGACAAGATACAGAATAAAAATATCAAAATTTTAATTAAATAAAAAATGCAGTTTAGTTGCAATGTGTTCCCTGATACGAAAGTATTTTACTTAAAACTCGTGTGTTTTATGTGTATGTGTGGTACCTGGAACCAAATTTAGGGCATCATACATGCTAAGCAAGCAACTTACCAAGAAGCTAAATCTCTCTTGCTCCTTTACTTTTTACTTAGACACAAGGTATCAGTAAGATATTCAGACTGGCCTGAGCTTATTCAGATCTATCTTGCAGGCAGGCTTTGGCTTTGTAATCTTCCTGCCTTGGTTTCATGAGTAGCTAAAAGTATAGACCAGGACCATTTGCTCTTCCTTTCAAATTTAAAAAACAAACCCTTTCTGCAAAAACATTTTTGATGTGCTTCAAATAGAACATTTCTCATCTCAACTAATGGGTTGTTCTTGTTGTTTCTGTTTCTTGTCGATTGATAGGTTCAAGCAATTCTGAGAAGAAATTGGAACCAATATAAAATCCAGTTTGGAAATGGCTTTGCTCACTCTGACGCTCTCCGCAGTGCATCCTACACAGTGTCAACAATCAGTGACATCCCAGGATACAGTCACGACTGTCCCACTGAACACTTAAACGGAAAAAGCATCCAGGATATTGAAAACATCACCTTAAAGCCAGAAAAAATGTATGATCTTGTCATGTGAAAACAGAGAGAGAGCTCGCCTGTTTTGTGCCACTTGAACTTATGATGTTATAACCAGAAGATTTAATAGCAAATGGCTTTCTTGAATGCCACGAAGAAAACCCTCGAATGAAATGAGACTTGTGTTGATCAATGTTTAACAGCCCTCTCTCTATGGAGGGAAAAGCCTCAACCGATAATGTTGGCCAGTAAATATTCCCACTGTGACTGACTTCAAGTTGCCAACCTGCTATCACTGTGTGTGGAACTGGAAAGGAGATGAGCACAATCAACTCTTGGGAGCTGACCTGCTGGAACCCGCACAGCCCTGCATGCTCTCACAGATGGACGACGACTTTGCACGTTCATACCCATATTGACCAGAGCTCTGCTATTCTCACTGGAGGAGACCTCACTCCGTCTTACAGACATGTAAAGAAATTTGGTTTTTGTTTGTTATAGAGCTCTCTGTCCTATTGTCACTTGGTGGCAGTGAATGGTTTGCCCAGAAAAGACTCCAACCCACTTTTTAACTTTTCTATGCACCCGACGGAGTTCATTATCACTGTTATTTCATGTTCTTTTCTTTAAGAAAAGCGACTGAGCAGAATTCCTATGGATTTCTCAGTTGCTGCTACATACGGTTGTATCCTGTGGCATGTCCATTTTGACACTTGGTGAGCAAAACCTACCATTTGCAATCATTTTCCAAATCACCAAGGAGACATATTGGTGGAAGCTGCAAACACTTTGCCAGCCACTTAAAAAAATCTTACTGCAGGCATAGGAGGAAATCAGTTTTCCCAAATCTGTAAATAGAAACTTTGGTCTTTCCATTTCTACTGTGTAGACAAATGATCAATCATTTTACAAGGGAATCAATGAAGGATTTGTTTTTATCTTCTAAATCAGAGAGACAAGCAGACAGAGAGGAGGAGGGAGAGAGAGAGAGAGAGAGAGAGAGAGAGAGAGAGAGAGAGAGAGAGAGAGAGAGAGAGAGATTGCAGTGCAAAAGAACCTGTAAATACTCTGTCATTTTATTTTATTGTTTCAATTCAAAACGCAGCCTAGGTAACTCTCAAAGCAAGTAGGTAATGCATCATCATATACAACTTAGATCTGATACTGTATCTGGGCTGATTTTATGGTAGAATCTTGAATTCTATATTTGGTAAATATTTTAAGGACAACCAGATACCAGTATCAGAAGTTTGAGAACTAAGAACAAACCCAGAAATACCAGTGACAAGATATGAAATATTTATTTAAAATGCAGCTATAATTTTACAAACATATTATCTTTGGTGTGCTGATATATTTCTTCTTTGATTTTGATGACGACTCACTGAAATCAGGAAATTTTTAACAGCTACAGCAAGAAAAGCTAACCTGAGACGTGTGGACTTTAATTCAATAAAATACAACTTTACTGACTTTTACTAAATGAAGATAAATGGTTTTGAAAAAGACCCAGGTTGTTTTTTTTTAAATGAATCATAGAGGAATTTTATCTATATAGTATGCACTGTTTCAGTATTTTAGTAGACTACTATAGATGATAATACAAGCCAGGGAAAGCCTTGAACTTATCATTGAGGAGGACTTGTCAGGCATTTAGGTAATAATTAAATCAAGACAGAAGAAAGTCTTGTTCATGAGTAAAGTGACATCTAAATAGATTCAGTTTTTCTAATATTGCTTTATTCTGGATTTTCTTCAGAACAAGATTGCCTTTAGTTAGTAAAAGTCAGTCTGGGGAAAGTTATATATGTGTTTTTTGAAGTATGCCAGTCAGGTCACAATGGGTGAAAGTAATGATTTAGTCATCACTAATAGTGTCTTATGCTGCAATAGTTGTTTCAATTGTCAAGGAAAATAATTCAAATGAACAAGAACTGGCTCATTAGATGATCTGATAGATATATTTGTAATTTATCTACATGGGCAAAGGTGTTACTAAGGTAGTTTTAATTTTGTGAATTTCATAGCAAGTCATCACTAGAAAGGATTGCAGATTGTTCTGAGCTTTCAATTGCCAAAACTGTACAAAACTTTCTTTTACAGGACTCAAATTTTAGCTATTAGGTTCATATCTTTGCTGACAGTATTCATGTAGTTCTGCATTCTTCTGAACTGTCGAGTATTAGCCATAAATGATAGCACAGAACGCTGTTACCAGAGAACATGTTTAAAAGGTATTATCATTTTCAGCTTTATTATTCTTTTATCAGACTGAGTGTAGTTGAGATTTCTTTACTGCTAACATCACTGCGGTGTAATCCTCAGCCACACCAGTCTGATATTTGTCAGTATTAGTTTTGTAATGATATTTTTGAAACTAGACTTCTTTAAGGCTGAAGTGCTAATTAAAACTTTCTGTATTGCTTGTAGAAAGAAAACCTCTCTGGTGCCTAAAAGCCAATTTGGAGACTTCCTAGTGTTTTAAAAGTTAGATCTATCCTTTTCTACAATTATTTGCTAAGTCATGGTGGAAATTTCTAGAAGTGACTTTGTATTTTTTTGTTGACAAATCATCCATTCTGGAGTTTAGTTTTTGTTCAAATGTAACAAACTGTGTAGAGTTTAGTAGTACTCGCAGTGTTATTCTCACTGCTTAGATATTTTAATGTGAATCTATTTTAATTTCCTTTGTGTTTTAATTTGCTCACAGAAACATTATCTGTAAAACATATTCAAGATGTTTCATTCACTTAAAAGAACTTATGTTATATCTACTTAAAAAATCTCTATTTGGATTTTATGATACTATTAAAGTTTCAAGTTAACACTGATTTTCGCTCATCTTCACTGGAGTACAGAGTAATTGAATTTCTCACGAAATTCTTGGAAAAATTAATGAACTACTTTGTAAAAGAAATGATGTCTCTAGTCCTCTCTTTAAAGACTTCAAAAACTAATTAATAATCCTCCCCCATATTCTTATCTACATTCCTGTCCACCCTACCCCTTGTGTCCTTCTATTCTTCAATCAACTACTAAGTTAATTAAAAAAGATATGAATTTGTTTTGGTTTCCATGCTAAAGCTATAACATGCACAGATTCTTCTACTATAAGAAAAGGAAAGTTCCTCTCATATAGAACATTTTTCTCCTTCTGCACCTCTTTCAATGTATGCATTTGTGTTAAATACTAGAAATAATATGAATAAAAGTATTTTTTAAAAGAAAACATGGTCATAACCTCATACAAATAAAAACTTAAACGTGTCAAAGATTTTGTTTACTTCAATAACTAATGATGGAACCAGTAACACATCATAATTATATGAAGGTGAATTTAAACTACCATATATGCTTGAGAATGTAAAAATAAAAGTGAATAAACAAAATATTGTGTTTAAGAATGCTAATTAAAATGTGCTTATTGATAAAAGTAAGCAAAACAGTAAATACAATTAGACTACATATCCAGAAGAGATAGGTATTGAAACAATATACTAATATTTATATAGAGTTAAAAATAACATAATGCTTATATAATGGAGAAATGCTTACATTTAACAAAAATACTCCCCATAGTATTTTCAACTATTCAGTGGCAAAAGGTTAAAATATGGAGATCACATACTGCTCAACCCAGTTTGAAACTATTATCTCTGAACTTAACCATTTGTAAAGCATAAATCTCTGAGTATGATGCCAAATAACAAATGCTAATACATACACAAAGTGAAGCTAACATTGTTACAGCTGAGATTACATTATTACATTACATAATAAACTTAAGTCTACCAACTGTTCCAAGCATATGCTATTCCAGAAGTGCACTGGGACTGTTATAGTACGAAATGGAATTCCTCCAGACAGGTTTTACCATTTATATGGTATCTGACAATATAATATGTTTCAGCTTACTTTTTAATTATGCACAGTAGTAGGTTTAATTTTAAAATAAAATTTTGATTATCCTCCCCCATATTCTTATCTACATTCTTGCCCACCATACTCCTTGTGTCCTTCTATCCTCTCTTCTGCTTTCATGTCACAAATGTGCTATTGTCCCTTCTTTTTTTCCTCTTCTGACCTCCTTGTTAGTTTCTTAGTTATACCCACACTCACCCCTTTTATGCACACATATGTAGACATAAAAGCTAAGATTTGTGCATAAACCCAATTATGTGGTTTTGTCTATGAGTTTTGGTTGCCCTTTCAGTGTAATACTTTCTAGGCCCATCAATCTCTCTTCAATTACTTCCAGGTTCGTCAGTCTCCTTTCATTATTTTGCTTTTCCTTATAGTAGAATAAAATTCGGTTGTGCATACGTACTAAATTTTCTTTATTCATTTATCTATCGGCAAACATCTAGGTTGGTTCCATTTCCTGTCTGTTACAAATAATGCATTAAGAAACATGGGTTCATGAGTATCTCTGTGAAAAGATGTAGAACTTTTTGGTTATGCACCAGGAGTGGAAAGCTGGCACACATGGACATCCTGTATTTAATGTTTTGGGAATATTCCATACTGATTTTCACAATGCTACTGTGACAGTGCACTGCCGTGACACCGAGTAAGAGTTCCTTGTAAGCATGAGAATCTTTGCACAATTCTGCTTTGTTTTGAACCTATGAAAACTACAGTTCAAACGACACAAATAAATTTGCAGCATAGTTTACAGCAGATACAGCAATTAAAAAAGTTGTTGAATTAAATCTGGTTTCATCTCTCTTATAATTACAAAATGAAATGGTTTATGTTCCAACTGAAGACCATTTCAAAATCCCTCAGTTGACCCAGAAACAACCCATCCCTTGGATCAAAATTAACATGCTAGTTTCCAAAAGTTTTGTAAACATTTACCTCAGCTCACAGCATGCAGGAACACGGATGAAAACAGAACAAAGAGCAAAGACATAGTCACTTGTGTCTTGTGTTGCCCCATGGGGGGCATGTGCACAACTTGTACATGTGTGGTCCTGAGCCTCTATCTGCCGAGTGCCAAGAGCATCATAAGCTGCATGCCTCTGGCTGCACATCCAGACTGCAAAAGGAATATATGCTTAATGAACAAAGGGCTCATTGCATCCCAGGAACCCAAGGAGTCCTTTCTTTTTCTGTGCTTTGCTTTATGTTTTTCTTTATGCATATTATTATTATTTTATTTTTGTTACAAAATACAATTCCTGATGATCCAGGACTGTATGGCCAGGTCATTTTTAGACTGCAACTGTTTGTGTTCTGTGATTAACACATGCTCCCTAATTTCAGGCTAACCATATATTCTAGTTTAAGAATTTAGATTTGTTTTCTTTCAGCCCTGGCATCAATCCTGGTTCAGCATTTATAGTTCTACCATTAGATCCATGGGAAGAAAAATGGAGAGAGGCCTTGGCTTTTGTTTCTGCACTTACTGCTCTTAACTTTGGGCTTGCTTTGGATTAGTATTTCTTCCTGTGATTAGAAGTCATCAGAATCAAGGAAATAGGTCTCTCTAGAGCTTAAGTCTGAACTTGTGAGCATATCCTAGACCACCAGACTCCAAATGTTCTAACCCAGTGATCTTTGCTCATAGAGGTATGATGTGAAGTTTAAGCTGAATTTTCCTTCCCGGTGATGGGTTGTACATCTTCTATGACTACTCTTAGTTTTCAAGAATGACCTGAGAATGAACAAAGGGCCTTTCCAAAGGCTAGAGGGTAGCTTATTCCCAAACTAGCATATTTATGTACAAGTCTCTTAAGGATTTTGAGCTTTCTAAGAGTTCTAAATAGGGTGTTAAAATGATTTCCAAAGGGGAAAATATGAACTTACTGAATTACCTTGTAGCTTTATACTTAACATCTATCTAATACATAGGCTTATATTTAGACTCTTGCCTGAGATATTTGTACTAAGGAAGAGCCTGAGCACATATGTTAGACAATAGTACCTTGTTTTTCACAAAGCATAAGTGTTCCCATACTTACTTATATTAGTCCTTTCTTATCCCAGGTTGAAAAGAACATTAAACAGTTAAATAATCTTTTATTTAATCCATAGGCTTTCCAGGCCTCTAACATGTATATTGCATTATATATAATATTAATTATAATATATTACATATATAAAACCTCACACATGTTGTTTTGATATGTCAAATATAGTAATTCCTAGTGCTTATATAAGAGCAGCTACTATTTTACCATTTTATCATTCTACTGTTCAAATATTATACCTGTGAGTCTTGGGAAAGTCTCTAAGGTAGCTAGTTATGTGTGACTCGTTAAACAAAATCACGAGAGTGCCCCTGCAGAAATCATATTCTTTTTCCATGGTTGCATTTTAAAGTCTAGCCACACTGCTCTTTCAAAGGTCAATTCAGAATCCTCTTGCACATCAAAACAGGAAATACGTTTCTACTCTTAAGCTTTAAATTAAACCTCAAAGTTTGTATGACCTAATTTTTTTAAATTATCCATAAGATTTGCCTTACTCTAGTGTAATAATCCTGTTCAGTAACTATGCAAAAACCCTCTCTCTGCCTTTGTTCTACTCTCCAGAGGTGGTTATCCCATATGACTTACAAAAGCAGATGTAAAATTTAATTCCTCTCTCTTTTTCTCCTATGAAAATGCACTCAGATTTGTTATGCACTTGTCTATCACATATCTGTTTGTTTATGTAACATAAACAAATGAGTTGATTCCTGCTAGAACTGACTTTGCAGAAGCTCAACAGGTTCCCTGAGTTTGGTCTCCCTGTTACTGTTCACCTTATGGTTGGTTTCTGACTCCCTTACAGCTGTGTCATCTTCAAACGTGAGCTCTCCTTTCCTGTATCCTCACCATTCAGTCCCTTGTGCTACCTTCTTTCTTGGCTTATACAGCCTGTTCCTTTTGATGAGGTACACTAAAAGTAGCTTCTTTATTTTTCTCATCTAGCAAAACTCTATCTGAATCTGTAGAGGAAAAGCTATCTTTAGTGAGCTTTTGAAAGTTGTAGTTCATGTTACACTGTCACCAAATTATTAAAAGACTAGCTAGTGCCTACGTCAGGTTCTAATCAGTCTACACAGACAAGAAACAAGACAGAAGGAAATGAAATAAAGCACTCTAAAGGATTCCTTACTGCCCTTTGAAAACTAGAGTTTGAAGATAGCATCTGAAGAACAAAAAGATCTGGAAGAGTAAAAATGTGGTTTTAAAATAGCTTCTGGAAGAAGGAGCTGACAAAAAGTGGAGGGGGGAGTCTGCTACTGTTCAAAGCCATAAAGTATTGGTGCATCCTTTTCCTCAGTCTATTGTCTCTTTGTTTTCGTATTGAAAATAGTTTGTCCCTTTCTACTCTGTTATTTCCTGTTGGAAGAGTCTGCCCACAGTAGGTGAATTGAAAGAAACCCTTTTTCTATCCCGTTCATTCATCTGATCCCACCATTCAGCTATCACACATGGCAGCCAGGTCTGCTTGGCTCTTTGCCTCTGGGAGCCATAGCCAGCAAGGCCAGCACACCAGCACATAGAACCAGGGTGGAAGTGATGACCCTGAACTGCTCTCTGACCTTGACTTGTTTTTGTCATCTTCAACTATCCATTTCCTCAAATGGGGGTTGGTTGTAACAACAAAAAGAATGCCCTGAAATACGCCATTTCTGAGGGGTTCTGAGGAATTCAGAGGTGTTGATGAATGCATAAATCAACAAGCAAAGGTTTGCAAAGCACGTAGAAGGAGATTTGGAACTAGAGGGAGTAAGACTTTGAATGCGGAAGCAGGAAACTGTAGGACTGTTGGTGATTTCCAATGAAGTGCTTAATCAGCTGTGATGTAACTGTTGTAGCTGCCACACAGTGAGATAGGTGCCCCCATGGTTGGGGAGACCAGTTTATTCTACATCTTCCAGAAAGCACATGATTCACATCCTTTCTCTTCTGTTGTATCATAGTGAACCATGTTTATCTGATTGCAAGGGAAGCATCTTTTACACGGGCTGATAACTATGTTTCTTGAGAGGGTACCCCCACTCCTTAGATGGAAACCACAGTCCATGTACTTGAATGCAAAGAAAACTTACACCGTTGTTTTCCTTAACTGGCTAAAGTATAGGATTTCTTCACACTGAATATAGTCACAAATGAATCAACTACAGTTGTATCAGTACTGGTTAATTTATCATTTGTGCAAATCACAGATGTGTTGCTGTCAGAGTCATCATAGACATCAATCTTGAAAAACCTTTGATCATCGGCATTTCAAAACAATGGTGGTCATTAAAGTGGTCCATGTAGGAACTGTGTTACAAAGGAGCAGGCGTGGTGCTGTATCACAAATTTGTTATTAATATTTCAATATAACTTATTTCCTATTTTGGTTATATAAAATGTGATCCTGACAAAAGTGCCTGGGCTTCACCATATGGTCAAAGAGGAGGGTCAAGAGCCTCATTTCAGAAGAATAATGGTTAGTCAGCGGAGCCTCAGGAAACCAACTACTGATTTTGTCAGTCTAGGTGAACCTGAGAACTTGGAGTAAAAGTTCTCGGATGAGATCTCCAGATATCTACAAGGATAACACCAACTGGCAAACTAAATAATAGTGGAGAAACTACACTAATAACCCCTCCTTGATGATAGGGTTGATGACTATCCTATATATCATCCTAGAACCTTCATCCAGGGAGTGATAGAAGCAGAGACAGATAACCACAGCTAAAGACTGAACTGAACTACTGGAACCTAGTGACAGAGATGGAGGAGTGATGAGCAAAGGGGTCAAGACCATGATGATGAAACCCACAAAGACAGCTGACTGGATAAGGGGTAGCTCTTGAATCCCAGACTGATGGCTGAGAGGCCAACAGGGGACTGATCCAGACTCCATGAATGTAGTGCAAGGGAGGAGGCCACAGAAATCACTGGGGCCTTGGGTAGTAGATCAGTGTTCACCATGGTTTATGAATGATCTTTGGGAGCCCATTCCAAATAGAGGGATGCTATCTCAGCCTGGACACATGGGGAAGGGCCTAGGTCCTGCCCAGGATGAAATGACAGACTTTAGAGATCCCCCCCAAGGAGGGTCTCACCCTCCCTGGGGGAATGATGTGGGGATTGGGTGGGGGTTGAGGGGTTGGTGGAGGGACAAGGGAGGAGGGGTGGAAGAGGGAGCTGGGACTGACATGTGAAACATTCACGTTTCTAATTTAAATAAAAACATATATTGAGAAAAAAGAATGCTAAAATTGCATACATTTTCTAAACAAGGTAAGGTATTTGCAAAGAGGCCCATGCTTTTGAAAGCTGGTCTTTTCTCATGTTGATAGCGATACAAATAAATAGAGATAGTAGCAAATTTATCAAGAATAAACATATTTTACATGAATCCAGAGTAGAGATATAGAAGGAATTAGGATATCATATTGAAGGAATCAATCCAGAATAAATCAGTCATTGTCTCTGGTGTACTGCTAATGTGGAGTCTCACTTGTGGTTGATGGGTGATCCGTTGTAACATCAGAGATCCATTCTATTCCTCTTGTTCTTATCTGGGACACTAAAAATCTAAGACAGAAAAACCTTGAGTTCCATTATGTAAATATTAGTGTAATCTGATGAACTTATCTTTATATCTATACTCAATTTAAATTCTAAGCTTGGTTTCCCACTCATAATTCAGTTAGTTCTGCTTTGAATTAGATTATTCCTTCTTTGCCTCTTGGGCATATCTATTTCTTCTCATCCCAAAGTATATGAGAAAATCATGTGGTGATAAACTCTTGTCCTACAGTCTTTCTTCTCTCCAGTGACTGGATTTTAAATTATCGTTAGTTCCTGAATTATGGTTCTGAATGTTAATAGATTAAATTATAAAATTATCAGTATTTCCTAGGAAAAAGGGATAAACAAAACATGAAGGTAAAAGTAAAATAATTAGTGCAATAGGGAATTACTATATATCATATTCTCTACTTAAATTCTAGAAGTTGATATCCTGCTGAGAATTCTAGCATCATTCTGTTCTTGTGGATCAGTGTGCAGTTTTTTAATATAGCCATGCCATTTAAGCTTAGCTACATAACAAATAAAGAATAAGCTAAGTGTGGTGGTGCAGGTCTACAACCCAAGCACTCTGGAAGTCCACAAGTTCAAGTATAACCAAGGTAGTGTAAGACCACATCTCAAAAGGGGAATATTTGACTGAATATAGACAGCCATAAAATAAGAAAAATATGAAAAGAAAGCATTGATATATAGTAGATGAAATGAAATTTGAATACTTAAAAATATTCTCGGGACACTGGGCAGCTGCTAGAGCCGTGGTTCTCAACCTTCCTAATGCTGTAACCTTTTCATACGGTTCCTCATGCTGTGGTGACCCACAGCCATAAAATTACTCTTGTTGCTACTTCATAACTGTAATTTTACTATTGTTATGAATCATAACGTAAATACCTATGTCTTCCGATGTCTTAAGTGACCCCTGTAAAAGGATTGTTTGATCCTCAAAGGGGTCGCAACCCACAAGGTGAGAACCACTATGCTGGAAGTCAGGACATAGCTATATTACTAAGTATATAGAAAAATCAACAATCAAAACAGATTTAGAAAACAGGTTAAGTCCTGGAAAATTTAACTACAGACATTTGGAATTTGAGAAACTCGAACATAAAACCGCTTTGAATTCTCAAAGGATAATTCCTAAGCCATCTATCTCACTGTTGACTCTGTTATTTGATTTGCTTATGCATTTCTTAGGCAAGAGTAGGGGATGACTGAAGCATAGTTCGGCCTGATGCTAAACTGTGAAATGGTGTTTTAGTTTTCCTTGTGTCAAAATAAATAAAAGCTTTTTTGTTAACATCCAAACTCTCCAAAACACTCCAAGACTTATTCTAGTGCAGAAAAACAAATCTGGAAACTATTGGTAGAAGTTTTTCACCCCTCCTCTTTTCACAAACCCTTGGGAGGGTATTAGCTACTAAATGGTAAATGATAACACATAGTCACTTCATTCCTTTGCTATTGCTCTATTGCACACGAAAGGCCAGAAAAGAAGAGTGTAGCTCGGAAATCCACATTACTAGTGCCTTGTTCCTAGTGCCTCATTTAGCTATTGAACATTTTACCCCAATTTCCTGTCCTTTCAGTTTTTGATAAAAGAAATCTTAGAGTATCTATCAGGAACGGGAAAAGCCTTCATCCATCCGATATTGAAGTGGTAGATATCCAAGTTTTCACAAAGCTAATAAAAATAAGGGACAATCCTGGAGGAATCACAGGTTTGCGTAGTGCAGACCTCTGCACAAAGCAGAGTGACAGGTTTAAAGTAATGGGTTCTGGAAGCAAGCCTATACGGAAGGAATTTTTGAGAATCAGTTGCTTACCTGGGTGCCTGATAGCAACAGGAAATACAAAATACAAAGGACAAGAAGGGATGGCATGCTTTCAGAAGATGAAGGCTGCATCATGCCGTGTTCAGTTGTGCAGGATTCTGAGTAGGAAAGTCGAGCAGTGTGGTCCACACAGACTCATGGACAAGGAGAAACGATGTTCCAAATGATAGATTTGACAGAACAGAACGGACGCAGTGGAAAAAAGGATAGGTCAAACTGAGGCACGAGTTGAGGGCAGAGCTTTATTTAAGGCTGGATTTTAGGAGTTCTTTTTTTTCACTCCCTTTTCCTTACTGCAGTCAATGGTATACCTACTAAACACTGAATGGAGAGGGACAGTAGAGAACCATTTGGAAAGAAAGGGGTCTATTTAGACATATTTACAAAAGACAATGTTGGGATGTCAACTCAATTATCCAACTCTCTCTGTATGTCTGCTTGTTGCCTCTTCCTCTATAACCTTCCCCTTTTTCTTCCTCTCTCCTTCCTTTTGTTCTCTTTTTTTTAAACCTACAAACCTCACCACTCTTCTTATTCAATGAAAATTTGGTAGATGAGGCCCTTGCACTGTGAGACTGACCAGAACTGTTTGGTGACAGGTAATCTAGGAGGATAGTATTGGAGGGATTTGCAAAGGTGGCAATAACTTGAATTTGACAACACTTGAGAGTAAAAATCCAGAAAAATTGACAGAAAACAATGATCTCTGAAGTAGAAGCAGAAAAAAATGCAATGAGGTTTTAGCAAGCAAGGTGAAGAGTTTAAAGTCGTGTTGTTGAACTTTGCAAGTCTGCAGATGCTAAAAAGCAAGAGAATGTTGGTAACCTTGGTAGGAGCTGTAGAAGTGTAAGACTTGAATGAGTCTATTCATTTAGCTCCTCATATGTATTACAAAAGGTGTAATTTGCTGTGTTCTTTGCTTACAATACAAACAAGGCAATGCATACTATCATCCATGTCACATTGAAGGAAAACTACATCTATTCGACAATTTTGCTGAAGAATATATATGTGTAGACTATGCCAGTAGTATTAAGGGGTTACAATACTATCTTCTAAGAATTAGATTTCTATCAAACATGCATTTCATTATTTGGCATATATCACTTTCTGCCCCATATCCTCATGTAATGAATAAAAGACATATATCAACTGGAATAATCAATGATGTGTTCTTGCCTGCTTAAGATGATTTCTTTGCCTCTCGGTATTCATTATTTGTCTGTAGATTTTTGTGTAGGGTTAAGGCCTCATGGGTTTTTCCCCTTCCATTTTGCCATGTCTATTGGTATTATCCTTGTTCAGTTCCTGTTTAGGCAATCATGTTGGTGAGATTTTATGGGTGTAGCTTCTGACATTTCTAGAAAACAAAGTCTCATAGCGAATTCCTTGATCTTCTGTATCCTACAGCTGTTCCACCCCACCTTCCATAATGTTCCCTGAGCTTTAGGTGGCAGGAGTGTTTTGTCAATGTATCCACTGAGTCTAGGTTGCAACAGTCCTACTCAGCTATGATGGCCAATGAATTAAAAACAACCAGCCTGTCACAATAACCCTAAGGGTATAGTAGTGGCACATATACCTTGGGGACAATCAAAAGCTGTGTAGCTGGACTTAAGATCCACTCAACAAGAGGGAAAGCATGCTTGGTACTGGCACCCTAGCTAACTACTCAGTGTTAGTGAAGTCATGGATATTGGAAGAGAACCTATAACCACTACTTTCACTGTGATGGCTACTCTTGGTTGTAAACGACTACACTTGGAATTAACTAAAACCCAAATGACTGGGCACAACTGCGAGGGAGATTTTCTTAATTAAATAATTTGAAGTACAAAGACCCCTTTTTAATCTATACTTTTGAGGTGGGAAGATAGACCTTAAATTCAGATCTTTTGAGGGGGGAAGATTCATCTTTAAACTGGATCACATTTTCTGCTGGCAGCCTATATAAAGGACAAGGAAGAAGGAAGCTTGCCTGATCTTTGAAGTTATAGAAATCTCACCTGGAAGCTCATATTGGGCTGAGTCTATGGTGTGACCTATTTTGCAAACATAAGGAGACAAATGCATTTGATGATCCTGAGTCATCAATTGTGAGGGGCAATGGATTTGGTGACTCTGTATATAAAACTTAGACAATTTGTGAAAAGATGAACTCAGTAATAAAACTGACTGGCTCCAGATGTACATGATCAGTCTAAAGGTTTCTAAGTGTGCCTTGGAAGAGAATCCTCTCTCCATCAGTTTCAGAGCTTAAACTGAGGAGAATCAAACAAAAGCCCTCATTATAAGACCAGCTGAATTACGGCAAAATTCAAGTCCCAGCCTCAGGAATAATAGTGGATAAAGTAAGGGCACTGATGGTTAGAGAATGGGATACTGGGGGAAAAGAAAAAGAATTTCCTGAGTCTATTGGATATTAGTTCTGAATTGCCACTGATTCTGAGAGATCCCAAGAAACATTGTCAAATTCCAGTTAAAGTAGGGACCTATGGATATCTGATGATTAATGGAGTTTTGGCTGAAGTCAGATTGACAATAGGTCACACACACACACACACACAGACCTGTGGAGTGAGGGCTGTTATTGTTGCAAAAGCTAAATGAAAACTCTCTCTCTCTCTTTTTTTTTTTTTTTTTTGCTTTTTCAAGACAGAGTTTCTCTGTATTGGAAAACTCTTTTTTATATGATATTTTTTAATTTAACTTTTTATACATATTACTCCCAGTTTCCCCTCCCTCCCCTCCTCCCCCGCCATTCTCCACTCCCCCAATCCCCCACTCCCCCAACCCCCCACTCCATCCCCCCTGGCTCTTCAGGGTGGGTAAGGCCTTGCATGAAGGATTTTCAGAGTCTGTCATTATCATCCCAGGCAGGACCTAGGTTCTCCCCCATGTGTCCAGGCTGAGAGAGCATCCCTCCATGTGGAATGGGCTCCCAAAGTCCATTTGTATGCCAGGAATAAATACTGATCTACTGTATGAGGTCCCATAGATTGCCAAGGCCTCCTCTCTGACACACAGATTGGCAGCGGGGAGTCTGGATCAGTCCCATGCTGGCCTCTCAGTCATCAGTCTGGGGTCCATGTTTAGGTCAGCTGCCTCTGTGGGTTTCGCCAGCCGGGTCTTGATTCCTTTGCTCATCACTCCTCTTTGCAACTGGGTTCCAGGAGTTCAGTTTCTGTTTTTAGCTGTGGGTGTCTGCCTCTGTTTCCGTCAGCCACTGGATGAGGGTTCTATGATGGCATATAAGGTAGTCATCAATCTCATTATCAGAGGAGCACATTTGAGGTAGCATTAATGCCAGTTGGTGTCTTTCTTGTAGAACTCTGAAAATCTCACTAGTGCCAGATCTCTTCTCCAACCTATAATGGCTCCCTCTATTATGGTATCTCTAATCTTGCTCTCCTCTATTCTTACCCTGACTCAACCTTCCTGCTCCCCTGTGTCCTCCCCTCCCCTCCTCTTCTTCCCATCTCTTTCTCCCATCTCCCTCTCCTAACCCCTCCCCCCATACTCCCAGTTCAATTAGGAGATCTTGTCCCATTCCCCTTTTCCGGGTTATCATACAAATCTCTCTTAGGGTCCTCCCTGTCTCTCAGACTCTCTGGCAGTGAGACCGTAGGCTCGTAATCCCCTGCTCTATGTCTAAAATACATATATGAGTGAATACATACCATGTTTGTCTTTCTGTGACTGGGTTACCTTACTCAGGATGGTTTCTACTAGTGCCATCCATTTGCCTGCAAATTTCAAAATTCCATTTTTTTCCCACTGAGTAGTACTCCATTGTGTAGATGTACCACATTTTCTCTATCCACTCTTCAGTTGAGGGGCATCTAGGCTGCTTACAGGTTATGGCTGTTAAAATAATGCTGCTATGAACATAGTTGAGCAGATGTTCTAATTGTATGAATGTATGCCTTTTGATATATGCCTAAGAGTGGAGTTGCTGGATCTTGTGGTAGACTGATTCTCATTTTCCTGAGGAATCTCCGTACCAATCTGCAAAGTGGCTGTACAAGTTGGCATTCCCACTAGCTGTGGAGGAGTGTTCCTCTTTCTCCACATCCTCTCCAGCATAAACTGTAATTTGTGTTTTTGATTTTAGCCATTCTGACGGGAGTGAGATGGTATCTCAGAGTTGTTTTGATTTCAATTTCCCTGATGGCTACGGATGTTGAGCACTTTCTCAAGTGTCTCTCAGCCATTTTAGACTCCTCTATTGAGAATTCTCTATTTAGTTCTGTACCCTGCTTTTTAATTGGATCTTTTGGTGTTTTGGAGACTTGTTTCTTGAGTTCTTTATAAATTTTGGAGGTCAGTCCTCTGTCAGATGTGGGGTTGGTGAATATCTTTTCCCATTCTGTGGACTGACGTTTTGTCTTGTTGACTGTGTCTTTTGCCTTGCAGAAGCTTCTCAGTTTCAGGAGGTTCCATTTTTTAATTGTCGATCTCAGTGTCTGTGCTAATGATGTTATGTTCAGGAAGCAGTCTCCTGTACCAATTCGTTCAAGGATACTTCCCACTTACTCTTTAAGAGATTCAGTGTGGCTGGATTGATGTTGAGGTCTTTGATCCATTTAGACTTAAGTTTTGTGCATGGTGATAGATATGGATCTGTTGTCTTTTACATGCTATCATCCAGTTATACCAGCACATTTGTTGAAGATGCTTTCTTTTTTTCCATTGTATAGTTTTAGCTTCTTTGTCAAAAATCAGGTGTTCAAAGGTGTGTGGGTTAATATCAGGGTCTTCAATTTGATTCCATTGGTCTACCTGTCTATTTTTGTGCCAATACCAAGCTGTTTTCTGGATATAGCTCTATAGCAGAGCATGAAGTCAGGGATGGTGATGCCTCCTGAAGTTCCTTTATTGTACAGGTTGTTTTGGGTATCCTGGGTCTTTTCTTTTTCCATATGAAGTTGATGATTGTTCTTTCAAGGTCTGTGAAGAATTGTCCTGGAATTTTGATAGGGATTGCATTGAATCTGTAGATTGCTTTTGGTAAGATTGCCATTTTTACTATGTTGATACTACCTATCCAAGAGCATGGGAGATCTTTCCATTTTCTGGTATCTTCTTTAATTTCTTTTTTAAGGACTCAAAGTTCTTGTTATACAGGTCTTTCACCTGTTTGGTTAGAGCTAACCCAAGATATTTTATGTTGCTTGTGGCTATTGTAAAGGGCGATGTTTCTTTGATTTCTTTCTCAGCCCCTTTATTGTATAAATGTAGTAGAGCTACTGATTTTTTTGAGTTAATTTTGTATCCTGTGACTTTGCTGAAGGTGTTTATCAGCTGTAGGAGTTCCCTGGTAAAATTCTTTGGGTCACTTATGTAAACTATCATATCATCTGCAAACAGTGAAAGTTTGACTTTTTCCTTTCCAATTTGTATCCCCTTGATCTCCTTTTGTTGTGTTATTCCTCTAGCAAGAACTTCAAGTACAATATTGAAGAGATATGGAAAGAGTGGACAGCCTTGTCTTGTTCCTGATTTTAGAGGAATCACGTTGAGTTTCTTTCCATTAGTTTGATGTTGGCTGTTGGTTTGCTGTATATAGCTTTTATTATGTTTAGGTATGTTCCTGTTATCCCTGATCTCTGCAAAACCTTTATATGAAGGGGTGTTGGATTGTGTCAAAGGCTTTTTTAGCATCTAGTGAGATGAACTCTGGTTTTTGTTTTTCAGATTGTTTATGTGGTGGATTACACTGATGGATTTTCATATGTTGAACCATCTCTACATTCCTGGGATGAAGCCTACTTGATCATTGTGTATTATTTTTCTGAAATGTTCTTGTATTCAATTTGCCAGTATTTTATTGAGTATTTTTGCATCAATGTTCATGAGGGAGATTGGTCTGTAAATCCCTATGCTGGTTGTGTCTTTGTGTGGTTTGGCTACTAACATAATTGTAGCCTTGTAAAAAGAGTTTGGCAGTGATCCTTCTACTTCTATTGTGTGGAACAATTTGAAGAGTATTGGTATTAGCTCTTCGTTGGATTTTTTTTTTCGAGACAGGGTTTCCCAGTATTGTTTTGGAGGTTGTCCTGGAACTTGCTCTGTGGACTAGGCTGTCCTTGAACTTACAGAGATCTGCCTTCCTCTACCTCCTGAGTGCTGGGATTAAAAGCATGTACCACCAATGCCTTGCTTTCTTGGATTTTTGGTAGAATTCTGCACTGAAGCCATCTGGCCTTGGATTTTTTTTGGTTGGAAGACTTTTTATGGCTGCTTCTATTTCTTTAGGGGTTACAGATCTATTTATATTGTTTATCTGTTCTTGATTTAATTTGGTAAGTGATGTCTATCCGGAAAACCAGCCATTTCCTTTAAATTTTCCAATTTAGTGGAGCACAGGTTTTCAAAGTATGACATGATGATTCTTTGGATTTCTTCAGTGTCTGTTGTCATGTCCCCCTTTTCATTTCTGTTAATTAGCATGTTCTCTCTGTGTCTTTTGGTTAGGTTGGATAAAGGATTGTCTATCTTGTTGATTTTCTCAAAGAACCCACTCTTTGTTTCATTGATTCTTTGTATTGTTTTCTTTGTTTCTACTTTATTAATTTCAGCTCTCAATTTGATTATTTCCTAGCTTGTACTCCTCCTGGGTGAGTTTGCTTCTTTTTGTTCTAGAGCTTTCAGGTGTTTTGCTAATTCTCTAGTGTGGCAATTCTCCAGCTTCTTCATGTGGGCACTTAGTGCTATGAACTTTCCCCCTTAGAACTGCTTTCAGAGTGTCCCATAGGTTTGGGTATATTGCGCCTTCATTTTCATTGAATTCTAGAAAGTCTTTCATTTCTTTCTTTCTTTATTCCTTTACCTAGTGGCATTGTTCATTTTGTGGGGTTTCTGCAATTTGTGTTGATGTTGAATTCTAATTTTAAGCCATGGTGGTCCAACAAGAGACAGGGGGTTATTCCAGTTTTTTTTTTTATCTGTTGAGGTTTGCTTTATTGCCAAGTATGTGGTCAATTTTAGAGAAGGTTCTATGTGGTGCTGAGAAGAAGGTATATTCTTTTGTGTTTGGATGGAATGATCTATAGATGTCTGTTAAATCCAATTGGGTCATAACTTCTCTTAGTTCCGTTGTTTCTTTGTTAAATTTCTGTCTGGTGGACCTGTCCAGTGGTGAGAGTGGGGTGTTGAAGTCTCCCACTATAAGTGTGTGGGGTTTAATGTGTGATTTGAGTTTTAGTAATGTTTCTTTTACAAATGTGGGTGCCTTTGTATTTGGGGCATATATGTTCAGAATTGAGACTTCATCCTGATGGATTTTTCCTATGATGAATATGAAATGACCTTCTTCATCTCTTTTGATTAATTTTAGTTTGAAGTCTATTTTGTTTGATATTAGGATAGCTACACCTGCTTGCTTCTTATGTCCATTTGATTGGAAAATCTTTTCCCAACCTTGAGGTAGCATCTATCTTTGAAATTGAGGTGTGTTTCTTATATGTAGCAGAAGGATGGATTCTGTCTTTGTATCCATTGTTAGCCTGTATCTTTTTATAGGTGAGTAAAGACCATTGATATTCAGGGATATTAATAACCATCGATTGCTGATTTTTGTTTGTTTTGGATCCGTTTTTGGTGGTGGTATTGTGTGTGAGTTTTTCACCTATTTGTGGCTTCTGGTAACATAGGATTATCTATTGCCCATGTTATTATGAGTGTAGTTAACTTCCTCGGGTTGGAGTTTTCCTTCTAGGACTTTCTATAGGGCTGGATTTGTGGATACGTATTGAGTGAATCTGGTTTTGTCATGGAATATCTTGTTTTCTCCATCTATAGTGATTGAGAGTTTTTCTGGCAATAGTAGTCTGGGCTGGAATCTGTGGTCTCTTAGTGTTTGTAGACCATCTATCCAGGACCTTCTGGCTTTCAGAGTTTCTATGGAGAAGTCGGGTGTAATTATGATAGGTTTGCCTTTTTCCTTTGCTTCTCTTAATATTCTTTCTTTATTCTGTATGTTTGGTGTTATTATTTTTATGTGGTGAGGGGACTTTTTGGTCCAGTCTTGTGTTTGGTAAGCTTCTTGTACTTTTGTAGGCATCTCTTTCTTCAGGTTGGGACAGTTTTTGTCTATGATTTTGTTGAATATGTTTTCTGCACCTTTGAGCTGGGCCTCTTCTCCTTCTTCTATACGTATTATTCTTAGGTTTGGTCTTTTCACAGTGTTCCATATATCCTGGATATTTTGTGTTAAGGATTTGTTGGATTTAAGACTTTCTTTTGTTGATGAATCTATTTCCTCTAGTTTATCTTCAGCTAAATGAAAGCTCTTAAAAGTTGCCTTTGCTAACGAAAATAGTGACTAAAAAAACAGTATCACATCCATGGATGAACTGGAGAAATTAGTGCCACCCTCAAGGACTTGAATGATGCAAGGGTAGTGATTCCTATTACATCTCCTTTATTATTATTACTATTATTATTGTTATTATTATTTAACAGGTTTATCTTTTTATTGGACATGTTAACAAAAGAGATTTAGTCAAAAAGACCAAAGCTCATATCATCGTCAGACTCCTCAGATTCTTCCTTTTTTGTTTCCACATTCTTCTCCCCAGCCGGGGCAGCAGTGGTAGAGGTGATAGGACCTGCTGATAGCGTGGCTCCCCTCCAGCCTCTACATTGCAGATGAGGCTCCCAGTGTTGACATTGGCCAGGGCCTTTGCAAACAAGGTCAGAAAGTTCAGCATTGACACCAGCTGCTTTAATGAGAGCATTGATCTTATTCTCCATGACTGTCACCTCATCTTTGTGCAAGATGAGGGCAGAGCAAATGCAAGTGAGCTCATAGATGGAGGGTATGTTGTGGACTGCTGGCATGGTGCTAGCAGCCTGATGAAGTGAGGGCTTCACACTTGAACATTGTGGTCTTAGCTTCCTCGGAAGGACCTTGATGGCAGCTGAGGGAAGGGCCCACATCTTCTTTTAACTTTTTTCTCTGGTCAGTGCAGAAGACAAGTCGATAATAGAGAATGGCAGTTCATTATCCAAAGCTCAATCAAGTAGTGACTGATTACAGCTGCTGTACCAGATGTGGTGTCCTTACTTGAAGAGATTAACATATCTGGTACATTTCATGCAGTTATTGACCTATCAAATGCCTTTCTTGGTACCTATCCATAAGGACCATCTGAATCAATTTGCTTTCACTTGGCAACAACAACATTATATCTTTTCAGTTTTATCTCAAGGTAAGGCCATACCTTGACATATACCAAGTGATTTGGAAAGCTGATAACTTTCTGTGGAGCCTGGAACAGGAGAAGGCTCTTCAACCTTACCATTTGGACTATATAATCCAACAAACCCAACAGGTGTCTATGGTGGCACTTGAGGTGTCAGTGGCAGATAGGGATGCTGCTTAGAGCTTTTGGCAGGCCCTTATAGATGAATCACAGAAAAGTCTTTTGGGATGTTGGAACAAGGCTCTATCATTATTTGCAGACAACTATTCTCTCTTTGAAAAACAACTCTTGGCCTGTTACTGGATCTTAGTGGAAATTGAATGTTTGAAAATGGGTCACCAACATACCATGTGACCTGAGCTGCTAACCCTGACCCACCAAGTCATAAAGTAGGATGTGCACAGCAGCAATTCATTATCAAATGGAAGTAGTATATACATGATCAGGCCTGAGAAGGTCCTGAAGTCACAAGCCAACTACATGAAAAAGTTTCCCAAATACTTACTATTTCTATTCCCATTACAATGCCCTCTACTGCCAAGCTTGTACCTATAGCCTAATGGAGGTATTCCCTGTGATCAGTTGACTGAGAAAGAGAAGATTAGGGCCTGGTTTACTGATGTTTCTGCACATTATGAAAGGACCACCTAGAAGTGGAAAGATGAAGCATTACAATTCTTTTCTGGTACAATGCTGAAAGACACAGGTGAAGGGAAATCTCCACAGGGGGCAGAACTTTGGGCATGATTGTACATTTTGTTAGGAAGAAGAAAAGGTCAGAAGTGCAGTTGTTCACTGATTCATGCGTTGTAGTCAATGGATTGACTGGATGCTCAGGGACTTAGAAAGAACATGGTTGGAAAATTGGTGAGAAAGACATTTATAGAAGAAGGATGCAGATAGACCTTACAAAATAGGTGAAGGATGTGAAGATACCTGTGTCTTTTGTAAATTTTCATGAGGTGACTTCAGCTGAGAACAAATTAATAATCAAATAGATAGAATGACCCATTCTGTTCACAGTCAACCTCTTTCCCCGGCCATTCTTGTCATTGCCCAATGGGCCCATGAACAATGCTGCCAGGGCAGCAAAGATGGGGATTTTCTTGGACTTGACAACATGGACTTCCACTCATAAGGCTGACCTGGCTACAGTTGCTGCTGAGTGCTAGATCTGCCAACAGCAGAAACTAAAACTGAGCCTCAAATATGGCACCATTCCCTGGAGTGACCAACCACCAGCCTGGTGACAGGTTGACTACACTACATCATTTCCCTTACAGAAAGAACAACACTTTGTCCTTATTAGAGTGGATACTTATTCTGTCATGGATTTTGCTTTTCTTGCATGTAATGCTTCAGACAAAACTACCATATATGGACTTAGAGAATGCATTATCCATAGACATGGTATTCTACACAGTATTGCTTCTGATTAAGGAACTCACTTCATAGCCAGAGAAGTGCGACAGTGGGCACATGATTATGGAATCCACTGGTCTTACCATGTTTCCCACCATCCTGAAGCAGCTGGTCTGATAGAAAGATGAAATGACCTTTTGAAGACACATTCATAGTACCAATTATGTGGCAGCAGCCTAGAGGGCTGTGGCAGGGTTCTCCAGAAGGTAGTATATGCTTTGAATCAGCATCCAATGTATGATATAGTTTCTCCCATAGTCAGAATCCATGGATCTGGGAATCAAGGAGTAGAAAATTGAATAGCTCCACTCATTATAAACCCTAGACACCCATTAGAAAAAAGTTTGCTTCCTGTTCCCATGACCTTAAGTTCTGCTGGCCTAGAAGTTTTGGTTCCAGAGATAGTGCTGGTGTGGGGGCTTATGCCAGAAGACACAACAAACATCCCATGAACTGGAAGCTCAGACATCTCCTTGACTGCTTTGGGCTTTTGATACCCTTAAACTAACAGGCCAAGAAAGGAATAACAGTGTTAGAAGGGGTGATTGATTCAGATTATTGAGGAGAAACTGGATTGCTTCTCCATAATGGAAGTGAAGAAGATTATGTCTGGAGTGCATAAGATCCGTTAGGGTGTCTATTGGTGCTGCCATGTCCTGTGATTGAAGTCAGTGGGAAACTAAAACCTAATCCAGCAGGATGACAAAGGGCATGGAATGAAGGTATTGGTCACTCCTCCAGGAAAAAGTCAAGACCTGCTATGGTAGAGGAAATACAGTAGTAGTATAGGAAGGTAGTTGTAAACACCTTCTGATTCAATATGTTCTGATTCATACATATGACTTGGATAATGATCAGTTCAGACCAATTAGAACACAGCTTAATCTTCATTTTTTTATGGTGAGTAAATTGAACATGTTTTCCTCTAGCTATTTTGATATTTACAATGCATTTTTCCTTACTGTGAGGTTGTAAAATACCAGATCTCATTCCTTTTGCTAACTTCAGTCTTAGACCTGTTGACCAAACATCATCTCAATCAGGCCACTTTTCTATTTCTGCTGTGTTTTGTATGGCCTAAAATTGTAATTTGTATTCTGTTTATATGTTGCATTTACTACTGAAAGAAAATTAAATTTAAAATTATGCAATATGTATACATACATACATACACATTCACAATCACACATACACATAAACATGTTTGCATATTCATCCCTTCCTGTAGGAACTAGACAGAGAGAAACATTGTGTTTCAAAAACATGAAAAAATTATATATTAAATTCACCCTTGTCATCATGATCTTATTTTCACAAATCATTGGAAACAGTAATATTCAAATCAAATGCAATGAACATTTACACACAAATAATTTGAAGGTGAAGCTTCTTAATGGAGGCCATGTACCAGGGTTTTGTGAGTTTATTTAATAAATTAATTGCAGCTCCTTTTTACTGAAGTCACTTCCTGATAAACAGCCAACATGAAAGAATAAATAAATATAAGGCGATTTTTGACTTCCAGGCTTTTTGGCTAGTCACAATTGGCATGTTGTTATATTGGCTTGGTGACAAGAGTTATAATTACTTTCTACTAAGTGTGTGAACTCAATCCAACTTTGAACGTCACAAGTTTCTAGTTTTGTTAGAGTAAAAATTAAGATCAGCATTGAAGATGGAGCCAAGAACAAATACATTTTCCAACCCCTTCTCTCCCTCAGTTTCTTGTTTCATCAAATTGGAATTCTTCCAAACTTTAAAGAAATCACAGAATGAATTGCACTTTCCCAGCCACTGTTTGTCCAGCAAGTTAAACAAACACATCTGCAGCTAGATATTATCTTTCCTTGTGAGTATGTGGTATTTTTGTGTACTAAAGTAGTGTGGTGTTGTGTGTGAATGCTATGACATTTATATCATTATAAATCTACATACACATGCTAGTTTCTGAGACATGTTTAAATAATGTGACAACTGTTATGCACTTTGAATAAGAATTTTCCAAAAATCAAATTGGTTTTATATCACCTTATTTCAAAAATATTAATTTAAGTATATAAATTAAACGACATTATATGATATTGCTGATGCAAGTGGCTAACAATCTAAATAATTCTTTAAATTATTGAATTTATAAGAACTGTCATCAAAAGGGGAGTGTGCAGTGATGAAGAAAAGATGAGGAAGAAGCTGAGAAATTTGAGGCTCTCAATCATCAATTTCAAATTTTAAATACAAGAGAATCTGGGGATTGAGTGGAGCAGGTTTTTGTTTGAATCGATGGGTGGAAAGAAAAGCCACTTGGATAATGTGACTAATGCTCTCACCAGGGACTCAGCTACAATAGGACAGATAAGAGAAATGAAATCAATTTTCCTTCATGAGAATATTTTGCAAGACTTTGATTATGAAAAGAATGAGAAAGGGAGGCGATGAGAAAGAATAGAGTTTCATGCCCAAGGGCCTGGAAAGAAGATGGTTGAAGTCATACAATGAAAGGGACAGTCAGAGAACATTTAAAGGAAAACAGATGGTTGAAGTTTGAGCATCGATAACAGTCACAAAAGAGGACTTATTACTGTTCCTTTAAAATGATACATGTACGTATATATATTTACAGTGCACCTTGTGTCAGTGATGTTTCCATGATCATGTGTCTTCATCTGAGTTGCCTTGGAAGAGGAATGGCCATTTAAGAGCGAGAAGAGAAAATGAAGTCAAGCAATGTCGAATATATTATTTAAAAGCTAGGAACTGATGAGTAGCTTAATGCCCTCACTAGCATTACTTATAGTCTAGATAGAATATTAAGTTTTCCTTTTTTCCATATATTTTTAATTTAGCTTTTTATGCTTGTCATTTTTAGTTCCCTTTCCCTCCCCTCCTCCCCCACCCCCCAATTTTCCCAACCCATCACCCCCATTCCACAACCCAGTGAGGGCAAGGGCCTCCATGAGGGATTTTCAGGGTCGGTCTTACCATCCTGGGAAGGGCCCAGGTTCTTCCTCATGTGTCCAGGCTGAGAGAGCACATCTCCACATGGTATGGGCTCCCAGAGTCCTTCTGTATGCCAGGAATAAATACTGCTCCACTCTCCCAGTTCCCACAGATTGCCAAGGCCTCTTCTCTGTCACCCAGGTTCGGTGGGAGGGTCTCTGGATCAGTCCCATGCTGACCCCTCAGTCAGCAGTCTGGGGTCCATGTGTTCCCCCTTATTTAGGTCAGCTGCCTCTGTGGGTTTGCCAGCCTGATCTTGATTCCTTTGGTCATCACTCTTCTTTGCAGCTGGGTTCCAGGAGTTCAATTCGGTTCACAGCTGTGGGTGTCTGCCTCTGCCTCCATCAGCCACTGGATGAGAGTTCTAGGATGGCATATAAGGTAGTCATCATTCTCATTATCATGGGAGTACATTTAAGGTAGCCTTAATGCCAGTTGGTGTCATTCTTGTAGATCTGTTCAGATCTCACTAGTACCAGATCTCTCCTCCAACTTATACTGGCTCCCTCTTTTATGGTATCTCCCATCCTTTTCTCCTCTATTCTTACCCTGTTCTCCCATGTCCTCCTCTCCCCTCCTCTTTCTCTCTCTCTTTCTCCCATCTCCTTCTACCCTCTCCTTCTCCCCCCCCAATCCAATTAGGAGATCGCATGCCCTAACCATGCATATCTCTCTTAGGGTCCTCCCTGCACTCCAGACTCTCTGGCGGTGGGGTTGTGGGCTGGCAATGCTCTGCTCCATGTATGCTCCACGTATGCTCTAAAATCCATATATGAGTGAGTACATACCATGATTATCTTTTTGTGACTGGGTTACCTCACTCAGGGTGGTTTCTTCCAGTGCCATCCATTTGCCTGTAAATTTCAAGATTCAATTTTTTTTCTGCTGAGTAGTACTCCATTGTGTAAATGTACCACATTTTCTCTATCCACTCTTCAGTTGAGGGGCATCTAGGTTCTTTCTAGGTTCTGGCAATTACAAATAATGCTGCTATGAACATAGTTGAGCAGATGTCCTTATTATATGAGGGTATATCTTTTGGGTATATGCCTAAGAGTGGAGTTGCTGGATCTTGTGGTAGACTGATTTCCATTTTTCTGAGGAATCTCCATACTGATCTCCAAAGTGGCTGCACTAGTTGGCATTCCCACCAGCAGTGGAGGAGTGTACCCCTTTCTCCACATCCACTCCAGCATAAACTGTAATTAGTGTTTTTGATTTTAGCCATTCTGACAGGAGTGAGATAGTATCTCAGAGTTGTTTTGATTTCCATTTCCATGATGGCTAAAGATGTTTGGCACTTTCTCAAGTGTCTCTCGGCCATTTTGGACTCCTCTATTGAGAATTCTCCATTTAGTTCTGTACCCCATTTTTTAATTGGATCCTTTGGTGTTTTGGAGACTTGTTTCTTGAGTTCTTTGTAAATTTTGGAGGTCAATCCTCTGTCAGATGTGGGGTTGGTGAATATCTTTTCCCATTCTGTGAGCTGTCTTTTTGTTTTGTTGACTGTGTCCTTTGCCCTGCAGAAGCTCCTCAGTTTCAGGAGGTCCCATTTATTAATTGTCGATCTCAGTGTCTGTGCTAAAGATGTTATGTTCAGGAAGCAGTCTCCTGTACCAAGTTGTTCAAGGGTACTTCCCACTTTCTCCTCTAGGAGATTCAGTGTGGCTGGATTGATGTTGAGGTCTTTGATCCATTTGGACTTAAGTTTTGTGCATGGTGATAGATATGGATCTATCTGCTGTCTTTTACATGCCAACATCCAGTTATGCCAGCACCATTTGTTGAAGATGCTTTCTTTTTTCCATTGTATAATTTTAGCTTCTTTGTCAAAGATCAGGTGTTCAGAGGTGTATGGGTTGATATCAGGGTCTTCGATTTGATACCATTGGTCTACCTGCCTGCTTTTGTGCCAGTACCAAGCTGTTTTCAGGACTATAGCTCTATAATAGAGCTTGAAGTCAGGGATGGTGATGCCTCTGGAGGTTCCTTTATTGTACAGGGTTGCCTTGGCTATCCTGGGTCTTTTGTTTTTCCATATAAAGTTAAGGATTGTCCTTCTGAGGATAGTGAAAAATTGTGCTGGTATTTTGATAGGGATTGCATTGAATCTGTAGATTGCTTTTGGTAAGATTGCCATTTTTACTATGTTGATCCTACCTATCCAAGAGCATGGGAAATCTTTCCATTTTCTGGTATCTTCTTTAATTTCTTTTTTAAGGACTCAAAGTTCTTGTTATACAGGTCTTTCTCCTGTTTTGTTAGAGCTAACCCAAGATATTTTATGTTGTTTGTGGCTATTATAAAGTGTGATGTTTCTCTGACTTCTTTCTCAGCCCCTTTATTGTGTAAATATAGTAGAGCTACTGATTTTTTTGAGTTAATTTTGTATCCTGTGACTTTGCTGAAGGTGTTTATCAGCTGTAGGAGTTCCCTGGTAAAATTCTTTGGGTTGCTACTTAGACTATCATATCGTCTTCAAATAGTGAAAGTTTGACTTCTTCCTTTCCAATTTGTATCCCCTTGATCTCCTTTTGTTGTCTTATTGCTCTAGCTAGAACTTCAAGTACAATATTGAAGAGATATGGAGAGAGTGGACATCCTTGTCTTGTTTCTGATTTTAGAGGAATCGCCTTTAGTTTCTGTCCATTTAGCTTGATGCTGGCTGTTGGTTTGCTGTATATAGCTTTTTATTATGTTTAGGTATGTTCCTGTTATCCCTGATCTCTCCAAGACCTTTATCATGAAGAGGTGTTGGATTGTGTCAAAGGCTTTTTCAGCATCTAGTGAAATGATCATACAGTTTTTCCTTTTCAGTTTGTTATATGGTGGATTACATTGACGGATTTTCGTATGTTGAACCATCCCTAGGATGAAGCCTACTTGATCATAGTGTATGATTTTTCTGAGGTGTTCTTGGATTCGATTTGCCAGTATTTTATTGTGTATTTTTGCATCAGTGTTCATGAAGGAGATTGTTCTGTAATTCCCTATCTTGGTTGTGTCTTTTTGTTGTTTGCCTACTAATGTAATTGTAGCCTCATAAAAAGAATTTGGCAATGATCCTTGTACTTTTATTGTGTGGAACAATTTTAAGAGTATTGGTATTAGCTCTTCCTTGAATTTTTGCTAGAATTTTGCACTGAAACCTTCTGGTACTGGACTTTTATTGGTTGGAAGACTTTTTATGGCTGCTTCTATTTCTTTAGGGATATAGATTTGTGTAAATTCTTTATCTCTTCTTGATTTAATTTTTGTAAGTGATATCTATCCAGAAAATCATCCATTTCCTTTAGATTTTCCAATTTAGTGAAGTACAGATTTTCAAAATATGACCTGATGATTCTTTGGATTTCCCAAATGTTTATTGTTATGTCCCCTTTTTCATTTCTGATTTTGTTAATTAGCATGTTCTCTCTCTGTCTTTTAGCTGGGTTTGATAAAGGTTTGTTGTATCTTGTTGATTTTCTCAAAGAACCCACTCTTTGTTTCATTGATTCTTTGTATTATTTTCTTTGTTTCTACTTTATTAATTTCAGCTCTCAATTTGATTATTTCCTAGCTTGTACTCCTCCTGGGTGAGTTTGCTTCTTTTTGTTCTAGAGCTTTCAGGTGTTTTGTTAATTCTCTAGTGTGGCAATTCTCCAGTTTCTTCATGTGGTCACTTAGTGCTATGAACTTTCCCCCTTAGAACTGCTTTCAGAGTGTCCCATAGGTTTGGGTAAGTTGTGCCTTCATTTTCATTGAATTCTAGAAAGTCTTTCATTTCTTTCTTTATTTCTTCCTTTACCCAGGGGTGATGTAATTGAGCATTGTTCAATTTCCATGAGTTTGTGAGGTTTCTGCAATTTGCCTTGATGTTTAATTCTAATTTTAAGCCGTGGTGGTCCGACAGGATACAGGGGGTTATTTCAATTTTTTTGTATCTGTTGAGGTTTGCTTTACTGCCAAGTATATGGTCGATTTTAGAGAAGGTTCCATGTGGTGCTGAGAAGATATGTTCTTTTTTGTTTGGGTGGAATGTTCTATAGATGTCTGTTAAACCTAATTGGGTGATAACTTCTGTTAGTTCTGTTGTTTCTTTGTTAAGTTTCTGTCTGGTGGCCCTGTCTCGTGGTGTGAGTGGGGTGTTGGAATCTTCCACTATTAGTGTGTGGGGTTTAATGTGTGATTTGAATTCTAGTAATGTTTTTTTTATTAATGTGGGTGCCTTTATATTTGGGGCATATATGTTCAGAATTGAGACTTCTTCCTTATGGCTTTTTCCTATGATGCTTATGAAATGTTCTTCTTCATCTCTTTTGATTAATTTTAATTTGAAGTCTATTTTTGTTAGATATTAGGATAGCTACACCTGCTTGCTTCTTACTTCCATTTGATTGGAAAATCTTTTCCCAACCCTTAACTTTGAGGTAGCGCCTGTCTTTGAAATCGAGGTGTGTTTCTTGTATGTAGCAGAAGGATGGATTATGTCTTCGTATCCATTCTGTTAGCCTGTGTCTTTTTATAGGTGAGTTAAGACCATTGATATTCAGGGATATTAATGACCATTGATTGTTGATTCTTGTTTACTTTGGATCGTTTTTGGTGGTGGTCTCTTAGTGTTTGTAGAACATCTATCCAGGACCTTCTGGATTTCATAGTTTCAATGGAGAAGTTGGGTGTAATTCTGATAGGTTTGCCTTTATATTTTACTTGTCCTTTTTCCTTCGCTGCTTTTAGTATTAGTTCTTTATTCTGTATGTTTGGTGTTTTGATTATGTGGCGAGGGAACTTTTTTTTTTTTTGGTCCAGTGTATTTGGTGTTCGGTAAACTTCTTGTAGTTTCATAGGCATCTTCAGGTTGGTAAAAGTTTCTTCTATGATTTTACTGAATATGTTTTCTGTACCATTGAGCTGGGCTTCTTCGCCTTCTTCTATACCTATTATTCTTAGATTTGGTCTTTTCATGGTGTCCCATATTTCTTGGATATTTTGTGTTAAGGATTTGTTTGATTTAAGACTGTCTTTTGTCAATGAATCTATTTCCTCTGGTTTATCTTCAGTGCACGGGTTTCTGTCTTCCATCTCTTGTATTCTATTAGTTATGCTTGCATCTGTAGTTCCTGATTGTTTTTTCAGCCTTTCGAATTCCAGCATTACCTCAGTTTGTGTTTTTCTTATTGTCTCCATTTCGGTTTTCAGGTCTTGAACTGTTTGAATTGTTTCCTTCATCTGTTTGATAGTTTTTTTTCTTGGGTTTCCTTGCTTTCTTTAAGAGATTTGTTGATTTCTTGTATTTTTTGGTTTGTGTTTTCTTCCTTTTCTTTAAGGGATTTTCTCATATTCTTTTTGAGGGCCTCTATCACTTTCAGGAGGTTGTTTTGAAGGTCATTCTTTTCTGTTTCATCTGTGTTGATATGTTCAGGTCTTGCTGGTGTAGAGTTTCTAGACCCTGGTGGTGTCATAATGGTTCCTCTATTGTTGACTGTGTTTTTATATTGCCTTCTTCCCATCCTTTCTCTCAGTGGGAGCTCGTGGGGTCTCTTCCTCTCCTTAAGCACTGGGAAACGACTGGAAGACCCTGAAGAGTGAGGTGTGGGCAGACTCAGGGTGGTCCTTCCGGGAAGGGCAGGTCTTCTCTAAGCACAGAAAATGCCCAGCGAGATGGAGCCGGGGATGTAGTGAGTTGGGGCTCAGAGCAGGGCCCCCACTCACCTTAAGCACCGGGAAAGGACCAGAAGACACAGGTGTGGACAGACTTAGGGTGATCCTTTCAGGAGGCACAGGTTCTTCTCTAGGTGCAGAAAATGCCCAGGTAGACAGAGCCAGGTTGTAGGTAGTTGGGGCTCAGAGCAGGGTCCCCACTCACCTTAGGCACCAGGAAAGGACTGGAAGACCCTGAAGACTGAGGTGTGGGCATACTCAGGGTGGTCCTTCCAGGAGGGGCAGGTCTTCTCTCAATATTAAGTTTTCTAAAAGTGTATTTTTTGCTCTTCATGACACAATTTTAGATAACTATAATGCTTCCATCTTGCAAATTAGGAAACTGAGACTCAGAGAACTTTTGTAACTTACCCAAGATCATGACACTAGAAAAAAGCAGAGTTAGTATTTGTCTCAGCTGTGACCCAGTGGTACCACTAAAATGTTCTCTTCAATAAAAGATGAGGGACTGTTCTGTTTTAGTGGAAAAATTAGAATTGCTTTTAAATTTACACTTAAAAATCTTAATTAAAATCATATTCCATCACTTAATCCTGCCCTTCCCTCCCTCCAACTCCTCCTATGTTCCCTCCTTTCAACTCCTCTCATACATTATACTCTAGCTTTCTCTCAAATTGATGGCTCATTTTTCTTTGACATTATTGTGTGTGTGTGTGTGTGTGTGTGTGTGTGTGTGTGTGAGATGCCACTTGGCCTGACAATTCTCCCCTAATGAGCCATAAACTATTTAACAAAACTCCCAGTAGCTGACATGAAAAACTACCATTCTAATTGTTGGTTATGACAGACTCCCAAAACAATATAGGTAATTGATGATGCCTGTGGTTGCCTCTCAGAAGCTGAAGGTAAGTTCCTATTGCTTAAGACACTGCATGCTTTGGATGTAGGACTCAGGAGACTCAAATTGCACTTAACAAGATAGCCTCCTTCCTATGGTTTCCACAGTACTAGAAGATGCTGACAAGCTGCCAAGGGAGGAAAACAGTCAATAGTTCTGTAAAACTGTGATGCCTATGAACCACACAATGGCCATCATGGCAAGATATCCCAAAATATGCAACAGTGGTACCCATATTGGTGGTACCCAGAAACCATTTAATTTGATGCAAGGTCTACTCAAAAATGGGGAAATAATGCCTGGTACTAGAAACCTAACTAATTACCTGGGGCTAGCTAGTGAGGCCAAGGATCATAGAAGAGAGCCTACTAAGGCTGGCAAAATTTCCAAGTACATTCTAAACACTGGAATTTCTTGGCAACTCATATCATACGTTGGGTTAAATTTAAAATAACTTTATTATTATTTGTTAATAAAAATTTATTTATTCTATAAACAAAATGATAATGTTTAGTGTACATCTACCATGCACATCCCTAAACAACTTTATCATGTCTTCTCTAAGAATTCATTCATTATAGGCCTTGCCTTTTATTAGCTAGAATTTCAAAATTTGGAGTCAGATACAAGTTCTATATATATTTTCCCTTCAGATATAGAAACATGATAATAATAATAGCTGCTATTACGAGTGGTACATCTAGATACCAGGACTATTGTAAGTACTTTGCTTGATAAGGAAACATAAATCGTACACTTGATGAAGGTTTAGAAGACTATTTATTGTGGGAAGGCACTACAAGAGAAACTGGCAACCCAGGTTAGTCTTAGAAGCTTTCTGAGACCCAACTGGAACCCCAAAAAGAGACCGAGTCTCTCTCTGCACAGCCGTTTTATTCCACATTCTGTAAGCACCTGTAGCCACCGTAGCCATATCCAAAATGGGTGTGGTCAGCAGCACAAGTGCCTAGGTCTCTCCCTACAATTCTCCTTTTAGTCTAAACAAAAGATTTAGCCTTAAAACAAAACTAAACTGTGTCAATATACAAAATGTCTCAAATATAAAGCATATATACATAGAAGATGATAAGGATATTTATGTATCAAACATCATGAATAGAGAGAAGACTACACAGTATGAGGAATTGCGATACAAAATTATAAATCACCAGAAGATATAATAATCTACCTGTATCCCATCCTAAGCATATTTATCCCATCTAAACCCTAAACTTTTCTGAAAGAGATGTTCAAGTCTGAACACCTCCTTCTGATCCCAACCCTACACTATTGAAAATTAAAGGTGTAAATTATCCTTTAATGTCAACAGTAGGGGAAAGGGGTGTAGTATTCTCAGAATTACTTCCTGCTCAAATGGGACAATGATAGCCTCACGGGATCCTGTAGGAAGAAAATGTTAGAGTAGTGAAAGTCCGAGTGGACTAGCTACAACATTTGTACCCAGGCTCTGATTGGCAGGAGATGCTTGATTAAAGTTCTTGACTGAATTTCTTATCTTGATGGAAGCTCTTGTCTGAGGCTCTGTCCAGAGTATAATAAGAAGGTGCACCATATCAGTTAGGTAGTCTGGAGTTGTCTAGAGAAATGTAATCCCAAACCATTTTTAGGGTTGTAATCCTCAGTTCAGATGCATCAAGTCGGATCAGGTGGAATCGATGAAGTGGGGTCCCATTTTCTTTCCTGAAGACTGCTGTTAGGAAATTCTTTATTCTCTGTTGGAGGACTTAAATGTTAATATCAACAAAGAAATTTCAACTTTTATAGGTATGCATACCGGGAAATGCAACAATAAGGATGATGGTAAATGTGAGGGAAATTAGACTTTCAGAGAAAGAACCAAGTATAGCCAAATGACAGTCCCTAGATTTTATCAATTGACTTCTTGATATAATACAGAAACTCTGAATTTTATTTTAACAACATGCTCGGATTTAGGAGAGCCAGATCCAACTCCAAAACCAGTGTTGGTTTAAGTGAATTGGGACTAAAAGAGTACTAGGAAGTAAAGAGAAATAGATTTTGTAAAGATATAGGTTAAGAGAATTAGACATTGGTACCAAATATCAGATTGTTCTTTGATGGTTCTTTGTGGCTAGCTATCCACTCTTTTTTAGGTATCTACACGTTCAGTGTCTTCTTGCTGTTTGAGATGGGTTTTCCTGTTAAGACAAGAACAAAACACTTCCCTTTCCTTTGTGAGGTCTCCATGCACCTTGTGGGATATGACTTTGTGGATGACCTTTCATCTTTCCTCCTCCAGAGGTTTCTCCTGTTTGGATTGAATTTTGATGGTATCTAAATCTTTTCTTCTCCTGTGGAAACAAAGGCAAAACCCCTTCCCCAACGTAACACATATTCTGGTTTCCATACTGAGGTCATTACATCCTTGAAATACACCAGCTGATTTGGTTCAGAAGTTCTTTCTGTAGTCCAGTGTCTTTCTGCAGCTGTTTGTCCTTTCTCATTAGCATCAATACAGTTTAGTGTTAATAAAGCATTATGTAATCTGTGTTTTGTTTTGTTCCCCCTGCCTGTTTATAGAGCATTTCTTTTAGAGTGCGCTTAGATCTCTCAACCACTGCTTGTCCTGTGGGATTGTATGGTATGCTAGTTATGTGCTTTATGTTATAATATTTGAAAAACTGTTTCAATTTTCTGGAGACATATGCTGGAACATTATCAGTTTTTATTTGTTCAGGTTTACCCATAATTGCCATCACCTCTAAGAGGTGTGTGATAACAGCATCAGCCTTTTCAGAGCTAAGAGCAGTGGCCCATTGAAACCCTGAAAATGTGCCTATTGTATGGTGAACATATTTTAAATTTCCAAATTCTGGAAAGTGAAACACATCCATTTGCCAAATTTGATTTCTATGAATACCTTTGGGATTACTGACTGCTAGTAATGGGGTTTGATTATAGAATGAATAGGTCGGGCAGTTTCTTATTTCCTTGGCTTGTTGTCATTTTTTAAGCCTTTGCTATTTACATGGTGTTTTTATGAAATTGTGCGGTCTCTAGCACACTTCCAATTAATAAATGATCAATCTCATCATTACCTTGTGCTAGAGGACCTGGCAGACCTGTATGGGATCTGATGTGCCATATGTATGTATATATATATATATATGTATATATATAGTAAGTCCTATTCCTTATAGTTTCTTGTAATTATATAAACAATGAAGTTCATTCTGTATCATCAGAAATAAATTCAGTGGTCTCAATGTGTAAAATGACTCTCTGCATATTGAGAGTCAGTAACTATATTGAGAGGCTCTGTAAAATCCATAAGTACCATGAGAATGGCACACAGCTCTGCATTTTGTACAGATTTGTAAGGGCTTTGAACAACTTCACTTATATTTCCTGGTTTACATCCTGCTTTACCTGATTTGTTCACATCAGTGTAGAATGTAGGGACTCCAGAGATGGGTGTTTTTGGCTACAGGTGCGTAGATCTCTCCCTACACTTTGCTTGTATTAACTCTATCTGTAATCACAATGACATCATGAAAAGAGTGTAATATTATGATTATTTTATCAATAGTTAATAGAAAATAGTGTAGTTAGGCAGTTTTCAAAGTTGTATACAGTAAGAACAACAATACAGAATGCAATAGGGAAGTATTGCATCTCTGAACCCTGCCCAACTAGACCTTCTGATATTGAACAACCCAAAACTTGAGCTATTGCTCCCATCATGGTTTTAGTAGCTTATCTAGATGTAGGCTAGAAAAATGTTCAACATGTAAAAAATAATCAGAAATTATTAAAAAATTAAGGAGTCAAATTTCTGGCTGACTTTACAAAATTTATCATGCATTTATATACTTACATTAAATGTGCCTATAGTCTTATATTTACAGTTCGTGTTTGGGGGGGATAGAGGAAAATAAGAGAATTTGAAAACATGAGAAGAAAGAGCAGTTGCATTAAACACACAGATAACAATATCTTCTAGAATTTTAGTTTGATTTGACTTGTTTTATTATGCTTTTATTTTTCTAAGACAGCTTGTCATGTTGCTTAGGTTGGTCTGGAATGTCAAGTTCAATAGATCCTCTTATCTAGGTGGATATATATATAAAGACACAGTCCATCACACCCACGGATATTTTCACACTCAGCACTGAAATCCTAAGAAACGGAAAGAATGTCTAATTTTAGACATTTGAAGTGTGACCCGACCTAAGCATGAATAGCATACAAATACATAAGGAAGAGAAGGCACAAAACATACACACAGGTAAAATACCCATACACATAAAATGCAAAATAAATAAAATTTATAAAGTATTTTTTCATATTCTAGCCCCAGCACATGATCATTAACTTAAATGGCAGAAGATATAGAATTGTTATTTTAGCTGTCTGAACTTTAAGGGAAAATATTTCTCCATGGACCTTAACATTTAAATTGTTTCTCAGTCACTATATCTTGATCATGTTTTTCCCTTCTCCCAACCCTTCCCAGATCCTCTCCTCCTTACCCACCCAACTTCAGTCGGTTCCCTCTCTCTTTCTGTGAAAAACAGAACAAAGAAAAAACATGAACATTGAAACAAACAAACAAAAACCAATTAAGTCCAGATAGAATCTAGCACTGAAAATGGCAAGTGGTCAGTTTCCTCCAATGGAATGTTACAGGGTATATCAACCAGACTTTAAGACCTTCCCAGGAGTAGTTGACCAACACAGAATGAACTCCATGGTATTTTTTTTGTTTTGGTTTGTTTTTGGCTGTGTGTGTGTGTGTGTTTCATTTTTGGCAAACTTATGGTTTGTAGCTACAAGAGTCCTATGTGAAAAATATCATACTCTGTGAGACAAATTTATAATTTACTAAGACATATCATACAAGCAGTTAATACTTTTCTTTAGTATCATGGCGGAAAAAAATCTAAGATTTTCCTATAGGCAATTCATTTAATTAACCGAGTCTCCATGACCAAGAACAAGTGTTACTTTTACAAACTCTGTTCCATCCATCTCCTTAGTCTTTGTCTAGAGCTTTATAGTTGGCAGAAGGCAAATGAAATTAAGGCTTAGTGTAACAATTCCATATTTCCCCCTTTTATATTATTCTAAGACAACATTAGACAAATTAAAATCAGGAATTCCTTTTTTTTTTTTTTTGGTTTTTACAAGACTGGGTTTCTCTGTATTGTTTTGGAGGTTGTCAGTCCAGCCCAGCCTCGAACTCACAGAGATCTGCCTGCCTCTGCCTCCCGAGGGCTGGGGTTAAAGGTGTGCGCCACCATCGCCCAGCAAAATCAGGAATTTCTAAGTGCACATATTCCTTTAAATGTGTGACATGGCAGTCACAAAAAGACAAACATGGTGTAAGCATTTCGGGGGGGATTGGGATGGAACAGGAGTGGGTCAGGTATTCTGGCACTTGGGAGTCACAGAATACTGAGTGTTAAACAGCTCAGGTGGAAAGGTATGTAAGCGTTTTGTCGGGATGGGTCAGGACAGGAGTGGGTCAGGTATTCTGGCACTCGGGAGTCACAGAATACTCAGTGTTACACAGCTCAGGTGGAAAGGTATCCTGGAGCTCAGGAGCCAAGGATACTGAGTGTTACACAGCTCAGGTAGAAAGGTATCCTGGAGCTCGGGAGCCAAGGACCACCACAGGTTGCAGTAAGCTTGGCAGCTTACAGCCTTGCCTCAGAGAAAGGCTTCTCCGGTGTATCAGCTCTGCTCCGGCAGGTCAGGCTCTTCCAGCTGGGGATGTTCGCCTAGTGTAGCAGTTTTGCTAGGCAGGAGGTTTCTCGGGCGAAGTTGCTACAGTTCAGCTCTGCTCCTGGAGAGCTGAGAGCGGAGAGCGGAGAGCAGGGAGCCGGGAGCAGAGTGTAACAACTCTGCTCTGCCAAGGAAGGTTTCCCGGGCAAGTGTTACAGTGCTTCTCGCTCTGCTCTGCTCTGCTCTGCTCTGCTCTGCTCTGCCCAGGGTCGCCTCTATTCTGTCGCCGCCGCAAAAGAAGATCTTCACCCGAAGCTCATTCAAGGGGTTTATTGGAAGGCAGCTGGACCAGCCAAGCTGAACATACACAGGGTTTATATAGGGATTCCTGGGGTTGGGGAAGTTTTTCCAGAGTAGGGATTGGTCCGATTTCAGTGCTGAGCTCAGATTGGCTAGAGCTCTGCTCCGGGATTGGTTACTTTTTTACACAGGATTAGGGTCAGGTTTGGCTCTGGTTTCAGGGCCAAAGTGTGTTTCTTTCTCTGGTCCTTTTTAGCCTTTTGGCTCCAATTTTAGGGCCAGGGTACATTTCTTTCACTGACTCTGATTCCAGGGACAAAGTGTGTTCCTTTGGCACTGGTTTTAGGGTCAGGGTACATTTCTTTGGTTGTGGTTGCAGGGCCAAAGTGTGTTTCTTTGGCTCTGCTCAGGGTGTGTTTCTTTGACTGGCCCCTTTTCCCTGCAAGGTATCCTGGAGCTCCGGAGCCAAGGACCACCACAGGTTGCAGTTAGCTTAGCTGCTTACAGCCTTGCCTCAGAGAAAGGCTTCCCCAGTGTATCTGCTCCAGCAGGACAGGGTCTTCCAGCTGGGGATGTTCGCCTAGTGTAGCAGTTTTGCTTAGCAGGAGATTTCTTGGACGAAGTTGCTACAGAAGAGCACTGAGAGCAGGGAGCAGGGAGCAGGGAGCCGGGAGCAGGGAGCAGGGAGCAGGGAGCAGGGAGCAGGGAGCGGAGTGTAACAACTGTAACAACTCTGCTCTGCCAAGGGAAGGTTGTTTCCCCGCCAAGTGTTACAGCCCTGCTCCCTCTGCTCTGCTCTGCTCTGCTCTGCTCAGGGTAGCCTCTGCTCCTGCCACCTTCGAAGGGGTTTATTGGAAGGAAGCAGCTGGATCAGCCAAGCTGAACATACACAGGGTTTACAGAGAGATTCTTGGGGGCAGGGAAGTTTTTCCAGGGTAGGTATTGGTCCGATTTCAGTGCTGAGCTCAGATTGGCTAGAGCTCTGCTTGAGGATTGGTTAGTTTTCTGCACAGGATTAAGGTCAGATTTGGCTCTGGTTTCAGGGCCAAAGTGTGTTTCTTTCTCTGGTCCTTTTTAGCCTTTTGGCTCCAATTTTAGGGCCAGGGTGCATTTTTTTTCACTGACTCAGATTCCAGGGGCAAAGTGTGTTCCTTTGGCACTGGTTTCAGGGTCAGGGTACATTTCTTTAGTTCTGGTTGCAGGGCCAAAGTGTGTTTCTTTGGCTCTGCTCAGGGTGTGTTTCTTTGACTGGCCCCTTTTCCCTACACATGGTATATACTCACTCATATATGGATTTTAGATATAGAGTAAAGGATTACCAGCCTACAATATGCACTGCCAGAGAAGCTAGGAAGCAAGGAGGATCCTAAGAGAGATATACATGGTCCCTCAGAGAAAGGGAAAGATCTCCTGAGCAAATTGGGATCATAGGGGGAGGTGAGAGGGAGTTAAGATAAAGAGAAGAGGAGAACACGAGGGAGCTGGAAGATTGAGTCAGGGGAAGAATAGAGGAGAGAAAGAAAAGAGATACCATGATAGAGGGAGCCATTATAGGATTAAAGAGAAATCTGGAGCTAGGGAAATGTTCAGAGATCTACAAGGATGACCCCAACTAGTAATCTAAGGAATAGTGGAGAAGCTACCTTAAATGTCCTTCTCTGATAATGAGATTGATGACTACCTTATTTACCATCCTAGAGCCTTCATCCAGTAGCTGATGGAAGCAGAAGCAGACACCCACAGCTAAACACTGAACTGAACTCCTTGAATCCAGTTGCAGAGAGGGAGGACTGATGAGCAAAGGGGTCAAGACCAGGCTGGAGAAACCCACAGAAACAGCTGACCTGAACAAGGGAGAGCTCATGAATCCCAGGCAGATATGTGGGAAATCAGCATAGGACCGACCCAGACCTCCTGAACATGGATGTCAGTTAGGAGGCCTGGGTAGTCTATGGTAGTGGATCAGTATATGAATGGACTTTGGGAGCCCATTCCCCATAGAGGGACACTCCCTCAGCCTAGACACATGGGGGAGGGTCTAGACCCTGCTCCAAATGATATGACAGACTTTGAAGATGCCCCATGGAAGGCCTCATCCTCCCTGGGGAGCAGAAAGGGGGTGGGATAGGAAGTTGGTGGGGGCAGGGGAGGAGGAGAGGGAGAAGGATCTGGGCTTAACCTGTAAAACTAGCTTGCTTCTAATTTAAATAATAAAAAAATAAGAAAAACAAAAGAAAAAATGTGTGGAGTGTTTAAAGATTTATGACATTTATTTTATATCATTATTTCTCAGTCTTAGGCTGACAGATTTGGGAAAATAAATGCCCAAATTTTGTTTTTTGGTTTGGTGTTTTTTGTTTGCTGTTGGGTATGTGGTAACAGGCCTGGGAAGCACAGAGTCTGAGAGCAAGCCCAGGGAGCCGGAAAGGGAGAAATGCAGAGAAGGGCACTGAAGGTTTCCGGGATCCAGCAGCTTTTTCTCTGGGGAGGCTCTCAGGTAGTTAGTGTTCCTTTTGATGTCTCAGGAAAAATGGAAGATTTCCCTCCACACAATTTACTGACTAACTCACCATAAACCAAACACAGGCCATGGCTCAGGGCAGTCTTTCAAACACTCCGTTCTTCCTGTCTTTTAGTGTTTATCTAGAAATAAAGGGAGCTCAAACTAAAGAGCAGTGTAATATTCAGATAATTCCTCTTTTCCAACACTCTAAGGTAGGTTTTTGTAAAAAAATCAGAAAACCGGGTATTTTTAAGTGTACATGTTCCTTTAAGACTTGTAGAACACTCCTTCCCAGGGATATGTTTGCTAATTCCTTCCTTCATTCTTCATGATGCCCATAAACAGACTGATTTTGTTTCCTTTGGGTTTGGAGACCTAAGACACCTTGCAAAGATTTGCAGCTGGTCAGTTATTTTCTAGCTTAATGAATATTCATCACCATTTGAAAAGATACGATGGCAAGGGAAACTCTAATAAATAGTAGGGTCTTGTCCCACTCAGAATAGCTGCTTTCTTGTTTTTAGGCATTGACATATCATTGGGGAACTAAAGAGAAAAAACCCCGCAAAGGGGAGGGACTGAGCAGGATTGGAGGAGCCCTAAATTATCTGGCTGAAGGAGTTAAGTATTTAACATAAAAACTTTACACATTGAAACCTGGGCGCTCTAGAATCAAGGGTAACTCACAAAACAACAGGATTCTTCCAACTGGCCTAGTGTGTCTCTCCTCCCGGGGGAATTTTGCCATAGACTAGTGCACAATCCACTGTTGAGGTCAGCATGTGAAGACACTAGATTACGGCAGCCCAAATTCTTGAAATGGGATGCTTTTTCAACACCTCCATGGTTGTGCTGTTGTTGGCTCTGCTGAGGATTTGCTTCTGGTAATTTATGACTACATGTATGAGACGGGAAGATTTTTTTTATTGGCCCCGACACCATGCATATTTTACCTAACACCAGAAAGACTTTCTATTGCCTCTATTGTTGGATTAAAAAAAAACTAAAAGAAAAAGCTTTTAATAAAAAACTGTTCCTGTCATTTCAAGCCAGGCGCAGTGTCATACAAAGCAAGGCAAAGATGCAAAACAAACACCAAAAACATTTTGTTTCTTTGTCTTTTTTGCCGTTTACCTTGTTTGTTTGTTTGTTTTCTTTTTAAAAAGTCATTTCTAAATGGGATGTCTGCATCAAATCCTCTCCCCAGGGCTCATGGAACCCTGCAGAAGATGAGGCAGAAAGACTATATATTATGGTTTTCAGTTTAGTGTTTTCACGGGATGGATGGCTGAGTGTGTGAACAAGTGGGTCTCTGAGTCTTGGACTCTTTTCCTTCTGTTTGTTTGTTTTGTTCAATTCCAATATGTTGGTTTTTGTTTTATCTTATTGTACTTTATTTTATTCCAAATAATTTTGTCTAGAATGCAGGTTCACCTAAAATACACAAAATGTAATACATAAAAGAAGAAACATGAAATTTTAGGTTTACTAAAAACATAAGCATACCATTAATGTTAAAATGCTTATATACATGAAAAAAATCTGTTAGCTATGAATGGAAACGATTATTATTTAACTTGGAAAGTCATTATAGCCAAGAAATAATATTTTCTTTTATGTTCTTTACACATTCCTTCAAAGCAAAGTATACAAATATACAGTAGTTGTTTAGACCCTACGTGGCTGCTGAGTACACACACACACACACACACACACACACACACACACACACACACACACACATGCGCGCGCACACACGCACACATGCACACACACACTCTTTTTGGACTTTCCTGAATGTTACAACAACAAACTATTTTTGTTCAGACACTTTATACTGGAGAGAGCTATTTTTACAGTGAATCACATCCTGGTCTTCCAAAACAATGGGATAAAACTGGGTACTCAATACAAGGGTGATATTTCCACTGTGAACAGGAAGTATGTGTGTGTGTGTGTGTGTGTGTGTGTGTGTGTATGTGCTACAGTGTGCCGAGTGTTTGTCTACAAAGCTCTCAAGGATTGTATGAGTTTACTAAATGTTTGTTGTTCGTTTTATCACATGAATATTTTGCTTTCATTTTAAATTGAGTTTTTAATAGTTTGCAAACATTTAAAAATTATTAACTTTTATTTGCTTTTTTCTGGGTTCTTTGCTCAATAACCTATTCATGTTTGTATTTTTCTCCCAAAATTTAATCCTATGCTACCAATTTCAGAATTAGTACATTGACTATAGTATTCTTACTTTTCCTTCTGATCATCATAGGAATTGCTCTTCAGAGGTTAGCTAAGTGTGCCTTTACGGAAGAAAAGAAAATAACTATGTGGATCAAATCATCCAGGGCAGTTTGCAGGCAGATGGAGACCCCTGCTGTGTTTGAGTTTAGCTCCAGAAGTGAGCACACAGCGAGATCCCCATTTGTTTTTATTTTCTCTATGTGGGGTGGTGATGTCCAGATGCATATTCTAAAGGACTGCACTTTAAAAACACACGAAGAAGTCTTGCCAAATCAAAGCTTCGATACTGATTGTAGTTTATGACTTGTTCGTTTTAACTGTCTGTAGGATTTTCTCTTCTCTTTGTTGCTAACAAAAACAATTAAAAATGACTATGACCATGGTCCATGGGAAGAACATTTTGCTTTCCTCTGGACCGATGTATTTACTTCCATTTAAATGCATTTGGAAATGATAAACATATGTTTTCAATTTAAAAATATGTTTTTATTGTGGAAAAGCATAGGAATTAAGTTTAAAACATTTTCACCACAGATTTTTTTTCAACATTTAATTACTAGAAGTAGAAACTGAAAATGACATATAGAATTGGCATGTACACATATGTATAGGGACATGCACACAAACACACACACATTTTCACACATACCCTTAATTCACTAATTAAATTGTAGGAATTTAAAAGTGAATTCTTATTAAACTTGAAAATCTCCAAAGTAAAAGAAAATTTTTGTTATTATTTGAAAATTTTAAGTATGTGGTCATTTTCGAGATAATTTCTGAACACACTAGAGATCTGGTTAAAATGAAAATATTAGACACAAACTTTGGTATACAGTTACTTATTTTTTAACAGTCTTAGAACTCTTTATAACAACTTCCCCTCCCACCAAAAGACAGAATTTTCATAGGAACCTGATGCATCATCCTGTTTTAAGACTCACTTTTGTAATACAAATCTGAAATCAGACAACTGACTTTGAAAGTCAGCCTTAGGTAGTTAATTACTTAACACAGTATTTCATAAGCCTTCCAACTGTGACATGGTATATGGATTCTATTAGGTCAAGTCAAATGAACCAAAGATTGCATACAGCCTATCTTCAGTAATTAATTATCCTAATTGAGCCATATTAACTTTCTGTATTTGCACTAATAAGTTGTTGACATGATGTTTTTATGGTATAATATACAGCAGTTAAATTTAAGACAGGAAAATACAAACATTAATAATAATTAGACAGCATAGATTGTGACTCAGATAATTAGTAAGGTAAATATCCAATTTGTTTGTAGGCCTGGGGAAAATATAATTACTTTTTGGGTTAAGGGGAAAACATTTTTTACAATTAAAAAATCACTTGTTAGAGGTTTTCCATGTATAGGGCATCACAATAAAAGAAGGAAGGAGGGAGAGAGGGAGAAAGGGAAGAAAGGAGCAGGGGAGTGAGGGAAGGAGAGAGGCAGGGAGGGAAATACTTGAGATGTTGTTTTTAACTGTGACTTTACAACTGTGGCCTTACACAGATATGTGTGGGTGGCAGTGCTGTTTAGCTCTAATCACTGCTAGTTTTCCTGACAGGCCAGGTGATAGAGAGAACCTCTCCTCAGCATCTACTTCCTCTAAGAATAAGATCCAAGCTCAGAAAAACATTCTACCACTTCAAGAGAGAAATATTTGTATGTATAATGACCACCTTGGTTACAGTCGACAGAAGCACAATTGTTTATGACGGAACTTGAACCACACTGCAGCTATATGGGATAAGAGCTCATGATGCAGTCAACAAAAAAATTCTTGAGAGCCTATTGTATTATTTCAAGGTGGTTCAAGTATATCAAGGGAAAACATGAACCAGAAGTATAAAGCAAGCTCTTAAGAAGACAAAGAAGGATATACTCTAAAATGTAAACACACCAGTGAGGAGAGGGATGAGATCACAGAACTCTGCGATCATTCTCAACTTTAGAAACCACACTTATGACCTTGAACAGTAGAGAGATGTCAAATGTTGTTTCCCAACAAGTGATTTCTTTAGCAACATGAACACAGCCACCTTTAACCAGGAGGAAAGGTATGGATGTATCAGAATTAATCTCACAGTTCCTCCCAAAATTTGAGGTATATTCAGACTCAATCTGCCATTTAGATCTGGCCTCTGCTGCTCTCCTTCTACCCTGGATTTGTCCTTGGCCTTTGTTTTCTAGGATGCAGTCTTTGTTGCTTGGCCTCTTGTCAATCTGAGTTCTTAGTGTTTTTCTTGGCCAGGATATCTAAGAGAATCTTAGTACTACTGTTTTTTTCGTAGTAAGTCTTTGGGTAGACAATATTCTCAAGTGGAATCTAGTTATGAGACAGTGGGAACACAACAGCATTTCTATATTCTTTTATCTGACATACTGTCTGTTGTCATGGGTATGAAGAAAATGGATGAGCATCTTCCAACTCCTACCTCTCTCCATTATGACGTGTTGCTCTCACCTGCAGGGCTCTGTCTGTCAGACACATTACTCACAGGACACTTTTAGTCCAGTTCTCCAGCCTGAGCTACACTTTGCTGCCCTCTTCTGACCCACAGATCTTATGGTTTGGTTTGGTTTATTACATTTATTTAGTGTGTTTGGGCATGTATGTGATTGTATGTAGAAGTCAGAGGACAGCTTATATGCATCAGTTCTCTCCACGTGAGTTCCAAGGATGGGATTTTGGTTGTTAGCTTTCGTGGCAAGCACTTTTTCCAGCTGAGCCATAGAGATGGCCCTTAAAAATGTTAACATTTATTTTATTATAGTTTTAATCTGGCATGAGCCAATCAATTTGCAGGATCTCTATGGAATTAACTTTTCTTATGTTTCTATTATTTCTATCATCCACATTCCTGCTAATAAGTAACAATTGTTATTTTTGTGATATTTAAGAAGGTAGAATTATATTGAACATGGAGAAGTTGAGCTGGTGCCTGCCTAGATAGAACCTTCACCTCTATTGACTAGTGCTCGTAGTAAACACCAGTCCAGCTACAAACTATTTAATCTGCAATGATGACCTGTCTGCAAGATGTTCTACTGCAATAGTGGCACAAAGCTTATGGGAGTAACCAACTAATATGTGATTGGATTTCATTCTACTCCCTGAGACAGAACACACACCGACCCTGTTCCAGTGGCCAAGAATGAGAAACAAGATAGCCCAGGGACCTAGAGGAAAACAAATGCTACCGTGATTTGATGCTTCTGCTTTCAGGGTGATTTTATGACTTTTAATAACATTTAGCTACATTCATTGATCAGGTTTTGCTCAGTCAAAATGAGATGGAGATACATACATATATGTATGATGGAGATCCAAAATGATTATACTAATTGTAAAAATGCTTGTAATTATTATTTTGATGTGTTCACAAAAATCTAAAATACTACAATTATATCTATGTATTCATTAGTTCAACAAGCACTTGTCTAGTGTTTTAGTACCTTCTAATAAGTAGTAGAATGTATAATCCATATTCATTTATGTTTACGGATTACTATACCTAACTGGGCTAGGGCAGGCACTGAGTCATCAAATTTAAGGTTTGGTGGAAGATACACGTGCCCTCAGGAATATGTACTTCAGAAATCAATGATAGAAGAGCATCTGTAAACATTTTAGAGGATACACCTGTGGGAGGCAGAATAAGAAAAACTTCCTGAGTATTGTTATACATCAGCAAAGAAGAATAGAGGATAAAAATAAATGAATAAAAAGACAGAAACAAGCATCTAAGTGAGATAAGGGTGAGTTGAAATACATGGGCACAACATAGAAAAAGTTCTGTGACTATTTCACAGGAAAAAACAATGACAAGGGTGGAAAGTGGGTTAAAAAGTGTGAAACAGATAACGAAGGCATTTGCATTCTTGGTGACCATCTTGTGTGTAAACCTATGAGCAGCACTCTAATGGGCAGTCACTAAGTCACTTTCAGTAGGGTAACAATGCGTTCCAAGGCACATGATGCATTTGACTCTCCAAGTCCTGCTTGACTGACGGGCAGGAGTAGGGATATGCCAGTGGCAACTGGAAGGGCAGTACAGAGGGAGAGTGATGGAGAGACTTCAAAAGTACTTTAAGTCTCAACAACAGAAAATGTTAAAAGAACACAAAGACAAGAAAGAAAGGCTACGTTTTAACTACAGTGTCACACAATTATGTAAAAACAAAATATCAAGCCAAAGACTCAAATCTCTTGGAAATACCTCACACTCAAACATACCCACATTTTCCATGTTCCCAAGAAACACACAATCAAATTTTCTTTCAAATCAAAACTTTTTGAATATTAAAAATAATTCAAATAAGAATTTGAAACCTATGCAAATGGCTGTCAAGTGTCTCAGAGCCTCACTGCCCTTCACCTGCTAAGATGCAGGGCTAGGGGGCCTGGGCTCCCTCTGTTCCTGTGTCACTTTCCCATTGCCTCTGAGGTCATCTATGTCAGCCAAAGTGGTTTGATTTCCTCTTAAAATCAGCATATAGTCCCACTTCTCCCCTCCAATCTCCAGTAATTGAAGTTTGTAAGCTATTTTAGTTTTTACTTTAACTCTTCAGTTATGCCTGTATTTGCTGTTTTTCCATAAGCAGTACATACAATTCATTTTCTTCATTTTCAAATCCTTTATCTGCATACTCATAAAGATGCATGTTTTCTGTTTGTTTGGCTTTGTTTTATTTTGTTTTAAATCCACTTGAATTTCCTAGTATGTTCCTTTGCAAAATAGTTCTCAGAAACAACAAATGAGAAAGTGAAGAGAGAAAAATGAGAGAAGGAAGGGTTATTTTGTAATTCTACATAATTCTGCAAAATAACACAAAGGGTTTAATTAAGAAAGACACATCTTTATTGGCAGGTGGGCTGGGAAGCATTGTTGTTCGATTCCTAAGACTTCATTACCTAACTAGGGTCTGATGTATATGATTCCATATTTTATCTGGCTGCCTTAGTAGAGTGAATGGAATTCATGCAATGCAAGTTACATAAAATCACCCTGGAAGCAGAAGCATCCAGTCATGTGTGCCTTATGAAAACAACTATTCATAACAGATTCAATGAGAGCTCAGTTTGAGACTGTGATGTTTCTGCCCCGGTGAAATGCCATTGCGCCTTCTTTGATGAATGAACACAGAAGCACATTCTCCCAAAGGAACGAGAAAGCCCAAGGGCTTCATCAGGTTGGACTGTTGTGCCATCCAGATGATGTTTTCCTTATTCTTGTGATACTTGCACTTGCATCCTTGAACAGAATGAGGGACAAAAGCCCCATGTGCTAAGGCATGTCTCTGCATAGTCCACCTGAAGCCATGGCTTTTTCTCCTCTGCTCTCCCTGGTGTTTAAGGGAATTATATACTTTATTTCTTTTTTTGTTTCAAGTAGTGGCATTAATTTTTGTTTTGTTTTGACAAACCCCCTTTTCATCTGGGTGGAAATTGGATGTGTTGATGCAAAAACTTACAAAGCATCACAATTTTAAGAATATTGCAAATGTTTGATAGTTTTAAGTCACCAAACTGTTACACAGTACCATTTTGCTTAGGTTATGGATTTAGCTCAGAGGTTGAAAACAGTACCTCAATGCTCTGAGTTCTGTCCTTAAGAGCCAGAAAAAAATTATTGTCTTTTTGTTTATAGATTTTACAACTACGGTACACATTTTAACAAGTAAAAGATACAACAACTTCTGCAAAATAAAAAAGAAGGCAAATTTCTCTTTCATATGTTTGTCTCTGTGTGTGGTGCTGGGATTGAAGCTAGGGCTTGAGCCTGCTAAGCATGACTTTGACTGAGCTAATTGCCCTAGCCCGATTTATATGATCTGTTATGTTACACCCAACATCAAGTTCTGGCACTTTTGCTCAGCATGATCATTGTCTTAGTTAGGGTTCTATTGCTCTGATAAAGACCATGGCCGAAACCAACTTGGGGAGGAAAGGGTTCATGTCAGCTTAAAATTTCAGTCTATCAGGAAGGGAAATCAGTTGGGTCATGAACCAAGAGGCCGGAACTGATGCAGAAGCCAAGAGAAGTGCTGCTTACTGAGACACATCTCTGGATTTATTCAGCTTGCTTTCTTTTACATCCTAGGACCATCATCCCAGGGACGGCAGTGCCCACAGTGGGCTGGCCACTTCCACATCAATCAATCATCAGTTAAGAAAATGCCCACAGGCTTGCCTACAGACCAATCTGATGAGGGCATTTTCTCAGTTAACTCCAGTTTGTGTCAAGTTTACAGAAATCCAATCAATGTAGTTGTGTGTTTTTTGTGATTAAAGGAATTTAAATAACCCACAGTTTGAGGGATTACACATGCTTTTCTGAGAGCATTAGCTTAGTTCATCCCAACACCAAATAAACAAATAACACTTTGCTCGAAATTTTTGCATTCTAATAAATTAAACATAAGCAACAAGTATATTTTAGCAACCACATGTATTAGTTATAGTTTGATGGTGTCTGTCCTTCTGTATATATGTTTCTCTTATTGGTTGAGGAATAAAACACTGTTTGACCAATGAGGCAGGAGATAGGTGGGACGAGGAGACCAGGGGAATTCTGGGGAAAGGTAGGCAGAGGAAGATGGCAAAACAGTAGACCACCAAAGGAGTAACAGGTTAGGACCCAGGTAAGCCACAGCCTCATAGCAACATATAGATTAACAGAAATGGGTTAATAATTAAGAGGGTTAATAATTAAGACAGAGCTAGCCAATAAGAAGCTCTAGTCATCGACCAACAATTTTATAATCAATATAGCATCTGTGTGTTTATTTGGGGTTGAGGCAGCTGCAGGACCAGGCTGGTGGGAAAGAATCTCCATAACAATAGTTCATCAGTAAATAAGAGTCAAAATAGTCATGTGAATAATGAAAATTGAAAACTCATTTAACACCTATGGGGATGAACAAAGAAAATTAAGAGAGAGAGAGATTTGTCTTTAATACTTAAAAATTAGATGCAAATCTGTAACACAAAAAATAAAAGACCCAGAGACTGATATTGGGGTTCAAGTTCAAGCTGAAGATCAGAGAAGCAAAGCAGCCAAGTCAGCAGATCTTACCTCTACTCAGCTGAAATGCATTCCTGACGCCACAAGTCCTCAGAGGCAAAAGGCTCTTAATTTCTGTCTCCTCCTCCTTATATTCCTTTCTCTACCCAGCCATATCCTCCTGTCTCCACCTCCTTAGTGCTGGGGTTAAAGGCATGTGGTCCCAAGTGCTGAGATCACCTTTGTGTAAACTGCTTCTTTTAGGACTGGATCAATATTGTGTAGTCAGTGTGGTCTTGCACTAGCAGAGATCTGTCTACCTCTTAATCTTGAGTCCTGGGATTAGACCTGTGTACCATTGCCTAGCTCCACAGCTGCTGGGATTAAATGGTATGTATCAACATTGCCTGATGTTCTCTATAGTTTAAGGTTGTTTTTGCCTATTGAATTTTAGGGCAAACTTTAATAAATCATAAGTAATATATCACCACACAAATATGAAAGTAAATAGAAATAAACATAAAGATTTGAAAACCCTAGATATTGTGCAGTAAAATTTATTACCTTGTGGTCAAGGAAATCACATACATCATTTAAATATTTTTCTATCACTCTAATATTCTTGAGGAAAACAACAATCTAGTCTTTCTGCTTTTTACAACAAACACTGATAGAAAAGTAACTTACCCTAAATTTCATAGCAAATTCTCTAGGCATAGAGGAACATGACTAAAATCCTAGCATTCTAGAGGCTGAAACCAGAATTTGAGTCTAACCTGTGCTTCGTAGCCAGCTTCAAGACAACTGACTCTGCTTCAAGCAACAGCACTGAGTCAAGTTGGCTTGCAAGTCACACCAAGGCCTTGTTCTTAATCATTGCGTTAATTAATTCATTCCAGTTTTTGATTTACCTTTCCGTGTGCTTCAAGCAGTTTCTTTTAAAAGCACAAAATCTGAAAATCAGAATGCAAATGTCAGATAAGCTCAATAATTAATTTTTATTTTAGTATAGAAGCTTTAGAAAGCAGTGTTGATTTGAGATTACATTCTACAAAAGTGTGGTAATGGACATTGTGATGGCACCCCTTCTTCAACACTGCTTAACAAACGCTTCACAGCTACTTAGATACATAACCATGTCTTAGATATGCTTCCAAGATATGTTTGAGTTCTGATATTGCATATCTATATTGCCATCTTTGGGTCCAGAATAACTCCAGGATTTTTCATTCTATGCATCTGTTTTTTTAGAACAATGCTTTGTAGTTTATTTTTCCCCAAAGAAAAGATGTAAATGAGGAATGTGATGTTTATATGCTGTAAATCCAGATGACTGAATTTTTCTGAAGTATTTTAAAGATTTACTTGTTACTTCACGTGTGTGTTCTGGATTGTATGTCTGTATATCACATGTTTCAGGTGCCTGCAGAGGCCAGAAGATGGTATTGCATTTTCCTGAACTGGAGTTAAGGGCACTTGTGAGGATCCTGACATAGGTCTAGGAACTTAACAGGGTCCTCTGGGAAAAATAAAGGACTCTCAACTGCTCAACCATTTCTCAATCCTCCTTTTGGAAATATTATAATGATGCTTAAATAGAAAAAACTGTTCAAATAAATTTTTTTCTGTGAATTTGGAGACAGTGAAAGAAAGGACAGTATGACTTCTTACTTTCAGGACTCCATTTTTTTTCCTACAAAATGTTTCTTTCCTCTGCTATCCCTCCAAATCGAGGCACTTCAGTAGCCATGTCTGCAGATTAGAATGTAAAGCTCTCTGGAACCTGAAAACAACCTAGATCTCCCTCAACCAAGGAATGGATAAAGGAAATGTACATTTACACAATGGAGTATTACTCAGCTGTTAAAAACAGGGACACCAGAAAATTGGAAGGTGAATGGATGGAACTAAGACAAAAATCATCCTGAGAGAGGTAACCCAGACTGAGAAAGACAAACATGGTGTGTACCCACTCATAAGTGGATATTAGCTGTAAAATAAAAGATAACTATGCTACAATCCACAGACCTGGAGAGACTAGGTAACAAGGAAGGTACACGGGGTGGAGGATACCCAGATATCTCTGGGAAGGGGAAAGAGAAGAGATTCTGTGTGTGGACTGAGGGCAGGTGAGGATGGGAACAGGAGCCATCAGGTTGCTGTGGGGGGAGGGGGAGGCACTGAAAGAGTTAACTGGAAAGGGGGGATATTTTATGGCTAGGTTAAAAATAAACTGGCACAAGGGAATCTTGCAGGAATCAACAAGGAGGACCCTAGTTAAGACTGTTAGCAATGGCAGATGTGTAGACTGAACTGGCCATCTCCCGGGACCAGACTGATGACTCGCCCAGCTGTCATCAGAGAGGCTCATCATCCAGCAGCTGATGGAAACAGATGCAGACCCACAGCCAACAACCGGCAGAGCTTAGGGAATCCTGCAGAAGAGCTGGGGAAAGCATTTTAGGAGCCAGAGGGGTCAAGGACAACACACACACACACACACACACACACACACACACACACACACACAAACCTCTCACAGAATCAACTAACCTTAGCTTGCAGGGGTTCCCAGAGACTGAGGGGTCAAGGACAACACACACACACACACACACACACACACACACACACACACACACACACACACACAAAAACCTCTCACAGAATCAACTAACCTTAGCTTGCAGGGGTTCCCAGAGACTGAACCAACAACCAGGGAGCCTGCATGGGACTGACCTAGGCTCTCTTAGTATGCATTATAATTGTGAAGCTTGGTCCTCTTGTGGGAACTGGTGCTATCTCAGACTCTTCTACTGGATTTTGGGACCCTACTCCTCATACTGGGTTGCCTTACCCAGTCTTAATACATGGGGAGGTGCTTAGTCTTACTGTAACTTGGTATGGCATGTTTTGTTGATACCCATGGAAGACCTGCCCTATCCTTATACAGAAATGGAGGGGGAGTGGATTGGGGAGTGGGAAAAAAGAGAGGGGTTGTGGGGAGAGGGACTGGAAGGAGAAGAGGAAGGGGAAACTGTAGCCTGCATTGAAAAAAACCCAAACAAACAAACAAACAAACACACAAAAAAGGAACCACATTCAAACTCAATAGAAAAAAATGTAAAACTTTCAGCTACTACTCCAATGCCGTGCCTGCCTGCTCTCTGCTTCCTTCCATGATGATTGTGGACTAATCCTCTGAAACTGTAAGCAATCCTCTAATCAAATGATGTCTTGTAAGTGTTGCCTTGGTCATGGTGAATGTCACAGTAATTTAACTCTAAGATATCCACATTTTATTGGGCTCCATCTTTCAAGTTTGTATGTAGAAAGTGCCACTGTTCTGGACTATATATCATTTACTTATTTTTGATAGCATAGTTTTTCATTTAATATTTTTTTTGTTGAAAATAATGCCAAAATTGCTGTTGTACCTTTTTCAGATTTTTTATTATGGATGGATGGTATGATGTCAATTCAGCCAGTGATTTTTTCCCTCAATATATGTTTTTGTTTAAATTAGACACATGAATGCTTCACATGTCAATCCCAGATCCATCTCACACCCCTTCTGCCTTGTCCCTCCACCAATTCCCACCACCCCCAACCCCATCCCCACATCATTCCCCATGGTGGGTGAGGCCCTCCTTGGGGGTTCTCCAAAGTCTGTCATTTCATCCAGGGCAGGACCTAGGCTCTTCCCCATGTGTCCAGGCTGAGAGAGCATCCCTCAATTTGGAATGGGCTCCCAAAGATCATTCATACACCATGGTAAATACTGATCTACTACCCAAGGCCCCAGTAATTTCTGTGGCCTCCTCCCTGGCACTGCATTAATGGAGTCTGGATCAGTCCCATGTTGGCCTCTCAGCTATCAGTCTGGGATTCAAGAGCTCCCCCTTATCTGGTCAGCTGTCTTTGTGGGTTTCATCATCATGGTCTTGACCCCTTTGCTCATCACTCCTCCATCTCTGTAACTAGGTTTCTGGAGTTCAGTTCAGTGTTTAGCTGTGGGTATCTGTCTCTGCTTCATCAATCACTGGATGAAGGTTCTAGGATGGCATATAGGGTAGTCATCAACCTTATCATCAAGGAGGGGCTCTTAATATAGTCTCTCTACTACTGCTTAGTTTGCCAGTTGGTGTTATCCTTGTAGATCTCTGGAGATCTCACTAGTGTCGGCTCTCTCCTCAAGCCTATAATGACTCTATCTATTATGGTATCTCTCTTCCTGCTCTCCTCTATTCTTACCTTGACTCAACCTTCTTGCTTCCCATGCCTTCTTCTCCCCTCCTCTTATCCCCCTCTCTTTTTCCTGGTTCCCTCTCCCCTCCCCTGATGTTCCCAGTCTGCTCAGGAAATCTTGCCTCATTCCACTTATCTGGAGTATCATGCATCTCTCTTGGAAACATCCCTGTTTCCCAGACTCACTGGCACTGGGATTGTAGGCTGACACTCTCCTGATCCATATCTAAAATCCATATATGAGTGTCATATATGTTTGTCTTTTTGTGTCTGGGTTACCTCACTCAGGATGGTTTCCTCTAGTGCCTTCCATTTGCCTGCAAATTTCAAGATTCCATTTTTCCCCCTCTGAGTAGTACTCCATTGTGTAAAGGTATCACATTTTCTCTATTCACTCTTCATTTGTGGGGCATCTAGGTTGCTTACAGGATATAACTATTACATATAATGCTGCTATGAACATAGTGGAAGAGACACTGGATATATGCCTAAGAGTGGAATTACTGGGTCTTGTTGTAGACTGACTGCCATTTTCCTGAGGAATCTCCATATTGATTTCCAATGTGGCTGTACCAGTTGGCATTCTCACTAGCAGTGAAGGATTGTTCCCCTTTCTCCACATCCTCTCCAGCACAAACTGTCATTGGTGTTTTTGACTTTAGCCATTCTGACAAGAGTAAGATGATATCTCAGAGTTGCTTTGATTTTCATTTCCCTAATGGCTAATGATGTTGAGCACTTTCTCAAGTGTCTCTCTGCCATTTTATACTCCTCTATTGAGAATCCTCTATTTAGTTAAGTCCCCCACTTTTTAATTGGATCCTTTGGTGTTTTGGGGACTTGCTTCTTGAGTTCTTTGTAAATTTTGGAGATCAGCCCTCTGTCAGATGTGGGGTTAATGAATATCTTTTCCCAATCTGTGGGGTGCCTTTTTGTCTTGATGACAGTGTCCTTTGCCTTACAGAAGCTTCTCAGTTTCAGGAGGTCCCATTTATTAATTGCCGATCTCAGTGTGTTATTGTGTTATTTGTTCAAGGGTACCTCCCACTTTCTCTTCTAACAGGTTCAGTGTGGCTGGATTTATGTTGAGGTCTTTGATCCATTTAGACTTAAGTTTTGTGCATGGAGATAGACATGGATCTATCTGCAGTCTTTTATGTGCCATATCCAGTTATGCCAGCACCATTTGATGAAGATGCTTTCTTTTTTCCACTGTATAATTTTAGCTTCTTTGTAGAAAATCAGGTGTTCATAGGTTTGTGGATTAATCTCATGGTTTTCAATTCAATTCCATTGGACTGCCTGTCTATTTTTGTGCCAATACCAAGCTGTTTTCAGGACCATAGTTCTATTCTAGAGCTTGAAGTCAGGGATGGTGATGCCTTCAGACGTTGCTTTGTTGAGCAGGGTTGTCTTGGCTATCCTGGGTTTTTTGTTTTTCCATATAAAGTTGAGAATTGTTCTTTCAAGGTCTGTGAAGAATTTTGCTGGGAATTGCATTGAGTCTATAGATTGCTTTTGGCAGGATTGCCATTTTTACTACATTGATCCTACCTATCCAGAGATCTATCCATTTCCTGGTGTCTTCTTTAATTTCTTTTTTTAAAGACTCAAAGTTCTTTTGATACAGGTTTTTCACTTGTTTGGTTAGGGTTACCCCCAGGTATTTGATGTTGTTTGTGGCAATTGTAAAGGGTAATGTTTCTCTGATTTCTTAACCCTTTTATCATCTGTATATCGTAGAGCTACTGATTTTCTTGAGTTGATCTTGTAGCCTGCCACATTTATCAGCTGTAAGTGTTCCCTGGTAGAGTTTTTTGGGTCACTTATGTAAACTATCATATCATCTGCAAATAGTGAAAGGCTTACCTCTTCCTTTCCAATTTGTATCCCCTTGATCTCCTTTTGTTGTCTTATTGCTCTAGCTAGAATTTCGAGTACAATTTTGAAGAGATATGGGGAGAGGGGACAGCCTTGCCTTGTTCCTGATCTTAGAGGAATTTCCTCGAGTTTCTCTCCATTCAGTTTGATGTTGGCTGTTGGTTTGCTGTATATAGCTTTTATGATGTTTAGCTATGTTCCTGTTATCCTAGATCTCTCCAAGACCTTTATCATGAAGGAGTGTTGGATTTTATCAAAGGCTTTTTCAGCATCTAGTGACATGATCATGTGATTTTTGCTTCTCAGTTTGTTTATATGATGGATTACATTTATGGATTTTCATATGTTGAACCATCCCTGCATCCCTGGAATGAAGCCTACTTGATCATGGTGGATGATTTTTCTGAAGTGTTCTTGGATTTGATTTGCCCATATTTTATTGAGTATTTTTGCATCAACGTTCATGAGGTATATTGGTCTGAAGTTCTCTTTCTTAGTTGTGTCTTTGTGTGGCTTGGTTATCAATGTTACTGAAGCCTTGTAAAAAGAGTTTGGCAAAGACCCTTCTGCTTCTATTGCATGGAATATTTGAGGAGAATTGGTATAAGCTGTTCTTTGAATTTCTGGTAAAATTCTACACTGAAGACATCTGGCCCTGGGTTTTTTTTTTTTTGGTTGGGAGATTTTTGATGACTGCTTCTATTTCCTTAGGTGTTATAGGCTATTTAACTTGCTTATGTGTTCTTGATTTAATTTTGGTAAGTGATATTTATCCAGAAAATTGTCCATTTCCTTTAAATTTTCAATTTTTTTGGAGTGCAGCTTTTCAAAATATGACCTGATTATTCTTTGGATTTCCTCACTGTCCATTGTTATGTCTTCCTTTTCATTTTTGATTTTGTTAATTTGCATGTTCATATTCTGACATTTGGTAAGTTTGGGTAAAGGTTTGTCTATCTTGTTGACTTTCTCAAAGAACCAACTCTTTGTTACATTCATTCATTGTATCATTTTCCTAGTTTCTAATTTGTTGATTTCAGCCCTCAGTTTAATTATTTCTTGGCATCTGCTCCTCTGGGGTGAGTTTGCTTCCTTTTGTTCTAGAGCTTTCATTTGTGCTGTTAATTCTCTAGTGTGACTATTCTCCAGTTTCTTCATGTGGGCACTTAGTGCTATGAACTTTCCTCTTAGCACTGCTTTCATAGTGTTCCATAAGTTTGGGTATGTTGTGTCTTCATTCTTGTTGAATTCTAGGTAGTCTTTAATTTCTTTTTTTATTTCTTCTTTGACCCAGAAGTGGTGCAATAGTGTATTATTCAATTTCCATGAGTTTGCAGGGTTTCTGTGATTTGTGTTATTGTTGAATTCTAACTTTAAGGCATGATGGTCTGATAAGATACATGGAGTTATTCCAATTTTTTTGTACCTCTTGAGGTTTACTATGTTGCCAAGTATGTGGTCCATTTTTGAGAAGGTTCCATGTGGAGCTGAGAAGAAGGTATATTCTTTTGTGTTTGGATGGAGTGTTCTATAGATGTCCATTAAACCCTGTTGGGTCATAACTTCTATTAGGTTCTTCATATCCTTGTTAAGTTTCTGTCTTGTGGTCCTGTCTAGTGGTGAGAGTGGGTTGTTGAAGTCTCCCACTACAAGTGTGTGAGGTTTTATATGTGCTTTGAGTTTTAGTAATGTTTCTTTTACGAACATGGATGGCTTTTTATTTGGGGGATAGATGTTCAGAATTAAGACTTCATCTTCGTTGATTTCTCCTGTGATGAGCATGATGTGACCTCCTTCATCTTTTTTGATTGATTTTAGTTTAAAATCTAATTTGTTAGATATTAGGATTGCTACCCCTGCTTGGTCCATTTGATTCGAAAATCTTTTCTCAACCCTTAACTCTGGAATAACGACTGTCTTTGAAGTTGAGGTGTGTTTCTTGTATGCAGCTGAAGGACGGATTCTGTCTTCAAGTCCATTCTGTTAACCTGTGTCTTTTTATGGGCCAGTTAAAACCATTAATATTGAGGGAAATTAATGACTATTGATAGCTCATTCTTGTTTGTTTTGGAATGGTTCTTGTTGGTTGAATTGTATGTGGATTTCCACCACTTTTTCTTTTGCCTGTCAATAAAGTGGGATTATCTATTGCCTATGTTTTTCTGGTTGTAATTAACTTCCTTGGACTTGAGTTTTCCTTCCAGAATTTTCTGTAGGGCTGGGTAAGTGGATATGTATTGTTTAAATCTGGTTTTGTCATGAAATATCTTGTTTTCTCCATCTATATTGATTGAAAGATTTGATGGGTATAGTAGTCTTGGCTGGCATCCATGGACTCTTAATGTTGGTAGAATATTTATCTAGGACCTTCCAGCTTTTAGAGTTTCCATGGAGAAGTCAGGTGTAATTCTGATGGGTTTGCCTTTATGTGTAACTTGGCCTTTTTTCCTAGCTGCTCTTAATATTCTTTCTTTATTATGTATGTTTGGGGTCTTGATTATTATGTGTCAAGGGTTTTTTTTTTGGTCTACTCTATTTTGTGTTCTGTTAGCTTCTTGTATCTTCATTGGCATGTCTTTCTTTAGGTTGGGAAAGTTTTCTTCTATTATTTTGTCGAATATGTTTTTTGGCCCTTTGAGGTGGGTTTCTTCACCTTCTTCTATACCTATTATTCTCAAGTTTGGTCTTTTCATGGTGTCTCATATTTCCTGGATATTTTGTGTTAGGGATTTGTTGGACTTAAAATTTTCTTTGGTCGATGAATCTAATTCTCCTAGTGTATCTTCAACACCTGAGATTCTTTCTTCCATCTCTTGTATTCTGTTGGTCATTTTTGCACCTGTAGTACCTGACCATTTTCCCAGCTTTTCCATTTCTAGCATTCCTTCAGACTATGTTTTTTTTATTGTTTCTATTTCAGATTTTAGCCCTTGTACTGCTTGAATTGTTTCTTGCAATTTTTGTTTTGTCTTTTGCTCCATTTCTTTCTTTTTTTTTGGATTGTTTTTTCTTCCATCTCTTTAAGGGATTTTCTCATATCCTCTCTGAGGGCCTCTATCATTTCCATGAAGTTGTTTTTTATGTCATTCTCTTCTAGTTCATTTGTTTTGGGGTGTCCTGGTCTTGTTGGAGTAGGGTCTCTGGACTCTGGCAGTGTCATATTGGTTTTTCTGTTGCTCCTTGTGTTTTTATATTGTCTCCTTCCCATGTTCTTTCAGTGCGTTCCAGTGCCTCTTCCTCTACTGATGGGTGTGGGACCATGGTTCCCTTCTGGTGGGTGTAGGCAAGTCCACTGTTCTGGTAGCTCTCCACTTCCTGGTCTCGTGGGTGGAGAAATGGACTAGGATGCTGGGGTGCTTTGGATCCCACTGGGATGGATGGGAGCCCCAGAGTTATACCCCAGGCATAGGAGTGTGGCCTGGAGACAGGCCCTGATAGTCTTAGTCATGTGGGTGGTGCAGGAGACTAGGATGCTGGGGTGAGTTTGCTCCTGCCTCTGGGATGGAAGCCACCGTGGCAGTCCCCAAGCACCAGCAGCAGGTCTAGTCCTAGTTCCGTGGGTGGAGCAGGAAACTACGGTACCTTGGCTCCTGCTGCCTCTGCCTGGATGGAAGCCTCAGTGGCAGAGCCCAGGCACAGGCAGGCAGTCTGGAAATGGGCCCTGGTTTACCTGGACCCATGGGTGTTGCAGGAGACTAGTGAGCATTGGCTCCTGCTGCTGGGATGGGCGATGCAGCAGTAAACCCCAAGCACAGGCTGCCAGTCTAGTTCTCCAGCCAGTGATTTTGTTATCCCTGGAATCAGGAAGTTGTCACTACAGATTTGAAATGTTCAGAAAATTCTCACCTGCATGGACCCAGTGGGTATGTATGTGAAGTGTTTGTTAAGCAGAAGTTTGTGGAGAAATCATCTGCTATGTAATTTAATAGCATGTTATAATCTTGGATAATTTTTTATATACTTTATTTCTATGGGTTCGTATTTTTGGTTTTTAAATATTTAAATTACTTGCTACCACCTTACAGACAGGATTATATAGGAGCTAAGTACTTGAGAGCTATTGATGACGGTTTTAGTATGTTTTTTTTTGTTGTTGTTGCTGTCAAGAGACACCATGATCAGAGCAACTCATATAAAGGAAAGCATTTAATTGGGTCTTGTTTACAGTTCAGAGGTCAGTCCAGAGTCATCATGGTGGGAAGCATGGCAGCATTCAGGTAGACATGGTGCTGGAGAAGTTACTGGGATTCCTACATCTTGCATGTATCAGGAAGTGGTCTGAATGTTACACTGAGCATGACTTGAGCATATATGAGGCCTCAAAGCCCACCTCCACAGTAACACACTTCCTCCAACAAGGTGACACCAACCCCAACAAAGCCACATCTTCTAATAGTACCACTCCCTTTGGGGAGTATTTTCTTTTAAACTATGTTTGTTCTCCCCAAAGATAGTAAAAGCTCTTGAGATGAAGAATATATTGGACCTAGGGAGTTAGGGTGTAAGGATTCAGGCATTATACTGGCCTGCCCCTGTCACCTGGCAGAATGCACTCAGACAGTACCATGATCAGCCCAGGGTTCCATGATTGTGTAGTCTGCACACAGATGCAAAGGACTTCTTTCAAACAAAGATCCCTGCCCATTTAGGCTCTCTTTCTGCTCTCTCTTCCCACTCTCTTTCCTGCTGTTCCCCTGGGTCAGACAGGACTTTTCCTGTTTCCCTTTTCTCTTCTGTCCTCTATTTGTCTCTGTGTTTCTTTACCTCTGTTCTCTTTCCTTCCCTCTTTTCCTTTGTCATAAAACTTCTCACTGAAGCTCTGTCTACCTGGCGTGTTTGTCCCCTGCCTTGGTCATCCTTGCCTGCTGTGGAATCTGCTAAGGTTCCCCTCACACTTTATTCCTAACATAGGGAATGTCTTCCCGTTTTCTAAGATCTTTGGCAAGTCCATCATCCAGTGCACATACACATTTTCCATTATTGGCCTTTAATGCTGCCTTAGCTATAGAGGCCATCTGGAAAGAAGAAAAGAAACGGCTCCACCCAGAGTTCCACACTGACTTTAACATGACCAGTGAATACTGCTAACAAGTATCTATCCACCATCTATCTTAACTTTATACAGCAATGAAATTCTATTTTCTTTTGCTTAAACTCTTGACACTTGATGTTTAATAGGGAAGGGGGTTTGAATTATCATCAACAACCCGATGCATCAACCTACAATAATTACTTGAATTTGCTTTATTTTTGTGTCATTCACATGCTTTTATTTGCAAATGGTTAAAATGTCATTCAATATAGTATAAATAGGGATAATGACTGATATTTAGGGAATAGCACTTCAGATGACACTCTAGAAATACTAGAGTTGTATTGGGGGAAGTCATATACCAACCAAATCAAAGGAAATATTTTATTAACAACAGTAGATAAATACCATTTCCCTACATTGTAAGTTTGTAATGGCTTCAGGCTGTTCATAATAGTCCCTTTGTCTATAAAAGGAGTGGGTTAAGTCATCGAGTCATCTGGCTCTTCATAGTTCACTATTCCACAGAGAGATGATTTCTGTTGAAAACAGTGTATGTACATTAGCGCACTCCCACTTGCCCGTTGACCTCTCCTCAGTGAACACACACAACGCCTGGGACTCACTTGAGAAAATATGGCATAAAGCCTCTTTTTCTGTTAAATGAACATTTCTCCTTGGGAAAGTAGTTAAATGGAAAAACAACTAAGAGTTACATATAGTCCACTGAGGATTGTATGAATGTAGTACAAAATCCAAAAAATGAAATTATGTATGTATACATACATATATATATGTATATACACAGGCATATGTGAAAGTGTCTGCATAAAAATAAGTTTTGAAGACTAACCATATGGGAAAACACTTTGTGAATATTAAAATATTAAATGTGAGGAAGTCAATCATAATTAAGCTGAAAAACAGAGAAACAGACAAGTTTTGGCTAGACTATAAAGAGATGTCTTAGCAAACTAAATTCTTTCCTAGTGATATTCAGGACAATAGGAGACAGAATCATGGAATAAGAAAAATGTACATATATCAACAAGACTGAATTTGATCTAGTAGTGACATTGTATTTAGAATATCACTTACAATTTCATTTTATTTGTGATAAATAATGCATTTCAAGACTCCCCATCTTTTTCACAAGCCAAGCTGAGTGATCACAAAACACATAATCTTTCAAGTTTCTAGGGATGTGTAATGAGATTCTTCCTTCTAGCCTGGTCCCAGAGCTGCATCAACCCCAAATAACACACAGAGACTCTATTAGTTACAATGCTGTCGGCCAATGTCCAGGGCTTCTCATTGGCTAGTTCTGTCTTGAGTATTAACTCATGACTAGAAATATATTTCTATAAGGACTTATCTTTCTGAGGATAACATCCTGACTCGTCCTTGATTCCTGGGATCACATGGTGACTCCACTCCTTCACTACATTTCCCGGAATCCTCCTCGACTCCTATTCCCACCTATCTTGCTTCCCTATTGGCCAACAGGGCTTTATTTATCAACCAATAAGACAAACATATACACATAAGGACTTCCCCCATCAGAGATGGTCATGATTTCTGAACTGCTATCAGGAAGAACATGTAATCTTTGATCTTCACTCAAGGATCATCATTTTGCTGTTTTTTACTTGAGCTATTGTAGCTTGCATTTAATGATCAGGCAGTCATGTGGGTATTTTGTCAGATGCTATGTGTCTTCTAAAAGCCAGTTAGCAAAGGGGAAATATCATCACAACACAGTCATATACCAACTGGCTTACCTGTGAGAGAGACTTAATCAAATCAAGCACTTACCTCATGTCATTAACCACTACTCTCTCTAACTTGAGCTCCATCATGGTTTAGTTCCCCCCAAATGAAGGTCAAAGCCATTATTCTGTTAGTCCTGTGAAGATCTAAGTCAGTGGTTCTCAATCTTTCTAATGCTGTGACACTTTAACACAGTTCCTCATGTTGTGGTGGCTACCAATCATAAAATTATTTTTGTTGCTACTTCATAACTGTAATTTGTTACTGTTATGAATCATAATGTAAATATCTGTGTTTTCCAATAGGATTAGGTGATTCCCTTAAAAGGGTCATTTGACCTCCAAATGGGTCTCGACCCACAGGTTGAGAACCTCTGGTCTAACACGCATCAGGTCTAAAATCTAACCATTGCTCTTTTTTTTTTTGAAAAACAGTCATTGAATATTAATAGAACTTACTTGTGCCTCAGGACTCATCTCAAGATGACCAGTTTTACCTGTGTCCAAGGGATTCTATGTCTCTGAAGGGACACATGAATATAAAATGGTTATATTTTTAAAGTTGAGTAAGAGACTGTATCTAAGTTAATGACTCAACTCATATCCTGTCTAGATATGAGATTTTAAAAATCAATAATACTTCTGTTTACTCATCACGTATTTTAATACTAGAAAGTGAACAATTTCAGCCAATGCTCTGGGAAAAATAGTTTTTCTGTGCTTGTAGTTGTCATTCTCATCTGTTTCTTAACAGTACAAAGTATTAAGTACTACCATTAAGTCTTTATCATGTTCATAATCTCTACCAACAGCTGTAATTTTTAAACTAGGACTTTTATAATCAAATTTTATAAAGAAATTTATACAAAAACCTTCAAGATTTTTCATGTATTACCAAAATGACATATTCATCCCAATACTCTCTCTGTAAGCTGTTACTTTCTTTTATGCATATATGTAATATATAAAAGTAATATATATATGTATATGTATACATATATAAGATAGTTTTGAAATTATTGGAACTTTTTGTTTGATTTGATGCAAGCATTGTGTTTTACTTCTTTGGTCTAATATCCTTAGAAATTTCTCACAAATAATTCCAATATTTATGCTAGTAAAAACCAAGGAGTTCTTTAATTGCAGAAATTGGCGACATTTTACCAGTCAACTTTTATATAAAACTGGCAGTCCCAGGAATGTGATTCATGACTTGCCATCTACAGCACTGCTTGACAATCATTAAAACAAGATAATGCCCCCATTTGCATGTTTCATTTAATAATATGGTTCATTAAACCTAAGTAGTAATCATAGCTTTCTACTTACCCGTGTTATAATCACTTATGATTAAGTAAAACAGGCCTCTTGTTTCCTGGTTTGTTTGTTTCACATTTCATACCAGGCAACTAACACAAAGTATCTTGAATGACTGTCCACTGTGTAAGTGTGATTATCAACCTCCAGCTTTCCACTAGCAATAAGCCAATTGATTGCATCTAAATCCAATTAGGTCATATTACACATCCAAGGGGGCAATCTATGTCAGTGTTCCTTGTTTCCAGAGACCAAGCTCTCCATCTGTCAGTGCATTGAATGGTATAAATTATACCAGGAAAGCAAAAGGGGAAAAATAGCTGCCATCCAAGAAAGAAGAAGCTGTTACCAAGTAAGAGCTGAGTTTCTGGAGAGCTGTGATTCCCCTGCTGCTTTCAGAGGACTATTAGCACTCTTCATCTTCTAAACAAATTAGTGACTCTCAGCAAGACATCTGGCCTCTACTCCCTTTGATGCTGGGAAAACTGGGAAAGCTTTGCCCATGTGCTAAGGCCTCAGACTCTCAGTCATCTGGTTATGCTTCCAGAGCCTCCAGACACTATAGTGGAAGTTGAAATGAAATTCTTGCTGCCTTTTTCCAATTTCTAACCAATATCAGTCACATATTAGTATGACATGAAAGGAAGCTACAGGTGCTATTTGGTCCCAGTGACTGTAAAGAGCTAGGATATACATGAGAGTCAAGAGACTGGTAGGCTCACAAAGCAAGAATAATGCCACAACATGGTTTCTAATATATCAAAGTGTTGTACATGAGTTGATAGGGGTCTCTAGGTTGGTTGCTCCAACATTGGTTTTCTTTACATGATCACATGCTGTTTTTTTCTTTATGTCCAGAGGAATGGTATTTTTTCTTTATAAGGTTATTAGGCACCTTTACTTGTAACTGGAGTGAGGAAGAAGGTGGGAAAGAATGTATTCCCAACTCCATGCAAACCAATCTCAGATAAAAGTCTGGTGTGACAGTGAACATCTGTAACCCCAGTGCTGGGGGTGAGGGTGGGTCCTGATGGTCAACCAGTCTAGCCAAAATGACAAGTTCTATGCTCAATGAGAAGCCCTATGTCAAAGAAGGAAGAATCTCAGAATTGACCTCTGTTGTCTACACATAGACACACACATACAGGAAAGCACACTACAGTCACACAAGGGAACACACAAATATCATCCCCCCACAATAACAGCAAGAACTAGGATTTTAAAAAGAGGTGATATTTCTTCATTTATTTCCCTTTGTCCCAAGGTTTGGGTTATCTTAGCAAAGTGTAATGAAATTTTGAGCTTTCACAAGATACAACACAAGATACAAAGTTTTTTAAAAGAAAACTCTAAAGTTGGTTGAAATCTGTAAGTCATGACTTTTAGACAGCATGTTCCCATTGCTATAGCCAATGAACAGAATGCTGTCTGATTTTTCTTCTTTGTATTCATTGTGTATCTTGCTCATCTCAAGTAATTTTAACTTGTAATTTGCTCTTTATCTGATAAAACAAGAAGAGATAATAACACATCTATTGGGCTCTGGTTCTACTATTTTATGTTTAAAAAGGAAATAGAATTTAGATACATTTCTAGTTACATTATGGCCAATTGATAAGATATGTAGTTTTATCATTAACAGAGTTAATTAATATTTTAGAAACAGTGGAAGACATAAGGAAGAGGACTGGATGAGTCAAATTTGGGTGTGTTTAAATGGTCATGCCCATTCCTGTGAAAGTAGGTCAGTTTGAAACTGTTGCAAAAAAATCAGACCACCCAGACTTCTATGTGAAATTTTATTTAGTTGAACATGGCAAGATGGTAAGGGAAAAGAGAGGAGGGACTTTAGCTACCGTGGGATCTTATGTTATCTAGAAAAAAGAAATTTTGTTTTGAAAAACAATGACCAGTGATATTGTAGTTCTTTTAAACCTTTGCTATTTATTTTAGAATGATAGACTTTGGGGGCTAGGGCAGAAAACTTTCTATTCCTACCAGTGCTTATATACCGAGGTTATTGTTTTAGAATAGATTGTCCTTAATTTATTTCTATGTTTATACTTTCACATTTACCATTGTTCACTGGAATCCCATTATTCAGAAATTATCTAAGTAGATCATTGTTATTTCAGGTTCACTATTATTCTTTGGGCTTTCCTCCTTTAGAAAAGTGATGTTAGGATTGAATAGATTTGCAAAGGAGTCAGGCATATCAAGGACCTAGTCTATCCCAGCAAATACTTCATGCTGACGGCCCAAAGCTAAGGAAAATGTATCCTAAGAGCTCAAAGAGGGTAAAAATGAAAAAGGAAGCACTAGACATTCAAAAATTGGTTTCAGTAGAAAAGTGGTAATTAAAGCCAAAAGTGAGTGGTATGTTACTTGTGAGATGACAGAAAGCAATTAAAGCTGAAATCAAGTGGTATGTAAGTTGTGAGATGGTAGGAAGCACATTAATTGTAGACTATTGAGAGATTTCAGTAAGATGAGGTCTTTATACGCAATGGTGTTTTGAAGCGTGGCTGAAAGATAACACGGCCTTTTCGAAGGTTAAGAACATTGAAAGCATTTTTGATTCTTGGAAGAACATGTGAAATTGGGAGCAAAAACTGTTGGGGCACAGAGAGAGAAATTGGAACTGAAGGGTAGAAACAGTGGGGAAAGGACATGATCAAAACACATTCTATGTGTATGTAATTTTCAAACAATAAAAGTGATAATTGAAGTCTACTCTAGTTTTAGCCTCTGATTAAATTCTAATGGTGATAATAAAAAAGCTATACATATTTACCTGTTCTTCCAATGGGTACATTAAAATATGTGTTTGTTCTTCTGGATGTCTAGAGGTATGTGTAAGCTTGAAAATACTGAACTAGTGTCCTGTGTGACTAAAATCTTACAATGTTCTACTTCACATTATTTTGTTTGTTCGAAAGAAACAGTTAATCTATTTTATTACTATTATTTAATGATAAATGTTAGTTATTATGGTGATCTATTATTTATGTTTAATAAAACCACTGGGGATCAAAATGCAAAGCTAGCCACAGCCATAGATCCAGGCAGTAGTGATACATACTTTTAATCCAAGCGGTCATAATAGCTAGCCATAGAAGCCAGGTAGTGGTGATAGATAACTTTAATCCCAGGACTCAGGAGACAAAGGCAGATGGATCTCTGTGTGTTCAAGGCTACCCAGGATTGCATTAGAATGAATCAGTCTAAAAGAGAAATAGCTCACACAAAGAAGATCTGAGCACTTGGGATCACATGTCTTTAATCACAGTTCTAGAGAGATATATAAGATACGAGTGGGCATTCAGTAGTCAGTCTCAGAGATTTATTCTCCAGCCACGCTGAGGACGGAACAGCCCTTTCAGCCTGAGGTAGAGGTAAGAGCTAATAGCTGGCTACTTTGATTCTCTGATCTTCAGCTTGAAGCTTGAACCCCAATATCTGTCTCTAGATCATTTATTATTCGTATTACAAGTTATATTCATTTTGAAAGTGCAAAGGGACATCTTAGCGCTGTTGTACATGCATATTTATAGTAGAATGATTTTTTTATTTTTAAGTTTAAATTTAGATTAGAAACAAGGTTGCTTCACAAGTCAGTTCCAGGTCACTCTCCCTTTCCCTCCCCTCCTCCTGTGCCTTCCCCCAACCCCCCCATTATCCCCTTATTTCCCCAGGGAGGGTGAGGCCCTCCATGGGGGTGTCCATAGTCTGTCATTTCATCCAGGGCAGGCCTAGACCCTCCCCCAAGAGTTCAGGGTGAGAGTGCATCTCACATTGTTGGACGGGAGTCCAAAGTCCATGTGTATACTTGGGATGAGTACTTGGGTAGTAGAATAATTTTTATGTTTTTAAATTTTTGAGATTTTCATATGAGTATTGTGTACAACATTTCTACTCCCTCTTTCAACCTTCCAACTCTTCCTGTGTCCACCCAACTCACTCTCAAACTCATGACCTCTTTTATAACTATTACTGTTACTTATATATGCTATCTACTGTGTACATTTAGTGCTCCTACTACTTACATTTTCTTAGGGTTGACTGCTATTGTGGAATATTTGTTTAACTATGCAAAGATGTGCTATATTTGCTTAACTATGTCAAGATGTGTTGCATTTGTGGAATATTTGCTTAACTATGTAAAGATTGTTGCATTTGTTTAATTATTTAAAGATGTGTTACTGTTTTACCTTGCCTGCATAAGGCACCTGATTGGTCTAATAAAAAGTTGAATGGATGGTAGTGAGGAAGAAGGTAGTTATAGGTGGGATTTATGGGCAGAAAGAGCAAGTAGGAGGAGGAATTTAGGCTCTGGGAGAAAGAAAAGGAGACAACAGGGAGTTGACAGGGGTCAGACAGCCAGATATGGAGGAAATTAGGACATGCAGAATGAAAGAAAGGTAAAAAATCCCGATACAAAGATGTTGATGAATAGAAACAGGTTCAGTTAAGTTAAAAGAGCTAGTGGTACAAGCCTAAGCTAAGGCTAAGTATTCATAATTAATAATAAGTCTCTTATTTGGAAGCTTGTTAGTGGCCCAAAGAAAATGCCAACTCCAGACTGTTCCATATTAATTAATCTAGCAGGGGCTTTGACCCTGGAGAAAAGTGATTCTCCCTCTACAACAGTCATTGATTTCCTGTAGCTCTCATCTAGGTGTGAGGCCTATCCATGTTGGCATATGAAATTGTGTAGTCATATGAGGTTTTGCTTAGGCAGTTATATTGTTGAGGTTTCATGACTGTCCCACCAGGATTTCTGGAACTCTTGCTACTATAGTCTTTCTGCCTTATCTTCCATTATGTTCCCTTAATGTTAGATGTAGGGATTCCATTGTAGATGTACAAATTGGGTCTGGTCATTCCATCATCACTTATTATCGCCATTTTAACCATCTGGTTTTCTGGGGTGGAAGTCAGGAGACCATCACAACACAGATTCTGCATGCTTCCACTGTTACAAAGCTTCCAGAGTATTCACATTCACAGAGCAAAGGGAAATGTTGGTCAGCAGGGTCTGAGGCAGGAGGGTCAGGAGCTACTGTTTGGTGAGTCTCGAGTCCTAGCCATGCAATAGAGAAGGCTTCTAGAGAACTGCTCTACAGTAAGCATAATTTTAAATGCTGTGATGTGTATTTGAAATTTGGTAAGGGGATAGGTTTCATGTTGCATGTTTTCCCCCTCAATAAAAGGTCATATGTACTTCTTGGTCTCTTATGCAATTTTATTTGAAGCATTCTTTATGCTGGAAAAGGACAAAAATTTTTGTCATATCCTGTATGTTTCTTACTATTTCTGATGTCCTAAACTAGGTTGAATGAAATTTTAAATTTGCTTTTAGCTTTACCTTTACCTACATTTCCTCTAACAAACATAAGAACCTATTGCTTTCTTGGTTAATAACTTAATTTTTCCTTTTTTTTTCTTATTAAATTTACCCATGATATTTTTTTTCTGGAATGGACTTCATTAACATAAGATTTTGTAGCATCTCTTTTACAATGCTTATATTATTATGAAGTCATGTTTGTATAATTTTTTCTTTTGTTTTGCTATTGAGATAGTCTCTTGTTTATTACAATGTGGCCTTGAATTCACTACTTAGCTGAGAATTTCTGATTCTCCTGCCTCTGTCTCCCAAAGTCTGAGATTTTTGGTGTGTGACACCATGCCTTTTTATGCATTGTTGGGGACTGAAGCAAGAGTTTTGTGTATACTAGGCAAACACTCTATTATCGGAGCCCCATTCTCAGCCTGTTGAATGACTTTTTTGTTTGTTTGATTTTACATATCACATAATAGCTTGTGTCTAGTTCATGGAACAAACATTTGTCTGGCGTTGAATTTAATCTCTCATATATTCTAAGGTTTGAATAGAAAATTGTTTCCATGCATTTAACTTCTTGAGTTTATAGCCGACTTGAACCATGTCTTTATGGAAGTACGCATTCAAAATCAGGAACAACAAGAATATTAAAGGGTTAAACTGTTATTAGAAATATTATCACTGATCTGCAGGAAAGAAATCACAGAGCTATAGAAGTCCAGTGACAGGATCAACATGCACTATTACTAGCGATGGCCCTCCTTTTCCTCTAATATGCCTTCACATTAAAAGAGAAAAGAATAAATAGCTTCAGTGAGAAAAGTGCAATGTAGCATGTTAGTGGCAGAATGGAGAGGAACAACCCTGCCCTATCACAAGGAAACAAATGTGACAAAAGATAAGAAAATTCAATGGGAAGAAGTAGGAAGACACAAAATAGTCCAAGCATCAGAGTAGCACTTAAGTAAACATACTTATTAGGAGGAAGCAGGCACAGCTCTTCAGAGGTGATTAATCAAATTAGAGGCCATCTAGATTTCCAAATTTGTAGGGTAAATTTAAACAGAAGCAGCATTATGGATAACTTTATGCTCTCTTAATGTCATTGGCCCCTCTTCAATGTTAACCAGCATTATGAACACTACCTTTAAGACTACACCTTGAACAAAAATGTTACCCAAAAAGAAGTAAATCCCAGAAATAGTTTCCCTTGAACATTCACACTATGACACACAGCACACATAAAAGCTGGAGAGGTTTCCTCCCTTAAAAATGTTTGCTCTCAACCAACGTTCAACCAATGTACACAAGGCACCTGTTGTCTTCTTTAGTCCATGCTCAAATACTCCCTCCCACATCATCTTAGACCCTGCTCCAGAAATCATCTGCTGAAGAAGTTTCCCCTTCTTTTTGAGCGGTTGTTTTTATCAGCTTGCATGAACTGCATAAATGTGAATGAAACAAAATGCCTTCATAACTTACCCTTCCTTATACTTACTTATTTCTTCATGCATTTCTGTCTGATCTTTACCTATAAGAAAATCACCCTTACACAAATTACCCAATGTCTAAGGATGTTGAGCACTTTAAGTGTCTTTCAGCCACTTTAGATTGCTCTATTGAGAATTCTCTATTTAGTTCTGTACCCCAGTTTTTAATTTGGTGTTTTGGTGACTAGCTTCTTGAGTTCTTTGTATATGTTGGAGATCAGGCCTCTGTCAGATGTGGGGTTGGTGAAGATCTTTTCCCATTCTGTGGGCTGCCATTTTGTCTTGTTGACTGTGTCTTTTGCCCTACAGAAGCTTCTCAGTTTCAGGAGGTCTCACTTATTTTAATTTGTATTATATGTGAATTTGTATCACAATTTATATGAATGGGTGTTTCGCCTGCAAGTATACCTGTGTACCATGTATGTGTAGTGTCTTCAGAGGCCAGGATAAGGAATCAGATTCTCCTGGAAATTAAGTTACAGATGCCTTTGAGCTACTGTGTGGGTGCTGGAATCTAACCCAGCTCCTCCAGATGCTGATGACAGTAACCACTGGGCAACGTCTCTAGAACCCATGGACATAATTCTAACCCACATTTCTGTACCTCTGCCACAGAATATACACACATAAAAAAGGCTACAGGATACAATATCAACTAACCTTCAGAGTAAACAGACATCTACGCTGTGCATCCTGGGAGGTGTAACTGAACAGCCTTAAGGCTGTGGCAGTGGGTTGCAAAGACCTTTATAAATTAAAGCTACTAATGCATTAAAAGTGTAAGTAGCCAAAAGTAATGAGACAGAGGTAAATAATGGAATAATAAAGCTGGGTCATAACAAAAAATGTTTGGAAATGTAAAGCTGTGTTTTAAATAATCTCAAAAAGCTACTAGTTCAAACATCTATGCATAACTCTTTTTAACAGCGAGTTCACAATTTATATGTATATTTCCTATAAGACTATAATCTCCTAAACTATGTCAAACTGAACTTCTTCTAATGTGTCCACCACCATCACAAAACAGAAAGATAAAAATATTGTCTGTCACGGTCAATTAATTCTTGGCATCAGGTCACAGGGTTGCACCTAAGCACTTTATTTGTACAACATTGGGTGAAAACTTAAGCTTTCTGTGAAACAATGAGATGGATTTCCACAAAACATGCAATCCATTACCACTAAATAATGTTCTAACACACGTTTCTTTAATTCAAAGAAGGAAGATGATAAAAACAACTGGCGACCCTAGTTTCCTTTTTCTAAACAACGTGAAATTCTTCACACTTAGCCTTGCTTTTAGAAAGTGGGAAGAAGGTATAGTCTGCTTTCTCTTTTCACTTGAGCAAAAAACGTGAAGCTCTTAATAAATTCAGGAAGAGCTAAACTCTGAAGACGCTTGTGCAGCAAGCACACTGCTTTAAGGCACCAGGAAAGCAGAGCACCGTACGTGCTTTACACTCATCGCAATGGAGTGGACGAAATTTCTAATTACAATTTGGCCTGATATATCTTACACCAGATTGAATCTTTCCTCTAATGATCTCTGTATACAAATGCAGATACACATAATAAAATAATCACAGAGGAACATCTACTGTTTATATACTTGATAATCAAGGAACACATGGTTCTTATATTGAATACTAATTCTGTTGTATACATCTGTGATAGCCTGTTCCATAATACGACTGGGTGGGCCCAGCCAATGATACACTAGACTGTAATCATGTTATCTGGATGCCTGCATTCACTGGGCCAGTGTTTTTCTTTTCCCACGAGAACCTTCTGTCCTCATAAAGAACCAAATAACTCATCTCTCCTGACTGAAAAGCAAATCATCTACAATGCAGGATTCAAGAAGATGGGGGACACAAAGCTTGTATCTCCTAGAAATAAACTCCCCCGTGCTTTGTGCTGGCGCCTGCTCTGTGGCTTTTCCTGTCCTCCGTAAATTACTGTGATCTCCATAAATCTTTCTGAAGCATCATGGCTGAACATCCTAAAATGGGTAGTGTAACCTCAGTGTCTAAAAGAGCATCTCCCGAGCACAGTGTGTATAACCAGGTCCAACACACTATATATGCTCTGCTGCAATGGACTCCTCTTCCAGTCTCCACATGCCAGGCTGGGCAAATGACATATCCTTTCTTTCATGTTTCCTGGCTCTCCCCTATGTCAGAGGAAAGCTCAAAGCTTTTCTCTGCTCTAAAGTTACCTCTGCTTCCATACCCCTCCCACTTAAAGCCCATTCCTCCAGCATACAAAGCTCATTCCTACCCAGTATCCACTTCTCTTTCAGGTAAATCGATAACGCACAAGCGTGAGTACTGCTTTATCCATGTTTAAAAAGAACATTTTTGTCCTTAAAATTAGGAAAACTCAATCCTTTAAACCATCATACAAGGCAGGTGCTCCCAACAAGTTTGAGTATTTGTGAATTTTAAAAAATTAGAATAAAGGGGGAAGCTTTTTTTTTCCTAAGGAAGGAAATCTTGTTTTGTCTCACACAAGGCAACTATCAGTTGTACAGGCTAGGAATAATTCTGAATTGGTTTAATTTCAGAAGCAACATGTTTTGACAGTGATAGAAATCTCACTAATAACTATAAGAAAACTAAAATTGCCAAACTTTCATAGCTGTTTAAACATAGATGAGAGTAAAATAATTATAGGTAAACAAGAAAAATGGTATTATGCTAACTTTACCATGAATTCGGAAGTTACTATTTTTATAGATAAGGCTTGTTTGTAATGATTTTTTACCAGCTATGTATTTTTACAGTTGATTTGAATTTTAGGTAATGTTTCTGATATAGCCATGTGGCTTTTAAATTTGCAGAAGCTAAAGTTGCTTTATCACTGACAGCAAGTATGATAGTTAATTAGAAGTTAATTGGAATTCTGCCTGTAAGAGACAATTTTCTAAGCAAGGAACAAATGAAAGACCTCAAAATATTTGCCAGTAAATATTTTAGTGACTTCAAATGTCAACCTAGAAGGCAATACCCATAAGACATTGGGGTAAAATAAATTTTGAACAAAATGTAAAATGAAGTGTCAAACATTTTAGCATGCTTTGGTGGCAGTGGTAGGCAGGGAAATGCAATACCTGGATAGGTATTCGATGAAGCATGCCTTGGTTAGTACAGATGGAAACTTAAGTACTGTATGGAAAGATCATAAGTAAGCTGCCATCACATGTGTGCTGCTGAGGTGACATTTTCTTCTTTGAAAAGTATACTTGTCACTCAGTGGGATAATTTTTATTATTTTAAAAATATTATTTTCATTCAACATACTCTGATCATATTATTTCCCTGCTTTTGATTCTTTTGAGATGCTACTCATCTTCCAATCTACCAAACACCATGTTCATTTTTCTCTGTCTCTTAAAAAAACAAAAGCTCCAAACCAAATACAAAGAAAATCAAAACAAACAAGTAAAAACCAGTAAGACAAAAAAAAAACCAAACAAAAAGTACACATACAAAAAACATGGAGTCTATTTTTTTCTTGGTTAGCTACTCCTGGACATGGCCTTTGCTCTGGAGTCTGGCTGATATGTCCAGTGACACTCCATTGGAGAAAACTGATTTCCCCTTTTCCAATAGATATCAACTGAAACAGGTTTGAACCTGTTCAGATCTTGTGTATGTCGTCATGCTCTCTGTGAGTTCATATGTGTATATTGTTATCTGTTTTGCTCTGTCATAATGACATTGTTTCCGTCTAGTAGCCCCCCATCTCTGGCTCTTACAACCTTTTCACCTCCCTTTCTGCATGTATCTCTTAATCCCGAGGAGAGATGTTTGACAAAGAAATCCCATTTAAGACTGAATGCACTAAAGTCTCATTCTCTGAATACTGTCCAGTTGTGGATCTTTGTGCTAATTCTCATTGACTGTAAAAAGAACTTCTCTGATGAGGGTTGAGGGGTGCACTGCCTTATGGGTCTAGAAATATGTCAATAGCACTTATTTTATATCTGTGCTCTGTTAGCAGAATCATAGTAGTAGCTTTTCCCTAGGACCTATGACCTAACCTATATCTTGACCACTTTAGCAGTGTCAGGTAGGTAGGGGTCCATATCATGGAGTGGACCTTAAATCCAAGCTAAACATAGTGAGTCACTCCCTTAACACTTGTGCCACTATTGTAGCAGTATATCTTATAGGCAGGTCACTGTTGTAGGTCGCAGAGTTTGTAGATGGTTGACATTGATGATTGTCTTTTTCTTCCAGTGGCAAGCAAAGCACATTCTAGTACCATGAGTGCTAATCAGCTGGGGTGAAGCATCTAGTTGGGCAACAGCTCAATTTCTCTATGTTTGATGATGTAAGTAAGTGGTGCCTCCAGGAATAGGACTTGCGATCAGGTTGTGGAAAATAGCCAGTAAACTTATCACTACCCTATGACGTTTGGCATGTGTGGGGGAAGGGGAAACTATGGGACACCTAAGACCAGTGTTTCAACAAGTACCAAAATTCATGGTACTTGAGGTTTTACTAGGTGTCATTAGATTTCTAGTTGAGGCATAGTCTAGTTGAGGTATATGATTATTCCATTTAAATTTCTTTCATATGTGTATATATGTATATATAAATATGTATATATACAATGGTACATTTCCATACATCTTTTCAAAAGGTCCTTTGGTGTTATTCATCCATTCCTATAGACTTGTGTAATGAAAACATTAAGACATGGAAGAAAGAAATTAAAGAAGACGCCAGATGACAGAATGATATCCCATGCTCATGGATCAGTAAGATTAATATTGTGAAAATTGCCATTCTATAAAAAACAATCTACAGATTCAATGTGATCACCTTCAAAATGTTTACACAATTCTTTACAGAAATTGTAACAAGAAGACTTCAACTTCATATGGAAACACACACACACCCCAAATAAATAAATAAATAAATAAATAAATAGCCACTCAGGATAGCTAAAACAATGTTGGAAAGAAAAAGGCTGGGCATTGGTGGCACATGCCTTTAATCCCAGCACTCAGGAGGCAGAGGCAGGCGGATCTCTGTGAGTTCATCTACAAAGGAAGTTCCAGAACAACCTTCAAAGCAATACAGAGAAACTCTCTCTTGAAAAAGCAAGCAAGCAAACAAACAAACAAACAACCAAAAGAAAACACTAGAAGGACCACTGTCCTAGATTTCAAGTTGTATTACAAAGCTATAGTATTTAAAATAGCATTTTAGGGACATAAAACCAGACACATTGGTCAGTGAAATAGAATTTTAAGACCCCAGACATAACTTCACACAACTGTGGACACCTTAATTTTTTCTACATAGCCATCAAAAATACACATTGGAGAAAAGACAGTATCTTTAATAAATGGTACTGGTTAAATTGGATGACTTCATATAGAAAAATGAAAATAGATCCATATATATCATCCTCCCCCAAACTCAACTTTCAATGGATCAAGGACCACATACCCAGAGTTAGATAGAAGAGAAAGCAGGAAATGGGCTTGAATTCATAAGCACAGGAAAGGATTCTTCATGATGATCATAATGCTTTCCATAGTTTTGTCTTTTATCAAAAATGAGACATGACTCATGCTCATTAGGATTCTGCAGCCACCAACACCATGTAAGTTTAAGGATTAAAACCACTGATGATCAGAGAAAGGAAACATCAGTGTGACATCACTTCATTCAAGAAGGGCAATACCATGAAAACTGATGAGAACAAGTACTGCCGAAGAGATGGTGAAATGGGACCCTTGAGTCCTGTTGGTGAGCATGTACATGATTGCATTCATAGAAAATTGTATTTAGTTTCCTCAAAGAAACTAAAAATTGAACTATCAGATGATCAAGTGGCCTCTCAAGAGGACACATATTCAGAGGAAATGAAATCGTTAAGTGGAAGAGACATTTTCACCCAGGTTTAATGCAGCGCTACTCACCATAGGTACGAAACAGGAAAAATTAAGTCCCCATTGAATAATAAATGGATAAAGAAAGTATACTACATCTATTCATGGAGTAGCAAATTCAACACCCAGTCATGTGTGACAAAGTGGAAGGAACTGGAGGTTATTGTGCTAAATGAGTTAAATTAGATGCAGAGAGACAGGACTCTCAGCATTTCTCTCATCTGTGTGATATTAGACGTTGACTTTGGAGAAGTTTAGAGGAGAATGACGGTTATTGCAGGCGATGAAGTATGAGTAGGAGAGGTAGAAACAGGTTTACCAATGTATACTAAGTTACAGTTGGAGGAAAGCAGTCTGCTACAGTAGGGTTCATATAGATAAATGTAATAAATTGTATACTTCGAAAAGTTAAAGAAAAGAATTTTGAAAGTTTTCACCAGAAAGAGGTGATGGATCTAAGGAAGGAGATGTTTAGCTTAAGTAAATACTATACATGCATATGTGTAAAAACATCATGCCATTCCACTAGCACACATTTCTGTTACTATCAGTTAAAATAAATTTAATTTAATGCAAAAAGCTTCAACAAGACTTCTCACTTTGCTTCAGTTTATATTGTATAGTTGGATTTATAGCTCCAAGGAAGAATATTTGATCGACTACATTGTAGTTTATTTCATTTATTTTATGTAAATGTATAACTCTTCTCTAGGTACATGTCATATGGGTAGATTATTGTGCACTTTTCATCAAGCCAGCAGAGATTAGTTCCTCTAGACTAGTTTACTGAACACAATCCCATTGTCTTTCCCTGACTACAGACACTTATCTGTGTGAATCCTCATTTATTTTCCTTTATTATGCCCCCCTGGGAACAAATCAAAGGTGAGAATTTCCCAGTTCCAGCAGCTGTCATGTTTCAATATTCATTATCCCAATCGTTGACTTATAGTTTTGCTCTGTAGTGCTTGCCTCACTCTAGAGAGGGATTTGCCTTACGGAATCATTTCAAACTTCCAGTATGGACATTGTATTCAGCCACCTTAAATGAACTTATTTTTTTAAAAAATACGTATTTATTTTAAATGAATTTTATTTAAATTTTAAAAACACTCTTATTTTACATATCAACCTCAGTTCCCTCTTCCTCCCATCCTCCCATTCCCTCTGCCATCCCCCCATCCCACCTCAGGGATGGTGAGGCTTCCCATGGGGATCATCAAAGTCTGTAACATCATTTGGGGCAGGGCCTAGACCCTCCCCCACATATCTAGCCTGAGAGAGAATATCCCTCCACAGGGAATGGGCTCCCAACGCCTATTTGTGCAGTAGGAATACTGGTACCACTGCCAGAGGCCCCATATATTGCCCAGGTTTCCCCACTGACACCCACATTAAGGAGGCGTGGTTCGGTCCTATGCTGATTCCCCAGCTGTAGGACTGGGGTCTGTACCCTTCCACTTGCTCAGGTCAGCTGTTTCTGTGGGTTTCTCTAGCCTGGTGTTGGCCCCTTTGTTCATCACCCCTCCCTGTCTACAACTGAATTCCAGTGCTTAACTGTGAATCTCTCTGCTTCTGCTTCCATCAACTGCTGGGTGAAGACTCTAGGATAGCATATAAGGTAGTCATCAATCTTGTTATAGGGTAGTCATCAATCTTGTTATAGGGGAAGGGCATTTAAGGTGGCCTCTCCACTATTGCTTAGATTCATGAATTTGTTTTTTGATTGTTTCATTTGTACTTTGGAATTACAGACAGACCTTGAATTTATATAATAATTATAACATGAACAGAATATGGGGCTATCGTATGAATGTCATGTTCAAGACAAACTTAATACCAGTTTTTATAGTTAAGATTAGCACATTTATTTTAAAAAATATGATCAAACTCCACAACAAATAAGCAAAATCCAATAGTCTGCATTCATATAACAAATAAAGGCATAGATTTAAAGCATCAAGTAAAACCAAAAACTGATAAAAATGTAATAATTGCCATACAAAGTAAGAGAGAGAGAACTATTGGGCCAAGAAAACACACATCACCTAGACTACAGTTCTGGGCAAGCCTGTCTAGTCTGTATCCAATAGACCTGGGCTACTGTTCTGCCAAGGTTTCCTTAGTTCTATTCTCTGACCAACACTGGCTTAGCCTCCATTCGAATACCTTAGGATGAAGCTTCTCCTTGCAGTAAATGTTATTTTACACAGAGACGCACAACTAGACAATGTGCAGAGAAAGAGACCCCTTTGGAACTCAGTTCTAAATGGCATGTTTTTTATCAAACCCTCTCCTTAAAATTCAGATATCTGCTTGGAAGAAGAAAGATTTTTAAGAGTCAGAAGTGGTGAATGACCACAAGGAAGCATCATCATCTTGACACACAGGACTGACGCATATGTGAACTCTCAGAGACCATGACAACATGTACTGGACTGACACCATTATGTAAAGGGGAGCTTTTTCTTTGAGAGAAACCTTCCCGCCAGCCTGGTTCTAGCGCCGCATGAGTCCCAAGTAAACACACAGGAGGCTATATTAATTATGAAGCTGTTGGCCTTGCTTGTTTTTTACTGGCTAGCTCTGACTTAAGTAATTACCCCATAATTGTTAATCTAAGTATGTCTCTTACTGGAGAAGTTTCCGGGCTTCCTACCCCATGGCGTTACATCTCGACTCCTCTGTTTCTCCTTCCCAGAGTTCTCCTGGACTCCTAGTCCCACCTATCTAGATTCCCTATTGGCCAGACAGTGCTTTATTGACAAATGCACAGGACTTCCCACATCACTGGACTCCACAGGTTCAAACCAGACAAAGCCCCAGCACTGAGAAGTAGACAGAATCCCACCTCTAACCAAGAAGCGATTAATAGCCGGGCGGTGGTGGTGCACACCTTTAATCCCAGCACTTGGGAGGCAGAGGCAGGTGGATCGCTGTGAGTTCGAGGCTGGGCTGGACCGACAGCCTCGAAAACAATACAGAGAAACCCTGTCTCGTAAAAACCAAAAAAAAAAAAAAGCGATTTATAATTGACATCTGCTGGGAAAGGGAACATCAGTTTTCTCTAGGAGTGACAGTGGTATACTGATATCCATGCCCAGGATGGAAATAAGATTCCCTGCTTTTAGTGTGCTTTTTATTTTGTTTTGTTTTTCCTCTGTTGACTTTTGTCTGTGTGTTTTGACTCTGATATTTTGATTGGGGCATTTTTTTTCAAAAGAAAGAACATGAAGTTAGCTGAGTTTGGAGGTGGGAGGATCTGGGGAGAGTTGGGAGAGGTGAAAATATGGTCAAAACATATCTAATAAAAATTTAAATAATAACAATACATTGGTAAAAATCAAGCAAATGAACAAACAAAACCCCTTGTGTTTGGTGGCAATCATTTGAAATCTCCAGTACCTGTGAGGCAGAGATAGGTGGAGTTGAACTAAACTCTTTGGCTCCCTGGATGGCCTGTCCGGCATGATCTGGAAGCTCTGGGCCAGTGGCAGATCCTGTCTCAAAGACAAGGTCTACTGTGCCTGAGGATGGATCACTTCTGAGATTTTCTTCTTGCATGCAAACATGCACTCATGTGCACACACACACACACATGCATGCATGCACCCCCATAAAAATAAGACAGATGAATGTATAACCAGATTGTGGTACATTCAGGCAAAGGATTCTTACTCAGCAATATCAAAACCTGTGCTATCAAGCCACTAAAATATGGATGAACGTGTCATTTGCTAAATGAAAGAAGCCACTATGATTAGGCTATAAACAGTATGAATCTATATGTGAACCTCAGGACAAGACAAAACTGTAGAACAGAAATATCATTGACAGCAGTTAGGTGGGAGAGGAGAAGAGTGAGGTGGAATATAGGGGACATTTTGGACAATGAAACTAGTCTATAAATTACTATAATGGTAACTATGGGACATAACACAATTTTCAAAAATACATAAAGCTATAAAAGAGTATAGTTACCATAATGTGTCAGTACTAGCTCATTAACTTCAAGAAACATGACTCACTGTTAATTATCAAGGACCTTGGAAACAGAGGGAAAAGGCAGTACATATGAACTCTGTATGATTCACTTAATTTCCTGTAAGTCAAAACTAATCATAGAGCATGTTAATTAAAAATATTAATTAATAAAGTAATAACAGTTGTAACCAGGATCACTGAAAACTTATCGGCTGGTAAGTAGTTCTCAATATAGAATAGACCATGTTTAAAAAGCTGCATGTAAGTATTATCCATGTGAATTATTGCATAAAATCACTTTTTATAAGCAACAATAAAGACTATTTTTGTAAGTAATAGAACAAACAGAAATTTGTGACTCAATAAAATATACCTACTATATCAAACTGAACTGTATTTGAAAGTAACTATATGCACAATGAGACAAATTATCCTAAAACCTATAAATAACTACTTTTACTATCTAAAAGTATTATTTGAAAGGCATATCTGATTAGAGACACTGAGAATCTGATATCACCATGTTCTTGTGTATATAAAGTGATGACTGAATGTCTCAGGTCTGTTGCTGTTTCTTTGGCTCTAATCCAAACCCTTGAGGCATTCAGGTATTTCTCTCTTTTCATAGTTCTGGGGTGATGAGTAGGGACAGGGACAGGGACAGGTGAGAGGAAATAGCTTTCTAGCAAGTATAAGTTTTTGCATCTTCAATTTAATGGATAAGCTGTCCAATGTCATGGATGTCATAACACCTGTAGTTGGCTTCTAGTAGAGCAGAACAATTAAGACTTAAAGCATAGGGAGGGAGAAAAGATCATTCATCTCCATTCCATCATCTTGTGAAATGCAGCCATGTTTCAGCAAAGTCTAATGACTAAACTGGGAAAAATCATCCATCAGTTGTTCAGACTTACGCTGTCCTCACATGCATCAGGCCCACTTTCCACCTTAAACAATAGTAAAATTTAAAAAAATGGGGGAATTTAAAGATGATTTTATTTTTCTCATCTTCAGACATTTGAATCTTAATCTTACAAGTTCACTAAGATCCTTTAACTTTTGTTTCATATCATAAAGGAAAATTAGTCAAAAATATTAACCAATTATTCCTTTCCTCAGGGGTAATAAACAACAGAAGCTGAAATGATTAAATCCAGAAAATCTTTGTTTTCTATTTCTTTGAAGAGAAGAACTGAATTAAGGGGAATCAAAAAGCACACCATGGGCCCATATTTAAGTGAAATGCATTAATTAGTTGCAACAGGAAAACATGAGTTACACACTTTGAAAAGTAATATAAAATATATGCAATTTCATTCTGGGGCTGTAATTCATTTTCATTGTCACTTTTCATGGCAGTATTTAATGGGAACAATGGCTTTTTCAAGCATAGGTGACAGATGTGCATGCCGCCGCCGGTCTTTGGGGATCCTGAAATATGAATCAGGAAAGGGTGAGGTCATCTTGGGAGCAGAGCTGGGTGTGTGTGCTTTCTGCTCGGTTGGATGGTCGTGGGCTGACTTATTCTAGTAAGTTTGTTTAATATAAAAGTTTCATGTCATCATTGTCAGAATAAAGGGCTCCCAGCGAGGCCTACATTCTAGTCTCTGCACATACACAGCAATAGAGAATTAAGGTTGTAGATGACATTAGCATGCTGATTATGTATCCTTGACATGAGGATCTTGTCCTAGAGCACTCAGAGCTTATAAAAGTATGGCTCTTATACTATCAAAAAGGAGAGTCAATGGAAAAAAGACACCAACGGGAGAAAAGTGTGAATGACCACAGCTAGATTTCAATTTAGAAAGAGTCACAGTTCAAAGAATGTGAACAGCTTCTAGTGCTGGGAAAGGTGTGGTAAAATTCTCCCTAAGAAGTGTCATGACAAATTCAGCAATAATGATTTCTTGATTTTAACCAATGAGACTTATCAGACTTCTGACCCCTTGGACTGCACAATAAATCTATACAGCTTTAATCTACTAAGTAGCAATCTGTGACAGAAACAACAGGAAACTGATAGCATTTCCTTAGTCTCTATAATAAATATCTTCTTTAGAAACCTTTTATTCCATGTGCGTGGTACCTAGAATGAATATCTTAGGGGACTGAAGAGACCTCTCAGTGGATACAAGCATGAGAACTTGAGTTGGGAATTCCAACACCCATCTAAAAACTACTTATGGCTACGTTTTCCTCTTACCCCCATGTTATACTGGAGCAGGTACAAAAGGATTCCAGGGGCCTGTAGTGAGATATCAACCCTGCCCTCACTTGTAGCGCTGACCATGCCCGTTTTGGGCATTGTCACAGGTGAGGACATGACAGGGAGTGAGTTTAGGTCTGGGGTCCAGGAAGGTTTCTCCCTTTTTGGAGTTGGACTTGGCCCTCCTTCTCCAAATTCAAACATGTTGTTTAAATAAAATTCAGTTTCTCTCTCATATCAAAAGGCCATTGGTGCAAGACAAAAGAAAACAAAATCTAAGACTACTATTGTCTTAACTCTGTATTCTCTAAAATCCTAATTTTCCCTTTTCTTATTTTAACCCTTATTGTTACCTTTCCCTGTATGTTTACCTATGGAAGTTAAATTTTCTGTGCCGATATTAATATTTAAGTACTCCACAGTGAACAAAAAATTTCCTGACAGCAATCTTTGAACTCTCTGGAAAGAAGATGGGGCCCCGCTTCATTGATTCCACTTGTTTCAACCTGATGTCTTTGAACTTGCAAATACCACCCTAAAACCGATTTGGGACTATAAGGTTGGAGATAACTCCAGACTAGCCAGCAGAAACGGTGCACCTTCTTCATTTACCTTGACCAGAGCTTTAGATAAGAACTCCAGTTAAACATCTCTTGCCACACAGAGACTAGCTACAACGTTACAGATAGTCCTCTGGAGACTTTAGTTGTTCTAATTTTTTTCCCTACAGGATCCCATGGAGTTATAGTTGTCCCATTTCAGCAGGAAGTAATCCTAAGAAAACAACGCCCCTTCTTCCTACTGTTGGCTTTAAGGGATAGTATTTACCTGCATAGGGTTGGTTTTAGTTGTTTAGGTTAGGTATGTAAGGTGATGCTCAAACTCAGATATCTCTTTTAGATAAGTTTTAGGGTATTGATGGGAAAGGTATGGTTAGGATGGGATATAGATTTACATACTTTTTAGTGAACTAACATTAGCAACTGTTAGCTATAGATAAATTGTTAAATTATTGTATGTTGACTATGTAGGGTCTTCTTCCTGTTTGCTATGTTTTTCACACAATTACAAAACTATCTTATTTTGTATATTGATACAACTTACATTTTGTATATTGATACAACTTAGGATATTTTATCATATTTCACTTCACAATTCTACTTCTAGTCCAGACATTTCAGATATATCTCTGTTATTGAGAATTATATTTATATATATAGTTATATATATGTATATAGGTCTGGGGTCTGAGCAGTAGATATTTCTTGCATCTGGTTGGGTCACAGGTAGCAGCCTGTGTGGAGCCTTGACCTAAACTCACTCCCCATCATGTCCTCACCTGTGACCATGCCGAAATAGGCATGATCAGCGCTATAGATGCAGGTAGGGTAGATATCTCACTACAGGGGCCTGTTGAGCAACAAGTCTAGTAGAAACAGCAGGCTCCATGTTTAATGAAAAATCTTGTCTCAAAACACAAAGTGGAGAGCTATACAGGAAAAAACCTGATGTTGACCTCTGGTCTTCACATGCACCTTCACACCCATGCACATGTCTATACCCTTTCTCTGTCTCTGTCCCCGTCCCTGTCTCCGTCTCTGTCTCATCTCTGCCTCTGTCTCTGTGTCCGTCCCTCTCTCTGGTTTTCACATGCACCTGCACACCCCATGCACATGCCTACACATACACACAGGTCTTCACATGTACCTGCACATACTCTCATCTTTATATGCTCTTGCACACCAATGCACATGTCTACACCCTTTATCCCTCTGGTTTTCACATGCACCTACACACCCATGCACATGTGTACACACACACACACACATACACACACACACACATACACACACACACACACACACACACACACACATTGGTCTTCACATGTACCTGCACACACTCTTTTCTTCATAAGCACCTGCACATCAATGCTCATGCACCGCCCCCAAATCTACTTGATTGTTCTACACTGTTTCCCATATTTAGTTACACAAAGTAATGAAGTATATTTTATCACATAGGACAATAATTCTGATACTAGAACATAGAATAAAGAAAGAAATCATATTGTCTTACAATAAAATCACCAGGCCGAGATGTGCCACACTTCACAGACATGAATCAGCTGTATTAGTATAAGTCTACCATCATAAATTATCATTGACTTGGCTGCTTAAAATAGCAGAAGTTTTTGTCTCTTATAGCTCTGAATCTGAAATCCAAAATGAACATGTTGGTAGGATTACATTTCATTTGCAGGCTCTTGCAAGGAATCCTTCTTCACTAGGGAGTTCCAAATGTTCTTGGCTTGAGGCTGTAAAATTCTGGTCTCTGTTTTCACATGGACTTCTGTGCATACTGTCCCCTTCTCATGTCTTATAAATCCCTTGTCATTGACTTTAATGCCCACGGTAATGCACGGAACCTCATTTTGAGATTCTTCTGAATAAAACCCAAATGGGACCACCATTCAGTCTATCACATGGCTTTACAACCCTTAAACTCATAGGGTTTGCTTTTACAGAGACAGAGGAAGTCCATGATCATTAATACAGTCTTCAGTTTTCATAAACTCTTGGATTGCAATAATTAATAGACGGGGACAATAATTCATTTAGTGAGGATTTAGAATAGTGACTTTCATAGGCTGTTGAATGAATTGCAAATTCATAAAAACCAATAGCAAAAACACTTTAAGATATATATATATATATTCAAACCTACAACTCCCTCTATTATGGTATTTCTCATCTTGTTCTCCCCCTATTCTACCTCCCACTCAACCTTCCTGTTCCCCCATGACCTACTCTCTCCTCCTCTTCTCCCCTCTCTTCTTCCTAGCTCCTATACTCCCCCCCCCGCAGACCTTTAGCGATCTAAAAGAATGACACCAACTGGCAAGCTAAGCAATAGTGGAGAGACTACCTTAAAAGCCCACTCCTGAAAAAGAATTTGACATCTACCTTATATGCCATCCTAGAACCTTCATCCAGTGACTGATGGAAACAGAGGCAAACACCCACAATTAAACACTGAACTGAATCCATGGAACCCAGTGACAGAGAGAGAGGAGCGATGAGCAAATTGGGAAAGAATGGGCTGGCAAAACCATCAGAGACAGCTGATCTGAACAAGGGGGAGCTCTTGGACCCCAGACTGACAGCTGGGAGGCCAGCATGGGACTGATCCAGACCCCCTGAGTGTGAGAGTCAGTAAGGAGGTCTGGGGAACCTATGGGGCCCTGGGCAGTAGATTGGTATTTATCCCTTGGATTTGGTGTGTCCTTAACACAAAGAGAGATGATCTCTCAGCCTGGACTCTTAGGGGAGGGCCTGGACCCTGACCTGAGCAAAATGATAGACTCTGGATTTCCCCTATGGGGAAGGAAGTGGGGATAGGGTGGGAGGCTGGGGGGGATGGTGGGGCAGTGCGGGAGGGAAGGAGGGAGAGGGAACTGGGATTGATACGTGAAGCAAGCTATTTAAAATTACAGTAATAAAAAATGGATTATATTATGCAAAAAGATATGTATATTATATAAAAGAGCAATTCTAGTCTAGAAACACACTCAGGAAACATGCACAGGAACCCTCTCTTGTTCACCAATGAGAGTAAGAACAGCTGCTAAAATGAGCAAGCGTGTTTGTACTGGAAACACTAATGCATGATCACTACATGTAGTTAAACACACACATGTGCTCGGTAATCGCATTTAGACCTTGAAACACAACCATAATTAAGTAAAATTATAAAAACCTTACTTCAAGAGAAAATGTGGGCTTTTTGAGGATGGAGTTATACCTAAGTAATTTCTGTAATGCCTCTAATACCTCGGAGGCTCAGATATGGTCACAGGTGTTTACTTTATATGTGTTCATCATATACATAAAGCAAAAACATAGAATACTTTTGGAGATATAGGTATAACATAAACACAGTTTGTAATTCTTTGTGTCCTTTATTTTTCACAAACACTTAATGTTACAATTACCCTAATAATGAATCAAATAAATTAAAAGGGAGACCAAACTCTCCACTTGGAGAGTTCCTGAATGTAACGGGGGAAGAGGCACCGGGTGAAGGAAGTTCTCCAGAGTGTTTCTATAGTAATTGGAAAGGAAATCATGCTTGATTTCAGTTAGTATCCTAATGATCTATCTATGATGTTTGAAAAATCAAAATGTAAAGAAGTGGAATGGTGTTATGAACATAGAGCAGGGTTGGTGTAGTGTGGAACAAAATGAGGGTTTATGGGAAGAAACAATACCCAGGGCTGCTGCTTCATTTTCCATGTTAACCACAGATCCTGACAGTCCAATGACTTTGACTCCAGCCTAGTACTAGCTAGGAAAAATAACGATGACAAAAGTCATAAAGAAAGATGAACATATTATATGCTAGATTTAAGAGAATCAAGAACCAGCACTTTCCCTATCAATGAACAGAGGGAATAGAGAAAGGAAAGCTCCAACTGAGGAAGAAAGGACATTCTTGTGGCCCTATGGAAAGAGTAAAGGTTATCAAATAAAAGGGTAGAAAAGGTTCCTGTCCTTTCCATTCCTACAAAATTGAAACATGTTGCTGTCATCAGCCTGCCAGTGAGCACTAATGACATTAGGAGATGCTAATGCAATACATCAGCTCACTTGGGAGCAGAGGTGTCAATTTGACTTTGGTGAATATCACAGAGGCATTTGTCTGTGATGGAAATGAGTATAAAATTAGTTTTCAGTTGATATATAAATCCAGGCTCAGACAAATTGGGCCAGTGAACTTAATTATCCCCTGCAGAATTAAATATTCCAGTTTCCACAGTACCTGGAAGCCCTGGCAGCAATCAGGAAAGACGAAAGCCATACTTAAAATAGAGCCGTCTCATGGAAAGAAGGCTTAGAGTTGTATGGTCATGTAGTTTGTTTTCTGAAGTTTGTGTTCTTCTAATGTTTTTCTCTCTGAGAATATATTCTCACTATCTTTTTGGGGGAAGGGGGAGAAAACCACCTTTATTAGTTAAGACAACCACAGGCTGGAAACAACACACATGCTGAAAAAAGTGGACTGTCTTTTAAAATTCCAAAGGTAACTTTTTTTCAAGCCCCACAATCATCTCCATATTTACAAAATGAAGGCCAATATTAAGTATATAATAAATGCTCCAATATACCCCTATAATTAAAAATCATGAATTTGACTAGCCATGCCATTGAAAACCACTCAGGGTACTCTAGATGAACCAGTTTTCAATGTATTAGCCCTGGAAAACATTTGATGTTAATCCCAGCTCCCACTCCCAGCACATTCTAATTTGTTTTACATTTTATAAATGAGGAATTAACATCAAAGCCTGTTTTTCAAAAAAGAAAACAAAAATTAAATAAATGAAAATTCTTTGAGACCTTTTCCCTGGGCAAAACACACCAGTTTCTGGGAAGACATTTATACCTACTTAGCTCCATTCTAAAATAAAGCTGTTGGCAAGCCCACTTAAATCTATGGCTATCCTCCGATCTTTCTAGCAGCTAGCACGTCAAATATAACCTGAAGAACTTTTCTTAAAACTGAGCTTGTGATTATAATGCCTGATTATTAATTTTGAGGGTTTCTTGTGTTGGAGTCCTGACTAGCCTACAATCTGAAGACCTTTAAAATGCCCTAAAATAATGTGGAGACATTCCTGACTACAAGTGTGGCTGTAGGAACCCTGGCAAGTTGGTGAGGACTAGAACCTACAAAGTAAGCTACACTAAGGACACAGTGTGCAGCTCTTGGGCTAAGTCAACTTTGTGCATTTTGGTTAAGAATAAAGTATGCCAGCACTTAAACTGTTTTGCAAAAGAGAACAGTCACCATGTTATCCTTGATGCTGAAAGTTACTGACACGTTTATAAAATCCACTGCCTCTAAATTCTTAAAGACAGATCATCTTAAGGGCCTTCGGATTTCCTCTCCTAAGTCCTAAATCAAAGAATGGCAAGTAGTCAACTTTAGTTTTTCTGTAAAAATAAAACACCAAAATGAAAGAAAATCCCCCCAAAACATATTGGGGTTCAAATCCCATATCAAGCATTCTATCAGCTTCATCAAGGACAAGGTAAGTTGTTCTTCTCAGGTTGGTTTTCCTACACTCCAAAAAGTCAATCAGTCTTACAGGTGTCGCAATACAGATTTCCACACCTCTTTCCAAATCACGAATCTGTGGTCCCTTGGGAGCGCCACCATAGATGCAAGTAGACTTCAGGGCATAGGCTCTACAGTACTCAGCATCAACTTGCTGCACTTGTTGGGCCAGTTCCCGTGTTGGTAACAGCACCAAGCAAATAGGCCCGTCACCTCTCTCTAGCAATGGCTGATGATTTATGTGGACAATGGCAGGCGGCAAATAAGATAATGTTTTCCCAGGTCCAGTCTGAGCTACTCCAACCATATCCAATCCACTGAGAGCAAACGGCCAGCCCTGAGCTTGAATAGCAGTGGGTTCAGTGAAGTTCTGCCTTGCAATCACATCCATGACAGTTGCAGGGAAGTTTGCTTCATAAAAATTCAGAACAGGTTTTGGACAGTTGTGACCCCGAACTATAATTTCCTTGCTTCTTCTATATGTATCTACCTCTTGTGTGGTGCACCTTGCAGAATCAGAGTGTTCCTGATAAAAATTCTTCTCAAATTTGGGCAGCTCATCAAGATTCCACGTCTTCTTAGCTAGTTTCTCCCCAGGATTTCCAAACTTCTTTCCAGAGAGTGGTCGTGTTCTAATTCCTCCGAATCTTGGTGCACCAAATCCTCGATCCCGGCCGCGGTCTCGGTCGCTAGAATAACTCGACATGGTGTCAATGGTTGCGGTGAGCCGGAAAGACCCACTGAAAGACAATAATCCAGTCACTGGAGCGGAGGCCTCGGCGAAGGTGAAGCCTTTGCGGGGGCGTCACCAGCGGAGGGATGGTGGTGACGAAGCCGGAGCTGTGAACCCCGAGGACCGACGGAAATGAATGACGTCTTCTCAGTCTTTTAATGAATGAAATCTTTAATCAGTGATATACATTTAAATGTTCAAGATACATTTATTGGGCCTTGATTGCCAGGAACCTATCAAGATGCAAAACACTAATAGAAAAATAAGGTATGCTATCGTATATGCAGCTTGGATAGTGCGTGGGGAAGGGTTTTAGAAATGAACCTGTTCACAGCTTCACCTCCCTTCCTCTCTCTCTCTGTTCTGGTTCTCCTACTAGAAGCATACCAGCTACCTCTATGGGACTAAAGCTGATCCAAGAGCCCTGACTCTCTCTTTTCTTTCTACTTATTTTCTCTAATTCCGAATTACATAGCCCCATGAATGAATACAGCTTTTCTCTTAGGATTTAAATTTTCTCATTACCTCAGCATATTTTTGAAACCACATTTATACAAAGGCCATAGGAACAAAATATAAGTTTCTTAAAGGGAAAAAAGATTTCTTTTTTTTTTTGCCTCAATCTCAGAGGAAAAAGTCTCACTCTACTTCATTCTATTTAAACTAGTTCAAAGAAATAAACTCTGAAACCTTGTGTACCTTAATTAACTAAAAGGATATAACCGACATCAATAAGCTCCCAGGGGACGCAGACTTTCCAAAGTCCCTATTTTTTTATGAAATACCTTATTCCTTCAAACTGCTTGATCCACAGCAAAGCGTCTTTGCTTATTCCCCTCACAAATGCCAAACACTCCCAGATTCTGTAACACAAATTCTAATCGGTCTTAATAATAAAAACCTGGAGTCAGATATCTGCGTTTAAGTGCTGAAAAGTCAGAGAAGTAGCCGGGCGGTGGTGGCCCACGCCTTTAATCCCAGCACTCGGGAGGCAGAGGCAGGCGGATCTCTGTGAGTTCGAGGCCAGGCTGGACTGACAGCCTCCAAAACAATACAGAGAAACCCTGCCTGGTAAAAACCAAAAAAAAAAAAAGTCAGAGAAGTAAAGGAGCCAGCCACAAGAGAGATCTCTTACCTCCACTGAATCCTCAGACCAAAGGGGAGATCCTGTCCCTATGAAGCCTCAGACTGAATGCAATGAGCTCCTGTCTCCTGCCTTATATTCCTCTCCCCTCCCAGCCATTTCACTCCAGTCTCTACCTCCCTAGTGCTGGATTAAAGGTGTGTGACTCCCAGGTACTGGGATTAAAGGTGTGAGCCACCACTGCTTGACTCGGTTTCTTTTTTGGACTGATTCAATCTCCTGTAGCCAGGAGTGGCCTTGAACTAAGAGATCCACCTGCCTTTGCCTCCCTAGTTCTGGTATTAAAGGTGTGTGCCACCACTGCCTGGTGTCTATGACTAACTAGTGTGACTAGCTCAACACTCTGATCTTCAGTCATGCTTTATTTGTTAGATCACAAACAAATATTGCCACAAGGTTCCCCTGACTGAATAATTTTTCATGCTCTCCTTTTCAAATTATAACTCAGGGCAAATTTTCTCCTGTAACTACAGTCCTTCAGTGCTGTGTACAGTCAAATTTGAACAGATGTGTTTGGAAAATGTTGTCTGCCATTGAGGGGTTATAATGTACATGGGTATTCTAAGAACCCTTAGCACTTGACTTGAATATAATTCAGTGCCACCATTTAGATGTTTCTCTGGACAAAAAAAAAAATCCTCCAGAGTTCAAGATAGACACAAGTAACTCAATCTATCAAAGTAATTCTTACAAAGTGATGCTTCTGTATGCCCCATAAACTCAAGTTAACATCTGGTCATTACTATTACTATATATTCCCAGCCCTTTCTATAACCTCCTACGGGAGTGTGGAAGTTATTAGGAACAGAGGTCAGTCCCTTTATTAGGTTTGCTATGTGGCATAGTTGACTTTACCACAGGGAAACTGCCTTCCCTGGACCAGACCTATCTAAGTAGCTAAATTCTGAAAAAGGATTTAAGTAAGCCCAATGTTAGGGGAAGATTGAAGGATGGGGGCGATGGCGGGGAGAGAAAGGGGGGTCACGCAAGAAGATCCCTGGGAGTTCTCTGGCTATCCAACCTTGCCAGTTAGCAGCACTCCAGGTTCTGCGAAAGACCATGTGTCAAGAAAAAGAGTGACAATCGAGAAAGGCACTGCTCTCTGAATGTAGAGGGGACCCCATGTATAGTAATTCAAGCACCCCACCACCTCCCGCTGCAGACAACAACCAGATAGGAGAATACTCTTTTACATACTCAATAGTATTATTACTGGCCAATCTTTGCTCTGAAACCTTTAGTGGCTTTCCAGATCTTTGTAGATTTGTTAGTTTTCATAGTGTCCCAGATTTTTGGGTGAGTGTTTTTAGATATAATGTATTTTTTTACTGGTGTATCCATTTCTTCTATTTTGTCTTCAATGCCCAAGATTCTTTCTTCCACCTCCACTGTTTCTTCAGTCTGGGTTTTCTTATTGATTTCATTCCCATTTAGTTTATTGAACATTTTTCTTCATTCCACTATTCATTTGTGTATTCATTGGTTTTATTAACAGATTTAATCATTTCCTCTTAAGGTCTTTGATCGTATTCATCATAGCTATTCGGAAGCCCTTGTCTTGTGCTTCGGCTGTTTTAATTCTCAGGGCTTACCATAGTAGGATTGTTGGACCCTAGTGAAGACATAGTGTCCTTGATGTTACTGTGTTTTTATGTTGGTATCTAGGCATCTGGATTTGGGATGATTATAATTCTAGGTGCTGTGTAGGATTGTGTTTGTTGTGTGTTTTTTCTTTTCCCTTGATTTCTGTTACCCTTTATGGATCTTAGTAGAGTGTGGTGGCTATCGGTTGCTTAGTAGGAAATGCTTCCAAGATTCTACCAGGTGTGGTCATAGGGAACCCAGGGTAGAACTTGTTTCTAGATGTTGGGACTTAACACTAAGTGATGACAATGGGCTAGAAGGGGAGGTCTGAGAGGGTCCACAGGAGGGAGGGAAGCTGGGTGTACCAGGAGAATCTGTATAGACCTCTGATATGGGGGCAGAGGGAAGGAGAGGCCACATCAGACTGTCACCTGCAAAGCTGGAGGTAAAACGGGGCATTGGAATTGGAGATGAGGATTGTCCACCTGATTCAACCTGTAAACAAACTTGAGTTGTGTCTATATTTTGATCTCATCTAAAAAATTTCTATCTTCGTGGAAAATAACCACATTCAGATTAATTGTGACTGTCTAAACACATTATTTTATGTAGGCTATAAAGTGTTATATAACTCTTTGACTTCTAGTTCTGTAGAAGTATTTCATTTTTTACCTTAATATCCTAGAAATATTTTAATTTTCTCTTTAGAATGGTAGCTAAACAAATTTTCACACAGACTTAGTCTTATAATAGTACATGTTTTTATAGAAAATTTCCAATCTCTCACTAAATAAGGCTTGTGAGAACCTTTAAATCCATGAGTTCATTTACAGCTTTACACACTTCTTATATACTATTCTCAGGCTAAAACCCACTAGTTATTATCTTTGCCTTAATGCTATAAATCAACATTGCCTTCAGTTTTCTGTAGCATTTATAGTTTATTTTGAAGTTGCTGCTCTTTTTCACAATACCTTAAGTCTTCCCATCTTTGCTCATTTCACTGGTCTGGAGATTATGTAATTCTTTACAGTAAGGCTTGAGGGAAGTGATTTTGGGAAAATGTTGTATCCCCCACCTCTCTTAGACTTTTATTGTCACTGGATATTATCCTGTAGGGTCATAGTAATGTCTTGTGTTAGACATTAAGTAATTATAAAAATAGCACTTTATTATTTATGAGGCTCTCTTTTAAAAAGAAAATGGTTGATAAGTAAACAGCATTGTCAAATATCCCTGGAGTCCTGAGACAACTAAGTCTCAATGCAATATTAGAAAATCACCAAAACACTGCCCTAAAACTATTCTTGTCAGCAAATATATGTAGAAATATTCTCTTTAGCTCATAAATTTAATAGAAGAGCAGAGGTTTATTTTAGCTGAACATTTTAATTATAACTTGCAAGGTATGTTACTAGGAAATGAACACGGTAATCATTCTTAAAAAAAAATCAGTCTTTATCCTCAGAATTCATTAGCAGGAAATAGCCATAGCTAGGTAATACCAAACATACAATTGCCTCCACTCACATATTCATCATGAATTTCCCTTCAGAACTGTAATGAACAGGGATAAATCACCAACGGCAATATATCCCACAAAAGATTTATGTGCAAGAGATGAAAATTTTAAATGTCGCCTATATACTAACAACAGCTTTATCCAAAGGTAGTGAAAATATCCCTCTGAAGAGTCAAGGCACAGGACGGAATGATGGTGTGGTGGGTAGGGTACTAGCCCCACAAGCACATGACCACTTGAATCTGAATTTCCAGAACCCACACCAAGGTAGGCCATGTAGTCCTGTCTGCAATCCCCATGTCCCTCTAGTCAGCTGGAGGTGGAAATAAGAATGCCTGGAAGCCTTTGTGTGAGGTAGCATGGTATAATCCCTGTGGCAAACAACAAAGGCAGAGAGTGAGAACCAACACTCTAGGCAATTCTTTGGTCTGCACGTGTGTGCTCTTGTATGTGTGTTGACACATACAAGAACACACAGACACACCATAAATACAACAATAAATAAATGATCACCACACACTTTAAATCCACTCATAAATATTTTACTACTGAATACTCAGAAAAATATCCTTCTGGTGTATTTAAAAACTTAGGTCATGTATTTTGATCTATTGCTGGGATTATAGTAAAAATAGCATATTCCATACGTGCTACAGATAATGAGACAGACAAATGAAATACTATAACAATGATGTCAACAGGATTTGCATATGTTGATATGTTACTATGTGATCAAGTCTGTGTAAGAAGCTTTTGTGTTTATAATTTCAAGTAATAATAATGAGAAGATGCAGTGTTGTTTATTTTGATATTTTTAGGGGAAGAAACTAAAATTTTGAAGATGAAGTATCTTATCTAGTTGCATACATGTCAGAGGTTATATAATTAAGATTCGAACACCAAATATTTTCAGTGCCTTGGTTGTTGTTTCTATGCTATATAGTTTCTGGCTCATGAACAACCATTTTCAGCTTCTCACTTTGTCTTTTATTGCTGCTGTAGGGTTGTTATACTTATTTTTCTTCACAAAATGAGTCAATTAAAAAAATAGTAAGCCTGGTCACTTATATAGTAAATGAACGCTGAGCACCACCTTTTGGACATCTGAAGAATAAGAAACTGGTTCTTAGTGATGACCACTTAAAGTTAAAAAATTAGACTATGTATGCTCTAGATCAGTATACCCTTAGCATTATCCCTTTAAGACCTAAATGTGTCTATGGAACTGCTTCTGCTGTATTTTGAGACAAACTTACAAAGCCTGTGAAGAGTGATCAACACCTGGACCATTCTATTGAGTAAAAAAAGACTGCTCTCACTAATGTAATCCAGTCTCACAGAGTCAGCTGAAGGCTAGAAAATGTTGATCCTCACATGAATGTGTGTGTGTGTGTGTGTGTGTGTGTGTGTGTGTGTACTATTGTTTTATAGGTGTTGGACACAGCTCTTTTTTTGTCCTTTCTTCTTCTTCTCTTATTCCTTCTTTTTGGTTAGCTTTTGGACTTAAAAATGAACACCTGGATACTCCTCAGTATTGACCAATCAGCTTTAAGACTAGAATATCTACCATCATTCCTCTTGGTTCCCAGACTTCTGTGTTCAGACTAGAAGCACTGTCTGCTCTTTGGCTTTGCTATAGTGCCAGCTCAGTCTATACACTTTTTATATTCCAAACTGTCTCTCCCTGTCTTGCCATCTATGTTTCTGTTTCTGCGTCTCTTTCTCTCTCTGTCATGTTCTCCACTCTCTATAGCTATCCTCCCCCAACACACACACCATTTTGTTTCCTTAGAGAGCCTTGACTAATACAAACCCTTTTTTATTTATAATTTCAAATTTCTTTAACAGTGAGTATTTTTATAAGGATTAAAAGCCAGTGTTCTCAAACCACTCTTGAATGTCCACCATGATTTTTCTTCATGACAGTTATACTGTAACTGTAAAATGTTTCTGAATTGATGTGACAGAATTAACCTGGCCAAGGCAAGGGAACAGGAGCCACAAGATTTTTGCCACTGACTTGATATAGGAGTGAGCCTCAGATCTGGTGGGGAAGTAGTTTAAATGAAGCTATACCAGTTGGAGTGATAATTCTTCCCCCCCCCACACACACCCAAGGGCCATAGACTAGCTCATAAATATCACAGCAGCAGACACAGGAAACCTTCCTTCATGTTGTTCGTCAGGGAAGTTCAAGAGACCCCCAAAATAATATAGGGCATTCTCATTGCTCTTGGCTGTCTCCCGGACATTGATTGTAAAACTCTATTACTGAAGACATCACACATGTCAGACACAAAACTTGAAGAAATCAGGAAGGTGCTGACAAAAAAGCCTCCTAGCCATCTTTAGAACTAGCTTCCACACTAATGGAAGGTGCTATACAAGCTCTCAAAAGATAAAAGCAATCAGTAGTTAGGCCAGCTATAATGCCTACAAATAATAACAATGATCAGAACAGCAAAATATCCCAAGAAAAGCAACAATGGCACTTACATCCTGAGGGTAAACAATATCCATATAATTGTACCTAAGGCCTAAAGCACTGTCCATGTATTGTAAACTTAATACACTGTCCATGACTGATGAGGCCATGGATCCTACAGGACAGCCTACCACTGCCACTTCACCAAACCAGTAGGGAGGGTTTCTATTTTCATTATAAACACTTGTCCTTAGTCACAGATATTCTAACTTTCAGCACTCATCAAAGATGCTTTGTAGCAGAAAGAGACTATTACAGAAAATTCAATTGGTCAAAATATATAGAATACTCAACTGTAGGTTGCCATCCCCAAATATACATCTCAAACCCCTACTTTTCAGGCTCAGGGAACATCATGGAAATCTCAACAATGTGCTTTTTTTTTTTTTTACAATGCTTATTTTAGTTGGGGGAGGGGACTCACATACTGCAGCAATCACGTGGAGGTCAGAAGACAACCTGTAGGAGTTGGTTCTCTCCATGTACCTTGTTGGTCTTAAAGATCAGACTCTGCTCCTCAGGCTTGGCAGCAAGCACCTTTACCCACTGAGCCACCCCAATGACCCATAACTAGGTAAATTCTTAGAAATTACAGTTCCTCCTTAATCTATGACTCCTATGGGTGATTTTCTTCCCATTTCATTTTTTCTTCTTCCCTCTGATCTTCTCTTCTTTTCTTTGCACATCATTAAATATTTTGAGCTTTTCATGTCTTTCTAGAAAACTCAGTTAAACACATTATACATTTTTTATGGGGAAAAAGAAACAGCATTGTATGTTGTTCAAGGTCATAGGATGCTTTTTAATGTTTGGAAATGTTGATATTTTAGTGGCCTTTCACTGATTCTTCGGGCACCTTCTCTTCAATGTGCCATTCATGTGCTAGTTGAAGTTATCATTGCCACTTAAATCAGATCAGAAGAGTTTCTTTTCTCATGGCTCATTTAAAATATTTTGTTTTGCCCTTCTTGTAGGCAGACAGATCTCTGTGAGTTCAAGGCCACCCTGGACAACTCGAGATTCAATCTGTTTAAAGGAGAAACTAAGCTCACACAAAGGTGATCCTAGCATTTGGGAATCGCATGCCTTTAATCCCAGCACTAGGGAGGTGGAGACAGGAGTGATATGGGTGGGAGGAGACAGAAATATAAGGTGAGGGGAGACAAGAGAGAGATGAGTCTGAGGAGAAGTGCAGTCTAAGCTGTCTGAGGATGTAGTCTCAGTATTGACAGAGGTGGGAACTCTAGTGTCTGGCTGGTTTGCTTCTCTGATCTTCAGTTTTAACCCCAATGTCCAAGTTTTTATTATTAAGAACAATAGAATTAGTGCTACAGCATGTTTGAAGGAGGTCAGTCACATGGCTCATGTCCTGCTGCTTCTCTCCTCTCCTTCAGGTCTGTCATGATGTGAGCAGCTCCACCACACCCTTCCCACTGAAATCACAAGCAAAACAAGTCTTTTCTCCTTTGCAGTTGTTTACTCCAGGCACACTTCCACAAAGAGTACTGCAACCTCCCAGAAAGTATCCACTTAATATTAGAATAAATATATGAGTGGACAGATTAATAAATTAATGAAAGAGAAAATGGCAGCACATATTCATTTGCAATGATATCACAGGAAAGCAGAGGCAATGAATAAACCTGATGTTAAAAACTAATAAAAGAAAAGGTGTAGCAGCTTTGCAAAGATGACTGAACTCTTCCTAAGAACATCATCAAAGAGTCTCCATTGGTAGAAAATGTGGGTTAATGCTTGAATATTCAGAAATGCCAAAACATATTTCTGGCCCCCTTAAGTAGCATTATTTTGTCTTTCATTAGCAGTTTATTTGATTATATCAAAGATCTTCAATGACAGTTTGTTTTATTAATGTTTTTACATTTGAAGAGGTCAGATATCCCTAGTTAAAATGGCTGATTCAGGCCAGAGAGTTTATTCTAAGTTACTCATATGGGACGACTCCATTTTTTGCTTCCTATTCTCAGAAGGGTTTCAGATTTTTCTGCTATCTACCACTGACTCCCAAGCTTCAGACACAGGATGAGGGTTAAGAGTGACAGACACAACAACTCAGAGCTTCTACATGGGACTTGCCTTCTGTTTCTAGGGGAGGTAGACATTAAATAAAATTATCAGCAAAATCTTTTTCATTGCTAACATCTAATCTAATTTTAAATAATGAGCTAGGGTGGTGTGTTAGCATAGCAAACAAAATCTAAAACTCTATAACCCAAAAAGAGCATTTACCTTGGTAAGTCATCCCCCACTCCCAGAAAATATAACCATAGTCAAAATAAACTCAACAAATATTTTATAAAATTCCTGACTGGCACTCTCATAGCTGTCAAGACCATCAAATCAAGAAAACTCATAATTCAGAGGTTCCTGGCACTATCTAGTGACTATCTTGATTTTATAAGGATAAATTTATGACTTTAGTAAGGTGTTAGCTGATCTACGGCCATACCACCCTGAATCTCGTCTGATCTCGGAAGCTAAGCAGGGTCGGGCCTGGTTAGTACTTGGATGGGAGTAAGGTGTTAGCTGATATGTATTGGCTTTTTTTTTGCCACAGATTCTGAATTCTGAATAAAACATAGTTTTTTTAAATAAAACATAGTTTAAATTCTTTGTGGCAGTTTGAAAGCAAATGGCCTCCATGGACTCATAAGGAATGACATTAACTGGTGGCATGACCTTGTTGGAGTAGGTGTGACTTGATTGGAAGAAATGCCACTGGGGGCGGGTTTTGAGGTCCTAGATATGCAAGCCAGGCCCAATGGTTAATTCTCTTCCTGTTGCACATGGATATAGATAAAGATCTTTCATCCCTCTCTCCAGTACCATACTATCATGCTGGCAAACATGATGAAAATGGACTAAACCCCTGAACTGTAAGCCACCCTCAATTAAATGTTTTCCCTTATAATAAAACTCTAAGACACTCTTTTTATGTATATTAATGTTAATAACCCATTCAAATACTCTCAGTATTGATATCTTTGGATTAGGAACACACTTAGAATAGTAAACACAGCCATCTAGAATTATTGCTTAAACATAAAATTTTTCTCTTAGGGATGGAGAGATGCTTTAGTACTTAAGAACACTGGATGCTCTTTCAGACCACCAGGGTTCAGTTCCTAGCACCCACATGGCAGCTAGCAACTATCTGTAACTCTGGTTCAAGGGGATCCCATGTCCTATTCTGGCCTCTGTTGGAGCTGCATGCATGTGTTACTCAGACACGCAAGTAAAACATATGTACATATTAGGTAAGTAATAAAAAATCTTTTAAATTCCGTTCCATTCCATTTAAATGTTCAGTTTATACAGGGACACTGTTCGAATTTTAATGTCAAAATATAGTGTTTATAATTACCAAGACAACAAAATTACTCAAACAAATATTTTGGAAGAGTTTTCTAAAGATATTTTTTAGGGATAGGAACACCCAGGGAGCTGAAGGAATTCCAACTCTCTCAATGGCCAGAGAAGAAAACTGAGAAGACACCTGGTCATCTAGAGGAGTGATAAAGAGCCTACATGGGAGGAACTAAAGATGAGTAATCCAAGGAAAGCGGGTCAAGTTCAGGAGCACTGAGAAAGAAAGACAGAGCCGTACTTGTTTCTGTCCAAGTACCTTCTGCCACTTTTTTCAGTTTCTGCTTAGCTGATCCCACGATGACCTGGACTTAGAAACTCCTTTATATTCCCTGGTGGAGAGAGGCGTGAGACCCATGAAACAGAAGGAAGGCAGGTCACACTGTCACAGAGCATAGGGAACGTGAAAGTCGTGTCATCCAATTTTCTCACTCTGTAAATGAGACAAGTGAGGACAAGAGTGACATAGTCCCTGGCTCACAGAACCAGATTATTTCACCTTCTCATAAACAAAAGTCAGGATAGATCCACATCCTTCAGCCTCAGAGACCCTTTTGAGTTCTTTAAAAGACCTTAGACTAAATCGCCTGGTGTTTTCAGATTCAGTTCGCTTTCCTCTGTGAATTTGTCACTAACTAATATGCAGCCCTTGCTGAACTCTGTCATATAAAATGGGTGTGAATAGCGCCATGTTCTTACTGCTGGTAGAAAAAAACCAAAAGAATAAAGAGCAGTCCTCAACAGTGAGATTCTGAGAGACTGGGAAATTAACTACATTGTTACAACATTAAAGTTAAACCAATACACAGGATCAAATGTGTTTTACTAGTAAGTTAGACTTTCTCAAAGCGATTCTTTGTCAGACAACTGAAGAGCATTACTAATGATTTTCTTTTGTCTTCTAAAAACTTGGAAAAGAAAAGGGGAAATTCTCTTAATTATGCAAAATGAAAAGAATGATAAAAAGAATTTCAAACAAATTATATCAAAGAGGAAACTCTGTAGAAATTAGAACACCACAGGGGAGTCTCCAGCTGGGGTATTTCCTGCTATTGTCATGACTTGCTGGTCAACTCCTTAGTAATTTCAGATTGGTCAGAATGTTATGGTGACCTGTGTCCGCTAGTACATGGTTACAGAATAGTGGGTCATAGTTTCAAGGACTTTTGTAGTATAGATTACACTCACAATCATTTTTTCCTAAGAAAATTTATTAGAAAAGGTTTGTGGGTTTTAAAAACTTTTTTTAAACACATAGGTTTTTGTTTTTTTTTCTTTGTATGTTCATTAGGAAATGAGAGCAATATATTTATTTTCTTAATAATACTGGGAAAGAGAGTAATTTAGTTTAGAACAACATGAATCTGTGAGAGTTTTGGATGAATGAAATGTACAAATTGACAACATGTATAAGCAGGAATCAGAGGACTAGGCTTTTCATTCCTGTCCTTCCTTCATCTATTTCCCAATTCTTCCTTTGACCTCCCTATTTGCCCTTCTCATCATTGTTTTATCATATTTTTAATAAAAATGCATTGAAAAATAATTTAATATTATTTCCCAAACTGGGAGCAGAAATTGTTAATTTTCTTTGATTAACTACAAAACTCTTCCAGAGAATTTTAATTTCTGCAAGACGTGCTTTTTGCTGCCCTCCATATATCTTTCTGGCTGGCTCCCTCTATGACAGTATGAGCTCTACCTCACCTTACATGAGATTCCCCATTAATCTTTTTTTAATGTTTTTATTTAAATTAGAAACATGCATGCTTCAAATGTCAATTCCAGCTCCCTCTCCCACCCCTCCTCCCTTGTTCCTCCACCAGCCTTCCCCCAGGACCGCCAGCCCCAGCCCAATCCCTACATCATTCCCAAGGGAGGGTGAGTCCCTCCTTGGGGGAATCTCCAGAGTCTGTCATTTCATCCAGGGCAGGATCTATGCCCTTCCTCCTGTGTCTGGGCTGAGAGAGCACCCCTCCATGTGGAGTGGGCTCCCAAAGTTCATTTGTAAACCATGGTCAACACTAATCTACTACCCAAGGCCCCAGAGATTTCTGAGGCCTCCTCACTGACACTACATTCATGGAGTCTGGATCAGTCCCCTGTTGGCCTCTCAGCCATCATTCTGTGGTTCAAGAGCTCCCCCTTGTCCTGTCAGCTGTCTTTGTGGGTTTCACCAGCACGATCTTGACACCTTTGTTCATCATTCCTCCATCTCTGTCACTGGGTTCCAAGGGGTCGGTTCAGTGTTTAGCTGTGAGTATCTGTCTCTGCTTCCAACAGTTACTGGATGAAGGTTCTAGGATGGCATATAAGTTAGTCATCAACCTTATCATAAGGTAAGGGCTATAAATGTAGTGTCTCTGCTATTGCTTAGTTTTCAAGTTGGTGTTATCCTTGTAGATCTCTGGAAATCTCATTAGTGTCAGCTCTCTCCTCAAAGCTATAATGAATCCATATATTATGGTATCTCTCATCCTGATCTCCTCTATTCTTACCCCCTACTCAACCTTCCTACTCCCCCATATCTTCTTCTCCCCTCCTTTTATTCCCCTCTCTTTTTCCTGGTTATCTCTTTCCTCCCCCCATCTTCCCAATCTGCTCAGGAGATCTTGCCTCAGTCCACTTCTCTGGGGTATAATGCATATCTCTTGGGAACCTCCTTGTTTCCCAGACTCACTAGCCCTGGGATTGTAGGCTGGTACTCCCCTGATCCATGTCTAAAATCCATATATGAGTGAGTACATACCGTGTTTGTGTTTTTGTGACTAGGTTACCTCACTCAGGATAGTTTCTTCTGGTGCCATCCATTTACCTGCGAATTTCAAGATTCCATTGTTTTTTTCTGCTGAATAGTACTCCATTGTGTAAATGTACCACATTTTCTCTATCCACTCTTCAGTTGTGGGGCATCTAGGTTGCTTCCAGGATCTGACTATTACAAATAATGCTGCTATGAACATAGTGGAACAGACATCCTTGTTGTGTGAATGGGCATCTTTTGGGTATATGCCTAAGAGTGGAATTGCTGGGTCTTGTGGTAGACTGATTCCCATTTTTCTGAGGAATCTCCATACTGACTTCCAAAGTGTCAGTACAAGTTTGCACTCTCACCAGCAGTGGACGAGTGTTCCCCCTTCTTCACATCCTCTCATGCATAAGCTGTCACTGGTGTTTTTGACTTTAGCCATTCTGACAGGAGTAAGATGATATCTCAGGGTTGTTTTGATTAGCATTGCACTAATGGCTAAGGATTTTGAGCACTTTCTTAAGTGTCTCTCAGCCACTTTATACTCCTCTATTGAGAATTCACTATTTAGACCCCCACTTTTTAATTGGGTCCTTTGGTGTTTTGGAGACTTGTTTCTTGAGTTCTTTGTAAATTTTTGAGATCAGCCCTCTGTCAGATGTTGGGTTAGTGAATAACTTTTCCCAATCTGTGGGGCGCCTTTTTGTCTTGCTGACTGTGTCCTTTGCCTTACAGATGCTACTCAGTTTCAGGAGGTCCCATTTATTAATTGTCGATCTCAGTGTTTGTGCTACTGGTGTTATGTTCAGGAAGTGGTCTCCTGTACCAATTCATTCAAGGGTACCTCCTACTTCTCTTCTAACAGGTTCAGTGTGGCTGGATTTATGTTGAGGTCTTTGATCCATTTGGACTTAAGCTTTGTGCATGGCGATAGACATGGATCTATCTGCAGTCTTCTACATGCCAGCATCCAGTTATGCCAGCACCATTTGTTGAAGATGCTATCTTTTTTCCATTGAATAATTTTAGCTTCTTTGTCGAAAATCAGGTGTTCACACGTTTGTGGATTAATCTCAGGGTGTTCAATTCGATTCCACTGGTCTAACTGTTTATTTTTGTGTTAATACTAAGCTGTTTTCAGGACTGTAGCTCTATAATAGAGCTTGAAGTCAAGAATGGTGATGCCTCCATGTTACTTTGTTGAGCAAGGTTGCCTTGGCTATCCTGGGTTTTTTGTTTTTTCATATAAAGTTGAGAATTGTTCTTTCAAGGTCTGTGAAGAATTGTGCTGGAATTTTGATGGGGATTGCATTGAGTCTGTAGATTGCTTTTGGCAGGATTGCCATTTTTACCATATTGATCCTACCTATCCAAGGGCATTGGAGATCTTTCCATTTTCTGGTGTCTTCTTTAATTTCTTTCTTTAAAGACTCAAAGTTCTTGTGATATAGGTCTTTCACTTGTTTGGTTAGCATTACCCCAAGGTATTTGATGTTTGTAGCAAATGTAAAGGGTGATGTTACTCTGATTTCTTTCTCAGCTTTCTTATCATCTTTATATAGTAAGGGCTACTGATTTTCTTGAGCTGATCTTGTATCCTGCCACTTTGATGAAGGTGTTAATCAGCTGTAAGAGTTCCCTGGTAGAGTTCTTTGGGCCACTTATGTAAAATATCATATCATCTGCAAATAGTGAAAGTTTTACCTCTTCCTTTCCAATTTGTATCCTCTTGATCTCCTTTTGTTGTCTTATTGCTCTAGCTAGAACTTCGAGTACAATAATGAAGAGGTATGGGGAGAGGGGACAGCCTTGTCTTGTTCCTGGTTTTATAGGAACTGCCTTTAGTTTCTCTCCATTCAGTTTGATGCTGGCTGTTGGTTTGCTGTATATAGATTTTATTATGTTTAGGTATGTTCCTGCTATCCCAGATCTCTCCAAGACTTTTATCATTAATGGGTGTTGGATTTTGTCAAAGGCTTTCTCAGCATCTAGTGAGATGATTATGTGATTTTTGTTTCTCAGTTTGTTTATATGGTGGATTCCATTTATGGATTTTCATATGTTGAACCATCCTTGCATCCTGGAATGAAGCCTACTTGATCATGGTGGATGAGTTTTCTGATGTGTTCTTGGATCCAATTTGCCAGTATTTTATTGGGTATTTTTGCATCAATGTTCATGAGGGAAAGTGGTCTGAAGTTCTTTTTCTTAGTTGTGTTTTTGCGTGGCTTGGGTATCAATGTTATTGAAGCCTTGTAAAAAGAGTTTGGCAAAGACCCTTCTGCTTCTATTGCATGGAATTCTTTCATGAGCTTTGGTATAATCTGTTATTTGAATTTCTGGTAAAATTCTGCACTGAAACCATTTGGCCCTGGGCTTTTTTTTTTGGTTGGGAGACTTTTGATGACTGCTTCTATTTCCTTAGGCATTATAGGTCTATTTAAATTGCTTATATGTTCCTGGTTTAATTTTGGCAGGTGATATCTATCCAGAAAGTTGTGCATTTCCTTTGCATTTTTGAATTTTGTGGAGTACAGGTTTTCAAAATATGCCCTGATGATTCTCTGGATTTTCTCAGTGTCCGTTGTTATGTCCCCCTTTTCATTCCTAATTTTGTTAATTTGCATGTTCACATTCTTCTTTTTGGTGAGTTTGGAAAAAGGTTTGTCTATCTTGTTGATTTTCTCAAAGAACGAACCCTTTGTTACATTGATTCTTTGTATTGTTTTCCTAGTTTCTTCTTTACTGATTTCAGCCCTCAATTTGATTATTTCCTGGCATCTACTCCTCCAGGGTGAGTTTGCTTCTTTTTGTTCTAGAGCTTTCAGTTGTGCTGTTAATTCTCTAGTGTAACTCTTCTCCAGTTTCTTCATGTGAGCACTTAGTGCTATGAACTTTCCTCTTAGTACTGCTTTCAAAGTGTCCTGTAAGTTTGAGTATGTTGTGTCTTCATTCTCATTGAATTCTAAGAAGTCTTTAATTTCCTTTTTTAAAATTTCTTCTTTGAAACAGGAATGGTGCAATTATGCATTATTCAATTTCCATGAGTTTGTATCGTCTCTGCAATTTGTTTTGTTGCTGAACTCTAGCTTTAAAGCATTGTGGTCTGATAAGATACGTGGAGTTATTCCGATTTTTTTGTACCTGTTGAGGTTTGCTATGTTGCCCAGTATGTGGTCAATTGTTGAGAAGGTTCCATGTGGTGCTGAGAAGAAGGTATATTCTTTTGTGTTTTGATGGAATGTTCTATAGATGTCTGTCAAACCCAATTGGGTCATAACTTCTATTAGTTCCTTTGTTTCTTTGTTAAGTTTCTGTCTTGTAATCTTGTCTAGTGGTGACAGTGGGGTGTTGAGGTCTCCCACTATAAGTGTGTGAGATTTTATGTGTGGTTTGAGTTTTAGTAATATTTCTTTTACAAATGTGGATGCCTTTGTGTTTGGGGTATAGATCTTCAGAATCGAGACTTCATCTTGGTGGATTTTTCCTGTGATGAATATGAAATGACTTCCTTCATCTTTTTTGATTGATTTCATTTTAAAGTCTAGTTTGTTAGTATTAGGATTACTATTCCTGCTTGTTTCTTGGGGCCATATGATTGGAAAATCTTTTCCCAACCCTTAACTCTGAGGTAACATCTGTCTTTGAAGCTGAGGTGTGTTTCTTGTATGCAGCAGAAGGATGCGTTCTATCTTCGAATCCATTCTGTTAGCCTGTGCCTTTTTATGGGCCAGTTAAGACCATTAATATTGAGGGATATTAATGACCTTTTATTGCTCATTATCATTTGTTTTGGAGTGGTTGTTCTTGGTGGAATTTTATATGGATTTCCACAACTTTTCTCTTATGGCTGTTGGTAAAGTGGGGTTATCTTTTGCCTATGTTTTTCTGGTTGTAGTTAACTTCCTTGGATTGGAGTTTTCCTTCCAGAACTTTCTGTAGGGCTGGGTTAGTGGATATGTATTGTTTAAATCTGGTTTTGTCATGGAATATCTTGTTTTCTCCATCTATATTGATTAAAAGCTTTGCTGGGCATAGTAGTAGTCTGGAATGGCATCCATGGTTTCTTAGTGTTGACAGAATATCGATCCAAGACCTTCTGGCTTTCAGAGTTTCCATGGAGAAGTCAGTTGTAATACTTATAGGTTTGCCTTTATAGGTTATTTGACCTTTTTCCTTAGCTGCTCTAAATATTCTTTCTTTATTCTGTATGCTTGGGTCTTGATTATTATGTGGTGAGGGGACTTTTTTGTGGTCCACTCTATTTGGTGTTCTGTAAGCTTTTTGTATCTTCATTGACATGTCTTTCTTTAAGTTGGGAAAGTTTTCTTCTATGGCTTTGTTGAATATGTTTTCTGTCCCTTTGAGTTGGGTTTCTTCACCTTCTTCTGTACCTAGTATTCTTAGGTTTGGTCTTTTCACAGTATGCCATATTTCCTGGATATTTTGTGTTAGGGATTTGTTGGACTTAAGATGAATCTATTTCTCTAGTGTGTCTTCAACACCTGAGATTCTCTCTTCCATCTCTTGTATTCTGTTGGTTATGCTTACATCTGAAGTACCTGACCATTTCCCCAGTTTTTCAATTTCTAGCATTTCTTCAGACTGTGTGATTTTATTGTTTCCATGCCAGCTTTCAACCCTTGCACTGTTTGAATTGTTTCTTTTAATTTTTCTTGTTTTCCTTCCTTTCTTGTATTTGTTGGATTTTTTGGTTTGTTTTTCTTCTTCCATTTCTTTGGGTTTTTTTGTACTTCTTTTTTTAATTTAAATTTAAATTTTAAATAGCTTGTTTTACATGTTTTTCACATCCTCCCTGAGGGCCCCTATCATTTTCATGAAGGTCTTTTTAAAGTCATTCCTTTCTGCTTCATCTGCATTGGGGTGTTCAGGTCTTACTGGTGTAGAATCTCTAGACTCTGTTGGTGTCATATTTGTTTTTCAGTTGCTGAGTGTGTTCTTATATTGTGTCTTTCCCATCACTTCTTCCAGTGGGTGTATAAAGAGTCTCTTCCTCTCCTGTTGGGTAGGCAACCAGGGTTCCCTTTCAGTGGAAGCAAATCCAATACTCTCTGCTCTCTGCTCTCTGTCCTCTGCCCTCTGCCCTGAGTGTGGGCAGAAGTGGACCAGCTCTCTGTGCAGGCTCCTGGTTGCTTGGTCGTCAGTCCAGGGGTGAGTTGACCTTGCTGAGGTCCCCAAGCCAGGGGATCTGAGAGAGGGCAGGTGGGAAGAATTCGGGTCTAAGATGGGGACCCGGTGCTCACCTCTGCCCTCTGCTCCCCATTAATCTTTATACTTCAACTTTATATCTACAACATGAGTACTTATGTGGAGCTTGTATGAATATCTATATGATTTAGTCTAGAAGTATCATTTTACAGGAACCTTCGATTGTATACAATTGATAGAATGTTCTGTATCTCTATCCAATTACAATTTATGACATAGTTGTCTTGTACTGAACTTACAATATTTTGAAAACATCAAAACAAAGGCAGTTATTGAAAACAAAACATCCATGTGGGAAGTGAAAAGGGTTAGATAAGGTGAGGTTAAAATAACCAGAATTTTATGTTCAATCCAGTATAAAACATTTTCAATTATCATCCTAACAACTCTATGAATTTCACCAAGAACTGGGTCGGTTTTGAAAACTAGACTATGGTTTAAAAGGAGAAAAGGGAAAATGATGATAAAAGCAGACGTGAAGGTAAATATTAGTGTTTTCTCCAATGAGTAGCCTCACCTTTCAGGACACTTTCTTGGGATGTTTTTCAGAGTAATGCTCTAAAAAAATTTCAAGACTTGAATGAGAACAAGACTTTTTCTGTGTGAAAGCTCCAACATCCTTCCATGTTGGATGTGTCTCTCTAAAAATCACCTCAGTAGGACTGAGACATCTGGTGTATTTTGTATATTCCATCTTTCAGTATGGCTGATTCCCACATATGAGGATCACTTCAATCTGACAATGGTCACTATTTTGGTGTACCTACTTGTTATTCTAAATTTAGAATTTAACAATCCTGGTAGTTTTGTTTCACAAATTATTCTGACAATGTTTGTCTGAGATATGTACACCCCTGCTTTGTGTTTATATTTCACTTCTGTTAAAGCAAATCTGCAGTCCTAGTATTCACTGATGATGCAGTAAAATAAATTTGGCACTGATATATACATTCTGATTTATGGGATTCCAAAATTCACTCTCGTCAATTGGGCAACAACAAGAAGTTATGACCAGTGTCAGAGATGGAGGAGTGATGATCAAAGTTGTCAAGATTGTGCTGGTGAAACCACAAAGACAGCTGACCAGAGAAGGGGGGAGCTCTTGAACCCCAGAATGATGGCTGAGAGTCCAACTGGATGGGTCCAGATTCCATGAATGTAGTGTCAGTGAGGAGGCCTCAGAAATCTCTGAGGCCTTGGGTAGTAGATCAGTGTTTACCATAGTGTATGAATGAACTTTGGGGGCCCATTCCAAATAGAGGGATACTCTCTCAGCCTGGACACATGGGGAAGGGCCTAGGTCCTGCCCTGGATGAAATGACAGACTCTGGAGATTCCTCCAAGGAGGGCTTCACCCTCCCTGGGGAATGATATGAGGATTGGGTGGAGGGCTGGAGGGGTGTTGGTGGCGGGAGGAGGGGTGGGAGAGGGAGCAGGGATTGACATGTGAAGCATTCATGTTTCTAATTTAAATAAAAACGTATACTGAGGAAAAAAATTAAAAAAAGAAAGAAAAAAATCCCATAGGGACAGGGCTAGAATGGTATAGCTGGTCCCAATTCCAGTCTGAGGTCTTGGCTTCCAGGTTCCCAACCTTATCCAACACCTAACAAGCCATCAACCATCTCCTGCTGCAGATGGAATCTCAGATGCTGAACCTCATCGCACCATGAAACCGTAAATTAAAAATAAAGCCGTCTTCCACAAGAAGAAGAAGAAGAAGGGAAGAAGAAGAAGAAGAAGAAGAAGAAGAAGAAGTTATGAGTCATAGTGAGCTTGAAAGGTTGTATGTAAATTGGAAATCAGAACCTCCTAAATGAGGCTGTGAACCAAAGCCAAACCACAAATACATAATTCCGCTTACTGAAGGGGAATCAAAATGTCTATTCTTGTTTTGAGGTTCATTGAAAACTCAATACGGAGTCAGCCCATGGGCTCATCTAGACAAATCAAATTTAACTTAGTTAGGCTTGTTGTTTTGAATCTTGGTTTTCAGACATTTGTGTTTCATTTTAAGAGCTTAGCTTTTAAATGTCTTATTCTAAAATATACAGAAAAAACACAAGAGTTCAAAGTATTCCATTATCTCTCCATACCAGTTGCCCTTGTTAAAATTTTAAGTAATTAAAAAATGTACTGTCTTTTTCCTTAATAAATATTATGATGGCATATAGTCATGTACTTCATGTTATTTATACACAGTACACATGTGATCTTTGTGAACCTGGAAGATATTATAAATATAATGCATCATTATTGCAAATTATTTCACTGTGTATTTCCTAAAAGAAAACTGTCTCACATAATTAGAGCAAATTACCAACATGCCTTATGACTGTCTCCTCATGCTAATGAAGTGTACTTGGTGGTTTCCTTGAAAAGGAAAACAAAATCAAGACACTGAGATTAGTATAGTACCACCATCTACTTCTGCCAATAACTTTATTCATCTCAAACATCTTTTTCATTATCCATTAGTGAAGACCTGAAGACTACAGATTTCAGTTAGCTGTCACACCTCCTTACTTTAAGTCTGATAGAGTGTCTTCACAATCATTGCTGTTTGTAGCCTTGAAATTAATGTATTGGCCAGTTATTTTTGTGGAATTTAAAGTTTGTCATATGAGAGCAGGATTAGATTCTACTCATTTGCTAAAACTGATGTCATGGTCTTACCTGTACCTCGTGGGAACATTCATTCACTGTAAGATGACATTAATCAGATTTCTCAGCTATAAGTTACATTACAATTTAGGCAGTCCTCATAGAGATTCTCAAATGGTCAAGAATATCATTACAAAGAGCTAAACGAATGCATGCACTCTGCAGCAGTTGCAACCAGCAGACAACCCTGAAATCAGAGTGAAGGGTATTTGCTCTCAGGATTCAGAGAACCGTCAACTTTTGAAGAATATATCATCCTAAATGATTTGTTATTTTCCAGAAAGGATCTCAGTATGTGTCTGCTTTATTCTGTTTTAAATTATAATCCAATTCTTTTCATAAATGTTCAATTCTGACTTTGTATCTTGAATTTGATATTTAAAGAACCAAGAGTTTTCTAATTTTAAGTACTTAAAGAGCAAGTTCTTTATTTAGGAAATCCAGTTGTTTCAGTATAATAATCTTTTAAAATTGTTTCTTTTAATTTTGAGATTATAATATAATTGTATCATTTCCCCTTTCCTCCCTCAAAACTCTTTCATATACCCCTCCTTGCTCTCTTTCAAATTCATGGCCCGTTTATTCATGAATTGTTGTTATACATACATATATATATATATATATATATATATATATTCCTAAATACATAAATACAACTAGGTTAGTCTGTATAATGTTAGTTGTATATACATTTTCAAGGTTAACCATTTGGTATCAAATAACATTTTCTATGCCCCTAGAGAAGACTATTTCTCCTACTTGTAGCATTTTTTAGTTGCCTGTAGTTTTTTTTTGTGTGTGGGGTTGAGGCCTCCTGGGCTTTCCCCTGTTCATTCCAACATGTCTATTGCTGTTCTTGTTCAGCTAATTTTTAGGTAGTCATGTTGGTGAAACTTTATGGGTGTATCTTCTGTCATTCCTATGAGACACAGCTTCACAGCAAAATCCCTGATAATTTGGCCCTTGCAATTTTTTTCTGCCCCCTCTTCCTCAATGTTCCCTGAACTTTGGTGAGGGAGTTGTTTTTGTAGACATTGTCTTTTGTGATGGGGCACTACAACTCTGCAGTTTGATTGGTTGTAGTTTTTTGTAATGGTCTCCATCTGTTGTAAAGAGAAACACATACGAGTTTCTCTTCATTCATTAATCCATCCATCCATCCATCCATCCATCCATCCATCCATCCATCCAACTATTATGATGTCTTCAAGGGTTTTGCATTCTGTGTGCTTCTAAGCAATGAAGGGCAACACCTGCGCCCTAATAAGATGCAGAAGAGTGGGCCACGCAGGCAGCTTAAAGAAGCCTCAAATTATCCTGTTACTCAGTGAATACTTTTACTTGGAGCACACACACAGCAACCACTAAATGACAGTAACAATTATAGTTTTCTAATCTGTGTCTAACAATTAATTCCATGTGCACATGATTAACTCAGTCCATCACCTCCCTCGCTTGAGAACCACATCTCACCGTCTCTACCCTCTGTTTCGCACTTACTCGTTTTATTGCTGTCTTGCACAGCCCACCTGAGTCTTCTTCAGAATTGCCTCCTCCTCTCCCCCACTTATTTTGCTGCTGTTCTCAGGAGGCTTCAGTCTTGAGAAATTCAATGAGCTGTATTTCTTTTCTTTTCTAAATAGAACTTTCTCAACTCAATTTACTTCTTTAACACCTGGCTTTCCTTTGAGTCTGACATTGATTTTCTTTGCCCTTCCACCATGAGTGCTTTTCTTTTGCTTTTTAATTTTAATCTCCTTTTCAATTTTCAAGTGTTCTTCAATGGCCATCTCTTCTAATGCATTCTATCTGTGCATATCAGGACAACGCTGAAGAACATTTGGTACACCAATGCCTTTTGGTGATTTCATGCTCTACCTAGCACACACATTCCGAACACAGAGACTCCAATTGTAGCTTCTATTTCGACTTTGTTTTATTTTTAATTATGTGGGTAGTGTTTGTGTGTATGCCTACAGAGGACTCAAGAGGATGTTGGGTCCCTTGTGAGCAGTTATGTGCAATCCATAGATTCAATGAATGAACACACCTGAATGTTCAAATACTGAAATATGCATCCAGATCCTCTCCAGGACTCAGGTCTTCTTAAAGTCCTTGCTGTTTGTTGTACAAAGAAAGTATGTACATATGCTGTCATCAGAAACCTAAACAACGGACACAGAAAATGCAAGGACCAAGTCCTGAAAATCTCAGAAGATGATTTTCATGAGGAGTTCTCATTTACTTCATGAGGTGTGCTGTGCCCACAACAAGGACACTCTGCTGCTGGGACAGTCATTCACTCAAAAGTAACACACAAGATCATATTCCATTTAATTACCATGAATATTCTCAGGATTTTCTATTGTTAAGAGATTGATTCAACAAAACACTCTAAATTGCCACATTTCACATGGATGTACAGAAAAAAAAACCATAGGCACCACAAAGTTACTCTAATGCTATATATTTTCTGCATATAAAATTTCTACTGGTTTTATTTATAGAAATCTTAACAATCTTACATTAAATTTATGTTAGAATGTACAACAATCAGTAAGACTACAATACTTGGAGAACAAAACATTAATTGCATTTAAATGAATTTATGGAGGAAATCATATTGAATTACTATGAGAAAGTGATAGCTAGAAACATTATTCAAGGTGAATGAAGAAAAAACAATGTAAATTTAAAGGTATTTTTTAAATTTAGTTATTCCTTAAAAGATGTTTAATAGAATAAAATTGTTCTTATATAGTGTTTAAAAAGCACTAACTTTTAGACACTATATTTATAACCACAATGTAGAATTATGCAATAGGTTTATTTAGAAAAACATAGGTTCAGAATATCTAATTTACATGTATACTCTAAAACTATAAAAGTAAATGTTGCATAGTGATTAATCTACTGTATAAATGTAGAAAAATGTAGGTTCTGTGTTTGATCTATAATAATTCAGGAAAATAGAACTCTAGCTCACACTGTATCATTGTTAAAGAAATCCTACTAAAATATGCTGCAAAAGTAGCCAAAGATAAATGTCTAGATTGCCGAGATTTAAAATTTTGATAACATAACTTATAAGTATTTGATAGTTATTTTGTGCTTCACAGTTTCTGGGATTTTTTGTTTTTGTTTTTGTTTTTAATCATTCTCTGTATTCTGGAAAGTTGCCTGTGTGATTCCAAGCACAGGTAGGAAAAATGTTAGTTACTATGCAACAACTCAGAAGTAGGTAAGTAAAACTATTTTGTAAAAACAATTATCAAAAACATAGTCAACTAAAAGCTACACCCGATGATGTAGGATCAAGTAGCTTTTAATCTTTTCCTATCATTGAGCAGTTGCCTGTGGAAAATGACTACTATTCATAGCGATCAAGAGCTATAAAGCACAAAAGTAGGAAATTCACCTTCACACCACTATAGCAATATGGCTTTGTAATGATCTTTTGAGAACAAATGACCCAGCAAAACTCAATCATCATAAACAACTGAAAGCCTTAACAATCAGACATTGTCTTCCTGCACAGTTTCCAGGTAAGACTTCAGCTGGAAGCTCTGACAAATGATTACAGTCCTGTCCTTACAGTGACTCCCTCTGGCTCTCTAAAGACAGTGAGAAAGTGGCTACCCATGGATTCTAGGCAGGGGCAGTCATTACAGTCTTCAGTTTTGTACTGAGGAGCCCTCCAGGCTCCCGTAGATAATACCAAACATATGGACACACAAATCATCCTGGTTAAACTCAGTGGATCTCCAGAAACAAACCAACAAATTCATGAATATGTAAAGAGGACTTGTAGAGAGATGAGGATGTAGGGATGAAAAGGAGATTAGAGATAATTAGACCGAAAAGTTAAATTTAATTAGAAATGCTATAGAAAGGCTGGCACATGACATGTAAGCACTTATAAAATAATAGGCATTTTATTAGTAGTACCATCTGACAGATGCTAGCCTGACTTGAGGCTGCCAGGGTGATATAGAAACAGACTACAACTGGAATTTGCATGTGGTCACAGTTACCTGTCAGCTCAAAAGTAAGATGTGATTCTGGTATGGACAGGTATTCATTTGGGAGCATAATTGAAGTAATTCCCAAAGAAAGCCCTTCTTTATCTGTTGCATAGAGAAACAAGATCCACATTGGACACAAAGTGGAACTGTTTGGGGTGGAGCACAAGCTGTATGATGAAAAGTCATTTATTCATCACAGCTGACATTTAAAGTCCAAGTGTCAGTGTTTAATGCTGTATGCAGCTTTGATATTTTATTGCTACACACACACACACACACACACACACACACACACACACACACACACACACACTGCTCAGTATGTGTTAGGACAACACTCTGCTGTAAAAAGGGCAGCAAATAACTATCTTGTTTCCTTGGCTTCTTTCTCTGGTGCTTATTTGGAAAGAGTCACAGGTTTTTAGTGCAACCTCAGTCAAAGAAGTGTTCCCCCCCACCCCACGCCCTGGGGGGGCTATTAAAGACACTCTCTCCTTTCAGCATAGATTACAGAAGGATCTTTCTGATGGCTGCAGATACCCTATCTACATACTACAAACCCTGTGACAATTTGAAAACTGAATCTACTGTGTCTGACCTTTTTAAAAAAAGTTTAATAGTCCATTATTGGTATTTTTACTTAATAGATTTCACTGGTAATTTCCTAATTATTTAAAAATCAAAATGGCTTCTTTCGGGGGGCAAAACAAATAATTTTCAAGAAAAAAATTAAACACAATGGAAAATAAATCATTGCACACATTGACATCATAGTCTGCTTTGGGTTTCCTACAACATCTTCTGATGGGTCTTGTAGTATAATGAGACATTTGTTTACTAGCAGGTAAGTGATTTTATCCTGATACATGGAATCGTGTACAAAAGGAAAGGAAAAAAGGTAAATAGATGCACAATAAACAGATTATCTGAGGTCTAAGGTTCATTGCTGATCTTCAAAGCTTGGCGGTGAGGCCACTGGGACCAGAGAGCCCTAGACAGCATTAGCAGCTGGTGTGTAAATAGAAGTTAAGAGGTGTTTTCTTTCCTTCTTAGTTACATAAGCATCTAAAAAGATAATCTTCAATTGTCCCTCATTTTTATCTTAATTTCTTACTTCAGTTTCTCGAAGATAAAAGGTTTTCATTTGTTTGTCCCTGTTGCTAGGAAATGGGTGAAAGAAGAGGAAATGAGAACAGAATGAGGATTCGGAGGAGAGAGGACACAGCTAATTTTTTCCTGTTAACTCTGAAACCTAAAAATACAAGACCAAAAAAAAAAAAAAAAAAAACTAAGTTCAAGGGGAAGGTCAAAACGTTATCCCGAGTTTGTTTCAACAGATTTGGGCAAAATCAGATAATTTGAAATGGTAAGTACACATCATTTCTAAGATAACATTAGTAACAATGTTCATAAGTACACACTGGCCAGTACACTACTAGACTTATTGTATTATTAATAGTACTGATTATTCACACACGTGTGTGGATTCACTGCTCCTTCCCTTGCCACTCTGGATATACTTGCTGAGTTCTTGAGTTTCCATGATGATACTTTTGGAGTCAGAGTGGACACGCGGCAGGGGTGTGTGTGGGAATGAGCACAGAGAAGGTATAATTTAAAAACTACTGTATCCATGCATAAAATTATCAAAGAATAAATAAGAGCATATTTGAAAACAATTAATATTTTCATCCTTTTGTGTCTATACTCTATTAGTTTACCAGGAGGCAGACTTGCTTCCTGAAAGAAGAGCAGGTGATGATCAAATCTCTTTACCTGGCTTACAATATAAATGGGGGAACAGCAACTTTACTTCAGTTTGTTTCAGGGTTATACTGATCATAAGAGATGATCCCAGAAAAATGGAGAAAAAGAGCAGTGTTTTTCCCTTGTCACCTAACACCCTTGTTTTTTGCTCCTAGGATGTTCTTAGTCTTTCTTTTGTCACAGCATGTAATTGATCTACCTGAGACCTATAAAACAAACTATAATAAAATAAATATGGTGCTTCATTATCCACTATAAATGTCTCCCTGTAAGCTTTACCTGTAGTTCCAGTTCTCAAATCAGAAGAGCCCTCGTATTTTTAAAAGTATGTTAGTCATGAGCGGATACCTGCACATGTGTTTCCTGGAACAAAGGGTCAAATATCACCACACAATGAAGCTGGCCACTTCAAAGCTGACATTGTCACAAACATCAACAGAAGAACATGGCCAATGTAGCCTGTGGCACTAAATGATAGAAAAAGATAGCTGTAAAAGACAGACAAAAATAGTTGAAATTGGATCTGATCAAAAACTAATATCTACCAAAGTAGAATTTCTGAATTTGAGAATCTCATTATAAACATACACTCTATTGTGTGTTTCCTAAGAAACATACAATAGAGTATTAGGAGTTGGAGGTCTTGCCTCCAGGCCTCCCTCACTCTCAACTGGGCTGTGTGAAAAGAAAGACCAATAAGAATGCCCAAAAAGAATGCCATGGCACATATAATGCAAATGTCACAACATCCAAGTAACAGATTGACCCATGTGAGACACAGAGTCAATTTCATTTATGTTGAGATTTTTTCCCACAGAATTGACTCTTTCAAGATAATAGTAAAAAGTAAACTCCATCAAAATAGCCTTATAATAAAGCAATAAAGGGGTTAATTAACAAATATGATATAAAATTCTTTTTGTACCACAACCATACTTGAACATTAGTCATAATTTGTAAAGAATTTATCAGAATAGTGTAACACATACAAAAGGAAAAAGCAAGGTTTATGCCTTAAAAATTCCCAATCTAAAAATGTAAAAACTGAACACTACATGAGTCAAGCAAGACCTCATTTGAATGTCAGTACAATATAAGCAGAATGATCTTTCCTAGGTAATTCTCCTTACTACCACTATTATATTGAGGTAAAGAAAAAATTCTTATTCATTGAAATTCCAGCAGAACATGGAGAATGAATATGTGTAGTTTTGGAGTGACATGGGTCTGAACTCCAATCACAGAAGAGTCACTTACTAACAAATTGGACAAACATTTGTCCTCTCATACTTTCCATGTATGTGCAGGTACCCATGGAGGCTGGCAGAAGGTGTCAGAGCCCCTGGAGCTGGAGTCACAGGCGGTTGTGAGTCACCTGACATGGTCTGAATTGAGTGTTTTGGGAGATCAGCAAGAACTCTTCATCAGTGAGCTAACACTCCAGACACCAGTATTCACTGTTAAATTGTTAAACTGAATTATAGAAACTGCAGTTTTGAAATCTCTGAGTTCCAATGAAAAGATCAAACACTTAACAGAAAAGAGAGTTGATTATGCATATTTAGTAATTTCAAAAGCTTGACTTTAAATATAAAGAAGGAAAGCAGATGTGTGCACAACGCAGACATTTAGCACATAATCTATAATGTGGGCTAATAAATAATGTGGTAAAAGTTGTTTGTTTGTACCAAAGTGGTAAGATTTTAACAAAATAGGAGAATGGAGAAAACTCAGAAATATAGTCAGCATTTAGGCACTGAACAGCCCCTGAGAAGTTGTTCATTGAGACAACAAAGGTCTTTAGCTAAGTGTCCTCATAGAGCCCAAAACAGGAACCATAGGCATCCCAGCATCCCAAAGTGCTCCAGAACCCTTCAAAGGCCATGATATACACTGTAATTTTAGAGTAGCAGAACAAATGGATTCAGAGAAACTTAGGGGCAGATGGACCACAAAGTTGCTGGAAGTTAGAGGGAGGCAACATTAAATTTTGGTCACTGTTGCCTTGTTATTCTAGTGAGTGTGACACTTTGTGGTCCATCTGCCCCTAAATAGCTCTGGATCCATTTGTTCTGTTGCTCTGGAATTACAGTGTATATGGTGGCCTCTGAAGATGGTTTGGAGCACTTTGGGATAGGATAGCAAGGCAACAGTGACCAAAATTTGGTGCTTCCAGTCCCATAGTGTAACACCTGAGAGTACTGTCAGACATCGAGAGGGGAGGAGACTGGACTGGAAGAGGATAAACTGTCCCTGTGGAAACCTTTGCTCTGGACCAATGTTGAGAAGACAAAGGAAAAATAGAGAGGCTCCAGATGGGTTAAGAAGCTAGTGTGAAAAACTCTGGGCAAACAACATTAAAGGCAAAGCCAGAGTGATGAGTTTGTGTCTGGATGTTCCTCAGGAGTAGATGTGAGATGAAATGAATTCTTTCCTAGAAACTGAAGGCCACCTTTGAATCAGTTGCAATCTAATTGCGACAAGATGAACTAGTTATAACTTAGTTGCCTGAAGTCAAAGAACAAATCATTTCTGGAGAAAGAAAATGTAACCTAAAAGCATAAAACCACAGCTAACATTTTCCATATACATTTTAACAGAAAACAACAAGTTCAAATAGGTGGGAGGGAAAAAAAATAACTGACCATAACTGAAATGGAAAGTAAGTGAACTGATAAAAGTAAATGTGATCAAATAGTGTAATTAAGGGTAAAAAAGAAAACTAGTTAGCTATATATAAACATTAAGTTATCTCAAGATGAAGAATGTCAGCTGAAAACTAAAAAGCACATAAAATGACAGTTCTGGATTAAAAATAAAAACAAATATATTAATCGCTCTATAGGTAGTTTTTAAACATTTGATTGAATCTGAAGAGAGAAGGTATAAAATAGAAGGCAGCTCTGGAAGAAAAATCAATGGATGTCATAAACAAAAGACAGGCTATAAAGCAAAATGCGCAATTACTCAAGTAGATAGCACGGTGGAAAGACCACTCAACCAATAGCTGTTTGGAATCTATGCAAGACAGGAGGAGTTGGAAGAAATAAATACTTAAAACAGGATTCGAATTACTAAAACTTGAAAAACTTCTGAAAACATTCTTGTTCTAAAATGACTGAATTAGAGATAAATACAAATGAGAGCAAGTGTGCTATGGGAAGGGAATGAACACCTGGTTAAGAAGAAAACATACTTAGAAAATAAAAATTCACAGTCACAACAAGTGCCACTTGAACATATTATCTATTGAAACTGTCTCATGCTAAATTTAGAAACCAAGATTCTCCTTGGACATTTTTCAGATGCACTTAAAAAAAATACTGTGGAAGAAGTAGGGACAGGTAAACTATATCAAACAAATAGCATTAAAATAAATTAGATGACACAGTACTGTAAGCGTTTCAGACAGTCAGGATGGGACAGGTATTCTGGTACTAGGGAATCACAGAATACTGAGTGTTACACAGCTCAGATGGAAAGGTATCCTGGAGCTCGGGAGCCAAGGACTACCACAGGTTGCAGTAAGTTTAGCAGTTTACAGCCCTGCCTGAGGGGAAAGGCTTTCCCAGTGTCAGCTCTGCTCTGGCAGGACAGGGTCTTCCAGCTGGTGATGTTTGCCCAGTGTAGCAGTTTTGCTCAGCGGGTTTCTCAGGCGATGTTGCTACAGTTCAACTCTGCTTAGAGAGGAGTATAACAACTCCGTTCAGCCAAGGGAAGGTTTCCCCACCAAAAGTGTTACAGTCCTGCTCCTTCTGTTCTGCTCTGCCCAGGATCGCCTGTGCACCCAAAGCTCATCAAAGGGGTTTATTGGAAGGAAGCAGCTGGACCGGCCAAGGGGAACATAGGGTTTATAAAGGGATTCTTGGGGGTGGGGAAAGTTTTTCCAGGGTAGGGATTGGTCCGATTTCGATGCTGAGCTCAGATTGGCTAGAGCTCCTACCCAAGGATTAGTTAGTTTTCTGTGCAGGATTAGGGCCAAAGCGTGTTTCTTTCTCTGGTCCTTTTGAGCCTTTTGGCTCTAGTTTTAGGGCCAGTGTGTGTTTCTTTCACTGACTCTGATTCCAGGGACAAAGTGTGTTCCTTTGGCACTGGCTTCAGGGTCAGGGTATATTTTTTTGGTTCTGGTTGCAGGGCCAAAGTGTGTTTCTTTGGCTCTGCTCAGGGTGTGTTTCTTTAACTGGTCCCTTTTCCCTACAAGTACAAATAACATTTTATGAGAGATAATTTAAGCAAATTTGTTTTATAATGGAAGTTGCTGAGTTACAGTAGAAACATAGGTCCCCCTCAACAAAATACACATTGTTGGTCTGTAGCAGAAGTTAAGTTTTGACCTGAATATTATTCTAAGAATTAAAGGTACAAAGAAAGATGCTTAAGGGTCCTTGATCAGGTCTTAACATCTAAGCAATAAATTCAAGGTGCACTTAGACAGTGTGTGCGGGCTGGGCCTGATAAAACACTCACCAGTTTTAGAGAGCACATACTCTTCTTCATATCCCAGGGTCCTTAGGATACTGACTTACTACCTACAAGCCACTTAAAACAGTGACTCCCAACCGCCACCTGCTCATTGAGTCTTACATATGATGGCCGTTATTGGCACTGTTGTTTGACTGATATCCTCTGGGATAATACTGCCTAAAAAATTTGTTCTAGTCCTCTTGTCTTGTTTGCTGTATTGTACTGCACTTTGGATTTTTTTTTAACTGCATAGTGAGGTTACTTTAGTTAGACGTCTCCATTTGTTATAAATGTGATGAGCAAAGCATAGCAGAGACACCCAATGTAGTCCTAGCTCTACTTACAGTTTGTAGAGGGTATTTAATAAAATTCTTGTTTTCTGCGTAACTTCTTATTGATTCTTGGTGGATTTCTCATCAGACATCTTGATCCTAGTTGTTTCCCTGACCTTTCTCACCTGCTGTCTACCCTTGAATTGAACCCCCAGGATAAAACAAAATAAAATTTAAAAGAAAAGGAAAAAGGATAAAGTCTCATTGTGGAAGCTGTAGTGTGACACAGTGAGTCACACAGTGTATCCTTTAGTGCATACATCTCACTTGCAAGTGTTCATTGCAATGATCATTGGTCTGGTTTGAGGCCTCTGGTTTCTGCTATACTATCAATACTGGGACCTCACTGGGACTCCTCTTGGAGATCCTTTTGTTGCCCTGTGTCATGGAGATCCTGAAACTTTTCATCTTTAGGACCGCCCCTTTATATGCTCCAGGAGATCATAGATGGGATGGGTCCTGGAACAGGCCAACTCATAGCTATGGTTCTGGCTTCTGGGTGGTTGCTGGGTTGGTCAGTCCTCCAGCTCTCCCTCATCATCACCCTATGAAGTAAGTAGCAAGAGGTGAGGATGGTTCTCTTGCTTTCTCGCCCTTGGGGCCCCACTCACTTATACCTATGGCACCAGGGCCAGCTCTACTGTGTTGCATAGGTGAGGCGCAGGGCGTGCTCTTCCAATTGCTGTGGCAGGAGAGGTGCTAGACCAGCTCACCAGTTCTCATGATCTCAGGGCCAGCTCTCTCAACTGCTGCAGGTGGGATGTAGAGGACATCTGCTTCTAGCTCAGGCCACCATATTACAGATGATGGGAGGGACCAGATTTCCTGCACTCACATTCTTGGTGCTGCCTCACCCGTACCCTATCCACAAGGTCAGCTCCACTGTGCTGGCAAGGAGAGGTGCAGAGCCTGCTCTCCCTAGTGTTGCAGTCAGTGAGGGGTGGGTCAGCTCTCCCAGATGGCAAGGGCAAAGTGGGGAGGGCATCTTTCCCTCACCCACACCACCACGTGGCAGATGAGGAGAGAAGAACAAGTTCTCCCACTTTTATGCTCTCAGGACCAGCTCGCCTGCACCCCCACCGACAGGGTCATCTCTGTTGTGCTGCTCAGGTGAGGTACAGGACCTGCTACAGCTGGTGACAAGGCCGGTTCTTCCTAGTGTTGAAGTCCATGAATAGCAAGGCCTACCCTTTCTGCCTTCAGTGGTAAGAGGAGCCTTGGACGTCAACAAAGACTCCTGTATCATGATAAATGAAAGACCTTGTAGGAGGAAAACAATGCCGCCATTAACCATGTGACTTACTAGAGGCATATACAGATGAGGTAATAAAAGAGCAGTTTACCACACTGCTAACCACACCCACTTTAGGCTTGACTAAAGACATATACGGATGGACGTAAAGACGTATACGGACGTAGGTGGTGAACTACATCACTAGCCAGGCCCACTTTTGTGCATGGCTAGGGGGTGTTACGGGGGGGAGGTATAAAAGACTGAACAACGGAAGTCTTGGTCTCTTTTTCCGGCTTTCGGCTTCCAGTTCGGCGGTTGAAAACTACTCGGCTCATTTGGGTTACTTGTTTGGTATCTTGTGAGTAATTTCTACAATGAATACTTAGTTTTATTTTCAGTAAGTGTGCCGTTTATTGTTGCAGCATCAAGACCCAGAGACAGATACTGGGATTCAAGCTTCAAGCTGAAGATCAGAAAAGCAAAGCAGCCAAGCCACTAGCTCTTACCTCTACCTATGCTCAGACCAAAGGAGTGATCCTCAAACTGCTCCTGGCTTCATTGCTCCTCAGATTCACTCAGACTGCTATGCTTGCCTCAACATGGCTAGAGACCAACTCTTAGACTGAATGCCTCTAGCTTTTATACCTCTCAAATCCTGGCTTTAAAGGTGTGAGCTCTGATTCACTCTCTGATAGCCCAGGGTGGTCTTGGACTCAGAGATCCATCTGCCTCTTAATCCTGAGTCTTAGGGTTAAAGATGTGTACCACCACTGCCTGATCTCTATAGCCTGAGGCTACCTTTGCTTTCTGAATCATCAGGGAAGCCTAGACTACAGCTGCTATGGCAGGGCAAAGGGTTGCAGACATGGCCCTTGGCCCCAGGTGGCAAGCACGCTGCCCACCTCAGCCCACTCTCACCACCTTCACCTCTTTGGATCTGCCTCTCTCCAAAGGATATAAACCATTCTGTCTCTCTGTCTCTTTCATACCCCGGCCTACATTTGCTCACTGTGATAGAGCCTGACCACCTGGCACCCATGGCCATTGTGGGCCTTATTGTCTCCTCCCTACCCAAGGCAGAGAGCTCCAGGAAGGCATGTGGATCTTTGTCTTCAGCTCAGTCTTCCAAAATAGCTAATTCTTAAAAGAAAGTCTTCATATTTTTGCGGAAAGATAAGACCAAATGAATGCCTTCTAAACCTATGTCCGGTTATCTGTCTTTTGAAATCTTCTCACATACTCTTATAGACACACACTGAAGAGAAATGTATGTACAGATAATGGAAGGGTGTATCCCAGGCAAACAATGCTGAAAATGAAACTGTGAAAGTGATTTTAAAAATCCATTAATGATAGTCACAGCTTTTGGAGAATTCAATATTAAAAAAATTTTTTGTAGCCCCTTTTCCTAGTCTCAAACTCTTACATTCTTTCTTCTCCTGTTCCATGATATTTTTCTTAGGCCTTAACAAGGGTGATGAAAGTATCCTATCTAAGGCCAAACAGTCAACTTTCACTTACTCTCAGGATTTGAGTAGCTATGTATTTCTGCATTGATCACCATTCATAGCAAAGAGAAGCTTCTGGGCTTCACACAGCCAATGTAATTATGATTTCATGGCAGATGTAACTACTTGCAATGGGCCTGAATAATACTGGGGCTGTCAACAGTCAATCAGGTATTTCCTCCAAGAGACTGTATCCCTGCTTCCTGAACTATTGGCTAGTAGTGGTTTCTGGAGGAAGGATAGCCAATGTCTCCAGTTGTGCATCCGCTAATGAACCCTGGGGCACCAGTGGATAACGCCAAACCTGTGGCCACAAAGAAGGGCCTGGTTAAACTCAAAAGAAATGAATAGGAGAGAGGGACTTCCAGGAAGTGGGCAGTGGGGTGGAAAGGAGAAAAGAAAGTGTAGAGGCTGAGAGCAATCATCATATGTCTGAACACTGTCCAAGAGTGGAATCATGCAGAGAGAATTTCTGAGTGCTCATAAGAAAACTTGAAGAAACCAAGACAGAGTCTCGTGAGCTCAGTTTCTTTGAACATATGGAACTGTTCTTGGAATATGCTTTCATGCCCCTCCCAAGGTATAGTGGATAGAAGAAGTGAGTTTACTTCAGATTATTCATTACAATGGCTAACTGTGATTTGCTTAAATGCCTCTATGGGAAAACACGTTTTTGCCACATGTGGTTTGTCCTTGTGATTGTATACAGCTTGAACTCATGAGATATATACTCTTGTTATTTTACCAATTTCAGAGTATACATTGTCTGATTCTCTGAATAAAGTTGGCTATTGCATGAGACTTTAGTCCTGTCCATTTTTTAGGCTCCACTCCCTCAGGTTCCACCACCAATGAGTGTAGTGAACAAGTGTCAACCCAACAGAGACCCGAAGTCAACTATGAGATAAGAGAGGATATGAGTGAGGATCATGGGGCAGAAACCAAGGACAGCTTTGCCTTATGAGCTTGTGCATCATTTTTTTTTAATCATTAAAACTTTCAAGACTGCCGGGCGGTGGTGGCACATGCCTTTAATCCCAGCACTTGGGAGGCAGAGGCGGGCGGATCTCTGTGAGTTCGAGGTCGGGCTGGACCGACAGCCTCCAAAACAATACAGAGAAACCCTGTCTCGTAAAAACCAAAACACAAAAAAACAAAAAACTTTCAAGACCATTTATTGGATGTATAAAATATAGTGGGTTTTTTGTAACTTTCATCCTCCCCCCCACATTTCTTTTGTTATTTTAAATAACATGAGGAGAAATGCTTTTACACCTAAGTCTTACTGAGAACTTCTTTTTTGAAATTTATTTTGTTATTTGTAAATTTAAATTAGAACAAGGTTGCATCACATGTCAATCCCAGCTCCCTCTCCTCTCCCTCCCCTCCTCCCATGCAGTCCTACCAGCCCTCCAAGCCCCCTCACCAACCCTATTCTGTTTCCAAGGGATTGTGCATCATGTTTAAAGAGAGGTGGAACACAAGTATCAAAATCACAATTGTTAGATTGCTTGCAAATTGCTTATGATTATAATCCCTGGTTTCCAATGGAAGGAACTTTAGATGAAGAAGTGTGGGGCAGAGTGCAAAAGAATAGCGAAAACATACGTAAACAAGGGGGAAATACCACAGTTCAATTTTGGGTCATTTGGGCATTGATTTTGATTGTTATCAAAATTATTTTTATCATTTTTTATTTTTTTTAAAAATCTATTCTCATTTTTCATACCAATCCTAGTTCTCACTCCCTCCCCTCCTCCTGATAGCTCCTCTTTCTCCCCATCCCCATGCACTCCTCAGAGAGGGTAAGGCTTCCCAATGGGTGTCAAGGCATGCAAAATTCTTAAGGAAGAAAAGGAGGGTGTTTCAGTTGGAGGTTCTTTGAACTTCTAGCTCCCAAATAATGACATGGAGACTTCTTATTAAATATGAAAACTTGGCCTTAGCTTAGGCTTGTTCCCAACCAGCTCTTAAAACTTAAATTAACCTGTTCATATTAATCTACGTTCTACTACGTGGCTCATTACCTGTCTTCCATACTGTAAGTATTACTTGCTCTGAGTCTCTCTGGTGAATCTTTGCCTCTCAGATTCTTCACTGAGTTCTTACCTTTGCCCAGAAGTCCCACCTATCCTCTCCTGTCTAGATAAAGGTCTTCAACTCCTATTGAACCAATCACAAGGTGCCTTGGCAGAGACACATCTTCACAGTGTACAAAAAGATTATTCCACAACAGGATGCTAATCATGAGGAAGTGATAGATAATTCCATGAATGAATATAAACTGGATAATCAAATCTTAAAGTCAGTAAGAGAGGCAAAAAGGAGGTTTTTCCCCACTCAGGCAAAATTGAAAGTAAAAACGAGGCTGAAAACTATTCCAGTACTGGTTCCCTTAGCTCTCTTACTAGAACCTCTTTTAAATACATATCCTCCATTGCCTGAAAATAACCCTGAAGCATGAGGTGAAGAACTTGATAATCAATCTAATCTTGAATCCTCTCCAATTTTTGGTGAGGGTTTAGAAGACCCTATGAAAAAGCTAACTTCACAACCTAGGCAAGCTAGGGTGCACAGGGAAAAGGAATTTTTTAATACCTAATTCTGCACTAAACTCTGTGTGAAACTCTAGAAGAAAAGGTAGCATTGGACTGTCCTTGAATATTATCTTAAGAGGCAGGAAAAGAATTATATCTATTTACATCCAGACTGAAAGAGGCATTTGTGTACAATGTGGATCCTTCACTGCCTTTAAAATTACTTATTTTCCCTGCCAAATTGTCTCCTACAGATATTACAGCACATGAGGATTAACTTTTGGAATGAATTTATTAGTACCATAAGGGCAATAAAATACTAACTTCTTAGCTTACTCTTTTTGCTTAATTAGTAAATCAGCGAGGAGCTGGTATGAACAATAATATGCATTTGATTCTTGCTGTATTATATTACCCTTAACTAACAATCCATTTTTGAGAATGTTGCAAAACTCTATAGAGTTTCAAATTTCATTTGCAGAGCACTATGGAAGCTATGGGATTTTCTCATATGAACTGAATTTGTGGTTATAAAAATTGTGCAAACTTCTCCCATTCCATAGAGCAGATAACTTATTTTATTGATGGTCATCTAATGGTATAGGAGGGATTCGTGGCCCAAATATTCATCATTCTATTAGTCCTTTTTCTTCAGTCCAACACCTGGGGCTTGCTGCGTTGATTCATTTGTTAAATTAATTAATAAACCCTTAAATATTGCTTAATAGTCTGCTTATTTTCTAGGAGTATTTCCAGCAATAGACTCATACTTGTGCACACTCTAACCTCCATGGTTTTATTGCAGAAAGAAATAAGTAAGCAGATAAATCAACCTGCCTTGTTTTTAACTTCTCCAGAAGAAAATTGGGAAGGTGTATACATCTGTCATTGCTGATGAAACCACTGAGACATTATGGATTCGTCTTTAACTCCTCCAGCCCCAGGCCAATGGTGGAGGGTGATAGACAGTGGAAATCGTCAGATAGGTAACAAACCTCCAGCTAAAAGAAAAAACAGGATATTGACCATCAGAACTCAAGTCTACCCACCTAGGGTCAATTAAGACTCTATGCACCAAGGGAGAACAAATGCTATGACATACACAGAGCTCTATGTCACCCGAGAATCTTTTTCTGGAAATGCTAACTGTTCTGACCTGTGCATCTAGAGCAACTGCCTCATCCTCCTTTGCTTGAACTTCTAGATTGGATGGAACAAGATCCTGCAATCTTTACTTGTGATTCTGTGTTTATGCCTGGACGTTGCAACCCTATCAGATGCATTCATTCATCTGAAGAGGGGACTGCTTTCAGTTTTTCTTTGGGATTTAAATCACTTCCTATTTGGATAGGACACCATAATATCTGTATTCCCATTAAAGGCAAATATGTGCTTATTATTCATAAGATACCAGAATTACTAATCATATGGGTTTCTTTTCAAGCTATTCTCTACATTTTTCTGATCAATGTAGTAATGTAACCAATAAAACTGGATATAGTTTGGATCCCTGTTCTTGCTTTCACTATTCTAATCTTATTCATTGTTTTTATAATTTGTTTGCTTATAGGATACTCATGCTCCAAATGACAATTAGATTGATCTACAATGTCTCAAATTGAAACCACTCTAGATATGCTGCTATTAGAAAATAAAAATGGGTCAATGTCAGAACATGGTCCAAGAATGGAATCATGCTAGGGGATTTCTGAGTGCTGTGAGAAAACATCAAGAAACCAAGACAAGAAAGAGTCTTGTGATCTGAGTTTCTTAAGCAAAACAAAACATGAAATTGTTCTTGGAATGTGCTTTCATTCCCCCGAAGTGCAGTGGATAGGAGCGAGTTTACTTTAGATTATTAATTGCTGGCTGTTGCTATTTGTTTCTATACCTGTATAGAAAAATGTGCTTTTGCCACAGGCAGCTTGTCCTTGTGATTGTACATAGCTGGAATTTGTTAGACCTTAGTCATATGATTTCTCTTAACCCCCAGAGTATAAATTGCCTGATTCTCTGAATAAAGTTGGTCTTTGCATGAGACTTTATGTTTGAACAATAATTTTCTTCTCTGAAATTCAGACCACTAGAAAAAGAAAGAAAAATAAGCAAAAGGTCTCTCATTTCTCTGATATTTTCCAGGGATGTTGAGAAAGGAATCCATGATATAAAATATCAAATTATTGATGCGATTAAGAATCCCAGCACTGATCTGCTGTCCCAAGTATACGCACGGACTTTGGACTCCCATAGAACAATGTGAGGTGCACTCTCACCCTGAACTCTTGGGGAAGGGTCTAGGCCCTGCCCTATATGAAATGACAGACTATGGACACCCCCATGGAGGGCCTCACCCTCCCTGGGGGAATGAGGGGATAACGGGGGGGTTGTGGGGGGGAGGGCACGGGAGGAGGGGAGGGAAAGGGAGAGGGACCTGGAACTGACTTGTGAAGCAACCTTGTTTCTTATCTAAATTTAAACTGGAAAAAAAAAAAAGAATCCCAGCACTAAAAGGCAGAGGAAGGCCCATCTCTGTGGGTTTGATGCCTGCCTGGTCTACATAGTGAGTTCCAGGACTGCCAGAGCTATATAGTGAGACTCTGTATCAGGAAAAGTAAAAGAATCATAGAGATATACTCTAAGAATAAAAGCCAATGTAGCCACTCCTTCAGGGGATACTACATGTAAGCATAATTTACATGAATGAACGTCGGTTTGGCTCTTGTGACATATTTTAAATTCTGATGAATGACTGGTAGGCACCACTTGCAGAAATTGAGTCAGTAGCATACTAAATGAGGTGTCATTATTAAAGTGAGATAAACTTTTGAATCATAGATCTGAAAAACATGCTACTTTAATATACACTAACTTCATTATGAAAGCTAGAACCTCATGTGAAATGTGCTGGTTGCCATGGATCTCCATTTAGTTTCTTTGTGAACAAATCCAGCCCATTTCTTCAGCAGTGATTATAGATAACCGCTTCAAATTACTTATCCTTCATCTGAACTCTTCACAATATAAAAAATTAAGCTTTCATTGTTGTTTTTGGTTTAAGAAATAGGTAGCCTAGATGAGTGAGGGTTTTAAAAGTTTCCAGAGCTCAATTATCATTCTAAGCTGTTCTACTAACATAATTTTAATATTTAAAAATTTCTAAAACAGTGCCTTTTTGAAAAGTGGTAGTAATGGATTAATAAAATCATCACATTTAGCTTGCAAGCAACCTCATTCCTGTAGTTAAATTTTAAAATTTTTAATTATGTATATGGGTCTGTATGGAGGTTTGTGCACTTGAATGTAGATGTCCACTGAGGCCAGAGGTATCTGATCCCCTAGAGCTGGAGAACAGGCAGTTGTGAGGCAACTGACCTGGGTACTCAGAACCAAATCCAGGCCCTTTGCAAGAGCTGTACATGCTCAAAACCACTCTGTCGTCTCTCCAGTGCCTCCCATGATGGTTGCTATTAGCACTGCATTTCTCTTTGCCTATTGTTGATAAGATACTCCCATTATCACTCATCCCATTGCTAGATGAAGTGAAAAAGTAATTTCAAATTAACAGCTGTCATAAATGAGTTTATTCACATAAAATACCCTCATTTTAGTCATTATCATCAACCTCCTGGTCATAATGACATGTCAATGCCACTTATTTTAATGCATGTCTGCAGCAAATTTTTCTGTTATTCCACAATTTCCTTTTTGTTTTTTTCCTCTGAGAATGAAATTCCTGGTTTTTGTTAAACATATGATCAGATGCATGGAACAAAAATGACATTTTATAACTTGTCTGCTAGGCGTGGCATGCAGTTAACTCCTAGCTAGTGGAATTCCACTGGAAATGGTATGTACAACATCAAATCCCAGTCCGGAACATGAAAAGCCCTTTCCTCTGGCAACATCTAGGCTTGCTGATGAGCAGTCTTGACCATGGGGATAACAATTACACCCATGTTAAACCTAACTCATACAAACTTGTTAGAGGAGAGTTGGATGTTTTCCAGGCCACCGACTATACCATTGGTATCTTTTTTTCAAATAAAAAGTTTTAAAATTTATTTTACTTCCTGGCCACAGTTTCCCCTCTCTCCTCTCCTTCTAGTCCCTCTCCATACTCCACCTATGTTTCCATCCCTCAACCTACTCCTCCTCTGTCATTCAGCAACAACGGAAACAGATGTAGACCCACAGTCAAACATCAGGAGTTTGGGGAATACAGCAGAAGACAAAGGATTGTAGGAGCCAGAAGGGCCAAGGACACTACAAAAATCTCACAGAATCAACTATCTCGGGTTCATAGGGGCTCACAGAGACTGAACCAACAGCCAGGGAGCACGCATGGGACTGATCTAGGCTCTCTGCATATATGTTGCTGTTGTATAGCTTGGTCCTCATGTGGGACTCCTAACAGTGGAAGTGGGAGCTCTCTTTGACTCTTTTACCATAGGTATCTTAAAACTGGCTGTGATTTGGGGTGTTTGCAATAAAATTTGCAACTGGCTCAAATAAGGGGTTTTCTTTTCTTTTATCTTTTTCTTTCTGTGAGTCAGTTGACCTATATATCTATAGCAACAAAGTATAGGTAGAACAAAAGAACAGAAAATAATTTGGGTCTTTATATGACCTTGACTCCTTGACAGGAGTGAGATATAGATTCTAAGACTTTCAAGCCATTTGTGGTGGTTTGAATAAGACTGACTCCCATAGGCTCATATATTTGAAAGCTCAGTCTCCAGAAACTGTTTGAAAGGGTTATAAGGATTAGGAGGTGTGGCCTTGTAGGAGGAAGTGTGTCACTGGGAGTTGAGTTTGAAGTTTCCAAGGTTCATGCCAGTCTGGGCTCTTTCTGCTTCTCTCTGCCTAGCCATCTATATGCAGCTCATGCTCCCCACCATGATGACAATGGAACTCTGAAACTGTAAGCAAACCCCAATTAAATGTGTTCTTTCCTAAGAGTTGCCTTAGTCATGGTGTCTCTCCACAGTGATAGAACAGTGACTAAGACATCATTCTACTTGAACATTTTTTTGTAGTTGTTGCTACTACTATTTGTTTGCCTGTATGCACATACTTGAATCATAAAAAGAAATACATGAAAAGTATATAAGAAGTAACAACAGATATATGTTACTAGAATAATGTGTTTTGTGTAATTTAGCAAGAAAATTATTTTGAGCTTTTTCTAGAACCCTAAACAAAAATAAACAAGTTGTTACATAATTGTAGTCATAAGAAAGATAAGGAAGAATAAGTTCAAGGGAAACAAATTATTTGCACTGAAATGTTCATTACTACAGTGGAATACCTAAGGATAGGTAATAGTTTATTTTTGTTTTAATGTTAGTTTGAAATGCTGTCTTATTTATTTATTTATTGAGATTGCATTTACATTATCCTCCCATCCCTTCCAATTCATGGACCCTTCTTCTATTAATTGTTGTTAAATATAAGTATATGTGTATACATATATATTCGTAAATACATTAATAAATCTGCTAAGTCTGTATAATGTTACTTGCGTGTGTATGTTTTCAGGAATGACCATTTGATATTGGAAAACAAATTGGTGTGCTCTTCCTTGAGGAAGACTTTTGCTTCCACTGTTAGCCTTCCTTAGTTTCTGATAGTTCTTTGTGTAGCAATAAGGCCTTTTAAGTTTTTCCTGCCTATTTCAGCATGTCTATTACTGTTTTCTTTTTTCAATTCGTGTTTAAGGTGTCTTGTGGCTGAACTTTATGGGAGTAGCTTCTGACATTACTAGGAGACACTGTCTTGGGGGTAAACTCACTGGCTCTTACAGTCTTTCTGCCGACTCTTCAATGTTCCCTGAGCCTTATGTGTGTGATTTGTTTTATAGAGGTACCCCTGGACTGGGCTCCACAACTGTGCATTTGATTGGTTATTATTTTGTGTAATCTTCTTTTGTTGCAAGGAGGAATTTTTTTGATAGGGTAGGGAATGGAGACTGCACATTTGTGGGCATAAGGACAAATATTTAGAGTGTATTTAGGGATTTTTATAAAGTAGTGGTTAGTTCTTCCTGAAGATCCATGACTTGACTAGGTTTCCTGTACCAGGTATGATTGCCTTCTTGTTGAAAAGTATTTAAGTCCAACTGGAGAACTTTTGGTTACTGCCATGCTACTACTGTACTCTTAAGGCTACCTTGTCTTTCTGGTCATTGTTTGTGTGTCATAGGTGTTGAAGCTGGATAGCACTGTTGGTTTCTGCCTTGCTTAGAAGCTTGCCTAGTGCCATGAAAGCTAGTCCTCAGGGAGGAGGCTTTCAGGTCAGTCCCAGCTTGGGGGCCTCTGAACCCTGTGTCTGAAGGGTTTGGTGTCTTCAGCAGTACAGGCTTTCCTTCTAATCTACCTCTAGTGGGAAACTAATAGCAGGAATCTATAACATTTTGGGAGCCTCTTGGACAACCTTGACCAACAACTCAAAAGGAGACTTTTCATGCCTGGTATTGAGGCTTTTGTTTGATGGTGTTTGTCTCTTGGAGGGAGTATTGTCAGCCCAGATGGGAGAATTTCATTTAAATCACATATGTTTATTTTATACACAGACTTGGATATTACAGTTTTTAGGTAGATAGTTAACATTGCTCCTTATGCCTTTTTCAGACATCCTTGCTATTGTTTTCATCTCCTGTCTCTTTCCTCTATACTTATGTCCTTCCCCTTGCTTAATTAGGTCCTCCCTCCCGTTTTTCCCATTTCCTCCATCAGATCACTTGTATCCTGCTATTGCCTCCCTCTCTCTAACATCCCAGCAATGAACCTTTTTTACTTTTCTGGTTTCTGTAGTTATTTGAGAATAAGTACTCACATTTGAAGATTTGGAGCTCAGAGCCTTAGGCAAGAGAAAATGTGATGTTTGTCTTTCTGGGAATAAGCTGCCTCATTCAATATGATGTTTTCTAATTCTAAGATGGAATGTTTTAAAAATGGGGTTTGTTTTGACTAACAGTTTGAATTAAAGGGCAAAGAGCCAAATTTGTTGACATATTTCTTGCCACCAGAGTCTAGAGCTGGTTCATGTTCTTATTATAAGTCAAGAAATAGGAAATAGGTATGTATGCCTCCTCTGGTCACTCCCTCTGGGGGTCAATTAAAAATAAAACCTTGGGACTGATATGATGACTCGGTAGGTAAAAGCTCTTGCCCCCAATCCCGAGGTTGAGGTTCACCCCTAGAATCCACACGGTGGAAGGAGAGAACTGAATCCCTCAAGTTGTCCTCTGACCTCCACAAGTCATATTGTGGTATATGTGGAGATGCACACTGTCTTTGTTAGGGTTTCTACTGCTGTGACAAAATACCATGAACTGTTGTGGGGTAGCCTACCTGGATACCCCTTGGGAGAGGGGTGAGAAGGTGCAGCACTTGAGTCAGTGAGTAGCAGAGCATGCTGCAGATTCATTTATTCAGGAAGTTAGGCCTGCCTTTATGGCCCCTTCCAAGGTCCTCTTGGCTCTGGCGGCTGACTCTGCTGAATGTCCTTTTCTCATTGGTGTCTCTGGGTCAGGTGTCTCTCTGGCAGCATCTCTGGGCACTGAAGCAGGCTTGGTGACTTGGCTCAGGGAAGAAGTGCTTGCTGCCCATGGGAATGTGCATGCAGGCTGGCCTGGGCACTGGGGCAAGGGACAGGGGACAGGGAGACTGTGGCTTGGGTAGGCTGGCTGCAGTTTCTCCTACAAGAAACAAAAGGCAAGTTGGGGAGGAAAGGGTTTATTTGGCTTACACTTCAGCATTGCTCTTTATTGCTGAAGGAAGTCAGGACAGGAACTCAAACATGGCAGGATCTCAGAGGCAGGAGCTAATACAGAGACCATGGAGAGGAATCAATGATTGCTAAAAGAAATCTGTAAAATTTTGATGAGGAATTGACACTATTTATCAAAGTATCTTCTCCCTAAAACAGTTCTACATTACACAGAGAGAAATAATGCAGAGAAAACCTGGAAAACCTTTGTGCTAAGAAATTCTTGTATCACCCCAGACCCATGTGTTGAAATCTGACCACCCTAGTATGATGGTGGAGAGGTAGGCTTCCATGAGACTCTCATGTCATGAAGACACAGCTGATCCCTTTAGAAGAGGCTAGAATCCTAGCATCCCTGCGCTCTTCCTTGTGAAGTTGCAACCAGAAGACAGCCATGTGCAAACTAGGAATTGTATTCTTGCCAGATGCTAATCTGGCAGAAATTTTATCTTGGACTTCCCAGTCTCCAGGACTGAAAGGAAATAAAATATACATGCAAATTTTTCAGTTGTGTTTACCAGCTCACTCTGAAATAGTTGCATTATGGCTATCTAGAAAAATTTTCCTTTAGTGGGAGTCAGTTGCCATATGTTCTCCATGAGAGAGAATCATGTTGTCAATTTACATATAGGCCAAAAAAAGAGTTGATTTTATTCTTATTCCTTTTCTATAAGTTTGAAATTGATCTTTAAAATAGGTAGAGAATATAAATTCAGAATTCTTAAAAATGAAATGGAAATCTGAAAAATATGATGCTGAATTATTGTCAAAATATCACACACAAAATTTATTCCTAGTAACACAGTCCTTTATTATTAAAAGGATTAGAGGTTTGTCTTTTCCTGACATTAAAACATGACTAATACTCACAGGGCTAACAATCTTTTGCAGAAGTGAGGATTGTACTGATGGTTGTGATGGAGGAAGGTACAGTGGAGATTGGCTAAGATTTAATACAATCACTATAAATCCCAAGAATATTTTTTCACAGAAAGAGAAAAAAACGGATCAAATTCATATGAAATTACAAGGTGCCTCAAACAGACAAAGCATTCTCAAAAAAGTAGTCAGAGGAGTTACAGTCCTCTACTTCATTACTTTAAAGAAAGTACTGTCACTTTGGCAAGTGTTACCATTTTCTTCCAACTGATATGACAAACACCATTGCCAAAAAGGAGTTAACAGGATAAAAGGATCTATTTAGCTAATATTTCCAGGTTCATCACCAAGAGAAGTCATGGCAGGTATCCAAGGAGGATCTTGAAGTAGATATCATGGAGGAAGGATGCTTGCTCTCAGGATCAGGCTCAGCTGGCTTTCTTATATAGCATTATGCAAGCTGCCTTGTGATGCTGCCACTGATAGCAGGCTTAGCACTCTCATTTCAAACTATCAAGACAATCTCCCACAGATATGCCTACAGGCCAATCTAAACTACACATCCTCTCAGATGGCTATGCTCTAAGGACAGACAGAGAGCACAGTAATAAACTCCATCTCTCCTACTCCTCCCCCCATGCATATCCCCAATGTGCTGTCATGCCATACCTTGAGACACCTCAGGATTCTGTGTACAAGAATGCCATGCCCCAGTAGCCCCTAGAGCATATTGTGAGCCAAAACAACCTTCCTTTACTTTTTAAAGTTATAAATAATGATGATGGTAATAATAATAATACTGAAAGTGAAGTATAGTGGGCTATCTATCACTTCTGAAACAGCAAACACAGGGTGGTGAGAACCATCCCATCTATTTTAATACAGCAGTTGAAAGGCTTTTTTATGCAATCAATGTGGTACTTCAATAGCCACTGCAAAGAACTCTAACACGCATGCTAAAAGCATTACTCTGTAATAAAACTACTTAAAATTTCATCCCTACGGAGAAATCTAGCTATTATGAAGGCCATGTGGTATTCTCAGGAAGAGTGTGAAATCTGTTTTGAAGTTAGGGCAGATTGAAAAAATAATTAATTGCTCTAATGAGTTTTTTTCTTTCAGTCCTTTCCAAAGAATACATACTTTTTGATAAAAGAGATCAGATATATGTATATAATGTGTATATATATACATATATATATATATAGTGTGTGTGTGTGTGTGTGTAAGAAAATCACAGTAACCATCTGTTGAGTTAAGTAACTATCTGGACTTTTTAACAGGAGACTTTCTCATATCTCAAACACATAAAAACATTGCTTAGGGAAAGATATCCCTTTGATGGAAAGTGAGCAATGAAATCATGGAGTGCTCTTTCCTTTGTTATCCCAAGAAGCAGCGTGTCCTTTACACTTCCCCAGGAATGACGCTTCTATGATCATCGTTCAAGGTCTGAGAGACATTAATACGTAATTTTTCTCCCTGGAACTTCACAGAAGTACTCAGCAGCCAGGACCAATGGGACCAAAAGTCACTGGCTTTATTCACAAAGTTTCCTAACAGAAATGTGTTCTGTCTGGCCCTAAACAATGCTTAAACTCACAGTCAGAAACTCTCAGCACTTGAAAATGAAGCTTGTTTCCAGGAAGCCACAATGAAACTGGATTTGTAATGGTGTTAAAAAGCAATAAAACATTAACAGGGTTTGGTCAGCCACATTTTAATGCAGCTGTGGGAACACAGGAAATGAGGCTGGGTAGGTATATCCTGATGGATAATTAAGGAGGAAAAACCCTGAACACTCGATTCAAAAGGACAGACAGGGGGTGGTGCATTAGAGACAGTCAAGGTTCTGGGAACCTGGGGTGGCACCGTGGTTACAGAATGGTGGTGGTGCTTACAGAATCATGACATAAGGCAGAGGGAAGAGGCAACAGTGACCCACCAAGCTCTTCATGTGCTTCAGTTTGCCTAGAAGCAATTCTGTACAACTTGTGGATCTCCAAAATACACTTCCTTCGTGAGAGGAGAGGAGTCCTATCCAAATTGTCCACACCTAGGAGGGATTTCCTCTGTGGATTCCATGAAGCTATCTATGTCAAGGCCAGGAAATTAGAAGAATAAAACTTGGAACTAATACAGATAAACTCCAGAGAGCTTATTTGTCATGAGAAACATAAGCTTTGAACATATCTAGGCAAAAAGTTTGCATAGCATATTCTGCAGTGTGCTTGAGTTCAATGCAATGAGCCAGTAAGAAAACAGCTCCTTCCATGAGGACATCAGTGCTCTGGGGGTCTTCGGTTGAATGGAAAGCATCCCCTGCCCGCTTCTGTCAAACACCTGATCTCTGTTGGTGTGGCAAAAAGTGAATACTGTGCTCTTGATATTTCAGGAGGGAACAGGATCTCTCTGTTGGAACTGAACTAGTGACCATGAGTGCTGTATGCTGGTAAGGAGCCCATCTACAAACGGACAACCTGTAATCTGGCACTTGGAAGCTACGAAAGTTTGAGCCAGGTTAGTAATTGGATGAGAGACGATATGAGTGTTCTGGCTGCCACGATGTTAAAAACTGTTGTGCTGTACAGGCCTCGTCTGTGATACTGAGACCAAATGTCTGAAGATCAAATAAATCATTTTTTCCCATTAGATTGTTTTCCTTAAGTATTTTATTTCAGCAACATTAAGTTTGAAAAACATAAATATGAACAACTTCACATAAATATTACCACCAGAAACCCCACCCCTGAGACTATCACTGGGGATTAAGTTCCAAAACATGAGTGCTCTCTGGACAGAGACTTTCAGTCTCTGATAGGAAGAAATGAGGTTAAGTTTGTCTCAGCCCTGCGGCTGTAATAAAATCAGACAGATATCCTTGTGAGAAGAGTTAGCAAGTATCTCAGTTACTTTTCCTGTTGCTATGCTAAAATACACTGACAAAGGCAGAAGAGGGGGAGTATACTGGATAGTGTTATGTCAGTTTGACACAGCTAAGGTCATCTGGAGAGGAGGGAGCCTCAGTTAAGAAAGTTCCTTAAGAGCAGACTGTAGACAAGCCAGAGGGCATTTTCTTGATAATGACTTGATAGGGAAGGGCCCAGATCATTGTGGGTGGTGCCATCACTGGGCTGGTGGACCTGGATTCTATAAGGAAGCAGGCTGAGCAAGCCTAAGGTGCAAACTGGTAAGCAGCACTCCTCCACGACTTCTGCATTGGTTTCTTCCCCCAGGTTCCTGCCCTGTTTGAGTTCCTGTCCTGACTTCCTTCAATAACGAACAGTGCTGTGGAAGTGTAAGATGTATAAACCCTTTCCTCTCCAAGTTACTTTGGTAATGGTGTTTCATCACAGCAATAGTAACCCTAACTAGGACAGGGAGAAAGGTTTATTCTGGCTTACAGTTCCTAGGAGACACAGTTTATCATGGAGGGAAGGGATAGTGGCAGGAACAGAAAGCTGGGTGGTCATACTGCATCTTTACTCAAGCAGAGAGTTATCAGGAAGCCAGGCCAGGCTATAAAGCCTCAAGACCTGCCCCCAGTGGACCATTTCCTCCAGTGAGGCTCCACCTAATAAAGATTCCAGTGTTCACAGCCAATGCTGCCAGCAAGGGGCCAAGAGTTCAAACATATTCACCTACGATGGGCAATTCATATTGAAACCACAGCACCAAGCATACTGCAGATGCGTGTGCGAAAAGGAAAGGCTATGTAAGAACACAGGAAAATGCAAACAACTGTAAGGCAACAGGACAGGAATCGGGGAGAGAACCATAACTATTGCAACCCGTACGTTTGAAAAAGGAGGCCTAGGTAGTCTATGGGGCCTTGGGGAGTATTTATCCCTGGCATACAAATAGACTTTGAGTGCCCATCCCACAATGAGGGATGCTCTCTCAGCCTGGACTTTTGTGGGAGGGCCTAGGTCCTGCCCTGGATGAAATGACAGACTCTGGAAACCCACCATGTAGGGCCTCACCCTCCCTGGGGATGGAGATTGGGTGGGGGGCTGGGGGACCTGGTGGGGAGGGCAGGGAGGGAGGGGGAGGGAAAGGTAGCTGGGATTGACATGTGAAACAAGCTTGTTTCTAACTTAAATTTAAAAAAAAAAGAAGAGAAAAAAGTGTAAAGCAACTGGGATGTTTAAAGATATAGAGAATTGATGCTACAATTTATGTCCCAAAACATCTAGACATGTAATTTTTCTCTGTGAAAGACCTCAGTGTGTTTCCCCACTTATGGCCTGTTACTACTTAGGTGGGGGCAACCTATGCTATAGATGACAACATTCTGTCCTCAAAATCTTCACAGAACACAAAGGTACACAAAAAAAAGAAATATAAAAAACTTAGAGAACGAATGTCTGAGAACTCTTTGATGTTATCAAATGAAATAATGTACAGTTTGCATTCCAGGATGAAAAAAATACAGAACAAAAAATATTTGAAAATGCAGTGGTTGAAGATATTCCCAAATTAGTGAAAAACAATGTAGCATAAATCAGAGAGATCTACAGAATTTCAATCAAAAGCGTGATATGATTTAAAAAAGGATCTAGTAGTATAAAAACTAGAAATAAAATAGCAAGTTATAATGCAAGCAAGTTGAAGAGGTAAAATTGTCAAACCTGAGAAAGACCAGTTCCACAATTTCATGGAAATAAAGTTTAATTAAATAGTGGCCAGGATAATGAGCCCTGGCCAGAACCATTCTGGGGTTCCCAGGAAATGGCAATGAGTCACATTTTGCCAAAGCTTAAAAAGACAAAACCACAAGGCCATGGTATTTCCCATCAGATCCAACTGGGGGCAAGCATACATCCTGACATATTTCCTGCCTGTGTATCTCCTGCCCCCATCCCATCAAGCACATCAGGGGCAAACAAACGTGTTTAGGGGAATGAAAACATGCAGCTTGTTATTTCCCAAGTACCACAGCTCTCAGCATGCTGGGAAGTTATCTGTCCTTGGGCAACTGGAGGCTTATGGGTTAACTGTGGCTGTTACTAAGTAATAATACTATAAACTTACATATATGAAGTTGGAGCAGAAAAATAGTAAAGAGAACCAATAAGACTAAAAGCTTATTTGAAAACAAAGTGCTACGGAATAGTCCTTTTGCACACTGTGAAGATTTGTCACTTGGATTGGTTTAATAAAAAGCTGACTGGCTGGTAGCCAGGCAGGAATTACAGTCAAGACAACCAAACTAGGGGAACAATGGGAAGAAGAAGGGCAGAGTCAGGAGATGCCAGCCAGTCATTGAGGAAGCAAGACGTGCAGAAAATGAGGCAACAAGCCATGAGCCACGCAGCAAAGCACAGATAAGAAATATGGGTTAGTTTAAAGCATAGGAGTCAGCTAGTTACAAGCCTGAGCTATAGGCCGAGTCTTTGTGATTAGTATTAAGTCTCTGAGTGATTATTTGAGAGCAACTGTGGAACAAGAAAACTCCACCTACAACCAAGTTAGAAAGAAAAAGAAAGAAGTCCCAAATTATGAGTCTCATAAATGAAAAGGGCACACCTTGTAAATTCCCACACATTAATGATGATAGGTAGTTCAGGAATATTTTTAACAACTTCATATCAGTAATGTTGATAATCTGGGTCCTTCAAAAACACAATCTACCAAAGCTCATTCATAATGGAATATAAACCATGCATCACCCCTTGACAGTGGGCACTAAAGCTTTTTTTAACAAAGTACATGTGTTGAGACTTGCAGACAACAGAATATATTCCAGTTCTTGTCTGTACTATTATAAGATAGCACTACAGACAATCATGGCTATGTTCCAATAAAACTTTATTTAAAGAATGAATGACTGGTATTACATATATAGTTTCCAATTTGTCCTGTACCTATAAATTATAAAACAAATTGTTGAATACCTACAGTAAATCAGGAATAATAGTAGATGCTAAAGATACAACACTGAATATTATCTCTCAGGGAGTTTTAGGTGTGTTCAATCTTTTGACACTGCACCAAAACATAATCTAAGAAGTTTGTGGTTGAGAAATGCATTAAGAGTTACTTGTAATGTGGGGCTCAGTGAGGCCTTGGCAGTCTATGGGGCCTCTGGTAGTATATCAGTATTTATCCCTAGCATAAGAATGGATTTTAGGAGCCCATTCCACATAGAGGGGTACTCTCTCAGCCTATACACACAGGGGAGGAGAAGGCCCTGCTCCAAATGATATGAAAGACTTTGAGGATCCCCCATGGAAGGCCTCTCCCTCCCTGGGAAGCAGAAAGGGAATGGGATAGGGGTTAATGGGGGCAGGTGAGGAGGGGAGGGAGAGAGAACTGGGATTGACATGTAAAACAAGCTTGTTTCTAATTTAAATGAAAAAATAGAAAAAAAGAGTTTCTTGTAATATCACTGGTGCCTTGCTTGGAGCCTCCTGAGGCCTGGGACTGATCACGGGGGAACTTATCCCTGTGGACCAGGCCATCCTGAGTCTGCCGACCCATGGGAAGAGGAGACTTATCGGAGTATTGAACCTTCTTGCTCCACTAGAAGAGAACCTTGTACTTGTACCCACCAGGAGAGGGAGAGACCCTACCAGCACCCACTGTAAGAAGGAATGGGAAGATGACAGTATAAGAACACATTAAAAAACCAAAAGATCAATATGATGCCACCAGCGTCTACAGACTCCACACCGACAAGACCTGAACATCCCAATAGGAGGATAAGCCAGGGGTCAGAAAGGAAAGCAGACAAAAAAAATCCAGGATTCTGTTAGACCAATCCAGGCAGGGTGTTACTTTCTAGGCTAAAGAAAACAAATCACAATTAAACCATATGTCTTCAAAATGTTAGACCTTCTAACAAATATGTGCAGCATGTATTAATAATAAAATCTGCGTTTGCCCATCTCTGTTGGTCCTCCCTACCTCTCATGAGAACAATGGGCAGTGCTTGTGTCACATTTTTCTTCTCCAGTATCAACTGACACCTAAAGGATGTGTCTTTTGGGTTTCTTCATTCTCGTTGGTGATTGGCATCTAGCATCATGTTCAGTAATCGGATGATGCCAAATTAAACGAGTAGAAATTATTAAAACAATATCAACAAGCCACACAATTAAGTGCTTTGCAAAAAATTTTATAACTCACTACTTAACTTCATTCTCACTATTCATCTGGTCATACCATGGATAAACATTTTTACAAACCTAGAAAATTACATGTTATCTAACTCAGTATCTTCAGGCTACACAGAAGGAACTCGAGAGTGGTATCAATGTGGAATTTACCAAATGTATATAGAGAGGAGACTTAAACAGTGAATTAGATTAGGAGACTTAGCCTCTGACTCTCTCTCCGTTTGTATGTAGTTGTGTACAGTTAGGGGAGGAAATGCAAACATAAATAAGGTAAGACTAAAATTCCCCTCTGTGTTTTTGTTTTTTTCCTGAGATGGCTTATTTACCTTGCTTTGATGATTTTGAAGAAAACTTTACATCATCTCATTTTCTATGATAGGCTTTTAGAAACTCCAAGAACATTTTCAAAATCCACTGTAACTATAATATTTTTGCTAAAAAGTTACTGAAGCAAAACAGCATTCTATACATTTAGGCCTATTGAAGCTGATTTGACTTTAGGCAAGGACTGGAGAAAAACAACCAAAGTTATAAATGGCTAAGATTCTGTACTGGTCGAATTACAGCAGGGCTGTGTTATTCGGGTGGCCCCCTTAGGCGGTCTTTCAGTCACATATAAACCAAGAAATTTTGATCAACCACATAAAAGGAAATAGTTTCTACTGCAGAATGGATAACAGATTCTGAGAATATGGCACTGAGTGATAATGGGTGTGGTCAGAGAGATCAGTATACCATCACCACCTGAAAGGCAGGTGAGCAGCAGGAAATAAAGGTAGGACAACTGACTCATCTCAACAAGGTAGAGCTACATGAAGAATTGGAGACATCTAATGGCATGCTTAAAAACAATACTGGGTGTTCGTAAACCAGACAGAAAATAGTGATTTTATTTTCAGGATAATTTTGTCCTTGATAATTATTGAGGAATGAATACAGGTTTGATCTGAAAACCTATTAATGCAGTGTAATATAAACATTCAGGCTGATGGTAATAAAATTCAGTGGAAATTAATTAGCATCTCCACTGAAGTATAACTTTAGTGCCATAACAAAAAACAAGACAGGAGCTTGTTCTAGCTGTTCCCAAAGCAAATAAATTAGATAACTCCAATAGCAAACCATTCACCTGGGCCATTTAACCAGATTCATTCAAAAATTTTGAAGAAAAACATTTTAAAAAGAGACAACCTGAACTCAAAACCATGTTCTGAGTTGGACAGTACAGCAGTTAAATGCTGACTAGCTGAGGGTTTGTATGTGCTAACTTAGTCGAATGGAAACTCAAATCTGAATGATCTCTAACAAATAGGAGGGAATATGCTGAAGCATGCTGGCCTTTTCCTAAGCTGAAGCCAGAACACCATTTCATTCCCAAATGGTAGGAACTTCCAGAATTAGAAATCATAGTGTTATAATTTATATCAAGGGCCAATGAATAACCAGTTCTATTATGCTATCAGTTAATTCAACACACTTCAAATTACTGCTCATCCAGAATCTGGCTTTCACCTTGTGCCTTGGGTGATTCATTCATATTCTATTTTTGAGGACATCAAGAAAACAATTATTTATTAGAATGGCAGAAATTATCATTAAGCATAGAATATTCAACTTCATCTGGCCAAAGCAAGTGTCATAGTGGCAGGAGATACTTGAAGAGATAAAGGCTTGAAAAACAATCACAACAGATTTTTTTCAAGCTTGTGTACTATGTAAACTGAGCTGTAAAATATCAGCCATAATATTGTGAACAAATCTGAAAAAACAAACAAACAAACAAACTGTGTCTGCAGGGACCAATTGACTGATTAGAATTTCAGTACTGTGGAGAGAGCAGAATGTAGCAGGTTCAGAACCTTATCTAGCCCCCTAGAACAGCCATTCCTTGCTCACCCTGGTTTATCTCACAGGACAAAATTTTAGAATCTATTATCATAGCAGACAACCAGCTTCCTCCAACCTAGAAGCTAAGCATATCATCTGATCACATCCCATCTTTTTTTATCATTTTTTATTTTAATTTTAAATAGCTTGTTTTACATGTCAATCCCAGTTCCCTCTCCCTCCCATCCTCCCGCACTCCCCTTCCCCCCCTCCCTCCCACCCTATTGCCAAATCCTTCCACATAGGGGATATCTAGAGTCTGTCATTTTACTCTTGGTAGGGTCCAGGCACTCCCCTAAGAGTCCAGGCTGAGAGAGCATCTCTCTTTGTGCTATAGGCACATGAAGACAGTTTGTATACCAGGGATAGACACTGATCCACAGCTCAGGGCCCCATAGGTTGCCCAGGCCTTCTCACTGACACTCACATTTGGGGGGTCCAGATCAGTCCCATGCTGGCCTCCCCACTGTCGGTCTGGGGTCCAAGAGCACTCCCCTGTTCAGATCAGCTGTCTCTGCTGGTTTTGCCAGCCCATTCTTTGCCAATTTGCTCATCGCTCCTCTCTCTCTGTCACTGGGTTCCTTGGGTTCAGTTCAGTGATTAATTGTGTGTTTGCCTCTGCTTCCATCAGTCACAGGATGAAAGCTTCCCCACCTCGCGGTCCCTGCCTCTCTCGAATGCCCACCAATGCACTTTAATCATTGCCTTGATCTATGACTCTTTGTTCTATAAGACTATAAAGACTTCATGAAACTGCTTCCATGCTGCAGCAATAGATGTGGGGTACCTGTGTGGTCACTCAAAATGGCTCCAGAATAAACCGTCTCTTACTCCTTTTAAGATGAGTACTGGGGTTTTTGCATCCACAATATTATTCTAAATTTTGTAATTACTTATTTAGCACAGGTGCAAAAATCACTGCTGTTCCTGGAAATGTAATTATTTTTTCTCACTGGCTACAATTAGTCAAGCATAGTTGGAAAACTCTCCATAGCACGTTGCCTTCTTGTTTCTGTTCAATGTTTGTGGAAACCCAGTAACATGTAAGTCTATCAGCCCCACTTTCCTAACAGCTTAATCATACTTCGTATCTGTGACACATTTTGATATTTATTACAATATTTCAAACTATCCGTTATTATCATGTGTTATGATGATATGTTATATGTTTGTTATAATTGGGGAACACCAAACCGTGCTAAAATAAGATTATCAACTGAGGAGTTGGGGAGATGGCTCAGCAGTTAAGAGCCATACACATTTTTCTAGAGCAGCAGCACCCAAATGGAGGCTCACAACAGTTCATAACTCCAATTCCAAGGGATATGAAGCCCTCTCCTGACCTCTGAAGGCACCAGGCATGCATATGGTACACAGATACACATGGAGGCAAAAACACTCATACATAGAAAAACTAAAGCAAAATTGAAAGACAAGAAACTTAATCCATAGAGACATTATAATCTGATTGTTCATTCACTGTCTTGTCCTTCCCTTGTCTCTTTCCTATTGGGTCTTTCTACACCAAAAAAAAACCCCACAGAAAATACTTTAAGTGTGGCATTTAATAACCTAGTAGTCATCTGTTAGTGTTCTATTGAAAGGGAAAATAGCATCGCTCCACTGGAAGAAAAAAAATCCAACAAATATAGTGGGTGTGCTGTGTCAGAAGCCAAGGTAGGCTGAGAACTAGTCTACTTGCACCAAAAAGCTACTTAGTGAAGTTGAGAATTCAAGCAAAATTTCCTGGAAGAAATGAAGTCTTTCTTGAAAGAACATGAATGATAAGAAAGCTCAACAGTTTGATGGTTAATTTGGGGGGAAATTTTTCTGATTAAAAATTCCTATGAACTACAACATTCACGTAAGCCAAAGCTCAACCTTGAGCAAGACCCTGCTCTTACCCAGTTCTATAAATTTTGAGAGAATTTAAGGAGCTGCAGATAAAACTTTTGAAGCCAGCCAAGGTCAACTGATGAAGTTAAGGCAAGAAACTGCCTCCATAGCATAAAGTCAAGCAGAAGTCACACCAAGTCACCCAGGAGGCCCAATGCAAATAACAGACAACAGTGGCTTACTAAAAGACAGATTTCAAAGCAGAACATAAAATCTTTTGCTGAGTAAAGATGCCATCTAGGATTTTTGTAGCTACAGATCAATGTCTGGTTCTAAAGCCTCAAAGAGTGGGCTTTCTGTCTTAGTGCCTATTGTAGTTGGTGACCTTAAATTGAAGTCAGTATTCGTTTACCATTCTGAAAATGTAAGATCCCTTAAAAATAATACTAAATATTCTTTGTCTACTTTCTGAAATTGGAACGGCAAAGTCTAAATGACAACACATCTATTTGTCACATTCCACTAAATATTTATAGATCATGTTAAAACCTACTAGGATTACTTTTAAAGTACTACTGACCATCACCAATACTGCCCGTCACTTACGAATTCTCATGGAGATATAGAATGAGATTAATTTTTTGATTGTGTTAACATATTATCAAATTCTATAGCCCAAGGTTCAACTTCAACTTTTAAATTATATTACTTAGTTTTATTCTCAGTGTGTCCCAAATATCAGACCAAAAAATTTAAGGGAGGAAAAATTAGTTTGGCAGACAGTTTCAGAGGGTTTGCTCTGTTCTTGCTTGTCCTCATATATTTGAGCAGAATGTCATGGTAGCAAGAACCTGTGACAGAGGACAGCTATTCACATTACAGTATATAACTAACAGAGAGCATGGAAAGAAGGCCCTGTGTTAATATTTTCCAAGAACCTGTTCCACTTGACCTCTTTCCCCAGCTAGATCCCACATCCCCAAGATTTCAGAGCCTCTCAGTAGTGCATAACCAGCAGGAGACTACTTTTTTCTATGGGAGTGGTCATATTTTGAATCCAAACCCTAACACTAGACACATGGTTTAGTAAATATACCTTACAAGGTTGTGGCTTTTACAGGTAGCTCTGGCTCTGGAGGATCTGGATAAGACTTTTGAAGTTATTCTAGAATGGAGTCACCATTCTCAGTATCATCAGTACAACTGTGGAACATAAGCCAGGAGGTGGATTGAATACTTAATCTTAAACACCAGCAGCTAGCAGGAGTTGGAAAGAAACAAATTCCATCCCTCTTAGTGGCCTTGATGGGTTCCATGCTTCAGTGACAGATACATCTAAAGATGAGATAGAGACAGCAAGACAGCTATAAGAAACATCTGAAGACCTGACCGAACTGCTTCAATCTTGTGATGCAACTAAAGGTTGATGAGTTACTTTCAATGGATACATAAAGTGAACTTGAGATAGAACTTAATGTGCAACAAAAATGTTATATATAAACTTAAGTAGCATCAGGGATAGAGATGAATGACTCCAATTTCAGAAAAAGCAAAGCAAAAACGTAAAACAGCCCCACCTGCTAGTGTGAAAGATCTTGTGAAAGGATGTTACAGTGTGGAAAATGTATTTTTGTGTTATTTGTTTCTTTTCTTGTTTTTGTGTGTTTGTTTTTTCAGACAGGGTCTCATGTAGTCTACTTTGGCCTTGGGTTTACTATCCAGCCAAAGGTGACCTTCGACTCCTATAGAAAGACACAGTTTCATTCTTGATTTTATGAACTGTTACAATCTCCTCAACCTTCAGCCACTAACACCTGCCAACATTTTTGCTGCGTTTGAACTACTGTAGCTTTTTCTCAGGGTTAAAACAATGCCCATTTAAGAATTTTTAAAATGCATAAAGTCAAAACCAATAGTGGGAGTAAGCACCTAATATACACTCTATGGGTATGTGATTTACTAGTGAGTTATAGTGATAGTTCCTCATTTATACCACAAGTACTAAGTCTTTAATTTTAGCATCTGTGATTGTTTTCTGACAGACAATAAATATTATTATGTGATAAGAACAACTGCATTACATTTTCCATTTTCCAAGAACATCATAACATATATTCAGAAGTTACTTATGAGAGCATATCTATAATTCCAAGAAAACCCAAGTAGTTCCCAAAATTAGGGGAACAACCTGGCAAATACTGACTTAGTTCATGTTTCCTCAGAATATATGGACATGAATCATAGTGGAAGAAATTATGAGATTTTATACATCAGAGACTAAACCATTTTGAATGTGATCCAGTACAGATTCGTATTATGCCAAGTTCTTTCTAGAGAACAGCATGTTATAGAAGGATCACATATCAACAATTCTAAAACTGAAATTGTCAACCCATTTTAAGTTTGCAGTTTGTTTATGTGAATGCAACTGTCTAAAAAGACTTTTGGTGGGTATACTTTTAGTTATGAGATATCTATAAATTTTAAATGACAGACATTCTCTAACTTAATACTGGCTATGTTTCAGAAGCTATAGATCAGTTTAGAACTTTAAAATATTTCTTCATGGTTACACTGCACTGAAGGCCTTTAGGATATCCTATCAGCTGTTTTAAACCTTGAAAGTGTTAGACTATGTAGATCAATAGAGTGTTGTTGCATAGCCAGAGAATCAGACTAATCAAAAATTTAATCTAGTGAATGTTTAAGAAACACCATAAATTCTGCAACCATTCTGTACCCCCTAGTCAGATTATTATTTCCTATTAAAACTTCAGTCTTATTTACAAGATGGTTTTGAAATTCAGTGGGGTCATACATGAGAACAAACATGAAGCTTTGTTAATTGCCCAGCAAGCAATTATTTTTGTTACTTACACCATCCTACGATAACACTGTCCAATGAGGAATTCAAGGCACGCTTTTGCCAGTTCAATACTAGGCACAGATACCAGCTTAGCAGGATCTGATTGGTAATGTTTATTCTATATACATCAACTAATTATAAAGCTATTACCTTCAAAGGGATGCAGATGTGGTCATCATATTTTCTCAGTACTCTTACTACATATTATTCAAACATGTATATTTGGATAACAAGACAATAGTTCCCCCCTCTAAATTTATGCTTGCATCATTGAATCTCATTTTATCTTATCTGTATTACTTGTCTTGCAGAAGGAGTTGCTGAAAGACCTCACCTGATTTAACTGGGTCTTCTGTGAAGCTGCAGTTTGCAGTCTTGAAACTCGTAAAGACTTTACACCTCTTCCTTGCTGTCACTTCTGTCTAAACCTTCATAAACAGCTCAAGTAACAGAACCCTACTTATTTTTACATTTTGCCTTATTTTCTCATTTTGATTTTCATTCTGATTTTGTTTATTTTTGTGGTTTTAAAAAATATTTGTTTCCTAGCTTCCCTGGGGTTGTGGATAGTAGACTGGTTATCCTTTGCTCTATGAAAGATATACATGAATTGAGAAGGGGAAAGGGACAAGGTCTCTTGAGAAAATTAGGAGCATGGAGGAAGGGGGGAGGAGGTAGAATATAGAGGAGGGGAGAAGGGGAGAGAAAAGAAGAACATGAGGGGTCAGGAAGGTAGAGTTGGGGGAAGGACAGGGAAGGAGATAAAAGAAACACCTTAATAGAGGGAGCCATTATGGGCTTAAAGAGAAACCTGGCACTAGGGGAAATCTCCAGGGATCCACAAGGATGACTCCAACTAAGAATCTAAGCAATAGTGGAGAGGCTATCTTAATGCCCTTCCTCTATAATGAAATTGATGACTACTTTAAATGCCATCCTAGAGTCTTCATCCAGTAGTTGATGGAAGCAGAAGCAGAGATTCACGGCTAAGCACTGAGTTGAACTCCTGGAATCCTTTTGTAGAAAGGGAATAGTGATGAGCAAAGGATCAAGGACATGTTGTAGAAACCCACTGAAACACCTGACCTGAGTAAGTGGGAGCTCATGGATTCCAGTCTGACAGCTGGGCAACCTGCGTAAGACTGAACTAGGTCCCCTGAATGTGGGTGTCAGTTGGGAGACTTGGTGGTCTATGAGGCCTCTGGAAGTGAAACCAGTATTTATCGCTAGTGCATGAACTGGCTTTTTGGAGCTCATTCCCTATGGAGGGAATTCTCTCAGCCTAAATACAGTGGGGAGGGCTTTGGTCCTGCCCCAAATGATGTGACAGACTTTGATGATTCCCTCATGGGAGGCTTCATCTCTCTGAGGAGTGGATGTGGGGTGGGGGAAAGTGGGAAGATGGGAGTGAGCAGGAACTGGGATTGGTATGTAAAATAAGGTTGCTTTTAATTTAAAAAAGTTAATTAAAATATTTTGTTTATTTTAGCACAGCCCTTATTAAATAATATTTACTTATTTCCTTATTGTTTTCTTTCTGGATCATTACATTTCTTTCTTCAATCTAACATTTTAAAGATTAGATGACCTGTTCTTTTATAGCTTTATTTATATGTGGTCTTAAAATTCTTTAAAACATAAAATCAAATTTTCAAATCTATACTGTGATTATTTTTCTATTACATGCTCACGGTCTGTGGAGATCTTATTAGGCTAAGTATTTTTCCTTTTAAAATGTGCATGAGTATGTGTGCAGACGTCATGGAAACAGAAAGGGGGCCAGGACCATCAGCTTGTTGGGGGAAAGAGATCCCAAAGTAGGAGAATAGAGGACCAGTTGAGAAAGGAATGAAATTCTCAGGACAGGAAAGCAGAAAGCAGAGCACTCTGAGAAGCTCATCAGCAAGAAGGGCATAAAGGATGGAGGATTTGGGAGAGTAAGGGATGAAGACGAAAAAAGTATAATGACATGAAGGGATGAAATACCCTAAAACCTATTACCTTGAATGAACTAAAAAAAAGTAAATAAAATATTTTTAAGTGACAAGATTTAATAATATCACTTATGTGTGAAATTTTCTTTAAGATCATTCACAAAGTACTTTTAGAGACTTATTTCAAGAAATCATATTTGTTTACATGAAACTCAATTCAATAGTCATTAAGGCCTAATTCAAATGTAAAAATGTTTAAGTATGTTTATGTATTTTGCATATGGACATGTATATGTGCATGGCTAGACACTCATTGCATAGTGCATATGTGGAAGTCAGAGGACAGCTTGGAGGAATCAGTTCTTTCTTTCTACCACATGGGTCTTGGGGATCTAACGCTTGTCATCGAGTTTGTCAGCAGGTGCTTTTACAGACTGCTCGCACAGTGCTTGCCTTTAAAAGTCTGCAATAAAATTACTGCTAGCATATTTATCATGTCATGGAATTTTCACAGCTAGTTATCTCCAGAATATTTTCAAAATATATCTTTGAAGAGGAATTCTGTACTTTGTAGTAGTCAGTTCCCATTTTCCTGAGGTTTGCACAGTGGCAACTGATAACTTACTTGAACACATCATATAAAACAGATGACATAATACCTTTCCATTTACATTTGACTTCCTTCACTTGATGTGATTTATTGAAGATGTATGCATATTGGAATATCTATTTCTGCTCATAATAAAACAGTATTCCCTTATAGATAATCTGTTCACCTACTGATGGGTCCCTTTTTCCCTCTCTTTTATTTAAATTAGAAACAATCTTGTTTTACATGTCAATTCCAGTTCCCTCCTCCTCCTCCCCTGCCTCCCACCAACACCTAGCCTATCCCCTTTCTGCTCCCCAGGGAGGGTGAGGCTTTCCATGGGGGAATCTTCAAAGTCTTTCATATCATTTGGAGCAGGGCCTAGTACCCCCCCCACACACACACAGTCTAGGCTGAGAGATTATCCCTCTATGTGGAATGGGCTCCCAAAGTATTGCCCAGGCCTCTTAACTGACACCCACATTCAAGGGGTCTGAGTTGGTCCTATGCTGGTTTCCCAGCTATCATTCTGGGTTCCATGAGCTCCCCCTTGTTCAGGTCAGTTGTTTTGTGGGTCTCTCCAGCCCGGTCTTAACCCCTTTACACATCACTCCTCCCTCTCTGTAACTGGATTCCAGGAGTTGAGCTCAGTGTTTGGCTGTGGGTGTTTGCTTCTGCTTCCATTATCTTGTGGATGAAGGGTCTAGGATGGCATATAAGGTAGTCATCAATCTCATTATTGTAGAAGGGCATATAAGGTAGTCATCAGTGTCATTATAGGGGGAAGGGCATTTAAGGTAGCCTCTCCATTGTTGCTTAGATTCTTACTTGGTATCATCCTTGTAGATCTCTGGACATTTCCCTAGTGCCATACTTATCTTTAAACCTATAATAGTTCCCTCTGTTATGGTATCTCTTTTCTTGCTCTCCTCTATTCTTCCCCTGACTCATTCTTCCTGCTCCCTCATGACCTCCTTTGCCCTCTTCTTCTCCCCTTCTCTTTATCTCAACTTCCTCTCCCCTCCCTCCATGTTTCCAATTTGCTCAGGAATTCTTGTACCTTTCCCCTTCTCCGGGGGACCATGTATGTCTTTCTTAGGGTCCTCCTTGACTCCTATCTTCTCTGGTGGTATGGACTGCAGGCTGGAACTCCTTTGCTCTAAGTCTAAAATCCATATATGAATGAATACATACCATGTTTGTCTTTTTGTGACTGGGTTACCTCATTCAGGATGGTTTCTTCTAGTTCCCTGATGGGTCCTTTTATAACTTTTATTGGATTTCTGTACTTTGTGGAACACTGTTGTCAAATTTGACTTCAGTTAGATTTAACTACTTGATGAGTAATTTTGAATGATTTGAAAACACACATACACACACACACACACACACACACACACACAGTGAGCCACGGCTTCATCAGACAGCTTCCATTAACCACATTTTGCCAAGAGCACCAAACCAAAGACCTGATCATTAGTACATATTATGTAATGACTACCCTGTACTAATTCTGTAAAATTTGCATTCTTTATGTGATTTATTGATGCATCCATGCTGTAACATTTATCAGTACTTTCTGTTCATAATCAAACAATATTTATCAGTATAGACATATGCTGGGATCTCTGCTCAATGTAGGAGCCAATGATGGTTAGAAAGAATTTCCTCAGTGACTGTATCAGTGAAGGTCCTAGTTCTGAGCGTGACTGTTGAGGCATGCATTAGGCATACATTGACAGTTACACAGTCCTATGAACATACATGGCTGTCACGACCACCTCGACCAGCAAGGAAGACGCGACTCAGGAATCCTTCTCACAAGCAGTTTATTCAGGACCTTGAACAAATCTTCTGACCCCAGGGAGTGCCCGCCCACAGCTTAAAAAAGGCCCTTGGGCGGCCAACCCGGGTAAGCCATGTGGCGACAGCAGATAGGTCCACATACGAGGAAGCAAGCCTGATATCCAGCCTTGACCAAATAAGGAGTTGTTTATCACAGAGAGCACTTGCTGTCGGGCTAGCAGAGGCGGAAGCCAGCACCATCTTAAGGGTGCGGCATTTCGCAGCTCTCTACAGTTCCCCCCTTTTTTGTTTAAAATGCAACAGGCAAGAGTAGAGGTCTGATCTCTGACAATGACAGGGACATTGTACTGATTTTTGTTTGGCGTCATCCACCCAACAAACATCAGACCCGTCCGATACCCTTTTTTTCCAGAGGCGGGACTCTTGGGTACCAACCCGCATGCAATCAGACATGCTCTTCTCTGGGTCATTATTAGCTGACTCAGAGTGCAGTGCTCTGCCTCGCATCCTGAGCATATTTAATTAGTTTTTAAGGTGGCTAACCATGCCTGTGGGAGACTGTCCTGCTTCAATAGCGGTAAAGGCCTGAATGATTATGGCTGCATTGCCTCTTTGTGTGACACTAATCTTACATAGAAACCACAAGCAAACCAGGGAGACCAACACCAAGAGACCTGTTAATGCTCCTATACCCGCCCACTCCTTAAGATGGTTCATTGTAGAAGTCAGCCAGGATGATAATCCTGATGCAAAGGAAAGGTCCACTCTGGTGGAATTCACATGGACCACTGTCAGCCTCAACTCCTTTAAAGTATCTTCAAATTTAAGTGACCAATTCTGTAAAAGAAAACTGGACAAATACTTGAACAAATTTGTAGCTTTTGTAAAATTGGCATACTGAACAGGAACACATATAATCCTTGCATTTTCCACTCGCAGCCTCCCGGTGCCAAGATTGCCACTCACTTCTCCTTAATTTGGCAGTGATTTTCCAAGCCTTAATGGCTATTTGATCCACCTGTTCAAACACCTGTCCTGGATATCCTGTCTACATGTTTGCAAATCTACCTTTTCATTGCTGTCTACATGTTTGCAAATCTACCTTTTCATTGCTGGTAGGGGGCACTGTTCATACCATGGGGATCATGACAATAGCTTGGAGTTCCTCCTCATCCTCCTCGTCCTCCTCGGAGTCCGTAGACTCTGAGTCCTCCCTTTTCACCGTTTGCCTGCTCTGATCTCTCCTCTTGTAATTGTTCTAAAGCATTTCTCCCCTTTTAACTGCCTCACTACAGTTCTGATCCTCGAGGGAACTTTTTACTAGTCTCCAGACAGGCGGAACACCACCTCTGAGCGTTTGAAATAATTCAGCATTTATCATCAAGTGTACCTTAGCAGTTGTTCCTTCCTGAGCAATCAAAAAAACTGAAAAACACAATAGTATACAGTATGCAGACTTTTTGTGTATTTCCCATATTGTTCCTCAGTCCCATGCAAAATCAAGATCTCTCCCTAACTTCCAAAAATCTTAAATTCTTAGAACGAAGCAGCTCATTCAGAGCCAAAAAATTGGGTGCAACTGAGAAGCGCCCATAGCCAAACTAACAATGTTTTTACTTTCCGGTTGCTGCTAGCCAAACTAACAATGTTTCTTTTAAGATTCTAATGTTTCTTTTTAGCTTTTACTTTGGGTTCCCTGCTAGCCAAGCTAACAATGTTTTTACTTTTGGTTCGCTGCTCCACAAACCATTTGTCCTGCTCTCTCTTTACCTTCAGAGAGGAGCAAACCACCTGCTCTTGTCCCAGTCCTTTTTTTGCCCCGTTCTTGTCGTGGTCCCTTTTTTAGTCTAAGATTTTTTGATCGCAGCAACTCGTTGAGTGCCAGAAAAATTGGGCGGGATGTGGAATTACCCATGTTTTAATAACAAACAATGAAAAGAAAACCCCAAAAATAAAATTAAATACCACCCAAAGGGCCAAGAAAAAAAGAATAATACCCTTTGTTTCCTTTTACTCCGTCCGCTTTGACGCGGCTCTACTACTTTCCTTTTTGTCCCGTCCGCTTTGACGCGGCTCTACTACTTTCATTTTTATCCCGTCCGCTTTGACGCGGCTCTGCTGCTTTCATTTTTATCCCGTCCGCTTTGACGCGGCTCTACTGCTTAGCTTTCCCGTCCGCTTTGACGCGGCTCTGCTGACCGTTCTCCCCTTCTCTATGGGTGAGAACAATAATCCCGCTCTTTTCGCGGATCCCCGCCTTACCTGGGGACTTACCGGTGCACCCCCTGACCGCTGTGAGTTCTGAATTCCTTTCTTCGTACGAGCGTCCCCGTACGGGCCACCAATTGTCACGACCACCTCGACCAGCAAGGAAGACGCGACTCAGGAATCCTTCTCACAAGCAGTTTATTCAGGACCTTGAACAAATCTTCTGACCCCAGGGAGTGCCCGCCCACAGCTTAAAAAGGCCCTTGGGCGGCCAACCCGGGTAAGCCATGTGGCGACAGCAGATAGGTCCACATACGAGGAAGCAAGCCTGATATCCAGCCTTGACCAAATAAGGAGTTGTTTATCACAGAGAGCACTTGCTGTCGGGCTAGCAGAGGCGGAAGCCAGCACCATCTTAAGGGTGCGGCATTTCGCAGCTCTCTACACATGGCATTCAAGATGCTGGAATATGTCAGGACCTTTGAAATTCTCGACAGAAATCACATATCCGCCTTTTACCCATGAGATTCAGGGTTTGCTTATTGTTGGCTCGACTATTCTCACCACAGACAGCTGCACTCTGAACCTTCTGCCACCAATGCTGCCAGGGAAAAGGACATTTGCAGGAAAGGTACACTGGAAAGAAGACATTCAGACAGGTCAAGCAGTGACAGGTTCCTGAAAATAATGCTTTGGGAGCATCTCTAAACCCATCTATGGCACCTTCTAGGATTCTTCTTTGCACCATGATTACAGGCCTGTTTGTTTGCAAGGCTGTGGGATCTGAGGAGAAAGAGTGATACAAGAAACTGAAATAGTCCAAGCTTGTGATGTTTACAAAGGTTCACTTCTTTTCAAAAAACTACTTTAAAAATTATTTCTATTATTTTTGAAATTAAAATACAATTGCATCAATCTGATTATAGGGGAAAGATGGTTCGGGCACCCTCTCCACTGTTGCTAGGAGTCTTAGCTGGAGTCACCTTTGCGGATTCTTGGGAATTTCCCTAGCACCAGGTTTCCTAACCCCATAGTGGCTCTCTCTATCAAGGTATGGTGAATACCCCAACTATCATCATAGAACCTTAATCCAGTAACATCCAGTATCATCATAGAACATTCATCCAGTAATATTTTTCCATAATTTTGGCTTCTTTGTAAAAAAAAATCAAGTGTCCATTGGTATATGGATTTATGTCTGGGTCTTCAATTCACATTGATCAATGTGTCTGTTTTTATGCCAATATCATGCTGGTTTCATTACTATAGCTCTATATTAGATCTTGAGATCAGGGATGGTGATGCCTCTGGCAGTTCTTTTATTGTACAGGATTGTTTTGGCTATCCTGGGTCTTTTGTTTTTTCATATGAAGTTGAGTATTGTCCTTTCAAAGCCTTAAAGAATTCTGTTGGAATTTTGATGGGAATTGCATGGAATCTTTAGATTACTTTTGGCAAAATGGCTATGTTTATTATGTTAATCTTACTAATTCATGAGCATGGGAGATTGTTCTATCTTCTGATATCTTCTCCAATATCATTCTTTACAGATCTTTCACTTGCTTGGTTATAATTACACCAGGTATTTTATATTGTTTGTGGCTATTTTGAAGGGTGTTGTTTCTTTGATTTCTTTGTGAGACCTTTTGTCTTTGAATATAAGAGGACTACTGATTTTTTTAATTAATCTTGTATCCAGCCACTTTGCTAAAGTATTTATCAACTGCAGGAGTTCCCTGGTAGATTTTTGGGGGTAATTTGTATACTATTATGTCATCTGCAAACAGCAATACTTTGACTTCTTCTTTTCCAATTTGTATTCCCTTGATCTCCTTTTGTTGTCTCTTTGCTACAGCTGAAACTTCCAGTAGTATTTCGAATAGATATGGAGAGAGTGGACAACCTTGTCTTGATCCTGATTTTAGTGGAATTGCTTTGAATTTCTCTCCATTTAATTTGATATTGGCTGTAGGCTTGCTGTATAGTGCTTTTATTCCATTTAGGTTTGTTCCGTGTATCCCTGATCTCCCTAAAACCTTTATCATGAAGGGGTGTTGGATTCTCTCAAAGGCTTTTTCAGCATCTAATGAGATGATCCTGTGGTTTTTTCCATTTGTTTATATGGTGGATTACATTGACAGATTTTCATGTGTTGAACCATCCCTGCATTTCTGAGATGTGTATGAAGCCCACTTAATCATGGTCCATGATATTTTTGCATGCATTCTTGTGTTTGGTTTGCCAGAATTTTGTTGAGTATTTCTGCATCAATGTTCATGATGGAAATTGGTCTGTAATTCTCTTTCTTTGTTGAGTCTTTGTGTGGTTTGGGTATCAGAGTAACTGTGACCTCATAAAAAATTTAACAATGTTCTTTCTGTTTTTATTTTGTGAAATAATTTGAGAAGTATTGGTATTAGCTCTTCTTTGGAAAGTACGGTAGAATTCTGAGCTAAAACCATCTGGTCCTGGACTTTTATTGCTTAAGAGATTTTTAATGGTTTCTTCTATTTACTTAAGGGCTATACATCTGTTTAAATTGTTTATTTAATCATCACTAATTTTGATATGTGGTATATATGAAGAAATTTGTCCATTTATTTTTTCAAATACAGTTTTTTGAAATATGACTGGATGATTCTCTGGATTTCCTCAGTATCTGTTGATTATGTCCCCTTTTCGTTTCTGATTTTGTTCATTTGGATATTCTTTCTTAGTTTGGATAGGGTTTGTCTGTCTTGTTGAGTTTTTAAGGTAAATGAAGTAGAATACAAGGTAAATCACTTAAAAGAAAAAACATGTGAGATTTCAGTTCAAATCGAAAGGCATGATGAAAGTGGGCCTAGTAGGATCGAGGGGATTTAGGGAAAGAGAAGTAGGGGTCTGAGATAAGCAGTGCACTCCTAAGAGGTAAAGGCACTCTTGACTGAACACTGGCTCTGCCACTGCCATGGAGGGATTCTGGGTATATTAGTCTATATCTGTGTGCCTCTCTTTAAAAATCATTACAATAGGGATAATGATAGGACATCCCAGGAATGTTATAGGGAATAGAGAATAAGTGTGGGGTACTCAGCAGATTACTTGCTAGGGATAAAAGTACTCATGCTTACTGATCCTTGCTCAAGATATGTTCTGTAGGTGAAATGATATTTTCAAATTGCCAAAAATAGTCATGACATACTCAAAGAGGATGAGATAGGCTGTCTTAAATCTCTTGTGCCTTGTTAGGTTCTCATTTATATTTTTTTGTTTTAGAAAAATTTACATTTTAGAGGAATGCTTTTGTTGTATTTCATCTTAACTGTACAATTTTTTATTAACAACAACCTTGTCACTATCATGGTACCCTATCACCCCCCAAAAAGATACCAAACTAATATTTATTGATTACTTGCTAAATTTAATAGTTTATTTAACATGAATATATACATATTTGGATCTAAATCTACTCCCTATCCCTCCTATTTAATCCCTCTATCCCCTACTTCCCTCCATAATTCAGTTTTCTCTCTCATCTTTCTTAAATTCTTAAATCTATTTATAAAGTATTACTTGTATTCTTTATAGCACAGATGTCCAGAGCATGGGCAGCCTCTCAGGACCCACATCCCTGAAGAAAGTAACTTTTTATCTCCCAGCAGCCAGCAACTGCCAATAGTTCCTCAGATAGGGGTGGCACCTCATGAGTCCATTTTCCTTCATGCTCCTGCTGTCTTTATTTGTAGCATAATGGTATTTGCAAACATAATATACAACTTGAACCCACAACGTCTGGGACTGTATGCACACAACTGGTCAGAATTTAAATTTGAAGCTTCGAGGGAAAATTGGAAAAAGAATATTGATGCCGTCTAACATCCAAAAGATGCTGATGACAAAAAAAGAAAGTGAAAATAAAAAGTCACATGAGTTCTGCATAGAATTCAGTTTGTAGAGAACAGACTGCTATATATAGAAGTTGTGAGATGTGTGAAAATAACTGAGAAAACAAACAGCATAGCAGGCAAAGTGTATCTACTGCGCCCAGAGTTAAAGTGTGGGGCTAGCAAATCAGAGCACAGATTCACATGTTCATTGGCTGGCTCTTTGGTTTCCAAAGTATTAACCATGAATTCTTTGCTGAAGTTTGAGCACCCTCTGTCAAATCTTTCTAAATGCCACCTGGCTTTGTAGTTCAGAATGGTAACTGATCTTCACCCTTAATCTTTGTCTTGTGTCTAACACCTGTCAAAATGTGTTACTGCATGGTCTGGGGCGACGGCTCAGTAGGTAAAGCACTTGCCTCACACACATAAGGACATGAGTTTGGGTCCCCAGTACATGTGTAAAAAGGTCATTCAGTGGGGGGAAGTGGAAACAAAGGGGTCCTAGGAATCCCAGATAAATGGTAAGCACTGGATTTAGTGAAAGAGCCTAAAACATTAAGGCTAAGCATGGCATCCCCTCACAGGGAATGGGCTCCAAAAAGCTATCTCATTTACCAGGGATGGTACCACTGCTAGTGGCCCCTCACCTCAGATAATCGAAGCTACATAACTGTCTCCCACATGCAGAGGGCCTAGTTCCCTGCTGAACTTTTCTTTCTAGATAGGGTTTGGTGTCTACATGTTTGTAAATCTCTACTCGTTTTAGGAAACGTTAAATCTGTAAGTTTAACAACATCTTAAGAGGCTTGGTAGGACATTAAATTTCTTCTTTATAGTTAAAACACTTGAACTGTAAATTGTTATAAAGTTTTTATACTAAATGTTAAAATGAAATATGTAAAAATGGCAACTATAATCTTACATAAATATAATGTGTATTTATATATGATTTTTAAAAAGCCTCTAAAATGACATATTTTGTAAAGTCAACCCATCCGAATTTTCCTGAGGAAATTTTTTCAGTAATTCTCAGGAAATAAAATGCTTTATACACACGGAGCAATTCATTTGTGTAGTTATGAATTTGATGCTTTCCGAATAATTTGATTTTGCTGATTAAACCCATTTTATTGAAGAATAGAACGTGGCATGGAAGTTGAAAGCACATTATAGTCATAAGTTTGGGACTGTGATGAAATTTGGATTCCTGCTTAATATTGCATTTGGTATTCAAAAATGACCATGAAAAGTTGAATACAAGACTTAAATCGATGAAATTCAGTCATAATGTAAATAAACCATATACCTGAGATTTCTATGGAGAACAAAGTCAAACTAGGTCTAAATTATTCAAGAGAAATACCTGTCTGAACAGAGGACTCCATTTCTTCTGACCATCTCTTTTCATGCCTGATTATAGTCATTATGTCAACCTCATTAGTACCCACTTAGAAACCTCTAAGTATCCATGAGATGCTAAGAATTACAAAAATAATATAAACATCTTTGAATCATAAGTATTTTTCAATAGAACAATACATTATCGTCTTTTCTGCAGGTTAAAAATAATGTTAAGAAGAATTAAATCCAGGGATGGAGATATGGCTAGGTGAATATTAGTACTTGCTGCTCTTCCAGAGGACCTGAGTTGAATTCCTAGCACACACATACTGGGTAGCTCACAATTGCCTGCAACCCCAGGTCCAGGAGTTCAATAGCCTCTTCCTCTTCTGTGGTTCACAGGCACCCATGTACATGTGGCATACATGGACACACACACACACACACACACACACACACACACATAAATAAAACAGCACTTTTGAAAAAAGAGAAATATTAAATCCATGCTAGGCTCTTCACTGAAATATATGTCTTCTAATTTAATTCTCACTACAGCTCTACAAACTGTATCAGTCTCCACTAGAGACAAGTTTCTTCTCAGACACTTGGCTGCAAGTACCAGAGCTGTGCTATTTCTCTCCAAAGCCTGGCTTCTTCGCACTTGAATTTTAGATTGGCTTTATAAGCAGAAAGGCTGCAAAAACCATTAGTCATACTTGTATCAAGGGTATTTACTGTCAGTTCCAAATGTGGACAATAGTTTTAGCAGTGTGTCTAGAAATCTCCAGAGATCTAGTATTAAAATGGGATTTTATTCTTTGCCTTTATAGTAAATATTAGTGTTTTTAAAGTTTGGATAATTGAACAAATCATAGTGATGTCACTCTATGTGGCTTATTCTGGAGAAAGTATTATTACTAAATTATATCACATAGTATTATGTTGTATAGATTCTATGAGCTGAGTCTACTATAGGTAGTATAATATACCAATACTATGTCTTAAAGATTATAAACTTTTAAGTGATAAAGAGAATTGTCAGAAATTCAAATATCATTTGTTCTAAGAAGAAAAAAGGTTCATAATCGATGGCACCCACATAGGTATCCTCACACTGCTCTCCAGACCATTACCTTTCTGAGAAGCTACGAGTCAAATGGTCTTCAGCTCTAACATTGGTCCACTAAATATCAGTAATCCTGAGTCACAACAGAATTTAAGTTCCACTACTTTAAAATAAAAGTTTAATCTCAAAGTGATCATCCTTTGGGAAGAGACAATACACTGTATTTAAGAGACTACCATGGAAGTTGAGGCAGGAGGATACCTCGCTCAAGTCCTGCCTGGGTTACAGAGAGAGATCAAGTCCTAGGGACCTGGATTTGGACCCCCAGGATCCATGTAAATGTTCTGATATGGAGGCACACCTATATCTAGGCACTGGAGAAGCAGAGGCGGGCTGGAGCTCTCTGGTTAGCTAGCCATCATGGCCCAATAGGTGAAGTCCAGCATTGATGAGAAAGTCTACCTCAAAACATAAGGTGGAGAGCAACTAAAGATACATGACATTGACCCCTGACCTGCATACATTTGCACATGTGTGCACCACCTTTCACTTGAAGATGTGCACTAATATGGACATATGCATACCACACAATATCAATATACAACACAAATACCTAAAAAATGCTGTCTTTTCCCTCTGTGACACCCCTGAACCTATAGTAAATATCATGGCGACAATCTTTCTTCTTCAAAGCATTTCCATCTACATTTGAATTGTCTTCATTTACTTGACTCCTTACAGCATTTTGAATAATAGCCACCCAAGAACATCAGGCCCTAAAATCCTAGCAGCCTATGAATGGCACTTTTGGAAAACAGGGCTGTGTATATGTGATTACATTAAAATCTTGAAGCCCAGCCATGATGGTACACACCTTTAATCCCTGTACTTAGGAGGCAGAAGCAGGAGGATCTCTGTGAGTTTGTAATCAGCCTGATTACAGAGAGGATTCCAGGACAGCCAGTGCCATACAGAGAAACCATGTCTTGAAAAACAAAAAACAAAAAAAAAATTAAGATGTTGAGATAGGAAGATATACTGGTAATCCAGGTAGGTTCTAACTGTAGTCACATATGAGGAGGCAAGTCAAGGATTGCTGGCAGCCTCCCGAAGCTGGAAAAGACACTCAGTGGATTTTCCATTATATCCTCCTGAGATGTTATGGCCTACCATAACCCTGATCCTAGACTTCTGGCCTCCAGAGCTGTGAGAAAATTAATCTGTCTTTTAAGCCACCCAGTTTGTAGTAATTTGTTACGCTGGTCACAAGAAGCAAATACAGTCCCCTAAGAGAGAAAAGGGCTGTGTTTTTTATCTTGTAACATTGTGTCTAGAACAACAGCTTTAAATCTTGAATGCAATTCAAAATAACGTCCAAAGTTTGTTTGTAACAATTAATGTCCAGGACAAATCTCACCAGCATAGAAACTTGAGTCAATGGCAATGGAGTAAAGCTTTGGTACTGCTTCTGTCTCCAGGTTACATGGAATGTAGCACAAACCAAGAATATCTAATGACCGGAGAGTAGACAGTGGAAGGGAGTGATGGAGACCACCAGCCCTGGAATTACATTGCCCAAGTGTCCAGACCAAAAGATAGTTCTGTCTGGACAAGTACCTGACCTTCAATTCCTTCATTTTTAAAAAACGTAGTGATAAAATTACCTTCTGCACATGACACTTTGAGGCTTAAAGTAGACAATGCTGGTTTTTTTTTCAATATGGTGCACCAAGGCCAAGTTCATTACAAGTTCTCTAAAAACCTTGCATCACAATTTTGGAAAAGAATTAATTTCAGAATTCTGCAAGAAATTATTATTTTAAATTAATCAGGAAGATCTGAGGCAGAATTGCGTATTAAATATTTACACAAAATAACTTTTACACATTTAAATTTCCTGAGTTTCTGATGTTCAAAGGCACAAATTCATACCAAGATATGCAGAGATCTGCCAAGCAGCTCCTTTAAATCGTACAGTTGGATCCCTTCTGTGGATTCTGCAAACGGTTCACTTTGATTGCAATCCCATTAAAGTGCCCTTAAGTTGTAGTGCTTTGTGTTGGCAGAGAATGAGCTACATTTTGTATACACAAGAATCATGCCAATCTTTCCAAAATAGTTTTTTTTTCTTCCTTCAAAATTCCATCTGTTTTGCTGATGTGCCAATATCTGGGGTCTGTTTTTCATAATGTCATTTTGTTTGTGAGGATGTCTGTTCCTGAGGGTTCATGAATTGGCTGACAATGAAAAAGTGATCACCATGAAGCCAGGAAATATCCTGAAAGATAAGGCAATAGTCAGGAAAGACACTGCACCCTGCTGGCCAGCTGCACAGAGCCCCACGGAAAAGAAAGGACAACAGTTTAGGACATCACTCTGCAGTACGTCCCTGGTGGCTGAGGAGACTTCTAGAAAGTCACCACAGAGAAACCGAAGCATGATGCAGCTACTGGTGTCCCCTTCAGAATGACCTGAGGGAAAGTGTTTTATTTACAAAGAAAGGGAAGGAATAAGTGAAATGGCCAGTGACATTTACTTTCCTATGACTCCTTTTAGAAACATCAAGAAAGGGGAAAGGATGTATAAAAAGCCAAAATTGCAGTTTTGTTTTGATATTTGATTAAACGATGACAACTTTTATATCTGATAGACAAGTTATAGCTGACATTTTTGCATTACTGAACATATCATCCAATTTATTCAATATTGTGTAAACAACTGTATGAAGAGGGAAGATTTTTTCCTTGATGTCTTCAAAGGAGTAATAAAAGCTCTTGAAAATTTTTGAAGTAATATATCAATGTTTTAGATATAATTTTCTGCATTGCCTATAGTAGACGCTTTGAAAATATGCTTATAGCTAAACTTTCACATACTTGTGGATGTTCCTCATGAAAACTTTTTAAAGGATTTATCCTCCAGAATCCTCACTTGCTCTGATGATAAACCTTTGACTTTGAGACTTTTTAGCTTGGGGGAGAGTAGAAACTTTATCTTAGGAAACAAGTGATGTAGTTTCGTTATAGGTGGACGTATGCAGATTATCTGAAAGAATTTATAAACTAGGATAGTTTAAAAAACATAGAAAGTTCCATTTTATCAACAAATACTGTAGAAAGAACAGTGAGTTCAGAGACTACTATGAAAGGTACTATAATCAAATCTGTTCTGCACACTGTGGACCATGAGCTGGGTGGTCATCTAACTAGGCTTTCATTTGGCAATGAGACTCCCAAAAAAACAAAGAATGAGAGTCTTTGGGGCTCTTTTTAATAATTTTAATGAAGCAACCGGCCATAATGAACAAGAAAAGTGCTGTGGAGATAAAAAATCACTTTGAGAAAAACACCAAATTCAGCATTAGAAAGACAACATTTTCTAGCCAATTCCTTCTCTGTGTGAATGAAAACATTCAGTTGGGAATTAACTGGGAGTTTCTAAAACTTTTTTGTAAAATTCCATTTTTCAGTGGCGATGTCCTGGGGTGCAGTATCCCGTTCCCCTCCCTCTGGCTTTCATTCAGGTGATAGACAGGAAAAAAAGAGTTCCAAAATCCTGCCTTTTCCCAGCCAGGCATAGCTTTTTCAGCTTGAGGTATAACAATTGTAGGAAGTGGTGAATGATGGAAACATTTTCCTAGAAGAGGGGGTTGAAACCTAGGAGGACCACTCCTATTTGAGCTGTAACTACTTACCGAGGCATGAATCGAAGGAAGCTTGCCACACCGAGAAGGCCAGAAGAGACCAACGTGACTGGGGACTAGACTGTCCCTTCCTGAATGAGATAGACTAGCACACTCCCGGGATACAGCTTCCCCTGACATTTCCTGAGCTTTTCCTCATGACTGATCCCCTCCTAGGATTCAGTGGAAGGGATTACAACCATATTTTAAAACACTCCTTAAGAGAGCAGCTGCTACAACTGCAGTTCTGCAGTCGTGTGTGTGTGTGTGTGTGTGTGTGTGTGTGTGTGTGTGTGTGTGTGCGCGCGTGCTTGCGTTTCTTACAGGAGACGGGTTGCAAAGGAAACGACTTGAAGATGGACTTACATTGAAGAGGCTAACAGGAAATTCGGCAGCAGCGAGACACTGGAAGAAAAATATGATTTCCTGAGTTTGAAAACAACTCATCTCCTTGCTCCATACATGGTCGGATAGGAGCAAATCACTCAGTAGTTGTCAGGGTTTTTATTTTCCAAAAATACGAATTGCCATGGTTGCCCTTCATTAGTTCTGTTTTATAGTTACAGGAAGGGATTCTGTATGAGAAACACTCTTAGACAAAGAGACACTGTTATTAGATAAGGCAAGGATGTCAGTGGTAGCACAGAGAGGAGCAAAAGTGAAATTTTTATTTTGAAAAGCCTAACAAACTGGAATATTCTACAACTAAGGAATAAGTCAAGATGCTCATTTTATAAACTGATTTGGGATCACACCCCCCTCCCCCAGTGGATCTGTTGTTTGAGAGGAGGGAAAGTACATGATCACAGACAATAGAAATGTGTCACTACTGGGGCCATTAGATTAATACTCAATAAAAGCTTAAGGAGGTCATAGACTTGAGTAAGGAACTTTCATTAAATGATGAGAACATAAGGCATTTCCTGGGGATTTATCTTTGATTAGAAGAAGCAGTTCAAAGCACTGGCCTTTAATTTTAGCCAGTCCTTAATCCTCAGGAAGTCTCTGGAGCTTTTGCTTTATTGCTATTTTAAGATATACTGCTGAAAGCTCCGGGAGAAAAGGATCTGTCTGTTAGAACCCTGTGTCTCCCAGCTACTCAGAACTCGTTAACCACTTCGTAGCATCCACATCATTCTCTGTAGCTTGCCGATAATACTTATAATCCTAGGTCCATCCTGAAGTGGACTAGAACATCCTTACAAAACACTGCTAAATCAGGGTTGCAAGAATGTCATGTCACTGAACAAGATAACTTTTCCAGTAACCATATCTAAACTACTGTATGGAGATAATCACATCCTAATTAAAGGCAACTAAATCAAATAGTAAAACATTGTATTTGAAGTGTTTGGTACCTACCCTGATACAGTTCACAAGCATTGCTAAGATTTCATGACCATTTAAACTCTATATGGCAGATTAGTACCCTCATTATTTTCTAATTGCTTTCTTTCATGCTTTTCTTTAACTATTTTGTGAAATGATAACCTATTTACTTATTTTAATTGTTAAGAACTTAAAGAAAATCTAGTACAATTAAATATAAATAATCACAGAATGTACATAAAACAATATATTGCTATTTGTAAACTTTGCTGCTTCCATCTCATAAAAATATTCTTCGTTTCCATCTCATAATAAAAATATTCTTTATTACAAATCTGCAACTATGGAATCTACAAGCTTGTAAAATCTCAGTTTAATGTTGGCACAGATATCTAGAGGATACTATACAGTTTTCCAAGGCAACATGAAAAGCCCAAAGATAATGCTCTGCTCTCTCTTTACTATACCCTTCTTGGAAATGGGGAGACTTCTCAGTGGTTAGGGACTTGTCACACAAGTATGAGAACAAGAGTGTGGATCCATGAACACCCATTTAGAGAATACACCCTTGAAGTGTGGGCAGTCAGACAAGGGGTCGCTAGAACAAGTTGCCTAGACTGAGCTAGCTCTGGGTTTAAGTGAAGGACCATACCACAATATGTAAGGCGGAAAGTGAATGAGGAAGACACTTGACATCAACCTCTGAACTTCACTTGCAAACAAGGACATAGACACTCACAGGCACAAACCCACTCACACTCACACACACACACACACACACACTCACACACACAGAGGCACACAAGTATGCAACACATACCGCCCCCACACACAACCATATCCACAGAAAAAAAATCACCTAATTTCAGAAAACTGCCAATTATAAACAATGATATTGAGAAGCTAAATAATAACCATTTTGTGGTATTAAGTATACTCTATGTTTTTTGTTTGTTTTGTTTGAAGACAATGCCTCTCTAAGTATTCCTGGCTGTCCTGGAGCTCTTTATGACCAGGTTGGCCTCCAATGGACAGATATCCACCTGCTTCTGCTTCCCAAGTGCTGGACTAAAGGCATGTGTCACCATGTCCAGTATAGTCAGTCTGTTTATTGAGAAAGAGGACATTCCTGACAAAGAAGACAGAAGCTAGAACAAGTAGAATACAGTATTTAAAAATATTATAATGGGAGATATAATGGATGTGGATGCCTATAGAGAAGAGGAAAACGTTCAGAAAATCAACCCAGAAGGAATTATTTCTTACTTACATCTAGACAAATGAGTGAGCATATCTGAAAGGCAGAAAGATGATAAAGAGCCTCCAGAAAGAGGGAAAACATCCATTTTGTACAAATAAGTGAAAGGCATAGTGTATAAAGAAAATTGTATGGAACTCAAAAGAAATGCAAAGGAAGTTTCTTGATATTGAGATTTAAGTAGGGTCCAAAAGATGAAGTCAACGCCTACTGCAAAGTCATTATGTGTCTTGCCAAGAAGACTAGATGTTCTGTACCTAAAGAAAAAACTACTAGAAAGTGTTAAATAGAGAGAGACTTGTTTGGCTCAAGAACAGAGACAGCCTAATTAGGGAATTACTGCTTTTTCCAGAAAGACCAGATTCTAACATTTGTAAGGCAAAGAAAGCATAAATGCAAGCCTGGGGGACTTTGCCTCCCCTTTCTTCTTCCAGCTCTTAACTTCTCAGCAAAGGACTCCCTCCAAAGTGGTTTCCATCACTTTGCATCCCCATAACTTCTATTTAAAAAAAAGAACATTTGGTCATGACACAGCATCTAAATTTCCACTCAACACTTCAGATTTCTGGGTACTTGGAGACTGTCCTGAAGGATGGAACACAGGATTAGGTGAGCACATTTCTCTTGAGTCCAAGATTTCTTACTCATGAGGATCTGGCACAGAAAGGGCCAGGGGAATATTTCTCTAGAGTAAAGTTTAAGGCAGGGATCTTCTTGTACTTGTATAGACTCCTTGTATAAATACGTAGGCTTGTATAAAGGAAAGGTTTAGGATGAGACAGTTCATTCAGTAAAGCACTTTTAGTGTAAGCCTCATGACCTAATTTTGAGCCCTGAAACCATATAAAGATAGAAGGAGTGAACCCCGAAAGTTGTCATCTTGTCTCTATACGTGCACTATGGAAAATGTGCCTCCTGACACATGCATCATATATGCATACACTAATAACCAATAGATTAATTGCACATAGAAAAACATTAGAAATATATATAAACCTAAGAGTAATAGTGGAAGAGTAAAGAGATCCATCCACAACAGTATGACAATAAATACTACAGAGCAGAAGCATGGATATGAAATATGTAGCATATATGTTACAAATGAGGAAGAGTGAGTCCAGAATTTCTTTGTTGGTAATATAGTAAATAGTATTTATAATAGCTATCACAGAGATGACTGCACTCACACTCTTACTATTACTGGGGCTACCATTACTATAACATTTCTATGCACTAGCACCTAACTGAAGTTTAGCCAATCCTGGAAATATAAAGAAAGAGTAGAACGGAATATGAGAAAATGAGAAATATTAGAAAGGAAGACTACAAGCACAACTGTTACGCCCTGATTTTGGTTGATTTAACTAAACTCGGCAAACTCAAAAAATGAGTAAAATAATCGCTGCTGTGAAATAATTGTTTGCTAGTAAATATTTATAAAACATTTTCATTTAAACAATGTAACTAAAACAGGAACTTAAAATGTATTTACGTATTGTTGATTACTTTGGTCTCAAATATATAACCAGAATACTCCTACAGCAAAGCATTCAGGTGTAACATGAAATCATCTCAGCTGGCTATAACATTTACCAGCCATGCCCTAAGTCATCTTTTCATCTAAGCAGAAACTTCCCAGAAAGACACCAAAGTTCAGTTTTATAAATTGTCCTGTAAAATTATATACTTTCTGTTTTTGTGGGGTTTTCTTTTGCTTTGATCCTTTCATTTAAAAACTTGAATCTCAAGGTCATTTCTTATATGCTTCGAGTTAGTTATCACTGCTGATCAACTTCTAATCCATAGGCCACTGATAGCTGTGTTTATCACCACAGATCTCACAAATTCAATAGCTTCCATAAACATTGGAGGATATTGACAAAACGAGATCATAACTCATTAAACCAATGCCCAGGTTTAAACTCCTTATAAATTCATTTTGTGTCCAAGATTCTTTCTGTTCTACAGAAATGGGCACACTCTATCTTCTATAAATGTAGGAACTAGGAATTTAAGGAAAGAGATGGATCTGGAGACCCTCAATAAAGATGAATCTTCAAGTCCTGCAGTGTCTTTCCAGTTCTGGCAGCATTGTTTGTTTGCATGTGACTGTCATGGGATCCTGCAATTTGGAAGCCATAGAATGACTTAACAGCAGCATCCATAGCACAGCATATTGTCCACTTAATATAATCTAAACCCATGAATGATTTGACACTTCTTTGTCCCTTTGCTGGTAAAGTCCCTTCTTAAGGCTCTTTATGATAGGATTATTTTCATCTGGATCTTATAAAATATCAATCATGGAGCACATTGTGCTCATCATTGTCATTCTTTCCCTTGGTCAGTATATTTGCTACTGATAGCCGTTCAGACTCTTATTTGCATATTAGCTTCTTGATAATTTCTTTCCCAGAATATAAACATCCTCACTGGGAGAACTTAGTCTTCAATACAAGTCACCATAGGTGGTAAATTGCCTCATACATAACAGAAATCAGGGACAGACTAAGCAGTTCATAAATGGTTAGCTGAAACCTGTTCAAGAAACAAACAAACCCTGTAAATTAAGTAGTTACCTTTTTCTTATCATTCAGTTGTTAGATATAAAATTTTATTCCTAAAGATTTAAAATGTCTTATTAGTAATAAAATTTATATGTAAGTCCATTTACTCTAATTTCCATATGAAAATTGTTTTCACTGATAATATTATTTTGTTTTGAACTTAATATATGATGACAAAGAAGTAATAAGATTTTATAAATTGTAGAAATGGATACTTGATGTTAGAGAACTTTGGGAAATGCTCATTTAAAATGTTCAGATATCTAAGTAGCCTATTTTAACAAAAACTCTACTCTGAACTTGAGATAATATCAAACACTTTGATTTCTTTCATATTACTCCGTGAGGATAATGGTCAAGCCCATCTGTCATAATCTCTTTGTTCCTCGTCAAAAGGAACTCCGTTCTTCGTCAAATCTCTACTACACTGCTTACAAAGACTCTTTAATCTGGTTTTATATGACTACATCCTCCCCTTGATTTGTTGTAGTGTGATGGTTTTATATACGTACATAGGGTAAAACTATTATCACCTTTAAATTAATGCAAAACCCAGTTGTCATTGTGTATATGTTAAAGATGTGTAGAAATTTCTCCATAAATTTCAAGTGTATAAGACAGCATTACTACCTAAAAATTGTGTGCTAGATTTCCAGAACTTTTTATATAGCTCAAAGTCTGTATCCTTTGACAACTTCTTCACCACTTGCTCCCTCCCATACACCAAGAGGACTGCCTTCACCTTCCTACTGTGTATTCATGAGTTCAGTGTTTTAAAATTACATATGTAGGAGACATCATTACATGATATTTGGTTTATTTCACTTAGTGTAATGTCCTCAGGGTTTGTCATTTTCTGATACTGACAGGATTTTGTTGAATTATGACTAATAGTTTCCTATACTTTTTATAAACATCAAAATATCTCTACAAGAAAAAATTGACTTCCAACAGTGTAACTATTGTTACTTTCTCCTAGGTGGTTTTTAAAAATATAATGTTTGTGTATATACAATTTTCTCATGGGAATAGCTATGCAAATGAAAGTTCCTGGCCTGGCTGCTAGACATAAAAACTTTTCTCATATCATAACTTAAATCAAATCTGTTTAAATAGTCATTGCCATTAGATATATTTTGTTACTCTTTGTCACCAGAAGGTTTTTGCCAAAGTCATATTTAAATGTCACTCAAAGAGCATGAATATTTCTGGAAGAAAGTTAGTTCATATACTCTTATACTTTATGTTGCCAGTGCAAGTATTAATACCATACAACAGTATCTACTAGTTTTGTTTAAATGGTAAAATAAGGAAAACAGTAATATACTCTTATAATTTATTGATAAAAATGAAGAAATTGAAGCATGTTTCTAGATAGCATATTCCTCTTCATAAATACATTTTAAGCACTGAATTTCACTGTGAGAATTTTCCATAAGAAGGGACATAGTACTTCTCCATGTTCTGGGCTATTTTAAGAATATAAAGCTTAAACTAGCACATGTGTTAGATTCTAAAATAGCCCAAAGGAATCCCTAAAGACCCAGTTTGCTTTTTCAGGCAGCAACTTTTCCTATTTGCCAAAAGCTTATAATCAGAGGAGGGCTACCCTGTCCAGGTGTGGCCTTGAATACCAAAATACAGCTGCAGAGAGGCTAATCTGTTTCCCACCCTTTTCCTCTCCCTCCCCAAGCAGTGCCTTTTCCTCTCTTGAGAGGAATTCATGGATATACATTTTGAAAGTTTTTCCTTTTCTGTTGCTTAGCAATCATACTATTGTGGCCAGATGAAAAAAATATATGCAAAGGAAAACTGAGACAATTAAAAACATTTGATGTTATTATGTGACAAAACTAAAAAATTACGTATAGAATAATAATAACTTATTATTATCATTTTGCTCTGCATTTTACGAGGGTTACTACTGTTTAGAGTTATGAATTGTGCATGAGAAAGAGATGTCTAGTATATTTAAAGCATGCTAAAACAATATGGCTTAAAAACCACATGAATTTTCCTGTTCCTAAGCTAATGTTACTCAGAGTTAGCAAGATCAAGGTGCCAGAGAACTTGGTTTCTGGATAATAGGAAAGGCCTCTTGTGATGTCCCGAGTTAATGGAAAAAGGAAGGGTCTTTCTAGAATTTTTGTCCTAAGAACCGACTCATGTCCCAGACACCTCCCACAGTCCCCCAGTTCCTGACACTAACCCCTCAATCTTCCTAAGCTTCGGAAGGGATGTAATATTGGCTGAAAAAATGTTAATATCTTGCAATTTTCTCCATCCTCAGTATTATAAAGCAAATAAATAACAATAAACAGCACCAGCTCCTCACCATCTTAAGTGTATTTAAAACCTAGTATGGGAAAACCTCTTTGAGAATAGCCAGGGGTAACTAGCTAAAAGTATGTTTATGACGTGTCGCTGCTCAAATGGCATCTTTTCGAAAACACAGTCCTGACAATGTCACTTTAAATAACAATTTGTCTGGGCACCATAGACAAATGCTGTGGTTTTCTGTCTATTTAATTTGCCTTATTCTTAAAAGACAAAACAACTTTTTATTGATTCTTTGTGGATTTCACATGATGAATACTGGTCCCATTCATCTTCCTGTCCCTTTGTATCTACCCAAAAGAAAATAAAATTTAGAAGAAGAACAAAAAACCAAAACCAAAACCAAACCAAAACAAAACCTCATCGTGGAGGCTGTAATGTGGTCCAGTGCCCTTTAGTCCATAGCTCTTTACTTTCAAGTGCTCACTGCAGTGAGTCATTGGTCTGGTTCTATGACTTTTGTTTCTTGTACACCCTGGGCCCTCTTGTATATCCTTCTGTTGTCTTGTGTCAAGGAGATCCTGCAGCTTTGGACCTGCCGTTCATTCCCTTCACATGCTCTCAGCAGTTCATAGATGAGATGGGTGTTGGAACAGGCCAACTCCAACTCATAGTACTGGTTCTGGGCCAAGGTGGTAGCTGGGTTGGTCATCCTGCCAGCTTTCCCTAATCTTCACCATCAGGGTGGGCTTTCCAGCAGCACCTGGTTAGCTCACCCAGGGTAGCAGGCAGCAGGGAGTTGGGCTAGTGCTCCTGCCCTCATGGCCTTATGTCCTGGTCACCCATACCCACACTCTTCCCCTGCAGTTTCAAAGCTTCCTTTGTTTGTGACATTTCTCTGGATGCATACTGGTATAGTTTAATACCACGATGAGTCTACATCTTCGAACCTCTGAACATCTGATTTACAAATCGGAATAGGTTTGTGGCATGTGCTGATGTAAGGAGTTGAACAAATCGAATTTCCTTTGGAAACCTAAAATGTAAACTCTCATGGAAACATGCTAGCTGTAGCCAGAGCTAAACACAGGGAAATGTTAACATGAAAGCAAGGCCATAAAATTTGATATGAGGTAGCCACATCGAAGAATTATAAAATACTCTTGGTAGTTTACAGAAATGAATGAATGAATAGCCAAGTAAATAGAAATGAATGAATGAATAGCCAAGTAAATAGAAATGAATGAATGAATGAATAGCCAAATAAATAGAAATGAATGAATGCATGAATGAATGAATGAATAGCCAGTGAGACAGTTTAGAGGCTAAGGGGGATTGCTGTCATACCAGACAACCTGGGTTGAATCCCCAGGACCCACATAATGGATGAAAAAAATAAAATCTCACAAGTTTTTCTTCTGGCCTCCACACATGCACTGTGGCATAATTTTGCCCACACATGCACACAAGTAAATAAATGTAATTTTAAGAAACAACAGAAACTATGATTACCTTGAAGTAAGGAGATTGAAAAAAAAAGCTAGAGACAAAAAAATTTATGTTCGATCTTTTAGTAATAATGAGAGAATGAAACACATAAATAGCAAAAAATGTTAAAAAAGACACCAACAAAAGAGATTTATTATTTGCTCGAGTCAGAGATAAGATTGAATACAGTTTCTGATTACTTTGAGACTCAAACTATCTCCCCTAGATTCTTAATACATTAAAAGTGTACTAAGACAAGTATGTAAATGTCAATATTCACATATCTTATGAAGTACCATAAAAGTGCAATATCCTTTAAAAAAACCCTAATAACTCAAATACCAGTATATTTAATTCTTTTAAACTAGTCTAGCAAGGGTACTTAAAAACACTGTGTGCTGGAATAAAGTGAAGAAATAACAATTCAGGTATCCTATTAGTGTATTTTTCTGCTATCAATTCTTTTTGTAGTCTTTAACACAAATTCTTTTTTCTCCTTTTTTCCCACCCCCCCAATAAGTCCTGAGGAAAATATTGGATTTTTGTTGTTGTTGTTTAAGCATAATTCAAGAGCAAACTGAGGGGGAAACTAAGTACACTAAACTTGATTTCTTTGTACTTCAGCTTTGTGGTAGTTTGAATAAAAATGACCCCCATAGGTCCTTAGGGAGTGGCACAATTAGGAGGCATGGTCTCTTTGAAGGAGGTGTACTGTTGTTGGAGAGGTGTGTCATTGGGGCAGGCTTTGAAATTTCAGAAGCTCCAGCCAGGCCTAGTGCTTCACTGTCTCTTCCTGCTGCCTATGGGCTCAGATGTAGAACTCTTGGCTCCCTCTGAAGCACCATGTCTGCCTGTGAGCTGCCATGCTTCCTACCCTGATGATAATGAACTAAACCTATGAACTACAAGCCAGTCCCAATGAAACATTTTGTTGTAAGAGTTTCTGTGATCGCGGTGTCTCTTCATAGCAATAGAAACCCTAAGGTGTTTTTGTGAGAATGCCTCTTCTGAGAATTATTCAGTAAGGTTGAGATGTAGCTGGCCTTTTTATTCACCAGAATATGCTAGGTGTAAACCGACACCAGCAAAACAGTCAGTTAAACCTAATCAGATTTTAGGATGCAGGGGCTAGAGGTGGCTCAGGAGTTAAGAGCACTGAATGGTCTTTCAAAGGATATGAGTTTGAACTCTCAAACCACATGGTAGCTAAAGCTTTTTGTATCTCCAGTTTAGGGGGATCTGATACCCTCTTTGGCATCTATGGATATTGCAGTCATGTGGTACACTCAGGCAAAACACACATAAAATAAAAATAAATTAATCTTTATTTTTTAAAGATTTTAATGTACACTATAATCTCAAAGACTGTTCTAAAATGTGTTCATTTATGGTTTTCATTAGCTATGGAATCTGATGTTCAATACAGTATTACCATAGATTTTCCTAAGATTTTCTAGAAAATGATAAATTGTTTCATGGTTGAATCGTTGAAATGATTCTCTTCTGTCTCAAAGATATAATTTTATCTGATAGACTATGTAATTACTTGTTCATAGAAAGTTCAAATTAAAACCGTTTTAGCATATGTAAGATGATGCTGGTGGCTAGTCAGATAGCTCAGTGGGTAAAGGTCCTCACTGACAAGTGAAATTCACAGATCCTACATGGTGGAAAGAGAGAACTCACTCATGCCAATTATTCTCTGACCACTACACATATTCAGTGGTATGCATTCACACACACACACACACACACACACACACACACACACACACACACAATGTAATTTTTAAAAAATTATAGAATGGATTTTCCGGGCCAGATGCCTGTGCTTGGGGTCTGCCATTGCAGCTTCCATCTCAGCGATGGGAGTCAACCCACTCCTCAATCCTAGTCTCCTGCTCCACCCACAAGACTAAATCAACCAGGGCCTGTATCTAGGCTGTCCTCCTGTGCCTGGAGTCTACCACCGAGGCTTCCATTCACCCCAGTGAGATCAAAAGCACTCCAGCATCCTAGTCCATTTCTCTACCCATGAGACCAGGCAGAGGAGAGCTACCAGAGCATTGACCTTGACTACACCCACCTGAAGGGAATCCTGTCCTGTACACACCAGGAGAGGAAAAGGATTCTTTTGCATCCACTGGAAGAAAGGATGGGAAGGAGACAATACAAAAACACACACAGCAACAGAAAAACCAATATGGCACTGTATGAGTCTAGAGACCCTACACCAACAAGAACTGAACATCCCAATACAAATGAAGCAGAAGAGAATGACATTAAAAACAACTTCATGGAAATGATAGAGGCCCTCAAAGAGGATATGAGAAAATCCCTTAAAGAGATGGAAAAAAAACAATCCAAAAATTCAAGAAATGGAGGAAAGGAAAAAGCAAAAATTGCAAGAAACAATTCAAACAGTACAAGGGCTGAAATCTGAAATATAAACGATAAAAAATACAGTCATAAGGAATGCTGGAAATTGAAAAGCTGAGCAAATGGTCAGGTACTACAGATGCAAGCATAACCAACAGAATACTAGAAATGGAAGTGAATTTCAGGTGTTGAAGAAACACTGGCAGAAATAGATTCATCGACCAAAGAAAATTTTAAGTCCAACAAATCCCTAGCACAGAATATCCAGGAAATATGGGACACTGTGAAAAAAACAAACTTAAGAATAATAGGGATAGATTCCAGGTCTACTCTTCCCTCAAGGAGACCAGGGAACCAGTGGGTCCAGACCAGGGAACCAGCAGGTCCAGGGGACCAGCAGGACCAGTAGGTCCTGCGGGATCAGCAGGACCAAGTAAACCAGGCCCTGTATTTGGGCTGGTGTTCCAGTGCCTGGGGATTGCTTGGGGACTGCCACAGAGCTTCCCATCCCAGCTGGAGCCATGCACCCCAGATCCCAGGTCTTCTCTTCCACCAAGGAGACCAGGGTACCAGAAGGACCAGTGGGACCAGCTGGACCAGGTAAACCAGGCCTTGCACCCAGCCTGCATTCCAGTGCCTGGGGATTGCCTGGGGACTGCCACAGAGCTTCCCATCCTGGCAGGAGCCACGCACCCCAGATCCCAGGTCTTCTCTTTCCACCAATGAGACCAGGGAACCAGTGGGTACAGACCAGGGGACCAGCAGGTCCAGGAGACCAGTGGGAGCAGCGGGTCCAGCAGAACCAGCAGGACCAGACCAGGGAGCAAGTGGACCCAGGGGACCTGTGCCTGTGGACTGCCACAGAGCCTCCAATCCAGGCAGGAGCCAAGCACCTCAGATCCCAGGTCTTCTCTTCCACCAAAGGGACCAGGGGACCAGGTGGGAGACTACTCACCCCAGATTTCTCGGCTTCTCCACCCACGGTACCAGAACTAGGATGAGGAAGAGAAGAACTACCAGAGTATTGTACTTGCTTGCACCCCTGAAGGGGCTCTTTCTGGACCCACTAGAAGAAGAGATGGGAAAGAGACAATACAAAAACAGACTCAGCAACAGAAAAACAAATATGACGCTGCCAGATTCTAGAGACTCCACACCAGCAAAACTCCAACATTCCAATGCAAATGAAGCAGAAGAGAATAACCTTAAAAACAACTTTATGAAAATTATAGAGGCCCTAAAAGAGGATATAGGAAAATCCCTCAAAGAAATGGAAGAAAAACACAAACCAAGAAATGGAAGAAAAAACAAACCCAAAAATGCAAGAAATGGAAGAAAAAAAACAAGCCAAAAAATGCAAGAAATGGAAGAAAAAACAAACCAAAACATTTAAAAAATGCAACAAATGGACAAAAAGATAAGCCAAAGATTGCAAGAAACAATTCAAATGGTGCAAGGGTTGAAAACTGAAATAGAGACAATAAAAAAAAACACAATCTGAAGGAAGGCTGGAAATAGAAAAGCTAGGCAAACGGTCAGGTACTACAGATACAAGCATTACCAACAGAATACAAGAGATGGAAGAGAGAATCTCAGGTGTTGAAGATACACTAGGAGAAATTGATTCATCAACCAAAGAAAATCTTAAGTCCAACAAATCTGTAACACAAAACATCCAGGAAATATGGGACACCATGAAAAGACCAAACCTAAGAATAATAGGCATAGAAGAAGGTGAAGAAAACCACCTCAAAGGGGCAGAAAATATAGTCAACAAAATCATAGAAGAAAACTTTCCCAACCTTAAGAAGCTTACAGAACTCCAAATAGAGTTGACCACAAAAAAAGTCCTCTCACCACATAATAATCAAGACCCCAAATATACAAAATAAAGAAAGAATATTAACAGCAGCTAAGGAAAAAGGCCAAGTGACATATAAAGGCAAACCTATCAGAACTTCTCCATGGAAACTCTGAAAGCCAGAAGGTCCTGGATAGATATTCTACCAACACTAAGAGACTATGGATGCCAGCCCAGACTACCATAGCTGGCAAAGCTCTCAATCACTATAGATGGAGAAAACATGATATTCCATGACAAAACTAGATTCAAGCAATACGTATCCACTAACCCAGCCCTACAGAAAGTTCTGGAACAAAAACTCCAACCCAAGGTAGTTAACTACAACCAGAAAAACATAGGCATTAGATAATCCCACTTTATCAACAGCCAAAAGAAAAAAGGGGTGGAATTGCACACATAATTCCACCAACAACAACCATTCCAAATCAAAGAAGAATGCACAATTAATGGTCATTAATATCCCTCAATATTAATGGCCTCAACTCACCCATAAAAAGACACAGGCTAACTGAATGGATTCGAAGACAGAACCCATCCTTCTGCTGCATACAAGAAACACACCTCAGCCTCAAAGAAAGACATTACCTGAGAGTTAAAGGTTGGGAAAAGATTTTCCAATGAAGTGGATCCTAATATCTCACAAATTAGTTTTTAAAATAAAATCAATCAAAAGAGATGAAGAAGGTCATTATATACTCATCACAGGCAAAATCCACCAAGATGAAGTTTCAATTCTGAACATTTATGGCCCAAATACAAAGGCATCCACATTCATAAAAGAAATATTACTAAAACTCAAATCACATATAAGGCCCCATGCATTTATAGTGGGAGACTTCAACACCCCACTCAAACCACTAGACAGGAATACCAGACACAAACTCAACAAAGAAGTAAAGGTCTAATAGATGTTATGACCCAATTGGGATTTACAGACATCTATAGAACATTCTATCCACATAAAAAAGAATATACCTTCTTCTCACCATGACATGGAACCTTCTCAGAAAGCAAACACATACTTGGCAACATATCAAACCACAGCAGCTACAAAAAAATGGAATAACTCCATGCATCTTATCAGACCATCATGTGTTAAAATTAGAATTCAACGAGGTGAGATTGGGTCTCTGGCGGGGACCGCCTGCCCATCACCCATCCTCTTGATCTTCCGGGCCGCTCCTGGCATCCAGAAGACCCGCCTACACAGGAAAGACATCAGTCCTTCCAAGACCCTAACCCCAGCGAGTCCAGCTTCAGGAAAGACATCAGCCCTTCCAAAACCCCAACCTCTGCGAGTCCAGCTTCAGGAAAGACATCAGCCCTTCCAAGACCCCAACCCCAGCGAATCCAGGTTCAGGAAAGACATCAGCCCTTCCAAGACCCCAACCCCAGCGAGTAAAGCTGCAGGAGACCTGCCCACACAGCAAAGATGTCAGCAATTCCAAGACCCCAAACCCAGCGAGTCCAGCTTCAGGAAAGACATCAGCCCTACCAGGACCCAAACTCCGTGTCAGCATCCCCAGCTTCAGCTGCAGGAAGGAAGGAGACCAGTGGAGACGGAAAGACCCCACCAGCACCCACTGGAAGAAGAGATGGGAAGAAGACAGAATAAGAGCTCACTCAACAATAGAAACACCAACATGACCCCAGCAGAGTCTAGGGATCCAACACCAGCAAGACCCGAAAAGCACTACATAGACGAAGAAGAAGAGACAGACTTTAAAAATTATTTCATGAAGATGATGGAGACCCTCAAAGAAGAAACGAGGAAATCCCTTAAAGAAATAGAAGAAAACACAAACAAAAAAATTCATGAAATGGGGGAAAAATTCAAGAAATAAACAAATCTCTCAAAGAATCTAAAGAGCACCAAGAAAAAACAACCAAAAAAATTAAGGAAACAACTCAAACAGTTGAAGGATTGAAAGCTGAAATAGAAACGATAAAGAAAACACAGAATGAAGGGATGCTGGAAATAGAAAATCTGGGTAAACGATCAGGAACTACAGATGCAAGTATCACCAATAGAATACAAGAGATAGAAGAGAGAATCTCAGGTGTTGAAGACTCATTAGAGGATATAGAATCATCAACCAAAGAAAATCTCAAAACCAACAAATCCTTAACACAAAATATCCAGGAAATATGGGACACCGTGAAGAAGCCAAACCTGAGAATAATAGGTATAGAAGAAGGCGAAGAAATACAACTCAAAGGTACAGAAAACATATTCAACAAAATCATAGAAGAAAACTTCCCTAACATAAAGAAAGATATGCCTATGAAAATACAAGAATCTTACAGAACACCAAATAGGATGGACCAGAAAAAGAAGTCACCTCACCATATAATAATCAAAACATCAAACCTACAGAGTAAAGAGAAAATATTAAGAGCAGCTAAAGAAAAAGGCCAAGTAACATACAAAGGCAGACCTATCTGAATTACACCTGACTTCTCAATGGAAACGATGAAAGCCAGAAGATCCTGGACAGATGTCCTACAAATGCTAAGGGAACAAGGATACCAGCCCAGACTACTATATCCAGCAAAGCTCTCAATTACCATAGATGGAGAAAACAAAATATTCCATGACAAAGCCAGATTTAAACAATACGTATCCATGAATCCAGCTCTACAGAAAATGCTAGAAGGAAAACCTAGAGCCAAGGAAGATAACTACATTCACAAAGACACAGGCAATATATAATCACACTTTACAAAACACCAAAAGAAAAAGGGAGGAGAAACTACACAAAATAACTTCACTAACAATAAATCAAGCACAAACAAGGATCACCAATCAATGGTCATTAATATCCCTCAATGTCAACGGCCTCAACTTGCCTATAAAAAGACACAGACTAGCAGAATGGATACGAAGACAGAACCCTTCCTTCTGCTGCATACAAGAAACACATCTCAACATCAAAGACAGACGTTATCTCAGAGTAAAGGGTTGGGAAAAGATCTTCCAATCAAACGGTCCCAAGAAACAAGCAGGTGTAGCAATCCTAATATCTAACAAATTAGACTTCAAATGAAAATCAATCAAAAGATATGAAGAAGGACACTTCATATTCATCAAAGGAAAAGTACATCAAGACGAAGTCTCAATTTTAAACATCTATGCCCCAAATACAAAGGCACCTACATTCGTGAAAGAAACATTACTAAAGCTCAAAATGCACATAAAATCTCACACACTAATAGTAGGAGACTTCAACACTCTGCTCTCACCGCTAGACAGGACCTCCAGACAGAAACTTAACAAAGAAACAAAAGAACTAATAGAAGTTATGACCCAACTGGGTTTAACAGACATCTATAGAACATTCCACCCAAATACAAAGGGATATACCTTCTTCTCGGCACCACATGGAACCTTCTCTAAAATTGACCACATAATAGGAAACATAGCAAATCTCCACAGATACAAAAAATTGGAATAACCCCCTGCATCTTATCAGAACACCATGCATTAACATTAGAATTCAACAATAACACAAATCGCAGAAACCCTACAAATTCATGGAGATTGAACAATGCACAATTGCACCATCCCTGGGTAAAGGAACAAATAAAAAAAGAAATTAAAGACTTCCTCGATTTCAATGAGAATGAAGACACAACATACACAAACTTATGGGACATTTTGAAAGCAGTGCTGAGAGGAAAGTTTATAGCACTAAGTGCCCACATGAAAAAACTGGAGAACAGTAATACTAGAGAATTAATAGCACAGCTGAATGTTCTAGAACAAAAAGAAGCAAACTCCCCCAGGAGGAGCAGATGCCAGGAAATAATCAAATTGAGGGCTGAAATCAATCAAGTAGAAACCTGGAAAACACTGAGAACCAAAGAGTTGGTTCTTTGAGAAAATCAACAAAATAGACAAACCTCTGTCCAAACTAACCAAAAGACAGAGAGAGAGAGCATGCTAATTAACAAAATCAGGGATGAAAAAGGGGACATAACAATGGACTCTGAGGAAATCCAGAGAATCATCAGGGCATACTTTGAAAATCTGTACTCCACAAAATTTGAAAATGTAAAGGAAATGGACAATTTCCTGGATAGATATCACTTGCCAAAACTAAATCAAGAACAGATAAACAATCTAAACAGACCTATAACCCCTAATGAAATAGAAGCAGTCATCAAAAGTCTCCCAAACAAAAAAAGCCCAGGCCCAGATGGCTTCAGTGCAGAATTCTACCAGAAGTTCAAAGAAGAGCTAATTCCAATACTCCTCAAAGTATTCCACACAATAGAAGCAGGAGGCTCACTGCCAAACTCTTTCTACGAGGCTACAATTACCTTGATACCCAAGCCACACAAAGACACAACTAAGAAAGAGAACTATAGACCAATTTCCCTCATGAACATCGATGCAAAAATACTCAATAAAATACTTGCAAACCGGATTCAAGAACACATCAGAAAAATCATCCACCATGATCAAGTAGGTTTCATCCCAGGAATGCAGGGATGGTTCAACATTAGAAAATCTATCAATGTAATCCACCATATTAACAAACTGCGAAAGAAAAACCACATGATCATCTCACTAGAGCTGAAAAAGCCTTTGACAAAATCCAGCACCCCTTCATGATTAAGGTCCTAGAGAGACCAGGGATAACAGGAACGTACCTGAATATAATAAAACCAATATACAGTAAACCAACAGCTAACATCAAACTAAATGGAGAGAAACTCAAAGCAATTCCTCTAAAATCAGGAACAAGACAAGGCTGTTCACTGTCTCCATATCTCTTCAATATTGTACTTGAAGTTCTAGCTACATCAATAAGACAACAAAAGGAGATAAAGGGGATACAAATAGGAAAAGAAGAAGTCAAACTTTCACTATTTGCAGATGATATGATAGCTTACATAAGTGACCCAAAAAACTCCACAAGGTTACTCCTAGAGCTGATAAACACCTTCAGCAATGTGGCAGGATACAAGGTAAACTCAAAAAAATCAGTGGCCCTATTATATACAGATGATGAAGTGACTGAGAAAGAAATCAGAGAAACATCACCCTTTACAATAGCCAAAAACAGCATCAAATATCTGGGGATAATGTTAACCAAGGAAGTGAAAGACCTGTATATCAAGAACTTTGTGTCTTTAAAGAAAGAAATCAAAGAAGATACCAGAAAATGGAAAGATCTCCCATGCTCTTGGATTGGTAGGATCAACATAATAAAAATGGCAATCTTGCCAAAAGCAGTCTACAGATTCAATGCAATCCCTATCAAAATTCCATCACAATTCTTCAAGGACCTGGAAAGAACATTAATCAACTTTATATGGAAAAACAAAAGGCCCAGGATAGCCAAAACAACCCTATACAATAAAGGAACTTCAAGAGGCATCACCATACCTGACTTCAAGCTCTATTATAGAGCTATAGTCCTGAAAACAGCTTGGTATTGGCACAAAAATAGGCAGGTAGACCAATGGAACCGAATCGAAAGCCCTAATTTTAACCCACACACCTATGAACACTTGATTTTTCACAAAGAAGCTAAAACTGTACAATGGAAAAAAGAAAGCATCTTCAACAAATGGTGCTGGCATAACTGGGTACTGGTATGAAGAAGACTGCAGATAGATCCATGTTTATCGCCTTGTACAAAACTTAACTCCAAATGGATCAAAGTCTCAACATAAATCCAGACACACTAAAACTTTTAGAAGAGAAATTGGGAGATACTCTTCAACGAGTTGGTACAGGAGACCACTTCCTAAACATAACACCAGTGGCACAGGCACTGAGATCGACAATTAACAAATGGGACCTTCTGAAACTAAAAAGCTTCTGTAAGGCAAAGGACACGGTCAAAAAGACAAAAAGGCAGCTCACAGAATGGGAAAAGATATTCACTAACCCTACATCTGACAGAGGGCTAATCTCCAAAATTTACAAAGAACTCAAGAAACAAGTCTCCAAAACACCAAAGGATCTAATTAAAAGGTGGGGTACAGAGCTAAATAGAGAATTCTCAATAGCGGAGGATAAAGTGGCCAAGAGACACTTAAGAAAGTGCTCAACAAGGTAGTAATTTCCCAATAAATTTAAGTTATTTTTACTAAAAAAAAAAAAAGTGATCAACATCCTTAGCCATCAGGGAAATGCAAATCAAAACAACTCTGAGATACCATCTTACTCCTGTCACAATGACTAAAATCAAAAACATCAAAGACAATTTATGCTGGAGGGGATGTGGAGAGAGAGGAACACTCCTCCACTGCTGGTGGGAGTGCCGACTCATACAGCCTCTTTGGAAATCAGTATGGAGATTCCTCAGGAAAATGGGAATTAATCTACCACTAGACCCAGCAATTCCACTCTTAGACATATATCCAAATGAGGCAAGTTCATACAACAAGGGCATCTGCTCCACTATGTTCATAGCAGCATTATTTGTAATAGCCAGAACCTGGAAGCAACCTAGATGCCCCTCAACTGAAGAGTGGATAGAGAAAATGTGGTACATTTACACAATGGAGTATTACTCAGCAGAAAAAAACAATGGAATCTTGAAATTCGCAGGTAAATGGATAGCACTGGAAGAAACCATCCTGAGTGAGGTAACCCAGTCACAAAAAGACAAACATGGTATGTACTCACTCATATATGGATTTTAGACATGGATCAGGATAGTGCCAGTCTGCAATTCAACTGATAGAGAGTCTGGGAAACAGGAAAGAACCTAAAAGATATGCATCTATGCATAGTACCCAAGAGAAGAGGATTGAGACAAGATCCCCTGAATGGATGGGGAACACGGCCAGGGGAGGGGGGGAGTGGGACCTGGGAAGAAGAGAGGGGGTGAAGAGGAAGAGAGTTGGTCATGGGGGAACAGGAAGTTGAGGGGGTGGGGGTAGAATAGGGGGAAGAGGGAATCATAGGATCGAAGACAGATCAGGCACCAGAGTGACCTCAAGTGATCTAAAGGGATAACACCAATTGGCAAGCTAAGCAATAGTGGAGTGACCACCTCGAATGCCCATTCCTGATAATGAACTTGATGTCTATAACCATCCAGGAGCCTTCATCCTGTGACTTATGGAAGCAGAGGCAAACACACAATTAATCACTAAACTGAACCCAAGGAACCCAGTGACAGAGAGAGAGGAGTGATGAGCAAATTGGCAAAGAATGGGCTGGCAAAACCAGCAGAGACAGCTGATCTGAATAGGGGGAGAGCTCTTGGACCCCAGACCGATAGCGGGGAGGCCAGCATGGGACTGATCTGGACCCCCCAAATGTGAGTGTCAGCGAGAAGTCCTGGGCAACCTATGGGGCCCTGAGCAGTGGATCAGTGTCTATCCCTGGAATACAAACTGTCATCGTGTGCCCATAGCACAAAGAGGGATGCTCTCTCAGCCTGGACTCGTAGGGGAGTGCCTGGACCCTACCCAGAGTGAAATGACAGACTCTAGATATCCCCTATGTGGAAGGATTTGGCAATAGGGTGGGAGGGGGGGGAAGGGGAGTGCGGGAGGAGGGGAGGGAGAGGGAACTGGGATTGACATGTAAAACAAGCTATTTAAATTAAAAAATAAAAAAGAAAATGTGGTATAGTTACACAATGGAATATAAACAAAATTAGAATTCAACAACAACACAAACTGCAGAAACCCTACAAACTCAAGGAAACTGAATAATGCACAACTGCACCATTCCTGGGTCAAAGAAAAAATTAAAGACTTCCTAGAATTCAATGAGAATGAAGACACAATATACCCAAACCTATGGGACACTTTGAAAGCAGTGCTACGGGGGGAAGTTCATAGCACTAAGCGCCCACATGAAGAAACTGGAGAATAGTTATGCTAGAGAATTAACAGCACAGCTGAAAGCTCTAGAACACTAAGAAGCAAACTCCCCCAGGAGGAGTAGACACCAGGAAATAATCAAATTGAGGGCTGAAATCAATAAAGTAGAAACTAGGAAAACAATACAAAGAATCAATGCAACGTAGAGTTGGTTCTTTGAGAAAATCAACAAGATAGACAAACCTTTGTCCAAACTTACCAAACAGCAGACAGTGAACACGCAAATTAACAAAATCAGAAATGAAAAGGGGAACATAACAACAGACAGTGAGGAAATCCAGAGAATCATCAGATCATACTTTGAAAACCTGTACTCCACAAAATTTGAAAATTTAAAGGAAATGGACAATTTTATGAATAGCTATCACTTGCCAAAATTAAATCAAGAACAGATAATTTAAAAAGACCTATAACCCCTATGGAAATAGAAGCAGTCACCAAAAGTCTCCCAACAAAAAAAAGTCCAGGCCAGATGGCCTCAGTGCAGAATTTTACCAGAAATTCAAAGAACAGCTTATATCAATTCTTCTCAAAGTATTCCACACAATAGAAGCAGAAGGGTCTTTGCCAAACTCTTTTTATGAGGCTTCAGTAACCTTGATATCCAAGCTACACAAAGACACAACTAGGAAAGAGAACTCCACACCAATCTCCCTCATGCACATTGATGAAAAAATACTCAATAAATTACTGGCAATTGGGATCCAAGAACACATCAAAACAATCATCCACCATGATCCCAGGGATGCAGGGATGGTTCAACATACAAAAATCCATCAATGTAATCCACCATGTAAACAAGATGAGAAACAAAATCTCATGATCATCACACTAGATGCAGAAAAAGCCTTTGATAAAATCCAACGCCCCTTCATGATAAAAGTCTTGAAGAGATCTGTGATAACAGGAACATACCTAAACATAATAAAATCTATATACAGCAAACCAACAGCCAACATCAAACTAAATGGACAGAAACTCAACGCAGTTTTGCTAAAATCAGGAACAAGACAAGGCTGTCCACTCTCTCCATACCTTTTCAACATGGTTCTTGAAGTTCTAGCCAGAGCCATATGACATCAAAAGGTGATCAAGTGGATACAAGTTGGAAAGGAAGAGGTCAGACTTTCACTATTTGCAGATTGTATGATAATTTATATAAGTGATCCAAATAACTCTACCAGGGAACTCCTACAGCTAATGACTACTTTCAGCAAAGTGACAGGCTACAAGATCAACTCAAGAAGATCAGTAGTATACACAGACGATAAAAGGGCTGATAAAGAAATCAGAGAAACATCACCCTTTACAATTGCCACAAACAACATAAAATACCTGGGGATAATGCTAACTAAACAAGTGAAAGACCTGTGTCACAAGAACTTTGAATCTTTAAAGAAAGAAATTAAAGAAGACATCAGGATAGGCAAAACAACTTTACTCAACAAAGCAACATCTGGAGGCATCACCATCCCTGACTTCAAACTCTATAACAGAGCTGTTGTCCTGAAAACAGCTTGGTATTGGCACAAAAATTGACAGGTAGACAAATGGAATCGAATTGAACACCCTGATATTAACCCATACATGTATGAACATCTGATCTTTGACAAAGAAGCTAAAAATATACAATGGAAAAAAGAAAGCATCTTCAAGAAATAGTGCTGGCATAACTGGATGCTGGCATGTAGAAGAATGCAGATAGATCCATGTCTATTGACATGCGCAAAACTTAAGTCCAAATGGATCAAAGACCTCAACATAAATCCAGCCACACTGAAACACTTAGAAGAGAAAGTGGGTGTACCCTTGAATGAATTGATACAGGAGACTGCTTCCTGAACATAGCACCAGTAGCACAGACAGTGAGATCAACAATTAATACATGGGACCTCCTGAAACTGAGAAGCTTCTGTAAGGCAAAGGACACAGTCAGCAAGACAAAAAGGCAGCCCACAGAATGGGAAAAGATAGTCACTAACCCCACATCTGACAGAGGGCTAATCTCTAAAATTTACAAAGAACCTAAGAAGCAAGTCTCCAAACACCAAAGGATCCAATTAAAACGTGGGCTACAGAACTACGTAGAGAATTCTCAATAGAGGAGTCTAAAATGTCTGAGAGGCACTTGAGAAAGTGCTCAGCATCCCTAGCCATCCTGGAAATGCAAATCAAAACAACTCTGAGATACCATCTTACTCCTGTCAGAATGGCTAAAATCAAAAACACCAATGACAGTTTATGTTGGAGAGGTTGTGGAGAAAGATGAACACTGCTCCACTGCTGGTGGGAGTGCCAACTTGTACAGCCACTTTGGAAGTCAGTATGGAGATTCCTCAGAAAAATGGGAATAAGCCTACCACAAGACCCAGCAATTCTACTCCCAGGCATATATCCAAAGGATGCACATTCATACAACAAGGACATTTGTTCCACTATGTTCATAGCTGCATTATTTGTAGTAGCCAGAACTTGGAAGCAACCTAGATGTCCCCCAACCAAAGAGTGGATAGAGAAAATGTGGTACCTTTACACAATGGAGTACTATTCAGCAGAAAAAAACAATGGAATCCTGAATTTTGCAGGCAAATGGATGGCACTAGAAGATACCATCCTGAGTGAGATAACCCAGTCACCAAAAGACAAACATGGCATATACTCTCTCATATATGTATTTTAGACATAGATCTGGGGAGTGCCTGCCTACAGTCCCCTGCACAGAGAATCTGGGGAACAGAACCTTCACCCAGTGGCTTATGGAATCAGAGGCAGACTCCCACAGCTAAACACTGAGCTGAACTTAAGGAACCCAGTGACAGAGAGGGAGAACTGATGAGCAAAGGAATTAAGACTGGGCTGGTTTAACCCCCAGAAACAGCTGACCTGACAAAGGTTAGCTCTTTAATCCAAGACTGATAGCTGGGAATCCTGCATGGGACTGATCAAGACCCCCTGTATGTGGGTGTCAGTGAGGAGGCCTAGGCAATCTATTGGGCCTTGGGTAGTAGATCAGTATTTATCCCTGGCATACAAATGGACTTTGGGTACCCATCCAACAATGAGAGATGCACTCTCACCCTGGACTCTTGGGGGAGTATCTAGGCCCTGCCCTGGATGAAATGACAGACTATGGACACCCCCATGGAGGGCCTCACCCTCCCTCGGGAAATGAGGGGGTATTGGAGGATGTTGTTGGAAGGCCGTGGGAGGAAGGCAGGGAAAGGGAGAGGTACCTGGTATTGACATGTGAAGCAACCTTGTTTCTAATTTAAATTTAAAAGTAAAAATTAAAAAAGGTCTTGTACTCAAATATTAAACTTACAAATTAAGTTATTCATTCCTGAAAAAGATGCTCTTCCCAATAAAAATAGAAATTTTATGTTTTTAAATTAAAAGTGGATATTAAAATACAATGCTGGCCTTCACATCTGAGTAGCAGAGTTAGAAGGAAAACCTATGGCATCTTATTAAAACACCATTTTAATAAGAACTACAAATTGGAGTATGATTGCTCAATAAACCACAGTGAAGAGTCACCAGAGAAAACTGTCTCTTTCTTCGTCTAATTAAAGGAAACTTCAACTTTACTGAGGCCAGACTTAAGTTATGGATTGGGACATAGATTATATTAACCAATCTGAACCTTTGGTCTTATGTTTATGCTCTGACCCAAATGCCCACACTACTTTCAGTCCTTAGTTCCCATGGTTTGATCCAGGCACAGAGACATGAACTCGAATAAACTCACTGATGTCAGAGGTGAGCTTGGCTGATATCACTGGGTGTAACGAAAGACTTCTCAATGTGCGAAGCTTTAAATGTCATTCTCTCATGACAAATGTGTGGACACAAAAACATTTGCACAGTCCTGTTTTATATTCTAGGAGAAATGTTTGGGGAAAAAGGTCAAAGATATGCTCATAGAAGTTTGGCAAAGCCATTACAGCTGAAAAAGGGAAGTGACTGAGGCAAATGTACTTTGCATTCATTTGATTTCCCCAATGCCAGCACAGCTCATCTGTAAAGAAACATTTGATGAAAAGTAATTATGCACCAGATATGTGATAGACAAAGGGATAGAGATCAAAGGCATCGTGTGTGTGTGTGTGTGTGTGTGTGTGTGTGTGTTATTATGAAAGACATAGGACCTTCTTGACTATTATGAGACAGAGGGGTCCATATAGGACTGCAGTTGCTCAGAGGTGTATATCCAGTGAGTGAATCTTAAAAATTGAGCTGTAAAAAGAGTAGAGGGTCTAGCATTTTCAAACAACAACAATAAGAAAGAAAAAATATAATCTAGACATGATTTTTTAAAAAAGCACAGGGAAGATATAGGAAGATCCAAGAAGTAGGCAGTTATCAATCCAAAGAATTCTTGGTTACTAAGGAAATTCTATTCTTTCAAATACTTTTGTCCAAATTTTTAACAGCATGAGAAAAGTGACTTCAATTGTATTGACTATTTTATTTCTAGAGCTTATTTTATTTAATTCTGTAAACAAAATCATTTAATGAGCTTATGGTTACAGAGGTTGAGAGTTCATGATGGCAAACAAAAGGTTGTTTTTTTTTTTGAGAAATCAACAAGATAAAAAAACCCTTATCCAAGTTAACTAAAAGATATAGAGAGAATATTGAAATTAACAAAATCAGAAATAAAAAGGGGGACATAACAACAGATACCAAGGCATATAATCTCATATAATCTGATTCAAGCATGATGGATTTACTTTTTGGTTTTGTCTAATTTGAGGCAGGATCTGTGTGCAACTATGGCTTCAACCATGTTCTATGGTCTAGAGTAGCCCATGAGCTCTTAATCTAGGATTATGAGTTACAGATGTAAACCACCAAGCTAGTCTTCAAAACATTGTTTTAAGTTGCATATAACTTTTTTATTAGTTTTAAAAAGTATAATGAAATTTGTACATTCAGTGTTAGTCTCTCTATCTAGCAGGACTCTATATTCTTGTTATGCTCCTTAGATTGTGTGTTCCTTACATATTAGGATTAAGTATCCAAAATGCATGACAAAAATAACTATCTAGCCAAATATTGCTAGTTCTTTTGGCCCAAGTCCTTCATATGATCAAGAAACACGCATGTCACCCCAGGACTTGGAATGAACTCTGCAGTTGCAGGAAAGTTTGAATTCTTTCTCTTTTAGATGCATTAGAGTCTAGCATTATATTATGTAGCTTTTTTTAACTATGTAAATTACAGTATGTGGATCTGGTTGATCCAGAAGTACACGTCAGTGGTGTGTACTACAAATGCATTCTTTTTTTTCCATCTCCACTTCTCCTTCTTCCAGAAGTCCCAGATCCATTGTGTAGGATCCATATTATTTTCCCACAGTGATAACGTGTAATGTCATTCCAACAATCACAAAATAGTCATTTTAATTTTGAAAATATGAGCCAAACGTGAGGAAAGCGCCTGTTTTGGGTATAGTGTCAATACTAATGAATGTTTTTCCTCCCTGGGGATCTAAGTTTTAGAATGCCATACTTTATACAATTAGAAGAGGCCTCTTAAACAGAGGCAAAAAGAAGTCAATAAGGGCAAGAAGCACTTGAAGAGAGCCACTAACATTGTGGTGTACCATTAAGCAAGAGAACACATTTGTAACAAGGAATAGGGAAGCCATAGTGGCTTGGTACAAACTCTCTCTACACTCATGGACCACTTTCATGGAAGAAGAAAGCTTAAAATTAACATTAGGTTTGAGAAACTTAAAAACTCACAGGTGGTTTTGGTTTTTTTTGTATTTACGAGACAGGGTTTCTCTGTATTGTTTTAAGTACCTGCAATGGAGATATAGGTAAAGACCATTTTGTGAATATATTTTCTTATTGATTCTTTTTCTAAAATCTACTCAGTCACTGAATATTACAATGATCACGTTTTGTAAAAATCTTGCCATCAGTGCACTACGTACTACGTCTCCTCAGAGATTTATATCATATATCTCTGCTATTCCTTCAGATAGGGAATGCAAATTTCTAGTCTCTGCTATGTTCTTATATTCTGAAGATGGATTACTATAATGAATCTGGCTTGATAAATCACATGCAAATAACAGTGGCACAAAGTGTGTCCTCTTCAACATTGCCCCGTTTACTGTTTCCTGATCATTTTCTGTATAAGTGAGGAAATAAAAGTAAACACCAACCCCATCTAAAAACTGTAAGCCATCCTTTGTTATTTTCCTACTGTGTTCCTGAAAAGAGAGAAGGGAAGCAGGTAGTTCTATGTTTAATAGACATCCAGTAGTACAGATGACAGATGTTTAGGAACAGGGAATGAAGGCAATGGAGAAAGGGGAGTGGTTTTGAGCACTGGGTTGAATTAATAGATGAACTAAAGTAGTTCATGCGGTGAAGAATGAGCAAACAGATTATGGAAAGTACTCTCTTCAGTCTGTGATGTACTGAGATTGTTATATTTGAGAAAGTCAAATGAATGCTTCTTGAAAACAGCTATGCAAGAGATTCTTGGATAGGAAAATAAGTGACAGTTGATCAGCAGCATGTGTATCAAGAAAAGAATGCATGTGGTTGTCACCATGAATAGTATTGAAGTGTCATTGAAAATGTATTGTCAGCATAGGAAAAAAATAAGGACACACAATGGTTGGAGAGTCATGAATGACAGCAGCATCTACAATTTAAAAGGAGTTGCTATTAGATTCTGTATTCAGAGCTAGGAACTTAGATGTCAAAAGGAATCTGTTAGATCCAACATTTAAAACACTTCAGTGTCTTTAATAAGATGCTTGCAATGGTGGTGGTGGGAGCTAAAGCATACTGTGAATGTTCCATCAACTAAATGTAACAAATTTCTAACACATTCAGGGAAGGATAGCATCATCTATTTTTCTTATTTTCCTCCTTTCTTCCCTGTGCCAGAGAACAAGAACACACAGAGGTACAGACAGTGGCTCAGTGCGGGTTACTTACTCTTTGTTACTTGTTTTAAAATTAACCACATGTACTGGAAAATAGCAGCTGACTTCTGTTTTCCCAGCATTGAGCTAAGCAGTAACCTTTATTTCTCTCCCCAAATGGTCCATACGTCTCAGATGGAAGTAGAGGCGGAGCATAATGCACGGCTGTTTACTTCTAACCAGAGAGGTTTGGTTTCTTAGTTCTTGGTTTCATCCTTGAATAGTACAGCTTGACTGTGTCTTAGCTATTGCTGCTGTTACATTTTATGGAACTTAAAGTCTTAATAATTCCAAATTAATTTCTGTAGCAAACGGGCTATTTTATATTGTGATGACTTCAGAAGACAGATTTTTAAATAGAGTACTGTCCACTGGATAGAGTCAGCATTGAATATATAAATAAGCAAAAATTGATGAGTTAAAAACTATAAGAATCAAGAAAAACTCATGATATAATTGTGAGAGCTTGGAAATAAAACATTTACTTTGTCTCGTATAAAATTTGTCATATTTTAAATAAAAGCTAATGATTGTTAAGTTTTCTGGTTACTGTAGCTTTGTCCCTCTTATGGCAACAGGGGAAGAGCCCATAAGTCCTCAACCCAACACAAGAACTGTAGGCAACTGAGGACTGCTGGGAATGGGAGAGACAGGCCTCCCTGCCCAGGGAAGAGCACACAAACTGGTTGTCTACAAGTAACAGTATATGAACTGAAAGGGTTATTTTTAGGAATATATACATATAATATATGTACATATACATACATGAATATACAATTAGTGAATATAATATATGTACATATACATACATAAATGTACAATTAGTGAGAAAAGAGGCCATGGATTTGAAAGAGAGTAGAGAGAGATATGTGAGGGGTGATGGAGGAAAGGGAGGGAAGGAAAAAATGTAATTAAATTATAATCTCAAAAATAAAATTAAAAATATTTTGTAAAATATGATTCAAATATTTTAATGGAATAATGAGCAATATTTTTGCCTTTCTTAAATTTGGTTTCATGATCTTTAATGTTAACTTTCTTTACCAATGTAAAACCCATTCATTATTTCCTCAAAATTTAATTTCTGATTCCTAGTGTATTCTAAAGTTCAGGTATTTGGGAAATTGTTCTGAATAATATTCAATAATCAAGCTCTAAGTGTGTTTGTAAATTCTGGTGTAATCTCAATGTGATTACTGAGAATTGTATTCTATTTCCTAGTAGAGTTTATATCTGAAAGTGAACAAATAAAAAATACTAAATGTTTGGAAGCAAATTAAGGTGATGTTTATCATTGATCAGTAAAAATGCATTTCTTGAATCATAATAGATAATGGATATGCATTATTGAAACTCAGAGGCAAACTAAATAAATAAAGGTTAAAAGGTTATATGCTAGCAATATTTAAAGTCAAAATACATTCTTATGTATTTATAGTTTAGATTGAATCATTTTATATTCTTAAACATATTTGACTTTTTTTAAGGTTTAAGTATTAGTCAGATCAAATCCTGTTTAACATCATAGATGGACCAGTGGATTCCTAAGGCAATGCTTAGTTCTTAACAAAGCCAGTTTATTTGAAGGCATTAAAGACAGTAGTGGGTAGAAGAAAACTTGAGCCTGAAATAAAACCAAAGTAATTACAAATTATTTTCTCTTCATTTTTACCTGAATTTGTTTCACTCTCTCCTATATAATGTGAACAGACAGCTTAAATATATCCTGGCTCTATAGCTGTATAGGTCTTAGTAAGGTGTTCCTGCTTGCTTGCTGTGTGTTCAGGCTAAGCACCAAGTGGACTATTTTTTTATAAGACATGGAAAACAACCATGATCCAAAGAAACAAAAGAAATACCAAAATAAGAACATCTATCAAAGTCACGATATTATGTTCATATTAAAAGATTCATTTTTCTTCTCACTAAAAAATTTACATCTCAAATAGATATATTTCAGATGTAAGATGTCAGAAAGTTAAATTCACGGGATGTAACAGATCTTAGCTTCTGATGGCATTGGTTGATATTTTAGTTTAAGTGAGGTTTAGAGGATTTCTAGAAAAAGATCCTTGTTTTGTCTATTTCAGTACTCATTTTTAAAAGATATTAGGTAAGAAAGAACCTTCCCTCTTCCCCCCAAAAGGAGTAATCTTTATATAGGGAACAAAAACCACAATGGAATCAGTGACTACCCTGTCAGCACTGTCAAATCAAAGTCTATCCACCTACACTCAAGCAGTTTTCTCCTGCTGGAGGAGTTTATACACAGATTTTTGCATCAGGCTTGCTGTCTAACGAGATAGCTAAAGGAAGAAATCCAAGTTACTTTCATCAGTGCTTGCGGTTGTAAGTAAAACTTTTAACTTCTAAAAATGTACCCTTTACAAGTTCTCTTGCTTATAGGCTTTTTTGTGTGGGAGAGATTTGCTGATGTAACAGGAGCTCGAGATGAGCAGCAAATTCAGAGTCAGGAGGCTTAGGCCTCCTAGCCCATTTTGTTCACTTTTTTCTTCCATAAACTGCCCAAAGCACTCTTCCAACAGCAATAATGTTGTGTTTTACATATCATGGGCTTATTATGAAATGTCTAGTGATATTCTCAGCTTGTTCATACATCACAATTGTGAGTCAGAGTCAAGAGATCAAATTGTGTATTTATTGAAATGAATAAAAAGCAACAGTCAAGTCCTTAGAAGGTGTGTTCCTAATGAAACTAGAGAAGAAATAGAGGCTATCTAAATTTGATTATGAGCAATAGAAAATAATTGGGTTATCTATCTTATCCAAAGCCTAGATATTGATCTTAAACCAAAACAGAGTTATTTAAACGACTGAGGTACTACTTATTAGGATCCAAATTTATCCTGAGGAGTAGCTGAAAACCATCATGGAAGAATGAGTTTTGAAAGTTCTAACATGTTCTGGAGTCTCTAAAGAAAGAGGCTTGGGCATGATCATCATTAGCACTAGTTGCTCAGCAGCTGCCTCTTAGAATACCATCAGGCTTTCTCAAGACAAGGCTCCTTTCAGAGCCACATCATAAAACAGACACATTAACATTATTACTAAAATGCAAGGAATGTCAGGGGGGAAAGGCAAAGAACAATCCCAGTGCTGACGGTAGATTGTCTAAACTACCTGAGTAGCAGTGTGTTGTAGACACACATCCTATCAAGAGAGCCTTAGGATAGGATCTGTCAAGCCTATCTGAGAGAGCATAACTGTTATTTCCAAGGTTCCCAAAGAATCCTTGAAATTCAGCTTGAATTCCCCATTCCCAGTGAATGATAACGAATTATAGTTTAGAAGACACAGTATGTCCTAGAACTCAACTTAATAATTTTAAAACAACTTCATATTTGGGATGAGTGATAAATTCTCCACTGATTTTTCTTTTCATTTATTCTTCTCTCTTACAATATATCCTGACCACAGCCTTCACTCCCTCCCCTCCTCCTAGTTCTACCCTCAACCAGATCGACTGCCCCTCCATTTCACTTTAGAAAAGAACAGGCCTACCAGTGTTATCAGCTGAATACAACATAACAAGATACAGTAAGACTAGGCACAAGCCCTCTTATCAAGGTTGAATGAGGCAATCCAGTAGGAGGAAAAGGGTCTCAAGAGCAAGCAAAAGAGTCAGAGACACCCCCCTATTCCCACTGTTAGGAGTCCCATGAAAGCCCCAAAGTAAACAACCACAGCATGTATGCAGAAGAATTAGTGCAGGCCCATACAGGATCTGTTATTGCCAAGTCAGTCCCTGAACCCCCTATAAGTTGTTGGTTAACAACCAAAGTATGCATGCCACTACTACACCTTTAGAGCTATTGTGCCATACTGGTCATTTTATGATTTATAGACATCATAGCTTATTAGGACTGTCATTTGCTTCCTCCCTTTGAAAGCTTGAATGATACCACCTGGTCCTTAGGGAAAGAGGCATTCAGGTCAGATCCAGCTCAGGGTCCTCTGAATGCATGGTGTCTTCAATAATACTTACTTACTTTCCACAGCCAAGGGCAAAACCAGCAGTGTAATGTTTTGGGAGCCTCTTGGACACATCTAAGAGATAGAAAGAAGGGCAGTTTAGTTCTTCAGAGAAAGGCAGGTATTGCTGACCACTGAGAAAGAGAGTGACTTTTCCATGGGGGTAAAAAGTGATTTATGCTGAGAATTTATCAGCTTTTCAAATGTCAAGGATAAAATATGCTTGAACGGACTTTCAAAAACAAGTAGGAATTTATCTTTTGATGATAGCTTGCTTATTTCTGAGATGCCTTAGCTATGCAGCCAAGGATGACCTCAGACTTACAGTCTGAGTACTAGGATTATAGACAAGCCCTAACAAATAAGAACTTAAATCCTAAATAATGAGAATACTTAAGCCTAGGAACAGTATGTTTAAGAACTAAAATTACCTGAAGAATTGGTTGTCCAGAGGCAGATTTAGTCTGACTTACTCTTTCTTGGGTCGGTCACAGAAAAAAGTACACAAAATAATGAGGAAATGCTTTAGTTAGTAGGTTGGTGCTTTGTAATGATCAACTGGAAATGGAAATAATTAGTTGTAAAGAATAAGTGCATTCAAAATTACTCTAAGTTTGACTTTGAGGGTGTATTGTCTTTGAGATTTAACCATGCCACTTCAGAGCCAAGGCACTTCAAACTGGGAAGCTATCTATCACCTACTGTGAAAATCTACATGCCGGCAAACAACACTGTCCTGTCTTTAAGATCTGATGCTGACCACTCTTACTTCTTAGTTACAGTTTCAACTGCTGTAATGGAACACCATGACCAAAAAAACTTGGGAAGGAAATGGTTTTATTTCATTTTCTAGTTTCTAGTCTATCATTCCAGGAAGTTAGGGCAGGAACTTAAGATGAGAATATAGAGACTGAAACTGAAACAGAAGCCATGTAGGAATACTACTTACTGGCTTGTTTCTCATTGCTTGCTCAGCCTGCTTTCAAATAGCACCCAGGACCATCAGCTCAGTAATGACACAAATTCCACAATGGGATTCCCTGCTCAGAAACATTCATCAGTTAGCAATTGAGGTTCCCTGTTCCTATATGACTCTAGCTTGGGTCAAGTTGACATAAAGAAGCCAGCATACTTACTTTATAGCTTCTAAGATTGGTATCAGGCACATGGACTTTCTTGTATCCATTGATAATCTAATTCAGTATGGATCATGATTTAAGGAATTATCAATACTTTAGTATTAAACAAAATGTAGGGGTGTCTCTTCTGTTGACTTCTTCCCTGCTGCTTATCAAATCCTAGCTACATTATGGTTGTCCTCTGTTCAGAGGTAGCTGCATTCTCAGATGACATCAGTAAATTCTATCTGAGCTTACACTTGAATAATATAGTACTGTTAGTTATTTGTCGCTTGTTTTGTCTTGGAATCAATAGAAAGAAAAATAATGTATTATATCCAGAAACTAAAATGGGTGAGAGCAGGAGTCTATTACTCTTAACTGTAAGGGAATGTCATACAGTTAAATATGTTCTTATTTTTCTTTGTTAAACAATTAGGACACTGCCTGGGTTTTTTCAGGTGCCTTCCTGTGTCAAGATGTTCTGGAAAAATTCTTTTCTGCATACAAATTTCTTCCACACACCAATATCAGATTTCACTCTCTCTAATATTGATATGGCCTTATTAAATAAAATTCAAATATTTGTATATGATGCCAGGATCTCTTCCAACTGACAAGACATGTCTCACGATTTTATGTTCTGCCAGAATCCAGCTTCATGTGCTTTGCCTAAAAAATTCAGATAATAAACAGTGAGAAATTCTATGTTTTTATTAAGTATACACTAGAAGTTTATGTGGTAATATGTTAGCCAGCTGGATTTAACTACTTTAAATGTATATGTTTCAAACCATGTTGCCCATGAGAAATATAACTTTATTTGTTAAAACAACTTAACTGAAAGAAAATAACATGATACTACAGAAAATCAAATCCAATGACCAAGACAGCAAGCTAAAGAGCCAAGGTATAACAGACATTACAATGACTATAAAACTAGGTACTGGAATGAAAAAAATCCAGAAGAGACAAATAGTACTTACGTTTAATTATTTTATTTTACACATTGGTACCAAATGCTTGCTCTATGGCATATACTGATCTAGATGTTTTAAATAAGAAGCAGATGGCAATACAGAGACACATAACAACAGGTCAGTGTGGAAAGAAACAAGATGAAGTGCTCAGCCTAACTTGGGCATCTACATCACACTCCTTTCCCCAAAGGTCCAGGGATCATCATGGAAGATAAAGGAAAACGACATGTAAGAGCCAGAAGAACCTCAAAGATGACATCTATTACCATTTGAGGCTCCCTCACATCTTTGGAATTGATGTCCCAAACATAGACTTGACATGAGGTGCCAATTCCCATTAACTGGCTAAGAGTAAAAGAAATTAATACACCTCAAACAGTTTCCTTAGATTTTAAAATGTATAATATATGACTTAATATATTTTTATAAGCTGAATTAATCTTAAAATCTACATACCTTGTAAGCATCTGAAAGAATTGGTAAGCACAACATTAAGCAGTGATTTTTCTCTGGGATACTGAACTACCTATAGCAAACTGATCTTTCATAGAAATCATTTCAAACTCCTTTAAAAATTGCCTAGGGCTAATATGTCTGCAAAAATTTTCTGAACAAGTAAAATAATCATCCAAAAGAAAGTATTGCTGCCACCTGGAGTTTTTCCACTCAGTGCCTAAATATGAAAGTCTATGTTTGGGACATCAATTTCCAGAGATGCAAGGGTGCCTCAAATGGTAATAGGCATCATCTTTGAGGTTCTTCTGAATCTTACATATCTTTTTCTTTTCTCTTGCATAATGATCCCTGAGTCTTAGGGGGAAGGGGTGTGATGCAAATGTGACAATGAAGGCATGACTGCTGTCCATCACAAAACTGTCCGGGGCATTCTCCAATTCACTGCTTAGACACGAGGACCTCCTGAAATGCGTTAGGACTAAGAAGAAAAGCTTCTGCAACATAAAAATAACAGAGGTCTGTGTTGAAGAATGGTATTTTCTCCTGGGAAAAGTGCATTCTTCTTCTTGAAAATGGGTTAAGAAAGCTACACTAGTGCATGACTGACTTCCAAATCTTACACAATTCACAACTTACTATTCTTTCATCCATGCAAAACTTCACCACATTTGTATTCTTTCAAATAGAGATGAGCATGTTTCTTCTTGCTTCTCTTGACGAGCAAAAAGTATATTCAATACTGTGAACTGAACAAATGCAGGAACATAGAGATTTGTGCAAGAGCTGAAGCTGGGACCTTGAGTCATTTCAAATGCACAGATAGGTGCTACCATCCCCTATAGGAAATAACCTTATTGAAATGGATAAGATAAAAAAAACTAAAGATAACTATGTAGACATAATCTCAGGGTTTCAATTCTTAACTAAGCAATCAAGGACAAATTTCTTGATTTCTGATATTAAGGCTGTTTTCCTTTTTTTCTCCTCAGTTATACAAAGGTAAAATTGACAAATAATAGGCATTGTGATTTACACAATGTGATACTTTTACATATTAGTAAATATATCATATGATGGTTATCACAGCCAAATTAATAAAACCTATTTTACTACATATAATTACTTCTGTATATGTGTAGAGAAGGGCAAAGCACCAATTTTCTGTCTTGGCAATATCCAAATAAGCAATAAAAAATTTAAACTATAGTCTACCATTAAGAAAATATTAAAATATAATTATTTTTCTGTTTTTCTTTGATGGAAAAGTAAATACTGATAACCAACAGCAATAACTATCTAAACTGAACCCCTCAACACACATGCCACCAATATACATTCAAATTTTCATGGAAACACATACACTTGGCCCTCAGTCTTTTTGTTGTTGTTTATAAGTCTATTCTTTCTGGGGTTCATGAGCTCCCTTTTGTTCAGGTCAGCTGGGCTTCTCCAGTCTGGTCTTGGTCACTTTGCTCATCTCTCCTCCCTCTCTGCAACTGGATTCCAGGAGTATAGCTCAGTGTTTAGCTCTGGGTGTCTGCCTCTGCTTCCATCAGCTACTGATGAAGACTCTAGAAAGGCATATAAGGTAGTCATCAATCTCATTATAGGGGAAAGACAACTAAGGTAGCCTCTCCACTATTGCTTATATTTTTAGTTGGGGTCAACCTTGTAGATCTCTGGACATTTCCCTAGCTGGCAAACCAGCATAAGACTGTCCCAGACCCCTTGACTGTGGGTGTCAGTTAGGAGGCCTGGGCAGTCTATCCGGCCTCTGGTAGTGGATCAGTTTTTACACCTAGAGTACGACTGGACTTTAAGAACCCATTCCACACAGAGGGATACTCTCTCAGTCTAGACACACAGGGGAGGACCTAGACCTTGCTCCAAATGATGTGACAGACTTTGAAGATCACCCATGGAAGGCCTCACCTTCCCTGGGGAGCAGAAAGGAAATGGGATAGGGGGGTTGGTTGGGGGGCAGGGGAGGAGGGGAGACAGAGAGAACTGGGATTGACATGTAAAACAAGATTGATTCTAATTTAAATAAAAAAAAGAGAGGAGGAAAAAAAAGCAAATCTCTTGTTTCCTATACTTCAAAGTTGAGTCCCCAGAATAGCAGCATTTCTTTATCTATGATTGTTATATAGAATAACAATCTGCATTTATAGAATAAAATATACATCCAAGAAGTTAAAGGAGACAGAAGACCATATTTTAAGATCTGTAATGAGTTTTGATAGACAGCATACATAACTATTACCTTGGATTTACCTTTTTTTTCCCCTATGGCACAAGAAGATATCCACTTTAAGATTTCCACATTATCATTTTCTCAGACAAAATAACAAGAACTATTTTCTCTGACAAGTCATGTTTGGGTCTCATAATAAAACATCTTAATTTTTTGAGTAAATATCACAGATTAAAAGCAAGCCTCATGCCTGACTGAACACAACTCATAGGTGTTAAAATGCATATTGCTAAGAGTCATAAATGTCCAAATTTGGAGAAAATAAGGGTGGAATTAGTAATAAAATTCTGGTAGCTGAGAATCAGGTCAAAAAGTGAATATTTTCCAACCACTAATCAAGTGAGTCAGCAGAGCCAAACAATCTGTGTCCAACTTGGCCCGGGAAGAGAATCAAGATCAGATCCACATGCCCCGGGGAGGCCCAAGTTTCAAACTGGTGGCAATCACTCCCTCTCGAAGTTGAAGGCAAATAGTAGTGGGGTGACTTATCAGGATTTTCAAGTCTACTTCAAAAACAATACAAATATTTTATGTATACATGTCCTTGTCTATGCATACCATTTTTGCTGTGCACCTGCAGAGACCAGAGAGGGCGTTAAACTCCATGGGCCTGGACTTGGAGATAGTTGTGAGCCACTTGATACAGTAGCTAAAATCTCATCTCTGGTGCTCAGAAAGAATACCAAGTGATGTCAAACACAGAGCCATCATCTCTCCATTCCTCAGAAAGTTATTTGTTCAGCCTAAAATAATTATCAGCTGCACATCGCTCAGTAAATCCTTCAAAAAAATGTAAAACAAAAAAGGACACGTACAGATACAAAAACTATCACATAACTAAATGGCCCAAATCAGCCAAGCTTTGAAGTAAGTATAAAGACTTAAAGAAACATGCACCAATGATCTTGAGTGCTATCTCATGTTCCTATCACTGGTCTCTGTGAGGAGGGGTGTCATTTTTGAAAAGTTTACTGGGAAGTTTGTAAAATTTACAAATGGTCTTAGACTGATCCCAGTCCTGGCCAAAAGAACATCCCTGGTAAGATAAGCTTCTCTTAGGAAGGTTTATAGGTGTGGCAATATGTCACCATGAATGGTTATACTGCTGTGTTCACTTAGAAGAATAATTTTAGTAGCTTTTTCTACAGCCCATGACCTATCTAGTCTCAGGTTATTGGTCTCATTAACATTGTCAGATATGGTTCTATCTCCTGTAGCATACCTTATACACACTTTTAAAAAGTGCTTTGATATTGCCATAACATTTGTGTCCGATTGCACCGTGAGTATATCTTATAGGTAGACTGCTATTGTAGCTTACAGGACTTGTAGCTGTGTTATACTGATGATTGCACTTTCCCTTTGGTTGCATGTAAAACACCTTCCAACACTATTAAGACTAGTCAGTAGGAGTGAAGTTTCCAGTTAGGCACCAGCTCGTTTTCTCCATGTTTGATAACATAAGTATATGATGTCTTCAAAAATAGGGTCTTCCCATCAGGTTGTGTAGAGGAACCAACAGCAATGGCAATGTTTTGTAATATTTGGGAGAGTCTATGACACCCCTTTGGCCAATCCCTCAAAAATATGTAACCCATTCCTGATTCCTGGGGTTTTATTTGGTAGCACATGATGTCTGTGTGGGGCATTTTCTTCCACATCATATGGTAACTTCTTAAATTCCACATATATATGAAGCTTTTAAAATGGTAGGTTTCTATATGGCTTTTCAACAGGCCATTAGTGTTAGTTATCCTTTCCCCCCATACTGCCTCCTCTACCCTCCCTCCCATCTCCCTACCCATTTATGCCTCCTAACCAAATTCCCCATATATATAATATATATGAGAGAGAGAGAGAGAGAGAGAGAGAGAGAGAGAGAGAGAGAGAGAGAGAGAGAGAGAGAGATTCTATATCTCTCTTCCTTGGAAGATTTCCTTTTACTCCACCCCACCCCACCTAGTCACTTTGAGTATTCTAAAAGAAACACAAAATGTAAAGCATATAGGGTAGCACCTGCATATAAGAGGAAACATGCAATGTTTATCTTTCTGGGTTGCTTCACTCGGGAAGATTGTTTCCACCTCCATCCAGTTACTAGAAAATCTCGTGACTTAATTTTTCTTAAGAACCAAATAATATTACATCGTGTAAAATTATACCACATTTTCATTATCATCCATCAATCGATAGACATATATAGGCTCTTTTCAGTTTCTATTAGTAATAGAGCAGCAATAAACATAGATGAACAAGAACCTCTGTATATGCCCAAGATTGGCAGAGCTGGCTCTTCAAGAAGATTTTCAGCTTCTTGAAGAAATTACACACTAATTTCCAAAGTAGCTGTATTGGTTTGCACCCCTATCAGCAATGAATCAGTAGTTCCCTTTCTTTATATACTTGACAGCATCTCTTGTCATTTATTTTATTAATCTTGGCTTTTCTGAATAGAGTAAGATGAAATCTCAAAGTCGTTTTAGTTTTCATTTTCCTGCTAGCTAAAGATGTTAAACAGTTTTCAAATATTTCGTCTTCTGAGAATTCTCTGTCTAGTCCTATACCCCATTTTCAGCCGGCTTGTTTGTTTTCTTGACATTGTAACTGCTTGATTGCTGATCTGTTTTCTACTGGCAGTGCATGTCTTCTTATTGAGGAGCCTATAACTACTCATGAGTCCTCGTTACACCTCAGTTTTGTCTTAAGAAAGGTACAGAGCCTACCTTTGATGAAATGTTTGATTCCTTTCAATAGATAAGTTAAGCTTATTCATTTAAATAATCAGATTAATGTTGTGATTATATTTTATAATGACATATTCTTCTTTCTCTCTTCTTTTACGATAAGGTGTCATCAAATCCACCACCACTCTATTAATAGCTCTTGCCGTACCTCCTCAGATCTCTCTTCACTTCATGTACTCTCTTTTAAAACAACTAAGTCCGTTTAGTGGTGCCAGTACACCACAGCTGTAGGGAAATCTACGGCAGTGTTGGCAAGCTACCAGAAGCGGCATCTCTGAAGAAAACTGATTCTCATTACCCAAGTAACCATCAACTGCCAATGGCCCCTCAGTTACATTTACTTTTAATTGTCATTTTACCTCTATGTTACTTAACCTTACTAGCTAGTCTCCATGAGAGGAATGTGTTATTAGGGATAAATCAAACAGTATCACAGAAGAGAGCCCCAAATACAGTCAGATGTGTATTTTTATTAGCATATATCGATTATACCAACTATTAGATTTCATTATGACATATGATATGCATTTATAATAAACCTTGATCACTGAGACATTTCTCTACTGGTCTTCTACATTTCAACATGTTTACGTCAACTTCAGCTTTAAACAATCTCCCATCGATGTTTACATAGGTGTGGAAGACTCTCATGGTGCCCTCCTCCAAACAGAGGGCAGGTTTGTTTCCTAGTCTGTATAACAAACACAGTGTTTTATGGATTAATAGTTGCATTTAACTATGCTGACTGAGATTTACTCTCTAGCAAGGTTTTTGGTTGTAAATTAGGAGATCATATTTCAAAGAAAACAATGAACTGTATAATATAGGAAATATTTCATGTCTAATACATCTTGAATGTTTATATAGATGATGTTTTAAACAAATGAGTCTATTGTTCAAAGGATGTTGTTTTGGTAAAGTAGATTTGAAGTAAGAGCAGCTTACGTATGAGAAACTTAGTACACAAGGAAGATGGTCATTTTCAGTAAAATTTCTATGTTGGTCACAGAGGATGCACTATTGGCTGGGACAAAATGACCTCTAAGACCAATCCTGCAGAATCAAATGGTCCTAGTGGCAGAGAATTGAAGGCATTTCTTTCAATCTCTTATTGTCAGTGAGCACTGCATAAATATGAAGGGATTCATTTCTACAAATCACTAGTAATAGCACAAATACTTCTTACAGTGAATATTATGGGTTTGATGTTTTTGTTTTATTTTATGATTTACAAATCTATAGATAAATTATAAAGACTTCTTAACAAGAAATACCTAACTACTGATCTACTGTTAGCAAAACTAATGGTCAGGAAATAGTCTCAAGATAATGTAATGAGGAAATACCTCATTTAATTATGAATCTCTTAATGAAATTCTATGGAATTACTTAAAATACAATTTTAAAAAGAAAAAGTTTTATGAAATATACTTGTGATATTTTACTATAGAAATATTTATTACAGCACTCTGAAGTCACAATATATACACAGTAACTGAACAATAGCTCCCCCCCAGAGTATCATCTTTCTAGTATAGTTTCCCTCTAATTGCTAAAGAAAATATGCCACATGCTTTTTCACAGTCATTGAGTGTCTATGTTATGGATAAACTAGTTTGTCTATTTCATTGCTTAGAATAACTCTCTTTAAAGTTAGCAAATTTCTCTTTGATGATTTTAGGTACAAACTTCTCATATTATAGATTTTTTAAAATCCCAACATGTATATGATTCTTTGAAAGCCTTTCATAAAGCAAAGTACGTGTGCTGACATGTCAAAACAAAGCTCACACCATCCTGGGTGATGATGGCTAATAAACAATATTGCTTGCATATTTGCGACATTTCCTAATTGATGTGGCCTATGCGTAGGATGATTATACATCACATTACTCATAGCAGTGTTGATTCATGCCAACACACATCCTAATTTGGACTGGATGACAAACTCCCCTAACCTGTATGTACACTAATGCAGGTTATGCTTTTAGAATACCAGCTACCACTGCTGTCAATGAGACACGATCCCTGAGTACAGACCAGTGATGGAATCTTTATTTTCACTAACATTAGAAATCCTAACCTGTGCCAAAGATAATTTCACTCTGCACAACAGTAAACTATTAGAGTTACTTACATGAAGGGCTGGTACTCCCTCAGAAAGCCTTGGGATTCTGGACGGGAATAAGGCTGTCTCTTCTGAAAAAAACCATGAAGCAACAATGTGTACCTGAGAGAGGCTAAAGAAAGACATCAGTCACATTGCCATGTGAAACAACCTTGTTTCTAATTTAAATTCAAAAATAAAAATGAAAATAGTCAGAGGTAGAAAATACATGAAATATTATGCAATTTCCTTCTCATAAAACCTGGAAAGCTGAGGTCTAAGGAGAACGAGTCAAAAGTGAGGCCACAGCAACCTTCAGATGCCCAGTAGTCCCCGTCCCTCCACTCTCTGGATCCTGTGCACAAAGTCCTTTCCTGTGCCAGTGAATTCGAGAATATTTTCTCTTTATCTTCTAACATATTCAGGCAATCTCCTCTTATGCTGAGGCCCTTGATTCATTTGGCACTGAGTTTTTTCAGGATAACCGGTTTGATTTATTTGTATTTTACAGTCAGCTATCCAGTTTGACTAGTAACAATTGCTGAAGACACTGTCTTTCCCATGATGTGTATTTTTTGGCTTCTTTGTCAAAAACCAGGTGTCCATACATTTGTGGGCTCATGTCTGGATTTTCAGTTTGATTCCATTGATCACCATGTCTGCTTTAATGTGAATACCATGGTGTTTTTATTATTATAGCTCTGCAATACAGTTTGAAATCTGGGATCGGGATACCTCCAGCAATTCTTTTACTGTACATGGCTGTTTTAGCTATACTGGGTTTTGGGTGTGTGTGTGTGTGTGTGTGTTTGTGTGTGTGTTTGTGTGTGTGTTTGTATGAAGTTGAAGGTTGGCCATTTTCACAATTTTAATCCCACTGATCCATGAACATGAGAGGTCTTTTCATCTTCTGATGTTATCTTCAATTTCTTTCTTCAGTGTCTTAAAGTTTTTTATTATTTGTTGTTTTTATAACAATTTTTATTTAACTTTTTACTCCCAGTTCCCCCTCTCTCCCCTCCTCCCCTGCCACCCCAATTCCCCCAACCCCCACCCCACTCCATCCCCCTCCACTCCCCAGGGAGGGTAAGGCCTTCCATGATGGATTTTCAGAGTCTGTCCTTATCATCCTGGGCAGAGCCTAGGCCTTGCTCCATGTGTCCAGGCTGAGAGAGCATCCCTCCATGTGGAATGGGCTCCCAGAGTCCATTTGTATACCAGGAATAAATATTTATCTACTCTCCAAGTTTCCATAGATTGCCAAGGCCTTCTCTCTGACACCCAGGTTTGAGGGGGGCTTGTCTGGATCAGTCCCATGCTGGCCTCACAGTCATCAGTCTGGGGTCCATGTGTTCCCCCTTGTTTAGGTCAGCTGCCTCTATGGGTTTCGCCAGTGGGGTCTTGATGTCTTTGCTCATCAGTTCTCTTTGCAACTGGGTTCCAGGAGTTCAGTTCAGTTTTTAGCTGTGGGTGTCTGCCTCTGCTTCCATCAGCCACTGGACGAGGGTTCCAAGATGGCATATAAGGTAGTCATCAATCTCATTATCATGGGAGGGCATTTAAGGTAGCCTTAATGCCAGTTGGTGTCATTCTTGTAGATCTCTGAAAATCTCACTAATGCCAGATCTCTCCTCTATTCTTACCCTGACTCAACCTTCCTGCGCTCCTGTGTCCTTTGCCCTCCACTTCTCCCTCTCTCTTTCTTCCATCTCCCTTCTCCCTCTCCTCTCCCCTGTCCTCCCCTCCCCCCTGCTTCCAATCCAATTAGGAGATCCCATCCCATTCCCCTTCTCCAGGTTACCATGCATATCTCTCTTAGGGTCCTCCCTGCTTCCCAGACTCTCTGGCCGTGAGATTATAGGCTGGCACTCCCCTGCTCTATGTTTAAAATCCATATATGAGTGAGTACATCTTTTTGTTACTGGGTTACCTCACTCAGTATGGTTTCTTCTAGTGCCATCCAATTGCCTGCAAATTTCAAGATTCCATTTTTTCCCACTGAGTAGTACTCCATTGTGTAGATGTACCACATTTTCTCTATCCACTCTTCAGTTGAGGGGCATCTAGTACTTCTAGGTTCTGGCTACTACAAATAATGCTGATATAAACACAGTTGAGCAAATATCCGTATTGTATCAGTGTATATCTTTTGGGTATGTGTCTAAGAGTGGAATTTCTGGGTCTCGTGGTAACTGATTTCCATATATCGGCTGTTCTTTATGGTTTAAAAACATGTGGGTTGTTTTTTTCCCATGTCTATGGCCCATCTTCATTTTGAAAAGGAAAGACAAATGTGAGAACTATCTACTCCACCCTTACATCATGAAGCTGTGTGACCCTGGAGTTTGCACACGGAACATTGGAGTGGCCTGCCTTCCATGTGAACTTCCATTTACTATTTACTATTATTGCCCTGAAAAGCAGCTCAGAATACAGCAGTAAATGGTGAAAGCCCACGTGGAAGGAGAATTACTTCGAGAACTGAAGTGACTCAGCAATCATACAACATGTGTGATACACCGTGTTAGACACTTTAGAGCCATTAGAACTATGCTGCCCTGTGTAGCTACACACAACAGGAGACAGCACCTTGCAGATCCTCCCTCTCTCCAAATCACACTTAAACTCTAAACAAGTAGTCACTACCCACAAGTAACTAAAATAAGGCAAAGAGACTTTGCTGGGAAGATTGAAGGTTTTTGTTCAGAGAATCTGATAGACGGAACATGAGTGACAAGGAATTCTTTTTTCAGCTGAAAGAACACAATGGAGTCAATACTGTCAATCCTTTTCATATCTTAGCATTAGGCAGATAAAAAGGTTATTTTTTAGCTAGAAGAGAAGTCAGCATTCAAAATACAGGGGTGGTAGACCAAATACAAATGGGAGGTCTATAAGTAATAGATTTTAAGCATTTCATATTGTGTGCAATTGGTTTACATTGTATCAATAAAACATTCACAAATAATATGCTTTAAAATATCAAAGTCTGTGTGTTTTCAACATTGTGAAAGTGTCAGGTTTTGTAATTTTCTTGTCAGACATAAATCTAGTGAGAACTGATTACTGTCAATTCTGGATTGAAATATCACTATTGCTGATATTTTAATTTTAAAACTTATCTGAAAATTAGTCAAATAGTCTACCTATTTATCCTATAAAGTCTCACTTGACTACTCTAGAAGTATAATTTCATGATAACATGATAATTTTATATCTTCATTTATAAATATAATCCTAAGATATTTTATAATGAAAAAAATTGCCTTGAACTTTTAAAATCATTACATTTAAAATGGACTCTGTCACACCTGTTTTTTTAATATAAGATCTTTGCTACATGCTGAGCAATTAGAGTTTTCCTTAGAAACACTCTGGTGAAATTTAGCATAAAAGTATTTAAGTCTTACACAAGTTTTGCTACTATCACAGAAAATTTGAAAGTAGGTAATTCATAAAGAAAATTGTATATAGCTCATGGAACTAGAGTCTAAAAGTCCAAAATAAAGTATGTACATGAGCTGAGGCTTTTGTGATACATCAAAATATAGAGAAAACACAAGAGGGAAAGAAGGTTAACATAGAAGAGAAGCAGGTTTACTTTATAACAACTACATCATATAAGAGTGAACCAACTTCTGTAGATAAGCATCTGTCCATAATTTGTCATGAGCCTCCATGGTGCTAGTCATATGTGAAACATCATGATGTAAGTATGGAAACTATACAAGGGCCCAACAACAAGGGCTATAATTTACTGAGACTGTCTACTTACCACTTCCATAGAATATGCAAATTTCCAATGAACATAGGCCAAGAGGAAAGTTCATGATATGTCATTATCCACTGGCTGGTGCTAGTAACTACTTGCTACCAGTTGGTAACAAGTAGTAAAATATGGGCCGTCTTATCCACAGAAAATCTTATGAGTTCACCTGATGAGAATAGTATTCTATTCCTGAGATACATTTGTACTACCTTCTACAGAGTCTCAGCCAGTACTGTGTTTAAGTTAACTGAGAAACTGATCCACTTGGGATTTTTGGAATTGGGTCCTGAGAAGATTCATTTTTCATTAAGGATATTTAAGAACATTCTCATGATTGCTGTGGCCCACATCTCATAATAAAAAGTGCATGACTATGAAAGATTTTAATCCTAGCCTGGTTAAATATGTGGGCATATTTCCCACTCTGAGGATTATTAAACATATCATGAGGAGTGCAAACTACCTTGAAACTGCCAAGCATTTCAAAAAGAAATATCTGAAGCAAAGACTGCTTCAGCTATTTGTCAAATACATACACGCTTTTGTCTCTTTACATAAGAGAAAGAGGTTATAAATATTCCCATTGTACTGTTTATTTTGGGTAATACATTCTTTCTTAGGAACTGACAGATCCCTAAAAGAAAACTCTATCTCCATATGCTTATAGCATCTGTCACCAAGGTGAAAGAATAACATAGGTGATTATCATCACATTGCTTTTGCAACAGGAGAGACAGGTGCATCTTAGAATTCTCCACCTCTCTTAAAATTGTGAATAACAAAAAGACAAAAAAAGAGAAATGAAAAAAATTTAAAAAGCCAACCATCCTGTCACATTTTGATCCAGCCCTCGAAAGATCGTTCTGCTTCAGCACACTGGGGGTGGGAATCTGAATCAAATCAAAAGGATGATTGTCACTCTAATCAAAAGAAATAACACATAGTGACTTTTCCTGCTTCCCACTTGTGGTAGAGCAACTCTCCATTTAGAGAAAGAAGCAAACACAGAAAGGATATTGTGAAAGCTTACTTCCTTCTTGCCAGGAAATCTGAACTGTCCACAGGCTCTAGATATTAGGACAGTGACACATCCATTACATTACTTTATTCCTCTTTGAATGTTATAAACATAGTAATGCCCTTAGAGTACCTGGTGACACTTCAGCGTGTTAGAAATGTACTCTGTGACTTCCGTTAATCAGCATGAGTGCCCGCTGTCTATATAAACACTCTGAACCATTCTTGTTTGTTTGCCTTTTAATGTTGCGTTATAACATGTGTTATTTACTCAGAACCGCTGGGTAAAGCAAAAACAACCTTTATTTATTCTCACACTAATCCCTTCAAATGAAATCAATGCTTCAACCAAGAAATCAAGCTTGTTCTCAAAGTTTCATAAGAAATTTCTTGATGGCAGGATCAAGCTAAACGTGTTTGAAACAAGCAGCAAAGTACTTGGTATTTTCAGTGAAAAACAAAAATTCTAGTTATAAAGAGACTAATTTTCTAAGTAAACAAAAGAAGGAAAGCAAAGGCACTAAAGAGACTAATTTTCTAAGTAAACAAAAGAAGGAAAGCAAAGGCACTAAAGAGACTAATTTTCTAAGTAAACAAAAGAAGGAAAGCAAAGGCACTAAAGAGACTAATTTTCTAAGTAAACAAAAGAAGGAAAGCAAAGGCATTAACATGCTTTGCCTGGGTTAATAAGGCATAAAGGTTTTTAAACCATGGTGTGTCTTAGTTTGCTTCCTTGTCCTATCTTTGTGTCCATTGCTCTAAGTATATTCTCTGGATGAAGGACCTAGGGCAGAGGTTCAGGCATGTCACGTTCAATTTATTATGGACGTTCTCTGTAGCAAAAATTAACATGAGTGGGCAGGAAAGGGAAGGACCCAACAACCACAGAGTGTCAGGTAATTTTGTCTATGGTGTCATCACGCTGGTCATTTCATCTGGAAATGGAGCAGTGGTTCTCAACCTTCCCAATGCTGTCATCTTTAATACAGTTCCCCATGCTGTGGTGACCCCCAACCATCAAATTATTTCATTGCTACTTCATTACTATAACTTTGCTAGTTATGAATCATAAACTAAATATCTGATATGCAGGATTATCTGATATGTGACTCCCAAAGGGGTCTCGACTCGCTGGTTGAAAGCCACTGACCCGGGGGTGAGGGGGCTGTGTTTTTAGATTTTGTACTCTTCGATCACTGGCTGCTCCACAATCACAGGGAGGATGAGGTCAGTCAAGCACAGAACAAAGTCACACAGCACTTGCACAATTGGGTCACAGCTTCTCCTGATCAAGGAAAGAGATATGGAGGAATGCCAATAACATCTACATCCCTCCCTCCTTCCCTCATCTACTCCTTTCCTCCTCCCTTCCTCCTTACAGTCCCTTTAGCTCTTACTTTAGTAGAAATAATCAACCATAATATTTAAGCAATGGAAAATAGTGTCTTTCTGCTTATGCTTGCTGACTGTATCCCTGACACCTAGAGATCTGCGGTTGATACCCCAGCAATAAAACACCGTTTCATGTTGCAGATGCAAATTATTAAAATGTTAGAATCAAACTTTTGTTGCCCAAGCCTAATACCCTAAAATAGAGCCTATTAAACTGTGGCTTGTACTAATCAATTTGATTGATGTCAGCTGTGCACAAAATGTTGCAATGTTTGAGTTGTGTCACCAGCCTGAAAACTAAGTGATGATACAATTGACTAAAGTTGCAGCAGTAAAATTTTGAAAATATTTCTGTTCAATGGCACATGTATTCAAGACGATGCCCAAATGTCACTAATTTTTAGGCATTCTCTTTATCTCAGAAGCTTAACTAAAAGGCTCTTAAATCTTGGTAGACAATGAATTCAGAATATTCTTACCTGCATTTCATAATTTTAAAAAACTCAAATAAGAAATCAAGAATATTCCAGGACCAACATGTCAGGAAGCTTTATTTCATTTTGCTTCCTCATTTGAAAAAGTTTTAAGAAAGTGAGGGGGGAATTCCTAACAGGGTAGAGATTCTACAACCAAATGGCAATTTCTAACTTAAAAAAGGCAGCGTGGCACTCAGAGTCAGCATCATGCTTTGGCTGTTTTACACTTCAGCTGTTTTCACTGTGAAATAAAATTAGAATGTGAAACAAATGGGCCACATTCCCTTTAATTTTGTCTGAGAAGAGTCTAGAAAAAATAATCCTGGTTTTATAATCAGTATGCCTAACTGCCATGAGACATAATCTATAGATTCTCACAACTCTTCACTTTGCTTCTTTTATCTACCAAAAATATTTATAATAGTTACCATTTATGTAATGGGGATTTCTTTTTTGTTTTGCTGTTTTATTTAAATTAGAAACAATCTTATTTTATTTATCAATCCCAATTCCCTTTCTCTCCCATCCTCCCATGCGCCCCACTGACCACAATCCCATCCCTCTTCTGTGCCATAGAAAGAGTGAGGCCTTCCATGGGAGATCATCAAAGTCTGTCACATCATTTGGAGCAAGGCCTAGGCCCTCCCCCAGGTCTCTAGGCTGAGAGAGTATCCCTCTATGGGGAATGGGCTCCCAATGTCCATTCATGCACTAGGGATAAATACTGTTCAACTACCAGAGGCCCCATAGACTGCCCAGGCCTCCTAACTGACACCCATGTTCAGGGGGCCTGGTTTTCTCCTATTCTGGTTTCCAAGCTGTCAGTCTTGGGTCCATGAGCTCCCCTTTGTTCAGGTCAGCTGTTTCTGAGGGTTTCCCCAGTCTGGTCTTGACCCCTTTGCTCATCACTCCTCCCTCTCTGCAACTGGATTCCAGGAGTTCAGTTCAGTGTTTAGCTGTGGGTGTCTGCTTCTGCTTCTATCAACTATTGGGTGAAGGCTCTAAGATGACATCTAAGGTAGTCATCAATCTCATTATCAGGGAGAGGCATTTAAGGTACCCTCTCCACTATTTCTTAGATTCTTAGTTGGGACCATCCTTGTATATCTCTCCACATTTCCCTAGTGCCACATTTCACTTAAATCTATAATGGCTCCCTGATCTCCCTTGTTCGTAATGAGGATTTCTTAACTAACTTTATGAATATGTCCTCCTCAGTCTAGTGTCTCAGATTGTGATTAATATTTTAATTACATTGGAAGCAAATGACAATGACTATATGTAGGACGAAAACAGAACTCCGCCATTAGCCATGGGACTTATTAGAGGCACATACATATGAGGTAATAAAAGGGCGGTTTATCATACTGATAACCACACCCACTTTAGGCATGACTAAAGACGTATATGGACGTAGGCTGTGAATTACATCACTAGCCAGTAGCCAGGCCCACTTTTGGGCATGGCTAGGGGCATTATGGAGGAAGGTATAAAAGACTGAACAGCGGAAGTCTCACTCTCTTTTTTCCGGCTTCCAATTCGGCAGTGGAAAACTACTCGGCTCATCTGGGTTACTTGTTTGTCTCTTGTGAGTAATTTCTACAATAAATACTTACTTTCACTTTCAGTAAGTGTGCCTTTTATCGTTGCAGCATCGTTTTGGTGTCAGAAGTGGGATTGTAAGGTATACCAGTTACATGTTTTATATTATAATATTTGAAAAATTGTTCCAATTTACTGGAGACATATACTGGAGCATTGTCAGTTTTTATTGTTTTAGGTATACCCATAACGATGTCCAATTCCCCATATTGTTTATAAATCTTTGTTTTCATTTGAATGGGGTTGCTCATAATTAGTTAATGATCATAACCAATCTCTTTTTAAAGGAAAAAGGGGATTATAGTATGGAAATTTGTACTTTGTGTTAGTATGGTTTTTCATTTATTGATACAAATTCAAGGTCAATTTTGTGATGTGTATATTTCTCCTCTTGATTAAGTATTGTGTTTATACTAGTCCTTTAAAACATAATGCATAATTAAATGCAGATTTAGATAGTTACTTATAATAGTCAGAACTTACAGTTAAGTAAGTTAGGTTTTCTAGATATACAGAAATATATTTGAGATAGCTAGACAGTCTTCAAACCTTTCAAAGACCCTCAGAAAATGACATTTAAAATGGTTTAGGGTTTTTCTTGACAATGAGAAATGTCTGCTCCTGGCATCATCAATTATGTCTGAGAGGAAGATGGGCATCGAAGAAACTCGTTATGGAGTTTGCTTTCAACATGGCAAGATTAGCCATTTGGGCAAGAAACTGCTCTTGCCTAGACTGCTTGACTGTTGCTGTATAAACTGGACATGCAGGACCCACAGGAATGTGACTGCTGAACTCAAACAGTACTTCATGGAAGAGTCTACGAGACTTTCTGCAGGACACAGAAAAATGACTGACAGACTGCTAATGCAGATGGACAGTTTGAAATTTCTTGCTTTGCTGAGAAGTCTTCTGGACACATTGTGGCCTATGGGCTGAAGATGAATGCCCCAACATTACAGAGAAACTTCAGGTGACTGCCCAGGCAGCAAGATGTCTCTGTCAATCCTAGTGTTTATATATTATCCTTCTGTGGTCTTTGATAGAGTTGAAGGCAGATAGTTATAATTATAGTTTTCCTTAGTTATGATAAAAGATAAGCTACATATAGAACTTTGGACTCACAAGGATAGGATGGAAGATATTTTCTTTAAATCTTGCTGAATGTTGATAGACAAAATATTGTAACTGTGTTCTTACTTGATAACTGTTCTGTTATATATAATTTGACTATGTTAAAGTTAAGACCTTTCTTGTGTTTAGTCAGAAAAGAGAAGATGATGGGGAAGTCCTGTGTATATGTCAATAAAGCACTGTTGGCCAATAGGGAAGCAAGATAGGTGGGACTATGAGTCCAGGAGGACTCTGGGGAGGAGAAACACAGGGAGTCATCATGTAGCCCGCCAGAGAAGTAAGATGTCTGTCCGATAAGAGAAATACTTAGATGGGTTAAATACTTAAGTCAGAGCTAGCCTGTAAGAAACAAGCAAGGCCAACAGCTTCATAATTAATACAGCATCTTGTGTGTTATTTGGGGGCTACAACGCAGCAGAGCCCAGGTCACTGGTGGGGAAAAACCAAAGTGGCTGGCAAGGAAAAGGCTTCTCTCTACAGCTATTTAGTATTGTTAGCAGCACAAAATCTTATGTACATGGCTCTTTCCACTGTGCCAGGCCTGCCCTTTATTCAACAGCCCTCCTCTGTCCCCTTCCAATAGATTTCACTGATGTCACTCAGTTTGGAGGTTTATAAGGAAATCTTATGATGGTGTTCATCAGAAAATTTCAATTTCACAGATATTTTATCACCAATGCAATAACTGCATCATTCACAATCTGCTAGATATGTATGACCAGCACCCCCATCTTTATGACTGTGAGGGAAGGATTGACAGCCTCCTGGTGTCTAGCTTTAGATACAAACACTACCTTATTTCCCAGTGTCCCCTGCTGACCCTTAAACACAGTTTATTGGATGCTCTTCAAACCATATCCTCCCTGTCATTCACTCAATTCAAAGTGAAATAATAAGAAGCAGAATCAAATGATTCTGCTTTTGGTTTTTAGTCAAATAAAATTCATGATCCCCAGAACCTTCTGGAGTAACACTGAACCACACTAAATCAAACCACTGCCTTCTACATTTAACTTTCTCACTTTTTAATTTGCTTCTAATGACAGTATGAAATCTAAAATCTTCCTAATTTTTATCTTTGCTAAAATTCCCTCTTCCTTTACCATGTTGATTAGGAACTCATAACATGAGGTGATCACCAAGGGACCTATGTGATTATTTCAATCTCCAACAAATCATTTCAACTCATTCATTTACCAATCATATTCAGAGCTGCTAGGCCACCCTCTTTTTTAAAAGCACATACGTAAGCAATTAACTCAATTTTGATTGAATTTCCTTAATCAATTTTGCAACCAGGGAAATATAATACATTGATATTTTTAAGCTCTTGTCTTGTGTTTTAATCCTGAGACATGGTAGAGGTTCACCAATTGTCACTGTTTTCAACAGAACAGAGAGTGGTGACTGGAATAAACAGCAACTGTCCAGTACCAGTGTATCTCCTTAGCTTATGTGCATATTTCCTTGATTCTTACAGAGTTTATAAGCATTCTAAACTGTCAAAGTGTGAAAAACTTAAAGCCCAATCATCCTGAAATCCATATTAAAATTTCAATTCTGAGAATCATATCCTAACTATTAAAGTTTCCCACACATAACTATCTGTACTTTTGTTATTTAGAAAGTCATTGAGTTGAACATTGACAGTATTTTACTTGTTAAATTTCTGCCAGCTGGATCTGGTTTTCTGGCAGATTATTCCCGAAATACATTGTCTTCTTTCAAATATGGGCCTCCAACAGTGTATCATACTTCTTGATAGGCACTTATTAAAGTGAAATACCAGAAACACTGCTGCAGGAAAAACATGCTGATTAATTTACATAAAAATATGAAAGACACATCATTGTTAATAAGCAGGTGTTTTGTATGGTCATGAAGGAAAAAACACTGAGTCACTGTTATACTGATTTTCCAATTCAACTGTGTCCAAAGAAAGGAGACTAAAAATAAATAGATGTCAGGAGGCTCCAGTAGACTGTTGCCTAATCATGTGATCATAACATGAGAGTGTGAGCCCCAGGAATTGTACACTGTATGATATGCATGTATACCTAGAATGTCTGCCTTTCTATGTCAGCTTTGGGCTTTATGATTTTTAATTCCAAGATAACCTTTTAACCAGAAAATTAGGATATAAGATGTGGAAGAAAGCATGCCTACAATTTTGAAGAGCTAATACAAGAATGTTTTATTGGAAATTAAGGCTAGCTGTCATGAGAGAAATACAGGCACAGAGTTCTGCCTTCATACACGACGATTGACATAAATTGATCTTAGTCTCTATAACGTTGAGCTTTGTAGTAATCACGAAGGAGCAGAATAGGATAGCTAGACTATAATGATGAACCTGGAGAATAATAAACCGCTCTCATAGATCTTATAAATATGACTATTTCATTATTAGTGCTCGCTTTTTATTTTCTGTTTCTCAAGAATGAGCTTGAGAGTTGTACTCATGTGCATAACTTGCATGGCATCATCAGTATGAAGAGTTACATATATCTGATTTTGAACAGTGATTCTAAGTTCACTGATTAAGATTTGATGGGAAATGGGGAAGATGTGCCACTGTTGTCTGCTAGGTAGAGGCTAGTAATGCTGTGCCCTACCCTGTCTGTGTACAGCGCATGGGACAGGAGACAATCTTCTGCAGTAGATTTGGCCAGCCAAAACTCCTGAAATGTCAGAAGTCCAAATGTCAAGAAACTTTGTCACACAGATTGTGGCCTTTGTCTCCTACTTTGAACCACTTTGAACCAACTAAGATAATGAGCTCTAGAAAAAGGACAGAACCAAGACAGATAGGGCCATGGGGGAATCCTTAAAAAAGACCGTTAAATAAACTCTTAAGTTGCTACAATTCTGATTTGCTAAACTTCACTTACAGATGTAGTTTTTTTTAATCTACATGGTAGACACATCTCAGAATATTTTGAAATGGTATGCACAAATGTCCATGATCTGATAGCTAGTAACAATCACTATTTACTAAAATTATGTTAGAACCCCACAATACCTGTCTGATGGATATAAGCAAGTATAAGAAATGTGTACGCACATACACACAAATTCATTTGTGTGTTAATGTAGGGTCTTGCTATGATAATCAGACCTGTATTGAAATACTAAGCTCAAATGACCATCCAGACTCAGCCTCCTAAGTCCTGGAGCTAGAGTGGAGTGCCAATGTTAAACTCTCATATACACTTAAGTTCTAGTGCTAATGTAGTTTCTGAGTGATTTTAATTCACTTATTTATGCATCCCAACATTTTGTTTGTTTTTGCATGTTTATTTGACTGTATCTGAACTGAACTATTTGTGTCACAGTTAAACTAAACTCATTCTTGTGCATACAGCAGAGATTTACAGAATCTGTTCCTGTCAAAACATTTCCTCCTTCAGAGCTTCATATAATTGATTTTGTGGCTTGGGCTTTAGCTTGAAAAACACCTCTATAGGGAAGGATTCATCACTCAGTGGCCCAATATCTTCTTGAGGGCATATTTTTGCTTTTTATTTTTAATGCTAAAAATAATGCTTTTGTGTTTAAATGTGCCAACTTTGTAAAATAAGTCAGGAGAGTTGACTTTTTTTAGGAGTTTTAAGTAATGTAAATACAGTTTGCATTCCAGATGCCTTAGAAATTGGACATTAGTAGTGAACCCCAGCAAGCAGTTCCTCAGCTGTCAACAGAATTGGCTTATCCAATAATTTTAGGTTTTTAACTTCTTTGTTAGTTTCTATCCTGCTAACACACAATTGATGATTCCTGGTTTTCAAGTATGTTGTCACAGATTAGTATGCCATTACGTCTTTAATCCCTTTAATTTCTTCAGCTTATTTTGGGGGGGGAACTTTGTATTTTCTGTTTATTTTATCACTTTTCTTTCAAGTTTCTAGGAGGTCTATGTAACTTATTGGCTGCCTGTGACAATAAATTATTGGATCCATTCATCCTTTGTACTTCAAATTCTTTGTTCTCTATTTCATTAATTTCTACTGCTTTACTTCAGTAACTGTTTCCTGCCACTGTTTTCATCTTTATTAACTACTTGCTCTTACGTCATCCCTAGACATATGCATTTCTAATTTGTAATTGTTAAGTAAGTTTCTTTCCTAGATTGGACAAGATTTTTTCCTCTCTTCTTTATTCACAGCATACTTTAGGATTTCTTAATATTCTTTCTTATCCAAAGATTAATTAGGAAATTAATTATTTATTTTAAAGTATTTCCATAGTATCTTTCATGAGTTTTAAAATGCTATTTTTACCTAATTCCTAGACATATGAAAACTATGATATTTAGAAACCTAGGGATCTTATGTATTTATTATAAAATCGCTTATACTGTTGTGTGCTAATCCTATCAAATTCTAGAAAAGTAATAGCATGAAAGCTTTAGTTTTTACTTTCTGCTGCAAGTTTTGGTGTTTTATTTTCATAAACTGTACCTTTAATTATGGCTGTTATCTGCCTTTATCCTCCCTCGTTGCCTTTACTGGTTAGACCCTTTCTTATTGTGATATAGTCATTGCCATTCACTTTGATTTGTGGGTGCCAGTCATTTTATATTTTTGCCTGTCTCCATCCTCTTAATTAATTTAAATTATTTTCATTACTTGTTTTGTTTTCTTTGAAGAGCAGATAAGTCAATTTTGTTTCTTGAGTTACTTGTCTTCTGTCACTACTGTTTTTTGAAACAGAATGGCACTATGTAGCCCAGACTGGCCTTGAACTCAGTATCCTCCTGTCTCTGCCTCCCAGATGCAGCCTTTCTGGGTACATATCATGCCCAGCATGTGCAGTTCACAGAGCAATGGTTCCATTCCTTCCATCAGGCTGTATTTTCTGTTTTCTTCGTTGTGTTATTTTTTCTTTAATTTTACCAATCTATGTGGTTGCTGATTGCCTTATCTTTTTTCTTCTGTCCTTTTAAAGACTATTTAATTCAGTTTGAAACTTTTATGCGTGCTTCTTTTCTAGCATTGTGATCAGAAACTATCATTTGACAGTAAGGAACAAGAAATAAGCCTACCCACTGCCATCCAGCAAACTCTATATTCTTTGCTTCCTGCTTGCTATTTATCAGTACTGCAAACACTGCCTTTCTCACCTATGACTTATTTTTTTATTGGAACAGGACATTAGTTTTCCTCCCACTGTGCCCTTCCCATTTCGGAGTCCTTATTTATCTTCATACTAAGTTCCCAATACAGAATGTGCAGATGTAACTATATTCATAACTACATTTTAAAAATCTGTCACTAAAAATTGTCTGCTCTACCCATCTCCCTCACTCATTATTAGAAAAATATTTTGATTTGTTATTAGTTGTTGTCTTGGTAGTTTGCTTCACATGGACATAAAATATGGACAGTTCTTTGAGTAGCCTTATGTCCTCAATAGCTTTCCCTTGTCCTGGCAGATAAATGTAAACTTGGATGACTTTGTTTCTTGAGTCTCTGATTTCAGGATGCATTCCAACAGCTGGAACTCCAGACGAGTCACCATTCTGAGCTATTTTTCCCTTCTTTACTAATAAAATTTGAAACACTAGGAAATACTAAATGGATAAATTCACCATGGAAAAAATAAAAGTATTTGTCCTTCCTTTAATCAAATGATCTCCATTTTTAAAAATTGTCACCTCTCCTCCAACTGCCCCAATTTCTACTTATGAAATCTGATCATTTTTATTTTATGCCACATAAATATTAATACTGTTTGATGATTTGTTCATTGTTTTGTTAATTACTAGTAGGTTAGTATTGCCCCAACATTGCTCTTGATTCTAGTAAACCATCCTTTTCTTCACTGTGTCCTTGAATAATCTGCTTTAAACAAGCGCTAACCAGAAGGTACCAGGGAGCCCTTCTTCCTCTGTACGTGAACACTAGCTAAGCTTCGGGTCTGATATTCTTTGCCACTACCAGCGACTCTGTTTGTCTGGATGACTGTTTAATCTTATATGTTCATTCCACTGTTCTACTGCTTGATGTCAAAGAGGTGAGTGGCATCTCAGGGTTTGTGTTGGTCTAGCCTCTGCTTCCTTTATTGTCAGCGGTTTCCAGTGATTTCATACCTCACAAGCAGCCAACTAGTACACAGCTATAGACAGTCTGAAGGAGCAGTAGGATTCACTTGTGGGCACAAAGAATATGAAAGAGGAATAGCTTACTCTTAGAATTTTATTTTGTTTCATTAGATTAGATACAAAAATTACTTTTGTGTTGTCCATCTAATTATCAGTTGTTGGATGCATTCATTGTATATAGCCTTTCATGTGTGTTGGTGAATGCTGTGTGCAAGTGTATATGTTTGAGAGGTTATGCATGCACATATGTTCATGTAGAGGCAGAGGTCTTTAATCATTTTCCACTTTATTTTTTGATATGTTGTCTCTCAATGACCCTGGAGATCACTGATCTCCTAGACTGGGTGTTCTGCAAACCCCAGGACCAGGGATCCACCCTATATTATTCATACTGGGGTTATAAAAGTAAACTGTACTGAGATACTTGGGTTCTTATGGGTGCAAGGGATCCAGACTCAAGTTCTCATACTTGCACAGCACACAGTATACCAACTTAGCCATATCCCCTGTCCTTGTTAGATATAATCCTTGTTTCTTGCATTTCCTCTCTTTAATAATGTCTTTCCTTCTGCTCTCCCTATTTGTTGCACTTGTAAATGTTCTTCAGTTGCATATTTATTTTAAATTTTCTTGTTCTTTAATCCAGTTGTTATGCTATGATTTAGGAAACAAACTCCAGTCCTCTAACTACTTGAACTCAGGAATAAATGATAGAGCCTTTGTTTTCTTAATTGTTAACTTTTAGATATAATGACTTTTTCATTACTTATTTTACTGATGTTTTATGATTGATTTTGAGGTCTGTAATGGTTTACTTTTACTTACTTTAAATTTATTCCTAGTACATATTAATTTTACAAATAAATGGGTCTTATTGTTTTTATACAAGGACATGATGTTCTTCGTCCCTAGTGTGTTATACACTCTTGACTTTCCTCCAATTTATACTAATTCTGGACTTGCATTAGATGATGACCCCAGAGTTGCCTTTGCTTTAGTAGTTTCTTCCTTTCTTTACACTCCTGGCTATATTTAGCTTTACAGTTTGTTGGCACGGCTGGTTCTCCTCAAACTCCAAAACAACCCAATTTTTAACTACCTGGGACAGCTGCACATTCTGAGTGGTTTGAGAGTGTCAGAGACAACCATAGTTCTACAACTTGCCTCCATAGTTTCAGAACTCTCTTAAGCATTTATGACCATGCAGGGGATGAGGAGGGGTGGATGTGCTGAGGGTATCAAGTGTTGAAATGTCAGAATTCTTGGATTCTACTATCGAAAGCTCATGGCAGATACTTGGCTCCAGAGTTTATCCAACTGCAGTTACTCTTAGTTGGTGTGGCCAGCAACTTCACTGCTTACGCCAAGCCTCTGGTCTCCTATTTTTTTCAGCTGATCAGTGTCCCTGCCTTCCATTCTCCATGACTGCCTCCCCGGGCTCCCTTTCTGTCTACAGCTATAGCCGGTTATGTTGAGACTTCTTGACTTACAATTGTCCGCTGTTCTCAGGCCGCCATGTTAACAAGGTTTGTTTGTTTGTTTTTTACTTTTATTCCTCTCATACATTACTTCCCAATCACAGTTTCCCTTCCATCCACTCCTCCCAGTCCCCACTGACACACTACTTCCCCTCTCCCCAGATCGACCAACTCCTTTTCTGGAGAGAGGGATAGAGGGGGGAAGAGAGAGAGAGAGAGAGAGAGAGAGAGAGAGAGAGAGAGAGAGAGAGAGAGAGAGAGAGAGAGAGAGAGAGAGAGAGAGAGAGAGAGAGCAGGCCTTCCAGGGATAGCCACTGAACATAACCCAGTGAGACTTGGCACAAACCTTCATATCACATCGGAATGTAGCAAGCCAGTAGGAAGAAAAAAGGATCCCATTGGTATGTATTCACTTATAAGTAGGTATCAGCTGTTTAAGTAAAGGTCAATTATGCTACAATCTACAGATCCAGAGAAGCTAAGCAACACGTTTTAAACAATGATTTCCTGCTCTTATTTCTCCTTTTAGAACACGGTCTCATGTCACAGACTTACTCCATTCTGCTAGATAAAGATGAGATTGAATTTAATATCCTCCCTGCACCAATTCTTAAGTGTTATATTGTGGGCAAGTGCTTCCAAGCCCCGTTTATACAGTTCAGGGCATCAAACCTAGGGCCTCACACGTTTGTTGTATAGATTCCCCCTCTGTGAAAACCTACCACCTTGGAGACATAGGATTTATGTGAAAAGGGAAGTCAAACAATGGTGCTTTAAGACAGGATTTTTATTTGCAGGATGTTCTTTGGGGAGGTGAAATACACCAGTCTTCTGAGAAGCTCTTCAAGACAGGAAGGAAACAAATCAAAGGCTCCAGGAAATACCTGAAATTGACCATATTCACTAGACTTCTCCCTCCTCAAAAGTATATAAGCAATAAAGACTGCTGAGAGTGACTCTTAGACAAGACAAGCCGCAAAGAGGACTCTCCACAAGCCCAGTGGCCTGAAGAAGCCGTGATACAGCTAGCAGGCAAGAGGAAGCAAACTGCCTAGAAGAAACAGACTCACTAACCCTAGCTGCAAAAGGCTCAGACCAACTGAGCCATCTGCAGGCTGTGCAGTGTGCCCCTGGTTTCCAGCTTTTGTAAGCTGTCACTCATGATAGAGAGGGGTTGGTGATGCAGCTGTTTTTAAACTTTTCTGCTCCTCTACGTAACAACTCACCCATGTTCCTGTATGTAACCTCCAAAAACTCATTGGTTCATACTTTGGCAGTATCCATACTTTGGTCTGCCATAAGTTTCCTGTCTGTGGTGAAGAGACATCTGTTGACATCTCATTGGGAATAGTATCACATGTCAATGCTAGGCAAGTTCTGTACCAGTTGAATTACTCCCCAGCCTCATCACTCTACTCTTACCATGACCCCTGGCCACAACCTTCACATATAAGAACAGAGACACATGGAACTTCTATGGACTGCTTACTCATCCTGACAAAGGAGTCAGTGTTTCCACAAGGCTCCCTGTATGTAAGATTAGCTATCACCTTTTATCCCCGTCTCCTGAGTTACCTTTGGATGAGACCCTTACTCCCTACATGGGAAGCTGATGGCTTGAGCTTGGCTTTGCTTACTTCTTTCATTACATCCTTCTATTCATCACTTTACAGCTCTTTATCATCTCCTTCGTGAAGACCCAAAGTTCTTCCTCTTCCTCTCTTTTGAATATAATCTGTTTATTCTTACACTGATTCCTCTCTTGATCACATCATACAGAAGCAGTTTCTAAATTTTTTTCTTACTCAGAAGTTACAATTTCTTAAAAAAAATTAAATACTATGGCTTCCAAAAACTTATATCAGTTATTTTTTATCAAGAGAAATTGTGGTTGAGTATAATGTTTGAAATGATATAGCCCATGACATCGACAGACAGATATAAGTACACACCTATGAAATTAAATCACAATGGATATTTAGAAGGATGGTTGTGCTGAAGACATTTTAACAAAACCTTAGCAAGTACTTTGATAAACTTAAAAATACATGAATTTCAAAATAATACACAGCATTTTCTGCCTAACAAAATTTTAATAAATCAAATAAGTGAATCTTTTATAATGCCCACATCTAATTTTAATTTATGGCTCATCTCATTTATATTAGAAAGGGCCACAGAGTAAATAGTTTTGGTCCAGTGAACCATATGGTTTCTGTTGTATACATAGTAGGCCTTCTGTACTCATGGGTTCTGCATCCACAGAGCCAACAAACAATGGATCTAAATTACTTTTCATTGATTAGTAACAAGCGTATTTAATTATTCTGGTTATAATTCAGCATATTAGGTGGTATGTCAACATGTATCAAATATAATATAGCATTTGCATTGTGTTGCCTGTTATGAGTGTCCTTGAGAAGGTACAAAACACAGAGGAGAAAATTTGGAGGTTACAATTGAATGTGATTTATTATAATGGATTTAACCACCCACAGAATTTGGCATCCAGGAAAAGGTTCTGGAGCTCATTACCTGCAGATTTCAAGGGACTGTTGTAACCAAATCTGCCACTGAACCACAAAAAACACCATTGCCTATATTTAATAGGGCGTGGCTATATTCCACTAAACTGTTATTGCACAAAAATGGGCAATAGAGTAGATTTAGCTTACAGGCTGTTGCTAGCTGACCCCTGTTCAGTGTATTTAAGCAGTATCAGACACTGCTAATTAGAAAAAGACCAAGACTATTGTTGTGGCAACATTGTGTGTATGGGGGCATGCTATGTTATATTCAAGTTGTTTAAAATGTAGCATATACAAAATAATAATAATGGATAAATTATCAATTGTGTCCCCACAGAGCTTAATGAGAGAAGTAGATATCTTAATTCCATGTACTTACTGGTGACATATGGGATAAATTAACTAATAGGTCTAATATAGAATCATTTACATTATTATAATTATAAAATTAGTTTTGGTAAGTATAGTTAATCTCTCTCACTCTCTCTAGCTCCTTGGATATAGACATATTTATGTTAATAATTACTCAGAGATGAAATTTTTTAAATCCATCTTAAAAAATAATAGACCATCCAAATATTTCTATTTATTAGTAAATAGTTCCAAATTAGCTTAATAATTTGACTAATGCTGAAACTTATATGGTCTTATTTGTTAATAATCTAAAAAGAAAACAATTCCTCCTTTTAGGAAAAAATCCCTAAAAAGTATTTTATGTTAAGGGGAACCTAAGACTATCAAAGTGAGAAGAAAGACAAAAGAATAGCTTTTCATTCCACAACTGTTAAAACAATCAATATTTTAAAAAATCTATTGAGCACTTTTCATAAAGGCTCATGATAGCAAAATACACAAAGCGTTACTATCTGCTATAAAAAGATTAAAATGATTTTTATCAGACTAGCAATAGCCAGAAAGCTGAGAAAGAATCATTTGCCACCCCCTATACCAAGTAAACGATGAGAACAAAGATGAGTGGGACTGTGACCCCCCCCCAAGGAAGTGCCTCTGTTTGCCAAGCTGCTTATAATTCACTACCTGCCAGTTCACCACCCTCACCCACGTGGGGAGGACAGAAATACACACGGTCTCACCAACATATAGAGAAGCAGCTCACTGAGACAGACTTTGAATAACGACAACAAGAGTGAGAATGAAAGGTTTCTATTCTCCGGGGAAAAGACTGACTGTTCTTTGGCCATAGGAACAAGTAACCATTGATCTGAACGATCAATGACAGTCTTAAGCCAGTACACACGTCTTTGTGCTTTGTTCAGTGACAGTGAGGTCTGCACAAACTCAGCTTTCCTGCCATTGGTGAACAGGAAAATCAGCTTTCTGTTTAAGATGCTGAATGGCAATCCTGCCTTTGAACAGGTGGCACATGTTAAGTTAAAGGAAAGAGACATCTATTGCTTTTTTAAGCATAAGAAACCATAAGAAGCTTGCTGTTTAGCATTAAAGGGCCTTTCTAGACCCAAATTGTGCTTCTTCTTTTTATTTTAACTCACCATAGTGAGCAGAAAGAGAATGATTGCAATCATAAATTGAATTTATGATTTAAGTAGATGAAACACAGAAGTAAATTATAAAGCCAAAGAATTATGCAATAAGCTAGAGTCTAGGAAGTCAAAACTTCTGGATATTATATAGTTAATCTTTTTAACACTTTTTTTATTATATATTTAAATTAGAAACAAGCTTCCTTCCCATGTCAGTCCCAGCTCCCTCTCCCTCCCTTCTATGCCCACTTCCCTGCACCGGCCCTCCCCAGCCCCCAACCCAAACCCTACTCCATTCCCCAGGGAGGGTAAGACCCTCCATGGAGGATCTCTAGAGTCTGTCATTCCGTTCCTGGGAGGGCCCAGGCCCTCCCCCAAAGTGTCCAGATTGAGAAAGCATCCCCAATGTCCATTTGTGTGCCAGGGATAAATACTGATCTACTACCCAAAAACCACATAGATTGCCTGAGTCTCCTCACTGACACCCGCATTCAAGGGGTCTGGATCAGTCCCATCCTGGCCTCTCAGCCATCAGTCTGGGGTCCAAGATCTCCCCCTTGTTCAGGTCAGCTGTTTCTCTGGGTTTCACCAGCCCAGTCTTGACCTCTTTGCTCATCACTCCTCCCTCCCTCTCTGTCACTGGGTTCCAGGAGTTCAGTTTAGTGTTTAGCTGTGGGTGTCTGCCTCTGCTTCTGTCTGTCACTGGATAGAGGTTCTAGGATGGCACTCCCCTGATTCATGTCTAAAAAACATATATGAGTGAGTACATACCATGTTTGTCTTTTTGTGACTGGATTACCTCACTCAGGATGGTTTCTTCTAGTGCCATCCAATTGCCTGCAAATTTCAAGATTCCATTGTTTTTTCTGTTGAATAGTATTCTATTGTATAAATGTACCACATTTATACAATATATAAATTGTTCAGTTGAGGGGGATCTAGGTTGCTTCCAGGTTCTGGCTATTACAAATAGTGCTGCTATAAACATAGTGGGACAGATGTCCTTGTTGTGTGAATGTGCATCTTTTGGATATATGCCTAACAGTGAAATTACTGGGTCTTGTGGTAGACTGATTCCCATTTTCCTGAGGAATCTCCATACTGATTTCCATAGTGGCTGTACGAGTTGGCACTCCCACCAGCAGTGGAGCAGTGTTCCCCTTTCTCCGCATCCTCTGCAGCATAAACTGTCATTGGTGTTTTTTATTTTAGCCATTCTGACACGACTTAAGATGGTATCTCAGAGTTGTTTTGATTGGTCTTGGCAATTATTTAAAACAAAAACACCAAAGCACAGGCAATAAAAACAAAAATAAGCAAGGCCACATTAAACCAAGCAAACTGAAAAAGAAAATCAACAGAAAGATAAAGTATTTGTAAATAATCCACCTGATAATAATTAATAACTAAAATAACTATAGATTGCACGTGCACACACACACAAATAATGGACATAGACTCCAAAGAAAATATACAAATACTCAGAATCAATAATTATCACAGAAAAGCAAATCAAACCTCAATGATGCCTCACCTCACTCCAGTTAGGATGGCTGATGTGAAAAGTAGAGAAACAAGTGTTAGCAAGAGCATGTCAAAAATGAAAACCTTAATCTCTTATCTCAGAAACAGAAGTTAGTGTGTCATTATGCAAAGGTTCCTCAAAGAGTCAAAGGTAAAATCGTTACATAAAAACCTTACTGCTGGTTATATTCAAGGGAAATTAAACAACAATTTTAAGCACTATCTTTATCTTCAATGCTTATCACATTATTATTTATAACAATATTAATGTCCATGGATGGGTAAATGAAGACTGTGTTGTATATTAGGAAGACAGCAAAGAGGAAGAAGGGGAATAGGAAAGGAAGATCCTGCCATTTTCCACGATACCTATAAGTCTGGGAGGTATTATGCTAAGTGAACTAAAGTAAATACAGAATGACCAATACTGTAAGATCAATTATATTTGAAGCTGATACCCAAAACAATCAGAAGCCAAGCACAGCGTACATTTTTTCAGGGGCTAGAGTAAGTCAAAATGTGAAGGTGTTTATCAAGTTGAGTATCAGTTGGAGTTTATCAAAATTTGAGTTTGAAATGCTGCAAAATTCTTCCGAAGGATGGTTGTGATAGTTTCCTACGTCAATATATTTAAAAGCACTGGTTATACACTTAAAAGCCAATTTTATGGCTATTTTACCATGACAGAAATAAATATATTTAAGCGTTCCATAGTATGTATTAAGAAATGAGCGAGACTTACTTCACAAATAGCTGGGTTATAACTAACAGCAGGTCCAAAGTTTCCTATTAGGACAATTAGAGTGAACAAAGACAGTCAGTATGAGATCATCCTAGTTCGTTGGCCATGGCCAAAGGTGCCATGGTAATTTGGTTAGCGGTTTGCTTGGTTGAACCACATGCTACATCTTTCTTCTTTAAGAACACATACTTCCTTCTGCTTAATGTATTCCTTCAGATCTTCAAGTACATCTTAGTGTTTCATACCATTTGTTCCCACAAGGAAATAATAAGGGTAGGGCAAGGAAACAAAGAGCAACTAAGGAATAAGTGGACAGACTGGAGAGTAGACCACAGTTTATATGATCCAAGGCATGTGTTTCCCAGTGATAAAAATCAGAAACAGAAGACAGGGAATTTTGGTCTTATTTGTAAAGAGCTGACAGGATACACAGTAGAACAAAGACATTCATTAATTCTCAGCTCACTAATAAAAATGGAAGACTCCATGAATGTAGTCATGATATGAACCAGAACTTTCTCTCCAACGTTAACTTGCTTTCTAAAATTCCTCTCTTTTCATATTGTTGTGTTTATTTCTCTTAGGGAGACAAGAACAAACATCTATTCACCCCAGATAAGGAACCAATTACAGTTGAAAGAAATGACTACTTATACTCAGCTAGGTAAAGCAATGAGTCGAGTTTACTTGTAGGAACATAGGTGAGGAATTATTTACAGGAAAATAGATGCCCAATAGCATTTACATTGCCAGAAAGTCCTACTCATCATGGATGACCATGTCCCAGAAGCTGCATTGATATAGGCAATCTTGATTAATCTTCTACATTCTATATACTCTAGTACCATCTTCCAAGTGTATGTGAAATGGGGGCATGTGAGGACGAATAGAGTCTAAAATCACAAGTAAATGTCTGGTGACTCTTCCGTTAGTATTTTAATGGCCTCCTCGTCACTACAATATACCTGCTGAGATATTTTACTTGTTTTGTTGCCATGACTATGAGGCCTAGATATTTTGTAGGTCACCACAGAATTCTCTGCTCCATGATGACAAAGGTTATGTTGTGTCCAGAGAAAACAGTTATTCCCAAACACATATCTATGTTCTCAATGAGTTGATCTTCAAGATGACACTCAATGAGAGTATTCAGTGATGTTCTTGAACTCACAAACATGAAATTTCTGTGGACTCACCTGGCCAATCCCCTTTGCTTGAACTAGGTATTTTACTAATGTACTCCAAGTTATTATAGTGCTTTACTATTCTCTTCCATAATACTTTGGAAATTTTTTGTTTAATTCAAAAATTTGGTTATGTAATAGACATAGGAGTAAGCTACTGTTTTTACAATTTCTAAGAAAGATAAAAAACTAGAACTTCTAGGAATGGTAATCAAGGAAGTCATCAATCTCATTATAGGGGAAGGGTATCAAAGGCAGCCTCTCCACCACTGCCTAGATTCTTAGTTGGGGTTATCCCTGTAGATCCCCTACCATTTCCTCTGTGCCAGACCACTCTCCAAACCTGTACTGGATCCCTTTATCAAGGCATTTCCTTTCTTGCCCTCTTCTATTCCTCCCGTCTCAGTTTTCCTGTTCTCCTCACTCCCTCTTCTCCTCTTCTCCTCTTCTCCTCTTTCTATCTCTCCCCCCACCCCAAGCTCGCAATTTCCTCAGGGCTTCTTGTCTCCCTTCCCCTCTTTGGGGGACCATGAGTTTTTCTCTTGGGGTCCTCCTTGTTTTCTAGCTCTTCTGGCAGTGTGTATTGTAGGCTGGTAATCCTTTTCTCTATGCGTAAAAAACATATATGAGTGAGTACGTACTGTGTTTGTCGTTTTGTGACTGGGTTACCTCTCTCAGGATGGTTTCTTCCAGTCCCATCCATTTGCCTGCGAATTTCGAGATTCCATTGTTTTTTTCCCGCTGATTAGTACTCCATTGTGCAGATGTACCACATTTTCTCTATCCATTCTTCAGCTGAAGGGCATCTAGATTGCTTCTAAGTTCTGACTATTACAAACAATGCTGCTCTGAACATAGCTGAACATGTGTTCTTGTTGTATGAATGTGCATTCTTTGGGTATATACTCAGGAGAGGAATTGCTGGATCTTGAGGTAGACTCATTCCCATTTTCCTGAGAAACAGCCACACTGATTTCCAGAGTGGTCGTACAAGTCTGCACTCCCACCAGCAACAGAGGAGTGTTCCTCTTTCTGCACGTCCTCTCCAGCATAGACTGTCATTGGCAATTTTGATTTTAGCCATTCTGGCCTGTGAAAGATGGTATCTCAGAGTTGTTTTGAGTTGCATTTCCCTGATGATTAAGGATGTTGAGCACTTTCTTAAGTATCTTTTAGCCATTTTAGATTCTCTATTGAGAATTCTCTATTTAGTTCTGTAGCCCACTTTTTAATTGGATTGTTTGGTGTTTTGGTAGCTAGTTTCTTGAGTAGCTGATCGAAGCAGAAACAGGCACTCACAGCTGAGCACTGAGCCATGCTCCCCAAATCCAGTTGCAGAGAGGGAGGACAGATGACCAAATGAACCAAGACAGAACTGGAGATACCCACAGAAACATTTGCCATGCCCTATAAGAGCACACAGACCCTAGTGTAAAGCGGGGGGGGGGGGGGGGAACCAGCATTGGACTGAACCAAGCCCTCTGAATGGGGGTACCAACTTGGAGGCCAAGGCAGTCTATGGAACCTCTAACAGTGAAGCCAGGGTTTATTCCTAGGTCACAAATGGACTTTGGGAGCCCATTCCCTATGGAGGGATACTATTGCAGCTCAGTTACAGAAAGGAGGGCCTGGGCCCTCCCCCATATGATGTGATGAACTTTGAGGATCCCCCGTGGAGGGTCTTACTACCCCTGGGGAGTGGGTGGGGTGGGGGGTTGGTGGGAAGCATAGGAGGATGGGAGGGCGATGGAATGGGGGGATGGATATGTAAATGAGAGTGTTTCTAAAAATAAAAAAACAAGCACAGAAAGAAAAAAAGCTAGAACTTTTGAAAGTGAGACAACTATGTTTATTAAGTTGAAAATTATACATATATATATATATATACCTATTTTTGAAGATCCAGCATTATGACTAATATGGGAAAGTCATTTTTTACTAATAGGCACTCCTTATCTCCTTTTTCTCATTTTTATTTAATATTTTCAAGCCCAGTGTTATTTACAAAATGAAAGAACTGCATCAATATAATTGGTTATTGACAGGATAGAGGTTTTATCAAACATTAACACAGTGACATATGTGTTATTAGCTACCATGAACTGAAGTTCCCAGAGAGGAGAGTGGAAATGTTAGAGATTCTACAAGTTTGACGGGTTGACTAGAAAGTAGTGATTTTGAGAATTGGAAAGATGTCTATTCCTAGTTAAAATTATCTTAGGCTATCTTTAGTGTACATAATATCCTTTCTTTGCTACCCCCACATCTGACTGACAGAATTCTCTGCTGTAACTCATAAACCTGGTATCCCCAAGGTATTGATAAATTCCTTGATTTATGAGCTTCCTTTCCTTTGTGGCTGTAAAAATTATAGATAGCCACTTCCACGGTGGAGCATATCATTCAAGGAACCCTGGATCCAGCCCCCAAGCCATTGTTATTCATACTTGGCTCAGAAAAATAGTCAAATATTCCTTTTGTGCTGAGAGCTGTGTTTTGTGTCAGCATTAATAATTTTTAGCATTGATTATCAAGTTTCCTTTACCTTCATTGTACACTAAGATAATTATCTCCATCAGAGTCACACTGATATGAGAATGTAGTCAGAATCAAGAGTTACAAATGAACAAAGATCTGATGAGGAAAAGACTAACATTTTTACGCTTTTGCCTGCAAAGACCCCTAGCCTCATGTTCCTAACACTTCAACTGAGAAGCATCTTTGTTGTCAACATGTCCTGATATATTTGGTCTGCACAAAACATATAACTATTTATATTTCTTCAGAGAAACTGGCATTAAAAGGGATCAGTCACCTAAGAAAATATGTGGATAAAAGTCAAAACTTCTCCTGGCTCTGGGTGCTATCTATGCATTGTATCAGCAATATCCAGTGTGTAACTTTAGGAAAATAATGGAATTTTATCTTAGGAATAGAACAGTATCTATAGTTATGACTGATAAGTAATAATTATGCAAAACATAAAATGAATTTTCACCTTATTTATAGTAAACTTTAGAGGAATTTAAAAATGTTATCTGAACCCAGGTTTTATCAAAATTTTAACTTATCTTTCCCAATTGAGCAATCTCTCAAATATGTATTTACACTTTTTAAATTTTTTGATATAAAAAATCCAAAATTAGCAACCACCAAATCCACCATGCAATTATTAGAAACAAACAAGTAGCAATTTTTTGTTATCAGTTCCTGAAAGATGGCTATAGGTTTTCAGATGTAATATATTTATAGTTTTAAATAATATCCTAAACATCACATATTTTGTCAGATCTAATGTCCTTCATTCCTCTCTTTTCTTCTCTCTCCCATTTTCCATCTTCCTTCTCTCTTTTCCTCTCTCCTTTGCTGTAAAGTGTTACCATTGGAGTTTCTATGTCACTTAACTCCAATTTATTTGTACTTAAGACATTAGGAAGTATCTTCACTATGCTCTCCCCCAAAAACCACCATTAAATGAAGAGGTTCTATTTCATTCGAGCCGATGACAATGAATTTACATTTTATTCTCTTCTTAATGGATATGTACACCAAATCCTTAGGTTTGCTGGCCAGAGAGTTTATTAGAATACCGTATTCTGCTAATACTCCATCTATAGTACTGTGGGTGCCCATAATCCAAATGCAAGAATTTATTCATCTTACAATGCCTACCAGATGTTTTAAAGAGTCATGAAATCCTTTCCCCTTGCACTTAACAAGTGGAGTCACTCGGGCTCATTTGTTCCAGATTTTTCTTAAGACATGACTAGAGCCATTGTCCTGTGTTTACAGCAGCTGTGGGTCCTGGCTTCCCTCAAGATGCTGCTGTTCCCACTGTAGTGTTCTCCAAATGTTTGCAAGGGCTGTGTGGTCAGGAGGAGGGAATTATCTCTCCTATTCAGCCTCCCAGGATGCAATGCCAGCTTACAGACCAAGCAGTGACTTTAATAAGGTTTCATGGAACATTTTACAATAAAAGAAGTCAGACCAATATAAAAAATAAATCGCTGCCACGTATGTTTTTTCTTATAACTTATGGGCTGAATGCTATCTTTGAGTTTCTTGAAAGGTATTCCTTCTTTGTCTCTTGGACTTCTACCTAACACCACACACAGAAGTTGTGTATATAAGTTACACAGCTAAAATCATGATGATCTATAAGAAAATTAACACATTTGAAAATGATAAAGTCCAATGAAACTTTGGAATAGGAAGCTGCATGAATGACTGATACATGTGTGAAAAGCTACCCAAGACCTTTCCTCATTAGTTTAATATTAATTAAAATCAGAACTAAATAATTTACATCTTTAAGAATGCCTGAAATTTGGTCACTGGGCTATGGCTCAGCAGGTAAAGCTCTTACCCTACAGGCATAAGGTCCAGAGTTTAGACCCAATACCTGCATAAAAGCCAGGTGAATGTGGCCATCCCTTTGTAATCTCAGCACTTGGGACACTGGTACAGGAGATCCAGGAAAAGATGGCTAGCTAAACCAGCCAAAGGGACAACTTCTGCATTCAGCAAGAGACTTCACCTCAGGAAATAAATTGGACAGTGATGGAGAAACACACTCAGCATCAATCCAATGAATACGTGCACACTCACCTACACACACACAAGCCTACCCACATGCAAACATGTATGCATACATTGTACATATCACACACATACATATGTGATGGCACAAAACTGTTGATAGTTTGATAAAATATCTGGAAATCTACGTGTATCCAAATTATCTATTGATTTCGCTCCTCTATAGTTATCTAAGGGGAATGAAACATTTTCTAGCAGCAAACAAAATTTCACAGCATCTTTATTCATTATAGACTGCCACAGTATTATAGCCACATCTTAAAGGTTCATCCAAAAGTTAAATGGATCATGCTTGCAGTACTACTCATGAACAAAAAGAAATTCAATGATGGTATCACAGCAAGGGATATGATTTTAAAAAGCGTCTGAGCTTTAAAAGACAGTCAGTATGCACTATATTGTTGCTGCAGGCAAGGCTATCCCAAGGTAAGAGAAATCAGGAGAAAGGTTGCTGGGGGTGGATGCGATGGCTAGAAAACACAGCTTCCTATATAAGAAGACTTCCTCCTTAAAGTCTGGATCTATTGTTGGATAAATTGTAATAAAGGGTCATTTAAGCAAAGTGCATATTATGTGCAGATAATACACAGGTCAATATAATGAACAGACAACTAAAACAGATATGGTTCCCATCCATATTCCAAACTAGGAGATTAAAGAACTGAAATATATGGCCATAGTAAAATTGCTTGTCATGGCAGCATAGAGAGAATTAAATAACTGAAGTGTGAGTTTTCCCTCCTCACTCTCTATTTTCCTGCTCAGTGGGAACCACCTTTCATGATGCTTTCCAATGGCCTGTCTGCCTTCTTACCAATGGTATCATTTGCCTTCTCAAATCACCCAGAGGTGTGTCTGTCCTGTGGGAGATATAGATATGGACAGGATAGTCACCCACAAAGATTTAGATCGTTTGATTTCAATAATGCTCTAAGTCGGATATTTAGTGGTATTATATGCTGTGAGAAATACTGTGTATGGTTCAAATCTATCTTCACACACACACACGCACACACACACATATATATGTATATATATATTATAAACGTGCAATAGTTTTTATTTCTCTGTGTTTCACAGACTCTTAAAGCATGGTGTCATGCCTGCGTGGCCTCCCCAGAATTTTCACTCAGCTCCTATTCACTTGGAAGCTTTATTTTGCTGGTCAGTAAAGTATTTCATGTTCAGAATTGCACTTAACTCTAACAGATTGAAGAATGTAGTGTCTTGTTAAAAGGCATACAGACAGCAGTGCAACAGTGCAGACAGAAGTTCCAGCTTAAACAATGGCCCCTGACACAAGCTGATTCTCCTGCCCCTAGACAGTAACGCTTAGGAGTTACTCAACTACCCACCTAGACAGGGAAAACTGCTCTTGGAAATTTGTGACATTAAATGTTGGCTGTATGTGGAGGAATGGCTTCCCCCTAGCTGTTTAGAGAAATTCCACAATCCTAAGCCTTTTGTAGTTGAATTCATAGCATACTTCTCTGTTTTCCTCTTATAAAATTCTGTGGAGGACCTCAGCTATTTTAACTCCTTAAACTGAGCAAAAGTAACACCCACTTATATAAACGATGCAAACAAAACAAAATCATGCAAAGAAGAAGTTGTCCCAAAGAGACAAGTCTACAGACATACAAATTGACTAAAATAGTCATTCAACTTTGCGTTATGGTTTGAGCACTTAGATTTTGAGGCTAGGGTGTGTATGCATTCAAATGGCTTCAAGATTTTCCCACGATTGATGGTCTGGTCTATTATTTCGGGGCATTTGTTTGTAGGCTCAGAATAGCCATCCAGGACCCACCTAAAACCTAACTTGGGGTTTTCGTCTCTTCCATTGTTCTCAGCTTCAAGAAAAATAAAACAGTTGTTTGGAGTTTGGAGTTTTTCATTTGTGTTTTTGGCCTCTTTCTTGTATTATTTGGTTTGTTTTGGTCTTTTAGCCTCACCTCATCAATGCTTGGCAGAGAAAAAAAGGAAACAATGAACACCATATTTTTAGCTAGTGGTCCCAGTTACAGGAGAAAGGAGATTCCCTTGAAGAACGTGGGAGCTCTCTAGGAGCCTCCTGGCTAACAACAGGAAACTCATCTTTAGTTTTAAAAGCAAAAGTTGACATCAGCTGACAAAACACAGAGAAAGAAGACTGCCTCTAGTGTTTGTTTTGGCTTTTTACTCTTTTTAAACAAACTCCAACTTTCAGTATATGAGAGAGTGAGAAACTGTTTGCTCATCTTAAACATTGCCTATGAAAGGCAGGGTGGTGCCTCGGAGAGAAAGAGGAATGAGATAGGAGGTAAATTCAAGCTAAATCCCCCGTGCCCCCACAATCGTACATGCTGTGTCATTTTCTAGTCTTCTGTTTGTTAAACTGAGAGAATTGTTATACCAGATTAAGTTGCTCTAATAAGAAAACCAAGGTGGGGGGGAGGGGTGTGGGCGGGTGGACCAGTGAACGAGACATGAACACAGACCACACGACCAAGCAAATAGTAATTCTGCTTCAGACAGTATTAACTTTCTAATAATGGATTTTTTATTTGTGGTCCTCCTGTGATTTACTCTTTAACATTTTGTAATTTTTAGTTTCACCTCTAACATTGCAAACCATTACTAGACTAGTCAGTGTTTCTATCATCCTGTTTAAGATTTCATGGATCAGTTTGGATAAATGCCAAGCAAAACCTGGAGTCATTTATATTTACCTAAAAAGAAAAACACTTTTATTTAAAACTTCCAACCCAGGAATGGTAGCTCACACTTACAGTCCCAACATTCTAAATTAAGGCAGGAGAGTCAGCATTAGTTCAAACCCAGGCTGAATTACAGAATAAGTTCTGGGTCAGCATGGGCTATGGAGTGAGATTTCATCTAAAAATTTAATTATTACTATTTATTCATTTATCTCATAAGCAAAAGTTCGACATCTGGGAATGGAAACTGGAATACAGACTCCGATAAGTAAGAGGTCTAATATGAAAAGTAAACTAGTCCTGCTTCGTGGTTGAGATCAGGGTGATAGAAAAAGTTGTAGCTTGAGTCTTGAAATGATTTTATTGTTGTTATTGTTTCATTTTGTTTCTGCTTTCTATTTTGCTTTCCATTGCCGTACAATAAATAAAGACTTACAGCAGACTTTGGGGACTGTGGAAAGTGTTGGGCTTCCTGGAAAGAGCGCTGCATGCTAGACTGAATGAACAGGGCTTGCTGAGAACACAGTGAATACATTTCCTGGACATTCTATGCAGCAAATTTCTCCAAATGAAGCATGAATAGATTAGAAGATAAGGAAATATGTTCTAGAAGCAATAAAGCAAATTTTACAAAATCTTAAATTAAAAAAAAAACCTTTCCAGAGAGGTCCTGTACACTTACATGTAGTCATGATTATTGTGTATGTCTAGATGGATATTTAAGTGACATGTGTCTAATCCAATCCTCATCTGCCCAGGATCCTGAGCTCTATCTTCTGGGGCACAGAGCTCACCAGACCATAGCTCACAGTCCTTTCCCCGTTTCTGTGACTGCTATAATATAAACTCTGGCATATGGAAACTTATATAATCCTTCATATCAACAAGTCAAACTGGTATATATTTCCCCTGAACCTTATCTGTTATTATTTCCCCAAATAACACAAAGAGACCTCTTTACATTCTGATGACCCCGAAGTAAACTTTTAAAAAATAAAAAATGTGTCTCTACTGCCACAACAATCTAGCAAACAATGTAAATAAAATCCAACTATTTCAACCTGGAAGAAGAAATAAGAAAATGTTAAAAAGCCTTGCTATCATTCTATGCACATGTATGTGCCAAGAATAATAAAATCAGAATATTTAAAAGGCTATAATCAATAGTAGTGTTTTAAAGTATATTAATACTAAATTTGAAAATGTTCAACAGGTGTAGTTAATATTTGGTTTCATATATTGAATGATAGCATTTAATTTTCTTTTGATATTGTAAAAAAGTTAAGGGAAAAGATGTTTCCTGTTTGCTCTTATTGATGTGAGAATTTTGTACTGAGGGATAAGGTCATATATGTTTTAAAATGAATACTTCAAGAAGAAAATAAATGAAAGATTAAGGACTGAGTTATACTACTCCTGACATGCTAGAAAAACAAGAACAAATGTACTCTCTGTAATAGAGTTAGCATATACTTAAAAGTACTAACAATATAAACCTAAGAGCAAACTTAGGCATAATCAGTTTGTTCACTTAGGACAACTATTTACAGAAGTTTTATATATCACATATGAAAGTTACTGAAGAAAAAAGTACAACCTTTTGAAAAACCCTAATCTTTTGTGTAGTTGTTGTTCAAGGTATCAGAAAAATTGTTGCCAGTTCTATAGTATAAACTATCCCAATAGCAACCTTTGCAATTGGGTGACAGTTTAAACTATTTCTTTTAACAATACAATAAGGCAAAAGTCTATCTATAACCAGTCTCCACTGTGAAAACTAGTTACTTCAACCTACTTTCAGTTTTTGTGGATGTTTTCCCCCAAACCAGGTTTAGTCATATAATGAAAACAAAAACACCTGTATTATTTTTCTTATTGCTGTAACAATATGCCTGGAAAATCAATTTAAAAATGGTTTGTTCTGATTTTCATGATGAGGAAACAGTGGGATCTTACCCTCTGGAAACCATTCTTAATGTCCCAGAGTAGAGCAGAAGGACAGGAAAACCTTTTCTCTGTGGTCGTGCTAATCTATTTAACAATTATAGCTGTATTCACACCCATGTTGTCAGAAACCACAAGCTCACATTCTGATTCTCTCCAAACTGCACATTTCATGTCACCTTTCTGGCCCATTTGTCACTCTCTCACTATAAATTTGGGTAAGATCAGCAAACAGTGACAACAGCACAGCCTGAATACCATCCCATCTAGGAATTCTCTGCCATTAGCAAATTAGTCCCTTTCTTTTTAATTCAGCCTCACTCATGTTCCTAGGGCATAAGTAACATATTGTCAGTTGCTGTGTCAGAATATGACATAGATAGTCTCTAGCCTGTTGCCAGAGAGCCTTTATCTCCTGTATAACCTCTGAAGGTGAGCATTCCTCTCTCAGCATTCTGTTCTAACTCCCTGCTATAATGTCCCATGAAGCTCATCTTACAGTGTTCTAGGGCTCTCCTATCCCAAAGGTCTAACATCTGGCACATTCCTACCACAAACTGATTCCAAAGACCTAGAACCACATGGTAGTGTTTATCATTAAAATGTCTCTTTTATTATTACAAAATCTCTGTGTTGGTTACATTTCTCATTGGTGTGAGAAAATCCCTAGTAAAACACCTTAAAGATTCATTGGGGCTCACAGTTGAAGGGTAGATGTCATCATGGCAAGAGAGGCATAGTGAGGATGTAAGCAGTTGGTTATATCATGTCTGGAGTCTGGAGATAAAAAAGAGATGAATGCTAGTCTCAGATCACCTTTATTTCAGTCTATTCCCCCCCCACACACACACCTATGTAATGATTAGCAGTGTCCACATTCAGGGATGGTTAGGTAATTCTTTCTGCTTCTACCATTATAAACTTTCTCATGAGTTTGTTTCCTGCATTACTCTAAACTAAACATTAAGGTAAAACAATGCATCCTAACTCAGGTTTTTTACAATTTGTTATACATCCAAAGTATAATAATTATTCCATAAGGACAAACTAAATGCATATAAGGAACTATTTATGTGGCATGCAAATATGCTTTAATTGGTGAAGAGTCCCAACTTGGACTGTGAGATCTGAAAATATTCATGCATAAAGGCAAAACTTAAAATCTCTGTTTTAATTTATTTCTATTAAAATTTTTTCACTTAACTTCCTTGATCTTCCATTTCAACCCAAGTTTTAAAATATGTGGTTGTTTTTAAATTAAAATAGCTGATCTTTATCACTTCAAATTCCTGATTAGTCACCCAAAATTTATATGTTAAAAACCATATTGACAGTTGTCTCTTCTGAAATACTGGACCAAAGCAAGACCAAAACCAGCTGGGTAAACTTCAAACTCTACATCTCCATATCTGGCATCAAAACTCTCTTCAAATCTCTAACTCTGTTCAGCTTTGTTGACTGTAACACACTTAACATTTCAAATTAAAAAGTTGTCTTGACTAAATGTCAATATCTCTTTTTAAAAAAAATCATATGTATGTGTGTGTCTGTTTTTGTGGGTGTATGCAAAGGCCAAAGGTATTGGATCTCCTGGAGCTGGAGTTTAGGTGTTGTGAGCCTCCAGCTGTGGGTGCTGGGAACAGAACTTGGGTCTTCTACAATAGCAGCACACCAACTTAATCACTGAGAAATCTCTCTAGTCTTATTTCTAAAAAGCATTATTTTATTTTATATGTCTGAGTGCTTTCTCTGATCATCTCAGCTATAAGGTAGGTAGTTGTATATGACATCAGTTCCCTCCAGCTCACGTATATCTAGTTACCATGGCAACATTTCCTACTGAAGATTTGGGACTAAGCATATGCCAATTATATAATGGCTTCTTTATGAAGAGAGCATTGTTATTTTCAGAGTAAGTACACTTGCTATATGTCAAGACGACATATAAAATATTTGAACGAATACACAAGTTAAGAATATTGCAGCCCCAAACCAGCAGAGATAGCTGATCTGAACAGGGGAGAGCTCTTGGACCCCAGACCGATAGCGGGGAGGCCAGCATGGGACTGATCTGGACCCCCCAAATGTGAGTGTCAGCGAGAAGGCCTGGGCAACCTATGGGGCCCTGAGCAGTGGATCAGTGTCTATCCCTGGAATACAAACTGTCATCGTGTGCCCATAGCACAAAGAGGGATGCTCTCCTCAGCCTGGACTCTTAGGGGAGTGCCTGGACCCTACCAAGAGTAAAATGACAGACTCTAGATATCCCCTATGTGGAAGGAATTGGCAATAGGGTGAGAGGCTGGGGGGGGGAGGGGAGTACGGGAGGAGGGGAGGAAGAGGGAACTGGGATTGACATGCAAAACAAGCTATTTAAAATTAAAATAAAAATGATTTAAAAAAAGAATATTGCAGCCCCAATATGGTGGCTCACCACTATCTGAGACTCCAGTTCTAGTAATCTGATAATCTCTGCTGACCTCAGCTGGCACCAGAAATGCATGTAATACACACACATACATACATACATACATACACACACACACACACACACACACACACACACACACACACACACACACACACGGGGACCTTGACCCTGGAGCATACACCATAGAGTGGGATGAAGTCAATATTGTGATCAAAATCAGGAACTTGACTATGAACACAAGAGGAAATGGACCACAAGAAGCTTCTTAAAAAATCAAAGCCCAGAACCCAGTGTGTTGTTATTCACTTCCTTGTCAGCCCACTCCAATTTTTCTCTGGGGTATATTGCTTTGCTAAATAAACGTCCACTTTAACTGTTTCTTGGCTAAAATTTTTTTCATTCACAAGAGAAGAACAGAAAAGGAAACTTAACCCATTAACATTTCTCTTAATCCTGTAATACAAATGACTAGTAAATTACTAAATATTTAAACAACTTTTGTAAATCTGAGGTCCAAACACTGGGTATTATCATAATTTTAATATTTTAAATGTAAAATATTAATTTTGATGAAATTGTTTTATTTCATAAAAGACATAAATATTTATTTTTTCTAAGTTGAAATGTTTAAGCGTACCTGACCAAATGAAGAACCTTGCTCAGTTTGAAATGCCATAGCAAAGTTATCTGAAACTAGATGTCTTACAGATGGATTTCCTACAGTTCTGGAGGACATCAGTTTGGTTGAATATTACTTTAACTGTGTAAAGGTGTGCTAGTTTTGTTTATGGTACATTTGTTTAATTATGTAAGAATGTGCTGCATTTGTTTCACCTTGCCTGTCTAAGCCACCTGATTGGTCTAATAAAATGCTGACCAGCCAGTAGGTAGGCAGGAGGGGCATAGGCAGGATTGACAGGCAAAAAGAATAAGTAGAAGGAGAAATCTAGGCTCAAGAAGAATGAGAAAAGAAGGAGAGAAGGAAGTAGATGCCCAGACGAAGAAGTCAGGCAGTAGTCCCCAGTCAGACAGACACAAGAAGTAGTGAAAGTAAGATATACAGAAGTCAAGAAAAGCAAAAACCCCAAGGCGAAAGATAAAGAGAAACAGATTAAGTTAAAAGAGCTAGCCAGAAATGAGCCTAGGCTAGGTTGAGCATTCAAAACATACTAAGTCTCTGTGTCATGATTTGGGAACCACATCGTGGCCAGAAAAAGAAAGCCTATTACACAACAGTTCAACATCAAGGTACTAACGCCAGTGTCTGGTGAAGACATCATCTCTACTTCCATAACAAACCTTCTAAAGTCATGTCTTTACAGAGAAAATGAACTAGAGGGGGGAAAAATGAAACCCAGCCAATTCCCATTTTGATAAAAAAAATATTAATACATTTATAAGGACAGGTAGCTCATGTCCTAATACCTCTGAAAGACCACACCCTGTAGTACTGTTATACTGAGATGTTTCAACATTAATTTCATAAGAGACAAAAATATTCTAATGACAGAAAGAGATATATTTATTACTTCAGACTTTTTTAATGTATAATGGTTTAATTTGAAGACACTGGAGATTACATAAACCTAACCCAGGATTAAAAACATTGTATTACTCTCTGAGTTGTGGTCATTTATTTTCCCCTTAGCTATTTTCCCATAATAACCATATTGAAATTGACAATTTGGCAAGGCAACTGATTTTCAAGAATCAGCTTGTTGGATGGGTTTCAGTAGGCACCCAAGAAAACATCTTAATGGTATCTACCTCCGTTATGCACAGATTCTAAAACTTGGGCAAGCTGGATCCAGTCCAGTGATGAGGAAAAGTCATAGGCATTATAAGAACTCAACCTCTCCCTTTCTGAGGACTCTTATCTTATTCATCACAAAAATATCGTGATATACAGGAAAAGGACATGGAGATAAGGATGGAAGAGACTATCTCATATTGACTTGTCGGCTAGTATGAAAAGTTGGACCTGTGGAAGAACTAACAAAGGAGACCATATAGTTTAAACAGGAGAAAAGTGGTTTGATCTGAAGTCTTAAAAATTGGTGATTTTGCTCTTTTCCATTGGATTAAGTCAAACATGTAAGATGTGTATGTCGAGTGAGATGCTGTAAGGCAAAGTGAGTCAAGGAAGGCTTGCATGAGTAACTGACCCAAGGGAATGCACTAAATCAAATCTAAGGTTGGAGAGGACATGAGGTGGGTTTGAGAAGAGTCTGGGGGACTGCTTTGTAGCAGTATATCTGAAATGCTTCTAGCGTGTCTTACGGTGATTATGCCGACATGTCCCCATTGAAGAAGCATTTGTCTGCAGGGTTAGCCTATCAAATCCACTTTCAAGACATATTTCAAGTAATAGCTTGGAAATAAGAAAAGTTTGATCTGGGGGGAACTGAAATGGTAGGGATTCAGAGAACTCAAGACTGGTGTGAGGAATTTATGTGGGTCCACTATGAAGGTGGTGGCACACAATGGAAAGGAGACACAACTGATAACTGGAGAACAAGGGAACAGAGGAGACAGTAAGTGCATTTGGGGATGCTGGGCTCAGACGATTTCAACAATAACTCACATAAGACATGAATTTAGAATCAGAAAAAGCCACTTCCTTTCTGCTTCCTCTAAACATACTCTTAACGACTCCCAAATTTTAAAGCGTAATGGATGCACTGGATGGGAGGGTCGGTCTTGTAATGTTTGGGTATGAAATGTCACTCAAAACTTCATAATTTGAAGGACTGGTTTCCAGAGCAACAGTGTCAAGAGATCAGCCTTTGGGGACAGGATTTGTTAGATCTCATCAATAGGTTTATTTATGAATCTATAGCTTAAATAATACTGAAGAGGGACTGTCAAAAGAGTCAGGACCTTCTTACCCTCTCCCTACCCACCCCATGTGTGTGTGTCTGTGTGCCTATCTGTCTATCTGTCTGTCTGTCTATCACTCTCTACTTCTTGGTCACAATAAAGTAAGCAGCTATGCTCCCATCTTGTGTTCCCTGACATGATTTTCAGGATTACCAAAGCCCCAGAAGATGTGGCTCAGCGATCCCGGAATCGAAACTTCTGAAAATATTAATCAAAACACAGCTTTATTCCTTTTAAGTTGGTTTTGTCAAATATTTTATCATGGCAATGGAAAAGTTAACTAATAGATCTCTAACACAGCTCTATATTCAGTTATTTGTCATTTTAAATATTGGCTGCTTCAATTGATTATGAACGAAGCTTTCTCTGTGTTTCCCTTTTACCCAGGCTTTAGGACCTGCAAGCCTCAGTGGACATCATCCAGTGAAGACATCCAGCTCCATCACAGATCAGAGAACTGATATCCTCTGTGTACTGGCAGAACTGGGTGTGTAGGAAACCCTGGTAAATCATGTGCTCTGCCTCTTAAAATTTCCAGTTATTATTAAACTCCCCTCACAGTCCCCTCGGCAAACATTCCAGTTGTTCTTTGCAGACTTTAAAAAGGACATAAGTATCTCCCAAGTGTCCTCATCACAAAGAAGAACACACACAAAAGAGATCCAAGCACAGGAGGAGGAAAGGGTGGGGCAGATAACGTCCTCCTTCTTACTCCAGTGGGTTCAAAGCTGACTTTTTCTACCACTCCTACTTCAAAACCCAGAAAAGCTTACCCATATGAGGAGGCTACCCTCTGTTATCTCCACTTCCTGCAGAAACTAGATTATTATCTGTTTTATGTTTGTGGTTAATTGCCGACATCCCAAAGAATTGCTTTCTCCTTGACCCTTTGGTTTTTCTTTTCCCTTCCCATCTTATAAAACAGCTTTGTATACACTAGGGCAAGTCGTGTTTGTTCTGGCTTTTCCCATTGGGATGGCACATCTTGACAGTCCTTCATTGTCAGGGAGAAGAGAGGAAAAAAGAAAAAAAATGTATTCTGTACTGTTTATCAGTTTAATTTAGCATTTAATATTTGAAGTTCTTTAAATCATATTTATATAAAGAAACCAAAAATATAACTCAAATCTAGTAGCAGTATGTTCCCTAGAATAGAAGCTTTAAATTATAAACACCCAAACTAATTCCGGAAAGGGAAAATAAGACTACCCTATATGACTACATGTTAACACATGATTTTCAAGGCAACAAAGAATGGTATTTTTCACTTGGCTAAGCTTTTCAAAAATTCCCATCTCCATTTCATATACAAAATGGTGGCAAAATGCCTCTGATTTCTATGAGAGGCTCATAGTTACACAGGCTTGTGTGAGGAAGCCTATTCACACTCTTTTTTCATCTTTCCCTTCCAGTAACTCTCAGCTCAAGTACAGCTATCAAATGAGAAGCAGTGAGAAACTGCTGGGTTAGTTTTGGTGGGTGGAACTAGGCAGCACTCAGCATATAACACAGCCTTACCTCTTGTTGTCAGTCAATTTTCATCACACATACCATATTATTATGAAATATTTTAAGTATTTGAAAGAGAGTCTATCCAATGCCCTGAATTTCTAAGACTTCTCCTTTCAGCTTCTTCAGAGTTTTGTTTAAGGGTGGGACAAATCAGAGAAATGACATATATGCACAGACAGCACACCTACTTTCAGAAAAATCTGCTTTCCAACTAGGGGACTTGAAAAAAAAAACTCTGCAAGTCAGAAAGTGGGGATGGAGTGAAAATCCCAATATGTTTAGTTTTTTATTTATTGATTTGTGCCAATGGTAGTAGCCATAGAATTGTACATTCTTCAAGCCCTGAGATGGGGGAAATGTGTACTAAAACAGAAAAGAGCATGGCCACTGTGTAGAAGCTGTGTAGCAGGAATACCCATTTTTATTTTCTGTGTTCTTTCATCGCTGTACCTCCAGAACTGCTCAACAAGTATATGGGAACCTGCACTAGAGAGAAGATTTTCTGTTTGGCCTGATGTATTGTTGGGTGGGGAGGGGAACCAGAAAGTGCAAGATTTAAAAAAAAAAAACAACTGAAGAGCAATAGGCATTTCATGCTCACCTAAAATTCTGCTTGGATACAAAAAGTGTGGCAAAGGCTTTTAGAATAGTCCTGTGGACCAGCCCCAGGTCCAATGCTAATCCCCAGTTGCATCCCATAATGAACTGACGTAGGACTGGCATGTACTGAGAGCAAAAGGGAATTCAACCTATAATCCTAGTTTGGCTCGCTGACTAACAAACAAAACCTCCAGTCTTCAGAGGGTTTCCAACAACATATGGAATCATAGATTATATTGCTTAAAGTTGTAAAGAAATAATAATGTCTAGGAAAACTGGATCAGCATTCCAAAGAAGGTAGAATTAAAATGTGTCAAATTGATGAAGACCTACATTTGCAAATAAAACTTTTAAGGATGTTGTCTGTCAGTAACCATTTCCATGGAGCAAAGGAGAACACTGCTGAAATCTGCAGAAATGATGTTTTTAATGGATAAATACAAAGTGTTATTTAAAGAGAAGGAGCACCACTTCCTTCCACTTGCCCTCTCTGGGATCTCCTGGATTGGGAACTGCAGCAAGCTCAACTCACCCCCCCCAGGCCCAAGGTACCAGGAGCCTGTTGAGAGAGCCTGCCTACTCCTGCCCCCATTAAGGGCAGAAGGCAGAGTGCAGAGTACAGAGGGCAGACTCCCACACACAGGGAGAGGGAGTGTTGGAGGCCCATCCACATTCACTGTGAGACCCATCAGTGAATTGGACATGCTTGCACCCACCAGAAGAAAACCTTGGACCTGTACTCATGAGGAAAGGAAGAGACCCCACCTGTACCCACTGAAAGAAGGAATGGGAAGACTACAATACAAGAACAAATTCAATGACAGAAGAAACAATATGATGCCACCAGAAAGAGATGAACATCACAAAACAGAAACAGAAGAGAATGACCTAAAAAACAACTTCATGAAAATGATAGAGACCCTAAAAGAAGAAATGAGAAAATCTTTTAAAGTAATGGAGGAAAAAACAAACCAAAAAATGCAAGAAATGGAAGAAAAGACAAGCCAAAAAATCCAACAAATGCAAGAAAGAGAGGAAAAGAGACAGGAAAAATTGAAAGAAACAATTCAAACAGTGCAAGGGTTGAAAGCTGAAATAGAGACAATAAAAAAACACAGTCTGAAGGAATGCTGGAAATAGAAAACCTGGGTAAATGGTCAGGTACTACAGATGCAAGCATAACTAACAGAACACAAGAGATAGAAGAAAGAATCTCAGGTGTAGAAAATACAATAGGGGAAATAGATTCATCCACCAAAGAAAATCTTAAGTCCAACAAATCCCTAACACAAAATATCCAGGAAACATGGGACACCGTGAAAAGACCAAACCTAAGAATAACAGGTATAGAAGAAGGTGAAGAAACCCAACTCAAAGGGACAGAAACCATATTCAACAAATTCATAGAAGAAAACTTTCCTAACCTAAAGAAAGACATGCCAATGAAAATACAAGAAGCCTACAGAACACCAAATAGAGAGGATCACAAAAGGAAGTCCCCTCACCATGTAATAGTAAACACCCCGAACATACAGAATAAAGAAAGAATATTAAGAGCAGCAAAGGAAAAAGGCCAAGTAACATACAAAGGCAAACCTATCAGAATTACACCTGACTTCTCCATGGAAACCCTGAAAGCCAGAAGTTCCTGGATAGATATTCTACCAACACTAAGAGACCACAGTGCCAGCCCAGACTAATATACCCCGCAAAGCTTTCAACCACAATAGATGGAGAAAACAAGATATTCCACCACAAAACCAGATTTAAAGAATGCATACCCACAAATCTAGCCCTATGGGAAATACTGGAAGGAAAACTTCAATCTAAGGAAGGTAATTATGCTCACAAAAGCATACACAATAGATAATCCAAATTCACCAAAAGACAAAAGAAAAAGGGGGTAACTGCACTAACAATTACATCACCAACAATAAATAAAAAACAAACAAGAATTAACACTCAATGGTCCCTAATTTCCCTCAATATTAATGATCTTAATTTGCCTATAAAAAGACACAGGCTTACAGAATGGATACATAGACAGAATCCATCCTTCTGCTTCATACAAGAAACAAACCTTCAAAGACAGACATTACCTCAGAGTAAAGGGTTGGGATAAGATTTTCCAATAAAAGAAATCCGAGAAATAAGCTGGTGTACCTATCCTAGTATTAAGCAAATTAGACTTCAAACTAAAATCGATCAAAAGAGATTAAGAAGGTCATTTCATATTCAACACAGGAAAAATCCATCAGGATGAAGTGTCAATTCTGAACATCTATGCCCCAAATATAAGGGTGCCCACATTCATAAGAGAAGCACTACTAAAACTCAATTATACATAAGACCTCACACACTTGTAGTGGGAGACTTCAACACCCCACTCTCACCACTAGACAGGACCACCAGACAGAAACTCAACAAAGAGACAAAGGAACTAACAGAAGTTATGATCCAATTGGGTTTAACAGACATCTATAGAACATCCCATCCAAACACAAAAGAATATACCTTGTTCTCAGTGCCACATGGGACCTTCTCTAAAATCGACCACATACTTGGCAACATAGCAAACCTCAACAGGTACAAAAAGTTGGAATAACCTCCTGTATCTTATCGGACCACACTCTTTAAAGTTAGAATTCAGCAACAACACAAATTGCAGAAACCCTACAAACTCATGGAAATTGAACAGCATACAATTGCACCATTCCTGGGTCAAGGAAGAAATAAAGAAAAATTAAAGACTTCCTAAAATTCAATGAAAATGAAGACACAACATACACAAACTTATGGGACACTTTGAAGGCAATACTAAGAGGAAAGTTCAAAGCACTAAGTGCACATATGAAAAAACTGGAGAATAGTCACACTAGGAAATTAACAGCACAACTGAAAACTCTAGAACAAAATGAAGCAAACACACCCAGGAGGAGTAGACACCAGGAAATAATCAAATTGAGGGCTGAAATCAATGAAGTAAAAACAAAGGAAATAATATAAAGAATCAATGTAACAAAGACTTGGTTCTTCCAGAAAGTCAACAGGATAGACAAACCTCTGTCAAAGTCAACAGGATAGACAAACCTCTGTCCAAACTAACTAAAAGGCAAAGGGCAAAGATAGAAAATGAAAATCAACAAAAATCAGAAGTGAAAAGGGGGACATAACAATTGACACTGAGGAAATCCAGAGAATCTTCAGGTCATACTTAAAAACCTGTACGCCACAAAATTTGAGAATTTAAAGGAAATGGACAATTTTCTAGATAGATATGACTTACCAAAATTAAACCAAGAGAAGATAAGCTATCTAAACAGACCTATAACCCCTAATGAAATAGAAGTAGTCATCAAAAGTCTCCCAAAAAATAAAGCTCAGGTACAAATGGTTTCCGTGAAGAATTCTACCAGAAATTTAAAGAAGAGCTAATTCCAATTCTCCTCAAAGTGTTCCACACAATAGAAGCAGGAGGTTTGTTGCCAAACTCTTTTTACGAAGCTACAATTTACTTGATACCCAAGACACAACTAAGAAAAAGAACTACAGACCAATCTCCCTTATGAAAATAGATGCAAAAATACTCAATAAAATATTAACAAATTAAATCTGAGAACACATCAGAAAAATCATCCACCATGACCAAGTAGGTTTCATTCAGGGATGCAGGGATGGTTCAACATATAAAAATCTATCAGTATAATTCATCATATAAACAAACTGCAAAAGAAAAACCACATGATCATCTCACTAGATGCTGAAAAACCCTTTGACAAAATCCAGCACCCCTTCATGATAAAGGTCCTGGGATAACAGGAACACACCTGAACATAATAAAAGCAATATACAATAAACCAACACCTAATGTCAAACTAAACGGAGAGAAACTCAACACAATTCCTCTAAAACTAGGGACAAGACAAGGCTGTCCGCTCTCTCCATATCTCTTCAATATTGCACTTGAAGTTCTAGCTACAGCAATAAGACAACAAAAGGAGATCAAGGAGATACAAATTGGAAAGGAAGAAGTCAAACTTTCACTATTTGCAGATGATATGGTAGTTTATATAAGTGGCCTGAAAAACTCTACAAAGGAACTCCTACAGCTGATGAACATCTTCAGCAAAGGGGCAGGATACAAGGTTAATTCAAAAAAATTAGTAGCCCTATTATATACAGATGATAAAGTGGCTGAGAAAGAAATCAGAGAACTGTTACCCTTTACAATAGCCCCAAACAACATAAAATATTTAGGGATAACACTAACCAAACAAGTGAAAGACCTGTACAGCAAGAATTTTGAGTCTTTAAAGAAAGAAATTAAAGAAGATACTAGAAAATGGAAAGATCTCCCATGCTTCTGGATTGGTAGGATTAGCATAGTAAAAATGGCAATCCTGCCAAAAGCAATCTACATATTCAACGCAATCCCCATCAAAATACTGCCACAATTTTTCACAGACCTTGAAAGAACAACACTCAACTTTATATGGGAAAACAAATGAGCCAGAATAGCCAAAATAACCATGTTCAACAAAGCAACATCCGGAGGCATTACCATCCGTGACTTTAAGCTCTATTATAAAGCTATAGTCCTGAAAACAGCTTGGTATTGGCACAAAAATAGACAGGTAGGCCAATGGAATCGAATTAAAAGCCCTGATACTAAACCACACACCTATGAACACTTGATTTCTGACAGAGACCCTAGAATTTTACAATGAAAAAAAGACAGTATCTTCAAAAGCTGGCATAATTGGATGCTGGCAAGTAGAAGACTGAATATAGACTCGTGTCCAAATGGATCAAAGACCTCAACATAAATCTAGCCGCACTGAAACTCTGAGAAGAGAAAATGAAAAGTACCCTTGAACAAATTGGTACAGGAGACCGCTTTCTGAACATAACATAAGTAGCACAGATACTAAGATCAACAATTAATAAATGGGCCCTCCTGAAACTGAGAAGCTTCTGTAAGGCAAAGGACACAGTCAACAAGACAAAAAGGCAGCCCACAGAATGGGAACAGATATTCACTAATTCCACATCTGACAGAGGGATGATCTCCAAAATTTACAAAGAACTCAAGAAGCAAGTCTCCAAAACACCAAAGGATCCAATTAAAAAGTGGGCTACAAACTTGTTCAGCCACTTTGGAAATCAGTATGGAGATTCCTCAGAAAAATGGGAATAAACCTACCACAAGACCCAGCAACTCCACTCTTAGGCATATATCCAAAAGAAGCCCATTCATACTACAAGGATGTCTGTTCCACTATGTTCATAGCAGCATTATTTGTAATAGCCAGAACTTGGAAGCAACCTAGATGCCTCTCAACCAAAGAGTGAATAGAGAAAATGTGGTACATTTACACAATGGAGTATTATTCAGCAGAAAAAAAAAACAATGAAACCCTGAGATTTGCAGGCAAATGGATGACACTAGAAGAAACCATCCTGAGTAAGGTAACGCAGTCACAAAAAGAGAAACATGGCATGTACTATCTCATATATGGATTTTAGACATAGATCTGGGGGGTGTCAGCCTACAATCCCATGGCCAGAGAGTCTGGGAAACAGAACCTTCATTCAGTGGCTGATGGAAGAAGAGGCAGGCTCCCATGGCTAAGCACTGAGCTGAACTCAAGGAATCCAGTGACAGAGAGGGAGGACTGATGACCAAAGGGATTAAGACTGGGCTGGTTTAACCCCCAGAAACAGCTGACCTGACAAGGGTTAATTCTTTTTTTTTTTTTTTTTTTTTTTTTTTTTTTGGTTTTTCGAGACAGGGTTTCTCTGTGGCTTTGGAGGCTGTCCTGGAACTAGCTCTTGTAGACCAGGCTGGCCTCGAACTCACAGAGATCCGCCTGCCTCTGCCTCCCAAGTGCTGGGATTAAAGGCGTGCGCCACCAACGCCCGGCTGACAAGGATTAATTCTTGAATCCCAAGCTGATGCCTGGGAATCCAGCATGGGACTGATCAAGACCCCCTGAATGGGGGTGTCAGTGAGGAGGCCTAGGTAATCTATTGTGCCTTGGGCAGTAGATCAGTATTTATCCTGAGTATACACATGGACTTTGGACTCCCATCCAACAATGTGAGATGCACTCTCACCCTGAACTCTTGAAAAATAGAGTAACCGTAACTTTCAAATTCTCTAGATAGGCTCAGCAAAATAATGGAAAGTACATTGTAGTCACTGTGTTTTACAGTAGATGGATGACAAATGCCCAATAAACAACAGAGGAAATTGGGGGGAAAATCATCAAAACTGCTAGCCTTAGGATAACATAAGAATATCTTCACTGTGTGTGACTGGAGTCCAGAGGGAAAGGGAGATCGTATAGAAAACTACTGGAAGTCAGAGTGGATGAGAACTAACTCCATGATTCTCTAAAAAACACAACTTAATATTCAAAACACAAGAAGCTGAGAAAACCACAAAAAGTTTACCAAAACAAAGGATTGAAGGGAAATTTGGAACTGAGAACTATGGAAAAAGCATGAAAAATGGTAAATATCTAAATAAATTCCATGAGCTATTTCCCTCCTTAGTTCATTAAAATACATACAAATTTTGAACTCAACATTTATAACGTTATGTAAAGATTTCTCTTTATGTACTTGAAAATCACATAATGAAATAGATAAAATCACAAAGGTCACAGAATACCTGAGCCAACTTGACTGAAATTTGTTTTACCCAATAATACCAGCATATGCATTTCTCCCACGCACACATGGAACTCTCATCAAGACAGGCCACAAAATGAATTTCAATAAAGCTGGAATAATTTGGGTCATGTAAAGTATGTTCCCTAAACAGCAGTAGCAGAAAAATACCCACAATGTATCTAAATATTAGATTAAACAAGAAGTTCCATGGGAACTTGTAAAATATTTTAATTAAATCGGAATGCAAGTTAACAACAAAAGATATAAAAGAAGAGGCTACATGGGGAAGGGCCTTGATCCTGTCCTGGGTGAAATGACAGACTCTGGAGATCCCCCCCAAGGAGGGTCTCACCCTCTCTGGGGAATGATGTGGGGATTGGGTTGGGGGGGCTGAGGGGGCTGGTGGAGGGACAAGGGAGGAGGGGTGGGAGAGGGAGCTGGGATTGACATGTGAAGCACGCATGTTCCTAATTTAAATAAAAACGTATATTGAGGGAAAAAAAAAAAGAAGAGGCTGTTTCCATAGTCACCAAGAGAACAGGGTACCCCTCCTTACCTCAACAGCTCAAAGTACCGCTTTCCTGACAGATAAAAACAATCAAAACTCAGTAGTAACATTCTAGATTTTCATCTACTAGAAAACTGATTTTGTACTTGTAAACCTTCCATAACTATAATATTAAATATAATTCACCCAGTAGCTGCTCCACTGGTGAATTCTGCCAAATGTTTAAGAAAAAGAAACAATGGTAATTATATACCATCTCTTGCAGAGACCCAAGCTAGGGATATCTCTCAACTCACATTGTGGTGTTAATGTTAGTATGGCACTAAAATCAACCAAAACCAGTCCATGAAAACTATAGAGTAGTATTCCTCATGATATAAACCAAAGGATTACCAACAAGACAAACCAAGTAGTATATCTAAAAAGATATAGAAAATTAAAATCATTAATTAATACTGCATATCTGTTACAGTGTCTACAAAATAAAAAAAAACCCTTTTGAGTTTAAAGTTTATTTTCCCCTTCATTAACATTACAAGAACAGGTTTGTTTGGACTCCTCTTTGCATATGTTTTTCCACTTCAATGTTTTCCACTTTGCTGCATAATCATGTTTAGGTGTATTTCTCATAAACAGTACATAACTGGATTTTTTAAATCCAATTTGAAGTGGCCTCCTGTCTTTTAAGAGGTAAATCTAAGCCATTAGCATGTATTGTTGTCACTGTTCCATTTAGACTGATTTTTAATGTCTTATTTTTATTTTATTTCTTCAACTTTAATTTCCTTATATTCTTCCTCCTCCTTTAATTAGAGCAGCAAAGTCTTCAGCTGGTTCGTGTTTGTTTTACACTCTATTGCTTTCCTTGTAATGTTTATCCCTAAATATTTGGCATGGACTCTTGACCTCACAGAGTGAAAGTTTATTCAGTGTCACTCCTTGTTTCCCTCCAGAAAACAAAGATCTGGAAAAGCTTGAATTCCAATTTAATTGTTGCTGTTTGTTTTTATTAACTTATTCTTTGACAATTCATTCATCTATACAGTACATTCTGGTCACTCTCCTCCCCCCACCCTCTTTGTCCTCCTGCTCTCATTAACCTTCACTCATCCTCTCATGAAATGCCCATCCTATTTTTATGTATTTTCATTTTGTTTTTGCTTTATGCCTCTCTGGGTTTAGCAATACACTCACATGGGCATAGATGTGAAGCTTCCCACTGGACCAGGACTACTCACAGATGGCTACATCACTGAAGGCAACGGCTTCCTCTCCTCCAATACCCCTCTACCGCTCCTCTGAATAATGGGACCCCCATGAATCCCTCCCCCATCTATAACTAAATGTCTACTGGCTCAGGCTTGTGCAGGCCCTATGCAGGCAGCAACGGCTAGCTCATGTCTGTGCCATGCCCATAAGACTGAATTTCACCTTTCTCCTTATCATTTGACCCATGCATTCTTTACATCCCCTTTTCTGCAGTATTCCTGACCATTGGAGTAAGTGACACGAGTGACCTGTCTAATGCAGAGCATTCAACATCCACTTACTCTTTCCACCTTTAATAGCAGTTGGTTTCTCTTCGCAAAGAGAAAAGTAGATTTATTTATTTCTGTGTGTGCGTGTGTTGCCTTTGTATATGTGTATTACAGGTGTGCCTGGAGCTTGAGAATGTCAGAAGTTATCAGGTGCCCCGGAATTGAAGTTAGGGGTAGCAGTGAGGAACCGTGTGATGATGTGAACTAAACCTTGGTCCCCTGCAAACAAACCGAGTCCTCTTCATTGCTGAGCCACCCCTCCAGCCACCAGAGACCTTCTGTTAAGACATTCAAAAGTACTTGATACTGTTATTTTTAGTATTGCATTTTGCACCCAATTCTTATTTAGAATGGTCTCTGGGTTAATTGGTGCCTTTCAAAGTAAAATAATCTCCAAGTTAATCAATTTCTTTGATCACTGCATCTTATTCTATGTTATCTATTCTTCCTTCTCCTTTAAAGTGTACCATTTAATGTTTCTTTCAGGAATATTCTGAGTAATAAGCCTAATTACTGTTTTCAGTCTTAGAGCTTCCTGAATATATTCTCATTTTTCTTCTCTAACAGAAATTTCATTGGTCTTGAGTATGGCAAGTGGATCCTAAACACCATGGTTGAAAGGAGACATTAAGGATCCTAAACCTTAACTGTTCTTACTTTCCAGCTATTGTTACTCAGCCCTGAGACTAGTAATGATGGTTTCTATGTAACCAACACTACCACATCCCTCTGAACCCAGCATAAGGAGGGCTAGGAAAGGGGAAGGAAAAATTTTTTGTAGGATGTACAATTCACTAAGAAAGACTCAGTTTCTCCTCACATGGCCCTCCATGTCTAAGAAGTATAATGTTCTTTCTTCTTCAAGCCAGGAAGAGGGACACAAAGAAAATCACTATTGGAGATATCCAAACCATGATTTCTCTCTGAGTCAGCTATGACTTTCTTGCAGTTAAACTTAGCCAAGGAATTTATTTTTTTCCAGATAATTTTACAATAACAGGAGAAATCACACGAAAAGAAGAAAGATCAGTGAAACCATTAACACTTCCATGATTTTGTTTCTTTTAAGTGTTTAGCTATAAGGGAGTAAGGTAGAAAAAGAAGATGAATATGAGTGTTTTAAATAAAGACCCCTAAATAGCTGAAGATAGTTATTTTAGACTTTGAAAAGTTTTTTTTCTAATTGTAAATTAGGTAGAATTCCTGATTGAAAGGTACATTCAGCTTTGCGTTTTCCTAGACTGTGATATGCATTCTAGGAAAAAGAAAGACACTAATAATTTTACTAGGACATAGCTGCAAAAATGTCCATGGGTGTTGCTAACATATCAAAACAAAACTGGTCCATTATCACATAAAATACACAAACTAGTAAGAAGGAACATTTCCTATATATATTTATTTAGCCATAATCTAAGGGAGTCCTTGTTTGTACTGCATTAAGACTGAATCCATCCCGGGAACCTCAGAGTAACAGTAGAAAGAATGGGGCTCTTCCTTTAAAGATAATCTTCTCCCATCAGGAAATTAAATGTTTCTCCAGGCAGCAAGAAAAGTACACAGAGGAATGTAGGCTCACACGTATACCTCCTCAACGCTAATCACAAACCGGGGTTATCCAAGGTTCAGACCAAAGGGTGGGGCACCCTCATTCTTACATGCTGTCTGAGCATATACACCAATTTAGAAGCATTAACCGAAAGATGGTTTTCTTTTAGAAAGGTTTTGTTAGCATATGAAGTGTAACAAATGAACACTAAAACCTTTACTACTCAAGAAAGGGGGAGAAGAATGCCATCTTTTATTTTAAGATTTTAATTTCTATTTTTCAAAGTATGTGTATATGTGGGGGATTGGGATATGTGCACTTGAGAACAGGTGCCCACAGAGGCCAGAAGAGGGGGTTGGGTTCCCTATAGCTGGAGTTTTAGGTGGTTTTGAGCTACGTGGTGAGTGTGTGTGCTGGAAATCAGAGTAAGGTCCTCTGTAAAAACAGTCCACATTCTTAACTTCTGAGCAACTTATCCAACACCCCCGGGGGGGGGGAAGGGGGTATGTCTTAAAGATGGGCCAGAACAAGAAAACAAGTGAGCAACTTTACGGTCCTCCATTAGTAGTCACGTCAGTTTCCAACTGATCTGTAATACTGCTGGGCCTCAGTTTCTCCAACTATAACACTAAAGATACTGTATTGTTTTTAAGTTTGCTGTGTGGACCGAATGAAATACTACATGTCATACTGCTTTCCACATTTTTTTCCTGTCATACAAATATCTGTCTGTAGAAAGCAAGCGTAACTGATACTCAGCCACACAAGCATGCCGACACTGAGAAGGAACATCTTACAGAACCCATGGCTGTCTTCTGACAGGTAACGTGGATAATGAATGGCTTCCTTCTGTGAAACCCAGTGTTTCTGAGCATCACTAGAGAGACATCTAGTGTTTGAAGCAAGAAGAAAGCAAAGGGATTTGTTCATTTGTTTTGTTTTCTAACAGAATAAAATAGCCTGTGCTCAAAGAGTGAAAAATTAATTCAGTATTTCATGTTCCTATCCCCCTATCAAATCTAGCAATCATAAACCTTTTAAACTTAAATTTGGAATCATATGCAGATTTTTTTTAAAGAGAAGATAGTGATAAGGACTTTTTTAAAAAGCCCTGAAGCTTTCTCTGTAAGGCATGTATCACCCATAAAGGAAGAGTCTGGACAAAGCTGAGAAGAGATGGGTCTGGACAGAGAATCACAGAGCAACAAAGGGAAATAAATCCATGAAGGAAAATCATTCAAATTGCCTCTGTGGATACAATGAGAAGAGCCTGGGGGAGACTGTACAAGAGTCCAGGTTCTTACTAGTAATGCATCTGCCAGAAATTGGCATATTGAGTGTTATTAAGTGTTATTTCACCTCATAAAGAGTGGTGAAATGTCAAAAGTAATTCAGCTTATAAATTTTAATAACTAAACATCAGCAAAAGTATTATTATAGCCCCAATAGTTCACAAACACATTTAAGTTCCTAGGGTAATCTGGGAATCATCAAAATATTTGGGATGAATCAATTAATAAAACAAAAGTCCCTACCTTGAAATTTAACTCTGAATAAGACGAAGGCAATTAAAAGACAAAGGCAATTAAAAAGCAAAGGACGCGATTGTGGTTTGAATGTGAAATATCTCTACAGGAATGTGTGTTTGAGCACTTTGGTCCTCAGTTGGTGGTGATGTTTCAGAAAGATGTCAAGCCTTTGGCAGGTAGAGCTACCTAGAAAAAACAAACAAACAAAAAGCAACAACAGTAAAAACCCAGGCCACTGTAGAGCAGACCTCAAGTATAGGCCAGCTCTGCCTCCTATTCCCTCTCTACTAACAGCTCACTGAGCTGAGAGGAATTCGGGAATTCTAGCACACTCCACTACCATGTCTTTTCCACCGCGTGAACTGTATCTCCTCAAACCACACACTCAATAAATACTTCTACCTTCACGTTCCGTTTTTTTCTGGTATTTGCTAACAGCAACAACAAATAACTAATAACATATGTGACACATTAAAAACAAACCAGATTGAAAAGAAAAATAAAGTGGAGGAGAGGCAGAGGGAAGGAAGAAAGCCATTCTCATAAGGTAATTACACACTTACTCTCCGTAACGAAGACATGGAAAATGAGACCATCACTTAAAGTTATCTTTATCCAGATGCTGATTCTTTCTCCTCCCATTGCCAAAAGAATTGGTACATATCTTTCTGCATTGGCATTCAAGTTTTTTATTTGGAATAATTAAGTAGTTGAAGCAACTATATAAATCGATACATGTAGTTTCCATATCTCAAAATACTTACTTGTATGCCGCCATTAACCATGTGACTTACTAGAGGCACATACAGATGAGGTAATAAAAGGGCGGTTTACCACACCGCTAACCACACCCACTTTAGGCATGACTAAAGACGTATACGTACGTAGGCGGTGAACTATGTCACTAACCAGGCCCACTTTTGGGCATGGCTAGGGGGGCGTTATGGGGGAAGGCATAAAAGACAGCACACAGGAAGTCTCGGTCTCTTTTCCCAGGGTTCGGCTTCCGGTTTGGCAGCGGGAAAACTACTTGGCTCATCTGGGTTACTTGTTTGGTATCTTGTGAGTAATTTCTACAATAAATACTTAGTTTTACTTTCAGGAATTGTGTCGATTATCATTACAGCGTCCTTTGGAGCCACATTTTGGTGTTGGAAGTGGGATTGGAATCCAGGTGTCCAGAAAAGCAGCTGCTCCTCCGCCCGACCAGGCACACGTGGACTCTCCTTTCGCTAAGTTCCTCACCACTTCGCTCGGCAAGGCACAATTCCTGCCGCCAGGAACCAGCACCTTCTACCTGCCGGTAAGGTTAGGTGGTATTCTGAGATTTCTCTCGCGGCCACGTGCTGTTTTACTGGTGGCCTGCTGACTTCGGCCACGTGCTCTTTCGCTGGAAGCCTGTTGATTTCGGCTTGAATTACTCCACTGGTAACAAACTTAACTGCTTTATACAATGTCAACAGCTAACATTATGATGCAGGATGTTAAGAATTTTCTTGTTTTTTGTATGGATGGGATTTTAGAAAGGGTTGAGGACCTACCTGAAAGGTACTTCCTACCCATGATTGTGATTATTAGTTTCATAATCAATATAATTTTGCTAAAGAAATGGCTCAAAAATAGGACTAAACTTATACAGGTCATACGGTCATTGCAGGATAGTTTTGAAATCTTAATACAAAGAATTCAGGGAATGCAAAATTCCTTGCAGGATAGTAAGAAAGTGTTGGTAGAAAATATTCAGGATATTAAAAATGATAATGTAGGTCTGACAAACAGGTTTAAAGAGACAGAACACAAAATCGAATTACTTTCAGGAAGAATGTGTTCCACAGATAGAATTGAAAAAGGGGAACATAATGTTGAAACATTTAACAAAAAACACTGTTCCAAGTTTGATGATTTCACTACCAAATTACAAAGACTGGAACATAAAGTTGAAATGCTAACAGAAAAGAATTGTTCCATGTCTGAGAGCAATGATAAACTAACTGATAGAATATCATTTGTGGAAGGCAGTTTACATGCTATTGAGGTACTTTCTAAGGATGAGAATATTAAAAATTTGGAATCACGTGTAAATGATGAATGTAAAAAAATGAAAGATTCCATGACGTCCTTAGAAAATTATTTGTCCCAAGAATTTCAAGAGCTCAGAGAAACAATGATGAATAGACTGCAGGATTTAGAAGACGTTCAATCTGATACTTCAGAATCAGACATACAGGCCACAGGTCAGGACAGGAGTTTCCCAACACCTCTCAAATGCCGGAAAGATCTCCCTAAGGTTGCTATGCATTCACCTATGGTTTTTCCAGTATCTGTAACAGAAAAACCAGCAACGAAAAAAAAATCAAATGGTCCCATTATTTATCACTGGGAACCTATACAGATGAAGGATCTAAAGGACATCAAGGAGGCCATTGTTTTGTATGGTCTTCATTCTCCCTTTGTCAGAGAGCTCCTAACCTCATGGGCTACTGTAAATAAAGTAACCCCAAAAGACTGGGCCCAATTAGCCTCTGCAGTGCTCGAAAATTCTTGTCAAATTCAATGGAGAGCTTTATGGAGGCAAGAAGCAAAAGCTATAGAGATTCAGGAATTAAAGAACGGTCATGAAGTACCCCAAGACAAGATTCTTGGGGAGGGTCCTTATGCTGGCACGCAGGTTCAATCTGCATATGACGAGCACATGTTGTCTTTGTGCCGTACAGCTGCTTTAAATGCCTTGGATAAGGTTTGTGAAACAGGAGAGAAAATGCAACCCTATACCAAGGTATTACAGGGCCCAAGGGAAAGGTTCACTGATTTTTTAGAGAGATTGTCCAGAGCAGTAGAAGTACAGGTAGCAAATCCAGAATCCAGGCAACTCCTTATAGAATCTTTGGCATATGAGAACGCAAATCCTCAATGCAGGCAGGTAATTTGGCCATTAAAAATAGGATCAGCGCCATTGGAGGAATGGGTCCTACATAAAGCGAACCTGGAATGTAAAAGTCAGGATACAGGAGCTTGGGTAGGTGAAGCTATTTCTACAGGCTTGAGGAGGCACCAGGATGCCAAATACCCTACCTGTGATGATTTAGAGGCCTGGGTAGGGAAGGCAATCTCCAAGAATTTTAATAGGCATAAAGATGCAGCATGCTTTAACTGTGGTAGAATAGGACATCTTAGTAGGAACTGTAGACAATGCATTCCTAGACATAATGCTTTTACTAGGAATGCATCAAACAGTAGGCCTCAGCCTCCTGGTCTCTGCAGGAGGTGTGGGAAGGGGAGCCATTGGACTGATGAATGCTGGTCCACAATAGATAGACAAGGTAGATCTTTAAAGCTGGGAAACAGGGTTCAGGGGCTCAATCGAGCCCCCAAAAGAAAGATTATCCGGTCATTCCCAGTGACAGTGGAGGACAGCCTCTCCCAGGACAATTAGAAGATCCACTGCCCATTGTAAATAATACGGCACTGGATAATACATTAGCTCCAGAGGATGAATCAATTATATCAGGAGGAGATACAAAACATATATTTTGGCAAACTTCTATACAATATCATAGACCCAAGTTATCAGTTAAGGTAAATAATATGGTGATTAACGGCATTTTGGACACCGGAAGTGACGTCACTATCATTAATCAGAAGTCCTGGCCCCCAATTGGGCTTTAAAAGAGGTTAATGTTCAATTCTTAGGGATTGGAACCCTATCTGAAGTTAAACAGAGTGTCAGATGGATTGACTTTATTGGGCCAGAAGGACAGAGAGGAAGGTTAAAGCCATATGTTGCAGATATTGCTATAAACCTCTGGGGTCGTGATCTACTCCAGCAATGGAATACGCAGATTAACATTCCTCCTGTATCAGCTAGGAATTATAGACAAGCTCTTAGTGGTAGAAAGAATATAGTAAGGCAGTACAGAAAACAGATGCCAAATGTACAGGCTGTACAGAAGCAAGATGCTAGTGCCAAACCTACAGAGCAACCAAAAGCTCTACCCTTAAAATGGCTGACAGATGAACCTGTCTGGGTGGGTCAATGGCCTATGACATCTGAGAAGTTAGAGGCTTTGGAGAAGTTAGTTCAGGAACAGCTAGATGCTGGACATATTGAGGAATCAACTAGTGCATGGAATTCACCTGTTTTTGTTGTCAAGAAGAAGTCTGGTAAGTGGAGAATGGTTACTGATCTTAGAGCCATCAACAAGGTATTTCAGCCTATAGGTTCTCTACAACCTGGGATGCCGTTACCTTCTCTAATTCCTAAGGATTGGCCAATTATAGTTATAGACTTAAAAGATTGTTTCTTCACCATACCGTTACAAGAAAACGACAGAGAAAAGTTCGCCTTCACGGTACCTACCTATAATAATTCCCGTCCGGTACAGAGATTCCAGTGGAAGGTACTACCTCAAGGTAGGTTAAACAGTCCAACTTTGTGTCAATATTTTGTGAATAAACCTCTAGAAATAATTCGTAAAAAATTTCCACATTTGTTAATATATCATTATATGGATGACATATTATTGTCTGATTCAAATAAGGATACTTTGGAAAAGATGTTTGAAGCAGTAAAGGAAATTTTGCCTCGCTGGGGATTACAAATTGCCCCAGAAAAAATACAAAGAGGAGATTCTATTAACTATTTAGGTTATAAAATAGATGCTCAGAAAATTAGACCGCAGAAAGTACAAATCAGAAGAGATCGTTACCGGACTCTTAATGATCTTCAAAAACTATTAGGAGAGATCTCTCAATTACAGACAATTATCGGTGTAGAAGGGCATGATTTAAAACACCTGAAAATGGCTTTAAAAGGAGATAAAGACCTAAACAGCCACGAATACTATCAGCTGAGGCTGAAAAAGAATTAGAATGGGTAGAAAAGAGAATATTAGAAGCACATGTGGACCGTGTGGATCCAAATCTGGACTGTATTCTGGTTATTTTACCATCTAGAGAATACCTCTCAGGAATATTAATGCAGAGGGAAGACATCATTCTAGAATGGGTATTTCCGCCACATAAACAGAATAAAAAATTGAAAACTACGTCACTAGCCAGGTCCACTTTTGGGCATGGCTAGGGGGCGTTACGGGGGAAGGCATAAAACCAGCACACAGGAAGTCTCGGTCTCTTTTCCCGGAGTTCGGCTTCCGGTTTGGCAGCGGGAAAACTACTTAGCTCATCTGGGTTACTTGTTTGGTATCTTGTGAGTAATTTCTACAATAAATACTTAGTTTTACTTTCAGGAATTGTGTTGATTATCGTTACAGCGTCCTTTGGAGCCACATCCCACTTTTGTTTGAATTTGTACTATTTATCTGAATTATTTATGGCCACAAAAAATTCATTGTTTTTTTTTCTTTTTCCCAGTAATAAAGTAATTATTGCCTCAAACTACTTTGTATTAGTCAAGAGGTGAGTTGCCTCTGGAAACAAACTACTTAACATGCAATAAATGCTTTGTAATGTTCAGAATTTTATATAGAATCACTGTCTTCCATTAACCAGAGATAACATCTCATTGATTCAAAAGATACAACCTATATAGTGCTTATGTTATTATATAGCCAATTTCCACTAGCTACTAACCGTTTAATAATCATATTCAAAATTCAATAGTCATATAATTGGAAACCATAATCATATGATAAAATAATTGTATTTATTTTACATTTTTGTACTACTAAGACTACTATAGTCAAACATTCTGATCTTATTAATCAGAAACACAAACATTCAAGCATACACATAAACATATAAACATAAACTAACATAGAAAAGTATGTAAAACTCTTAAAATTCAAGTGGCATGTTTTGTTATTCTGAAATGGGCTGATTTTTCAATGTTGTATCTTTCATTGCTATCGAGTAGGAAGGTCACTTGTTGAATCACTATCTTATTCATAAATCTCTGAAAAGATACAAAGAATAATTTATTCCCCATGACTTACACACATTGCCATCCAAGGTATGGAAACACACCATAAACTGTCTGTAATATGTAAAAATTGTGGACCTGAATGTATCTGGTTATTAGAAATGTGCTCTAATGTCATCCCTATCTTTGTAACAGATCCACTTAAAACCTTCCTTGAAGGTTCTCTAGTTGAACCGATGCTACTGGGATTCCACCAGCTTATGTAAAGACTTTCACCAGGGAAACCAAGGACAAGAGGCATCTGACACAACATGGAACTGATTGAAAATATTGTTTACATTTCGCTGTGTGATACAAAATTTATGTTCTAAAGATCATCCCTTAAATACTTAGAATGAATGTTATACCTTAGCAAGAGATTTGTGTTCATAATTCACTTCATAGCTATATACTTCAGATACTTTCAGGTGTGGGAAAATCGTACAGTTTTCTCTCCAAAAGCATCTTTATTGAAATTGTTGTTCAAAAGAGGGTATCAGAGACGTTAAAAGCAGCACAGTACAGTGCCATTTTCCTGGGTTGCCCATCAGAATCCGATACTAAGTTCCTATTGCTGAAGACACCACACACTTTGATCACAGGAGTTGGAGAAAACGCTGATACTGACATGGAAGTTGCTTCTGCTAGCTATCTTTAGTAGTACATGAAAGTCCTATGCATTCTGCTGAGGGTTATCAACACCCTTTTAACCAGTTGTGAACCCTGTGAGCTACAGTAATGACACCTGACAAGATATGCCCAATCATGGCATGAATGTTGTGAAGGTGACAATCCACTTTCTGATTGGATGTGAGGCTCTCTCTACAGGAATACACTCACATTTAGTACTGTAAATCTATAGAGATTTTTAAATTTTATATGAAGGGACTTAAAAGCCTACTTTTATATGTAATTATATATTTTACATGTCTTAGTTTTCAAAGATTTTTTTGTTCTCTGTGCATCTTTCAGTAAGAAAATACTTTATTTTTAAAAAGAAAGTTAGCCAAAATGCAAGAATCTTTTACTTTCATGAAAACTTAATACATAATCTCTTCTCATATAATTAATTTTAATTGAATAGAAAAACTCTAGACTGCTACTTTTGAAAGTGACACAAAATGTGAAATTCAGATGTAGCAATGCCCATTTCCTGCAGCATATGTAGGTGTAGGTGTAGACAGCCTGACAGATCAGCTCAGATGAAAGCTTAGATGTGTATAAGAGATGTTTTGTGGACTTCCTATGCATGTTTCCTCTTAACATTCTGTCTTAATAGCAATCAAGTAGCAGTTTTCTGTGCAGTAAAATTTTACTCCATCTCCTCAACTCTGTTTTTCAAGACACTTCAGTGAAAGTAGGAAGGAAATATGAGCTCTCAGTGGACAGAGTGATGACCGGTTACACATCTTAAAATTATATCAAATATGTGGTGACATATAATTTATGATTTATTCAATCTTGCCTGAGGGTACAGAAAGAAAAGTTAGCTATAAGCCACAGAGCCAGGCAGTGGTGATACACATCTTTATCCCAGCAGCCATACTAGATAGCCATAGATCCATGCAGGGAGATACATACCTTTACTCCCAGGACTCAAGAGACAGGCAGATGGCAAATGGATCTCTGTTAGTTCAAGGCCATACTGATCTACATCAAACCGATCTAGATCTAAAGAGAAATAGCTCACATAAAGGTGATCTCAGCACTTGGGATCATATGCTTTTAATCCCATGATTTGAGAGATATAAGAGGAAAAGGCAAAGTCGATCTTGAAGATTTAGTCTCCAGCACGTTGAAGAGAAGCAACAGTCTAGAGCTGCAGTGTGAGGATTCTTGAAGCTAGTCAGATCACCCTTTTTGTATGAGGTTTGGTTGCTTTGCATATCTGACCCTCAACTTGAACCCCAATATGTGTCTCTGGGTTTTTATTATTTGTGTTACACAAGATATAGTTAATTAGACTTCTTTGAGATGCATATGAAGGGAGGCATGTTGTAATTATATTATAATCTCCAAAATAAAAACAAACAAATAAATAAATACCATTGGAATCATCACATCAAGGCCAGCATTGCTAGTACTAGCGAGTTCACACAGATGAGAAGAAAGCAAACACAGAAAGGAAGACAAGGACAAAGCATGAAACAGAAATTTCCCATTATCCTTGGAACTAACTCACCACAATACCCAATGCTCAGTCTCTCATCCCACTGGTAGGGACATCCCTATATTCAGAACTCTGATGAAACTAAGATAACTGTTCTATTTAGTCCTTCCATTGAAAAAGATTAAGTGTTGAAATTTCTATTCCGAAACTAAGTTCTTAGATTGAATCACCAGCGAACACTGTGACTCATCAGACAAGTTACTTCTGCTCCTTTTGACTGCAGTGGACCCAAGGTTATGTTTTGTCCTGTTTCTTAAAGCCACCTCTAACCTACTGGTAACTACTCAGTTCTGCTTTCTTCTTAGTTTCCTGTTATTGTCTTCTAACAATTAATAAACAATCCTAAGAGCAAAAAGATACACAATCATCTAATGTGTTACTGATTTACAGATTCATGTAATCTCCATGGATTTAGCCTTTAAAACATCTTCTGTTGACATGTGTTTTCTTATGTATCATAGTCCAGACTGTCTTGTACCTAAAAAAATGTATATTTCCTGACTGACTTCTCTTATATCTTCTATGAATTGTCAGCATTGGCTAATTATTGGCTCTACCTAGCAGAAAGATACTATCTCCCATGGGTTCATACAACATAAATATGAAGAATTCTTTCTTTAGGCAGCTGTTGGGGTATGACTGAAGATAGACATCTGGAACTCATTTTTTAAGATTAATTTATAACTTCAAAGAGCATTTCAATTTATACATAAAACCATAACATTGAACACATAGGGCAAAATAAAAGGTAAATGATAATGTAAATATTAGTGTTTGTATTAAGATCAGCATCAAATTAGGAAATAAATAATAATGATACAAGAAAAAGAGGAAAACTATATTTAGACCTTGAAAATTGTACCTCAGGAGGTAATTGATTTATTGTGGGTTTTTTTTTCAGCTATAGTCAAAGTTCCCAGAACAGGACTTAGTAAGCTGTATATATGGCATGAGTATTTGTCAATGAGAAAAAAAGCCAAAATCTTTTACATGTTTAATCATCCACTCATTAATTTTGTTTTGGTTTGATTACTTCAAGCTTTGCTTCCCAACTCTGCTGAGACAGCTTATTATCACTTCAAAATATCATTGAAAAATCTCTGAGAAACAACTTTTCTAGCTATAAAAATATTTTTGTTTAATATTTCCAGAACCTAGAGTTGCCTTAAGGATTTATGACATTAATATTTTTCTCTTCTGAAGAACTGCCATTAATTGTGACTAATACTGACCTTTTAACTTGTAACTGTGTAAATAGTGCAATTTCAGTAACTTAGTTTTTACTAGAAGAGGATAGTCTTCATGTATTTTTAACTAGATCAGGAGAACATTAAGAATTTCTTAAGTTGTTTAGTTTTTGCTCTGTGAAAGTTTTAAAACTGCTATTAGTTTTACAGACCACAAAGACAATAATAGTGCCTAGCCTCATTTTAATTCATCATTAGGAAGAGGAAGAGAATTTAAACTCAAGAGGCTAAATGATAGTGAGTTACCTGAACAACTAGAATAACAAATTCACTAGCAAACATCAATAGCTGAGAAGTAGCTATTGTATTTCCCAGTGAAATCAATTTTGTTAACATGCCATTGCCCTCGTCTAACTATACCATCATTGCTACAGTCCATTCTTCTTTTCTTTCTTCTTCATCCTAGATAACATAAAACTCTGTCTTCCACACTGTCAGAATTCAGAAAGAAAATGCAGAATAGAGGCCAAGTTAAGAAGAAGCACTCCAGATAATGTGGTGATATTTACGATTTATTAAAACTTGCCTGAGGGTACAGAAAGCAAAACTAGCCACAAGCCATAGAGCTAGGCAAGATTATACACACCTTTAATCCCAGCAGACATACTGGATAGCCATAGAGTCAGGAGGTGATGGCACACACTTTCAATCCCAGGACCCAAGAGACAAGCAGATGAATCTCCGTTAGTTCAAGGCCACACTGAGCTACATGAAATTGATCCTGTTCCAACGAGAAACAGCTTACACAAAGGTGATCTCAGCACTTGGAATCACACACCTTTAATCCCTGGATTCCAGAGGTATAAAAGAAGAAGAGGCAGCAGAGCCATCTCTGTGGAACCCGACATCTGGGTTTTTATTATTCGTGCTACAAGAAGACATAAATTCTCCTAAATAATGCATTCAGTTAAAGTATTCTTAACAGTTTCGTGTTCTTTAAATGCAAAAATAAACAAACAAAATGTTCTAACTGGAGATTTTCCAGCTAGTCAATTTTAAAAAGGCAAAAAATTACTTTATTCATACAAGTTTAAAATAGAATGGTGGTCACCAGAGGTTGGAGGACAAGGTGGGCAGGGAAGTGTGTGGAGTAGTTGATGAGTAGGCATGCAGTTTCGGTCAGAGAGAAGCTAAAAGTTCTGTGTGCTGTAAGATGACTGTAGCCTATGACAATGTGCTGTATACAAAAACTAGAAGAAAAAAACTACTTTAAACACTTTCATTACAAAGAAATGATAAATATGCATGTTAAGTTAAACATGTTTAACTTAACCAACAATCAAGCTGTGCATTGAAACACCCCATAAATATACGCAATTTTTATTTGTATATATAAATTTAAAATAGCTTAATTAAATCAAATACAAAGGAGCAGAGGCCTGAGGTTATATCACAATGGCAACTTGTATGCCAGCATGCTTAAGGTGCTGGACTGTATCTCCTTCCCTGAAAAATAAAAGGTATGCCTCCTACTTATGCAAAGTATTTCTGCAATATTAGCTGAATAGGTAACTAAAGGAGGCATATAAAATAATTTTCTTCATACAAAGAGAGAGGAAAATTAGATTTAAACAAGGCTAAGTTTTTCTAATCAGGATACCAAGACAGAAATGATAAAAATTAAATAAATGAGATCCCAGACATTTAAAACTTCATGGCAGAAAATTAATTAATTAGATCATGGGGAACTTTTTATTATTTTGTCATTTATACTGATGGATACAAATGATTTAGGCTTTTCCAGGGTATTTTTATTGCATTTATATAGTTATGAATCCACTTATATAATCAGAGATAATTATTAACAGTCTAGAACCACATAAATAACAGAGGTTCATAGAAAAAATTCATATCAAGAAATATTTTAATTAACCCAAACAAACGTCTGAGGAAGGCAATTTAAGTAAGTATTGAACATTTGCACCAATCCTGAGTAACAATGTAACTATTAAAGATGTTACCAGAATTCTGTTTTTTATAAATTTGTATCAAATTTTTGAAAATTCTAAACCAATATATTTAAGTTGCATCATTTTCTTTGCTAAAAGATTGTGTATTTGTAAATGTACATATACATACATACTTATATTACTTACAAATAAAGAATATCAAACACTGTAAGGTGATTATCATCATTATTATCACTGTGAGTGTTCTATTTCTTACTTGTGTGTTAAGAGAAGCTTTCCTTGAGAGGAGCCTTCCCGCCCGCCTGGTTCCAGATCCGCATCAGTCCCAAATAAACACACAGGAGGCTATATTAATTATGAAGCTGATGGCCTTGCTTGTCTCTTACTGGCTAGCTCTGCTTTAAGTAATTACCCCATAATTGTTAATCTAAGTATGTTTCTTACCGGAGAATAGTTCCGGGCTCCTACCCCATGGCGTTACATGTTGACTCTCCTGTGTTTCTCCTTCCCAGAATCCTCCTGGATTCCTAGCCCCACCTATCTAGATTCCTATTGGCCAGACAGTCTTTATTGACAAATGCACAGGACTTCCCCAACACTTGTGCTTTCCCTGAAAATCAGATTTCTTCAAAGAAAAATCATGACTTTACCTGAGGAAAAAAGGATGTAAGTGCCAATCCTAAATTATATGTATATAGTCTGTATGTATATATACATACATGTTCTATGCCTACTTAAGTTGCCTTCCTCAGATGTTTCTTTAGGTCAATTAAAATATTTCTTGAGAGAAATTTTAAAATATATACTATAATCCTTTGAACATGTTATCCTACATATTAATGGCAACATATCTTCATTTCAGCATTGTAATCTCTAAAATTAATACTTACACAAGTTTAAAGATAGATTTTCTTTTTATATTTGGATTTCTCAATAATGCAGTGTGTTCCTCAAATAATGTTTTACATAGCATTCCTAATTTTTTATCCTTTTGTCTATATTTTTATTTTGAATATCCTATTACTATTTATCCTATAAATCATTATTTCATTAACTTCTTTTTAAAGGTTTTTTTGAGAATTTCCTATGTGAGTACTGTATTTACAACATTTCCCTCCATCTATACCTATTTCAACTCTACCCATGTTCTCATAACTCCCCCTCAAACTCATGACTTCTTTTTAAATTATTATTGTCATATACATGCAAATATGTATATATAAATACAACTTATTGTGTGCATTTAGTGTTGCTTGCGTTCATGTATTTATGATGACTGCTTGGGATTGGATAGCCTCTCAGGAGTCTTATACCTAGAGAAGACTGACTCACCAGCAGCCATTGGCTGCTTCTACCTCTTCATCTGGGAATAAGGCCTTTGAGATTCCTCCCTTCCACACTCATATGCTCACCCATGTGGATATTACGCTGGTCTTGTTTAGTTGACCCAGTGTTGAGATTTCATGGATGCAGCTTCTCTATCATATATACAAGACAGTATCTCTCAGCAGATATTCTGATATTACAATCTGTTTGCCTCTGCTTCTGAGCTGTTCCCCTAAGACATTAGTTTAGGGATGCTGCTGTCGAAGTGTCAGTTTGGGGTAGGCACCCCAAGGCAACTGTCCTTTGCATTTTGACCAGTTGTGGATTTTTGTAACAATCTCAGTCTGCTACAAAGAGAAGTTTCTTTGATGAAGAGTGAAAATGGTTTGCCACACATTAGCAACCTAGGTAAAAATTAAGTTTTGCCCACTCTCTGGCCCCAGAGCATTAAGTTTTACTACCTCAGATAGAAAAGTCAGTTGAGTGATTAGTCCATCAGCTCGGTGGCTCCCCATCAATTCCTGAACTGATGAAGGCTGTTCTCTATGGCAACAGTCCACATAGGCTGTTGAGAGTGGCATATTGGGAGCCAGGCCGAGTCTCACTCTTTTCCTGCTGCCTGCCAGTAGGATGTAGAGCTCTCAGCTACCTCTCCAGCACCAGGTCTACCTGTATGCTTCCTGCCATCATGACAGTGGACTAAGCCTATGAACTATAAGCCAGCCCCAATTAAATGCTTTCTGTTATAAGAGTTGCCATGGTCATGGTGTTTCTTCACAGCAATAGAAACTCTAAGGCAAAGGGTGAGTACTACCTGTGTGTATAAGAATAATTATTTACATTGCAATCAGAATTTATATCCAATTAGGAAAGTGGTAGTGATAGGTTTTCCTTTTGAGCACAACCATCCCTAGTTGGTTAGGTTTACAGTATCAGGCATCAATTTCCTCCTGTTGAGTAGGCCAGTTGGATGGCTATTAGTATTTCCTTAAGATACAAATGCCACTGTTGCACCCTTGGGGTTACTTTCCATGCTGGTCTTCACTGTGTTCCACAGGTATTACAGCTGGGTAGAACCTACTGGTTGCTTTCCTCACTAGGGTCTTGGCAACTGTAAGAACTACTTCCCAGGGAGTGGATGCCTAGGACAGTTCCAACTCTTTTCCTCCTGAAATAGGGTTTCACCTTCCATTTCTGAGAAGCAACAGAGGGCAAGGAAAGTCTCTTGGATTCCCTTGATAAAGAGCTGGAAGGAAGGCTTCCTTCCTCCCTCTGGGTTTTGTTAAATTGTCTACAGCTCATGGTAGGAGCACTATCACCCCAAGTGGCATAATTTCATTTCGTGTGTGTGTGTGTGTGTGTGTGTGTGTGTGTGTGTGTGTATACATTAACTTTTATGTATTGTCTATGTATTTTTGGTATGAACTTAGACCTGTGATATCTGAGCCATCTCTCCAGCCCATATACATAAATTTAATTAAATATAAAATAATGTTTCCTTATGGATTTTTCAAGCATCCTTAGTGATATTTATCCCTCTTCTCTCCCTCTTCCTCATTATTACCCTTCTTTTGCCCTCGTTAAAGTCCTCTCCTGCATTTTCTCATTTCTCCTTAACATTTGTCTCCTACTATCTCCCCCACAAAACTCTGAAGATCTCTAAAATGACAGCTTTAACTCTCTGAAGAAAGATATTGATAAAGGCACTAGAAGAGAAAAACACCCCCCATGTTAGATTAGTAGAACCAATCTTATGATTCTACCATAATCAAGTTAGAGGTTCAATGTAATCTTAATCAAAACCTACATCATATCTTCACAGGAATAGGAAAACCTGTCCCAAAAATCCATATGGAATATCAGAAGACCCCAGATAACCAAAATAATCCTAAGCAAAAAAAAATTGCTGAAAGAAGGATTACCATACCAGATTTACAGCTAAATTAATAAAACATGATAATAAAAACAGTATGGCACTATCACAAAACAAATGTGCAGACATGTAGACAAACAAAACAAGACAAAATGGAAGACCCGAAGATGAGTACAAGTAACTACAACCACCTAATATTTGACAAAATTGCCAAAAAAAAAATACACACTGAAAAGAGGTAACATCTTCAACAAATGGTGCTGTGGAAACTGGATGTCCACTATAGGCAAACTTTTCTTTCCCACCTACCAGTTCCCAAATAACTGACCCAGAGGCTTAATTAAAAATGCTTGGCCAATAGCTCAGTCTCGTTACTAGCTAACTCTTACGTTTTAAATCAGCCCATATTTCTTATCTACCCTTGGCCATGTGTTGTTACCTTTTTTCAACACTGCACATTCATCTTGCTTCCCTCTGTGCCTGCTTGCGATTCCTGACTGTCCACATGTAGAGGAATGAAATTAGGTCCACGTCTATCTCCATGCACAAAATTTGATCCTAAATGTATTGAAGACCTCAACATGAAACCTGGAGAGCTGAAACTGCTAGAAGAGAACACAAGAAATACCCTACAAGATATAAATGTAGGAAAAAAATGTTCTGAGTAAGACTCCATTGACTCGGGAATTAAAGCCAGAAATTGACTAATGAGTCCTTATAAAACTAAAAAGCATCTGTGCAGCCAAGAAGCCCACGTCATCACAGGCTCAGACTTCCCACATTCTTATTTCTGTTTCCTCTTTCTCCTCCTCAATCAGAGCTGCAGTAGTGGGAAAGACAGCATCCCCTGCTGGTGCATCCCGAGCTACAGCAGGTCCACCAGCTCTTACAGCAAACAAGCCAGGCAAGGACATTTGCCCGGGAACCAAAGCCAGCAAGACTCCATACTTCCATAAGGTGCTTTAATAAAGAACTTTCCTCTACAATGACCACTTCATTGTCACGTAGGATGAAGACAGAGAAGATGCAGATAATCTGGGAGAAACAGCCCAGGGTGTGTTTGCTGGGCTCGCTGGTTAGTTTTTGGTGTTATTTTTGGTTTTTGTCAATTTGACATGAGCTAAATAATCTGGGAGAAGGGAACCTCAACTTAGAAAATACCTCCACTAGATCACTCTATAAGCATGTCTGTAAGGCATCTTCTTGATTGATGATTGCTGCGGGGCACAGCCCACCGTGGGCAGTGACATCTCTGGCCAGGCACTCCTGGGTTGTATGAAAACCAAGTTGAGTAAGCAACAAGGAGCAAACAAGTGAATAGCATTCTTCCTTGGTCTCTGTCCTTGTTTCTGCCTCCAGGTTCCTGCTTCAAATTATTCATCCCTTGGTTTCAGTCAATGATGGACTATTAACTGGGATATGTAATTGGCCATGGTGTTTTATCACAGTAACAGAAACCCTAGCTAGAACACTGAGTGTGATACTAGTCACACGATGAGAGATGAAGGGACAGCCTTCTTGAGCTTCCTGGGAGAGACCAGCCATCTTAGCAGCAGCTGAAGCATAAAAGAAGAAAAAAATGCTGTGTTATTGCTTTGTTTCTTCCACAGATGCCTGTTAGAGAGTGTAGCATGTTTCGGTTGGGTCTACAATAAGTGCAGAAGTGCCTTAACTAAAGTAACTGTGAAATTATTCTCTCAATTCTAAGAACAATATTAATTTCATAAGTACCTACTGAGTTTAAATTTTAAAGAAAGATTTAAAGGCTTACCAGTCTTAAGTATTTGTCCAACATAGCCAACCTCTTTCCTCACACCTACTCCCCACTCTCCTTTTAGCAACACTTCCCACTCCCCAGATGAATAAACCTGTCCAGGTAAAGTGTGGAGGTTTGGAATAATGGTAAATGAAACTCACTTAAAAATTCAGGGTCAAACAAATAGGATAGAGAGATAGTCAACTGTTACTATTCCCCTCTTTTATAAATGAGGAATTTAAGGGAAATTAAAGTGACATGGTTAAATATTTTGAATAATGCATTAAAATTGCTATTGAGAAGTCACTTTGAGATCTTAGTTATCAAAAATGTTTCCATTTGAAAGAAAATTATTTAAACACATAAAGGATGTTGATCAATAGGAATCACTTATTGCTCATTATGATACAAAAGAAAATCAAATGCACCATTTATCTGGCTCCTTTGGATCTAACTTCCGCATAAACTAAATAAATCAGAGAAATTGCTTAATATGAAGTAATTTGCTCTGTTTATATACCATAGGGATCTAGGATTAAAGTTTGCTGCAAATAAAAGCATGTAACTAGGATGTTTCTTCCTGTTTGAATGAAGTTAACCTATAGCCTGCAGTGGGGTGAAAGGGAGAAGAAGAGAATTAACAAAAAAAACAAAACAAAACAAAAAAACATACTCTAGATCATCCCATTTCACACCTCAGGTGACAAGTGGCCTTTGTTATTGTTTCTTCTTGTCCATCAGGTTAATATTCTTGCACGATTTTCTTCTGATAAACCTGAAGTTGGAAGACACTCACTCCTTGTTGGAAAGATGGTATGTGACTTCCCTTTTCCTATTGAGGACAGATTTCTCTTGTTTCCCAGGCTTGCCTGAAATCTCCAACACAACTTCTGGAGTAGCTGGGTTTGCAGACACTCACCTCCAAGGCTGAATGGAACTTCATTTTTTTTCCATCAGAATTTCTCATGGGTATTCTCAGGAAGCCTGTCAAGTATTTGTGTTTGTGCTTGGCACAATGCCCATGTATGTCACAGGTACTGTGACTTATATCTGTAAAGAGGTTTACATTTCAAAATGTTCACAGAGTCATTGTAACAGCTCTATGGTAAAAGTTTGGAAGGATTTTTATACCCTTCTGGCTGAGAAGTAGGTTGGAAGAACTCTAACACAACTCGGCTGTGCAGAATGGGGTGAATATGGGCTAGATCAGAGGCACACACCAACACAATGCTTTGCCTCCTCTGAGACCTAGCACACATGCTTGTATTAATTGAAAATTTAAAAACTGATACTATTTATAATAGTACAACAGCAAGGAAAACAAAAAGGAAAGTTGTCAGGAGAATCAACTATGAATTGTAAAGGGAATTGCAAGAAAAATCAACTATGTTTTCTTTATAATTTTTTCTCTCAAATCAGCTTCTAAGATTACATTACTCAAGTAGATAAACTGATTTAAAACTTGCAAAGTGTTGCTCAAAACTGAGCAGTCCTTGGTTTTGTTTGTTTGCTCTTCTGTTGTTTTGATTTTATGGAGCATGGAGAACTTGGGCTCAAATAAGCTGTTTCTTACCCTTAATTCAGTAAGAGACAAAAGGGTACAAGTAGAACAGCAAAAGGACTTTTGGAATTCACAAAATGTTTTCACAAATCCCTCTACCCCATTGACACAGAGGCTGCCTCCGAACACAAGCACCACCTTTATCTTGAAGGTCCAGGACATGTGAGCAGCAGCAAAGGTCTATTCAGCATTTCTCTCACAGTAGGAAGCTGCAAAATTCCACAGACATGATGTACAATGCAGCTCTTATTTAGAAAAGGAAGGCAGACCAAAGGCATGAGACAATATGGTATTTGCTTTTAGTGTTTCTTGCACTTAAGTTATTTGACTCAGACTGCAAGAAGCAAAGAGAGATAACCCCACATGAAGCTCCTCCTAAACTTCAAAACCTGTCAAGGGTTTGAAGAAAGATGGAGGATGTCTGCTGGCTTCGATAAGAAAATGTAAAAGACAGGACAGAGCCTTAGGAAGTGGAAAGATACACAAAAGTGTGTTCATTACTCAACCTTGAAAGATTATGATAAAGAACAGCTGACTTACTTGTGTGACGATAACACTAAAACTCTTAATTATGGAATATACATGCTGGCCGTAGCAACAATCTAGACTTTAGTAATAAAATAAATATATGTGCTGGTTTTTACAATTTTTATTAAATGTAAGGTTATATGTTTCACTTTCATTAAATTTACTGTCTATCTCTGCAATAATATGTTATAAAAATATTTTAAAATTCATTAGAGGCTTTCATTAGTTGAAAGAAATTATTTAAGTACATTTTTAAAATTCTATTTCTCTAGGGTTTACACCAGAGCATGTTTCAAAGTATATGTCTCCTTGATAGGAACAGCAGGCAAGTCAAGATCCAATGGCCATGGTCCTGGAATCCATTCCCAGATGTATTAATAACCCACTAAAAATATTAAATGACTGTTAAAACCCAGGCATCATGGCTGTGTTGGACTGATGAAAACTTGTCGCCCTCTCCTGGTCTTTGTCTTTGAGTGTCCTCCTTAACCACTGATGAAGCTCTGAAAGTGACACTGCCCATCATTCTTTATTGACAGGAAGCAGAGATGAAGTAATACATCAAGATACTCTTATCCAGGGAGCCTCCTTAAAGCTACAGTAGCTCGCGTCTAAACATCTTTGCAACCTGGAGAAGAGCCTAAAGTGAAAAGGGTTGTTATTTTCTATACCTCAATTCACACAGACAACAAGTCACACTTTTTTATATGGCATTGCACTGAATTGCTTTTAATGTTATTATTTCTTTCATTTTCAGGATTATAATTGCATTATCCCTCCTTTCCTTTCTTCCATCCAAACTCCTCCTTGCTCTCTTTCAAATACATGGCCTCTTTTTTCATTAGTTGTTATTACATACATGTATGTATATGCATATATATTCATAAATATAACCTGCTCGGTCTGTATAATGTTACTTGTATGTATGCTTTCAGGGCTCTTCCTTGGGGAAGACTGTTTCTCCCACTCTCGGCATTCCCTTTTTGCCTCATGGGCTTCCCTGTCCACGTTAGTGTGTCTGCTGTTGTAATCCTTGTTCATCTCATATTTAGGCAGCTATGCTGGGGAGACTTCATGGCTGTGGCTTCTGACATTGCTAAGAGACACTATCTCATAGTGAACGCCTTGATCCTCTGGCTCTGACAACCTTCCATTCCTCTTCTGAGCCTTTGATTTGGGAGTGTTTCATAGAATGTGTCCATTGGGACTGGGCTCTACAACTCTGCATTTTGATTGATTCTGTTTCTCTGTGATGGCATATTAATCAGGGTTCTCTAGAGGAACAGAACTCACCAAATGAACATGTATGCATGTATGTATGTATGTACGTATGTATACACATATATATTAAAGTCCAAAAACACAACTGTTGTTCAGTTCACAAAGCTGGATGTCTCAGATTTATCTTCAGTATATGCCAGATTCCCGAAGAAGTAGGCTCCAATGCCAGTGAAGGCGTGGACTTGCTTGTGATAGTGAGTGCAAACAGGTGGAGAGAGAGCCAGCTTCCTTCTTGCATGTACTTCATATAGGCTACTAACAGAAGGTGTGGTACAGCTTCAAGATATATCTTCCCACCTCAAATATTCATATTAGAAGTGTGTCTTCCCACTTCCAGTGTTTTAATTAAGAAAAAAATCAACTCAAGGTATGTCCAGCCATTTGGGTTTTAGTTAATTTCAGATGTAGTCAAGTTGACCACCAAGAATAGCCATCACAAATGGTCTCTATCTATTAGAAAGATATATTTCCTTGAGTGGTGAGGACTACACTTAGCTGTGGATCTTTAGAATGAAGTTAGGGATTACTGCATTTCATTTTGAACCAATAAAATATCTCATGCTTTGATAACTTCGTTGAACTTTGTACAACTTAGTTTTTATATGAGATTTGTATTACATTATGCCTTAAATATCAAAACATTACTAAACATTAACTATAGTATAACTAAAGTTCTAATCTTAAGTTATAATTTTTTAAATTCTAAAATGTAAATTTAAATATAATTATAACCATGATAATTTTTAGGAGCAAATTATCCACATAGGCTAATCTTAATCTTCAAAGATATAACTAATTTTTCCATTTAACTTGAAAATTAAATTTTTAAATCAGTTAATAAATAATTTACTGGTTCTGCTAAAATGATATAAGATTACATTCCAACTTACAAGTTTTAAGACATTAACTTATCAGACTATTAATGTGAATATACATTGAAAAATTAAGTTGTTGCAATCATATGTATTTAATGTAAAAGTTTAAAGATAATAGAACCACTTAAAATTACAGGTTATAATTTTTTTAATTGTTTTCAAAATAATAGATTTTTTAGTAGAAAGAGCCTTTATACTGGTGAGACCATTGAAATGATTATTTTTTCATTTTTACTTAAAATTTTCTGTCAGAAGACAAGTTTGTTATATTGATGCGAGCCAAAGTCCCAACGTCACCAGCATATGGCTCCAGAGAAGGAAGAATGTACCATGGCGGTAAACGTGAGATGTCACAACAACCAGAAAGGTTTCCATGTTGAAGCCTGTGTTCAAGGAAGAATTCTTTAAATTCTATTTCATAGAAGAAAAACTCCATGTTTTATGCCCATTTCCCCCCTATGAAGCCAAAATCTAGTCACCTGTGCTTGTGATGAAACAGGACCTCTTAGTCTACGATAGCCTGTGAACAGGTCTCTCTGCTCTTGGTGCTGGAGTGCTTTAATAACAGTTTCTAAATTTGGGGTGCATCTATGATCATGAATTTTCATTGCTTAGGAAATGAAAGAAAAACTTCCCAAAGAGTTTGTGTAACATTGTTGATATGAGCACATAGCCTTCCCAAGAATGCTGCTATTCCTTCTAAGAATGAGCAGATACACCTGTAGCCAAAGGCAGACAGCACAAAATTCTGGTGGTAGTCAGGCACACATGCCATTGTCATGAACCTCAACTTTTCTGATACTGTGTCATTTGAATAGAAAACATTTCTGAAATGTGAACCCTGCTGCTGTTTCCTATCTGTGCCACCAAATGAGGAGTGAAGGCAGAATGAGGGTCTAAGGAAGGAAGGTAACTTTTTGTCTGTTTCATCTCAAAAAGTCTAATTTCTCATACCAACATCCCTTTAAAGCTGAGATATATAAGTAAGGCAAATGTCAATAAATAAAAATTTTGTGCAAGCACTTGGCTAATGTGATTTTTGTTGAAGTTACTGGAGCTATGGGTTTCTTTTGTGGTATTTCTTAGTCTCAACACAAATTTTTAGAAGTGTACTTGGCTATTACAATGATGACCATTAGAAAGCTAATGATGAAATCATGCGAATCATGCTAAGAAGTGAATGCCTTAGAAGAAATGGCAAGATCATATCCCAACTTCAACTTAACAGAATGGCTCTCACTGATGACAGACAGAAGGTGGGTGGTGTTGGTGCTCACCTTTAATACCAGCACTCAGGAGGCAGAGGCACTCTGTGAATTTGAGTCTTGCCTGGCATACATAGTGAGTTCCACAACAGCCAGGACTACATAGAAAAACTGTCTCTAAAACAAGACAAAAAATAGATGGTTTATTCTCAGATTGTCACATCCCAGATGTGTTTCTGTTCTATCAGATTAATATAAACATCTGGACAGTACTGCTCCTTCCCTGAGTACCTCTTTGTGTTAATCCCCATGCTTGAATCTGTGCTAAAATCTCTCCCTAATAAACTCCAGTTTTGCTTCACACTGGCTCATTCTGAAATTCTTCGCATGGTAAAATCCTTTTGATCCAGCTTAATTCTGAAAAGAATCCCTCAGGGCGCTGCAGGTGGTAGCTCCTGCACATTGTTCCCTGTTGCTGATGTCTTTCCTGGAAAACCTCGAGGCATAATCTCTGAAGCACTATTGCCTAAAAAGCATCCTGAGGGGAATTGGTTGGAAGAAGGAAGCTAGCAGATATCAGAATGAGAGAGGGCAGCAGGGTGTGAGCGTGATCCCAGTGTATAATATACAAGTGGATTATCAAAAAAGGTAAATGAATGAACATAATTAATTTATAAAAATCACCTTGAAGAAAATATTTACCGTCAGGCTATTGAAGACTTAAAAGTTCTTCAAGCTTGAAAAAAGTTTATCCCAACCTCTTAAAGACAAAGATAAGTACCATTTATAAAGCATGTGTACATACATACGTGTGTGTGTGTGTGTGTGTGTGTGTGTGTGTGTGTGTGTGTGTGTGAAAGCTGGGACAATGCATTCTGTCCTCCAGATTTACATGCCAAAATTAAATCTCTGTATACTGTCTTAAATTTTAATGATTGATTAGTATCATAATTTCAAGCATTGCATGAAAAAAAGCCTATGTTTGATGGCAAGCTCAAGCATACAACCCACTGAATGTTTATTTGCTTACCTATGGTTTGATGTCCCACATAATAACACCTTCTTCTAGATTTCCACATAATGAATATCCTGTGCTATGGAAGCTCAGACCTTCTCAAAAACTGTTATTTCAGACAGGTCTAGACTTCCATCCCCGGATAAGCAGGGTCTATATACCATCTCAGCAGTGAAGTTTCACAAAATGGATTTTCAGTCTTCATCCACCATTAAGAGTTAGGGATGGAACTCTCAGGTAGATGGTAAGACAGGGCTGAGAAGGAAGGAAAGTTGTTGGGATGTAAGAAGCGATTGGAGTCGCATCACTCCGGAGTCTAGTTGAAGACTCATGCCAGCTGAGAGAAAAGAAACCCAGCACAGAGGTGATAAATCTTTCCTAAAGCAACCTCAAATAATAACATTAAGCTGTCAAGGCTAAGAATATATGACCTGTAGGTGTCACCTTTCTTAGTCTTTATCCAGATACAAACCTGGAATCTGACTAACAAGACTCTAAACATCATTCCTGCTAAAAGACTGTCAGTGTTCTTGAGCAACCCTTGTGAATTACAAGGGTTGTAATCATATCCAGTGCACCTCAGGAAGTGTACTATCCCTCATTTACTGAAAAGGGGGAGGGAAAGCTCCTCAACAACCCTTGGGGATGTTACTTTAGGGGCCAAGACGGTGTCCACAATCCAGGCTGCCTCTGAGGGCCTTGTTTGGGTCAGTGGTCCTGCTGCAGCAGGGATCATGTTAGTGATCTGTGCTATTGCCAGAAACCATGTGGAAGCCCATGATCCATGCTCCTGCTTGCTGTAAAGAACAGGAAGCTACTTTTGGACTTTTTTGTTTGTTGGTTTATGTAAAATATGTTAATGATATCTAACTCTTCCCACTTGTGAACTCCTTAAACACAGGAATGGTATAATATAGATCTTCAAATGCCTGTCACCTAGTGCAAGAATTAATAATTATGATCAACTAAGAAAGTTTTAAATCAATGGAACTGGGTAAAATATAGCTGTAGCACTTAGACATTGCCTATAATATAATGCACACACTAAGTAAGGGCTTGGTTTTCATGAAAAATGGGGGCACGTACCAAGAGCTCCAACACTCACTCTGGCCAGTGGAAGTTGCAGAACAGGATAAAAACAAAAGTGCCACAGCAGTACAAGTCAAATCTAAAAAGCTGTGTAGTCCGAAAAGCAGTCATGTGGCAGAAATGAGAGCAGCAATTTTCAAGGCATGATTAGGTCATCAATAGCTGAGATATCTGATGTGATTATTAACATGGAGATTCTGAGACTCCAAAAAGATTGCCTAGGTAGCAAATTTCATTAAATTTGTATGTTTTCAACAGGACTCTCAGATGATTTTAACATAAAATTTACCTTGAAACTCATTTGCTAAAACTTTGTAACTTAGCTTTATTTTTCCCTTTTGTAATTTAGCTTTAAATTCTCTCCATGATTTATATAAAATCTTAGGAAAACAAGTTGGATTTTTAAAAAACTGTTCCTTTATTAAGTGGAAATAATAATACCTACTACTATGATGAATTTAATACAATAATATGTTACGTACTTGGCATCTTCCCTAGTACATGAAGAATAAAATATTAGTCAATATTAATAAGGTAGAAATAGAACTGACCATCTAGAAGTAGCAAGCTTGTAATAGCTGTCAGTCTGTGCACACATGTACTGAGTCAACATTTTTTAAATGGCTGCATTGACATGGTCTTTTCTCCTTCCATTTCCCTGATCATTCAGAGTAGTTGTAAAGATCCCAAAGAATATTGGTATCTTGGGTACCATTACATTTAGGATCCTTCAATTCAGTTGTCAGGTGTAGGGGCTGGAGGTTTTTAAGAGACATACTAAGGGGGAATGAGAGGGTATGGATGACACTGTTCCCATGGATGAGAAGGAAAAGGTCACTGCATCCTGTGGTTGTGGGTGTTCCCAGGACTCAGGGAGCACCACTGAATGAGAATCAAGCTGTTTAGAAGGTCATCACCCAACTCGACAGGGGTCAGGCTTAGGCCAACTAAGCCAGAGGAGACTGAGCACCTGGTACCAGAGCTTTTGTAGAGGCCAGAAAGCATAGAAGGAAACCAAGCTCTAAGAGGGATTTCATCCACAGGAAAGGGTTAGGAACGGAGTCGCAGAAACCACAAGGGCCTAGAGGAGTTGTGGGATTACAGGCAGTACCATGGGGGAGATAGGAAAGAGAGTTAGAAGGGGGCACAATGACCCAGTTGGGCCTAATGAAACTGCAGGATTGCAATTCCCGATGATGGTAGGATTGGACCAGGTAAAGAGGGCCAGCCACAGATTTAAGGACTGTGGCTGGGGGAACCTGAACCTCTAAGAGTACCAGAGAAGTAACAGGCAATCAATAGTCATGTCTCAGGGAAATGTTTACAGGGACTGAAGGGGAAACTTATGCAATTGTTAATGGTGGATGGAGTGCTGAGCAATTGGTAAGCCAGAAAATGAGTCTGTTGCAGGTGGACTGGAGATAAGGGATAGGGTCTCGGTGCTACTCAGACCACGATAGGGAGCACAGGTACCAGGAGAGCCTATCTGAGTCACGGCATCAAATGTAAGCATTTTGATGGATCAGATGGGATGGACAGAGATAGATTCTGACGCTTGGGAGCACAAGAATACTGAGTGTTACAGCTTGGATGGAAAAGTATTCTGGTACTTGGGAATCACAGAATACTCGGTATTACGGCTCAGGTGGAAAGTTATTCTGGCACTCGGGAGCCAAGGAATACCACAGTTCATAGTAAGCATAGCAGCTTATACCTCTGCTTCAGGGAAGGCTTCCCCAGTGTATCAGCTCTGCTCCAACAGGAGAGGATTTCCCTGGTGAAGTTGTCACAGTTCTACTCCAGTCCATTGGAGAGCAGAGTGTAACAACTTCGCTTCACCAGAGAAGATTTCCCAGTAAAAAGTGGTGCAACGCTGCTATGCTCTGCTTCACCCAGAGTCATCTCTGCTCAGGTGAAAGAAGGTCTCAACCAAATCTCATTCAAGAGATTTATTGGGAAGGAAGAATCCAGGAGAGTGGCTGCCTTCTGTCAGGGTGCCAGAGGGCAGCAGAGCAGCCTGAACAGCCAGAAGCTGAAAAGGGACAGTGTTTATAAAGGAATTCTTAAGGGGACTGGGTTTCTCCAGGGTGGGGATTGGTCAGATTTCTATTCCTGAGTTTAGGATGGCTACATCTCCTGCTCAAGGATTGGTTAGTTTTCTGCACAGGTTTGGATCAGATTTGGCTCTACTTTCAGAGACTAAGTTTGCTTTTGACAAAGAAGCTAAAGTTATACAATGGAAAAAAGACAGCATCTTCAACAAATGATGCTGGCATAACCGGATGCTGGCATGATAGATCCATATCTATCACCATGCGCAAAAGTTAAGTTCAGATGGATCAATGATCTCAACATAAATCCAGCCATACTGAACCTCTTAGAAGAGAAAGTAGGATGTACCCTTGAATGAATTGGTACAGGAGACCACTTCCTGAACATAACTCCAGTTGCACAAACACTGAGATCGACAATTAATAAATGGGACCTCCTGAAACTGAGAAGCTTCTGTGAGGCAAAGGATACAATGAGCAAGACAAACTGGTAGCCCAAAGAATGGGAAAAGATATTCACCAACCCCACATCTAACAGTGGCCTGATTCCAAAATATACAAAGAACTCAAGAAGTCAGTCACCAAAACACAAAAAAGTCCAATTAAAAAGTAGGGTACCCAACTAAATAGAGAATTCTCAATAGAGGAATCTAAAATAACTGAAAGACACATAATAAAGTGCTCAACATACTTAGCCATCAGGGAAATGCAAATCAAAACAACTCTGAGATACCATCTCACTCCTGTCAGAACGGCTAAAATCAAAAACACCAACGATAATTTATGCTGGAGAGGATGTGGTGAAAGGGGAACACTCCTCCACTGCTGGTGAGAGTGCAAACTTGTACAGTCACTTTGGAAATCAGTATGGTGGTTCCTCAAAAAAAAATGGGAATCAGTTTACCAAAAGATGCAGCAGATCCAATCTTAGGCATATACCTAAAAAGATGCACATTCATACAACAAGGACATCTGTTCAACCATGTTCATAGTAGCATCATTTGTAATTGCCAGAACCTGTAAGCAACCTAGATGTCCCTCAACGGAAGAATGGATGGAGAAAATGTGGTATATTTACACAATGGAGTACTACTCAGCGGAAAAAAAACAAGGGAATCTCGAAATTCACAGGCAAATGGATGGAACTAGAGGAAACCATCCTGAGAGAAGTAACCCAGTCACAAAAATACAAACCTGGTATGTACTCACTCATATATGGATTTTAGACATAGAGTAAAGGATTACCAGCCTACAATCCATACCGCCATAGAAGCTAGGAAACAAGGAGGACTCTAAGTAAGAGTCCCCCCAGAGAAGGGTAAAGGGGAGAGATCTCCTGAGGTAAATGGGAGGATGGGGGGAGGGAGAGGGAGTTAGCAGAAAGAGAAGGGGAGAAGATGAGGGGAGAGGAAGACATGAGGGAACAGGAAGCATGAGGGAAGAATAGAGGAGAGCAAGAAAAGAGACACCATAAAGAGGGAACCATTATAGGTTTAAAGAGAAATCTGGCACTGGGGAAATGGCCAGAGATCCACAAGGATGACCCCAACTACCAGTCTAAGCAATAGTGGAGGGGCTACCTTAAATGCCCTTCTCCAATAATGAGATCGATGACTACATTATACATCATCCTAAAGCCTTCATCCAGTAGCCAATGGAAGCAGATGCAGACACCGACACCTAAACACTAAGCTGAACTGGAATCTAGTTGCAGAGAGGGAGGAGTGATGAGCAAAGGGGTCAAGTCCAGGCTGGAGAAACCCACAGAAACAGCTGACCCAAACCAAGTGGATCTCATGGAACCCAGACTGATGGCTGGGAAATCAGCATAGGACTGTTCAAGACCCTCTGAACATGGGTGTCAGTTAGGTCTGGTTAATCTGTGGGGCCTCTAGTGTGGATCAGTATTTATTCCTAGTATGGGAATAGACTTTGGGAGCTCAGTCAACATAGAGGGATACTCACTCAGCCTAGACACAGTGGGGAGAGTCTAGGGCCTGCTCCAAATGATCTGACAGACTTTGAAGATGCCCCATGGAAGGCCTCACCCTCCCTGGGAAGCAGAAAGTATATGGGATAGGAGGTCCCTGTGGGGGGCAGGGGAGAAGGGGAGGGAGAAGGAACTGGGATTGACATGTAAAACAAGCTTGTTTCTAATTTAAATTTTTAAAAAAGAAGAAAAAAGACAGTCACAGGAGAGGAGGAAATGGGTGGCTCAGTCAGTAAAGTGCTTGACTCATAAGTAGAGGGACCTGAGTTTGAACTCTAGAGGCCATGTAAAAGGCCAGACATATTGGCACATGCTTATAATTCCCGCTATTATGGGATGGGCAACTAAGATGGGCAGATTCCTGAAGCTTGCTTGTTATGCAGTCTGGCCTACTTGAAGTTCTAGGCCAATGAAAGATGCTTTCACAAACAAATAGTAGAAAGTGCCTGAGTAATGACACCCAAATTATCCTCTTACCTCTGCATGTACATAAACATGAACATGCACAGGCACATGCACACATGCACACACAGATACATGAAAAAGAAGCTAATCACAAAAGACCTCAAACTAAATTATTCTAATTATATGAATCATACTCTGGTAAGGGTCAACAAAGACTTGAGAAAAATCAAACCTGAGAGAGGTGTTTTGCCTTGCCCACACACAGGAGATGATTGCAGCAAAGAAAAGTACAAAACATTCAAAAATAGCATTGTGAAGATGTGTGACTCATTTCCTCAGAAAGATGGGAAATGATATTATTTCTGTTTTAAAACATCATCCACAGAACTAGGCTGGTCATGCTAACTCAGCATATCCACTTTCCATGGAAAATCTGGCAAGCACACCGTGACCTGGTGCTAGGAGTTAAGTTATCAGAGATAAGCCATGCTGATGGCAGTCACTCCATCAGATGTGATGGGGAAGGGCACTTCACCTCTGTGAAATCCTTTACAAAAACTAATGATTCCAAACCAATAATGACCAAAGCATCATAAAAATGTAGGAAGCTTTTGGTCAAAACTTTCAGTCAACACACCTCAAAATTCTCCACATCAAGAAAAACAAGTCAGAGAAATTATTATAGACTGAGATACAGAGCAGACTTAACAACTGAAAGCCAGGGTTCCCTGGGTGGACCCTCACTGTAGAAAATAGAGAATTATAAAATTCACATGAAGACCGGGGTTTGTTTTCAGATCCTTGTCCTGCAATGGAGTTGTATAAGAGAGGGAACTGGCTGAAAACTAGATGAGAAACTTCTACTGCTATCACAACTTTTTTTATAAATCAGAAAGTAGCCCGAAATACAAAATTAGATTTTAAAATATTTTATTTAGCTGTAAAACTGACTATAGAGGTGAGTCCTTCCAGACCCCACCCCCTGATGCACCCAGCTTCAGGGGAGCTTGGGTCCTCCTGGGGACCCCTTCCCTGCTCATCACCTGCTCCTTCAATCTTCCCAGAGACGCTCCTGGCATCGAGAGGACACGTCCACACAGGAAAGACCGCCTGGCTTCAGAGAGGAAGGAAGTGAGTCCTGCCAGACCCCATCCTCCCCTCTCCCCATACTCATGCACCTGGCTTCAGGGAGACCAGTAGAGACAGAGACACCCCACCTGTACCCACTGGAAGAAGGGATGGGAAGACTACAGTATAAGAACGCACTAAGCAATAGAAAGACCAAAATGACTCCACCAGAATGTAGAGACCCCATACCAGCAAGACCTGAAAAGCACAACACAGATGAAGCAGAAGAGACAGATATTAAAAAATTATTTTATAAAGATGATAGAGATCCTCAAAGAGGAAACAAGAAAGCCCCTTAAGGAAATAGAAGAAAAAACAAACAAAAAATACATGAAATGGAGGAAAAGACAAAATCAAAAAATTCAAGAAATAAACAAATTTCTTAAGGAATCTAAAGAGAGCCAAGAAAATAGAACCAAACAAATGAAGGAAACAACTCAAACAGTTGAAGGCTAGAAAGCAGAAATAGAAACAATAAGGAAAACACAGAATGAGGGGATACTGGAAATAGAAGAGCTGGGTAAATGACCAGGAGCTACAGATGACCAGGAGCTACAGAATAACCAATAGAATTCAAGAGATGGAAGAGAGAATCTCAGTGTTGAAGACTCATTAGAGATATACAGTCATCAACCAAAGAAAATCTCAAGTCCAACAAATCCCTAATACAAAATATCCAGGAAATATGGGACACCGTAAAGAAGCCAAACCTGAGAATATTATGTATAGAAGAGGGTGAACAAATACAGATCAAGGGTACAGAAAACATATTCAACAAAATCATAGAATCAATCTTCCCTAACCTAAAGAAGGATATGCCTATGAAAATACAAGAATCTTACAGAACACCTAATAGGCTAGACCAAAAAAAGAAGTGCCCTCACCACATAATAATCAAAACATCAAGCCTACAGAATAAAAAGAAAATATTAAGAGCAGCTAAAGAAAAAGGTCAAGTAACATATAACGGCAGACTTATGCAAATTACACCTGACTTCTCAATGGAAACTATGAAAGCCAGAAGACCTTGGACAGATGTCCTACAAATGCTAAGGGAACAAGGATGCCAGCCCAGACTACTATACCAAGCAAAGCTTTCAATTACCATAGATGGAGAAAACAAAATATTCCATGAAAAAGCCAGATCTAAATAATACATATCGACGAATCCAGCCCTACAGAAAGTACTGGAAGGAAAACTTCAACTCAATAAAGATAACTAAACTTACAAACACATAGGCAATAGATAATCCCATTTTACCAAACACCAAAAGAAAAAGGTAGGAAAACCTACACACAATAACACAAGAATCAACAGTCAATGGTCATTAATATCCCTCAATATCAACAGTCTCAACTTGCCTATAAAAAGACACAGACTAACAGAATGGATACAAAGACAGAACCCATCCTTCTGTTGCATACAAGAAACACATCTCAATGTCAAAGACAGATGTTACTTCAGAGTAAAGGGCTGGGGAAGATTTTCCTATTAAACAGACCCAAGAAACAAGCTGGTATAGCAATCCTAGTATGTAACAAATTAGACTTCAAATTAAAATCAATCAAAAGATATGAAGAAGGACATTTCATATTCATCAAAGGAAAAGTCCATCAAGATGAAGTCTTAATTCTGAACATCTATGCCCCAAATACAAAGGCACCCACATTCGTGAAAGACACATTACTAAAACTCAAATTGCACATAAAATCTCACACAATAGTACTAGGAGAATTCAACACTCCACTCTCACTACTATACAGCCCCTCCAGACAGAAACTGAACTAAGAAACAAAAGAACTAACAGAAGTTATGACCCGATTGGGTTTAACAGACATCTATAGAACATTCCATCCAAACTGAAAGGAATATAGCTTCTTCTCAGCACCACATGGAACCTTCTCTAAAATCGACCACATAATTGGAAACATAGCAAACCTCCACATATACAAAAAAACCGTGTATCTTATCAGACTACCATGTGTTAAAATTAGAATTCAAGAGCAACACAAAATTCAGAATCCCTACAAACTCATAAAAATTGAACAATGCAAAATTGTAACATCCCTGGGTCAAGGAAGAAATAAAAAAAATAAATTAAACACTTTCTATAATTCAATGAGAATGAAGACTAAAGTGACACTTTGAAAGCAGTGCTGAAAGGAAAGTTCATAGGACTAAGTGCCTACATGAAGAAACTGGAGAATAGTCACACTAGAGAATTAATAGCACAACTGAAAGTTCTAGAACAAAAAGAAGCAAACTCACCCCAGAGGAGTAGACATCAGGAAATAATCAAATTGAGGGCAGAAATCAATAAAGTCGAAACAAAGAAAATAATACAAAGAATCAATGTAACAAAGACTTGGTTCTTCCAGAAAATCAACAAGAGAGCCAAACCGTTATCCAAACTAACTAAAAGACAGAGAGCAAATATGCAAATCAACAAAATCAGGAATGAAAAGGGGGACATAATAACTGACACTGAGGAAATGGAGAGAACCTTCATTTGAAAACCTGTACTCCACAAAATTCAAAAATTTAAAGGAAATGGACAATTTTCTGGATAGATATCACTTACCAAAATTAAATCAAGAGCAGAGAAGCAATCTAAACAGACCTATAAGCCCTAATAAAATAGAAGCAGTCATCAAAAGTCTCACAACCAAAAAAAAAAAAATCCAGGTCCAGATGACCTCAGTGCAGAATTCTACCACAAATTTAAAGAAGAGCTAATTCCAATACTCCCCAAAGTGTTCCATACAATAGAAGCAGGAGGTTCTCTGCTAAACTCTTTTTATGAGGCTTCAATGACCTTGGTACTCAAGCCACACAAGACACAACTAAGAAAGAGAACTATAGACCCATTTCCCTCATGAACATTGATGCAAAAAATACTAGCAAATCAAATCCAAGAACTCATCAGAAAAATTATCCACCATGATCAAGTAAGCTTCATTCCAGGGATGCAGGGATGTTTCAACATACGAAAATCTATCAATGTAACCCATCCTATAAACAAACTTCAAAGGAAAAACCACATGATCATCTCACTAGATGCTGAAAGTCTTTGACAAAATCCACCACCCCTTCATGATAAAGGTCATAAAGAAAGAAAGAACAGGAATAACAGGAACATACCTGAACATAATAAAAGCAATATACAGTAAACCAACAGCCAAAATCAAACTAAATGGAGAGAAACTCAACACAACTCCTCTAAAATCAGGAACAAGACAAGGCTGTCCACTCTCTCCATATCTCTTCAATATTGAACTTGAAGTTCTAGCTAGAGCAATAAGACAACAAAAAAAATCAAGGGGATACAAATTGGAAAGAAAGAAGTCAAACTTTCACTATTTGCAGATGAAATGATAGTTTACACAAGTGGCCCAAAAAACTCTACAAGAGAACTCCTATAGCTGATAAACACCTTCAGCAAAGAGGCAGGATACAAGATTAACTAAAAAAGTCAGTCGCCCTATTATATACAGATGACAAATGGGCTGAGAAAGAAATCAGAGAAACATCACCCTTTACAATAGCCACAAACAGCATTAAATATCTGGGGATAATGCTAACCAAACAAGTGAAAGACCTGTACAGCAATAACTTTGAGTCTCTAAAGAAAGCAATTAAAAAAGATACCAGAAAATGGAAAGATCTCCCATGCTCTTGGATTGGTAGGATTAACATAGTAAAAATGGCAATCTTGCCAAAAGCAATCTACAGATTCAATGGAATCCCCATTGAAATCCCAGCACAGACAAAAAAAAAAAAACACTGTATAGTAAAAGAACTTCCAGAGGCATCACTATCCCTGACTTCAAGCTCTATTACAGAGCTGAAAACAGCTTGGTATTGGCACAAAAAATAGACAGGTAGACCAATGGAATAGAATTGAAAACTTTGTTTTTAACCCACAAACCTATGAACACTTGATTTTTGACAAAGTAGCTGAAATTATGCAATGGAAAAAAGAAGGCATCTTCAACAAATGGTGCTAGAATAACTGGATATTGGCATGCAGAAGACTGCAGATAGATCCATGTCTATCTTCATGCACAAAACTTAAGTCCAAATGGATCAAAGACCTCAGCATAAATCCAGTCACACTGAAACACTTAGAAGAGAAAGTAGGAGATACCCTTAAATGAAATGATACAGAAGACCACTTCCTGAATATAACACCAGTAGCATAGACAATGAGATTGACAATTAATAAATGGGACCTCTTGAAACTGAGAAGCTTCTGTAAGGCAAAGGACATAGTCAACAAGACAAAAAGGCAGCCCACAGAATGGGAAAAGATATTCACTAACCCCACATCTGACAGAAGGCTGATCTCCAAAATTTACAAAGAACTCAAGAATCTACTCTCCAAAACACCAAATAATCCAATTAAAAGTGGGGTACAGAACTAAATAGAGAATTCTCAATAGAGGTGTCTAAAATGGCTGAGAGACACTTGAGAAAGTGCTCAACATCCTTAGCCATCACGGAAATGCAAATCAAAACAACTCTGAGATACTATCTCACTCCTGTCAGAAAGGCTAAAATAAAAAAACACCAATGACAGTTTATGATGGAGAGGATGTGGGGAGAGGGGAACACTCCATTGCTTGTGGTAGTGCTAACTGGTACAGCCACTTTGGAAATAAGTATGGAGATTCCTCAGGAAATTGGGAATCAGTCTACCACAAGACCCAGCAATTCTATTCTTAGGCATATATCCAAAAGATGCAAATTCATACAACAAGGACATCTATTCCACTATGTTCATAGAAGCATTATTTGTAATAGCCCAAACCTTGGAAGTAACCTAGATGCCTCTCAACTGAAGAGTGGATAGAGAAAATGTGGTACATTTACATAATGGAGTACTACTCAGCAGAAAAAAAAACAGTGGAATATTGAAATTTGCAGCCAAATGGGGAACACTAGAAGAAACAATCCTGAGTCACAAGAAGACAAACATGGTATGTGCTCATTCATATATGGATTGCAAACATGGATCAGGGGAGTGCCAGCCTACAACTCCACTGACAGAGAGTCTGGGGTACAGGAAGAACCTAAGATAGATATGCATGGTACCCCAGAGAAGAGGAATGAGTCAAGATCTCCTGAGCAGATTGGGAGCATGGAAGAAGGGGAGTAGAAGCTGGGAAAAAGAGAGGGGGAGAAGAGGAGGGGAGAGGAGGACATGGAGTGCAGGAAGGTTGAGTTGGGGGAAGAATAGAGGAGAGCAGGATGAGAGATACCATAATAGAGGGAGACAGTATAGGTTTGAAGAGAGAACTGGCACCAGTGAGATCTCTAGAAATCTACAAAGATGACACAAACTGGTAAACTAAGCAATAGTGAAGAAACTACCTCAAATGCCCAGCCCTGATAATGAGTTTTATGACTACCTTATGTGCCATCCTAGAGCCTTTATCTAGTGATTGATGGAAGCAGAGGCGAACACCTACAGCTAAACACTGAACTGAACCCCTGGAACCCAGTGACAGAAAGGGAGGAGTGATGAGCATAGGAGTAAAGAATGGGCTGATGAAACTAGCAGAAACAGCTGACCTGAACAAGGTGGAGCTCTTGGACCCCAGACCAACAGCTGGGAGGCCAACAAGCAACTGATCTAGACCCACTAAATGTGAGTGTCAGTGCAGAGGCCTGAACAACCTATGGGGCCCTAGGCAGTAGATCAGTATTTATCCCTGGCATACAAATGGACTTTGTGCCTCTATACCACAAAGAGAGATGCTCTCTCAGCCTGGACTCTTGGGGGGAGGGCCTGGACCCTGCCCTGAAAGAAATGACAGACTCTGGATATCCCCTATGTGGAAGGGAGTGGGGATAGGGTAGGAGGCATTGGGGAATGGTGGGGGGGGGTGCAGGAGGAGGGGAGGGAGAGGGAACTATGATTAACATGTGAAGCAAGCATTTTTAAATGTAATAAAGTATAATAAAAAATAAAATAAATTAAATTAAATATTTTCATTATTTTTTCAAACTAAAAAAAACAAAAACAAAAACTGAGTATAGATACCATCAAGCTGAAGAGCAATGGAAAATATGGGTTAAAATTCCAAATGATCTTTATTGAATCTTTGGGAATTTCATATCACATACCCTAATTCCACTCACCTCCAGTCCCTACATATCTTCCCTTAAGCCCTACAACACTCCCAAAAGAAAATTTTTTTTAAAAAATCAAAACAAAACACAAAAGCAAACAAAAAGAAAAACAACAGCAAAAAGAAATCAAAAACCTCTTCCCTCCTCCATCTTTTCCTTCTCTCCAACGTATCTTTATTCCTCCTGTTGGCACTGGGAGCCAAGGTACATCAGCTTTACTTGCAAATATTCATTGCAATGAATCACTGGTCTGGTCCAAGGTCTCTGGTTTCTGGTTAAAATATTTTATGAGCTCTAAAACAAAAGCAAATATTTGAAGCCCTTGATTATTGCACTAAAAGAGATAATTTTTAAATGGCAGTAATACCTGGTCTGTTTAGGAAATTTTTTCTCTATGGAAATATGTTTAACCACGGACTTGATTTCACTTGAATTTGTTATCAAACTTATACTATCGTTTCAATGGCAGAACCCCCAAATCAAGGAAATACTCAATGGTCAAACTTCATCACCAAATGGTAACACCTCCTTGACTCCTACTAAAAAGATAAATAAGGAGAAGTTCTACTCAGGAGAAAGCATTTCAAATTCAAGTATTTCAATATTTTCCAGATGACATAAACAAATATAATGATATCTCTTTGTAATTCTAATGAATCTATACAAAAGGAAAGGACTCTTGTAGCGAGCCGGTGGTGTTCTTGGCTACCGTGCTACACTACTTCACAAGGATCCAAGGAGAAGGGCTAAGGATGTAAATGAAGACAAAGACAGTGGCTCATTCTTACAAGGAGAATGGCGTTTATTTAAACAAGGGTGGAGCCTTATATACCAAACACAGGTATGGTGGAAAAACACCAAGGTCATAAGCCTACATTCCCAGGGCCCTCTGGCAAAGGGTGAGCCAAAACCAGGAATTAGTATTTAGACAATAAGGATTGATGGAAAACAGGAACTTGCATGCATGCCTTACTGGGAGGAGGGGACAAGAAGTGTTTTGGTAAAAGCTCCTAGTCGCAAGCAGTCAACAGACCCCCATGGGGGAAGGGTGCAACAGACTCTATAGGAAAATACAGATGTTATGGACAGATACTTCACAGAAAGGTAAATTTATAGGCTCATAATACATAAGAAGGCACTTAATAACATTAGTGTTGAAATATAATTTGGAAAATATCCTCCAGATAAACATGGTAAGCTGAAGCAAGAGCTCGAATTGCTCGTCCCGTTTCCCTGGCACAGACAAGCTGCACCCTGTGAGCTTTGCCAAATTAGTAGTGTGAAAGAACATCTGGGAGGAGGACGTTATCCAGGACTCTGTGTACAGCACAAACTCCTCTGTGCTTGTCAAACACAGGATCAGTGTTTCCTCTACCGGGAGAAGTTTACAATGCAGATTAGTGAGTGTGTACTACACACATTGTTGAATCACAAACATTGATTGAGCCACTGATTATATCAATGATGGCACCCACAACATAACCCAATAACTATGGGTCACATGGCAAGAAAATAGATTACATGCTATGTGTGAATCAGCTGACAAACATTTACTATTCAAATGCAGAGTGCCCAAGAAGAGTTACTGATGTTCAAAGAGGCAGTTATATCTCTCACTCATACATTCAGTTCCTTATTGCACTTCCATCTAAATTGGTTAGTATAACAAATTCAGTTCTGAGAGTAGGGGAGAAAGGGGGAGGAAAACATGAGGGATCAGGAAATTTGAGTTGGGGGAAGGACAAAGAAGGAGAGCAAGGAAAGAAATATTTTGATAGAGGGAGGGATTATGGGGTTAACAAGAAACCAGACACTAGGGAAATTTCCAGGAAACCTCAAGGATGACCCCAACTAAGAATCTCAACATTAGTGGAGAGGGCTACTTTAACTGTTCTTCCCCTATAATCAGACTGATGAGTACCATCATAGAGCCTCCATCCAGTAGCTGAAGCAAAGGCAGAGTTCTGAAGCTAAACACTGGGCCAAACTCCTGGAGTCCAACTGTAGAGAGGGAGGAGTGATACTATGAGCAAAGGGGTCAAGGCCATGTTGGGAAAACCCACAGAAACAGCTAATCTGAGCAAGTGGGAGTCCACAGACTCCAGACTGACATCTGGGGAACCTGCATAAAACCAAACTAGGCCTCCTGAACATGGGTGTGAGTTGGGGAACTTAGGCAGTCTATGAGGCTGCTGGCAGTAGAACCAATATCTATTTCTAGTGCAAGAACTGGCTTTTTGGAGGCCATTCCCTATGGAGAAATACCTTGCTCAGCCTAGATATGTGGGGGAGGGCCTCGGTGCTGTACCAAATGATGTGACAGACTTTGATGATTCCCCATGGGAGGCCTCACTCCCTGAGAAGTGGATGGGGGTGGGGTGGGGAGAGTCAGTGGGGGGAGTGGGAGGGTGGGAGGGAGAGGTACCTGGGATTGATGTGTAAAATAAGCTCATTTTTAAAACAATTCAGTTCCATCAAACATTTCAAATACGGTGATACCAATATTAAAGTGATGGCATGTCTGGTTGAATATCCTAAAGAATACATTGAAGTCTGGTTATACAAACTGAACTTAGGCTATCAGTCAGATAAACTCTGTGTGCTAGCTAGTTTTATATCAACTTGACACAAACTAGAATAATCAGAGAGGAGGGAGACCCAATTGAGAAAATGCCTCCATGGGAGGCATATAGGGCATCTTCTTAATTAGTGTTTGATGAGGGAGGGCCCAACCTATTACGGGTGGGTGGACCCTGAGTTGATGATCCCAGGTTCTATAAGAAAGCAAACTGAGCAAGTCTGGGGAAATAACTCAGTAAGCAGCACTCCTCTGAGGCCACTACATTAGTTCCTACCTCCAGTTTCCTGTTATATTTGAGTTCCTGAGTGCTTTTGGTGATGAACTGTGATATGGAAGCATAAGACAAATAAATCCTTTCCTTCCCGATGTGTTTTTTAAACACCAAAATGATAACCCCAACTACACAGACAGTTTTATTCAATTAAACTTCATGCCTATCAACTAGGCATCAAAGGGGAAAATACAAGGAAAGTTTAAGAGTTTATCAGTCTGCTAATCCATTGTAATAGTATATCTGATCTTTAAACTACACAGACTTTGTTTGTTGTTGTTTTTTTTCTGAGAAGGGGTTCTCTGTGTAGCCCTGACTGTCTTGGAACTCACTCTGTAGGTCAGGCTGGCGTCAAACTCACAGTGATCCACCCACCTCTGCCTCCTGAGTGCTGGGATTAAAGGTGTGCCCCACCACCATCTGCCTAGAAAATTTCTTAATGATTGCAAAAGTCTTACAAGAAAGGCCAAGTAAAATAGGCTTTTCAAACCAAGCCAGAGAAGAAATATGGTTTTACTTCATATCTATCTTCATTTTAGATCTAAGATATTGAACAATATCCCAAAGTAGCTTTTCCTCCTATCTTCATTCATGCTCCCAAGGATTCAATGAAAAGATTTGTTTTAGTCATTAGTAAGCTGTTAACTAATGACTGCTGAGCCTTAGACAGAAATGTATTCAATTCTCAGTGTTCTCCAACGTGTTGGATTTTATTTAATCAGTACCCAGTCTTAAGCAGTGTCAAAAATAATGATATTGCAGATTCTAGTTTTGGATAGAGACTTGGATAGCCAACATAGGGAAAGGACACTGTGTAAGTTGTGGTGGTGTTGATCATGATCTTTAGAGAAGGGATTCAGCACTAAACACTGCATCTCAGCTCTCTTCGACTCAAACATAACCCTGCCTTGTTCTCAAGCTTAATAAACTGTTTGAAAACTATCTTGTGGCTTTTACAAAGACAGAGTGCAAATAAGTCTACTAAAACTTAAATTAAATGTGAACTGCTTTCATTCAGTTTTATTACTTCCTCATTCCTAAGCGATTAGTAACATTAGTAAGTAATCTCTTCCTTGAGACTTTCATTATTAAAATAAAATCTGATAAGAAAATAAACATGGAGCATGAAGTATACTTCAGTTTTGCTTTTTTGAAACATGTTTTATTTAGAAACAATCATTTTACATAACATTCTCCCTCCCATCCTCCCATGCTCCCTACAAAGCCTCCCTCAACCACCCCCCACCCACTATCCAAGAATAGTGAGGCCTTCCATGGGGGAATCATCAAAGTCTGTCACATCATTTGGTGAAGGGCCTAGGCCCTCTTTTGTGTATCTGGGCTTCAACAGTATCCCTCCATAGGGAATGGGCTCCCAAAGTCCATTTGTGCACTAGGGATAAATTCTGGTTCCACTGTCAGAGGTCCCATAGACTGCCCAGGCCTCCTAGATGGCACCCACATTCAGAGGGCTTGGTTTGGTTCAATGTTGTCAAACTGGGGTCTGTAAGCTCCTACTAGGTCAGGTCAGCCTGATCTTGATCCCTTTCCTCATTACTCCTCCCTCTCTGCAACTAGATTCCAGGAGTATGGCTCAGTGCTTAGCTGTGGGTGACTGCTTCTGCTTCCTTTAGCTACTGGATGAAGGCTCTAGGATGGCATGTAAGGGAAAGGCATCAAAGGCTGCCTCTCTGCTACTGCCTAGATTCTTAGTTGGGGTCATCTTTGTGGATCTCTGAACATTTCCCTAGTGCCAGATTTCTCTTTAAACTTATACTGGCTCCCTCTTTAAAGGTATCTCTTTTCTTGCTCTCCTCTATTCCTCCCCTGACCTCTCTTGTTCTCTTTCCCCCTCCTCTTCTTCCCTTCTCTTTTTTCTACCTCCCTCCCCTCTCCCCTGCCCCATGCTCCCAATTTGCTCAGCAGTTCTTGTCCCTTTCCCTTCTTTGGGGAACCATGTATTTCTCTCTTAGGGTCCTCCTTGTTTTCTAGTTTCTCTGGTGGTGTGGATTGTAGGCTGGTAGTTCTTTACTCTATGTCTAATATCCATATATGATTGAGTACATACCATGTTTGTCTTTCTGTGACTGGGTTACCTCACTCAGGATGTTTTTTCTAGTTCCATCCATTTGCCTGCAAATGTCAAGATGTCATTGCTTTTATCCACTGAGTAATACTCCACTGTGTAAATGTATTACATTTTCTCCATCCATTCTTTGGCTGAGGGGCATCTAGGTTGCTTCCAGATTCTGGTTATTACAAACAATGTTGATATGAACATAGATGAACAGATGTCCTTATTGTATGAATTTGCATCCTTTGGGTATATGCCTAGAGTGGAATTGCTGGATCCTGAGGTAGACTGATTGCCATTTTCCTGAGGAATCACCATACTGATTTCCAAAGTGGCTGTCCAAGTTTGCACTCCCACCAGCAATGGAGGAGTGTTCCTCTTTCTCCACATCCTCTCCAGCATAGACTGCCATTGGTGTTTTTGACGTTAGCCATTCTGACAGGAGTGAGTTGTACCTCAGAGTTGTTTTGATTTGCATTTCCCTGATGGCTAAGGATGTTGAGCACTTTCTTAAGTGTCTTTCTGCCATTTTAGAGTCCTTTATTGAGAATTCTCTATTTAATTATGAACACCAATTTTTAATTGGATTGTTTGGTGTTTTGGTGACTAGCTTCTTGAGTTCTTTGTATATCTTGGAGATCAGCCCTCTGTCAGATGTGGGGTTGGTAGAGATCTTTTTCCCATTTTGTGGGCTGCCGTTTAAATGGCTCTATAGAGTAGTCACAAAATAAGATCACTCAGTGGAGGAGAAATTTGTGAATCAAATTGTAGCAATCTCAAATAAAAAGTTCCCCAAACACAAATCAGGATATTTGAACTGGTGTGTGTGCCTGGGAGCCTGGGCGGGGTGAGGCTTTGAACACCATGTCTTAATTGAATTGAAATGATACTTAGGAGCACCATAAAAGTGCCCTGTTCCACCACCACATACCCAATATTCACAAAAGTTAGTGTAACAGATTTCTAAAGGAACTTTAGTGCATTCTTAATGGAATTATAACTCACACTTCATAACTTTCAACATCTAAAATCACGCTGACCTTTTCAATAGAATCTAATCTCAGATGATTCAGTGTACTTAAGTCCTGCCAAGACAAAAACACTCTCCTAGATAAAAAGGCCTTCAAAAAGGAGTAAACCTTCAAAGGTTTTAAAGCAACAAAATGACTTTTATAAACACTTTTCAGATGTTGAATTTAAACAGCAGCTTTAACTATCCTTGAGTTATACCTAAGACACATCAACTGTGGAAGCTTTTATGAACAAAAATATTCTGTCAGAATGTTTATAGGTCAAAATTAAAATTAGTTGTCATCCTGAAAACACACATTGATCTTCATTATGAAGTGCTAATTAAATACTATAATAAATGCCCATCACTTAAATATGATCATATTCTCTGCTATTAAAGGAGATGATACTGGTGCAAACCTCTGCTGCCTAGACAGTAGTAGTAGCGAACTTTCTACAAATGAATGTTATACTTATTGACATGTTAGGAGTTCTGCTTTGCTTTTTGGTTCCAGTACCTGTTAATAATGCTAAAACTAATTAATTTGGAATGTTTTGTAAAAACTTGGCCCTAAAGGATGCATTCAGAACATCAGAACTACATCCAACTCGCTGATCAACTCTTTAAGTTTTACAAAGACTATCTGTCTTGGGTAATGTAACAAGCTATGGAGTTTTGAGCTTTATTGAAGTTGGCAGCACTGAAAGCCTGACTTCCTCTCTAATTTATTATTATAAAGTGTTTCCCAAGTTCATTTCAGCAATGGGTCAGAATTAGAAGGCACTTGTGATGTGAGGTTAAAGGTGAGATAATTACAATAGATTGGCATGCTGGAAAATAAGTGTGGCTGGAAGGGCAACAGGAGGGAGAGTTGGTGAACTCTGTGACCAAAGCTCCCTGGAGAAATCAAGCAACCCCATAGCCTCATCGAGGATAATTGCAGCACTGAATGCTCGGCCCAAAGGAGTTGATTCCCACACTCCAAGGGTGTGCCCCCTTGGAACAAATACATGTAATGTAAGCAAATGGCAGAAATAGCATCAGGAATCCCTTTCACAAAACTTTCTATGGTAGGAAGGAAGACGTGAAAAGATGGAAGTGTTTCTCCAACCTCAAATTTAAGATTACAAGCACATAAAGTAGCTACAACCAGGTTATCAGTACTGTTTCAGACATCAGTTAAACATCTCAAAGCATTGTTTGTAATAGACGTTACACAGAGCAATCATTTCTTGTGTAAACCATATATATATAAATTCTTACATGAAGACAAGGTAACCATGGCTTTAAAAAAATAAAATACTGCTAGGAAAGCTATGTGAAGTTGTTTTGGATGAAAGTCATTAAAACTGAACTTCAAAGCAGCTCATGATATTGGTCAAAATATAAGGACTGCAATGTTGGGTTCGTGATATCCTTTAAGCCAAAATTACAATACAGAGCAACAGAGATAACACAGCAAGAAAGTCAATTTTGACTGGAAAAGGAGGGGCAACAGAAGTCAAGCCACTTGGATTCTGATCTCAGCTGTCACTTAAAGTCTGTTCCCACACCGCAAAACATGTGCTTTTTTCTCTCTCCACGTTTTGTTACTTAAAACATACTATATATCAAACTAAAATATTAAAACAAAATTCATATTTGAGAAACAAAATTATACTGCTATAATAAACACTTCTTTTGAATCCCTGGCTAAATAACTTTGAGGTAACTAGATTTTGTGAACAGCAAAAATTTAGCATAGATGCTCTCAGTACATTGCTTCCTCTGGTTTCTCTGTTATCTTCTCCATGCTGAAGGTGGAGAAGAAAAGCAAAAGCTTTGAAGATGCTCAGTGTACTGAAGGGTCATAAATGATACAGACTCAGAACAACCTTTTAGTTTTCACAGGCTTAGCCTTTTCGTTGCATTTGTCCTGTCTTTCCAGGATACTGTCATCAATATAGTTAGCCAAATAAGCTAGACACACAAAGATGCCAATACAAAGGAGTTCGTCCTCTCCATCGTAGCTCACACCTGGTCCTAATCCTCAGGAAGGTTACTTTCACTTACATTTCACTATCCTTGCCAGTGTCTTCACCACATCCCCCCTGGGTGACAACCCAAGTGTGCCCACCTGCTCTCTTGTAATGCGCTGTCCACCTGAAAGAGCTACCACAGCAATTCATCTACAACATAAACCTGACCCACAGACTCTCTGATTAAACTAACATGAATGACCTTACCCTTGCTGACAAGTTAAATTACAGCCTCCTTAATAATATGTTATCATCATCGCAGGCTTACATGATCTAATCCCAGACTGACTTTCCATGACACGTGGTGGTTTTGCCATATTCCTTGTGGTATTCACAGGGTGCAGCAAATTATCCAAAATTAACAAATGTCACTTAACATTAAACAAATCAAATAATGAATGTCACAGGAAAGTTCACATTGCTGACTCAGAACATACAGAAATGTAAAGGTCTACCTATTTCTGCAGCTCTCTACTTAACAATTTGTTCTCACCTAACAGCAAAAGGCTTCAACTTGTCACACAATCCTGCAGTTCCTTCTTCTGCTTCTCTGGGTGACGATAGATAGGCTACATTCCTTTTAATATGCACTTGGTACACAAGCTGGAAGCAGCCTCCTAATCTTCCTCATTGTTCTGAACGCCCCAAATATCCTGTTAAAAACCGTTTAGAACTTAACTGAAGAAAACAGGAAGTTATTTAATCCTTTATTTGTAAATTATACATAAATGCAAGCATATGGGGTATATATATGTATATATAATCATAAAAGCTTTATATATTAATGGAATTCCATTTGATGTAGATATTCCAATCCCATTCTCATTGACTGTCATGTCTCATGCCTAGAATACAAAAGGTAATCAATAATAATAACTGCTACTAATAAAAGACTAAGTCTAATCTTTCCAATATCATGTACTATTAGTAGATAAAATTTACAAAAGCTGTTTCTTTTTTCCAATATATTTTTTATTTAAATTAGAAACATGCTTGCTTCACGTGTCAATCCAAGCTCCCTCTCCCACCCCTCCTCCCCGTCCCTCCACCAGTCCTCCCAGCCCCCCACCCAATCCCCACACCATTCCCCATGGAGAGTGAGACCCTCCATGGGGGATCTCCAGAGTCTGTCACTTCATCTAGGGCAGGACCTAGGCCCTCCCCCATGTGTACAGGCTGAGAGAGCATCCCTCATTGTGAAATGGGCTCCCAAAATTCATTCCCAGAGATTGTCTAGGCCTCCTCACTGACACCCACATTCAGGGGGTCTGGATCAGTCCCTGCTGGCCTCTCAGCCATTCAGTCTGGGGTCCAAGAGATCCCCCTTGTTCAGGTCAGTTGTCTCTGTGGGTTTCACCAGCACGGTCTTGACCCCTTTGCTCATCACTCCTCTATCTATGTCACTAGGTTCCAGGAGTTCAGTTCAGTGTTTAGCTGCAGGTGTCTGCCTCTGCTTCCATCAGTCACTGGATGAAGGCTCTAGGATGGCATATAAGGTAGTCATCAATCTCATTATCAGGGAGGGGCTATTAAGTTAGTCTCTCCAACTGGCTTAGTTTGCCAGTTGGAGTCATCCTTGTAGATCTCTAGAAATCTCACTAGTGTCAGATCTCTCCCCAAACCTAGAATGACTCCATCTATTATGGTATATCTCATCCTGCTCTCCTTTATTCTTCCCCTGACTCAACCTTCCTGCTCCCTCATGTCTTCCTCTCCCTTCCTCTCCTTTCCCTCTCTACAAAAGCTGCTTCTTATACAGAACATAATCATTTACATAAATTTTTACTCAACATCTTAAAAATACATTGCAACCTTTGTTCTTCCATATTCAAAATGTAATAAAAGACTTATTATTTGTTTTAGTCAATATTCTCTAAACACATAGTTAATCACATAATATTAATATCTTTATAATGTTATGAGATATTTGGTTCCTTTTATGATTTATTAAAAAACAAAGCCTGATAATACATATTTGGGAATACATCTGAGAGACCCACAGAAACATGATCCTGACCCTCTCCACTTTTTAGATTGAAAGACCTGCACAACTCTTCGGCTCCTCCTCTTCCTCCCCTGTGTGTCTTTCTATCCCTTTGAGTAAGTCAGGAAACTATTTGATCCATCCTGGCCAGCAGAATGTGGACTCCCCTCCCCTAACCTAATGGTGGTCTCAGAGCAATCAACACAAGCAGATCTCCCCCAACAATGGAATAACAATATATTACATTATTATGGTTATTAGATATCTAGTATACCTTTCATGGGTCACATATGTAGATATCATCTTAATTTGATTGTTCTGCTAAGATTATTCACTTGCTTGCCATCAATTTATCTAGAAACAAGCTGAAATATGCACAGAATACTTCCACAGTGATTGGATTTTGGAAACATAATAAAGTCTCTTAATTTTATAGCATGATAAAAAGGTTTGAAGTTTTGTATACACACACAATGTGTGTACATATATACAATGTGTACATAAATATATATTTGTATATATACATATAAACATTATGTTGGTAGAAGTGAGACCTCATAAAGTGCTTTCATGTGTATATAAAAGAAAACATGATATCCTAGTAAATCCAAATCTAAATTTATTTTATAAGTAATCACCAAATATATAAGCATAATATTAGTAAGAGAATTTGGCCATGTGCTTAATGGATATAATGAAAGTTACAAATGCATTTGACATTTTCTCTAAATACATATGAACAGTAAGGCTAAGGGAATATCACTCTATTTAACCAGCTGAATTTCTTGGTCCGATGTCATTTCAAAGTGTCACTGAGCTTATCCTATAAGCAAAGTCAAGAAATATAAGAAATACAAAGACTATTTTCTCAGAAATTTTAAATTTATAAGGGTATTATTAAGATTTGAACATGCACATCATGTAATAGAGAAGCGTGAAAACAATTTTAAAAACAACAACCTGATTGATGGGTTGTTAATGAGCTGACATACAGGGTAAGCATAAATAATGATAGGATTATCTCCTATAGGAACCTTTTGTTGTTATGTATTGTTGAATAGGAAAATCTTTAGTTGTCATTAGAGATATTTTCTCCCATTCTTATGCTCATATTTGCAACATGATAAATAAAAGACCCAGAGATAGATGTTGGGGTTCAAGCTTCAAGCTGAAGATTAGGAAAGCAAAGCAGTCGACCACTAGCTCTTACTGCTACCTCAGTGCAGACCATAGGGGTGATCCTCAGATGCTCCTCACTTCATTGCTCCTCAGATTCACTCAGACTGCTGTACTCTCCTCAACATGCTAGAGACTAATTGTCAGACTGAATGCCTCTACCTTTTATACCTCTCAAATCTTGGGATTAAAGGCGTGAGCTTGGATTCACTCTCCTGTAGCCCAGGGTGGTCATGGACTCAGAGATCTACTTCTTAATTCTGAGTTCTGGGAGTAAAAGGATGTACCACCACCGCCTGGCTTCTATGGCTAACTAGTATGGCTGTTTTGCTATTTTGATCTCCAGTGACTTTAATAAATCATAAACAATATATCACCACACATATTTTTTTCTGTGTCATGTAATTTACTACATTCTATTTTTAAAAGTATTTCTTTATCTGTCTCCTAGAATCTTTGGAGGACTGTACTTGGCTGATACCATCTTTGAATTCCCAGAATTTGAATTCAGCATTAAAATGAATTTACACGTATACTTTTCTCTGTAAAACATTTTTGTCTTACACGACACAGATTCATTTAATTTTCTAGTACTACACAAGTTCTACAGCAGAAGTTACAATTCAAAAAGCAGGTTTTAGCCCTGCTCCCCATGGGCACTGTGCTTGGTGTTTTCACCAGGGTACTCGTAAAGAAACATTTATGAAGGGCAATTTTACTATCTCTGCAGTTCACTAAACAATGAGACTTTACAATCAGGCTCTCTGAACGCATGTATGATCTGTTGTGTAAAACAACTCTACTTGAATGGTTCTGAGACAATGCAAAGTCAATTCTTTTGAATGCTTATGACAACCCAAAGTATTCAAAGTCTAATAAATGTAAACAGAATGAAGGGGAAAAAACTGTGGGAAACTGTAGGAGTGGTGGGTGGGGTGGGGAAGTGCTGGTCTTCAGGATTCCCAGAAGTTTGCATGGAGCAAGCTGACGTGTGTCATAGCTGAGGCATTGCAAACAATAACAAGTGCTTCTTTTACAGCCCAGACTCCCTACTACAGAATTGAATTTGAAGAAGAAAACACAGGCAGAAAATTTTTCAGATAAACTAAGCTAGAAATGACTTGTAGCCAGATGTATATCATGGCTGAATACTCTCTAAAGATATTCCAAAGAGAAGAATTTGAATGTCATTTAGTCTCTGTATATTTAGTGAATAATTAGGGAGAATTTAAACATTAAGCTATATTATGTTAGCAGCTATCTTGTTCTGTACACTTTATCCTTGTGAGAATTTCTGATCAAGAAAAATTTTCATATTATATGTTAAGCCTTAGAAAAACATATTCTGTGAATTGGGAAGAGGGCTCAATTGGGAAAGGCACTTGCTCCACAGCCCTGACAACCTCCACCCATTTCCCAGACCCACTTAAAGGTGAAAGGAGAATGCTAACTCCAAAAGTTGGCTGCTGACCTACACACATTAACACACACGCATGCATGCACTCACATGCAAGTACACACAGACACACCTTTATATTTTTTTAAATGTTGTGTTAGAGAGACCAAGGGGGTACACGGGTGGTTTGGACAGAGGAAAGAGAAGGGGCAAATGATATAATTACAAATAAAACTTATTTAAAAATCAAGACCGTGCTGTAGAAACCCATAGAAATAGCTGACCTGACCTAGCAAGAGCACATGGACACAAGTCGTAAAACTGGGGAACCAGCATTGCACCAAAACGAGCCCTCTGAATGTGGATGACAGTTAGGAGGCTTGGGCAGTCTATGGGACCTCCAACAGTAGAACCAGTGTTTATCCCTAGTGCACAAATGGACTTTGGGAGCCCATTCCCTGTGGAGGGATAGTATTGCAGCCTAGATACACAGAGGAGGGTCTAGGCCCTCCCCAAAATGATGTGACAGACTTTGATGATCCCCCAAGGAAGGCCTCACAGTCCTTGGGGAGCAGTTGGGGGGTTGTTTAGGGGGGGTCGGTGGTGGAGCATAGGAGGATGGGGGAGAGGAAAGGGGGTGATGTATAAAATAACATTGTTTCTAAGTAAAAAAGTATAAAAAATAAAAATCTAAGAACTTTTTAATATATTACAATGTCTCTGTCTCATTATGTCTGACTCCACACGTAAAGCAAATTATACACATGACTGATTTGATTCTAAATTTGGTGGCTTCTTTCATTAAATATCTACAGAATTCTTGAAGGTTAGCCCATCAATGACTCTTTAAGCTGGAAGAAATAATTTTGAAGAAAAATTACACTCAGTCCTACCAAAGAATATGCCACAAGCACTCAGACGTTATCTTATGAAGACCCTTCTCGGCAGAGGGCAGACACGGTCCTCTCACAGGAAGCTTCCCAGTGGTCAGCAGAGCCGCACTTCGTGTGGACGTATTTTAAGCCGTTGTCCCCACACTACCTAGTGGCCTATGGAGCATCACAGAGCACAGAGTTACTGACTACACTCCAGTGTCTGCTCTTCGGAGGAAGCAGGGTATCAGGAGGGGAAACAGCAAGCTCTCCTGGGTTACGGGCACCTTGGAAGAGGAATTGCAGACTTTTCCCATTCCACTGTATGTTCTGTTTCTGAAGCATTCTGCTGTGTGACTCTGCCACACCCAGCTTGGTTGCAACAACTGAGCTGCTGAGAGCGGGGTCACTAACCCAGGCACATCAGTCCAGCAGCGCAAAAAAAAAAAAAAAAAAAAAAAAAAAGAACTCCTCGGTCTTTTTTGCAGAATGACACAATTGTAAAAACTCTAATATTTGCAAAAAATGCACTTTAATTTTATTACAAAAGTATGTGGTGGTGTCGGTTCAAAGTTGGTGGCCTATAAAAGGACTTCTGCAACGATGGGAAAGAGACACCAGCTGACCTTTAGAACTCACAGGGCTCTTGTTGCACAACTTGGTGAAAGTGGGAAAGAGTGTAATCTTTAGCAGAGCTCGTACTCCCTCTGGTGATCACTAAGTGAACTGTAAACACTGACTACCGGGTTCTGCCAAGCTTCTGAGTCCCTGCACCTAGGTTATAAACCCAAATAGAATGTCACAGATACAAAATAAGCTATACTTTAAAGAATTATCTGAAAGAGAAATTCACCATGATTTGGTGCTACATTAAGATTTTGTTTTTATTCAATAATCTTTAAATGTCTACATTGTTTCATCCATAGGACTAAATTATTCAATAAAAAGCATTAGAAGTCTTCACAAGGATGTAACTAGAACCACTGACTTACAGCTCACACTTCTATTGAATACATGTAGTTGCTTAGTAACTGACTCTGTTATCAGATCGACTGCCATCTTGCCCCAGAGCCTGTGTCCAAATATCTCATTTAACAAAGTAACCCTAATCCCAGGAGCTAAGATGATGGTAATTCAAATATATCAAGGGAAGCTTTCAAGCATTTCATTTAGGTAGAAGCAGAGACATATCAGGTGATACTGATGAAGTCTACATTCTCAGAGACTCTATTATAATACATTGTTACAATTATCTTGTTGTTGGTTATTATTGTCAATCTCTTACAACACCTTTATAAATTAAAAGTTACAGTTATACATGCATAAGAAAATTGTTTTGTAGATATAGAGTTTGGTACTATCTGCAATTCCAGACACCAATGAGCTATATTAAAATATATGCATTATAGAAATAGAGAAACAGTTGTTGCTTCCACAGACATCCGTACTTTGATATAACAGAAAAATGGAGCAAAGTGAGGTATAATGGATGGTACTCATATATAATCCCAGCTGTTGGGGGACAGAGGCAGGAAGATCACAAGATCGAAGTCAACCTGGCTGTAAAATGAACTCTAAGCCATCCTGGTAATTTACAAAATTGGTCCATAAGCAAAAATTCAGGACTGTCAACATAAATGTTCCCTTTTGGATTCTCAAAGACAATTCTGTTGAGACCACCTTATTTTAATTTTAGGTTAAAATTTAACTTAGATGTATTGTTCTCTATTCCAAGTCATTACATAGAGCCTTGATCTGCCTTTCCAAGAATTTCAGTGTTCTCTACAGAAGTTCAGGGCCAACATAAATACTTAAACCTCCCCCTATTCAATATCTAATAGTCTATGTCTATCTCAGCACACAATTCTACAATGTGTCCTTTGTTTTTTCAAGACATGGTTTCTCTGTAGCTTTGGAGTCTGTCCTGGAACTCCCTCTGTAGACTAAGCTGGCCTCGAACTCATGGAGCTCCGCCTGCCTCTGCCTCCCATGTGGTGGGATTAAAGATGTGCACCACCATCACCCAAAATCCTTTTCATTTTTATGACAGTTTCCAGTATATAACTATTGAGAATATGATCATACATGCATACATATGTACATGCATACAAACATACATACATACACACACACACACACACCCATACATGCATACAAACAACAAAGGAAGCCACGGTTATAAATGTTTGCTTCTCATATCTGGTAGTTGCATTCATAGGGACGTTTCTAGAGATAAGAGACTTTAACCTACAATAGTAATCACATCTCACAATTTCAAAAGCCAAAGTACCGAAAAACAGCTTCAGCGTGCCATATGAGGAACATCCCCTACACTGCCTCACTTGACCCTCATGATACACATTTAAATTACCCTTGGTTTATAGATACAAACTGGAAGGCTTGCTAAGTGACTCACCCAGTGTTACATGTCCCTCTCAGTGGTTGCAGTTTTTAGTGCTCAAGGCCAGTGCTGCTTACATTTACCAAATAAGGACATGATTCTGGCCCATGTTTTTGGGACGACCTTTGGATCTCAGATAAAGATAGCTGTCCTCTCTGTCTATGCTTGACAACCTTCTTCATGAGTTCTGAGTTATTCTCAGTCCTCAAATATGGAAACATTCTTAGAGTAAACATACAAATATGAGCTCACTGAACCAATTTTCACTTCAGTCCCCAAATTATCATTATTATTTATATCTCTTTATTGGGTGTTTTATTGCATGATGAAATTCCATAGTGTTCTCACTGAACCATATCATATATCATTAGCATTTGAACACTCACTTAAATTATTCTCTAAGTATTTATTGATAACTAGGAGCCAATTCTGTGTTAGGCATTGACGATATCATGAACCAACCAGTCATTAGACTTTCTAACTGTGAAGTCCTAACAGCAGAGTGGAGATATAATGGGCAAAGCATACATTATTAAACAAGAAAGAGAGAATCAGAGAAGGCATCCCACTAGTACCAAGCAGACCTGGGGGCTTGTCCCAGGAAATGTGATTTCAGTGAAAGAAGTTCCCTGCAAAGGAAACAATACAGAGAATTGGACAAATTCAAGAGAGGTTAGCTATAGTACTTTGTAGGATATTTTATATGAGAAACAAAAGGAAGATGGACAGGTTAGAAAACACCTTTAAAATAAGTTGAGGGACTAATGTTTTCTTATAAGAGAATCGGATACAGTTATTATAGAAAGAAGAAACACCTTGTGAGTGTTACCGATAGCGCCATAGAAGTGCATGGGAAAAGGTCCCAATGTAGGTAAGATACTTAAAGTGACTGCTTCAGTACCAAGTGTAGAAGCAGTTAGCTGGTTAAAGGACACAAGTGCAGTGGTAACTGCAAAATAGAACTGTTAAAATATATAAGTGATAGGATTATATATGCCATATATGTATGATATAAGGCTGAAGTAAAACAGAGAGTCAAAGGTCAACTGGATAAAATATCATCTATACGATACAAAATAATAAAGAAAAGGGTCTATGTAAATGAATGGAACATAAGTACATTTGGTATTTCAGGAGAAATGGTGTTAGTCCTGCTTATAAATCCAGATATTCTGAAGTCTGAATAAAGAGAAGGCTGTTTTCAGCAGCATTGTGGAGAATGGGGGACTGGAATGACTATTGTAAAGACAGTGTGACATTCTTAAGGATTGGAGTGCAATTAAGAATGAAGAAATGGCAGAAGAGTCGCCCACACAGGAAAGAGATCAGCCCCTCCAAGGCCCCAACCCCAGGGAGCCCAGCTTCAGGTGAGATTGGGTCTCCAGCAGGGACCGCCTGCCCATCACCCATCCCCCCATGATCTTCTGGGCTGCTCCTGGCATCCAGAAGAGCCACCCACACAGGAAAGAGATCAGCCCCTCCAAGACCCCAACCCAGCGAGCCCAGCTTCAGGTGAGATTGGGTCTCCGGCTGGGACCGCCCGCCCATCACCCATCCCCCTCCATCTTCGGGGCCGCTCCCGGCTTCCAGAAGAGCTGCCCACACAGGAAAGAGATCAGCCCCTCCAAGACCCCAACCCAGTGAGCCCAGCTTCAGGTGAGATTGGGTCTCCGGCTGGGACCGCCCGCCCATCACCCATCCCCCTCCATCTTCGGGGCCGCCCCCGGCTGCCAGAAGAGCCACCCACACAGGAAAGAGATCAGCCCCTCCAAGACCCCAACTCCAGGGAGCCCAGCTTCAGCCCACAGTAAGGAAGGAGACCAGTGGAGACGGAAAGACCCCACCAGCACCCACTGGAAGAAGAGATGGGAAGAAGACAGAATAAGAGATCACTCAGCAATAGAAACACCAACATGACCCCACCAGAATCCAGGGATCCAACACCAGCAAGTCCCGAAAAGCACTACATAGATGAAGAAGAGGAGACAGACCTTAAAAATTATTTCATGAAGATGATGGAGAGCCTCAAAGAAGAAACGAGGAAATCCCTTAAAGAAATAGAAGAAAAAACAAACAAAAAATCCATGAAATGGGGGAAAAATTCAAGAAATAAACAAATCTCTCAAAGAATCTAAAGAGCACCAAGAAAAAACAACCAAGAAAATTAAGGAAACAGCTCAAACAGTTGAAGGATTGAAAGCTGAAATATAAACGATAAAGAAAACACAGAATGAAGGGATGCTGGAAATAGAAAAGCTCGGTAAACGGTCTGGAACTACAGATGCAAGTATCACCAATAGAATACAAGAGATAGAAGAGAGACTCTCAGGTGTTGAAGACTCATTAGAGGATATAGAGTCATCAACCAAAGAAAATCTCAAAACCAACAAATCCTTAACACAAAATATCCAGGAAATATGGGACACCATGAAGAAGCCAAACCTGAGAATACTAGGTATAGAAGAAGGTGAAGAACTTCAACTTAAAGGTACAGAAAACATATTCAACAAAATCTTAGAAGAAAACTTCCCTAACCTAAAGAAAGATATGCCTATGAAAGTACAAGAATCTTACAGAACACCAAATAGGCTGGACCAGAAAAAGAAGTCACCTCGCCATATAATAATCAAAACATCAAACCTACAGAGCAAAGAGAAAATATTAAGAGCAGCTAAAGAAAAAGGCCAAGTAACATACAAAGGCAGACCTATCCGAATTACACCTGACTTCTCAATGGAAACGATGAAAGCCAGAAGATCCTGGTCAGATGTCCTACAAACGCTAAGGGAACAAGGATGCCAGCCCAGACTACTATATCCAGCAAAGCTCTCAATTACCATAGATGGAGAAAACAAAATGACAAAGCCAGATTTAAACAATACGTATCCATGAATCCAGCTCTACAGAAAATGCTAGAAGGAAAACCTAGAGCCAAGGAAGATAACTACATTCACAAAGACACAGGCAATATATAATCATACTTTACAAAACACTAAAAGAAAAAGGGAGGAGAAACAACACAAAATAACTTCACTAACAATAAATCAAGCGCAAACAAGGATCACCAATCAATGGTCATTAATATCCCTCAATGTCAACGGCCTCAACTTGCCTATAAAAAGACACAGACTAGCAGAATGGATACAAAGACAGAACCCTTCCTTCTGCTGCATACAAGAAACACATCTCAACAACAAAGACAGACGTTATCTCAGAGTAAAGGGCTGGGAAAAGATCTTCCAATCAAACGGCCCCAAGAAACAAGCGGGCGTAGCAATCCTAATATCTAACAAATTAGACTTCAAATTAAAATCAATCAAAAGAGATGAAGAAGGGCACTTCATATTCATCAAAGGAAAAATACATCAAGACGAAGTCTCGATTTTAAACATCTACGCCCAAATACAAAGGCACCTACATTCGTGAAAGAAACATTACTAAAGCTCAAAATGCACATAAAATCTCACACACTAATAGTAGGAGACTTCAACACTCCGCTCTCACCGCTAGACAGGACCTCCAGACAGAAACTTAACAAAGAAACAAAAGAATTAATAGAAGTTATGACCCAACTGGGTTTAACAGACATCTATAGAACATTCCATCCAAATACAAAGGGATATACCTTCTTCTCGGCACCACATGGAACCTTCTCTAAAATTGACCACATAATAGGAAACATAGCAAATCTCCACAGATACAAAAAAATTGGAATAACTCCCTGCATCTTATCAGACCACCATGCATTAACATTAGAATTCAACAATAACACAAATCGCAGAAACCCTACAAACTCATGGAGATTGAACAATGCACAATTGCACCATCCCTGGGTAAAGGAACAAATAAAAAAAGAAATTAAAGACTTCCTCGATTTCAATGAGAATGAAGACACAACATACACAAACTTATGGGACACTTTGAAAGCAGTGCTGAGAGGAAAGTTTATAGCACTAAGTGCCCACATGAAAAAACTGGAGAACAGTCATACTAGAGAATTAATAGCACAGCTGAATGTTCTAGAACAAAAAGAAGCAAACTCCCCCAGGAGGAGCAGACGCCAGGAAATAATCAAATTGAGGGCTGAAATCAATCAAGTAGAAACCAGGAAAACACTGAGAAGAATCAATGAAACAAAGAGTTGGTTCTTTGAGAAAATCAACAAAATAGACAAACCTCTGTCCAAACTAACCAAAAGACAGAGAGAGAACATGCTAATTAACAAAATCAGGGATGAAAAAGGGGACATAACAACGGACTCTGAGGAAATCAAGAGAATCATCAGGGCATACTTTGAAAATCTGTACTCCACAAAATTTGAAAATTTAAAGGAAATGGACAATTTCCTGGATAGATATCACTTGCCAAAACTAAATCAAGAACAGATAAATAATCTAAACAGACCTATAACCCCTAATGAAATAGAAGCAGTCATCAAAAGTCTCCCAAACAAAAAAAGCCCAGGCCCAGATGGCTTCAGTGCAGAATTCTACCAGAAATTCAAAGAAGAGCTCATTCCAATACTCGTCAAAGTATTCCACACAATAGAAGCAGGAGGCTCACTGCCAAACTCTTTCTACGAGGCTACAATTACCTTGATACCCAAGCCACACAAAGACACAACTAAGAAAGAGAACTATAGACCAATTTCCCTCATGAACATTGATGCAAAAATACTCAATAAAATACTTGCAAACCGGATTCAAGAACACATCAGAAAAATCATCCACCATGATCAAGTAGGCTTCATTCCAGGAATGCAGGGATGGTTCAACATTAGAAAATCTATCAATGTAATCCACCATATTAACAATCTGCGAAAGAAAAACCACATGATCATCTCACTAGATGCTGAAAAAGCCTTTGACAAAATCCAGCACCCCTTCATGATAAAGGTCCTAGAGAGATCAGGGATAACAGGAACGTACCTGAATATAATAAAAGCAATATACAGTAAACCAACAGCTAACATCAAACTAAATGGAGAGAAACTCAAAGCAATTCCTCTAAAATCAGGAACAAGACAAGGCTGTCCACTCTCTCCATATCTCTTCAATATTGTACTTGAAGTTCTAGCTACAGCAATAAGACAACAAAAGGAGATAAAGGGGATACAAATAGGAAAAGAAGAAGTCAAACTTTCATTATTTGCAGATGATATGATAGTTTACATAAGTGATCCAAAAACTCCGCAAGGTCACTCCTAGAGCTGATAAACACCTTCAGCAATGTGGCAGGATACAAGGTAAACTCAAAAAAATCAGTGGCCCTAGTATATACAGATGATGAAGTGACTGAGAAAGAAATCAGAGAAACATCACCTTTTACAATAGCCAAAAACAGCATCAAATATCTGGGGATAATGTTAACCAAGGAAGTGAAAGACCTGTATATCAAGAACTTTGTGTCTTTGAAGAAAGAAATCAAAGAAGATACCAGAAAATGGAAAGATCTCCCATGCTCTTGGATTGGTAGGATCAACATAATAAAAATGGCAATCTTGCCAAAAGCAGTCTATAGATTCAATGCAATCCCTATCAAAATTCCATCACAATTCTTCAAGGACCTGGAAAGAACATTAATCAACTTTATATGGAAAAACAAAAGGCCCAGGATAGCCAAAACATCCCTATACAATAAAGGAACTTCAGGAGGCATCACCATACCTGACTTCAAGCTCTATTATAGAGCTATAGTCCTGAAAACAGCTTGGTATTGGCACAAAAATAGGCAGGTAGACCAATGGAACCGAATCGAAAGCCCTAATTTTAACCCACACACCTATGAACACCTGATTTTTGACAAAGAAGCTAAAACTGTACAGTGGAAAAAAGAAAGCATCTTCAACAAATGGTGCTGGCATAACTGGGTACTGGTATGCAGAAGACTGCAGATAGATCCATGTTTATCGCCTTGTACAAAACTTAAGTCCAAATGGATCAAAGATCTCAACATACATCCAGCCACACTGAAACTTTTAGAAGAGAAAGTGGGAGATACTCTTCAACGAGTTGGTACAGGAGACCACTTCCTAAACATAACACCAGTGGCACAGGCACTGAGATCGACAATTAACAAATGGGACCTTCTGAAACTAAAAAGCTTCTGTAAGGCAAAGGACACAGTCAAAAAGACAAAAAGGCAGGCCACAGAATGGGAAAAGATATTCACTAACCCTACATCTGACAGAGGGCTAATCTCCAAAATTTACAAAGAACTCAAGAAACAAGTCTCCAAAACACCAAAGGATCCACTTGAAAGGTGGGGTACAGAGCTAAATAGAGAATTCTCAGTAGAGGAGGCTAAAATGGCCAAGAGACACTTAAGAAAGTGCTCAACATCCTTAGCCATCAGGGAAATGCAAATCAAAACAACTCTGAGATACCATCTTACTCCTGTCAGAATGGCTAGAATCAAAAACACCGAAGACAATTTATGCTGGAGAGGATGTGGAGAGAGAGGAACACTCCTCCACTGCTGGTGGGAATGCCGACTCATACAGCCTCTTTGGAAATCAGTATGGAGATTCCTCAGGAAAATGGGAATTAATCTACCACTAGACCCAGCAATTCCACTCTTAGGCATTTATCCAAATGAGGCAGGTTCATACAACAAGGGCATCTGCTCCACTATGTTCATAGCAGCATTGTTTGTAATAGCCAGAACCTGGAAGCAACCTAGATGCCCCTCAACTGAAGAGTGGATAGAGAAAATGTGGTACATTTACACAATGGAGTATTACTCAGCAGAAAAAAACAATGGAATCTTGAAATTCGCAGGGAAATGGATAGCACTGGAAGAAACCATCCTGAGTGAGGTAACCCAGTCGCAAAAAGACAAACATGGTATGTACTCACTCATATATGGATTCTAGATATGGATCAGGATAGTGCCAGTCTGCACTTCCACAGATAGAGAGTCTGGGAAACAGGAAAGAACCTAAAAGATATGCATATATGCATAGTACCCAAGAGAAGAGGATGGAGACAAGATCCTCTGATGGGGAACATGGCGAGGGGTGGGAGGGAGTGGGACCTGGGAAGAATAGAGGGGGTAAAGAGGAAGGGAGTTGGTCATGGGGGAACAGGAAGTTGAGGGGGTGGGGGTAGAATAGGGGGAAGAGGGAATCATAGGATCGAAGACAGATCAGGCACCAGAGTGACCTCGAGTGATCTAAAGGTATAACATCAATTGGCAAGCTAAGCAATAGTGGAGGGACCACCTCGAATGCCCATTCCTGATAATGAACTTGATGTCTATAACCATCCGGGAGCCTTCATCCTGTGACTGATGGAAGCAGAGGCAAACACACAACTAAGCACTGAACTGAACCCAAGGAACCCAGTGACAGAGAGAGAGGAGTGATGAGCAAATTGGCAAAGAATGGGCTGGCAAAACCAGCAGAGACAGCTGATCTGAACAGGGGAGTGCTCTTGGACCCCAGACCGACAGTGGGGAGGCCAGCATGGGACTGATCTGGACCCCCAAATGTGAGTGTTAGTGAGAAGGCCTGGGCAACCTATGGGGCCCTGAGCTGTGGATCAGTGTCTATCCCTGGTATACAAACTGTCTTCATGTGCCTATAGCACAAAGAGAGATGCTCTCTCAGCCTGGACTCTTAGGGGAGTGCCTTGACCCTACCAAGAGTAAAATGACAGACTCTAGATATCCCCTATGTGGAAGGATTTGGCAATAGGGTGGGAGGGAGGGGGGGAAGGGGAGTGCGGGAGGAGGGGAGGGAGAGGGAACTGGGATTGACATGTAAAACAAGCTATTTAAAATTAAAATAAAAAATGATAAAAAAAAGAATGAAGAAATGGCCTTTCCAACTTGGACCTGGCAGAAAGACTCACTCAAATATTGGTAGGGGAAATAAGAATGGTCTTTCTGACCTGTATCGCAGGAACTTGGAATCTTTAAAGAAAGAAATTAAAGAAGCCCTCAGAAAATGGAAAGATCTCCCATGCTCTTGGATAGGAAGGATCAATGTAGGAAAAATGGCAATCCTGCCAAAAGCAATCTACAGATTCAATGCAATCCCCATTAAAATCCCAGCACAATTCTTCACAGACCTTGAAAGAACAATAATCAGTTTTGTATGGAAAAACAAAAGACCCAGGATAGCCAAAGCAACCCTGTTCAACAAGGCAACATCCGGAGGCATCACCATCCCTGACCTCAAGCTCTATTATAGAGCTATAGTCCTGAAAACAGCTTGGTATTGGCACAAAAATAGACAGGTAAGCCAATGGAATCGAATTGAAAACCCGGATATTAACCCACACACACATGAACATCTGATCTTTGACAAAGAAGCTAAAAATATACAATGGAATAAAGAAAGCATCTTCAACAAATGGTGCTGGCATAACTGGAGGCTGGCATGTAGAAGAATGCGGATCGATCCATGTTTATCGCCATACACAAAACTTAAGTCCACATGGATCAAAGACCTCAACATAAATCCAGCCACACTGAACCTCTTAGAAGAGAAAGTGGGTGGTACCCTTGAACGAATTCGTACAGGAGACAGCTTCCTGAACATAACACCACTAGCACAGACAGTGAGATCAACAATTAATAAATGGGACCTCCTGAAACTGAGAAGCTTCTGTAAGGCAAAGGACACAGTCAGCAAGACAAAAAGGCAGCCCACAGTATGGGAAAAAATATTCACTAATCCCACATCTGGCAGAGGGTTGATCTCCAAAATTTACAAAGAACTCAAGAAGCAAGTCTCCAAAACACCAAAGGACCCAATTAAAAAGTGGGCTGCAGAACTAAATAGAGAATTTTCAATAGAGGAGTCTAAAATGGCTGAGAGGCACTTGAGAAAGTGCTGAACATCCTTAGCCATCCAGGAAATGCAAATCAAAACAACTCTGAGATACCATCTCACTCCTTTCAGAAGGGCTAAAATCAAAAACACCAAAGACAATTTATGCTGGAGAGGATGTGGTGAAGGGGGAGCACTCCTCCATTGCTGGTGGGAGTGCCAACTTGTTCAGCCACTTTGGAAATCAGTATGGAGATTCCTCAGAAAAAAATGGGAATAAACCTACCACAAGACCCAGCAACTCCACTCTTAGGCATATATCCAAAAGATGTCCATCCATACAACAAGGGTCTCTGTTCCACTATGTTCATAGCAGCATTATTTGTAATAGCCAGAACCTGGAAGCAACCTAGATGCCCTTCAACCAAAGAGTGGATAGAAAAAATGTGGTACATTTACAAAATGGAGTACTATTCAGCAGAAAAAAGCAATGGAATCCTGAGATTTGCAGGCAAATGGATGACACTAGAAGAAACCATCCTGAGTGAGGTAACACAGTCACAAAAAGAGAAACATGGCATGTACTCTCTCATATATGGATTTTAGACATAGATCTGGGGAGTGCCAGCCTATAATCCCATGGCTAGAGAGTCTGGGAAACAGAAACTTCATTCAGTGGCTGATGGAAGAAGAGGCACACTCCCATGGCTAAGCACTGAGCTGAACTCAAGAAAGCCAGTAACAGAGAGGGAGGACTGATGACCAAAGGGATTAAGACTGGGCTGGTTTAACCCCCAGAAACAGCTGACCTGACAAAGGTTAACTTTTGAATCCCAGGCATCAGCCTGGGAATCCAGCCTGGGACTGATCAAGACCCCCTGAATGTGGGTGTCAGTGAGGAGGCCTAGGTAATTTATTGAGCCTTGGGTAGTAGATCAGTACTCATCCCGAGTATACACACGGACTTTGGACTCCCATCCAACAATGTGAGATGCACTCTCACCCTGAACTCTTGGGGGAGGGTCTAGGCCCTGCCCTGGATGAAATGACAGACTATGGACACCCCATGGAAGGCCTCACCCTCCCTAGGGAAATGAGGGGATAATGAGGGGGGTTGGGGATGAGGGCACGGGAGGAGGGGAGGGAAAGGGAGAGGGACCTGGAACTGACTTGTGAAACAACCTTGTTTCTAATCTAAATTTAAACTTAAAAATAATAAGAAAAAGAATGGTCTTTCTGTCATCAAGGAGGTGGTGACCAAAGAACACACCATCACCATCCACAAGTGGGCTTCAAGAAGCATGCCCCTCAGGCACTCAAAGGAATCTGGAAATTTGCCATGAAGGAGATGGGGACTCAAGATGTGTGCATTGGGCCAAAGGAATAAGGAATGTTCCACATAGTACCCATGTTTGTCCAGAAAACAATGAGGATGATGATTCACCAAACAAGCTCTATGCTTGGCTAAACCCCTATCCTTGTCACAATATTTAAAAAAATTAACAGTTAGTGTGGATGAGAACTAACTGCTGAATGTCAAATAGAGTTATAGAACCAACAACATAAAAAGAATAATGAGTAAATAATGTGTGAGTCCTCAGTGAACATTCTGGAAGAAGGAGGAGAAAGAATGTAAGAGCCAGTGGGCAGGAAAGAGCTATAAGATGCTGTCTTCTGGGGATGAGATATGAATACATATCAACACAGTGACCTGTACTGGACCTGTCAGCAATTAATCATGGTTTGTGTATCAAGCAGTAGTTCCCAGGGCCCTACCATTTCCTACTGAATTATTGGCTACTAGTGGATCTGGTGCTGGGGGTAGAGGCAGGTCAAAATCTTCAGTTGTGTACACACTGATGAGCCCACAGGCCCAAATGGATAGTTTTAAACCTATTGTCACAAATGTCCTGGTCAGAGTCAGTGGGTCACAAAAGACACAAAGTGGAAAGGGACTTGTAGAGAGGAGGGCAAGTCAACAATGGAGGGAAGGAAATAAGAGAACGGAGTAAAAGAAAGTCAGACTGCATTTATGAAATTGTCAAAGAATCACATTCGACAAAATTTGTTTTTAAAATATAAAAATGAAGAGACAACCCCTGACCTTTTGTGTAATTTCTGGCATTGCTCAACTGGCTACTTTCTGCGGCACAAAGAGGAACAATAGCTTGACCGAAAAGTAATGTTGTTGTCTTAGAGAGCGTTTCTTTTGTTGTGGTAACACGCTGTGACCAAAAGCAACTTGGTGAGGAACGGGTTTGTTTCAGTTTATAGTTCCGCATCAAAGTCCATTGCTGAGAGAAGTCAGGGCAAGAATTCAAAGTGGGCAGCAACATGGAAGCAGGAACTGATACAAAACCCTGAGAGAATGTTCGTTATTGTCTTGCTAGTCAAGTCTTGCTCAACCTCCTCCTGCTCCTCTACCTCCTCCTCCTCCTCCTCCTTCTTCCATATATTACACCCCTCCCTCTTCTCCTACCAGTTGACCTCCCTCCTCACCCCTCCCCCATATCCACTCCTCTTCCATTTCACTTCAGACAAGAGCAGGCCTCCCAGGGATATTAACCAAACATGCCATGATGAGCTACAATAAGACTAGGCACACACACTTATATCAAGACTGGACAAGGCAACCCAGTAGGATGAAGAGGGTTCCAAGCACTGGTAAAAGAATCACAGACAGCTCTCACCCCCATTGTTAGGAGTCCCACAAGAACACCATGCCATATAACCATAAAATATATGCAGAGGACCTAGCTTAGACCCATACAGAGACTGATTGTCACTTCAGTCTCTGTGAGCTCTTATGAACTCTGTCAACCTGCTTTCTTATACAACAAAGACATCATGCTAAGAGTGGCATCACCCACAATGAACCAGGCATGCCCATATCAATCATAATTAGGAAAGTACACAACAGGCTTTCCCACAGGCCAATCTGGGGGTTACATTTTCTCAACTGAGACTTCCTCTTCCAACTCACGTTAGTTTGTGTCAAGTTGACATGAAACTAGCCATCACAGCTGTGTTAGTGAATAAATAAAAAATCTAGGGGATCAAAGATGCACACACACACACAAAGATAAAAAAATTATTTATTTTCTGTGCTCTGCTCAGAGCCACTTAAGGCCTGGGGACTATGCCTGGGCATCCCATCTCAGTGGTTCAGCCCACCCAGAAACTGCCAGCCTCCTATTCTCTTCTCCTCCCATGAGACAAGGAAAGCTTGGTCTTGTTTCCAGTCTGCCTTCCAGTGCTCTGCTCAGAGCCGCTTGAGGCCTGGTAACTGCCCTCTGGGGATCCCATCTCAGCAGTCCAGGCCACCATCATAGTCCCTTTCTCCGCCACCAGGACGAGTTATATATAGGCCTGTTTCTGGCCCACCATCCAGTGCCCTGCACAGAAACTCTTGAGGCCTGGGGACTCCACAGTGGGGATCCCGTACCAGCGGTCCGCCCACACAGAGAGTGCCAAGGTCCTGATACTAGTCCTGCCTCCAGAAGAAGAGAACAATCAGAGTATTAGACCCTCTTGCACCCACCAGAAGGGAACCTTAGACCCATACCCACCAGGAGAGAAAGCAACTCCTCCTGTGTACACTGGAAGAAAGGATGAGAAGAAGACAATATAAAAACATATTCAACAACAGAAACACCAATATGTCACCACAAGGGACTCTACAACAGCAAGATCTGAACATCCCAAAACAGATGAAACAGAAGAGAACAACCTTAAAAAAAACTTCATAAAAATGGTACAGGACCTGAAACAGTATATGAGAAAATCCCTTAAAGAAATGGAAGAAAAAACAAACCAAAAAATGCAAGAAATCAACAAATCTCTTCAAGAAAGCCAAGAAAAAACAACCAAACAAATGAAGGAAACAATTCAAACAGTTCAAGACAAGAAAACTGAAATAGAGGGGGAAAAACACAAACTGCAGAAATGCTAGAAATAAAAAATCTGGGTAAATGATCAGGAACTACAGATGCAATTATAATCAACAGAATACAAGAGAAGGAAGACAGAATCTCAGGCATTAAAGAAAAACTAGGAGAAATTGATTCATCGACCAAAGAAAATCCCTAACACAAGATATGCAAAAAATATGGGAAACCTTGAAAAGACCAAACCTAAGAAAAAGAAGATGAAGAAAGAAGATAAAGAAAGGTGAAGAAAACCACCTCCAAGGGGAAGAAAACATATTCAACAAAATCATAGAAGAACACTTTCTCTTCCTAAAATATGCCAATGTAAGTACAAGAAGCTTTGAGAACATTGAATAGAGTAAACCACAAAAAAATCTCCCTTAACTACATAATAATCAAAATACCAAGCATACAGAATAAAGAAAAAAATATTAAGAGCACCTAGGAAAAAAAGGCCCAAGTAACACACAAAGGAAAACCTATCAGAATTACACCTGACTTCTCCATGGAAACTCTGAAAGCCAGAAGGTCCTGGATAGATATTCTACTAACACTAAGAAGACCAGGGATGCCAGCTCAGACTACTATATCCAGCAAAGCTTTCAGTCACTATACATGGAGAAAAGAAGATATTCTGTGATATTGTGTAAACAATGCATATCCACTAACTCAACCCTACAGAAAGTTCTGGAAGGAAAACTCTAACCCAAGGAAGTTAACTACAACCAGAAAAACATGGGCAATAGATAATCCCACTTTACCAATATCCAAAAGAAAAAAAGGGGTGGATAACAACCACCAATAACAACCATTCCAAAAAAAAAAACAAGAATGAACAATCAATGGTCATTAATTTCCTTCAATATTAATGGTCTTAACTTGCCTATGAAAATACATGGGCTAACATAATGGATAGGAAGACATAATCCATCCTTATGCTGCATACAAGAAGCATACCTCAAATTCAAAGACAAAAGGTACCTCAGAGTTAAGGGTTGGGAAAAGATTTTCCAATCAAATGAACCCAAGTAACAGCCGGGGGTAGCAATCCTAATATCTAGCAAATTAGACTTTAAACTAAAAACAACCAAAAGAGATGAAGAAGGTCATTTCATATTCATAAGAGTAGAAATCCATCAAGATGAAGTATCAATTCTGAACATCTATGCCCCAAATACATTTAGTAATGTTAAGGAAACATTACTAAAACTCAAATCACACATAAAACCCCACAAACTTATAGTGGGAGACTTCAACACCCCACTCTCACCACTAGACAGGACTACCAGACAGAAACTTAGCAAAGAAACAAAGGAACTAATAGAAGTTATGACCCAATTGGATTTAACAGACATTTATAGAACACACCATTCCAAAACAAAACAATATACCTTCTACTCAACACCATATGGAACCTATATATACAGAGATAAATAGGCTGAGAAAAAAAGTCATAGAAACATCACCTTTTACACTAGCCACAAATAACATAAAATATCTTGGGGTAACACTAACCAAACAAGTGAAAGACCTATATAGCAGAATGTTGAGTCTTTAAAGAAAGAAATTAAAGATACAGGAAAGATTTCGCATGCTCTTGGATAGGTAGGATCAACACAGTAAAAATGGCAATCTTACCAACAGCAATCTACAGATTCAGTGCAATCCCCATCAAAATTCCAGCACAAATCTTCACAGACGTTGAAAGAACAATTCTCAACTTTATATGGAAAAACAAAAGACCCAGGATAGCAAAAACAACCCTGTACAATAAAGAAACGTCGAGAGGCATCACCATCCCTGACTTTAAGAATACAGTCCTGAAAACAGCTTGGTTTGGGCACAAAAATAGACAGGTAGACAAATGGAATCGAACTGAAAATCCTGATATGGACCCACACACCTACAAACACCATATTTTTGACAAAGAAGTTAAAATCATACAATGAATAAAAGAATGGTGCTGACATAACTGGATGCTGGCATGTAGAAGACTGCAGATAGAGCCATATCTATTGCCATGCTCAAACTTAAGTCCAGATGGATCAAAGACCTCAACATAAATCCAGCTACACTGAACCTCTTAGAAGACAAAAATAAGTGGTTCCCACAAATGAATTGGTACAGGAAACTCCTTCCTGAACATAGACACTGAGATTGACAATTAATAAATGGGACCTCCTGAAACTGGGAAGCTTCTGTAAGGCAAAGGACATAGTCAACAAGACAAAAACTGCAGCCCACAGAATGCGAAAAGGTATTCACTAACCTCACATGTGACAGAGGGCTTATCGTAAAAATTTATAAAGAACTCAAGAAACAAGTCACCAAAACACCAAACAATCCAATTACAAAGTGGGGTACAGAACTAATTAGGGAATTCTCAATAGAGGAATCTAAAATGTCTGAAAGACACATAAGAAAGTATTCAATATACTTTGCCATTAGGGAAATGCAAATCAAACAACTCTGAGATACCAAATTACTCCTGTCAGAATGGCTAAAATCAAAAACATCAATGACAGTTTATGCTGGAGAGGATGTGGAGAAAGGGGAACACTCCTCCACTGCTGGTGAGAGTGCAAACTTGTACAGTCACTTTGGAAATCAGTATGGTGGTTCCTCAGAAAAATGGGAATCAGTTTACCAAAAGATGCAGCAGATCCAATCTTAGGCATATACCCAAAAAGATGCACATTCATACAACAAGGACATCTGTTCAACCGTGTTCATAGTAGCATTATTTGTAATAGCCAGAACCTGGAAGCAACCTAGATGCCCCTCAGCAGAAGAATGGATGGAGAAATTGTGGTACATTTGCGCAGTGGAGTACTACTCAGCGGAAAAAAGCAAGGGAATCTTGAAATTCACAGGCAAATGGATGGAACTAGAGGAAACCATCCTGAGAGAGGTAACCCAGTCACAAAAAGACAAACATTGTAGGGAGCCAATCCTGCATTCTCCATTACAAGATGGCACCTGCATCTGGCAGGTACCGTTGGTGAACAAACAGAATACACATGCGCTGGGTAATTTTCCATCCCTGGGTCCCTGCCTCTCCCGTGGTGTCACATGGGCCATTGAGCAACAGCCAGTCAGGGGGTGACACGTCCCAGGCGAAGGTTGCTGGCCTATATAAGGAAGGGGTTTTATGTGTTTGGGGTCTCTGCTCTGTAAGCTTATACTCTCCCTCTCAGAAGCATTAAAGCTTTACTGTAGAAGGATCCTGAGTGTGCCGCGTCGTTCTTGCTGGCGAGACGGTAGCGCGGGACAAAACATGGCATGTACTCACTCATATATGGATTTTAGACATAGAACAAAGGATTAGCAGCCTACAATCCACACTGCCAGAGAAGCTAGGCAACAAGGAGTATCCTAAGAGCGACATACATGGTACCACAGAGATGGGGGAAAGGGACAAGATCTCCTGAGCTGATTGGGAGCATGGGGGGAGGGGAGAGGGAGTTAGCAGAAAGAGAAGGGGAGAAGAGGTGGGGAGATGAGGACATGAGGGAGCAGGAAGATCGAGTCAGGGGAAAAACAGAGAAGAGTAAGAAAAGAGATACCATAATAGAGGTAGCCATTATAGGTTTAAAGAGAAATCTTGCACTAGGGAAATGTTAAGAGATCTGCAAGGATGACCCCAACTAACAATCCAAGCAAAAGTGGAGAGGCTACATTAAATTCCCTTCTCTGATAATGAGATTGGTGACTATCTTATATGCCATCCTAGAGCCTTCATCCAGTAGCTGATGGAAGCAGAAGCAAACACCCACAACCAAACACTGAGCTGAACTCCTGGAATCCAGTTGCAGAGGAGGAGTGATGAGCAAAGGGGTCAAGAACAGGCCGGAGAAACCCACAGAAACAGCTAACCGGAACAAGGAGGAGCTCATGCAACCCAAACTAATAACTGAGAAACCAGCATAGGACTGTCCCAGACCCCATGAAGGTGGATGTCAGTTTGGAGGTGTGGTTAACCTATGGGGACTCTAGTAGTGGATCATTATTTATCCCCAGTACATGAATGGACTTTGGGAGCCCACTTCTCATAGAGGGATACTGTCTCAGCCTAGACACACGGGGCAGGGTCTAGGCTCTGCTCCAAATGATATGACAGGCTTTGAAGATCCCCCATGGAATTTTTCACCCTCACTGGAGAGCAAAAAGGGCATGGGATAGGGGATCAGTGGGGGGCAGAGGAGGAGGAGAGGGAGAGGGACCTGGGATTGACATGTAAAACAAGCTTGTTTCTAATTTAAATAAAAAAGGAGAAAAAAAGTAATTTTCAGACTAAATAACCACATGTGACCTTTAACATAAATTGACACATGGCTTTTGGTTTTTTTTTTCAGACTTTATGTACACTTTGTAGAAGCCTTCTAGGAAGCTGCACATTCATGTTACCTAGCATTGATAACCCTGAAGCCAGTTTTTCAAGATTTACAATGGGAGGTAGAAAATATCTAGAAGTTTGTACCGGGTTCCAAATATCCACTGCTGGTTCCTACTAGTTATTCCAAAACAGAAAATCAAAATCTAATGCTAGATCCTATTGGACAGTGCTTCAAGAGAAACTGCTTGTAATTGGATTACAATGCAGGTGTGGCTCTGAAGGACCCTTGCATTGAACAAGACTGGCCGAATGAGGTCCCTGGGTTTTCCGCAGATAAATAGCTGATTCCCTGTGTTTGCGACTCATCTGTACACAAAAGCTGTTAAATAGTTGACATAATTAAGGAATTTTCATCTTAAATTTTAACACTGGACATATTTTGAAATTGCATGCTTTATGGTTTTAAGGGCTTCAGGGGATTCTTGTTTTTCAGTTCTGTTGGTTTTACTTTTATGACCTCTCTCCAGAAGTTTTTGGTACTTTTCTCAACTATGATATACTTACAAATTCCCACATACCCTCTAGACATGATTGTCTTCGAATAATTGCAGAATTCAATCTCTAAAGTATGTTTTCCCTGTGCAAATACAGCAGCCAGCAATCTTAAGAAAAGTTATCAACAAAACTTTGTTCTTACAATCACAATAATTTGAAATCAATTTAAAGGGGGTTAAAAATTAGATTGTGATGGCAATGAATACATTTATAAGTGCAAGGAGAAGATGGGTTAATCATGGTATGAATATAATAAACCAGAAAGACAATTTTTGACACATCTGAGCAATGTTGAATAGAAAGGTTTACTAGCCAAGACAATCCTGTTGTATAGAGGCTGCTAACCCTCAAGACAAATATGTAACTTATTCTGATATCAAGTGTCCCAAGTCTGTTCTTGGTTGTTTGGGTGAAAGAACACTCTGACTAGAAGAAAATAGTACTGACTTATATTGTGTGGTTTTCCACTGGCTGTTGTATTCTCCATGCTAAATAACATAATGGCATTCTTGTTTATGTATTTCAATCTTATAAATTCAATCAGTGTGAGTGGTCTAACACATTTCACTAAGTGTAAGTTATTGACATGACTGGATCTTTGGTTCTATTAAACTAGGCTGGAGAAAAAGAGTCAATATTTTAGTTGTACTCTCTGTTGCTTTTTGACTATTTGAAATTTGACCAGGTAACCTTCCTAGGTGAAACAATCACAACTTTCATAGCAAAATTGTGTTTGTAAGAAAAGATTGGAAACAACACTAACAGTCAATAGATTTCAATGTGACCAAGTGAACACTATAGGTTTGAATCACATCGTCACCATGAAATTATTTCTATCATAGCAATGCCTTTATGAAACCCAAATCCTTGTGTTTTCTAAAAGTCAAACTTTCTTGAGCATGATGAAGAAAAGTAGAGACATGCGGTATGTCTGAAGTAAAACAGTTTAGGATAGTTTACTGTCATGGCACACACCCAGGAATGGGCAACACTTGCAGTGCAGCCTCCTTCCTCCCTTGTTTGGGTGGCAGGATGGAGAAATGGAAACACACCCCAGGGCCAAGAGCAGAATGAGACTGGAAGGATGGCTTTGTTAGAGAAGTCCCAAGTCACCCGGGATGGATCTTTGCTCATACAATCAGGAGTGCAACTAACAAACCCATGGCAGTCCCTAATGTTTCCTCCTATCTTCAGCCTCACTGTCCCTACTCACACAGACAGGTCTGAGCATAAAAACTGAAATCTCAGGACTTTCTGAGTTACAACATGCATAGAATGTTTTCAAAGTTAAAAATAAAAAAAAAAAAGAAGTTGGTCCAGTCAAAATTACCAAGCAAGCTTTTAAGTAAAAGTAGAGACGGAGCCGAGTTTAAACAGATGCCTTTCAAGGAATAGAAGCCCTGTCCACTTCACTGTGTCCAAACAAGTTTCATAAGTGGTGAGTGGTCAAGCGGGAGCTTACAGAAGCACACAGGATTGGTGAGCCGAAGATCTCCCCCTAATGTTGTAAAACTCTCACAACTCTGACTCAGGTAAACCTGAACTCATCTACAATTATCTCTGTGACTTCTAACTGGCAATTTTCTAATTTATAAAATATTTACAGAAGTTCTTGTCCCCCTCCCCTTCTTCGGGGGACCATGAGTTTTTCTCTTGGGTCTAGGGTAGGGAGGAGAGAGTTGGAAAGGGGAGAAGGGGTGAAGGGGGTGGAGGTGGGGGTGGGTGGGAGACAGGAGAACTGAGATGGGGGAGGAATAGAAGAAGGCAAGAAAGGAGATGCCTTGATAAAGGGAGCCACTATAGGTTTGGAGAGAGGTCTGACACGGAGAAAATTCCAGGGAATCCACAGGGATAACCCCAACTAAGAATCTAGGCAGTGGTGGAGAGGCTACCTTTGATGCCCTCCCCCCTAATAATGAGATTGATGACTACCTTGGTTACCATTCCTAGAGCCTTGACCCAGTACCTGATCGAAGCAGAAACAGGCACTCACAGCTGAGCACTGAGCCACACTCTGGGAATCCAGTTGGGGCTCACACTCTCCGCAACTGGATTCCACAACTGGAGGGAAGAGAGATTACCAAACAAACCAAGATGGAACTAGCGATACCTGCAGAAACAGTTGACCTGACCTAACGAGAGCACGGAGACCCTAGTTGTAAAGCGCAGGAACCAGCTTTGGATTGAACCAAGCCCTCTGAATGTGGGCACCAGTTAGAAGACCAAGGCAGTCTATGGAACCTCTAACACTGGGGCCAGGGTTTATTTCTAGGTCACAAATGGACTTGGGGAGCCCATTCCCAATGGAGGGATTCTATTGCTGACCAGACAAGCAAAGGAGGGCCTGGGCCTTCCCCCAAATGATGTGGCAGACTTTGATGATCCCCCATGGAGGGTCTCACTATCCCTGGGGAGTGGGTGGAGGGTGGGTTGAAGGATCGGTGGGAAGCATGGGAGGATGGGAAGGCAAGGGAATGAGGGGATAGATATGTAAATAAGAGTGTTTCTAAAAATAAAAAAGGGGGAAGATAGATAGATGGATAGATAGATAGGCACACAGAGAGAGCAAGTTTATAAATACAAAAAAGGCACAGCTTAGTTTGATAAATTGAGCACATGATTTATTTCTGTCACTTCTATCCAAAGGGCTTACAGGAAGTAATTTCTGTCTCAAACACTAGACAAAAAAAAAAAAAACAACATATTTAACCACCTTGGATGAAAAAAATTCAGAAATGTCTATGAGAGATGTTGTAGCTAAATGCGTTTTCCAAGCCCCACATTAGGTGGCATAAAGTAGGTCCTCAATAAATTTGCTCTTAAACCATACAATCTTTGTTGAAAGGAGAATTTATCTAACCTGTACTAACAATCATGATGCGTAATCATTCTAGGTACACATGAAGAGATGAATAGTCTAAAATAAATGTATATTGCACAATGGAATATTTATTTATTGTCTGTAAAAACAAATTTATGTCACCTGCAGAAAAAGTGGATCCAACTGGGGTCTGTAATGATAAGCAAAGTTAGCCAGTAAAGAAATAGCTCTTGTTTCTGTCATATGTGGAGAAGAAGAGAAAGAGGGTTCGAGAGGAGGGGGGGCAGAAAAAAATGGCAGAAAGAAAGAGGAGAAACACACCTTAAAATAGAGGGTAAAATTTTTAAGAAAGAACTTGGAGGAGAGAAAAGTAGGAGGACAAAGGAAAGAGAACACATGAACACTATCAAAGTGCTCAAGATACACACACACACACACACACACACACACACACACACACACTGAAAGTCACAGTGAAATTCATTAATTTGTACAATTTATTACAATAATGAAAAAAAGAAGAGTTTACAGAAAAGAAACCCAAGCCTGTTCATGCTTGGTAATGGTTTCCTTAGAATTTCAATCTCTACAAAAAAGGACTTCACATTACTTTAAGTAAGAATAATTTCATTCTTTATTATTTATTTACTAAAAAGTCACCCTGCTGAGAGCTTAATTTCTCCATAGCAACCTAAAACTGGGTAATTTCATGTGTACATTCATTTGGGATCGATCTAGTGACCAATGTGCACTAAGCCATCTGTCCTGATCACCAGATCAGTTATTTCTTTGACATGAAGTATGTACAAGACTCTCTTGTTGTCTAAATATTAATTTTACTCAACATCGCTATCCATTTACAACTAAGCTCATGCCAAAGGTTACACAGCATTGGATTATCTCATCATAGAATTGTGAAATGAAGAATTGTCCTGCCAGCAGTTTCTTGTAGACAGCAAGTCCAACACTGTTAGTGATGTGTCCTCAGCAACTTTCTTTTAATATATCAGCAGAGAAAGCCACTCAGCAAAACTTGACTCCCATGACATTTTAACTAGCTGTCATTCTTCATGATTGCTATGTCTCTCATACTCACTTGAACACACAGAGAGACCGTGAAAGAAAAATCAGTAAGATAAGAAAAATTTCATAAGAATTATCACTAGAACATGCGGGATCCATTCTTATTTAATAAATTCCAAATTGTGACTTAACAAATTACTCAACCAATTTCTTCTCCGTGGAATATACATACATTCCAGTGCTGTGGAGAAAATAGAATGACGTGTCTAGAGGAACCAGGCCTCTCCGAACTATTCGACAAATGCTACTGCACTTTTGACTTCTCTTTATTTCTCATATTAATAACTGCCTAACCTGCTTGGTCGTTGCTGTTACACTAGGAAGAACCTGACAAAAGAAAACCCTGCATTCAAAGCCCAGCTTTGTTCATTTGTCATTGGTTACATTCACTTGGCTCTCTGATATCAGTCTTACTTTTGGAGAATATTTATATAACTCAAAGAGCTGCAAGGAGGATAGCAGTGATTTTTCCAAAAAACATGTGTGTGTGTGTGTGTGTGTATGTGTGTGTTTATGTGTGTGTGTATGTGTGTGTGTGTGTATTATACATATGTGCTTGTGTGGGAGTGTCCATGTCTGTGTGTGGATGTTTATGCATGTGTGTACATGTGCATATGGTGGACAGAAGTAAATATCAAGTGTATTCCTTGCTTGCTCTTCCCCTTATTTTTTGATATCTCTCATTGAACATGTAGTTCCTGGATACAGCTAAACTGGCTAACCAATGAGCAACAGAGTCCCTACCACCTCCCTCTACCCCAAACTGTAGCACACAGGTTGCAGACACATACCATCTTGTTTGATTCTATGTGCATGCTAGAGATCCAAACTTGGGATCAGCGCTCATGCAATCTCCCTATCCTCTACCCCCCAGTACTGGTCTTTTGAAACACTTCTTTGCCTGGAATTTAAACTGAGCAATGAATATTGCTCACAAAAAATTTAATTAGCATGTGAAAAATTCAGGTGCTTAGTAAATTGAATTATACATACGTGCCACAGACATTCTTAAAATCTAAGTAAATCTCTTTGGTTGAATCTCTTACTTCATATCTTTTCCTTTGGTTTGATTTGAACAGATTTATTAAAACTGAAGCCTTTAGTTTCAAATCAAAAGATTCACTAATGGAATGAAATTCTATGTACCAGCCTGAAAACACAATAGTGGCTATTAACTTTTCCATGTAACGGTAATAAGAATATGCTAATGGAATAATTGCTAGGATGTCTAATGTTTGGTTTAAAGTTTTTGATGAAAATCTATATCCATAGTAACTTCATAAGTGGCCTCACAGTTTCTGTTGTTTTAGTATTCTTGTTGCCATTGTTCTGTGTAGCATGAAAATTAAATGACTCAGAGACTGATATTTGGGTTCAAACTTCAAGCTGAAGATCAGAAAAACAAAGCAGCTGGCCACTAGCTCTCACCTCTAGCTCAGGCTGAAAGGGCCGATCCATGCACGAGCTCTTCAACAAGTCTCAAACTGCTGCCTCTCCTAGGTGTGACTGGAGAATGAATGCCTCTCTGAGACCTTGCTTCTGCCTTATATACTACCCTAATATTGGGATTTAAAGTGTGAGCTATAATTCTCTTTTAGACTGATTCACTCTAGTGTAGATCTGGGTGGCCTTGGACTCACAAAGAACCACCTCCTAGCCTCCAGATGCTGAGATTAAAGGTGTGTACCTGGCTTCTATGACTTGTGGCTAACTTTGCTTTCTGAATCCTCAGAAATCATTAATAAATCATAAACAGTATCTCACCACAGTTCTTCTTCTGGTGAAAAGCTTTAGAAATGCAATGCATCATCACTATGTGTGAAACTTCTGATCTCATGTGAAATCTCTTCCTCAAGGAAGACTGAGGGAGGAGAAAGCGAGGAAGAAGAGGAGGGGGAGGTGACCCAAAGTAGATTGAGCAATAATAAAATGTAATGTTTTTGGATCCACAAGAACACACACTTAAGTTTTTGCAGACCATAACAAATACTGTCTAACAAATTGTTCTCTGAGCTTGCAAGAGGACCAAGTCCCTAGAATGCTGAGACATCTGCTCTACAATTTACAGAAAACTAGGCCAAATGCAGTGAGGGCTTCAAATGTGTTCTTAAGGAATTATATAGGAGGACTACTATGTGTTCTGATTAATACTTGATATTCTGATTAATAAACCATCTGTGACACTTTAATCTGACAGCTACGTTTGAGATCCTTTTTAGAAAGATAGGGATTTCAGCTTTTGTTGGTTGTGAGGACCCTTCAAGCTACTGGAAGCTTTTTCATTCTACCTGATAGCTGATAGCTGCATATACAGGATCCAGGCAAAAAGCAAAGCCTCCTTCAGCACATGTTACCAGCAGATCTCAAGAGTTTACTCCTCAAGCTTCTCAGGGTTAGGGCGGGAAGAGGAAATAATGTGCCCTTGACCTGCACCCACAAACTCAGAGCTCCAGTATAAGCACTCCACCCACACACAGCTGCGTGGCCCAATTTTAAGCATGTGATCTTGAGAGGAAAAAGCTGGGAAAAAGACTCAGCCTGATTGCACAATTCCCAAAATTTTTTCCAAAGTACTCTACGGTTAGCCCTAGACACCCTCAATCTGGCCCTAGACGGGCTGAAGGGCTTCCCTTGATCTCCCCAAGGCCAGAAGGAGGGCAATGCTAGCAGCCAAATGACTCTCCTAGATCAGTCAGACTCAAGGTTAGCTGCTTGTAACATCTGGGGGCAGCAAAGACTGCTTGCTTGGTATCACCCCAACATAAAGCTAAAAGAACTAACAGTTGGCCTTTGATTGTTTCACGTGGGCTTTTCCCACGTTAAAAAAAATGGTTAATTTTCAATCAAGCTGGATCAACAGGCTTCTCTCTCATATTGTGTCTTTTCAAAAAATAATTAGCTGGGCACGGGAGGTGGGTTGGGGACCGAACAGAAGAGGAGAGTAATGAAAGAGATATCTTGATAGGGTGGGGGCATTTCAGGGTTTGGGAGAAACCTGGTACCAGGGAAACTCCCAGAAATTCACTAGGATGACCCCAGATAAAATCCCTAGCAATAGCAGAGAGGGTACCTGAACTGGCCATCTCCTGTAATCAGATCGGTGACTACCCTAGTTGTCATCAGAGAGCCTTCATCCGGAACCTGATGGAAACAGATGGCGTGATCCACAGTCAAGTACTCAGCTGAGCTCTGGGAGCCCTGCTGAAGAAAAGGAGGAAGGATTGTACTAGCCAGGGATGGGGTAGGGGTGGGGTGGGGGGGTGGGGATGAAGGGATCAAGGTCATGACGTGGGAACCCACCAAGACAGCTGACCTGGGCTCCTGGGAGAGCTCACGGACTCTGGACCAACAGCTAGGAAACCTGCCTGGAACCAACCTTGCCCTCTACATGAGTGTGGTAGTTGTGCAGCTTGGTCTTTTGTAAGGCTGCTAGCAGTGAGATCAGGACCTGTGCTGCAGTTTAGCTGGCTTTTGGTAACCTGTTCCCCATGCCAGATTACCTCACCCAACCTCGATGCAGGGGAGGAGCCCTTCCTGCCTCCACTTGATGTGCCATGCTTTGTTCAAGCCTGCAGTAGGCCTGCCCCTTTCTGAATGAAGACAGAGGAGGAGGAGATGGGGGAGGGGAGAAGGGAGAGGGAAATTGTAATAGGTATGTAAAATAAATGAAAAAAAGTTAAATAAAAAATAGCACCATATAAAATTATCTGAGAAAAAGCATTAAGCTATACTTAGTTAATGGAAAACTCTTGTAAATATGCCCTTAAGTAAGAAAACATTGATTTTGTCTGCATTGGAGAATGATAAAACCCTGAGGTCAGCATAAACTTAGTCATAATAAAATTAATGAGAATGTCTTTATTATCTATAGAGATAAAAACACTTCTTTGTTTCATATTTTTCCCTATAACAAATAGGGGTGTGTGTGTGTGCGTGTGTATGTGTGTGGTGTGTGTGTGTGTATGTATGAATAGCTTCAAATACTTATGAAGGGTCCAGACGCTCACCCAGCCCCCTACTTTGGCAGTCATAACAGGCGGCAGAAAAGACCCAGGAAGATGTAGGCCTCTGACTCAGCAACATGTGCTGCCCCCCCCCATCTTGCCCGACCTTGCCCTAATCACTAGGAAGCCAGATACCCTCCAAGTATCGAGGATGTGCTTTACTGCTAATAGTGGAATGCATAGTGTAGCAATTGCCCTGGCATGGCCTCTAGGCATAGCAAACTTCCTGCAGTGGCAGCTGACCAATCAACTCAGGACAAGTTGCCCAAGTCCAGAGGTGCACCAATCCCAATCCTGGGACTGTTGCTATGTAACTAGCGGACCCCCCAGACATTCCCCTTGCTCTACTCTACCCCAATATACGCCCTGCCCCACGGCTGCTCTGGGTCCCTCCTGCTCCACCTCCATCACAAACGGAGGACCCAAGTTAACTCCAGTTAACTCGTTAATTATTAAGACTCTGCTTTTGCATAGGATCTGGTCTCTTGGTGGTTTGTGGGGTTCAGAGTCTGGGCACAACACTTACTTTTATTTTAAAGCTGGTTTTGAAGTCTTCAACTTAAAAAAAACCACAAAGACATAGGAGTAGATGGGAAGAAATGAACAACACATAGAGAAGAGAGAGGGCTAGGAGGGAACTCAGGGGCAGAGCACGCACAAGACCCTGAGCACAAGACCAGCACAACCACTCTCTGATGAAAACAAAATCAGCATTAAGATATCTGGTGCATCATGTCAGAGAACATAAGCAATGTGTGACTCTAACAATTCTGTTTGGGCCCTAACGGGAAACAGTATCCTGGTTTTCTATCGTCTTGATAAAGCATGGACCAAAACCAACTTGAGAAGGAAACGTCTCTTTCCTCTTAAAACTTACAGTCGATCATCAAAGGAAGTCAGGACGGAAACTCAAGGCAGGAACCTGGGCAGGAACTGCAGAAGAAGCCATGGAGGAGTGCTGCTTACTTGCTTGCTTCCTTGCCTTGCTTTTCTACACAACCAAGAACCGGATGCTCGGGGTAGCTCCACCCACAGTGGGCTGGATCTCCCATAGCAGTCATTAATCAAGAAAATGCCCCACAGACTTTCCTACAGGCCAGTCAATTGAGGTTCTGTCTTCTTAGATGTCTTTAGCTTGTGTCAGGCTGAGAAAATAACAAAACCAAACAACTAACCAGCACTACACAAGTGGCAGTTTTCCAATACAATTAGACATGTAGAGATTATATTTAGTCCAGGTGAGGATGTAACATAGCCAAACAGCAAGGTGCTCTTGGGGAATTGAAGAGATTAGCACCTTTGCTAAAGCACTTGACTTGCAAATATGAGGGCATGAGTTCAAGTCCTGAGACTCACATAAAAATGCAGGCCATGGTGGTATTTATGTATAGGTTTGACGCTGAGAACTCAGCAACTGGAAGATTCCCTGGGACTTCCTTCCCAGCCAGTCTAGCCTAATTGGAGAGTTCCAATAGAGACTCCAATTAGAACTAAGGGAGGTAGGTGGCATTTTTTTAAGTGACACCCAGGCTATTTTTAATCTTTTCAATGGAAAAACATGATTCACACTTAAACAAGTTATAAAACTATATTGATAATTAACTCTAGAATATACCCACTGCAGCCCAAATAACAGTTTCAAACAAGAGAACTATCCTTCAGCAAACCTGTGCACCCCTGAGGAAATCAAGCTCTTCAGTTTTCAAAAGGCACACTTTTTTATTTAGTGATAAAAGCAAAACCACAGCATGGGAACCCCCTTATTGCTACTGAAAGAAGTGGTTTTTATCATACAAAACAAAAGGGGGCAATTTTGATTATTAAGAACAGTCTAACTATTTCTAGAAGAATCTTAGCATGTCCTAACATCACTGTTTTTAATTTTGCTGTTATTTTCGTGCTTTAACATCTGTGATCATCGTTCTAGGGAGAAAAGGATGGGTGCTTGCATTTCCTCGGTGTCTCCAAATTTCCAGGTGCTCGATACTGAACTCTGATTGCCTGTCTCCATTCTGTGTGCAATATTATTAGCAGACTATTCTCCCAGCACAGCACTGCCGGCTCTGAACCTGTAGACACTTTTCCTGTATTTGTGCTCAGCTTAACACAGCCGGCTGCAGCTTCCTGTGGTGATAAGGCGTGCCAGGCTTTGTTGTTGGCTGCCCGGAGTGGAGAGGAAGACAGTGCCCTTTGACCTGAGAGAAGTACAATAAAGCTTATCAGATCCTCACCAGATATCACTAAAGGAAGTGAGTTGAGGAGGCCACCTCAGTAGGAAGCATATATTTTAGAAAACTGTCACTGCTAATCTTCTGTGTTGTGGCACTAGACAATTGTTCCTGCAAATATCGGTCCTTGCAGACAATGAAACCCTCTTAAGGTAAACTGCAGAAAGCAACAAGAAAAGCATACCAGGCCGTAAATTACTCTCACCAAAACAATATTCTCCTAATTATTGGAAATTAAGGCTGAACTCCATTAAGTGGGAAAGGTCAATGACTAATGCAAATTTTATAAACTTTAAAAAGTAGGGTTCAGTGTGTGTGTGTGTGTGTGTGTGTGTGTGTGTGTGTGTGTGTGTGTGTGTGTGTTTCCTGTATGTATGTGTACCACATATGTGCCAGGTGCTAGTGGAGGCCAGAAGAGGGCATTGGATCCCTTTAAGCTACAGACTATTGTGAACAGCCATACTGGTCCTGGGCATCTTTCTCTGGAAGAGCAGCAAGCTCCCTTAACTGCTGAACCACCTCTCCAGGCTTCTACTTAATTTCAAACTGCTACTTTAGGCAGTTTCAGTCCATTCCCACAGACTTTCAGCTTTTTAGGGCAATTACAGAATTGAGGTTTCTGTACAAAACAACACAATTTTTTGAAGTATTAATAAATTTAAAATACTTTTTATAAGCATTGAACTAGACAAATGATTTTTGTCCCCAGGGGCACTGTAATGCACCATCTAGTCTAGGGCCATCCCAACAACAATTCCCAATCCTCAAGCATCACATGAAGTTCATTTGGGGAGGTAAGTTGTGTCTCCCTTTTAAACAAGTTTTTTTAATAGTGTGATAAAAATGGAATAAATAATTTCAGAGGTTCCTTTACCTCAGCTGAAACCAAGCAACAGTAAAAACTCTAGATTCAGTTCTGCACCTTAGAGTGATGACTAAGTGCTTCCAAAACTGTATTGAGTTCTAGTTTTACTCATTAAATGAGCAAGGTTAGAAGGATTTGGACAGAGAATCATGACCACAGAAAGGATTTGTTTGGTAAACATACATTCAAACATGAGTCTTTTGACTCAAAGTTTGGTAGAGACAGAGGAAAATAAAAGGGACTTGTGTTTCAAGTTTTAACTTGGATAGCACTCTTTAAAGATTCTCTACTAAAATCTAAAGATGTAGAGAATTAGAAACAAAACAGACTCCAGGGAAACATGCTAGTTACTTCAGAAGATCCCTAATATAGCAACAAACAGAGGCCAGGTGAACTCAAGGCCTTTTCCTCATGAAAGGAAGAAAAGAGTAAGAAATTTGTTCCAACGTGATGGTGGACTTTCTGAGGAACTGGCAAGTCTCTCCATCTTGGCAAATAGGCACAGGTCCTGGCATAACCTGGATACTTAGAGTCTACTGAAAGTAAAGAACAAGAGCTGATATGCTACTATTCTCAATGCTCCAGACAGACACAGGGCTACAGGCCTTTGTGGTGGAAGGAAAGCATTTTAGCTTGGGGAAAGACCCACGGCAAGCAGTCTTCTATCCAGATTCAAGACGCTAGGAACACATTGCATGTTCTAGAGGCCTGAAAGCCACCAAGAACGATGGAGATGAATAGCATGCCACTTCCTGAGGAGACCTGTGGTAAAGTAAACCAATGCAAGAGAGGAATTCATTGAGAACGTCTAAGAAAAACAGGCAGATAGCTCAAGTGAGCAATATACATAAGCAAATCCTGAGGGGGCACAGAGATCTGAAGGCAATCTACACAAACTAGTAAAAAGGCATTGTGTTTTCAAGTGAACAAATGTCAACACAAAATTACAAGGAACATGAATAAAAAGGGTAAATCACTGGTTAAAAGTGTAGAATATTATAAATATTCAGAAACTCATTATAATAGAGTTTAAGAATTTTAGTTACCAGTAAACAATTCAAAGGAAGCTGGATAATGCTGCTCAGTGAAGGCTGGTGATAGTTCAGCACAGAAAAGCAATTGCCATGCCACACAAACCTAGATGTGTTGGTCTGGATCTATGCTATAAGTAGAGAACCTATTCCTGAAAACCATTCTCTAAGCTTCAGACATGTACTGGAGTAAAACACACACACACACACACATGCACGCATCAAAATATTCTCAGTGAATTGAAGAAAATTACTCACTGACAAATGAGAATTTTAACAGAAAGAATGTTTTTTTGTTTTTGTTTTGTGTGTTTATTTTTAAGACAGTGTTTCTCTCTGTAGCTTTGGAGCCTCTCCTGTCACTCACTCTGTAGACTAGGCTGGTCTGGAACTCACAGAAGGCAATGTTTTATTTTTTAATTGGAGCTGCAGAATTTAGCAAGTGAATAGGAATTTCTCTAAAGAATCCCATCAGGAAACCTGGTAAAGCACTTTTTAAAAAAACAAACAAAAATACAAGCAAATTCAAGATGAGGCATTTTAAGTTACCCGGTCAATGAAACAAAGAAAAACAAAACAGTGAAGGAGACCTAAGGGCGTTATGAAAGTTCATCATGTGAACAATATATGCACCATAGAGGTTGCAGAGGAAGAAAGAGAAAAAATGAGCATGAAGTTCTGTTTGTTCATTACTAATGTCTGAAAAATTTCCAAATCTAGGGGAAGGAATAATTATTCAAGTTCAATAAGCTCTGTGCACCCAAGCACGCCTTTAATACCAGCACTCAGGAGACAGAGGCAGATGGATCTCTGTGAGTTCGAGGCCAGCCTGGTCTACAGAGTAAGATTTATACAGGTGGAGGTGGGGGTCAATAGCCAATGCTGTATCTGCAGGATGAGATCTCAGAACTAACAGAAATGTAAGACTTTCTCAGAAAAGCAAAAGTAGAGCATACCCACTTGCATCAGATCTGTTTTGTAAGATATGGAAAAGAGTCCTTCAGGTGGAGATAGATGAAAAATGATGAGAAAACATATGACCATATAAAGGGTGAAATCCCTCAACATGAAAAGTATATGGGCATTTGTCAAGGACAAGAGAGCAGAGATCAATGCAGAGTTGCTACTCATGGCTGCAAGTTTTCAGTCATGCTACGTGGAAATGCTCTGGAAGCCAACTTCCAACAGGAGTTGGATGTATACCAGAGAAGGTGAACACAGCTACAATGGTTGCATAGCACATGCATCATAACTTCCAACAGGAGTTGGCTGTGACTGGAGAAGGTGAACCCAGCTGCAATGGTTACATAGTTCATGCATTACAACTTCCAGTGAGAGTTAAATATGTACTGGAGAAAGCAAACACAAGCCACAGTGGTTACATAGCATATGCATCACTTATGCCAGTGACATAATTAAAAAAACTAATCTTTGGAACATTTGTGTGAACAGTCTAGTTTCTTAAAGTCAGATAAAATGGAGCTCTTCCTGTGACATGTAACCTGTAGTACTTGAAATATTTTTACATCTTACAAGCAACCAATTAGAAGACAGCACCTTTTTTCTGGAAACTCCCAGCACCTGGCACCCACTCCCAACTCTTGGGTTCTAGAATAGCTTTAAAATTCTGAGCATAAATCTAGCACTATCCTCCAAATTTCTGGATTTATACATGACTGTACTTTTAGATCTCCATTCTCTGCATGTTTTCATTTTTTCTCCATAAACCATCTGTTCAATCCCTAACAAAGTGCTACCCTATCAAATATACCACATCTATCTTGTTGAAGTAGCATCAAAAAATTGCTATAAAAACTTGTCTGCAGTCTCTACTCTTGGTACCAATATCCCAACGTTTAATAAAAGTTCTTTTTGTTTAAGGAAAATACTTTCTTACACATATATTTTATACATTCTACATATCAACCTCAGTCCCCCTCCCTCTCTCCTCCTCCCCCCCCTTCCCCAACTCACCCCCACCCACTCCTCAGAAAGGGTGTTGACTCTCATGGGGAGTCATCAAAGCCTTCCACACTCAGTTGAGGCAGGACAAAGCCCCCCATTACCACCACTGCATCAAGGCTGAGCAGTACATCCCAACGTATGGAATGGGCTTCAGAAAGCCAACATAAAAAACATACTTAATTCATGCAAAAAGGTGCATTGCATCCCAACGTATGGAATGGGCTTCAGAAAGCCAACATAAAGAACATACTTAATTCATGAAAAAAGGTGCAGAGAGTCTATGGTAAATTGCATAGAAACTACAAGTACAAAAATTGTACTCTTCTAGAAAACCAAACTTAGACACTGACAGCTATCAGCATTAGCTACTTCTCTTACTTTTAGGAGATATGAATCCAGGTTTGACTACCAAAGTCCAAGTAAACCATTATTTCACCCCTTATGAGCTATGCAACTTTACAAATTAACTATTTAATTTAGCTAGGCTTTATTTTGCCCAAATGAAAAACATGTCAAAATATTACCTCCATATAATGCTGTTAGGACATTGGGGACACAAAGCACTTGGAAGGGTCCCTGTAGGGAGTTAGTATACAAAGATATAAGCTACTGGAATGGCCTCAGCTTCTTTTTGTGTGTACTCCCAGTCTCCAGCTTCCACTCCATACTTTACCATGACAGTTACTCAGCCCTCCTCCTCGAGAGGCTCCTTCAATTTGCAATATGAATAAACTAACATAGCTGGCACTTGGTTAGCTCTCCTTAGTGGCTGAAATGATCAATGGCTGTAACAAGGATTATGAGGCATGGGGTATGAACCACTTCCATATACTAGAACTTAGAAGCACAAAGTTCTAAATCTATACACTACATATTTGTGATCAGTTTCTAGATGCAGTTGCTGTCCTTTTTTGCTGATGTTTCCAACAATTTGGTAGTATAGACAGGGCTAGATACTCATTTCCATTTGAAAGCCCATTTTGCTTATGTATTAAAGCAGCTAGATATTCTACATTAGGCAGGTTATTTCCCCTCACTAGCCATTGGTTTATCAAATGTGTAATGTAATATTGTATAAATCAGTGCTTACCAAACCATTTCTTCATATATCAGACATATATACCAGAGATACAGCAGACATTCTCTCATGAACTGTAGAAAACAATAAGGACAAAAGCATATCTGCAAATTCCTTTTTTTTTTCATTTGTTTTTTTCTCATTGTTTCTGATTGATGTGATCTGGAAGGCCTCTTTTATTCAGACAGAACTCAAATTCTGGAGGAATACTTCAGGTGTGTTCAACCTTTGACATTATAACACTTTGCCATCTAAAGAGTTCACATTCAAGAACCTGCAATTGTGTCACAAAAAATTGCAAAATTTTTGTATTTTAAATAAGTTTGTGATTTGGTGTTGGGTGCATGCTAGCTCTCTTCAGTCCCATGAGATTGCATCTGTCATCTGACTGTAAGTTGAACACTCCTGCTAGTCAATCAAACCACAGGCATCAACTGCAATTCTTCGGTGATAAAACACCTATTCACACTGAGGAAACAAAGACCTGGACTAAGTACTCTCAAGAATGAGCCTTTCATATGTACTGCAAAGAACCATGGTGACTGTCCTATGGGCTATTTGAAGGACTAACAATACAAAACTATTCCTTAGTTATTTCTGTTTGCTGAATATGTTGACAAAGATATGTGGAGGTAGTTACTAATTTCAAACCCAGGCTGTATTTGCACTGTTAACAACGGTAACTTTCAAAATACCGTGAATATCTCAATTATAGAACAATAATTCATTTCTGATAGTATTTAAGTTCACTTTGGGACAACAGCTGAATATGGACCTTTCTTGAATTAAAAAGAAAAAAACTTTCAATCTCTTTATAATGATTTGGTATAAAACAGACTTAACTGTAAAGTTATTTTCAATCTAAACTATTAGGATAAAAATGTTTTATTAACAAAAACATTCCATGTCTTATCTTATTCCAGTACTTGTGCAGGGCCAGTTGCCCCCTGGATTATCCCCAGGGGGCACATCCCTGCATTAATGATCCTTTAAGCACAGGATTTCCTGCTGAATGGCTGCAAAGTCACAAGGAACTTGATCTGGAATAACTTTGAGCCAAATATCAAATAACAGGTGGTAATAGCATGTATTTGACAGACTCCAAATAAAAATGCAGGCCTACCTACAAAAACAGTTTTCATTCATTTCTATTTGTTTTAAATGCATTCTATTTGTATTTCCTCAGTTCTACAGAGTAAATGATACATCATATTCTTTTTTAAGCGCACTTTCTTCCCTCCTTCCTTCCTTCCTTCCTCCCTCCCTCCCTTTCTTCCTTCCTTTCGTTTTTCAAGTATCAGGAACCAAATCTGGGGCCTTTTTCCTCATAGGCAAGCACTGTACCACAGATTGAGATAAATTCATAACCCCTTAAGGGCATATATTTATATATTATTTTTATTGTAGGCTAGAGCTCATATGTACCCAAGAATTACTTTGAGCTACGGATCTTCTGCCAACTAGATACTGAGATTGCAGGCATATACGACCATGCTTTTTCTTTGTTCATTTGCCATTATTACTATTTTGTTAATTATTGCTATTGTTGTTATTGTTGTTTATATCCCAACCACAGTTTTCCCTCTACCCTCTCCTCTCAGTCCCCCCACCTCCCCTGTGCCCCCATCCATTCCTCCTCCATTGCTCTCTGGAGAAGCGAAGACCTCCCATGGGTATCAACCAAACATGGCATATCAAGTTGCAGTAAGACTAGGCACCTCCTTCTGTATTAAGATAAGGCAACCTAATGTGAGGAAAAGGGTTCAAAAAGTAGTCAGAGAGGCTGAGGCAGACCCTTCTCCCTCTGTTAGGAGTCCCGCAAGATCAAACTACCCAACCATAACATATATACAGAGGGTCTATGTCAATCCCATGCAGGCTCCCTGGTTATCAGTTCAGTCTCTGTGGGCCGTTAGGAGCCCATGTTAGTTGATTCTGCACTACACTTGTTTTATGCAGTCTGGAGATCAAAGCAAGGTCCTTTGCATGCTAGATGGGTTACATACTAAATGGGTTATATCTCCAACCAAAGAGTAGATATTCTTAACCTCAGATAACTACTGACTAAGCCAAGTGTTAGATTATAAAGGTAGTATGGCTAGTGTGCTCTTATCATTAAATTTCCTAGTTAACTCTTCTTTTTTACAAAATTATATGAAAATCATGCTTAAACTTAGTTCTAAAAGAATGATGTCACATCTTAACCAGTGAGCATTATAGTTTTCACAGATCTGAAGCCAGTCTAGAAACACTACTGCAATCCCAATAAGAGGGTCTGGGGAGGGGAGCATCTTTAAAAGTGAAGAACTGCCATCACTTAAGTAAGCTGATGGATTGAGTTTCTCCCTGGAGAATGTTAGGGACCAACTCTTACCAAATACATTGTGAAGCTACTGAAGACAGTACAGGTGTCTACTGTCCAGTAAAGGCAATCACGGTGTTAAAACTATGAGCCCCAAATTTCAATCTGAACATTCAGGTAAGTGGACATTGTTCTCAGCAAGGAATCCCACCAACTATAGGGGAATAGTAAAGCAACAGAAATGAAAACCACTTCCAACTCTACTACATAGGACGACATCATAAAACAAGCCCTTCTAAGGTTTGTTAGTTAATAATGACAAGCTCCCAGGACTTTTTCTAAGATTTGTTAGTTAATAATGACAAGCTCCCAGGACTTTCTACAGCTCTTTTATTTTTTTCTTTCATTTTTTTCCTTTTCAAAATACCATTAGGACAGTTTTTAACAAAGTGGTCTTTACTAGATCTCTGGCCCTCATTTCTCCATCTTCTGCCATCCCGATGCCCCCGCCCCCGGGGATATTTTTCATCTTTTAAATTCAGTGTGTCGTTTGCCTATCTCCTACCATTTCTCATCTGCTATTGCACCCTCTCTTGGCCACCTTCTTATCATTTAAGGCTTAGCCCACATTTGCATCCATTCATATATACACATGTATTCATTGCCAAGTAGAATCAGCACATAAGAATGTTGCAGCTTTTGTCTTTATGAGCTTTGACCTCCTTACTTATACTTTGCATATCAAATAACTTTCTTACAAATAGCGTAGTTCCACTTTTTCTTTATAATTGAAAAAAACTCCATCGTGTACATGCACTGTGTTTTCATTACCTATTACACCTCTGCGGGTTCCATTTCCTTGCTATTGTGACTAGAGAAGCGATGAGCATAGATATGCAAGCGTCTCTGGGATAGAATCTGGGATCTTTTGGGTATATGCTCAGGAGTGTTCTATCTGGGTATATCTGTTTTTAATTCTTGAGGAACTGATATACAGATTTACATAAAAGCTGTACTAATGTACAATCCAGTCATTGGTGAATAATGATTCTTACAAGCATTTGTGATCAAATTTCTTGACGATAGCCATTCTGCCTGGGTGAGGCAGTATCTCCAACTAGCTTTAATTTGCATTTCCCTAGTGACTAGGAATGTTAAACACTTCTGTAGACATTCACCAACCATTTGTGTGTATACTTTTGAGTTCAGTTCATTGGGCAATTTGTTAGTTGGCAGTTTCAGGGGTTTTGGCGTTGAATTTTAACAGTTCTTGGTGAATTTTTATATTAGCCCCCTCTGTGTGAAGTACAGCTGGTAAAGATTCTCTCCCACTACGTGGAAAAGAAATACTAAGGACAAAGAACACCAACCTATGTATCACAATACCTAAACACAAAATAAACTACAGAGCTGTTGTGATAAAGACAGCATGGTGTTGGCCTAGAAACAGGCAGAAAAACCATTGAAACAGAATACAAGATCCAGAGATAAATCAACAAAGCTATGGCCATTTAATTTTTTAAGTATGAAAACCATATGGTGGAGCTGGAGAGATGACTTGGGGCCTAAGAACACTAGTTGTTCTTGCAGGGGTCCTGAGTACAGTTCCCAGCAACCACATGGTGGCTCACAACCATCTATAGTGGGATCTAATGCTCCCTTCTGGTGTTCAGATTTACACACAAACAGAGCCCTCATGCATCAAAACAAAACAATACGGCGGGAAAACAGACAGCGTATTTAATGAGTAATGCTGGCAAAACTGGATATCCACCTACAGAATAAAATTAGATCCATATCTTTCACCTTGTACAAAGTCAACATGAATAGACTGAAAATTTCAATTTAAAACTAGAGATTCTGAAGCTTCTAGAGGATCATATATGGAATGCACTTTAAAAATATAGGCTTAGACAAGAACTTTGTCAACAGAACCCAGTGGCACAAGAGCAGGTCATGGGGATCAACAAGTGTGAACACATGAAGTTTAAAAAGCTTCTGCACAGCCAAAGAAGCTATCCTTTGAGCAAACAAAGTGTGTGTACATGTGGGCATGCATGTGTGTGCTCATGTGTGTATGTATGTGTGTGTGCACACATGGAATTCAGCTCTTCCCTTCCATCATGTGGGTCTCAAGTCGCCAAGCTTGGCAGCAAAGGATTTTGGCACAAACTTAACTCTAAAATAATTTTCCATATAAATTATTAGACTACACTGGTTTTTTTTGTTTTGTTTTTTGTTTTGGTTTTACGAGACAGGGTTTCTCTGTTTTGGAGGCTGTCGGTCCAGCCTGGCCTCGAACTCACAGAGATCCGCCTGCCTCTGCCTCCCGAGTGCTGGGATTAAAGGCGTACGCCACCAACGCCCGGCTAGACTACACTGTTTTATTAGCAAAATATTCCCTGATTTACCTTACTCCACTATTTGTGTATGGCCAGTGGCCCTCTCAGGCTATCCCAGTGGGTGTATCTCAGCATTAGTGGCAAGGAGAACAAGTCTTTCGGTACAGATTTTCCCTATGTCTATGCTGATCCATCCAGCATTCTCTTGACACTTCCTCCGTGGTTGCAATAGGACATCCTTACTTCCAGAAGCCGCTGATCTAAAGGTAGGAATCTGGATGTGGGCAATTGGAGAGAGCATAATTTGTGTCCACCTCCAGCCTCTCTACAGCAGTCAAAACATCCTTGCTAAATATTCTCCAGCAAAACTCCCTTTACTTCATACTTGTCTGAACAAGTATAGCTATTTCTGGGTGTATAGGAGTAAAAGAAATGGACTACTGGCCTAGGGAAAGTAGCATTGCTCTGAGTGGCTCAGAACACTTTTAAGTCTGCACAAATACATTTTGGATCCTATAAGCATTAAAAGGTTGATTCTCTGCGAAAGGGAGGAAAAAAACTATTAGTACACGCAATAACATCTATGATACTCAAAAGCACTATGCTATGTGAAAGAAGCCAGACATAAAGACCTCTGACTATCTAATCCAAGTTAGGATATTCAGAGAAAGGTAAATCTAGAGGTCTTGTTATCCCCACTGGCTTTGGGGAAGGAGGCTGACCTCAAAGAGACATGGAGAAGAATATTTCTGATACTGTGCTTTCCATCCCGATTAATCATAGTTACCCACTACAAACTTCACAATAGTCATAAAACTGCACCCCTAGAAAGCCATACCCTAGATATAGGTCACACTTAAATATACTAAAACAGCAATTGAGCTCTCTTGCTAAGTTAAGCAGCAGTATGTTATGGTATCCTCTTTCTCCCTGGTAGCCTCACTTCGTCTATTTTGAAACTCTGTCTTGGGATCTTTTGCTTAAAGACCCTCCCAGAAAAGTAGCCTCCTTCTGGAAAATCACGTCAGGAGAGACCAGTTAGTTTAGAAGACATCCAGGTGCTCCAGAAAGCTCCTGGAATGATCTTAGCATTTGTGTCGGCCAAAATCTGTTTCCCATGGCTAGCAGCAAAATGCAGAGCCAGAGTTGGCCAGAAAGTGGTCCCCTGGCTGTGCTTTCTGTTCAGAGCATCCAGAATCCTGTGTGCCTGTGGAGGATGGCTAATTAATACAAAATGATCTAATGTGTATAATAGCAGTCATATTTCAGTAAGAAACCCTTCAGAAATGTTAGCCTTACATAATTTTACTGCATGAAAGCTTCTTGCATGAAATGCTGTATTTTAATTCCAAGTTCTGAGCCTTTTTATGCTACTTCACTATATTAATATTCTAGATCAAGGAATTAGAATTCTGTGCTTTCTTGTGCAGACATCCCACTGCTTGCTCTCACTGACACAGATATCTTCTCTTCGATGTAAAGAATGTCTCCTCATTGTCACCTAAGACACAACTGGATACGTTTTATGTGTATTTTTAGATGAGCATAGTCACTGGTCTAGTGTTTAAATGAAAGCCATGTTGGCTTGATGAGAAATGTACAAAGTAATCACTGAAATCAGACCGTGATTGTATGGGCTGATGTATGACTGACTCTGCAACAAGGAATGTTTGTTTTCTCATTTGGTTCCCTTTCATTTATTATTTTAAAAAGCTAATAACATGCTAGGAAGCCACAATAGTGAATCTGAAAACAGCCAGAACTTTTATCCCCTTTTCAGTCTCAAAACTACTCTTAAACATTTGATTTGAAATTTTTTTCTTTGTTACTTTATCCAGATGCTTTGAAGTGTTAGAGGAAAACTAGGAATGAGAAATAATGAGACCAAAATAATCTGAATGGAATTTTTATTTTAAGTCAATTTTGAAACAGTCGTTAGACATTTGAATGAATATCTGTCCTTATTGAAACAATGGACAATCTCCATATCTACTTCCACAATTTAAGTAGTGACTTGCTACCGGCATCCACCCGTTCTTTAAACGCAGTTACTCTTGGGAGACAGAGAACACTCAATGGGTGCTTTCTTGGGAGGTCAGATAGAGAGCACACAGTGGGTGCTTTGACTTAAGAAGTTTGCAGCAGTTCCCGTGTCCCACCAGCTTCCCTTATGAAAACTACACATGGAACTCTGGGAAACACAGTTCTGCTGAGCAACCAAACTTCACCTCTCATAACCAAGCATTTCTATTCAAATTACTTGTTTGGCACAGCATTCGGGTTGTGCTATTATTAGTTTTTAGCAAACAGATGTCTTCCTGGATAAAATCCAAGCAAGGATTTTTTTTTTATTTTGGCAAGTGTGTAACTTGTTAAATAATACTTTTCCAGAACTTACTAACTTTTTAGCAAAAAAAAAAAGCTGCAAAGAGGTTAAAGAGACACGTTTGCAGACAAAACAATTTCAGAAAACTATTTAGCTTACTAATGTTACGAAAACTGTTAATATTTGTGCTCGTGCTTTTGATTTAAAAATACAATAAAAGTAATTTTAATTTAAAAAAAGATCCAACCTTGAAATTCCATTGGAACCAAATTTTTCATATACCTCTTTGTAGCAGAAGACATTATAATTTAATTCTTTATAAAAGCAAGATAGAAAATAGCAACTTTTCTTAAGAGTTAAACAAACTATTTATAATCATTTAATAGCATTATTTTTATTCTTTAAAATCTGACAAAATAAACTGGGTAGTAGTGGCCCTGTGTCTTTAATCCCAGTACTGGGGAGGCAGAGGCAGGTGGATCTCTGTGAATTCAAGGCCAGCCTGATCTACAAATAAAAGTTCCAGAACATCTAGGATTGTTTCACAGAGAAATCCTGTCTCAAAAACAAACAAAAAACACTTGCAAATGTATTTTAACAATTTGGAGGATACATTACTTTGCATATTAATCTACTGGGAAGGATTTTTAATCCACATAATTTAACTACAAATACCTCTATCACCAATATCTATAGTTTAGAAGGATGCACTCCATAATTCATGTTGTACCTTAATTCCCAAAACCATAGTAGTAAAAGGTACAGGCCTTGGAAGATGACTGTTTCATAAACTCCACTCTTGTGAATAGAATCAGCATCTTTATAGAAGTTCAAGGAATCATGTACTTTTCCTCCCTTCTGAGACATGAACATATACATTCCTCCCTTCCAGATGAAATAGAAACTAAGAACTGTTGAGGGAGCACAACAGAGAGCAGTCCTTACCAGATAGCAAACCTGCCAGCACTTGGTCTTGGACTTCCAGTCTCCAGACCCAAGAGATGGACTTCTATCATTTATAGGTTATCCTTCTGTAGGCACTGTATGGCAATACCAATGGATCAATGGATATCACACTAAGCTTTTCCACGGAAATGAAAAGAACCTCATTACATCAACTTAGCAAGTCTTGTGTGTGTGTGTGTGTGTGTGTGTGTGTGTGTGTGTGTGTGTGTGTATGTTACTTGGTCAAATCCAATGCCCTACATATTTCATATAGATGATTCTACCTATAAACTACACCCCAGCCTCTAAGATTCTCAGCTAAAACAACTGTGAATTATAATCACTTAATGGAAAAATATTAAACTAAAAATAGTTCTTTGCTTCAACATCAGCCCCATGTTTCCAAGGACAGCAGCTGAAGATGATTGTTAATCTTGTTGTGTTACAGGATCTTTCAGGTCTACTCCAAAGCTAAAACCATGACAATTTCATCTCTTGCATGCCAAGTCACATTAACACTTTTTGTTTGTTAACATCTATGTTGTTATTCAAAGAAATGTTTTTTCTTCTATATGGTTTAAATTTCAGTGTATAGATATGTAATAATGATATCAATTGGATTACAATTTTTATTTTTGACAATATGTGGAAACTTTAAAATGAAATAATCCTCACCAAAACCTAGCCCACTGAGCTGAGGATGTATTTCAGGTTGGCAAAGTGCTTGCCTACTGCACTAGCCCCTGGGTTTGATCCCCAGCTCTGGATAAACAGTCATGGAAGTGCACACTTATAATCCAAAAAACTGCAGACTTGAAAGCAAGAGGATCAGAAGTTCAAGATCATCCCCAGCTACATGACAAGTTCTATGTCAACTAAGTTACATAAGACCCTGTTTCAAAAATAACAACAGTAATTAGCCTAACTAGTTCCACTAAGTGAGGACTCGGAAATCTTGTTTCCTGTCTACCTACTTCCATCACTGCCAATTTGTTCAACAGAAAACATTGAGTACCCTAGGTCATTCAAAGTTCTCAGCGAAGATAATGATACATTGAAGAAAACAAACAAGCTGGTACCCCCAAGAGACATGTACCGAGATCTGTTGACTCTGCGGCTATGTACTAGCAGATTTCTGTAGGATCTGCCCATGACATATATTGTGACTTCTTACAAGTTTTCATCCTTGCAGGAAAACTAGCCACAGGTACTTGGCCTCTCTGGACAGGTGACATCACCTGAGGACTCACTCTATCTGCGTTGTTAGAATCCCCAGTTCCATTGTCACGATTTGACCATTTCAGCACAGTGATCTTGCTTCTTCAGTGTTCTCATTCTCATAACTCTCAACACATCCAACTGCTTAGCTCTTTCTTATCATTTTCTCTTGTGCTCTGTGGGGTTCTTTTTCTCATTTGTTTGTAATTGATTTTATGTAACAATTAATAAGCCTTAAAGTGGATGACAGTGTGTGACCAGAATTTAATGACTACACTAGACATGGCAGTGCTTGCTCTGTGAGTCAAATCCAGCCTAGTATAAATTAAGAGTTCCGAGCCAGCCAGGTCTACAGGGTGAGGCCTTTTCTAAAAAAGAAAACACAACAGGTGAATTAATTATTGTTTTTATGCAACTGAGGAAAGTGTACCAGTCTAGGATGGGACAGATGGGTATCAAAGTTTGGACACTACCAGTATAATTCAACTATTGACCTCTGTACAGGTTATAAGCAAAAAAAATCACAATGAAATTATGGGAAAAGGAAATCTTAATGGCCTACCAGCTCTTCCTTCAGCTGTTTTGAAAGCAAAGAATTTTTTGTTTGTTTGTTTCTGTGACAGTTTGTGACATGGAAGGTGTGGTGGCAAGAGCCTGAAGTGGTGACCATACTGCAGTTGTAGTTAGGAAGCAGTGAGGGAAAAATGCTAGCCTTCAACTAGCTTTGTCTTTCATATTTAGTCTGGAATTGCAACCTATATGATAATGCAGCCCATACTCACATAAGTCTTCCCTGTTCAGTGAAAGCTCTCTAGGGACTCACACAGATAAACCCAGAGTTGTCCCCTGCATGTTTCTATATCCATCAGGGTGACCCCGTAGATTAATCGTCACAACACCTAATTTCACTTGCAGATTTATTTTTGAATACTTGGCATTCACTTTATTATAATCATTACAAATTTTTCTTTTGATTGATGTCCCTGGAGTATATTGTGCCAGTAACTTTTGAACCATTATGACAAAACACCAGCGTTTGTGTAATATGAGGGCAGATTTATTCGCTTCATAGTTTCAGAGGCTTGGGTCAATACGGTTGCCTGACTCTATTGTGTTTGGTCCCATGTAAGGTATAACATCACTGTGAATAGCACATGACAGACAAAGCTCCTCACCCCATGATGCTTGTAACGCATCAAAGGATGTACGAGATATTGAGGCTCCCTCCATTAGGTCCTGCCTTCAGAGATTCCACCTGCTGTAAACAGTATCTCCCACAATCTGGGAGCCAAGCTCTTAGCCCTTGTGCAGAACTGAAGGTCCAAACTGTAAGAAATATGAAATCTAATTTTGCTTCATGGAATGACAGAACTGTGATTGCTAATCAACGTGTGAGGAAAAAACAAATTTTTGACTTGAGTTCTCAGGCTGATTCTGGTTTTTATGGTTTTGTTTTTCAATTTTTTTTGTTTTTTGTTGTTTTTGTTGTTGTTGTTGTTGTTGTTTTTCGAGACAGGGTTTCTCTGTGGCTTTTGGAGGTTGTCCTGGAACTAGCTCTTGTAGACCAGGCTGGTCTCGAACTCACAGAGATCCACCTGCCACTGCCTCCTGAGTGCCGGGATTAAAGGTGTGCGCCACCACTGCCCACCTAGGCTGATTCGTTTTAGGAAGGAGTGTGTCTGCAAGTTGAGGAGCTGGACCCTTAACCTCTTCATGTTAGCGAAGCCAGTGCATCTGGTAAAATCTTCCTGGACCTCAGTGGTGCACACATGTATGTATGAGGGTTGCTGATCCATTATGCCATTAAACCCCAGTTTGAAGCACCTTGTTCCTCTGCTTCATTTCTTTCTCTACCCAGAATCCAACAAGTCATACTGCACAATTTATATTCACTATCTTTGCTTTCTGAGCTCTACTGGTCCTTCATCACCCCCTTGACTTCACAGAACCTGCTCACGTTTGTATCTCTGACAGCTTTAATTCAAATATCCATTCATACATTTATCGAAAAAGGCTGAGCTTCTTTGTGGTGCAAGATGCTGGCGACCATTTCCCTTTCCTCGGAACACTCGACTCTGTGGCGGCCCCTTCACTGCTTCCGAGTCTGTTTTCGAAGACCTTTGGTTTCACTGCTAAATGTTCTTTTGCAAGACGTCTGCCTTTATCCTTTTTCTCTCTTTATTGAATAGACTCTAGGATTATGATGTTTAATCTTCATTGCTGACTTGACTGTATTTAGAACCACCGACTGCAATTCTGAGTGATCCTATGAAGGGGTTTCTAGAGAGGTTTAAGCAGGGCTGGCAGCGCCCAGTAATTTCATCCACTGTCTTATTGAGTTAGGGTTTCTGTTGCTGTGAAAAGACACCATGGTTATGGCAAATCTTAAAAAAACAAAACAAACAAGCAAAAAACAAAACATTTAGCTGAGGCTGGCTTACAGGTTCAGAGGTCTAGTCCATTGTTATCAGTGCCAAGAGTTCTACATCTGTGTCTGCAGGCAGCTGGAACCTAAAAGCCCACCCCCAGTGACACACTTCCTCCAATAAGGCCACGCGTCCTAATCCTTTCAAACATCGCCCTCTCTATGAACCATTTCATCCACACCGCCACAATCACCGTTTCCACCTCCGGCTTTCCCACTGAAGGCACGTGTTGACAGTCAGCTCCTGTCACAAGTATGTCACCTCATTCTCTATGCCACCTCAGAATCGCCAAATCTGAACTTACTATGTTTCCTGTCGAATTTGCATCTCTTCTTGAAGCTCCAACAGATTGTGAAATGCTACCACCAAGGCTTCTAAATTAGAAAAACCAAAAGTTTTCTCAATTCCTCAATTTTCTGCTATAATTTTTCTGTGATTTTTCTCACAGAAGTAATCAAATTTTACTAGCAGTCAAATAAAACTTTTCTCTTCAGGGGCCTTTCATTATCCTTTTAGCAAATATTTATTTTCTCTAACCTATGAAATAATTTAATATCCCCAAATTGCTGTAACTTCTTTTGGTTGATTTTTATTAAATATTGACTTTTTATTATGCAGCTATTATTGTGGATATATTAATATTGAATAAAAATTCTTTCACTATAAAAATATGGCATGGTAGAGTAGATTTTTCTCGTAATTTTTAGAAAATTTAAAAGGAAAATTGTAAACACATACCTAACAATCATTGGTTGTTTAAAATACCTAATGAAAATAAGAATACTTATTTTAATTAAGTATAAAGATATAAATATTAGATACTTACATTTCAAAACTTAATAAAATACAGACTACATTAAAAGCAAATATCCTAAACTGTACCTTTTAAAGCATTCTTATGTCCTGTTATTTGAAAAAAACTTAGGTATACATTTTTTTCATTTAAATATAGTGAGAGGTGGATGTGGTGGCGCACACCTTTAATCCCAGAACTTGGGAGGCAGAGATGGGTGGATCTCTGTGAGTTTAAGGCCAGCCTGATCTACGTAGTGAGTTCAAAGCCAGCCAGGGCTACATAGTGAGACTCTATCTCAAAATATGATTGTAATAAGAGTTATGCTATCAACACAACAAATCTCTTCCATGTGAAGGTGGAAATAAAAGATTTTCACACATATCCAGACCCTGACTTTCAGCATGTTTACTTAATAGACGAAGATGAAGCTTACATTGGGATGAGTCAGAATCAAGCCAACTCAAAGCTAACACAAATGATGCTGCTTCAGTAGCCAGTGGGGAAAAAGTTAAGTACATCCAGCTTACACAGTGTGTCTTCTAAGGAGCAAATGGACCAACCCCCATGTTATTAAGCTACTCAATCATGGCCCATATGCTTTAGAGCGCATTTATAAACCAGACAACAGAAAAAGGAAACGGTATAAGTTTGATCTTCCAATAGCTCAAATGTCTTTCATAACTCCCTGAAGAAAAAAGCCACCAACTGGAAACCCTGAGCGCAGAGACAGGAAGTGCAGGCATTACTGTCTTTCCCGGGCTGTTTTAAGTTGTTTTCTTTCCCAGTTAGTTCCTTTCTTGGGAATTGGCACTAAACTTTAACTTAAACTGCTGACTCTAATCGGAATGGTTTTAAAAATTAGGCAAAGGATGATTACTACACTGCACAAGGTAGTGACATTGCTGAGTTCCCGTTTCATACCTCATCATTCAGGAGGTAAGAAGTAAAAGCTGTTTAGAGACAAGCAATAACTGATGACCTTTTGCCAAGTCAATATTCATTGCAGTGCTCTGCTGCCACCTAGTGGAAAAATACAGGATCCCAGCGCTGCCGAGAAATCTGTTTTCACCCTATAGAATCAAAAAAAAAAAAAAAAAAACCACACTCATTCAAGACATCATTAGTGTAGATTTAATTTAAATTACTGGAAAAATAATTAAAAACAGAGTCCACTTGATTTCAAACAATACCTCATCAAATTCCATGCAAATAAAAATTAAAATGATCCTACTTAAAAAAACAATTTAATTTTATTTTCATCAAAATTCTAGCCAAAACAAAATGGCTCTTACTTTTCCATATGGTCATCTATTCTCCAAAGACACCTGCCAATTAATTAGCTGTGTTTTATTTTCATGTCTGTACCCTATAACAACTCCTTAGATCGTTTTATTTGCTTCCCACCAGTAAGTTGAGGGTTTAACTTTTTCTTTTCAGCCCCGTGACATGAAGGAATTGCGTCATACTTTAGGTACCTTGTCACTGATGATCATGTCGATCGTACTTGGAGAGGGTTGTGTGGCAAACTGTGGTTCAGTTTGCATCCCTCGGCATCGTTCTACTTATCGAACTATTGCTGTGTCCCTCTGAGCCCAGTTCTCTGGATAAGTGTCTAGAGTAAAACTTCAATGGCAGTATTTTAGGGGAAGGTGTATGTGTGTGGAATCCCAGGAAAGGGGAGTGAAGAAAGGGGCGGGGGACGGAGGAGAACGCAAGGAAGCGTGAGAGCATGCGTGGAGGAACTGATCTTCTGGGGTCAAGCAGAGCTTGGGATCCACGCAGCAGGGCCATATTCAGAGCTGTACTCTGGGACGGTCAGGGGTGGGGCATTGAAGCCCACAGCCTTTTAACTGTGCCCCAAAGTGGTACTGAAAATTCTACTTCCAAAGATGTTACAGTCATCGATCCTCTGAACCTCACTCAGCCTTATAGTAACTGGTTAGCCGAGAAAACAAGAGCCCGGGGACGTGGCCAGATGTACAATAAGGCCCTGTCAGGTTGGGCTTGCGTGAACTCTGTCAATCGTACTGCTACTGAGTTGACACTATGACCCGAAGATCACCGAAAGCGTTGCATCCAACACAGGCCGACCTGGTGTCCCAGGCGTGGGCGGGAAGGAGCCACTTCAATGAACAGGTGGAGAAATGGGAAGGAAGCGGAGTGGTTCATGCACTGTGGAGAAGGAAGACTAACCACAGGAGGAACAGGCTGATGTGGGCGGCCTATGCTGCCACCTAGGGCCGTATAATATCCAGGCTGCCACTGAGGGCCATGTCTGGGTCAGTGGCCCTACCAAAGTTGGGGTCTGTGGATAATGTTGGGGGGGATAGCATGGGACAGGTGACCCCAGTGGCCTGGACCCAGGAGAACTGGTACTGCCACTTGCCAGCTGCCTCAGCTGGAGAGTTCTCTCCCCATTACCCCCAGTGGCATGGGCACAGGAACACTCAAACAAGGATTGTTAGTTAGGAATGATATAACGCAGCAATGATCAAATGCATGCAATTGTTGATACCAGGTCTTTGCTGATTTACTAACCGAGCAAGAAGAATAAGGTGAGCAGTTAGTATTTATGGTCCTTATGGTGTGCAGGGACGATTTAGTGGGAACAAGCTGAAAGGCAGGACCCACACAATACACAAATGCCCCTTTCAGCCCAGCCGGAGTCCTAGTAGCCGCAGTTCTTTTTGCCCCTGGATAATATTCAAGGGCTCTCCAGGCAGTCTTTCCTTCTAGAGTTTTAAATAGATAGGTCAGTGCACACTTAGGTGAACACTTTGATTTTGCTGAAATTGCGCTGGAAATGCCAAGCATACCTCATGAGGCAGGGGAGGAATAGGGAAATGAGTTCCCCCTCCCTGCTAGGTTGTAAACTTAGTGTTCCATAGGCTCTCCTAAATCTTTTTCAGGAAGTGGAGAGAATTCAGGAGTAGAGTGATTATCCTAATTCCTCACCCCATACTTCAGGGTCCTCTTCAGACAGCAGAGGACACACAGTTCAAGGAGGCTGCAGTAAAGGGGCTGAGGGAACTGTCTGTCACCAACATGGTCAGTTATCTATGGCACTGGTTTTACCATCTGATTCTGGCTCCATGGGGAAAATTTCCCTTTTTACATCTTTCACCAGTTTTAAGATTGATTATCCAGTTAATATTCATTCAAGAAACTGCTCAAGCCTGAGGAACTTCCAAGGCCACCTGGAGGCCAGAAGCAACCCAAGGAAACCTCACTGCCCAGAGTGGAATGTGTAACCGCCAGAGACCACGCTGAGGCTCGCAGTCCCTTCAGCCTCTGAGGGCAGTGAGTGGGTCAATGGTCCTGAAAAGACCACGGGATGAGTTGGTGTCTGCAGCTCATGTTACCACCAAAGTCCATTCAATATGATCGTGGCCTGGGCTGCTGCCTGAAGCCATGTTAATGTCTGTTGGTGCAGGAGAGCTGGGTCTGCCCCTCGTGGGAGAGAGTGCTGGCCCCAGTCTTCAGCAGCCACACCGGCTATGGAGAGCTGGTTGGCTCCTTATCAACCAACTTGGGGTGTGGGGGTGTTAGGCCAGCAGTGGGATGGAGTGGGAGAGCTAGCCTCTCTCACTGCTCCAGTCAGGCCACCACACAGCTCTCCTCTCGGCTGATGGCTTCTCCTGTGGATGGAGGCCGAGAAAGACTCATCCTCCCTTGGGGGCCTGGACACTAGAAATCTGACCATGCTCCAGTGAGTATATGGATCACACAAAATGGGCTTGTTGATTGCTTTGGGGGAGGGAGGTCACAGGAGAAGATGGGAGGGGGACGAACATGGGAAGACAGGGAGGTGAGGCAGAATTGGGGCACACGGTGTGGTAAAAAAAAGAAAGAAATATCCATCCCTTCCTCATGATTAATATCCTCCTCATCTTCCTTAAGAATCTTGGTAACAATATGAATTAATGCACAAGTGACCCAGAATAGAACAGGGATCTTCTATGCCTTCTCACATTCCAAGAACACCTGGGGTTTAAAGAAATGGAAGTCACAAGACTCTTGGCTTGGTTTCTTGGAGTTTTCTCACAAGCTCTCAGAAATCTCCTCACAGGACTACGTTCTCGGACTGTATTTGGACAATGCTATGTGGGTAGTGGTGGAAAAAAACTGTTTCCATAACCTGGGCTAGGAAATGGAAAGAGAAGATAACGCGGTACCAGGATATCTGTAACGGCATGACCCTAATGGCCTCTTCTTTCACTGAGCCCCACTCCTAACGCTTCATCACTTCCCGAGAGCCCTCCCACTAGCAACCAAGCTAGTAAAATCTGTGAGGGGTAGGTTGTTTTAGATCTAAACCATAGTTTAGGATTAGACATAACCTTCCCTGGAAGAGTAAAGTGAACTAATCTTTGTCTTATAATTTCATAGATGGTGATGACAAACAAACAAACAAAAAAAAAACAAAAAACCCAACCTCGTTAATTTTTTACTCCAGACCTTGTAATCACTCTTTGCCTTTCTCTATTTCTGCAACTTTATCTCTCAGTTTCTTCCTTTTCTTCTCCTCTTCCTCTCTCCCTTTCCACACACATACATACAGTGTGGGCTCTTCTATCCATCCATCCCTAGAATTATGAACTTTCTAAATCAGTCTTCATGATTAGCACTCAGGACCCTTGTGTAGAGTACACAGTGTTCCTGCTTAATTCTAGTAGTGTATCCAAGTCCTCTTCTGTGTTTGTTTGATGCCCAGTCTAAACACACTCAACAGTGTAGCTGCACACCTTTTCAGTTACATTTGGAGATAATTTTGATTACTTAATCCATCCCTTTCCCATTCTAACAAGTTTTTTTTCATTTGTTTTGTTTTGGGGGGGTTGGGTTTTTTGTTTTGTTTTGTTTTGTTTTGTTTTGAGACAGGGTTTCTCCAGTGGTCCTGGAACTCACCCTGCAGACCAGGCTGTTCTGGAACTCACAGATATCCACCTGCATTTGCCTTCCAAGTGCTGGGGTTAAAGGTACATACCACCAGTGCCTGGGCCATTCTAACAAGTTTTTTTGTTTGTTTTTTTGTTTTTTTGGTTTATGAGACAGGGTTTCTCTATTGTTTTGGAGGCTGTTGGTCCAGCCCGGCCTCGAACTCACAGAGATCTGCCTGCCTCTGCCTCCCGAGTGCTGGGATTAAAGGTGTGTGCCACGACCCCCCCGGCCAAGTTTTGTTTTAGATTTATGTATTTTATGTATTGGAGTACTGAATATATTGCATGTACACCTTTATGCCAGAAGAGAGCATCAGACCACACTATAGATGGCCATGAGCCACCATGTGGTTTCTGGAAATTGACCTCTAGAAGATCATCCAGTACTCTTAACTGCTGAACCATCTGTCCAGCCTTCTAACAAGTTTAAAAAATAATAAAAATTCTTTATTGCTTTCATCCCCCTTTCCCTTCTCTTTTCAATATTTCTGTTAATTAGATATAAGATCTTACATACATCTTCACAGTGTTTCTATTTAAATTCTCTCTGTTTCTTCCTGTGTTGGGTGGTTATGATTGGGTTTTGTTTCTCTTGTTTTATTTGCAGGAAATTTCCTGAGCTATTACAATCTTCTTGAGTCATCTTCTGCCATGATTTAAGTGTCTAAAGTTCTATGTCATTATCATATTTCTTTCTTGCAACATCCTGATTATATGGGTTTAACTGATGTCTTTCTGAAAGACATTACAACACCTTTCATGCTTTCATTTCTGTGGGATGGTTCTTCCCAAGATTTGGGCTTTCAGTTAATCTCTTCTGTGTGCAATTTCTTGATTTCTGGCTTATATTTGATCTAGTTGCAGTGTAGATTGAGGTATTAAAATCTAGGCTCTGTATATACAGACAGTTTAGTGGCTTTGATTAATTATAGCATGATTACCTGCTTTTATACATGGGACCCTGTAATGGAAAGTCCTTCTGGTTTACTTCTCTGGTAAAATACATCTTTGCTAATGATCTTGAGCTGACACAGTTGCCTACATGTCGAGTCAACTTTCCTTTATTGGAATATTATCCCATAGAATCCTCTAACTGACAGAGATGGCTGATCCCACAAATCCATTGGCTGTTTGGAATTCTTCAAACTAAATGGGATTGGTCTTACTTTTCCAGCACAAGTTCAACAGAGCCCTTCACTAGTTTACCATGGTGCCCACTACTCATTAGTCATTACATTTTTTTAATTATGTTGCTTTTGTCTTCATTCTAATTACCCTTGTAATTGTAGGCATGTGCCATTCAAAACATTCCTTCACTATAACTCAGCAATGTTTGCAGAGACTGCTTAATTCTATTTTTATATTTAATTATAAGAAAGCAATTTTGTATCTCTGTACAGCTAACAAATACTTTTTGTCATCTACATCCCTGACCAGGAAAGCCAAAACATAATAAAGATATTTGTATATGCATATCTCAATGCAGCACACACAAAGATAACCATGTAGAGTTTAGTTACACATCTTTTCAGTTAATTACTTTGCAATCATCAAAAATTGAAATTTACACCGTCAAAAATGCAAGTTCTTGTTGGTGAATTCTAGAGTGTCTTTAAAAATGCTTCAATGAAACAAGTTCCCATGGAATCAGCCTCTTCCTATTCCTGAGCTAGTGACCTGGAATCTATTCCACCAACATAAAAGACTACAAATTCTAACCGTTGCAGGTAGAAAAGGAGGCAAAGCAACAAAACAACTTCTCCCATTTTGAGATAAATACTGAATGTAGAAGAAATCACCAAAGTGAATGACTAATTTTTCTGAAAGGCAATCGGGAAAAAATATCTGTAGTAACCAAAGGTTCTCACTCTGATTAGGCTTTTCCTTTAATGTTTTGGATTTGTGACTGGCCAAATTCTTTTTTTCCCAAGAATTCATAGAAGATTTTATTTACATTAGAAACAAGCTTGTGTCACATGTCAATCCCAGTTACCTCTCCCTCCCTTCCTCCCCCACCTATCCCCCACCAGGTCCCCCAGCCCCCCACCTAATCCCCACTCCTATCCCCAGGGAGGGTGAGACCCTCCATGGAGGATCTCCAGAGTCTGTCATTTCATCCAGGGTAGGGCCTAGGCCCTCCCCCAAGAGTCCAGGCTGAGAGAGCATCCCTCATTGTGGGACGGGCACCCAAAGTCCATTTGTATGCCAGGGTCCCAGAGCCACATCAGGCCCAAGTGAACACACAGGATGCTATATTAATTATCAAGTTGTTGGTGTTTGCTTGTTTCTTACTGGCTAGTTCTGACTTAAGTATTTAACCCATCTAAGTATTTCTCTTACCGGAGAAAAGGGTCCAGACTTCTTACCCCTATGGCAGCTACATGATGTCTCCTTGTGTTTCTCTTTCCCAGAATTCTGCTCAACTTCTAGTCCCACCTATCTTGCTTTCTTATTGGCCAACAGTGCTTTATTCAACAACCAATAAGAGACAGATTTACAGAATGGCATCTCCCATCAACACCCACATTCAGGGGGTCTGGATCAGTCCCATACTGTCCTCCCAGCCATCAGTCAGGGGTCCAAGAACTCCACCTTGTTCAGGTCAACTGTTTCTGTGAGTTAAACCAGCCCAGTCTTGACCCCTTTGGTCCTCCCTCTCTGTCACTGGATTCCAGGAGTTCAGTTCTTAGCTGTGGGTGTTTGCCTCTGCTTCCATCAGTCACTGGACGAAGGTTCTGTTTCCCAGACTCTCTGGAAGTGGGATTGTATGCTGGCACTCCCCTGATCCATGTCTGAAATCCATATATCAGTGAGTACATACCATATTTCTCTTTTCGTGGCTGGGTTACCTCACTCAGGACGGTTTCTTCTAGTGCCATCCATTTGCCAACGTATTTCAAGATTCCATTGGTATTTTTTTCTGCTGAATAGTACTCCACTATGTAAATGTACCACATTTTCTCTATCCATTCTTCAGTTGGGGGGCATCTAGGTTGCTTCCAGGTTCTGGCTATTACAAATAATGCTGTTATAAATATAGTGGAACAGACATCCTTGTTGTATGAATGTGCATCTTTTGGGTATATGCCTAAGAGTGAAATTGCTGGGTCTTGTGGTAGACTGATTCCCATTTTCCTGAGGAACCTCCATACTGATTTCCAGAGTAGCTATACAAGTTGACACTCCAGCCAGCAGTGGAGGCGTGTTCCCCTTTCTCCATGCTGGACAATTTCTTTTAGACTCTGAATTTCCTTACCCACTTTGATCTCTCTAATTTGTTAGTACTGTCTCTCCCAGGTTGCTGTCATCGGTATTGAAACACACAGCTTAGTCCTGATAACTCCCCAAAGGCAAAACTGAAGCTTTGAGCTTGTGGTCTAATGACACTGATAATCATAAAGTCGCTTGTTGTTGCTGCAGCAACACGCAGGTGTGATGTCTAGTGCTCAGATCCTTTGGATCTTTTGCATATATTTTTTTCTGTGATGCAGGTAAACCTCATGATGCAAGGAAACAATTTTCCTGAGTACCTCACAGATCAAGGGTTGATCCTGTGGTTTGCCTAGACAACTAACTTATAAATTATGATAAATTCCTTTATACCTAAAACTATTTGAAGTGATTCTGCTGCCCAATCCAATGCAGGCAGATAATGAAGAACACTGTTGCCTGCTCATACAAGAGTCGCTCCCCTCATCTATAAGCTCTTTTCCTTCTATCTATTCCAACGGTTATTTTAAACATTCATTTGCCAGTATTTTCTTTTTTAAACACAATTCTTTATTCATTCTTTGGAAATTTCACATCATGTACCCCAATAATTCTCACCTGCAAGTACCTCCATTTCTGTTCTTCACCCCTGCAGTATGCCCTCCCAAAATTAATTAAAAACAAAACAAAAAAACCCACCTCGCTCACTCATCTTTCCAACACCTCTTCATTCATCCAAGGCCTCTGGTGTGGTGAGCATCATCACTGGGCCCTCACGGAAACTCCTCTCCGATAGCCTGTTGTCATCTTCCTCTCCCGGTCATGGAGATCAGTCTTTTTCCATTAGATCATAAATGGATCAGCTGTTAGGGTGAGCCAGCCCAAGGCCCAGAATATGGATCTGGGTGGTAGCTGATCTGGTCGATCTGGGCCTGGGACCACCCTCTCAGGTGAGGGACAGAGCCAGCTCTCCTAGTCCCGTGCCTGTGTTGAAGGGTGGGATAATCTCTCCTGAATGGTGGCTCAGCTCTCTCATAGGGATGCAGAGCCAGCTCTCCTGCTTCAGTGTTAGCAACAGGCAGAGTCAACTATCCCAGGGCCAGGAAGGGACAGGGCTGGCTTAGTGCAGTCCTTGAATTTCAACACCCATTGTTCCTATGACCCCCCTGTGGTAACATGAGACATGTACATCAGCCCAGATCCTGGCTACTGTTGTTCAAGGGACTCAGACATAACCCACTGCAGCAGCCTGGACCCAGCCACATGTGACTGCCTAGGTCACTCACCTAGGGTCTGCTTGTGCCTCACAAAACTGAATTCAATTTGTCAACCATGCTATGCTTTCATTTGGAAGTTTTGAGTTAGAATCTGCTTTCAACCCCATTTAGTTTGATGGGAAAAAATCCATTTTTCTTGAGGTTACAGGTTTAAGGACTCTTATTTCCTTGATCACTGTCAGTCAAAAGCTAATCTTCCAGGGGACCAGAATCCCTTTTCATGTGTTCCTCTTCATCTTCAAGACAGCAAGATCACATTTCCATTCTGATGATTCCTTCTGCAACTGGCCAGAGATGATTCTGGCTTTAAATTGGTTCTACTGGTTCTGTCTTAAGTTTAATGAATTCTACATCTTCTTTTTTTCTTTTGTACTATTTAGTAGAGGAAAACAAACTCTAATATTCTCTATAAGCTTTTAATCATTCTAAGCTGACGTCGTCAAGATTACTATTGCCGTAATGAAACACCATGATCAAAGCAACTTGGGATGAAAAGGTCGCTTTGGCTTACTCTTCCACATCACTGTTCATGGTTAGAGGAAGTCAGGACAGAAACTCAAGCAGGGCAGGAACCTGGAGGCAGGAGCTGATGCAGATGTCATGGAGGGATGCTGCCTACTGGCTTGCTTCCTATATCTTACTCAGCCTGCTTTCTTCTGGAACCCAGAACCACCAGATCAATGGATAGCACCATCCAAAGTGGGTTGTGCCCTCCTCCATCAATCACTAATTAAGAAAATGCCCTACAGCTGAATCTTACAGAGGCCTCTTTTCTATGACTGAGGTTCCCGCCTTTCAGAAGAATCTAACTTGTGTCAAGGAGACACAAAATCAGCCAGGACAGAAGCCAAGCATTATTTCCATTATATTTTTCTTCCTTCAATACCTCAGCACATTCCTATGTGTTAGACAAAGCAAAAAAATGAAGATTTTTAGTGGATTAGCTCTGTTCTTAAAGTATTTCCCCACACACATCAGTCCCAGGTATGCTCAGTCATTGCCAACCTATCTCAGTGTTCATCACTCGTAGGCTAATTACACACATCCATGTTGAGATAGCAACTGCCTTCTCCCTCAGCCTTCAATTACTCTTCTTCCTTCTCTGCTAACACTGCAAGTCTAGCTTTATCACATTTCAGTTGGAGATACAGAAATTTATTAACACCTGTCTTCTATAGTCAATTGAATTAGTAATTCATTCGTTAAACAAATTTATCAATCCATGAAGCTCAGTTTTCCTGGGGGGGCATATGACATATAACATGAAGGATAAAAGTGTAAATTTAAGGAGAAATTTTAATTCTCCAAGTTAAAACATTTGCAAAAACATTATTCCTGTCATCAAAATTTCAAAAGATGAAGAAAGCATATGGAACAGTCACCTGATTCCAAAGCTGTTTCTAAAATTTTAACTGTCAGCTACAAAAACAAATGTCATCCAGCTAGACTACAGTGCTGTTTCAAAATCTGTACTTTCTCTTTTTAACTCCCATGAGAACATGAATACTGGTACTTTTGCCGTTCCTCAAAATGGAATTAAGGAACTATATTCAATTTATGTCATTTATAATTTAAGCATATGACCTTTTCAAAAATAGTATTTACCACACATGAAGCAAATATCATTCTAAATAAAATTCCATAACTTAAATATTTATTGATGTTTGATTTTTAAATTCTTAAATAACTTTATGCTTGTAAGCGCATTCAGGCATGGAGGATGGTGAAGAGGGACTACATGAAGTATCTTCAGCGTGAAACCTGACTCATTCTGCTACACAGAAAATATGAATCAACATTCATGTATTCTGAGTTTTTAAATTATAAATACTAGTATATAAAATGAGTTTACAATTTATCTTGTTCTCTTAAAAAAACTTAAAGGGGCTTTCTTAATATATAGTGTTTTCCTTTTTTTGATGTGTTTGATTGATGCTAATGCTGGAAATATAGTAGTGTAACTGTTAGTCCTTTATCACTTAACAAGAAGGCAAAACAAAATGCAGTCAGTTCAAGCCTCGGACCTGAGGTTCCATGGTGTTTATGCAGACGACTCACATTTTGTCAAGCAGCCTTAACCACCATTTTTACACTGGTTTGGGATTTCTACCATTTTCTTTTTGGGGTCTTGACCTGATCTAGTTGAGGTTTCCTCCCCTGTTAAGACAGGATTGATGCCTTCCTTGTTCCTGTAACCCAACTGCCAAGCAGAGCTCTCTCTTGCTTTCGGTTTCTTGAAGAGAATCCAGCAACATGGCTTCTCGTTCAGTAACCATGACTCAAACTGTTGATTAATATCTCAACTCAGAAGATAGAAACAAAGTTCCGAAACAATTTGTGGATTGTTGGGTCAACCTGACATACTTTGAAAAAAAAATCTAACTCCTTAAAATAGAGCTTTATAAGCTTAGAGGCTGTGGATACATCAAACATCCAACCCCAACAAGTAACTTGAGTTTGTCCTAGCTTTAAGACCAACACAGCAACACACACACACACACACACACACACACACACACACACACACACACACACACCTAGTTGAGGTGCCTAAGGTTAGCCCTATTTTTTTTTTCATCTTCCCTCAACGACTTACTCACTATATGCTGTTGTGAGCCACTGGAAAAGAATTTTGAACGGTCAACCATCATGCTGAATTTTTTGATTATGGATGAGAAAAAGGCAGAGCCTAACTTTCGCCTAGGGAGCCCACACTGTAACTGGGTTTGCGACGGTGCTAGCTTACTGATCTCACCAGTTCTGACTGTGAGAAAATCAGCAAACGAGCAAAAAGAATAAGGGGTTTGCAACTGTGCCTGTGGCCCCGGGTTTTGAAAATCAGCGGGTGTACTTCGGGTATTTCTCCCGCCCCAACTACAGCAAGGCTCACTAGGGCACCTAGGACAGAGCTACCGTCACCAAGGCAACAACCCGCTGCACGCTGTTGCCATAGAGACCCAAGGCGCCTCAGAAAGCCTAGCTCAGGGGCGCCTCGGCGGCCAGGGATGCTTCGGAGAGGCTGTAAAGCCCCCGAAAGGCGAAGACACTTGAATGATAGCCTCAGCTGGCAGCAAGACCAAGCGCTGAGTAGCAGCATCTATCTCTTGCGACAGATCGGCCCCATCGGCTTTCTACTAAGGGAGGAGGAGCCAGAAAAGGGGGATTTCCGAGTAAGGAGCGCACCACCCATCTTTCTTGGGGACTTGGGGGATGGTGAGGAAGGAAGAGGCTTAGGAGAGGCGAGCTAAGCCAACTTCTGCAACCATACACACACATGGGCCTCACCAGAGGACTCATTCCAACAAGCGATCCCCAGACTTTAAAACTATGCAAGTTACAAAAGGAAATAGTATTTACCAGAAAAGATTCTTCCTTGATAGTCTGGAGCTCGAATTGCCCCAACTCCTGTAAGATGATGGACCTTGAATCTTAGTTTCAAAAACAAATACAGGAGAGAGTTACATGAATATTTGGTTTGTAGTACGTGTATTCCTGAACGCCTTGTGAGTGGTCACCAGCCCTGTAAATCAAATGAAAATTCTACTATCTTCGAAAAGTTTGCTCATTAAAATAAGAGTCTCTCTAATAGTCTCTAACTATGATCGTTTTCTTTTCACTTGCTTTAAAACCGTAACCGCTCATCAAAGGGTAGTTTAAATGTGGGTACTTTGAAAATGTGTGAATTTTCGTTACGCGGAAAGTGAACACACGCTTCATATTTACATGTACTCTAGTCTGTCAAAGATGAGCCACTGAACACTTACCGGTTGCTTTAGAAATTCTAACTCGTTTGTCTCATAGTTGACTACTGGATACGGTTTGTCACTCTGTACTTTGTTCAAAGCGAGCTTTTTTACTTCGCTCATTACACATTTTATTGAGATAACGAACAGTTTTAGACTGCATAGTCTTGAATAAATCTAATCTTCTTCAACGAAAATAAAGTTCAGATGCTCCCCCCAATTAGAGTGAGAAGACCATCTTACAAAAGGCAAATGCCTTTAACTCTATCCCTTAAAAAGTAATGGTTTGGGGCGAAAGCTTTTCATTTTAGATTTAATATCACCTCAGTACGAATGATCTTTTAAAAAATGTGTTAATTCATAGTGCCAGTTGTTGACCAAGGTGAAGAATATAGAAATGGAAACCCAGTCTAGAATGTCAAGAAAGAGTATTTCTCAGACGGTCCTGGTCAGTCACAGATTCAGTTCGGAATTACTAAACCAAATTAATGCTTTAAATCTCTTTTAAACTAATTATTTTATCAACTTAGATTTAGCCTAACTCTATATAACTAACTGGGATTTTAAATTTTTTTTCTGTCTTACTTTTATTTTAAAGGTTTTGCTAGGGAACCCTCATGAATGCAACTGCCCGGAGTTTCTGAAGAGGGGGGAACTGTGTAAGCACATATGCTGGTAAGTGACGGTTATCAATGGTCTTCCGCAAAGAAACATGTCTTACCATTTTCCATGGTTTGAATTCAACAAAAATAAAAAAGTTTGGTACTGGGGGGATTAAAAGTTAAAGCAGCCATACTTTATTCCCAAGTATTCCATTTCACTCTGAAAAGCGAGTAAATCAATAAAGAAACATTTAATAGTACAAAGTAGAAAAATATTGATATGTATTATGTGCACAAATGTGAGATCTAATGATCAAGTCTATGATTACTCTTGAGATATTACTTTCTTCAACAACTTCCTGTCTCCTGAATACACTATCATGAAAATCGTGTTGCTTTCTATATGTCAGGTTTCAGGCATTTTTCACTTTCAATATGAATATTTTGAAACAAAAATGAGGACTCTAACTGAAGATTTCCTCTCAAATTTGAAACTTCTACAGTGTTAGGGAAACCTATATATTGGGTAATTATCTTCCTCACGTGGAAGACAATCTCATCATTTAATAGACTTTACTTAAGTTTGATTTCCCTTCCTATACGAACACCAACAAATCAGCAAATACATCCTTTTAAAATTGTTTTTCAATTTTTAGATGCTTTTGTGTGTGTGTGTGTGTGTGTGTGTGTGTGTGTGTGTGTGTGTGTGTGTGTGTGGCCTATCTGTATGTGTTTTCACCACATGTGTGCCTGGTACCCACAGAGGTCAGAAGAGGATGTTGTTTCCCCTGGTACTGAAGTTACAGATGGTTGTGAACTGTCATGTGACTGTGGAGAATTGAACCTAGGTCTTCTGCAAAAACAGGTGCTCTTAACCACTGAGGCATCTCTACAGCCCCAGGAAATACAGTCTTATAATTTACAACCAGTCATGATAGCACACACCTGTGTATCTTGTTTTCTAATGCCTTTAACTTACCGGGTTTGGGACTGTTCCATTTCGGTCACCTTTTACTGAACCTCTGCTAACACAGGTTATTGCCTGTATCTAAAAGAAAGATAAAGCTGTTGTCCTTTCAAATACACAATGTGTCACTATAATACTTATGTTAGATGTCTCTAATAATATTTTATGACAAGGCAGCGTATGGTCATTCTTTTCTGATTTTAATATACCATAACTCATTTCATATAATATTTTAACCATAAAATAAATGCAAATATTATCTAAGAACATAGTGTATACTAATATTAATGTAATTAATTCTGAAGCACATTTGTTACATATTTTTAAATTATGTATTTCCTCCCTCTTCAAAAATCATAATTTTAGTTATTGAGAGTTGAAAGTTTTCTACTGTGTACTAAGATGGTAGATGTGGAAAATCAATTACTTGGTACTCACTTGCTATGAAGTTAAAGAAAGTATTATGAATATCTGGATTTCTTCACTATCGTTAGAAGGACTGTGTCTTGAGAAATAAATGCATTCTCTCTTTCATCAAGCTCTTTGGCACAGACATAATTTATTTGTCAATTTCAACATCAACTGATTTTAAAACATATATGTGATTAACATAAAATTAACTTATTTATTCCTAATATTTTTTGCATTGCAAATCAAATAATTCTCCTTATAGTCTACATGTTTAAATAATATGTATTGAGATCATATCAAAATAAATGTTTTAATTTTTTCTACTTGTGAATATTAGGGTGTTGTTGAAAAAATTCAAGCTTCCAAGGAATCATGAATGTAAGTTTCTGGCTTTTTATTTCTAATCCTTTACTAATTTGAAATTATTTTTAAAGGAAGGGTTTTATTACATAAGCATATTCTAAACTCGAATGCTTATTTTCCTAAAGAATCTGGTAGCTATCTCTCCCCAGACTTCTTACACTTCAAGTTGAAACAGTTTCTTCTTAAAGAAAAATGCAAACTTATATATCACATTCAAACTCAGTTTCTTAATAAAAACAGGGATGAGGATCACAGAGATGGTTCAGCAAGTAGAATTACTTGCATTGAAAGCCTGAGGATCTGAATTCAGTCCCTCTGGACCCCATATGTAAACTGGTGCATGCTCACCTGAAGATGCATGCACACATTAATAATGAAAGTTCATAAACCCGACACGAAATAGCAAATGTTTCCTTGAAAGTTTGCACAAAGTTTAAATTAGAAAAGCAGAGATGAAATAACAGCATTATCTAAAAGGAAATAATTTACCTTATCCTAAGCAAAGGTCTACAGTGGTTTCATATACAAATTTTGCATAGAATAGATAGAAATCTTCAGTTTCCAGAATTATTATGACACATAATGCATTTAAAACTAGTTTGGCTAAACCAGGCACTCCTTTAATCCCAGCACTCAGGAGGGCACCTGGTGATTAAGCCTATGGGGGCTGTTCTTCTTTGATCACCACACATACTGACTTCCCCTTTGATGTCCTCTCAACTTAGAAGTCAAGCAATTCTTTATTTGTTCTCTTATAGTCTTATTCCAAGTCTAGTCATTCTACAGATCCTGTTTCTTCCTACCTGTGGTGTTTCTACGTTGCTCAACTCTCTTAGGTCCTTGTTCCTATTCTCTGCAGTTTCGCAGTGTTCACAGCCTGTACCTTGTGCCTCCTTGGTCATCTCTTCAAACCCTTTGTTGTGTGATGGCAAGGTTGTATGATCTCATACATGTTTTCTTTTCCACTTCAACATTAAGTTAAATGTTGATTCTCTGAAAGCCTCATTCTCAATATTGTTTTCCCATATCATTTCACAAGCTTCCATATTTCAGTTGAAGAACAGAAATACAAGATGAGCCATATGTAGTTGCAGCCATAAGAGTTAATAAGTAACTGAGAAATAATTTTAATAACATATATCAAGTTAGCCTCATACAGAAAAATAAAATGTCATTATGGAATTTGAGTAGAAATTAGAAACACTTACTCTTTCATTTTTGTTGTCTTCAAAATCTAGTGTGCGTGTTTTAACTTCTCAGGATCTATACTTGAACACTAAATTTCCATTTGCTAACATTTGATTTGCCTGTAGTCTAATGTATAAAAATGTCATTACTTTGTATGCTAATTTAAAAATAAACAGCAAAAAGAAAAATAGACTTACATAATACTCAAGTCATCACAAACATATTCATAAAACTCTTGTTAACTACAGATCATCAGCTATAAATGTAATTCACTTTTTTTTTTGGCCACATTGGCTAAATCCAGGCATATAACAGTTCCTATGGCCAATGACTAATATTCAACAGCATAGCCTTAAGTATGTGGGTTAGACACACATTATGAATTGAACCCTGTGAATTGATAATATTTTCAGTATTTTCACTTCAAAATCAGCCTTTTTATATGAATCATACTAATAATTCATGTGGGCTTTTTAAAAACTTCTTAAAAGCAGAAGCTATTGCTTTTCTAACTATTAATACAGAAAGTATAAAATTATTTAGATTGATTATGCATTAATCTTGAAATTTTTGTTTTTCCTAATGAAATAAATATTTTTGAACATCAAACCTGTTTCTCCTAAAAGTATATTCCTAATCAAACTTAAATATATCATCTAGTGGTTTCTTTTGAATGAAATGATGTATAAAGTAATCTGTTCTTTTATTAAATTATTTATAGATAAATCAAAACCACATTAAAAAAGAAAGTTTCAAATTACCACCAGAAGAATATATAGAACCTTATTTTCTTTGTTGCTTTTATGATTTTATGAAAGTATACATAAATATACAGATATATATACACAAACCCGTTTTGTTGGAATCCTGTATTCTGCCTTTTTCACACAATTTCCTACGTTCAATTCTATGTATTTATCATAAATTTACCAAATGATTAATATTCCACTGAAAATTAACCTTCCATTATTCAATACTTACTTCATTTCTACTTTTTATATTTTAGACAAAGCTTTCTTGTTTCAACAGATCATTAATTTTTCAATAGACATGTTAAAATTTTTGTTAGCTCCTCATGTAAATTGCTCTTTCAAATACTTTTGCCAATTTACAATGAGCTAAGAAGTGCATCAATATTTTTATGTGCTTCTAGGTTCATGTTTAATAGGATGTAAAGAAGCTAACTACATATTTAAGTCTCTAGTATAAATAAGAATATGTAGAAACATTCTGACATGTTCATATTACTAACTTTAGGACAAAACAGACTAAGTCATGCAAAATGGAAAGAATGGCAGCTGCAAGTTCATAGCTATTTAGTCACACCTACTAAATTAAGCAGCGGAATGGTTTCCACTCTTCCACATGGCCAACATTCCTATACACAAATCCAAAATGCCTCTAGATAACTTTCTAAATATAGAAAGCTTATATGTCCATTTGTTATTATTTAGATTTCATTTAATGTCTCTGCCTTCTTCTTGGATTAATTCACTTGAAAGAAGGATAAAATAATTTTTTCAATAGTTTAATGAGGCAAGTGTGTGGTGATGCAGAGATGATTAATTCAAGCCAAACACCATCCTCTGGCCTGCACCAACACAGACACATGTGGATACCATAATAACAAAAACAACACAAGAGCCAGCAAAATTTTTTTCAAAGACTATTGCCATATAAAGAAAAGATAGTTTTGAAAGGATTGAGACAGTGCACATGAAAAGAAAAAAGAAATAGGTTTAACAGTACCAAGAAGCCATATGTTCAAAATAATTAATAAAGTCATGGAGGAAACATAAGGAACATGTTTGCAAAAGAAGTGTAGTCTCTGAAATGTTTTGAAAGAATTTTCAGTTGCATTCCAATAAGCAGTCGAAGGATAATTTATATATACATAACGAAGTCCAAATAGTAAACAAGGAGATGGGTGATAGCCTTACAAATAAGGGAGGCACACACACTAAATAAAACCTAATAAAAATGCAAATGCTCTGTTTGCCTCATGTTCACAAGACCATAGGAACATTCAGTAAGTAGTATTTTATTTGTGTGATGGATTGAGGTTGTTGGACAAGGCTAGCTGCCTTGTTAGTATCTTGCAGAATATTCTTGCTGGTCTCATACATTACCGTTCCCACATGATCTCAAGTGCTTCTTCCTGGGCAGCGTCTTCTATGAAATTCCTTTTTTTTTTCAAGAGAGCAGATGTTGCTGTTTCTCTATGACAAATAACCCTCCTCCTCCAAGTACTGGGTAATTAAGTTTGATTTCCTCCCACAGTCCACCTGCACCTGCCACATAACCTCAGATAAGAAACAAAGGCTCCTTTATTGAAACAAAAATACCATTTTTTTTTGCTGTTCTTTTTCAGTGTTTAATTGGAAGGGAGTATTTCCATGAAAACAGAGCTGTCACACTCCTGCATAAAATATTTAACTTACACTTATTTAAAATATACAAAATCAAAAGAACTTGGGGGACTACTAACAACAAGAATTTAAGTTGTGCTATGTTAGCAAGAGGGGGTGAACAGGGGAGGAGCCACGGATGGGGAGAAGGAATCTAAGGTTTTAAGACTAAAACCACAAACAGCACAGTTGAACAAGGATGTCAGTTTGGAGGTCTGGTTAATATATGGGGCCTCTAGTAGTGGATCATTATTTATCCCTAGTACACGATTGGACTTTGGGAGCCCACTCCACATAGAGGGATACTCTCTCAGCTTTGACATATGGGGTAAGGTCTAGGACCTGCTCCAAATGATATGACAGTCTTTGAAGATCCCCCATGGAATAAGTCACCCTCCCTGAGGACCAGAAAGGGGATGGGGGTCAGTGCGGGGCAGGGGAGGAGGGGAGGATGGGAAGCAGGCGGAACTGGGATTGACATGTAAAACAAGCTTGTTTCTAATTTAAATTTCAAAAAAGGGAGAAAAAGAAAAGAAATGCAGAGCATGTGCTGATTGCAGGACAGAGTGTAGAGCACTGTGCCAGTCTCTGGGAGTCAGCAAACAACAACGTTCAGCACTGATCATGATCAACGCATCATCCACAGGACACATCACCGGCAGAGTCAGGGTGGCAGTAGTAGCAATAATCCTATTCACCAAAATAAATTGGCTCCTTGGGGAAAAAAAGAACAGCAGGATGGAGAAAATTCATAACTCAAGAATGTACAGCCCCTGGTGTAGGCTGTCCTGTAGAACACTGTCCAAGTCTGACATGACCTAGATGACAGGAATACTCGTCTCTATGGATACAAAGCTAAAACAGGAAAGTAGGCACAACTAATCTACCTCTGTATTATCAACCCATTTCACAAACAGCCTTACATACCTGTTCACATGCCTCTATTTTCCCTTTATGTATTCTTACTTACTGTTTATTTTAATTCATTTAAATGTGTATGTGTCTGTGTCTCTGTGTGCATGCCCAAGGTGGGGGTGTTCATGTAGTCCAGAAAAGGGTATTGGAATCCTTGGAGCTGTAATTGCAAGGGTACTGGGAACTGAACCTGTGTCCTCTGCAAGTACAATATGTGCTCTTAACTAATGAGCCATTTTTCCAGCCTTTGTTTTAATGCTGTTGTGTGTTGATGAGATATTTGCTTACAGACTCACAAGAAGACCAAAATGTTACCGTGTCAAACCCAGGGTTAATGTTATCACATCTCAAGCCTGTGATGGATGCATCCTGCCCTATTTTTAGTAACAAAATGGGGGGGTGCATTATTTTTATAAATTACTCTTTTCTAACTTTTTTCTTCCAAATAGAATACAAAGAAGTGATCAGTGTGACTCTAATAATCCAACTAGTACTATCCTTCTGATATTTGAAAGAAAATTATAACTCATCCTATGACATCTTTGTGTTTCCTTTCTTGCCACCAAATACTTAAGCGTTGATATTTTTCAATAGCTGCTTTCCAGCTGGGTCTTGTGGAAGGAGAAATCAATGACTTGCTGCGGGGGGTACATCAGGTTCAAAGTCCCAAGTTTGGAGCAGGTGGCAAGAGTGCACATGTGGAAGAAGATGGCTGCCTTAAACAGAAGGACATCACTGCAGAGGACATCTGCCCTATTTGTCAAGAGGTGCTGCTGGAGAAAAAACTCCCTGTCACCTTCTGCAGGTAAGCAATTTAGCTGTGGATTCTAAAGTCTTAAGAAAATTCGAGTCTAGCCTTCATCCAGTAGCTGATGGAAGCAGAAGCAGACACCCACAGCTAAACACTGAGCCACACTCCAGGAATCCAGTTGCAGAGAGGGAGGAGTGATGAGCAAAGGGGTCAAGACCAGGCTGGGGAGGCCCACAGAAACAGCTGACCTGAATGAGGGGGAGCTCATGGACCCCAGACCGACAGCTGGAAAGTCAGCAAAGGACTGATCCAGACTCCCTGATCATGGGTGTCAGTTAGGAGGCCTGGGCAATCTATGGGGCCTCTGGCAGTAGATCAGTATTTATCACTAGTATAGAATTGGACTTTGGGAGCTCATTCCACATAGAGGGACAGTTTCTCAATCTAGACACATGGGGGAGTGTAGAGAGAAGCCTTTTCCTTGCCAGCCGCTTTGGTTTTTCCCCACCAGTCGCCTGGGCTCTACCACGTTGTAGTCCCCAAATAACACACAAGATACTATATTAATTATGAAGCTGTTGGCCTTGCTTGTTTCTTACTGGCTAGCTCTGACTTAAGTATTTACTCCATAATTGTTAATCTAAGTATTTCTCTTAGAAAAGGGTCCAGACTTCTTACCCCTATGACAGCTACATGACAACCTGTGTTTCTCCTTCCCAGAATCCTGCTTGACTCCTAGTCCCACCTATCCTACTTCCCTATTGGCCAACAGTGCTTTATTCAACAACCAATAAGAGACAGATTTACAGAATGGCATCTCCCATCAGGGGAGGGCCTAGGCCCTGCTCCAAATGATATGACAGACTTTGAAGATGCCCCATGGAAGGCCTCACCCTCCTTGGGGAGCAGAAAGGGGATTGGATAGGGGGCTAGTGGGGGGCAGGAGAGGAGGGGAGGGAGAAGGAACTGGGATTGACATGTAAAACAAGTTTGTTTCTAATTTAAATTTAAAAATCTGAAAGAAAAAATATCAAATTGGATTAAGAGGGTATTTATATTTAATTAAAAGTTGCACTGCCTTCATGGTTTTAACTTGCAAAAAAGAAAAAGAAAAAGAAAATTCTAGTCTAATACTCTTTTCTTTTAAGATTTTTATTTATTTATTATGTAACAGTGTTCTGCCTGCACGGATGCCTGCAGGCCAATATAGGGAACCAGAGCTCATTACAGATGGTTGTGAGTCACCATGCGGTTGCTGGGAATTGAACTCAGGGCCTCTGGAAGAAGAGCCAGTGCTCTTAACCACTGAGCCATCTCTCCAGTCCTGTAGTTTAATATTCTTATGAAGTTACATTGTGAGATTACTCGAGAGACAAAATGAAAGCTTCCTCTGTGTCTAATCCTATTTCCTTTGGGTTCTTTTGTTTCCCAATATGTCTTATGAGACACCATGTTGTAAGTATTTCTGGGCTATGTTTTAAGGGTAAAAATTAAAAGTGTCACTCCACAGCCATTCATCCCTCTGCTCTAAGTAATGAAGAATAGGAAGACTTTCCTGCTTGTTTGTTTCTTTAAGCCCTTAAGGGTTATTTTATGTTGATTGACTTATTGGTTGATTTGGGGAGGTAGGGGCACATTCATGCATTGGGGTGTGTGTATGTGTGTGTGTGTGCTTGTGTTTGTGTGTGTATTGTGTGTTTGTGTGTGGTGTGTGTGTGTGCGTGCGTGCGTGTGTGTGCTTGTGTTTGTGTGTGTATTGTGTGTGTGCTTGTGTTTGTGTGGTGTGTTTGTGTGTGGTGTGCGTGTGTGTATGTGTTTGTGCGTGTGCGTGTGTGCGTGTGCGTGTGTGTGTGTGTGTGTGTGTGTGTGTGTGTGTGTGTGTGTGTGTAGGTCAGAGGACACCTTGTGGAGGTTTATTCTCTCCTCCCACCTCAAGTGCTTCAGTGATCAGTGAACTCAGACCCCTGGACTCCAAGTGCCTTTACTCACTTGGCCGTCTCACCAGTCCTTGGTTTTTCTTTATAGAGGCGGGAGAATAATACTGCAACAATATTTTCTGAATGTAAAGACTGTTCAACTTTGAAGTTATAAACGATGTTTTCAGTTTTTAAGAACTTCTATCTTCTAACTTAAATGGCTGGAATTTTTACTTAGTAAAAGTCCTCACTGAATCTCATTCATACTATTTTCCACGGCACTCAGAAGTTGGACTTTAAAAATTGGAGCAGCCATTCTGCTGGAATCTCTTCATTTTCTCTCTTGCATACTTGCCAAATAGCCGACTCCTATTTTGCAAGTTTTCATGTGGCTACTTCCATCAAATATTGAAAAACTAGTAACTACTTCCCCAATTTAATTTCTCCCAGTAGAGATTGCTCAAGTGATTAAGATGCTACATGATTTCTCAAAGACAGAAATGGGGGGGGGTAGGACTCACTTCACCCTCTGTTTAAAGAATTGCTGTTTTAATTTTCCTTTGTGCTGAAGCTACTTTCATTCTGGCTTTATGTGTGAAACATAATTTTATGATGATTTTTTTTACCTTTTCCTTTAAATGGAGAACATTTTATATGTGGAATTCTGGTAAAGATGGCAAATTATGTTTTTGTTTATTTGTAATCCAGCTATATCTAGAAATCAGTTCAAATTGCCTTTTTATAAGGAATAAAAATGGTCCCAGAGAGATTTTTTAATTTAAATAAGTATTTCTAGCAAATACATACAATAAGTGATAAACTTGCATTTTATTTCTGATAGATTTGGCTGCGGCAATAACGTTCATATAAAATGCATGAAGATCTTGTCTAGTTATCAAGCTACAGTGTCTAACAGCTCCATAGTGAAATGCCCGCTGTGTAGGGAGGAGTTTGCACCATTGAGAATTATCTTGGAGGAATTCCGAAACTCTAACAAGCTTATGACCTCATCTGAGAGAGAACGACTAGACAAGCACCTCGGAATTCCCTGTAATAACTGCAAACAAATGCCGATTGAGGGGAGGTGCTACAAGTAAGTCCCCAGCAAAGCCGTAACAATGCGCAACAGGGCATCCGGCTTTAAGCAGCCCTCTCTCGCCTTCGTATTTGTCTCATGTGATGACAGCTTATTTGGGATTTCATTGTATTTTCCTCACTTTTGCAAGAGTGTTAGCTTTGCATTCTCTTGTGGTTTGACTTTGAAGCAGCATCTGGAAGCTCCAACATTAGGTTTACTTCATGAGTTTCTGTTCAGAGTCCTGCTAGAAATCTCACATCCTATAATACTGTGGACTATGGATGAGAGGGTCATTGCCATAGTCTCCTGCTAGTAATGAGATTGGCTGAATTTTTTTAACTGTTTCCACTTACCCCAGATTACAGACTGTGTTCCATCTACTTTGAGCATTGGTTTTGTTTGCACTCATATTTATCTCAGTGATAACAAAGGCAATACTATTAGCAGAGAAAACAGTTTGACAATTTTATGTGTAATCCCTAACCTACCTATAATTGCCACAACTACACAAGTGCTATGCCTTGATAACTACATTTTCTTGAATAAAATTTTGTTATATATTTTTAAAATGTTTTATTGCAATCTTCATTACAATTTTCCTGAAATATAACAATGTACTTTTCTGTTTCCCAAAGTTAGACTATGATGAGTCAAATTAAATACGTTTTATAACTTTCTGATAAAACAAGAGTGCTTTTTTTAAAATCCCAATTTAATACCTGTGTTCTTCAATTTTAAGACTGTTTTCTGTGCTACCCAGAAAAAATTAATCATTAACAGAAATCAGTATGATAAAATGGCTGGCCTGAGAGGACACCAAGGAGCCATCTAACTTGAGCGTGACAGAACTTGTACAGACATTTAGGATGAGGTAGGCTAGCTAAGGAGTGTTGGTTCTAGAACAGTGGTCTTTTGGTAGCTGTTGTGTGGACAGCTTAATCATTTTCATGAACAGCAGATTGGAACAGTTAAGGACCACGTACCATATATGAGAGAGAAGGCTGGGAAGAGCAGCCATGGGACAAAGCAGAAAATCCCTGGCCCTTTACTCGTATATTACTACAGGGTTAATGTGTGTGACTCGGCTGATTCAACCAGAGCTGGTAAACCACTGTTGGCTTGGATTTGTTGAGGATGGTCAACTCTTCTGCAGAGTCTTGTCTGTTTTCTGTCCTGCTGGATTGTCCTTCCAGAAATGATTAAGTTGACTCTTTCCATGCCATGCTTCCATGCTCCAGACTCAATCTCATCTAAAGATAACCTCTCGTGACTTGTCTATGGATTTGGTCAACAACTACTAGTGACAACTACCAGTTTCTTATTTTTCAATGACAAATCAAAGCGGTATTTGGGACATTTGTGACTTCATCTACCACTCTTTCTTTCAAGTATCAGACATTTCAGTAAGCCCCAAAAGCTGCTTCGGGAGTTTCCTCTTCAACAGTGTGTCATAATGCAGCTGATTCATCTTTTAGGTTAGTTCATAAAACATCAGCTGTATGTTAAAGTGCAGTTGCTTAGGTTCTTATCCCAGCCTACTCTGATGTACCAAGAGAACTGCAGCACTGCTGGTTTGTGATATTAATTGCTAAGGATCCATACATGTGCAAAGTAGTAATAAATAAATTAACACTTTCATCTTCTGAGATGTGTGAGGACATATTTTTCTTATTTTTCAGGCTTTCTAAACATCAGAAACATCAGAAAATTTGCATTTAAAAATAAACCTGTTTGGCTAACGCTCACAATATTTATTTGGTGAATTTTGTGACATATAAACTAAAATCTTATATGGTAAAATTTTGCTAATAACAAGCTTGAAAATGGACTTCTGAGAAAAGTTACATTTTAAGATTTTATTTGTACTTTTTGAGACTTCATACATTTATCTTTTTGTGGGAGGAAAAAAAAAGAATATGATTCTGCAGGCAAAGAACCTGCCACGTGTAATCCTTCATGTGACAGATCACATATCTATGGGTTTAGGTCCCATGGAATGTTAGAGAAAGAAATAACTGGGGCCTAAATTGTCCTGGAAAAGCATCACAGAAAGGACATGGAGGAGGCAAAACAATAACAGTCTCCAAATAAACCCACACGCTTATCACAGAACCTGAATGCCTGGCTCCATGTCCAGGGGAAGCAAGGCTGCAATAGAGTTAAGGCTTCTTGTCGACTGATCTTTAAATAAGGTGGCTCCAACCTAGATAAATTCAGAATAATTGCAAGGGCTCTTGAAAGTACAAGAGGGAGGGGAAAGAGACAAGGAAATATGGTTATGGAAGAAAGGCAGATAGTGCTGCTAATTACAATAAAGATGGCGTAAGGACCACAAGCTAGGAAGTGTAAGCTGCCTTTACAATGTGGCACAGTCAAGGAAATGGGTGTTCCTCTGAAGCCTCAGAAAGTGACACAGCCAGGCCAACACCTTATTTTTATCCTTTTGAGACTCATCAAGCTTGCATTCTGCAGAACTGTCGTTATTTAAGTTAACGAATTTGTAGGAGATTCTACAGAAGCAATAGGAAACTAACTCACAATGTGGCCAGAGTGGGCTTTGCCATGTGTGGTGGGCCATTCATTCTCGGGAAGATGAGTCAACACCATGGCAGTGACTGGATTTCTCTCTCCCGTGTTTCAGGTGCACTGAGTGTGTAGAGTATCACTTATGCCAGGAATGCTTTGACAGCTGCTGCCATCTTGCCCACACCTTTGCATTTCGTGAGGTAAGGTGCCCACCTTAAACTGAATGTGGTATCCATCATGTTGTAAAGATCAGTCGATCTAAGAGCATGAAATGCAGATAGCACTCTGGAATGAACTAACTGACTTTTACTTTAAAAATTACTTCCACAATTCTACGAGTGTGTACAAAGCAACCAGTTTTCACACTGGTGCTTTATAGAATCCATCACAATAACAAGCACTGTGTATCACCAAGAAACTTTGAGAACAGGTACTGTAGCCCTCAGCCTGAAAATTAGTTATAGAGACCCTAGCCGGTGGGTAAGCTTATCATCACATTTCTGATAATCATTACAGTCTTCTATTAAAAATTTCTCATGCCCACAATAATAATACCTAGCACCTTTAGGCATCCATTGAACCATGCATTTTAAAAGCATCTCCTGAAACCAGGTATGATGGTACAGACCTGTCATCTCAGCACTTGGGAGGCTAAGTCAGGACAATCCCATGGTTGAAGCTAGTCTGAGTCACTTAGAGAAACCTATCATTAAGTGTATATGTTTATATTATAAATACATATCCTGATGCTGAGTAACCTTTTTCTTACCATAACAGTCAAACACATATAGTTATAATTAGCATTATTTTACATTAAAAAGAAATGGGCAAGTCAGCAAGATAACTCAGTGGCTTGCTGTCAAGCCTAGTGATCCAAGTTCAATTCCTGGGACCTACAAGGTACAGAAAGGATCTATCTATTCCTGTAATTTATTGCAAGTGCCATCACATGTACACACACACTTACAGTGAGGGAGGGAGGGATAGAGGGAGCAATACAGGTGGAGGGAAGAGGGACAGAGGAAGAGAGATGGGGGAGACAGAATCAGAGAGAACACTAAATAAATGAGGAAAATAGGAGGAGGAGAAGTAGTAATGTTGGCCATGTTGGTACGTACATGCCTATAATCCCAGCTATCCAGAAGACTGGGGATTGCAAAGCCAGTGTGGACAACTTAGGAAATCCTCCCTCACAGTTTACAAAAGAACAGGATAGATTTTTCATCTGGATACTTGCTGCTCTTTCAGGGAACACTCCTGTAACTCTAGCTCCAAGGGATCCAGTGTCCTCCTCTGTCGTCTGTAGGTACCAGGCATGCACATGGTACACAAACACACATGTAGGAAGAACACTCATACACATAAAATAAGTAAAGCTTTTTAAAATTAAAAATAAGTTGATGAATTCAAAGTAGTGGTGTAGTTCGGTGTTCTGTTGGTTAAACCCTCAGTGTTGAAAAGAAGAAGGCAGAGTCGTTCTAGCAGCCTCACAGTAGGACATGAGAGCCACTAGCAATTTATAATTTTAATGTGATAAAGCAGATATTCTTATAATGAGCATTTTACAATATTATCAATATGCAACCTGATAACTTAATCAGAAATGATGTTTATGACTTACAAAATAACATCTATTCATTTTTCCTCCTATTTCAGAAGAGAAACCAAAGATGGAGATCAGTAGAAAAAAGATCAGATGTTGTAAAATATTTAGATAGTAAAAATGAGGAAGAAGCAAACACTCCATATCTTCAAGAAAAACAAGGGTGAGGGTCTCAGCAAAATTTACTGTTCTTGTGTTCCAGGATCTTTGAATAATTTCTTCTTTGCATGGGTTATATGTGCTCCTGGGTTTCATATTTATTGACCAATTATATATGTATCCCAAGTAACATTTCACATGCCGCAGAAGAGCAAGGGTCTTGAGTCAGCCTGCTCCAATCCAGTCCTGGTAAGGCACAGACAGCTTGGGAATACAAACGTCACTTCTTTTTGCACATTTTCTCATCTTTAAAACAGGAATGATTTTATACCACTATGAACATATATCTGTAGAATAATGGAAAGCGTTAACTTTTCTGATGACTATATGAATATGATCCAAAATAGCTCCTTTCACCAACCTTGTGTTTTTAAATAGCATTGTGTCTGCTTTAGCACTAACTAATGGCACTGAATACCTTTATGTTAATCGATATTTTTAAAGTTATACTGTTACTCTATCAATATTGGGGTAAGCAAAAGTAATTGTCTCACAAATTGTCATCTACCAATTGACATCTTGAGTATTTGAGCTTACAACTGACAAGTAAATTAGTTTGTGTTTTCTAAATGTATGTCTAACTACTTGCTCAAAGTGAAATAATTTCAGTGTATGACCCTCAGAATTTTGTCCTTTTACCGACTTTAAACTATAAACAAAAATCTCATTAATATTCCTATATGATGTGACTAAATTAAAATATGTTCTTTATGAAGTTGGCTCTACCAAATTCAAGATCTGAACAGCAGACTTATCTCTGACTAAAGAAAACCTCAGTTCCATTGTATTATGTATGTAGAAATTCATGCCGGCCCTGAATTACTTTCTCATCTGTAATGCCACACGGGCACTCAGGTCTCTCTGTTTATCTTTATTCAGTCAGTTTTGCACACCAAAGCACGCTATAAAGGCTCTGCCTCTCCTGCTGATAACAAAGAACAGCAAGCTGCTTGCTCCGGGGTACCAGTGTCGACTTTGTTTGAAGTCATTTTGCCTTGGTCAGTATACGAGACTGCTACCGTGCACTCACAAGGTAAAAGCCATGTCCTTTTCATCTCACTTTTGCTAAATGGCCACTTCTCATGAGTGAAGTGGCAGTTGACGTTTCCCCCTTTCGTTTTCTGGTTGTGCAGACGCTTGCTCACTGGCACAGCACGTGTGGGCAAGACGCTGCAGAGATCACAGCTTGCCCCTCATGACAGATTTGCACTGAGGAGGACTTGCTTCTTTATCCATTGTCTAGTTAGGATAAATGGCCCTTTAACTGCATTCTTTTATGCACTTCCATTATATGTGTCATGTAAAAAGCATATAAAAATCCTAGAATTGTGCCATGTGTTTTCACAGTTCTCTAGGTGAGATAGAAATACCGTAACTGAAAATTATTCATAAGGACTCACCAGAAAAAAGTTCAAAGTTAATAATCACATTTTTTCCTGAAATAGCATTGCTTGCATAGACATGTCAAGCTTTAAAATCACATTTAAACTGTCTAATAGTGTTTTAAATAACCAAAAATGTATGTGTAATTTTGCATCTCAGGATTGTTAGACTTGTTTTCAATTCTAGTTGGTTATTACTTTTTACTTATTTGTTTTCTTTCATTAGAAGTAATTAGCATGAAAATAATACTTTGAATGGTGAGTTTCTAACCAAGTTATGGAGGTGATATATTTAAAGGGCTTAGCATTTCACTGTGGAAAATGGAAATCAGGCAGTATAGGCATTGTATTTATACGGGAACTTCTTCAAAATATTTTCATAAAAGTTGATAAGCTGGAATTCTCTTCCGGGGCTGGAGAGATGGCTCAGTGATTAAGAGCACTAGCTGCTCTCTTCCAGAGGTTTGAGTTTAATTCCCAGCAAGCACATGGTGGCTCACAACCATCCTTAATGAGATCTGGAGCCCTCTTTAGGCGTGCAGGAATACATACAGACAGAACATAATAAATAAATAAATCTTTAAAAAATTCCTTCCCTATGCTCAATAGTTTCAATATACAACTAGACTGGCAATTTTTAGGTAAGTTGTGTTACTGTAGGTCTGATTAACTTACAACCTTTTTGTTTCAAGTTTCACAGGAAATGTATTGATAATTGGTTATTCCACAAGTGCAATGCATGCCCTATTGACAGACAAGTCATATACAACCCTCTGATTTGGAAAGGCACCACCTTGGATGGACAAACACGTCAGTTGACTTCAAACAAAGATATCACCCATTTGTCAAAGCAGCAAGAGCCAAAACTTTTTATCCCTGGTACTGGGTTAGTTTTAAAACAAAATAGAACTGGAATTTTACCTAGCATTCCTCAGTGTAATTCTAAGACATTGACCACATTTCAAAATCCATCAGACAACTATCAGAATATAACAATAGATGACCTATGTTCAGTCAAATTAGATAATTCAGATTCAAGAAAATTAGCCTATGGATATAAAGTTAGTCAACATTTCCCCCAATATCTACAGGATCCATCCACTGGATCATTTGGGAAAACACCATCTCAAACATTTCTTCCCTCCCTTGTTCCCAAGAGTATTATTTGTCTTCCTGGAAGGGAAAGCCTACAAGTCTATGACAAATACCACACTTGTCAGAGTCAAAAGACAACCAAAGGTTGTGAACATGTGAGTTATAATGGAAAAAAATCTCTCAGTGCTAAAGAAAGACAAGACAAGAGATCAAGTACCTTACCTACAGAAGGTTTCAATCTTCCTGTCAACTGGGGGACAGCAAAGCTTAGTTTGTCTAAAAGACACCACAATTCCACAGGGAAAGTTAGAAAAAAATGGAATCGTCTATCCAGGCAACCTGCACACCCCCCTTCACAAACACAAAGTACTGCTCTGTCTTTAATAATGGAAGGAATTCAATTATGAAAAAAGGCCTTTTTATCACATCAGAAATTTTTGAATATTTAATATGCAAAATATTTTACTTGTAGAACGTAAGAATTGATGTACTCTCTTGACAGATATATATAAAATAATCTATTGTCATTTTTGCCTGTCTGTCTCTGAACACGTTACTAAGCTTACAGAGGTCATCTTGCTACATGGGAGACTAAGGAATATGTATTTTAATGAGAATACTCAAGAAGATGTTATGAATTGTGAATAAGCAATGGAGCATTCATATCTTATTTTATGCTTACTAATTTTTTTCAATAAGGAAATATATTTCTCCCTGCTTTGAGTCACTGCTGTAAACAATGGATAACATTCAATGCAGGGTTACTTCTGGGGAGCTACATAGATTTCTCATTTTTCTTGCCCGAGCAATCACTGCAAACCTATAAAAAATTCTAATAGTGATTTTTATTATGTTTCCTTAAATAAGTCTTATTACATATGAAATGAAATATAATGCAATACATAATACAATAAGCTATGGCATATTTATAGTGGTTTTGCTATTTTTCTTTTAAGGAATATGTATTATATGATTTCTTTTTAAAACTGAGCTATTTTAAAATAATCAGTGCTTCTGAAAAGGATAACTTTTAGATACTTATTTTATTTTATTTTTTGTTTTTTTATATAAAGTTTATTGTTATTTCCAGGTCTGCAAAGAATTGTGTGGGTATTTTGATGGGGATTGCTTTTGTCAAGATTGTCAATCTTACTATGTTGATCCTACCTATGCAAGAGCATGGGAGATCTTTCCATTTTCTGTTATCTTCTTTAATTTCTTTCTTTAAAGACTCAATGTTCTTGGTATACAGGTCTTTCACTTGTTTGGTTAGCATTACCCCAAGATATTTTATGTTGTTTGTGGCTATTGTAAAGGGTGATATCTCTCTGATTTCTTTCTTAGCCCATTTATTGTCTGTATATAATAGGGCTACTGATTTTTTTGAGTTAATCTTGTATCCTGCCACTTTTCTGAATGCCAATAAATCCTTTTATACTTTCATTTCTCCAAAAATCTTTCTCTTTTTAATGTTTTTATGTTTGTTTCTCTTATATACACCTAGAATCCAAAAGTCAAATAAAAATAATAGCATGTATTTCCACCATTCTTAATTATGCCTTTTTCATGAAAAGTGCACTCTTCAGGACAGGCATGAGGAATAAGAGCTGTGATAGCATTTTGGAGTTGAAGCCAGAGGATTGCAATGAGTTGGAGGCAGCCTGGGCTATACAGTGAGATCCTGCTACAAAACAAATAAACAATATATGTGTACATGTATATGCCTGCATATATGCATACACCCGATTTAGGGTGTGATGGGATATTTATTAAATCAGGACATATACACAGCTGCTACTTTATTCTTCTGACTATTGCATATTATTCTTTAGTTTATCTTTATTGTATACAACATTTACCACATTTCCACTGGATGACACTTTTTCTTTAAATTCGGAGGAATAAGCAGTATGTCATACATGACATATGAGAATGTGTGTAAGTCTGAGGTCACTGACTCTCCTAAGCCATTCTGAGACACGTCTGTGAATGGTACCCTCAGAGCCTGTTCAGTGTAGTCTGCAAGGTAGTGCACAGTGTCTGGAACACAGCCTCCTAAATGTGGAATAGTAATGTTAAGTTTACAGCATCTAAAACAAATATATACATATATATATTAATTTATAATTTCATTTGTGGTGTTTTATAAGGCTGACTTCCCAGGCACCCATACTGTTGAATATACAATCTTATGTCAATGGTGGTGTAAAATCATGGTGGTCCTGTCTTCTTCATTTATTTACATACAGCTTTATGCATGCATATATGTCCTTTGATCACACACACACAGACACACACACACACACTGTTCTTTCATGTTGTTTCCTCCCCTCCTTTCCTGAAAACCTTCTCCTCAACAAGTCTCCCTGCTGCCCTGTTGTCACTTCCTTTACCTCCTGGCTCATGGATGAGACTGTTAATGGCTTCTCTTCCTCAGCACCTTTCATAGCAACGTCTAGACCTATAAAAGCTGGCTGCTCGCAGAGACCTCTGTCAGCTACAGCTTGATTTCCCTACATCCTGCAACGGAAGCGTGTGATGTCTTCAGTCATGCGTCTTATCATCTAGTCTTGTGAGTAAGCAAGAACAGTGCCAGTAGCCTGTACTATCTGTGGGCCTGCCGGGGCCTCCCTGACCAACAGCACATCACAAGGATGTATCCTATCTTTGACGCCAGCAGTTTTGTTTAATAGCCTATGCCTTCTGGGAGCAGTACCATGCACCAACATGGGGTTTTCTCTAAAATTCCTTTTCTTTTAAATTGGCTTCAAAAGTAGCCCATTTCCAAATGGCCTTTACATAATCCTTTGTTTTGGTTAGCCCTCCGCCCCCGCTCCTTCATCTCCCCCAAGCTCCAGTCTGACTTAAAACTGTCCACCCAGTTTTTTCTGCTTACTTTCATTTCACGTATGTTCTGCTATTGCCCCTCCCTGATGATCCCTCCTGCCATCTGAATCACCCTCTCTAGCTTCCTGGACCCTGTAGGAACTACCAATTAGACACATAATCGAAAAGTCCGAAGTTAATGTCTACATATAAGAGAGAACATGTGCTGTTTCTGAGGCTGGATTGTCTCACCTGGTAAAATATTTTCCAGTTCTATCCATTTATCTGAAAATTTTATAATTTTATTTTTCTTTGCAGATGAATAAAATTCCATTGTATTTATGTCCCACATTTTCATTGTCTATTCACCAGATGGTGGGCATTCAGGCCGCTTCCCTTTTCTACTTATTGTGAACAGAGTGGCGATGAAAATGAATGTGTAAGTGTCTCTGGAGGAGGAGACAGAGCCCTCTGGGTCATGCCAAGGACTGGTGCAGCTGGATCATAGGATAGTTCTGTATTTAGTCTTTTGAGACACCTCCAGACTGATTTCCTTAGAAAGAGAGGCCCTGACTTCTATTACTCTACAACCAGAAAGATTATACTCTATAATCAGAAAGATTATATGTACTACCAGGTAAAACATGCTAACATTCAAAATATAATATACATTTGTGTACTTTTAGAGTTTGGTTTTGTAATTTACATTATTTATTTTATTTTTTTATTTAATTTAAATTAGAAACAAGTTTGCTTCACATGTCAATCCTGGCTCCCTCTCCCACCCCCCTTCAACCCTCCCCCAACCCCTTCTCCAATATCTACTCCACTCTCCAAGGAGGGTGAGGCCCTTCACAGGGAGACCTCGAAAGTCTGTCATATGATCTGGGACAGGACCTAGGCCCTTCCTCATGTGTCCAGGCAGAAACACCATCCATCCACGTGGAATGGGCTCCCAACGTCCATATGGATGACAGGGCTAAATGTTGATAAATTGCCTGAGGCCCCCAAAAGGATGCTGAGGGCTCCCCACTGACACCCACATTCAGGGATTCTGGATCTGTCCCATGCTGGCCTCTTAGCTATCAGTCTGGAGTCCATAAGCTCCCCCTTGTTCAGGTCAGCTGTTTCCATGGGTTTCACCCGCCAAGTCATACCCCCCTTTGCTCATCACTTCTCCTTCTCTGCAACTGGGATCCAGGATTTCAGTTCAATGTTTAGCTGTAGGTGTCTGCCTTTGTTCCGATCATCCACTAAATGAAGGCTCTAGGATGGCATACAAAGTAGTCATCAATCTCATTATCAGGGAAGGGCACTTAAGGTAGCCTCTCCAGTATTGGTTAGATTGCCAGCCGGTGTCATCCTTGTAGGCCCCTGGACATCTCACTAGTACCAGATCTGTCTCCAAACCTATAATGCCTCCTTCTATTATGGTATCTCTCATCCTTCTGTCCTCTATTCTTCCCCACTCAACTATCCTGTCCCCGCCATGTATTCCTCTCCCCTCCTCTTCACCCCCTCTCTTTCTCCCAGCTTCCTCACCCCTCCCAACCGTGCTCCCAATCCCATCAGAAGATTCTGTCCTGTTCCCCTTCTCTGGGTTACCATGCATATCTCTCTTAGGGTCCTCCCTGTTTCCCAGGCTTTCTGACTGGAGATTGTAGGCTGGCACTCCCCTGTTTCAGGCCTAAAATCTATATATGAGTGAGTACATACCATGTTTGTGACTGGGTTACCACACTCAGGATGGTTTTTTCTAGTGTTATCCATTTGCCTGCAAATTTCAAGATTCCATTACTTTTTTTCCACTGAGTAGTACTGCATTGTGTAAATGTACCACATTTTCTCTATCCACTCTTCAGTTGATGGACATCGAGGGTGCTCCCAGGTTGTGGCTATTACAAATAATGCTGCTATGAATATAGTGAAACAGATGTCCTTATTATATGAATGTGCATCTTTTGGGTATATGCCTAAGAGTAGAATTGCTGGTTCTTGTGGTAGACTTATTCCCATTTTCCTGAGAAATCTCCATACTGATTTCAAAAGTGGCTGTACAAGTTGACAAAGCCACTCCCACCAGCAGTGGAGGAGTGTTCTCCTCTCTCGACATTCTTTCCAGCATAAACTGTCATTGGTGTTTTTGATTTTAGTTATTCTGACAGGAGTAAGATGGTATCTCAGAGTTATTTTGATTTGCAATTCCCGGATGGCTAAGGATGTTGAGTACTTTCTCAATTGCCTCTCAGCCATTTTAGACTCCTCTATTGAGAATTCTCTATTTAGTTCTATAGCCCACTTTTTAATTGGATCCTTTGGTGTTTTGGAGACTTGCTTCTTGAGTTCTTTGTAAATTTTGGAGATCATCCCTCTGTCAAATGTGGGGTTAGTGAATATCGGTTCCCATTCTGTGGGCTGCCTTTTTGTCTTGTTGACTGTGTCCTTTGCCGTACAGAAGCTTCTCAGGTTCAGGATGTCCCATTTATTAATTGTCGATCTCAGTGTCTGTGCTACTGGTGTTATGTTCAGAAAGTGGTCTCCTGTACCAATTTGTTCAAGGATACTTTCCATTTTCTCTTCTCAGAGTTTCAGTGTGGCTGGATTTATGTTGAGGTCTTTGATCCATTTGGACATGAGTCTGTATTCAGTCTTCTACTTGCCAGCATCGAATTATGCCAGCTGTTGAAGATACTGTCTTTTTTCCATAGTAAAATTTTAGCTTCTCTGTCAGAAATCAAGTATTCATAGGTGTGTGGTTTAGTATCGGGGCTTTTAATTCGATTCCATTGGCCTACCTGTCCATTTTTGTGCCAATACCAAGTTGTTTTCAGGACTATAGCTTTATAATAGAGCTTGAAGTCACGGATGGTAATGCCTCCGGATGTTGCTTTGTTGAACAGGGTTATTTTGGCTATTCTGGCTCGTTTGTTTTTCCATATAAAGTTGAGTGTTGTTCTTTCAAGGTCTGTGAAAAATTGTGCCGGTATTTTGATGGGGATTGTGCTGAATATGTAGATTGCTTTTGGCAGGATTGCCATTTTTACTATGTTAATCCTACCAATCCAGAAGCATGGGAGATCTTTCCATTTTCTAGTATCTTCTTTAATTTCTTTCTTTAAAGACTCAAAATTCTTGCTGTACAGGTCTTTCACTTGTTTGGTTAGCATTATCCCTCAATATTTTATTTGGTTTGGGGCTATTGTAAAGGGTAACAGTTCTCTGATTTCTTTCTCAGCCACTTTATCATCTGTATATAATAGGGCTACTGATTTTTTTGAGTTAACCTTGTATCCTGCCACTTTGCTGAAGGTGTTTGTCAGCTGTAGAAGTTCCCTTGTAGAGTTTTTCGGGCCACTTATGTAAACTATCATGTCATCTGCAAATAGTGAACGTTTGACTTCTTCCTTTCCAATTTGTATCCCCTTGATCTCCTTTTCTTGTCTTATTGCTCTAGCTAGAACTTCAAGTACAATATTGAAGAGATATGGAGAGAGTGGACAGCCTTGTCTTGTCCCTAGTTTTAGAGGAATTGCGTTGAGTTTCTCTCCGTTTAGTTTGATGTTAGCTGTTGGTTTACTGTATATTGCTTTTATTATGTTCAGGTGTGTTCCTGTTATCCCTGATCTCTCCAGGACCTTCATCATGAAGGGATGTTGGATCTTGTCAAAGTCTTTTTCAGCATCAAATGAGATGATCATGTGGTTTTTCTTTTGCAGTTTGTTTATATGGTGAATTATACTGATGGATTTTTGTATGTTGAACCATCCCTGCATCCCTGAATGAAACCTACTTGGTCATGGTGGATGATTTTTCTGATGTGTTCTCAGATTTAATTTGTTAATATTTTTATTGAGTATTTTTGCATCAATTTTCATAAGGGAGATTGGTCTGTAGTTCTCTTTCTTAGTTGTATCTTGGGTATCAAGTTAATTGTAGCTTCATAAAAAGAGTTTGGCAACAAACCTCCTGCTTCTATTGTGTGGAACATTTTGAGGAGTATTGGAATTAGCTCTTCTTTAAATTTCTGGTAGAATTCTGCACTGAAACCATTTGGACCTGAGCTTTTTTTGTTTGGGAGACTTTTGATGACTGCTTCTATTTCATTAGGGGTTATAGGTCTCTTTAGATAGCTTGTGTCCCCTTTTTCATTCCTGATTTTGTTGATTCGCATGTTCTCTCTGTCTGTCTTTTGGTTAGTTTGGACAGAGGTTTTCTATCTTGTTGATTTTCTGGAAGAAATTGATTCTTAGTATTGTTTTCTTTGTTTCAACTTTATTGATTTCAGCTCTCAACTTGATTATTTCCTGGCGTCTACTCCTCCTAAGTGAGTTTGCTCCTTTTTGTTCTAGAGCTTTCAGTTGTGCTATTAATTCTGTAGTGGGACTATTCTCCAGTTTCTTCATATGTACACTTAGTGCTATGATCTTTTTCCTCTTAGTACTGCCTTCAAAGTGTCCCATATGTTTGGGTGTGTTGTGTCTTCATTTTCATTGAATTTTAGGAAGTCTTTAATTAATTTTTTTCTTCCTTGATCCAGGAATGGTGCAATTGTGTGTTGTTCAATTTCCATGAGTTTGTATGGTTTCTGCAATTTGTGTTGTTGTTGAATTCTAACTTTAAAGCATGGTGGTCCGATAAGATACAGGGGTTTATTCCAATTTTTTGTGATGTACTATGTCAAGTATGTGGTTGATTTTAGAGAAGGTCCCATGTGGCACTGAGAAGAAGGTATATTCTTTTGTGTTTGAGTGGAATGTCCTATAGATGTCTCTTAAACCCAATTGGGTTATAACTTCTGTTAGTTCCTGTGTTTCTTTTTTGAGTTTCTGTTTGGTAGTCCTGTCTAGTGGTGAGAGTGGGGTATTTAAGTCTCCCACTATAACTGTGTGAGGTCTTATGTGTGATTTGAGTTTTAGTAATGGTTCTTTTATGAACATGGCTGCCCTTGTATTTGGGGCATAGATGTTGAGAACTGAGACTTCATCCTGATGGAGTTTTCCTGTGATGAATATGAAATGACCTTCTTCCTCTCTTTTGATTGATTTTAGTTTGAAGTCTGATTTGTTTGATACTAGGATAGCTGCACCAGTTTTTTTCCTAGATCCATTTGATTGGAAAATCTTATCCTAACCTGTTACTCTGAGGTAATGTCTGTCTTTGAAGTTGAGTTGTGTTTCTTGTATGCAGCAGAAGAATGGATTCTGTCTTCATATCCATTCTGTTAGATTTCGTCGTGCAATATCTTGTTTTCTCTATCTATAGTGATTGATAGTTTTGCTGGGCATATTAGCCTGGGCTGGTATCCCTGGTCTCTTAGTGTTGGTAGAATATCTATGCAGGACCTTCTGTCTTTCAGAGTTTCCATTGAGAAGTCAGGTGTGATTCTGATAGGTTTGCCTTTGTATGTTACTTGGATTTTTTCCTTTGCTACTCTTAATATTCTTTCTTTTTTCTGTATGTTCGGGGTTTTTACTGTTGTGTAGCAAGGGGACTTCCTTTTGTGGTCCACTCTATTTGATGTTCTGTAGGCTTCTTGTACTTTCATTGGTATGTCTTTCTTTAGGTTGGGAAAGTTTTCTTCTATGATTTCGTTGAATATGTTTTCTGCAACTTTGAGCTGGGTTTCTTCATCTTCTTCTATACCTATTATTCTTAGATTTGGCATTCCATAGTCCCTGGATATTTTGTGTTAGGGATTTGTTGGACTTAAGATTGTCTTTGGTGGATAAATCTATTACTCCTAGTGAATCTTCAACGCCTGAGATTCTCTCTTCCAACTCCAGTATTCTGTTAGTTATGCTTGCATCTGTAGTTCCAGATCATTTACTCACCTTTTCTAGTTCCAGCATTCCTTCAGACTGTTTTTTTGGGGGGGTCTCTATTTAAGCTTTCAAACTTTGCACTGTTTGAATTGTTTCTTGTCATTTTTGGTTTTTCTTTTCTTCCATTTCTCTTAAAGGATTTTCTCATTTCTTCCTTTAGGGTCTCTATCATCTTCATGAAGTTGGTTTTTATGTCATTCTCTTCTGTTTATATGTGTTGTGATGTTCAGATCTTGCTGGAGGTCCCTAGACTCTGGTGGCGTCATATTGTTTTTTCTGTCATTGAATTTGTTCTTGTATTTTCATCTTCCCATTCCTTCTTTCAGTGGGTACAGATGGGGTCTCTTCCTTTCCTGGTGAGTACAGGTCCAAGGTTCTCTTCCGGTGGGTGCAAGCAGGTCCAGTTCACTGAAGGATCATTTGGTAATGGGTCTCAACACTCCCTCTCCTGGTGAGTGAGAGCTCTGGCCTCTGCACTCTGCACCCTGCCTTCTGCCCTGAGTTTGGGAGGGTGTAGGCAGGCTCTCTCAGCAGGCTCCTGTAGCTAGGTCCTCTGGGGGCAAGTTGAGCTTGCTGCCATTCCCAGTCCAGGAGATCATGGAGAACTTATTTTATTTTTATATTGCATGACTTATTGGCTTTTCAAGTATTTGCTAGAAACTTCAGAATTGAGAGGGAGGGTACACATTGGACAGCAGACGCCAACTCAGTAGACATCAACTTTATCTTTTTGGTCAGGGTCTCTCACCAATTCAGCTACACTTGGCTGTCCACTGAGCCCCTGGGATTCCAATTCTGCCTTCATGATGCTGGGATCACAAGTATTACAGTCAGATTTTTTTTTAGTGTAGGTTTTGAGGCTCTGACTGGGGTTGTCATGCTGATGTGGCAAGCACTTTATTAACTGAGCCATTCCCCCAACCTCTCAAATAATACTCTTTATTTTATGTGTATATGTATATGAATGCACACATGCAATACTGTGTCCATGGAGATCAGAGTAGAACTTGTGAATGTTCTTTCCTTCCTGCATGTGGGTTCCAGGGAGCTATTGTAAGTCATCAAACTTGTCAGCAAGTGCTTTAATCCACTAATCAACCTTGAAAGACCTCAAATACTGCTTTTTAAACATCATAATATCATTGCTTTTCATTATCTTACCGCAGAATGAAGACTCCCATATTTTTGTCATAATGGAACACATAGTTTTTTGAAATAGTTCTAAAAGTACGAATGTTCTTTGAAAATGGCATTTGAAGACTAATATTTAATATCTTAAGTAAACAATTGTGCTTCCATTAAAAAGTTTAGAATTAAAATCATTTATGTTGCACTCAAAAAAAGAAAATGGCATGCTTTTTTTTGAAAATAGATTCTTCTCTCTTATAATTCATGTTGACCACTCCCTCCACTCCTCCCAACTCTGCACACACAATTCCCCTCTCCCCCAGTTCCTCTCCTCTTCAGTTTCCTCCTCAGAAAAAAGAAGACCTCCAAGAGAAGACAAACATGGCAAAACAAGACAAGGCAAAAGCCCTTATATGGAGGCTAGACAAGGCAACCCGATAAGAGAAAAAGAGTTCCAAGAGCAAGCAAATGAAGCAGACATGCACCTGTCTGCAAGATGTGCTGGGGCATTGGTGGTGCAGAACTTGTGGAAGTGGACAAATAGTAGTTGGTTTAACACGAGACCCATGGCAACAGAAGGAGCTCATGCCCTACACTGCCTGCATGGCAAGGAACCAAAGGCTGGATAGCCCAGAGACCTAGGGTAGAACCAAACACAACTGGAAAAAAATCAATAAAATGATTCCTAATGATATCCTGCTATACTTATATATCAGTGCCTTGTCCAGTCATCAAAGAGGCTTCCTCTGCAGCAGATGGGAGCAGGTGCAGAGACCCACAGTCAAACATTATGCAGAGAAAGAGTCAATTGAAAGTCTTCATTAGGTCCCTCCCTGGGAGATCAGGGAATCCTACTAGAAGAGGGATAGGAAAGACTGTAGGAGGCATTTGAATTTTTAAAAAGGTATTAATTAACTTAAGACTAATCAAAAAGAAAAACTAATTACGAAAATGTAGCAACAATGGATTTAAATATGAGCTGCATTTTAAAGCTGAATGAGCTTGTCTTGTTTCTGATATTCAAATGGACAGCCAGATTTATTTGTAAGCCAACCCAGAATTTATCAAACTAATTGTTTGAAACATAGTAAATGTCAAACTAATTTTTCAGTTAGCCAAATATTGTTTATCTTCCAGCAAATATTTCAGTCTTCTCAAAATCATCTCTAAGGATAAACTGTTTTAGAAAGCATAAGTGTGTAAGAGTTACAAAAGAACAAAATGACATCCAGATGCTAGCTAAGAGAAATGATGCTGCAAAATGGTTCTGTAAGAAAAATAAAATGGGACTAGTCTTATGCTAATCAAACTTGTTTATGAAGGTTATTATTATACATGACTTTGGGTTTTACCTTTGCAATAGTGTACTACATATAAAACACCCCTGATCTAACTCCATAACAAGCTCAAGACTCAATCACAGTTTAGGATATGAATTTTGGTGACTCAAAAAGACGTTAGCTAATTTTGTTGTTACTTTGTTAGACAAATTTCAGCCAGAGTATCTTCTTGCTTGTGACAGGGGAGAATGCCCCGTTAACATAGTACAGTCTCATAGGCAGTGACTTTCCTACCAGGCTGGCCAGGTCCCAGAAGAATAGATAAACTAGGATGTAAAGAAGGTGTGTGAATGACAACGTTGATGAAGACACTGCCACTGGGATAAAAAATATCCCTGTTTGTTACCACTGCTAAGGCCAGACCTGCCTGCACTGGTTGAACATACAACCTTTTCTGGAGCTCAGCCACACCACTAAGGCTGGGTCCTCCGCTATTTCTGCCTTCCCAACACACAAGTGTTTATGTAGTTATCAGGAAAGTCCTCTAGCATCCACATTTGGTGTTCAATCACCCACAGCAATTTTTTTATTGCTTTCCAGGGTAGCTGTGAGCTTAACAGTTCCCAGCCATTCTCAATGCCTGATTTTTAAAGGACTTTCACCACTGAGTGAATGTCAGTCCCATTCAGAAGTTTACTTTCAGTGACTGACCAGTGAAGAGTTTCAATAACTGGCCACCTACCTGATGTCAAATGACAGACACCCACATTCCATTTAGTAGAGACAGGGTCCTCATTGCCAACATGCTGAGAGTGATCCAGCTCACAAACCCTGAAGTCTCAACTGCTCTTCTCAGACCTCTCCCTGTTATGTTTCCAAAAACAATTCCTTAAGTAGAATTTGGTGGGTAGGCTCTGTGATCAGCAGTAACACCAACAAAAGGAAAGGGTCTGATGGCTAATTTTAATTGTCAACTTGAAACAACCTGGACTCATCTGAGAAGACAGTCTCAGTGAGGGTGTGGCTACATTGGGCTGGCCTGTGGAGCTGGCTATGGGGATTGTCTTCATTGCTTTAATTAATATGGCACGGCCTATCCTAAATATGTGTATCACCTCCTGGTAGTGGCCCAAAGTATGTGAAAGACATGGAAGACCTTTGCTCTCTCTGCAAGTTCACCTGTGCGGTTGTTGTTGTTGTTGCTGCTGCTGCTGCTAATTCCTTTGCTTCTTTAGACTCTGAGCTTACTGGTTTTATTTCAACTTGATACAAGCTAAAGTCATTTGGAAAGAGGGAATCTCAACAGAGAAAATATCCCCACCATATTAGCCTGTGGACAAGTCAATGCTGCACTTTCTTGATGACTGATGTTGGAGGGCCCAGCTCTCTGTTGACAGTGCTACCCTGGTTGGTGGTCCTTGGTGCTAAAATCAGACTGAGAAAGCCATGAGACACGAGCTGGTAAGCAGCACTGCCCTATGATGTCTGCCTCAGTTCCTGACTCCAGGTCCCCGCCTTGAGTTATGCACTAACTCACCTTATGGTGGATTGTGATGGGAATATAAAAGCTGAAATAAACTCTTTGCTGTTCTAAGTTGCTTTTGGCCAGAGTGTTCTATCACAGCAAGAGAAACCCAACTAAGAAAGACTGTAATGTGAAATAAAGACCAGAGGCTCCACAGGAGCCCTCCAGGCCTTCAGTGGCAGACTGGGACTACCCAGTCTCATGCACTGAGTCACTACCAGATTCTCAGCTCCTCCGGTGTAAGTTAGCCATGGTTGGAGCAGTCTAACCATATTGGATAAGTCAACTTAATAATATTATCTTCTTTTAGCACATACATTCTATGAGAACCTCTAGAGAACCCTGACAAGCACAGAATCTACTTAAAATGTTGATCTTTTGTTTATCTTTCTTTACCTTTTCACCTGTAACAAGATTTGGCAGTTAGAAGAGTAATACTGTTAAGTCCTGACCATTTTCCTGCCATGACCACTGTTAGGTAGGTAGGCTCTTCACCTGAGACAGATCCTGAGTAAATAAAACCTTCCATTGATACCAATTTTTTTAAATGCTCTACTATAAACAGTGATGGAGAAAATCAGACCAAATTACCATTTAGGATATTATTGACAAGTTTGGGGAGAAGAAAGTTCCACAGTAATTGTTTTCTTATGTATACAGTTTGTGCTCACCAATACCTGGCTCACTAGCTTCTTCCATCCTCACTCCATTGTAGTTATAGTCATGTAAGTAGCTCTGATTGATGCTAGAGGGAGAAGATAAAAACTGTTTCTTCCTGCCATAGATGATGCAATGCTCCTGCACGTTCCCGTCACTAGGAAGCCATGTTTTCCAGGCAGTACTGGAGCTGTAAACAGCCTCTGTCAGCCTCATTCTTGAAGTTATCAAGTTTACAACTTAGAATGGAGGTTTTAGGGTGTGAATGGGGATGCACTATAGAATTATATAAATGGATAATATCAACTAAGAGTAGGTATTGAGTAAACAGGGCTTTTGATAGTGCTCTCGAGAATGCTGACATTTTAAAGTCAGTAATGGAAGCTTACTTAAAAAGGCTGAGAGACAGGAATGGTCTAATTTAAAGTGAAGAATGTAGGTTCCTATTTGTGGTAGGAAATACCAAAGGTTTTAGTGAGGACAGTTTAAATGGACTGATGTGAGCAAAGGTCAAATTGAATGGTGGCGGGGGGGGGGGACCACGGGACGACGACTTGGAAACAGGGTATATACACAACTCAAGAGGAAAGATCATGGCTCAGAGGAGAAAAGTGGTCCACCTGGAAGTGGGTATCTGGTTTCTTCAAGATGAGACTTGACAATGTTTACAAGTATGTGAAGAAATAGATGTGATGACTGATGTTCTAACATTCCTGAGGGAGAAATCTAGAGGTTGTGGGATACTGTCCTGTTGTCCTTTTAATTTTATATAGCCCTGCCTCCACCCATCAGATTCATAAAGCTTAATTCTTAAGGAAACATTAGAGGTTCTTTCATCCTTATGAGGGAAATAAGTATTTGAATGTCTCACTTGAGATTGTAAATTGAGAAAATGGCAAAAAAATAGTTTTATTCCCTTCCCTGTGGTGGGACATGCTAAAGTATTCCTAACTTTTTCATTGACAGAGTATTATGCTATTTATGAGTTTTGTAAAGAGTTTTGCTACAGTGCTCTCTGGGGCTCATATGAGCATCACTCTAGTGGGAATGGATTAGCTTGTTTCTTACCTGTGATACAGTGAGTATCTTCAGGACTGTTATAATTAGTAGTATATATATGGCAAAAAAATCTTTTTTCAAAGAAACCATTATAATGAAATACTCAAAAAAGTATATGCCTGCAGAGTTATATGCTTGCAGGATTGAAGGGGCGGATTAGAGCATTATAAACTAAAGGTACCACCGCTTTTCTAAGTGGTAACAATTGTGAAACAAGTTCTGTCTGTGCTGTCCTTTCATAAGATGACCTTTCCTTCATGGTTAAAACATCATTAATAGATAAATAATAAGTTTGCTGTTGTAGATTATTCAGCCCCTGTCACTTTTTAGATTGATTTATTTTTATTTTATGTGTATAAGTGTATTGCCTGTATGTATGTAATCATGAGCATGCCTGATGCTGATGGGGGCCATCAGATTCCTTTGAACCAGAACTGAAATCAGATTCTCTGCAAGAGCAACAAGTGCTCTTAACTGCTGAACAATGTCTCCAGCCCCTTGCCATTCTTGTGGGTTGAAAAAACAGGCATATTAACTCTTCTCCCAAGAAAATGGGTCTAGAGCAACTACTGGTAGGCTCTTACTCAGATTCCAGGTTTACTCCCTTCCCCTGTTGGAGCTCAAAACCAGCTCTCTTGTCTCAGCAGCCTCCATTCCAAAGATGACTGCATCTCAAATGAACAATATAAAAATGATGTTGCAATTAAATTTGAAGGGTAATGAGAAAATCATGGAGTAACAGCAAGACATCCCCTCCCTATTCTTACATCATGACTAGAACATCCTGTTAGCAACCAGGATTACTAGCACTCTGGGGTCCATTGAACACTACTGCTCAAAGTTGCTGGCAAATGACAACCATTCAGTGATTTCCAATGGGTAGGCTGAGTCTGCAGCAACTGCCTATGAACATGAAAAAGAGTCTCTACTTCCAGGACCAGCCCTCTTTGAGCAAGAAGCTCTAAATTAATCTACAGCTGAAATCCTGAGTATGGAGCAGGTCACCGAATACCTGCAAGCCTAACGGGAAACACCTTCTCAAACCTAGCATCACTCCTAAACTGTCAAAATTCAATCGTAGAGGGACAAACTCAGACTGGGCAAGAAGAGTGTCCATCTGAAATCCCTGAGCCACAAATGTAGGTGGGTATGTGTGGCAGTTTGGGAAAAAAAATAGCCCCTCAAAGAAGAGGCATTATTAGGAGGTGTGACTTTGTTGGTGTGGGTGTGGCCTTGCTGGAGGAAGTTTTTCATTGTGGAGGTGAGCTTGGAGGTCTCTTTTGCTCAAGTTTTACTCGGTGTAACACTCACGCCATTTCCTGTTGCCTTCAAGTCAAGATGTAGGATTCTCAGTACTTTTCTAGCCCCATATCTTGGTGGGGTCACAGACAAGAATCTTAGTTACCATCATGCTCTGCGTTTGAGAAGATTCTAGTGCTCATGCAATTTTTTAGTGTGTGATTTTTTTCCTGAGTAATATTCAGGAAAGCTATGCTACAGAAGGCTTTGTAATCTACTGCTGTTGGAAGCAATGGTCTGTTTGTAAATGTATATAACTATTTGGTCTATAATATCGTTAAGTTCACTGTTTCCATGTTGATCTAATTGTTTTTAGAGATATTGGTTTGTTTTATCTATGCATTATTAAAAATGAGTTATTGGTATCTTCAAATATTTTTGTATCCCTGTAAAATTTTCCATGCAGTTCTGTCAATATTTGTGGAATAGTAAATACGCTAATGCTCAGAACACACTTATTTATATTGAATTCTCTTGATAGAATTGTCAATGACATTAATGTTGTTACATAGTTACTGACTTGAAGGCTATCTTGTAAATACACAGTCAGACTAATACAGAAATAGTATATACATTACCTGTCTCTTTATTACAAAAGTTAAAAGCAAAAGTATTTTAAAATATAGTTCCAATAAATTTATAAGCAAATTTGTGATATATAATATCAAGAGCATAAAAGACAGAGGAGAGAAGTAAAGTCTGAAGTTTTGCATGTCCCTGAATTTATTATTTGCTTAAAATAGAATGTTATATGTGTGCTTTATGTCAGTCTTATGATTAAAGGAAAAATTTTCTGTATTATATGCATAAAAGATCAGAACAAAGGTATCAAAACATTCTACTATAAATTTTAGCAAATCATAAAGGAAGATGGAAATATTGGAAAAAACAAAGGAATTACAAAATAAAATGTCAACAAGAAGTCCTTATAACTCAATCATTAGTTTAAATGAAAGATAATAAATTTTCTAATCAAATGATGCACAGTGCCTGCAATTAAAAATGATCACCATGCTTTATTATTTCTTCAAAATAAAAAAAATATGTTGCATATAAGGGATCATTGTAGCAGAACTGCTGAGTCCACCAGGCTCCAATGAATAGGTCCAGAGGATCACATAACAAAAAAATAGATATGTGAAGGAGAATTGTGGGGAGGATAGTGTGTGGCTAGAGGGGACAGTATGTGTTGCGTACATGTGTGAAATTGTCTAGAAACAATTTAATATTAACAATAAAAATAGACCTTTAAAGTTTGGACCCTTAGCAGCATTTTATAACCTCAAACCCATAGCCCAAAGTTGCTATGAAGACTCTGGTTTGTGGAGAGGTACTAAGTTATTGCTGCTATAGCTGCTAGCAAGGAGACTGTGTGTATATGTGTGTGTGTGTGATATGCACATGTCTATATCATATTCACATGTGAGTGTCATATGCACATGGGTTGATGGGTGTTGCACGTGCACATGTGTGTATGTGGCATAGCACAAATATGTGGCTGGCATATGCACATGTCTCTGGGTACACACATAGAGGCCAAGGGAGCACACTGGGTATCCTGTTTTATGATTTTGTCTTATTTAAGATAGGATCTCTTACTAAACCTGGGCCCAGGTGGAAGCCAGTGAGCACCTCCCATTTCTGTTCCCCACTACAGCACTGGGGTAGCAGGAACACACCCCCAGCTTTTTATGTTAGTGCTGAGATTCAAACTCAGATCCTCATGCCTGTGCAGCAAGCGCTGTTATCCCCTAGAACATCTCTTCAGACTACAGGAGCTCTTCTTCTACCATCTTGCTGACACCACTCTTTCTACTTCTCAACACTTAAATTTCCTACTTAATGAATACAACTATTTTGGAGATTAAGTTAGAAATTAACATTTCAAATGCACTTAATGCAAAGTGCTAATTAGCAGGGAAGAACTGGAGTATAACTTTTTAACAAGCACATTTTGTATATGAGAAAGATATATTTTCTGAGCTAAAAGATGGAAATATTTAAAAAAAAGTCTTCTAAGACGCTTTTTCACCTTTTCTAGTAGGCACAATTGTCCTCTCAGTGCCATAGTTTTGAAACGTGTTTTAATGAAGTCATCATAGTATAACAAGCTGAGGGACTCGTGGGGCTGTAATTATCTGGTTTGTTTTGAATCACTGTCTGTAGTTACTCTAGTGTTTTAATAAGGTCTACAAGGATTAGAAACAGTGAACACATGAGTTATGAAACTGATTTCCAACCTAAACAAAAGAAGGAAAAGAGCCAACTCATGAAAAAAACTAGGCTATCACTACAAAATTAAGAAATATTATTTAGCAACACACCCAGTTTAGTTATAAAGACCAAGAAAGGCAGGTTTCAACTAAGAAAGTTTCCCTCGGCAGATACTTCATCATTTACTATAGCTAGCAAAGAAGAGAGATGTGTCATTGCAATATTTTGAAGTGTCATAGGTAGTAAAAAAAATGTGATCATTAAGCATAGCTATTTCAGGAAGGAAAGTTATCCCCCCTCCCAGAAATTTTCATGTACATATATTAAAGAAATTTTATTATTGGTATATGATATTACCAAAATATTTTACATTTAGCATTATAAACTGCTACTGAGTTCTTGGCTACTTTTCTGGCATTAAACTATAAAGATGCCTTTAAGAATCTGAATTCAGTAAAGATAAAAATATCAAAGGAAGAAAGAATCTTCATTTAGGTGGAGAGGCAAATCCCAAGTCTCATGTATACAGTAAAGCAGTTTCCCCTACCCTTCCCTTGGTGACAGCATACTCCTGAAAGTAAGCTATCTTGTACTGTATCCCAACAAAGTACTCTATTAAAGATGCAGAGGAAAGGTGCTAATTATGGATCCAAGGTAAAGCAACACTGAGGCCTAGGTTCATGTTTTCCAATATGTAGTCAAAGGGGCAGGGCCCTTCCAACTAATAAGTATATGGTGAGAATTACTTTCCACAACATTAAAATATCTCTGTCTCTGCCCAACTTCTTTTTCTGCAGCTCTGTACAGTTCCTTCATCCTTCCCATACAATTTTTATTTCTGAGATCAGAGTGTCTTGACCAGCTCCTGTATTTCATTGCTTTGACAGCTATACTTCTGGTCATGACTTAGCCACATCATTTCTTTGAATCCGATAGCCTTCAGGCACCCACGCCCTGACACAAAGGCAGCCACACCCTGCTGAAACTTGCAGGGCTCTCCAGGTGGAAGGTTCCAGCACAGTGCCAGTGGAGTCAGTGTGTCTGCAACACTGTATGCCAAGTGACTTCAGAGTCCACCACCCAATAGATCTACCTAAAAGTATGTCTGCTCACATGATGAATAAAAGGTATTGGGGGAGGTCTAAAAACATGGCATCCAGGACAATTCTCAAAACTATTCTAAAGTCCCCTGGCTACCACCTGCCTGAACCTAAGTAGTGTCCAACTGGCTAAGTGAGGGCTTTGGAGAGCTGAGTGTGAAGAGCCTTTACATCATCTCTTCCTCTTAGGTCAAAAGCCCAATGAGTGTCTTGAAAAGAAGTATGGGGGCTTTATATCACTTTTTCACTTAGAATTTAAAATGTAAATTTAAAATTACCATGAGATTAATGAATCCCATTCAATGGAAAACTAGTTGTCTATTCTCAGCTTCAACAGTAAAACTGGGAATGTCAGAGACATAAAAATAGTTACCAAGTTCCTTATATATATGGGGTCAATTTTTCCTTGGGACATAATGAGTTAAAAAGTAATGATTATTTACTAGACTAAATAAAACATGGGGGGTTGCTTGTTACTTGAAATTAAACACTATAACAAGTATATATTTAGGTTAGGTTGACTTTTATTATCCTTAAAGAACTGTTTGTAACATTTTACAAATCTTCAGACTGTTCAAGAAATACAGTAACATCAATAAATATGCCAAAACATGAGATTTCTCTAATGAAATGATACAAAGAAGAAGAAGAAAAACAAAAAAGGAAAGAAAGAAAAACACCTGAGAACATGAGGGCAAGATGTCAACTCTAGATCTGAGTGGAAACCAAGTGGTGTCTGTCTGTGATGTCAGCACACAACAATGAGCAACTCAAGTCATAGCAATTAGTATGTAGTTTTGAGCTTTACCTTTCTGGGAAGTTTGGAAGGGCAATATTTGACCCCAAAATCTCTAAAACCCTATAATAAATATGGATAGCAGAGAATCCAAATAGATAGAAAGTAGCCTGACAGTAATTGCCATTGCAAAGCAGGGCTCTTATTCCTCAGTATTTGTGATCTTTGTGGAACGCTGCCAACTATAAAAGGGCATGGTCCCTATTCAACAGCAGAAAGTCATAAAAATGGATTTTTATAAAGTTTCAAGGTCATATGTATTCAAAACTGCATACAGCTGTGCTTTAGTAAAGAAATCCATCAATTAAGTGATAGCTTTGCCTTCGAGATATACCCAAACTATGTACAAAGGCTCCACAAATGTCAGCAATTTGTAACCAAAATTCTCTAGTTTACATATGCAAAAGTCTGCATTGGCTTTCAATTTAAAAATTTAAGAAAGTAGTGAATAGTGTTGGTCTCTCACTTGGGTTAAGAAAAAGTAGATGGCTTCGGTTTTTTTAACAGGAAACTGTGAACGGCTCACAAATGAGAAGTCACATTCTTCTGATTAGAAAAGATAAATTGCCTAAAATTCCCGATCAAAAACAGCACATGCAGTGCTTTTTTTAAAAAGTTATTTTGTGAAATTAAAGTCCTACAAAAGCCCTTAGGATTCATCATCTCATTTCCCTTAGACAAAAATGAGTGAAGTCACTGGCATATTTGGGCGATATACTCATATGTTTATATGTGTATTTCTTTGCCCAGTTGAGACACGAAACCTTTTTAAAGGTGAAGATATACACTTAAAGTGTTAAGGAGGTGCAGCACTTTACTATATAGCTCCTAACCTCATTCCAATAGAAACAATTTATCATTTTCTCGTGGATTCAAAAAACAGTACACAAAAGAAAATGTCACATGCAAAATTCATTGTTCCAACGTGAAACACTTGGGCTATATAGTTTTTAATAACTGCACATCTGTTTAATTTGGCTAACAAAATGTACATTGAAAAAAGATGTTATTTATCCTCCTAATGCAAGTCCGAGTCAAAGGCACTTCCGCAGAGCACTAACTCTTAACTTCTCCAAGTCATTCCATACTATTTATGATCTATTTCTGTATGAGGCCAATAAAGAGCCCCCCTCTAAATGTGAGCCTTGTCACTCTATCCCCAATAGCAAGCCTATGTGTTACCCAAACACATATAAAGGGGAGTAATATACAAGAAACATAGGCAAAGGTCTTTGCATTCTTTGGGTTAATTCACAAAGCCAGGAGAGTTCCAATGGGTAAGATATTTCAGAAGGGATTACAGGAAACACTGGCTGAAGTCTCTTGTCTTGGGGTGGGGTACTGTTGTCTTCCATCATACAACTATCTACAATTTTACAAAGTTAGGGTGTCTTAGTTTCCTTTAGCTTGATTCTCCTCTGCTGCTTGTGTATTGAATGGTAGGGGTGAGAAGAAGAATCATTTATTCTCCTCAAAAGGAAAGGGAGAGCTGCTGTACAAATGCGTCCTCGTGAAAATTATTAGGTAAAACAGGATGGGTTGGTTGGATCAAGGACATTTTATTTTAGAAGAATTGAGAACACATAACTGAAAACAGCTCCTGAATTCACACTGAGGGATGGACAGGGATAAATGCCTGAAACTGACCTGTGTGGCTATATGGGCTCAGGTGACAAGGAAAGCTCCCTCTTGAAATCCAGAATGTTTTCCTCCAACATCTTCTAAAAGTGTCAACATCAAGTGTCAACTCATACCCTGGAGATTTTTTAATATCAAAATGGTCTTTCCTCTCCTGCCAAATTACATGGAATATTCATTTTCTTTATCTCCACAGTCTAGTATTCTTTTGACATCCACAAGAAATTGTTGTATTTTTAATCAAGATTAATTGGGGTTATGACAAAAGAGTATTAAAAATAGATTTTAGCCTATATGGGTTAGTGATCCTTAAAGCAAACCAGAGCCTCCTCTCACCTGGCAACTAAGGTCACTTTATTTGAAAACAAAAAGACAATATCAGAATTTTCATTTCTGGAATTCTACATGAGTGATTGCCTTATTTGTTCTACAAACCTATATCCCCCAAATAACCAGAGTTGAGTCTCCTCTAATGAACTGGGGCCTTCCTGCCTGTGTTATAGGGGCACAGGATTTACTATGGTGCTGACAACCCACAAGTCATCAATCTTAAGAAAGAAAGTGCCGTTTGATCTTTAACATTCGCCCAAACATTTGTTGAGTTTTTTTTAAAATATAGTCAGGAAAAGACATCACAGTTACACTGCAGGAGGATGAGGCCGTAAGAAGATGTTCCATGATACCAAGGCAGAGGCAAGATTTTAGAGAGCAGCTATAGCACACATTTCACTGTTGGATTCTTAAGAGTCGGTACAATTGGCAAACTGAGCAACATTTTCAGATAACATCTTTATATTATTTTACATTTTTAAAACTTGGATATCTTCATCACTCAAAGGCAGATGCAAAGAACAGACCACAGAAAGCATTTCTGATTTTTGAATTATTGTTTTACCATCTACCTTGCTTGAGATGTGTCTAAGACCCGTGAGATTGCTCAGTCTCAGTCTCCCAAGAAGTTCATACTGCAATTTACAAGAAGCAAGAATACACACCATGAAACGACAGAGATACATGGCTCTCACAATTAGTTGAGGGGAATCAGTGGACGTTCCTCTCGTTTTTTCCAGATGTTAGTCTTGCTATCTCTTTTGGCTAGTGGTGGTGGTCGGCCTCTTTTTTTAGTGGGAGATGTGTTGGCTTCAAAATCTTCCACAGTGCTTTTCCTTCCTGGAGACTCTTCCCCAGGGTGCTCTATAATAACGCCGCTGCCTCCATCTAAGATGTGCCTCAACGCAGGATCCTCGGGGGAGCAGACCGTGGTTCCGCTCTCACTGCTGCTCAGGTCTAAATCTTCCAGGTAAAGGATCTTGGGCTGATGCATGCTTTTGATGAATGTTTTCTCCCTCTCCAGCTTTCTGCTTGAATGGAGCTCATTCATATCCACCCCAGAGTCTAGACTTGTGTCATTGCTCTGGGTTCTCTTGCCTTTTTTCAGGTCTATAAAGGAGTGTCTCACTTGTGCCACAGGCTTTCCATCAAGAGACACAAACCACGCCCTGGGGTGGGGAGAGGGTTTGCCTTTGGACAGCTCTAGGAGGGTCTGCTCTGAAATGCCTTGGAGTTCTGATGAAAAAGGAGTCATCACAACAGCTTCGTTTAGAGTTCCGGGAACAGACACGGACTCCAACAAGCTGTTGGAATAGCGGCTCCAATCCGAAGTCTGGGATGGCAAGCTCTGCTGACCTTCAAGTACAATGTCCTCTTCTCCAGCATCTGGGGCCTGGACGTGAGAATGCATTGGCATTTTGGGCAATGTTTGCGTAAAGTTCTCTCTGTTTACTGGTTCCATCAATTGGCCATAGACTAACTGTCCCTTTCGTGGCAAAGTGGCGGACTTAGCAGCATGTAACTGCTCCGGTGTGGAGAAAAGGTCTGACGTCTGAAGGATGGCAATGGGCTGGCTGTAGATGTGCATAAGCTGCTCAGGAATGTGGGACCGCCCATATACCTCCTCACTTCCTGTGAGATACCTCTTTTCCTCTTGAGTGCCACCTCGCGACGGAGAGAGGTTGTTGCTAATATGCTTAGGTTGTTTGCTTCCTATACTTGACTCCAACGACTGTGTTGGATTTCTTGAGTAGTTATTGTGATTGACTGACAGAAAGGAAACATCTTCATTGTAGACTTTAAAATTGTCCCGAGTTTTCACCATGGAAATTCTTTCTTCCCCTTCCATCTTTGTGGTTTCCTTTTTCTGTGGGCTGTAGGATGAGGTTTGGGCATTAAATAACTGCGCCTTGTCCTCGGCTTTTAATGCAACTTTGACTGAACTGATATGATTTATGTGTGTTGTTGATGTTGTCTGGTCCCTCTTGAGAATCTCAAGTTTAGTGACATTTCTTTCTCTTTTCTGTGGTGTTCCACACTTACCCCTAGAGTAGAAAAAGCAAAAAGAAAAGGATACTTACAAGTTACAATCTATAATATTCACCAAAGAAAAGTATACCAAAACATACAAATATAATTCTAATAATGTCACTAGAAAACATTTGTTTTGATTTTCAATCTACATATATTAAAGGATAAATGATTCTTTGTAATTTTTAAAATCTTACTTATGTGTATGGATGTGTATGTCAGAGCCCCTAGTGTTGGAGTTACAGACAGATATGAGTGCCTAGCACAGAACTCAGATTCTTTGGAAAAGCAAGTGGTTTTTGTTTTGTTTGTTTCTTGTTTTTTTTAATAGATTCTTTTTGCATACAGTACACTCCTCCACAGTTTCCCCTCTTTCCACTCCTCCCAGCTCCTCCCCACTTCCCCTCTCCCCCAAACCTATTCCCTTTCTCTTTCCCTTCATAAAAGAGCAATTGATTGAACCAGCAAGAATAGGTCTTCTATGTTAGGATTTAAATTTCCCCACCTAGGATTGTTACCAACCTTTAGTGACAAATACATTTGAAAGAAAGATACCTCTACACTTCCATTTGACTGTTGTGAGATTATTAAAAAAATGAACTCCAAAGAATTAAAATTTCCCAAGTAATCCCTCCCAAGGGATGAAAAGGAACTTATTAGCCAGGAGGAGATTTCACAGAGTTCTGACAACTTACTGGACCATCTCACAGAATAGTGCAGAACTGAGACAATGGTGGATCAGTGATCAGCAGGAGCGCCCGTGGATAGGACTGTTTAGATAGAGGACATTCCTTTGCATCTCTCTATATAAGTGTAAACCTTACCTCAGTACCTCTGTAGGAATATGGGATGCCTAGACCTTGTCATTTGTCCTTCTCCCCAGTGTTGCATTATTGAATAAGTCACTTTTCTCTACTTCTCAAAAAAAAAAAGCAGGCTCCAAGAGACAACCACCAAACACAACAAAAAAGATACAATAAGATAAGGCAAAAGACCTCATACAGAGGCTGGACGCAATGGAGGAAAAAAATCCCAAGAGCAGGCAAAAGAAAGAGACACACCCACTTCCACTGTTAGGAGATCCACAAAACCACTAAGCTAACAGCTGTAATATCTATGCAGAGGATGTGGTATGGACCTTTGAGGGCCCCATGCAAGTGTTATTAACCACTAAGCCATCTCTCCAGCCCCTAATAATGATTTCTATTAGTAAACTTTATAGTGCACACAATATACTATAGTTATAATATGACAACTCTGTCTATACACATTGATTAGTGCTGTTCTTACCTGCAATAACAAAGCAGCACAGCAAAAAATCCAATGATGATAACTATTGTTCCCCCTAATATGGCTGTAAGGAACACTGTGTGGTAGGCAGTTATGTCTTTGGAATCTTCACTTATACTTGAACCTGCATGATTCAATGTAAACACAGAAAAACGTATTATTTGGGGTTAGACTTTTAGTTTTGTTTTATCCTGGATAAGGTAAACTGAGTATGTATGTCGGCTTCTGCTGGTTTGCATCATTCCTGTGGTAGACTCTGTGACTGAATTACAACTTTCATGCCCTGTGGGACTAATCAACTGACTTGCTTTGATCAATGAATTTGGAATATTTAAAATGAGGTTGCATGACTATGGGAATAGCTTTTTCCAAAATACCACTTGACTTCAGAAACTGAACCTTTTGCCTAATGTTGCATCCTAATTCATTCAGATCATTTAAAAGTATGCATTCAGTTTGTTTCCTTGCTGTGTGTTTTGTCTACCTAGTTTAACTTTACTTTAAGAAAGCAACGTAACCTCACTATGCCTTGGAATTCCCACCTAATTCACTTTTACAAAATAAACTGAATGCATAGCTTTAATCTCACATCATTTTCCCCTCTCTCTTTTGTGACTTTTCCATGGCCCTTACTCAGAATAATGTATATGCATTGTGGTATTCTTTTTTGGAAAGAGTCAGTATGTCGAAAGCAACCTTAAAGAAAACAAACTTTCACCATAAATATTGGAAGCGACAGATGGATATGGGTTGATAACATCTATTTGCAGTTTTGAGTGCTACTTGGGGACCAGTAAATTCTTCCCTTGTAATGCTGGTAAAAAAAAATCCAAGTTCACTTCCTATACCATATTTTCTTTGCTATTCCTTAAATATAGAACAAAGCCCTTTGTTAGAAGCAGACAGAAGACACAAGGAGAGAAGTACAGAATTCAGATTTGAGATCACTCTTGGTTTAAACTACTCCAAGAGGAAGAGCCTTTTCTTTAATGTGGCACCAGTGCATGTGATATGGTTTGGCCATCTTGTTAAGGCACTCTAACATGGCAAGAGTATGTCCCAGAATGTCACTATGCCTGCCACATGAGTTCTGAAGTAAGAAAACATGTTGAGTTGAACCATGTCAAGCCCAACAGCAGAGCAGTCAACCCCAAACACACATACTTAAAAGGTAAATAGATAACATAGAGCCTAAAACGATTGATTGCTGCACAACTGCTTGCTCTTGCAGAACCGGAGTCTGGCTGCTGGGCTACTGAGAAAACAAAACCCTAAAGTATGTGGCCCTGGCTTCCAAGCCTGAAAGTGAATCTTGAAGAGAATTGTTTAAGGGAGCTGTAAAACTGGAAACTCAAATTATGTGGAAGAAAAATATAGAATTATGGGGTTCTTATCCAATTTGAATTAGAGTAATGGCCAGGCTGACAAAACCCATCTAGCCTCCAGCATATGAAAAGATGTTACTGTGTTCAGGAAGGTTTTGTGGGTCTTTTGATTTTTTTGTTGGGGGGTTGTTTGTTAGTTTGTTTATTTGGTATTTGTTGTTTTGTTTTGTTTCAGCTTTATTAAGACGTGGTCTCATTATGTAGCTTAGGCTGTTCTGGAACTCTCTGTGTAGACCAGGCTGGTTTCAAACTCACAGAGATCTGCCTGCCTCTGCCTCCTGAGTTCTGGGACTAAAGGTATGCATCATTATGCCCAGTTATACTCAGGAAAACTTAATAGCTTAAATAAAAAACTTTTAAAATCTTTGATACATTTACTGGATGAGATAAATGTGGGGTTTCCTTAGGTTCTGATCCCCACATAATTTGATACCATGTTAAATACTTTGTGTTAGAACAGCATGGATCATCCCTAGTGAAGAATCCATGATGTGTGGCCACCAGTTTCCAGCCACCATCTGTTCAAACTGTCAGGTCAATGATCACCCTATGCACTATCTATCTGATCTTTCAAAACAACCTGGAGACATCATTATCAATAGCCTTTCCTCTCATGTCCCCCAGAGTCTTCCTCCTCAGAAAGATCAGGCACTGTGTGAGGAAAGACTGGAAAGGATGAGAGTCGGTGGTGGCCACCTGGTGAAGAGTTGACCAAGCTCTTGTCAGGTCTCTGGAGCTGCAGAAACGTCTGGCTTCCCCAGGATCCTGTAAACTATACACATACTCTTCATCCTTTACAAAATTACTCAAAATATCCCTGATAACCCTGTTGCTTATAGCCAGAGGCTCTAACTGTGTTGAGTAGAATTTATTCATGAAAATGTAAACTTAGAAAATATTGGAACAGCCGGGTAGTGGTGGCCCACACCTTTACTCCCAGCGCTTGAGAGGTAGAAATGGGTGGATCTCTGTGAGTTCGAACAGCTAGGTAGAGCGGTGACACAGAGAAACCCTCTCTTGAGAAAAAGAAAAGAAAATACTGGAACAAACCTGTCTTCATAGATTCACTGAGAGTTCATGGGGCTTAAGCCTTTGGTTGTGTGTACCAGATAAAAGGGGTGGGGGTATCCAGTTTTGTTCACCGGCTACATGGCAATGCTTAGCCTAAGCTGGAGGCCAGGTGATATCAACCCCAGCATGCTATGTGCATTATTCTTTAAAATTACTTCGTTTCATTTTTACAGTACCTCGAGCTCCTGGAAATGGAGCTGCAATCCAGTAGCCCAAATGTGGCGCATCGTAGGTCCAAATCAAATGACTGTTGTGCTCCTTGACGATTCCCCAGCCATGATGCACCCAAGCACCTGAAACATGTGGTAAGTGAAAAACAAGTTAGGTATAGTTCTAAATCTTAGAGCTAAGGTATGAAAACAGAGTTTTCTGGTAGTCATGTAAAGAATTCAGAACAACTCAGAAATTACAAATACCATGAAAGTAAATATCTAGGAATGGTAAATACTAAATATTACATCATACTTGATATAATACCTGCATGATAACATAATGGAAATGAGTTGTCATGACTAGAGAAGATAAATTCATTATAACAAAACTCAACTTATGTACCCAAAACTGTGAGGAATAAAATTCTAATTGAAAGGCTAGCTAAGAAGCAAAGTTCTTGAATCCCAGAGTTCAGTCTCTAACACCAGACATGTAACAAGAGAGAAATAAATCCCAGTTCATCAACTGGTAACTATTTGTCACTTGTCCTGAGATTATGATTAAACACATACAGCATATGTTTTGTGGCCTTATCACTTTAAGACTCATTGTCCTAATGCTACTGATAGTTTTTCCAGAACTCTTTCTTTTCTATCCCAGAGCTGCATTCATGAATGAGTCAGGCTTTACATGCAGTTTTCGTATGAAGAGTCAGAACTTAAAGCAGTTGACCACAGGTGTGGTGCCGTAACTGGGAAGCAAGGCTTGACCTGGTCTTCTTTGCCACCGAGAATGGAGTCAGGAGATCCAGGAGGAAATGATTACATGGCCAGAGTAGAATGCAGACCACTGTAGCACCTGCAACTAGGTGAGCTTGGAGTTCATGGGCCCCCCTCAAGTATCATTTAGAGACCAGTGTCTTCCCACAATATGCACCTCATCCAGCCCACACAAGGCATACACAGTCTCATGCTCAATTTTGAAAAGCTCAAACTGTCTCTTAACTTTAAAAAAGGTTGTCTGCTCCATTGAAGTTGTATCATCTATAGTAAAATATATTCTGTAAAAACCTAAATCTTTGATAAAATTTTATGCACTAATAGCCAACAAAGGTATGTAAAAGCTTAGTGTGTATTGGTATTTTGGCTTATTATCTACAAAATGTAAAATGGGCTATATTACTTTTATCCTTAACTTATACATTTGTACATATTTATGGCATACAGTAGAATTTCACATATATTCACAATATGCATTTGTGAATTTCCATCGCCTTATACATACATCAATAACATTTATAGGATGTGAACCTCTGAACCCATCTACTTATCTAGAAACATATTAGAATTTATTTCAGATAATTTACCCCCATTATGCTATGGAGCACTAAAACTAATCCCTCCTGACTGTTTTTGTACCCCTCAGCCCTGTGTTTATTGGAGCATTGTTTACAATAGCCAAGATATGGAGCCAACCAAAATGTCTGCCAGTGGATGAACAGGTAAATAAAATGTATCTGTGCAATTTAATTTGGTCAGTCCAATAAATTTCAGCAATATTGATCAAACAGTGAATAATGAAGTAGGGAAACCTGAGGTGACAAAACGTCCCAATCTGTCACTTTTAGTTTAAGTTAAATTTAACCTAGCATATGATAAATTAATTAAAATTTTTATATTTTTATTTTTTTATTTTTTTGGTTTTTTCGAGACAGGGTTTCTCTGTGGCTTTGGAGGTTGTCCTGGAACTCGCTCTGTAGACCAGGCTGGCCTCGAACTCATACTGTAGACTCGCTCTGTAGACCACGCTGGGAAAACCTGCAGAAACCGCTGATCTGAGAAAGTGGGAACTCATGGACCCCAGCCTGACAGCTGAGGAACCATCATTGAACCAAACCAGGCCCCCTGAACACGGGTGTCAGCTTGGAGCACCGGGAAGTCTATGGGGCCTCTGGCAGTGGAATCAGGATATATCCCTAGTGCTTGAACAGACTTCAGGAGTCATTTCCCATGGAGAGATACTCTCTTAGCCTAGATAAACAGGGGAGGGCCTAAGCCCTGCCTGAAATGACTTGACAGATTTTGATGACCCCTCATGGAAGGCCTCAACCTCCCCGGGGAGTGGATGGGGGATGGGATGGAGGAGTTGTTGGGGAGCATGGGAGGATGGGAGGGAGAAGGAAGTGAGATTGATATGTAAAATAAGATTTTTCTAATTTAAATTAATATATATACATATATATATACATATAAAGAAAGACCTTTTCTAGGAATAATGATCAAAAATCAGAACTCAAACAGCACATTCTTCCTTAATATAATTTGAAGACAAGATATGCATGGTAACCTGGAGAAGGGTTACAGGAAGAGATCTCCTAATTGGATTGGGAGCAGGGCGGGAGGGGAAGAGAGAGGGAGATGGGAGAAAGAGAGTGGGAGAAGAGGGGGAGGGAAGAGGACATGGGAGAGCAGGAAGAAAGGAGAGGAGAGGATGAGAGATACCATAATAGAGGGAGCCATTATAAGTTGAAGGAGAGATCTGGCACTAGTGAGATCTTCACAGATCTACAAGAATGACACCAACTGGCATTAAGGCTACCTTAAATGCCCTCCCTTGATAATGAGATTGATGACTATCTTATATGCCATCCTAGAACCCTAATCCAGTGGTGGAAGCAGAGGCAGACACCCACAGCTAAAAACCGAACTGAACTCCTGGAACAAAGAGGAGTGATGAGCAAAGGAATCAAGACCAGGCTGGTGAAACACACAGAGGCAGCTGGCCTAAACAAGGGGGAACACATGGACCCCAGACTGATGACTGAGAGGCCAGCATGGGGCTGATCCAGATGCTGCTCCCACCCCGACCCTTAGCAATCTGTGGGACCTTGGAGAGTAGATCTGCATTTATTCCTGGCATACAAATAGACTCCGGGAGCCCATTCCACATGGAGGGATGCTCTCAGCCTGGACACATGGGGGAGGACCTAGGCCCTGCCCAGGATGATATGACAGACTCTGATAATCCCTCATGGAATCCCTTACCTTCCCTGGAGAGCAGAAGGGGAATGGAGTGGGGTGGGGGGCTGGGAGGATTGGGGGGCCAGAGGAGGAAGGGAGGGAGAGGGAACTGAGAGTAACATGTGCAAAAAGTTAAATAAAAAATAATAATAATTTGAAGACACTAAGTCCCAAATCACCTAAAAGGCTTGTCCCACATGGCACTGCTGGTAAGGGGACTAGACCCCAAATCTCATTTGAACTAACCCAAAACTCTCAGTAGTGGATTACCACTATTAGTTGTATAGCTTCCAGTAACTGAAAGAGCCCAGACATATGCAGCTTATCTTCCACAGTGGAAGTTTGTAAGGATTTGGCTTTACAATTCACCCTTCCATGCTCAATGGCATTCGATCACAAACTCCCTTGCCTTTCTTTCCATTCCCTGTTCTCAGTTGACATGATGAGTTCAGGATTACATACCACATCAGTATGTGAGCTAATCCCACACAAAATGTATGCACACTTCCTGCAAAACTCTATTCTACAACAGTGCATCGAAGGGATTGCGCTGTGGCTACCAAATAAAGCATATCTGTCTTTCCGCTAGTCTTCAACCTGGCGAAGTATACAGCTCGAAGCTACAGCCCCAACCACCTTCTGCTGAACATTTCCAAATCCTACCTTAGGAAGGTGCTAGCACAGAGCAAACGGGTGAGAAAGTCCTGAAAGACCACCCAGGCTCTGCAGCACGCTCTGCACCAGGCCATGCCACTGGGCCCATCACCCTACTTATTTGCTTCTAGAAATTTATACTACTACTTTATTTACATGGGAACAGAAACGAAACTAGAGAAAAGGCTTCCCAGTTGCCATCTAGGAAGCAAAAAGCAATGAATAAAATCGGTGCCTCACTTGTATTATCTATTGTCAAGATATTAGAATACTTTTTTGATGGTCTTAACCAGGATTTTAGATATCAGACTGCCTACTAAAATTTCCTGAGGGAATATTTTTTAACCTTACAATATGCCTTCCTCGCAAAATGTTAGAGGAAGACAAGACAATGTGGGTGAATAATGTTCAATTTTTTGTTTGTTTTTATATAACTGATAGTTAACCTTAATTGTTGCGGCTTCATGAGATCTAGAATCACTGTGGGAAATGGGCCTCCTTTGGCATGCCTGTGGAGAATTATCTTGAGAAGATCAACTGAAATAGGAAGACACAGCCACTGGGAGTGGCAGCAGTCACTGGGCTATGACCCTGGACGGTGTAAAAGGAGAAGCCAGCTGTACCAGCCTCCATCATGCCCCATTCCTTGACTGTGGATGCAGAGTGACCAGCTGCCTCAGCCCTTCCCTACTGCAGCTTCCCCACCATGATGGGCTATAACCATCATGAGTCAAAGTAAATCCTCTCTCTCTTAAGTTCCTTTTGTCAGGGCATTTTACTATAGCAATTGGAAAAGCAACCAAGACAATGAATTAGCATCATTTCCCCTCACAAACACATGTACCAGTGAAGCCAATTACGGTCCTTAACAAAGTATACAAAATGATAATGTTAGTGAAAATCTAAATGTGTATAAAGCACTAAGATGAGATACCCAAATATCCAAAAGAAAGAGCATTCTATTTTTTCTTAGCTACCCTACCTGTGTTCATATCAAATGTCCAAGCAGGTATTCGATCTCCCATGTTTACATTATTTGTGTGTAGAAGAGGAAGAGATACATGAATAGAGCCATCCACCTTCAATTCTTTTCCTCCAGAATATATTTTCACACATATTGCAGCAAGAGGAGTCAACTCAATGTTTTCCAAACCTAAAAGACAGTATAGTTTATTAAGGTTATACTCAAACAGGTTGCATATACATAATAAATTGTTATGGCTCTAAAATTCATTTTTCTCTATTATTTCATCGTTGTTACCCATTCTATTGCATACTCTATTGGCTGTACATTAAATATTTTTAAATATAATTTCGAAATATTTCATAAATAAATATTGGTTAATAATGTAACATTGACCAATCAGTATAAGCTTCAGTTCTATTCTCTCCAAGTCATCTGACTTAAGACACTGGAATCTTTGAAGACCTAATCCCAGGCAAGTGAGATAGCTTGCTGGACAAGCCTAATAATGCGAGTTTGATTCCTGAAGCTCAGCAGAAGTTGGAAAGAAGCTGTCTTCTGGCCTCCACAGGCATGCTGCATCGAGTATACACACTCTACATCCTAAGTGCTAACCCTAACCTTTCAGTTTTAAAAAAACAAAACACAAATAGACTCCCAGGGCTCTAGAACTGAGTAAGTCTAATAGGGGGAAATGATTAAATAACCAAAGTAGAACGCAGACCACTGCAGCCCCTGTAACTAGGTGAGCTTGGAGTCGATGGGTCCACTCAAGTCCCATTTGGAGACAAATGTCTTCCCACAAAATGTACGTCATCCAGCCCACACAAAACATACATAGCCTCATGATTAATTTTGAAAAGCTCAAACTGTCTCTTAACTTCAGAAAAAGTTGTCTACTACAGTGAAGTTTTGTCATGTATAGTAAAATGAATTAGAATGTACGGGGGTGGGGGTGGAGATAAAAGAGCTAGGGGGAGAAGACACTTTTTCTTTGGGTTCTGCTGTGTCCCAGAGAACAGCGTGCGGGCCTTTGGTTCTCGGATTTCTTGGCTTCTCACATAAGTGATTTGTCCCTCAATAAAATATCATAGGACATCCCTATTTTGTGTAGTTTAATACTTCCCCATTACAGTAAAAACCTAAACCTTTTATAAAATTTTATGCACATATAGCTAACAAGCGTACTTAAAAGCTTGGCATATATTGGATTTTGGCTTATTATCTACAAAATGCAAATGCTACCAGCTGCACATGGTTTTTATATAAAATCTAGACCTTTGGTGCATGGATGATATATCAAACTCAGTAAGCACCCGCGACCGGTGGCCCCAGACTGGACAAAGCAGAGAAGTCCCCTTACAAGACTCAACATGTTTAAAGCAGGGATTTTGAGAGGACGCTCATTGTGACCCTGCCCATGTCTCGTATCTTCCAGCACAACCTGAGCTCACCTGTGGCAGCCAGTTTGTAGCATTCAAGTAAATGCCTTTATTTTGCACATCCTCTAACTTACATCTAGAAAAACTCTGTAAGATGTCTTAGACCAACTTCCTCAAGAAGCAGGCTTTGGATAGTGTGATCAAGAGCTGGCCAGGGAAGTGGTCCCCAGAAACAACCACTGATGGAGTAGAAACTTAATACACAAGGAAAGACGCCAACAGGGGACATAGCCAAAGTCAGGACATAGGAACATTAATGTGTCAACACTTGTATGCCCCATGTAAGGACAAAACCTGCTTCATAAACCAGGCAGTGCCCTCAGACAGTGACTTCTGTGTGCAGTAGAGAACAGGCTTGTGACAGAAGATGGGTTTCATCTGGCCACAACTATTTATAATTTATAATATATATCATTTCTATAATATAATCTCCTTTCTAGATGTACCCAAATGAACCAAAACTTTGACACAACTAAAATATTCAAAATTATAATTTTCTGAAGTAATTTTAAACAGTGGAGTTTCAGTTAGATTTATAAAGAATAGCAGAAACGGTGTGGCAAATGTGATTGTGTTTTTAATTTTGTTTGAAAAGCAAAGCTCCATTCACCCCTTAACTTTTAAATCATAAGAGCCTAACACCAGAGCTGTGGACTGTGGACTAGTTTCTTTCTTAGCTAAGATAGATCAAGTAGAAATTATGATAGCTTGCTCAGCTCTGTCAAGGTGATAAACGTAACTTCAAGATCATAGCACACTTTCTCTGGCTATTTAACTGACACTTCTCATTAGTTTGCTAAGACTGACTGCATAGAAAATCAAACTGGGATATGTATTTAAGTAAAAGTTTCTAAATATATTATTTTTCAAAGTTTTATAACAATCATAACTTTCTATATTTTGCTTACTTTACTTCAAAAGAATTTAATGAAATAAAATGAAAGGATATTTTGATTAAGTTGGCATAGTATTTGCCAAGGGCAATGATACAATTATTTCTTTTTGTTTTGTTTGTCTGTTTATTTGTTTTTGGAGACGGGGTTTCTCTGTGTAACAGCCCTGGCAGCCCTAGAACTTGCTTTGAACTCACAGAGATCTGCCTGCTTCTGTCTCCTAAGTGATGGAATTAAAGGTGTGGGCCACCATACCTGGCTTATGTATTTTTTGGATGAAAAGATACTACTTATAAACAATTTAATACCAGATATTTTTAAAGCAACATGTATTTTCCAAAGCTTTAATGAAAATCAAAATGTAATATTATGTACATAAATAAATGTTATTTGATGTAATATTTTGTGATTTTTTTAGAAACATGATTACATACTTAAAAATTAGGAAATACCTGGTTTGTTAAGAGTGATTCCAGTTGTATACAGAAAATTGTCCGCCTTTAAAAACTGCTGTAGAACTGTTAGATAGCCAGTCACGTTGCTAATATGATGGTTGTCAGGAAGTTTAATGAAGGCTTTTGAGAACTGAACACTTGGTTGAGATTTGGCATCTGGACAAAGGAAATCCCATTAACAAATGAACAAAATAATATGCATATTAAAAATGGCCTCACTGCTCAGGACGTTTTCTTCTACAGGATGTGGTTATAACGATTTCTGAGTGTCACCAATATCTCACATAATTACTTTAAACTCATAACTAAGAAGCTTCCTTTTCTATATTTATATAACGAGTACTTTTATTCCACAATAGTATCAATCTGTGAACCACAAATGAAACTTGAGTGTAAAGCAGAAATTGCGGGGAAATGTAAAGTTCTAGAACACACAAAGGTAACATACACCATTCATATTACATGTACTTCTTTTAGATCACAAAGCACTTCCAGACAAGAAATGCGTGACGCTGCCCAGAATTTCTTCATAGCTCTTTCAGATCTCACTTTAAGGAGCCATACATTGACCATCCTCAGCCTGCATAGTTCTACAGCAGGGGTGATGTTGATGGTGTGTGTCAGAAGGGGCCAAGCCCAATCAAGCATCTTGTCCATCCTTAACAATGGGTCTAATCCCAAGCACAACTAACGAGCTATGTGCTTGCTTGGAAGCAAAATGGAAGGCTTGTTTTGTCTCCCACAGGGTCCCATCTTGTAACCCAAAATGAGAGCTTGTTTGAAAATGGAGGCAGCGTTCTCAGGGTAGAATTGAGAAATGGAGAAAGGAAAAACTATTTTTTCAGTTACTCCAACTTGACACCTTCAGATTAAGTATTGCCTGAAGTTGACCTTGCTTTGTAAAAGATACATGGCTGCTTTGGAGTTCTGCTAGCTGAGGATAGGTTTTCAGCAACTTTAAATAATAACTCCCCTTTAGGACATCCAGCCACATACTAAAATTGGTAGGTTTCTCAATCAGATAGGCACAAAATAATTTTAAAGTCTTCTAAATGCCAGATTCCAGGCGTATACATATTACCTCATTTCAGTGGTGTTGAATTGACTGTCTTCAGATGTTTATCAACTGAAAACTAAGTGACATATTGATATGTCTATAACCAACACAATTTAACAAGCCAAGGATAAATTCCAAAATTAAAATTGTAAGTTATCAGATACATTACCTTTGGCCTTGGACTTTAATATGATCACTAATAAAGGTAGAAGAAATCTTTTAAGTTGTTAGGATGAAAAATGTATCAAATTTTAAAATTTGTGTGATAATAAAAGAATAATGTCAGATGTTTCTTAAAATCAGTTTCTAGGATTTTTGCATAAAGGGAGAAAAATGATGTCTATAAAACACTGGAGAGAAACAGCACAGCTATATCTTCATTATTATTTGGTTAAGATATTTGAGGAAACACTGTGGTATTTTCAGATCACTCAAACTATTATCTAATACATTCTCTTTTAAAATATGTAACTTTTATATATGAAGATATCACAATGAAATATGCTATTTTGTATGTTAACCTAAATAATAAAATTTTTTAAATGTGGTTTAATAATGCTGAATATACAAATAAATTTCTTACAAGTAAAAATAAGCATCCTATATAAATCACCTGCGTTTCCTAAGAAAAGTTTTCATTTTTTCTATTCCTGTCCACAAACACATTCACATATACCGAACACACCTCTATTCATACACCAAATGCTTTCTTGATGAAGTATTATATGAGTGTTAAGGAAAGACGTGGGTACTTTATGGAGATATGTAACAACATCAAAACATCAGTACCTAGTTTCATTAAAGCCCCAGCGGCATGAAACCAGGACCTCTGTAGCCATGGGGCCACACAAAACTCATCGTAGTCTTCCACATGCTAGCAAAATGAGTACCAAATGCTCTAACAAATAGGCAGAGGGTCTAAAGCCCTGCTTAGTGAGTCACTCCAAGATTAATCAAGCCCAAGTTCAAGTTCTAATGAGTACTATAAGGTGTTCCTATTTAGTACTTCAGAGATGCTTAGATTAGCTTTGAAATGTGAATTTTCACAAGCAATTCTTTAGGCCATGCCTCTCTTGGTTGACTCATTCATGAGGATTTCCATTATATTAGCACTGAACATTAATTGACCAATACAAATCAAATAGTTGTAATTCATGAAGGCATTATGTATTATGTATCAAAAGAGAAGCAGAATGTCTAGTTTTCTCTTAAGCATCAATTAAGGGCACATGGAGGTAAAGAAAAGCTTCAAGTGTCATCTTCACAGTTAGTAAAGCAGGGAAGAAACCGCCTGAACAAACACCCCCAAATGAGGCTTTTTGCCGTCTTTCTTGTGGACATACAAGTAGCAAGTTCCACCAATGAGGGCTGCCTAGAAGATGGGTACCTCCCAGTCATAGGCCTCTCCTGCATTAGCAGCCAGATTCACACTGGAGGCACAGGAGGAGATAGCATCAGGGAGCCCAGAGGTCTGGGAAACATGTCTGTCCTTGTCAGATTCACCAGTCATACAATCCCCACTGAGAGATGAGACAGTGAGGACAGACAGCAGTTTCTACTATTTCCTCACGTCACAGATTCCCAGGCTCAGTGGATCCTGAAGATAATTATTTTTAATACCCAAAAATATAATTTTATAGTAAGATAGGAACTGGTACAGATCAACTTACCATCAATACCCAACTTGGACTTTTGCCAAGTTATAATGACTGCTGATTCTCTTATAAATAAGACATTCTAGGAACTTCCTTAGTAAAAACGTAGTAGACTTACCAGCTAATTTTCCGGTAATCAAAACAGTGTCTTCAAAGAGCCATATATTTGCTTGGCTTTGCGGGAATAGTGAAAGTGTAACTGAAGAATATACTGTGAAATAGGATAATACAATCAAAATATTTAACAAAGGGGAAACTGACGCAGGCATAATTCAGTCACAGTATGCCTCAAAAGCTTCTTGATATACCCAAAGGACTCTACATCTTACTAGAGAGACACTTGCACATCCATGTTCATTGCGACTCTATTCATAATAGCCAGAAATTGGAAATAGCTTACATGCCCATCAACTGATGAATGGATAATGAAAAAGTGGTACATTTACACAATGGAATATTACTCAGCCGTTAAGGAACATGAACTCTGCAGGTTAATTGATGGAGAAAGCTAGAAACAATCATCCCGAGTAAGGTAACCCAGCGCCCAAAAGACAAATATTGTATGTTTTCTCACACATATGGATGTTAGCTTTAAAGCTTTAAATATGTGTGTGTTTCAATTAAAACAATCACAGAGGCTAGGTACCTACTAAGGTCCATGGCAGAGGATGGGACCTTCCAAGGAAAGGGATATAATGTCATTATAAATAAATAACGGGGAAACTAGAATAAGAGAATTAAGTGGAGAGGGGTAGGAAAACAGAGTAAAGAAGGGGACACTGGGAGGGACATTAGCAGTAAAGGCCATTTCAAAGTTGTATGGAAACCTACTACTCTAGAAGCTTCCTAAAATACATACAAATTTTCAAGAAATTTCAGTTAATTCATCATATAATGGGAAAGACAATGCTCTACCTAGACATCTAATGCCACTAAGTAAATCACACAGTGCCAGGAATGGGTTACATCTTGTTGAGTCATTGGACAAACAGGTCCCTTAGATCCCCACCCTCAAACATCACAGATAATTGCCAAGGTTACTGGTTACACTCACATCCTAATGGTAAAGACCCTATTGCTGAAGACACCACATACTTATATCATTGAACATGTAGAAACTGATCCATGACCAACTGGAAGCTTCACCCCTACTGACTATCATCCATGGTGCTGGAAAGTACTCTACACACTACCAGAGGAGACATGTAATCATCAGTATCACCCAGCCGCAAACCCTGAGGCCTACAGCAGTGACTTGTCTGGAAGACAGACAGGTATAATAGTGGCACAAGTATTATGGGACTAGCTAACCACTTTATTAAACTTATTACTCACTCCGTGGAATGGAGCCCATACATGGCATTACTAAAGTGACCAAGAACTATGTCATGGGCTATGAGAGAAACTTAGTGTGATCATTCTGCTAATGGGCATAGCAATAAAATGACTGCTAATGATATACTGCTACACACATAAATCAGTGCCTCATTCAACCTTCATCAGAGAAGTTTCCTTGCAGGAAAGGATAATTGGTGCAGGCATCCACAACTGGGCAATGCCCAAGCCTCCATGGAAGATAAAGTGCTTTCATGATTGCTGTCATCCCAATATTGCTGTGTCAACCTAAATTTCGCCACCAAAGAAAGCTGTGGTGTTAAAATGTGGATCTTTTGGAGTAATTAAGAGAACAGAGTCTTCGTCAACTGAATTAGATTGCCTTCAAAAACATAACACCAAAGACTCTTTCTCCCATGTGAGAACAAAGTGAAAAGTTGACATCTATAAAATGGAAAGTAGTTACATAAATCAGCAAGCAGGCCTTCACCAGACAATAAACCCATTGTCATTTCAACCTTGGTCTTCCTCCCCTTCAGAAGTGTGTTAAGTATCTCTGTTGTTTACAAGCTACCTCGTTTTTGGTGTTTTGTTTTGGCATTCCAAATAGACAAAGACTGTTTTCTACAAATTTTCCTTTCCTTCTAAATATATACAGGATTCTTGTAGGCATTCTCATTTTCAGCTCAACAGATTCTCCTCCAGCAAAGGGAGAAATCATTTACATTTGTGAGTGGAAAATACCACTGAAGTACTTACTTGGCATCCTTCCAGTTTTCCAAGGCAGAGCCGTCAAGACATAGCCATCTTTGTAAGCAATGATGGTTAAGCTGAGTCCTAATTGGTAGGGTACTTTTATCAATACTGCTCCATTGTTTCTAGTTATCGTAGAATTGGTCTTCGTGTAGTTAACAAATACCTCCACAACTGCTTGACTCAGGTACTGGCGACTGATGATGTCATTCACCTGGACTTTTAGCATAAATACAGACACTGGAAGAAAAAAAAATAAAGCCAGAAATTGAGTCAGGTCAAACCCTAGAATGTACAGCATTGCACATTAAAATGCCACTCAATACTTCTGAAGAACAAGACAAAGCTTTTTTTAAATGTAGGAGGTATATATTAATGGCTGTACAAAAAGGTTAAAAAAAAACATTCCAACCAATTCAATGTTCCTTGTAAAACCAAATAAAGTAGAATATTTATTATTAGTAAGTCACATTATTATTATAATTTTGTCATTTAAAAGGATAGCAGTGAACGTCTCTTGAGGAAAACATATTTTTACTTTGCCTTCAGCTTAGAGAATTTTAACACTAATTGAATACACCCATTCATAGAAACCCCTTTATTTTCTGATGGCTAGAAGGCAGGGAATGCGTTATTGTTTTAACTACATGAAATATCACACAGAAGCCTTTCTCCAAAATTTAAAAGCCACTCTTCCTTGCCCACGTAAGATGCTGCACTAATCTAAAGACAATGAGAATTAAAACCAGCTCTACTGGACCCTCTGGTCTTATTTCTCACATGCAGACCCTGACTGTATGTTCACTGGGGTTTGCCCTTCATGATTTCTGGCAAAAGCAAAGAACATGCACCATGGAGATGCCTTTGAGAGAAAGTACCACAGCACCGTGTAAGTGGGCTCTGGAGTGAGTTAAGACCCACTATTCTATTCCTTAGACACGTGACCACAGGTCTGTCACCCTTAAGTCCAAATGCTTCTCTGGAACACTGGGCGAATGGCCATTGCTTAAGGAAGCAACATGAAGTTAATGCAAAGACGTTTGGTTGTTAGCATGATTAATAGTAATAATTTTTTTCTAAAGTTGGAAAACCATTAAGGACTGATAATGATGCTCTGTATTTGCGAAAACAAACCCATTTTATCAAGAAAAGCATGTGAGGTAAAAAGAGAAATCCTACTTCAAGTTGACTAAGTCACAGTACTGCTAACAAATCACTGTCAGACCTGTTTACTCCAATTTTGTTAACCACACCCAAATTGGTTTTGGATCACTTTAAATATAAATAGAACTAATTAACAATCACTCCATCCTTGGGAATGTGCATTTTAGCACACCGGAAAACAAAATAGTTCTGATGCACTCCAGAGCCTAAAGATGAGGTCAAATGTCACATGACTATATCTCAAAGAATACGTGATTGCAGTCATTATTGAGAACTTTAATTCTTAATCTGACTAAAAAGAAAAAAATCATGCCCCTGACCCTGTGTGCATGCATACACATATACATACACCTCAAGTCATGGCTTCGAACTTTTAAAAAATTATATTTTGGAGTGATGAGCAAAGGAGTCAAGACTGGACTGGTGAAACCCACAGATACAGCTGACCTGAATAAGGGGGAGCTCTTGAACCCCAGACTGATGGCTGAGAGGTCAGCATGGGACTTATCCAGACCCCCTAAATTTGGGTGTCAGTGAGGAGGCCTCAGCAATCTATGGGGCCTTGGGTAGTAGATCAGTATTTATCCCTGACATACAAATGGACTTTGGGAGACCATTCCACATGGAGGGATGTTCTCTCAGCCTGGACACATGGGGGAGGGCCTGGGCCCTGCCCTGGATGACATGACAGACTTTGGAGATCCCCTATGTAGGACCTCACCCTCCGAGTGGAGTTGGGATTGGGTTGTGGGGGGTGGGGCGGGTGAGGAGGGGACGGAGAGGGAGCTGGGAATTGACATGTGAAGCAAGCTTGTTCCTAACTTAAATAAAAAATAAATAATTACAAAAAAGTATTTTTAATATTATAATTTGATTACATTATTATTTCTGCGTTCCCTTTCCTCCCTCTAAACCTTCAAATATTCCCTTCCTCTCTTTCAACTTCATGGCCCTTTTTCCATCAACTGTAGTTACACACACCACATACACACAAACACAAACACCCACACACACAAAGTATGCATTGTGTATATTCCCAAGCACAACCCACTCTGTATAATGTTACTTGTATATATTTTCAGGGATAACTATTTGGTATTAAATAACCAATCAGTGTGCCTTTTCCTAGGGAAGACTAATTCTTCCCACTTGCAGCATTATTTAGTTGTCTGTAGTTCTTTGAGGTTTGAGACCCTCTGGGCTAATGCCTTTCAGCTTAATGGGAGCTATAACTGTTGCATAAGCAAAATATTGTAATGAACACGACACAATGGATTTCTATGCTAAATGTGGTTTGATGGGTCCAGTCAATACAAAAAAAAATCTAAGTGGAGAACTAGAAGGGACCAGCAGCTGCTCCTCAGTCAGTCGCCTCAGCCACTGGAGTCAAACCTCCAGTACCGTAAAGAGGAAATGAAGACACAGAGGCTAGCAGCCCTAGAACTGAACTATATTAGAAAACCTATGAGTTCTAAGCAGGGTGATTTCAGCACTGTCCCCAAATTTCCTTTCAGACTATGAGCATCTCCATAATCCCTCCTATGAGCTCCCTGCACTGATTATAGCCAGAGGTTGTGTTGCTTGTCTTTGAAACACAAACCTTAAATGCTACAGGGTACAAGTACAAATATGTGTGCTTAGTTGATATGCCACTCTATTTTGTAAAAGAGAAAGTAAAGGAAAAAAGAATAAAAATAAATACCAAAAAAAGGAAAGAGAGAAAGATAAATCAAAACCTGGGTAAAACAAAAAGTAGCAACAAAATGCTTAATTCTTTCCAGACTGTACTATGAAATAAAGAGGGTTTTGTTAATTCATGCGCTTCAAATATCAGTTTAAAAAAATCTCAGAGCTTTTCGATTAAAAAAAAAAACAGACCCAATTGGGGGGGTGGGTAGAATCCTTAAGGAAATTCACGTAATAATTGAAAATTCCATTTGCTCTATGTTTATGAAAGAACAGAGAACAAAATAAAGAGCACTGGCTCTAGATGACCCAAAGCTGGGTTCGATTGGTAAACTGATTTAAAACAATCTCTTCCCTAGAATGTGCTACAAATGTGATCAGAAAACATACTTGGGGTTGGGGGAGATTATCAGCACTACAGTGTCGCTCCCTGGTGACAGCCCTGTAGCTACACTTTCAATCTCCTAATAAGCATAGGGCACAAGGAGGCCTGGCTAGCAGACTCTTCTCTAGTCCAACTTGGAAAAACACTAGACATCTTTGCTCTTGTAGTTGTTTCCTCCCTGACTCCACCTGATGAAGCTGGCATCCTAAACAGGAGCATTTTCTGATAAACACACACACACACACACACTGGGTTCATTGCTGGAACTACATGTTATCCTATTCAGCAAGCCTACAAGATATCTCCTAATGTTAAGGCAAGGAGAAATAAAGCCAGTAAGTCCCTCTGATACCACCTCCCATGCTCTTTGTCCTGCATTATCCCTTAGCTATGACCCTTATCACATGTATTGGTCTATTTCTTCCCCAACAATCCTTAGAGGCAAGCACTCATTTATTACCTCTGGGTCTCTTTCCCCAATCATTGAACATGGCTTGTCTTTCACCCAGTAAACAGCAAAGTATTTTGAAAAGAAAAAGGAGCAACACATAGGCTGAAAGCTTGAAAGTCTGGTCAAGACAATTTAAAAGGCATAAGTTATAAAGAATTGCCTGTTCATGACTTAATGAGAATGCTCTGACTTCTACAGGGCAGCTGATGAAGCAGGCAGTGTTGGCAGCCACAAGCACTACACATCCACTGCAACCCCCTTCCCCATTCTCTCTACCAACAAAACACTTTGTCATTACATGAAGCAGATCTCATGATTAAATATATATAATTTTCAACCAGCAATATAATTGTCTCCATGATCTACCTACTTTTCTCCATTGTTTAGTCAGCTTTCTGTAAGCATATTATTTTCTCTGTCACTTAATTATAATCATTATTTCATGGTCACATAATCTTCTTTTCAATATTTCACCATTGGTTTAAAAATGGTCCAATAACAAATGATTTCAACTGCACTAAGAAACATATAATTTAAATGCTGAAAAAAAACTAAAATAAAACACATATTGATGAGCTAGGTCCTGTGGTTACTGAGAAGCACTTAGTATGTGTATTAAGTGGTGTGAACCACCAAAATTCAATGAATATTAAATTAGCATAAAGAAACATCCTTTAAGACAACTGGTTCCTATTCTGTAGGGTGAGTAAGTAAAGTTCTGGAAAGAGTTTTTAAAAATACTTATAGGTATATAATTGGGTGACACCAACATCTTGATGTGGGATGGGTGAAAAAATTACAATCCTTAATCTTCCTTAGAGAGTCTGGCAACATCTCATTGTGTTGTACCCAATATGTAGGTTACAACTGTGCGAAGATGACACCACTGAAGACCCAGATTTCTCTGGTGTAAAAGCCAGCCTACATTTCCCCCAGCATGCTGGAAGCAGCTGCAATAATTTCATTTACTAGACTGCAACACCTTCCTAGAAATATAATGCCAAAATAGAAGCCTTTATAAGCTGAGCAGTACATGCTTTAAGGAAATAAATCCAAAAGACTTTAAGAGAATATGTAATCCTCAGAGAAAATTAGGCAGCAATGAGGGGCATAGAAATACAGTTTTAAAGATGTTTGGTATGAGTACGGACAAATGTTTACCACTATGAATTCATTCAGCGAATGCTCAGTAACTGCCAATTTCAGGTCACATCAGCACCGGGGCAGTGTTGGGGATGAACACATTAATAGAGCCTTGAGGAAGGTTAGCTAGAGGGGAAACGGCATGTGGTGGGGGGAAGAGACTGCAGAATTTCTGATGACAGCAGAATTCAAAATGATACTGAAACAGACAAAAGCACTTTCTGTGGTACCTAAAGTAATGTTCGATGAAATTAAACAGAAGTTACTTCAGAGCTAATATGCTAAAAAAATCCTATAAAAAACCAAGATATGGATTCAATATCTACTTTGGAATCAATTCACACTGGTATTTTAAATAAGGGGCATTTTGATATTTTGAGTTTAGAGAGCCTAAGGGTCTGGCCAACCATTCCCTGGTTTTCTCTATGATCTGACCTTTTGGTCCCTTCCTAAGGAGCAGTCATAGTGAGAACTCTAAAGATGCCACATTTCTGATTCTGACCCAACTCAGACTTTAGTGGGGACAGTCGGAGGCCATGTTTGATCTCCATATACCACTTTACCAATTTACTATTCAGTCACAGATATGTGTTAATTTATATCTGGGCACACTATATTTATAGCTATCTTAAGCTATTAAAAGAAAACATTTGGTTCTAATTTAGATGTCTGTGTATTTATAGCTTTGAGGAGAGATAACCAGACTTGGTTTCATTAAAGAGGATATCGATTCCCAGCTCAAGGATAGCATCCAAAATCCTCTGGCATCTGCCACCACTTTCCTATGTAACCTATTTCCCTCTAATTCTGCTCTTCCATCATGCTCTGGCAAAGTACAGCCTGCACACCAACTCTGACCCAATGACTGATTTTATACAAAAGTTTTCTTGTAACACAGCCAAACTCACTCATCTATGAATCTATGGCTACTTTTCCTACACTGGCAAAGCTGACAGCTGTATCAGTGACCATATGGCCTACAAAGACTAGGGTCTACTAAGACTAACATATCTACTATCAAGAATTTTACAAAAAAAGTTTACAGAATCCTTCTCTGTGTGGCTATGATAAAATTAATCATTTCTTTCTTCCATCTCAAATACACACCATTATGGCTAGTTTTATGTCAACTTGACACAAGTTGAGTCATTGGAGAGGAGGGAGCCTTGACTGAGAAAACGCCTCCAAAATGTAGGGCTGCAGACAAGCCTGTAGGATATTTTCTTAATGATTGATGGTTGATGGTCCAGTCCGTTGTTGGTGGGACTACCCTGAGCTGATGGTCCTGGATTCTATAAGAAAGCAAGCTGCATTATTTGTAATACCCAGATCTTGGAAGCAACCTAGATGCTTCACAACTGAAGAGTGGATAGAGAAAATGTGGTACATTTACACAATGGAGTACTATTCAGCAGAAAAAAACAATGGAATCTTGAAATTTGCAGGCAAATGGATGGCACTAGAAGAAACCATCCTGAGAGAGTTAACCCAGTCACAAAAAGAGAAACATGGTATGTACTCACTCATATATGGATTTTTGACATGGATCATGGGAGTGTCAGCTTACAATCCCGTTACCAGTGAGTCTGGGAAACAGGGAGGTTCCCAAGAGAGATATGCATGATACCCCAGAGAAGGGGAATGATGCAAGATCTCCTGAGCAGATTGAGAGCATGGGAAGAGGGGAAGGGGAACCTGGGAAAAGAGGGGGAGAAGAAGAGGAGAGAGGAAGACATGGGGGAGCAGGAAGGTTGAGTCGAGGTAAGAATAGAGGAGAGCAGGATGACAGATACCATAACAGGGGGAGTCATTATAGGTTTGAGGAGAGAGCTGACACTAGTGAAATTTCCAGAGATCTACAAGGATAACACCAACTGGCAAACTAAGCAATAGTGGAGAGACTACCTTAATAGCCCCTCCCTGATAATGAGATTGAGGACTATCTTATATGCCATCCTAGAACTTTCATCCAGTGACTGATGGAAGCAGAAGCAGATACCCACAGCTAAACACTGAACTGAACCCCTGGAACCCAGTGACAGACAGGAAGGAGTGATGAGCAAAGGGGTCAAGACCCGGCTGGTGAAACCCACAAAGACAGCTGACCTGACAAGGGGGAGCTCTTGGACCCCTTGTCAGAAACCTTGTCTCTGAAAACTAGAGAGCAAGTAAATAAGCAGATCCCTTCCATGGCCTCTGCATCAGCTCCTGCCTCCAGGTTCCCGTCCGGTTTGAGTTCCTGTCCAGATTTCCTTCAATGATAAATAGTGATGTGGAAGCATAAGTCAAATAAACCCTTTCCTCATCAAGTTGTTTTGGTTATGATATTTTATCACAGCAATAGTAACCTTAACTAAGACAAGAAACTGTTATAAGACCTCTGCTATGCAAATCACAACTCATTTTGGTTTAAGTCAAACTCTCCCTTTTCAAATACATATATCACTTCCCCGTGACTTCTAGATGCTATTCTGAAAGGTCCCAGAGCACATGTATCTGCCGGTGTTTGCTTGGCTTTCCTACAGATCAGGCTTCTCGATCTACAATTTCCCACTCAGTCTCGTGGAGCAAGGAAAAGACAGATGAGGAAAAGAGAGTTGTAGAGCAAGGTGGAGAATGGAGAAGACCAAATGTGGCCATGTTCCCGAGAGAAGCAGGTAGCTCTCCTGAAATCACTGTCTGATTCTAACTTCCGTACTAAGCACAGAGGTTTGAGCCTACTCCCATAGTCGCCAGTGAAGAATACATTGCTGCAATAACAACAACAAACATTAACAGTCCTTTTGTTTGGGAAGCTAAGATGATGTTGCATGAAAACATTTAACTTGGAAAATTCACTACAGAATGCATAAGACACTGTGCCACAGAAAAGTTCAAACCTTTCATTACGACAGTTGCAAACAAGGACCAAGAGGGTGGTTTGCAAGCCTTTCTTCCAAGATATGAGTTCTATTTCCCTATTTAATTGAAAGGCTTAGAAAGGAGCCAAGGACAGCAAAGGAGCTTAGAAAGAGAAAGGATATGTAATTACACACCCTGTAAGGCAGAGTGGAGGGGACTTACACAGCTTAATCTTTACAGCATTTCAAACAGACACATCACCTTCTTTTAAAGGCACAAAATGGCACTGAATTTAAAAAAAAAAAACTAGAAATAGAAAAGCCACCTTTTTATTGCTTAAGCCCCAGAATTGGATGCAAAAACATTATTGGCCATGGAGAGGAAAGGGAATGGAAGGAAGGGGAGGGGGGGGGCGAGAGGAGGGGAGTAGAGGGGAAAAAGGAAGGAAGGAAGAGAAAATACTGCTTTTTCTTGGAAACAAATTCATTTGCAATAAACTGTAAACTAGTGTTTATTACAGAGAAAATGTCAAATCTAAGAAATTAGGGAGATAACCAAGGACACAGTCTTCAAAGGTTTGAAAAAAATTATAGAACAAATAAAATCCTGGCTGTTCTCAGTAGGACTAAAAAGTTAAACTGTGGTTCACTATAGCTAACAAAATAGATCGCAGAAAGTCATTATGATTCAAGAACAAGCAACTCAGTTGGGGAGGAATTGAGAGTCCCTGAGCTATTAGGAGTTGACTCAGCTCCTTCTACCCACAGAGCCCTTTTCCTCCATGGAAATGAACTAGATTTACCCAAGCTCCTAAACACACTACCCAAGCTCACTCCATGGGTATTTTTCATACTAACGTCTGTCTTAGTTAAGGTTTGTATTGCTGTGAAGAGCCAATATGACCATGGAAACTCTTGTAAATGAAAACATTTAATTGGGGTGATTGCTTATAGTTTCAGAGGTTCACTCTATTATCATGGCAGAGAACATGGCAGCATGACAGTCCTACATCTTGAAGGCAATAGGAAGTCAACTGAGACACTGGGCTGTATCCTGAGCATAGGAAACCTCCAAGTCCAACCCCACAGTGACACGTTTCCTCCAACAAGGTCATTCTAACTCCAAAAAAGCCACACCTCCTAATGGTGCCACTCCCTATGAGATTATGGGATTATGGGGGCCAATAACACTCACACTACCACACTACCTTAGAATCACTCACAAAATCACTCCCTTCCTCAAAAATACATGTAATACAGACTTATTATGTAGGATATCTGTGAAGATATGGGGTATAGAGAACCTACAGCCCACTGGGAGCACGTTATGAATTTAAGGGTTTAAAAACCATTAGTTGAGGCTGTCATGGAAGGACTGGACATCCATCTTAGAATGAGGTTAGGAGGGGGTCTCTTGTGTAGAAGTCAACCCAGAAACGAGTGTCAAAGGTGTATCAGGAGAACATGTTTTATCCCCCCATTATGCCCAACTTTGTATGAAGGTGGTAGGAAAGCACTCTCAGATTCTCATGTTTATACAGCAAGCACTGTACTAAGTCCCCTACCTCTAATCATTTCTACCCTACCTTCTTAGGACGCATGTAATTTACTGCTTGTGTTCATTTATGTCTCCCTAACCATAATTCCAGCCTTTTGAAAATTTGGACTTTTTAATTATATTTATTGAAATGTCATCAAATACTAAAACTTGCTTATGAATGAAGGGCTGAGTTAATGAACTGACTTCCTTTTATGGTACCACAAGGTAGGAGCACTCAGAACCAATCAGTAGTCTCAAAGGCTGAAACAAAGGTGACAGATAAGACTCAAGCAGAAAAATGGAAAAAGAAGAGAACACATTTGTTTAAGTTTTGTACATTAGACAAAGTACACATTTTCTGATTTTTTCCCTTTTTTTTCAAGACAGACATGGCTTTGGCTGTCCTGGAACTCACTTTGTAGACCAGACTGGCCTCAAACACACAAAGATCCACCTGCCTCTGCCTCCTGAATGCTTAGATTAAAAGTGTGCACCACCACTACCTGGCAATTTTCTGATTCTTTACAGCTTCCTTCAGCAACCTCTTCCACACAGACACTACTTCTTACACCGCCCCAAGAACTTCACATCACAAGGAAAAGAGCAACCAATGATGCTTCTTCTTAGAAACAAACATGGCTTCCTTCCAGCCAATGATGCGTCCCCTTAGAAACAAACATGGCTTCTTTTCCAGCTTCAGCCTCCAACCTTGCAGCAATGATGTTGACATCTAGGAAGAACCAATTGCTGTCTATGAAGCTGTTAAGGAGGAGATAATGATTGTCAAGAAAGACACACTCAAATTGTCAGACAAGAATATGCCAAATCTTCATGACACAAAGGCCGTGTCGTCTCTCAAGTCTTGAGGCTAGGTAAAGAAGCAGTGAGCCTGAAGACGTTTCTGTGGGTGCTTTGCCAGCAAGTGTCTCCAGTATTTCTACAATCACCTTCAGCAGCTTCCGGAGACAGACTCTGCCATCCTGCACCAGAGCCGTCCTGAGATTGACTTCAGCCCAAGGTCTCTAGAGTGAGCAACCTCAAGATTCACAAGAGGGGAAGCAGACAGAAACACCTACAGAAGGAGCACTGTGTCACCTAGTGCTGACCGGAAATCTGAGGCTGGGGACTGGTTCAGCAACAGAAACCCAGTCCACAGGACTCTAGTGGAGGACATGGTCAGACAGCGCAGGGGAGTTAGCGGAGATTGCCTTATATTGGATAAACTACAATCCAAAACTAAACAAATACATAAAAATTTAAAACAAAAAAGAAAGAAAGCAAACTTTGAAGCTTCCATAAATTGTTTCTCATACAGCTTTTAAAAATACTGGAACAGGGGGCTGGAGAGATGGCTCAGAGGTAAGAGCACTGACTGTTTTTTTCAAAGGACCTGAGTTCAATTCCCAGCAACCACATGGTGGCTCACAACCATCTGTAATGAGATCTGGCCCCTCTTCTGACTTTTCGGCATACAGAACACTGTATAAAAAATAAATAAATTTAAAAGTGTTTAAAAAATAAAAAAAAAATACTGGGGCAAAAATGGAAGCCAGCAATAAAAATGAGAATATAGGTAGCAGGACTGTTAAGGAAATGAACAATTCTTGAAAATGATTTAAGAACTTCTTGAATACAGAGCTGCCCTAAAATCTATTTTACAAAATAAAAGATTAATTTGAGTTTCTTAATAAACTACTACTTAAAAAAAGAACAAACCACATGAAGTTAGGCGGGAAATGAGGTGGGGGTTCCAGGGGGAAGGAATTGAAGGTGGACAGTGATGGATAGATGTTCTGAAGATACACTGTCTATATGCATGAAAATTTCAGAGTACATAAAAATAATTTAGGTTATAAAAAGAGCTACAGATATAGAGCTTGAGGTTCAATCTCTAGTTGAGGGGTAGAGGGGCGGATGGTATGTCATTTGGGATATGGCTGTTGTACTGAGGGAAGAATGTAAACTGTCTCCCACGAGCTCATGTGTTTGGGTACTTGGTCCCTAGCTTAGGGAGCTCTTTGAGAAGCTTATAGAAACCTCTTGGGTTGGGGTGAAGTTGAGTCAGTCTGGGTAACCCTGAGGGTTATAGTCCAGACCAGCTTCAGTCTGGCTCTCTGAAACTTTCCCACCAAGTTGCAAAAGATACTGCAATGCACCCCTGTCCACGCAGCTGCTCCTGCCACTGCGTCTACACTCCTGTCATGATGGATTCTACTCTCAAACTGTGAGACCAAAGAAACCTTGCCTCCCTTACATTACTTCTGTTGAGTATTTTGTCACAGCTATGAGAAAGGCCACTAACATAACCACTTTTCTTTGTTATTTAATATGAGCCCTTGAGATCCAAATTGTGTCAACAGTTCTTTTGTTTTTACAGCTCAATATTTCATGGTAGTGATGTATCAGAGTCAGGTTTAATCATTTAATAATTGTAGGATGTGTTTATTTCTAGTTGGTAACTTTTTAATATAAATAAACCAGGTGTGAGCATTCCTGTTAAAAAAAGAGTCATCCACCAGGGATTTGTCTGCTAGGTCTTTCAAATATGTCGGTGAGAATAGATATGGGAAAGACAAAAATGCCTTCCAGGAAACCACAATTCTTCAGCATTCTCTCTCATGAATGAACAGTGGAAATCAGATTAGATTCATTAACTAGGGCACAATGTACCCTTGGGGACTGATTAAGTGTGAGTTATTTGAGATAGATACAGAGTACTCTAGCTTTCCTTGAAATTTAATGATGTGACATTCTTAAGTAGTCCCAGTTTTATATAACTGATGGACAAAGACCAGATGAGAGGATGCATTTCCCAGACCAATGGGTGAACTGTCCATTGATATACATACAGTTGATATTCTGAGGATTGCATCTAACACTGAAAATGTCCCCCCAAAAATATCCCTCACAAATTTTCACTTCAAGTTTCTTAAAAGAGAGGCCTGGGAGCAAGGAGGACAGCCCGTGGCACCAGGCGACCGGCACCATTATGGGGAGCAAGGATATGGTGGGGAAATGGCAGAGAGAAGCAGAACAGTTCACGTGTTATGAAGAAAGCAGATCTGAGGAGGCCAGGGCAGTGGGGAGCAGGTTGACATGGGTGGCCTGTGTGCCTCCCAAGGGCATGGTGATGTCCGGACCAGGATTGCTGCCAAAGACCATGTCTTGGTCCTCAGCCCTAACATGACTGTGTTGATGTCCATGGCTCCTGTTACCACTGAGGGTCCTGTGCACTCCTGGATTCTGGGTTACCACGGGGGCAATGACAATGTAAGAGGCCTATGCTGCCATCCAGGACCATAGTCACTTCTGGGCCCAGACTGCTGCCAAGAGCCATGTCTGGGACTGTGGGCCATGGTCCTCATGCTGTTGGACTATGTGTTGATCTCTGCGGCTCCTGTTACCACCAAGGGCTGCGCAGCCCCTAGTCTGGGCTGAAACCTAAAGCCATGTTGATGGTTGAGACTCAAGCTTCTACCAGGGCCACACAGATCTAGGTGGCCTATGAGACACCCAGGGCCATGGTGAGATCCATACCTGAACTGCAGCTGGGGCTGGGGCTGTGTCTGTGGCCCTGCCACAGCCAGGATCTGTGTTGATATCCAAGGCTCCTCTTGCTATTGAGGGCTGTGTGGATGCCTGGAATCTGGGCTTCCACAAAGGGCCATGTTGGTATTAGAGGAGAACTGGCCCAGCAGGAGAAACTGCCCAGCTCCTTGCTGCCTGCTGTATTGCATCAGCTAGCTGGGCAGTGCTGGAGAGCTCAGCCTGGTGGTAAAGATGAGGAAAGCTGTCAGCTGACCAACCTAGCTACCACCCAGTACCAGAATCAGGGCTATGAGTTAGCTCACCCCGACACCCACCTCATCTGTGCTCTGCTGGAGCATGTGAAGGGACCAGACTTGCACATTCAAAGCGGCAGAACCTCCATGACACAGGACAACAGGATATCCAAGAGGAGTCCCAGTGAGGACCCAGTATCGATAGTGTAGTAGAAGCCAGAGACCTCAGACCAGACCGAATACTCATCGCAACGAACACTTGCAAGTAAAGATGTATGAACATCAATCAGTCATTAACCAAGAAAATGCCCTACAGGTATAGCCATGTAGGGGTGTTTTATCAATTGAAGCTCCCTCTTTCCAAATGATGTTAGCTTGTTTTATGTTGACATAAGCTAGCCATCACTCAATTTCATTTGAATGTAATGTTTGCTGTCTATCAGGACAGTCACTGGAAACTGAGTTTCACAGAACAGTAATATAATTTAATTGAGTGGTAAGAGAATGGAAAGTAGAGACTGCACACTCCTAGTTCGTGGTATTCGTGTGTCTGTACTTATAAGGATCAAAAAACATGTTCTGGAATGCCTATGAATATCTTATCGTTTTGCTAAATTTTGTGCATTATTTGGAAGCTGTTGCTTCAGATTTCAGCTGTGGGGTTTTGTTTTAGGAACAATACAGGCTGTATTTACTGATTTTAGCCATGAAATTCATTTTCAATGTTTAATTGCTAAGTTTTTGCAAGCATTTTAAGAGAGAAACCTAGTCATAACCTTCCTTTTTAGCATTAAGTTGTGAAGCTATTAAAAACTGGGAGTTTACAAAAGAAGCATTTAGACAAACTCAAGGCACTGTGCTAAATGAGTTCTGAAAAGACTGTGGTCTTTGATTCTGAGATCAACATTTTTTTACACTTCAGTTTTTTAAACAGCGATAGAAACAAACCCTAATTAAGACAAATTGTGAACAAGACATGAGGGTGATGGTGTTTAGTCTCATCACAGAGTATGTAAGGTGGTATGGTGCCTGACATATCCATCTCATCACAGAACTAGCAAATATGTACTTTTTCAACTAATAACTGTTAGTGTTCAGCTATATAGCCACAGAAATGAACTTTTACTAAGATTTCAAGTGAGCTGTGAATCAAGAAAGTTTAGGAGCCTCTGTTCATGCCACCTTCATGTTCCACATTCATTAAGCACCTACAGTATCAAGACATATTCTATTCACTGAAAAAGACAAATAGTTATGTTTAAATATGTACACTTAATATTTAGAGAGAACAATAATGTGGAGGAAAGTATAGATAAAATGGTTCAGAGTTCAGCTACCTGCACAATTCCAGTTAACAATGTTGAAGCAAATCACTGACTCCGGTCTGACAAATGGGGAACCTGCGTAAGACCAAACTAGATTCCCTTAATATTGGTGAGGATGGTGTGACTGGGGCAATATATGAGGCCACTGGCAGTGGGTCCGAGACCTAACACTGATGCACAAACTGGCTTAGTGGAGCCCATTCTATAGAGAGAGATGCCTTGCTCAGCCTAGACAAGGGAATGGTCTTGGTCAAGGAGTCTTGGTCCTGTCTCAATGAGATGATGGGATTGACTTAGTAGACTTCCTAGGGAAGCCTTACCCTCTCCAAGGAGCAGATGGGAGGTGGGGGGGGGATATAGAGGGAGCAGGAGGAGAGGAGGGAGGGGGAACTGGGATTAAAAGATAAAAAAAATAAATTAAAAAAACAAAGAAATCCGTCATGTACAAACATTTTTCCATGATTTTTTATTGATTCTTTGGGGATTTCATATCATGTACGCCAATCCCACTCATTTCCCAGCCCTTCCATGTCTTTCCTCTACTCTTGTAAACCTACCCCCTGCCTCGACAAAAGGAAAATTTTAGCAATTAAAATTAAAAAAAGAAAAGCAAAACAAAAACATCTTGTCAACCTCTCTGGGCAGCAACCTGCTCTCTGTTTTCCTCAGTGTTCCTCCCTCACGCCTGTCACGGCTGTCTCCTCTTCAGCTCCAGTGTGTGTGCGCTCCACTCCTTCGTTCGCGCCTCTCCACCGCGTATGTGTTCATCACAGGGGCTTTGGGAGCTGTCGTGTGTCACGCAGTTATGCCCTGTCCCAAACAGCTTTGCTGGAAAATGTCCATGAGTCTCGGTCAGGTTCAAGGCCTCTGGCTTCTGCTACATCCATACTGGACCCTCACTGAGACTCCTCTCAGACATCCTGCGGTCGCCCTGGGTCATGGAGATGCTGTGGCTAGGTTCTGCCAGTTCTCCCATGCCCATGCCACCGCCAGCTTCTCCCCTGTTCACGCCACCAGGGCTGGCTCTCCCACACCCACGCTATCACTGGTGCCACATTCAGGGGTGGAGCCAGTTCTCCCAAGGGAGGTGGTTTGAGAGGGGCGTGGCCTACTTTCTTGCGCTCATTGCTTTGCTGCCCACTACTGGTGAGAGGCAGGGCCAGCTCGGCACTGCCCTTGGACATCAACACGGCTTCGGGCGGCAGGACAGACCGCAGGCATCGCATGGCTTTTGGTGGCATCAGCGCCACGGACATCAACACAGACCCCGGTTACGGTAGGGCCACAGACCCAGACAGGGCCCTCAGCTGCAGCATGGGCCTGGATGTCACCATCGCCCTTGGACACCAACATGGCCTCTGACTGCTGCCCAGACCATGGAAATCCTCATGGCCCTTGGTGGTAACAAGGGCCATGAACATAAACGTGGAACCAGACATGGGCCAGGGTATCATGTGACCTCAGGTGGCTGTGCGGGCCACTCACATCAACCTCCCATCTTCCGCCACATACTTGCTTATCGTAGTGGCGCCTGCCAGGCCTGCGGCCACACGCTGCAAACCATGGCTCTGGCCATCCTTCCACCCGGATCCATGTACAAACTCTTAACACACATCTGAGGAACATACCTTTTACTTTAAAAAGGCCCTGTCCTAAGGGGGCGCTCTTGAACCCCAGACTGATGGCTGAGAGGCCAACAGGGGACTGATCCAAACTCTACAAATGCAGTGTCAGTGAGGACAGAAATCTCTGGGGCGTTGGGTAGTAGATCAGTGTTCACCATGGCTAAGAATGAACTTTGGGAGCCCATTCTACATGGAGGGATGCTCTCTCAGCCTGGACACGTGAGGAAGGGCCTAGGTCCTGCCCTTTATGAATGACAGACTCCGGAGATTCCCCAAGGAGGGCCTCACCCTCCCTGGGGAATGATGTGGAGATTGGCCCAGGGGATGGGGGGGGGGAACTGGTGGAGGGACAAAGGAGGAGGGATGGGAGAGGGAGTTGGGATTGATATGTGAAGCATGCATGTTTCTAATTTAAATAAAAACATATATTGAAAAAAAAGAGACCCTGTCCTGCAAATGCATGTGCCTATTTCTTCTCTGAATACACAATTGATGGCTTGAATATACAAAATGTTAAACGAGGATCCTGCAAGGTCATATCAGTTTATGAGGCCAGAGAAATGAAACAGTCAGTAAAGCACTTGCTGTGCACCACAAGACGCTGTTTGGCCCCAGCACTGGTGTGAGAGCTGTGTGTAGTGTCGAATGACTGCAATTCCAGTGCTGGGGAGAGAGCAGATGGACAGGAGGACGCTCGAGGGCCTGGTGACCAGTCAGTCTAGCCTAGTTAGTGAGCTCCAAGTTCAGTGTGAGACTCCGTGTCAAACAAACACTGAGGACACTGGGATATATGCGTGTGTGTGTGTGTGTGCGTGAGTGTATGTGCAGGCATGCGGGCGTGCATACGTGTGTGCGTGTGTGTGTGCATGCGTGCGTGCGTGCATACGTGTGTGTGTGTGTGTGTGTGTGTGTGTTTGCACAAGCATGGAGCAGCCTGGAAGGAAACCCACGACCTGTTCCCGCTGACCATCTCAACAAACTCAGATCAGGATCTGACTCACTATACCGAGTGTTTAAGGTAGGAGGAATAAAAGGAGTCAACTAATAACCAATGTGGTTGTGCTGTTTCTGAGATCGTATCATAAGCCTCAGTCCATGGTATCCAATATTCTTCAAAATTAGCATTAATTATTAAAGAAAACTCCACAAGTTATTGAAATGCCCTATTACAGTACGGTTAGTCATGTCCAATTTGTCACATTTGCAAACAAAATTTTAATTAAAATCTAAGTGCCTTGCCTGAGCCTTCGATTACTTCCTGGGGAGGAGAAGTAATAGGTCAAAGGTATGGATGCTTCAAAGCTGCTTAATGTGAATTCCTACCATACTTTCCAGAATGAGAAACCAATTCATTTTTCAGCAGGAGAACATTCCCATTTCATTCCGCTATAGTCAATGTATCGATATAATTGCGGGCATCTCCCCGGGGAGCCAGCATGAGAGACAATGCCCAACACAGCTTTAAAATCGGTGTGCTTCCTGGTAACTTACCCTTCCCTCCCTACGCTGTTGTTTGCTTTTGTTTTTTCACAATGCCCCTCTTGAGGGTTGAGAGAACCCGTACCAGGAAAACTAAAGGCACAAACCACAGAGAACAAGAGCTTCCCTAGTGTCCTTTGGAGTCTCTGCAGCTCCACTGGTGGGTTCACACCCTTTACTCACGGAAAAATAAAGTGGAGATGGCTTAATGAGACCCAGATCCCTTTTAAAGAAGACTCCGAGCCAAGCATGTTTAAATTAGCAAAGAGAAAATGGAACTTACTTAGAAATGGCCAGGAGCACCCTTCATTCAGCACGTCTTTTAGAAATGCTTTGAAACCTCCTGGCAGCATTCCATTTACCCAGAGGAGACCACCCAACTGGAAGAGTGGTTAGGCTTAAATGGAATGAGTCCCAGCATTTTCTCCAAGGCTCCTTGAATACCTTAGAAAAAATGCAGGATTTCCCTGCAATTTGACATCTGAAAGGAGTGCCGGATTGAAAAAAAAAAAAAAAACACATTCAAGTACCAGGAGAATGTGGTCTGCCTAAAACTTTAGCCAATATGAACTCGCAGCAAGAATGGAAGACAGGGTGTGGAATTTATAGATGGTGCCAGTCCTGGAAATTGCAAGCAATGTAACTTCATTAATTCATTCTTTCTAGTGAAAAGTAAATCAAAGGATTGTAAAAGATAAAATGGACATAACACAATATAAATGCAATATATACATTGCATGAAAGGAAAAGTCCACATGCAGCATTCCGTTGTTGGATGTCAGTTAAACTCACCCCAGGAAACCTTACTGGATGCTAACCAAAAATTATGACGATGTCAAATCCAGTATGACAAACATGTCATACTATTCTGTTTATTCAATGTACTGTATGTCAGTAACTATGCTAAATTTTATGAGTGCTGATATTATATCTGATTTTCCTCAACTCCAAACTCAAGGCAGTTAAGGCTCTAGTGGGAGGAGCATATAAAAATGGTACGGATAAAGGGTTATTGGTACACAGAAAAGAAAATATGAATTCTAGTCCAGGATATCAAATGTTTTCATATAAGAATCAGTTGATACTAAAACTACAAGAGTACATAAACTCTAAGTTTGAGGTAAAGACACCAAGGTTTTCCTTCAAAGGGAAGAAATGCAGTGTTAAAGGGAATGATGGAATGACGGTTAGTCACAGTAACTGAGAAAAGTAAACCAGGAAGCAAAGGGACAGTTGAATATTGCCCACGGAATGAAGGTCCAGTCACTAATAGCAAGACATTTGGGGTATTAAAAAGACCTCTCTGGGAGCAATTTGTCAAACAAGCTGCATAACGAGAAACTGGAGACAGCTACTGAAACACTAGGATCAAGGAGATAAAAATCAAAACTAGAACAAAAGTCATTGCAAGGATTCAAAGCAAAAGCAAGCTGGCAGTCATGAGTGCCGTGGTGGGTTTTTGTGTGCTGAGATTTTTGTGCTTTGAAGGTAATACTTACTAAACAAATATTTATTAAGCAATAAGTGTCAGTTGGGGTGATGGGCTGTCACGGATGACCAGCCAAGCAGAACAAAATAGCATTGATCCACATTCTAGGAGCAGAAAGTCTGGGCAAGGCTTCAGACAGATCAATAGGCCGTTTCAACTGAGTGCAGGGAGCCTGAGTGAGGCGAACTGCATGGAAATGCATAGCCGGGACACAAAGCCAGATCAAGGCCCACAATTCCTGACAGAAGAAGGAGGCTGTGTCAGCAAGTCTCTCCTCACTTCAGCAAGCAGAGGTTATCTAGATGGGAGGGAATGCAGGCAGCCGGCAAAGACACCAATCCTAACAAAAGTCAGGCTTCAGCCAGGAGCACTGAAGGGAGTGAATGGAAAGGGAACAATATACCCCACTAAAGCTTTTGTATAAAGACAATTCACATAATAGCCATGGAGATACTTACTACAGCAAACGTTGATACATTATCCACATTCGTGAATGACCAAAACACTGGATTTGCTTTCACTACTTATGTTAAGAAAATAAAATTAGTTGTTCCTTTAAACATTCTCTGAATTGATCTAGGATGAAATGGACAGAAAAATCTAATTTAAAGTAAAGTTTCATTTAGTCAATAAACATTGGCTAAGCAAAAGGCACCGACATTGGAAGTGCTCTAGGCAACTCAGGTTATTAGACCATTTGAAATCTCACAAACATTTTAGATATTATTTCCAATTTTAACATGACAAAAAACTGTCAGTACTGTAAATCAGTATCTCATCACTACAGAGTAGTGCAGATAGTATTCCCCAGTCATAAAGTATTTATTTAAAGCTGTGTGGTGGTGGCACACACCTTTAATTCCAGCCCTCAGGAGGCAGATGCAGGCAGATTGCTGTGAGTTTGAGGCCAGCTTGTTCTACATAGTGATAATTCCAGGACAACTAGAACTATGTAAAGAGACCCTGTTTTGAAAAACTAATAACTTAATAAAAATCGTATTTTTATTCAAACAGAAACAACTGAAGTATCAAATGATATGATAATAGCTAATAGTGACATTACAGATTACTATATGAACTTAAATGGAATTACCACCAACTCAAGCCATGCCAAAAGCCAAATAGAGGCAAATCCACCCAGAACCAGACATACTGAATTTTACTACTCCCAAATATAAATAATAGTTTCTTGGCAGAAAATACACAATAGTCAAATTTATGGATCTGTCAATTCTGGAAACAAATTGTGCTACATAAAAGAAATCTTCACAGTACTAAGACAGAATGTTCTGTAACCATGGTAATAGGTAGGCACAAGAAGAAGCGTTAAACATTAATCTGTATGCCAGTTCTGAGTTTAGAACCACAACACTGGTCTGAAACTTGGTTAACAGCTCACTAAGTGCACTGCCAAGGGACCTGAGCATCAGGTCAGGAATGGCCCCACCCTGACAGCAGGCCTCTGACTACCCAGCCAAACTGAGAGAGAGGCCTCTGCTGCTCACATCACACGTCCACCCCTCCAATAGACATCCAATCTCAGAATCCTCCTTCTCAAGGGGAGGGGGATAACACGGGATGACAGTGCTGTAAAGTCTGTTTCTCAACTGGCAAGAAAGACTGTGTGGGGTCAGCATTGCACTCCACATCAATAAATAAGCAAATTTAGGAGTCTTGCTTGTTTTTTGTTTTTGGTATTAAATGGTGATCTCTTCATGTAACAGACATCGTCTTCTTTCTGGTCTTAGAAGATACTGCACACTGCATCCTTCCATTAATAAATGCATTTACTAACCTTCTCTTGAGCTGTGTATTGGGTCCCTTGCACTAATGTGATATATGGCATGAAATCGTTGGCCTCAGATCATATTCATGTTGAAGGCTTCTAAAGCAATAATTACTTCATAAATAATTTAAGAGAATAGAATATATTTAAATAAAAATGCTGACATACCAGGAAGAAATAATTAAATTCTGAAGAATTAAAAGGATGGATACTTTTTTAACTTTCCAGTGTTTCTTGAGACTCACTGAGAATCAGAAATACAATATATAGAGGTTTTAAAGATGTTTAAGAGCTTAATCATTTCCCCTTATTTCTACCTCCTACCTTTTACACAAAATAAGTTCTGGATTGGCTAAATCTTATTTACTATGAACTTATATGAACAGAATATTTTGTAAGATTAAATGCAGGGTTAAGTTTTTCTGGAGGGTGTTATTATATGACATTATGTAAGGAATTGCTAAGCAAGAATATAGTAATTAATAAATCAAGTAAAATGCAAAAGAATGTTACAAAAATATTCTAAAACCCAGTATTAAAGTCCTGATCAGACTCTGAAAACCAGTGTGCAAAAACAAAATGTGACACTACAAAAGATTACTGTTCCAAAGAACAACAAAGTCAGGAATAAAATGGAAAAGTCCCCAAAAGGAACAAACAAACACACAAGGGATGTAGAAGGACAACGTACTAAAAAAGGCCAAATGAAAGAAAACAAGCAGTCCGGATAACCAGAAAATGCAGGGTGTGTGACTACTTTTCTATTACTGTTATGTAGGATGACAAAGGCCATTTTCATGATCTACAACTTCTTTTGAGAATTAGTAAAAAACACAAAAATTATACAGACTAAATGAGTCAGTAATTCCATTTCTTTGTATGAACTCCTAAGATAATAATATAGTCTTAGCTGGGCAGTGCTGACACACAACTTTAATCCCAGCACTCAGGAGGCAGAGGCAGGAAGACCAATCGAGTTCGAGGCCAGCCTGGTCAATACAATGAATCCAAGACAGGCTCCAAAGCTACAAAGAAACCCTGCCTCGAAAAAATAAACAAACAAAAAAGATACAGTCTTGTTCACATCTAAAGGGCACCCTGTGTGACCATAAACCAGAAAAAAATCCTCACTGTCCATCAGAATGACTTATTTATACAAATGAATATTATACAGTTATTCAACTGAATTAATAAGGTATAAATGTATCAACAAGGGAAATGCACCAAATGTGATGCTGAGAGAAAAAAATCTAACTTCAGAAGGATATGTATGCCTAACATGTAAATCTTTTCCAGTTTTCAAACACAATATGATTGACACAAGTTTTATAATGCAATTAATTCTAGGTGTCCATCATATACAGATTGCATGTCTGAACTCTTTATAGATAAGGTAAGTTTTAAATGCAAGCAGAGGTAGGAGAAATCATTCCCATGGTGAATAAGGCATAAAACACAAAACATGGCTGAGTCATTCATTTTCACTTGTAACCAAAATGGACTGGAAATACAGATACCCCTATTTGGTTTTATTCTACCAACTTTCTAAGCTCACACTGGATTTATCCTTCTAATTTGCAAAAGCTGTATCACAAACAGTAATGCTTTTAAAACTCCTGAAGAATCCTATTTGTCCTTAGTAACCCATAGCTTTCTTTTGCTTCCTACTTACAGACATGGTATGAAGGGTAAGTCACTTTTAATATGCCGTTTTTCATTTCAAGGAAAGTACATTAGAATGTTGCTTGCTTGTGAATTTTGTTTAAAAATGACATTTTAAAAATTTTTAGATGTACCTGCCATAACAATTTTAGGATTCAGTCAGCCTTAAAATTCACAGGACACGGTCTTCTCTGTCTAATCAATACAGGAATCAATTGACTGCCTCCATTAGGATGCTAATGCCTTTCTCAGTTGTGGGGCAACTACATTACTGGAGAGAAACATAATTTACTACTCCTCTGAGGTTAAGTGTTCGAAGGGGGAAGGATTTCATCCAGCTTCCAGCAGAACTGCTTTCTGAAGACAGTGTTGTGAGACTCACATTTTAGTAGACAAGTGAACCTACCCAACAATGCCAAATCCAGAGAGACAAAGGAGCATTGCCCAGGACTGTAGCTTTCTTATTTAAAACACAATCTTTTTCAATAAGTTTTCCAAAGGACCAGGGCAGCTTTAATTGGCTTATCTGTATGCTGAGAATATTGTTAGCTCCAGCTAAGATTTCCTGGATAGGAAAAAAAAGCCTTTCTTGTGAGCCAATTTATCCTCTCAGTAAAACAAAAGGGATCAATGGAATACTGAAAAACTGAAGCTCACAGACGAATATCTCACTAGTATTTTCCTTTTCAATACATTTCCCTTGTTTGCGTTAGCTCATGTTTCAAAGAGGATACTGTTTCTAGCTTGTTTTAAAAAGAAAAACAGGAATGGTTTTATCTCTTAAGATGCCTTAGCACTTCTTAGTGGAAGCATATAAACACTTTTCGAATAGAAAAATAAAACCACAAGAAACAAATGAGTGTTATACATACCATCTCTACCACAATTCTGCCTACTAACTATCATAATCCTTTATCTCCAACTCAACAAACTTTATTTGTAGTTTACCTGAAGACATTCTATACATAAGAACAGATAAGAATTTGAATTCCCCACACCTGTGTCTAAACACCAAAATGCATGTTTGACCAGCAAATCCAACAGCCCTGAATGATTTCTCAGACAGTTCCATCAAACAGAGAAGCTTTCGAGGGTGTGCAAAGTCCAAGGTCGGCTCTGGCCTTAGTGGAGCCCAACCTCCTCACACCCGGAGGAGCCCAGAGACCTCTCATCTCACTCTTCCCGTGCTCAAACTCCTTAAAAACTCAGATCTACCCATCCCATCCCTACCCAACCTTACAGCCCTACAGTGTTACATAGCCAGTTACTCAGTTCCATAAAGTGCTCATAAACAGCATAACTTTGACATGCTTCTGTGATACATACACAAATGTAAGCCTTGCATTTGGTGACAAGTTAGTTCACTGATTTGCAGTGGATGCTTACAGATGTGCCTTAGGTGTCAGAGGTCCCTGAGCAGTATTTTGAGAAGAGGGGAAAACGCAAAGATTGCTGTTTACAAGAAAGAATCATAAGAACATCTAAATTAAACCTGTAGAGTGAGAAAAACTTGAAGGTGAGAAAAAGGAGGGAAGTGGGAGTGAGGAGGCATGAGGTCATAGCTTGGACCAAAAGGTGGCAAACCAAGTGCTAATAAGAATTAAAAGGAAATAGAAGTGAAAAGAAACAAAAATATAGAACAGCGGGAAAAGCTTCCTCAAGAAGGGCTCTAGGCTTGAGAATGGTACTTTGAGATATTGATATCAAAGGGAGTGGCAATTCTCAATCTCAAAGTGTATCACGGGATCAGTGAACTTGTCATTTCCCAGTTTATCATAATGCCATCAGCATTCGCCCTAAACTCATAAATCTGAAATAAACCCTGTTAATTAAAAAGCATTTTGGAGTCATTGGTGTGCTTCTCACATAGCAGAAGACCGTGGAAATACAGTCCAGAGCCTCACACTAACAAGGAGACACACAATTACCAATAAATCCCACTCAGCATATTTCTCACCTCTTAATGTTAGAAACTGTGTGATACAAAATGGGTGAATAAATATATGTATGATCTAAAGGAATCTAGAGGAAGAATAAAGAAACACTGGGAATAGAGACTAATCGAAACAACATATTTCAGATACAGACTCATCCTATGAAGGGTCTAAGTGGTTTGTTGAGAGATAGTGGTGAGTCAGCAAATGTGATGAATTAGATGAACTTCTATTGAAGTCAGAGATGAGAAGGAAGCAGGATGGTGCCAAGAGCAAGAGAAAGTCAACAGATTGTCAGTCTGCCTGGCATGAAGACAGTGTGGGGAATAACACAGAGCTAGATAAGACTTTTCCTCCAACAGCTATACAAATCCTGTCAGGATTTACTGATGCAAACATGAGAATTATTCTCATGCAGAATCCAAGAAGGTGTTTAAACTAAGCAAACCACAAGGACGGAAGTCATTAACTGATACGAGATACCCACTTCTGTGTCTGACAGTCCTCTCTTCTGCTCACAGAATACCTGACTCTTTCAGGGTAAAGACCAAGGATCGGAACGCCATCTCCATCACAAACATGGAAGGATGGGGACAGCATAGACAGAGGGTGGGAAAGAAAAGAATTGTATAAATATGTATACATCCACCATGAGAGCTACACCTAAGGTAGGGGAGATGGTCAGAAACTGGTGAAACAGGACCCAAGGAAGAAAACAAATAGGAAGCATGGCAGAGAGTAATACAGCCAGAATGCTACCTTAAATAGCACTGTCCTACTATATTGGGTGGGAAGGATATATTATATCCTTCAAGAAAAGAAAGCTAGGAAGATTCACAGCACAAGACTGTTTGAATTAGAAGGAATATATTATTACTAGAGTCCAAACAGATGGAACAGGATTTGGCCAGGGGACATAGCTGAGCAAATAAAATAGCAGGAACAGACATGAAACCCACTGTGACTTTATATTTAAGAATCATGGTAGAACCCAAACTCCATGATGATTTCTGGGTGTCTGAGTAGGAAATAGCAAACTCAGGGGGTTAGGATGGTATCTTTTCATCGCATAGAGTTATAACTGATTAACTGCTATAAACAATAGTTCTCCCTGTCACTGGGATGATGTGGTATAACCTTCCCCTCAGTCTCTGAAAGCCCAAAAGGACAACATGCTATACATGTGCCCTGAGTTTCCTGGGCCCCAGCCTAAGGGAGAACAGCCACAATCTGCCCATATGTTTCCCCAGGAAGCCACCTGCTTCATGTCTCAGCTCTCCCAGCCTGGAAGATTTACAGAATTTAATGGACTTTTTTAATGTAGAAACTGCTTTATCGGGGGCCTGAAGTGCTAAAAGAAAAACTGTATAACCTTTCTCTTCCTTTCTGAACTGTAAACCTCATAATAACAGAGCTCATCCGCCATGTTTTATCACCCAGATGTCAGGTATTTTTAAATGGATAACTGAATAAAATGTGTACTATATCTAGAAAAAATATGTATCAATGTATACAGCTTACAGTTAGTTTGGTACCTTTTCTTCAACACTGGAAATTTCCAGCTATGTGGCTTCTTGCTGTGCACACATTTCTAGACTAACGTGATACCAAACTTCATGAATAGAATTCTGGATGTATTATAGGTCTCAAGAGCTTCAACCGAAAGAGGCAATCACTGTGCAGAGAACTATAGTTTGTAGAAGTCTATTCAGATACCATAACAACAACAAGTAATCAAATCTGAGGTTGATGACAAAGAAGGCAAGTTACATGTTTCCATGAGCATCAACAGGCCAGCACATGGCACAGAGGAGCAAGAGAGGAAGGCTAATAGACATGAAGATGCACTGTTAGGTGATGTGGAGCACTGATATGCTAAGTAAGAATGGAACAGTGTCTGGTCAAGGCCACAACATCCCCACGCTTCTAACAGTAAAGGAAAGTATTCTACCATATGCTAATATGCTGGCTAGTTTTATGTCAACCCGACACAGCTAGAGTCATTTTGGAAAAACGGACCCACAATTTTCTCATTTGCGGTTCACCCTGCTTCTAGCCTATCCTCTATCCTCCCCGGTCTGCAGGAACACAAATAGTCAGGCTGTGCTGGAAGTTCCTATCACCGTGAACTGGGGACCAGAACCCGTCCTTCTTTTCATATACTGTTTCTGCAATGACAAGTAAGTAATACAGGTAGCATGCACCATGCATGGCAAATAGTAGCAACTCAGTAAGTTTGTTTTCATGAGGGCTGGGGATGTAGCTCAGTGTAGAGTACATACCCAGCATGAATTAAGGGTCTAGGTTTGATCTCTAATACAGGTTTTGATCTATGGTTTGGAGGTAAGTTGGCTGGTTGGTTGGCTGGCTGACTGGCTGGCTGGCTGGCTGGGTGGCTGGCTGGCTGGCTGGCTGGCTGGCATTTTTGTTTGCTTTTGAGACAAGACCTCACAGGTTGTGGTGGCGCATGCCGGTAGGATTTGCAGAAGGAGGCAGAGGCAGGAGGATCACGAGACAAGACCTCATGTAGCTCAGACTGTTCTCAAGCTTTTCTTCCTCCCGCCTATATGACCCAAAGGCTGTAATTACAGACATATGCCTCCAGGCCAGCTTCAGTACTATTTTTTTGTTTTGTTTTGCGTTTTAGGAACCATGAGGGAGACGTTGATTCTGCACCGTGTGGAGGGAAACTCAAATTCCACTCTTAGACGTGATGAAGCAGAAATGCCCGTCCTATCTCCACACGAAGAGCTCGGGGAATCTCAGCACATAGCTGACCCTGCGGTAGATGAGGGCACCTCAAGAGAGAAAAATTGAGAGCCAAAAACATAGTAAATAAAATAGAGAAAAATGTGGATTTTTGCTGTTGTTGAATATAAATACATTTAACAAGCATATGATATAATACCCAACAACCTTTCATGGCAATATTAATATGGAAATGCAGTTTTTCAATTTAATCATTAGGTAGCACGTTGTTCCGGAGTTACAGATTTCCTACTGCATTTCTGCTAAGGAGTGCTGATATGGGGAAAAGAGGAGAAACTGAGTCAAGAAGTTTCCCTCTGCTTTGTCAAACCTGCATCTGAGCCGGGCTGCCACATGCACAGTCCCTGCAGGAGTCCTTACATCCAGAAATCACAGGAAATGAAGTGGCCACAAGCTCCTGGATTTGTCGGGGATATCTCCATCCTTGTGACCTTGATGTCTGTCCCCCACATTTTCTCTGTAGCCTCAGTTTGAGGGGGTCTCAACACTATTGCTTTGCATCTCCCTGTCTGGATTTTCAAACGCAAGGATAATTTCTATAAGGCAGAGGCAGCCTGCAGAGCCCCTTTAATTCTTCGCAGCATTAGCTTTTCCAAGTCCATTACTTATTCCTGAGAGCAGAAGAGGCGTAATGAAAAAAAGTAAGAAAAATATGTTCCACTGAATTTAAAGACAGCATTAATTACGACTGAGCTATTCGGGCTCTTAAAGGTGGTATTAATTCCAAAGCCTGGTGTAGTGCTGGCGATGAAAACTGCTAGTTAAATCACAGATTGAAATCTATGCGGGCTGAAGTTACTACTTTGCCCTGCAATTGTTTAAAGACCAAAGTTTAAAGCATATTAAGTTTCATAAAAGCCTTCCCTGGGGATTTCTAACTCCCAGGGTCGGGCCTTATTTGCTAGAACTGTCTGAAGCTTTGACTCAGGCCTGGTAGGACCCAAGAGGCAGACAGTCCTCATCACACACTGGATGAAGGGCATTCCCTCAGTCTCAGTGACTCTGTCCTCCCATGAAAAAGGCAAGTGATAGAGTTTATAGCTGCCTGCCAAAGCAGCAGGTTTGGGGCTGTAAGATACTTTGTCAGATTACTGCATAACAGAACCTAGATGTAGAACAATTCAAAGTCATGTGACTTATCAGAATGGTATTGTATATTGGTAGCCATTGTGCAAACAGAATTGAAAAGCTGACTCTGAAAGAACTGACCACAAGGCTATGTCCTAAGAAATTGCTGTTTTTAAGCCTTTGGGAAGACTTGCTTATATTTCTGTCAAGCATCATAATTTTACCCACCACATTTACAAAAATAACAGAAAAATTCACATGCTAAGAAAACACACACACACACACACAAATTGAGTCCAAACGAGTCCTTTGTTCTTTTCTCAACTAGTCCATTTAGAAATGTTTAGCTAACTAGGGCAGTTTTCTTAACCTTTGGGGACTAGGACTTTTCTTAAAAATCTCATAGACATTGAGCACTAGCAGACAATGATGTGTCCCTCTTTGGATTCTCAGGAGCTCTCCATGTCTTTCCACTGGCTCCCTAGGACCCCCGCATGATACTGTAGGAGGGGCAAGGACTCCTTCACATTTCCAAGGATTCCTCATGGAGGGTGCAACCTACTCGCAAAGGCCACTGAAGCTGCAAAAAGGTCACAATGCATTGTATGACCTCTCTATAATCACTCAGATACCCACTTCCCACTTCAGCTTACTTCCTACATTCCACAGGTTTCTTGAGTCATAAGACCTCTTCCCTATTTGAAATGCTATAGTACAGAAACACTTTTAAAACCCACATTGTTTTGATTCATAAACTTGAACCGGTGTTAACGAATGTTTTAAATTACAATCAAAACTCATACTCTCATATTAACTAAGAACGAAATTAGATTATCATTAACTAGTGGCTTTATTGGATTTGATAAATACAAGGTGATACAATTTCTGTGAAGGGCCTGTTTTAGCTCATATTACTCACTTTTCAAACATCTCCAGAAAAATCTCTTAGGACCATTTTTATCCTAATCCCCAAGGCCCTGATTCCCAAAACAGTTGTGCAGCAGGTACCACCTGCAACGGGAACAGTTTTTTAATTATGTATTTTAAAATTTAGATATTGTATCACTGTAAATGAAATTTGAAAAAGATTAACTGTTTCATGCATTACTATAGTTTTCTCATATATAATTATAATAAAAGTTGAACTGCAAATTAAATACAAAGAAACAGTGAGCCAGACATACTACCTTTTACCTATAATCCCAGATACTCAGGAGGCTAAAGAAGGAAAGTTATAAATTCAAGGCCAGCCACTATAACTTAGTAGTAGCATCCTGTCTCTGAGTAAACTAAATAAGGGTTGGTATAGTTTATGTACTTGCCTAGAATGCTTAAGTCTTTGGACCACAAAATAAAGGAAAGAGGGAATATAAAGGAAGGGGAGGAGACGGGAAACAAGGAGAAGGAAAATGTTATATAAATCATAGCTTTTCTACTAAGCTTCTTGAATCTAACAGCACAAATGTAAAGCATAATTTGAGGCCATGTGCATGATCATACATGCCTTTAATCCCAACAAGCATGAGGCTAAAAAAAAGTAGATCTCTGTGAATTTGAGACCACCCTTATCTACATAATGAATTTGAGGCCATACAAAGCCACATAATGAGACCCTGTCTCAAAACAAAACAAAAACAAGCAAAAAACCCACAGAGGGCCAAAGGAAGTGGTGCCCCATGCTTTTAACCCTAACATTCAGGAGACAGAGGCCAGCCTGGTCTACAGAGCAAGTTCCAGGACAGCCAGGGCTGTGCAGAGAAACCATGTCTCAAAAAACGAACTAACTAATCAATTAATTAATTTAAAAAATTTAGGGGGGCAAAGTTTTCTTTAAATACTTATAACTCTGGAAACCCACACTCATCTAAATAAAAATGAGTAAACATAGTTTTGACTTCAGGGACACATATTTAATTATTCATAATTTCTATTTCATAACATGTGTTTTATCATTAACCCAGAAACAGTTTACTTTGCTCTAGCTGAATGTGATTGCCATTTTGGCTGCTGTTTCTTCCCTTGCATGGTGTCTCTCTATCTAGCTTTTATGGCAAATGGATACTCATTTGGTAACCGTGCCCACCCTTCCTTGGTCAACCAGACATTTGCAGACCAATCCTTTTCATGCAATTGTGGAGACATGAAGCACGTGTTTACGTTTTTAAAGGAACATAGCCCCTTTAACCATACTGATCCACATTGAGATAACTTAGTTTGGACTGTTTCCCAAGACACAAGGGCAGGGAGAAGTGGCACGCATCACCACAGCCAGGTACCTGCATCCCCTGGCGGACTTCCGAGTGCAATCTACACGGTAAGGAAAATAAACCATCTGTTTAACCCTCTGATGTGTTAGTGTTGCATCCCTACTACAACACCAACGGACAAACAATGGCAGCAGCAGATCTGTTGGCATAGCACCACAGAAAAGTTGGAGCACGGAAGTCTGCAATATACCTCGAATAGGAACCTCGGATGTAAGCCAAGTCTTCTCACCCTGAGCCCTGAGCTGAAGTTAGACATGTATACAGGCTTCCAACTGGCCAAGGGATTACCTATGGGGTCCACACATAGGAATGATAACTGGCTTGACCCAGTAAGTGCTCTAAATTTCAGCAGAAGAAATAAATTTAAAACACGTCCATTATGTCAATGGTAGTGGTGCATGCACTAGTAATCCCAGCACTAAAGAGACTGAAGCAGGAAAGTCATAAATCCAAAGCCAGTCTGAGGTACATAAGCAAATACAATCTTTTTTTTTAAAAAAAAAGGAAAATTGAGCAAAAATAATAAAACATAAACAACATTTTTTACTGAAGTCTAAAAGACTATACTAAAGCATAGACATTGCTACTGACAAAAAATTTATTTAAATTTTAAGTGATGCCCTCAAGGACTATAAAACTTAGAAATTTACTTGGAGGGACCATGTTAAAAAGAAACTGAAGTCTCATTTGTAAATGAAATTAATTTCAAGTTTGTGGAAGATGTAAGACCTTGACATAGAGAGCTGGCTTCATGAACTCGATATTCTGAGAGGCATTATGCATTACTGAGGCTAGCTTTGGTTCATTAGGTACTGAGGAGAGTGTGACACGTTGGAAATGATGGAAAGTGACTGCCACTTCCTCAGCATCCAATGATCTCCATAAAACAGTGTTTTATGTCCACATGAATGTGCTTATATTCTCAGGCATCATCAAGCAGGATTTAAAATACAGCTTAATAATAATAATATGGGCAGTCATGAAAACCATTTAATATGTACAGAAATCTAATGTTTCAGACATATCGATTATGTCTTCCCAAAAGGTCAATTCAAAAGGCATACCCAAACAGACTCTTTTGTTTTGTTTTGTGTTTTTGAGACAGGGTTGTTCTATGTAGCCCTGGCTGACCTGGAACACCTCTATAGACCAGGCTAGCCAAACTCAAAGATCCACCTGCTTTTGCATCCAAAGTGCTGGGATTAAAGGCATGGGTCACAATCATCTGGCCCCAAACAGAAGCTGTTTGTCTAGCTTATGTTTCAATTAAACACTTAAACGCTGAGCTTTCCTAGTTTTAGAATCTTCTAGGTAAGATTCTAAGAACACATGTTTTATCAATGAAAAACACTGCACTCGTTTTCTAGCTAAAGGCAATTTGTACAAAAGAAAATTAAACATTACACTAGGCCAAGCAAATGAATGACAATAATACTGTGGTTGACCCAGTCAGACAGAACTTTGAAAGAGAATCAAGTTCAATATTTATATTCTTGAAGGAAGAGTTTTGTTTCAGAAAAATATTTGGTACAGTTTCTACTAAGTCACATTAAGAACGTCGTGAAAACCACCAAAACCAACTGGACTCAAATGCAACACAATGACATGTGTATTTTCAACCTGTAATCAGCATGCACTAAATGTTCCCTTTGGGTATTAAAATCCTGGAAAGAAATCATAATCACCCATCTGGGACTATGGCCTGTAAAGCATAAGGACTTCCAAACGGAATAATTTCTAACCTTACTTTTCCTACTGATTTTTCAAATTCCTTAGTCACAAAAAGTAAACAAACACGTTTCACAGATGGGAGATTCAAATGGGGAAGAAAATAATGACTACCTGACAAAAGAAAGGCACAGAACAGGGCACAAAGTTGCAAATATATAGACTAAGTAAGCATATCAAATGTAGGAAATGAGGAGGAGAGTTACAGTGTTGAATTGTATGTTGGAAATTTGCTAAGGAAGATGGACATGCTACTGTGCTTTACTACTGTAACTGTTTCATGGTGTGTATCAGAATGCCATCCTGAGTACTGGTGATAGGCACCATGCATTTTTCACACAAAAATCATTTCAAGTCATGAGAAAGCATAAGTAATTCTGTAATTTGATTAATCATTGGATTAAATGATAAAGTCCCAGCTACTCAGAATATTGGGTAATATTCAATTATTAAGTATACCCCCCTAACCTAGCAATTCTATCCCTAGGCATTTATTCGGATACATAAAAAGGATGTTCTCACACAGACTTAAGGATGTAGCAGCCTCTATCACCAAAGACCATCTAAATAATCACAACAACAGAAGCAATAAACTAAACTGGTGCAATTCCCAAAATGGAAGATTACTCATCAGTAAAGAAAAGTAAACTACTAATGTGCTAGAAAATTAGTAAAGTCAATAGCACAAAAGGTCAAATGATAAGGGAATCCACATGTGAAGTTCTAAAAGATGTATAAATAGGCTAGAATGAAAACAGCACAGAACTCTGGGTTAAGGGTAGGGAAAGCCTGGGAAGGGGGTGAAGGAGAACTTTCCACCATGATATAAACATTGCACGTCCAGAGAGGTACTGGTTATATGTAAACACCTATCTATCAAAATAATGTAGTAACATGTACATTTACATATGTGTGCATACCACCACAAAAAAAGAACTGCACCCCAAAAAAAAGCCATGAATTAGAAATGGTTGGATGCGGTGCTCACTTCAGCAGCACACATACTAGAAACGGTTGGATATGTGAGTGAGTGAAACCGTAATGGCAGAACTGTGAAACTAAGTGACTGGTATCATCTATCATGCTGTTTATTTTATATTTATTTAACATTTTCCAAAATTATATATATTCACGTGATTAAAAATTTTAAGACCATAAAAATTACGCTTTTCAGGACTCTATGTGTAAAAGATGCTTGTAGAACGGCATGGAGAACCTTGCGAGTGTGCTACTCATGGGGAATTTTAATGCCACTCATTATTTTTTCAGCTCCCCTTGCATCCAGCTCCACATGTCTCCTACCTAATGGGCCATCAGAGTGAATATGATATGGCTGATTCAACTACCACCAGCTCCCAAATTAATTCTTTGCTAGCCCCTCAAATATCTATTTCTAGCAACGACCGGCACAGATGGGGAGATCAGGACTTCTGCACGTGCTAGAGAAACAAAGGGACCTGACAGATCCCAAATTTGACCTTTCTTCTCAGCACTCTCTAAAGGCAATATTCCATAACTTAGTGAGAAAATAGAAGCATGTTCTTTTAAATCCTGATTTTAAAGAGTAATGTATTTCTGGTTTCTTTTTTAGCCTTTCTTTTGTTTCTCAACAACACAGAGAAATTTTCAGGAGAATGAAAACTGCAGAGAATAACCGCTGAGGCTGATGGTCAGATTCTTTGCTCAGTCATACACCACTCAATGTGTCACAGTTTTCTAAATCATGCCTAAAAAAAATTCCATAGTTTTCCCATTCCGGGTCCAAGGCATGAGAAGTGCCACACAGAGAGCAAATCAGGCTCAGCCATGACTATTTAAAGGTGTAATACATTAATACCTGCCTAGGTCACAGGGGATTACAAGTGCACTGAGGTTAAGAATCTTCTTGACAGAACCTAGTAATTGCCTCAAGTATCAGTATCAACTGGTTCTGTATAGACAACCTAAAATGAACACTGGAATCAGCTAACATTAAAGATCCAAGATAGATACTTTATCATCTATACTCATAAGTCTTTCCATGTAACATTTTATTTTCATACAAATTCTAATGAAGAATTTCACAAGATATTAAATATTTAGCAAACACTTGGGGAACGAGTATTCCCTGATGCCAGCATCTTCATCCAACTCTTCACTCATTCATCCAACAAACAGATGAGTATCTAGACACACCAAGTGATCTCTGTGTGACAGAAGTACAGCAGTGACCACAACAAAGTCTATGCCCTCGTGGGTTACTGAAGAAGGCCTGTGAGATAGCACTGCAGGTCAAGAGATTGTTACCAAGCGTGATGACAAGCCCCAGGGCCCATGTGGTGGAAGGAAAACCGGCTCTTACCTCCCCACCTACACCTCCACACCCATAGACATGCATGCAAAACACAGATAAAGAAATGCTTTTTAAAAAACAGTAGGTGTGGGAGTGGGGACCAACCAAGGTAGAAGAGGCTGTAGATTCAGAGTTAGCATGCACACCCAGCCACTTAAGTTTCAGAACTCCATGCAGAGAAAAGAAGCGCAGAAGTCTGGCACCCGGGCCCACTGCAAATGGAAAAACATTGTGGCTACCAAGGAGAGGGTCAGGACAAAGAGGAAGAAATCAGAGGGGCCAGATCCCTCCACACAATTGTAAGATCTGAGCATAAGCCATCCTCCCACTTAATATTTTTATAGAAATGTCTATCTGCATGAGGGACAAAGGTTGAAATAAGACCCATTCACTGTGGAGAGGACATTTTAACTTTATTTGGGTATGGGCTGTGTCAATACTATCTCACGGATGTAATCTCCTGGGTTGTCCTTGTTTATGGCTATACTGGGGGTTAGAGAGTTTGAGAAAGACACAAGAGCCATGCTCCTCTTCAGAGCTCAATGTGAGCTGCTGGACAGCAGATTCTTTATCTCAATTAAGCTAAATAAAGCAGGGATGGCTAGATTTCTAAATAATCGTCCTTTTCCAAATATCCCTCATAAATACCAGAAAATGAATAGTTTAACTTTCACTCTAAATACAAAGGTTTCAAATTATTACAGTTATTCATAACCCTCATCAGACCATATTATACTCTGGTAACCAAACCCATTTCACTAATATTCCCAAAAGACCAAAATACCAGAAACCACAAAACTGACCAGCACTCTCCCAGACTCCTATTGCTCTGCTAATGTTAGAAATCTCTCTTGTAATGAAAACACTACCTCCAACTTCTCCAGATTTACCCTAACATCAGCTTCATGCACTCCACGGTGTTAGCACTTTCAAATACTAAAACCTGAGTAAGATCCAAACACACTGCCTATCTTTCTATGTTAGCCACCTCTGAGTACTATTAATCAGTTTAAAAAGGTGTGGGGAACACAGGCTTTCTCCTGCGCACTGTGGTGATTTCATCCTCTGCTCAAAGCCCTCCAAGAAATTAAATCATCGGGGCTGTGTCATGAATCACAGCTGGCGTGACTCCAAACTGCTCTCTGATGATGAGCAAGCAAGATAAACTAAGATGCTGATTCCAATCTACACAATTTCACTCTCAGCATCTTCTATAATGTTACTAGGCAGATCTTAAAACAAAAATCAGTGTTATAATAACTCTCATCTGTGGTTTGTGAAACCTCAGCCCACTAGCCAGAAAATTGGTGGCTTAAAAAAAAAATCCCCTTTCCTTCCCAAAGCCCAGGCAGAATCTACAGTGTAGAAGGTAACTGGCTTGGGGGCGGGGTAGAGGCTATTTAAATGGATAGCCTAGCTCTTTGCTTACCCAGGAGAGGGGCAATAGGGGAGACAGAAAACAGGAAGCTGAATGGTCATATATATTACACCCATATTTCATCACTCCTACCTAATGTGTCAAGAGAAGGCTCATTTAAGTTCCACTACAAGGAGATTCCCCTCAGGGGGAGGGGCAGGCGATGCTACCTAAGCGTCACTCCATGCTTACCCATCTGTCTCCCTCCCTAGTCCCTTCCTTCAACTACAAACTCCTGTTCCATTGTTTTTCTTTCATCTTATTGTGTCAAATGCATTTTTTCCTTTTTTGCAAGCCGCCTTAAACCTTTCTTGGGATAAAAAGAGGAATATAATGAAATAAATGGAGATTTCTTTCTCCAGTTCTAAATTTAAGTACAGCAGGCAGGGAGAAACAGTGCAAAAGCAGTGTGGGTGTATATCAAACTGCTCAGTATCTAGGAGAGGCTAGAGAACATAATGCTAAAGGGATATAAGAACCTGAGTGTGTGTGCGCGCGCGCGCGCGTGTGTGTGTGTGTGTGTGTGTGTGTGTGTGCACGCGTGTGTGTGTGTGTGTGTGCGTGCGTGCGTGTGTGTGTGTGTGTGTGTGTGTGTGTGTGTGTGTGGTGTAGAGGGAGGGAAAATAAAAATAAAAAGATCAGTGGAAGCAGGCACCTTGACTCCCCGCCTCCCCCTTTACGGTCCCCAACCCTTCTCAAGCCCACTGCAGTGCTCTGCGGGGAAGATTTCCCACCCGAGCAAAGGACCAAAGGCCGAACCCGCAACCTGGGAAGACGCCGCAGAGGGATAGGGACCGGCAAGAATAAGCAAGGGGGACATGGGGAAGGTGCTAAGAATCCGGCGAAGCCAGACGAGATCCCTGGCACAGCAGGGCCGGGCTGCTGAATCCTACCTGGAACCGCCGAAGTAGAGGATGCCCCAGGCACCTCTGGCCTCTCCTCTTCCGCCTCCTCCCGCTGCTTTTGCTGTTGCTGCTGCTGCTGCTGGATGAGGCTGAGGTCGGAGCGACTGAGTTCGGCTCTGGTGGCCGCGGGTACCAACCGAGCCTTCAGCAGCATCGCGGCCAGGCCGAGGAGCAAGGCGCAGGGGATGCGCCGGCAGAGCCTCGCCATGGCGGAGAGCCAGCGGGCCACGGAGGCATATTGCGGGGCTGCGGGCGGCGGCGGGCGCCAGGGCTGCGGAACCCGGCCGCGCCCGCTCGCTCGCTCCCCCTCGCGCCGTCTGTGGTGCACAGTCTCTGCGGGAGGAGGAGGAGCGGGTCGGCGGGAGGATGGCGAGCGGGCTTAGCATCCTCGCACACGTGACCGCCGGGAGGGGCGAACGAGCGGGCACTGGGCCCCCGCAAGTGCTGGGCAAGGTGATGCTAGTGCCCCGGCGCTTAGACGCTTAGCGAGGTGGACACTAACAGGAGAGGCTATCTCGCAGCTGAAGGACCTTCGGACAGTCATCTTTATCGAGGCAACAGGAAAATGTACGAAGTGAAATAAAAATTTCCCCACTTGACCCCGATGTGGAAAAGAAGGTGACACATTGGTTACCCTCAAGAAACCATAAGATATCACTGGTTAAAGGCCAGCTTCCTTAAACCGAATACTCTTATCTGCTGTGCCATGGTCTATTACAAAATCAACTGATACTCTCCGGACTGTCAAAAAAACTTAACCTTTCTGCTTAAATGAGAATTTCTTTCTTCATCATAAAATATTCCTAATTATACTTTTAGGAAGTTGTGATATATACCTTCCATGTGTTTGGGGGTTTGTTTCCGTATGTTTTTTAAAGACTTGCCAGATATGACAGCGCACACCTTTAATTTTAGCAGAGGCCGGGGAATATCTGTGAGTTTGAAACTAGCTTGTTCTACATAGTGAGTTCCACGACATCCAGGGCTAATATAGAAAGACCCTGTCTAAAACAAAACAGCAAACGACCTACTTAACAAATACTTAAGGAGGTGCTCTTTGTGCCTTTAGTCGGGAGCTTGAAATATGTGAAATAGCATCCCTTCATTCGACAAGTTTACCACCTGTTAGGGCGAAGCAAAATTTAAGCAAAATGCAGTCCACTGTGGCGGTTGCAACTGAAGAAGAAGTGCAGGCATCTAGAGCTTACACAGAGTTGAACGAAATTAAGGATGGTCTGGGGAAGACAGACTGTACAGAATCGGAATTCACACCGAAATGGGAGCAACCAGGTCATCTAAAAACTGGAACTCAGTGTGTGTGTGTCTGTGTGTGTGTGTGTGTGTGAGAGAGAGAGAGAGAGAGAGAGAGAGAGAGAGAGAGAGAGAGAGAGAGAGAGAGAGAGAGAGAGAGAGAGAGAAGCACAATGTGCTTGGGAAAGTATGAGAGCAGTTACCAGAGGGCTCACCCTTTCCTACAGTGAGAGTGGAGAATACTAAGCTGTTTAAAAATAAGTAGCAGACCCTTGTACATGCTTACAGTATAGGGCACTGTTCTATCATTTAACAGATGGCAACTCCAGCAATCTTGGATGCTATATAAGCAAGCAGAGTTCTACGCTAAAGACCATTTTTCAGGGAGATTAAACAGGAAAGAGATGCTCTATCAGTCAACCATGCATTTTTAGGATCACTCTATCAGCATGAGCAGATTAGAGGGAGAAAGACAAGGAAGAGGGACAACTACATTTAGGCATTTGTTACAAAACAAAATAAACAAATAACAACGAAAAAAATGGGAAGCTGTCAAAGACGCATGAGCCTGGAAGCAAGAAGAAAGGAAGGGGGAATTGGCATTTGGAGTTAGAATCAACAGATGGTTGATTGGAGTTGGTGGGGGCAGGGTAGAGTGGGTTTAATTTGAGGTCTAAACTGACAAATTGAGACCCTGGGTGGCCGCTTATGACATTATCAAGATCAGTTGGTGGAGCTGAGTAAAGCCTAGGTCTACAGCGAAGTAACCCAGTTTGACAAACTCGAATGCTTTGTGTTTGGACCGACTGTAGGAAGTTCTGCATATAACCTGGCTCATCCGGCCGTGACATCACTCTTTACCCCCTATAGCTGGCAGAGCCCTTGAGCCACTTTGTCCCTCCACCCTCACTCCCATCAGCGTTTCCTGCTTGGTGGAGACAACAGTCAAATAGTGGTGGAAAATTACTGTGGTCAAAAATATAAAAACAATGCCCATATGAAATAATAAGATATTACAAACATGTTCTCCTTATATTCTCAGAGCGGTTCTAGAAAGTGACTCTCTTTAAAATATCTGAGAGGCTCAGTGCTTTCTCCAAGACTATACCAGGAGTATGTGACTTGCCATTTGCAGTTTGAAATGTCTAGTTTCAACCTACATTGATTTTTAAGTGAATTTATAATAACATATATAATATATGGACTACATATTGCTTAGATAATAGATGCCAAAGAGAGATGCCTCACACGGCACTTTTGTCTGTCAGCTTTGCCTGTGTGAGCAGGTGGTATTGGAAGAGGGCTCCTGGCTGGGAGCCTTCCTCGGCCTCCTCAAGCTGTCTTCCCTGCTTTGTATTCCACGCTACCTCAACATCTGAGCAGAAGAAAGGAGAAAATGCAGAAAGCTCCAAAGACATGACTAGTGATAAATCACCTTTATTTTCCCCGCAATCAAACCTTCTTTAAACAAAAGTGCTGAAACACAGCCATACTACAAGTGATCTACATCAGTAAACATCATGGCGTGTTTTTAGAGATGAGCTTTGACATCTGTAAGTGCTTGGATGGTTCTTAAATGTTCCATTTCTCATATAGTTGATGTGAGCAGTGTCAGAAGAATTTACAAAATCCACATTATCTGATTCAATCAGGGCTAAATGCTGGTAAATCAAAAAACATTGGCTGAGATACACTTAAAAATCAGTATTTAAGTATATCTTAGCTATTTTACCTTAAGGTAAATAAAAGCATATTCTTTTACCAAACTTTTCCTGTAGAGCCAAGCAGATTTCTGGTATCTAAGCACAATCTAGGGTTTGAAGACAAAAGCCAAATCATATTACACTTCTGTGTTCTACAGCTCCACTGAGCCATCTCTCCAGCTCAGAACCATGTTCCTGAGTTAACTGAAGCTGTGTTTGAAACTAAAGCAAGAGTGCTTTGCCACAAATGTTCTCTTGTTTGCAAGAACATTCTCTGAATAAAAAATGCTTGTGAGAAAGGTGACCATGGCGCTTAAAATGACACTAAAACCCACCAATGTGCCCCTAGAAATGTTTCATTTTTAGCAAGTATTTCCTACCCAATCATTTCTGAAAACCGTGTTATATTCACATTACTCACCTGACACTTTGGTTATGTGAATATTGGAACAGGAAACCTGAAACTGTGCATTAAGGTGGTTTCAATGTGTTACATTGTACAGTGTCTGCCTCCAGCTTGCTGGTCCCATCTCAGACAGTTTGGATGAGACTGATGGACTACAACAGCACTCTTGAAGCACCTTCCACAAAATTTATGTAGGACACTTCCTCCATGTTGACTTTCTCATCTGACATTTGTGGGGACAGCATGAGATGTTTCAGATTTGTAGCATGTGCAGTCCTACCGGTTAGGCATCTTAACACTCATCACCAGCCTCACAACTGAAAGTTTGGAATATGGGAGCTGTTTGGGTTTGGGTATTAGGAATGTTTTATTCCACTAGAATTGTAGACAAAATGTATATTATTTAAAGCAGTCAAATGGAGTAAAAATAATAAAGTTCTATGCAATGAAAGTTAGAGGTCATTTGTTTAGAAATACAAATATCCTTACATTTCCAGCAAACCCATATTTATCCTAAAGATTTCTATTTTCTTGGTGTATTCTGGCCTACAGAGCAGTGAGCCCCACAATGACATTGCCTCAAGCGAGTCATGTACTATGAACACACCCCGTATTTTCCTCTCCTCATCCTCCCCTCGGCCACTACCTGCCTTCCTCTTCCCCTTCAACTTTCATGCGTCTTTATGTGCTATAATCAGCAAATGAGAGAAAACATGCAACATGCCTTCCTGACTCTTACTTTACTTAATCTGATGAACTCCAGTCCCATTTATTTCCTTCAACTAATGGCATTATTTATTACAGAATAAAATTCTATTGTAAATACATAACATATTAGATTTATCCATCCATCCACTGGACTCCTAAGCTGGTTACATAGCTTGGCTATTGTAGATATAACTGAATAATGCCACAGTAATCATGGATGGTCAAGTGTTCCCTGTGGGTTTAGATGACAAGGACTGATAGCTGGGTCATATTTTTAGTTTATTGTAAAACTTCCATGCTGATTTCCATAGCGGCCATGGTGGTTTATATTCACTCCAGGTATGAATGACTAGGAGTTCCTTCTTCACACATGTTTCCTATCACTTGTATGTTTGCTTGCTTTTTAAATGATAGCCACTCTAGGTTGGAATTGAATTTAACGACAGTTTTAATTCACATTTCCATGATGGCTAAAGATATTGAACATTGCTCATGTATTTACTAGCTACTTATACTTCATTTTCTTAGGAATGCCTGGGTATTTTATTTGCTCACTTAAATGACTGGATTGTTTAGCTTTGTGGAGTTTATAGCTTTTTCTGAGTTCTTTATGTAGTCTAGGTATTAATCCTCTGCTGACTATAAAGCAGACAGGTTTGCATCTCTTCTGTAGGCAGCCTCTTCACTCTGCTGATTCCTTTGACGTACAGAAGCCTTTCAGTTTCATGCAGTATCACTTGCATGATTCTTGCTATTATTTCCAGAGCTGCTGAAATACTTGTTAAGAGAAGCTTTTTCTTTTGCTAGCCGCTTTGGTTTATCCCCTGCCAGTCGCCTAGGCTCTGCCGCGCCAGCCTGGTTCCAGATCCGCATGAGTCCCAAATAAACACACAGGAGGCTATATCAATTATGAAGCTGTTGGCCTTGCTTGTCTCTTACTGGCTAGCTCTGCCTTAAGTAATTACCCCATAATTGTTAATCTAAGTATGTCTCTTACCGGAGAATAGTTCCAGGCTTCCTACCGCCAATGGCGTTACATGTTGACTCTCTTGTGTTTCCCCTTCCCAGAATCCTCCTCGACTCCTAGTCCCTCCTATCTAGGTTTTCTATTGGCCAGACAGTACTTTATTGACAAATGCACAGGCAAATAACAAGACTTCCCCAACATCTCCTCTTTTCTGTTTAAACAAAAGAAAGGTCTTAATTTTAACATAGTCAAATTGTATATGACAGAACAGTTATCAAGTAAGAACATAGTTACAATATTTTAGCAAGATTTAAAGAAAATATCATCCATCCCATCCTTGTGAGTCCAAAGTCCTATATGTAGCTTATCTTTTATCATAACTAAGGAAAACTATATTTATAACTATCTGTCTTCAACTCTATCAAAGACCACAGAAGGATAATATATAAACACTAGGATTGACAGAGACATCTTACTGCCTGGACAGTCACCCGAAGTTCCTCTGTAACGTTGGGGCATCCATCTTCAGCCCATAGGCCACAATGTGTCTGGAACACTTCTCAGCAAAGCAGGAAATTTCAAACTGTCCATCTGCGTTGGCAGTCTGTCAGTCATTTTTCTTTGTCCTGCAGAAAGTCTCGTAGACTCTTCATGAAGCAGGAACCCTGTAAGACTGAGTTCAGTAGTCACTTTCCTGTGGGTCCTGCATGTCCAGTTTATACAACAGCAGTCAAACAGTCTAGGCAAGAGCAGTTTCTTGCCCAAATGGCTAATCTTGCCATGTTGAAAGCAAACTCCATAACAAGTTTCTTCGATGCCCATCTTCCTCTCAGATATAATTGGTGCTGCCAGGAGCAGACATTTCTCATTGTCAAGACAAACCCTAAACCATTTTAAATGCCATGTTCTGAAGGTCTTTGAGAGGTTTGAAGACTGTCCATCTCAAATATATTTTTGTATATCTAGAAACCTAACTTATGTAACTAGAAATTCTATTATAAGTAACTATCTATAGTCTGTATTCAATTATGCATTACGTTGTAAAAGATCAGTATAAGCACAATACTTAATCAAGAGGAGAAATATAAGCATCACAAAATTGACCTTGATTTTGTCTCAATAAATGAAAAACAATACCCATACCATAATTCCCCTTTTTACCATTAAAAAGATTGGCTGTGATCATTAGTCAATTATAAACAATCCCATTTAAATGAAAACAAAGATTTATAAACAAGATGGGAATTGGGACGTCGCTCATTCCAAACTGCTTCCTGCTGGAAGGGGGCGCTGTTCACACCATGGGGATCATGACAAAACTCAGAAACCTGTATAAGTCCGTATTTTCGGGGTCTGTAAGGCTGTATCATCTTAGCTGTCTCAGTCATTGGAACACCTGGTCCACTGCTTCCGGGGGTCTTGGTTCGTGAAACCACAGAAGCCTGGAAGGAATTCTCAGCTTTTCATTTTCTGTAGAAACATAAGCAAATTCTCCTTTTCCAAGTAACATATCCTTATACTTAAATTTTGAAGTCAAGGCATTTTCAAAAGATATAAGTTGAATTAATTCAGCAGCATAATAATCAAGTGTACTTTAGCAGCTATTCCTTCCTTAGCAATCAAAAAACTGAAAAACACAATAGCGTACAGTATCCAGACTCTCTGTGTATTTTCCATCTTTACGTGGCTTATTTATTTATCTATTATTACTTTATTTCTTTCACTTTCATTTATTTTTCTCTGAGACAGGGTTTCTCTTTGGAAATCTGCCTGCCTCTGCCTCTGGAGTAAACCTACTGGCGTGCGCCACCACAACGCCGGCTTTTGTATTTATTTACCACTTTGTCGTTTCAGTTTCTCTCTCAATCTCACATATATTTTTAAACGCACTGTAAACCTTTAGAGATTTTCTTCATCCAAGTCTGACTTTACTGTAAATCTTTATGTTTTTCTGGCCACGTGTCTTAACTGTAAAACCGCAGCTGTTTTAAACTGCCGTTTCAAGATGGCGGGCTTAAGCGTGACTGCAGCTTACCGCCTCAGTCCATGCTGACATCCAGCAAAAGCTGCCACTTCCAGCTGTACGTACACCCCTTCCAATCGGTAGCAGAGTCTCTTAAAACAACCTTGCTGTTTTTTTTTTTCTTTTTATGCTGAGTCAGGAAGACTCCGGTAAACGAGCCACGTGAATCTCGGCTTGTCGATAGCAAAACAGAGCACACCTGAGAAAAATGCTGCTACCAAAATCTGTGCTTCTCTCTGTTCTTCTGTTTTTAAAATTCCTTTAAAGCTTTTGTTATTTTGCGTGGAAATTCATGATCCCACTCCTGATCACCATTCTGTTATGTGAAGCTTTTTCTTTTGCTAGCTGCTTTGGTTTATCCCCTGCCAGTCGCCTGGGCTCTGCCGCGCCAGCCTGGTTCCAGATCCGCATCAGTCCCAAATAAATACACAGGAGGCTATATTAATTATGAAGCTGTTGGCCTTGCTTGTCTCTTACTGGCTAGCTCTGCCTTAAGTAATTACCCCATAATTGTTAATCTAAGTATGTCTCTTACCGGAGAATAGTTCCAGGCTTCCTACCGCCAATGGCGTTACATGTTGACTCTCTTGTGTTTCCCCTTCCCAGAATCCTCCTTGACTCCTAGTCCCTCCTATCTAGGTTTTCTATTGGCCAGACAGTACTTTATTGACAAATGCACAGGCAAATAACAGGACTTTCCCTTTCAGTTTCATGCAGTATCACTTGCATGATTCTTGCTATTATTTCCAGAGCTGCTGAAATACTAAGAATGTATTTCCTCCCAAAGGATGTAGTTTAACATTAGGTTCCCTTTGATTTTGCTTTGGATAACTAATCCTCTTAAAATTTTGAAGTTTTAGAGCTGTGTTGCCACCCTGAAGTCATAGTTTTGATGTATGACTGCTGGTTTGTGGGATTAACAAGAGACTTTGGGAGAGGGAAGAATCCACACATGAAGCTGGCACCACATGTTCAAGTTTATTGTACAGCCACAAGTTACACACTGGAAATAAAGCAGAACATGGTACCTGCTTTCACTAACTCAAACCAAGTTAGCAAATGACAGATTTCAGAACAGACTCATTTTACGTCTCACCCAATGTGGGCGATCACCAGAAGCCAAAGACTATTACCTTCCATGTTACTTAAAGAGCAAAGTAATTTGATACACACAGCTTCCAAGTTACCTCAAGATGCTGAAAGTGTTTTAAAACATAAGGAACAGTTCGTTTTCTACCTAAAACAAAATGCAGAATGGATGGTTTAGAAGTAAAAAAAACTTCACCTGTGTATCTACAGCTACAGAAGAATAGCTCTTTCCTGCAAAAAACAAAAAAAGCCTCTAATAAATGTCTATTCAGATTAGGCTTACTAAATTAATAATGACTTATATGTTTCATTACATTGTTATATTGCACTTGAGAACAATGACAACAAAAATCGAAGATGCAGTACTCCTCAGAGAAAGCGTGACGTATCGGGAATTACAATGAATGCCAGTGTATACTGCAGACGGCACATCCACAGGTTCAGGGTTCAAAGGAAAGGAACAACAAGTTCAAAGAAACCTTTTACAAATCACTAGACATTGAGCAATTTTGTTTGCCTTTTTAGATCCCATAATACAATTTTGCTCATCTTTTCCCCTTACTCATCAAAGTAAACGTACAAGCCACCCATGAGTAAAACCAAGGTGACACTCAGATAGGCAATGGTCACACAGGTATTCTAGAACAACTAACTCTTCTCCATGAGGCTCTTCACAACATTCAGTCACATGGGAGCAGATGCAGCTAAGCACTCTATTGCCCTACATGAACCATCTGCTCTATCCATACCTCCGTGGGGTCAGGCTTACTATCAAAACCCTCACTGCTGTCTTAAAGCAACAGCAAAACTCGCCTGCTATTAAGTGAATTTCCTCATTATATGAATAATGTTCTATCCATGAGGATTAACTAATCCGTAATTTAATAATTCAGGTAGAATTAAGACAATAACATTTTGACTGTTTCACCTTTTATAGTCATAATTATGGTGGAAATTGAACATAAGGGGGAGAAGCGACCCTGGAACAGATCTTTTAAAGTATAAAATAAATACCTCGGTAAGAAACCAGTATCAATACTTCTCATGTGTGTCCAATGTCCTCTGGATTGCTCAATTTTTTAAACTGAACTAGATTATAAGAATTTTATACTTGGAAATGAATTTTAATTCTCAGTAAATTACAAATATGAATCTAAAATAATCCTTTTGATATTCTGCTGAACATATTTATAAACCGCTTATATAGAATAAAAAGAATAAACATGTTTTTCAGAGTTGACTTTGAAATTATAGTTCCTAATTTTATAGAAATACAAGTTTGTACTTTTTAAAAGAAAATCCATGCTATTGGAGAGAACTACACATCATGTTAATTTCCATCTCTAGCAGAAAGTTACTCCTTGGCAAAGAAGCCATAATAGGAATAACTATAAAAATCAATATTGATTCTATTGTCAAAGAGTAAATTTCATTGATTTTGGGGAATGGCAGCTATTATGTAAGAAGACGGAAAAGTTTTTATAGGTCAACTTGGTAACTGTGTGGTGGTGATCAATAGTTGGTCCTAAGATTAAAAACATTTGTTAAAAGCATTTAAATTTATTGGTTAAAAAAATACTTGTGTATATGATTATGATCTTTCATATACCCCAAAAGTTATTACTTTTTAAAAGTTCATTAAAGCTGAATTTAGGGTCCTGTCTATATTCTAACTTGTACAACTCACCTAAATGTGTTTCATGTTATTAAAGTAAGTTCTCCAAATTAGCTCAGCCATATGCACATAGAATTAACATAAGATAAAATGAGACAAATTTCAATTATTTCTAAAATGTAGAAAAATATTCAATTATTTAGGAGAAATATTTTTCATTGCTTAATGAGGACAGCAGTTTAAAAAGCTTTTAAAATTCTTAACTTCTAGTGCATAACATGATGTAATTGCACAAGAATAGCTATAATTGACCGTCATCCCATGGCCTTGAGGAACTGTGAATAAAGCAGGGCTACTTAAGACTGGAACTTGCTAACTCTACTGCCTTTCATTAAAGCCCCAGAAAATTTATTTTAACAAATATAAGAAAGCTTTAGAAGGTTTTCAGTAACAAGAGCTGCTTATCAAAATACTTTTTTAGCATTTATTCTGATAGCTGAGGCAGGTTTTAGGCATTGCCTTGCTTAACCTGAAGTAATACCCATGCTAGAAGCAAAGGAATGAGCTAGCTTTAGAATGTTAATTCCAAGCATTTCTCATGGGGTAAGGTTGGGATATCCAGGTTTCTATAGGTTATAAAGAGTATCGATCCATCCTCGAATTTGGAAATAGAAGGAAAATATGAATACAGGAGAAAAATAAATTAACACCAATTAAAAGCTCCAGTCTAATTGAAGAATGTAATTTTGATGAGCAATTACAGCAGAGAACCACATACATGATGCAAACAGCCAGACAAATGAAATAGATGTACTTCAGAAATGACTTCCAAGGCTTCAATCATCATCATTATTTAGCTGAGATCAAACTATTGCTTCATGGGAACTTTTAATTATAGAATTTTTCTGCATGAAATGGCTTAAAGAATTTGATATAGATTTTAAATTACAAAAATTAAAATACAATAAAATACAATGCAGACTAAACATAAATAAAAACCTAATTTTCAAATAGAAATACTGTACCGTTGTTAATACAGGAAGCTGTTGTTTTCCCCAGTATGGAGGATTAGACCCAGGGACTTCACATGCTAACTAAGCACATGCTTTGAAGGGGGCTACAGCCCCAGGAAAGAATTCTGATGGTATCAGATTTTTTAAAAAAAAGTTCTACTGTGTAAATGATACTAAAATCTAAGTCCACGCAACTGCCGAGCCTTCAGTAGCTTACTAAATCAACTGTAGTGTAATGTGTACTAATGTTCTAAGTACCTGTACAAAATTATTGATGCTAAGGTCTAAATTGGAATTGCTTTTAAAATCCTAGTTGCCTTAACATAACATCGAAGAGGAGAGAAACCTCACACAGTAAATTAGAAACAGTAACTAAAGAGATACCGTGTTATATAATGTGGTAACTCAGGTGCTATCTTATGTACACTGAACAAGGATTATCACTTAAAATTTCATCACTTCAATGCCTAAAAAATACATGTCAGTGTATGTCAAGTAAATGTTATCTGAACCTATTCATAAAGAGAACTCTCATTTCAGTTTTGTGGGTAAACTGAGGCTACTGGGTACCATCGGCAATATAATCTTGGGATTTTGTTCTTCATGAGAGACATTAAAATCCATCATCAAAGTGGTAAATGAAGAGGATCTGGAAGCGGCGCAGCTTAAGAACCACAGTTAGGTTTCAGAGTTTCCTTCGCCATTCTCATGAGGTTGGAGCTGCTCTCTTTCTTGCTCTTCTTGAGGTGGTCGGACACGTTTAAAAAAGCCCATCTGTCAGTTAAAGGAAAAGCACATCTCTCACTAACAGAATGCTAAAAAATACGATTGAGTGACTGTTATCTTCCCGAAAATTCAAATGGCATTTCTGTTTAGTGTCCCATCCTGAAATGAGCCCTGTTCCCCAGGCGGCATCATTGTGACTCCCTCTCTTCTTATTCTTACTCTTTTCATCCTTTTTCACCACTATCCCTTACCTTTTTCTCCCAGTCTCTCCCCTTGCCCTTCCAAAGTCCATTCCTTACCCTGTGCATTACAAATACCAAAACAGCCAGTAACAGGAGTCCTGCGAGAACTGCCAAGATGATCACCCACACGGGCACAGGCATGGGTGCTGGCTGAATGCCCCAGGTGATGTTAGTGGTGACCTGTTGAGGAAAGCACACTGAGTTTTAGGTAACTCTTTAACTTAGTAAGTACAAGACATAACTTTTAATTTCTATTGTAGTGGCATTCACATCATATTCTTTTTTCATGCAATAATCTTGTGAGTACACGTTAGGTGTGACAATAAGCTGGCTTCAGATTTCATATGAAATGTCCAGTAAATAACCCAGGACAGATCATGACAGCTGATCCCACTTTCAGTACTTAAATATCTTCAAAATGCATTTACTTATTGTACTTAGTTTCCAACCTCATAACTTTGCAGGCAGAAAGTAGCCAAAACATCTCCCAAAAAATTTGGGATACAGTAAAAAAAACCCTGTTACATAGAACAAGGCACTAAAGAAAAAGGCCCAGTTCTAGCAACCCTAGAATAAGGAAGTAAAGAAATAGGACAAGAGGATAATCCCAGGTCAGTGAGATGATTCAGCAGCTAAAGGCACTTGCCACCACAACCCATAATCTAGGTTCAATCCTGAGGTCCCAAATAAAGGAAGGAAAAAATCAGTCCTGGAAATTTGTCCTCTGACCTCCAAGTGAGCACTGTGGCATGCACCCCTCCACCACCACACCTCCAACAACAACAAATATAATTTTACAAAAAAAAGGAAGGAAATTCTTTCTATTCTAAAATATTAATCCTCTCAAATAACTTGATTATTTTCAATTGTTGTAGTTAAACTCCCATTAAAAAAAAAAAACCTGAGGTCTTCCCACCGCATACATTCATTCACTTTTGGAAACCAGTAACTTACGAGCGTGGAGTTGAAGAGGTCCTCGATGGGAAGATTCTTGTAAGGGAACTCTATGATATTAAATGAAGCGGATGACTTCAGGGAATAAGAGTGGTTCTGGTTCTCCTTCTGAATGGAAACAACAACAGGATGGATGCTTAGGCTTCAGGCCTTTAGTATTCCTCTAAAAAATGTATAACTACTGATATATCTATCTGCTTACATTCATAAACGTCTCGGTCCACAACAGGGATTTGACATACAGGATTGCACTCTTCCCTCGGTCCAGTCGCCCAACCTGGCAGATGATCTGCAAGCACTTAGCAACTCCACAGCCCTGTCAGGATGAATCATTTATTTACAAAATAACATTAACACTTAACAACAGAATATTAAGCCTTCTCACCTGAAAGCCAAAGAGAAATTGTATAGCTTCTCCTGTCTTTTAAGAATCATACTCAACAAACAGGCCAACAGTTAACTCTGTGCTTTTTGGTACATTGTTTTTGTTTTTGCTTTGAGACACGGTCTCCTTATATAGCCCTGGCTGTCCTGGAACTCACTATGTAGACGAGGCTGGCCCAGAACTCACAGAGATCCACCTGCTCCTTCCTTTCCAGTACTAGGATTAAAGGCATGAGCCACCACTCCCAATGAAAGAAATGTTTTTTAACGCAAATTATTCTAGAAACATAAAACATATAATACCAAAAATTCATTTTTATGACAACATTCTTAAGCCAATCCCTCAATGTGGTAATTTAAATCATAAACATCAGAGCACAGTAACTCTGTAGAAAAGCAAAGCAGTGAAATCTTTAACTGTTCTTCTGTGTGAGACCTGCAGAGAGAAAAATCACATGCTGATGACATCTGCCATAATTAGTGTTTTCAGCAAGAACTTGAAGGCCGACAGCTAAGGGAAACAGCTGTCCACCACCTTCCATGTGCTGGTCACATTGCACTGTGTCACACACATGTATTTCACAATGGTGCTGCCCAGTGAGTAGTAGCAGGCACTGAGGAACAGGAAGAGAAGTGCATCTGTGAGAGACTCACAACTAACACCACACTTAACAAGGCAAGGGGGTCTGGACATGCTGTTCCTAGTCAACCAGACTTGACTCTTTAAGAACATTAGCAAAAAAGACAATCCTTAGTCAAGTTAACCAAAAGATGCACAGCAGAGATCCAAATTAATGACATTAAAGATGAAAAGGGAGACATTACAACAGACACCAAGGGAAATGTAGTGAATCATAAAGACATACTTTAAAAATCTCTGTTTCACCAAATGGGGAAACCTTAGAGAAACGGATGAAATTATTGATACATACGACCTACTTAAGTTAAATCAAGGTCAAATAAGCAATTTAAACAAACCCACAACCCCTAGTGAAATAGAAAGCAGTCCAGGACCAGATGGATTCAGTGCAACATTCTACCAGACCTTCAAAGAAGAATGGGTATCAATACTCCTTCAAATTTTTCTGCAAAACAGAAACTAAAGGAACACTACCCAATAATTTTACAAGGCCACAATTACCCCAATACCTAAACCATACAAAATGATAAAACAAAAAAAAGAAAATTGTGACATAGACACAAAAGTTTCTCAATACAACACTTGCAAACACACAATCAAAAGAATTATCCACTATGGTCAAGTTAGTTTAGTTCCAGAAATTCAGTGATGGTTCAACATATATAAATCAATAAAAGTAATCCATTATACAAGCAGACTCAAAGACAAAAAGACACATGATCATCTCATTAGATGTACAAGAGACCTTTGACAAAATCCAACATTCTTTCATGAAAAAGTCCTTCAGGAAGTAGGGATACAAGGGACATACCAGAACATAATGAAGGCAATTTACACCAAGCCCACCACCAACATCAACCTAAACAGAGAAACTCAAAAGCATTTCCATTAAAATCAGAAACAAGGCAAGGATGTCCATTCTCTCTGTACCTACTTAACATGGTACGTCAAGTCTTCGCTAGAGCAGCAAAACAACTGGAGAAGATCAAGGGGATACACACAGGAAAATATCTTTACTTGCAGATTAATATCTGTTTATACATAAAAGACCCTAAAGCCTCCACCAGGAAACCTCTACAACTGATAAACATTCTCAGCAAAGCAGTAGGATCCAAAATTAACACATAAAGAGAAGTAGCCTTCCTACATACAAATGACAAACAGACTGAGGAGGAAATCAGGAAACCAACACCTTTCACAACAGTCACAAACAAACAAACAAACAAAAATATTGGGATAATTCTAAACAACCAAGTGAAAGACTTGTATCAAATCTTTAAGACAATGAAGAAAGAAATTATAGAAAAGACCAAAATAAGTGCTCATGGATCGGTAGTAATAATATTGGGAATATGGCCATCCTACCAAAAGCAATCCCCATCAAGATTCCAATAGTTTTGTTTTTTTTTTTTTACAGAAATTGAAAAAACCTACCTAAAGCCATCCTACCAAAAGCAATCCCCATCAAGATTCTAATAGTTTTGTTTTTTTTTTTTACAGAAATTGAAAAAACAATCTTTAACTTCATACAGAAACTCAGGATAGCTAAAACAATCCTGCAAAATACAAGAACTGGTGGAGGTATCACCATTCCAGATTTCAAATTGTACTACAGAGCTCTAGTAATAAAAACAGCAAGATTTTGAAGTAAAATCCGACCTGATGATCTATGGAATCTAACTGTAGACCCAAACATAAGTCCACACATCTACAGAAACTTGATTTTTGGCAAGGAATCAAAAACACACCACTGAAAAAAAAGGCAGCATCTTCAATAAATGGTACTGGTCAAACTAGATGGCCACTCGTAGAAGAATGAAAATAGATTTCTATCTATTACCTTACACAAAACGCAACTCTAAATAGATCAAGAACCTCAACATAAGACCAGATACCCTGAATCTGGCAAAAGAGAAAATGAAGAACAGGCCTGAACTCGTTGACACAGAAAGGACTTTCTAAATAGAACTCTGTTAGCCCAGGCACTAAGATCAACAATTAGAAGATGAGATCTCATGAAGCTGAAAAGCTTCCTATGGCAAAGGACACCAGCATTCAGGCAAAGCAGCAGCCTACAGAACAGGAAATGATCTTCACCAATTATACTTCTGATAGATGGGTTATTATCTAGAATACAAAAGGGAAGAAGAGGAACCGCCTGAACATCAAGAAAACAAACAACCCAATTAAAAACTGATGTACAGAATTAAGCAAAGAGTTCTTGAAGGAAGAAACACAAATGGCTGGTAAACAAAGCAACATTCAATACCCTTAGCATTCTTAAAGTCCCTTATAGGAAAAGGCAAATTAAAACTACTTTCCCCCAAGGCAGAATGATCAAGAGCAATCAAATGACAGCTCATGCCGGTGAAGGTGTGGGGAAAGGGGAACACTCCTCCACTGCTGGAGGGAGTGCAAACTGGTACAGCCACTTTGGAAATCAGTGTGGCAGCTAATAAGGAAGTTAGGAATTGGTCTACCTCAAGACACAGCTATACCAGTCTTAGGCATATACCCAAAGGAGTCTACATGATACTACCAAGATACTTGTTCTGTGTTTGTTGTTACCCTATTTATAATAGCCAGAAATTGGAAACAGCCTAGATGTCCATCACCTGATGAATGGATAATGAAAATGTGGTACATTGACGCAAAAGTGGCCAAAACAAGGGGAAAAACCTAGTACTATTTATTATTCTGCTTAAAGAACACACTGATAAAATGACTCCTAATGACATACTGCTATATCCATAGCTCAGTGCCTCATTCAAGCCACATCAGAAAAGCTTCTTCTTGCAGTAGATGGGAATTAACACAGAGAGGTACAACTGGACACCGTGAATGTGTGGAGAATAACAGACTTTGAAGCACTCAGTCCTACATGGGATGTCTTTATCAAAGCCCCTCCCCTAAGGCTTTCAAGTGGAGTCTAAGTGGAAAAGGATTCAGAAAAAATACTAAGAACCAGTAATGATTGACAGAGGAAAGGCCATGTAGGGACTATAGGACCTGTGCACATCCGAACTCACAGACACTGTAGCACCATGTCCAAACCCTGCATATAGTCAAGCCAAGAGGAGTTCCAGCACTGAGGGGGAAGTGGACATGGGGTCCTAACCAAGGACCTATCTGCAGCTGGTCCCACTGGCAATGGAAAAAGTTTTCTCCATAGAGTCTTCCTGGGCATGTCAACCACACTCCATGGTAGGCCCCGCGCTCAGGAAGAGTTGGTTAACACAAAGAGGACTCAATAGTATTTGTGGACTTTTTCATTTTGCTTTGCTTTGGCATTTTTCTGTCTTGTTGGCCTTTTTTTAAAAAATATTTTTATTTATTTTATTGGCTTTTTTCTTTCCTTTTTTTTTAAATGGGCATTGGTGTTTTGCCTCGGGTGCCCAGTCCCCTGGAACTGGAGTTACAGACAGGTGTGAGCTGCCACATGGGTGCTGGGGATTGAACCTGGGTCCTCTGGCAGAGCAGTCGGTGCTCTTAACCACTGAATCATCTCTCCAGTCCCTGTCTTATTGGTCTTTTGCTTTTGTTTTGTTTTGTTTTTTACCTCCATTTCGGTGTTTTTGTGAGACTTTTTGTGTTTTTTTTTTCTTTTTCTTGTTGTTTCTTTCAAAGAGAAAGAGAAAAAGAACATAAAACTGGATGAGTGGGAAGGTGGGAAGTATCTGGGAAGAACTCATCAAAAATACATCGTATGAAAATCACTTCACTCTTTTTTTTAAAAAGGAAAACAAAGCATGGGAGACAAGAGCAAACAGACAGACAGCAAGGGCCTGGATGTGTGTGGCTTCCAGACGACAGTATTACAAAGCTCCTATTCTATTAGGAGCCCTGATTATTTTGTCTTTTTTATGAATATTTTATTTGTAATTATGTGTATCTGTGTGGGGATAAGCAAACACGAATGCGAGCATGGTGTCCTTTGAAACCAGAGGTGTTGGCTCCTTTGGGAGCTGTGGTTATAGCTGTGAGCTGTGTGGTGTGAGCTCTAGGAACCTAACTCAGGTCCTCTGGAGAAGCCGTCAGTGATCTATCCTAACCACTGAGCTCTCTCCGGCCACCTGTGATTACTCAGAGTCAGCTGAGAAAGTCCTGGAGGGAAAGAACCCCAACAGGTTGTGTGGCAAATAAATTCTAGGGGGGATAGGGACATAAAGTAGTCAGAGGCCAAATGTTGGAAAAGTCAAGAGACAGAAGGTGGTCTGAGTCACACTGCGAAGAGACGGAGCTGGTGTAAGTGGGTTAGAATTGGGTGTTTTACAAAGTAGACAGTGATGAATTTGACAACATGTAGGATCGTGTTGAGAGATAAAGATGGATTTGTATAGAGAATGGCATTTCTATTCACTACAGGTAGGTCACTGTGGAAAGATAAGCATTGGGAAAATTCTGTGATGTATTTTAGACTTGGTGTTTTCTAATAGACATGTAAGAGGACTTCTAATCAGCAGATAAATGGCCCCCGAAGATCAATGTAGGATCTGAAAATGGAGACCAAGGAGGAGTGGCAGATGAAGAAACAGGAAAGATTGATGCCCTGAAAGTTAGTATTTGAACAGTGATCGCTGAAAAGGACTCTAGAACTAGGTTAGATAAAAGCAATGTCTGTAGGCTGCCAAGATGGCTTAGCAAGTAAAGGTTCTCATCACCAAGTTTAAGGATGAGTTCATTCCCGGGGACCCACATATTGGAAGCAAAGAAGTCACTCCCACAATTGTCCTCTGACCTCTACAGGCATAGCATGCCATGTGTGTGACACAAATACACAAACACGCACAAATGAAAAATGTAATAAAAAAGCATAGGTTTTTTTAAAAAATAGTGATTGTAGGGCATGATGGTGCATGCCTTTAATCCTAACACTTGAGAGGTAGAGTCAGGTGAATCTCTGTGAGTTTGATGCCAGCCTGGTCTATGTAGCTTGTTTCAGGAAAAACAGGGCTACATCAAGAGACCCTGAATAGATAGATAGAGAGATACATAGATACATAGATTGATTGATAGAATGTTATTGTGAGGTGGTGGTGCACACTTAGAATCCCCATACTTGGGAGCCAGAGGCAGATGGATCTCTGTGAGTTCAAAGCCAGCCTGGTCTACTGAGTGAGTTCCAGAACAGTCAGAGATACACAGAGAAACCTTGTCTTGGGGGCTGGAGAGATAGCTCAGAAGTTAAGAGCACTGCTGCTTTTCCAGAGATCCTGAGTTCAATCCCAGCAATCACATGGTGGCTCACAATCATCTATAATGAGATCTGGTACCTTGATCTGGTGTGCAAGCATACATGCAGGCAGAATACACTGTATGCACATTAAATAAATAAATCTTGAAAAAAAGCCCTGTCTTGAAAAACCAAAATAATAATAATAATAACAACAACAACTAGTGATTGCTAAGGGGCTTTATCAGTTTTTCTATGTGTTGGCTTCAAATCTACTTAATTAAAAAAAAAAATACAAAAGCTAAGCCGGGCGGTGGTGGCGCACGCCTTTAATCCCAGCACTCGGGAGGCAGAGGCAGGCGGATCTCTGTGAGTTCGAGGCTGGGCTGGACCGACAGCCTCCAAAACAATACAGAGAAACCCTGTCTCATAAAACCAAAAAAACAAAAAACAAAAGCTAAACAACACATTTATTTCCAACAGGAAATCATTGAACTAATTATCCCCTTCATAAGTATCTATCACTGGGCCTTCTGCTTTCTCCTGCTATGTGGCAACGAAGTATCAAAGAGGAAGATGAGATCAAAAAAGTTCAACTAGAAGAGCACAATCAAGGAAGTCAGTTAGGACACAAAGTTCTTTTACTAAACAATCTATTAATCTGGTTGAGAACTGACGGCAGTTTAACTAGGAACAAGAAGGGCAAGAGGACTGAAGGGTGTGATGCAGGCAGATCCTTTAGACGCTGCTGCTGTGACTTTGTTGTTGGTCCTGTAATCGTGTATTTTTAGATGCTTACCCTTTGCATTTTTGGGATGGCACTTACCAAAGTGTGAACATCTCCCTCACTAAGGGTGAGATCCCGCTTGGTGATGAGATGATGCCGTTCTCCTTGTCCAAGCGATGTATCATTCTTTTCGGGTGTCTGCAAAGATGTACAAAAAGTGTAAAACACTGGTTAAATGATAAGGGGAAAACATTTCACATTGACATTTGGATATTAATACTTAGCTACGATTAGCATACAGTCCATGAAAATGTGGGATGACAGAAAATTTACTACTTAATGGTTAGTGAACAGGGAAGACAGAAAATAAAAAAATCAAAGTCATTAATGTTCCCTACAAATTGTCATTAATGTACATACCCTTTTCCTAACCATTGTTTTTTTCCCATGCATCCCTAGGATACTGATACAACACTGAAAAGAGCCTGAAATTCTACAGTATATCTGTGATGCGTGTCATTAGGAGTTTTGAGTTTAATTTTTGGGGTTTTTGGAAACAGAGTATTACTACATAGAGCAGACTGGCCTTGAACACAAAATGTAATCCCACACAGTCTCAAGCTTGTTATGGGGTTACAGGTATGTGCCAATAAGCCTGGTTTATTTTTGTTTGCTGAACTTTCCTTAGAATATATATGATGTGATTTCTTGTATAAATATGCATTCTAGAACAAAGATCAATAAATACCACCAAAAATAAATAAAATCCTATAAATGATATTTTCTTAGACCTTGTAAATCAAGAGTTACAAGTAAAATGTTTTATCTTATTCTAAAGACAGAAATTCCAACAATAAAATAGCCTTACATAATACATTTAATAAACTAAGATACAGAGGGCCTTGGTCAAGAATAATTCTTGAGGCTTACAGAACACTCAAATATATAGTTCACTATGATTTCACAGATTGATTCTTACCTATTACATAAATGGACTAATTTTTAGTGTACTAGTTATGAGCTAAAATACTTTTTGCAGAGTTCATACGTGAGAATAGCTGTTTTTATTTCATGTGTTTCGTTTATATGTTTAAAAAGAAAAATAAAAAGTCACGGTATTGAAGGACTACTTAAAGCACACTACCTTAATTCTCAGAGGGTTGATCTCTGTGTCTGCAGTACAGTTCATCGGCCCATCAATATCGTAATGAAGGATGTACAACAAAGTGTTGTTGTTGTATTTGTAAGGCCACTGGAGATTTAGGATTGCCTTGCTGAATGAACTTGGACCATTGTTTCTTAGCTAGTAAGAAAAAAACAAATGTAAGCACCTTGGACAAATATGAGTTCTATTTTCCTTCCACTAAGTTATTACTAGAAATCATACCAGCAACGGGGTCTGAATAGCAGCAGTTTCTTCCGCTAGACTTCAAACCTGACCATTATATACAGAAGTCAAACAAAGTTTATCTCTCAAGCACAGTAAGATCTACCAGGATGAAAATGTCAAGGAAACAGTTAGGATGCTGACTTCATAGCTTTGTACAGACAATACATCTTTTAATTACAGGCATTTCCAGTTTTTAGTCAGAACATCAAAATGCTGTCTGTGGAGCAGACACAAAGATTATTTCTTTTTTCAGATGGAGTTGGTTTTGCTTTTTTTAAACACTTAAAGGTGTTTGTCTATAAAAATGAATTTACAAAGAGTACTTCTGGTATATTTTCAAACTATGCAAACTCCACATAAAAATCACATAGGGTTGGTCTTAAAATAAATTTAGCTGCTCTCTCCGCCGCCCCATCCCCCGCTTCACCAGCTTTCTACTGGGTCCAGTAACTGCAGACCTCATAGATGTGCTGAACAACAGGCCCAACATCGTCTTCAGTCTCTGGGTTTTCCTTGTGCTCCCAATTTGGAATAGGAAGAAAGATGTGATCAGGACTTGAAACTCTAAACAATGACCAAAGAAAACCTACCATGAATATCAAACGACACAGTCAGTTCATTTTCCTAAGTATTCTATATTCCGTAATTAAATCAGACCTAATTTAGAAAGCCTCAAAGGAGAAGCTTATGAATGAATAAGACTTTTTATGCATAAAATCTACCGTTGTTAACTCAGCGTGCATCAGGTGAATGAGTAAGCAATTGCCGTTGAGAGCTCAAGCAACATATTGGAAGATTGCTGTTGCTGTGCCTTTTGGAACACCTTCGGGGCTGTATCTCCACGGGATCCATAGCCTTGGGAAACCAGCACTAAGCTGGAGTGGCTGCCCACAGGAGGCCAGGGTCCAGTAGCTACACATCAGAAGCAATCACAACAATGGCATATTCAGCTTGAGACTCATGCTTACCCTCTTATCTCCACAGCAGCCAAAACAGCAAGGTCAACTTTATAAGACACAACTGGGCTGACATTGTCAAAAGAATTAGAGCTGAAAAAGGAAAAACAAAACAAAACATGCTCAGGACTGAATTCTGCACATTTATCATCGAAGTTATAAAAGGGAAAAACTCGGGGGAACTAAAACTAAACAATCCAAAGCAACATAGAAACTGAAGTCCTACCGATCAAGCAATTACTTTATCATGTAATGCAAAGCTGAAGATAAATTTTATTTCCTAATGCTTAACTTTGTTTTATAAACTCAAAGTAACAATACAATCATTTGTATAATTAAATACTGAGTAAAGAATCCTATAATACAATACTGAAATTTTAATCTACATTATTCCATCTTTAAAGGGTAGTATGGAATACATTTATAAGGAAAGATGGTTATTTTTATCCTAATACACTGTTTTCATACCTTTGGATTTTCAAGTCAAATTTCACAGAAGTATCCATTTCTGACTGCTGGTGCACGCTAAAACGAAGGCCAGCAAGCAACTGGAGAGGGGGAGAATAAGAATGATGGTCAGGGTCCCATTTAAATAAGAAACTTCAAATTTGACATCCAAATTAAAAGGCGTGTTCTAAAATAAGCTTTTTATGAGTTTAGGGTAAAAATGAACAAAAATAACTACATCTGACTTTCCACTGTCATGATGGAAGCTTTTAACAGTTATCAACTATAATCATACTTCCTTATGATATTAACTGTCTTTCTAAACATTACAGTGTTTGCTGTTGCAATGAAAACACTGCAATTGTGTGTAAGACCTGCTTTAGGAAGCGGACAGCTGACTTGAGAATCCAGACAGGAAACACTGGAGGGTTCACCAGAACCCGGAGTTAGAGAAGGTGGACGAAAAGCAGAAGTCTCCCTCACACCTGTCATAGTCCCCTTCCCCAGAACCTAGCAAGCTAAGCCCCGGGGCAGAATACTGACTGATTTTAAGAAAACAACTTGACTGAAGGTATAAGCCTTCTTGGGGATCACATGAATGACATGTAAATATGTCCCCTCCGTGGGGCTACACTCACATTATAAAGTCTGGAGTTGGCTACTTAGAAAAACAAGAAACTAAAGGAGCTATGAGCTAGAAAACCAGAGAAAATGAGAAAATAAAGAGCTCTTGCCCAGGAAGCATCTATCCAGAATAATGACTGCCTGTGGAAACACACTTAGAGAAACATACAATGCTTGGACCATGGCAACGGATCTGCACATAACTGCCACCAGTGTGAATCTGCTTGGAAAGATCACATGTACAGCCATGCTTTTCTCAGCACCAGTAACACACAAACCCAGATTCCTTTCTAGGGGACTTGGGACGAGCAATATGCTCCCTGCTCACCATCAGAGGGGGAGCCTCACCCAGGGAAGTTTCTTCTACTTAGATGATGTAAGGCTCTAAGTTAAAAAGACAACACGCACCATCTCATCTAAGAGTAACAGGCCTCAGTGTTTGCCAGGGTGGCTTCCAAGACTCCATAGACACCCTGGCAGCTCAAAATTCTAAAATTAAAATTTTAGTCCTTAGTTGAAATCATGTTTTCATCTATTTACCAGATTTGAGGCAGTGTGAAGAGAAGTTTATGAAAGAGTATGCAGCTCCACCTGTAATTTTAGTATCCTAGTTAAACTGAACAGAACTCTGCTAATAACTAAATTCTAAATCAAAACTAATTCAAAGATGCTACTTTGAAGGCAAGTGAAATGGTTCAGTGGATAAAGGCACTTGTTATCAAACCAGATGACCTGAGTTCAGTTCCCAGGTCCTACCATGGTGGAAGAAGAGAATCAACTCCCAAAACTTGTCCTCTGACTTCCCCACAGTATGTGTAGCATACATGCACGCATGTATGTGCATAATACACACATACACAATAAATAAGGGAATAAACAAGTGAAAATTGTAAATAAAAATAAGATACTGCCTAGAGGCCCACACCACCCTTGTAATCACAGCACTTAGCAAAGCCAGGAAGAACTTGAGTTTGCATGGCAAGATCCTATCTTAAAAACAAACAAGTCAGGCAGTGGTGGTGCATACTTGTAATCCCAGCACTCAGGAGGCAGAGACAGGCAGATCTCTTAGTTCCAGGCAGGCCTGGTCTACAGTGAGAGTTCCAGGACAGCCAGAAATACACAGAGAAACCCTGTCTCAAAAAACCAAAGCCAAAAAAAAAAAAAAAAAAAACAGGGCTAAGTATGCAACTCACTGATACATCATTTTCCAAGCATGCTCAAGGGCCCGGGCTAAGTCCTTAGCACTACACACAAAAACAAACAACAATAACAAAGAAAAACCCAACTTAAATTACTATAAACAAACCTAGAGAAAAATATGTATAGAAAGAAATATTTATATTCTATTTATAAGGCAAAAACTCAATGGAATCAGAATGCCTTACTTGAGTTCCAGCCTTCATCGGGTTTCCAAGGTCACACACCACCTGCCGGGTTTGGTTTTCTGTCTTAAATGCACAGGAAAGTCTTGCTAAGGCCTTTGACAGACAAAAAAAGAAAATAAAGAGGAGTGGAGTTGGGGGAATGTAGAAAGAAAATTAATAGTTGCCAAAAAAGAAGAAACTACAAAGTCCTTACCCAACATAGGCAGAAGGTACTGGGCTGAGTCATGAAGTTCAAAGTCACACAATATTGTCATATATATGACAATCATATTATCATACAAATACATTTATGTAGCTTTTAATTACATAAATATGTAAGATTAAAATCTGTAATTATAGATAAAACTCTCTAAAACACACAAAAAAATAAATGTTTAATGTATGTGGGTTTTCAGGGATAATTTGTTTTTTCACCTGTAATACGTAAAATGTTTAATCATGTAAGGGAAATGGGAAACATGTGTTTGACTTGTATTCATTGTAATCATTCACTTAAAAACAGAATGTAACCACATTGTAAAAGACAAAAACAAAAAAAAAAATACACAAAACAAAACAGTCCTTACCCAATATCAAGTAGATATTTAAATTCCCTTTTTTATGAAGCAAATAAATCTACTTGGGCAAACAGAAAAAGAAGCCAGGACTATGGACAACTGCTGCACATCCACATAAAAGCGTTGGATTCTGATCATAGGGCTCTGACTCACAATGTAATGGGCAGGTTTAGAGACTTCAGTTAGCTGACCTCATTTTCCAGATGCTAGGCTGGCAAAGCTAATAATTCCATATCAATTTGTTACTCAAAGGATTAGGCCTGAAAGGAATTATGTAAGATATGCACTCTATTGTCTAGCAATTTAGTCTCAGATAGAACAGCTAGGCTTGGGTTTCACTAAATAGGGACCACCTCATTAATGCTAATAAGACCTGGGAGTGCGCTGTGATTTTCAAAGAGGCAGCTAGCTGCTTACTTCATTGTTTCGGACAACGCCGATGAAATCAGCCTGCGGTGGAATGGAAACAATGAGCTCCGCTTCATAGGCTCCTTCCCCTTGATTCTGCGCCTTCACAGTCAGTGTCAGAGGGTTGTCATCCCCAATATAGATCTTCTTTTGATCACTGCAAGTTAATTCAAATCCAACAGTGAAAAAAGACTACATGGGGAGCGTGTAACTGTTCAAAGAGACAAGAGATAAGTCACCATCCTCCCCTGTCTCAGACTAGTTCAAGGCATCTCCACAGAAAATAGCACATTGGGTGTAAATTTGGTGCCCCCTCTCTGACTGAACGCTCATGCCAGTCACACGCCACTGCTGTCTACAGGTATTACCAAAGTCACATTGTATCTGTGCATGTGCTTCTAATTCCTAGGTGTGCTTGCTATTAACTGCTCTTTTGTCATAATTCTCATGACCGCCTTCCCTGTGTACTATTAAGTGGTAAGGACATTCCCCATTTCAGTGCAAGTCCACAATGAAGTGTATCAAGGCGATTAGTAGGACTCACGGCACAACCAAAGCTAACAGTCATAAATTTGCCAAGTCAAGCACCCAGTGAAAACACAGTGAGTATTTTTTTAACAATGGTATTAATGGCTTTATTGTGAAGAAAATCATGAATTATCCTTTACTCTAAGTGTATCTCCTTAAAAACTTTAGCATTTAGAATAGAAAGTATTCTTTTCCATTTAAATTTCTTATATTTTATATTTACCGTTTGAAGTAAAACTTACCTATTTACAGAAACTTCCAGTTTAGGTTTACAAACATTGTCTTCCCCACAGTCAAGTAGAATATGAGCCTAAAAGAAAAATATTTTATTATTTTCTACATGGACCCTGGCCACTCAGTGTTAAACATGTCAGTGTAAGTAATCAAGGGTAAGGAAAAAAATACAATAAAATAGAAGTGCTTAGAATTTTGTATATCTCAAATTAGCTGTTAACACTTTGGAATAAAATCTAGGATAAGAAATGAGGGCTCGTTTTAACTGTGCTCCTGTCTGAACTGGGTCAAAATACACATCCTTGTAGGAACTCCTGATTAAGACAGTGGGCCTCCACTGCTTTCATAGAAACTGGCTGCAAACATCAAGTAAGGAGAAAATGGCCAAAGTAAGCCCAGCATCTACAAACCCAATGGGAAAGATACGAAAAAGAAAAGGAAAGACCAGCAAGCAGTAAAATGGTAAAACAGAAGAAAGTTGCAAAAGTCTAAACTTGTTTTTTTCTGGATCCAGTCAAGGGAATATACTGAGAAGCACAGTGTGGAAACAAAAACCCCAAAAGAAAGAATGCAAGAGCATAGATCTTGCTAGAATACATAGAAGGAACAAAAGGAAAATAAAAGCAAAATCATTCTTGGTTTATTTGCTGCTATTTTAGTGACACTTTGTCTCAAAAAAAATAGTGACAATAATAAAGACTTCTAAAATAATTCTAAAACTATAAAGAAAACTATCATAGCCCTCATACCAAAGCACATACTATAAGGCACAAATGAAATGTCTTTCTGAATAAAGTGCCCATTGAAGCACACCTACTAAGAAGCTCGGGTATTAAATGAGCCATCGTTACATCCATCCACTAACCCAGGGGATCCAACATCTAAAACAGCTGAGAACATGCAGCCTCACAGATCACTACAGCCTGGATTTGCCCAGGGTTCTAGGTTTTCTCAGGATCCCCTTGGGATTGACAGCACCCTCAAACAGTAGGAATGAGTTTGGAGAGAACTACGCCCAAATTCCCAAATACCGTTTATAAATGCTTGCTTTTATTTAAACGGGGTTGTTTATAAATGGTTAATGATCACAGTCAAATTCTCTCTTAAGAAAAAAAGGGAATATGATATAGAAATTAATACTTTACATTGGTATGGATTTTGGTTTATTGATACAAATTTAAGGTCAATTTTGTTATATGTATATTTTCTACTCTTGTTTAGATATTGTGTTTATACAGCTCATTAAAAAATGTAGGCCAGGCGGTGGTGGCGCACGCCTTTAATCCCAGCACTCGGGAGGCAGAGGCAGGCGGATCTCTGTGAGTTCAAGGCCAGGCTGGACCGACAGCCTCTTACAAAACAATACAGAGAAACCCTGTCTCGTAAAAACAAAAAAATAAAATAAAATAAAAAATGTAATATATAGTTAAATATAGATTATAGATAGTTACCTATAATAGTCAAAACTTATAGTTATGTTAGATTTTTTAGATATACAGAGAAATATTTCAAATGGATAGGAAAGGTTTCTTCAAAACCTTTCAAAGGCCTACAGAATATGGCATTTAAAAAGTTTACTAGGGTTTTTCATGACAATGAGGCATATCTCCTGGCAGCACCAATTACATCAGAGAGGAAAATGGACATCGAAGAAACTTGTTGTAGAGTTTGCCTTCAACATGGCAGGGATAGCTATTTGGACAAACAGCTGCCCTTGCCTCAACTGCTGACAGTAAGCACGATGTATAAAACTGGAGAAGCAAGCTACAAGCAAAGTGACTGCTGACTTGCCAAGACAGGACGGTCCTTCAGAGTTCCTGCCTTACAGAAGAAAGCAACTGATGAACCTTGCCAATACAAGACAGAACAGGCCTTCAAATTTCCTATTTCATTAAAAAGCCTGCCAGACACCATGGCCTGTGGACTGAAGATGGATGCCCCAATGTTACAGAGGAATTTTGAGGAACTGTCCAGGCAGCAAGATATCTCTAGCAATTCAAGAATTTATGTATTATCCATCTGGAACCTTTGATGGAGTTGAAGACAAATAGTTATGGTTATGGTTTTCCTTAGTTATGATAACAGACAAGTTATATGTAAAACTTTAGGCTCACAAATATAGGATAGATGATAAAATATTTTCCTTACGTTTTGCCAAATGTTAGTGGACTAAATATTGTTAACTATAGTTCTTGCTTGATAACCGGTGTGTGTGTATGTGTGTGTGTGTGTGTATGTGTGTGTGTGTGTGTGTGTGTGTGTGTAATTAAAGGTAAAACCATTCTTTTATTTAGACAGAAAAGAGGAAATGATGGGGGATGTCCTTCTGTATGATGTGAATATGTTTCTCTTATTGGTTTCTGAATAAAGCTGTTTTGGCCATTGGGCAAGCAGGATGTAGTCAGGAAGGAAGTATAGGCAGGGCTACCAGACTAGGTCTATTCTGGAAGAGGAACACTTGGAGTGAGTCACCAGGGACACACTATGTAGCTGCCGTGAGAACAAGCGGTCCTGGTAAGCCAAAACCATGTAGAAGTACACAGATTAATAGAAATGGGTTAATAATTAAGAGAGGGCTAGCCAGTAAGAAGCCTGAGCCATCAGCCAAACAGTTCATAATTAATATAAGCTTCTGTGTATTTATTTGTGACTAAACAGCTATGGGACCAGGAAGGACAGAAAGGTCGGACTACACCCTATGAACATGAAATAAAATACAAAGCAGAGGTAGGTAATAATAACAGCATTTGAAGAGACATGTTTTGTAAAGGCCTTTGCAAAATTACCAAACAGAAATGTTGTGTTGCTTTATAAAAGAAATTGCTCCCAAGGAAGCCCTGAGGGAACATGTAAAGAGCGATGGAGTCCTGAGTGAATATATATTGGCCATGTTGAAAGTCAATGCCTCCGTCCAGTAGGAATGGCAAAGTCTTCCCCATATAGGTCAGGCTTGGGACTGGAAAAGCCTTTCTCTGCTTTCAGTGCAAAAACTGGCAGTGTGTAAAAACTAGCAACTGCAGCTTCCTCCTTCCAGATGTTTACAGCCTGAGACTGCTCACCTACAAGACTAGCTAACCCTCCCTCTGTGTTGTACAGAACAATCACACTGAGTCCCTCAGCTGTTGGATGGTGCCACTCCATCACAGTGTGCACAACTCCAGCTTTTCTGTACATGTATGTTTGTCTCTCCTTCATTCCCTCACCACCCCCAGTCAGGTTTCCAGGAACAAGCAGTACTTATATATGATGTATACATAAAAGTACATACATACACTTTTTCAACACAAAATACACACCCAAATAAAAGAGGTATTGTAGATGTTTAGTAAGTACTAAAAACTGCATACAAATAAACTGGTATTTTGTTCTTTTCCTTGAATCACTTTACTATTCTATGAAATGTGATCTTGCCTTCCAGTGAATATGACTACCGAAAAGGTTTAAAAATCTCAGACCTAAATATTCTAATTGTTTCTCCTCTCGTTTCTTTAGTTGAACACCTACCAACACTATTAAAATAACCCCGTCTGATATTTAAGAACACAAACTATACAACCTTAACAAAAGATCAGAGGATGAGATTGGGACGTGCATTACCTGCCGACTGACATTGGCAGGAGTGAACTGGTTCAGAATGGGTTGTAAGCCTGTTTCGTCAGCAGCCGTTCTGTGGTCCAGCCGATACTCCATAAAAATAGTGATGGGAGTGAGTTTGTCTCTAAATTCAGATTCGTCCTGAAACAAAAGAGCTTCAAGTTAAAGATGACATCAACCTAAACTGTTTGGAGAAATCCACAACCAGAGAAGCCACAAAACCAGGCAAATTCATCACTAGAACCTGCAATTCTAACAACCTCTGAAGTGCTGTGGTAACTGTAGTAAGCATGAAGTGAGACTCACGTGGTTGTTCAGTAAGAACTATTCATCAAGATTTGTTTCATAATGTAAAATCTGACTCACGAAAGTACCTATGGAGCACCTCCATTGTCAACCAAAGTTCTCTGGAGCAACCACATGTGTACAGAATAGCCTGCCAACAGCTGACCTCTGCCAACTATGGAGAGATGTGATACTGCAGATAAAGAACCAGAGTAGTTATAGACTATCATTAGTTCTTTTTAATAGCTCGTAGCTATAAATCTAGGCATCTGGCTTGTTTGTGTGGTTGCTAGATGAAGCTACTGGAATTCATCTGTCATCCTGGTGGGTCTCTAACCTCCAGCAACCAAAGAACGAGATAAAGATCTGAATCCTGTAGATTTTCCTCCCTTATTAAAGATGACATCTGAACTCTACAGATGATATTACACTACCTTTTTTATCTCACCTGATGATCCCACCAACCTCCCTTTGTTCTGTGTCTGAAAAAATACACACAGCACAGCCTAGACTCTGCTCCAGAGGAGAAGGCTTCTAGTCCATGGTCACTCACATTCCCAGGAAAAGTTATGCCCTTATCTTCTTTAAAATGGAACTGTTATTTTATGTCAGCATGGTAAGACTGGCACCCAGGCAACTACCCAACATAGAAACAGAACAACACTAACGTGGCTTTAAGCTGTCCCTCTCAACCTTCCTTCCCTTTCTCATCGTAAGGGCTTCTGAAATTTCAGTTCACCAGGCCCTGCTTACTCTACTGACAGCACTGTTTTCAAGATTTGTCTTTTGTGGTCACTTCTTTTATGTCGGCCGATATTTATATATCTGATTTGCTGGTGCCACATTTTTTATAGATCTGATAACCACTGCATATGTCACTGCACAGTGTATTTTTCAGTTTTGTTTTTTGTTTCTCTTTTGGCTAACTGGAAATGAACTCATACATAATCTATGATTCTCTCTCTGTCTAACAAGTTAAGCCTCATCCATGTATTCAAGATTAATCTTCACTGCAGGTTAATATGTTATCTTAGGGCAAAGATTCTTTTGTGTTAAGATTACTTGTGCTATTTGGATTTGGTTTTATCATCACAAAAAAAATGTTGCAATGATGATTCTTACAAATCATGACAAGATTCACCAGTTCTGTGTTACCATTACTATTTATCTTCCCAAATCTTCATAACTACTAAAGGATCATGAGCAATAAATGAATTCTATTGATCATACTGTGACTAGTTAACAAACATTAGCAGACTTCAATTAAATTTAAATTTGGGTTTTTTCATATTTATGACTGAAGAAGCTTGTCTCTCCTCTCTCTTAAGTCCTGACTGTTTCTTCAATTCAGAGGACTTTTTTTGTTTTGTTTTGTTTCTGCAGCTAAGTAAAATGGTCAGGTTGTTTTTGTTTTTCATTCATGTAAAAAGTTCTCCTTTTAAATTCTTAGTTAGTCCACCCTAGGATGAATTCTCTTTGGTCTAGGTATTGATTTGGTGGCTTGTAAAACTTCATAGAACATTAGAAAGTTTCCAGCTTTACTATTCCCTTGAAGTGTGTTTACTATCAGAAATGACTCATTCCTGAACTGGAAAATTCCATTTAAAAAAATCTTGGAGTCCTTATGCTAATTTATATAAAGATTTCTTTTTTTATGGGCACTTGGGATGTGGAGGCAGAAGGATCATGAATTCAAGGTCATGCTCAGCTGCAAAGTAAGTTCAAGGCCAACCATGGCAACAGGAGACACAGTCTCACAAACAAAACTGAAAAACTATTTTCAACGGAAGTTCCATTTTTAAAATAGCAGTAAGACCACTCATATAAAGATATGAGTATAGATAATATAATGATTATATATACAATACAATATATATTCATTATGTATAACAAGTATATATCATATAAAGATATGAGTGATCCTATAGCTATCTGGTTTTTTTCTATCTTCTTATGGCAAGCATGTTATGTGTGTCTAAGAATTTTTCTTTTTTTAATCCAGGTTTTCCTATATGTTGATGCACAGTTATTCAAAGAATTCTTTAAGTCTCAGTTTTATCTATCATTATGTCCCTTTCCAATTTCAAATTTTGTGTTTGTTCATTTTTCAAATTTGTCAAGCATCTCATGTAAATTAAATGGCATTTAAAGTACACACACATTTTTCCTATATTCAACTTCCATGATTCTGTTGTGATGCATAGAATTTTCAAGATAATCAGATATAAATAATTCTTCATTATAATTGCTTTCACCTAAAAACACATTTCTGGTATTTTTTCCAGAAAATGACTTTTTCAACTTATTTTTCTTTTTATTTTTCTTGTCTTTTTGAGACAGCGTTTCTTTGTGTAGCCCTGTCTGTCCTGGAATGAGGTGTGTAGACCAGGCTGGCCTCAAACTCACAGACTCACCTGCCTTTGCCTCCTGAGTACTGGGATTAAAGATGTGAGCCACCACTGCCTTAAATTATTTTTCTATTACTGATTTCCAAAGTGGTTTGAATCTTAAGTGTCCACCACAGATCTATGTAGCAGAGGTGACACAAATTTCGGAAATAAGCCTAAGGACTGGAGAGAGAGCTCAGGACTGGAGAGCACTGGATGCTCTTCCAGAGAACCCAGGTTCGATTCCCAGCACCCACATGGCAGCTCACATCTGTAACTCCAGTTCCAGAGGCCGGATGCCTTCTCCTGACCATCATGGGCACCAGGCATGCACAAGGTACACAGTCCTATGTGGAGGTCACAGCCACTCACATAAAATGGTCTAAAAGTAAGCCAAGTAGAAGGTCTTACTCTTTGGGACATGCCTTTGAAGCAACTGTAGGAAGCTGCGGGTGCTTCTCTCTCTCTTTACTTCCTGGCTGTGAAATGTGAGAACTTTTGGTTGCTGTCTTTTCTTTTTTTAAAATGAATCTCACAGGACTGGATAAACAGCTCATTGAAGAGCATTTGCTGCTCTTGAAGAAGCCCTGGGTTCAGTACCCACATGGCAGCTCACAGGGGTTGCAACTACAGTTCCTGAGGAGTTGGTGCTGCCACAGGCACTAGGTAAACGAATGGCACACACACATCCATGCAAGTAAAACAATCACAAGACAGACAGACAGACAGACAAGATTCCTGCTTGATTGCACTTCATCTGGCTCACAAACTGGACTACTTCTATGCAAGGGCCCTGCACGCCTTCATGCTGGAGTCAAGGCGTGTCTCTGTGCCAGGAACCTTCCGTGTCAGGCAAGCATCAGTCAAGTCTCAATCCCTGGCTGATGCCTATGTCTAAACCATCCCTGCTTTGGATTCTGCCTCTTGCCTCACACTAGACTCACACAGTAGTTTACAACTCAGATTTCAAATTTAGCCACTAGGGACTTTTAGTGGATTGCTTACTTTCTGGACACTGGAGAGCCCAGCGATGTTTAAGAAATAAGTTTTTTCATGACTCATTCAGAAATACCATAGTGGAAGCCCTCCTCAATCACCCATCTGACAGGGATAAACTCTCTCCATTGGACTTTGACACAGGAAAAGCCAATTTTCTCACGTATATTTCTCTGAGCTTTTCATTTTGGCTAAACACCCATTTACAGCAAGGAAAAACCACACATATGAAAGAGAAATAAATGGCAAGGAAAAGACAATGGTGTAGAGTGTTTCTTACCCGAAGATAGGCGACCAGCTCCTCGCACTGCATCCGTCCCCCCTTGAAAACAGTCATGTTCTTGGAGTGTCCTGGGGACCTGTTATGGAGAAACAGTGCTCGTCGGATTGCTCCCTTTTGCTTGAGTTTATCCAAAAGAAGCTCCACCTGGAAGTCTATACAAACCAAAGCATTTATAACTAACACATTCCTTGGGGGCAGGTCACTGTCCTAGCAATCTAGAGTTTTCCTGGAAGCAGAGACACTCATTTCTGAAAAGTAAATTACTTCTAAATTCATAAAAATGCCTAAGCACTCTGGTGAAACAGCAACAAATTTATTCCAGAAAAGAATACCTAAATAATTCACTTATCCCCCCCCAAAAAAATGTCATACATAATTTATAGTGACAGTAATGAAACCAGGTTATCAGAAAGAAAAAAATTACTTTTAATTTCAACTTAGGGGAAGGACATCACTGACTGAAACAGAAGTAAATTAAAACTTTTACCATTGGACAAGGGGTGCAGATTGGTAGTATAATGTGTGAGACCCTGGGTTCCACCCCCCTCAAAACATGAATAGCCACACACCACACACACAACTTCTAATCCAAATGTCTTGCTGATTTTGTTAAGTATTGACTAACGTGCATCTAGTCACTATATTGAGTACTATGAACACTTTATATCACTTGAAATGGTGTTTGCAATGAGGCTACCCATTAAAGTGACAACTGAGTATGCTCTTTTGTGGGGGGGGTGGTTCTGGACAGGGTTTCTCTGTATAGTTTTGTAGACCAGGCTGGCCTCAAGCTCACAGAGATCAGCCTGCCTCTGCCTCCCTAGTGCTGGGATTAAAGGCGTGCGCCACCACCGCCCAGCAGATATAGCGCAAATTTTTAAAACCTCAAGTCTCGTTGCAAATTTCTTTAGATGTTTAATTTCGAATGCAGGGACATCCCCTTTCTGGTCTTGACAGCAACTTTGCCCTATCCTTGAAGCAGTGAGTTCACTCCAGCACAGGTTTCTCGGGGCCGTTTCCAGATGTGAAACAGTCCCAGGGACATCCCTTGTTCCCTCATTTCCTTGAGGTCTCTACACACATCTGGTCCTCCAAGGAGATCCCGCTTGCCGTCCTCTGCACATTCCCACTGAGAGCCGTCAGCTCTTTTAGTATTCTTCTTGTCCACCCTATCCCCACACACTAGCAGAAGTCAACTGGCAAACCTGCTCTCAGAACCACACCCATCCTTCCAGCAAACGGATTGCTGTCGGCTCCACACAGACTGAATGCAGCAACACAGGCCTTCCGCCCTGTCTAAGGTCTCAGTAGAGCACAGACTCGTAAATAATGAGTCTCCTCCAGACTTCATTTACCTCACATCATTAACCACTCAACATTCTAAATGCTGCCTATTTACCATTCTTGCCCTCGCAATGTCCAGTAACAAATACACTGCATCTGAACTGGCCTACGAGCTGCTGAAGAAAGTAATCATATATAATAATGCATCCTAAATGTCTTCAGCATAAAAATGCAGGGTACAATGATGATAACAACTACTTGAGCAACTGATGGTGTGTCTTGGGGACATAAGCACTGTACCTGTAGTACCATGAGCACACTGATTCTGCACAAGATACTCACTGAGCCTCTTCGGAAGAGTTCCTTTGCCATCTGCCTTTAAGCAGAACCTGACATTAAAACTGTAAGAAAAAATGTTTGCAAATGTAAATGCTACAATCTAGTTTAGGGAGAGTACTGAATATCACCCAAATTCACTTTTCTAATGTAGCTATCCCTTGGAATCCCGGGTGGTGGGAGTTGGTTCTAGGAACCATCTGTCCACTCCCAGAGATCAAAATCAGTGGACACAGAGGAATCAGTGGATACTGAGGGCTCCGATCGATATAAAACAGTGTTGTGTCTGCAGACAGGTGACATTCTCCGACTTTAAATCGCCCACAGCACAGTTATAATACTTAATACAATGGAAATACCATGTGGACACCAGCCATACTGCATTTGTTAAGGAAGACAGGAAAAAAGTTGGCACATTTCCAGTACAAACACAATTTTTATTGTGTATGTCTATCCACGGTTGGTTGAATTGACAAATACAGGTACAGAGAACTGATGATACAGAGTCTGCACTACAACACACTTTCTTCTTCCTTCACGTGTTCATGCTCTTCCCTGTATTTATGCATGTCAGTATGTTTGCATGTATGTGTATGTACACATGCAAGGAGGAGCGTGCCTCTGTGTACACACATGGAGGTCACAATTCCACTTTGGGTGCCTTCATTCTCTGACTTTTTTTTTTTTTTTGAGACTTGGTCTCTTATTCCCTGAAATACAGTGTGAAATATATTTGTCACTCTGTACCACAGTCACAATTATAAAAGCCTGAGTGCTCCTATAGAAAATGGTGTTGTCTCTGCACACACTGCTGTAGGTACCTTATTTGAGCCTTCTAATTTTGTCCACATAGCAACAGTAACCCAACACCCACAGGAAAGGCGAGTGTGGAGGAGAGCAGTAAAAATGAAGCTAAAGCCGTCACAACTTGGTTGCCAACCAATAAAACAAAGGGCTACTGTTACACAGACTTTAACAAAGGGAAATAAGAAGTGCAAGTTCGCTGTGTTTACAGGAATAGTCGAGAAAACCAGGAAAAAGTCCTCCTCAGACTCCTTCCTATAACGTTTCCCCATCTGCCCATGTGTCCATTGCACCCATAAGCTGGACCTAGCTTTTCTGTGTAAGAACCAGTAAGAGTGTTCCTAAAGACAGCATGCTCTTTGCGGCTCTCATTTCACACGAGTCAAGACTTTTTATTAGTTGACTTTCATATTTACTTTGACATATATGAAAATTTTTAAGTGTTTAAAATAACACAAATCCACTTTAACTATAGGACAGTTGAGTGACAAAGTAGCAAAAATTATGAAAATTTCATATGCAACACAAAAGAGAAAGTATGACATAGAGAACTCAAATACTGGATTTATAAAAATACATTGTGTGTATATGTGTGTGTGTGTGCAACAAACAAACTATTAGAGAAAAATAATTTTTGTAACATTCACATATATGATGTCTAAGAAAAACATAAATTTTCAGAATGGCCTGTTTAGAATTAAATTAAAGGTATGCTTACCTTTTCCTTAATGTATTTTTTACTATATATAGTACATTGAAAATTGCTTTCATATTAGCTTGTACTTAAATAGCTTTCCTGAAACTTGACATCCATAACCTAATCGGCAACATGGATATAGGCTGTGTTCACAGAAAGTGCCTCAGTGATATTACAATCCACCTAACTCTGTGTTGCTGGTACAGTGACTGAACTATTAATCTTACTCAAAACTAATACTAAACAAAGATCCTTACCAGGAAACTTTGAGATCTGTCCCAGGCAGCAGGCACATTTTATTGTCTTGATTTAAAATGCTAGGGTACACTTCAAGGCCAGCATTTACAGTGACAACAGGTCTGGCTCTAGTTTTAATTTTAAAAAGGGAGGAGGAGAAAGAGGAAAAAGGGAGAGAAAATGTTATTTAAAAATGGATGGATTAAATTCTCATTCACCCCAGATGCAGTTCAATGCCCATTGCTATTGGTAATGACAACAACAATTGTACTAGCCGAATTGCAAACATAAGATGGCCAACTGTTTCATTCTATCCACAACTGACCTAATTCAGTCCTGCATCCTGGCAATTGTTCTACTCCAGGCAAGTGAGACAATTGGTCAGCCTATCTGAATTCAGCACAATAGAGCACAACTAGTAATAGCTTTAGGACATCCAGCTAATTAGAGGGGACACAGTGAGGAATGTGAGTGCCACAAACCCACCTGTGCCGACAGGCAGATGAATAGGCAAGGACAAAAGATCCTGCAGCACAGGCAGAACGCCTACAGATCACACAACCAGGCCAACGTGTGACTTCTTAATGAATAGAATATTTACAGGACAGCATGCACATGTTTATTGTATGCTCTTTTTAAATATTTGTTTTTATTGTTTTAATTATGGGGGATGAGTGCAGGTGCACTCAGAGGCCATAAAAGGACATCAGATCCCATAGAGATGAAGTCACAGGACGTAGTGAGCTCTAGGAACTGAACTTGCATCCTCTGCAAAAGCAGTACCTGCTCCTAACTGCAATTTTTAAACAATTTATTTATTTGTATTTTATGCACAATGGTATTTTGTCTGTGTGAGAGTGTCAGGTCCCCTGTAACAGGAGTTTCCCCTGGAACAGGAGTTATGGACAATTATGGGTGGCTATGTGGGTACTAGGAATTGAACCAGGGTCCTCCGGAAGAGGAGTCAGTGCTCTTAACCACTCAGCCATATATCTCTCCAGCCCTCTAACTGCATTCTTAAGTGCTGAGCCATCTCTCTAACCCATGTTCACCCTCTCAATTATTTGAATAATTACCTCATGCTAGTGTTTCCTTATTAACAATAATTTTTAACTAAAATATACAATGAATATTACTATAACCTAAGAAATCCAAACTAAAACGCTATGGACTCTCAAATCTAAAAAAGTTCGAGTACCAAAAAGATGCTCAAAAATGTTTTGGACTATTTCAAGTTTTGGATTTTTAGACTAAAAATGCCTAACTGGCAAATCTCTGCAGATACTTGAAAACCCATACAGCTCCAAAATCTGAAACGCTTTTGGTCTTGAGCATTTCAAATCAGAGATATTCAACCTGTTAATACGGTTTTGCAAAATTCAGATGCACAACTCTAAGTATTATGCTAAAAAACAGTGGAGTCAGGCCAATGAAGCTGCTTCAAATGATGGAGTCTAGAAATGTGTAAGTTTATGTTCTCCACGGCTAGGAAGAGGTTGATGGATTACAGAGTCTTTACAGAGCCAGTGGTAACAACTTCTTGCCAAGTTCATCCCAGAACAGGCAGGAACCTCCACCTACTTAAGAGGTATTCTGAGGCAGAGGAAGTGACGACACACAGAACTGAGAGCATGGCTGTAGCTGAAGAATGAGAATTTATTCACTATGCTCTAGTTTAAATGCATGAGTTTTGATATAATGACATACCACATTTATGGTCATACAACACTGAGGCACAAGTACCTCTTCTAGGAAAATGGAGATCTCTATCACCTTCAACTCATTTCTGTGGAATTTAGGAATAGAGCCCAGTACTACATAAGGCAAGGTCACTTCCCATCTACTACGCTTCCAATTTTGATAGCTAAAAGTGTAGAAGAATGTCTTCAAACGAAATTTAAAAGTTAATGAGGAGAACTTCTGAATGTTTTTCTTAAAATATTTTTTAAAAACTACAACTCTTGGTTCTTTGAGACTTCCTTGAATATACACTATTTTGCAACAAATATTGAACAGAATAAATAATTTTATCATTACTTCAAGAAATTATACTGAAATTCAAAAATGAGTACTTAAGCAATTTTTTTCAAATAATTAAGAATATTCCTATATTGAGGAATATGGAACATACCTGTATAAGACAGCTCGATCCACACCAAAAGCTCCTACAACTAAGTCTTGAGAGAGTAAAACACATGTTAATAACAAAAATAGTTTTTAAAATATGCATTATTCTATAACATACTTCATGTTCCCAGATTTTATTCTCAAAGCCAGGAAATTTTAAGATAATATGCACAAGGCAAAACTAAGTCAAATGGCGAATAAACTATCAGCATCAACTAGACTTTGGTTTCAAAACTAAACTCCAAACAAACAAATATTCTATACATGAAAGCAGATGGAATTCAAGCAGCAAGGACAAAATTCATTTGTTTTTATGTAAAACTGGTTCGCAATTTGGATAAAATTAAATCAGAGTTCTATCCCATATATACTGAAGCTAAATTTGAAGAGGCTCTCTCAACACAAAAAAATAAAAGATAGATTGGATTTCAGGAAAAATTAAAAATTTCTGCACACCTTAGATGTAAATATGAGAAACTGGAAAATAAATATAAGAATTTGCACACCTTAGATGTAAATATGAGAAACTGGAAAATAAATATAAGAATTAAGGAGATAATATCTCAATATTTGAGACACTGGACAAATCTTAAAAAATAAATGAATGAAAAAGGAAAAACTACTTCAAACGAGGAGAAAGATATTTTAAATATTTACAAAAGTGAATATAGAATATACAAAAATACTTATCCTTACTAACATCCAAAAACTACCCACTGAAATTATTACTCACCTACTATATAGACAAAACTGTTATAAAATAAGAACAAGTGTGGGGAAATAAGCACATGTTTACTGTTACTGGGTGTTTAAAAAGTTGACAAAGCCACATTGTGGAGGAAATAAACTTAAAAACTGGCAATGTGTACAAATGGCTTCAAAAATGGCATGCTTCTTGGGACTGAGGAGACAGCTCACTTCATAAAAGTGCTTGCCAGGCAAACCCGATGACCTGAATTCAGACTGTCTGAATAAAAGCTGGACACAATACAAATGTCTACAATCCTAGCATGGTAGAAACTGAAGCTCCCAGGCAAGCTATGCTGCAGCATACAGACCCTGTCTCAAACAAGGTAGAAAGGCAAGAATCAACCAGAAGGCTATGCTCTGACCTCCAACACATCCTCCAGTCTCCTCATTGGCCTCAGCTACATACAAACAAGCACGAGCACAGTACGTGCACAGGTGTGTGTACCTTCAGCCACTCATACAAAGAAACACAACCACAGTACACACACACACACACACACACACACACACAACACACACACAGACACACAACACACACAGAGCATTCTGTGGAAATAACAACTATAGAATTTTGTCCTAAGGAAATATTTAGGGACATACAACAAAGTTATAGATATAAACACCAAAATACAAAGTAAAATAAGATACTACACAGTTATTTGTTACTATGGGAAACATGAAATTCATGGTTTAGAATAAATGTTCCTGGTATTCTAAAGGAATATACAAGAGACAGCATAAAAAGCATGAGGCTGGTTTTCTTTTTTAATTAAAAATCAAAAACAAAAACACGGTACTAAAAAGATGACTACAATAGAGAGCCCTGGCTGCTCTTCCTGCAGATGCAGGTTCAGCTCCCAGCACCCACATGGTGACTCACCACTGTCTGTAGCTCTAGTTTCAAGGAATGTGACGCCCTACTCTGGCCTCTGCCGGCACTGCACACACAAGATGCACAAACATTTATGCAGGCAAAACACCCATATGCACAAAACAACAAAAACCCATATATTATATACTCTTATGTATGTATATTTGTATATATGTATATATGTATATTTGTATATATGTATATATGTATATATGGAGCTGCACACCTGTAATCCCAGGCACTCAAAAGACAAAGGCAGGAGGATTATGGGTTCCAGAACAGCCAGCCTGGGATACATAACAAAACCTGCCTGAAACAATCACAAAGTACAGATGCATCAGGGGGAAAGGGAAAGCTATGTTTTGCTATACTAAGGTCTGTAATGCACATATTCCAGTCACAAGCATGTCACTGAGGTTATACATAGAATCTAGATTAGCTATTTCAACAACAAAAGTCATCAGGATTCTCTAAATTTTACTTCATGTAAAGAAAGGATCCATTTTGACCTTCATCCATTATAACACTCAAAGGGTATAAGAGTCTAAAACTGATGGTCTTATTCTGCAGATTAACCCAGTGGGAAACCTTGGACAAGCTACCTTTTTTTTTCACATCCACCAAATGCCCTTACTGTGAGCTAATTTAACTTACATCTCACACAACTGTTACTGAGAAAATTCAGTGAAATGGTACAGTTTGTTTTTAAATCAGAGTGATTGCTCCAGGCTAGGTTGGTGGATCCATAAGCGAAGTGTTCACTGCACAAGCATGAGGACTTGACTTTGTATCCCCTCCCCCCCAATCCCTCACCACCCCACCACCCCCACCACCATACTCAAGCCAGGTATGGTGCTATGCACCTGGAATCCCAGCATGAGGAGGGGGAGGGGAGGACAGGAGGAGCCCCAGGACTGTCTCAACCAGCTTAGCCAAATTTATGAGCTCCAGAAATACAAGGTGACAGAGGAAAACACTAGACACGATCTCTGGCCTCCACATGCAGGTGCGCTCGTACACATACACACACACACACACACACACACACACACACACACACCTATCATTGTATCCACCCATAAAAATGTTCATTAAAAACAAACATCAATGGGCGTCATTCCCAAAACTTGGAATGTTCATTTGGCTTCTATGATTTTTTCTGATACTTTAAGCGATTAAAGAATAAATAAAAGTGTGTTTCATATTGCACACTCCCATCAAACATGGCTGTGTTTTCTTCCTGTCTCTGTTGATGATGACAGTAAAGTCTTCATCAGCATTTAGATATTACATGGAACAACAGACAAGAATAGAATAGCTAATACTGTTGGAACTGAAACAGCAAGAGCCATGTGTATCTGTAGGAAGTACCTGGATATCCATTTCTGTCGACATCTGTAGCTCCTTTCATTGAATAGCCAAAGCTTGGGGGCATGCTCTGAGCAGCCCACTGCCCCTCGAGGATCTGAGACGGCACCGAATTCAAGCCTGTTGACCTTCCATTGAAGATATAAACAAGTCCTTTTTGGTCTTCACCTCCGTATGGAGCGGCGATTGCAATATCTGTGGACAGGGGAGCAGGTGGAGGACTGATGAATTAGGAAAGTGTGCAGGGAGGCCAGAAGAGATTCTCAGTACTAGCGTGATTCATACAATCCATGTGATGGTAACGGTTGACGTTCTGCAGAGTAACAGTCTAGGCTGCTACAGGGTCATGTGCCCGTAATCACAACACTCAAGAGATTTAACACGGGAGGATTCGGAGTTCAAGGCCATCCTGGGCTATGGAGTGCTATTCTCTCAAAGCAACAGAAAACAAAACAAAAAGTGGCATTCTAGTCCAAACAGATGCAAGGAAAACTACAAAAATGACGTTAATTTGGAGGCAGAAGCCCTGGGTCTGATCTTGGACAAGAGACTTCAGCTTTCTGGACCCAAAATGAGTCATTTTATATGACAGATGGGATTTACAGATCATCTAAAATTCTCCATGGTTCTCCTTCTAAATTGTGCATGAGCTTTATTTTACAAAATTAAAATCTGGTTCATCATTTCAAAGTTCTTACTTCTTGATGTTGTTCAAAGTATACTGAAACAACAAAAACATAAAAGTTTTAATTCTTTAAAAGAACCCTAAATGATACTAAATGGTCATAGTTGCCACTCCTAACTTGAAAATAAATGCCTATACCAATTTCTCCTTTCTCTGATGTTACCAGTCTAGACATGGATGCCTCTTTGGCTTATAATGGCTTCTCTGTACTGGCCACACCAAACTGCTTTGATGTCCTCACTGTACTAAACCACCTCATCATGCCTCCTCAGTGACATCTCCTGAGATACCAAGCATGTCTGGATGGCTCATTCTTTAGGAGAGACCACATGCCTGGGAATATCTCAAACACCATGGTAACCATATTCTAGTAGCCTTTTAATACACACTCTATTGCATGTTGGGTTCCCTAAAAATGTGTCTGGCTGATTACCCCTTTTTTTGTTTGTTTTTTTGGAGACAGGATTTCTCCATGGAGAATTTGCTCTGTAGACCAGGCTTGCCTCAAATTTAGAGATCCACCTGCCTCTGCATCCCCAGGCCCAATGAGACCAGGCCCTTTATGCTTCTACCGCCATTGCCGTCCTGGCCATGAGGGACTGCATCCCCTCCAACTGTGAGCCAGAGTAAACCCTTCCTCTCTAAGTTTGCTTCATATCGCTAGGTTGTGGCAGCACACACCTTTAGTCTCAGGCCTTGAGAGGTAGAGGCAGGCAGATCTCTGTGAGTTCAAGGCCAGCCTGGTCTATCCAGGACAGCCAGGACTATTTCACAGAAAAAAAGTCCTGTCTTGAAAAATAAACAAATGTTGCACAGAGAACACCCAAGTGTGCTTTGTCTGTAGTTCCCTTGGCCTTGACTCTGTGCTAAAGTCTGTTCTTTTCCTCTGCATTGAAAGGAGTACTGTGTCCTTTTAAATGTATTCAGAAAATCAACACATCGTGTTAGCTTAATTAAGTATGGATCACCCAGGGTGTCCCTTCAAATGGTACTGAACGTAGTGAATTGTTGCATCTTGCTGATGATGCAAATGTTGGCAGTGGTTTTGCAACTGTTTTGATTATAGAAAAATAATAAATTAGAAAAAAGAAAAACAAAAGAAGTTGCTTCACATCAGGTAACAGCAGCAAGTAACAAATTCACCTTTTGATGATATCTAAGTTTTCTTTTTGCTGGGGGTTTGGGAGACTGAAACAGTGGCACTCACTGTTATCAGATCTGAACAAAACTAGATTGGAGTTACTTACCAGCACATATGAGCATAGTTACATAAGCATAGCTCAGGAAATATTCCACTAGAGACAATACTATTCACAGTTCTCTAGACCTTCAACACTTGTTTTATTTTAATGATTTAATGCATTGGTGTTTTGCTTACATGCATGTCTGCGTGAGAACTGGAGTAACAGACAGACAGCTGGGAGCTGCTTTGTAGGTGCTGGGGATTGAACCTGGGTCCTCTGGAAGAGCAGTCAATGCTCTTAACCACTGAGCCATCTCTCCAGTCCCCAATTGTCAACACTGCTAAGGTATTTATCTCCAAACACTAAAACTTTTTTATATAAAAAAAATCTTTATAAACCAGGCAGAGGTGCCGCATGCCTGTAGTCCCAGCATTTGGGAGACGAAGGCAGTTGAATACGAGTTTGAGGCTGACCTAGTCTACAGAGTGAGTTCCAGAGGACAGGCCAAAAAGAAAGAAGGGAGGGAGGGAGGGAGGGAGGGAAGGAAGGAAGGAAGGATTATAAAGCTCAAAGATTTTTGCTGTTGTTTATACATGCCGTTGCCAAATAACAATAAAAATATGAAAGTAAGACTGCAATATCCAGGAAATGTCTTTAAAGTGACTGGACTACCTTTGTCTTAGCTGTTCCACAGAGCCCAGTAACAAGGAAAGGGACCACAAGGTAGAAAATCAGACACGGTTTTGCTTCTTATCTCAGGTTTTGTTATCACTAAGCGATGATTTGGCCTGGCCCACAACCGTCTTTTCACACCTTGATATGAGCTTTATTCTACAGTTGTTATGTTCTTTGATTTAAACAAAAAGATTTAAGACTATTTTAGGAAGCAAAAAATAACTTGGGCTAGGTGGTCACTAAAGCTGAAATCCTTTATGGCTATTCGAGCTGGTGGATAACATACAACTGCCCATAAGATAGGAGTGAAGGCATTTCCTTTTCCTAGACAGAGTCAGCTGTACTATTGAGCTTCTCAAGCCTTCTTAATAACTTTCTATTATATACAGCTGATAACACAAACTAACCAACAACTCATCTCTCCTTAATATACTTACAAAAAAATTCTTGTTATTTATTTCCTGTATCTAATTTTTCATCTGTTTTTCAGGTTCTGGAAAAAAGCTATGTAGTAAAAGCCAACTTTTGTTTTTAAAAGTATCTGTAACTATTGAAATGGGACTACTATAAAACAATGGGCTTATGTCATTTACAGGTCCCCATGAAAAAAACACACAACCTCTCTCTGAGGGAACAGCTACTGTAGAGCTACGGCTATAAAAATGTTAGCGGAAACTCACACCTGAGGCAGGCATTAAGTCATCATTGCTTTGACAATGAGCCTGGGAGCTGTCTTTGACTTGGAGTCAAATGGACAGTAGAGGGCGCTACCACGCAGCAGAGCAGGATGCAGAGGGCTCCCTGGGAATGAAGGCTCCTTTCAGAATTTAATCAGTTGACATTCTTTCTAGCTCATGAAAGCCAGGTTTTGAAAAATGAGCATAATTTCCACAGAGCCCAGTAACAAGGAAAGGGACCACAAGGTAGAAATGAGCAAAATTTTTCAAAAAACAAACAAACTTGTTTTTAAATTTGATGTCAGTGATGTGCTTGCCATCTTTCCAGGAAGCAGGTTTGCTTGTAAGAGTTTCTATAGATGTCATTTCCGAACTTTTTCGGGTGACACAGAAAATCGCTTTGATCTTACCGTTGAAACCATCCTGGTCCAGGTCTCCCAAAGGAGCTATGGCACTTCCAAATCTGGCAAAAACCTCAAATCCGTTCAGCTTTGTAGTCTGGAAGTCTCCCGATGCTCTCTGCAGAGACACTGAGACCTGGCCCACCTCTTGGAGTTTCCCGTCAGAGCCTCGGTCCATGAACAGAGGTGCTCCAATAAACACATCTGCATAACTGAAGGGAAAGAATGTCCTCACACACAAGATCAAAGTCCATCCAACAGCATTTCTCTTATTTTTCTATTCTATGTGCATGGGTGTTTTGCCCGCATGTGTGTCTGTGTGTGCCGGATCACCCTCAGATGCCAGCAAAGGGAGTTGGAGCCCTAGAACTGGAATTGAGATGGTTATGAGTCACCATGTGGGGGCACTGTGAATCAAACCCAAGCCCTCTTCCGGGTTAGCCAGTGCTCTTTCCCACTGAGCAGTCTTTCCAGCACCTCCCCTCATCAGCAAACTGTTAATAAAACTCTATTTCCCTCCCACACACTCTGCAAGCCTCTTATGGCTACATTGAAGATCACTCATAAAATCACACTGTCATGTTTTAAGGCAGTGTTTCTCAACCTATGGGTTGTGACCCCATGAGTCTCATATCAGATATCCTGAGCATAAGATATTTACATTACAATTCTTTTTTGGGGGGGGGGAGTTTCGAGACAGGGTTTCTCTGTATTGGTTTGGAGGCTGTCCTGGAACTCACTCTGTAGACCAGGCTGGCCTCGAACTCACAGAGATCTGCCTGCCTCTGCCTCCAGAGTGCTGGGATTAAAGGCGTGTGCCACCAACACCCGGCTACATTGCAATTCTTAACAGTAGCAAAATTACAGTTATGAAGTAGCAATGAAATGATTTTATGGTTGGGGGTCACCACACAGTGTGGAACTGTACTTAAGGGTCCAGTACTAGCAAGGTTGAGAACCACTGCACTAGAGTTACTTTAAAGCTTAGAACCAACTCGGAGGTTTTCCTATATTCATGACTAGGGAGTGTCAAATTCCTTTCTTAGAGTGACAGAAGATTAACAGGGAGCAGACAAAGAAACAGAAGAAATACTGTTTAGTTTTAATCAAGCATTTATAAACACAGAAGAAAATGGTTTCCGGAAACAATTTTTTTTTAAACTTACTCATCCCCATTAATGTCCGTGGCAGCTACAGAAAATCCAAAATATGCAGCCATCTGCAGAAGGAGATGGGACAAGCCATGTACATTTCATCCTACCGGATCATGCAGTTAACATTTATATCACATGGATAGAATTGATTTCTTTTTCTGTGCATTTAGGGTTTCAATCTCAATGTCTTTGTCTATTTACTAACATGATGATAATTGCTTAATAAGGCTTTTTAATTTTCCCAGATTTATGGGCAAAAACACATTTTAATGTTCATCATTTGAGAGTCTCTACCATGAGGTTTCCCATCCCCTCCTCTCCCAAAGCCCACCACACCCCAGGAATAAGAAGGTTGCTGCCCTGGATACAAAACTAGGAGGTTTTTCCCCTTCTGCTTACTGTGAAACTGAGACACACAAACAAGAATATAACAAAGCATCTATGTTCATTCAGAACAGCTTGTGTTACACCTAACTGAAGAGTTTTTATTTTCTAGTGCAACTATGTACTACAAACTATGTAATACACACATCTGTTTTTTGGCATCCACTAAAACTGAAACACATTGGTCATTCTTCTCTTTTTTCTCTTTCCTTTTCCTTTTTCCTTTTGGGTTTTTGAGGCAGGGTTTCTCTGTGTAACCCCGGCTGTACTGGAACTCGCTCTGTAAACCAGGCTGACCTAGAACTCAAAGATCCACCTGCCCCTGCCCCTGCCCCTGCCCCTGCCTCTGCCTCCTGAGAGCAAGGGTCAAAGGCATGCACCACCATACTCAGCTCATAGGTCTTTCTTACATTTTTGGTTGTGAACCTAGCCTTAACGGCTGAGCCATCACTTCAGCACCATAGGTCATTCTTTTAGGAAATTTCAAGGGGAAATTTTATGCTTTTGTGTATGTACACTTTTACTTTTATTTAAAAAAAACAGCAAACAAAAATAAACTAGTAAATGCAAGGACAAAAAGGTTTCCTAAACTGAAATATTTTGGTTAATAACAAAAGTAAAAATCTAAAGCCAGGCAGGCAGTGCGCCTTGAATCACAGCACTTGTGAGGCAAAGGCTGGCAGATCTCTCCGTTCAAGGCCAGCCTGGTTCCAGGACAGCCAGGGCTACAGAGAAACCCTGTCTCAAAAAAACGAAAGACGAGAAACAACAGCAACAACAGAACCTAAAGCCTATGAGAATTCTATTTATAGCACTGTATATGTAGACTCATTACGCCATTTCCACAAAACGCTGACTGACTAAAGACACAAAGTGAAAACAGAAGAAACCAACTGACTTTCACACACACTTGCACACGGGAGAAAGCAGCAGCAAGAGCGTCCTTTGGCGCCTGTGCCAAGTTATACTGTAGATGGCATCTGTATTTTCACTTCCTACATATTCTTCAGTGAATTTTTGTAATGGAGGTGTGACATTTTAATAGCATACCTGTTCACCAGTAAAATTGTATAAAGAGGACATGTTTTTCCCATCATAAATGTAAACCTGTGTAGGAAAACAAAAGTAAATGAAACACAATAAAGTTGACCATAGCTACAGATGGGGGGGGGGCGGTTATGAATGTGTCCGTGGGGATCTGTGTGCGGAGGGAAGAATGCATGTGTATTTGTGCGGAGGCCAGAGGCTGAAGTTGGATATCTTTATCCTTTTTCGAGACAGTCACTTTCTGAGCCTGGAGCTCATCCATCAGTGTGATGACTGAGTAGTAAGTCGTCCAGGGAGTCACCAGTCTCTAACCCGAACCCACAGCACTACAGCTGGAGTGGGATGGGCCTGCCTTTACATGCATGCTGGAGATCCAGACAGAGGCCTTCATGCTTGTGAGGCAAGAACCCTCCCATCTTCAGACCAGCTCCCAGCCCCTGCCCCCAGATGCTGAAACACTCCTACCATTCCCAAAGTCCTCGCTGCTCTTGGAACTCCTGAGACAAAATCTGGGGAGGAAAATAAAAACGTGATTTGTAAGTCATAAATGCATTAATCAGAACTCAGATACGTAAAAGGTGGTGGCACACACACACACACACACACACACACACACACACACACACACACACACACACCTTTAATCCCAGTACTGAGGAGGCAGAGGCAGGCAGATTAAATTCAAGGCCAGCCTGGTCTATAAAGTGAGTTCAAGGGCAGCCAGGACCTCACACATGCAAGTAAGACCTCAGATGGCTTGCCACCATTTTACTAAACAGGAGTAGAAAGAACAAGCTCCTCAGCTGCTAAGAAAAGCTGTATTTACACTAACGAAAAGCACTGCAAAGTAAACTGAAATGGGACCGGGGCTGCAGCCAGAAGCAGGACCTATGTGATGTCCAGGATCGCAACAGTCACTTCTGAACCAGGGCAAGGAGGAAGGAGGAACAGCCGGCTCCCAGGCTATGCCCACAAGCCACAGATCAACCTAGAAGAGGAAAAGCCTCTCCACACAGACAGGACTTGGCAGGGCCTAGAAAGGGGCGGGAAAGAGCTCCAGTCCCTCAGACACCCTGCCAGGCAGAACCTGCGGCAGAGACCAGGGGTTCTCCACCCCCCAACACTTTCTTCCTTCTGTATATTCCATAATAATGGTTGCAAACTGCTGAAAGTGTGTTTTGTGTTCCAAATGCTCATTTGAGACGCATTAAGGGTAGACCAAACTCTTTACCTTCAATGCCGTCACCATTGAAGTCTCCCACAGCCACAGAGTACCCTAGACAGGAATGAAAGGTGGCACCATGAATCCCTCAAAGCATTTGCAGCTTCTGTCTCCTCCAGGGTAAAGAAGCCATGTGTACATGACAAGCACATTTTAAAGGCAGTGAGTCAGTTAACTACTCAAGAAAGCGGCATCCCTGTTAGAAAACTAAGGAGTTAGAAAACTGCAGGGTAAATCTGCAGTTTGTCCAAAGGAAACAAAGAATAACAGATGCTCTCAGTCATCAAGTCCTACTTCTATGGTGTAACAAAGAGATTTAAATGGAGAAAACAAACACTAATAAATCCTGAAACCAAAACCTATGTCTAAAAGCTCAGTAGTCACAATGCCTATGCTGGGACTCGGCACAGCCGGCAAGCAGCGTGGCCTCCAAGCCTCAGCATCCTTACCTATAAAATGGGAGTGGGAATGCACTCTATAGACTTGTGGGGATTACATGAGCAATACAAGGAAGACACTTAGACAATGCCTAGAACACAGGGACCATGTTTCAAGGTTAGTGTCTATTACTAGCAGTGTATAAAAAAGTATCTTCAGTTTTAATTACTGAATGATAGCATAACCTAAAAATTCAACATCCACTTCGATGCTGTATGCCCCTTAGATTTTTTTAAATTAATCTATGTCACAGAAACCATTTTTAAAGTAGTATATGGAAATACACCATAACTTCATACAAAGAGTTTATATTTTGCATTTACTTACCCAAATAACTGTCATCAAAAATTGCTTGTGCAGCCCGAGTTGCTAATTGGTTATTATATTTGATGCTGTAGACATTGGGGTCATATTTAGATATGATTTCTGCCACTTGATCCGAAATGAGCTGACCTATGGTGGAGCAGACATGAATGTGTAAAATAGCCTTCTAAGGGGAACTTGGGGTACAAACAACGGGTGGTCCCTATGTGGACCAAAGTCCGGCTGGTCATTATTACTTCTGGTGTTTTGTTTAATTCTATTGTTGGTGGGGTGGGGTCCTACTGTATAGCACAGGCTGGCCTTGAACTCTAAATGCTTCTGTCCCAGCGCCTGAGTGATGGTGGGTCATTAATGTTCACCAACAGTCCTGACTAGTCATCATCATTTCAATAACGCACACACACACAAACAAAAACAACACACCCACATACACACACACCCTGTCTAAAATATTCTGTGAATTGAGTCTTTAGCTGTATATTACAGGCCATATTCAGTCATGATATCAATATATCATAGGAAACGTGTCTTAAATCTGTGGGATGGTAAGGATCAGAAAATCTAGACTCTTTCACAGCTGTTCCCCAGGAATACTCATCTATCTCCCTTGACTCCACTGAAGGACAGAAGGCATGCTTAGTAAGAAGAAAATTTTGTTGGTTATGTTTTATCACTGCCCACCCCAGTGCTGGGGGTTGAAGTCCCACAGGCCTGCTAAGTTCTCCATCAGGAAACTGCTCACCCAGGTTAGAAAGAGAAACTGTTGACACTGCTATGCCTAACATGAAAGCATCGTCCGATGTTTCCTCATCCGCACCTTAAAATGCTGTGTTTGTTTTACAACACTAAAACTCAATCAAAATTCTCCTAAATTCCAGACCCAATTGCTGCCTGATTCATAGACACTCACACTTTCCCATCTGAGTTAGTGCACCTCACAGACTGGCCTGTGTGTTTAATGCCTGGGTTTTCTGAACTCTTCAATTTTTCATTTATTCCTATCTCTCATTCATCACATTCCCTATTCCTGCAACAAGTACCTCTCTTTCCCATCTCTTTTGAGCTTCCCACAAAGGACCTCATTTGAAATATTCAAAGTTCAAAAGGCAAACTGATCCAATCATCTTGTTTCCAGTGCTTCCAAGCAAAGACCCTTGGACTGAGCTGCCAGGAAAGGGGAGCTCTGACCTGGTGAACAGTACTTTTTAGTAGAAATTAAACAAGTCACATAAATGTGTATATCTAACATGTCAAACAAATGATATCATTTTTGCCTATTTTAGTATGTCTGGAATACACTGTTTCTGATGCATGATTTTTTTTCTTTTCTCCACCCTGTCCTTCAAACTACCAGCAATAATGACCTCTTCTACACTTACTCAGATGACAGTTTAATTAGACTTTTCCAGAATGGCTGGACAGTGATTATCTTTATATCACTGCCAACTTAATTATTAAGTTAAGATCTTTTGTTTGTTTTTGTGTTTTGAGACAGGGCCTCACTATGCAGGCATGCCTGTCCTGTTACATACTGTGTAAACCTCAGACTCACAGAGATCGGCCTGCCTCTGCCTTTGCCTCTGCCTCCTGAGTGATGGGACTGAAGGTGTGTGCACACACCCAACTTTCACACATCTTCTAACTTTAAAATCCTCTTAAGGGAAGAAATTAGAAAGATTAAAGCAATCCTGGGCATTCTAGTGAGCAATTTAAAACCATGAGCTTTCAGAAGGCTCCACTCACTATACTCCATGGCCTCTGGAGTACAGAAATAAAATACATGCCACTTACAATTTTAAAAAAAGAAACAAACATTTAAATGATTTTATATGTTCACTTTAAATTTACCTTTAAAACTGTTGGTTTTCTATCTGGAACACACATTTAATATATACCATAGAAAGCACATTAAATTATTTTCTAAAAACATTGTATAACAGATAACTTGTACACTTAAGTTACATTTCACATTTCCTTTATAATTCAAGATACTTCATGGGCAAATGAGTAGCCAAGTATTCAGATGAAAAATATGAACCTACCTTGCCAATAAAAGCTACCAGGACCACCAAGAAGTACTCTGTCAGCCTAGATCAAACCACAGAGCAGAAAGAAGATACTTCACACAGTGAGTTTGAACAAGAAATCATATGCTAAACTTTACAGATACTTACACATATAGTAAATTAACATTATAATTAAGTAACAAGTTGTTAACTCTGCTAACTTGGTTTCAAGTAGTATGCATTTACTTTTCTAGAGGAATCAAGAATTTAATTATCATTATTACAGGTATTAAAGGAATCTAACATCTTCATCTTGACTGTCCTATACACTGAGTGAGGTACTGGGGGGGAAACAGCATAAGGAAAAGGTTGCTTCCTTACTTCTTATACTAGATATACATGAGATACATTCTTTTTTTTTTTTTTGGTTTTTTGAGACAGGGTTTCTCTGTATTGTTTTGGAAGCTGTCCTGGAACTCACTCTGGAGACCAGGCTGGCCTCGAACTCACAGAGATCCGCCTGCCTCTGCCTCCAGAGTGCTGGGATTAAAGGTGTGGCCAACTCTCGGCAAGATACATTTTCTAATGATCACTGAGAAATGTTCTGCCAAAGGGAAACAATGTTAGTGTCTCACCAACTTATAGGTGTGTAGCCTCAGAGGGGAAAGTTCAGTGAAGGACACCAGCACTTTTTAAACCTGTAAGGAAGTGTAAGGATCTAATTCAAGGTATTTTTGTTTGTACATAGTGTCTTGGAATTTTTTTTCTTGCTACAGTGAAGGTATGTTTTTCCTCCCAAATGTACATAGAACTTTGCATTCTACTTTTATTGCTGCTATTGTTGCTTTGGGTGTTGCTTTTTGCTTTGAAACAGGGTCTCATCGTGTAGCCAAATTAGCTCTGCACTTGCTTGCAATCTTCTGCCTCAGCCTTCTGAGTGTTGGGATTGTGGTATGTGCCTCCTCTCAAATCCAGGAAACTCTAATTAATCAATCTATTTCTGTAGCTTCTCCCAAGAGGGATTAATATCATCAACTCCATATTCAAAACTTTTAGATAGCTTACAAAAAGATGGTGAAATGAACCAAAAAAATCATCAAGAAGCATACTTAAGAAAGTTTGTCTTTAAAAATGTCAATGAAATTTTTATTTAGATTGGAAACTATCAAGTTTGAAGAGCACATCATTGTAGTTAAAAATATCATGCTCATAAGATTTTCCACCATTTTTAAATTGCCTCAGCTTCACTTGGCACCTACAGACAAAAAAAACAGATGGTAAACAGATACATTTCTCAGCTTTTATGTAATTAAACTAATGTTGTAACAAAATTCCTAGCTTTTGTGGAAAACCAATTTCAGTTTAAAAAGAAAATGTAACATTTTATAAATTCCCATAGGTGAAAATTTTAAGTGTGTGTGAATGTGTGTATGTGGGTATTGTGTATATGTGAGTGCATGTGTTTGTGTACATGTGTGTGTGAGTGTGTGTATGTGTATATGTGTGTGTGTATGCTTGTGAATGTGTATGTGGGTGTTCTCTGTGTGTGTGTGTGTGTGTGTGTGTGTGTGTGTGTGTGTGTGTGTGTGTGTGTGTTGTTGGGCATGATGTATGGTGTAAGTAAGGGAGATATACATATGGAGATCAGAGGACAAATTTGCAGAGTCAGTTCATAGTGATTGCAGGTATTGAGCTCAAGTCATCAGGCTTGGATCACAAGTGCCTTTCCTGGCTGAGACAATATCGCCTCCCTGCCCTAGACACTTTAATGTCATCAAAGCTACCAATCATTTACCAAGGAAATTTTCTGCTTTCCTCTATTCTCACTGTGCTGTCTCACCTCTTCAAATAAGCAATGTTTATGAAGGATGGGACATAAGTAAAAGAAGATCAAAATAAACATACTGCTTTATAACTACTCTCATTAAAATATGATAATTATAAGAAAGCTGAAGCAAGTACCATGTATTTTTAAAGCCGGTTTACTTGGTAAAGAAGATTGGAATCTGTCTTAAATGAGAACTTACTTTAGTAAAATCAATGCTGAATCCTCCTTGACAAAATCCCTGTCCATCAGCATCAATATTTTCTAAAATAAAAAGATTGGAAATAGACACAAACCCCAAAACAAGCAATAACACAACACAAACAAAGCATGAAATAAATAAATAAACCTGCTATTGTTTGAACCATGGTTTCTTTAAATAACTCACTCAGGCACCTGGCTACTCTCATACTAGCTTACATGTTCCTTGGGGTGATTTCTTCACCTCAGATACAAAACTAGAGACATTGGAGTGTGGACTGTGTGAGCCAGTCACCAAGGACCAGAAAGATCAGCTAAGATCATCATCATCATCATCATCATCATAACCATCATCATCATCATCATCTTTTTTTTTCTCAAGATATGTAGTCCAGACTGGCCTCAAATTCAGGATCCTCCTTTCTCTGCCTTTCAAGTACTAGGATTAAATCACCTATCCCCACAGCTGGATTAAACTGCTTGCTTCAAATACAACTCACAGGAAGATTATAGCTTGTATTACAATGCATCAAACACTGTGAGTATGCAAAATAAATACATCATTTAAAATCTCACAAGATATTATAGTATGCAATGTACTCTAGAATGTACACTCTCTATTAAGTTACATCTTCTGTTTTGAAAAGATGCCAGTAGTGGTCCATTATACAGTAAATAAACTTAAGCCTTCTTTCAGAAATGCTGCTTTCTTCCTGTTACCTTATGGTTTGGTTGCTATGTCTTTACTAAATTTATAAAAAAAACAACAAAAAGACCCATACAGTCATAATATATTTCCTATGTATGTATTTTATAGATGATGATAAAAATAAAAAATTAGCCCGATGTTGCACTCAAGAGGCGGAGACAGAAGGATCTCTGTGAATTCAGGGTCAGCCTGGTCTACATAGTGAACTCCAAGACAGCCAGAGCTATGTAACAGAGAGACCCTGTCTCAAAAACAAACAAATAACAAAAAAATTATAAATAACATGGTGAAGAATTTCAGAAAATTGCAAAGGTCTATGAAGAGTAAAATATGCAACTATTCTTGCTATATTCAAAGGAGATAATTACGTCCATGTAAAGATGGTTCTCAAGGTGTTTTCCAACCACAGCAGTTAATAATTTGCTTTTCTGCAATTACTCTTTTTCTATGTCAGGAAAAGTGACCAATTCTGAATTTAGTAACTAATCCATTAATCTAAACTAACTTTAATCATGAGCTACACTACACCCAGAATAGAGATCCTGATGAAGTTTTAAAATCTTCCTTTATGAATGCCATCCTTCAGTTACCAAAGAATTTGTGCCCTGATGTTGCAAATATATCAAAAGTTACTCACACCTAGGTCACTCAAATACGGACACCAAAAATAGTTCATTTCAATAATAACGTCAAACTTCTAAGAGTGTGTGTGTGTATGCTCCAGTGTGTGAAAGAATCCCTTCAAAACTTTTGAACCCAGTTTTAAAATCTGGGAACTGCCCCAAGATTACACAGTAAAATATTTTTTTTGTTTTAAGAAAACAGCCACAAGAGTGTAACACTACTCTAATGTAAATTTTTCTAACCAAGAGAGACTGGGAAAATGTGGAGTGGGGTTTCCAGTGTCTGGTGAATCATACCAAGGAATTGGGCTTCAACCTCAAGTCAGCCGTGCATTTCCTTCATTCAAGCTGCATCTGGGGAACAATCTTAAATTATCTATGAAGACATGAGACATGCCTTTTTTTATTCCTACTATGAAACTATCTGCTTTGTTTGGTTTCCTGGGACATCCCGCTGAAATACACAACTTCCTTAAAATTTCCTGAGCCAGCACATACTAAGCTGGGTGTGTCTGACAATTTAAATTTTTGTGCTGAATACAACTTAGCTCAGTGAAGGGCCCAGTGTTTATCTCCACAAACGACCAACACTTCTCCTCCTGTCAAGCCTGGAGATAGTATGATTACTGGTGAATAGGACAGTATGGTCAACTAGTGTGCACTAGGCACTAAATGGAAGCTATTCACATCACAGTTTCTTTTCAAGTTTTACAACAGTCTCTGGAGAGATGTGATTATTAGTCACCGTGCATATGGAGGGGAGGCCAATGCTTGGGGAAATTAAGTAACCTGATAATTATCAATCAGCTAACTATAACTATGTCCCTGAATACTACTGGGCTGGGCTACTTCCCTCAGCACTCAGACCATCATTATCTGGATAAGGAAAAAGTGGAAACCTTTACTGAGAAAATGTTATATCCAAATATGGTTATCAAAACTAGAGGTCAGGGACAAAGGACTCAGTGGGAACGTACGTGTTCACACCATGTGACTCGGGCAGTTTTTCAACAGATGAACATCTGACTACTGCTTAAGGCCAACTGTGGTCATAGACAGTGTCACTGAAAGCGAAGAAGCAGTGAAGGTCTTTATCCAGGCTGTACACACCAACGAATCAGCCACCAAACCAGAAACAGACACCAGCACACGCATACATTAAACCACGGCAGCCAAGACAAACAAAGATACAAAAAGGTCAGCATGCAGCCTCAAAAAGCTGGGATCATCCTGGTCTGAATCATACAGTTTACTGAAACACGAATAAAACACAAAATATCAAATAGTACCTCTAAAACGCTTAGCCGAGATCAGTGTTCTACCAGTAATGAAGCGAGGGCTCATCGAGGTTAAGGGAATTACCCAGTGCTACAGGCTCATGTCAGTAGAACCAGAGTTGAAGTTCTCCTCCTCTGGATAAGTTGCCCACCCTTAATTAGAGCCTGCAGGTGCCTCACATTTCCAAGGTTTGACCAAACAGCATGTACTACAACCTGGTGTGCTCAAGAAAGGCATCTCCTCTGCTTCTATGTTTTATGATGCTTTCCTTTGAGATGTTTTAGTTAGAGCAGAGTATCATAAACTTTTTCTGAAAAGAGCCAGACAGTTAAATAATTCAAGAAACAGAGGGGTCATATAGCATGTCAACTCCGAATGACTCATCTTTCTAGACAGTTATAAACAAATGGGTGTGGCTATATTCCCATAAAACAGGGCTTTTGTTTGCTTGCTTGCTTTGTTCTGATCTCGAGTCGGGTTTCTCTGGGTAGCCTTGGCTGTCCCGGAACTCACTCTGTAGACCAGGCTGGCCTCCAAATCACAGAGATCCGCCTGCCTCGGCCTCTCAAGTGCTGGGATTAAAGGTGTGCACCACCACCATCTTGAGTCTCAGTTTCTGGATTTCTCAAATTCAGTAATGTGTGTGTGTGTGTGTGTGTGTGTGTGTGTGTGTGTGTGTGTGTGTGTGTGTGTCTGTGTGTCTGTGTGTCTGTGTGTACACACATGAGCTATCTATAAGCATTCATGTGCATGTATGTGCATATGTGTTCTACATTGGCTTCACTGACACACAATAATTAGCCCCCTCCTCATAGCTATGGAGCTGTATTTTCAAAATGAGGGTGTCTTTAGAATACTGACATTAAAAATACAAAAGAAGTCCTTACATTTCTACACACCACCGAAGCTGACGGTACCATGATGTAAACACCAACACAAATGTAGTGAGCCACATGGCACCAGGCAATGAGGATGTAGCTCTGTCCCTATCCATGGAGGGCATGCTCTCTACACAGGCATCATTCTTTTGACGTTTACTTCACACTTAAAATAGGTAGGATAACCAAGTGGTTAACTAAAAATTGTTTAAGTAAAAAGTTGCAACTCCCTGGAGATTCAAATACTTAGAAACTGGAAGACCACGTCATTTCTTTGACCTGATGGTATATGTCACCTAACATGAAAAGAATAAATCTAGCAGGAAGAGTCTTATGTGTTGTGACTTTTCTAATTAGTTCTGTCTGCTCGACTGCTTAAAAAACAAAGGTGCCGGGGGAAACACTACATGGAGTTCCCTTTACTGACACAATTTTTTGTTCACTGTTTCAGTTACTCACTATTTAGCAATCATGTTCTGAAGTTACTACTTGGGAAATTACCTAAATAAGTAATTCATAAAAAGAAATTGAGTAACACATAGGACTTGCTACTACCTATTGTCTTAGATATAGATGGAACATCTTAAAGAATATGCTCTATAGACCAGGCAAGACTGCATTTGGACAATCTACTTTTATGTCTTTGGTATAAACAGGATGTAAAGTCAGGGCCAATCCCACAAAAAGTAGGCTTACAAAGGGTCTGGGATCTCCAGTGGAAGAAAAATATGCAGAGAAAGGTGTCACCGAAATAATACCTGCTTGGAATCGCCTGGACTTTCTCTCATTGGAATTACAACTAACGTTAGTGAAGAGTCTGAGGTTACTGGGATAACCAACAGACACCTAAGCTTCCACTGTTAATTGAAATCCCAATGAAAGTAAAGCTGGCGATTTTAGACTTAAGACACTTAAACACTATCTCCACCTTCCTTTGCAAACTGGCTCAGAAAGACATCTTTTTTCAAATGAACTTTTAATATCATTATTCATCTACAACTGTGGTTCTCAAGCTTTGTGGTTCAACAAAATTACTTTATAGAGCTTGTTAAAAATGTAGACTCCAGACCTGATCTAGAGACTCAGAATCTTTAGCTGTGATGCCATTTCTCCTTGAGAAAAGTTCCCATGAGCATCTTTTCAACAACTGTGACTGGAAATAACAGACTTCCAAAATCAGATAATAACCAACACAAACCAAAGATGACTAAACTGCGTTCTTTGAAACAATAAACATGGTTAATTCACGTTTATAATTTCTTTGTATGAGTAAAATTATTTTTCGTTTTGCTCTGTCAACCTCACAATGTCTACATATTTTGTCACACAGGCACACACACATGCATCCCACACAAAATTCAGGCTCCTGGGGGATCTTGCTAAAAGCAGGTACAGCTTCTCATACATACTTGACCTGCATGGCGCATACTCAACAGTCCTTGTTCCATCCTGAAGAAAGCAGGTTCCAACAGGCTCTCTCTCCTGCTTCATCTCAGTCCTCCAGTGGTACAATGGAGCACAAGCCTAAAAACAAAGGTTCAGTCCATGACACAAGTATCCTGTAGTAATCCATGTATCTATGCTAACTCAGAACACAAGAGCACTGTCTAAGCATTGAAAAATTCAAACCTACCCTCTGCTTTATCACAAGAGTGAACAAAGATTTTAGAAGAAGTCTTTTTGTCTCTGGACAGTGGTGACGTACATGTCTAATCCTAGCACTTGGGAGGCAGAGGCAGGCAGATCTCTGTGAGTTCAAGGCCATCCTGGTCTACAGAGAGAGGTCAGGACAGCCAGGACTGTTACACAGAGAAATCCTGTCTTGAAAAAAAATTTTTAAAAAGAAGGTTTTTTTTGGTTTTTTTTTCCAGATTTTTCTGTCCTTCCCTTCTAAGCCTTTCAGGTAAGATCAGGAAAAGATTTTTCTGAAGACTACACTTGTAGTCCCCATTTGTCTCAAGTAGCATTATTTCTAGGTGCTATGTGCCGAACTTAAGGTCACAGATTGAGTCAGCTTCTGAACTGCATCATATCCTCATGCTTGCAGGAGATACCCCTAAGTTATACAGCAAGTAATAAGAGTAATAAATGGAAAATGCCCTGGACTTTCCAAATAAACTTCCCAAAGGTCCAAATTCATTATCTCATGGAAATAGTAAAATATGAATTTTTAATAGCCTGCAAAGCTTCCAAAAACTTAACAGTTTAACTTGCTGGAAGAAAGCTCAGCATAATTCTACAGGAACTTTTAAAGAGAAGCCCAGCCTTGGACTATTTCCTCTCCACTCTGGTGGAGCCTAAAGCAAGAGCCATAGCTTCTCTGTATGTCCCTGACTCTCCAGAATAGATGGGCAGCGGGTTGAGTTTGTTTTTGCTTCACACATCTTTCTGCCTCACGTACTCCTTCTCACACCGAGCCTTCAGCTCCGAGTGCTAACGCTTGACATGTCCTCTAACGTCCAATTGAAAGCTCAATTCTTTAACAGATTTTCCCTAATACCCCATCATCACACTAGAAAAAAGGTAAGTAAAAATGAAATAATTAAAGAGGATTCTTTGAGAAAATGAAATTAAGAGTGAACACGGAATGAAACGGGATAGCTGAACGAACATCGACAAAACACTCTGCAGGTAGGAGGGACATAAACACTGGGCGCTGGTTGAAATGTAAGAAACCAGGTGTGGAGGGCTGGAGAGATGGCTCAGTGGTTAGAAACCAGGTGAGGGTTATATGGAAGAAATAAACAAGTGTCATTGACATATTTAAGATGGGTTGAGGTAATGCGGAAAGAAACCAGGTGTGGAGGACTGGAGAGATGGCTCAGTGGTTAGAAACCAGGTGAGGGTTATATGGAAGAAATAAACAAGTGTCATTGACATATTTAAGATGGGTTGAGGTAATGCGGAAAGAGTCTATAACCTTGTGCTGACTAGTTTTTATGCCAACTTGACAAAGGCTCACTGTGGGTGTGATCAGCCCTGGGCTGGTGATCTTGAGTACTATAAGAAAGCAGACTAGAGAGCCATGAGGAGCAAGCCAGAAAGTAGCAAACCTCCACGGCTTAGGCCTCTAGTTCTTACCCTGACTTCCTTGGATAATGGACTGTAAAATGCAACTGCAAACTGAAATAAAACTTCCTCAGGTTGCTTATGATCATGGTGTTTTATCACAGCAATAGAAACCCTAGTTACAACAAACCTGATTGTAGTGGTGCTCATAGCATTTGATCAAATTCGGGGATAGAAAGCCACTCCAGTGTTTTAATCAAGAGAGTGAAATGATGATTGCCTTAAGTGTTGCTATGCAGAACAGGTTGTAGTTGGAGCATAAGGGAGCTGACAGATAAGAAGAGCCACTGCACTGGCCTGATGGTGGTAGTTTACTGCAGGGCAGATAACGAAGATGGAACTCTATCAATAGATGCACTTTGGAGGTGGATATATTCAATAGGAATCACACATAGAGTGGGAAGTCACACCTCCCAACATATCGGAGAAGTCATCCATGAATAAGTTACTTCTGCTTGTTTGTTCATGCTCTTTGAAAGAGGGTAACAAGAATCCCACTTTGACCACATTCATTCAGAATTTAGGAATATGCCTTTAAAGATTTAGGACCAGGCCAGGCATTGGTGGTGCACGCCTTTAATCCCAGCACTTGGGAGGCAGAGGCAGGTGAGGCCAGCCTGGTCTACAAATCGAATTCCAGGACAACCTCCAAAACAATACAGAGAAACCCTGTCTCAAAAAAACAAACAAACAAATAAAAGACTTAGGACCAATTAACAGCTAGAGATATCAATTTGGAGATTATGACATATAGTTTGTATTCACAGACATGGAACACACAAATAAGTGGTTTAGCTAGAGAAAACAATGCAATAGAGCCTTTAGTGGAGCTCAAAGACACCCCAACATTTAGGACCTGAAGGAGAATCATTACTGAGACATCAAAAAGGTGAGCAAGATAGCTGGGAATAAAACATGAACATACAGCGTCTCATAAGCCAAGATATGAAAAGGACTAAGCCTGATACGGAGGCATGCACTTGTAAGCTCAGAACTTGGAAGGCAAAGGCTGGAAGATGGTGAGTTCAAAGGCGGCCCTGCTAAAGAGCACGGTCATGTCTCAAGGGGGCCTGGGGGTGCTGCAAAGAGGAAAGAGAGCTGCAGAAATAACGCAGAGATGGCTCACTAGTTAGGAGCACTGGCTGCTCTTCCACAGGACCCACGTTAAGTCCCCAGCACCATATGACAGCTCACAACTGCCTGCATCTCCAGTAACAGAGACCGGACACCTTCTTCTGGCCACTATTGGCACTGAATGAATGTAGTGAAGAAATATGCAAGCAGGCAAAACACCCACACCCACAAAATAAAATTGTTTTAATTAAAAAAAAAAAAGGTGTGTGAGAGAACAGGATTGTCTTTGTTCAGTGGTGCCAAGGGGCAAAAAAGATAAGAATTAATTATGGCAACATACATTTATTTCTTTTGTGGTTTTTTGGTTTGTTTGTTTTGGTTTGGTTTGGTTTTTTTTTTTTTTCAGTTTGGTTTTTCAACACAGGGTTTCTCTGTAGCTTTGGAGCCTGTCCTGGAACTTGCTCTTAGACCAGGCTGGCCTCGAACTCACAGAGATCCTACTACTTCTGCTCATCCCCCGCAACTCCCCAAGGCTAGAGGGTTGCTTGAAAGGATTTTTTGGTTGTTTAGTTTTTTTGTGTGTTTCGTTTGTTTGTTTGTGGGGTTTTCTGTTTTGGGTTTCTTTTTATTATTTGTGGTGGTGGCACAAGCCTTTGATCTCAGCACTCAGGGGGCAGAGACAGGCAGGCAGATCTCTGTGAGTTCCAGGACAGTCAGGACTACACAGAAAACCCCTATCTCAAAAAAATAAAAAATAAAAAATAAAAAATAAATATGAAAGCATTTGCTTACCAAAGGCATTCTATTCCCAAACGTGATGGACAGAAATAAACCGGCGGGGACTACCAACAGAGCAGGAAGACATGAACAGTGTAGGCAGGAGGGCAGAAGAGGTAGGAGCCTAGTCTCAGAAGAGGAAGAGTGACAGCATGCTCACACAGTCAGCCTGTGACCAGAACTGCTGTTTCATTACACCCATGCCCTGGGCCAGACTGACTTGAACACAGAAAACCTCCTGTGTGCACATGAACTGGCCCCACTCACCTGAGCTAATTCCTAAAGACTTACCAAGATTTTATCCTGCTTTGACCTCACAGAGGCTCCAAACCACTGGTGGGACTTAAACTCCAGTGGGTCATCTTTGGCATAATCTCGATTACCTGCAAAAGAATGTTGTGAGTGGTCAGAAACAAAACAGTTTGCTGGTGGTAAAAGAAAATGCATTTCTATTTAGTCAAGTTTAGAATAGTGTGTGTGTGTGTGTGTGTGTGTGTGTGTGTGTGTGTGTGTGTGTGTGTGTGTGTAACTGTTTGTATGCCTGGTGGGGAGGAAGGAAAGGTATGTCCTTATTCCCAGCAAATCAGGAGACAGAGGCCGGTGGATATCTGTGAGATCAAAGCCAATGTGGTCTGCATAGTGAATTCTAGAACAGCCAAAGCTACATAGTAAGACCTTATCTCAAAAGAACCTATATATATATTACCTTTGACTAGTCAAACACTTTGACAACATTGCAGTCATCTCTTGTCCTTTACATAGCTTAGGAATGTTAGCTAGTCATAAAAATGTGTGACTGGAGAGATGGCTCAGTGGTTAAAACTCCCTGCTGCTCTTGCACAGTACTGGGGCTCAGTTCCCAGGACCCACTTAGCAGCCCACAACCATCTGTAACACCCCAATCCCAGGACACTGTCTTCGGATGCTTATGAACCCTGCACACACATGGTGCACACACATATCTATAGGCAAAACACACATACACATAAGTTTGAAATTAAATCTTTACAAAAAAAAAGGAAAAAGTCACGATGACTTGTAAATATCTCCGGTTTATGTTTAACATGATTAATTATCATATTGCTGGTGTAGAGGTGATTGCAAACCAGATTTTTCAGTTAAATTATTTAAATTGCTAAATAACTATAACAAACACTGTGACCACCTGTTATGCTCTTAGGCCCTCTGTCATAGCATAAGGATATGTATAAATATCAAATCCCATGAAATTCTTATAAGTGGAAAGGGCTAGTAAAATACAGAGTAAGATACGTCCCATGTATGTACACACACAAATAAAGCTGTATGTAAAGATGGGTCTAAACATCACAAAGAAACAACCTCTGCTAATATCGTTGGCTTCTATCCTAAATAATGCTTTCATGAACATAAAGCATAAATCTTCATCCATAAAGAGGTATTTCAAACCAAATATATAACATACACTAAAATTATTACTAAAATACCTACTTACCTTTTCCCTCCAAACAATAATCAATGATGGTAAATCTCTGATACCCCACTCCAAGCCACATAATAGGTTAAGGAATCGCTTGTATCTCTTATGGTTTCCAGTGTAGAATTATTTCAGTCTTACTTATGAAACCTTCATAAGCCCTCAAGTCGCATCTATGTGTTCTTGTACTACATAGTAATCTCAACAAAGCATATCACTGGGGTCTAGGACACAGGCCCATGGCTAAAGAAGGGTGATAAAAACCTCTGAGAGTATGGCACACTATAGATTATTATCCTAATGGATATACTTCTACTTAAAGCCCCAAGAAATGCCTATCGTGATATGTGAAGTCTTCCTTTACTCCTGCCTTCGGTCCACAGAACTAAGTAGTCTCATTTCTACACACGACCTTTGATTTCAAGGCTCATTTGCCTGAAAAACTTCATTCCTGCCTGATGCTACCTGAAAATCTAGCTGACATTTATTCATAACCTCATACATGATACCATGGTTTCTTATGGAAACACGTGTCTAATTCAATAGAATCATGAGAACCTGTGGATGCAACAAAGGAATACCTTCTAGACCGGCAGTTCTCAATCTGTGGGTCACAACCCCTTGGGTCAAATATCAGATATTTATATTATTATTCCTAACAGTAGTAAGATTACAGGTATGAAGGAGCAATGAAATAATTTTATGGTTGGGGGTCACTACAATATGAAGAACTGTTTTAAAAGGTGCAGCATTAGGAAGGTTGAGAACCACTGTTCTAGACCAAGAGAAAGTTTTGTGCAAAGAACTGGAAGAGTATATAACCCTAGACTTCTAAGAGCATTAAGGGTTCTGTAGTTAGGTGAGGAAAAACCAGGAACACAGTTGTCAAGGGCCTTTCCACCATGCTGAAAGTGGCCTCCCAGGGATCATGCTTAGCACTCTCTGCTGTCATTTTTCTTCAACTATTTTAGTCATAGATGTTTGTAAGAAGTTTCCTCTTTGTAAAATGTTATTTAATTATTCTGCTTTCCTTAAACTGTCTAAAATGTTTTTTCTCAACAAATGTACTTTGTTCTGTTTGTATCCAGTACTACGGACTGCTGATGTGTTCTGTCAAGCAGCAAGGCACTATGGTCTACCTACTGTCTGTTCAGAAAACAAAGTACTTACAGCAGGAGAAATGGCTCAGAGCACCCAAGTTCAGCTCCCAGCACCCATGCAGAGTGGCTCACAGCCTCAGAGAATCCAACGACCTCTGAGGGCACCTGCATACACACGGCACATACCCACTCACAGACATTCCAAAGTACTTATAATTAAAAAAATAAATAAATCTTTGAAAATAAAAATAAATCTTTGAAAACAGTACAGAAATAAAATAGAAAATAAAATGTCTCCTCCTATACCTTACTAAGTCTCCCAGCCACCTGCCATCCTTGGGACACAGATCCTTCCAGCAGACAACCTCAATGGGTTCCTGGAAGGACCTTCTTCTTGCTCCAAGGCCCTATCCCTTAGGACCTGGAGACTCCAGGCAGTTCTAGCCCTGACCCTGGACCACCTACCTAGAAGAACAGTGGCCAAAACTTCCTGAGCCTGAAGGCCGAGCACGGCATGGGTGTGGTACTGGTGGACTCCAGGGAGCTGCTGTCCACTGCCTCACCCCCACCAGGCAGAAAGACCATCCAGTAGTAAGTCACTGTGAAGCGGCAGAACATCCAGGGCATCTGCCTCCTGTGGAAATTTCCAGCTGTGTATGCAGCACTCCTTATGTGAGGGAGGAATATGTGTCCCACGTAAAGACAAGTCCCTGGAGACCCTCTTCCTTTCCGATGAGGACGGGAGCAAGGGCTACGGCTCTACCTGCTGCTCGCTGGCATCCCTTCCTGTTCATCTGCTACAGCCCGACCGCAACAGATGCTACTGTTTTGAGTGTGTGGCTATCCTGGTGGGCCCTTAGAACCCCAAAGTGAATCCACGCCATGGCCTGCGGGGTTTGCTTTTTGTGTCTGCCTTTCTCTAGAAGCGGGTTGCTGCAAAGGCGGAAGAAGTGACGTCACCGGCTGAAAGCCTTCTATGACCCGGATGGGGCAAGCCCTCTGGAGACACAAGGCAGTGCCAAGTGCGGAGGAGAAGCGGTGCGGGTGCTGACCCTTTGGGGAGAATATTGAGAAAGAACTAAAGAGTTTGGGCTTTCGGGAAAGTGGATCTGGTTTTGTGGGAGCAAGTCTGAAGAACTTGGAAGCTGCATCGTGAGGAGAGGTGTGTAGGGATAGGGCCCCTTTGATCTCATGTATGGCTGGACGCAACCTCACCTCTACTTCCGTGACCACTGCCCTACCTGGTACGGGTCCTACGGTACGCTCGACCACATCCGGGCAGTCTGTAGCCCTTCTTCTGGATATTTGTGGGCAATTTGCAGCTGACTGAGGATGACCAAGCCACGGCAGCCCGCTTCCTTGAGATGGAGGTTGTGACCTCTAGGGTGTCAGTGGCAGAGTCCTCCAGAATGCTGCGCGGGTATGGAGCTCCATCCCAGGGGTGAAGAGCGAGCATGAGGCCCTGACAGAGAGGAGGAGGAGGTACAGTCCCTGCAACCCCAAGCCGGTACCAGAGCCAACCTGGAGCCCAGCTGCTGGACCCCTGGTGAAGAGCCACCGTCTCCCCCTACTAGAGTACTCTATTTTTCCCAGAACTCACTTCCTCTTTACAAATGAATCATACAAGGAAAAGGGATGCTCCCTAGAGCCACCCAGGGCAACCTTCCTCCTGTGGCCTTTTCCCTCTGCAGTTTTCTTCCATTTGCTTGCTTGCTCTTGGGGTTTGTTTGTTTGCTTGTTTGTTTGTTTGTTTGTTTTCAATTTGATACCTACGATGCAGTTGCCTCTGTGCAGCTCACTGTGGGGGTGGGAGGCACCGACTGTCACGTACAAGACAGCCACAGTGCATCAACGAAAGTATGTTCCTGTTGTGACGTTCAAAATACAAGACTGCAGCCGGGAGGTGGTAGCATAGACCTTTAATCCCAAAGGTAGTGGCAAATGGATCTCTGTGAGTTCAAGGCCAGCCTGGTCTACAGAGTTAGTTCCAGGACAGCCAAAGCTACACAGAGAAACCCTATTTTGAAAAACCAAATATTGATTGCTAAAAAAAAAAAAAAAACAGAAGAAGAAAATACCTCCTGCCACAATGACTCTCAGGGACCTTTCCCTATCTATGGATACTGGCATTAATGAAAACTAGAAAAGGTCACATTAAATATATGCAAATTTTATATATTTGGCTTTATACTTGCCAACAAATATAAAATCCATAGCTCTTTTCCATATGAAAAACTATTTACCACTTAGAACAAATCACCACCAGTCATGGGTTTGTTTGTTTAGAAGCATCACACATATGGTGCTTTTTGATGAAAGAAGAAATTTTTAAAAACTAATCTAAAGCAGGCATGGGGATGTAAGCCTATAATTGCGGCACTCAGGACACTGAGGCAGGTAAATCATGAGTTTGAAGCTCGCCTGTTCAGCCTATATAGCAAGTAGTATGCCTGTGGTGATCTGAAAGAAAATGGCCCCCAAAGGGAGGTGTGGCCCTGTTGGTGTAGACGTAGTCTTGTTGGAGGAAGTGTATCACTGTGGAGGCAGGCTTTGAAGTCTCATATATGCTCAAGATACCGCCCAGTATCTCAGACCACTTCCTGTTGCCTTCTGACCTAGATGCAACCAGCAACATGTCTACCCGCACGATGCCGTGCTCCCTGCCATGATTATGGACTAAACCTCTGAAACTGTAAGCAGTCACCTCAATTAAATGTTTTCCTTTATAAGAGCTGCCATGGTCATGAGCTGGAGAGATGACTCATCAGTTAAGAGCACTGGCTGCTCTTCCACAGGTCCTGAGTTCAATTCCCAGCACATGGTGGATCACAACCATCTGTAATGAGATCTGGCGCCCTCTTCTGGCCTGCAGGCATACAGAACACTGTATACATAATAAATAAATAAATGAATGTTGCCATGGTCATGATCTTTCTTCATAGCAATAGAAACCCTAACTAAGGCAACCTTTACCCTAAAAAAAATAAATAAAATAGAAGGCCTAGTTTCCTTAGTGTAGTGGTTCTCACCCTTCCTAGTTCTTTGACATTTTAATACAGTAAATTACTTTAGTTGCTGCATCACAACTGTAATTTTGCTACTGTTATGAATCATAATGTAAATACTTGTGGAGATAGAGGTTTGTCAAGGGGGTGGAGACCCACAAGTTGAGAACCACTGCCTTAGGGGAAGTGGTGCTTCATGGAGGGGCACTCATTTCAAAAATAACCTCGCATAGTCTCAGAACCTGAGAACTGCTTGGAATCAACAGCCATGCCTTAAAGCACCATGGATTACATTGTTCAGCTATGCCGCTGGAGAGATGAGGAGGAGGGTTAATGCACCAGCTGCTCTTCCAGAGGACCCCAGTGGTTCCCAGCACCCGCGGGTCACAACCATCAGTATCTCCAGTTCCTGGGATCCAAAGCCCTCTTCTGACCACCACAGGCACTGCACATATGATAGGCGAACAAAACACTCACACACATAAAAAGAAATACATCTCTAAAAGCTTTTCAGTTGTAGCACTAACCACAGCTGATAAATGCACTGGCCTCTATCAATACCCAAAGTTAAGTCAATAATCATAAAAATACACACACAACCTCTACTGTGCTCACTGCCTCCAGTTTCAACAATCACAACCTCAGATTGCCATCCATTCCAGACGCTTGCTCCAAAGAAAGTTTGTCTTCACTAATCAGAGTTTTGTTTGCAGAGCCCAAGTCCTAAAATACTGGATTCCACATCAGACAGCGGCTTCACTGAAAGGAAGTGTGAATAGAGTGGGCGGGAGGAAACACGTAAGGGCTGCTCTCCAAACAAACCCACAAGCGGCTCATTCAGGACCTGGCCGGGGCTGGCAGCCACTCTGGAACACATGAGGGAAGTAAATATTTTGAGTCACAGCCCTGAAGTCACCGTTTTCGTTATGCTGGAACGCCCAGACTGCTGGACTGAGTAGCTAAACTTGAAAAGGAAACAGAACGCAGACCAGGGATTCTGGAACTGGGAGAAATGCTTTTTGTTTGTTGTTTTTGTTTTTTACCTCAAACACCATGTCACCTCAAGACTGCAGAGATTTCTGCCCATAATCACAAAATGCACTGGATGATTGGCTTCTATTTCCCAAATAAATTACAGAGGAGAACCAGGGATAGTGGCACACGCCTTTAACCCCAGCACTTGGGAGGCAGCGGCAGGCCGATCTCTGTGAGTTCAAGGCCAGCCTGGTTTATACAGTGAGCTCCAAAGCAGCCAGAACTGTTACAGAGAAACCCTGTCTCAAAAAAAAAAAAAAAGAAAAAAATAAATATAATCATGAGACAAATCACTAGAAACTTGAAAATTAAACACCCATTTTTTCAAGCTTCCAGAATTTGTTATGTGCACCTCACTAAACCCCCATGATAAAATAAACGCTTAAGCATACACACTGTCACAGATCCTTGCAAGCACCTAACACTTGCTTCCTTCATCCCCTCTTTCCAAGTGTTTCACAAGCTACTGCCAGACATTTGGCATTCAGCTTGCTGGAGAAGTGGGGCATAATTTACATAATGCTGAATTTTAAGATGAAGACACTCTGAAACTGAGTGCTTTGTCTCTTCTTTTTATGCCTAAAGAACATCTTTTATGCCTAAAGAACAAGATTATACCACTCTTTTTAAAAGAGAAATGCTGAATATTAAAAAGGAATAAGAGAGTAAACTTTTATTTACAAATTAAATGTGGTTTTAAGCCATTTGGTTCCTATTCTTCACTGTGACTTTTATGAATAATGAGATGGTTTAGGTCTTTAGAAAATTTGTTGTTTTTTTTGTTTGCTAAAATAAGTTATTAAAACAATGTCATCCCACATTAATACCTGAATAACACAAACACCTTGAAAACCTCCTTAAGCAGGTTTTTACCCCAAATACCACTTCAACTCAGATATTACTAAAAATAAATTTGGTTGAAAGAAAAATCTCCCAGTTGAATTTATTATTTATGTGAAACTTCAGAGATCAGAGGAAGAAATCTCTTTGATCATACATTAAGCCCTCTGTCTAAATGCTAGGAATGCAACAGTAAATGAGACACAAGGTCTCTGCTTTCCAGGATGGAGAAACACAGATGGAGGAGCAACATGGCTGTGACATCTGTCACTCGGTTGATCACCAAGGTTGATTCAGCTGATCTAGCTGGCTAGGCACATATCCCCTCCCTCCCTCATACTCTATGTGTGTCCCTCCTAAAGCTGCAAGCTGTTACCAACTTCCACAGAACGATCTAGAAACATCGCTTGCCTAAGACAGCTAACCTCTAAAGGTAAACAAGAGTCAGCAAAGTACATCCGGAAGAAACCAGCCGAAGCTCATTTTCCGGGTACCAACATTGTTTATTTACCGGTATTCAGACTCTCCTCCTTTATCCCATGAGCAGTTTCCCAGGTTCTGCAGGAACACAGCACAAAGAAAGAACACAGGCCTGTGGAAAGGCACTGCTCTCTCAATGCCGGATTGTCTTCTTCCAGTGTTGGGGAGGAAGTGATCTGAAAGCCCCAAACAGTTTCTTAAAAAATCCTTTTACTGAAGATTTAAAAAGAAAAACTAAAATCAACCCCAGTCTTGAAAGAACGGATATGAGTTGGATCAAACTGTGAGTAGAAGGATTTAAAGGGATCATGTGTAACAGGTCTGTTAAATGTTGCAGACATTAAAGTATCATTAGCTGTATATAAGTTAGCCAGTAATAAAAGAACTGGACAAAATTATCTGTTCCTAAGGTGCTTATGGGACCTCCAATCATAAAATTCTGAACCAGGGTTGACTGATTCTAACAGGCAACACACATTCAGTAAAGGAGAAATCTTTGGTCTAAATTCATGTTGCAGCCAGCAGGAGAAGAAGGCTGTTTGATTTGTATTAACTTTGTAATTTATAAGGCTATTCAAGCTAGACATATCTCTGAGACAAAAACTCACCAGCTGGAGGAATACATTTTACAATCTACCTGTTTTCATTTAAGTGAGCTGGAAAGTGTGCACCACCAAGGAGGCCAGTTTTACATTTGTTATTCAAAGCAAAGTCTAGGAATGTGTGGGGAAATAGCTCCCCAGCATTCTTCTGGATGAGAGTCTGCGTGGCCAGGCTTGTCTACTGCCTGCAGCTGAACCCTTCTAGAAACAAGCTTGAGTGTTGCAGGAGCAAGACATTCTGAACGAAAAGAAGAGGATCCTACATCTGACCTTCTCTGGGGCCATGCTCCAGCTGTCTTTGGCTTTCAGGAGACATGACTTGTGGGCTAGCAGTCAAGCCTGTGTTCCCAAGGAAAGGGACATGCCTTCCTTCCCCAGAGGAGACCAGGGGGCTATGTTTTGGGGAGGGGGGTAGGCATGTGTTCTATATGCCCTCGGATGTGTGGATGCACACACTCACGCCCATGTATGCAGAGGCCAGAAAATTCATCACTCTGCCTTCTTCCCTTGAGACAGAGTCTCTCACTGGACCTGGAGCTAGTCTGGCAGCCAGCCCCAGTGACACTCCTGCCTTTGCCCACCATAGAGCGGGAGTAAGAGGCACATGAGGCCACTTCCAGTTGGAAAAGATTCTTTTTTTTTTAATACAATTGGACAGTGTTCAATTTGTTAGTGACATCAACTTCCTTGGACAAGGAAAGCATGTGGCAATAAGAGGGTTTTCCCAAAAGTCACAGTAACAGAAATTAAAATGGAAACCAAGACACAATTCACTTAGCAGCCACAATTATCTTTCTTTCTTTCTCATAATTCCTTTTTCACGATTATTCTCTATGCAGTTTTAGGAAGGGGCTGTGATAAACAATCCCTCCCTCCCCTGTATATTTGCAGTTTATAAAGTGAGGTCATCGTTATGAACTCCTTTGATCTGCACGACAGTCCTGCTTTCTCTGACTAACTGGGAAACTGATGCCAGCGAATATAAGCCACTTTCCCAAGGTCATCAGTATCAGAGCCTGAATCTCCATCCTCTAAATCACGTCTGCATTCCAAGTAACCACAGCTGCCAACAGAAAAAGAACAAGGGAAGGAGAAAAGCCTATTTATATAAACACAGCTCTTGCTGGAAGTGTTTTCAGTATAAGCCATATCAACTTTTAAAATATGTAAAGAGACTCTGGCCGACAGAATAATGCCACTCCATATGAGCCGTATGTCCTACTTCCCAGAATCTTCCCAATGAACACGGAAAATCACATGTCATAAAAAGACTTGGCAGGTGTGACAAACTGCAGAACCTTGAGATGTCTGGGTGTATCCAAGAGGCGGGGAAGTCATCAGTACAGTGAGGCAGCACTGACTCCTGTGGACCCTGCAGGTCTTAGCTGGACAAAGGGGTGCCAAGCTCCTACTTTCCCCTGTTGGCTCCCAAGAAAAATGTCAATGGCTTGACTTCAGTCCAGTGAAATTCATTTTAGATACCCAACTTCTAGGACTGAAGATAATAATTAGTATGTGATGTTTAAAGACATCTAGAGGCTGAAGGGAAAGCTCAGTGGTTGTGTTTTCCCACACAAGGTCCTGAGTTCAATTCCCAGTAATAAAAAAAGAACCTGGAGTTGAGCTCACTTATGATGTCAGCAATAGGAAACTAACACTGGCTTTACAGGAAACAGAAGTAACATTAGCCCGCTGTATGAGTGGTCTCCATATATATCCATGTAGTGTTTTGACTGCATGAATATATATGTACCACATGCGTGCCTCATACCCAGAGGTCAGAAAAGGGCATGAGATCCCTTGGAACTGCAGTTACAGATGGTTGTGAACTTCCCCGCCCCCAAGAATCCCTATATAAACCCTATGTATGTTCAGCTTGGCCGGTCCAGCTGCTTCCTTCCAATAAACCCCTTTGAGGAGCTTTGGGTGAAGACCTTCTTTTGCCCCGAAGGAGCAGACGCCATCCTGGGCAGAGCAGAGCGAGCAGGGCTGTAACACTTTTGCTGGGAAACCTTCCCTTGGCAGAGCAGCTGTCAGCTCTCCACTCTCCACTCTCAAGGAGCAGAGCAGAACTGTAGCAACTTCGCCTGAGAAACCTTCTGCCGAGCAAAACTGCTACACTGGGCAAACAACACCAGCTGGAAGACCCTGTCCTGCCAGAGTGGAGCCGATACACTGGGGAAGCCTTTCCCTGAGGCAAGGCTGTAAACTGCTAAACTTTCTGCAACCTGTGGTGGTCCTTGGCTCAACCTGTGGTGGTCCTTGGTTCCCGAACTCCAGGATACCTTTCCATCTGAGCTGTGTAACACTCAGTATTCTGTGGCTCCCGAGTGCCAGAATACCTGACCATCCCAATTCACCCAAAACGCTTACAAGTTGGGCCAGCCTGGTCTACAAAGCTAGTGCCAGGACAGTCAGGGCTACATAGAGAAACCCCGTCTCAAATTAAAAAAAAAATTGTGTGTGTGTGTGTGTGCATGTGTATAGGAATATACCAACATAAATGCACATAGAAGCCTGAACATTTTATTCCAGTTATATAAACAATTTGAATTATCTATCATCTTCCTGAGATTAGCCACTACCTAGATTGACATTGGAATGTATTCCAAAAATAAAATTATACTATTATCATACTTTTTCCAATATACTTTAAATAAAAATTTGTTGATGGTTTGTTTTTTTGTTTTGTTTTGTTTGGTTTGGTTTGGTTTTTCAAGACAGGGTTTCTCTGTAGCTTTGGAGACTGTCCTGTCCTGTCCTGGAACTAGCTCTTGTAGACCAGGCTGGTCTCGAGCTCACAGAGATCCACCTGACTCTGCCTCCCGAGTGCTGGGATTAAAGGCGTGAGCCACTACCGCCCAGCTTGTTGATGATTATTAAGCTACTTATTTCTTTTTGAATACTCAAAATGATTCCATAACTTTTTTTTTGCATCCCACCAAGCCTCGGACACATTCATGTTGAGAAGTAATCTGTAGATGTTAGTGAGTCATGCCTCAACTTGGCTCCCAGAAAAACAGTAGAAACCTCCAATGTTCTTGAGAGCTCCTTCTTCCCAGAAGAGATATAAACTTATCTTAGTAGATTTTCCCAAAATGTCTACATATTGACTCTGTTGGCTTAAATGGGAAGACATTCAAAACAATGGAGATACACAGAACTGCTGCTAAACTCTTACAAATCATGAGTGGGGTGATAATGCTGCTAAGCTATCACATTTTAGAAAATATTTGTGTACTTTTATTTATGTGTATGAGTGCTTTGCCGGCACGCATGTATGTGTGCACATGACTGGTGCCTTTGGAGGTCAGAGAGGGTACTGGATGCCCTGGATTGGTGTTACAGATGATTGTAAGATGCCAAGTAGGTCCTCTGCAAGAGCAGCAAGTGCTCTTACACACTGAGTCATCTCTCCAGCCCTATTGTTACATTAAACAAAACAAACAAACAAACAACAATAGGAGCAAATGGGCCTGAGTATGGTGGCCTCTATTCCCTGTTCTCAGAAGATAGAGGAAGGCCGATCTCTGTAAGTTCAGGGCCAGCCTGTCTACATATAGAGCTGTAGGATATCCAAAGATACATAGTGAGACCTTGTCTCCAAAACAAAGCAACCAACCAAATGGCATGACCTAAGAGAATGCACAATGGAGAACGGACAAATCAAGGCTTACCTGTCGAATCGAATTCAATGGGCTGGCACCGGCGGCTGGAAGAGCAGTCACATTTGAGAACTTGCCCTCCTTCCACAATCCCAGGCTGCGTGGTGTTCGCTTTCGGCGCTCCCACCAGGAGAAACATCCTGCTAAAACATCAAAGGGCAGGTGACGTTTCAGAGGACACAAAGAGCAAGATTGGATTATGATTCACGGCCAAACATTCTTTTGATATAACCCACAAATACTTTTTAAAAATATTTTTCAAATAGCATAATTTCCCCATTATAAGATAATTCCGTTGCATTCGCTTAAAAATGCACATTATCCAAACTGTGCATCTTAAATTCTTAGGTTTATTCATTTTATGTGTATGAGCGCTTTGCCTGAATGTCTGTCTGTGTACCTCAGCTTTTGTGCCTGGTACCTAAGGAGTTCAGAACAGGGTGTTTGGTACATGCCCTGGAACTGGAGTTACAGATGATTGTGAGTTGCTTGTGGGTGATGGGAACTGAACCTGGGTCCTCTAAAAGAACAATCAATGCTCTTAACCACTGAGCCATCTCTCCAACCTCAAGCTGTACATTTTAAGTGCATAAGAGTGTAAGAGACCACCCTGCCTCTGCCTCCCGGTACTGACATTAAAAGCACGCACCACCACACCTGGTCAACTTTTTCTTTTCTATTCACTCAGAAAATACTGGGGAGGCTTGAGCACATTTGCTACATCAGGCTCAGTTCTGGCATTAAAGACACCTGTTCCACACATTGCCAACCAACAAATCACTGGGCATTACAAGAGCTATGCAGCAGGCAATCGGTAAGAGAAGATTTCTTGGAAATAGGGCCGAAGGCCTTCCTTAGATAAAGGAAAGGTATCTCCCAGGAATGGTGGGTAAAGAGTTCCTGGAGATAAAGGCACCTCTCTCCAGAAAGCAGTCATAGGAGAAAGGGAAGAGAGACCTTTTGGATTTCTATGGAACTCAGTTAATCGAGACGAACCTGCTTAGAGAGTGCCTAAGAGATTGCCGTAGGAGAGGATGGAGGGATAAGTGAGGTGATGTGGTGGGTGGGAGCACCCTAATGTCTGCATCAACAGCTTGGCTAGGAAAGAACTTAAGTCTCCAGGACAGAAGAGACAAGTGGTTGGCTGAGCAGAGGGAGCAAACCGGGAGTGGCCCAAAATAGCCTGGGAGCCTGGAAAAAGTAAAATCATAGAGCGCCTCTCAGACACAGTAAAACCATCAGTTTTACCTCAGTTCCATTTCAAACCTCAAGAAAGATGAGTTTCCTGCCTTTAGAGAAATAAAGCTGGAACAGAGAAAGCAAGCTCAGGGAGGGAATGTTAGCCAGAGGGGATAGGGACAGAGCTGGGGAGCTGTGAGAAATACTGAGTAGAATGAACAGAGAGAGACAGCACCGGTGACTCTGAATGTAGACATGGAGTGGACAGGAAAACATCACCCAGATCTTCACATTCCAGCATGCTAATCGAGCGAGTCAGAGAGAGGAAGGCAGACTCCAGAAAGACATGGGCTCAGTTCTCAGTCTGTCCCATCGCCATGTCTGTGAGGCACCTAATTAACAGCCTGGAGGTCTGTGAGAAATAATGTGTTGACAGTCCCAACACAGGGCCTAGAGAGATGGCTCAGAGGTTAAGAGCACTGAGTGCTCTTCCAGAGGACCAAGGGTTCAATTCCCAGCACCCACACAGCAGCTCACAACTGTAACTCCGGTTTCAGGGGATCTGATACCTTCATACCAAGGCAAATAAAATAAAGTTAAATAAGTTATTAAAAAAAAGAAAGTCCCAACACAAAATGGACATCTGTACCCAGGAGGAGTTCAGAGAGAAGACACACAAGGGTGGGCTCTGAGGGTAAGGAAGAGAGAGGGGTTTCATAAAAGAACTCTCCTTGATTTCAAGAAACAGATTTCGTTTAGAGGTGTCAAAGAGGGTATGCAGAGAGAGAGGGAGGAGCAGCAACACAAAGTAGATATATTCATTGCCACCATTTCACTTGGCTGAACGAGTCACTTAAATTCTGGGAAAGGAAAACTTACAGCTATGAACGTACATCTTAAATATGAAATGTGCTTATTGTGATTTTTAGAAATAAGTTTCAACCACACGTATCCTGGGTAGTAGCAGTCATAGACAGAAATCTGCTGTGTGGACTGCTAAGTAGTAAGTATCCTTTATCTTGAAACCCACACATTCAAAATGCAAATTAAACACCAAACCAAGCCACACCCTGTTTAATAAAGCTTTATGCAGTCATATTTGGCAGCAGTAAAACACCAGTGCTGGTCCCTCTCCCATCATAGCAAAATGATTCTGAGGTAGAAGCCAGCTTCACTTTTCCCTTAGTAAGAATGTTTCACAAGAAAAAAATAAATAAGGTTGAGTGTGAGATTTAAGTCACCTACAAGACCAAAGAAATTCCTTGTCTTTAGAAACCTGTTTCTTTCAGAGCATGTTGACTCACATAGGCAAACCAGACTAATGCTCTGGCTGTAAATAAATCCTGTGTGTGTGTGTGTGTGTGTGTGTGTGTGTGTGTGTGTGTGTGTGTGTGTGTGTGTGTGTTTTCCTCTCAATTAGATTTTTAAAAAAATAGCCATAAGACTGGATATGCGGCTGAGTGACATGTCACTCGACTAGTATCATTGAAGGTTGCATCTCTAGTAACTATCACAAAACACAGGTAAGGTGGGCGGGAGATAGAGTTCTTGCCTAGCCTGCAAAAAAAGAAAAAGAAAAAAGTGCAATCAAAAGTTCAATCCCCAGTACCACGTAAAATCAAGTGTGATGGCACATTTCTATAATCTCATCAGATACGAGACAGACAGGAGGACCAGAATTTCAAGAATTTGGCTACATACAGCTATATGCCAAGTTCAGAGCCAGCCAGAGCTATATGAGACCCTCTCTGAAAAAAATTTTTAATGGTAGAAAGTGTACCATAAATGTCCAACTTTATTACTTTTCCCCCTCAGTGTACTCTGAGAAAGAGAATATTTTTGGTTCTAATAAAACTTTATTTACACAAAGTGGTAGTGGTCAGATATGTCCCATGGACTATGATTTTCCCATCAGTGATTTCATCAGTAGAGAACGAGGATAAGAGCTCAGAAGAGAGGAGACTGGTGGTTAGAATGAGAATGCCCCTCACAGGCTCCGGGATTTTAACACTTGGACCCCAGATGGCGGTGTGATTTGGGTCTGCTACGGAAACCTTAGCAAATGTAGCCTTGTAGAAGGAAGCACATCAGCGGGATGGGACTTGAGAGTGTATGTCTTCACCCCACTTCAGTGAAAGGTGATCTTCCAGCTTCTAAATGCAGCCACCTGCTGCCAATGCTTCCTCTGGAACCATAAGACCAAGTAAACAGAAAAGTAACTCCCACAGAGAGTAAGGCTCTGTGGGATGCTGTCCTCCCACTGGGGTGGGAGTGGGGAACCCAGCTCTTCCTTCCATGTGATGCCGTCAAGTCTAGATCGCGTCCCTTCCCCTACGCTTCAGGCTTAAATGTGGCGGCAGTGTCCATATTTCCCTAAGCTCTGCTCTTCTCTCTGACCACACTAAGGTTGAAATGAAAGCTTTGCGATGGGGGAGGGAGAAGACTGAGTCGTGAAATGGCCGACTATCTGGTTATTGGAGACTACCTGTGTGCTGCTCTTCAGTGTCTGCATCCTGAAGAAGCCTGGGTCCTTCCTGCAGAGTTCCTAAGGCGGCCACACCAGCTCTTTAGCGTGGACCACACGAGGTTCCAAGTCAGAACAGCTGGTTCTTAGATTTGCCTTGGCGCCCACAAACAGCTCACTTCTAGACTGCCATTTGCACATTTCTTTTCGCGGCCTTCTATAATTTTTTTGTCAAAACTATTCATTACTTATGAGAAAGTGCTTATTTGAATGTAGGGCTCCAATTCATGCTTCTGCTTTAGCAGGTACCAACACGTTCATTGGCGACAGGTCTCAGTCTTTTTTTTTTTTTAATCATTTTTTATTTTAATTTTAAATAGCTTGTTTTACATGTCAATCCCAGTTCCCTCTCCCTCCCCTCTAACCAAGTAACAGTAAGTCGTTTCGAATATACTCCAACTCTTGGGCCACAGAAACCATACTTTCCTAATTATTTAGGTTATCCTTAAAAGGATTTCCTCATGTAACAATTCCATTTAATTGTGTACATCAGATACTTTCTTGACTTGGCAACTGTAAAATAGAGAGCACTCATTAGTTATTTAGGGGATGGCCTTTGGCAAAAGCAGAAGGGCACAGTAGGAGAGGGCACTGAACAAAAATGTCACTGTTGGCAGCACACAGTCTGCGTGCCTGTGAGGAGCCCAGAGCCCAGGCTGATGCTTTCATCTGGCTGTCTGCATATTAGAGGCACGAAAGGATGGCAATTAGAAGAGCTAATACTGATGTTCATCCAGTTTCCCTCATCCTCTCATGTGCAGTCTTGGCCACTGGTGAAATGCAGAGAAGCAGGAGTATAACACAATGAACATGTGATGCTGTGAGGATCTAAATCCCAGATTAATGGTTTTTGAAGAGTTAAACAATAGATTCAGTGGGTAGAGAGACTTGCTGCCAATCCTGACGACTTGAGTTCGATCCCCAGGACCCACATGGAAAGACAGGACCCACAGACCTGACCTCTGACCTCTATATGTGCACCACGGTGGCAGAGTGTGCCCACACTTACACACACGTGCACAACTAAAAAAGCAAATACATAGAATGCAATAAAAATTTAGAATATAAAAGTTTCCTTATCCAAATATCACTATATCGCCATAATACTTAAGTTACTTTTAAGATACTTGAGGTTTTTTCTTGGGGGGGCGGTATTTTTTATTTTGGAAGGGTTTGGCAGAGGCTTCAAAACAGTGTAGCCCTGTAGCCCCGGCTGTCTTGGAACTCACTCTGTAGATCAGGCTTAGTAGAAATAATAAAAACCCAGAGACAGATATTGGGGTTCAGGTTGAAGATCAGAGAAGCAAAGCGGCCAGCCACTTCAAAGTTCTCACCTCTACCAGTGCGCAGACAAAGGGGTGACCCACAGAAGCTCAGACTGTTCCTCGCTGCATCGCTGCTCACTCACTGAGACTGCACTGAGCTCCTGTCTCCTCCTGCCTTACACTCCTCTCTAGTGCTGGGATTAAATGCATGGGATCCCAAGTGCTGGGGTCACCTTTGTGTGAACTTTCTTTCTCTTTTAGACTGTCACAATTTCATGTAGCACAGGGTGGCCTTGAACTGACAAAGATTCATTTGTCTCTGCCTCCTGAGTGCTGGGATTAAAGATGTGTACAACTGCCTGGACTCTATGGCTGACTAGTGTGGCTGGCTTTACACTCTGATCTTCAGGCAAGCTTTATTTGTTAGATCATAAACAAAATATCACCACACAGGTGGCATCAAACTCAAGAGATTCACCTGCCTCTACCTCCTAAGTGCTGGGATTAAAGGTGTGCGCTACCACTTAATATTTAAGTGACACTGATACTTAAGTATTTGGAAAAGACAAACAGAGATTTGGAGAAAATGAAGAATCTTAAAAGAGAGAGAGAGAGAGAGAGAGAGAGAGAGAGAGAGATCCATTGACTGAGTTCCAGGGCTACAAAGAGAAATAATGCCTTTAGCAAAGAAAGAAGGAGGGAGGGAAGGAAGGAAGGAAGGTAGGAAGGAAGGAGGGAAGGAAGGAAGGAAGGAAGGAAGGAAGGAAATAGGGGGAGGGAGAGAATTAAGGAGTATAAAAAGTTATTTACGCTATAAAAAAACACAAAAGCCTATCAATGAAACACTATAAAAAGTAAGTAATATTACTTGAAAGTCCACTAAAATTGTCTGCTGATTGCCTGCAACAGCTTAACTCAAGTAAGAGACGTAGCAGGACAGAAACTGTTTGCCCTGTAACAAGCAGCCCCGCCCAGTGCAAACAGGAGGGGACGCCTCCCAAGCATGGCTAGTCAGCTAAGGGGTCACTCGAGGAGCCACTTGAAATCTCTGTTCTCCATTCTCTGGGACAGAGGTACCATGCTCTGTCACTACTCAGATTATTTCTCAGGTGGTTAGTAGAGAAGTGGAAACCTAAAATGTCTGAAGCTTAGGAATAATACAAGATGGTGTCATTAGCATTCCAAACAGCAGTTGGTATAATTAATAAGCTGTTTCCTAATGAAATAGCAAGTGGAAATTAAAATCTGCTTTCAAAGGAGCTTTTCTTTCCTCTGTGTTCTCCAACAGCCATTAGTGCTCAAGTAATTAACCCAAAAGAGGAAACGCAAAGGGCAGGAAAGCGGACTCACAGCATTTCCCAGCGGAGTGAACAGACAGGTGGGGAGCCCGCCGGCTTGGGGTGACAAGACCTCACTGAAGAACAAGTAGGTTTTGAAGCTAAGCAATGTAAGATCCACATGCCTTCAGCTTTCTCCTCAGACTCCACCTCACTCCAAACCACATCTGTCCAAGCACATGATCAAGAGCCACAGCTTCAGCGGTGTTTTGAGATAACTGGACTTATTCCCTCCAATGCCTCCTTAGGACTCCAGAACTGTGTGCACCATCATATGATGCCAAGATGTGGGAGGATGCTGAGAAGCAGCAGGAAAAGAAGGGTGGAGGAAAAAGAGGAAAGGATGGGAGACAAGCGATGAGAAGGAAAACGGAGTTAGGGAGGAAGGGAAAGAAGGGAAAGATGAGAAAAGCATCAAATAGTCTGGTGAGGGTGCCCTTCAGATGCACTTCCTACCCGGGGCAGTACAGGAAGTGTAGTTGCTTCACATAATGGAAGTCCGGCTACCAAGCAGGGCAGCTGGCCAAGCAATGACAAGTACATTTTCAAACTTTCCAAATGAGCTAAGTTATTTGGCTGCTTTCAGCACTGGCCTTGCCAAGATAAAGCATGTTTCATATATGAAGCTGACTCCAGGGTGACCAATGAGTCCTCACCAAAAGGAACTCCTGAAAAAGACTATTTGTGTATATAAAAAGAAATATGTATAAAACAGTTGAGGGGTAATTCAAGTTTCAGATTTGCTCTACAAACAAACAAAGGTTTCAGGTCAACAACTATGTAAAGTAAAATGGAAGCAGTAACTACCAAATGCCATACATTTTCCCCTGGAACTCACAGAAATATGCCTGCCTCTGCTTCCCAAGAGCTGGGAATTAAGGCATACACCACATCTGCCCAAATCTATGGTCTTAATCAGAAGAGACAGACCTAGGATGTACTTTCCAAATAATAAAGACTGTAGTTTATGCATATGCATTATTTGTGATGGAAAAAATTAACCAACATAGTAACAGTCACATTCACGTTCATGAAAATATGCTGAAGTCTTTTTCTGAGGGCGAGAGGGATGAAAACAGGCCTCTGCAGCCAAAGCTAGCCAGCCTAGAGCTCAGGCTGGCTTCTAACTTGTGAAAATCCTCTCCAGCCTCAGACCCCTGAGTGCTGAGATTTCAGGTACCGTCACATTCAGTCATTGTCTAAGATATTCTGACAATGACTACAACAGTGAAATTATTTTTTAAAAAGCAGTAACCACCTGAGGCTCTAATCTAGGTTTGGATTTTCTCTGCCAATGGAACGACTGCAGAAGGAATTTAGCAACAGAATATCAAGATCAAAAAACAATGTTTCAGAAATATAAAACCAGTTGAAACATATAAGGCCTGTTGCAGGTCTAGCAGCCAAATGACAGAATGATTTACGAGGCTCTCCAGCCACCCAGACCCAGGCTCAAGTAGGAAGCAGAAGCAGAAGCAGAAGCAAGGAAGCACTGACAAGGAAGAGCTCGGAAAATCTCTGCCCGGTGACTAAGCAGTGACTAATCTCGAGGAGTGTAGAAGGAGACAAAGTAAAACAGAAAAAGAGAGGGAGGAATACGAAACGATCTCCAGGGCAACAGAGAAAAAGTGGGCTCCATTAATAGAAACAGGGGAGCAACTGACATCTCTTGATGCAAATAGAACTCATTTTTAGACAAAGTGAGTTAACAGGGGCTAATCCAGGCTAAATGACCTGCAAGCCATTCTAATGTTGTTTCTAATGGAGAAAAGACTTGAAACTAGAGTTTTCCTGTGTTTTGAGACAGGGACCTTCCAGCCGCCACCTCTCAGGTGCTAAGATTCAGGTGTACACCACAGTGCCCAGCAGTTTTGCTTTAGCATTTTTTTAAAAACTAAGTATCAGTGAGGCAGGGAGGTGGTGGAGCATGCCTTTAGTCTCACCACTTGAGAGGCCAGGTAGGTCTCAGTGAGTTCAGAGGCCAGCCAGGTCTACAAAACGAGTTCCAGGATAGCCAGAGCTACACAGAGAAACCCTGTCTTGGGGAATAAATAAATAATAAATGGATAAATAAATAAATATTGGCACATTTATTCTCACAACAATATGAAAATAGTTCAATCACAATCTTCTATGACGCCGGGCGTTGGTGGCACACGCCTTTAATCCCAGCACTCAGGAGGCAGAGGCAGGCGGATCTCTGTGAGTTCGAGGTCAGCCTGGTCTACAGATCCAGTTCCAGGACAGCCTCCAAACAATACAGAGAAACCCTGTCTCGAAAAACCAAAAAAAAAAAAAAAAAAAAAAAAAAAAAAAAGATACATGCAGGAAATCATGCAAATGTGTGAGCTCATAGCATAGCCTTTGGCAATATGGTTTTCCAAAGATTAGCCACATTCCTCGCAACCAGCAATAGCAAATATCACCCATAGCTCAATACTGCTGTTTTCCACAGCAAAAATGTTTAAAAGTGTTACCAGCCTGCCATTCATCTTAGACACTAAACTTTTGCCATAGATTAACAGAAGCAAACAACATTAATAACAATAAAATAAGAACATTTTTACAACATTCCATCAACTCTGAATTATTTAAATGATAATTCCTGATGTGATGTAAGGCAAAGAATATATCTTCAATCAGAATTTCTGTACAATTAAATCTAAATGGTGCACCCTGGGAGCTACTAGAATTACCATGATGTAATAAGCAGACACTTAAAAACGCCTAGAAAGGACAAAATGTCAGGATGAGTTAACCAAAATAATCAGATGGAGAGCACGTGGGTGTAGCTCAGAGGTGCAGCACAGAGTCAGCAGCTGCCCTTGGGGGAGGATCCCAAGCTCTACTCCATCCCCAAAAGAGATGAATCACATCAAGGTGAAGTGGTTAAATGCAGCCTTCAGTTGGTGCTTCTACCATTCTGGAAAATGTGAGCTGAGGTCTCAGAGAAAGCACTGTCGGTATGAATAAAACCACATGCTACATGATGTCTAGTTTTTGCTAACTTCACCCAAGATAAGTGTTGCTTTAAAGGCTGGTACCAGTGTTACTCAGCAGTATGGGGGGGGGGTGACAATAAATCCTGAGGACTGTCCTAATAAACCACAGACATATATTTAGACCACCTTCAAATTAAGCATATATCAAGAAAATGGTCCCATCCAAGTACTGACCATAAAAATTGTGTAGTAGCCGGGCGTTGGTGGCACATGCCTTTAATCCCAGCACTCGGGAGGCAGAGGCAGGAGGATCTCTGTGAGTTCAAGGCCAACCTGGTCTACAGAGCTAGTTACAGGACAGCCTCCAAAACAATACAGAGAAACCCTGTCTCCAAAAAAAAAAAAACTGTGTAGTGGCTGGGCGGTGGTGGCGCTCGCCTTTAATCCCAGCACTCAGGAGTCAGAGGCAGGCGGATCTCTGTGAGTTCGAGACCAACCTGGTCTACAAGAGCTAGTTCCCAGAGAGCCTCCAAAGCCACAGAGAACCCCACCCAAAAATGGTGTAGTGTCAAACATCTTACAAACACAAACACACACACACACACATATATATACATATACATACATACATACATACATACATACAAAGAAAAATGCGTTGTTACCACTTGTGAACACTGAGAAATAACCAAACACGATGTGCCAAACATCATAAAACATTCATTAAGCGGGCGGTGGTGGCGCACGCCTTTAATCCCAGCACTCGGGAGGCAGAGGCAGGCGGATCTCTGAGTTCGAGGCCGGGCTGGACCGATAGCCTCCAAAACAATACAGAGAAACCCTGTCTCGTAAAAACCAAAAAAAAAAAAAATTCATTAAATCTCTGTTTCTAACACTAACATGAAGGGGTAAGAATGATGCCAGCCCAGCGTTGAGTCAAAGACTCAACTTTTAATCCAAAAACGACAGTAAGTGCTACAAATCCTCAGGGACATTGCAACACAGGACGAGCGTAATTTGAAAGCCTACATGAACTGCTAAATTCTTCAGTACTGAAGTGACCTGCAGCAAGTGAAAACTCAGCAAACACCCGGGTTCTTCCTGAACAGTGACCTAAACAGCGGACTAGAAAAGAAACAGGTGACACATTCCATTCATCTGGCGGACCTCAAATAAGCAAAGGTCTCACTGTCCTTTACAATTTAAGGCAACAATGTGATCGCTTCAGTCACCGTAGTGTCTAGAAAAGGAGTGAAAAGAAAAAGAATCGACTACGGGAGGGAGTGTGGGAAGGGCTGGTTTCGGAGAGCGAAACGCACTAGACAGAGGCTAACTGGTACGGGAGAAAAAGAAGTTCTGGGACCAAGTGAAGAAAGTCACAGAATGACAGAGAAGCCAAAAGTCCCGAGGGAGCAGCCTGTACTGATTTCCCACTTTTCCTGGATGTCTAACAGAGCTCCTTCAAAGGTCTCTCTTCCCAGTGTCCCCAGTCAATCAGAAGTTGAGGACAGGGTGAAAGTGGGTGGTGAGTGCCAAGCTAGGTCATCCCCACAAATGTTTCATCCCTGCAGGATCTGAGCCAGCCGCGGGATGGAGTGGGTAGGCCGGTTTGGTGGAGCCAACAACCGGGTGCGGAGAGGCTGGGTGGGGGCGCGCAGTGGGGGAGGGGGCGCCTGGGGACCCAAGCGCGGCCACTTACGAGGACGTGCTGGGCGCGAAGAAGTCCACCGCGAACCCGAAGTAACTTCCCTCGGGGCCGGAGTACTCGGCGGGGCTTTCGACGTCCAGGTTGAAGGCGCCGGCAAAGGGCAACAGGAGGCCGGGCAGCAGCAGCAGCAGCAGGAGGCCACCGGGGCGAGGACGCAGCAGCAGCCACACGGGAGTAGCCATCGCCGGGGCGCGGAGCCCAAAGGCTACAGTGTCTGTCCCGCTGCCTGGCGCCGGCGGCCCGCTGCCTGCGAGCGCCCGAACTGCTGTGCGGTGCTGTGTGCTTGCGGCCGAGGGCGACCGGGCGGCGCGGGGGCGAGAGGCTGAGCTGGGCGGCCACCCAGGGGGGCGCGGCGCGCGGCGCGGGACTCCGGCTGGGTCGCTCGCTAGCGCGGCGGCCGGCGCTGAGTACTGGCGAGGCCAGCGCCGGACCTCGGGCCCCGAGCAACTTCGGCTGGGGGGGAAGTGGGTGGGAGGGAGGAGCCAGGGAGGCCGGGCCGGGCCTCCGAAAAAGGAAGTCGCGCTCACGGTGGCCTCCCACCGAGGAAGGCCGAGCGCACTTCCGTGCGCGCTGGCAGCCGGTCCTCGGAACCCGCCCCGGGGCTGCGGCCCAGACCCAGAGGACCAGGGGGCAGTGACCGCGCGCCTTCACCTGGGCCTCCGGACCAACCCAGCAAGCCAGAGGACGGCGACAGTGAAATGAAAGAGGCCCTGTCACACACCGTTCCCTGGTTCCTCCTGGAACTTCTGTGTGACTTCTTTTTTAAGAATGCGGAAAGCGTTATCCGCTTCTCGTACTTCTGCCACTTAGCCCGGCAGGCACTCCGCAACAGAACTCTGTAATTATGTGCTATTTCCCTCCCCTTCCATCCCCCACACACTGAACTTAATTATAAACTTCCAGAAGGCTAGCTAGCACAGTCCCTCCCAGATGCGCTGTGTGCACCTGGATCTCACCGGCTGACCAAGGCCCTGGTAAGGCAAAGGTTAGGTGATGAGCCTTCCAAGTCCACCCAGAGGAATTCAGGCCTCATCCTTGGATTCCTGCTTGGAGGGACGAGGTTTTGGAAAACTGGTGATCGGTTTAGAGAGTTCAGGTAGACGTGATTTTAGAGCTGGATAGAGAAAGGTGGGCCATGGAAATAAGAGCCCTTAAGGTTCAGTTGTGTGGACAACAGTGTTCCTTCTGGACAGAAACCTTGGTCTGCTTCTTCACGTGTCTAGTTCCTACTACCTAGTCAATAAAAATCAGTGAGTGACTAAAGCATAAAGTTTGCTCAGAGCTAGGGGACTGGAGAGAAGGCTCAGTGCTTAAGAGCACCTGCTGCTCTTTCTGTAGAGTGGTCCAGCACCCACATGTTGGCTCACAAACATCTGTAACTCCAGTTCCAATTCCTCTACAGACCTCTATATGCACCAGCATGCACGTGGTGCACATACGTATATGCAGACAAAACACCCATACACATAATTTTTTTTAAAAGTTTGCTCCGTCTTCCTGTGTTGTACATAAAGTGCTAAAGAATGTGGTGAACAGCCCGGTGTGACGGCAGGCCCTTTTAATCCTAGCACTAGGAAGTCAGAGGCAGAAGGATATGGTCTGTGTACCAAATTCCAGGCTTGCCAGGCCTACATGTGAGAACTTGTCTCAAAGAAGATGAACGAGAAAGAGGCGATCCCTGTCTCTAACGACAGAAAAGCTCCTCAGTGAGTGACAACATAACATCCTTCTAATAAGATTAAACAAGTCTGTGCAGTGTCATATATACACTTAATAGGGTTAATTATTTTGATTTTTAAATTTTCACTAAAAGATAAGCAACATAACCATTGGGAGGTCTTTTCAAGCACAGAGTAGCATCTTTGCAAAAGGCCAGGCAGTAGTAGCTCATGCCTTTAATCCCAGCACTCAGGAGGCAGAGGCAGGTGGATCTCCGTGAGTTCAAGACCAGCATGGTCTACAGCGCTAGTTCCAAGACAGCCAGGGCTACACAAACAAACCCTCGCTTGACAAACCAAAAAAAATCCTGTATCCTGTATCTGCTCTTTTTTCTTTGGCACCATTTGGGATTGCAGTCTGGCATTTAAGGAGATAATGACTCACAGACAGCAAGACTGTCCTGTGTACTTCCAGTGTCCTCTCCATCTCACTCCGAAAACCACACTGCTCTCCAGATAGGTGCCAGTCCCGTTCAGATAGTCAATACACACACAAATTTTAAAAGGAACCATGCCTTCTACTAAATTGAGATTCAAAATCACAGCATCTTCTTACATGGTAAGTGCTTGAGATTTGTTGTTAGATGTTCTTAGACTACCGGACCTGTTTTAACTCTGTGGTTATACTCCTATAAGTCCTATCTTAATACAGTACTTTAAGCACAAAGTTTCCAAGTCTGGAAGTTATGGTATGTGTTCTCCTGCATGTGCTCATCCACTACTGAACAATCCAATTAGGGCTTAGACACAAAAAGCTGAGCGTGTCTGGTATGTTTAGAATTTGCTAACAATATCCCCCCCTCTCTCTGTGTGTGTGTGTGTGTGTGTGTGTGTGTGTGTGTGTGTGTTGGGCTAAGACAATCTCATTTTTTAGGCCATGTTTGGCAGGAACTCACTATTCTCCTGTCTCAGCTTCCCAAGTGCTGAAATTATAGGCATGAACTACTATACCCAGTTGGGAACCCCCTCCCCCCATCCCATTGTGACCGAGGCTTCATGTACTGGTTGACTGGCCCCAAACTCTCTAGGTAGCTGAGCATTGTCAAGGTTCTTATCTTGAGCTCCTGATCCTCTTGTCCCTAATTCCCAAGGGCTGGGATTACAGGTGTGCATCACCTGTTTTAGAATTTTTTTTTAACTAAAACACCAGAAGAGCCCAGTAGTTCATCAAGTACTTGTGCTTATGCCGTGACTCATACATAGAATCATGAGGGATAGTTTGAAATGTGGCCAGCAAGTCCCCAAGTGACTGCTAATGATTTCCCTCTCCTAGCCTCTTTTGTATAACATGACCTTGCTGTTAGTGGAGTTACACTTCTAAAATGTATTTCCTCAAGTTTATGATAAATGCAAATACTTATAGCCAGAAGGCCTTTACAAATGGTAGTGCAGGGGCTGGAAAAGTTCCTGTATAGACGGCCAAAGGTGCCAGTACAAGTTGTCAGGATCTTCAAAAAGGTTGATGGGAAGAAAGGATTACCGGAAGTATTAGAAATGCTATTTCCTGTCTCTTCACAGCAGCTGCGGGAGCTTAGCAGTGAGTAGAGCTACACAGCTGTTTTGTGAGCATGGAGAGCATACTTAGCAGTGGAAGTCATGGTCTAAGAATTGCAGAACAGGGAGAGCAAGTTTCTCATAACTGTGGATCCCCATTCCAGGCTTGAATTACGTGTGTCTTCATACTGTACTGTGCAAAAAGAAAAAAAAATGGTGCCTCTTTGTTTAAGCTGCTATTATTTAGGCTTCCAATTGTATTTTCTTTCTTTCTTTGATTTTATTTATATTAGTGGGGTGTGATATTGCACACCTTAGGGAAGTTGGGTCCCTGAGTTCAAGGTCAGTCTACTCTACAGAGTTCCAGTGCAGCCAGGGCTACACAGAAAAACCCTGTCTCAAAAACCAGAAAGAAAAAGCTTATTTATTTTGTGTATATAGGACTTTTGTCTGCACGTGCATCTTTACACATTGGATCCTGTGGGACTATGATTATAGATGGTGTGAACTCAGGACTTCTGGAAGAGCAGCCAGTGCTCTCAACTCTCTCTTAATAAACTCAGATGATGGATACATCCACCTTAGTTTCCTTAACAAGATATTTGAATGCCAAATATTTGTATTCTTGCCTGGTGTAGGTAGAAATTAATCTACATATTATCCATCCCTAGTTTGTTTGTTTGAGTAGCTAAACAACAGCATTGTCTGACAGTTTTCATGATGATCCAAAGTTATCATTCTTTCATGAAGCCAGAGTAAGTTCACTTTCTAGTGACTGAGAGTTTTATATACTCAGCGGAAGGTCCTCCAATGGCTGGTATTCATATACCAAATATGAAGTAAGTTCTTGTGAGTGGCCAGGCAGTGGTGGTGCTTGTCTTTAATCCTAGCACTTGGGAGGCAGAGGCAGGCAGATCTCTGTGAGTTTGAGACCAGCCTGGTCTACAAGAATCAGTTCCAGGACAGCCTCCAAAGTCAAAGAGAAACCCTGTCTTGGAAAAAAGAACAAAGTTCTTGTGAGTGACCCTCTCTACTTTTTGGATGGGCTGCTGCCTTCACTGGCTTTGTTCCTTTTAAACGATTCACTTGGGGTTTTTTCTAAAGTCTCCACCACTACTTCCTCTAAACCTGAAGGGATAATTAAGAATTTCTACCTTTCTATCATTATGTAAATGTGCCAGGGGATTTTCATGAAATGTTAAATATATGGATTTAATAGGAGATGATTATGTTCACTGATACAAACCTCTTAATTACATAATTCAATTAGGCTTAGATGACAGGAGTAAAATGAATTAAAGGCTTGGTACAGTTCCAGCATTTTTTTCCGCAAAGGAAAGAGGTATTTCTACAGTTAGATTTTTCTTTTGTTTTTCCAGACAGAGTTTCTCTGTGTAATTCTGGTTGTCCTAGAACTCACTATGTAGACCAGGCTGACCTTGAACTCATAGAGATCATCTTGCCTCTCTCCCGAGTGGTAGGATTAAAGGTGTGAGCCACCACTGCCCTGCCAGTTTGATTTTTTTTTCCTTTTTAGATTTGAACTAGTAATTACTACTGTGAAGATAGTTCCCCAAATTAATTAATTCTACCATTTAAATATAACTGAGATTCTTCAAACCTGAATTAGCATTGTTACTCCAATTATCTCATTTTAGTTGTTGTTTTTGTTATTTTTTATTATTATTCAAAAGAGAACTCACTACATAGTCCGCATTGCCAGTAATTTAGATAAGTGGTAGAGTGTCTTTCTAGTATTCATAAGGTCCTGGGTTCAATCCTCAGCACTGTCAGTAACAAATACATAAAACAAAACAAAGCATGTGTGGCCCAGGCTGGATATAAACTCCTGCTTCAGCCTCCTCACTGTTAGGATTAGATGTGTACCTGCACACTAGGCTTCACTTTAGCTGGTCTGTTTCCATATAAATTATTGCAAATAAAAATTGTAGCTACAGGTGGATCTCTGTGAGTTCAAGACCATCCTGGTCCACAGAGTGAGTTCCAGGACAGCCAGAGCTACACAAGGAAACCTTTTTCTTTTTTCTTTTTGGTTTTTTGAGACAGGGTTTCTCTGTGTACCCTGGCTGTCCTAGACCTAGCACTGTAGACCAGCTTGGCCTCGAACTCACAGAGATCCTCCTGCCTCCTCCTTCTGAGTGCTGGGATTAAAGGAATGCACCACCACCACCACCACCACCACCACCACCACTGGGCTTTTAATTTTTATGCCTTTGACATTCTGCAGACTGGAACACATAGCTCATCTCTAAAAGTGGTGCCAAGCTGCCAAGCTGTGAAGGCCAAGCCCTGAGTGTGGAAATGCAAGGTTCACTAGTAATTTATCTATTCAGAGGGAGCAAAGGCACAGAAACGTGTGGAATTATCCTGGAGGTAGGGTGGGATCGGCTTGATCTTCAGTAAACAACGTGGTGCTATTTGTGTATCTGAGATTGTCAACATCCTTCCTAGAGTCCCTAAGGAGTCTCAAATGGACTTTAGCCAATGCTGAACTCAATCTCATTAGCATCTCACTTTCTGTTCATTCGCCTTGAACATACCCTGTTTTAACCTGGAGAGATGGCTTGACCCCCTTATATTGATTTCAGAAAGTAATCTACATATGGGAAGTTGCCGGCAACAGAATTCCATAGAACATTTGAGAATAATAGCAGAAAGTAGTGTTTCAGGGTAATCCAGGGAGGACCAGCCAACCACTTAAAGCAGAATATTATATGATGGGGCTGGAGAGATGACTCAGAGGTTAAGAGCACTGATTGCTCTTCCAGGAGGTCCTGAGTTCAATTCCCAGCAACCACATGGTGACTCACAACCATCTATAATGAGATCTGTTGCCCTCTTCTGGCCTGCAGACCAGAATGCTATGTACATAATAAGTAAATAAATCTTTAAAAAAAGGAATATTAAATGTTGCTAATTTTTTAAGGCAAGGTCTCATGTTGCTCAGATTCACATCAAATTTGCTGTGTAGTGTATGCAGCAGAGGATGACCTTGAACTTCTGATTCTCCTGCCTCAACTCTGAATGGTAGGCTCACAGCATGTGTTGTTGCATCTAGTTCTATGCAGTGATGGGAATCGGAACACAAAGATGGGAATTGTGTGTGCCAGGCAGGCACTCTAGTAGCTGAGTTAGGAAGGATTAACTGAGGAGGACAGGCCCTCCTCCAGAGGGAGCAGCACTTCCCAGCAGCTGCCTCAGCTGCCTAGTAAAGGAATGAAGTTCCCCTCCGACTCTCTAGAAAGCAACACCAGATTGGAACTGATTAGGCACCCAACCTTTTGGACTCCACAGCTATTGTATGAGCCAAACTAATAAATCTCCTTTGTAATACATGTTCATTCTATTGCTTATATTTCTCTAGAGGACCCTAACATAATGTGGGTGCTTGTTTTTTGCTTTTTTGGTTTTTTTTTTCCACATAAACATTTTAGAAGGTAATACCAGGCATGGTAGTGCATGCCTTTAATCCCAGCACGTGGGAGTCAGAGACAGGCCAGCTTGGTCTGCAAAGCAAGTTCTCGGACAGCCAGGACTGTTACACAAAGAATCCTTGTCTCAAAAAAAAATTGAACTATTTTCTGTCTGCACTTGGAGCTCTGCATGCCATGATGGTAAAACACATGCATGCTATACTATACAACTCCAGGGTCTGTGTGCAGGGGTGATGTACAATCATAGGATGACTTCTTCAGGCCTCCTCCATGCTAAAGGCACTCTTGCCAGGGTGTGTTCTTCAAGGCGCTCTGAGGTCTCTCCATCTGCATGCAAATGTGATAGGGTTTCCTGAAGCAGGCCTACTCTAGCCTGGGGGAGAGACACCAGGAGCTCTCTTCTCAGCAGCAGCTTAAGATACACTGAACTTGGACATCCAACCTGAAAGCACTCTCGAGGGCCAAGGGCCTGGCAAGCATGGCTCTGGCAGACCCTGCCCTTCTCCTCCGTCCCCTCTGCCTGGCTAAAAACTGTCAGATTGCATTCCTAAAGCTAGACACCAAGGTCTGTTCCCTTATTTGGCCACTTCCTCCTCCTGAGGCTGACCACCAAGGTCCAGCAATCAAAGTATTGAAATCCAGCAATCAGAAGCCCCCTTTGGCTCAACGAATTAGCATGCCCAATTAAAATTAAATATCTCATCCTAACACGGGGTTTCTCTTTTTCACCTTTATAAACTGCCATGTCTATCTCCTATCCAGAAGCAGTCCTTTGTCTCCCGCTCAGGAACCAATACTCCCATCTCCTGTCCTTTGCTCCTCCCCCTTCGTCCTCCTGAGTCTCCTGTCTTCACCTCTTATTCACTACTCTTTGTCTGGGGCAAACAAACCTCTTTTTTGCTGAGAACTTGGTCTTGTGGGTCCTGAGCTGATATCAATCCCTTCACTATCTTTTTCTATTTCTGCATGAGCGCACGCGTGCACACACACACACACACACACAGACATACACAATGCTCCGTGAATATCAGCCCTAGGGAATTCAGACAACTATCAGCTCTCGAGAATTTTTTTAAGTTTTTTTTTTCTGTTTTTGTTTTAAATTTTGTTTGTTTGTTTGTTTGTTTGTTTTTTATGGTTTTTCAAGACAGGGTTTCTCTGTGTAACAGTCCTGGCTGTTCTGGAACTCATTTTGTAGACCAGACTGGCCTCGAACTGACTAAGATCCTCCTGCTACCACCATCAGGCTTATTTTAAATTTTAAGTGTACATAACTTGCCTGAATGTGACTTGCCTGAGTGTAAACCTGTGCGCCACATATATGCATGTAGTACCCACAAGGAGGCCAGAAGAGGGCATTGGACTTTCTTGGAACTTGAGTTACAGGGGCTGTGTGATGCCGTGTGGGAACCAGACCTGGGGGCCTCTGGAAGAACAGTCAGTGCAGTCAGTACTCAGAGCTGCAGAGGCATCTTGACCTCACTGGGGTGTGCACCAATGCTAGTGCCTCAATGGCCCCTTGGTTCTCCTCGTGATTCACCCCCTATATGGCTGGAGCAGCTTCAGCGGGTGTCCTGAGGTAGAAAGATGCAATCTGAAAGCCCTCCTGCGGCGGTTTGAATGGACTGACCCCATATATTTGAATGCGTGGGCATCAAGGAGTGGCACTACTTGGCAGAGATGAAAGTGTGACCTGGTTGGAGGAAGTGTGTCACTGACGGGTGGGCTCTGGGGTTTCAAATGCTCAAGCCAGGCTCATTGCCTCTCTCTTCCTGCTTCTTGTGGATCTGGATGCAGAAATCTCAGCTACTATGTCTGCCTGCCCCGTGAAGATAATGGACTAAATCTCTTGAAACTGTAAGCAAGCCCCAATTAAATTCTTTCCTTTCTAAGAGTTTCCGTGGTCAAGGGGTCTCTTTGCAGCAACAGAACATTGTCTAAGACACCTCCTAAGGCATAGGCTTATTTTTGCAACTTCATCTCCACCACAATATATTGGGTAAAAGCAAGTCACATGTCTAGACCAGGTTTAGAGTATGGGGAAACTCTCTTGATTTCTGAGTGTCAGCAGCAAACATGTGTGATGGTGTTTATTTTCCTTCAAAACACTTAGAGAAATCGCTACGATTTCATATTCTGTGAAACTTGCAGAATACATCATTTGAGAACTTTGCTATGTATGAGAAGGAAGCTGTTACTTAATTTCCTAGAAGCTGATTGGTTTGCTTGTAGGTACTAAAGGGGTGTCGGTGAAAGGAACAGCTCTCACCTCAAAGGGATAGAAGATATGGTTTATTTTAGAGTGTGTATTCCAGACCATGGCCTCGAACATTCATTCTATACCGTAGCTTGGGAGCACTGACTTAGGTTACCCCGGAATTCTGTCTCCCAAAGTGGAAGCAGTTTCGTTAAGTTTTTATACTTTTACAGAACAAAGAAAATTATAAATCAAGGCAAGTTTAAAATGCACGGTGGGCACGCCAGGAAGGCGGATCTGTGGAGCTGGGGGAAGCTTTGTTCATAGGCCTGAAATGTTATCAGATGACATTCTTAGCTCGGGGATTAGTGGCACCCAGTGTTCTGCTAAGTTAATAGCTTCTAAGAGGTTTTTCTTTATTCCCACAAAATGTTACTTCTAAGTTAACAGCTTCTAAGAGATTTTCATTTGTTATCATGAGATGTTAGTTTAACAGATTTTAAGAGGTTTTTTATTTATAATCACAAGGTGTTAGCTCAGGGCAAGGAAAGGCTGCTGCAGAAGGCTAAAATCAGCTCAAGTAATTAGCTTTGAACCTAGGAAATTCCAATCTCTCCACGGCACTGAAATTCCAGCCGGTCCAGCAATCTCTGCAGCCACAGGCCCCTCCCAGACGTTTTTTGTTCACAACCAGACACAGCTTCTTTTTAGGACTTTTTGTTCACAAGTAGCATATTTCAATATCATCGCTAGTGGTTCCTTTAAGCACAAAGCATGAACCTCAGCCGGAAAGATTTGAGCGAGGAGGAAATGGAAGAGAAAGGGGGTGACACTTACTATGGAGGAATTAAAACATGCCTGTACGTTTGGGAGGGTTATTATTGTTATCTGCTTGTTTTGCAAGAATTGTGTGTTGTTCTAGAATGTCCTCATTGAACACTTTGTATAGAGCAAGAAGGCCAAAGGTAAAAAGCAAAACTGTCTACCTTTAATGGTCAGGCTGAGCCGCTTGGGCCTCATACAGCCGTTTGTGGTGCTTTCTCCATGCAGTTAGAGCTTAACTCGCTTAACTCCCAATGGCCCAGAGCACCTCACTCAAAATAGCCTGATTCAGGGAAGACGAATAGTATCATAAAATTTGCTTCCTCAAAGATAGTGAGCTGCCCTCTTACACTCTAGTCTAATAGTTGCCGGTCAGTAGTCACAGGTGACAAGACCAGGGAATTCATTCTCTCTCTCTCCCTCTCTGGTTTTAAATTTTATTTCACTTTACTGGGTTACCTAAAGTCGTTTTCACACAGGTATATACTGCACATTGGGTATACTCCCAACTCCACTACTCTCCCTTTTCATTCCTCTCTCTCTCTCTTCCTAGTCCCCTTTGTTCCCTGACACTTTTGCTTCTGCTTTCGTGCTGTGCATACACATATTTTATGTATCTATAAAGTCAGGGACACACAGATGAAAGATAATTGTCCTTTGGAGACTGACTTAACTTATGTACTATGTTTGTTTCTATTGAATCCACTTGCCAGAAAATGAGCCAATTTTGTTCTCCTTTATGACCGTGTTTACATACACGATTTTACGTATTGATTACTCTGTTGATGGACTTGTAGGCTGGTTCCATGACAAAGCTACACTAAACACCGATGCCTAAGTATCTCTGTGACACACTGACTTGGAGTCTTTTGGGTAATACCCAGGGGTGGCTGGTCATATGGCAAGTCCACTATTCAGTGTTCTGGGATACTTCCTACTAATTCCCAGAGCAGCTGGACTAATCTAGATTCCCACCAGCAGAGCGTAATCCCCTATGGGTCACATCCTCCCTGACATTTCCAGTGTCTGCCACTCTGAATAAGGTGAGATGGAACCTCAGCGGTGTTTTGTTTTTGTTTTTTGTCTTTTTCTGATAGATAGTGATGTTGAATATTTTTCATATGTTTACTGGCTATTTGTATTTCATAGTTTGAGTACTATCTTCTTATTTTGTTGCCCATTTATTAATTGGGTTGTAGATTTTTCCTTTGTTTAGTGTTTAATGTGTTGAATTTTTGTATACTATAGATTTTTTTTTTTGAGACAGGGTTTCTCTGTGTAGCCCTGACTCTCCTGGAACTAGCTCTGCAGATTAAGCTACCATCAAACTCAGAGATTTGCCTGCCTCTGCCTCTCAAGAGCTGGGATTAAAGGTGTGCATCACCAGGCCCAGCTGTACATTCTGGATAGCTGTCTGTGAGATGCACAGCTAACAAGTCTTTTCTTGCCACTTCTGCATTTGATGTTGTCCTTGCTATGGAGAAACATTTTATTGTCTGTACTGATATCTTGATATGTTTCCCCTGCATTTTCCTCTATCAGTTTTAGAACTTCAGGTCTTACCTTAAGGTCTTTGATTCTTGTGGAGTCATTTGTCTTACAAAGTAAGAGATGTGGATCTAGTTTCATTTCTCTATACATGGATATTCGGTTTTCCCAGGAACAATTGTTGAAAAGTCTGTCTTCTCCTTGTTAACACAAAAACCCAGCTCTCAACTCAAAGGTGACTGTAAAATAGTTTATTCTGGAGCCAGCGGTTTTTTGTTTTTTGTTTTGTTTTGTTTTGTTTTTTTGGTTTTTCGAGACAGGGTTTCTCTGTGGCTTTGGAGGCTGTCCTGGAACTAGCTCTTATAGACCAGGCTGGCCTCGAACTCACAAAGATCCGCCTGCCTCTGCCTCCCAAGTGCTGGGATTAAAGGCATGTGCCACCAACGCCTGGCTCAGCGTTGTTCTTTTTGTCCATTGTTCTCATTGTTCCTTGGCATTCTGATGTCTTTTATGCATCTATGTAAATTTTAACATTGTTTTTCTATTTGGCATTCAGATTGGCACTGGAATGGATTTTCAAAAGTGTGTGAGCCAGCTGGTGATGGTGCACGCTTTTATTCCCAGCACTCAGGAGGCAGAGAAAGGCAGATCTCTGAGTTTGAGGCCAGCCTGGTCTACAGAGCAAGCTCCATGACAGGCTGAAGGAAGGAAGAAAGAATTTGTGGGTATGTGTGTGGGTATGAAGACCTCAGTCCCTCCCCCCCATGGTACTGAAGTTACAAGCAGTTGTGGACCACTGGGAAGCAAACCCAAGTCCTCTGTTAAGTGCTCTTAACAGCTGAGCCATATCCCCAGGTCCCTGACATTGGAATTTTTTCGGAGATTTCCAGGAATCGACAGGTTACTATTGGTAGCGCAGCCATTTTCCCACTATTGACTCTTCCAGTCATGAGTGTGGGAGGTCTTTCCATTTTCTAGTATTATCATCAGTTTTGAAGTTCAAACCGTGTTTGAAGTTTGACTTGCATTAGTCCTTTACTTCTTGTTTAGATTTATTCTCTTAAGAGTTGTAAGGACCCTATTCCTGGTGTAGAGGTGAATACTTTTAATCCCAGCACTCTCAGGAGGAAGAAGCAGTCAGATCTCGGTGAGTTCGACGCCAGCTTGGTCTACACAGCCAGGGCTACATAGTGAGGTCCTGTCTTTAAAAAAAAAAAAAGTGATAAACTAAAATGTGACTAACTTGCTTATTCTCTCATGTTAAATTTTTTTCCATATTTTCCTGCACTTAGTATTTATTTTGAATTTTTCCCCCTTCTGATTTAAGTGGAAGGAAAAGTTTGCCAAGGTTCATGTCTTCCTGAGTCAGCAAGTAAATTTCCCATTAATCTCCCAACTGAATGAGTCACCAGCCTGGCTTGGGGAAGTCAGTCTTGGCCATCTGGGCGGCTGAGAAACAACACAGTCAATTAGTCTAGACAGCTTGTGGGCAGGCACTTGGCCATGTATGGTATCGTTTCCCACTTCCCACTCGTGGAACCCAGAGACTCTCCTGGGAACACGTAAGAAGACGCCAGACTTAGCAGAAGAAAAATGCAGGATGTGTGACAAATTTGGATCACACATAAACAGTGAATGCTTTTACAATACATGCATTCCGTGTGATATTTGAGGCATATTTTGGTACATGCACAAAAGGAAATTGTTTATCTGACATCCATCCTGTATTAGGCAGCCTACGTTTTATATGCCAACCTTACATGGGTAGATCTGGCTGTCCCATCCACCCTTTGTTTCCCCAGAGAGTGCCTTAGAGATAGATGAAAGACTGTTTCCCCGCCTCAGACAACGAAGGCGCTCGGGTTCTTCTTGCATCTGTTATTAACTGTATAATTGCTGTCTAACATCCGAGAAAGACAAAATCCACAACTGCCAAGAATTCCTCCAGACTGCTCCCCAGTCTTTCCATGCGGCACAGGAGGCTTGGGGAAGTCCGGATTCTAACCCATCCTCAGTCGCTAACAGCACTTCCTGGGAAAGGCCATGCTAGCCACCAGGGCCCCTTCCTTAAGGTTTTTGGTGCTTCACAAGTTCTAATGGGCGTTAAGAATCTCCCGGGGAGATTTTGAAACTTCAATGACTGGGGTGCATTCCATCTAAACGCAAAATCTGACCACCTTGGGTAGGAGCTAGGTGTCAGTATTCATGCTTATAATTCCTCAGTTCTTTTTTAAAATTCAAAGTTGAGAAAGGCTGTCCCCTGAGTCACATTTATACCAGGTAATGTTTACCACAAGAGGGGAGGCGATTTCTTTAAAAAAAAAAAAAAAAAAGGAATTACAATGTTGATTATTACACACTCAGTTTTGTTTTTTGTTTGCCTTTGGACTGTTGGTTGTTTTTGAGACAGGACCTCACGTAGTTCACGCTGGCCTTGAACTCACGATGTAACTAACTTAACTGACCTTCTGCCTCCACCTCCCAGGCACTTTACTCAGCACGATCGTATTATTTTCTTTTTAGTGTAATATTGAGGGTTGGGGTTTGAAACATCACCAGCAAGCCCTCCCAGTGAGTCCAGTTTCAGTTAGGCTTTCCAAGCAACTCAGAAAAACAACACATTTCCACCAAATATTTTCCAGGTTTGGAAATTTTATCTGTAATGTCACGCTTGCCGGAAAACACTTTTCCATGGATTTATGTTTCCTAATGTTCCTAGTGGAAGCCAGACAGCCTCCACCTCAGGTGATGGAATTTCTGCTGCACCTTCATTTTTCTTCCTAACTGTTGTGAACTTAGAGTCATCCATTTGTTACTATCTTCCTGAAATCCCCATTTTGTCTTCTGCAGTCTTTTTAAACCGAGGGATGCTCTTTGTGTCCCTTGTACTTAATACCGGAGTGCTTGTCTGTGCTTGACATTTCTTTTTTACTTTTATTCTGATTTTTTTTTTGGTTTTTCGAGACAGGGTTTCTCTGTGGCTTTGGAGGCTGTCCTGGAACTCACTTTGTAGACCAGGCTGGTCTCGAACTCACAGAGATCTGCCTGCCTCTGCCTCCCGAGTGCTGGGGTTAAAGGCGAGCGCCACCACCGCCCGGTTTATTGTGGTTTTTTCCCTTGAGCTGCCTCACCCAGCGTGTGTTTATTCTCTTCCGCTCATGCTCTGCTTTAGCACTCCCCTCTTTGCTGTTCAGTCTTGTTTACTTATTATAATTCAATGGCCTTTTACTTACTATTTTTGCAGTGTTGGTAACTAAACCCAAGACCTTGAGCATGCCAAATGGGCAAGTACTCTGCCACGGAGCTAGAGAGGACATTAGGGGGACTCGGAAGGAGTGACTTGCAAACTGTTTTGAGAGCCCCTAACTGTAGGTCCTTCTCTTGGTGTGTCCTTTCAGAAAAAGTTTGCCCCATGGTATGTGAGCACAAAATAGAAGTCATTTTGAGGTCTGGTCTTCCTACAAAGTCAGCCAACTGAAAATGTGAGTGTGCGTGCATGTGAGTGCATGTGCATGTGAGATTTACTTCTAAACAATGGTTGTCTGCGCTTCCTTCCATGAAAGGCTCAAAAACTTGTTCTTCACACAGCAAGCAGCAGAGCAGTGTACAATGTGGTAATAAAACAATAACCATGATTGTTAACCGGTCACTGTCCTGAAATGCATTGAACCTCTACAATGTTCTATTCATACAAACAAGCCTAACACCAGCTGTATTTTTTTTTAAAAGGTGTCATGATTTTACCCCCAGAATGGCAAAATCAGAAATAATCAACATGGCTTTTCTTTCAGCAGGATAATGACAGTACTCACCCAAAATGAAGCACTGTCATTGTGACCTGCTTACCAGTTGTATTAAGTGAAACTAAGACTCAGAGAGGAGGGATTTGCCCAGGATTCCATTGGTAATTATATAACAAAAACAGGATGTGGCTGAAAACAAGAAAATGAAAGGTCAAATAATGAGTGTAACTTAGTTCCTGTGTATCTGAATTTTGTGCAGCTTTGGCCACGTTCAGTAACATCTACTGCCTTTTGTAGTTTGTAGATATGACCAGACCATAAAGGATCTACATTTAAGTATTATTGGTGGGAAATGCATTAACTGTAGTTTTGTTCAAAATGAACCAGTAGCTTTTTAAATTGTCACACAAGCTTTACACTAAATAACAACGAATTGTCTTAAGAATGGAATTCCCTTCCCTACTTTCTTCCAGTCTTTCTGGCTCCTATGGAAGGTAAGCATCGATCTGCCCTCATTTGTCTTGTTATCTCCGCTCACATTTCCTAATTTTCAGCACAGAAGGGCAGGCCTTAGGCAGGTGTTCTAGTGCACTTCTGTTGCTGGGATGACATCATAACCAAGGGTAACTTGAGGAGGAAGAGCTTTTAGTTTACAGGTTCTGCAGGAACTCGAGATAGGTAGGAAGCTGGAGCAGGACATGAAGACCAGAGAGGAAGGCTGCTCACTGGCTTGCTTCCCTCGGACACACTCAGTGGCTTTCTTACAGGACTACCTTCCAAGGGGACGGCACAACTACACAGGTGATTCCTCAACTGAGGCTCCCTCTCCCCAGGTGACTCTAATTAGTGGCAACTTGACATTTAATCAGCCATCACAGCAGGAAAACAGCTTTTCGTATGGTATTTCATATTTATTTATTTAGACAGGTATGTGTCATGGTAGAGGTGATAGACTGATATGTTAATAATTGTGACAGTAGAGTCCCAATGGGTAACACAAACACAAGACATAAAGGATGACATTAAACAGTCTCTTCTAGCCGGGCGTTGGTGGCACACACCTTTAATCCCAGCACTCGGGAGGCAGAGGCAGGCGGATCTCTGTGAGTTCTAGGCCAGCCTGGTCTACAAGAGCTAGTTCCAGGACAGCCTCCAAAGCCACAGAGAAACCCTGTCTCAAAAAACAAAACAAAACAAAACAAACAAACAAACAAAAAAAAAAACCAGTCTCTTCTAGGTTATTATTTGGCCTGTGAGTCTACACTCAATTTACCTTCAAAGATTTAGATTTTCTCTTAGGCCACGTTTTAGGACAATAAGAGCATGTATGTGTGTGTGAGACCTTTGAGTGTCCTCTTTCTGTGTAATTAAATTTTATCCATTTGTATCTACTTACTTATTAACCTTTATTCCAAGTGCCCATCAATGAGTTTTGTCTAGCTCTCTGTGACTGACTTGTTTCTGGGGAGACAATGAGCAGTGTAAATACTTTATTTTTGTAAAGCTTCAGCTTTTGTTATCGAGAAGTTTTCCAACCTCTAGACTCACCTGGGTGTGAAGGGAGAACACCTTTGGTATTACCATTACAGCTATTTTCCCCCTGGGAAGAAATGAAGCTTTCACTTCCTTCACACCATTCAAAGAAACAGCTTGAATTGCGGATGCTGGGCTTCCTACTGTGATTGTTTACACTAGGGACAAAGTACCTTAGTTACTATTGATCCCTGCACTGGCCCAGCTGCCTTTCTGGTCGAATGATTTTTATCTGCAGAGCCTTTTTCCACAGCTGCAGGGAGGCACAAGCCCTCACACCATTGCTTGAGTGAGCAGATGAAGTTTAGTTAGCAGCCTTGTATTTTCCAGGCACTGGATACCTGATCAAAAAATAAAAAAACAACGAAAAACAAACAAACAGAAAACAGTTGAGTGAGATTATTCATACCCCTAATCTTTTTGTTTTTTTGTTTTTTTGAGACAGGGTTTTGCTGGGTAGCCCTGGCTGTCATGGAACTCTCGCTGTGGACCAGGCTGACCTTGAACTAACTGTCTCTGCCTCCCAAGTGCTGGGATTAAAGGCATGTGCCGCCACCACCTGTCTGTGACCCCACTTCAAAACCTGCCCGTCAAAGTCCTGGCACAGCTGGAGGAGAGAAAGCACAATTTGAACGGTAGTCAAGCTCCACCAGTCACGAGTAACCACCAGGCATCAACCACTTGAAGTTCATTCACATCTTATCCCTTTAGGTGTCCACTGAGATTTTGAGCATTCCTGTTATTGGCCCACCTTTTGCCAGAGGGCTCTGGGAATGTAGGCTTCTGCCTTGGTGGTTCTCCACCATGCCTGCCACTGGTATATAAGGCTCCATTCTTGTTAAAATAAACACCATTTTCCTTGCAAAAATGAGCCACTGTCTTTGTCTTCATTTATATCCTTAGCCCTTCTCCTGGATCGTTGTGAAATGTTGTAGCCCCGTTACCGCAACCGTGAACACCAACCTGCTACACTAGAACAGACATCAAGTGTTTTAAAATCTTAAATGCTGGGGCTGGAAATGGCTCTATGGTAAAAGCACTTGCTGCTCTTACAGAAGACCTGGCTTGGCTCTCAGTGCCCCGGTAACAGCTCACAGCTCTCTGTAACTCTAGTTCCAAAGGGTCCATCACCCTCTTCTGGTCTCTTTGGGCACTGCATACTCATGGTACATAGACATACATGCAGTCAAAACACTCCCACACATAAATAAATCATTACAATATTACATACGTGGTGACACACACCTTTAATCCCAGGACTCAGGAGACAAAGGCAGGTGGATCTCTGAGTTCGAGGCTAGCCTGATCTACATAGCTAGTTCCAGGATAGCTAGTGCTGTTACAGAGAAGCCCTATCTCAAAAACCATATATATATATATATATATATATATATATATATATATATACATATATATATGTATATATTATATCCCATGAAGGCAGTGGAGGTTCATGCCCTTAATCCCAGCACTTGGGAAACAGAAGCAGTCAGAAACTTTGTCTCGGAAAATCAAATAACCAAATACATACGTACTACGATGGGGGAAGTCCTTCTGTGTCTATTGGTTGATTAAATAAAGCACTGTTGGCCAATAGGGAAGCAAGATAGGTAGGACTAGGAGTCGAGGAGGATTCTGGGAAACAGGCACAATCAGTCACGATGTAGGAAGTGGAAGAAGTGAGAGGTCCGGACCCTTTCTCTGGTAAGAGAAGACCATGAGGCTTCTACTTCGGGAAAACACCAAATGGCGGATGACGCCAATGCAGCATCAGGAGGGCCCGGAGGACCCCAGGGGCCGGGGATTAGGAGGCCACAGCGGCTTCCATAGAGGCTTGGGCAGTGGTCTCAGGGGCTGCGGTCGAGGCCTCGGGGCTCGTGGAGGAAAAGCCGAAGACAAGGAGTGGATCCCTGTCACCAAGCTGGGCCGCCTGGTTAAGGACTTGAAGATCAAGTCCCTGGAGGAGATCTATCTGTTCTCCCTGCCCATTAAGGAATCCGAGATTATTGATTTTTTCTGGGCGCATCTCTAAAGGATGAGGTTCTAAAAATCATGCCAGTACAGAAGCAGACTCAGGCTGGCCAGCGCACCAGGTTCAAGGCTTTTGTTGCTATTGGGGACTACAATGGTCATGTTGGTCTTGGTGTTAAGTGCTCCAAGGAGGTAGCCACAGCCATCCCGGGGGCCATCATCTTGGCCAAGCTTTCCATTGTCCCTGTGTGGAGAGGCTACTGGGGGAACAAGATTGGCAAGCCCCACTCTGTCCCATGCAAAGTGACAGGCCGCTGTGGCTCTGTGTTGGTGTGTCTCATTCCTGCCCCCAGAGGCACTGGCATCATCTCTGCTCCTGTGCCCAAGAAGCTACTGATGATGGCCAGTATTGATGACTGCTACACATCAGCTAGGGGCTTCATTGCTACCCTGGGCAACTTTGCCAGGGCCACCTTTGATGCCATCTCTAAGACCTACAGCTACCTGACCCCCGACCTCTGGAAAGAGACTGTGTTTACCAAGTCTCCTTATCAGGAATTCACGGACCATCTTGTGAAAGCCCACACCAGAGTCTCTGCTCAGATGACCCAGGCTCCAGCTGTGGCCACCACATAAGGGTTTTCATACAAGAAAAATAAAGTGTATTAAATCTGTTGAGAGAGAGAGAGAGAGAGAGAGAGAGAGAGAGAGAGAGAGAGAGAGAGAGAGAGAGAGAGAGAGAGAGAGAGAGAGAGAGAGAGAGAGAAGCCCACATGGAAATATTCAGATTAGCAGTTATGGGCTAATATTTAAGTCAGAGCTAGCCGTTAAGAAACCATAGCAACGGCCAACACATTTATAATTAATACAGTGTCTCATGTGTTATTTGGGGACTGAGATAGCTTGGGACCCAGGCAGATGGTGGGAAGACTACACGTTATATACATACATACATACATACATACATACATATTGAAAACCCCTCAACTTAAATGTCACCAGAAATCCCAATAACCCACCTGCAGTTTGTAATCCAACCAGTCTCCTGACCAATCTATAATAACTTTACACAGCAGATAACACATAACTCAGAAGTTTAAATGAGAAATACATTGCTTGTGTCACTCACTATTACAATCATGAATCCATCTACTTTACTTAGAATTTCAAAACATTTCTTAGCTGGGTGGTGGTGGCACACGCCTTTAATCCCAGCACTTGGGAGGCAAAGGCAGGTGGATCTCTGTGAGTTCGAGGCCGGGCTGGACCGACAGCCTCCAAAACAATACAGAGAAACCCTGTCTCGTAAAAACAAAACAAACAAACAAAAAAATTTTCTTTGCTAATTTCCCACAGGAATGAAAGAGTTTAGGGTTCAGGGTTTGTTTCCCCTCAACATGGACCACCCTGTTAGTTTGTCTTTGTTTTTCAAGACAGGGCTTGACCTGGCTGACCTGGAACTCACTGTGTAGGCCAGGTTGGCTTTGATCTGCCTTCCTCTGCCTCTGGAGTGCTGGGATCAAAGGTGTGCACCACCACCACCCTGCTTTTTTTCCCAACAAGTAATTTTCATTAATATATTCATTCTAAAGACTGTGCCAGCTCAAATGAGCAGGGTTTCAATGTGGAGGTAACTGGTTTAGATTCAGACTTGTCGGGAGCTGCCGTGGCTTGGTGAGCACACCTAAGCTGACTATGTTGGTACTCATTCTATAGACAAGACTGGTCTCAAACTTAGAGATCCACCTGCCTCTGCCTCCCTAGTGCTGGGATTAAAGGCGTGCGCCACCACAGTCTGCCTCCATCTTAACTCTTGTTGAACTTCAGACAAGGTCTTTCCCCCATCTCTGGTTCAGGGATAGAGTTCATGACCTCATATAACCAAAGCAAGAGCTCTACAAACTGGGCCCTTTCTTTACCCTGTGGAGCCTTAAGATTTTAAGAAGTCCCTATTTCAGTTCCATAACCTTCATTAAGTAAAATTTGACCACCAAATTAGAGTTTGTTTTTTGTTGTTGTTTTTTTTTTTTTTTTTTGGTTTTTCGAGACAGGGTTTCTCTGTATTGTTTTGGAGGCTGTCCTGGAACTCGCTTTGTAGACCAGGCTGGCCTCGAACTCACAGAGATCCACCTGCCTCTGCCTCCCAAGTGCTGGGATTAATGTTTTTTGTTTTTTTGAGACAAGATTTCTCTGTATTGTTTTGGAAGCTGTCCTGGATCGATCTGTAGACCAGACTGGCCTCAAACTCACAGAAATCTGACAGCCTCTGCCTCCCGAGTGCTGGGACTAAAGGCATGTGCCACCAACACCTGGCTACAGTTTCTTTTTAATGGTTAGCAGTTTTCCATTTTTTTTGTAAATTCATATGGGTATTTAAAATATAATACATATTATCTTGCCAATAGCTAGAGGTATTGATGGCAAGGGTTCTCTATTTATTTCATCTAACATGTCCAAGAATCATTTTTTTAATCTCTTGAAATTTGTGTGTTTATGCATTTAATATAGGCATGATGGATAAAGATTAAATAGGACACAAAATTAAATGCTATCTTAGTTAAGGTTTCTATTACTGTAAGGAAACACCATGACCAAGTTGGGGAGGAAAGGGTTTATTCAGCTTACAATTCCACATTGCTGTTCATCACCAAAGGAGGTCAGGACAGGAACTCAAACAGGGCAGGAACCTGGAGGCAGGAGCTGATGCTGAGGGCTTGGAGGGTGCTGCTTACTGGCTTGTTCCTCATGACTTGCTCAATCTGCTTTCTTAGAGAACCCAGGACCACCAACCCAGAGATGGTACCAACCACCATGGGCTGTGCCCTCCCCCATTGGTCACTATTAGGGTCCTGGAAAAGCCCCACAAAAGACCAACATCCACGTATGTGATCAGGAAGATTTATTATTCCAGCATGCTGTGACCTGCCATCCACACAAAGTTCTTAAGCACAGCCAAGGGGTCCTTCGGAAATTAGGTTATTTTGAATATGATTGGCTTAAACAAGTGACGATCATATTCGTGTGTTCTAATTGGCCAGGGCTATCCAGAGACTGGTTAGGGCTACAGTTTTCCATTTGTGGCAGACCTGGACAAGTCCCAGGGCCCTGTCCTTGAGCTGCTGTGGAGACTGGCTGGCCTACTATGTACTGACTGTGGGGACTGGCTCAGTAGCCCAGGCTTAGTGTGTCCTGTCTCCCTTGTCCCTGCTGCCCTTTATTCATGGTTCTTCCAGAAACTGCTTGTTCAGTATCAGGAAACTGAAATTGAGGGTTGGTATCTGAGAGAAGACTGAGCAGTCTGTTATAGCATCTGCTTGGTCCTCTCAGACCTGAGTTGTAAAGGAAAGCAGGCTGAGCAAGCCATGAGGAGCCAGCCAGTGAGCAGCATTCCCCAGGCTGAGCAAGCCGCGATGAGCAAGCCAGTAAGCAGCATTCCCCGGGCGTCTGCTTCAGCTCCTGCCTTCCGGTCCCTGCTGTGCTTTGATGGTTACATTCCATACTATTCTAGTGTGATAAAACACCACGAGCAGGGCAACTTATAAAAGAGAGTGTTTAGTTGGGCTTAGGGTTTCAGAAAGTTAGAGTCCATGATGACAGAGCAAAGCATGGTAATAAGAACAGCTAATAGTTCCTACCTGGATTCGAAAGCAAGGAGACAAAGAGAGGACACAGCACAGTGGCACAAGCCTTTTGACACCTCAAAGCCCAACTTCAGTGACATACCTCCTGTAATAGGGCTGTGCCTCCTATCCTTCCCAAACAGGTCCTCCAACTGGGACCAAGTATTCAAACATGAGCCTATTGTTGGGGTCTAACCGTCTGACATGGTGGGACATGGCGACCCCCAGAGAAAATCACACACTCCTTTTAAGCAGGGTTAGGGGAATTCCAGGGAGGAGAGATTAGTCTGGGTGCTGATTGGTGAATTTAAACAAAAAGTTCATAGGGTTGGTAGTGGCTCTAGTCTTTAGGAACTTTCCAGCGGCAGTGTAGGTAGGGAAATCTAGCTAGCAGAAGGCTGTGGTGTACCTGCTGATTGGTTGCTCCTGAACTGTGGTATTCCTGAGAAGAGCTTGCTCAGCTCCTCAGTAACCTGAAACTAAGGCCTGGTCCCTGGCAGGGACTATTAGAAATCTGTCATGGCTCTAGTCTGGCTCCCCAGAGGAAGAGGGTCATTCTCATTCAGACTACCACAATGACAGACAGTGTGGCAGTCAGTGTAGGCCAATGAGCCCTTTCCTCTCCCATTTGCTCTTGGTCATGGTGTTTTATCACAACAAACCACTTGGAAGAATCAGAGACCAACCAAGAAGAGCCTGGAAGAGGTTTAAAACTAACTGGATCATCTAGAAAGTACACTCTTTAACCTGTTGAGCTGCCTACAGGCTGTACAGTGTGCTCCAGGATTCCAGCTTGTAGGAACCATCACATGTCAGCAGTCGCGCAAAGTGCTTTGAGCCCTTTCTGCTCCTGTAAGCAACCCTTCACCCATATTCCCTTAAAAGCAATGAAAGTCTTTGGTTTGCCAAGCTGGATTTTGGTTTTTTCCTCATTTTGTTGTGTCGTCGGCTCCCCTCCCTATCTGAGGTGAGTAGATGTTTGCTTATGTCATCCAAGGATCAGTGTCACATAAGAGTTTTGCATGGTTGTTCCCCTGTATGGGATGAGGTGACAAGGCTAATGAACAAACTGAATGCTCCATGAAGTCTCTTCTAGGTGTATTAATCCCTGCTCTGACTGTCTGCCAGGATGGGATTTAAGTATTTCAATATAGTCTTTGTTGATGCTACCTAGAGCTGCTAAGTAACGCCCCCTTTCTCTTCTCTATCTTCATTGTTTTTGGTCCAACTTTTTAGGGTTTTTCTTCTATCAGAATTAACCCTTACATGTTCGATATTTAGATGGCAAGCTCATGAGGTCAGGCACACTGATTATTCTTCCAGTGATTACGTTCCCATGCCTGAGGTAGTGCCTGGAGCAACAACAACAAAAAAAATCGGACCACTGGTGTTTGCTGAATTCTAGAACATGAAGAGAGTACACCCAGAGGAGAAGTATGCTCAAAGAAACAAGGCCGAGTTTCTCGTCCAAACCTGTCAGGAGAAAGGCACATGGGTTTGTCAGCATCACAGCTTTCCAGCATAGTCTTTGCTATGAGTAACTGCAAATGGAAACCGTCAGTGTCCTTGTAATTGTGTTCTATTGTTCTGTTCTTTTCACTCCGGATGAGAACTTCCTCCTGATGCTGTGGATTCCTTATACTGTTGCCATAGCCAAATCCTCAGGTCTATACCTGATCCCTGATCTCCTCCTTCCTCCCTTCACATCATATATAAATCATCAGTAATAGGGAGGGAAAAAAACTGGCTAAAATATACAGGAACATGTCTAGCTCCCCTCCCCCCCTACCTCTTTTGGTTTTTCAAAACAGGGTTTCACTGTGTAACCCTGGTTGTCCTGGAACTCTCTCTGTAGATCAGGCTGGCCTTGAACTCAGAGATGACCTGCCTCTGCCTCCCAAGTGCTGTAATTAGCTGTGTCTGCCACCACAGACAGAGACAGGTGGATCTCTGTGAGTTAGAGTTAAGTCTGGTTTTCACATGAGTTCCAGGACAGCCAGTGCTATATAGAAAGCCAAAGTTAATTAAAATACATATTTTGTTTTCATCTCCATTTTCTGTCAGATGACTCCTAAAATCCTTTGAGTCTCCAAATTGATTATTTCCCCCTGTGCTAATGAGTTGACTTAGTGGCTGGAAGTCAGTGTAGCTTCACAATAAGGCCCGGGTATGGAGGGTGGAGACTGCTTGGGGTAATTGTCTAGGATGTCTGAGGTCTGGGTTTGATCCCAAGTTGCTCAACCTCTCTCTCTCTCTCTCTCTCTCTCTCTCTCTCTCTCTCTCTCTCTCTCTCTCTCTCACACACACACACACACACAGATGGTGGGGGCTGTTTACTGGAAAGACCAAAACACAAAGAGTTGAGACTTACACACATGCCATCTCTAGGGAGGGGAGAATTCCTAAGGTCAATTTTTTTAAAGATTTATTTATTTATTATGCATAGTGTTCTGTCTGCATGTACCCCTGCATGACAGAAAGGGAATCAGATCTCATTACAGATGGTTGTGAGCCACCACGTGGTTGCTAGGAATTGAAGTCAGCACCTCTTAACCGCTGAGCCATCTCTCCAGTCCCCTAAGATCAATTCTAATGGCCAAGGATTTAAGTCAATTCTATCCAAAACGGGTTCAAAAAGCTTCCAGAAATGAAGGTCGCAAAGAAGCCATAGAAGTGTCGTGCACTTTCCTACAGGATTCACCCCAGACGTTCACCTCTTCATCCCTCTCCTAGGTAATATCCCTTATAGTAAACTAGGAAACCTGTTTCCCTGTGCTCTGCGAGCCACTTTAACCAAACTGGATGAGGGGGATCTGGGAGATCTGATTAGCAGCCAGTCATTCAGATGCGCTGGCAACACCATCAAGGAGCCTGCAAATAGCATCTAATGCGGGCCAGAGTTCTAAGCCTGGAGACGTGTGGCCTGAACTGGGCTAGAGGACCAGTGTCTACAGCTGTAGAACTGCTGGCTTGTTTTTAGCAGGCACAAGTCTGTGGACACCGTGTTATGAGAGCTGAGAACAGAACTCTGGGAGATGGTATCCTTGTTTCCATGGAGAAACAAGGCCCTTCTTAGTGATGACCATTTAACAGGGCTGCTAAGATCATGTTAGTGGGAACACTGAAGGCAGAGGGGGAACTGGAACCAGGGAACGGCTCCCAAGGTCCCACAGCCAGTAAGCAGCAGGACTATGAAATGGAGGGTGGAGTAGTTAAGTCCCAGCAGCACTGGCTCCTGGGCCCCTTCCAGGTGGCTGATCAAATCTGAGTTGAGAAATTTCCTCACAGAAGAAGCAATAACCTGGCTACAGTTACCTGAGTCATGATGTTTTGGAGAACAAAGTAGCATTTACTCAATGGACTGAAGAGAAAGGGGATTTCCTTAATATCTAATTTTTGAATCAGCCACTGTTTGTTTAAGATAAAGTTTAAGGCATGCACAAGTTGCGTAGGCAAAAAGAAAACAAAAAAATCAAACAATAACATTTTCAAACAAGAACAGGTTTAAGATGGAAAATGTAACACACATACACACACAAAATAAAAGACCCAGAGACTGGGTTCAAACTTCAAGCTGAATATCAGAAAAGCAAAGCAGCTGGCCACTAGCTTCTTACCCTCTACCTCAGACTGAATGGACTGATCCTGTCTCCAGGAGCTCTCACCAATCCTCAGACTATAACCTCCCCTCAGCGTGGGTGGAGACTGAATGCCTCCTACTTAATACTGAAGACCTTGCTTCTATCTTTCATACCCTTCTAGTGCTGGGATTAAAGGTGTGTGATCTGTTACTCTTTTAGACTGATTCAATCTCGTGTATTCCTGGGTGGCCTTGAACTCAGAGAGATCTGTCTACCTCTTAATCCTGAGTCCTGGGATTAAAGGTGTGTACCACCACTACCTCCTAGCTTCTGGTTGCTGCGATTAAAGGTGTGTACCTGGTTTCTATGGTTTGTGGTTGACTTTGCATTCTGAGTCATCAGGCAAGCCTTAATAGATCATAAATAATATATCACCATGAGAAATCCATGGGTTTATGTAACTAAAACGTAAGAGTTGCCAAGGTGGGCAGCTCTTAGCATCAGTTTCTTGGCTCAACCCTAATCTCTGTGCCAGGTTCCGTGTGCAATGTGATAGGCTCCTCTTGGCGACAAATGTTCTGGGACAGACTTTAACAAGACAGAAGTCGCCTGCCACCCTGATGATTCCAACAAAGTCTGAGAGTGTCGAAGACAGGCAGGCCTGTTGGTGAAGTAACAATGGACTCTGTAAGATGATGTTCTTTTTGTCTGTATGTGGGTCATGTGACTCCCTCCAGGGCTTCTGAGTGAAGTAGCCTGAACAGAGTCCTCATGGGTTAGCAGTGTGGAAAGAGGGAATCTCCAAACCAAATGTGTGGCTAATGTAAGAAGCACAGTAGGTAATCAACCAGTTTGCTACAATGTTTAGACTTGTTTTAGGCACTGTTAACATGCTGGGGTTTTGTTTTGGTTTGCTTTTGTCCACAGTGGGGATCCTGAGAGAGACATACTCCTGTTTTGGCTTTATTAAAAGGTGGCTAGTAATTGACCCACACTTTAGACTGAATAGTCTTGGCAGTTGTGTCTACACCAGTTATTTGGCCTATAATTCTGGCTGGGTCAGTGGTCATCTTTACGTGTTTTGTGATACCAGTAGTAAAAAACAACTCGTCCAGTGACTCAGTCACTTAATGACTCTGTTTCCACTGAGATGTGACACAGTCAGAAGCATTTGAACACCCACTGGCTTGAAAACAGGAAATATTCCTGGCAATTATGAACTCACTGTAACTCATGTTCTTTAGAATCTGAACAACACTGGGCTGACCGGGTGGATGGTATAACCCCTCAGCAGAGCGCTTATGCTTTCTTTTACATCTTTATTATTTTATGGTCATGGTGTTTTGCCTACATGTATAATGGAAAGAAAATTTCAGGTGTTTGATTGCTTTTGGCAGATAAGCCTGTGTCAGTATTTTAAACACAGGCAAATCCGGAACAGTGGATGTTCCACCTTTCAGTTGCAACTAAGAGGTAGCTATCCATTTGGATATTGAGATGTATCCGTTCAAATACGAGGCGTATACAGAATTTTGATCCTGAGGATAGCTGTAGGGGGGGGAAACAAGGAGTACCCTAAGAGAGACATACATGGTCCCACAGAGAAGGGGAAAGGGACAAGATCTCCTGAGCTAATTGGGAGCATGGGGGGAGGGGAGAGGGAGTTAGGAGAAAGAGAAGGGGAGAAGGGGGTGGGGGAGAGAACAGAAACTGGCCTGGCTTAGTTCATGGTACAGGGCTTACCTAGCATGCATGAATCCACTTAGTTCATGGTACAGGGCTTAACTAGCATGCATGAATCCACTTAGTTCATGGTACAGGGCTTACCCAGCATGCATGAATCCACTTTCCACTGTAGCAGCCACCAAAGTGCAACTGTGACTAGAAATGGAAAAGTCAGTCTCTGCATGTGATGCTCTCCTGACTTTGTCTTGCTCACCCTAGCCTACACATGCATTCTACAATGTTCTGGACCTTCTAAAGTGAATGCACCTTAGCTTTTCCCTGCAGCAATACTGGGGGTGGGGTGTTAGACTCTGCGTGTGTGTGTGTGTGTGTGTGTGTGTGTGTGTGTGTGTGTGTGTGCAAGGAAGGAAGGTAACTGTGGGGTTTTCTACTGCTAGTAACATAGGAAGCAACTACTCCTGATAACTATACGCTGCTGTGCCTATTTTTTTCCTGTAGGACATTAATACTTACTAATTTTGACTCAGCCTCCAAGGAAATACTCATTCAATTCTTCTAACCCTGAATTCACTTGACAGGGAATTTTTGTTTTTGTTTTTGGAGACAGGGTTTTTCTGTATTGCTTTGGAGGCTGTCCTGGAACTCACTCTGTAGACCAGGCTGGCCTGAAATTTACAGAAATCCGCCTGCCTCTGCCTCCATAGTGCTGGGATTAAAGGTGTGTGCCACCAACACCCAGCTCTCGGTCTGCTTTCTTAAAGCACCCAGGACCACTGCCCACAGCGAGCTCCACAGGCTTGTCCACAGACCAATCGGGTAAGGACATTTTCTCAATTGAGGTTTCTCCTTCAAAAGTGACTTGAGCTTGCCTCAAGTCGATATAGAATTAACCAGCACAAGTATCATGGAAGAAGAGCCCTTGTAATTTCTAAGAGACACAATCTTTCCTCCTCATCTTAATGAAATGTTCAGTGAGCCTTTAGGTGCACAAGCTGTGTTGTCACTGTATCAGTTGGGGCTGGGTATCCTCATGATCAGTTGTCCTCCCTCGGCAGCTTGACTAGCTAGTCCGGGTACTATGAAAGCTAGTCCAGGGAGAGGAGAGGAGGCTTTCACCTCAGATCCATTTTGGATCCTCTGAGTCCTGTGTCCAAAGTGCATGGTGTCTTCAGGAGTAAGTACTTACCTTCAACCCCTGGGAACAGCAGTAGTTAATATTGTTTGGGAGTCTCTTGGACTACCCTAACCAACAACTGGCAAGGAGTTCTCATGCCTGGTGCTGGGGTTTTTGTTAGTCTATTGATTTTAAGGGGAGCATTATCATTTCAAGTGGCATAACTTCATAAACTTTCTTTTTCATTTGTAAATGTGTTCTGGAGTCCCCTAGAACTGGACTTACAGATGATTGTGAGCTGCCATGTAGGTTCTGGAGATCAAATCCAGAGCCTCTGGAAAAGCAGGCAGTACTTTTAATTGCTGAGTCATCTCTCCAACCCCATAAACTGAATTTCTAAAGGAAAAAGAAATACCTACCTGGATTAGGGAGTGGGCATAGAGAGAAGGGCAGACATACGCACATATATACATGCATACTTATGTTTATACACATATATGCATATATTCACAAGAGAATTTTATTCCTTAAAATTTTTTAAGATTGAAAAACAATGAAAAATAGAAGTAGTTGATGCTTTTTGCTGGAGGGCACTGTTGCAGAAGGCCATCAAGGTCCTGGAAAACTAAGGTTTCATTACAATGTAACCATCTAATTGTGTGCTCATACAGTAACAGGCAAGCCAACAATAACTCATTATAACAAAAAGAAGCTATGGATTTTTAAAGTTGCTGTGGGAGGAGAAGTGGAGTGTGGGTTGTGGAGTTCATATAGCATATGGTAAAAGAAATGGCCTTTAATATTTTTCACAACAAATCATTGGGTCATAGAGGGAGGCAATCTTTGTAGTTTAGCTCTGCTACTCAACAGCTATGTAACCGTGGATAACCTTTTAAGTTCCTCTTATTCAAACAGGAGATAAAATCAAGAGTACCTTGTTTTCAGAGTTAACTGGGAGTAATAACTGAATATAGAGGAAAAGGTTTCAATGGTGTCCTTGCTCATTGTAAAGGGCAACACATGTTGTAGTCATTACTGTCATCAGAATTGCATTCAAGGGCATCTCTAAGATTATGTTAATCCATTATTCAGTCATCGATGTTCCTTGTTCTATAACTCTGACTCATGTTATTAGAAGTCTGAATGCCCTTTCAGTTTTCACCAGATTCTTTCTTTAAAAATTATTTTTACTTATCCTTTGAAGATTGTATGCGATGTATTTTGATCATTTTCTTTTCTGTTTCTCATCTCTTCCCAGATCCTCCCTCACTCCCCTATTCATCTAACTTTGTGTTCTTTCTCTCTCCTAATAAATAGATGACAGATAGACAGATGACAGGTAAATGACAGATAGATAGATAGATAGATAGATAGATACCAGAAGTTTCCTGGTGGAATTTTTGAAATCCTTTATGCATAAAATCATACTGAAAATGTATTGTGTCTGCTTCTGTGGTGGTCTGAATGAAAGCGGCCCCCATAGGGAGTGGTACTATTAGAAGGTGTATTAGTCAGGGTTCTCTAGAGTCACAGAACTTACAGAATCCCTCTCCTTCCCTCTCTCCCTCCCTCTCTCCCTGCCCCCCTCTCTCTCAGAATTTATTGGAATGACTTACAGGCTGCAGCAGTCCAACAATGTTAGTTATGAATGGAATGTCCAAGGATTTAGTAGCTTCTCAGTCCCGTGAGGCTGATTCCCTGGGATCTCAAAGAAGGAATGGATAGGCTGACGGAGGTGAGGGCAACCAGATGAAGAACACCCTTCCTTATTCTATTTTCTTCATATAGTATTCCAGCAGAAGATGTGACCCAGATTAAAGGTGTGCCTTCCAGCTTCAAGGCCTGGATTAAAGTGTGTGTTATCCAGCCTCAAGATCCAAATCAAAGGCTTGTTGTCTTTCTGCCTCAAAATCCAGCTCATAGGTGTGCCCTCCATGTCTGGAGTATAGTTCATTCCAGATGTAGTCAGACTGACAACAAGGAATAGCCATCATAGGAGGTGTGGCTTTGTTGGAGGAAGTGTAGCACTGTGGAGGTGGGCTTTGAAGTCTCACATACGGTACATTTACGTCCAGTGTGGTACGCAGTGTGGATCAAAGTGTAGAACTCTCAGCATCTTCTCCAGTACCATGTCCGCCCGCATGCCGCCATGCTTCCCACAAAGATGATAATGGACTAAACCTCTGAAACTGTAAACCAGGCCCAATTGAATGCTTTCCTTATAAGAGTTTCTGTGGTCGTGGTGTCTTGTCTCAGGTTTTTATTGCTGTGAAGAGACACCATGAGTACAGCAACTCTTATAAAGAAAAACATTTAGGTGGGGTGGCCCGCTCACTGTTTCAAGGTTCAGTCCATTATCATCTTGACGGGAGCATGACGGCGTGCAAGCAGACATGGTGCTGGAGCTGAGAGTGCTATATCTTGTAGGCAACAGGAAACTGACTAAAACTCTGGATGCTATTCTAGCATAGGATGCCTCAAAACTCACCTCCACAGCAACACACTTTCTCTAAGACTGTGCCTACTCCAACAAAGCCATATTGCCTCTTCCTCCCTCATACTGGGATTAAAGGCATGTGCCACCACTGCTCAGCTTAAAGCTTCCAATTTCTATCCCCTTGATCTCCTTGAGTTGTCTTACTGCTCTAGCTAAGACTAAGTCTTATTCAATGTGAACATTCTTGTCTTGTTTCTGATTTTAGTGAGATTGCTTTGAGTTTCTATTTAGTTTGATGCTGGCTATGTACTTGTTGTAAATTGCCTTTATTATATTGAGGTATGTCCCTTGTATCCCTAGTCACTCCAGTACTTTTATCATGAAAGAATGTTGGATTTTGTCCAAGGGCTTTCATTCATCTAACAAGATAGTCATAGTTTTGTGTTTCTGGGATGAATCAAACTTGATCATGGTGGGTAATTCTTTTGATGTGTTATTGGTTTCAGTTTGCAAGTATTTTATTTAGAAAATTTGCATATGTGTTAATAAGGGATATGAAACATAATCAGAGGCTCACACAATGGAATAGAGTTGGGCTAGAAGGGAAGGATAAGAAGGGTGGTGGGAAATAGCTAGGAACCTTGAGTCTGCAACAAGATATGGAGAGAATTGAGGTGGCTGGGGAGGGGCTCTGTAGGCAGGCTGAAGCAGGACTAAAAGTAAATCTGGAAAGATTGGAATGGAGGCCAAGAAGGCTAGTGAACATTGCCTACCTGAGTCTCAGTCCCATGTTGGCACTGAGAGTCCCTGATAGAAAGTGTTTCTGCAAATAGGAGACTGACACAGGAATGGACATGGTAGAAGGGAAGGATGAGAAAGAGCTAAGTTTTGAGCGGGCAAGATAGCTCACTGGATAAAGGCATGTGTCCCTAGGCCTGACAATGTAAATTCAACCCCTGGATCTCATATGGTGGATGAGAGAACCAACCTCAGCAGGTTGTTGTCCTCTGAGCACCACACACAAACCATGGCATGTTTACAACCCTCTGAACAAATAATCTAACTAATTAATAAAATATAGGCTGCCAGGTGATAGTGGTGCATGCCTTTCATCCCAGCACTTGGGGGGTAGAGGCAGGTGGATTTCCATAAATTCAAGGCCAGCCTGGTCTACAGTGAGTTCCAGGACAATCAGGGCTACACAGAGAAACCCTGTTTTGAAAAACCTAATAAATGAGTAAGTAAATAAATAAATAATAATAAGCAAACAAGTTTTCACAAGTAATAGTAACAATTGGTGAATAACTGAAGTAAGAGAAGTGAAATAAACCATGCTGGAAAATTCAGAGGAGGAGAAATCACTGTATATGGATGTTTCAAGGAAAACAATACGTGGAAGAGAGAGTTTTTAATATGACTGTTACTTTGACACGTTGAACTGGGATAAGGGTCAGGAAGCCTTCTAAGCAAGGAGCAGAGCCATGGCAGGGGAACAGCATCAGTGGAGGGAGGAGAGCAAGAGGCATCTGAACAGACAGCAAACCAGCAGATCCCCTGACTGTGCATAACCAGGGTCCCAAAATATAGTACAAGAGAGATGGAGATGGGAGGAGAGGGAGGGAGGGAGGGAGGGAAAGATAAATTTACTACATGAAAATGGCTCACATGATTGTCTGTGGGGCTGAGAAGCCTCATAAGCCAAGCAGCTCTCAAAGTATAGTCCACGTCTGAAGACTGAGAACCACGAGGACTGATGATGTCAGTTCCTGCTCAAGCAGGCAAGCAGGAAGTAGAGGGTCCACTGACTCCTCCCAGAATCTTCTGTCCTCTCCAGTCCTCATTAATTAGATGATACACAGCCACATTGAGGATGGCAGCCTACCTTCCAGAGGCCACAGAGTCAGTCACTGGTCCACACATGACCAGAAACAATATTTCATATGGGCACCCACAGCCTGACACCTAACAGTAACCCATGACTCAATTAGCCCAGACTTGAATAACAGCCAGAAGGACATTTAGGTAAATAACTCTAGCTGCTTTTAACTCACGTTGTACTTCCTGTGGGGTTGGGGGGAAGTACATCAGCAATTTTATGACCTATGACCTCAGTGACAGAGGATTTGACTTAACCTTTCTCAGCGGAGCATCCTAATGCTTCTAAAAGGAGGGAACACCTAGACGCCTTTGCACAGCTCTAGATGTGCTCCACATGCTGAGAAACGATAGCCGGCATCATCATTATCCTTCTAGAGATACCAACACTAGCAAATACCAGCACCAGCACTGTCGCTTACTAGGTATCTAAACCTTGGTTTTCTCACTTGTAAAATGGGGACAATAATTAATGATTGACGTCAATTTTTTAAAAAGATTTATTTATTATGTATACAGTGTTCTACCTGCATGTATTTCATTACAGATGGTTGTAAGCCACCATGTGGTTGTTGGGAATTGAACTCAGGACCTCTGGAAGAGCAGTCAGTGCTCTTAACCGCTGAGCCATCTCTCCAGCCCTGACGTCAAATTTTATGGCATGATCTGTGTATGGAACCCGTTTAAAGTCTTGTTAGTAGCATTTACATTAGAAGACTTATAAAGCTTTTTTTGTGGGGAGGGGCGCTAGGAGAAGAGATGGTTCAGCAGTTAAGAGCACTGGCTGTTTTTCCCGAGGGCCTGAGTTCAATTCTTAGCACTCACATGGCAGCTCACAACTGTCTATAACTCCTGTTCCAGGGGACCTGGGCTCACCCAAACAGAAATACATGTAGACAAAACACCAATGCACACTAAATAAAAATAAATCTTTAAAATTAAAAAAAAATTGAGACAGGGTCTCATGCATCCAAAGGTAAACTTTAAACTCATTATTTAGCTGGGGGTGACCTTGAGCTCCTGACCTGCTTGCCCTTACCTCCTAAGTTCTGGGGTTACAGGTGGATGGTGCCACAGGAGGTTTGCCATGGTGCTACAGATGCTTCATGCATGTAGCTAAGCACTCTACTAGCTGAGCTCCATCCCCAGGCCAGCTGTGAAGACTTCACAAGCCCTTAAATGTAACGGTAGCTGGTGTACCTTCAACGCTTCATAAATGTAACGGTAGCTGGTGTACCTTCAACGCTTCATAAATGTAACGGTAGCTGGTGTACCTTCAACGCTTCATAAATGTAACGGTAGCTGGTGTACCTTCAACGCTTCATAATGTAACGGTAGCTGGTGTACCTTCAACGCTTCATAAATGTAACGGTAGCTGGTGTACCTTCAACGCTTCATAATGTAACGGTAGCTGGTGTACCTTCAATGCTTCATAAATGTAACTGTAGCTGGTGTACCTTCAACACTTCATAAATGCTAGCTATCGCTAGATTACACTGCTGTGATTCCTACGGGGCTGCATCAGGGAGACACAACCTTCACCTCTTCATTCACGGTTCTTTAATGGATCTTCTCTGTGTCTGTCCCACTTTAAAATTACACAGAGAGTAGATGCATACGTAGATATTTTAAACTATAACCTGAGGACCTCTGAAGGCCAGTCTGTTGCGGGTGTCAGGAACATCGGGACTAGCAGTGTATTTAGAACAAAATGCACAGAGATGCCATTTGAGATCCTGGAGGGAATGCCGGGAAAAGGAGCCCTGAGGAGCATAGTAGGTATTTACTCAGAGAGGTGAGAGAAAGAAAAGCAAGAACAGATGTCTATGGAGAGAAGAGTGACACAGGAGATCCAGCTGAGTCTGGCACCACCGAGGGAGACAGGCACAGGAGAATGGAATGTTCCACTGTGCTCAGTGGTGCAGAGAGGCCTGAGAAAAACTGTAGCAATTAACAATTGCATGGTTATTGGTGATTTTCAGAGGAGCTAGTATGAGAAAGGAGACCAAGGATGGAATCCAATTTTCAAGAAACCGGGGAAATGAGTGAGTGATAGGAAAATGGAAGCTAAGATGAATCCTGCTTTTTAAATGTTTCCCCAAGAAAATGTGGAAAAACAGGGCAGTAACTGACAGTGTGGCAAGGTCAAGAGTAGATACTTTACAAGGAGGAAGAGTGTTCTTGGGAATTCAAACAGGAAGAGCAAATGAAAAACACCTTCAAGAAGGTTCTTGTGGAATAGCATCATAGAGAGAGGTAGGGAAGAATGAGAATAGACATTAGGCTGAGCCTCACAATAGTAAAGAATCAGCGGTTCCTTAGAAGCCAGAGTGAAGGCTTGGGCAAGCATGGTAGGAAGAGACACCGGAACAGAAAACGAGAATGGTAAACGAGAACGTGACTTTAAAACTCTGAGACTTTCAGGAGTGGGAGCGGAAGGACAGGACAGGTATTTAAAAAGAAAGTGGAGCGTTGTCTGTTGATGAACATAAAGTAATGTGTGGGTAGAGACGGGTGCATAGCCATAACAAGACACGTTTCACAGGATAAAGCCAGCGAGCGCACTGACTCTCGGAGCAGTGGAAAGTGTCCTGGAGTACAAGCGACAGCAGCACAGTTTTCATTACCCTGAACCTGAAAAACGCTAAGACAGGAATGAGAAAAGATAAAAAAACGACAAGAGATGCAGCACGGCAGTTAAGAGTATATTGCAGACGTGACAAATGTGCCCAGGAAAGGGGACAAAGTGCAGGATAAAGAGAGTTCAGCACACAAACAGATATCAGGGTTAAAGCAAATGCAATCATCAGGAGGATAAAGAACGGGAGGGAGGCTGAGGTCGGGATACTGGGCTCTAGGGGTCAAGATCTTGAATGGGAATGTCTGTGAGCCCCATCTTGGGAGGCTGGGCTAGACAGTACCCTGGGAAGTGGAGCTTCTGGCTCAGGGACTTGGAAAGCAGTACGGGAAGATGCGCAGATGGCGGCAAGTGAGGGAGAGAGTGCGCTGTGAGGGGCGCCCTGTGAGGGCACACTGTACATGAGGATCCTGGAAAAGTTATTAATCTTTGCGCATCTGCTTTGTCACTCATAGAATGCAGGTCATGATAGTTCCCATGTGTAGAACTGCTGAGGAATAACTGGAATAATACATGTAAAGCGTTTGTATGTAAACCTATTGAGGCTAACGGCATAGTGTCTATCTATCACTGCTTAGTCTTTCAGACTCTCCTTAAGTCCGACTTCAGTGTTCATCTTTGGGCGCACGACATGGGGTCAAAATGGAAAGGAAGACCATGAAAGGAGTTTAAATGTCTCTGGGGAATGCTGTCAAGCCTCAGAAAGTTACTGAATATCCTGGGTAAGGAAAGTTAGAAAACACAACAGAATGCCTGCAACAGCAGACATTAGAGATTCCCAAAGGAGAAAATCCCAGGGAGAAATTCTCCAACTCATTGAAACTTCAAGATGTCCTGCAGTGCTGAGGATTGAACCCAGAGCCTCAAAGCATGCCAGGTAAGCACTCTACCATTGAACTCTAGCACACATCTGCCTTAACAATAAGATACCATTAAGATTTCACCTTTTAAAATGGATGACTCAGTTTCTTTCCTTCCTGTTAGACTGTCCTGTTAGGCTATTTGTCAGAGCCCCAATATTGCATGTACAGTTTCAAGCATCCTGCGGGGACAGACAATCTTTGGGATCAATTAGTGGCTCTTTCTGGAATGTAGAAGGCTGGTATTTACTAACTTAAGTTTTGGAAATAAGATAGAAGGGAAGTTCTGCCCCTATTTTGTACAGGAAAATGCTGTCATGGGCATCCAATTGGGTTTCTAGGATACAAAGATGTTGAATTGCTTTCAAAGAACACACTTGGATACACGTGTATACAAGGGTGGATATACAGTGGATACAAGTACCACTGCTACTTTATACTTTCATCAGAAATGTAAAAATAACCCTTGACACTGCCCGGAGCACCAGGACCCATAGGCTGGATGACCCAGAGACCAAAGACAGAACCAAACAGGACTGAAGGGAAAAAAAGGTCAACGTAATGATGCCCAATGATACTCTGCTATATCTATAGATTGGTGCCTAGCCCAATTGTCATCCAGTAGTTGTTGGAAACAGATGCAGACCAATGGCCAAACATTAGGCAGAGTTCAGGGACTCCTACAGATGAAGGGGAGAAGTGATTATAGGAGCCAAGAGGGGTCAAGGACACCACAAGAACACTCACAGAAACAACTAACCTGGGCTTCTGGGGGGCTCACAGAGACCGAACCAACAACCAGGGAGCCTGCATGGCACTGACCTAGACACTCTGCATATATGCTACAGTTGTGTAGCCTGGTCCTCTTGTGAACTCCTAACCGTGGGAACAAGAACTGTCTGTGAATATTTTAGTGGCTTTTGAGACCCTTGCCTTGCCTTACCCAGCCTTAATACCTAAGGGGGTGCTTAGTCTTATATGCCATGTTTTGTTGATATCTTTGGGAGACCTGAACTTTCCTGAATAAAAATGGAAGAGGAATGAATTGGAAGGGGTAGGAACAGAGAGGGTGGGAACAGAGAGGGCATAGGGGGAGGGGCTGGGAAGAGAGGAGGGAGGGGAAACTGTGGCCTGGATATAAAATAAATTAATGAATTAGTTAAATTGTTAAGTGTAAAAATAAGGATTTCTCCTCTTCTTTTCCATACTTTGCTAACATCAAAAATTTTTTGTATTTTTTTTGTTTTGAGACAGGGTTTTGAATGCTGTCCTGGACCTCTCTCAGCAGACCAGGCTGGCCTCCAGCTCACAGAGATTCCCCTGTCTCTTCCTCCCAAGTGCTGGGATCAAAGGAGTGTGCCACCACTACCCAGCTAATATCAATTAAAAAAAATAATTTATTTAACTTTATTTCATGTGCATTTGTCTGAGGGTGTTATAGACAGTTGTGTACAAAATCACTGGATTATATAGGGAAGAGCAGCCTAGGCCCCTGGTCTGGAGACTTCAGGGTGGGGGCGGGGTGTGTGAGCCATACCTTAACAGGTAGGGACTGAGTGAAGCTGGGAGAACCTGGCCAGGTCTGCTTTGATGTGTTAAGTTGTCACCTCAGCCTGGCTGCTCTCCATTCTCTAGATCTAAGCATATTTAAAAGTTTTCTCTGGCAGGGCATTGGTGGCACACACCTTTAATCCCAGCAGAGGCAGAGGCAGGGGCAGGAGGATCTCTATGAATTTGAGACCAGCCTGGTCTACAAGAGCTAGTTCCAGGACAGCCTCCAAAGCCACAGAGAAACCCTGTCTCGAAAAACCAAAAAAAAGAAAAAAAAGTTTTCTTTATGTCCTGCGTCAAGTGATCCACCTGACACTGTGTCAGGGAGAAGAAAGCAAAGCATAACACCCAGAAAAATTAGAGTTGGCTTATTTGAACATTCTGTACCTCAAATTTATAAGTTGATTTTATTGAATATGAAATCTGTGAAAAAGTTAACTTAAAACTTGTAACATGTGGGGGCTGGAGAGATGGCTCAGAGGTTAAGAGCACTGACTGCTCTTCCAGAGGTCCTGAGTTCAATTCCCAGCAACCACATGGTGGCTCACAACCATCTGTAAGGAAATCTGGTCCCCTCTTCTGGCTTGTATACATAATAAATAAGTAACTAAAAAAAAAACTTGTAACATGGTTTACTAGCTAAAAATCTATGCATAGGTAATCTTAAAGGAACCATGTGGTGTGATTCCATTTCGGGATGTAAACAACACATGGCTTGCTGCCATCTTTAGGCAGTCATCTTTGCCAGAGTTAGAGAGAGTGGATGTCATGTGGCTTTACTACCCTCTTGATTAAAGGTGACCACATGGTGTGGGCCAACCAAGGAGGTAACAACAGTTCTCCAAGGTATTTTGCACTAGGATGGATTTTTGTATAATTCCTCTCCTGAAAACAAGGGTTTAAGCCAGGCGGTGGAGGTGCACACCTTTAATCTCAGAGGCAGAGGCAGGCGGATCTCTGTGAGTTCGAGGCCAGCCTGGTCTACAACAGCGAGTTCCAGGACAGCTTCCAAAGCCACAGAGAAACCCTGCTAGAGGCTATTGTTTATAGAAGACAACAAGTCAGATGTACCCCCCTCCCAAACAAATTTGTTTGACTCCATTGTACCAGATGTGCTTGGCGACATATAGGCAGGAGGTATGTGGGCAAGAATTGAGCCAGGATGTACACTTGGCCCTGACTGGATGTAGGCGGAGGTCTGCAGGCAGGAAGTGCATCAAGATATGTGCTTGCCCTTAACTGGACCTCACAGGAAGTACTGTGGCCTTGTCAGTTTGCCATTTTAAGCCTCTGAAAAATGTGACTGTGGCCATTTCCTGGGAACCCTGGAATGGTCCTGGCCAGAGGCCATCCTCCTGGCCGGTATTTAATTAAAGCTTGTTTCAAATTAGCCTCAAAATTGTGGTAGTGTTCTTATTTTCAACCAGTGGGGTTATCATTACAAGAGTCTGGATATTTTTTCAAAATGTTTGTGGTCACTTCCTTTTAATTCTTTGATGTTACTGTTCATAACTTTTGCTTATTTTTCTACTGGATTATTGTTATATATCTAAAATTTTTACATTTATGTATTTTAAGTGTGGGTGGCGTATAAATGGCTATCAGAGGACCGTTTGTGGGAGTTATTTCTCTTTCCAACATGTGACTCTGTGGACTGAACTCATGTTGTCAGACTTTGGTGGGAAGTACCCTGACTGCTGAGGTGTCTCAGCGTTTTGTTTTTGTTGTGGCTATTTTTTTTTAAGGCATAGTCTCACATAACCAATGCTGGCCTCAAGATTGTGGGTAGCTGAGGATGGCCTTGAATTGTTGATTCTCTAGCTCTACTTCCCAAGTGCTAAGATTATAAGTGTGTACAATCAGGCCCAGCTTCTGGAAGGTTTAGTCAACGTGATAATAGTTTTATGTCATCTTGGCACAAGCTAAAGTCATCTGAAAGGCTGGAACCTCAATTAAAATTTGTCCAGAAGCTCAGACTGTAAGCAAGCCTGTAAGGCATTCTCTTGACTAGGGATTGATGGAGGAGGGCCCAGCCCAATTGTGGTGGAGCCATCACAGGGCTGGTGGTCCTGGGTTCTATAAGAAAACAGACAGCTGTGGCACCTTTGATCCCAGCACTGAGGAAGCACAGACAGGCGGATCTCTGTGAGTTCGAGGCCAACCTGGTCTACTGAGCAAGTTTCAGGACAGCCTCCAAAGTTACAGATAAACCCTGTCAGAAGGAGGAGGACGAGGAGGAGGAGGAGGAGGAGGAGGAGGAGGAGGAGGAGGAGGAGGAGGAGGAGGAGGAGGAAGCCTAAGCTGAGCAAGCCTTGGGGAGCCAGTAAGTAGCTCCTAGCACTCTCCCCTGGTGTCTATGACAGCTCCTGCCTCCTCTGCTTGAGGCCCTGTTCTGACTTCCTGTGATGTGGAAGTGTAAGCTGAATAAACCTGTTCCTCCCCAAGTTTATTTGGTCATGGTGTTTCATCTCAGCAATAGTGACCCTAACTAAGACAACGATTGTTATACATTTTAAATTTATTATGACAACAAAGACAAGCATTTTCACATAGCTCTCACTGTTTAACAAAGAAAATAGTCCAGCAAATATTTTTAAGTTAATATAAAATTAACTTGAGAAATATATTGATACATTTCGTGGATAAACAAAAATTTTTGTGACTTAATTTATTGCCCTAATAGTAACTTGTAGACCCATACTATGAAATTAGTAGGCAGACAGAGTGAAATGGAGATTTTATTTTGAAGCTTCCTTTCTTTTAATTTTATATATACAATTTTTGTTGAAAATAATTTTTGGTTTGCTTTCTTAGGAGAAAAGGCAAATGCATCTCATGTAGGTCAGGCTGCCCTGCCCTCAACTCACTATGTGGCTGAAGCTGGCCTTTCTTATCCCCATGTATTCATCCCTCAAATTCTAGAATTACAAGATGTACCGCCATGCTCTGCCGACTTTGCTTTTTGGGTTAGGGGTAGAGCATAGTATCACTACGTCATAGCTCTAGTAGCCTTGAACTTGCATATCTTCTTACCTCAGTCTGTTGAGTTCTGGGAATGCAGGCATGCCTGACTTTATCTTTTAAAAGTATGCCTATTGTGGGAAACGTGCACAAAACTCTTTTCCCCCTTTGGCTGTGAAGAGTGTGCTATTGGTAAGAACCGATTGTTTGGTTTTCAGAGTCAGCCCCGCCCAGGTCAATTGCAGGAAGTTCCCTGTAACAGTCATTGAAGGGAGGAGACTGCGAGCCTCAAGGGCTCAACTTTATTTCAACCCATGTGTCTCAGGCTGAAATTCCCCACATTAGTCATCCCTCGGGGCTTCTGGGAACTAGGATTTTAACTAGATAAAGGGAGTTATTATCTTCTTGAGACTGGATAGTAGCCTATTAACACATTAGCATTATGTTCCTTGATTAAATGGGGCGGAAAGTTTTCTTCAAAGCAAAGAGGGAATGTGGAGAGAATAGGACATTAGACTGAGCACAACATCAGGCCTGTTTCAGCAAGGAGATTTTATGGAGGTCTCTGAGCAGTGAGGAAGAAGTTTCAAGGCAAGTTTTCTTTTCCAGGAAGAATGGGGAAAAGGAAATGGGAATATTATCAAACTAAATTCAATTTTCCCCCCTCCTGAGTCTAGAATTTTCAGTTCTACAGTATCTGTGGTAGTTGTTATCGACGTAGTAAAGTGGCTGCTCCGACTTTGGTTGTTTCCTTATTGAAGTACATAAACAGTTCTACAGCTGTAGTAATAGAACACTTCAATCTTCCGAAAGAAAAGTCATTTGACATTTGGATGAAGGACTACTAAGAAAGTGGCTTGTGTTAGAGCAATGATGGCTCAGTGGTTAAGAGCACAGCTATTTATTCTTTTTTCTTTTGGTTTTTCGAGACAGGGTTTCTCTGTGTAGCTTTGGAGGCTGTCCTGGAACTTGCTCAGTAGACTACCTTGGCCTCAACTCACAGAGATCCGCCTGCCTCTGCCTCCCGAGTGCTGGGATTAAAGGCGTGCACCACCAATGCCCAGCCCACTATTCATTCTTGTAGAGGGCCCGGATTTGATTCCTAGCACCCACATGGTGGTTAACAACTCTAGCTCCAGAAGATCCAAAGTCTGCTGCTGACTTCTGAAAGCATCAAGCACTCACGAGGTGCATATAAATACTTGTAGGCAAAACACACATAAAATGAATAATCGTTTTTAAAAGAAGGAAGGAAGGAAAGGGACAGGGGGAAGGAGAAAGGGAGGGAGGAAGAAAAGAAGGAGGGAGTTTATCAGGCTTGTTCTGTGGCTGGGTGTGTAGCTCAGCAGTTCATCACTTACATAACATGTGAGAACCTGGGTTCAGTCCTGAGCATCACCACCGCAGCAAAAAGACATGCTAAGTTGTGAGGAATCTATCTTTGTAAGTGGTTTTAGTCTTGGAGAGAAAGGTGCCTAAAGAAAGCAGATGTTAAGAGTTTTTTAAGTGCCCCTCATTTGGAATGTTTCTATTTGTGTAGTGTTCTTGTTTGGAAGGTGGTGGGCTGAAGTCCTCAACAAAAACACTACATTTGATCTTAGCCAAAAGACCGTGAAGCAATAACAACAAAAACACTAAATGATGAATTTTCTTGTGTAGTCAGTACCAAAAACAACAGTTCCAGCTCTTGTGCCATTCGTTGCCTTAGTTACTGTGATAAGTCACCATGACCAGGGAAACTTATAAAAGGGTTTATTTGGGATTATAATTTCAGAGGGTGAGTCCATGACCATCATGGTGCAAAGCATGGCAATAGGCAGGCGGGTGGGCAGGCAGGGTGCTGGGGCAGAAGATACTAGCTCACATCTTGAAATACAACCAAAAGGCAGAGGAGACTGGGATTAACACAAGTCTTTTGAAACATCAAAGCCAACCTTTATGACATACCTCACCTAACAAGGCCATATCTCCTAATCCTTCCCAAATAGCTTCACCACTGGGGACCAAGGATTCAAACATAGGAGGCTATGGGGGCCATTCCCATTCAAACCATCACAATTTTACACTTAAAAAATAAGTTCATACTTTTTCCCCTTGCCCTAGTTACATAGTCATTGGCTGATACATAACTGGTCCCTTTCTCCTCTGGGCACTACTTTTAGTTACTCTTCAGTCATTCACAATGGAGGAGTTACCGGGAAGAGAAAAGTTTCCAAGTGTTAAGAATGGGAACAAAGTTGGGCTTGACTATAGAAATGATATCTCAGCTATTCAGGAATCAACTTCAGGAGGGTGTCATATCAGGGCTTGCCTGGGCTACAGGGTGAGTTCAAGGCAGTCTCGGCAACAAAGTGAGACCCTGTGAGAGACACTATAACCATGGCAACTCTTACCAAGGAAAACATTTAATTGGGGTGGCTTGCTTACAGTTCAGAGGTTTGGTTCATTATCATCATGATGGGAGATGGCAGCGTGCAGGAGGACATGGTGCCGGAGGAGCTGAGAGTCTTCCATCTTGCAGGCAACAGGAAGTAAACTGGGTGTGACTTGAGCACATATGAGACCTCAAAGCCCACTCCATAGTGACACAACTTCCTCCCAACAAGACCCTACCTTCTCCAACCAGGCCACACCCCTCAATGGTGCCACTCCCTTGAGGCCATTTTCTTTCAAACCACCACACTAGGTCAAAATTTTAAAAAGTGTAAAGAAGGGAAAATTTTGTAGCTTAGTGGTTAACTCATCTATTTAGCATGCAGGAGTCTTTGGCTTCAGTTCAGTCCTGGGAGAAAAGAAAAAGAATAAAGCTGCCCACATGGCTTTAACAGTTAGCAGCACTTACTGACCTTGCAGAGTGCCCAGGCTGGGCTCCCAGCACCCACATGGGGCTCACACGCATCCGGAACCCCAGTTTTAGTGGGTCTTATGCTTTGTGGCCTCCTCAGACACCAGGATGAAGGGTCCCTACAACAAAGGCCTGAAGTTGGACCTGACAGCCATGAAACGACAAAAAAAAAAACCCTAGAAAACCCTGTAGAAATGACCAATTCTGCATCTAAAAGTGGAGGCGGTGGGAATGGATGGGTTGGGAGCTGTAAGAGCATTGTCGGTAGAGAAACTATGTTCCCAGTCATGCAGGAATCTGGATGGAAGCTCCTAAATCAGTGAGGAAGGCTTGATACTGATTTGGATACAGGAAGGTGGTTCTCTTTCCATTTCTTGGTGCTGTCCTTTCTCTAGCAGCAGAGGGCAAATGCTGATTCAGGAACTGCATACATTATTAACTCAGTCCTAACACCCCAGTGAGTTCATGGCAGAGAATAATATGAACTCATTATTCCACCTGAGCTATCTCTGCTTTGCTTTTTACCTTCCCTCACTTACCAAGTTATCACTAAGACCTTTTTTTTAAGGACAGGCCCAGGATGGGATATGCAGACATTTTTGTCTGAATCTCAAGTCCTGGTACTTTGGAAGACAACTATAAAAGATGGTAATCTGTGCATGTGTTATTTAATTGTGACATTTAATTTTTGTTGAGAGCATACTGTGACAAGGCAGGGGAGTGCAGAGCTTCCTCCATCTTGTATTCCTGCTGAGGTCATTTCAGATTTAACTAGAATTTGATCTTCTTGATGGAGAATCCCATGGAAAATTACCCAACTCCATTCTAGGAAGCCAAGCTCAAGATGCCCCAGCTAACTTATCATGCTTTCTGTTAAACTGCTTGCTTGTCCAGACTGCCCCCTGAAGCTTACAGCTCTTATCTTGGCTTCTGTTAAACTGCTTGTGCAAATCTCCCCCTGAAGTTGTTGATTAAGATAATAGGATGTGGTTTTTGCCTTTCAAAGCCTGTTGGTCTAAATGCTCAGGGCTACACTTAGGTCTCTGAAAACCTGAGTGTAGTCCCAACTGACTGGAATAAAGACTTTCAATTGGCTATAAACTGTGTCTGAGTAGTTGGCCGTCTCTTCGGGCTGTCCATAACAATATCAAGTGTTGTTCTGAACATTTATACTCACTATGTATCCTCATAGCCAAGCCTGTTATCTGCAAATAAGAAAACCAAGAACCCAAATCAAGGATGTCCAGTGAGCAGAAGTGAAAGGAGGTGAGAGCTTAAGAGTCTGGCTCCAGAGGCCACAGTGTCTCAAGCACAAGACTTTGCTTGCTCATTAGTTGACTGTTAAATGCCTTGTTATCTCATTAATACCCTGGATGTTTCCTTATGGGGCACCAAAAAAAGGCCTTCCACAAAAAAAACCCCAAAACAAACAACAAAATAACCAAACCAAAAAAAAAAAAAAAAAAAAGACAGACGGGAAAGAGTGAAACTTACGGAACTGTGTAAAAGCAACAAACATGGAAACTGCCATTTCTTTTTTTTTCTTTTTACGAGACAGGGTTTCTCTGTATTGTTTCGGAGGCTATTGGTCCAGCCTGGCCTCGAACTCACAGAGATCCGCCTGCCTCTGCCTCCCGAGTGCTGGGATTAAAGGCGTGCGCCACCACTGCCCGGCAGAAAACTGCCATTTCTTTGACAAAAAATGCTAATGAGCATATGGAATTTGAGGCTATGAACATGGAAGATACATGATAAGCTCCATGTAACTCTAGACTCCTGAAATGTGTAGTATGTGGACAGTGTGAAGGAGCCTTGGAGCAGGGATTAGACTCTCCTAGACCACTAAACTAGTAACAGCAGAAAAAAAGAGCATTTTCAACTAAGACTCAGAATTACTCATATTTGCATTAAGCGTTTGTCATTTTCTTGGCATATGTTTCTCCTTTCATCGTTGAACTACATGAGAAACTGTTTCAGGTCTGCTTCCTAGTCATTGAGGTTTAAAAAAAACAAAACAAAAAAATTTCCAGCATTCCTTTGCACGAAGGACTTTCCCTGACATCAAAAGTTTTATTCATATGTACTAAGATCCAAGGGAGTGGGATTCCAGGGCATCATTTGAAATGGAAACAATGCTACAAGAATAAAGGGGGTCTCAGATACTTTATTAAATATAGAAATCAGGATCCAAGTGAGAGCATCCTACTGTCTCTTTCCTGTATATCTCTTGCCTTTCCTATGTCTCCCTGTCCACACCCCAAACAGGCGTGTCCAGTATCTCGGGGACGTGAGGTCTCCCCTACAATTATTTGTCTTTCTAACATCTCCTTCCCTTTTATTGTTACTTATTGATGGGCAAGCATTCTACCAACAGAGCTACATCCTCAATCTTTTGCACATACCTCTAGCTTTCCTGATTAATCTTCTGTTTCAGATCAAAAAGCTGTTTCAAGCTTTGCATGTCACCATTCTGTGTACTTTACACTTGTCAACAGCACAGGCTATTGTGTCTAACTCCAGACTGGGAGAGCAGGATGGAGACATAGACACCTCTTCTATGCTTCTTTTTTTTTTTTTTTTTTTTCCGTTTTATGAGACAGGGTTTCTCTGTATTGTTTTGGAGGCTGTCGGTCCAGCCCGCCTCGAACTCACAGCAATCCGCCTGCCTCTGCTTCCCAAGTGCTGGGATTAAAGGCGTGCACCACCACCGGCCCGGCTTTTCTGTTTTTTTTTTTTTAAAGTTTTTTTATTTTATGTGTATTGGTATGAGGGTGTCAGATTCCCTGGAACTGTCTTAGAGGCAGTTGTGAGCTGCCATGTGGGAGCTGGGAATTGAACCCAGGTCCTTCCAGAGAGCAGTCAGTGCTCTTAACCACTGAGCCATCTCTCCAGCCCCCTCTTCTATGCTTCTAATGTGTCTGCAAAGGGAAAACAAGGCTGCAGTGTACTCACTTTACAGACACGGGGCTTGAAGCACAGAAGGTAATAGGTTCTTTTAAGATCCTGGAGCTGAAAAGAGGCAGGGCCAGAATTTGAACCCAGTCTGACTCCAGAGTCTGTGCCTTCATCCTCCCCTGTGGGACCTTGTGTTCCCAGACAAGCACTAGATGAAGCAGGCTGTTAAACACACATTGTCAACACATGGTCGTCCCTTCAAAAGGAGAAACACATAGCCTGTTTTCTGTCCAGAAGGCTGGGAGTAGCCTGCTGACCTTTGTGCTGTGTGTCTGCCACCACACAGGATCCTGTCTTACTCATGAACTTGTCAGTCTATAGAGCGATCCTTATGGAAGGTGTCACACGCATTTTTCAAGGAGCTTTGATATAGACATGTCTTGCTGCTAATTTTTTTGTTTTTTGGTTTTTCGAGACAGGGTTTCTCTGTGGCTTTGGAGGCTGTCCTGGAACTCACTCTGTAGACCAGGCTGGCCTCGAGCTCACAGAGATCTGCCTGCCTCTGCCTCCCTAGTGCTGGGATTAAAGGCGTGTGCTACCAACGCCCGGCTAAATTTTTTTTTAAGACAAGGGTTTCTCTGTGTAGTCCTGGCTGTCCTAGAACTTGCTCTGTAGACCAGGCTGGCCTCAAACCCACAGAGATCCGCCTGCCTCTGCCTCCCAAGTGCTGGGATTAAAGGTGTGCGCCACGCCCAGCTTGATGTAGACAGCTCTTAAGCTTTATTATGTACATGGGACTGAGTCACCAGGAAGTTTTCACCGAATTGTGCTGTGTTTAAGTACGTCTAAAATAAACTACTTGGCGTCAGACTCCTGAGGTTTGAACTAACACTGGCTATGAAAATTGTATTGAACCAAACTGTCTGCTTTCCTCCATCAGATCATTACTCGGGAGGCCATGGCACCGCCCCCTCCCTCCAATTCCCCCCCCCCTCCATCCCCCAACAGTACCTTTCCTGGCCAGGTGTGTTGGTGCATGCCATTGATCCCAGCACTCCAGAGGCAGAGGCAGACAGATATCTGAGTTCAAGGCCAGTCTGGTCTACATAATCAGTTCCAGGATGGCCAGGGCTACACAGAGAAAACCTGTCTCGAAAAGCAAAGAACTTTTCTGCTCCGTGTGCTTGGGCAGCTGAACACAATTGAGGATGAGTGGCCAGGATGCTGATTGTTTTTATTTCATGCCTTGTGTTGGTCAAGACCCTACTCTACCTTTTTGCTTTGCTTTTTGGAGACAGGTTTCTCTAGGTAGTCTCTGCTTCCTGAGTGCTGGTACTAAAGGCATGTGCTACCATGCCAGGGTTCTATCTTTCAAGTCAACTCATTTGTTGATTCTGTCACACCTTCTGTCTCTTCAGAACTGTGGTCACATGGTGGGTTGCAGTTTATTCTAAGATGGAAGCTCCTTAAACCTAAGATGCTAAGGGAGTGATGACACAACAGGATAGTTTCAAACGTTTCCACAGAAGTGAAACAAAAGGATGTTCTAAAGGGAGGTGGAACATATTCTCACTAAGCTTAGTTTCAGAAAGCCCCAGAAATTGACCAGATTCTTTAGGCTGGCCATCCCCAAGCATATATAAGCAGTGAAGACTGCTGAGAGTCACTGTTAAATAAACTGAGCTTTCTGGAAGACGCAGAGATCAGCCCAGTTGCCTGGAGGAGGCTCAGATCCGGGAACCACATTAAAGGAACACCCTCCAGCATGCGGAGCTGACCGCAGGCTATGCAGCGTGCTCCAGGTTCCCAGGGTTTGTGAGCTGTCACCCATGTGGGGGTGGGCTTTGATGATGCAGCTGTGTGAGTCATTTCTGGTCCTGTAAGCAATCCCTTCATCCAGTCCTGTAAATAACTCCAACACAACACATTGGCTCACCAAGTTGGAGTCTGGTGGCATCCACACTTTGGTCTGTCATGGATTTACTATCTGTGGTGAGTAAATACGTGTTTGTTCACACCTTTACTTTTCTGACAGCTGTGTGAGAGGCAGTGTGAGGTGTGCTCCTCATCAAAAGGGACCCTTCTATATAACAAGACATGGTAACAAAAAAGAAAGTAATACAGACTGATCAAAATCCCATGTGCCCTGGGAGCCTTCACAAAGTCTGCCCAAGGAACATTTTCTTGTCAGATTCATTGAAAGTGGACAAACTCAAGGACGAAGAGATGTGACTGTACAAAGAGTGTATGATTTAACAGCAATAATTGGGGAGAAGGTTTACCTTATTTTTTTTCTGAGGGCAGTGCTACCAATGACCTCCCCCTGGGTGACTGCTGGGTGGCCCAAGTCTTCAGCACATTGAACCACTGTGACTTCAAAAACGAAGCACAAACACAAAGAATGTTTCCTTCTGGATTACCTGGGTTAGAAATTTGTAGATTGTACCAAAAACTACCATGTGGTGTTATGCTTGTCTTTTTTTTTTTTTTTTTTTTTGGGACCATCTCAATACGTAGCCCCAATTGATCTGGAATTCACTATGTAGACCAACCTGGCCTCAAACTCAGGAGATCCATTTGCATCTGCCTCTGGAGTGCTGAGATTGAAGTCCTGCTTTACCTTGATTGGCTTAAAGTGAGCTTCTTGAGATACTTATGAGGCTTAGACCAAGCTTTGCCTAATAATGGTGGTCTACTCTTGGACTTGACTTTTTATAGTATTTGGAAAACTATTCAAATAACCTGGAAATTGACATTCATGAAAAATACTTTACCTAGGCCAGTGTGGTGGCTCACTGCGTAAGTGTGCTTGCTCTGAAGCTTGCTGTTCAGAGTCCTTGGAACTAATACAGTAGAGCAAATTATCCTGACCTCTGCATGCATGCTGTAGGTCCATGCATATGCATGTATGTGTGCACAGTAAACATAATCCAAACTTAGAAATACAGCTGCTAGTATCATTATGATTTAGTATTGTTGATATTACAAGTGGTAGATTTGTATGATTAGTATTAGAAAGAATATATTATTTGTGTAAATGAAAGATACATAAATGTGTGACAGTGTCGTCTTCTTGAAACATGATGTGTAACAGGAACAGAAAGGACAGGAGGAGACAAAGCGAGCCAACACTCAGAGCTGGATGCCTCTGTGCTCAGCATTTCATACCCTTCTCCAGAAGGCCACACCCTCAGGGCAATTCTTGTTTGCTGCCTTTCACCATGGAGGGAGGTCAGAAGGTTAAGGTCCATCCAGCTACTAAGGGGAAAGTCAAATTTGTATGTAGGGTTTCAACTCTTGCCATTTCCACCATGCTGCATTTCGACTTTAAATCTTTCTACAGTAAGTCTTGTTTATCATGCCAGCGAGTAAAGCCAGGAACCAGTGTGTGTGTGTGAGGGGGACAAAGGAGTTCTTTCTAGCCTGCAAATGTCAAGGGTGATAATATGTAGCTGTATTTTCACCAGCCAGCTAGTCCTACAACCGGTTGGCTTTTGTGAACAATGGAGGAAACAAATTCTCCATGGCACTTGGAGAATGAGAAAATGTGTCTACATGCAGTCAACGGGACCTCACCTTTTCCTTGGAACTCATCCAAGGACGACAAGAACATGAATTAACTAAAATGTAAAATGTATTTGCTCATCTGTTCTTGCCAGATACAAGGTTTTAACAGGATTTAAAAATCTCCCTGAACTTGCTTATCAGTGGGCAAAGAACTGTGATAAAAGAAGTATCTAAGAAATACTTCACTTTTACATGTGGTTCAAAGTATACCAGAGATATTTTTTAAAAAAAAAGATACTTTCACAATTGTCCCAGTAGCAATAAATCTGAAACTATAAACAAAACTGACTTAGCTTAATCAAGGCAACGTAATTTATTAAGTGCCTATTTGAATGTTGAACTGCTGGGTATCACACACAAAGAAAGCATAGTGTACTCAAACTAGTTCATAGCTTTAGAAATCCTTGAGGGACTCCTTTTGTGAGCTCCCAGGCAATGCAAAAGCTATTTGGGATGAGCTATATCCTGGACACAAAGAAATCGTTTGAGTTGGCCAGCCTAACGTCTTCACAGCAAAGAGGACTGAAAAAGGGTAGTCTTGTTTCTTAACTCTTTGCACAACCAACCTACATTTAATCCTTTAGGCACCTTCTCAATCAACCCATCATGCACATAAAATTTCAACCTATGCAGAAACAATCTAATACTCTCCAGAGTTTGCAACACTTAGAAATTGTTATAAACCTTATGCAACAATTCTCTTGAATAACAAGTGTATTAAAAAAATTCAGTGCTTTGTCTTTTTGTTGGGATGGCTGCCCCACATGGTTTACTGCTTATATTCTAACTCCTTCAGTCTGATAGCCACATTTTCTTTTTAGATTCATCTTGTTCAGTTCTTTTATTGCTGAAAATGTTTTCGGCCTCATTCAACATTGTACTGTGCCAAGAATGTGTTTTGGTTTACATACATCCTTTTGTTTTTGTTCTGCTTTCTCAAGAATTTGCTGTTTAACAGTCAACTTTCATTTGGAGCCACCAGAGTTATACTTTCCTTTCACAGAGCAGGGCAATGGCTCATGGTGTCGATCAGACTGTTGAACGATGTCAAGAAAAAGCTTATTGCAGTCCAATCAGCCACACCTTTCCACACTCATGTTCAGCAGTGTTTGTACTAAGATGAGAAATATACTTGACAAACAAGGCTACAATGGAGGAGGAGGAGGACCACCGCCACCACCACCACCATGACACCCTGCTTCCGAATTTCTACTTGTAAGGCCTAAAGGACCCCTCTGCCTGCACGTTTATACTCTCTAGTTTCCTTTGGGCTTTTGAAAGTTCAGATGGTGTATAAAATGACATCACATTATCAGGCACATTTTGATTGGTCTTGTCTACAAGGTGAGTTCCTGGACAGCCAGGGATGTACAGTGAAACCCAATCTTTAAAAACCAAAACTTAACAGCTGAAAGAATTGCTGTGGGCAGTTCCAGGGATGCAACAAGTCAATTCTTTAGCTGGCTATCCTACTAACAATAGTTTACTGATGTCACTTTGGTCATAGAGTTTGGGATTCAGTACTGCTGTACCTTGGTCATGTTAATTCATCCCGCATGCCCACTGCTTACAAATAAGTATCTGAGTAGATTGTTTTCTTCTACCTAAATCATACAAATTTTTATATCAGCGATATGATAGCTCCATAGTTAGTGAAGGCTTAGGAATGAAGAGCTTCTCATACAACAATGGTCTTAATTTCAACCTACTAAATGTCAATATGATTGGTTTACCCTTTTTTTTTTTGAGACAGAGTTTCTCTGTAAAGCTTGAGTCTATCCTGACACTCACAGAGATCCGCCTGCCTCTGCCTCCTGAGTGCTGGAATTAAAGGCGCGTGCCACCAATGCCCAGCTGGTTTTCTTTTATAGTGTATTTATTTTCAGTGTGTTTGTGGGGTGGCTGCATGGCATGTGTGAGAATGTCAAAGGACAACTTGCAGAAGACAGTTCTCAGCCCTGAATTCAGATTATCAGGCCTTTACCTACTGGTCCATCTCACTGGCCTGAGAATAAGTCTTTTAAGATTGAGTTAAAGATTACAATGTTGAGTATTATGAGTTAGAGTATTTGGAGTTTTTGTATTTTTCTGTACTTCTTGAAAAAAAATGTTTCCCCCTTTTTAAATACAGCCTTGACTTTACTTGCTATGCAACCCAGGCAGGCCTTGAACTCACAATTCTTCTCCCTGAGATCTTGGAGTTCTGTGATTACATGTGTATCTGCATCTGAGTCATAAGTCATATCTTAAACTTTTAAAAGGTAAGATTTTATGTTGCATATATTCTTTTATACATACATTTTTCATCTTTTCTTTGTATACTCACTTTAAAGTGATATAAGAAATGATATCAATTTAGTGCACAAAAATCAATTTGTTACATCACATTAAGAGAACACACACACACACACACAACCCCACCATGAACTTGATGCAGAAAAACCTTAGAAAAAAATTTAATAGCATTTAAGGATAAAAGGTGTTGAATAAAGTAGGAACAGAAGAACTCTCTCAAAGTAAGACCTAAGGGCCAGACTGTGGCAACAGCTTGGTGGTGAAGCCTACCACATGTGAAACACTACTCTAAGTGTGAAAGAAAAAGCTTCGCACGTGCCTATTTCCATAGAAACACACTGCCCAGATCATTAGACAATAAAAGACATCCAGACTGAAAAGGAAGAATAAAATTATCTGTTTTCTGGTAACATTACCATACCTGTTTAAAAAAAAAAAGATTCTAAAAGGCCTGCAAAGCTGCAAAATATAATCAACACACATATACATATACACGCACAATAGTAACAACAATGAAAAAGTGTATTTCCTAAGGTAACTAAAAGGTTAGATTTCACACTAAACTTAATCAAGGATGTGAAAAATCTGTACAAACTGCTGTAAGACATTGCTAAGCGCTGAAGCTACAAGTGAGTGCAAACACATTCATGTCCATATGAACACTTCATACTGTACGGGAATGATGCACTGCAGTGCTCACCAGTCACTGTGCATCCTTTGCACAGATGAGAAAAGCTACTCTAAAATTCATAGGGGAGTCTCGAAGGACCCTGGAGAAAATAATTTTGAGAAGGCATCTCAGATTATTGTTTTTTTCTTTTTGGTACAAGATTTCTCTGTGTAGGACTGGCTTGTTCTGGAACACACACACACAGTGGGAATCTAGCCACATGGTAATATGGATGAATCTCAAAGAAATCATGCTGTGTGATTTCATTCAACCAGCCAACATAAACACAGTAGGAAGATGCTTGCCAAGGGCTAAGGGGATGAGGGTTAATGATTAGTGGTTAATGAATATAAGCTTAAGTTTTGCAAGAGGAAAAATTTTAGTGAGGTTGAATAAGGAGGATGCACTTAACACTGTTTAGAAATGGTTAAATGCCAGCCGAGCATTGGTGGCGCACGCCTTTAATCCCAGCACTTGGGAGGCAGAGGCAGGTGGATCTCTATGAGTTTGAGGCCAGCCTGGTCTACAAAGCGAGTTCCAGGACAGCTTCCAAGACAATACAGAGAAACCCTGTCTCGAAAAACCAAAAAAAAAAAAAAGAAAAAGAAATGGTTAAATGTCATGGTCATCTTTACATGGCAGAATATGGGCCAAGGCAACATCATAGGTCTCTGTGGCTTCTGGAGACTGTCCTAGAACTAGCTGCTGTAGACCAGGTTGGCCTCGAACTCACAGAGATCTGTCTGCCTCTGCCTCCCCAGTGCTGGGATTAAAGGTGTGAGCCACCACTGCCCCACATAGGTCTCAGTGTTAATGTTTCAAAATAGATGAATTTTTGATGGCAAAGCATTTAATAATCAAATCATCAAATATTCATTACCAAAATGCAAGTACTGGTTAGAGGGCACTAAAGTGAATGACAGAGTTCTTGGTTGTACATATACAACACGTTGTGGGAGTCAGTGTGTACATGAAGCCAGATTTGGTGGCTCATGCCTGTAAGCTCAGCACACGGGAGACCACTCCAGAGGTGAAGGGGAGTGGTGGCTGGAGCGGCAGGCCAGTACTTCACAGGGCACCGGCAGTCACTGTGTCTCAGGGGATGCTGAGAGCAGCTGCCTCATCCATTCTTTGTCCTTTTCATACACCCAACGAAATGGTGCTGCCTACATGTAGGGAGGGTTGTCCTACCTTAGAAATCTTATCAAGGAAATCCCTCCCTGGCAAATCCTGAGTGATTCTAGGTCCTTTCAAGTTTACAAGGAATATATCCAAAGCCTCCAACAAAGTAACAAAATTCCCCCTCAAAGACACATTACACAGAAGCAGCAAGGGACACCTGTGCATTTGGGGCCCTCCATTTTGGTAACTCAAAGGCATGGAAGGACTCCATCTTTAGATTCTTTAGGCTATTTCTATTTGGAAATGTGGAGACTGAGAAAATAAAGTATCTCAAATATAGGCACAAGCACATAGCTACCTCTTCCCAGTGTGACTGTAGCAGCATTTGCAGTTACATTTTAGGTACTGCAGCTGAAGCTGCTATAAACACCGCACATCAGCCTCACAACTGAGGAACAGAAGTCTCAATCCCTGCTTTCCTAATGAGGTAACTTCGTATAAAACACATATAACACTGAGTAATCAGGATAAATAATAACAAAGCTGGGGCCACCAGGACCTTGAAGACCTTGGCAGAGCCTTTGAAGAATTACAAAGGGGGGAGAACTCATGACTTAGAGCTCTGTTAAAAGCTAAACCTGGTGGAGCTTTATCAGTCCTCAGAAAGAAATAGGTTTAATGGTGACTACAATCTCAGGTTGAAAGGGAGACAGTCCCATGTATACTAGTTGTCTAAGCATTTCTATTAAAAGAACCTTCTTCACCTGCTTGAGATATAAACTACATGTGTCAAATTATGGACAAAGACAAAAGCCTGGTAAAGGACAGTGGCTGCCGAAACAGAAAAGGGCATTGCTGTAGGAGAGATCCTGGTGTGGTACAATGACTGGTTGTTTTCAGTCCAAGCCTCTGGGTAATAAAATCCCAATAATGAGGGAGAAGAAAGGAAAAAAAAAAATCTAGATTTGGGAGAAACAATGACTTCAGTTTGGAATCTGACACACTGGCAGGAAATCTATGTTGCTGTGAGCAGCTTACTGGAAATATGGGGCTAGGGCCGGAGCCGCTCATGTGGAAGTGATTACTGCAATCATGAAAGCAAGCGAGGCTGGCAATGGACAGAACGCAAAGATGGCAGACAAGCCTGGAGCACATGGAAAGGATGGACAGGAAACCCCTCCAACTTGACGTTTCAGATAGTTATAGGCAGTTCTGGTACTGCTTCCCTGTCAGCAGTGCGGATGAAATGACCATGCAGAAAGCTGAGTTTAGATATAGTCAAGAAACCAATGGGCAACTTCCTGATTGGTATTTCCATCAAGTTTATTCTTGGCCAAAGTGGGAGGCTGGAGTTGGAACAGACCAAGTTCAGAGCCAGGCTGGCCCACATAGTAAGACGCTGTATCAAAACCAAAACCAGACACAGTACACCAACTCAGCTTTAACTCTCTGAAAGTAGGTAATGTGTTTCAGTGGCTGCTTAGAAGAGAGTGTATGTATCCAGTTAAGAGTGCCAAATTGCGCAACGATTTCAGGGCATTGCGGGAATCTACAAGGTGCAGAGTTTTCTACCTATCAAGGCAATCACTTTGTTTTTTTGGTTGGCAGTGTCTTTCAATTATAAACACGTGTTCAGTATGGTCACCATGGAGAGCTTCTGCTGTGTGCATACACATGTGGGGTTTGTGGGCACCTCAGGTGACATTCCTTAGGAACCACTATTACTTTCTATTACCATGATAAAATTCCATGACCATGTCAAGTTATGGAAGAATGTTTTTGGACAAATTCAATACGAGAGGATTAAGACTTGATTATCATTATGGCAGAGAAGCACGGTAGGCATGGTAGGTAGCAGGAACCACTGAGAGTTAACACATCTAATCCCATGCAGGAAACCAAAAGCCTCCAGTGACAGACTTCCTCAGGCAAAGCAGTGCCATCAACTGGAACTAAGTGTTTAAATGCCTGAGACTATGGGGGACACCTTATCCAAAGCACAGAACTGTGCGCTTCACTTTGTGTGGGCCTGTAAACCATGTCACACACGTGGGAGTCAGAGATCAGCCTGTGGGGGGGGGGTGGTTCTTTCCTGTCACGTGGGTTCCTGGGATCAAACTCAGATCATTGGTATTGGCAACAAGCTCCTTTACCCACTAAGCCATCTCACCAGCCCTCTGTCTCTGCCTCTCAGCACTGGAATAACAACCCTAACATTTTACAAGGCTGCTGGGGATCAAACTCAACTCCACCTGCTTGCATAGTAAGCAATTTACCTGTTGGGCTACTTCTAAAGCCCCTGGAAAGCTTATCCCTTGACGCTAAGCATACCCAATAGTGAGTTGTGGAGAGTCATGAGTTCAGTTGTTTTCTGGAACTGGACAGCAATATTCATTAGAGTAAAACGACCTGACTCATGGCAGTTATGTTGAGGGCACACCCTCCCATGGAGATGATGAACAGCTTTTCCAGAGTGGTTTCACAGCCAAATGATTCCATCAGTAATGGGTTTATAGGACACAGCAAAATTATCCATACTGTATGCTCTCTGAATTTCTACAGCCTAATTTGAAAAGTTCAGGTCTTGAACAGACGCCCTCCCCTCAAGTGCTTTTTTCACATATGATGGTGTTTCCGTAGATTATAACTTACCCGAATGAAAATTCCTTCACTAGTGACATTACAGTTGTTCTAATGTTCAAACAAGACACTACCAGGGAGGTGAATGTGGGAGGTTTGCTGGAGCACAATGGCCAATGTAAAAAAAAAAACAAAAACAAAAAAAACCTGCTTTAAAACAAATAAAAACTAACCAATCTCCCTGTTCCCAATAGAATTATGCACAGTACCTGGCTGATGACAATCAGGGTACTGGTTTACGACTTCATTATATTTTAACATTAAGAGTGGACAGAGACAAGTGGTCTCCAAGTTCAAGGCAAGTGTGATCTATAGAGCAAGTTTCAGGACAGCCGGGATACACAGAGAAACCCTGTCTCATTAAACAAAACAAAAGCCTTCTAATCCAGGAACAGTAGCATGACAGAGGCTGGCAATTCCAAGCACTTAGGTGGAAGGAAGCAGGACCAGATTTTCAGTGTCTTTTCTATATACACCATTTTGAGTCCTGTCTGCACTATGAGATGCCATCTCAGAAACAAGTGGATTCTAAAAAAAAAAAAAAGTATCATTGAAACAGCACGCTGAATTATAGCAGCAGAAGCCTTACACACCTGTTTACATCTGTCTGTGTAACCCTGCTGACCCATGCCATCTAGGGTTCCGTTGGTGTTCTTTATGATGTCCCCACGATGATGAACAGAAACTGAACAATAGGAACCAACACAGCACTGCACTTGCACTTTTACTGAAGCAGTACACCAAACACTTGAGCCTCCATAAACTCTACAAGACTTTAAATATAATGAATTCAAATAATGAATAAAATATTTGCAGACCAAATGGGGCCCTGTTTTAATTCCCAGCACTGCAAAATAAAAGTAAACTACAGAGATATTCATAAGTATGCTAATCTGATTTAGTTAAATACAGAAATTAAAATATAGCAAGCTGTAAAGATGGCCCACTGAGTCACCACACATACTGAATTCTTTCCATTTAAGAAAGACCATAAAAAGGCAAGAATGCCGCTGTAGCCACAAAAGCATACAGACAATCCATAAACAAATGGGGAGAAAACAACTCTTCAGAATATGGCTTAATGCCCCCCACCCTCCAAAAGGGCCCCAAACAACTTTTAGGTTAAATATGTTTGCTGTTCTTGTGGAGGACCCAGATTCAGGTTTCCAGTATCCACATGGCAGGTCACAACCATTTGTACCTCATGTTCCTGGGGATCTGATGCCCTCTTCTGGCCACTATGGGCTCTTTCATGTATGTGGTTTATATAAACTCACACCAGCACATATATAGAAATAATAAAATTTTAGCCTACCTCCTTTAAAACCAACCACATCAAGAACAGGTGGAGTCACCGGGCGTTGGTGGCACATGCCTTTAATCCCAGCACTTGGGAGGTTGAGGCAGGCAGATCTCTGTGAGTTCAAGGCCAGCCTGGTCTACAGAGCAAGTTCCAGGACAGCTTCCAAAACAACAGAGAGAAACCCTGTCTTGAAAAAAAAAGAACAGGTGGAGTCTTTATACACTGCTGCTAGGAATAAAAATGGCATGACTTTAGAAAATACCTTGAAATTCTTTTTGATTTGAAATTGAAAGCATGAATCACATGTTGCTGTATTTAGTAAAAGAAATGAAAGCACTGTCCATACAAAGATCTGCCCACGACTCTTCAGGTGACTAATTGTAAAGGCGCCTAGCCATAGTACCAGTCAACGGGTTAATGGACAAAATGCATTATATGCATTCAGACAAACAGAACTTAGCAATTTCCAGAATATACTATTATTGCCTGTAATTATGCCAAGTGAAAGCAAATACATAAAAACATGATTCCAATATAATTAGTAAAACTGTGAACTAACTTAGAGTGAATATTACTTTCCTGGGGATATAATATTAAGGTGTTCATTTTAGGAAAGGGTTACAAAGATGCATAAACAATCTTGAGAAGATAAGCATACATTATATATTGACTATGCTCTTACTGGTAAATACAGCAGCTGTTATATATCAGACGTGTACTGTCCCAATTTTACCTTAGTAAAGCTGCTAAAAATTAAGTACAGATACTTGAAAACTTACTTAGTTCCATCATAGGAATTTACCAGAATTCCTGTAAATCACAGGAACCTTTTTGAGACTTGATTTACTTTATACTTGGGTGTTAACATGAGTTTATTTTTGAGACAATTTTACTACGTAGCTTTGACTGGCTTCAAACTCTGCTTCCCAAGTGCTGGGATCAAAGGTGTACACCACCCTACTTTTACAATTTAAGCTCAGTTTGAAAATAAGTTTTACTTAAAAAACGATGACCCTTATTTCCACGCAAAACCCAATGTAAAATACTTATTTTTCACAGAAGGGGTGTGAACTTCTATAGGTAATGTGTAGACTCTTACTTAAGCACTTAAATGAGACATAAAAGCCCACGTGCAAGAGTAAACCTGTTAGTAGCAATGCACAAGAAGAAACCTGTTAGCTGCCTAAGTATGTGGTCAACACCTGAAATGCCACTGGCTCACTTCAGTTTTCTCCTAAGCTTTACTGTTTGCCTCAGGACAAGCTCAGTCAGTTTTGTATTTTGTCTTTTAACCAGGAAAAAAAAAAAAGACAATCTTATAAAAACTGGTTATGCCATGCAATTCTTTCAGGGAACACAGTAATGGCACTTCACATAATGTATTATTAAAGAATCTTAGCTGGGCAGTGCTGGTGCACGCCTTAATCCTAGCATTAGGGAAGTGGAAGTAGGTGGCTCTCTTGAGGCCAGCCTGGTTTACAGAGTGAGTTCCAGGACAGTCAGAGATACAAAGAGAAACTCGTCTTGAACCCCACCCCCAAATGATTTATTTATGTGGGTAAGTGTTCTGTACACATGCATGCATATGTACCACATGCACACTAATGCCCGCAGAAGTCACAAGGAGTCACATCCCCAGGCTGGAGTTGTGACTCATAATGTGGGCGCTGGGAACCAAACCTGCATACTCTACAAGACAAATGCTCTTAACCACCAAGTCATTTCTCCAGCCCTAGAAAACACATTTTTTAATAAAAAAAAGTTGACTTGCATTTTTCTATACAGTAGCATGCTACATATGGACACAGAGGTATATGAATATTAGCATGTTATTAAACTGCTGTCCCTGTGAATGCCCTTCTGGTCTTATAAACAGGAGACCCTCGCTCACCTGTTTTCACTTTATGGATAATTCAGCTGTATTAGTACCTCTACTATTTGTACCTTTTTTTAAAAAATAAAAGTGTCATCTTTCACGGGTCATAATTTTACATTTATAAAACTAAGGTGGTGGTGGCACACGCCTTTAATCCCAGCACTTGGGAGGCAGGGGCAGGTGGATCTCTGTGGGTTTGAGGCCAGTCTGGTCTACACAGTGAGTTCCAGGAAAGCCTCCAAAGCTACAGAGAAACCCTGTCTCAAAAAAAATCAAAGAAGAGGACTGAGAAGGCTGTAAGTAGGAATTCTCTCTCTCTCTCTGAAAACAGAAGCCATGCCTTTGAAGGAGAATGGGATGGTTTAGAGGGAGGAAAGGGAAGGGAAACAAAACACCCTTTTGGAGAGCACAAGGGCCGAGTAGATGTCAGGATATGTCTATGACCTCCTATAAAATCTACATGGTCTCGAGGCCGCATTTATTTTTAAAACTTTTTAAGACACGGCCTTGTTATGTAGTCTAGGCTGGCCTAGACCCCTCCCTCTCAGCCTCATAAGTGTCACAGGTGTGGGCCACCATACCTAGTTCCATCAAGTTGCATTTCAGATAGCTGGTTCTTTGTCCTTTCAGTTAGAAAATTGCTTTGGGGGAAACATGAGCGAATGCACTAAAAATTGGAACAATCAGCTCAAATTAAGTTACACTTTTTTCAGTTTTACACACTAAACATGCCAAAACCATTGAACAATTACTTTCCTTCCCAGGAGGGGTTGGAGGTGGGTCTCTAGTATAAAAAAGTTAACAAACCAAAAACATACATAACTATTATACTATTTTTCAATTAAAATAAGTTAAAACCAACCAATCAACCCCTAACCCTCTCCCTCTATTGTGGATAACCAGACATCGAGGAACACCTTATAGTTCTTAGCAGTCAACCAAGTGGGGTAAGGTGGGTAATTACCACACCTAGCTCCACATATTTAACTGTTCAAATGTTAAATCACAAAACTACTGACCAAACCAGGTATACCTGCTCAGGTTTATCCTTTCCCTGGTTATTTGCGGTGTGAAGATTCCACTCCTAAAGACATCTAAAGTCAGTGCATATTATCACATAGTATGTTTGTAGCTTCTGAAGTTTCAAATGCTGAAATAGCCCTAATTAAACATTCTCTGATACATTTCTGTACACAATAAAGGTTGTTCTGAAAGCATATACTATTAGAAATCACAATGACAACCTTGTCACTAGAATAGTTTCCTAAGACGTAAAAGTACAATTCAACATTCTTAGAGTTAATGAAACACAGCTACAGGCCAGGTGGGTGGTGGTGTACACCTTTAATTCCAGCACTGGGAAGGCAGAGGCAGGCAGATCTCAGTCAGTTCAAGGCCAGCCTGTTCTACGATGTGAGTTCTAGGACAGCCAGGACTGTTATACAGAAACCTTGTCTTCAAAACAAACACAGCTGCACCTTTGGAAGGAAACTAAGGTATAACTTACAATGGTCTTCCCCAGAACCATCCAGCTAGATAGGGACTGAACCCAGGGCGTTGTCCATGCCAGGCAAGCCCTGGAGCACTGAGGCACATCTCCAGACTTTACTGTCTTTGAATTACAGGACAAGGCTTACTGGATGCACTAAGGAACATTAGGCCCTGGTATGTGAGTTCCATGAAGGTCTGCTATACTTCTGAAAATGAATCAGTTGTCAGAGATTTTGGTCTTTGGGACCAGGCACAAAATTCCCTTGCATGATAAGTATCTACCATGTTATTTTCACAAAGAACACCTCCATTATTACCCCTCCTACTCACCCAAACAACAAATCATAATAAAATCTAAAAAGGGAAAAACAAAAAAGCCACCAAAGGGCTAAGTATGGTGGCCCACTCCCGTGGCCCCAATCCTTTGGAAGAGAGTTCATGATTACCCTTGGCTACAGTGCAAATCCAAGGCCTAAAGACCATGATTTAAAACAAAAACAAAACAAGAAAAAAAACCCCAAAATGTCACTGCAAAGTTTGATCACAGACTCACTTGCAAAGTATCCATATCAATGGCTAGGTCATTAGAAAAGCAAAATAACAATATACTATCATTATTTCTGACATTCCCTCCTACACTATATATCCAAAACACAGAGATAATACGTTCAAAAAGGTTAGACAGTTCAGGCTATATATACTGCACCAAAAAGATGTTGTCTATGTGAAAAAAATGTATAAAATTACCTATTAATTGGGTGAACAAAAACAGTCACCTTTTCTTTCTACATTAACAAAAAACTAATAATATAAGAGAAAATATACAACATAAGGAGTATTAAAAATACCCTGTACTAATGTTTTATTCAGGTTTATCACTGAAGATACAAAAACATTTTTTGTTACTTAAAATAAGTTTCTATTAATCTCTACTAATTGAGAACTATTATCTTTATTTAGCAAAGTTATCATTAGGAATATATGCTTAAGGGTTGAAAAACTCCAAAACACAAGATTTTGGTAGTCCTTTTTTTTTTTTTTTTTTTTTTGGTTTTTCGAGACAGGGTTTCTCTGTATTGTTTTGGAGCCTGTCCTGGAACTCACTCGGTAGAGTCCTTTTTTTTTTTAATCCGCCTGCCTCTGCCTCACGAGTGCTGGGATTAAAAGTATAGGCCACCATCACCCAACTTCAGTAGTCCATTTTTAATTCTGTTATTTTATGAAATTTACTCACTGAAACACATGGAGTTTGTAGTATATCAACAGCAAGCTAAGTACCTGGAAATATTTACCTAACAGTGTTTATTTATATCAGAATAGTTCTATATTGAACAGAGAGATGTATGAAGGTCTATAGTCTGTGATAACATTCTCTATACATAGTGTTTATCCTGGATATGAACAAGACATTCACAATAATCTACCTACTTCTGTCCCAAATGCCCCCTGTTGATTTTGTGTTTAAGTTTGGAGCTGGCTATAAGGTTTTCTTAATGATATACATATAAACCCATGAATCCTCAGTTTTATTACTATCATACTGAAAACTCATCCGATGGATGACTTAAATATATATTGTATAATCACACAATTTTCATTAGCTCTTGTATGGTGGGACTTAGACTATGAGATAAGGTAAAATTCAGACGATTCTGAATTAGATTCTGTCAAGCATGGGGTTACACTGTGGGCTCACCCAACTTAGGTAAGGAGAAAAGAGCTCATTTAATAGAGCATATGGAAATACAAACATATTTCCTCTCTTGTAGAAAGCTTATATTTACCTTCCTGAGTTTTTAAACTCCAGATCTCTTAAAATAAGTAGTTACACAATGAAATTAGAAAACAGAGATGTGTATTCTACACACAGTAAGGATTATGTAAGAGAAACTTGAAATAAAAACTATTTAAAATTAAGTTTGAAATAGCACACTCACTTTCAGATTAACTGCATTAATGTAGAGTGACTGTCCTGTGAACAATATAAAATGAGAATTCTTTAGACTATTTTGTAAATATTTTGTTATTAAGTAATTCACAAAGTAATTTTAAACTTTTCCACAAAAGGACTGGAAGAAATACTTTGTAGATATAAAGTATAAAACAGTACTTTTATACAAAAAGTAGATGGGAAATAAATTTGGTTCATTATAGCCTATATTTGAAAATGTTAATTATGACAAGAGCTAGAAAACAAATTTCTCTATACAATCTTTTCCTTAAGTTAGATTTTGAAAGCAGTTTTAGAAAACAGGTTTTTAAAGCCCAATTTTAGAACTAGGGTCTTCTGCACATGCTAAGAAAGCACTCTCATACTGAGCTACATCTTAGTCCCACGGCTAATATTAACATTCACAGGTAGATAAAAAACTAGAACCCAGAAACTTAAGATATAATTTCTCTGAGGCAGGAAAGAGGTTAGGGCTTAGGTCACTTGATATTTTAATGCTATTTCATTTCCTTAGATAATTAAAAAAATCATTCTAAAAATCACATTTGAAAATAAACCAACCCCATAAAAACAATACCATGATGATTATCACTATCTAGTACTAAGTATACTATTAAAAACCTAATGTCTATTTAAAATGTGCCATTACTCTAAATTTTCAAGGGACATCAATGACCAAAATTCTTAGGCCTAAATTTTCTGGTGAATTTGTTACCTTCCTGCAAACAGAATAATCAAACTGTATGTCATGTTGATTCCAAGAAAGTATTTGGTTTAATTGAAGGAAGCATTTCATTAGGTTGGTGATCTAACAATTCTGGACCTAAAGTAACAGAACTGTCTTTTTTGACATGAAAAATAACAACTGTTAACATTGTCAGTACTCTATGGTTATATAATATGCACCAAGAAAATCCATTAAGTCTTTGCCTCTTGACACCTACAACCAACATAATATTTAACTAAAATACCAAGCTAGGAATGTTAAGCAACTCTTCACAGAAAAAAAAAAAGGCCCATGGTTGGATTTGGATGTATGATGGTTTTTATTTACAACTTTATTGGCAAAAAAGGGGAGAACTTTAAACAGCTTTAACACAGGGCACTGTAACTGACCTTGTTAGGTTGAACAAGTCCCATTCTCAGTGTCCACCTAATTGTCCAGATGTACAATACTGAACCTGCATATGCAGTTTCCTTTATCAAGTACAGTGCTCACCTCAGGCAGTCTTTTAAACATATAAATACAAAGGAAAGGAAACCACTCATTAAAAACTGCATCAAACGGAAAGTATTGTAAGTATGAATTTGCTGGAAATTACACATGCCCAATGAAAACCAAAAGCTGGAGAAGCAGTTACACTTCCTACAGGAGTGGACAGGTACAACAACAACCATCTTCTGTAATGACCACTTTCAATTTATCATCAACTACTCTGAACTTACTATGAGATGTAGTCAAAGTCAGAAGAGAGGACGCAGGGAGAGTATTCCTTTTTTGGAGGACAGCAGTCCTCCAGAATCACCGGAGGGAAGTAAACATCCTGTTGATTCTAGGTGGTAGAACAATTAACGTCAATTTCAGTTCATGTTGATCACGGTGAGCTGACCTAAGTTTCTTCCTTGGCTTGTTTGGTGTCATTCCTCTAGATCAAGTGTGTTTAATTCTTCTTCTAGTTCATCCAGATCTTCCCCAGTGAACAGATTTTCATCAACAGGAACAGCATCGATGGACCCATTTTCTTGTGCCCCGCTTCCGTTGTCCTCGTCCAAATCACTTCTTTCACCATTTTCAGCCCGACCCCCAGAAGCTTCACTTAATTTGTTCTCTAAAAACAAAAACAAGACACCAAAACGAAACTGAAACAGTGAGGCCTAGAAACAAGACAGTGCTCCAGTAGCAACCAAAAGGAGTCTAGTACCTTCATTCCTTTCCTAGAATTACTTCCCTGAAATTCCTGCAGCAAAGACAGGCCTTCCCTTTCTGAGCTTACTTGTACCAGTTATTTGTCTATTACGAAATCCAATTGTTTATAATCCTGGGTTCCTTTTGTGACTTAGTAATTTGGTTCTGAAATAGTTAATTCCCACATATATTGTTAGACTAAAGGCTAGGATGTACAGGCTTACATCTATGTCATTTACACCCACAGAATCATCAACCTTTAACAACACAGAGAAAACAATTACAGGTAAGTAAGTTTCCTCAACTCACTTTTAATCTTGACACATTATCTTCAGGAAACAAATTATTACTAATGCCAAGGGGGGGGGACCAAATGACAGCTATGGCTTGAAGACTCCCCCCACCCCCAAAATTTTCAGGAAAAAAAAAAGCAGTAATAATCTATCTGAAGTTTCCTTCTCTGGAATTATGGTTCATATGGGTCTGGTTTCTAGTACCACACAAGATCCGAGTGCCAGGCAACATTAGCATACAGCTATGTGTAAAGGAGAAACCAAAGATGCTGCCTCTTCTTGTTCAATGACATTTATATTAATGACAACTTAATAGCCTTACTTAAAATTTTAGTTAATATAAACATTTCTGACTACAAGGTCCTAAATATCAGAACCTTAGATATTGTCACCAAATCCCAACTTATAGAGGAAATTAGTTCCCATATCGCTATCAATCTTGGAGCTCAGGAGAATAAACCACTTATTTTAAATTACAATTTGCATATTTTCATAATAAAATCAGTTTTATTAGTTTTTTCTATTTCAGCTTTTGCCTTAATTAGTATTCCTCTGTGCTTTACTCTCACAGCAGGTATTCCTAAGCCAGTCTTCAGATTCCTTACCCAAGGCACAATTAGATATGAACCTGAATCTTTATGTCCACACAGTCGCTAGAACACCTTCCTTCCATACTCACACTCAATTGTTACTTACACTTCCAAGACTTGTTTCTTTTCCCTCATTATGTTTTTTCTCTTCTTCTACTAGAGCCTTTTTCTTTGTTTGACACATATTCATATTTTGAAAATCCTAAAAAGCCCAGGCCCCTTGACCACACTGCTTCTGACATTTGGTGTGTACTCATTTGTCTTCTTCTCCCTAGCTCCACAATGTCTTGGTAAATCCCTAACTGCAACTAATAAATTACCTGTAATTCTACTCCCCACTCCCCTGAAACTCAGTCTTTTAACCCTTTACTGAAGGGCTGGGTTTTACAGGCACCTCCCTTTTTGTCCATTCTACGACAAGGCATGTGCAGTATGTTCTAGACTGTTACGCTATGCATTCTGACTACCTGAGTTCCTTCATTGTGACACTAGTTAACTTTCAGCGTGTTTCTGTCTGCAAATAGTTATACAGAATTTTAGAGAATAACATTAAAAAGCTGTAATCTCTAAACTTGTTTTTGGTCTCCTTCTAAGAAGTTCAGTCAAGTTTCACTATCCAGTAAGCCATTCCTTTCTACCGCTTCCACTCCCTTTCTTATTCAGCTAAATGTTCACATTTCCAGTCTAGAGCCTGCATACACCTACCTGAGTTTGCCCAAGTCAGTGTAGCCCCCTCTAAAAGTTTCCTAGCTCTTTGGAACTCAGAAAAAGGAAGCATACTTACCATCTTTATCTGAAGCATACATGCTGAATCTTTCAAGACTGGCTACAGTGATACCCGTCTCTTCTACATCTCTTGGGATGTACAGGCTTACATCTATGTCATTTACACCCACAGAATCATCAACCTTTAACAACACAGAGAAAGCAATTACAGGTAAGTTTCCTCAACTCACTTTAATCTTGACACATTATCTTCAGGAAACAAAATTATTACTAATGCCAAGAAAAGAAAACAAAACAAATGACACCTATGGCTTGAAGACTCCCCTCACATTTTTCAGGAAAAAAAAAAAGCAGTAATATTCTATCTGAAGTGTCCTTCTCTGGAATTATGGTTTTGGAATATGTGGAATTCCATGACAAGGACACAAAATTGTATGATGTATTAGCAGAACTGCTATTGTTTTTATAGAACAAATTTTTAACAAAAAAATTATTTTAAAGGGAGAGTTTCTTTTAACATCTACTGTACAAAGCACTTAAATGTATGCACCAAGCACTGTTTTTTATTTTGGCTTTTAGATAGGGTGTCTCTGTGTAGCCCTGGTTTTTCCAGAGCTCACTTTGTAGACCCGGCTGGCCCCGGATTTACAGAGATCCACCTGCCTCTGCCTTCCAAGTGCTGGGATAAAAATCTCATGCTACCATCCCTCAGCACGTCCTAAGTTCCATAAAGAAAGCAGCCCTAAAAATATGCATCAATGAATTCATTCATTCTCAGAAGCAGCCTGAGTTAGGAATTACTTACCTGCAGTGCCGGTCAGAGTGGAGGTCTAGAGAAAGTTTCTTATTGATGGAAATGGGACCTGATCTCCGGAGTCTGGCCCAATGTTGGTGCTTTTAACCATGCTTTCATTTTCTCTACCATTTCCCCCCAGTAAGATCAATGTGAGGTCGAAGCTCGGCCTTACCTCATCACCACCTGTTCCCTGAATGTAGCGGGTATCATCTGCTTCCTCATCATCATCATTGACCAGCTCAGGACGAAATTCAAACACCTCACGACCACTGATCTATTCAGGGACACAAATACATCATCTCAGGGGAAAAGTTATCATTAACTTTAGACATACTACATAGAGGAAGACAGAACCCCGCATTTTAAAAACCATGAGACAGAAGAATAAAGATTCACTGGTGTGAGTCTGGGACATACCACCAGTGCTTTCCCCGCTTTGAAGTCAGAAAGACAGAACCCCACATTTTAAACACCATGAGACAGAAGAAGAAAGATTCACTGGTGTGAGTCTGGGACATACCACCAGTGCTTTCCCCGCTTTGAAGTCAGCTTTCCGTCTCTCCATATCCTGTTCAAGTTTATCAATCTTTTCTTGTCTTTTCCTTTTCTTCCATGCGAGAAAAGATTCTAGAGTGATTTTGGTAACATTTGGACCTAAGGCAGAACGCTGCAAAGGTAAAGAGATTTAAAGTCACTTCGAGGTGTTTAACAGCACTTTTCTTTTAATTCTTTCCCTATGATTGTCCTAAAACAGTAAATAGAGTAAATTATGATACTTAACCTAACACTTGAGGTAATCAAATCTCTTTTGAGCAGAAAAGTTTGTCATGAAAACTGTTGGTAAAACTATGAAATAAAAAAAAAAAACATAATAAAGCCAAGCTTCCTTTGTGTTCTTTCAGAAGATAAAACCAAAACCAAAACATCATCTACACTTCTCAGGGGTAATAGGTAATAAACGGGTAGAAAAATAAGCATCTGCCAGACACCCAGTGATGAAAGCTCTCTCTATATATACACTACCACACTGATCTCCACAAATAAGCAGAGGGTGACAAGACATTTATCAAACATGAGCAGTTAGGAAACGGTGGAACTAGAGTGAAAACAATCTCATGCATACTTGACGCTAACACTCATACTTTATTATTTTATCCTGTGTGACATACAAACAACACAGCCACACAGTCACTTAAGGAGTGTACATAATCTCAGTATTAGTCACATGTACACTGAAGCAAACATGCTAATCTAGTATTCACAATAATCTCAATTTCACACTATCCTCAATGCCCTTCAACTCACACAATCATCTACTTTGCTGAACTAGAGAACAGCAGCTGAAGAAGCTTCTTTACTCAGATTACGTCTCCCATAACTGGATAGATCAGACACATAACCACAATATTAGCATGTTACAAAGAAAAAAGACCACCAACAAGAGGCATAGATAAGCATGGTATGAAAACAGTGGTAGTTAGCACTTCACAAACAAAACAATCCTACATACTCCTATAATTAAAGTATGTTTGGCTAGCCGGGCAGTGGTGGCGCACGCCTTTAATCCCAGCACTCAGGAGGCAGAGGCAGGCGGATCTCTGTGAGTTCGAGACCAGCCTGGACAGCCTCCAAAGCCACAGAGAAACCCTGTCTCGAAAAACCAAAAAAAAAAAAAAAAGTATGTTTGGCTAATGTAAATGGTAAAACTTACATTTAAGATACTCAATAATTAGCTGGGCGTTGGTGGCGCATGCCTTTAATCCCAGCACTCAGGAGGCAGAGGCAGGCGAATCTCTGTAAGTTTGAGACCAGCCTGGACTACCAAGCGAGTTCCAGGACAGCCTCCAAAGCCACAGAGAAACCCTGTCTCGAAAAACAAAACAACAAAACAAAAACAAAAACAAAAAATCTCAATAATTAAAGTATAGTAACTTTAAGAAAATGACATTTTTCCTTTCTTAACATGCTATTGCCCCCAAGTGGTAAGTATTAGAATTTACAAAAACAATTAAAATAGCGTTTGTTTAAGAGAAAAGATACTTGTTACCTCTCTTTCAATTAGATCTTCTAATGAAATCTCATCTTCTTTCTCTTCTTTCTTTTTGTCCTTCTTCAGCACAAATCCAGGAGGAAGTGCATGGCGATACATGCAATTGTCGCCACCTCCAGGACACACCCAAAACCAGCCATACTTGTTATTTTCAATAGCTTCAAGGAAATGTCTGCACACCTATAGAGACAGTATTATTCAGAAGTGGTGGTGCAGTGCAAATCCATTGGACTTTGAGTTGCTTAAGTATATGGGACAAGTAACAATACTCACATCCTAAGGCTAACTTATGTACAAAGCACACTTATACACAAAAATGTTTGAAAAGACATCTAATACAAAGCCAAGCCTTATGGCTCACTCCTTTGTAATTCCAGCCCTCAGAAAGCCAAGGCAAGAAAAACTGTTTAAAAGAGTTCAAGGCCAGCCTGGGTCCCTGTGAAACCCTACAGGGTGAGACCCTGTCCCCCCAAAACAAGCCAGGGGCTAAAGAGATAGCTCAGTGGATAATGATGGGAGGCTTAGAACTGCCTCTAGCCCTGGCTCTAGGCAATCTGACTTGGCCTCTGGCTTCTATAGGCACTTGTACTCATGTGTACATACCACATAGACACTAATACTACACGTAACCAATTAAAACCAAACCATGTAGTATAACGTCAAAATCCAAAGCCCCTACTCTCGATAAATCCAGCCCAAGCATTAATGACATAAACTCTATTGGGATTACTTGACTAAACAGGCAACTCTGTACATGAGTCATAAGAGTACAAGGTTCAAAAGGAGCACAATAGTGATCTTAAACACAAATGGGCACAAAGTGCAACTGTGCTAAAACCCCAGCCAACAGCCTTCACACACACACACACACACAAACCCACCAATACACGCTCCCCAAAAAAAGCAAGGAGTGTTTATGAAGCACAATTCACTTAAGTCTTCCAGCAGAGCAGAACCTTATTGGCTGTGAATACAGAAGCTGAGCAATAATCTGAATTTTAAAACAACATGGTGATATTTTGCTTATGATCTAACAAATAAAGCTTGCCTGGAGATCAGAGTGCAAAGCTAGCTACACTAGTCAGCCATACAGGTCAGGCAGTGGTGGCACACACCTTTAGTCCCAACACTAGAGAGGAATGTAAGGCGGGCGGAGACAGGAGTACACTGTATTCAGTCTGCAGTCACATTGAGGACAGGATCGCCCCTTTTTGGTCTGAGCCTTGGTAGAGGTAAGAACTCTCTTGTGGTTGGCTGCTTTGCTTCTCTAATCATCAGTTTGAACCCCAATTATCTGTCTGCGTTATTATTCGTGCGACAAAGCATGTTGGAATTCATATGTAAAAATATTTTTTGACTTAGTAATTAAAAAACTTCCCAAGTATTTAAAAAAAATCGAACAATTAATTACATGGGTTGGCTTAATAAGCCTACTTCCATCATTACTCACAAGATAGAAGACTGTTAGCTAAGTGTGTATTGTATTCATCCTGTTTTTTTCAGTCAGAGCCAATTTATATAGACTGGTCCTGCATGGAATGTGCAATGGACCTTCTGGGATTACAGGTATATGCTACCATGTCCAGTTATGCGAACCCATAGTTAAAGAAGTCAAATCACTCCAGAAAATTACATTTAGGAGACTTTAGTTACTCAACTTTAGACAAATTTTGTTAAAACAATTTAATTAAAAAATGAAACAATCTGTAAATTCCAAAAAATAAAGCTTGATGCTGGTGAAATGTGATTTTCTAATACTTAACAATCCAGGAGAAAACATCAATACCTTGCCACAAAATTCTCCCAAATAATAAATGCTACAGCGACTCAATTCAAGAAAAGGACATACTATTTGCGTTTTTGGTTTTTTCTTTTCCGCCTCACCGTGCTTCTTGTTTACTACTTCTTCCAGCTTTTTCTCATCCCAATTATCCATAGTATCTAAATAAAAAGACACAACAATCAATTTTTATATCCCGCTCCCACAATATAGGCCTTTAAACAGACAGGTACACTAAACTGTAATATTCATAATATAACAATTTTCTCTGAAACAGGAAAGGCAGCATACACAGTATTGCGAATTATCTACCCAAGCTCCCTAAGTAATTTAGATAAATGACATTAGCACAGGAAGACAAGACAAATCCAAACTAAATCACTGTATTCTAAGCATCATTTATTTAAACTTTGTGCAAAACCCCAACTATTCTTTTCAAACAATACTAATATTGTACTAACATATTACTAAACAGTAAGAAATAATAAAAGAGATATACCTTTTTCAAGTTCTTCATCTCTTGCATCAATGTAAACACTTCGTTTTTCACATTTCCTCTCCAAAGTGAGGTCATGAGAAAACTTACATTTATCTCCTTTAGTACACTGCCCTTGTTTGAAGAATGCACACACCACAGATTTGGGATCTGCACCTGTATCAAAGGGGAAGTAACATCTGTACTACAGGCAAGCAATCCATTTTTGGGCCTCCCTGCCTGCTCCAGGGTGTTGGTTGTTCCTTTGTTTGTGTGTGTCGTCCCCCCCTGCAATCTTACAGGCTGCTAGATCATAAGGCATAGCTTATATATGGGATATAACTACTTCTGTTTAATTTATTATTTTCTATTTACTTATGTGAGAAAAAGTATCACTTAGGTGTTTAGTTAGATATTTCTTTAAAGCTCTTCACATAGCATTTGAGCTATTTGTTTATCTTTTATTCTTATCAAAATCAGTGGCAGAAGTGGAAAACCAAACACACAGGCTATTCTATACTTCCTTGGCTGTGCAGTCAGTGAGACAGGAGGCAAAGAAAAACATAAATGGAAGAATACTGCCCCAAATATGTACGTGATTTATAGTTGTCTCGGCTCCTCAAGACCACCCTCATCAAAACACAAAAACCAAAACCACAACAAACCAAAAGTTGTTTTTATTTTCTTAAAGCAAGGTCTTGCTGTTTGGCTGGTATTGATCCAGATCTGCCTGCCTCTACCTCCCAAGTGCTAGAACTAAAAGTATATATTACCATGTCAAACACAAATCAAATAAAAAACTTAATTTTTTAAAAAATTTATTTTATATGTGTAGCAATATGTACCTTTTGCCTCAGGTGGCTAGAGCGTTGGATCCCCTGGAGCTGGAGTTATGAACCTGCTATGGGTACTGGGAATTGAGACCAGGTACTCTCTAAGAGCAAGAGCTCTCACTCAAGTTCCCCACAAATCAAGTTTGAAACATGAATTATATTTGACAAAAATAGCACTTGACATTTAAATTTTACCTTTACTTATTTTTTGTGCAGCAACTACAGGTTTGAACAACTCATTTAGTTCTTGTAGTTCTTTCTTCTTGTCATCTTTCTTCAGTTTCTTTTCAGCTTCACTTTGAGCTACCTACATTTCCAAGTTAAAAATGTAAATCTGATTGCTTACAAAACTGTTTCACTACACAGCAATTACTAACATAACAAAGACATCTGCATATTTATATGTATGCAGTCTTTACATTAAGGGGCTTGCTTACACATTAGGTACTGTGGTTTAAACTATCATAATTGGTAAGCTTTGTAACAAATTCTTTTCTGTCCTATAATTAGGCATCACACCTAATTAAAACACATTCAGAGTTCATGGTTAAAATTTATTAAACACTTAATCCTGGCATTTAGCTAACAGTTCTCAATAGAAGTATTTTTCCCCAATGAAAATAATCTATACATAAAAATTTAATTGCATTTTGACATGAGATGAAAATATCCTGACACGTTCCATGACACAAAAATGGTCAATAACCACCACAAACTATAGTGCCCTTATTGAAAAGAAACCAATTTCGTTAATGTAGGTGATAATAGAAGGCACAATACATTCATAGTTCTAGAAAATGTTTTACATACCTAATATGACTAGTGTATTTATTTAAAACATTTATACCTCAGCCCCTATATTATAAGACACAATACAAGATGCTTAATTGGGGGAAGACAGACATACAACTATAACCCAATATCCATAGTAATTTGAAAACAAAGAATGTCTATATGTTTAGAAAAGTAGATTAAGCCGATAACTTTATAGAGGAGTTCTGATGAACAAGAAAGGAATGTAGCAAGAACCTGCCACTGTAAAGACAAAGGACCAGAGAACACCAACACATGAGAAACATCAATGACAAGTTTGGATTTTATCAGCAGGTAAGAGACTGTAACTTAGTGGTTTAAAGTAACCAGACCAGGTTTCATTTTACAAAGACAGGGTGGTGACTTTGAGGACAGACTAGCAATCCAAGAAGAAAGGCAAAGAGTCTCCTGCAATTGTAGGTAGGAATGCACTAGTTTTTCAAATAGGTGTGAGTACAAGAATGAGAAGAAAAGAGAGCATTTTAGGAAGCAGAACTAAAGGATTCTGGCCATAACAGAGGAGAAAGAGGAGCCTGGGATTAGCATATGCACAATAAGTGCTGCTGAAAAAGACAGGGAATACAGGAGGAACAGGTTTCAGGGCAGGAGGTGGAGATGAGCTCAGTTTTGGACACAGGAGGGTGAAATGCTTACAGAGCATCTGGGCGGAGCTGTTTAAAGGCAGCTGCACTGGACACGACACTGACTCCACTGCAACTAGACAGGGTCTAGTCTGAGACAAAACAGAACCTAATCTGTTAAGAGACTCAAGAAACAGCAGGAAGAAAAATAAATCAGTAAGAACAAAATGTGTTCAAAAGGGACAAACAAAACAAACCCGGGAAAAGAATGAACCAATGCTACAATTAGGTCATTCCAAGTTCTGACTTCCACTACACAGTGGAAGTGCTTATACAACAACAACAACGATTATTCTGCTTTCCTTTAAATATAAGTAGTCCTTGCTGATTAGGCTCATGTTACTTTTTAGAGAGTTGCTCAACAAAGTTTAGCAGTTGCAATGCAGTCAGCCCCTATTTACCCCTCTTCTGATTTATCTCCAGCCTCACAGTATCTGTCTATGGTTCGAGGGTAGAATATGGCAGCAGAGGCCCTGTCCTGTATCCCTAGCACAATTCCCTTAGGCTCTTGGGTAAACTGGCAGCACAACATATTCTCCCTAGAGATGGGAACGAGGAGGGAAGGGGCCTTCAAATGCCCTAACAGTTGCTTTGGGGAGCTGTGGAGCACACCCCAGGGAGAGATGTCTGGGAAATAATTAACAGCAGGGCCCCCTTCCTCCGCACACAACTCAGGGCAGAACCTCAGGTTGGGTCTACAAACAGGATGCTGATCAGCTTCAAAGTAGTATGTAGTAATTAGGTACTCTAAATTCCATGCTAGACCAACTTACCCAAGAAAGTATCAAAAACATGTATCAAAAACATAATACTGAATGTAGTGATATACTTAAGTAGCTCATGAATTTTATAACATTTCTAGGTTTATTAAATCTAAAACAAAATACTCAAACTACTAGGAAGATGTCAGAGGAAGAGGAAATAGTACTGGACAGGGAGCCTTCTTTAACCACCAGGGGAATTCTACAGGGAACAACTGCCCTTCTACTCTGCAATAAAAACTAGTATTTGTGAATAATTTAAAATCATGTAATGAAAAAGACTGAACCCAAGTCTATCGGGTCCAAGGCTTAGCATAAAGGCGATCCTTTGGTACCTTTGGGCAGTGATTCTAGGACTCTTCAGATGCCCAAATACATGGTAGCTCAAGTCCCTTGAGTATTACTTGAAATATCTAATACAACGCAAGCTATCTAAATCATCACATTGAATTGCTTAGAGAACAATAGCTTTCAAAGCTCTGTACCTGTTCAGTACAAACATTATCTAAATACACCAACCATGATGCACCTTTTCTTTAAAAAAGAAAACAAAACATTTTTGAACTTTAGTTGTTTCACACTGAAGACATTCTTACTAAACAATAAACAAGGTAAAGTTAGTACCTTGGAAGAACACTATCCTCTGGCTCTAGAATAAAGTTGTGATTCAAGAGAGAAAGAGACAAGGATGGAGACAGCCATGAAGAGAATCAGGTTTTACATAGATTAGTAATCTAGCAGATATATTATGCTGATATTCTCAGACTAAAAAACTGTACTTAAAAACCTACTTGAGGCTGGGCGGTGGTGGCGCACACCTTTAATCCCAGCACTCGGGAGGCAGAGGCAGGTGGATCTCTGTGAGTTTGAGACCATCCAGTTCTACAAGAGCTAGTTCCAGGACAGCCTCCAAAGTCACAGAGAAACCCTGTCTCGGAAAAAGCCAGAAACAAACAAACAAAAAAACTTGAGAATTTCTTTTCTATGTTCAAAGAGCGTTGCCAAGAATTAAGGAAGAGACATTAAAAAAGGAAATACTGAAAAAAAATCATATTTGTAACACCTTATGGAATGAAATGTCTAAAAAATCTGAAGAAAACAAGCTAAAGTTTTTGAACAAGTTACCAATTCTTATATAAGAACTTTCTAAGAAGCAACAAGACTAAAAAGAAGGCAGTTAACAGCATATATGTCTAGGTTGCTCACTATAATGGAAAACAATGTGACATAGACAATAAGTAGAACTGAAGAGAGAATCCAGAAACAGAGCCTAATATATCAGGAGTCATATTACAATTCAGTAGTGAAATGGTGCTGGACCAAGTAACTATCCAAAGACAATTTTATAGATATGTAAGATATAGGAAAAAGTATGGACTGCAAAAAGGAAGCAACCAGAAATAAAACAAAACCTAAGAAACTAAGAAAATTATACAAAACAATCCAGCAGAAAGTGAGACAAAATTATTGTACAGCAAAATAAACATGAAACAAATTATCTGCAATGTTAACAAAAGTATTTCTTACAAATTTGTAAGAAAGAGGCAGCCGATATTTGAGTAGTTGGATGCATAAAATGACAAGCATATGAGATGATTCACTCTACCACTGAGAACACAATGAAATGCTACTTTAAACTTATTATCGGGGGAAACACTAAGAAACCTTAGCATCCAGTACATATAGGAAATGAAAATGTGAAGTATTAGTCCACAGAATCTGTTCAGACAAACTTATTAAAATGAGAAGTTCAGGGTCAGAGATGGCTCAGTGACTAAAGGCATCTCCTGTCAATCCTGAGGAACTCAGTTCAGTTACTGGAATCTACACCACAGGGGAAGAAAGGGAGAACCAGCTCTCACAAGTTTTCCTCTGACCCACAGAGAAGCACTGTGGCATGTGTACTGATGTACATAAAATAAAAAATTTAAAAGCATTATAAGTTCATTTTCCTTGACCTAGAAAGAGAAGTCTGTAGACAATTTATACAAGAGAAATAAAAGCTTAAGCACATTTAAGGACATTATTTACCAGAGTATTCCTTGTAGAAGTATTCTAATATCAAAAAGATAGAAACAATGGGATCACTTATGAGTTCTATAAAGAGCCACTGCCGTAGAAGATGTAAGAAAGATTAAGACATAAGTTTATAGAGTATGGTATTACTTTGCAATATAATCACAATACCAAGTAATCTGAGATAAATGCTATATTATTATTACAACCATCAGAAAATACAGCAATTTAAATTATTTACCTGACGTGGATTCTGTTGACCAAATTTCACTTGATGAGTGACAGCCTTAATAAACTTCTGTTGCTTTGCTCCTTTCTTATTCTTTAGACCGAAAGTTTTGTCCTAAACGAGAAAGTACACAGAAATATCTTGGTAAATTATTATTACTATCTTTTCAATGATGTGTCAAAAACCATTTATTAATTGATAGGAAAAAAATAAGTCTTCATCAAAACGTAAGATTTATTTTTACTTTATGTGTGTGTTTTACCTGCACGCAAGTTTGTGTGCTACATGTGTAGAGGGCCCAGAGACCAGAAAACGGTGGTGGATGTCCCAGAACTGGAGTTGTAAGTGGTTGTGAGCTGCCATGTGGGTGCTGGGAATTGAATCCAGAGTCATCTGGAAGTGCATCCGGTGCTCTTTAAATGCTAAACCATCTCTCTAGCCCCAGAAATTATATTCTTTTTTCTTATTTTATTTTCCAGTTTAAATTTAGATAAGAAACAAGGTTGCTTCACAAGTCAGTTCCAGGTCCCTCTCCCTTTCCCTCCCCTCCTCCCGTGCCCTCCCCCCAACCCCCCTACTCCCGTTATCCCCTCATTCCCCCAGGGAGGGTGAGGCCCTCCATGGGGGTGTCCATAGTCTGTCATTTCATATATATTCTTTATGCCAAAAAAAAATATATAAAGCATCACACCATCAGGCAAAGACAATGTATCACTTAGTTAAGGTTTCTATTGCTGTATTAAAATACTATGGCCAAAAGAAACTTGGGGAGGAAAGGAATTATCTTACAGCTTGTAGTCCATTATCCTTGGTGTGTGTGTATGTGTGGGGAGACACAGGAACTGATATAAAGGTTATGGAGCAGTGCTGCCTACTGGACTGCTCCTCACAGCCTGTTCAACCTGCTTCTTTACAGCACCCAGGATCAACAACCTAGAGGGCACTGCCCACAGTGAGTTGGGTCCTTCCACATCAATCATCAATCAAGAAAATAAGGTCATCTTTTGAGGGTACTTTCTCAGTTGAGTTCTTCCAAAAAAATTAACTCTGGCCTGTGCCAAGTTGACATAAAAACTAGAGAGCACAATGAATATGAAAATATTTATCACTTAAAATATCAACTATCACTACACAAAATTGAATACTAAATACTAATTTAATACTAAAACGGTCACTGTCACCATTAAATCTTTTAATGCTGCTTTTCTCCTTAGTATGTTTCAGATTATTAGTCTTTGGGACCTGTGGAGTTGTTATACTGGTACAAGTTGTCCCATGGTCAAACAAGTCAAGGAAAATGCTATGTGAAGAGTATTCTCTTAACTTTTTTTCTTTTGCAGTGCTGGCAGTAGAACCCAGGGCAATTTACATATGATGTAATCTATTACTTACTGAGCTGAACACCAAATCCTAGATTCTTAAGTCTCAATTAATCTCAGGATGCACTTTTGTAAACTTATGGTACTGATACATAGACAGAAGTTTCTGCCGCCCTAGTCCCACAGCCGTTTAGTCCCAAATAAACACACAGAGGCTTATAGTAGTTATAAACTGGCCAATGGCTCAGGCTTCTTATTAGCTAGCTCTCTCTTAATGATTAACTCATTTCTATTAATCTACGCATCTCCATGTGGTCTTTGCTTACTGAAAAATGCCCCAGGCATTCTACCTTCCCAGTAGCTACATGGCTTCTCCTTGACTCCACCTATCCCTTTGGATTTCCTACCTGTCCATTGACTGAAACAGCTTGATTCATTAACCAATAAGAGATACATATATTCACATCATACAGAAGGATATACCCCATCACTGACAAACTTGTTTTGGGAAATACAGTACAAGAACGGACACCTAAACTTCTGGACTAGTTTCTAGAACACCGCCACAAATTTAACTGGAGTTAGGGATTTTTATTAGTTCATTGGAAGCTTCCCAATATGGAGATTATCATTTTGTGCCCAGCACTTATGGTGAACCTTGGCTCTTTACCCCATATTCAATAAGTATGGTGAAGAAAGGACTTCAGATTTTTGTTTTGTCTTTCGTTTTTCCAAGACAGGGTTTTTTCTGTGTAGCCCTGGCTGTCCTGGAACTTGCTCTGTAGACCAGGCTGACCTCCAACTCACAGAGTTCTGCCTGCCTTTGCCTTTCTAGTGCTGTCGTTAAAGGCATGCACCAACAGTGCCAGGTTGGAACTTCAGACACACAAGGACGCATGCAAATGGTTTTAGGTGCTATAAGGAGATGAATGGTATCCCTTGAAAACCTAAAACCTGTATCTACCATACTTTAAATTCATCTTTATTCGGAAACAAGTCTTTGTGGATACAACCTTGAAATGAGGTTATACCAAGAGAAGGCAATGTGAAGACAGTAGAGGAGTAACACAAACTCAAGCTAAGGAACACCAAAGAATGCTGGATGACATCATAAATGCTGGACCAAGCCAGAAGATTTTTTTCCTTGTGGTCTTCGGAAGGGGGACACAACCATGTTTACACTTGGATTTCAGACTTCTCCAACACAGAATGGTGAGAAAACAAGTTGTCTAGTAATAGTTTGGGGTAATTTGTTACAGCAGCCCAAAGAAACTACAACAGCGAGATCAGTCCTAACACAAATAGGTGGCACTATCTGAACTGTTTTATTTACGTGATTTCATTTCTCTGTAAGGGTCTGGCAAGGAGAGAGATAAGCCTGACTTTAGGGCAGAGAAACAACAGGTGGGGGGGGCAGTTATCTTTTCGTTCACTGAACAGACCCTGGACATTCTGAGGTCCATCCTTGGTTTTTTAGGAGATAGAGAGGGCAGGTTTTATTATGAGTGCAGGAGAGCCTTGACATAATTCTCTTGCTTCAATCTCCTGAGTGTTTACATTATAAGCACACACTCCCACATCTGGCTTCAGCCTCCCATTTTAATCACTCCCCACGGCCTCTGTGCCTAGTGAAAACAAATACACCACTCTCCATCTCTGTAAGGAATACACACCTGTTTGCTGTGGTAGAGTTACCTTACTGAGCCATAGTGGGTATCAACTATTAGCTATTCTAGCATCTTTAATCCAGTTTTCAGTCTCTCACTTTCTACAGTATGGTTTTCTGGAATACTTCTTAACAGAGAGCACTCAGTCCTGCCTGCTGTTCTCAGTTACCAACTCATTCATGAGCTGCCAACCTTCATATGTAGAAGTTCAACATTATAGACGGCTCTATATCTCAAACAGGGTTTGTGTTTTTTTCCCCTTCTCATTCCCTTGCTTATGAGTGATTTCACAGAAGGCAAAAAGATATTTTGAATGGAACTAGAGATTCTCTGAAAAGCCTTCAGTCTGAAAGGACAAACACTTTCCAAGAACTATCTGAAACCATGCAACACAACATAATCTTTACAGTGTCTTAAACTCAATACAGTCTTTCAATGTTTTTAACAGTAAAGAGCTCACAGGTGTTTTGAGTCTAAAAGGTTTACTTCTCACTGGTAAATACTTTATTCATTATCATATACTTAAATTTTACTTTTACTTAACCTAGATGACATCCCAGCATGACATTACAAAATTCTACATATATATATTCTACAGCTTATGCCTATGAAAAAGTAAACATAAAAGCTGAAATTGTCTCTTATCAAGCTTTTTATAAATGGCACCCTCTATTTTTGTACAAAGCTTAATGTTTTAGCCAATTCCGGGTAAGATGGTCAAGCGTCATGTGACAGATGGGCTGCAGCCAAGTATGCGATGCCCCATCTTCTTTGCACAGAGATGAGCTATCATGAATGGGAAAGGAGACTCTAGTAAACCATCAAGACCAAAGTGCATCAGCACTTATAAATGCTTTGCCTGATATGCAATTATAGGAGCAGTAAACCATGAATAGATTAAATTGGATAGCAAAGCATATACTGATATAGAAATATTTAAGCTGGAGGGGAAGACGCCACAGGGGCCTGGCAGCTTGAGAACAAAGTACTTCCGTAGCTTGGGAAAGGTATAATTCCAGACCTGAAAAGGAAAAACATCAAAATACAAGCAGAAAATCCCCCACCAAGCTTCCAGGTTTTTAGCACTTAATTAACCAGTTTAATAAACAGTTTAAAAGGCTCTACTTTTAATTTATTTTTGTACAGTAATTTTTTTCTAGAGAAAGGGTAGGCATTTACTAAGCAGATTCCTGAATTTTTCCATCTACACAGACATACAGACACATGTACACTCTACTGAGTCTCCTTCATAGACCTAAGATTATCTCTTACTAAGTGTAGAAACTCTGACATGTTCCCAAATTCTGTTTAAGAATACAATCTAGCTGGGTGTTGGTGGCACCTCTGCACTCAGGAGGCAGAGGCAGGTGGATCTCTGTGAGTTCAAAGCCAGCAGGGACTACAGAGCGAGTTTTAGGACAGGCTCCAAAGCAATACAGAGAAACTCTGTCTTGTAAAACAAACAACAAAATACAACTTAAATCTGGCACTAGGGAAGTCTCCAGAGATTCACAAGGATGACCCCAACTAAGAATCTAAGCAATAGTGGAGAGGCTACCTTTAAATGCCCTTCCTCTATAATCAGACTGACGACTACCTTATAAGCCATCCTAGAGCCTTCATCCAGTAGCTGATGGAAGCGGAATCAGAAATTCACAAGCACTGAGCTGAACTCCTGGAATCACAGAGAAGGAGTGATGAGCAAAGGGGTCAAGACCATGCTGGGGAAATCCACAGAAACAGCTGATTTGAGCAAGTGGGAGCTCAAGAACTCCAGTCTGACAGCAGGGGATCAGCATAGGATGGAACCAGGCCCCCTGAATGTGGGTGTCAGTTGGGGGGCCTCTGCCAGTGGAACCAGTATTTATCCCATAGGGAGCCCATTCCCTATGGAGGGAGATTCTCTCAGCCTAGAAAAATGGGGGAAGGCCTAGGTCCTACCCCAAATGATGTGACAGACTCTGATGATCCCCTATGGGAGGACTCACCCTCCCAGAGGAGTGGTTGGGGTTTGGTGGAGGGCATGGGAGGATGGAAGGGAGAGGGAACTGGGACTGGCATGTAAAATAAGATTGTTTTTAACTTAAAAAAAAAAAAAACAATCCAGAGCCAAACTGAGCCAGGTAACTGTGCCATGGAAAAGAGTCTAACCTTAGTTTTCTGAATTAAAGACGTACAACAGTGAGGCACCATAGAAACTAGCTGACAGCACGGACTTGGAGGCCTGACTTTCTGGGTTTAAATCCTGTCATCTTGCTTGCCAATTCAGTATACCTTAAGTAAGTTATTTAACTTTTGTGCCTGTTATCGCAACTGCATAATGGGCACTAATACTTATTGAGACAAAGGAGCTACGTATCACTTATAGATGGCTTTTTCCTTGTTTGAGACAGGGGTTTCTCTGTATTGTTTTGGAGGCTGTCCTGGAACTCACAGATCTGCCTGCCTCTGCCTCCCCAGGGCTGGGATTAAAGGCATGCGTCACCAATGCCCAGCTTCCTTGTCTTCAAAATAATGAGAAACTATCTAGCTCAATACCTCTGAACTATTCAATGACATAATATTTAAATTAAAATGTATTTGATTTAAGCCCTTACTCCTCCCACTACTGTAACCTATGTTTTCCAGAGTCCTGGTTAAGTTATAGATTGGTTTACCAAAAGCATCCACCCCTGACACATGCACACAAAGCCTAGGTGAGCCTTAAACTGGATTTATAGCTGAGGAGGACCTTGAATTTCTGATCTACTTGCTTCTATCTTCAAAGTGATAGAATTACACAAACATACCACCATGCTGTTTCTGTGGTACCATAGAGTCACCCGGGGCTTCAAGTGTACTAGGTAAGCACTCTACGTGAGGTACAAGGTCTACATTCTGAAATAACACTGGGACACCTTAAAAGTAGGATTTACAACCCAAACTATTTCAATAAAGCCTTTCTTGAGCTCTGAACAAACACCTCAAAGTTCAAATGGATTTGGGAGTGGGAAAGTATTCGCTAGGAAAAGGTTTTATTACTTCTGTAAAACTAGGAAAATACGTCTAAGGCTTCAAAAGTCATTATAGGGAAAGAAGGCTATGTCTCAGTGGATGAACTCAACAGTAGAATGCAAAGGAGTTGGAAAGGAGGCTGTAAGGAAAGGAATGCTTCTCGAATCTCCACACACCCAATTCCAGACTTGACAACTCTGACCTCTTTTCCTTTCTGACCCTTAAGCAATCCTACTCCCTTTACAGGCCAGCGTCCGATCCTTAAAGATGTTTAAGAAAAAACAAAGGAGAACGTCAACTTTGACAGTGTTTCAAGATAAATGGGTTCTGGGTTCTATTATCTGGGACCCTAAGGTAGGCAGAGGTTGATACTGCATTAACTCGGTTTTGTCCAAATACACAACCTAATATATTTTGTTGTCTATGAAATGAACACTTTGCAACTGATTAATTTAACTGCCAGCAACCAACAGCTTCATCTTTCTTACAAGCCCGAGGACTATTCTTCAGTGCCACATGTCCCCAGGGGGAACAAACATTCCTTATCATCCGCTAGCCCTACACCCAAAGGCACCCGACCCAAGCCAATGATTATACGTATTTTTCTTTTGTTCTTTTTAAGAAAAAGATTTGATATGCCTGCACGTGTATGTGTGTGAAGGCACCAGATCCTATGGAACTGCAATTAGCTTGTCCTGAGCTGTCATGTGGGTGCTAGGAATTGAACCTGGGTCCTCTGGAAGAGCAGCCAGTGCTCCTAATTACTGAGCTGGCTCTCCAGCCCCTTTCTTCTTCTTCTTTTTTTTTTTTTTTTGTTTGTTTTTTCGAGACAGGGTTCTCTGTATTGTTTTGGAGCCTGTCCTGGAACTGGCTCTGTAGACCAGGCTGGCCTCGAACTCAGAGATCCGCCTGCCTCTGCCTCATGAGTGCTGGGATTAAAGGTGTGTACCACCAACGCCCAGCCCTTTCTTCTAATCTTTAAGACAGGGTTTTATGTTATCATCAAGGCTGTCCTCAAACTTGAAATCCTTTTGCCTCAGCTTGGATTCCAGGCTCTGCCTTGTCTATGGTTGGACATTTTGTTGCTCAAAGTTGATCTCAATGTATTATTTTGGCTATAAGAAAGCAAGTTATATATTGTTTGGGACAATATGTGAATGGAGAGTAAAACTTGAACCACTGTGTGATACATTCATTTCAAGAAGAAAACATATATTCCCAAAAGTGAATTTATGATGTCTCGGACAATTTAAAAGAGGAACAGGAAAAAATGCAATTTTCTTTTGTTACAAAAGTCAACAGGGGGCTGTTTTACATGAAATTTGACTAAGGAGACAAAATATAAACTTAACCAACCACTGCAAAGCTCCTAATAAAAGTCTTCAAGACATGCTAGGGTCTCAGAGAAATTACAAACCAAATCAAACCAGGCTTAATTCTGTTACTGTATTAGGCTACTTTTAATCAGTTAAAGGATGTAGTTTTCTTTTCTTTTCTAGAAAATGCATTTATCTTCGAAGATGTCTTCACTGATGGAAACTAAAGTCAAGTTCTCTTAACTTCAAAAACAAAAATAAACCAACCACCAAACAAAAAGCAACAACCAGAAATACAACAAAAACTTGTTCCATGATGAATGAAGCCAAAATATCTTCATGGTTGTTAGATAGAATACTATAAACAAATTTGACTCCCCCCCCCCCCAAGACAGGGTTTCTCTGTGTAGCCCTGGCTGTTCTGGAACTCACTCTGTAGATCAGGCTGACCTCAAACTAAGAGAGACCTATACCACCACTTTAAAGAAATACCTTTAGTCTTAAAGTTGGTTCAATCTCAGTAGTCTTTAAGTGAAATGGTATCTCCAAATGTCCTTTGATGGCACAGCACTGAACTGCCATCAGATTATTATTCCCAGATATTTGTCTCCCAAATCCTGATTTATTTAGCTTTCCTCCCCCCCCCCCACTTTTTGAGGCAGAATTTCTCTGTGTAGACCCAGCTGTCCTCGAACTCACAGAGATCTGCCTGCCTCTGCCTCCCAAGTGCTGGGATACCACCACAGTCCAGCAATTATTTTGCTTTCAATGTTCTGGTTATGGCAGGTCTGCTTCAGAGCTACAACAGCCACGATTATTAATGTCTTCACATTAATTTTATTTAAATTAAACCAGCTAACTTTACCTATATACATTGACAAAGTTCTCATTAGACTTGTAGAAGGGAACCCTGGGGATTCTCACGGCTATCTTTCAAGGCTGTAGCAATCAAATGTTGAAAAACAAAAAGCAAACAGCTCATTTCAAAGCCCCGAAACATTCATTGTGGTGCTTTACTAAGAATTAATCTATAGAAAGCTGCTTTCTATTCAGATATGTTATGCTGTAAAACGGGCATTGCTTTTCCCAACTATAACCCCAAATCCGTGAGGGGCCATACATCTTTTAAGTATGAGGAGGATTAGTCGGGAAGATCTCACAAAGAGATACATGTAGTTTACCGAATGTCAAATATAGCTAAGTGTCTTAAGGAAAACAGTCGTTGTAACGCAGATGAGGAACATCAATCCTTTGCCTCGCTCACTGAACGAAGGCCTACAGGTTCAGCAGTTGCTGGCGTGTGTAAGTAAACCGAGAGCATCGTATTCAGCACGGGCAGTAACGCAGCCTACACATTTAATTCGGACTCTGAATTAAATACTATGTACAAGACAGCTGGGCTACCCTTTGCCTGACCCGGAAGTTTCAGATGGGCCAAAAGAAAAAAAAAACATCAAAAAAACCAACCCAAGTAAATACGTTGACGCTTGAGATTTAAAAGGGCTGCGTCTCACTGTCTGATAAAGAAATAAAAAACAAAAACCCAAGAGGCAGCAGGCCTGTCAGAGGAGGCCTTCCAGGACTCCGCTCAGCCTGTTTACTCGGGCACAGCCCCGAGGAACGGCTGCAACTCGTGCGCGGAGAAGAGGCCGGCCCCGGGGTCACCGGGCGGCCGAGTGGGCGCGGCGGGAGCGCGGGTGGAGACGCGGCGGGAGCGGGGGCGCAGCGGCCTCACCAGAGCAGGCCAGGGGCGGCGAGCGCCACCCGGGCCGAGGCTCACCAGGCTGGGCGCCGACACGTGGCCCCGGGAGCGGCGCTCGGCAGCCCGGCGAGCCCCAGCCCAGCGCGGAGGGGGAGGGTACTCACCTCGATGATCTTCTCCTTCTTCTTCTGCTCCGCCTTCTTGCTGCCCCCGGCCTGAGCCTGTTTCTTGGGGGGCATCGCGGAGGCGGGGGCGCCGAGCCGACTGCGGCGCAGATGGCTACCGTCGGGGCGTCCGGCTGCGCGGCGGGAGCAGGAAGACCCAGCCGCCGCCGCAGCGCACGGAAAGCGACTCGCTCATTCGCCGCCCGGATGCGGCCTTTGCGACAGGACGGCGCCGCACGGCATTGTGGGGGGGAGGAGGAGGGGCCCAGAGGAGCGGAGGCCGGAAGTGGGGCTGCGCGTGCGCTCCGGCGGCGCCCGGCCGGGAGGGGGCGTGGGTGAGACGTGGGAACGAGAAAAGGCGGAGCGCGGGACATCTCGGTTGGTGGCGCTCGGGGATTGCTGGGCTCGCTCCGTCATTGCCTCGGCGAGTGTTACGGGAGTGTTACCTGTGTGGACCCCTGAGCTAGATAGTTCTAGATCTGGTTGGGACTCCATAGTACCAATCTGGGAGATAACGAGGTAGCTCAGCGATTCTGAACTACTTTCCTGACCCCGGAGGGACAGGGTTGGAATGCAGCACCTTCCAGTGTGAAACTGTGTGAAGACCTAAGAGTTTCGTTTGGAGATCGGCAGAAGTGGATAGAGCCTTTAATCTCGTTTGAAGTCCTGTATTAATTTTAGGTTTTGCGGGAATGCTTTAACGATTCCCGAAAATCACCATTTTACTATGGGAAAGTTTATCAGTGTGGGCTAAGTAAGCCCAGTTTAAGCACACGATTTCACTCATTACAGCTACACCAGGTACGAATGGTTAACTATTAGCTCTTGAAACACACACACACACAAGCTGCCTAAATTTAGGGTAAGGTCTGAGACAAGGATTTCAGCCCGGACAGTCTTGCTTTAGGGCCTATATTTCTGTTGTATTCTAGTGCAAAATTACGACTTGTCCTTGAAATAAAAATGAGTCTATTAGTATTTTCACAACCAAAATACACACTTAATACACAATGAACGGCTGTTCTTTTGCGTAGTTATTGTTTTACTGGCCTTGACTAAGGTAAGAATCATTCTTCCAGAGAAGAGTTAGTCATTTTTCAATATTTTTCATAAGGAGAAAACTGCTGCTTTGTGCAGGTGGTGGCACAATCCTGGTGGCTTGTTCACCTGGTGGCAGTGGAAGCAAAGAGAGACGCTTGGGGGCAAGGATCCTAATATTCACTTTAAAGGTTCGCCCCAACGACCTGACTTCCCTCCTCCCTTTATGTGTCCCACTCCCCCAGGAGTGTCACCCAAGTCAACATGGGCTTTCTTGGGACACTGACAGTTTACTTTCTGTGTTACTTATTTTTTTAGTGGTGATCTTAATATCTTCCTTTTTAGTGACTCATTTAGTGCCTTTGATTTTTGAGTATTTTTATTGGCAATCAGTACAATATAAATATAGGAATCTAGAACAATTTAGACTCTCTACAATCATAGCTGAAGAGTTGTAGTTCACTATTACCTCTCCATGCTGTTCTTGGTTTCTTTTGTTTGTGGGTTATTGGTATGTTTGTTTGAGACAGGGTTTCTTTGTGTGGCCCTGGCTGTTCTGGAACTCACTCTGTAGACATGGTTGTCCTAAAACTCAGAACTACTTGCCTCTGCCTCCTGAATGTTGGGATTAAAGGTATGTGCCACTACAGATCTGCAATGCTAACCCAAATACTGCAGCACTCTGTGGAGAAGGTTGAGGCTGTTCTTTTGTTGTTTGTATGTTTTTTTTTTTTTTTTTTCGAGACAGGGTTTCTCTGTGTAGCTGTGGCTGTTCTGGAACTCGCTCTGTAGACCAGGCTGACCTCCAACTCACAGAGATCTACCAGCCTCTGCTTGCCTTTGCGTTCGTAGAGCTAGGATTAAAGGCCTGTGCCACCACTACTGTTGCTCTTGGCCTCTAACTAAACCTTGCTAATTCTAGACTGTGGCCAATTAGTCCCAATACATTCCTCTTATGTGGAAATTAGAATTGATTTTAGTTGTTTATAACCCCAAATTTATTATGGACTGAATTGTGTTCCCCAAATTAATAATTCCCACGAACTCTGCTAGTTCAGAATGTGACTCTAATTGGAGATAGGGCATTATAGAGAGAGCAGTGAAGGGACTGGAGAGATGTCTCAGTGGTTAAGAAAGGAGTTAAGTTACAATGAGGTTTACAGGGTACACCCTAATCCAATCAAAAAAAGAAAATTTGAGTTAATTTTTTTTTGAGATAAGGTCTCCCTAAGTTGCTCACATTGGCCTTGAACTTTATAGACTGGGCTGGCTTTGAATTTACCTTCTTCCTACCCGAGTCTCCCAAGTAGCTGGAATTGCATGTTTGTGTCACCAGGCCTGTTGTAAGAGACTATCTCTGTGTAAAGAAGCAAGAAAGAGCACATGAAGACATAGCCGGAAGCTGCTATCTTAGCCAAAGACAGGTTTAGATCATGACCCAGTTGGGGGTCGAGTGACCCTTCCTCAGGGGTTGCTTATCAGATATCCTTCATATCAGATGTTTCCAGTACAGTTCATAACCACAGCACAATTACAGTTACGAAGTAGCAGGAAGATGATTTTATGGTTGAGGTCACTATGACATGAGGAACTGTTGCAGCTTTAGGAAGGCTGAGAACCACTGCCTTAGAAGAAACCAAACACAGAGATGATGCTATAGCTCTGTTGACAGAGTGGTTGTCTCACATGCCCACAGCTTTGGGGTTAATCTCCAGTACCCCACAAATCAGGCATGGTGATACATGCCTGTGATCCCAGCATTTGGGAGGAGGAGACAAAAGAATCAGACGTTTAAGGTCATCTTTGGCTTCTGTGTATTCAAGGCCAGTCTGGGCTACATGATACCTTACTCTTCATCTTTTGCAACCTTCATATTGTTTAAGTAACAAATCTATTGTACTCTGTTCTGGAAACCCTAGCAAAGTAATACTTTGATAAGGGATAGAACTATAGTATAGGTGTTGCTATTATGGTGAGCAGAGGCGATTTTATTTAAATTATTTTGGTAAAGATAAGACTAATATAACCAACCATATAAATTGCTGACAAATGATTTGAGATGGTGTCTATTAGGAAATGTTTTTATTTAAATATTTAATGCTTCAAAATACTCTGACATTCAGGCAGTCTCCTTTCCCCTTCCAAAATAAACTATGACAAAAGACTTGCCAGTATTTCAGTAGAGCATGTAAAATCTCTTTTAGCTTGTCAGTTTGAGTTTCTGTACTGTAACCCTTCACTGCAACCTATAGTGACATAAAATTTTCCTAAGTGGATGACTTATCTGTTTCTATTTGAAATACTTCTTGCTACTATTATAATAGCTATTATGGCATTTGTCAGGAAATCGAGTTGTACAATTTCCAAATATATTTTTGCTTCACTGAAGCTTGAACCATTTCTCATGATCCCCATCAATCTTGTCATTTCCCTAGTAATAGCTTTCCGGTGGTTTCCCATGTCCTCTTGCATTCAATGCAAGGAGTCTGCACTTTCCTTAGCACAGTAGTGAATGATTTTTAGCTTCTGTCCCTTCAATTGATAGTCCCCACTTGAGACCAACTTTTCCTGTTTCCCATCTTCACACACCACCCATTACTGTCTCATGCCTAAGAACTTTTCATAGTCTTACATATATGACCAAGTAAAAAGAAACAAACAAAGAAAGAAAGGTCTCTATTCTCTCTAGGTACCATAACTAGAAGCTTCAACGAACAGTTTTATTCTTCAACCTCTGAACCCAGTCAATTCATAGCTATCCCTATCAATTCTGGGTGGAATTGGGGGCCTTACACAAGTCGATTATTGTGAACCACAATGCTGTCCTCCTCACTGATTCAGACATCTGCTTTCCATCTCACAGTCTTATCTCAGGGCCGCGTCGCTTACTTGAACTGTGAGATTATGGTAAATAAAACCTGATGTTTACCTCTTAGTGATAGTACCTACTGCACCTTGCCTGTAAGAGCTCAGTAAACGTGTTTATAAAAATGAATGTTGGGCTAGAGACATGGCTCAGAGGTTAAGAACACTGACTGTTCTTCCAGAGGTCCTGAGTTCAGTTCCCAGCAAGCACATGGTGGCTCACAACTGTCTGTAATGAGATCTGGTGCCCTCTTCTGGCAGGCAGGCATACATGCAGTCAGAAGACTATAAACACAATAAATCTTAAAAAAAAAAAAAAAGAATGCTGTGGCCAGACATGGTGGTGCTCACCTTTCATCCCAGTCCTTGAGGGCAGAGTCAGGAGGATCTCTGTGAGTTTGAAGTCAGTCTGGTGTACATAGTAAGCTCCAGAACTACACAGAGAAACCCTGTCTCAAAACAACAACAATGACAACAGCAACATCTCAAAAAAAGAAAAAGAAAAAAAGAAAGAAACCAAAACAAATAAAATAAACAGTAACAACAAATGAATGATGCTGGGCCAGGCAGATGACTCAGCAGTTAAAACCCAGGCTCACAACCAAAACAAACATGAATGGTGCCTGAGTGCTAAAATTCCTTCCTTGCTCAGTAGTACATCTACTTTTATATGTAGTTTTACTAGTGGAGATGGATTTGATGAAAAGCTTCTGTGCCAAGATGGAAGGAGCACCCAGACTCATCTGGAGAACTTCCTGGTTATCATGGGATGTATGACTGTCACTCAGTGCCTCAAGTTCACAACAAAATTATGCAATAGAGAGTACCTCTGAGGATGAAAGTCTCCATGTCGATGCATACATTTGTAGGCTCTTTTTTTTCTAGTTTTCCTGATTACACTTTTTGTTTTGTTTTTTGTTTTTGAGACAGGGTTTCTCTGTATTGTTTTGGAGACTGTACTGGAGCTAGCTCTGTAGACCAGGCTGGCCTTGAACTCACAGAGACCTGCCTGCTTCTGCCTCCCGAGTGCTGGGATTAAAGGCATAAGCCACCAATGCCTGGCCTGATTACAGCTTACTATGAGATATAGACTTGTAACAGTATTTTGGGAATTGTAGAAAATGGGGAAATGGTCAGTGTGGAAAAGGTATTAATGTTACCACCAAGCTATTTATTTGTTCTCTAACTTTGAAATGACACTTAACCCCCAGCACTTGTATTTTCTGAAATAAAAGTAGAAAATGTGGCCTGATGTGGTTTGAAAGAGCCAAGGGAGTGGCACTATTAGGAGGTGTGGTCTTGCTGGAGGAGCTGTGGGGGTGAGCTTCCCTGGGTGTGACTTCCTGTTGCCTGAACCATGTAGCATTCTCAGCTCCAGCAACACATCTGTCTGCACGCCTTCATGCTCTCCTGCATGATCATAATGGACTGACCTCTGAAAGTGTAAGTGAGCCACCTCAGTGAAATGGTTTCATTTATAAGAGTTGCAGTGGTCATGGTGTCTCTTCATAGCAATAAAAACCTAAGAACCTGACAAACTTATGGTGTGTGTGTGTGTGTGTGTGTGTGTGTGTGTGTGTGTGTGTGTGTGGTGTATGAGTATGTGTCTGCCTGCAGTGACCAGACGAGAACTTTGCACCCCCTGGCTAGAGCTATAGGTGACTGTGAACTGACCTGTGAGGTCCTGGGAACCACACTCTGGGGTTTTGGGAAAGCAACAGGGGTTTGTAACCATTAAGCTGTGGTTACCTCCCTGTCTTTACTCTCATTTTTCATCTCCTTATGAGAAGGCTAAGATAGGAAATTTGAAATTGAAACAGTCCTAAAAGTATTCACAACATACAGGTGTCAGACAAATACTATCAGTGTATGACAAATGTTGTGGGGTACAGGAAGTGAAATGACTTTTCATCCAGTGAAGTTAGATTTTCAGAAAATGGCCTTTTCAAACCATGGGAACAAGAGTTTTCTATGCAGGGCAGAGAGTATGGGGTCTTCAGGCAGAGGAAGTACATGTGACATGTGTGTCTGTGTAAAAGTACCTGGTATTTTCAGGTAATGACTGTGGTTTGCTAAAGAAATGTTGAGACAGTGATAGGCGATTCAGCTGAAACACATTAGGATAGATTTATTTTTTTTAGTCTTATATAATGACCTTAAAAAGCTTGGGCTTTAAAATGAAGTTATTAGTGAGCCATTCAAGGCTTTTATAGAGATATATGAGCTAAGATCCATATTTTAACCAAGATAAACCTGACAAAAGATAAATTAGAATGGTGTGAGACTAGACAGTGAAATCAATTTTTATGTTACTGCTGTAGAGTTGGAGATGAATGACAGCCTGTACAGATAGATAGTAATGACTGAGATAAGGGACTCAATTGAGTTATTTAGGACATATAAATAATCAGGATAAATCTATGTCAAAGTCTATGAGAGTTAAGAAGGACAGGAACTGAGAAGGAGTTTGTGTGGATAACAGGGCTGAAGATTTAGAGCAGTAGAGACATGGCGAGAGGAAAACAAAAAATTGGTTTTGGATAGGCCATGATGGCTTTCTGGGTAGAGATTTGTGATATACACTTGAAAATTTAAATATGGGCTCACAGAGAGAGGCTAGGGTAAAGATAATTTTAGATCCATCTGTTATGTAGGTGTCAATAGAACTTCTGGGAGTAGTTGAGCTCACTCAGGGTAGACTGAGTAGGGTAAAATAAGAGAGCTAAGATAGGACTCCTGCACAACAGTACTATGCAAGAATAGAATATGGAATGATGTTGGGATCACAAAGGTCCCTGTGCCCACAGATTTCTCGGGAACCAGGGATGTTAAGCAGCCAGGAACAATACATAAATTCTTTTCACAGAAGGCTGTGAGTTAGAGGTGATTAATAACCTTGGTGATCTTCGATATTTTTGGGGGGGCCAGGTCTTACCAAGCTCCTACAACCAGGAGCAGAGGTGCTGAAAATCTAAATGACCTTTATATTACCTGAACAGCCAGGAGCTCCCCCAAGCTATCACAACCAGGACCAGGCTAATATCCCAAATGACTTCTGTGCTTTCTGTGTGATCTAGATTAGGCTACATCATTCCTTAGGACCTTAAGGTAGTACAAATAGCTTCTCTAGAACCCATCTTCTTAAGAAATGACGTGTACTTTGAGTTACCTTTTGATGTAATTATTGCCTCCTTGTGGAATTGAACACTGGGGATTGTTTTACACCAGGAAGCTTCCCCCCCCCAAATTACATTGTGTTTAAATATTCTGGCAGTTTATTAAACTGCCTGGCATCAGATTTTCTAGAAGTTTGATCCAGCCTGGTAGACTTAGTTGGGCTGAACCTAGTTTTTATTCTCACCTCTTAGAGGATCATTTCCCTTCAGGAACCCCCTCATGCCAACATCCCTATGCCTTCAAGATGGGGAACCTGGTTCCCTTTCTCTTGAGTACTGGGCTGGATTAATTAATTGGCTTAATCCAATAACTGAATTTAAAACAGACTGGCAGAAACAGTATCAACCACAAAATATTACAGCTAAGGACAGGGCAGTGGTTCTCAACCTTCCTAATGGTGCCACCCTTTAATACAGTTCCTTATGTTGTGGTGACCACCAGCCATAAAATGATTTTCATTGCTACTTCATAACTGTAATTTTGCTACCGTTATGACATAATGTAAATATCTGATACGCCACCCCTGTAAAAGGGTCATTTGACCTCCAGATGGGTCATGACCCACAGGTTGAGAACTGCTGGCCTAGGATATAAAATGCCCCTTTCTCCCCCTTTTTCTTCCAACCTCACATCTCCCTCTCTCCCTTTATGTCTTTTTCTTTCTTATTTGATTGTAACGAGCAGAGTGGTTAGGCAGACAATTTATAAACTCACTTCCTACTCAGTCTTTCCTTGATTTATCTTCACATCATCTATCTTTTGTGTCCTGTTCAACTGCTGTCCAGCACTGCTAAAGCCATCATGTGAGTTAGGGTGTCGAGATGGCTCTGTGGGTAAAGGTGCTTCGCTGAGCCTGATGATTTGAGTTCCAGGCCTGCGAACCTAAATGTGAAAGGAGAGGTCAACTCCCACAAGTCCTACTCTGATCTCTACACCCACACATGCACTGAAACAAATAAGAAAAATCTAAAAAATGTCTATTACACTAATTCTTAGGTGTTTTCTACATAAAGGATGATTTATTTATTTATTTTCCCTTCTATTTATTTAGCTTTATTTATATTTTATTTTATATGCATTGGTCATTTGCCATGACTGTCAGGTTCCCTGGAACTAGAATTACAGACAGTTGTGAGCCATGTGGGTGCTGGAAATTGAAACCCGGTCCTCTGGAAGAGCAGCCAGTGCCCTTAACCACTCTTCAGCTCCTATTTAGCTTTCTTCAAGACAGGGTTTCTCTGTGTATCTCTGGCTGTCCTTTCCTGGAACTCAATCTGTAGACAAGGCTGGTTTTAACTCACAAAGATTCACCTGCTTCTGCCTCTCAAGTACTGGGATTAAAGTCATGCACCACCACTGCCTGGCTGTCTTTCTTTTTCCTTTCTTCCTTCCTTCCTTCCTTCCTTTCTTCCTTCCTTCCTTCCTTCCTTCCTTCCTTCCTTCCTTCCTTCCTTCTTCCTTCTTTCCTTTGGGATATATTACCTAACTTTTTTGTTAGTGGGAAAATATTTTCACTGCTTCTCTGAGGCAGGAAGATGAAGGAAGCAGGTTGGGTCAGTATTGAGAGATGTGTGAATACCAGAGCCTAACTATGTGCAGCTTTTTGTCTCCTATTTATTACTGAAGATTAATGGCCTGTTAAACCAGTTTAATTTTGGATTTCCCTACAAATTGTTTTCTAACTATAATAAATTTACAAGTAAATTGTAAGAAGACTTGGGGTGTATTTAATTCAAATGTCTAATGTGAGGCTCCAAAATGCATACAACAAATGATATTCTTCAATAAATGCTTATCTCTTCATATGCTGAGGGAAAGGGAGCACACACAGATATGAAAATCCTTCATGGCAAAGAAGATAAATGGAAAACGCATTTTACAGCATCAATCAAGCTGATATCCTATAGAAATGAAACAGAGCCTTCAAACACAGTCAAACAAGGGAAGTTTCCCTAACGTTTATGTGTGAATGTAATGTGTAATTCACATATCAGTGCCATGTGTCAAGGCTGAAAACTAGAACACATTTTTGACAGTTACATAGAAAAAAAATTAAATTGCTGTAATCTGAAAGTAGTTTCAGTGAGCATGTTGTGATAGCCTTTCTTGGATTGCTCCAACAATTCTATAGTTGCTTGAATGTTTCTCCTAATGTGAGCTTACACACTTGTATCACAAAAAATTGTGAAGGTCTTTATTGTTCAAGAATGACACTGCAATTTACATTCATTGTGCAGAGTCATTTGTTGGAAGAGGCAAGACCCACTTCTTGCTTTTAAGCTAAGGTATTTAAGTCATCAAGTAACACAGATCTCACTGGTGGTTAGGTTTAATTTCATCAAGTATTGATGGAGTTTCTTCCTGGAAGTGTGTTTTTATTTGTGCAAGTGAAACTTTTTATTTTCATTTATTTATACATAATTTGAGAATCTCGTATAGTTCAGGCTGGCCTTGCATTGGCTGTGTAGCCAAAAATGACCTTGAGCTTTGATTCCCCTGTTTCTACTCCCCAAGATTGGGTTCTGTTTATGCTGTGCTGGGGACTGAACCCAAGGCTTAATGCATGTTAAGAAAACATTTTAGGAACTGACTTATATCTCCAATCCCTTTCTTACTTATTTATTAGTGTATGTATTCATAAATGTATATGTATATGATGTATGTATGTGTGGGGAAGTACATGTGTGCCACAGCATAGATATGGATTCAGAGGACAACATTTTTCGGGTTCTGGGGATCAAATGCATCAGGTTTCTACCTGACCCAGAAATACACCCTTCGTCAATCATCTCTTTCATTACCCTCTTCTTCCAACCACCTCAACTTTCAACCGGATCTCTCATGTTCCCATCCCCACCTGGCTCCAGTCTACACAGGCAATCAAAGAGACATTTTCTTTCTTTTTTTTTTCTTTCTTTCTTTCTTTCTTTCTTTCTTTCTTTCTTTCTCTTTTCTTTCTTTCTTTCTCTCTCTCTCTTTCTTTCTTTCTCTCCCTTCCTTCCTTTTTCTTCTCTTTCTCCCTTCATTCCTTCCTCTTTTTAAATATTTCTTTATTTATTATGTATTCACATACCAGAAGACCAGATCTCATTATAGATGACCATGAGCCACCAGGTAATTGCTGGGAGTTGAATTCAGGACCTCTGGAAGAGCATCCAGGGCTTTTAACCTCTGAGCCATCTCTCCAGCCCACAAAGAGACATTCTTAAAAGATGAAGTACAAATGGTGAATATTCATATGAAATCATGTTCAGTATTCTTAGCCACCAGGAAAATTAGAATTGAAACTACTTTGAGATTTCTATTTATTCCAGTTAGGCTACTGTTAAGAAGACTAATAATGGGTGGGAGAGATAACTCAGCCATTGATGGCTAGACTCACAACCAGAAACAGAAGACTAATAACAAAAGTTCTGGGAGAGACAGAGTGGGTAGGAAGAAAAACCCTGCCAGTGGAAATGAAAATTAGTTTGGTCATTGTGGAAGTCAAAGTAAGGGTGGCTCTAAAAGTTAAAAATAGAACTACCACATGACCCAGCTCTACCACCCCTGGCACACACCCAAAGGAGTCTAAGCCAGCACTTTTCAAAGATACCTATGCATCTATGCTATGGCGTCACTATTCACATGAGAGATGCAGCCAGCCTACGTGCCCATCAACAGAAGAATGGATAAAGAAATTTGTTGTAGTGGCGTCTTGTCGGTAAACCTGTAATGTGGCCACACCCCTTTGGGCGTGGTTTCAGGTGGACATAAGCGGAAAGAGGGAGCGTGAGGCGTGGTCTTGCTTGTGCAGGCTTTTTCTCTTGAGTTAATCAATCCCACAGGACTGGCAGAGAAGCGCTCCCGCGGTTCTTTATTATGATCTGTGTAAGTGTTCCCCAATAAACACCCATTTATCATATATCTTGGGTCTATTGAAATCATTACACCCTCGCCTTCAATTTATTATTTTTTAAACAACTCTAAAAACAAAAGTGCTTAGGAAAAGTAAAAACTCAGTAAAGCTAGTCCTAGTGTCATCGTTTCTTCTCTTCCTATTCAGTGGTGATTCTCAGGGAGGAATTATGTTTTTTCTAGCTCTTCCATATCTTCTCAAAGCTAAGGGATATTGACATTTCCAATACTTTTGAAATTGGTTGATATGTTTTCTTTCTGTTACCACTTTTACTACTCTAGTCTTTCTTCCTTCCTTTCTTTGAGATAAGAGGTTATCGTGAAATTCAAGATGACCTTGAACTCAAGCTAGTCCTCTTCCCTAAATTTCCTGAGTGCTTGGATTACGGATGTGTCACTATGAGCAGTTCATAGCTCACCTTCTTGTTATATTATTTTTGAAGGACCTCCAGCTAGTTTTCCTCTTTTAGTATGCTTTTACAAAGACTTGAGCCTTGCTTCCTGTTCACTCTGGAGGATTTCTTTGTAAGGTTGGAATTTGTACATTAAGAGTAGCTTTCTATTTCTGCCAGGGATGAGAGTTAAATACACGAACTGCCTGTATACCCCAGCATCCACATGTTATGTGCACAGTTCTTAAAAAGAGACACATAGACATGGGGAGGGTCTCTGGAAGTCTCCAAGGAGATGAGATGAAAACCATTTTCATAATAAATTGCATTGGCCCTCTACATGTGTTAACACTTGTATGAACGGTGAAAGGGGGCAATACTACAGGTACACCAACACAGTCAAAGCATTGACATCTAGTGATATTTATTATGATTTGAATATTGTGTCACTTTGAAATTCATTACGGAAACAAAACAAAACCAAACAGAACACTGGCTCTTGCCAGATACTACATCTGCTCTCTCCTTGGTTGTGTGTTTGCCAACCGCCAGCATAATTAGAAATAAATTTCTGTTGTTTATTTTTGTTTTGTTTGTTGGTTTTTCGAGACAGGGTTTCTCTGTATTGCTTTGGAGCCCGGCCTGTTGTTTATAAGCTATCTAGTTAATGACATTAGTTACAGACCCTCAAATGGATGGGGTACCACTGTTAAGCACCGATAGAAAGTTTTCCTTTAGAGAACAGTAGACAATGACAGAATAGTAACCACTAGTAGTTTTTATTTTATATTAACTATGTAATAATGGGTTTCACTGACATTTTCATACCTGTATAATATGTGTTCTGATCACTTTTGCTCATCACTCTTTTGTTCCCTTCTCATGCATACTGACTCCTTTCCCTTGACCAGCTAGTCCCACTTCTACTTTTGTGTCTGTTTTTATGATCTAATGAGTTAAATTAGAGTTGCTTACAGGAATATGAATGAGGGGTTATTTACCAGAGCATGGGCAACTTATCAGTTGTTACATCACTGAAGAAACCCATGCTCCCATGGATGGTCCTATAGACAGTATATATGAACATACTGGAAGAATTAACTGGCCTTAGTGAACTTTAAAAAATAGCACGAACTTGGGAGAGAAAAGTATTGGGGATTATGAAATGAGTTGGGGGGGAAAATGGGGAGATTGGATTCAGGAAAAACATATTCTATGTATGTATGAAATGCTAAGATAAAAATAAGGAAAATTAAGCCTCCCCCAAAACTCAGTTAATAATTGATAGTCTCAAGGCAGAATTCTTCCTTCTGTAGAAAACATCTGTTTATTGTCTTTTATTTCTAAAATTACTTATCTGCTTTTGTTTTTGTAGAAAAACATAAAGGCTAATAAAGTTCTCCAAGGGATCAATAGGACACTTTTTTAGTAGTTTTAATAAATTAACAGTCTTTATAAACATACTAATTCTTATAGATAATCCTTCCTACTTTTTAATTCTCTGATTTTATAGAAATTTGTGATGACTTTTCATGTACAACTCATCTACCCCCCTTTCTCTTGTTTTCTAATATGTTTAGAAATACAATTTTTAACATTGACAATTTTTTTTACATTTGAAAAAGACTTCCACCAATCTGGAAGAATAATTCTTACACAAAAGCAGACATGTTATACTTTAGTATGAAACTGGAAATAGAAGTTGTATGAATTAATTGTATTACTAAGGGCATAAATGGGGTAGTACTCCCAAGGTTTGTTTGTTCTTCACAATAAGGCAAAAGCACAGTTTAACCAGCAGGAATGATCTTGGTTCCAAAAGTTAACCTAGAGGCGGATGACTGTATTGAATTGGCTTTATGAAACTGAGGCTGGATTGCATCTAAGGACTAGGATGCCCTTTAGTTTAAAACGAATGCTTCCTAAGTTGTTGACAAATAAACTGGAGTTGCCAATAAGCTTGGCTGAGACAGACTCAGATAGTAGCTCAGCTCATACAGAGATTAAAAAGAACTCAGATAAATATAGGAGTCACAAGATGTTCACTTGAAGAAAAACCTTTCTATGCTGTAATTAGCAAAATAAATATCACCAGTACTATGAATTGAAGCTAACCAAAGCAAGGACATTCATGACTTTCAGTGTAAAAATAGCAGGGCTTTTATTTCTTGCTCTTAGGACCTCTATCTTTCTTTCACTTCGCCTCTCTTTTTCTTGAATAATCTTCAATACCACATTCATCTCCAAGAAGGTCAGAGTTTAGCAACTTCTTAAATATTAGTTGAAACTGAAAACTGTGCCTGCCCTTCCCTCTACTCTCCCGCTCAGCTCTGGACAGCAATGTGGCCATAGTTCAGCCAACTCAGCTCTCGACTACCTTGCAAAGGAATGTGTGTTACTGTTGGTTACAGCATGCATTTGTTAAGTGCTTTGGTTGAGCACAGTGAAGTTTTAAGTAAGCAGAACTAGTGTGTTTGTGTTGTTTCACCTTATTTTAGGTTTTTTTTAAATGAAGGATGTGAATTTGAGTAAGGTGGAGTGGCAAACGCAGGCCTGAAGCAGCTAGGTACCCAGTGTTGTGAATTCTCCAATGGAAGTTTCCAGTGATAGTGCCAAAAACAACAAACAGGACCTTCAGAAATGCAACAGAATGTAAAAACAGGACTTGCCGTAAGTAGTTAGAAAATGTGTAGATTTGATAAAAAGGAATTTATTACTTTCAAGAATCAGACATCAAAATACTCGGACAGAAAAAAAAATCCACTAGCTTAACAAACCTACTCAGATACATGGTTATGATAAAGCGCCAGGGGAACCTTGGCAGGCGAGGGTGACTGAGGTGTGGGACAGACATGCCTGGCAGACAGAGCTTAGTGAAAAATGTTATAGAAAGGGAAAGGGGGCAGGGGAGAAAGAGAAAAGAGGTAAAGAGACACAGAGACAGAGAGAGAACAGAAGAGGCAGACAGGACTTTTCCTGTCTGCCCCAGGGGAACAGCAGGAAAGAGAGGGAGAAAGAGAGTCTAAGTGGGCACGGTCTTTCTTTCTTTCTTTTTTTTTTTAAATTTAAATTAGTAACAAACTTGCTTCACATGTCAATCCCAGCTCCTTCTCCCTCCCCTCCTCCCTCATGCCCCACCAACCCTAGGTCCTCCCCCATGTGTCCAGGCTGAGAGAGCATCCCTCCATGTGGAATGGGCTCCCAAAGTCCATTCGTACGCCAGGGATAAATACTGATCTAGTACCGGAAACCCATAGATTGCTGAGGCCTCCTCACTGACACTCACATTCAGTGGGTCTGGATCAGTCCCTTGCTGGCCTCTCAGCCATGAGTCTGGCTTCCCCCTTGTTCAGGTCAACTGTTTCTGTGAGTTTCACCAGCCAGGTCTTGCCGGGTCTTTCTTTTAAAGGGGTCCTCTGTGAAAGGTTTAGGCATTACGCTGGCCTGCCCTGTTACCTGGCAGAATGCACTCAGGCAGCACCCTGGTCAGCCCAGAGTTCCATGAGAACCAGTCTGCACGTAGGTGCCAAGGACTCCTTTAAAGGACAGAGCCCTGCCCACTTACACTCTTATCTGCCACTCCCCTCGTATCTCACTCTCCTCCTGCTCTGCTCTTACCCCATTCGTCTCTCTCAAGTCTGTCTTCCCCCTTCTCTCTCTCCCTCCGCTACAATAAAACATTGGCTTGTACACTGCATGGCTTGTGCTGAATGGCACTAGTCCCGGATCCGCGCTCGAGCTCCTGTCCTATTTCACCTTTCGCCCCTTGTAATTTCTAATTTCTAATCTTAAGCAAAATAACAACATTTTGGTGAATGTGACTAAGCAGGTTTTCCCTGCATTTTCTCCTGTGCTCCTACCTGTGCAATCTGAGATGCCGGGGCCTTGTGAACTTCAACAAGGTCACTTTTCCAACTAAGGATCTCTGGATTCTTCTATCCATTATCACAATGTTTGCTAAGCCCACCCCTCCCTGGCTCCCATGAGTTAGGACTTATCGAGACTGTGGTCTCATTTTCGGATTGTTGGAAAATCCCAGTTCTGGAGAACCACGTGTCTGTCGGCTCCGAGAGCCCTAGCCCTGATCCATGTTTGACAAATCACAGAAATCAGTTGCTGCCTGTCACTCATCCTCCTTTAGTCTCTGGGACGCTGGAGATTACAGGCTTCGGATCTCCTCTGCCTCTCTCATGGAAGCTGGCCCCCCCCTCAAACATGTGCCTGCTTATTGTCACCCTACATTCTACCAGTGATCCACAGTTGGGAGTGCGGCCTCTACTGTTCTATCTTGCTTTTCTCTTCCCTGCAAGCTAAAACTCCCGGGGCCACAGAAGCTTCCCGCCACTCTTCACCGTGGCTAAACCTGCCCCAGGAGTGTCCTGCTTTATCTCTCTCCTGTTCATTCAGCTTGGAGTGGTGAATTCCTCCTTTACATCCAGCTGCCCTTCCAATGGGTTTCTTCTCCATGCGGATGCCACCAGCTCACAATGGCCTGGCTGGGTTAGCGTCTGCTAGGGACGCTCTGAGAATTTTTCATTTTTTTCCTACGAATGAGGTTTGAGGCTTTAGGGTTTTGTATTGCTCAGACCCAAGGGGAATCTCTCCGGTTTTGTCTTAGACCTACAGTGGTCACACATCTTTCTGCCTCACTCGTGCAGAAAAAAGGCCACTCCCACCAGCAGACGGGGAATGTGCTTATGGAGGCCACCGTCTTGGCCAAGTGGTCTAACCTGGGGGCCACCATCTTGGCCGCATGACCTAGCGGTAGGCACACCCACTCAGTCTAGCCAGCTTTGGCCGGCCAACCCTGCTGACAGATACAATTCATTTGCACTTTTATTTTTGCCCCTAATTTCTTCCGTCACTGGCCCTGTTGTGCACGCCTTATTTATGGAATACTGGGCCTTTCCAGGACTCCTCTTCTATCTGCAACGGACCTGCTTTCATGTCACCGGCAGTTTAAGTCTACTCTGTCTCTTTAAATCTGTCTGTCTGCTACAATGTGCAGATCAGAAATTATACTCTGGTCCTTCCTTCTTCCTTTTCCCCAGTCCTGTTTAATGTATCTATATGCAGCCATTGAAAGGAATGTAAGGTAACTTAATAAATAATTTAATTTCAACTATTCTAAGTCTCAAATATTTCAAAATTATTATATAAAGATCTATTTTAAATTAACAAAATATTCATACCTCCCAGTCCCTCCTGTAAGTTGTCTACAAAGGTGAAGCTATTACAAAATAGTATTTTTCTCTAGCCACCTATGCGCTTAAGGCAAGTTACTAAAGATAAATTTTGTCTGCTGAGATATACTAAACAAACAGACAGCCCTCAAATGCTCAGAGATCTAGAGAACATGGCATTTAAGTGTTTTTTAAAGCTTTTTTTTTATAACAGACAGGCCAGCCGCTGGCCCCACCCCATTTCCTCCAAGAAGAATGGTGGGCACTGAAGAAACTCCGCCCACAAAAGTGTCAATGCTGGCCACTGACCAATCCTGCCCTTCGCCTCAACTGCTGCAAAGGACTCTACAGTGGACAAGAGGACAATGGAATCGATTTTTCTCCACGTTTCTTGGGTCAGGGGTAGTGAAGTCCTCCTAAAAAGTACCCAATCTACCGGTCCCATGCTTTCATCAGAAGGCAGGTGTCCTTAAAAGCCTCTGACTTCAACAACTGTGGAGGACCCTGGGCGTGGCTGTGCATGCAGCCAGATGGTGAGTCTTTGTTATTCTTTGATCATTAACTCAGGTAAAATTTAATCCTCCTCAAGAACTCTAATGCTTTTGACTACTGGTAGCTTTGCCAACTTAAAGTAACAGACAATGCAAAGCTCTGTCACAAAACAGATTTCAGGAACAGGTATTCTAAGGTTTATCTATATAAGAAGGTAATGTCATAAAGTGAGTTGAAACATTAAAAAGAATGAAATATATTCCAGATTTCTCTCTTTCATTATGCTACTGTTCATAGTCTTAATATTAATAAAGTTCTGATAAGCCACTAATCTAACTCCAACAGAATACTAAACACCAAACTATACCACTATATGATCATAACTTCAAGATCAAGATTAAGGTACTTTTCATTATGCTAAAAAATATCTGTCAATTTTAAAAATGTTAATGCTTTCAGCCAAGTCGCTTATAACATAGATATGCTGTTAATATGTCTAATACTTATGCTTTCACAAATTCAAAGGCTTCTTGTAAGTTCCAGGGAGCAGAACTGGGCCCATCCAAACAGGTAAGATTCACTCCAGATATTATTCAACCTCTCCCCGGTCCTGGGATTCCCTTTCCTCATCTTGGGACCCCTTCAGGAACCCCTCCCTCATATTAAGATCTTCCCCCTCAAATACCAAGACCTAAGAAGAAATTTTTTTTTCTAAACTTAACCTTGTCCTCTATTCTGCTAACATCTTGCCAGGTCTAAGAGGTGCCAGAGAGTTCCGTAGAGCCTGGACTGTGATGGAGCAACCAGCTACGCCAGGATGTGGCAACACCGCAGCTTTCTCAGGTCCCCAAAGATGGCCAACGCCCCCCAGGTCGGCAGGAAGCAGTGTTAAGAACTCGATGTCCTTATTCCTAACCTACCATGCCTAACACCCCACCTCCTCTTACTGATTGGTAAAGGTAGGAATGAAAGGTTCAGGCATTACTCTGGCCTGCCCAGTTACCTGGCAGAATGCACTCAGGCAGCACTCTGGCCAGCTCAGAGTTCCATGAGAACCAGTCTGCATTCAGGTGCAAAGGACCCCTTTAAAGGACAGAGCCCTGCCCACTTACACTCTTATCTGCCACTCCCCTCTTATCTCACTCTCCTTCTGCTCTGTTCTTACCCCATTCATCTCTTTCAAGTCTGTCATTCCTCCTTCTCGCTCTCCCTCCGCTACAATAAAACATTGGCTTGTACACTCCATGGCTTGTGCTGAAGCTTCTGTTTCGTGCTCATCCTTCTGTTTCTCCTTCTGCCCCTTCTAATTTCTAACTTCTAACTTCTAATCTTAAGCAAAATAACAACACTCTGCACCTGTGTGCTGACTAGTAGTCCTGGAACCCTGGGTTGACCAGGGTACTGCTTGAGGGCATTTTGCCAGGTGACAGTGGCAGGCCGGCATAATACCTGAATCCTTAGATACACAACAAGAAGGAGCTGGGTTGGATGCTGGAGAGACAGCTCAGGGGTCCTTCCAAAGAGCTGGGGTTTGCTTCCCAACATCCACATGCCTGCTCATAACCATCTGTAACATCAGTTCCAGAGGCATCAACACCCTTTTCTGGCCTTGATGAGTACCAGGCTGCACTCATATAATAAACAGACATACATGCAAGTGAAACACCCTTACATGTCATCATCGTTACTTTTTGTGTGGCTGTAATAAAACACCATGATCAACGTGATTCATTGAAGAACAAGTTTGTTTGGGCTTATGGTTACAGAAGGATAAGAGTCCATTATAGGGAGAAGCACATAGCAGGCATGGCGGTAGGAACAGGAAGCAATAGCTTACGTCTTGAACTGCGTGCACGAAGCAGACTGTGTGAACTGGGAGTAAAGAGACTTTGAGTTCTCAAGGCCCACCTGCAGGGACTATTTCCTCCAGCAGGATGACACCTCTGAAACCTCAAACAGTGCCACCAGCTTGGGACCAAGTATTCCAATACATGAGACCATAGGAGACATTCTCATCCAAATCGCCACACACACAAAATCAAAATGAAAACATAAAAAAGACTTGGGTAACTGTCTAAGGGTTATGATAAAACACCATGACCATCATTGAAGGGCCTCAGGACAGGAACTCAGACAGGACATGACCTGGAGGCAAGAGCAGATGCAGAAGTGAGGGGGGGGTGTTTCTTACTGGCTTGTTCCTTGTGACTTGCTCAGCCTGCTTTCTTATAGAGCTGAGGACCACCAGACCAAGGGTGGACAATGGGCTGGGCCCTCTCACATCAGTCACCAGTTAGGATCGTATGCAGGCATCTTCTCAGTTGAAGTTCCCTTATTTCAGATGACTGTAGTTTGTGTCAAGTTGTCATAAGACCAGCCAACAGAGTAACCACCTGTGTTGAAACCACATGTGAATGCAAATAAGAGAGAGAGAGTTAGGAGCAAGTCAAATCCTACTTCAGGGAAAAAACAAAGGGAGGGGATTTTGCTTTTGTTTTCTATGTACATCCAATCCTGTGCATGTGAGAGCTTTCTGAGTAGACAAACCCATAGCTTTTCTCTATGGATGGTGAAATTAGTGGAGGTAATTCACAAAATTGTCCCGCTTTCCTTACTCTGGTAACCATTTGTCACTTACTATTGATCTCTGGGTTGAGATGGTAGCTTACTGACAGCGAGCATACTTAGCAGACACAAGGTCTGTAGGCTCAGCCAGGCCCTTCCCCTGCCCACACACCATTCAGTTTTGTTTTGACATTTAGGGTGAGCAGACTTTAAGACTGTTGAGGCTTTAAGAACTTCAGGAAGGATGAGAAGAAGCTGCATCATGGCTTTAAGTTTTGAAGAGCTATGCTTGGGCTATTATAGTTAGAGGTCTATTGGGAGGTTTCTATTTAGTGTGCTATAGTTGCCTTCTGCTTATTTGCTTCCATTGTGCACGTTATAAAGTGTACACATACAAGAAAGTCATGGAAAAGTATTACTCTAAAAGTGTTTGCTTTTATCAGGATTTTGACTTCTTAGGGTGCATATGTCTTAGATGAACGAGGAAAATCAAATTTCAGTGAATGTTAGTAATGTTCTAATACAAAAAGTAGAGTAAAAAATCAACCGAAAGGCATGTTATTTGTTTTCTACTCTGTAACAAATCATCCAAACAAATATTACAGTTAGAAAGAACAGGAGTTGCTCAGTGTGTGTCCGTCTGCGTCCAGCCACAGCTTGGCTGGGTCCTGCTCAGCTGTCACAGCAAAGAGGCTGCTGTGCAGAGCTGCAGCCTCAAGGAAGGCTGACTCTCTGCCTGCACAAGTCACTGGTGAGTTGGCAGGGTTTGGTGCCTTGGACCTGATGGCCTGATTCTGGTTACTCTTCCTGTGGCTTTCTTTACAGCATAGTAGTTAGCTTCGTTGGGCCCATAGAAGAGTGCTGTTATGCTGGGTGTGTTTTAAACCTTATTTGATGGACCCTGTCTTTTCTTTTGATGGACTCAAGCCATTTATTAAAGACCTGAATTATGTCTGTCAATTTCCTTCACTTTTGCTATGTAATATAACCAGGTGAAATAAATGGTATTTGTTCACAGGTCTTTTGAATACATAGGGAAGAAATCATATAAAGGCAGTTGTTCACTTAGAGTTGTTTAAAAATATTTGGGCCAGAAAAATGGCTTGAGGGAAAAGCACTTGCTGTAAACCTGATGATTTGAGTTCAGTCTCTGGGACCTACATGGTGGAAGAAGAAAAGTGATTAAAAAGTTGTCCTGTGGATGACTACCTTATATGCCATCCTAGAACATTCATCCAGGGACTGATGGAAGCAGAGACAGATACCCACAGCTAAACACTGAACTGAACTCCTGCAACCTAGTGACAGAGATGGAGGAGTGATGAGCAAAGCGGTCATGACCATGATGATGAAACCCACAAAGACAGCTGACTAGATAAGGGGAAGCTCTTGAATCAAAGATTGATGGCTGTGAGGCCAACAGGGGACTTATCCAGACCCCACGAATGTAGTGCCAGGGAGGAGGCCACACAAGTCACTCGAGCCTTGGGTAGTAGATCAGTGTTTATCATGGTGTATGAATGATCTTTGGGAGTCCATTCCAAATAGAGGGATGCTCTCTCAGCCTGGACACATGGGGAAGGGCCTAGGTCTTGCCCTGGATGAAATGACAGACTTTGGAGATCCCCCCCTCCCTGGGGAATGATGTGGGGATTGGGTGGGGAACTAGGGGGATTGGTGGAGGGACAAGGGAGGAGGAGTGGGAGAGGGAGCTGGGATTGACACGTGAAGCATGCATGTTTCTAATTTAAATAAAAAAATTGATAAAAAGTTGTCCTCTGACCTCCACACATGGCCCCCCAATTAAATATAATAAAACATTTAAAAATCGGCTTACCATATAGCTATTAAGCTATGAATGTTTTCCCATCTTCAGAAATGAGCCAATAAATGCTATATTTATGATATTTAAGCCTTAAATGCTTTCACAGAATCATTCTACAGAAATGTAAAGCATGCCATGAATGTGAGCCTTAGAGGAAACTTCAGAATTTTCAGTTACCACAAAGGAGAAAATAAAGAAACAAAACTAATGTATCTTAACAATTAATTATATTTTTAATCACACCATCACAACACACAGTCTATATGGAGCATGACCAATGAGATATTGTGCATTTTCATGCTAGAACTTTAAACAGCATATCTTCAATTAGGGAAGCTACCTTGGATATAGTCTGTAGCCTGGAGCTTGTCACTATCTAGCATGCTACTGTCATTTGTCATCTCAACAATATCTACCAGGTGTCACGAAGAGGTTATGGCTGTAAGCCAGCAGTAACAACACATTTCTTCTTTCTCTTGGTGACAAGAACTATGGTTCTCTTTCTATTCATTTACTTTTTTTTAAAGACTGTGTTCATTTGCATTATTTTTTTTTTTTTGCTTACATAATTAAGAAGTCAAGCAATGTGTATTTTACTACTTCAGGAAGTTCAGACTCAGATGTGCATATCACACTTATCAGTTTTATGTTCTCTACAAATTTCGTTTTAGATGCTCTGCCTGCTGAGAGAGCAGATAATTTCTATTCACGTGTATCCTCAATACTGAGTAATGCAACACAATTCCTTTAAAGTTGGACCATTTCAAATTCCCAGGGAATTTCACAACCCCAGAAGCAATTAAATGGTGTCTTTGTTTCTTTTTCAAATGATCTAATAGAACACATTAAAAATAGAAATCCAAAGTGACAAGATTTTCTTTTGCAAAATCGCTCATTACTGCAATTGCGGGCAGAGGTCTGTACAGATGTCACACAGTGCCCCCCAGTGGTAACTGTGAAGATGGTGGCGCTTGCTTTTATCCACAGTTACCACTACTTTGAGAAGCAGAATTCAGACTTAATTTTCTTTTTGTATTTGCATGATGTTAGAGGATTCCTTTCTAATTGAGAGAGAAGCTACTTTTGTTTTAATCATTCGTCGATTTCTTTTTTGTATTCTTTTGCTTTACAATATTGTGCATGCATATACAAACACACTAAGCTTTCTCAAGTATTTTCATTAATTTCTAAGCATGAATATATGTGTAGATGAAAAAGATGAATCAGAATAGAAATGTGTTTCTACCAGTAATTTCATAAGTGAGTAAAGTTTACTTGGACTTGAGTTTTACTTCAATTATTTATCTCTTTGACATTTTTTTAAATTTCATTTTTTTGTGTGTATGAGTGTATGATAGACAGTTTTCAATGGTCAGAAGAAGGTGTCAGATGGAGTTACAGGAGGCTGTGAGCCCATCAACCCTTATGTGGGTGCTGGGATCTGAATTCAGGTCCCCTGGAAGAAGCAAGTGTTCTTAACTGTTAGCCACCCCTCCATCTGTCTTATTAGTTTTAACTCTATAATGTCCGTAAGATAAAAGTAGACCTACTTCTAGTGAGGAGCCATAACTATTTCCTGGGCATTAGCATTGTTAACCAACATCCGAATTGTGGCATCAGCCTTGGAGTTTTAGCTTCTATGCCAGGGAAAGTAGCTGCAGGTGCCACAGCTGGAGGGAGAAGGATGAGGAGCAGGAGCTGTAGGTATGAATATTTCAAGTTTAAAATTAAGGTAATGCATTAGTTTTGGCTTTCAGTTTCCAGAATTCCTTTTTTTAAAAAAAATTCTCTAATACATTACTTCCCAACCGAAGTTTCCCCTCCCTTCGCTCCTTCCAGCTCCGTCCCTTTCCCTCTCTCCCAGATCCATTCTTCCTCCGTTTCCCTTCAGAAAAGAGCAGGTCTCCCAGAGACATAAACTGAGCACTGCATAAAAGTTACAGTAAAACTAGGTGCAAACCCTCGTATCAAGGCTGGACAAGGTACCCAGTAGAATGAAAATGGTCCCAAGTTCCGGCAAAAGAGTCCCAAAAGAGTCAAAGACACCTGCTATCCACAAGTCCCACAAGAATACTGAGCCACAGACTATAACATATGCAGAGGACTGAGCTCAGCTTCACAATGGTTTTGTGATGGTCATCTCAGTCTCTCTGATCTCCTATGACTTTCCAGAATTCTTCTTTCAGCATATCCAAGGAAACACAGGTGTGTATCAATGCTTTATAAAACACATTTCTGATGAAGTAAGTATAGGCCAGTAGTAAATTTTTGCTTTTCAACTATTTATGACTTTTGTTTTGTAAAGAAATTTTAGCCATAAACAGTACCCCAATTTGTTTGTTCTTTTTTGAGAGCAAAATGCTTAGACAGTCCAAGAGATGGCAGTAAACACCTTTTGTAAAATAAACGTTAGGTTGACAGTTTATCACAGTAATTCTCCTAAAGTGGCTTCTTTATTTTAATAATAGCCTCAAACCAATCACTAAAAGAAAAAAATCTGGTAAAATTCTAAATGTGGCTGTTTTGGTCTAAGTATGCTAAAGAGATTGCTCAGAGTATTTTGCATGGTAAACTGAATAGATTGCTTCCTCCCTTGTCTCTAGACCAGTGGCTTATAGCATACTATTAACTCAGAACTGACTATTAAACAGGACAGCTAAAGAACAAATGTGAGATTAATTAATATTTCATCAGCAAAAATGAAACAGCTGAGCTACTAATAACGCAATTTAGAAAGTATGCCAAACCTGAAAACTGAGGTTTTTCTGAATACCATGATTTTTTTTTGCCTTTTTAGACTCATAATTAAAATTAGCCTATAGAGGGATTCTTCACAATTCAAGAAAAGAAGGACAAATTTTGTCAAAACTTTATTTCTGTGTTTGCGTTAAGGGGATGTTTAGTCCATTACTATAATGTTAAACAATCTTGTTATGGGATGCTACAGGGTAAGGGAAGTCTTAAGGAAAGCTACTCTGTCTTGTTTTAAAGCATTGTTATCACAGCAAAGGTTACGTGCTGAAGGCTTGGTCACCAACCTATTGGCCAGTGTTGAGACCTTATGCGGTGGGACCTAGTAGAAGTAAATTAGTTTGTTGAAGGTGTGCTCTGAAGACAAGATAGGGACCGAGGCCCCGCCTTCTCTCTCCTTCAGTATCATGGCAACCCATCTTTGTTCCTCCAGGCACAAAGTGATGGGGAGAAGTGAGCATGGACAGAAAGCTCTGAAAGAGTGAGGTAAAATAAACCTGTTCACACCCATGTTGTTTATATCAGGTGCTTTTTTGTCACAGCAATAGAAATTTGACTAAAGGAGTCACATGACACATTATAGGACATGATCCAGGAAGCTTGGCTTCCTTTAATAACTAAAATTCAAACACAAAATTATTCCCTTAGAGTGTTAGTTTTGTGATGCTGTAGCAGGTATAGCACACACAGCCTCCTAAACCCTAGGCATCTGTTCAGAGTTCTGGCCATGACTCATCAGTGGTGAGAGCTTCTGGTCTCACAAGGCTGAAATCCAGGTGTCAGTCAGTTTTGATAAGTTCTCCCCTGAAATTGTGGGATGATTAAGTTCTTCGTAATGTCAGACTGGGATCCCCATGTCCTTTCCATTGAATCTTTCTCACAATTTGCAGTTATTTTTTATTTTTGCCAGAAAGAGTGCAGTTCCTTTAAAGGGCTTACAGATTTGGACAAACTGGCTATGCAGACCCTGAGGACATTCTATTTTAAGGCTGACCATTTTGGATCATTAATTATATCTACACAAAGCTTTCACATTAGCACCTAGGGTAGTGTTCGCCAGAATGACTCTGGTGAAAGTGCCCAGACAAGTAGGGACTGGGACTTTTGAAATTCTCTTTATCACACTTGACTCTATTTATTGCCTGTAACATCACATCACTTAGAAAACACAGGGACCTCTCTCTCTCTCTCTCTCTCTCTCTCTCTCTCTCTCTCTCTCTCTCTCTCTCTCTCTTTCATCAGGGATGGTTTAATTAACAGTTAGGGGCTGATGCCTTACTATTGCTTAAGTAAATTTATTTCTACACACAATTTACTGAAGAAAAAGCCACTCACAAAGAAAGTTCGCTGGAACTTAAATAATGTAAATGGGAGAGCTGAGACTTTGGGACTTCAAAGTTACAGATAAGAAGGCTTCCTTCCTGCCTCCCTTCCGTCGTCCTTCCTTCCTTCCTTCCTTCCTTCCTTCCTTCCTTCCTTCCTTCCTTCCTTCCTTCCTTCCTTCCTTCCTTCCATTTTTCTTTCTTTCTATGTACACACTGTTCTGCCTGCATGCATATCTTCATGTTAGAAGAAGGCACCAAATCCCATTACAGGTGGTTGTGAGCCACAGTGTGGTTGCTGGAACGGAGCTCTGGTCCTTTGGAGGAGCAGCCAGTACTCTTAACCTCTGAGCCATCTCTCCAGCCCAAGAATGTTTGACTCTTAGAATTTCTCTTCATAACCTTTGTTGTTGTTATTTTTTCCGAGATAGGATTTCTGGAATGTGTAGCCCTGGTTACACTGAATCTCACTCTGTAGACTAGGTTGGCCTCGAACTTACAGAGATTCACCTGCTTCTGCTTCCTGAATGCTGGGATTAAAGGCATGCACCACCACCTTCTGGCTCTCAAGGAAGTTTTAATATCTCTTTTTGACAGTAACTCTGATTTGGGAATTTATATAAAAAACAAATAAAATAAAACCCCGCAAACTAAGAAAGAGCTTCCCCAGTACTTTTATTTTGTTTTGCTTTATTTTACTGTGTCATCCAAGCTAGCCTTGAACACATGCTTTTCCTGCTTTTTCCCTGCTAAGTGCTGGGATGACAGGTATGATGTCACCACATTAAGCTTCAGTACTTTTGTCCTTTTGCAAGATTTAGGGAAAACCTGTTCCACAGCACTAACTTGTCCAGGGCCTCGGTTTCTTAGAGATGCAGCCGCGGCTCAATGTTTTTCTCTAGACATTAATGTCTAATTCCTTCACACTGCATTTCTCTGATCTCCTACTGTGGGATTAGATGAGGGTGAAGCCAAATTACATCATTGCAAACATTTCTGTAAGACCAATGGTCTCAGTGACTTGCTGATATGGCTGTATTTCAACTGGAAAATTTCTGAACCAAGATTTATCACCACTATGCTGTGAAAAAGACAGCACAAAACCTCAGTGTGGTTAAGTTTGGCTAATGAATGTGTGACTATTCTGACCTGGCCTATGTAATGCTTATCCAGTGGTTTGTGCTCTGCAGGCACAGATGCTGGGGATTGGTGGATCTAGCTTGACCTTGACTTAGCACATATGTGTGCGTGTGTGTGTGTGTCTGTGTGTGTATGTATATATACATATGTGTGTATCTACATATGTATATACCCACACATATATGTATAGGGTACATTCTTCCTACCAGCCTGGTCCCAGTGCCGTGTCAACCACAAATAACACACAGAGACTCTATTAATTACAATGCTGTCAGGCAATGTCCACAGCTTCTCATTGGCTAGTTCTGTTTTAAGTATTAACCCATGACTACTAATATGTGTTTCTGTAAGGACTTATCTTTCCGAGGACGGCATCCTGATGTGTCCTCTCTTCCCCGGGATCACATGGCAACTCTTACACCTTCTCTCCTAGTCCCGCCTATCCTGCTTCTCTATTGGCCAACAGTGTTTTATTCATTAACCAATAAGAGAGACATATACACAGAAGGACTTCCTTTACCATATATGCAATACAGTCCACTAGTCTATTCAGGCTTGTTCTTGTGGTAATGACAGAATTCCAGCAGACAGTGGACAGGTGCACAGAATTCATAAAATTTATCCTCCAAAATGGGGCTTCAGGTTAGTTGGTCAAAACTGCAAAGACTGTGAAAATAAAACTCCAGTGCTTGACTGAGAACTGCTGTAACATATTACTGCAAAAGGAATGCATAAAAGAATGCAGGAGAAACCAAGCAATTAGCTTCTCCTTTTATCCTGTCTTCTAACTAACCTATCACAAGTGTCATAACTTATATTGACTATAATTTTGCTTTCCTCAAAGACTGGCTTTTGGGCTGGTTAGATGACTCAACAGACAAATGTGCTTACTGTCAAGTCTGGTGGCTTGAGTTTGATCCCTGGCACTCACAAGGTAGAAGGAAAGAACTTACTCCCTCAACGTTTCCTTTGACCTTGACAGGCATGGCAATGAGCACACCTCACTTAAATACATGTAAAAATTTTTTTTTAAAGGACTGACTTTTGCCTCATGGCCACATATTTGTGTTTTGATACTGTTAGGACTCAGTGATCTTGAATGCCAATTTTCATTTTTGTTTTGGAACTATTTATTATTTTTTGAATAACAGGTATTGAATGTTGGGGAATTTTGAAGACTGAATTTTTACTGGTAAAAGACTTGAGAGACACAGATACACAATGAGCTCCAAAGAACAGTTAAAAACCATCACACTTTCCCACAAGCAGTCTGTTTGGCAAAGGTAACTGATATTCGATAATTTGTACTTTTAGTTTTTAAATACTTTCCCCTTTACATTTAAATATCAGATCATGCTTCCTAAATATTATTAGAAGGGTAATATTGACAATAATGTCAACAAAATATTTTATGGTAGCACTATTGTTACCTACCATATGTTAGTTAGTTAAATTATCATAAACATTTCATTTGATACTTATAAAAACCATGGGGATATTTTTTACATAATTTCCCAAGAAGTAGCATTTGAGATGAAGAAATCTGACATGTTAAATCATTTTCTTGAAGTCATACAAGTAATAGTATCAGAACAGGAACCCCAAACCTGTGAACTGAATCCTCAAGTTATTTCGGATATACTGCTCCTCATCACAGTTGTCTCCACAGCTCCAAGAAATCAAATTTTGTACAAGCAGATTTTCTGATAAGTTCTTGCTACGTTTTGCTCACAATCTCATCTCTCAAAAGGTCAAGGAAGACTAAAGGGAACTGCAATTCTGCGGTTAATTCCAAGTAAGAAGAGATTGATTGATGATGCAGAACTGACATTCAGCTTGAGTGAAATGTCTGTGGGTGGCCAAACATATTAAACAGATACAGAATTTTAGAAAATTTCTCAAAACCTTTGGAAAAAGAAAAAAGAGGCATGAAATTATGGTTGGAGACGTAGACGGCACTGTGGCCGAGGGTGACTGGGCAGCTGATGGCAAATGCCAAAAGTGCAGTGGGCTCCACTGACAGTGGATGGTGAGCTATAGTGGAAGGGAACCAGCACAAAGAAAATGCCGGGTGCCAATGTCAGAGTCTGTGTTAGAAGACAGGAACGAAATTACTATGGAGCGCTCTGAGCTTGCGGACACCTGGCCAAGAGAATAAGCCTTACAAGGCACTCATTTCTAAAAATTGCTCTTACATATAATTAAAGATGCTATTAAAACTTGTTTTGAGACAAGAAAAAGGAAGATAAAAATGAATTAAGGAAAGGTCTGTTGTTTTGAGCAGTTGTTGTCATGCTAACAGATGTTAGGAAAAATCCCAAATACTTAATGCATATTGTGCTCCTACTTTGGCAAATGATAGGAACTGAGTTATTCAAATTACAACAGAAGTATGATCGAGAGAATTGAATCCTGACATTGGTGAGAAGAAATGAAAGGATCGTTGCTTCAGTGAATTCATGTCCTTGTACTGTCTAAGCCATGTTTTAAAATGTAAGACCTTGAATATGTGATCAAAGAGTTGCTGGAAACTTTTGGAGAATGCTAATGAATGAGATGTAACCAAAGTTTATTGGGAAGAGAGTTTTTTCTTTTTATTATTATTATTATTATTTTCATTTTAAATAGCTTGTTTTACATGCCAATCCCAGTTCCCTCTCCTGCCCCTGGAAGAGAGAGTCTTATCTTTATGAGAAATGACTAACGCAAACAGTTCTGATTTTTGGAGGGAAAGCAAATGCTAGAAATTACAGTGAGAAACTGGCTCTGAGCCAAAGGCTGTGGTCCTGTTAGCCAAGTCACGAAGAGGTTAGTGGAGACCAGACCACCTACCTCCGGCCTAATTAGCCTTCCTTTTGTTCACTCCTTCAGCTCTTGCTTTCCCATGTTGTAAGAAGTACATAAAGTACAGGGGTTGTTGTATGAAAGGATCTGGACAGCGTTGTGCTGTGAGAACAACAGACCATAGTAACAGTAAAGTTTGATTGCATAAACACATGACAGCAGTGCTCATCTTTAAAACTAACGGTTTCAGCTTCATGATCCGATCACATATCCAAATCCTGGAGACTTTATTTTTTTTCAAAGTTTAAGTCTAGGAAGTGTTTAACAATCATTTAACAATATTTCTGTTTTGCTCTGTGCTGATTTATTTATTTTAAAGTCACTTTCTACATGTCAGATTGTGTAAGATGCTCAGGATTTAAAGATGAATTGGACTCTGACCTTTGAAGGTTTAATATTTCGTGAAAAAATGATAAAATATAACAGCATTATAATAACATAACTTATATATTACTAATAAAATAGTATTAATAAATATAATATTTCTGCATAGGACAATAGTATATAGAAGATGTAATAGTTAATTTTGCCTTGATAAGTGCGGCTTTTGGAAAAGGATATTTAAAAATGTTCAGAAAAAAACATGAGCATGAAACCATCTGGTAGTGTTCTGTTGAGTCTAAAAGTGTAAGTAGTAAAAGGCAAACTGTAATTGCAGGTGAAGGATGAGTTTGTGAAAAGTCTCAGCTTTCGGGAGAATTGTGTTCTCCAGCACCAACAAATGGTTCAGTGCTGCAGGAAAATGGTATTCAGGTGAGGGGGGAGGGCAGCGGTGATGTGGCTGGAAAGCAGGTAGAAACCACAGTGAACCTCTGAGAGCGAGTGTCTCAAGGGCTGGGGGATGGAGCATAATGTTGATAAAAGAGGATCAGTGCCTTTGAGGACAAGCTGGTGGAAGAGTCGTGTGTACTGAGGGTCCCATTTTGATTAGAAATAATTTACTTAGGATTTTGCTTATTTTAAAAACTACTTTATTTGCTATTCGTACATTCAAGTAATATGTTTCGATCGAATCTATACTCCATTCCCTTCCCTCTGAGTTCCTACCTTGTGCCTGTACACATTTCCCTCCAAACTTTATGTGCTTTCTCTGTCTTAAAAAAATCAACAAGCTGGGTATAGTGGCACAGGCCTTCAAGTCCAGCACTTGGGAGGCAGAGACAGGTGGATCTCTGTGAGATCAACACCTGCCTGGTTTAGGGAGTGAGTTCCTGGACTACATAGAAAGACCCTGTCTTAAACAAAAACAAACAAACAAACAAACAAACAAACACTCCCCCACACCTTCTGAGTCCTTACAGTGCTGCCTCTATGTGCATGGATATGGGACCATCTATTGGAACATGGGAAGTTCCCAGAGCCCACATCCTTGAAGAAAACTGACCCTCCCATCTCCAGCAGCCATCAGTTTCTAATAGCTCCTTGGATAGGAGTGAGGCTTCATGTGCTGACTCCCATCCTTCTGCCTCCTCCTTCATTTTTTTAAAAACTGACTTGGATTTTGTGGAAGTCTTCTGTGTGTAGTCCACTGGGAATTCATGTTCATGTCCAGAAAATATTGTTTTGCTGCTGACATTTCTGCTTTCTCTGGCTCTTGGAATCAGAGATGATCCTGAGTGTTGGGGGTAGGGTAGGTAGGTGTGTGATATAGATGTCCCATTTAGAGATGAGTATCTTATTGTTTGCATGTTGACCAGTTGTGTGTCTCTGTATTCATTGCCCTCTATTGCAGAAGGCTTTCTGATGAGAGTTAGGACATGCACTGACTTATGGGTATAAAGATAAGAACTTAAGGAACAGTTTATTACCATGTTCATTTAGCAGAATAATAGTAGTATGTTCTACCCTAGGGCCTATAACCTAGACAGCCAAAGTTTTTTTGGTTCAGGTAATAGCATCAGGCATGAATTTCATCTTGTGGAACAGGTTTTAAATAAATTCAGAAAGTGGTTGGTTAATCTCATAACATTCATGCCAGTGTTTCACTGGTGGGCATATCTTGCTGGAAAATCACAAGGTTCACAGCTGGGTAGACTGGTAATGACGTTTCTCATCTGGCAGCACATTCTGTGAAAGCTAGCCAGTAGATATGTAGCTTCTAGGCTGGTACCAGCTTGGCTTTCTCCATGTTCTCTGACTTAAGTATGTGATGTTTCCAGCAAGAGAGTGTAGCCATTAAACTATGGAGGGCAACCAACAATTTAAAATAGAGGCTATGCTAGTTTGCTTTCTACTGCAGTGATAAATACTATGATCAAAAGCAATCTGGGGAGGAAGGGGTTTATTTCAGTTTACAGCTTTCAGTCCTCCATGAAGAGAAATCAGGGGAGGAACTCAAAGCAGTAACTTAGGGACAGGAACTGAAGCAGGGTAGGAGAGGAGCGTTGCCTACTGGCTTGCATTCCATGGATTACTCAGATTGTTTTTTTGTGCAACCCAGGACCATCTGCCCAAATTTGTCATTGACCACAGTGGGCTGGGCCCTCCCACATCAATCATTAATCAAAAAATTGCCCCACAGGGTTGCCTACAGGCAAGTTTGATGAAGGCATTTTCTCAATTGAGGTTCCTTCTTCCTAGATGATTCTAGTTTGTGTCAAGTTGACCAAAAACTCATTGGCACAGAGGGAGAGCATCATTTGGTTGATTTGTAAAACAGTACTTTGACGGCAGAGAAAAGGTTGGAGTAGAGGGAGTGAAGATGCGAGGCAGATGAATTGTACTCAAGTGTGGAGTTCAGGGAATCTATGGTTGTTGACTTGGTGGCAAGTACATTTATCCTCCCACACCATCTTGCTGGACCTCTATTCTTTTTAAGTCATATTTTGCAACTAGAAATACAAACCCTAAAACAAAATCAGTAGACGAAAATGGTTTAACACTGATAGGATCAAAGAGCATGACATTGTAGACTATGAAGCATTGACAGTTAGGTGTACTGTTTTATAGAATTTATAAGGTACAAAAAACTTATAAAAGTTAACTAGGAATGATTTTCACATAATATATTTGCACTTTTACTTAACGAATAATCTGCTCCTAAACACGGCAACTGGTAGATATTTGTGTTTCTTAAAAATTCCTGTGATCCTGCAGGTGAGGTTAAATCACTCAGTCACAGCACTTGTATTATTAGTTTGAAATGTTCTTTTGTATGTCTGTTACAAACCCTTCTACATCTGATCCTCATCAACTGTCACTACACTCTGAGATATTCCAAAAGATTACCTTTCAAATATTTTAATTTCAAACATAAATTGAAATGCATATCACTCTATTATATGTGCTATGCATAAAACAACTTAACTTTCATAAAATGGTGTTAATATTTGGCAAATGCAAATGAAATTTGAAAATGATATTTTCCATTTCATTCTATACCATCCAATTCTTCTCATTCCTTTCCTTTATAAACACTGATTCAGCCAATGATATTGATATAATATATCTCTAATTGTTCTTGAACTATGGTTTGAAAAAAGTGTTGCTTGAGTGTGTCTTATGTGTAGTTGTTACAAAGAGAACCTGGTGGAGATCTTTGTAAGTACTGTAGTGTAAATGCTAATTTAGGGGGGAAAGTGCTGCTACTGTTATGCACAACAAATGATTTTCTAAATTATCATTTTAAAGAAATAGTGTATGCCATGAGCCATGAGTTAGGTTAAAAATAAAAGGCTGTAAAACCTTATTATGCTGCATTACTGTAATCCTACTAATACCAGTGTGATTTAGCCACGTGCAGCCAGGAGTAACATACTGACAAATTCTCAATTAACACAAGTGCCTGGTGGGCAGTGCTAGAATATTAAAAGCTTTATTACTTTCAGTACAGAAGCACCATAGCAGCTAAATGTCTCGAGTATACAGGGAGTAGAAACTTTTATTGGGTATTACTATATAGGGGAAAGTTTTATATTCATCATGAGTACCCAGATCTAAACTAGTATATCAAAATACAGAATTTTTTTTGTATAAGTAACTGTCTTAGGGTTTCTATTGCTGTGAAGAGACACAGTGACCACACCAATTGGAGACTGGCTTACAGTTCAGAGGTTTAGCCCATTGTCATTGTGGTAGCAAGCATGGCTGCATGCTGGAAGACACAGCACTGGAGAATTAGCTGAGAGTTCTATAACCAGATTTGAAGACAGCATGACATGAAGAGAGAATGACACTGGGCCTGGCTTGAGCATCTGAAACTGCAAAGCCCACAATCAGTGACACACTTCTTCCAACAAGACCACTCTTACTCTAACAAGGCTATACCTTCTAACAGTGCCACTCCCTTTGAGCCAATATGGGCCATTTTCATTTAAACACCACAATAACAAAGTCTTCAAAAACCACTGATAGGCTGGAGAGATAGCTCAGTGATAAACAACACTGACTGATCCTTCAGAAGATCCTGGTTCAATTCCTTGTATCTACATGGGATCTCATTGCCATCTGGAATTTCAGTTCTAGAGGATCCAACACCTTTATCTGGCATCTGTGGGCACCAGGCATTCTCTTCATACACAGACATAAAGTAATAATGGAAACTTAAAAATACAAAACCAGACTGGTAGTTTGAATGTAACTGGCCCCCATAAGCTCATAGGTAGTGACATATGAGGTGTGTAGGTATGGCCTTGTTGGAGGAAGTGTGTCACAGCGGAGATGGGTTTTGAGGTCTCATATATGCTCAAGCCACACCCAGTGTCTTAGTTCACTTCCTGTTGGCTGTGAATCAAGAGGTAGGACTCTTAGCTCCTTCTCCAGCACCATGTCAGCCTGCACATCACCGTGTTCTGCCATGATGACAACAGAGAAGACATCTGAACTGTAAGCCACCACGATTAAATGTTTTCCTTTATAAGAATTGTTATGGCCATTTTTTTCTTTTTTTATATTTTATTTTTCTATTTTTAAATTCAAATTTAAATTAGAAACCAGGTTGCTTCACATGTCAATCCAAGGTCCCTCTCCCTTTCCCTCCCCTCCTCCCATGCCCTCCCACCAAGCCCCCAATATCCCCTCATTTCCCTAGGGAGGGTGAGGCCCTCCATGGGGGTGTCCATAGTCTGTCATTTCATCCAGGGCAGCACCTAGACCCTCCCCCAAGAGTTCAGGGTGAGAGTGCATCTGTTATGGCCATTTTAATATAATTCATAGACATAAACATTTGTATAATTTCCCAGTAGCCTTCTTTGCTGTCTTTTGTAGCAGTGATTCTCCAGTAGTCAACCCGCCAAAGGAAAGCCTTGTCCAAATTGCTCCTTGAGAGTACTTTTCCTTCAGTTGCTAATAATCTCATTACTGCTGATTTCAGAAGATAATTTGGGACCCCATGTTTCTCAAGAAATCTGTTCTGCTTGACACTGTTGTCAGTTTCTAAATGTTCTTTTTGAGTTCTTCAGTACTGTCTGTTTACTTTAATTACCATGCCTACTGGCAGTTTCTTGGTTTCCTTTCCGGCTTCTCTCTACATGTACCTTCAGCATTTATGTCTGCTCTCATTTTAAATATTTTTTCTTAGAAATCTCAATGAGCTCTAGATGACTTTTAAATCCAGGTCACCAGTTCAAAATCTCCTGAACTGAAGACTCACAATTCTGTCAAACTGTTTCATGAGTTTAATAATTTCTAGGTGTGCTCAAACTCTATATATCTAAAAAAGAATGACTTCTCTCTGTGTGCCCTTGTCCAGTGAGGACAAATCTACTTCTCTCTCTCTCCCTCTGTGTGTGTGTGTGTGTGTGTGTGTGTGTGTGTGTGTGTGGTTCGTATGTGGCTGTGCGTGTGTGCCTGTGTGTGGAGTGCATGTTTGTATGTGGTGCACGTGTGTGTGCCTGTATGTGTGGATGCGTGCACACAAGCCAGAGGAAGATGTCAGGTGTGCTGCTCTATTACTATGCAAATCCCTTGAGACAGCTTCTCTCACTGCACCCTGGAGCTAAGCTGGTGCAAATGCCAGTGAACCTTCTGTCTCCACCTTCTAAATAAACTGGGATTACAGGTAACCCTGGTATTTTCCCATTGGTGTTGGAGATCTGAACTCAGGTCCTCAAGTTTGAGCAGCAAACACTCATACATTCTGAGTTATCTCTCCCGCCCCAAATCTTCCCGTTATAGTGGACTTGAGCACCTGATCCTCTTGCTTTTGATTCCCAAGCAGTGGAATTATAGGTGTGTGTCACCATCTCCCCAGATCATGTCTACTTTTCTATATATCTTACTTTAGTTGGTTGTTATAGATTTTCCTTTAATCCTTCTATTTAAATAATTGACCTAGGCAATTTTTCTGGTATTAAATATTTCTTGAATATCTCCGTATCTTTAGTCCCACATGCCACTATCAGGTAGTGTGGTTAGGAGAGAATAAACCCATGTGAGATATGAGACATTTAATATAGTAAATGAGATATCACACTTGGGCATCTGAGGAAAAATCAGAATAATTGCTTCTGGTATTTAGGAAATGCTAGGTGAGCAGTGAAGGGATGCCAGTGATTTTAACTCACTGTAGTCCTGAGGTGAGTTCTGTTCTTGTTGTAGTTCATGGTCCATTCTTCACATGCCCCGCAGCTTGATGAGAATCAATTCTTTTATGTTCTGAAGTGCCCTCACTTCTGAGTCTTTTTCTGGCATCATGCTACACGTGGCACAGGATGTATCTGGGAGCCGATGTGCCACGAGCAACTAAACTGCAGAAGGTCAGAGCTATAGCAGATGGACTGGGGATATGTCTCAGTGGTAGAGTATTTGCCTAGCACACACACAGCTTGGGAATCAGTTCCCATCACTGCAGAAAAAAAGATGAATAAATAGTAATGTAAGTAGATTCATTACCCTCAGTGGACACTCCAAAATGTGTCACATAATTTTCAACTCCCAATAAAGCCAAGTCTTGGTTGAGTATATCTCTAATTGAGACATTAATATCTTTTTGGGGGGCCTCCTTCCAGTCACGAGTGCCCTTTCTGCATTTTCCTTTTTTTCTAGATGAACTTTTAAGCAAGGTAATTATATTTTTTCATGGAGTCTCTCCCCTTGTTGCAGGTGTATTAAAGTTGTTTATGTCATCTTGCTTTAATTATGGTAGGCACTTGGCATCTAAATGTATCCATTTCCCCTAGATTTTTAAATATATTAGAGTATGAGTTTTCAAACTATACCCTGGTAATCCTAGGAATTTTCTTGGCATCTGCTGTCATGTCTACCTTTTCTTCTCGGATTTGATTAACTTGGCTCACGTTCTCTATTTTGGTAAGTTTAGTTAAGGTTTGTGACCTTGCTTATTTTGTCAAAGGACCAATTCTGTGCTTCAATGATTCCTTGTATTCTCCTTGTTTTCACTACATTAGTGCCTGTACTGACACTCTCTCTTCTTTCTGTCTCTGATTCTAGGTTCAGCTTGTTCTTGCTTTTCTAAAATGTTGAGATGCAACAAATTATTTCATTGAGATGTGTGTTTTTCTAATGTAGGCACTCATAACTATAAAGTTCCCTCTCACAACCGCTTTCATTATATCCCACAGGTCTGGCATATTCTGTTTTAAAGTTCATTTTCATTCTGTTGTAGGGATTTTTTCTATCTCTTGATGTCTTCAACAATCCATTGATCATTCAACAGTACACTGTTCAGTCTTCATGAATTTATTCATATTCTGTATTTTCTCTTGCTATTGGTTTTATTCTATTGAGATCAGACAGAAAGCAAGAAATTATTGCCATAATTACTAACTTGGTGTTACAAAATTGACAATTCATACATGTTTGTAATTTATTTTGACCATATTATCATTCCATTACCTTCTCTTGTCCCATTCCCCTCCTGTTGAATTCCTTCTTACAAAACAGAACCCCCTTCTGCCTTCATGATTTTTTTCTTTTGTGACCTACTGAATTTAATTAGGGTTACTTGTATGAACACGGGTAAGGACTTATTTATTTGGCATGGGGAACTTACCAGTGGCTATATCACTGAAGAAAATTATACCCCCTCTCCCAGCAATATGTAGAGGTTGGGTCTCATGATCTCCCCCCTCATCCATGTACAATACTGTACAGGTTTGCATGAATAACTACAGATGATGTGAGTTACAAATGCATTGGCATGTTATGTCTGGTAGGCAGCTTTCTGTCTGCACTTCTCCCTGTTGTCTGGCTCTTACATTTTTTTCTGCCTCTTCTCCTGCCTTTTTTCTTGATATTTGGAAGGGGTTGTATAGTTGTCTTGTTTCAAGATGAGCACCTGGTACTCATTTAATTTCAGCATTTTCATCGGTGACGAGTCTCAGGAATCACCATTGCCTACTGCAAAGGCTTCTCTGACTAAGGCTGAGAGCAGCATGCCTGTATAGGTACAGACATAAATATTAGAAATAATTTGACAGGCACACTATGTCCGTTTGGTAGAACAACAGTAGTAGTTTTCCCCCTAGGGTCTAAGACCTCACAAGCTATGGGCTTTTGAACAGTTCTGTAGAAGGAGACATAAATTCCCTTTAGTGGAGAGGACCCTGAACCCATTCATAAAGTGGCCAGTTACCTTATTATGACATTTTTGCTGGACTTATTTTTGTTCAGATGACTTGACTGTGGGAGAGAATGGGATATTGAAACTACTCACTATTTTTGTGTTGAAGTCAATCTGTACTCTATACCCAGTAGTCTGCTTTGTGAAATTGGATATACTAATATGGTGCATACATGTTTAGAACTGTTAGTAGGTGGTCCTATAATCATTGGCAAGTGATCTTCTTTTTTTCTTGATATAAATGGATATTAATTAATTAATTAATTATGTATATGGTGTTCTGTCTGCATGTATCCCTGCAGGCAAGAATAGGGCACCGGATCTCATTAAGGATGGTTGTGAGCCATCATGTGGTTGCTGGTATTTGAACTCAGGACCTCTGTAAGACCAGTTAGTGTTCTTAACCCCAAACCATCTCTCTAGCTCCTCAAGTGACCTTCTTTATCACTTCAGTTTTGGTTTGATATCGATTTTGCCTTTTTAAAAATTTTATTTTTTTCATATTTTTTAAAATTTAACTTTTTACACATGTCACTCTCAGTTCTCTCTGCCTCCCCTCCTCTCCCACCCCCCAGCCTTCCAAACCCTCACCCTCACTCCATCCCCCTTCCGCTCCCCAGGGAGGGCAAGGGCCTCCATGAGGGATTTTCAGAGTCTGTCACATCATCCCTGGAAGGACCTAGGTTCTTCCCCATGTGTCCAGGCTGAGAGAGCATCCTTCCACGTGGTATGGGTTCCCAGATTCCTTCTGTATGCCAGGAATAAATACTGCTCCACTCTCCAAGATCCCACAGATTGCCAAGGCCTCCTCTCTGTCACCCAGGTTCGGCAGGAGGGATGTTTGGATCAGTCTCATGCTGGCCCCTCAGTCATCAGTATGAGGTCCATGTGTTCCCCCTTGTTTAGGTCAGCTTTCTCTGTGGGTTTCGCCAGCCTGATCTTGATTCCTTTGGTTATCACTCCTCTTTGTAACTGGGTTCCAGGAGTTCAATTCGGTTCACAGCTGTGAGTGTCTGCCTCTGCCTCCATCAGCCACTCGATGAGAGTTCTAGGATAAGATAGTTATCATTCTCATTATCATGGGAAGGCATTTAAGGTTTATCTTGTGTCAGAATTAATACATCTGCTTGCATTGATGTCATTAGCTTGGACTATATATTTCCACCCTTTTATTCTATGACTGTACCTATGTTTGTTGGTGAAGTCCATTTCCTGAAGACAACAGATAGATGGGTTCTGTTTTTAAATTTAAACTACTAGCCTATGTCTTTTTATTGTGGAATTGAGATCATTATACTGATTTTATATTTTGGTTCATTGTATTTCTCAAATCCTTTTTTGAATATTGTGCGACACACTTAAAATTGGATCTTTTCTTTTCTTGCATGAGTATCTAGATATTCTGATACATTCGTTTAGGTTACTTTCCTTTTAGCATTGATTTATTTTGGGATCTTTCTGAAAGCTGCTTTACCGAAATATTTGACTCTCCTTACACTAACACTACAGTAATCTTTCTTAAGATGATTTTTGATATTCTGGAGTCCTTTGTGTTCTCATAGATTTTGTGATGAGCTTTCCAATGTCTATAGTAACAAATTGCTGGGCTCTGTTTGGCCTGCATGCCTTCTGTACTGAATGGAAAGGTGTTGCCTAGTGAGAATACAGATAATTATGGAACTTATTTCCTGGGTTTCCTTTATTTCCTGTATTACAGTTATTTTCTGCCTGTTGTCAAATATCTACCATCTGTATTTTTCTGGTTCCATAGTTGTTTAAAGGAGGGTAGTTAATTCAATACCAGTATGGCTGGAAGAAGTAGTCCTACATAGAAATTTAGCCTAGACTTGGACACAAAATGCAAGGATGTATCATGTGAAATGTGATTATTCTTCTAGAGGTACAGAAATGTATATTACAAAGATGAGGTGTAATATAAAAAACAGCAAGTGCTATGTAAAGCAGAAGCTTAAAAATCAAGCGAATTTTTGATTAAATAAATATTGTTTTTCATGATAAGGATTTTGTTTCTTATTTGATAGTCATTTATATAAATCAATCAACTGGTTCATATCTTTTGATTTTCTTAATTGACTAATGGTACATAATTTCTGTTTAGATAATGCTGGAAGTGAGTATGATATTTTTGACTAAAAGTACATTTTGAGTTTGTTTTGCATAGATGTTCTGCTTTTTGTTGTGTGTGTTTACCAACACTGACAATAGGCCACTAGTTAATGAATTCTTGAGTTGGAATAGTTAGTGGATGGGCCAGCTGGATTACAGTTTGTATTTCACTTGTGTGAACTTGGAGAGATAGCTATCTTCCAAAGTAGACATCTAATCTATCATTTGAATTTATGAACTTGAAATCCTCCCAACACCATTTCAACTTTTGTTATTTTAAATAGCAGATAGAGGATACTGGGGTTTCCTGCTACTTAAATATTTATGACCTCATTTTTAATATATAAGATATTTAGTAGTCATAGATATATACACAGTTTATAAACATTATCACAGAGGTTCCATAAACACAAACACAGATGTTGTGAACTATCAAATATTAAGTTTGTTAAACTGGCAAGTCAGTTGCCTTGGTTCACAGTGTGGTTAAAAGGTATTGTTTGATTGTTCTTAAAGATACCGTTAATAAAGTTTACTAAGGGAATGTAGAAGCTTTAATGGGTTAGGTAAATATACAAGCACAACAATTAGGTAACTATATAACTATATGCTATAATTGCTTATGCAGTTTCTAGACAAGCCATAAAAATTTAAAGGCCACAGAATACTGTGGTGCCTGATACATAGGGACTACAAAAGTTGGTAGAATAGTGGTAACTAGAGGTTGGGAGGGATTTGGTATAATAGGTATCGAGAGACAATTACACTGTATAGTGGTGACTTATAATGTTCTATAGCACATCAAGGTGAGTATAGTTCATAAATTGTTACATATTTTACAAAGATCCCAAAGTCAGGAGTTTGAAGCTCTCCAACACAATGAAAAGTGGAAATGCTAACCACCTTGATTTTATCTTTGTATACTATGAAACCATTGGATCTTGGTACCATACCCTGTAAGAATATGCAGCTATTGAATGAAAGAATGCCTATGACCCTAATAGTCATTTTATTATTCATGTAGCTTTGATGAATAAACAGGGAATCTACCTAGGTGTCAATGTAGCTGGGTGGTGATGGTGCACGCCTTTAATTCTACCACTCGGGAAGCTGAAGCAGGTGCATCTCTGTCAGTTTGAGGTCAGCCTGGTCTACAAGAGCTAATTCCAGGACAGCCAAGGCTACACAGAGAAACCTAGGTGTCAATGTTAATGTCTTAATCCTTTCTGACCTAACTCCCATACACTATTAGGAAGCATCAACAGCTCTTTTACATCATACTCCTATATTTCCTTCTTGTAGTACAGCATTATAGCCAGTGGAGTGGAAAAGAAGAATGAATTTAGAAGATAACTGGAAAACAAAAGAAATAGGTTTGCGATATACTTAAGTAGGACCTGTGACTTGTAAATTACTTCAGTTTATTGCAAGGAATGAGAAAGAATAGGATGGAGCATTCAGACTTTAATTAATTGATTTAAAAAACATTGAGTTCCACCTATGTCTCATTTAGCATGCCAACACTCTGGGAATGAATGATGGCTAAAACAAGACTCTTTTCCCTAGGAAGGTCACAGTCTGATAGAGGAGGTAAAAACACACCTGATCAACTACAACACAACGTAATACATTATGCTTTAATATTTTACCACTGACATATTTAATGTAGTGAGGGAAGACAGATGAAGTAACAGTTAATTATACCGGGACAGCATCTGTGAAGACTCCAGAGAAAATGTAACGTTTGTCCTTTACATTTAAAAAATGATCTTTCTAGGGAAAGAAATGTGGCAAGTACTTTGTGTGGAGGAATGGAGTGAATGTAGAAAGCTCAGAATGGAAAAGAGGAAGCAGTTTGGACTTCGTGAATTAAAGTATGTTGAAGGAGTAGTCAGGATGGATCTATACTGTTGTATGAGGTATTAATGGACTTTGTAAGGACGTTTGGAATTTACCTTTTAGGCTGCTGACAATCATTAGAGATTTCTCAAAGGGAGGTAACACAACCAATTCATAATTTTGTAGATAATTCCGGAGTTGGATAGATTGGCAATGGTTGTTCAATAGTGTGGGTGTGGTGGCGGAACAGGGAGTGATGCGGCTGGGTGAAGAAGGCATGGAATAGACAGATGTAAAGACAACTGAGAACAGGAACATCTCTCAGCGCAGAAGCATTTCTAAATTTAGTGGCTTCAGAGCACGGAAAACTATTTCCCATACACTTTAAAGTTTTTTTTATTTAAAATTTTAAAATTTTACATACCGATCTCAGTTCCCCCTCCATTTCCTTCTCCTATTCCCCCACCCTCCCCCTTTGCACCCTCCAAGCCCTCTTCCCCACTCCTTCCACCCACTCCTCAGAGGGGGGTAAAGCCTTGTTTAGGGAGTCAACAAAGTCTGGCACACCAAGTTGAGGCAGGACTGAGCCCCTCCCCCTGCCCATACATTAAAATTTTTTTAAAAAAAATTTAAATTAGAAACAAGGTTACTTCACATGTCAATCCCAGGTGTCTCTCCGCTTCCCTCCTCTCCTCCCACCCCCTCCCACCAACCCCTCCAATATCCCCTCATTTCACCAGGGAGGGTGAGGCCCTCCATGGGGGTGTCCATAGTCTGTCATTTCATACAGGGCAGGGCCTAAACACTCCCCCAAGAGTACAGGGTTAGAGTGCATCTCTCATTGTGGGATGGGCACCCAAAGTCCATTTGTATGTCAGGATAAATACTGATTTACTACCCAAGGCTCAATAGATTACCTAGGCCTCCTCACTGACACCCACATTCAGGGGGTCTTGATCAGTCCCATGCTGGATTCCCAGGCATCAGTATGGGATTCAAGAGCTAATCCTTGTCAGGTCAGCTGTTTCTGGTGGTTAAACCAGCCCAGTCTTAATCCCTTTGCTCACCAGTCCTCCCACTCTGTTACTGGGTTCCTTGAGTTAAGCTCAGTGTTTAGCTGTCATTATCGGCCTCTGCTTCCATCAGTCATTTGTTGAAGGCTCTGTTTCCCAGACTCTCTGGCTGTGGGGTTGTAGGCTGGCACTCCCCAGATCTATGTCTAAAATCCATATATGAGTGAGTACATGCTATATTTGTCTTTTTGTGACTTGGATTACCTCACTCAGGATGGTTTCTTATAGTGCCATACATTTGCCTGCAAATTTCAGGATTCCATTGTTTTTTTCTGCTGAATAGTACTCCATTGTGTAAATATACCACATTTTCTCTATCCACTCTTCAATTGAGGGGCATCTAGGTTGCTTTGCTTCCAGCTTCTGGCTATTACAAATAATGATGCTATGAGCATAGTGGAACAGATGTCCTTGGTGTATGAATGTGCATCTTTTGGGTGTATGCCTAAGAGTGGAATTGCTGGGTCTTGTGGTAGGCTGATTCTTATTTTTTCTGAGGAATATTCATACTGATTTCCAAAGTGGCTGTACGAGTTGGCACTCCCACCAGCAATGGAGGAGTGTTCCTCTTTTTGTATATCCTCTCCAGCATAAACTGTCATTGGTGTTTTTGATTTTATCCATTCTGACAGGACTGAGATGGTATCTCAAAGTTCTTTTTATTTGCATTTCCCAGATGGCTAGGGATGTTGAGCACTTTCTCAAGTGCCTCTCAGACATTTTAGACTCCTCTATTGAAAATTCTCTATTTAGTTCTGCAGCCCACTTTTTAACTGGATCCTTTGGTGTTTTGGAGACTTGCTTCTTGAGTTCTTTGTAAATTTTGGAGATCAGCCCTCTGTCAGATGTGGGATTAGTGAATACCTTTTCCCATTCTGTGGGCTGCCTTTTTGTCTTGCTGACTGTGCCCTTTGCCGTACAGAAGCTTCTCAGTTTCAGGAGGTCCCACGAACTAATTGTTGACTTCAGTGTCTGTGCTACTGGTGTTATGTTCAGGAAGCTGTCTCCTGTACCAATTCATTCAAGGGTACCGCCCACTTTCTCTTCTAAGAGATTCAGTGTGGCTGGATTTATGTTGAGGTCTTTGATCCATTTGGACTTAAGTTTTATGCATGGCGGTAGACATGGATCTATCCGCATTCTTCTACATGCCAGCATCCAGTTATTGAAGCACCATTTGTTGAAGATGCTTTCTTTTTTTCATTGCATATTTTCAGCTTCTTTGTAAAAAATCAGATGTTCATACATGTGTGGGTTAATATCAGGGTGTTCAATTCTATTCCATTGGTCTACCTGTCTATTTTTGTGCCAATACCAAGCTGTTTTCAGGACTATAGCTCTATAATAGAGCTTGAAGTCAGGGATGGTGATGTTGAACAGGGTTGTTTTGGCTATCCTGGGTCTTTTGTTTTTCCATATAAAGGTGATTATTGATCTTTCAAGGTCTGGGAAGAATTGTGCTGGTATTTTAATGGGGATTGCATTGAATCTGTAGATTGCTTTTGGCTGATTGCCATTTTTACTACATTGTTCCTACCTATCCAAGAACATGGGAGATCTTTCCATTTTCTGATGTCTTCTTTAACTTCTTTCTTTAAAGACTCAAAGTTCTTGTGATACCGGCCTTTCACTTGTTTGGTTAGCGTTATCCCAAGGTATTTTGTGTTGTTTGTGGCAGTTATAAAGGGTGATGTTTCTCTGAATGCCCATACACTTCTTTTTTTTTTCCACTTTTTTTAAAATTTTATTTTCCAGTTTAAATTTAGATAAGAATCAAGGTTGCTTCACAAGTCAGTTCCAGGTCCCTCTCCCATTCCCTCCCTTCCTCCCGTGCCCTCCCCTCCCCTCCCCCCCGTTATCCTCTCATTTCTCCAGGGAGGGTGAGGCCCTCCATGGGGGTGTCCATAGTGTGTCATTTCATATAGGGCAGGGCCTAGACCCTTTCCCAAGAGTTCTGGGTGAGAGTGCACCTCACATTGTTCTATTGGAGTCCAAAGTCCGTGTGTATACTTGGGATGGGTACTGATCTGCTGCCCAAGGCTCAATAGATTCCCTAGGCCTCCACTTCTTATGTCAGAAATAAAACGACAGCTTAGTAGTGGCTCTGCCTTTGATTTTGCTCATGAGGTTGTATTAAAAATTCAACCGGTGTTGCAGTCATTTGACAGGGGCTGGAGGATCCTATTTTAAGATGGCTCACACACACATAAAAAAGAAGCTGATGCTGGGCCATTTGAGTTCTTCCCAATTCATGGTTACCCACTCCCTGTAAGGGTGATGAAAGAGAAGGAAGGCTCTTGTGACCTAATGGGGCTGTCACATCTGTGCTTTCTCCAGTCTTCTGTTTGTATTGCTTAGTGCCATCCATTGTGGCAGTGGATTTCACAGAGGTAGGAACTCCAGGGTTAGAGTTCATTAGAGGCATCCCAGGAGTCCGGTTCCCACATCTTCATTGTGTTAGTGCCTGTCTATTTCTTTTGTAAAAATATACTTTAACTTTTTTAAGGGTCTGGTTAGATATCTCAGTGGCCAAAGGCACCACTGCAACCATGATGACCAGGTTCAATCCCTGGGACCCACATAGTGGAAGGAGAGAAACAACTTCCAAAAGCTGTTCTCTGACCTGAACATGTGCACCATGGCACTATGCAGACACACACACACACACACACACACACACACACACACACACACACACACAGTACAGAATGGAAAAGACGAAGTAGTTTGCACCGCACGAATTGAAATATACACCATGCAAATACCACATACACACATGCATTCTCTCTTTCATATATATAAAAATGTATATGTATATATTTAATTTTTAATTTTGTTCATTCTTTGATAATTTCATACATGTATACATTGATCATACCTATGCCAAGTACAATCCTTGCTCCCCAGATATTCCCTATTACATTCCCCATTCTATATTCATGTCCCCCCTTTTACATGAATTACTGAGTTCAGTTAGTGCTGCTTGCTGAAATGTTGACTGATTCAGTTTACCGTTTTTTTTTTGCAGGTAAGCATAGATGCAGGGAGTTCATGAGTGTAATAGCTATCCATCCCCCGAAGACAGAATTTCACAGCACTTCTTTTTTTTAATTTTAAAGAAAATTTATTCAAAAATAATTGAAAAGGTATTTTACAGAAGAAACTTGGGTGACCAATGAGCACAAAATAAAGTCAACCTCATTGTTCATAATGAAGGAGATTTCCATTAGAACCAGTTGGCAAGAGACAAGAGAATGAGAAGCCAAAGAAGACTGCATTGCAACTCCAATCCTTGTGTATTCCATATAAATGTAAGAAGTACTCAGTGCAGGTGGCTAGAGGCAAAATTGTTGACAAAACTGATTTTTTTAAAGATAGCATTTTATTCAATATGCTGATGGTGATTGCCTGTCTTGAGGGTCTAAAAAGGATGCTGGACTTTCCTGGGGACATCCAGAAGCTTTGCTAATGTCCTATTTCTTCTACAGAGGGTACAGTGACCTCCTAGGGATGCCAGAACAAAGCCCTTGAAGTTGGGTGGCTTAAAGGAAAGATGTGTGTTTTGCTCTGTCACCACAGGAAGGGTTGGAAAACACCATCTGCAGGTGTCAGCTGACTCTGGGAGAAGGCTTTCCTTGCTCCTCCTGGTTTCTACATTCACAGCACTTCTTGCATCTTTAGGGTCTCATATTCTTTCTGTCGTCTCTTCTGTGATATTCCCTGAGCCTTATGGGGCAGAGGGTTGATAAGATGTATCATTTAGGGTTGAGAATTTAAATGTAGAAATCCATAACTGTGTAAATTCAGAGACTGACTGTGAGGTGCCCACTCCCAATTGATATATGTCTTAGTTGCTTTTCTGTTTCTGTGATAAAATGCCACAACCAAAAACAAAACTTGGGGAGGAAAGGATTATTTCATCTTATAGTTTGTAGTCCACCATCCAGGGAAGTTAGGGCAGGAACTCATGGTAGGAACCTGGGGGCTGGAACTGATGGAGAAGCCATAGAGGAATGCTGCTTACTGGCTTGCTCCTCCTGGCTTGCTCAATTTTCTTGCCCAGGGGTGGCAGTATCTCATACCAATCACTAATTAATAAAATACCCAAAAGATTGCCAACTTGAGGTATTTTCAATTGTGGTTCCCTCTTCTCAGATAGTTCTAGCCTGTGTCAATTTGATATAAAACTAGTTAATACAGCACAACACAACTTCTTCACCTAAGATTCAAGGAACATCACAGAAAAGTGGGTAAAAATACTGAAAGGCTCATAGGACCAGGACATGTGCTATAAGATAACATTTCCTATGCCAGGCAGGGTGCTGTATCCTTGCGTTGTTAAAAGTATCTTTGGAGATGAAAGCATTCCATTCTGCAGGGGAGATCCTTAAGCAGCAGGGTAAACACCACCACCACAACCACCACCACTGAAAACATCTTCAAGAACTCCCTGAAAATGACTAGATTCATTAGGCCCCTCCCTACCAAAGGAAGAAGAGCCAGGTGCAAAGAAGACTCCTAGACCAGCTGAGCTGCCAGCAAGGCTCTGAGACAAGAGGAGCTGTCCGGAAGAGATTTAGAGCAACAGAGGCACTCGGAAAGGACTCTGACCAACCTCTGGAGCTGCGTGTGGGCCGTGCAGTGTGCTCCAGGTTTCTCAGCTTTTATGAGCTGTTACCCAGGCTAGGGTGAGCCTTGGAGATGTGATTGTCTTTGCGTCATTTCTGTTTGTGTAAGTAGCCCTAATAAAACTCATTGGTTCACCAGGTTGGATTTTGGTTTTGTCCATATATTGGACTGTTGTGGGTTCCATATCTGGGGTGAGGAGATGGGTTTCACCTCCCCAGGAAAAGTTTTGTCATGCAACACCATAAAATACTATCGATATCGTCACCTAAACAAGACCCGCAAAATGATAAAACCAGTTGTCACTCAATGTGGGAATCTCACAAGGCCCCACCTCTAGATACAAGAATTTAATGACTGCTGAAATAGGGAAGATCAGATTTCTCCAGACAGGAGTTTCATGATAGGTTAGCAAATCTCAGTGGTTGCCCCTAAACACATAAACATACGGGCAACACTGAACAGGATGTATTTATAAGGATGTATATGTATGTATAAAATAATAATCGAAAAGGTCATGAAATTGAAAGGGGTGGGCAGGGAAGGAGATGGAGGAGAGAGACTGTGGGGTATAAATGATGCAAGTACAAGACGCACGTATGAAATTCCCCAAAAGTAGTAATAAAACAAGTGTTAAAGAAATTAACAGGCTTTTAGCCATATTGAAATGTAAGTTGTCCAGATGCTTTGAGGCATAATTACAGAGATGCTAGGATCTTTTTTCCGAGTTGGCAATATATTGCAATTATTTTTTAGAGCCAGCTATATTAACTGATTTGAAGATTATTCCTATGTTTGATATTTGGATAAGACTGATGAATACCACTTGTCCAGAATAACATTTAATGCAAATTCCTAATGACAGAGTGTTCTGTGATGCCAAATGTTGTTCTTAGTTATTTTCTACCAGAAAGCATGATTATATTTTCATCAGTAAAATTATTTCACATTTTTCATTAAAGTTGTTTTGCTTTGTATTAATGTAGTTGAAAAATGGACTCTATTGGGAAAATTATTTCACTATTCTATTGAGAAATTATCAAGCAAAGCAGTGCTTGTGGAGACTGTTTTGGTCAGTACACCTTTATTCATATATGTGTATGCTTTTCCAATGAACACAAAATCCACTGCAAACATCCTAGTAGTTCATGGATAATATTGTTTATGATATTGTAAAGAGGTGAGAAAGACACGGAACTGCTGAGTTCCAGCTGCATTTCATATTTCCTAACATGTATATTTGTGTTCCAGTGAACACAAAGCCAGGGCAAACATCCTAACAGTTCATGAAGAACATTGTTTATGCTATTGTAAAGATATGAGATGAAGATATGGCATTGTCGTGGAATATTACTTTAACTATGCAAAAATGTGTTACATTTGTTTAAGCTGCATTTGTTTAACCATGTAGGGATGTGTTGCTTTGTGTGCCTAAGGCATCTGACTGGCCTAATAAAAAGCTGAATGGTCAGTAGCTAGGCAGGAGAGGGATAAGAGGGGCTGGTGGGCAGATAGGATAATAGGAGGAGAAATCTAGACTTGAAGGAAAAAAGGAGGAGAGATGGGGGCCAGCCAGCCACGCAGCTCCACCCAGCCAGACACATAGTAGGACATACAGAATAAAAGAAAGGTAAAAAGCCCGAGGCAAGAAGTAAATGAAGAGAAACAGGTTAAAGTAAGTTATAAGAGCTGGTGGGACAAGTATAAGATGAGGCTGGGCATTCATAACCAATAAAAAGTCTTCGTGTCATGATTCTGGAGCTGGCTGGTGGCCCAAAAGAAAGCCTGTTACAGGGACCTGCTGAATTCCAGTCCTCATTTGGTGTTTCCTAACACTATTTTGTGTACATTACCTAATGTCTTCATTTTTGTCTCATCCTTTAATCTCGAGGTTAATAAAATCTATTTTATAATCTCCTTGTGAGGATGTATAAGCTAGCAAATGAAGTAATTCTAGTCTCAGTTCTAGAAATATTAGCATTCAGTAAATACTCATTTCTATTTCCAAAGTTTATTTTTGCTCCCTAGTGCCAAGCATATTACACACTGGGTGAATCTACGAAAATAGCTTGCAATAAGGAAATATTTTTGTGTAAATGTGTGCTGAGTTATTTTAACTAGATAACTAACAGTGACAGTGGATTCAGTTTGCCTAGGATCAAGCAAGAGTTTATTGTATGACCACCTGAACAATTTTATTAAAAGGATGTCTTGTAGGTTATGGGTAGTTAATTGGATCATTATGTATCATACACAGGTATTGAAATGGCACACTGTTCCCCATAAATATGTACAACTGTATGTGACTTAAAATGCAAAGTGTATTTAAAGTTTTATAGGATAAATTCCCTTTTTGCTTTTTTTTTTGAGACAGACTCACTATGCAGCACAGATTAGGCTCAAAACTGTAACCCTTATTCTTCTGCCTTCTGAGGGCTGAGGTTACAGGTGTGTACCACCACTCCCGACTTGCAGAAGTAAATTTATTACATTTAAATATATTAAAATATATTATATAGCTATATAATATACAAATATAATTTAAAACATAAATATGTTTATGTTTTATTGTTAAGTGGAAAATATATAACACACTATATGCAGAATGACCTACTTTTAGGAATATTTTAGAATGTATCTGTAAAGATATGCATGTGCATAGAAGAAAGACTAAAAAGATATTCGATAAACTATTACTGGCTAAAAAAATTACTTTAGGGGAAACTCTCATGACAAAGAGACAGAGTGACAACAATAAGCACCTTCCAACCTTTCCTGTTGTGCTAGTGACCTCCCTTCAGTTATATTGTCTGGACAGCTCCTGGAAATGTTTGTTGCTGTTCCTGGCTGTGACTCCAGACATTAAAATCAGCATCCATTCAAAAATAATTGTCTTTGAAAAAGGATGTAAGAGGAATGTGGAAACTGCCTCTCTAAGAGTCGGCCACAGTCAGACAACTCCAGTACTGGTGTTCATCCATTGTTTGCAAAAGCCAGAACAGCAGCAGCAGCAGCAGCAGAGACAACGCCTCATTATTCCCAAACAGAGAAGAGGGAAAATCAATTGTGACCTAAATAGAGAAAAATGATCTTTCTTGTTTAGCTTCGACATGAGCCTGATTTCTAGTGCCCTGACACAAATAGCATTATTTTCAAAAGTGGCCAACTTTCCCAAGCACCTTTACTTTTTAAAACCAGGAACTCTAGAAGTCTGTGAAACCAGTGGTTTGAATCTGCAGTTCTCTGGAAGCTCAGGGAATTATTATTACCAGCTTTGCGTATTGTACATTCAACACTAGGCTAGGTTTCCCTTCTTTCCTCTAACTTGAAAGTGATTTGTACACAAAATGCTTTGATTCCTTGCTATAAGTGTCATTTAATGAAAATGGAATCTTATAATATGACCCAGTTGAACCTAAAATTCAGATTTTATTTAATTGCAAAACTAACCTATATTCCTTCCAACCTGATCATGAAGTTATAGTTAACATTTACCTAAGGATAGATAAATAACCTGAATTATAGAGGTACTAGTAAAATGATTGGGGATATATACACAGCCTCTCAGAACTCACCAGGGCACCTTCCCTCTCTTATTTTTATTGTACTTGCTTTTCTCTTTTTACCTCAAAGTTGCTTTCAAATGGGTAAGAAGGAAGATGGAGTCTCACTGATAGAACGATGGACATTCCAATGGTAAAGCCCTGCAAAGAACAGTCCACTATTTAAACAGCTATGGGTTGGGATCAGCCTAGGAGAGTGAAGTTGGAAAGTGCTGACACATTATCAGAGCAGCAGAGTTAGGAAGCAGTGGGCACCAGGGCAGGTTTAGAAACACTTGCTTTATGTTGACACTTTCAGAACACTAGGGAAAAGGCAGTACAGGTTCTGCATAAAATACTTGCCCGGTGGGATGTGTGTGGTGGCAGTGTGTGTGTGTGTGTGTGTGTGTGTGTGTGTGTGTGTGTGTGTGCAATGTGCAGGTCTGAGTAATCATTTTGAGTCATTCCTGGCTTCAAATATCATATCATCATCCTGGCATCATGTGAACACATCTACACATCTAACTGTATTGTTTTCTTTCATCCCATACTGCTTCTGGTTTTCTTATCTCATTAGAAACAACAACTTATGTAGCTGAACGTTTCTTTCCCATCCACCTACCCACCAGTTCCTGAATAGCCACTTGGAGACTTAATACCAATTATAAATGTTTGTCAAATGGCTCAGGCTTATTATTGGATAGCCCTTACATTTAAATTAACTGATTTCTATTAATCCAGTATCGCCACATGGCCATGGCATTACTAGTCTGTTGGCATGCTGTTCCTTGGGTGTTTCCTTTGACGCCACCTTCTTTCTCCTTGTATTCAGTTTGACTTTCCCACTTAGCTATATCCTGCCCTGCCATAGGCCAAAGCAGCTTTATTCATCAACCAGTAAAAGGAATACATATTCACAGCGTACAGAAGAGCATCCGGCTTCAACTTATGTATATAAACAGAAATGATTCTTCCCCCATTTCATCAAAAGCCATGTGTTGAACAATCTACTTTTTTTTTGCTTCATGAACTGGGGTGCAAAGGCTATCAAAATTGTGGTCCACAGAAAAGTAATGTATAAGGTTAGAAGTTTGGCTGCTAAATTACCTGATATGGGTCTCAGAAGAAGGGCTTGGGTAGAATGTAGGTGCTTCTCAGCCTTGGTTGTACATTAGTGTTAACCTGGAAGATGCTAAAAGTTCTCATGTCCTTGTTTTATGCAGGACCAACAAAATCAGGCTCTTAGAGGAAGGGCCCCTGAATTATTTAAAACTCTTTTAGGTGATGATAATATATATAAGAACCACAGGCTGCACAGGCTGGGTATGCAGTGATAGGCTTCCAGGGAACTTGATACTTGGCTTTGATAATGAGGTTCAAAAAACCCAGGGGATACTGTGACAGAAAGAAATGGCCTTTTTTCAAAAGGCAAAGGACTATGAGACAGATTTAGGTAACTCTGAAGCTATTCTGTGTGGCAGAGGAAGAAAGTGAATGGAATGTTACACAGTGTAAGTGTAGGTAGAAAACTAATCATCAAAGACCTTCCTTACTTATTGGATATTGGAAAGTCATTGTCAGTGGAAAATTGGACTGAAGAAAGAGAAAATGAGTTTTAAATGGAGAAGAACACAGATAGAAATGGGATGGGTTCGCCAAACGTGATGGTGCTTGCATATAATCCCAGAACTGAAAGGGAAGAGGCAGGAAAACAGAGAGTTTGAGGTCACCTTGGGTTGCACATAGCAAGCCCTTGTCTCAAAGGAGATTTGTCTATCCAGGCGTAGTGTGGTGGGACATACTGCAGTCACAGTAATCAGGAGGTAGAGGTAGGAGAATAAAGAATTAAAGGCTAGCCTCAGTTATGTGGTGAATTCAAGGCCAGGCTAGGCTAGGCTAGGTTACATGAGACCCTGTCTCAAAAAAAATCCACCCAACCCTCTTCTCTGTGTATATATAGGAAAGAAAAGTAGGGTATGGGAGTGGGGAAAGAAGTAATTCAGGAGTGGGTCGAGCAGCATCTGGGAGGAACCAGCAGCTCTCATCACACAATTTTGCTTGATGTGGGGCAGGTTTGATACGTGATACTGAGGAGGACTAGGGAGTGGCTATCTCTGTGCATCTTCATGGTGTAGATCTGAGGAACAGTACTGGGAAGGGGTTAAAAGGAACTAAATATGGAGGTGCATCTGTTAACTGGCTGTGGAGTTCATTGGCTTAGCCCCTTGACATGGAGGGCCTCTGGATGAGTAAGTTTGGTGGGAAGGTTGCTGTTTGACATCTTCCTTCATGCTTAACAGCCACTCTTCCCCCCGGCTCTTCACTTCTTCCTGCCTGTCCTGTTTTCTCCCCCCATCGCCTACCTGTCAATCTGAATATGGGAACAGAACCTACACCTGTTCCTAAAACCCTCTTGATTTGAAGACGACATTTCTGCTGTGTCCTTTGCCTTGCAGAAGAATCTCAGTTTCAGGAGGTCTCATTTATTAATTGTTGATCTAAGTGTTGGTTAAAACAAGTCTTTCTTTGACTGAGGGTGAGAATGGCTAAAAAAATGTGTTATCTTTACCAATACGGAGGGATGTGAAACCTGACAGCGATGGAGACTCACTGTTCTACTTCATACCAAGGCTTCCAGCTTTCATCACAAAGAGAACCTCTCTTACCTGGGATGTCATCTGTGCATGTGAAGCAGAGGCAGTCAATTGGCAAGGAATATTGTGTCAATTGATCTGATTTGTATGAAACTTGTGGGTCTAGTTACTATTGGTTACCCACAGACACGTACTGACAAATACAGCAGCTCTCAGAAAACTTAGTAAATTTTATTGTTTGTGGCTTTCTGCCCCCGGCAGTGGTACTAGTAAATTCTGAGTGCCACCTTCCCCTGACCCCAAATCTGTAACCATATCCTTTACCTTACCACTGCACAAAAAGGTTGCCTCTCTTCTCTTAGTGGGCACCACACTGCCATCTTCCGGTAGCATCCTATCCTGCTCAAATTTTTGTTTTGTTTTCTGAGACAAGGTCTCCATGTAGCTCAGGCCGACTCAAACTTGTGGTGATCCTCCTGTGTTAGCCTCTGGAGAATTTTGTTCAAAGATGTTGAACATAGCATTCTGTAGTAACAATTTTGTTATCCCTACATGACAATTTCTGTCTACACAGCAACATAGTTATCTTTTTTTTTTTTTTTTTTTTTTTTTTTTTTTTGGTTTTTCCAGTCAGTGTTTCTCTGCAGCTTTGGAGGCTGCCCTGGAACTAGCTCTTGTAGATGAGGCTGGTCTTGAACTCACAGAGATCCTCCTGCCTGTGCCTCCCGAGTGCTGGGATTAAAGGCAAGCGCCATCTTTCAAGATCCTCCCTGACTTTACATCCTCTCTCAGTACTCTTGATTTTGTTTATACACTTTATCTTTTACATTTAAATTGAAATTATCTTTCATCTTTAAGTGAAAAGGCATTTATCTTATGTGTGTAGGTACTTTGTCTGCATGTATGTGCACTGCCCCATTGCCTGGTGCCTATGGAAGCAGATCCCTGGGAGCCAGAGTTAAGAGTGCTTATGGCCCTCCCCTAAGCAACACTATTTGGTCAGGCCTCTCTCCTCCTTTATTAAAGGAATGTGATTCAAATGCATTTGCAGTTGCACACCCCAGAGTCTATGATGGGTAGGGACTTCATAATTTATGAAGTGTCCCTGAGGCTCCCTTTCTATTGTCCTATTGCTTGTAATGATCATAACTGTTTGGCACATGTAAACTATTACCCTGAAAATTTAAATGCGTCTGTACTCCTTTTCCTAATAGTGTGCTTCTTCCCATAAAAAAGTGGTTATGAGCCACCATGGGGTGTTGGAAATCAAACCTAGGTCCTCTGAAAGAGCAGCAAGCACCGAGCCATCTCTCCAGACTTAACCTTATGGTCTTAATTCATTTGACTCTTTTTTTTTAATGCTTTGAGACAGGGTGCATATCTGTTCTCAAACTCATTTTCTTTGGCCTTATCCTGCCAGGAACTGGAGTTTCAGGCATGCCTCATTTTGTCCTCTTCCCAGGAGTGCTGTCTCCATCAACCTTCTCTACTTCTCACATAAGCATTCGTTCAAACGATTCCAGTAGTTCTTTCTTTTCCTAGCATCGGTACTATTAGGGTGTTGGTAGATTTCAGATGCTGGAGTGTGTTGTCAGGTCTCCATCCTTGTGTGGCCCTTATTTTATCAGCATTCCTGGGCCAACGGTACCTGTGTCTCACACAGCCTCCTCCTTTGATTCCAGCTCTGATTCCCTGCTGAACTGACCTCGCTTTCCTAATTCCCTACCATTGCTTCATAAACACCACAACCAAAAGCAAGTTGAGAGAGGAAAGGGTGACATACAGGGTTACTGAGGAAAGCCGTGGTGGGAAGTCAAGGTAGGAACTGGGAGACAGGACATGAAGCAGAGACTATGGAGGAAGGCTGCTTACCAACTTGGTCTATCTTCATGGCTTGCGCAGCTTGCTTTCTTTTACAACCCAGGACCACCTATCTAGGAGTGCACTGCCCATAGTGGCCTGAGCCTTACCACATCCATCATTAATCCAGAGATTGCCTCACAGACACGCCTACAGATCAGTCTGATGGAGACAATTCCTCAGCTCCCTTTCCAGGCCACTCTGTGTTGTATCAGTTGGACACAGAACTAAGGAGCGCACTCATCTATACTCATGCTCTCTGCCTTTCTGGCTCTCATTTTTTTCTTCAGTTTTTCAGCTCTCCTTGCCTTTCTAGTTTCATTCATTAGGCCATCTTACCCAGTCCTAGAATCTTATTTCCATTAACGCCATCTCTAATTTACCTCTCCAGCCTGTTTCAAAAGTTTGAGATTCACTTAACAAACTTACAACTCCACTTGAGGGTTATACAGCTCTGACTTATACTTCAAGTAGGAATCCTTCTTCCAAACCCACTTCTTTCCCACCTCAGTACTTGAATCACGATTGTGTTAGTGGTAGGATTTACTGGGTTTTGGAGACTGCTTTGGCCAGCTTCTTGGAATGCACTTTTTGTTTTTGTCACCCTTCCTCGACTCCCTGTTCTTGCTGCCTGTTGACCTCAGCACCTTTACATTTCTCCCCCCCCCCTTTGGAGTGCTCTTCCTCACATGTTTGTGTGACTCAGTTCTTTTTACGAATCTAGATCCTCAAACCAATATCAGCTCTTCAGGAAAGCTTTTCCAAGCTGGGTGTGAAACCTATGGTTTCAGTACTGAGGAGGCTAAAATAGAAAGATCACAAGTGTGATATCAGCCTGGTTTTAAAACAAAACTAAAGAAAAAATGGATCAAAAATCTTTCTTCTTCCTAAAGAAAAGTCCCTCCTATCTGAAAACAGTTGATGACTGGCACCGAGTTACTTGTCTAATTATTTAGTACATTTTCCCCCCTTCAAACTAGAAGCGTATTTCCAAGAGGTCAGGGTTGTGTGTATTGTTCTCAGTTCTGTTACAGAATTGGCAACAGTGACTGGTCCACAGTAAAGAACACCAGTGAGTATTTGTTGATTGACAGATGGAAGGAGTAAGCCAGTTATTAAACTTTGCTGAGGTGAGAATCGTTTTTACCAGATGCTTCTTGGTTATTAGGAAGCTTTTTTAACTGGGAGAATAGTTGCTTTTGGGCTTCACCTGGAGTTATATTTGATATTCTCCTTTAGGAAGATTTCTAAGTAATGTGGCAAATCTTATTCTAATAATTAATCTGGTATTTGAAGTCAAATAGGAAACATTAATGTCACCACTGTATGTTCTTAGAATTTGATATTTTAACATCCTCCAGTTCTCCTCCCTTTCATTTTTCTACCACAATAACACATAAACTAGAGGAGAGGGAGTGAGAACAATTAGTTATACCTTGGTGACACATTTCATGTGCAACATCAATGAATAGGTTTTGAATGGGACACAAAATGGGCTGTAGTTAATTCAAGAAAACGGTCTGGCGCACAACTCTAAAGGTTAGCTGACAAAACAAATGGTTAACTTTAAAAATTTTCTTCACATTTTGATATCATTTCTAGAACTAACACTATTCATGACAAAATTTCAAATTTGCAGCCTTTTATTTTTGATGAAATCTTCTGAAAGCCAGATTACTAATATCTAAGACTGTAAGGATAAATTGTCATGGCATGTACTGTGCTAGTGACAAAAACAAAAACAAAAACAAAAACAAAAAACCCCAAAAAACCATGAACCTATGTTTCTTTAAGTAAGGGTTCTTGCATCAGAAACATTTGAGAAACAAATCATTTTTCCCTTCCCAATAAAGAGGAGCAAGCACAAAAGTAAGTAAAACTTAGACTAAGGTAAGGAAAATTTAAATAAAGCTGAGAATATGCCACAGAAACTAAGCAGCTTATTGTTGATGTACATTTCTATAGCTTTTATTTTTAGGTAGAACATAATCTTTGTTTCCAAACTAAACAACAGACATTGAAAAAAGTAAGATAGGGTTGACTTTACTTGTCATTTTACCTGGGAAGTATTAGAGGAGCCAGATTGATATATAGCATCTAACCCAAGGGGAGAAAATCCACCCAGTTGTCTATTTCATTGGCTCATATACTAATAAATCCTCAATCTAGGTTGAATTTCTTTGATGTGGCTCAGTAACAATTCTTCAGTGACTTTCTTATGATCTTGTTAATGTGTGTTTTTTCTCAAGGGTAGTTTGAGAAACAAATTAGAACTATTATGAATACTGGAATTACAAGGGAAAAATCCCCAATACATTATTTCGATATTATAAATAGTTCTGTGCATAACAACAAAGTAGATGAGGTTTACAATAATATCTAGGCTAGGGCTTTGGGGGTTTTTAGGTGTAGTAATTCATGAGCCTTCCAGCCTTAGGCTGGGGACATATTTGTAACTCACTTCATTTTTAGTAATTCATATTAAGCTGGAAAGACTCCCAGGTCACACTTTCAAGGTTTCATAGACGTAATAGCTTCTGTTGTATTTGTGACTCTAGTGATAACTCTGAATATTAAAATTGCAATTCTGGTGATATTTACACTGGACCTAGAATTCTCAGCTCCATAGAGGATAACAGCAGCACACTTTCAAATTCACGTCCTTTAATTTAGTAGCTGATGTCCATCTTAAAAAAATCAAATCTTAACAAAACCTTAATTTCTATGCAAAGCTCCTTACTTTGTACTGAGGAAATTAACATATATCAAAAATACCATTTATTTCCGATCAAAACAAAGTAATCAAAGAAGTTAAAAACCTTAGAACTTCTTTATTCAAATAAATGCCATTTTCAAGAATGTTAAGAGTTTGCATACTTATTTCAGTGACCCCCAACATTGTTTGAAGTATTGTGGCTTCATTTATTACAATAAATTTAATCTCTTTTTATAATGTACATACAGCATCAACTGTAAGTATAATATTATGCAGCAGATGTTTATAATTAGTTCATCTTATAGGATTAAACTTTATATCTTTTCAACTGTGTAGGAGAGCTCTCTGAGAAACAAAGTCAATAGAAACTATTTACCTTCATATTTATCTCTGTATGTGTTTAATGTAGAGACTTAGGCAATTTTAGAGACTGTCTTATTACTTTTCTAATGTAACAAAAAACCATGGCCAAGGCAATTTACAAAAGAAAGTGTTTAATTGGATTTACAGTTTCAGAGGGTTAGAGTCCATGATGGTGGAACAAAGACATAGGAGCAGAAGCAGCTGGAAGCTCACATTTTGTTCTGTAAGCAGGAGGCAGACTGTGTTTTGAAACTCAAAGCTCACCCCCAGTGATCATGATGATAGTGCCTGTGAGGAACTATCTCCATTATGTTAGCCACTGGGCATGCCTGTGAGGAGTTATCTACATTAAGTTAGCCACTGGGCATGCCTGTGAGGGATTATTGAAATTAACTCAGATGGAAAGAGCTGCTCTGTAGGTAGGCAGTACTAGTCCATGGACTGATGTTTTGGATTGAATAAAAAGTAGACAGCTAGCTTTCTGCTTCCTGACTGTGGAATCGATGAGACTACCTGCCTTAAACCCGACGGATGGCATGACTCTGTCACCATGATATTTTGTCACAGCAATAACTTAAGTAACTGAAGTAGAAATGTAGTAGGAGTAGGGTTGTTGCTGTCCTAACCCTGACAGTGTAGCTTTAGGCCTTTGAAAACTAGTTTGCTGGAGGAATGTGGAAGAATTTGAAATTTCTATCTAGAAATGCCCTCAACGGTTATAGGTGGGGATTAATAGGCCATTCTAGTGGGAACTCAGAAGACAAGACAGTTTAGAGAAATGGAGATCTTGGAGACACAATTTATGAGGTTTCAGAGTGGGAACAAGGACTTCTTAGTAGGAATTGCTCTAAAGGCCGTCCACATGAAATTGTGGGAAAGAATCTGGCTCCTTCTGCCTATGTACTGATAAGTTGAGAGTAGGGTTTAAAGGTAGCAGACAAGCATCTTAATCCCATTCATTTCCTGTCCCTTTACATCTGCCCTCTACGCCTGTAGCTCCCCTCTCCCAAATAAAATAAAATTGAAGAGAAAAAAAGAAAAAAATTAAAAATCCCATCGTGGAAGCTATAGTGTGACATGGTGAGTCCTGTAGTAAATCCTTTATTCATATATCTTTATGTGCAAGTGTTTAATGCAGAGTCAACAGTTTGATTCGAGGCCACTGGTATCCACTACACTATCCATACTGGGCCCTCACTGGGCCTCTTCTTGAATATCCAGTTGCTGCCCTGTGTTGTGGAGATCCTGCAGCTTTGGATCTGCAGGACCGGGCCTTCACATGCTCCAACAGATCTTAGATGGGGTGGATGATGGGGCATGCCAAGTCATGACCCAGGTTCTGGGCCTGGGCAGCTGCAGAGTTGGTCAGCCCACCAGTTCTTCCCTGTCCTCACCACAATGGTGAGCTCTCTAGCATAGCTCTGGCTAGTTCATTCTTGCAACAACGAGCAAGGGGTGGGTCCAGTTCTGCTTTCACACCCTACCCCATCTCCTACCTACACCATCAGGGCCAGTTCTATTGTGTTGCCCAGGAGAGGTACAGAGGCCACTTCTGCAGCTGGTGGGGTCAGGAACAGTCTTCCTGCTCTTATGACCTCAGGGCCTGCTCATCCACCTGCCCCAGGTGTTGATGGGTGGAGTGGGGGTGGAAGATGAGGGAGGCCATCCCCCCATGCCACCACAAGACAGATGAGTAATGGGGACAGTGCTATCATGCTCACAGCTTTGGGGATGACTCATCCACACCCCACTAACAGAACTAGCTATATTGTGCTGCCTTGGTGAAGTTCAGGGCATGTTGTAGTCTGTGGGGGCAGGAACAGCTCTCAGACTAAATGTTTTTAAACAGAGGAAATTTCAAGATAGAAGTGAGTTCAGGTTGTATCATGGATACTGCTTACTCTACCTATCTATGTCTATAGTGAAAAAAGGAAAAAATTGTGCAGAGTAATATAGGAAATGCATAGATTGGTAAGAAACAGAGCTCGGGATGTGTTAAAGTTGTAACAAGGTAGGTGTTGAAAAAGAGGTTGTAATTGTAAAGAGAAATGTCTAGCTCTGCCTTGGGATAATAGGAAACAAGCCCCAAGAGCCAGACCTTCCCATCAAAGGCTCCAACCTAAGGCAATGTGAACTTATGTGAAAGTCTGAACTGATAATATAGTTGAAGAATTTTCCTGCTTGGAAAAAAAAACACTTAGGGAAGCATTCCCTTTGGGTTAGCAGTTAATCTTACAGATGTGAGGAGAAAGACCACCAACCCAAATTATCATGGTCAAATTAATTAAATCAAGTAATTAATTAAAACAAGCTTTTTTCCCCGTGCACACAGGTTGCCTCTTGCTAAGGTGGGGTACAAGAGGTCAGCATTAGACAAGGGCAACATAAAGGTTTTTATAGCACAGGGGTAGGGGCTTCAAAATGGGGGATCTGGCAGGCAAATAGGCAGTGTTACAGAAACAGGACACAACAATGTGGTTATAACAATAGGTGGTCATAACAATGGTTGATCATAGCAACAGGTGGTCATAATAACTTTCGAAACAAAGGTAGTATTGCAAGATGGTCACAACTCCCTGAAGCAAAGGCTCAGTTATGAGGTGGTTGTAACAACGGGTGGTCAAAACTACTTTTTGAAACAAAGACATGGTTGCTGTTGTAGTCAAGGTTACAGGTGGAGCATAGCCCAATTTTTGAGAAACAGAGATTTAATAATACACAGGAATGAAACTAGTTTGTCTTTGTTATGAGATAGCTTTCAAGCCCAAGATGGAGGCAAGCTGGTTCATCATAGCCAAGAAGGCACATACATGTAACTGTAGCACAAGCAGGCCAGGCTCCATTGGGTACATATAGCAGAACATGGTACTGGTTTTGCAGGTCTGAAAGATGCAATATTGAAGAGTTTCATGGAATACTGATTCATGGTTCCAGAAATCCATGGTGCTCAGGCAATGTGGGACTAGGATTGGAATCCAAGCAAACAGGCCCTGAGGTGGTTAAGAAGATTATAGAATTAAGTTTAAGTCACCCATCATATTTTCTCTACTCTTTCAGTTTTATTTCTGTGTTAGCTCCTTTCCTTTCATATATCATATAAATTATAGTTTCAAATGAACATTTTAGTGACATTTATCCACACTTGACATATTTGTTCAGGAAAGAAATGTTAAATATTAAATCTTAGAGTCCCTGTCCATTAGGAGACAGAGTTCTCTACTATCCATCAACCTTGTCCTGTGGTTACCATGCAAGGCTGCATTCTGCTTCCACCAGGTGGAATAAATGAATCCAGAGATAGTAACAAGAAATAAATACATTTATTAGCAGCAAGAAACCTGCATGTACTACTAAAGATGGGCCATTGCTTTCAGTGGTCATCTTTCCCTTTGGTCCCAGAAACTTTATATGGTATTTTAGGGGAAGAAATATAGAGAGGTATACGAGCGCCAGACAGGTGGATGGCTTGGTCATCCTCTGTTTCTTTTAAAAAATAGACTCCTTTGGAATGTGTACTGTATATATTTTACCTCATTCAGATACATCATCAAGAATCTAGTGGCTTTTAAACAAGGAAGTTTTTGTGCTGATAAAATAATGGGTGTCTGATTTTTGATTTCTCATAAGCATCCTTTCTGGTATGACCTTTTCTTGTAACTTGGGACTAGAGGTGTACATTCTTAATGTGTGGTTGAGACATTGACTTCAAAGAACAGAAGTCTTTAAAATAGAGTCAGTACAACAAAGAGAGACTCCTGAGAGTTTATTCTTGACGAGGGAGGGCTCATATGTGCATCTTCACTTTGACACGATGTAGACTTAAAGCCTTTGGATGTTCTAAGTAATGCTCCTTTAATAATTCTCTTAGGGGATTCTGGAACTCTTAAGTCATATAGAAGGTCACTGGCTGATGGGTTACATGGGGAACTTGCCCAAGTCATGTAGCCTGAGCCTCACCGTTCTTTTGCCTTTATATATAGAAACCATATCCTGGATGTCATGCTCAATTATCAAGAGCAGTTAGCAATAAGGGAATCTGCAAGGCTTTCCCAGAGCTATGGACTATGATATATTAGGTTTTTGTTCTTGTTTTGGCAGGTGCTGGGCTCTTGGGTCAGAATGGTGTCTTGGTGCCTGTAACGTGGATCAATTGTGTTAAGACCTGGGAGCCTGTTGCACAACAAGGATAATGTCTTTACCAGAAGTGCAGACAGCTTTCTGCTACTGTGACAAAAAACTGAACAACTGGGAAAACATCAACCTAAAGAGAGATGGTTCATTTTGACTCACAGTTTCAGAGGTTTCCATCCACAGTCTGATGACTTTATTACTTTTTGGGCTTGAGGTGAGGTAGAAGAATATGCGTGAGAGAAAGCAATTGACCTCATGGTGACTAGGAAACAAAAGAGAGAGGTTAGAAACAAGTTTTTCCCTTTGGTAAGAGCTGAAAGATGGAGGAAGGGCTGTGAAATACCATCAACTAGATTGGATATAATCACTGTAATCGTTAAGTAGAACATCAGTAGTTATCTTCATGAGAGCAGCCCTGTCAACTATCAGTAATGGAAGGGAGAACAGGTTAAGGGATGTTGTATGTCACTGTACAGCTCAGGGGGACCCTTTACAGGAGGGGAGGAGGAAGAGGAGGAAAGTGGGGAATGACCAGAGGAAGCAGAATAGTTAGGGACATTGAGAGAACAGGGCTAGCAGAATCAAATGACCAGGACTCATGGGGGCTCGAAGAGACCAGGGAGTCTGTAGGGGTCTGACCTAGATCCCCTGTATACATGTTGTAGCTGAATAGCTTGTGTCCTCGTGGGATTCCTAACAATGGGAGCTGAGCCTGTTTCTGACTCTTTTGCCTATGCGTGGGACCTTTATCCTCCTACTGGATTGCCTTGTCCACCCTTGATGTGATGGTATGTGTGTGGCTTTATTTTACCTTGTTATGCTGTGTTTAGTTGATGTCCCTGGGAGCCTTGCTCTTTTCTGAGAAGTGGAGGGGGGGATGGATCTGAGGGAGGGGAGAGGGGGAAAAGAAAGACTGGGGGGAGAGGAGGGAGGGGTAACTGAGGTTGGTGTGTAATGGATGAGAGAATAAATAAAAAGTCGAAGAATAAAAAAACTTTAGTCTGGTCTACAAGAGATAGTTCCAGGACAGCCTCCAAAGCCGCAGAGAAATGCTGTCTCGAAAAAAAAAATCCCCCCTCAAAATTAAAAAGTAGCTTTTAAAGCAGTATTCTCTGTGGATCTTGACCCATTTGGGGGTTGGACAACCCTTTCATAGGGGTCACCTAAGACTATCTGCATATCAGATACTTACATTATGATTCATAACAGTAGCATAATTACATTTATGAAGTATTGATGAAAATAATTCTATGGTTGGAGGTCAGCACACCAAGAGGAATTGTGTCAAGGGATTGCAGTCTTAGGAAGGTTGAGAACCCTGCTTTCTCCATTCAGGTCCTACCACCCACAGTCTCTATCATCTCCCAATAGGCTAATCCACGGGCTGTGTCAGAGCCCTCATGATCCAAGCACTTCCTAAAAGCCCTGTCTCTGAACCATGAATTTGAGATGGAGCCTTCAACAAATGAATCTTTGAGCTGGGAGCTTCATATCTTAGACTTAACCAGAATGGCTCTAGTTTTCAGTGTAGAAAAGCAATGTGAATAAGTTTAAAGGAAAAAAGAAAACCAGCAAAAACTGTACTGAGTATCAGGAAGGGAAACCAGTGACTCTCTTCATGATACATCGTAACCAACACAGTTTTTCTTGTTAAATGACTGAAGATAATTGTGAGTTCAAATTGAAGGAAATAAAAAAAGATCTTAGAAATATAACTGAAATCTATAAAAAAAGGCTGGAATAAAAGTGAGCAGTAATCAAAATACTTTAAGAGCTCTACTTGTTAATTTGCATATATGCATATGTATATATTTAGATGTATAGGTTTAGTTTCTACGCTTATTAAGAGTGAACTTTTACTGCTGTCTCAATTAAAACTACTATGCTCACTATAGGATAGCAAATAAATACCCATTTCATATTATTTATTAATTAATTCTCCTTGTGTGCATATGTGTGTGCACACAGAGTGCGAGTATGTGTGTGCGTGTGAGTGCACGAGCATGTGTCATGTGTGTATCTGTACATGTGCATGGGAATATGGGGTGCTTGTTTTCATGTATGCACATGAGTGTGCAGATGTGTTATGTCTGCAAGCCAGAGGTCAGCCTTGAGTGTGATTTTTCAGGTAGAATTCACTTTGCTTTTTTCAGACAGGGTCTCTCAGTGGTTTGGAGTTCTCTGAGTAGGCCAGGCTGGCTGGCCAGTGAGCCCCATCTTTCTCTGTCTCTCTGATACTGAGAATAAATGCAGACCACAATGCCAGCTGTCTTCACATGGGTGCTGGAGATGGAGCTAAAATTTTCATGAATATACGGCAAATGCTTTTCTGATTGAACCATCTCCCAAACCCTTATTATCAGACCTGGTCTTCAAAGTGAGGCTGTTAGACAAGCATCTTAGATATCATTAGGGGACTTGAAAGAAGCAGAATCTGAGGTGCTAGTCAGGTTCTACCGAGTCAGAGCTTTCTTATGATAATGCTAAGGAGAATTTCAGGTACAGTTTATGCCCTTTATAGTGTGGTGAGCACCATGTTAGAGCACTGAACTCAGCAACTGTGCATAGAATGAGAACTCTTAAGAGAGTCCATTCACATGATTCCGGAGTGCTAATAGGCAGCAGCCCTGGGAAAATGATTTTCAAGTGTCTCACAGCACTCTGCATTCTGAGGAGTTTAAAAAGCCATTCTCATGCAGATTGTCCACTCTCAATAATGAAGAAATATAAATAAGTATGAATATGTCTGTGCTGGCTCGTTTCATGTCAACTTAACACAATCTAGAGTCATCAGAGAGGAGGGAGCCTCAACTGAGAAAATACCCCTAGAGGGAAGGCTTTAGGGCATTTTCTTGATTGGTAATTGATGGGCAAGGAGCCTGCCCCTGGCTATTGATCCTCATTTTTTATATTTTCAGTTGTGAGCTTAGCTGTTAATGACTGAGCTATCCCTCAAGCCTGGCCTTCAGTTCTTTAAGAAAGTAGGCTGAAGGAGCCAGTAGGAACAAGTCAGTCAGCAGCACTCCTCCATGGCCTCTGCATCAGCTCCTGTCTTCAGGTTCTGGCACCGTTTGAGGTCCTGTTCTGACTTCCTTTGATGATGAATAGTGATGTGAAAATGTAAGCTAAATTAACCCTTTCCTCCTCAAGTTGTTTTTGGCTTTGGTGTTTCACCACAGCAATAGCAGTCCTGGCTAAGGTAAAGTCTAAAAGGATTCCCTACTATTCCAGCTGTGCTGCCGAGGCTTATGAATCAATGATTTAGGAGCTGGGAACTTTGAGTGAGATCTGTATGTGTATCTTTTTATAATCTATAAAGTGGAATGTTTTAGCTCTCCATCACTGTGACAAAATGGCTGAGACAATAAACTTATAAGGATGAAGATTTATTTTGCCTCTCAGCTTCAGAGGGTTCAGTCCGTAGTCACTGGCCCCATCATCTCTTAGGCTGGTGGTGGCACAATGCCTCTTGGTACATATCAGAGGAGTACATTATAAAGCAAAGTTGTTCATCTCAGGGTTAGCTGGGAAACAAGAGACAGGAAGGGCCAGTGTATCAATACCTCTTTACAGGAGCACTCAATACCCTAAAGTCTCCCACTACCAGTGAAAGGTTGTATCACCTCCCAATAGTATTATGGGGTGGCAGTCAAGCCTTTGGCACGCAGATCTGAGGGACACTTGCAAACCTTGGTGGTATAGATTAGGATGTGTGGCATGACAGAAACACACTTGATATAGATTCTTAACCTTGAAAAAATGCACTATTCATTTGAAAACTTTGATTTAGTTTTAAAAATATGGATTTTAAAAGATTTGTTTGATTTTATTTATGGATATATCTATGTGTTTATGTGTCTCTTTATGTGGGCGCCCAAAGAGTGTAGAAGACCGTGTCATATCTCCTGGGACTGAAGCTTCAGGTGATTGGGGGCGATCTGACATGGGTGTTAGGAGATGAATTCTGGTTCTCTAAAAGAGCAATAAGTGCCCTTAGCTGCTCAGCTATTTCTCCAACCCCTAATTTAGCTTTAAAAATATTCACGGAGGAGGGAAGTAGAGTAGGTAGGATAATTATGAATAAAAACAAAGTATAGTCACACTCACACACACACATTCCATAATGAAATCTATTTATTACTTTGTATGCTAACCCCTAAAAAAACAACTACTATAAAACCCAAATAATTACTATTTATTTTGGCCTTTAATTAAAAAACATTTTTATTTTTCAGATTTTTACTGTGGGGACTTTTGTTCATGCTTTCACTCTGCCATGCCTTAAATATTTTTCATTAAATATATTAAGAAATTAACTACGCAGAATAAGTTGTTTCTTGTGGGGGAACCACAAGGCGTGAACAGTATGTATCTAGTTGGGAAATACAAACATTTCATTAAAAAGTAAATAGCAGTAAGAATAAAACTGGTCAGTTAGTGTAGAGTCAAATAATTTTTTCAAGATGTCTTCTTGTACTTTATTATGATTGTTATAAAAATTTCCACCTTGGAATGCAGTATTTCTTCTTTAAAGATTTTATTGCCCATTCGTCAAACTTAGTGTATTCCAGTAATCCCACCTGGGCTGGGATTATTCAGTTTCAATTTGTTGGCCACGGTATCATGGCCAACATAATTATTCACACAGGGTCTGAGTATTTTCAGTGTTTAAAAGTCAGAGCATCTTCACCCAACTTCCTTTGTTTTTTTATCTTGTTATCATATAAACTCCTGCCATCTCTTTTGCTGTTCAGAGTTGTTTCCCCTTGGATGCTCATTATTGGTCATACATTGTGCTAGGAATTCTATACAAACCACTTAACTCCCACAGCAGACTTCCAAGGTAACACCAAGCTTGTCTACTTGACTTTAAACCCATGAACTTTTGACTAAATGCATCATCTTCCCATGTAAATGTCACAGAACTCAAGACAGTTGATATTTAACAATATTTAACAGAGAATTCTTTGCTCTTACAGCACATCTTTCTTGTAGTTGTCAAAGTGATATTAACCCCTTGGCATTATATCATAGTTTTAAAATCCTGGAGCCTTTCATTTCCTTAACCGAGGAGTCTCACAGTCCCTTGGTTGTTCACATCCTCTTGGACTCTGTCAAAATTGAAGTCCTTTGACCTTGTCTGAGTTCCTCTCTGCATCTGCTCCCCTGTACATATTCTTTGTTCTGCCAGGATGCTGTTAATTCCTTTTATGTACAAGAACCCATTTTCACCTTCTGTGTCAGTGTGGGGTTCTCACAGAAAGAAAATCAAAGGGATTTCTGACTACAGATTGATATCTATAGAGAGAGACATTAATTTACTGTAAGGAATTGACTAACAGAGTTAAGGAGGTTGAGAAACTGGGATCTGCAATCAGAAAGTTGCAGGTGATATAATTCCAGCTGGAATCTGAGGGCCAAAGAGGAGAAGGTTAAAGTTTTGGTCTGAGTCAAGCTTGAAGGTAGAAGACTGATACCCCAACTTGAAGACAGTCAGGTAGAAAGAACGTTCTCTCTGTTATGCTTCTTTATTCTGTTCAGACCTTTAGAAATTGGATGTGATCTCCCACATTGGGAAGGACAGGTTGCTTTATTCAGTCTACTATATCAAATCTTAATCTCACTTAGACACATCCATGGCACAGAATAGTATTTGACCAAATATATGGACACTCCTTAGTGGACTAAAGTTAACATAAAACCAACTATAATACCTTCCTCCAATATTTAGTCTGAGGGCCATCTATGTTTTCATTTTTTCCTTAATATTACAGACTAAGTTAATAACTTTCTAACCTCCATGGCAGAGATGTCTATGTGTTGAATAAATCTGTTATCTTTTTTGAACAGGCACGTAATTGGACTACACTATTGTATTTCCCACTTTAATGTAATAATATGACTTTCCATGTCTGCTCATAAACACCAATAGCTGGTTCTTCATAACTCAGTTATTTGCATCTATAGACAAGGAATTTTGAGACACTTTATCTCTGAAGATGCTAAAGCTTCTGTTAGTCTTCATACTAACCACTTCTCAAAACTGCCATCCTAACTTTTATGAGAAATAACATTTTATTTTACTAACCCACTGAGATGAGGGAGTTTGTCACAGTACCTTGTCTTACTAACTAAGCTTACTAATATGTGGGGACACTCTTTCAAAGAAATTTAACAAGTTTTCTAGTTGTCACAGACAACTTTTTTCCCATTTAGAGTTCTGAGACAGGGGACCTCACTATAAAGCCCTGGCTAGCCTCAAACCTGGGGCAACCCCTGGCCTCTGTCTCTTCTTCCTGAATGCTAGGATGATGTCTATGCCACTATGCCTATGTCAGATTCCCAGTGTATTCTACCCTCACAGCTACTTTGATCTACCTGCAGCTGTATCATGCTGAGCATGTAATATGTTAAGAATTAACATCTTTTTGCTTCACCTTCTGGGGAGTTTATTTGTTGCCACAGAAACATGCATACACAGTGACAGACAGGAAGAGTGGGAAAAAGCTTCATCTACTCGTGGGCAGGAGTCAGTGGGTAAAATACTTCAGCATTTAATCCATCGGTGGCATAAATATGAGCCTATTTCCATACGGTTCTTAGAAGGACTTAGCCTCCATGCCCACTGTGGTAATCTGTTCATGATGGTATCATTTGTCCTGGCCTTTCTCCAATAACTGCCTCCCCTACGTTTCCTGGAATCTTCCGTAATAAACTGCACCTAATGTTTCTATGTTAGTCGAGTTCTGGTTACAGTGACAAAACAGCTGAGTGACTTGTTGTGAAGGAGATGTGAGTGATTGTAGTTTGTGGTTTCAGAAGCTTCAGCCTATCAGATAACTCAGTTGCTGTGGGCCAGAGCTGAGGTAGAATACTATGGCAGTGAGAAAGTACAGCAGAGGAGACCACTTGCTTCATGGAGACCAGGAAGGAAAGAAAATGAGGAGTTTTGAGACAAGATACATCCCACAAAGGCACACCTCCAGTGGCCTAATTCTGTAACCAGTCTCCATCTGCTAAATAGCCCATTCAGCTATGAACTTATCACTGGATTCATACATTGATAAAGTCAGTGTTCTAATGATCCAACCACTTCTCAGTAGTGTTGCTACCTGAGACCAAGCCTTCAACACACAAACCTTTTTGGAGGATATTTCATATATAACTCAAAACAATCTCAGTCTGGGTCAGAGCTTGGAGGGACACAAACAGGGACTTAGATCCAATGTAGCTCACATCCCCTTTAAGTCTTGGTGTTTTTGTCTGTTTCTATATTATGAGACTGTTAGACACTGTGGTAGGTGGGATTCTATAATGACTCCTGAGATTCCAGTCTGTTGGAACAATCTTCCTCTCCTGTGAAATGTGGGAAGCTCTTGTGATGAGCTACTTTGACGAGGATGCATTAAGTGGCTAAGATAAGTGTGCCATTTTGTATATGGCTATCAAATGAGAGATTCGTTTGCTGACCTTGAAGAATCAAGTCACTGTGAATCTAACAGACGCAGGGAATGGATTCTGCCAGTTATCAAGTAATTTTTGGAAAAGGGCTGAGAGCCTCAGATGAAATGCTATTCCTGGCCAATGCATGAATGATGCTTGATGAAAATCTGACTAACCATCTAAACTATGCCTTTACTCCTGCCCATGCACACACTGTGAGAGAAATGTATTGCTTTAAACAAGGGCTTAGAATAATTTGTTGCATACTAGCCATATATATTATGAAAAATTATTTTGAACTATGCCAAATACATACAAAACAATGAAAAATAATGTTGGCTATTATTATGTGTCTAGTATGAACTTTGAACAAATATTGACATTACACTGTACTCCAGATGTTTTTCAGGAATAAAAGATTACAAACAACTATGAAGTCTCCTGCCTAGGTTTTCTAATTCTGTGGATCACTCATTTCTATCTGAGAAGCAACCCACTGTTCTGAAGATGGCTAATTACATTCTAAAAATATTATTTCACTGCATGTGTGTATAGGTCTAAAGGCAACATACACCTTCCTTTTTTCCCTCATTTAATCTTGCCTTCTGAATACAGGCAGATTATAATACTTATGCTATGACTCTCTTTTGTTGATATTTCTTTTTAATTATTGCCTAATTTCGTATTATAAATTTCAGTGAGACTCTGCTAGCTATTGTGATAGACATTTAATGCTTACTGAAGAAGCAGGGTAACCAACACACCTGCCAGTTTTCCTGCAGGTGAGTCATGCCATGTGACTGATTCTGGCCAGCTGCCCATTGAGGGAAGTCGCAGTTGTCACTGCTGGCCTCAAGTACTAAAGAATGCCTGCAGAGCACTTGGCTCATCCCTTCCTCTGCTTTGGTAACCAAGGAAATGATGCTGCTATGACTGATGCACAGACTCAGAACAGCCAGAATATCCCAGGGAGGACCTGGTCTACCAAGTTATGAAATTCATCTTAGATTTTTCACGAGTAAAAAAACCCAACCTGCCTTTGGTGTGTAATTTTAGGTGTTTTAATCCATTCCTGTTCTGAGAATCTCTCCTTCAAATCCCTGGCAAGCATCAACCTAAATTGCACCCGTATGCTGTGTCTGGCTATTTTACTACACAGGATCATCATAATTTGACACCATTAATATCTAACTTCTTTCACTTAGGACTGTTTTTGAGGTTTGTTCTTGCTATACTATGCACCAGTACTCTATTTCTTTTTAGTTAAAAAGTTTCCCTGTTTTTGAAAGATTTATTTTATTTACATGTATGTGTTCTATGTGATTGTATTCCAAATGCATGAGGATGCCTACAGAGGTCAGTAGAGTGCCTTGGGTCCCCTGGAGCTTGAATGATGGCAGTTATGAATCTCACGTCATGGGTTCTGTGAACTTCAGTCCTCTGGAATAGCAGCAAGTGCTCTTATCCACTGATCCATCTCTCAAGCTACTTTTTCCAATTTTTGTTTATTGTGGTAAATATACATAGTCATAAAATGTGCTGTCAGTTATTTTAAAGTATGCCATCCAACAGTTTAAAATGCATTCATAATGTGCATCCACTACAATTTTCCATCAAAAACTCTTGTCATCTTGAGAAACTGAAATGCTACCCCCATTTAACAATAGTTCCTTTCCCACTGTAACTATAGACTCTGGTGTAATGGTTAGTTTTTATGTAAACTTGACATAAGCTAGACTCATTTGGGAAGAACTTGCAAATTAAGACTGGCCTGTAAACTAGTATGTGCATTTCTTAGATTAGTGATTGATATTGGAGTACTCAGCCCTTGTGGGTGATTCCACCCCTAGGCTTGTGGGCCTGGGTGCTGTAAGAGAGCAGGCAAGACAAGACAGTAAGCAGCGTTCTTCCATGGCCTCTGCATCAGCTCCTGGTTCCAGGTTCCTCCCCTGCTTGAGTTCTTTTCCTGACTTTCTTTGACAATGAATGGACTGTGATGTCAAGGTGTAAACAGGAGAAACCCTTTCCTCTTGAAGTTGCTTATGGCCATGATGTTTTATCACCGCAACAGAAACCCTGGTAACTAAGATACATGGTGGCCATGATTTTGTCACTGTGATTTTAAGCACTCTAAGCATTTCAAATCTCATACACATGGAGTCATATAGAACTGATTTCGTTGTGCCTGGATTTCATTTAAAATAGTATCCTCAATGTTCATCCTATGCCGTTATTCTCTCTCTCTCCTCTTTCTCCCTGTCTTTCTTCCTTATTTGTTTTGAAATAGGGTTTGAAAAAACCCACTATGCCTTCAAACCTACTATGCAGATGAGGGTGCCTGAGAACTCTCCTGATCCTAAGTGCGTGTTACTGCCCTGGATTACTTCCTTCTACAGGCTGTTGTATGTTCTAATCATACTTTTGCTTTTTTGTCCATCAGTGGGCATTTTGTGTGTATCCACTTTTTAGCTAGTGTGCTGTATTCTATTGTGAACATGAACATACACACATCTCTCTGAGACCCTGTTTTAAATTCTTTAGGGCATATATTCAGAAGTGGAACTGCCAGATCATATGGTATATCTATTTTAATTTTTCTGAGGAGCCATCATATGTTATAAGACACAAAACTTATCTCACTAACAGTGTAAATCTCCAGCTTATCCACATACTTGTTAACATTTACTGTTCTGTTCCAGAATTTTTTATTTAGTCTTTGACAACTCCATATGCGTTACCAGTTTTTCTTGATGGTATCCACACCAACCATCTCTGGACTTCCTCAACACATCCTCACCTTCATGTCCTTTTCTGTGGATCTACTATATATCCATGAATGGTTTTGAAATGACTGTACAGATCAGCTGGCCTCAAACTCATCAAGAACTACTTCTCTGAGTGTTGGGATTAAAGACCTGTGCCACCATGCCCAACCTCTTTTTTCCCCACTTAATAACTGTGAGTGAATCCAACTATCCTGTCTACATGTGCACAGGTTTGGGATATAGGACACGCACAGGAGCATGGTCAATCCACCCCTGAAGACAAATGATGATTCCTTCATTTTTTGATGTCTATGCAGTATTTCATTGTATGTACAAGTCATTTTTTGGTTGTGAGCCTAGCTAATGGCTAACCCATTTCTCCAGCCCAAAAGCCACTTCTTATAAATTTATTCATACTCAGATGAACATCCAGGCTGTTTTCCCCATTTAGGCTGTTGTAAATTGTGGTGTAGTGAATAATGTGCTTGCATTTGTTTGAATGCTTGTTTTTAATTTCCTTGGGCAAATGCATTTATGTACCCCATAATTATGTTTTAATTAACAATCAATCACATATTCAGCTATAGTATAAGTTAATATAATTTATTATTTGACATAGCTTAAATTACTGTTTTATACAGAGATATAAAGACTCACATTATTTTATACATAAATCTAAGATTAAAATGGAGCTGAAGTGTTTCTATTTCCTAGTCATAGTTGTCCCAGTGTCATAATACCATGCATTACTCATGTGTTTTGCCAATGCTGGTGTAAACAAAGTCTACTGCTCTTTTGTAGTACAAAAAGACACCACAGGCAATAATGTGAAGTATCCTGAAGCTAATAATCATAACAATCAATGCTGTTATCCTTTTCCACATTTATTGTCTTCTTCCAGTAATTGATTTATAGTGTATTCCCACTTATAAAAATGCTTGAAAACAGTTTGTAATGTTATGCTAGTAACAGTTTCATCCACTTTGTGTTTAAAACATATATGGATTCTCTCTGGAGGGCCCCTTAAGTAACATACTTATAACAGCTAGGTTTACATCAGTACACTTGGTGATGTTCATCTAGTGATAAAACAGCTCAATGGATTTCCCAGAACAAATGATTTACACACTTACTTGGTACCTAGGAGAAGAATCCCACATTAGCACAATGTATTTGTTACAGTTATGATCCCACATAGATGCATTAGCAGTACATAGATGCATTAGCAGAAATCAATGTTTTGCTCATATTTTCTCAGTTTTAACCTATACACTTATGCAGTTCCAGGAAACCATGTGGAGCGCCACATTATAGTCAGTCACTCTATTTCTTAAGGACATTTTCCATTTTTTAAATGTCTGTGGCAGTTTTGAGAAAGATTCCTTAATTGGGATTTCCCCAGAATATTTCTAGTGATTTGACTGCAGTTGTAGAGGTAATGTGCCTTTTTGTTTATTTGTTTGTTTTTGAGACATGGTCTCTTTGTGTAGACCTGGCTGTCTTGGAACTTGCTCTGTTGACCAGGCTGGCCTCAAACTCAGAGATCCATCTGCCTTTGCTCAGCTCCCCCACCCCAGTTCTGGGATTAAAGACATGTGTTGGGGAAGTCCTGTTATTTGCCTGTGCATTTGTCAATAAAGTACTGTCTGGCCAATAGAAAACCTAGATAGGAGGGACTAGGAGTCGAGGAGGATTCTGGGAAGGGGAAACACAAGAGAGTCAACATGTAACACCATTGGGGGTAGGAAGCCTGGAACTATTCTCCGGTAAGAGACATACTTAGATTAACAATTATGGGGTAATTACTTAAAGCAGAGCTAGCCAGTAAGAGACAAACAAGGCCAACAGCTTCATAATGAATATAGCTTCCTGTGTGTTTATTTGGGACTGATGCGGATCTGAAATCAGGCGGGCGGAAAGGCTTCTCTCAAGGAAAGCTTCTCTTAACAAAATGGTGATCAGGAGTGGGATCATGAATTTCCGCGCAAAATAACAAAAGCTTTAAAGGAATTTTAGAAACAGAAGAAAGGAGAGAAGCACAGATTTTTGGTAGCAGCATTTTTCTCAGGTGTGCTCTGTTTTGCTAGCGACAAGCCGAGATTCACGCGGCTCGCTTACTAGAGTCTTCCTGACTCGGCATAAAAAGAAAAAAAAAACCAGCAAGGGTATTTTAAGAGACTCTGCTAACGATTGAAAGGTGTGTACGTACAGCTGGAAGTGGCAGCATTTGCTGGATGTCAGTATGGACTGAGGCGGTAAGCTGAAGTCACGCTTACGCCCGCCATCTTGAAACGGCAGTTTAAAACAGCCGCGGGTTTACAGTTAAGACACGTGGCCAGAAAAACATAAAGATTTACAGTAAAGTCAGACTTGGATAAAGAAAAACTTCTAAAGGTTTACAGTGTGTTTAAAAATATATGTGAGATTGAGAGAGAAACTGAAACGACAAAGTGGTAAATAAATACAAAAGCCGGCGTTGTGGTGGCGCACGCCGGTAGGATTGCTCCAGAGGCAGAGGCAGGCAGGTTTCCAAAGAGAAACCCTGTCTCAGAGAAAAATAAATAAAAGTGAAAGAAATAAAGTAATAATAGATAAATAAATAAGCCACGTAAAGATGGGAAATACACAGAGAGTCTGGATACTGTACCTATTGTGTTTTTCAGTTTTTTGCTTGCTCAGGAAGGAACTGCTGCTAAAGTACACTTGATTATAAATGCTGCTGAATTAATCCAACTTCTATCTTTTAAAAATGCCTTGACTTCAAAATTTAAGTGTAAGGATATGTTACTTGGAAAAGGAGTTTTTATTTATGTTTCTACAGAAAATGAAAAGCTAAGGATTCCTTCCAGGCTTTTGTGGTTTGACGAACCAAGACCCCGGAAGCAGTGGACCAGGTGTTCCAACAATTGAAACAGTGAAGATGATGCAGTCTTACAGACCCCGAAAATATGGACTTATACAGGTTTCTGAGTTTTGTCATGATCCCCATGGTATAAACAGCCCCTCCTTCCAGCAGGAAGCAGTTTGGAATGAGCGACGTCCCAATTCCCATCTTGTTTATAAATCTTTGTTTTCATTTAAATGGGATTGTTTATAATTGGCTAGTGATCACAGCCAATCTTTTTTAATGGTAAAAAGGGGAATTATGGTATGGGTATTGTTTTTCATTTATTGAGACAAAATCAAGGTCAATTTTGTGATGCTTATATTTCTCCTCTTGATTAAGTATTGTGCTTATACTGATCTTTTACAACATAATGCATAATTGAATACAGACTATAGATAGTTACTTATAATAGAATTTCTAGTTACATAAGTTAGGTTTCTAGATATACAGAAATATATTTGAGATGGACAGTCTTCAAACCTCTCAAAGACCTTCAGAACATGGCATTTAAAATGGTTTAGGGTTTGTCTTGACAATGAGAAATGTCTGCTCCTGGCAGCACCAATTACGTCTGAGAGGAAGATGGGCATCGAAGAAACTCGTTATAAAGTTTGCTTTCAACATGGCAAGATTAGCCATTTGGGCAAGAAACTGCTCTTGCCTAGATTGTTTGACTGTTGTTGTATCATCTGGACATGCAGGACCCACAGGAAAGTGATTACTGAACTCAGTCTTACAGGGTTCCTGCTTGATGAAGAGTCTACGAGACTTTCTGCAGGACAAAGAAAAATGACTGACAGACTGCCAATGCAGATGGACAGTTTGAAATTTCCTGCTTTGCTGAGAAGTGTTCCAGACACATTGTGGCCTATGGGCTGAAGATGGATGCCCCAACGTTACAGAGGAACTTCGGGTGACTGTCCAGGCAGTAAGATGTCTCTGTCAATCCTAGTGTTTATATATTATCCTTCTGTGGTCTTTGGTGGAGTTGAAGACAGATAGTTATAATTATAGTTTTCCTTAGTTATGATAAAAGATAAGCTACATATAGGACTTTGGACTCACAAGGATGGGATGGATGATATTTTCTTTAAATCTTGCTAAAATATTGTAACTATGTTCTTACTTGATAACTGTTCTGTCATATACAATTTGACTGTGTTAAAATTAAGACCTTTCTTTTGTTTAAACAGAAAAGAGGAGATGTTGGGGAAGTCCTGTTATTTGCCTGTGCATTTGTCAATAAAGTACTGTCTGGCCAATAGAAAACCTAGATAGGAGGGACTAGGAGTCGAGGAGGATTCTGGGAAGGGGAAACACAAGAGAGTCAACATGTAACGCCATTGGGGGTAGGAAGCCTGGAACTATTCTCCGGTAAGGGACATACTTAGATTAACAATTATGGGGTAATTACTTAAAGCAGAGCTAGCCAGTAAGAGACAAACAAGGCCAACAGCTTCATAATGAATATAGCTTCCTGTGTGTTTATTTGGGACTGATGTGGATCTGAAACCAGGCAGGCGGAAAGGCTTCTCTCAAGGAAAGCTTCTCTTAACAGACATGCACCACCACTACCATCTCGCAAAGTAAAGTGTCATTTTTATCACATTAAACGTACATATTCTCAATATAACCCACTGTAGTGGTTTAAGAAAATAGCCTCCAAAGGGAGTGGCACTATTACGATGTGTGGCCTTGTTGGAAGAACTGTGTCATTGTGAGAGCGGGCTTTGAGGTCTCTTTTTCTCAAACTTCTCTCAGTGTGATTGATGGTCCGTTGATTTCCTGTAGCCAGCAACATATCTACCTGCAAGCTGCTAGGCTCCCCTTCATGATCATATTGGATTGAACCTCTGAAACTGTAAGCCACCATCTCAATTAAATGTTTTCTTAATACGAGTTGCTGTGGCCATGGTGTCTTTTCACAGCAATAGAAACCCTATCTAAGACACCCACCATTGGCCTGAGATGGTGTTTGTCAGTCTTGCTTTAACCTTGTTTTGTGTTTCCTATTCTGCATTGTATCCCTTGAAAGAAACTCATTCTGTGTAAGGAATTTTGGTCTAGCTCTTTGATGGCATGATACTTAAGTAAATTGTTTTATATCTTTGCTCTTAAAGGGATTTCTTTTGCTATTTTGTTTATTCATTCAGTCATTATGTGGCTTATATTAGCAATTATGTCAATGTAAAGATTAATATTTAACTTGACGGAATCTAGAATAACTGGAATGATAAGACTGCTACCAATTGCTCCATCAGGGAGCTACATGCCCAGACTTGGAATGAGTATTTCAATGAATTATACCATTAAGTATCCATATACTAACAAAGTCAAGATCAAAGTCAAACTGTTAATTAGTAAAAATATTATATAATTCTATACCATCTAATTTGTGTTTTCAATGACTTATGTGTCTAACAATTTATGTGTATGACAATAGCTAGAGCTAGAGATGGTAATGTGGATTAGCAGGTAACTTACCATCAATCCTGATGACCTGAGCTACATCCTCAGGACCCATGTCATAGAAGAAGAGCACTAAGTCCAGCAAGTTGTCCCCTGATCGCCACATGTACACTGTGGCACCCAGGTCCACACGTATACATATATACCTGCATGTAATCATAAATAAACAAATTAAATATAATAAAACATTTATAAATCACTAGTTTAAAACAAGCCAGAAATATCTTTTTATTAATATATATGTGTCTTTGGTCTATGATTTATTTTACAAGCTTTAAACAATATATCAAATATTTTCAACATTTTAACTAAAAACATCATCTTGAAAATGTAGATTGCATTTGCAGCCCATACTAAGATGGCCTTTTGCCTCTAGTTTATTATTTTTTATTTCTTTCTCATAAACCCAGTCATGGTGAAGACCAACAGTTTATTGAGGGTGAACTCTTATTTTGATTATGTGAATTACTGATGCCTTGACTTTACTTTCTTTGTAATAAATGAAGTAATGATAAAATAACTTTAGATAGCTTAAAAAATCCTATCAAAGGATGCTGTCATTTGGACAAAGGGGCAGCACACAGAATGGGAAAAGATTTTTACCACCTACATATCCACCAGAGGGTTAATGTCAAAACTATATAAAGAACTTTAGAAACTAGATATCAAGTAAACAAATAATCAAATTTAAAAATGGGGTACAGATCTAAACAGAAATTCCAGTAGAGAAAACTCATAGGGCTGAGAAATACTTAAAGAAATGTTCAACATCTATCCTTAGCCATTGGGGAACTGCAAATCAAAACTACTTTGAGATTTCATTTTACACCTGTCAGAATGGCTAGATCAACAAAACAAGTGAAAGCTCATGTTGACAAGGATGTAGAGTAAGAGGGACCCTCATCCATTACTGGTGGGAATGCCACTTTTGTATAGCCACTATGGAAATCAGTGTGGTGGTTCTTCAGGAAGATGGGAATCATCCACTTCTAGATCCAGCTATGCCATTCTTGGGCATATACCAAAAGGATGCTTCATATTACCACAGAAACACGTGCTTAACCATGTCCACTGCTTCTTTATTTACAACAGTCAGAAATTGGAAATAAATGTCCCTCAACAGAAGAAAGGATAAAGAAAATGTGGCAAATTTACACAATGGGGTATTACTCAGCCTTTAAAAACATTGACATCAAGAAATTTGTTGTAAGTGGATAAAACTAGAAAAGTATCATTCTTAGTGAGGTATTCCAGACACAGAAAGACAAATATGGTATGTATTTGCTTATATGTGTACATTAGCTGTTAAGTCAATGGTAAGCAAGCTATAATTCATAGAGTCATAGAGGATAGTTATAGGGTAAGGGACTAGAGGGAACTAGATAGATCTTGTTAGGAAAGGAAAACAGGGTCCTCCCTTCATCCCATCTCAGCACCAGCATGCTGCTGGGCCATGACCCCAACTCAGATGACATTCTACTGCTCTGAAGCAGTCCTCACTAGTCAATAGGTGAGAGACCCATCTGCCAGCTGGACTACCACCCCCCCTGAATTATGTTCTCCCAAGACTTACTCTGCTTCCCAACCCTTCCCACCTCAGAAGTTATGAGTCAAATGAACCTAATAGATATCTATAGAACATTTCATGCAAACATAAAAGAATATACTTTCTTCTCAGCACCTCCAAAACTGACCCATATTTCAAGATTCAACAGATAGAAAAGCATTAGAATAAACCCTGTATCTTATCAGATCAAAGGGGATACAAATTGGAAAGGAAGAAGTCAAAGTATCACTATTTGCAGATGACATGATAGTATACATAAGTGATCCCTGAATTCTACCAAGAAACTCCTACAACTATTAAATACCTTCAGTAATGTGGCTGGATACAAGCAAGATCAATTAAAAAGATCAGTAGCCTTCCTGTATACAAATGATAAAATGGTCTGAGAAAGAAATCATAGAAACAACAGCCTTTTTTTTTCTTTAATTTTATTTTCCAGTTTAAATTTAGATAAGAATCAAGGTTGCTTCACAAGTCAGTTCCAGGTCCCTCTCCCATTCCCTCCCTTCCTCCCGTGCCCTCCCCCCCCCCCCCGTTATCCCCTCATTTCACCAGGGAGGGTGAGGCCCTCCATGGGGGTGTCCATAGTGTGTCATTTCATATAGGGCAGGGCCTAGACCCTTTCCCAAGAGTTCAGGGTGAGAGTGCACCTCACATTGTTCTATTGGAGTCCAAAGTCCGTGTGTATACTTGGGATGGGTACTGATCTGCTGCCCAAGGCTCAATAGATTCCCTAGGCCTCTTCACTGACACCCAGATTCAGGGGGGTCTTGATCAGTCCCATGCTGGCTTCCCAGGCTAATGCCTGGGATTCAAGAGTTAACCTTTGTCTGGTCAGCTGTTTCTGGGGGTTAAACCAGCCCAGTCTTAATCCCTTTGATCATCAGTCCTCCCTCTCTGTTACTGGCTTTCTTGAGTTCAGCTCAGTACTTAACCAAGGGAGTCTGCCTCTTCTTCGATCAGCCACTAAATAAAGTTTCTGTTTCCCAGACTCTCTGGCCATAGGATTGTAGGCTGGCACTCCCCAGATCTATGTCTAAAATCCATATATGAGAGAGTACAGGCCATGAGAAACAACAGCCTTTAAAATAGCCTCAGTAATACAAAATATCTTGGTGTAACTCTACCCAAGCAAGTGAAAGACCAGCATGACAAGAACTTCAAGTCTCTGAAGAAATTTAAGAAATTATCAGAAGATAGAAAGATCTGCCATGTTCATGGATTAGGAGAATTAGCATAGTAACATTGGCCATCTTACCAAAAGCAAACTACAGATCCAGTGTAATTCCTACCAAAATTCCTTTTTTTTTCTTTATTTATCTTTTATATAGATGACCTGTCAATTGGTGAGAGTCAGATATTGAAGTCTTCCAGTATCAGTGTGTGAGGGCTAATATATAATTTAAGCTACTATAGTGTTTCTTTTTTTAATATATTTTTTATTTTTAAATTTAAATTTAAATTAGAAACAAGGTTGCTTCACATGTCAATTCCAGGTCCCTCTCCGTTTCCCTCCCCTCCTCCTGTGCCCTCCCACTAACCACCCAAATATCCCTTCATTTCCCCAGGGAGGATGAGGCCCTCCTTGGGGGTGTCCATAGTCTGTCATTTCATCCAGGGCAGGGCCTAGACCCACCTCCAAGAGTTCAGGGTGAGAGTGCATCTCTCATTGTTGGATGGGAGTCCAAAGTCCATTTGTATACCCGGGATAAATACTGATCTACTACCCAAGCCTCAATAGATTACCTAGGCCTCCTCACCGAAACCCACATTCAGGGGGTCTTGATCAGTCCCATGCTGGATTCCCAGACATCAGTCTGGGATTCAAGAGCTAACTCTTGTCAGGTCAGCTGTTTCTGGGGGTTAAACCAGCCCAGTCTTAACCCCTTTGGTAATCAGTCCTCTCTCTCTGTCACTGGATTTCTTGATTTCAGCTCAGTGCTTAGCCGTGGGAGTCTGCCTCTGCTTCCATCAGCAACTGAATGAAGGTTCTGTTTCCCAGACTTTCTGGCCATGGGATTGTAGGCTGGCACTCCCCAGATCTATGTCTAAAATCCATATATGAGAGAGTACATGCCATGCTTCTATTTTTGTGACTGGGTTGCCTCACTCAGGATGGTTTCTTCTAGTACCATCCATTTACCTGCAAATTTCAGGATTCCATTGTTTTTTTCTGCTGAATAGTACTCCATTGTGTAAATGTACCACATTTTCTCTATCCACTCTTCGGTTGAGGGGCATCTAGGTTGCTTCCAAGTTCTGGCTATTACAAATAATGCTGCTATGAACATAGTGGAACAGACATCCTTGATGTATGAATGTGCGTCTTTTGGATATATGCCTAAGAGTGGAGTTGCTGGGTCTTGTGGTAGGTTTATTCCCATTTTTTTGAGGAATCTCCATACTGATTTCCAAAGTGGCTGAACAAGTTGGCACTCCCACCAGCAGTGGAGGAGTGTTCCCCTTTCACCACATCCGCTCCAGCATGAGTTGTTGTTGATGTTTTTGATTTTAGCCATTCTGACAGGAGTGAGATGGTATCTCAGAGTTGTTTTGATTTGCATTTCGCAGATGGCTAGGGATGTTGAGCACTTTCTTAAGTGCCTCTCAGCCATTTGAGACTCCTCTATTGAAAATTCTCTATTTAGTTCTGTAGCCCACTTTTTAATTGGATCCTTTGGTGTTTTGGAGACTTGCTTCTTGAGTTCTTTGTAAATTTTGGAGATCAGCCCTCTGTCAGTGAATATTTTTTCCCATTCTGTTACCTACCAAAATTTCAACACAAATTCTTTGCAGACCTTGGAAAATCAATACTCAACTTCATATGGAAAAACAAAAAACCTCAGGGTAGCTAAAACAATTCTGTACAATAAAAGAACCTCCAGAGATATCATGATCTCTGATTTCAAATGCTACTACAGAGGTATAGTAATACAAATAGCATGTTATTAGCTAAAAACAGACATATGGATCAATGGAATTGAGTTGAAGACCCAGAAATAAATGTACACACCTATGGACACCTGATTTTTGACAAAGAAGCCAAAATTATATAATGGAAAAAAGAAACTATCTTAAATAAATGGTACCATTATAATTGGACGTTGACATGTAGAAGAATGCAAATAGATCTATATCTATTTCCCTGCACAAAACTCAAGTACAAGTTTGATGTCAACATAAATCCAGTTACAGTGAACCTGATAGAAGATAAAGTAGGGAATAGCCTTGAATGCATTGGCACAGGAGACAACTTCCTGAATAGAATACCACTAGCATAGACATTAAGATCTACAATTAATAAATGGGACTATCAATAGGACACTGTCAATAGGACAAAATAACTTACAGAATGGGAAAAGATCTTTACTAACCCCACATCCTATAGAGGGCTGATCTCTAAAATATATAAAGAACTCAAGAAACTAGATATGAAGATAAATAAAGAATCTGAAATGGATAAGATACACTTAAAGGAATGTTCAGCATCCTTGGCAATCAGGGAAATGCAAATTAAAAGGACTCTGAGATTATATCTTATACCTGTCAGAATGGCTACGATCAAAACCACAAATGGCTGCTTATGCTGGCAATGATGTGGAGCAAGGGGAACGCTCCTCCACTGCTAGTGTGGGTTCAAATTTGTACAGCCACTTTGGAAATCAATATAGTGGTTTCTTAGAAAATTGGGAATTGATCTACTCAAGATTCAGCAGTACCATTTTTGAATATATAGCCAAAAGATGCTCAATCATATTACAAGGAAACTTCATCAACTATGTTCATAGCAGCTTTATTTGTAGCATCCAGAACCTGGAAACAACTTAGATGCCCCTCAACCAAAGAATGGATAAAGAAAATATGATATATTTACATAATGGAGTATTAGCTGTTAAAAACAATGATATCATGAAATTTGGAGGCAAATGGATAGAACTAGAAAAATATCAGTCTAAGTAAGGTAACCCAGACCTAGAAAGAAATATGGTAAGTACTCACTTATAAGTAGATATTAGCTGTAATGAAAGGATAATCATGCTACAATCCATAGACCCAGAGAATATAGGTAACAAGGACAGCCCAACGAGGGTCCCAGGGAAGGAGAAATAGAAGAGATTTCTTCTTGTGCTTGGACTAGCGGTGGGTGGAAAAGGGAACATGAGGGACTGAGTTGGGAGGTAGATGGAGAGGGAGACTACTGGAAGAGATGACTGGAAAGGAGGGCATTTTGGGGTCAGGTAGAAACCTGGTACAAGGAAAACTCCGAGGAATCTACAAGGATGACCCCAACTATGAGTCCAAGAATAGTGGATATGTAGTCTGTACTGTACACCTTCTGTGACAGGGCAGGACTTCCAGTGGAGGGATTAGGACACTATCTCAGACACACAACCTTTTACTTACAGTGTACTGCCTTTGGGATGTATTAGGGGTGGGGAGCCAGGTAAGGATGGGATGGAGATTGTGGGTGTGGCTAGTCTGTGACTGATCCAGCCTTAGACCCATCCCATGAGAGTTATTGCCTTCCCTTTTCCCCTGCTCCAATACTGCCTGGAGTACCAGAACCTAGAGGCTGGATGGCCCAGAGACCTAAGATAGAACCAAATATGATTGGAGTAAAAAATGTCAATGTAATGATGTCTAACAATATTCTGCTATACTCATAGACTGGTAACCACCCAAGTTGTCATCATAGAGCCTTCATCCAGTGACTGATGGAGACAGATGTAGGGAGCCACAGCAAAGCGTTTTGCTGAGCTCAGGGAATCCTGCTGGAGAGAGGGAGGAAAGGTTGTATGAGCCAGAGGTGTCAAGGACATCACAAGGGAGCCCATAGAAACAATTAATCTAAGTTCATAGTCTGTACTGACACCCAGGGAGCCTATATGGCACTGACCTAGGCCCTCTACATATGTGTAGCAGCTGTGTAGCTTGGTACACTTGTGGACTCCTAGCAGTGGGAGCAGGGGCTGTCCCTAATGCTTCGGATGGTTTTTGGGCTTTTCCTCATACAATGGGAGGGGAGATGCTTATTTCTCCTGAATCTTGATATGCCATGCTATGTTGATACCCACAGGAGGCCTGCACCTTTCTGAACAAAAACAGAGGCAGAGAGGATAGGGGGGGATGAGTGAAGGTGGGGTGAGGGAATGGGAGAAAAAAAGGGAGGGGAAACTGTCGTAGGGATGTAAAATAAATGAATAAATTTAATTAATAAAAATAGCAAAAAAGAAAAAAAGGAAAGGGAAATAGAATAGATAATTTTGAATGGATGGGTCAGGAACAGGAGGATCAGGTGGGGAGGGGAAGGGGAGAGAGTTGATGGAGGGAATACAAGGAGTGATAGTTAAAATTAGAAGGTGTTTGAGAGGCAGTATGGAGATCAAATATAGTAGAAGCTACCATATATATATATATATATATACATATATATGAAAGTGATCTAAATGAGATAGCCAAATAATGGGGAGACTGAGTCCCAACTGGCCACATCATACCACCAAATGAACCTTCAGTACTGGGATTGGGTTACATATAGTTGAGTTGTTGGCCAAAGGGGGTCCCATGGGAATTCCTAAAGAACCCATTCTGTTGACAAGACAATAGCTTGCTTTACAAACTGGCATCAAGGCCCTGTTGCTGAAGAAAACATACACACAACTCACAGAACATGAAGAAGTCGGGCTGGTACCCTTTTCCCTGTATCCTAGTGTCTTTGGTATAGGAAGGTACTCTTCACACTACCAAAAGAGAAACAAAAGCACCAACCCAGTCACAAAGTCTTTGATATACAATGGTGGCCTGCTTGTAAGACATTCTTGGTCAATGCTGGCACAAAGCTTGATGCAGAAACCAATCTTTTTGACTAAGGCCCATGCCAGGAGATGGAACGCATACCCAATACTGTTTGGGTGACCAAGAAGGGAAACCAGGCAACCCAGAGATCTAGGTGTTATAGTACTGGTGTTAAAAAAGAAAAAGAAAAGTAGTTATAAAATGACTCCTAATGGTATTCAGCTATATCCATAAACTAGTGCCATTGTTCAGTCATCATCAGAAAAGTATCTTTCTGTAGTAGTAGATGGGAACAGATATAGAGACCCAGACCCAGACATCATGCAAAAAGAGACCTTGCAACACTTAGTCTTAAATGGGATGCTTTCATTAAATCCCTTCCTTCAATCAGAGCTCGGGGAACCCCATGGAAGTGGAGGCAGAAAAGGTGTAAGAACCAGAGGGGATGGGGGACACCAAGAGAACAAGGCCCTCTGAATCAACATGAGCAAGTTCGTACGAACTCACAGAGACTGAAGCAGAAGCAAAGGGCTTGCGTGAGTTTGAATCAGGTCATCTGTGTTTATACTATGGCTTCCAGTTTGATGTTTTGTGGGTGGCTCTCTGATTCTTGTTCCTTTCTCCTGTTTTTTTTCCTTTTGTCTGTTTCCCTTGCCCAATTTTGATATGATTCTTGTTTAATCATATGTTTTATTCTATTATATTTTAATATTATCGCTTAGAAGCCTGCTCTTTTCTAATGAGAGACAGAAACTGGGTAGATATGGATAAGAAGGAAGGTGGGGGAGGAACTGGGAGCAGGAGAGGGAAGGAAAACCACCATCAGGATAAAATGTGAGAAAATGATCTATGTTCCACAAGAGGAAACAAAATCCTAGTAGAATTCCCATTTCCCTCTAAGAATTAAGACTTGAAAAGTGCAAATGCTTAAGTATTTAGGATAGTTATTAATATACTTTTTTTTAGCAAAACATATCAAAATCAAGCTGTGAGAGGGCTGAGGGCTGTAAAGTCACTGGTGAGCAGATACACCACCAGACTGACAAGAGCACTCTTCTTCAGCCAGGGAGTTATCTCATTGACGAGGAGCTTACTAAACACTAAATAGAGGAAAACCCATTTACAAGAAATGGGCCATTTGGCGCATCCAATCAATGGTTAATCTAAGTCTGGCAGGGAATTGCAGGCATTGTGGTAGCTTACTAAAATGCACATGGGCCATGCGTTTTCTTTCTCATTTGTTCCAATCACAAAGCAATTCAGCTTTCTGGCTTGCATTCTGAAGAGTCTGTCCGTGGATGCATGAAGAGAAATTTAGAAATAGTGTGCAGAAAATTTAGATTATATAATCTACTTAGGGACATACTTAAATATAGCAAATTGTAATCAAACCTTCTGTGCTGCCATAGCAATGTGAATATAGATTAGCTTTCTTTATGCAAAATTATGGAAACTTATATCTCCATGTGTATTATTTTCAGGAATACAAAAGAATATTATTGAATTTGAAATTTAAAACATTTTGCAAGAAATTGCGAATAGAACAATTATAACACTAAATACAATCGGATCTCCAAAAAATGCAACACAAATTTTATTCAAGCATTATGGCATCACAGAACAGGTGTGCAGGAAGAAATTCTGGCCTGATGGGTACCTGTGTGGAGGTCTTTAGTTATGGGGCAAAGAGATTTAACAGCTCATGTAGGGCTTATACCATTGTGAGGGCTTACACTTTGCTTGAAATGAGTATGGAAGTTATAGGAGGGTTTTAGGGGATGTGTGATTACAGGGCTTGTGTCACAGAATGAATTTTCCTGGGTATTTTGTGAGAATGTCTCTTCTGTGCATAAAAGTTATGTTTATTTTACAATGTAATAAAAGTTATAAGTAAAAGTCACATATGAGGTTTGTAAAATAGTATTGCACAAATGTACAAGTCGGCATAAAGGTCCCACTAGTGGTCCCCAACTTGGCTTCTTATGTTTCTGAATAACCAGAGCTCTCAACTGGGGAGGAAAGAGCTCCCAAACGAGGAGCTTAAAATCCTTAAGAGACATAAGTTCCTTCAAATTAAATCTCTAAAAATTCTTAGGTTGAAAGATACTACTATTCTATTGTGTTCTTAACACAATAGAATAAAATTTGAAAAATGATAATGAAATAAAAATGCAATAATATCTATTATTGTGGTTTTAATGAGAATAATTCCTGTGGTGGCTTGGATGAACATGGCCCCCACAGACAGGCTCGTAGATTTGAATGCTTGGACACCAGGGGAGTGGCACTCTTAAGAGGTATGGCCTTGTTGAAGTAGGCGTGACCTTGTTGGAGGCTTTGAGATTTCAGAAGCACAAGCCCAGTGTCGCTTCCTGCTGCCTGCAGATTTGGGTATAGAACTCTCTCCAGCACTATGTCTGCCTACATGCCACTGTGCTTTCCACTATGATGACAATGGACGAAACCTCTGAAACTGTAAGCCAGCCCCAATGAAATGTTTTCCTTTAAAGAGTTGCCATGGTCATGGTGTCTCTTCACAGCAATAAAACCCTAAGACAGTCTCCATAGGTGAACATATTTGAATGCTTGGTCCCTAGTTGCTGGAACTGTTTTTGGAAGGATCAGGAGGAGGTACCTCACCAGACTTTGAGGTTTCAGAAACCTCTGTCAGTGCAATCTTTCTTCCTCTGCCTCTAACTTGTGGATCAAATGCAAGTTCCCAGCTACTGCACCAACACCATGATTTCCTGCCTGACACCATACTCCCTGCTGTGGACATAAGTTAAATTAGTGCTGATAAAAGCAACAAACAAGCAAACTTACCACGTCAGATCTCCTGGGCCAGCTTATTTCTCCTGTAGTTGGTGTCGCTGTTTCACCTTTTTTTTTTTGTTTCAGACTTCGTTTCTCTATGTAGCCCTGGCTATCCTGCACCTCACTAGATGGACCAGACTGATCTTGAACTCACAGATATCTACTTGCCTCTGTCTTCCAAGTGCTAGGATTAAAGGCCTGCACCACTACATTCAAGATTGTCTCACTCTAAATTATGTTAACATCGTGGTCTTATCTTTAGAGAAGGTGCAGCCTCATCATTTCATAGCATTGTCTAACTGTAACCACAAAGTACAACTCATACGAGACTGATGACCATGGAAGCACAATGGTTTGCTCAAGTTCATGTTGTCAATGTAAATTTGCAATTAGAAATTGGATTTCAGGCACATATCCACCAATCCTACTTCTATTCAAAGAGCTATTGCTAATTATTTTTGTAAGCAGAGTCTTGATGCTTGTAAATGGTACAGATTCTTCACCCTTAAGGAATTTCCCTATTCTGGACAAATACCCTTCTTGTTCTCATGTGCTGGAAAAGCATAATTGGAGTCTTGGGGAATCACACATTGGCATTTTAACAGTGGCATTTCTAAATGAAATTGGATCATAGTTTTTTATGTCTACTAATAATTAGTAACAATATTTCTACTAAAACTTCATTTATTATGAGAAAATGAGGAGATGTATTTACTGCTTTAAAAATTAATATACAAGGTATTTAGTAACCGTGATGTGGTAACCAAAGCAAATAATGCTTTTTACAAATAAGGAAAATTTATTGTGATTTCTTGTTTAATTTTAATCCTTTTTTGTTTTGTTTTGTTTTTTTGAGACATGGTTTTTGGACATTAGAGGCTTGATAACCTAGGATAGAACCAAACACGACTGGCCAAAAGAAAAAAGTCAACATAACATTGCCTAACAATATTCTGCTATATTTGTAGATTGGTGCCAGCACAACTGTCAAAGGCATCATCCAGTGACTGATGGAAACAGATGCAGACCCATAGCCAAACATTAGGCAGAGCCTCGTGAAAGCGGGAGGAAAGATTGTAGGAGCCAGAGTGTCTAAGGACAACAGAAGACAAACCACAGAATCAACTAACCTGGGTTCATAGGACTCACAGAGACGGAACTGCCAACTTGGGAGCCTGCATGCGTCTGACCTAAGCCCTCTACATGTATGTTATTGTCTTTCATTGGCTTGGTCTTTCTGTGGGACTCCTTGTAGTGGGACCATAGGCTGTCTCTGACTCTTTTGCGGGCTTGCCTTGTCCAGCCTAAACAGGAGAGGCGGTGCCTAGCCTCACTACAATTTGACATAATGTGACTGGTTGATATCCAAGGGAGGCCTGCCCTTTCCTGAAAAGAAACAGAGGAAGAGGAGTGGGTGGAGGGTAAAGGAGAGGAGGAGGGGGAGGGGTAACTGTGGTCAGTTCATTATTAAACCATTAAAAAGTCTCAGCAAAATTAAAATCAGTCGATACAATGGATATGGTCAGTGAAGGAAAACATCACCATATTCCTGTGTTAGTATTCACTTACCAGATATAAAATACTATAGCCCTGAAAGCAATTGCTTCTGGAAAGGTCCCTTCCCAGTTTAATTGCTTCCTCCCACCTGCCTCTCACCCTGTGTGTATGCCTCTGTGTGTGTGCGTGCGTGCGTGCGTGCGTGTGTGTGTGTGTGTGTGTGTGTGTGTGTGTGTGTGTGTGTGTGTGTGCCTGCTATCTAGAGAGCCACACACAGATAATCCTACTTCTAGGTTGTTTTATACACTCTGGAAATGTAAAATGAAGTGAAAGTTATGTAGCACCTCCCAAGTGCTTTGATGCTCATCAATGTGTTTTGAGAAGGCACAAATATTTATATAGTGATACCAAGATACTCTGTTTTTATTGCATGGTGTTGGCAATGAAATAGTGGACAGAGCAACTGACACATTGTCCTAAATCAAGGCAGCAGCACCAAACTGCACTAACTCCTGTCTTCCTTGTTTCCATGTACTTCCTGCTTCTAAGTGTCCAGTTTTACTTACTTAAAATGTCTTTGAAGAAGGAACCAAATGATTAAAAATCTGATAGATAAGAACATTTAATCTATTCTGTATGATATAATTGATAGTCTGTATACAGCTCTTCTGGCACTTCCCAGACCACAGTGGTGTCTTAAGAAAAAGAACATGGAGATAGCCCAGTGGTTAAGAGTGCTTGCTGTTCTTGCACAGGAATGGAGTTCCTTTCCAAATACCCACATCAAGTGGCTTACAGATATTTCTAATTCTAGTGCCAGGGGATCCAGCATTCTCTTTTGGCCTCATGAGTCATGGGGCATCTGTACAAACACACACACACACACACACACACACACACACACAAACACACATGTGTGCACGTGCATGCGCGGCCAAGAAGAAAAAAGAATATGTGTGATTCAGCTAGAATGACTTTTTTTCTTTAGGGAATAACTATTCCGACTTGGATATTCACAAGCATTTCCCAAAATCAATTAGGTAAGCCTGTCACTTCTATCCTGACTTTCTTTGTTGTCAGTGATAAAATTTTAGCTTTTGTTGAAAATTAGATAATTAAAAACTTTATCTGCTATTGTGATCTTGACAGCTTCCTAGTAACTTATTGTTAAATAAAAACCCTTATTGTTGAGAAGAGTGGTAATGGCATTAAAATGTGATTTTCATATTGTAATTGAAATGTATCAATATTTGGCAGTTCAGTGATACTCAACTAATGGCTTCAAAGACATAAAAGAATACATAACCCAAAGATTCATTGAAACTGCAAAGTAGATCATTGCATTTAAATGAAACAGTATGTAAAACAAAATACTCAAACTTTTCTATTTCCCAGAACCCTTTTGTGTGAGGCTTCATTTACTTCATATACTTTAGTTGAAGTATAATAAGACAGTGAGAGCTGATGTAGACTTGAGAGCATAGTTGTTCTCAGCATACTGCATGCTGAAGAAACTGGAAAAATGTAAACCATTTTTATTAATTTCTTTTTTTATTTTGTTTTCTTAAATCATAGTTACATTAACATTTAATGCTTGTATTCCTGCTTTAACATAAATGCTTCAATAGGTCTCAATTTTTATTTCGTACTGAAGGTTATAATCTATTATAACTAGAAGTCCCAATTTTTCTTGAATTTAAAAAGATTCAAAGCTGGGCAGTGGTAGCATGCACATTTAATCCCAGTACTCAAGAGAGCAGACAGACCTCTCAGTTTGAGGCCAGCCTGGTCTACAGTGCAAATTCCAGGATAGCCATAGCTACTTAGAGAAACCCTGTCTTGAAAAAACAAAAGACAAAACAACAAACAACAAACAAACACACAAAAAAGATTCAGAGACAAAGTTAGAGAACTGCCTATTTTTACTGTCGGATCTACAGCAGAATCTTTGTTTATCTTCCCTTTTGTGAAAGGAAGATAGACTTATTCTTTTAGCATGAGTGCTTCAGCAACTCATACGTAGATTAGATAGATGCCAGGCAGGGACTACAACAGTACTTGTCAGTCTTTGGTTTCACTTGCAAATTGCAATTGGAAGAAAAACACAACATACAAATCTAAGGTCCTGAATTCCTGTCATGTCCCCAGATATTCCAGGTCTTTTCTCTAAGGAGCAGGATCACAAGGATGTTTATTTTTGATGTTGCCTTTATCCGGACAGAACTGTCTTTACTACGCTGAATTACTATTTTGATATCCTGATTTTAAATTGTTCTGAAAAATTCATTAAAACCCCTTTCTGGCTTCTTGTTACCGAATTTCCTTGCAAATGTTAAGAATCTAGACCTTACTCACACTTGATAATTCTATATAAACACAGATAAGAAAACTTATTTCAAAAATCAGGAAAAGCTAGTTCTATTGAAGAGTGCATGGGTTCTTTCATTCCTTTAAAAAAGGCTTAATATTGATTTTATTTTATATGTATAGTGTTTTGTTTGTATCCACGTATGTACCGTGTGCATGTCTCATTCCTGTGGAGGCCAGAAGGGGGTGCTGGATCCCCCTGGAAGCAGATAGTTGTAAACCATGTGGGTGCTAGAAATTGAACTCAATTCCTCTGTAAGAGCAGCAGGTGCTCATAATTGCTAAACTATCTCTTTCTGCCCTGTGGTTTTTTTTTTTGGTTTTAACTACATACATTTGTAACAGATTTTTTTATCCTTTTGTTTTCTTTTTTAAAATTTTATTTTATTTTTAAATTTTACATATCAATCCCAGTTCTCCCTCCCCTCATCCCATTCCCTCCACCTTCCTCCTTTTGCTTACAATGAGAAAATAAAAAAAGATTTCAGTCCCCATTTGAGAAGCATTGAAGATTTTGTTGTTTTTTCCCTTGAACATTATTCCTCTTTTATTTCCTCCTTCTAGACACTTTCTCTATATTGCCTCCTAAGTTTATTTTATCCTATTTTACATGTCATTGTTATGATTTCCTTCATCATCGACGCTTAGTTTTATGTCACCTTGTTCAAACACAGAGTCACCTGGGAAGAGAGAAGCAATACAATACTGTCTAGATCAGGTTGGCCTGTGGGTATGTCTGTGGGCAATTGTACAGATTTCATTGAATAATGGGAGAAGATGTAGCTGACTCTGGATAGCACCTTGTATTTCGATCCTGGACAATGTTAGGATGAAGATGAACTGAGTAGTATGCATTTTTGGGTTCATTTCTCTCCGCTCTTGACTGTGGTTGTGACACAGTCAATGGTTTCAAGTTCCTGCTGCTTTCACCTCTCTGCTACGTTGGATAGTTACCTGGAATTTTGAGCTAAAATAACCCTTTTCTCCCCTAAGTTGCTTTGTGTGAGGGTATTTTTCACAAAATGTCACATCATTATGCTTTGGCACTTTCACTAAGGATGGTCTAGTAACGAACTATAGAAATAAGTATTTCTATGGTTTTATAGATAATTTATATAGTTCGTAGTATGGCCTGTAATGATAAAGAAATCCCATGGAAAACTAAAGAATCAAGTCAGCAATAAAGAAAGAAAATCAAACTCTTATTGGATTCTATCATAAGACTAAAGAGTGCCAAAGCATAATGCTGCAGCATTTTGTGAAAGAATTTTTTCCTATCTAAATTATCCTTCATGTTCAAGAAAGACAGTTCGAGCATGCAAGAATCAGGACTGTTATTTCTGTACATTTTTGTTGAGGAAAATGCTGGTTTGAACTTCAACCAAATCAGAGATTTCTGTCCTAGTTTCATTTCAGATGCTCCAGTGAATATGTGGGCTATACAAATTGGACTTGAGTGTTTCTTCTTCTTCCTCTTCCTCGTCTTCCTTTTTCCTCTTCTTCATCTTGGGGAGAGGTCATAAGGGTGGGGTACAAACATGGGAGGACAGGGAAGTGAGTGTGATCAGGGTGCGTGATGTAAAATTCCCAAATAACCAACAAAAATTTACTGATGGGAAACAAATAGGAAAGATTTTCTATAGACTCTTGGATGGCTGTTTTCTTTGACACATAGTAAGTTTCATCAAAACATTTTCATTTAGACCAGATCTCATTTCCTTATTTTCCTGTATGTCCAGTTTTCTTGATAATTTCTTTAAAGTTTTTAAAAATTATATTGTATGATTTGACCTTTAAAAAGTCTTTTTGGAGATGCCCCTTCATACAACAAGGATGTCTGTTCCACTATGTTCACAGCAGCATTATTTGTAATAGCCAGAACTTGGAAGAAACCTAGATGTCCCTCAACCGAAGAGTGGATAGAGAAAATGTGGTACATTTACACAATGGAGTACTACTCAGCAGAAAAAACAATGGAATTTGAGATTTGCAGGCAAATTGATGACACTAGAAGAAACCATCCGGAGTGAGGTAACGCAGTCACAAAAATAGAAACATGGCATGTACTCTCTCATATATGGATTTTAGACATAGATCTGGGGAGTGCCAGCCTACAATCCCATGGCCAGAGAGTCTGGGAAACAGAACCTTCATTCAATGGCTGATGGAAGAAGAGGCAGACTCCCACGGCTAAGCACTGAGCTGAAATCAAGAAAGCCAGTGACAGAGAGGGAGGACTGATGACCAAAGGAGTTAAGACTGGTCTGGTTTAACCCCTAGAAACAGCTGACCTGACAAGGCTTAACTCTTGAATCCCAGGCTGATGCCTGGGAATCCAGCATGGGACTGATCAAGACCCCCTGACTGGGGGTGTCAGTGAGGAGGCCTAGGTAATCTATTGAGCCTTGAGCAGTAGATCAGTATTCATCCTGAGTATACACATGGACTTTGGACTCCCATCCAACAGTGTGAGATGCACTCTCACCCTGAACTCTTGGGGGAGGGTCTAGGTCCTGCCCTGGATGAAATGACAGACTATGGACGCCCCCATGGAGGGCCTCACCCTCCCTGGGGAAATGAGGGGATATTGGGGGGGGGTTGGTGGGAAGGTACGGGAGGAGAGGAGGGAAACAGAGAGGGACCTGGAACTGACTTGTGAAGCAACCTTGTTTCTAATCTAAATTTAAACTTAAAAAAACAAAACAAAAAATAAAGTCTTTTGGATCAGCTATCATAAGTCATTTCTTTCTTTTTGTTTTTTTTATTGTTTTTCCTTTTATTGAAAGGGGATTCTTTTCTCATAGAACATATCCTGATTATAGTTTTCTGTCCCTCCACTCCACCCAAGTCTTCCCCACCTCCCCTGCCCTCTGGATCCACTCCATTTTTATCTTTCATTTGGAAAAAAACTCAGGCTTTTAAGAGATGACAACAAAACATGATGATAAAATAAAATATAATAAGATGAGTTAAAAATTATCATATGGAAGATGGACACAGCAAACCAACAGAAAGAAAAGAGTCCCAAGAGCAGGTACAAAAGTTAGAGACCCACTTGTTCTCACAGTCTGGAGTTTCATAAAAATACCAAGTTAAAAGCTATAATATATACATGGAGGACCTGGTGTAGACCCAGGTAGGCCCTGTGCTGGCTGCTTTAGTCTCTGTGAGCTCATATGCACCTTGCTTAGTTAATTCAGAGGGCCTTGTTAATTTGGTTTCCTGCATCTCCTCTGGCTCTTATACCCTTCTGCCTCTTCTTCTATGGGATTCAAAGCTCTGAGGGGAGAGATTTGATGGAGATCTCTCATTTAGACTCTCTCTACAAAATGTCTGACTGGTTCTGCATTTGCTCCCAAATGCTGACAGAGGAAGAATCTCTGATGATGACTGGATAAGGTACCGGTCAATGAGTATAGTAGAATATCAATATGAGTCATTTTATTGATACTTTTTCCTCCCTCCCTTCCTCCCTTCCTTCCTCCCTCCCTCTCTCCCTCTTCTCTCTCTTCCTACCCCTCCCTCCTCCTTTTTCTGTCTGCCTGCCTTTCTTCTTTCTAGAAGTATTTGATTTTTTTGTGTGTGTTAAGAGATTTTTTTCTCAATATATGTTTTTATTTAAATTCGAAACATGAATGCTTCACGTGTCAATCCCAGCTCCCTCTCCCACTCCTCCTCCCTTGCTCCTCCACCAGCCCCCCAGTCCCCCACCCCATCCCCACATCATTCTCCAGGGAGGGTGAGGCCCTCCTTGGGGGTATCTCCAGAGTCTGTCATTTCATCCAGGGCAGAACCTGGGCCCTTCCCCTTGTGTCCAGGCTGAGAGAGCATCCCTCTATTGGAATGGGCTCCCAAAGATCATTCATACACCATGGTAAACACTGATCTACTACCCGAGACCCCAGTTATTTCTGTGGCCTCCTCACTGGCACTACATTCATGGAATCTGGATCATTCCCCTGTTGGCCTCACACCCATCAGTCTGGGATTCAAGAGCTCCCCCTTAACCGGTCAGCTGTCTTTGTGGGTTTCACCATCATCGTCTTGACCCCTTTGCTCATCACTCTTCCATCTCTGTCACTGGGTTCCAGGAGTTCAGTTCAGTGTTTAGCTGTGGGTATCTGTCCCTGCTTCCATTAGTTCCTGGATGAAGGCTCTAGGATGGCATATAGGGTAGTCATCAACCCTATCATCAAGGTGGGGCTATTAATGTAGTCTCTCCACTGTTGCTTAGTTTGTCAGTTGGTGTTATCCTTGTAGATCTCTGGAGATCTCACTAGTGTCAGCTCTCTCCTGCCTATAATGACTCAATCTATTATGGTATCTCTCATCCTGCTCTCCTCTATTCTTACCTTGACTCAACCTTCCTGCTTCCCCATGCCTTTTTCTTCCCTCCTCTTATCCCCCTCTCTTTTCCCTGGTTCCCTCTCTCCTCCTGCGATGTTCCCAATCTGCTCAGGAGATCTTGCCTCATTCCACTTCTCTGGGGTATCATGCATCTCTCTTGGAACCTCCCTGTTTCCCTGTTTCCCAGACTCACTGGTACTGGGATTGTAGGCTGACAGTCCCCTGATCCATATCTAAAATCAATATATGAGTGAGTACATACCATGTTTGTCTTTTTGTGTCTGGGTTAACTCACTCAGGATGGTTTCCTCTAGTGCCTTCCATTTGCCTGTGAATTTCAAGATTCCATTGTTTTTTTTTCCCTTTGAGTAGTACTCCATTGTGTAAATGTACCACATTTTCTCTATCCACTCTTCAGTTGTGGGGCATCTAGGTTGCTTCCAGGACCTAGCTATTACATATAATGCTGCTATGAACATAGTGGTACAGACATCCTTGTTGTATGAATGGGTATCTTTTGGATATATGCCTAAGAGTGGAGTTGCTGGGTCTTGTGGTAGGTTTATTCCCATTTTTCTGAGAAATCTCCATACTGATTTCCAAAGTGGCTGAACAAGTTGGCACTCCCACCAGCAATGGAGGAGTGTTCCCCTTTCACCACATCCTCTCCAGCATAAATTGTCGTTGGTGTTTTTGATTTTAGCCATTCTGATAGGAGTGACATGGTATCTCAGAGTTGTTTTGATTTGCATTCCCCGGATGGCTAAGGGTGTTGAACACTTTCTTAAGTGCCTCTCAGCCATTGCATACTACTCTATTGAAAATTCTCTATTTAGTTCTGCAGCCCACTTTTTAATTGGATCCTTTGGTGTTTTAGAGACTTGCTTCTTGAGTTCTTTGTAAATTTTGGAGATCAACCCTCTGTCAGATGTGGGATTAGTGAATATTTTTTCCCATTCTGTGGGCTGCCTTTTTGTCTTGCTGACTGTGTCTTTTGCCTTACAGAAGCTTCTCATTTTCAGGAGGTCCCATTTATTAATTGTTGATCTCACTGTCTGTGCAACTGGTGTTATGTTCAGGAAGCTGTCTCCTGTACCAATTCGTTCAAGGGTACCACCCACTTTCTCTTCTAAGAGGTTCAGTGTGGTTGGATTTATGTTGAGGTCTTTGATCCATTTGGACTTAAGTTTTGTGCATGGCGATAAACATGGATCTATCCGCATTCTTCTACATACCAGCCTCCAGTTATGCCAGCACCATTTGTTGAAGATGCTTTCTTTATTCCATTGTATATTTTTAGCTTCTTTGTCAAAGATGAGATGTTCATACGTGTGTGGGTTAATATCCGGGTTTTCAATTTGATTCCATTGGTCTACCTGTCTATTTTTGTGCCAATACCAAGCTGTTGTCAGGACTATAGCTCTATAATAGAGCTTAAGGTCAGGGATGGTGATGCCTCCGGACGTTGCCTTGTTGAACAGGGTTGTTTTGGCTATCCTGGGTATTTTGTTTTTTCATACAAAATTGGTTATTGTTCTTTCAAGGTCTGTGAAGAATTGTGCTGGGATTTTAATGGGGATTGTATTGAATCTGTAGATTGTTTTTGGCAGGACTGCCATTTTACTACATTGATCCTACCTATCCAAGAGCATGGGAGATCTTTCCATTTTCTGAGGGCTTCTTTAATTTCTTTCTTTAAAGATTCAAAGTTCTTGCAATACAGGTCTTTCACTTGTTTGGTTAGCGTTACCCCAAGGTATTTTATGTTGTTCGTGGCAATTGTAAAGGGTGATGTTTCTCTGATTTCTTTTTCAGCCCTTTTATCATCTGTATATAGTAGGGCTACTGATTTTCTTTTGTTGATCTTGTAGCCTGCCACTTTGCTGAAGGTGTTAATCAGCTGTAAGAGTTCCCTGGTAGAGTTCTTTGGGTCATTGATGTAAACTATCATATCATCTGCAAACAGTGAAAGTTTGACCTCTTCCTTCCCAATTTGTAGCCCTTTGATCCCCCTTTGTTGTTGTATGGCAATGGCTAGAACTTCAAGTGCCATGTTGAAAAGTTATGGAGAGAGTGGACAGCCTTGTTTCTGTTCCTGATTTTAGAGGAATTGCATTGAGTTTCTGTCCATTTAGTTTGATGTTGGCTGTTGGTTTACTGTATATAGCTTTTATTATGTTTAAGTATGTCCCTGTTATCCCAGATCTCTCCAAGACCTTTATCATGAAGGGGTGTTGGATTTTGTCAAAGGCTTTTTCAGCATCTAGTGAGATGATCATGTGATTTTTGTTATTCAGCTAGTTTATATGGTGGATTACATTGATGGATTTTTGTATGTTGAATTATCCCTGCATCCCTGGGATGAAATCTGCTTGATCATGATGAATGATTGTTTTGATGTATTCTTGGTTCCGATTTGCCAATATTTTATTATTTTTGCATCGATGTTCATGAGGGATATTGGTCTGAAGTTCTCTTTCTTAGTTGTGTCTTTGTGTGGCTTGGGGATCAAGGTTATTGAAGCCTCATAGAAAGAGTTTGGCAAAGACCCTTTTGCTTCTATTGTGTGGAATACTTTGAGAAGAATTGGTATAAGATGTTCTTTGAATTTCTGGTAGACTTCTGCACTGAGGCCATCTGGACCTGGACTTTTTTTGGTTGGGAGACTTTTGATGACTGCTTCTATTTCCATAGGGGTTATAGGTCTATTTAAGTTGCTTATCTGTTCTTGATTTAGTTTTGGCAAGTGATAGCTATCCAGGAAGTCATCCATTTCCTTAAAATTTTTGAATTTTGTGGAGTACAGGTTTTCAAAGTATGACCTGATGATTCTCTGGATTTCCTCAGAGTCTGTTGTTACGTTCCCCTTTTCATTTCTGATTTTGTTAATTTGCGTGTTCACTCTCTGCTGTTTGGTAAGTTTGGACAAAGGTTTGTCTATCTTGTTGATTTTCTCAAAGAACCAACTCTTCGTTGCACTGATTCTTTGTATTGTTTTCCTAGGTTCTACTTTATTGATTTCAGCCCTCAATTTGATTATTTCCTGGCGTCTACTCCTCCTGGGGGAGTTTGCTTCTTTGTGTTCTAGAGCTTTCATCTGTGCTGTTAATCCTCTAGTATAACTATTCTCCAGTTTCTTCATGTGGGCACCTAGTGCTATGAACTTCCCCGGTAGCACTGCTTTCAAAGTGTCCCATAGGTTTGGGTATGTTGTGTCTTCATTCTCATTGAATTCTAGGAAGTCTTTACTTTCTTTTTTTATTTTTTCTTTGACCCAGGAATGGTGCAGTTGTGCATTATTCAATTTCCATGAGTTTGTAGGTTTTCTGCAATTTGGGTTGTTGTTGAATTCTAATTTTAAAGCATGGTGGTCTGATAAGATGCATGGGGTTATTCCAATTTTTTTGTAGCTGCTGAGGTTTGATATGTTGCCAAGTACGTGGTCAATTTTTGAGAAGGTTCCATGTGGTAGTGAGAAGAAGGTATATTCTTTTTTATGTGGATGAAATATTCTATAGATGTCTGTTAATCCCAGTTGGGTCATTACTTCTATTAGACCCGTTGCTTCTTTGTTGAATTTCTGTCTGGTATTCCTGTCTAGTGGTGAGAGTGGTGTGTTGAAATATCCCATTATAACTGTGTGGGGCTTTAGATGTGATTTAAGTTCTAATAATGTTTCTTTTACGAATGTGGATGCCTTTGTATTTGGGGCATAGATGTTCAGGATAGACACTTCATCTTGGTGGATTTCACCTGTGATGAGTATGTAATGACCTCCTTCATCTCTTTTGATTTATTTTATTTTAAAGTCTAGTTTGTTAGATATTAGGATTGCTACCCCTGCTTGTTTCTTGTGTCCATTTGATTGAAAAATTTTTTCCTAACCTTTAACTCTCAGGTAATGTCTGTCTTTGAGGGTGAGGTGTTTCTTGTATGCAGCAGAAGGAAGGGTTCTGTCTTCGAATCCATTCTGCTAGCCTGTGTCTTTTTATGGATGAGTTAAGGCCATTAGTGTTGAAGGCCCCCACTTTTTAATTGGATCCTTTGGTGTTTTGGAGACTTGCTTCTTGAGTTCTTTGTAAATTTTGGAGATCAGCCCTCTGTCAGATGTGGGGTTAATGATTATCTTTTCCCAATCTTTGGGTTGCTTTTTTGTCTGATGACTGTGTCCTTTGCCTTACAGAAACTTCTTAGTTTCAGGAGGTCCCATTTATTAATTGTTGATCTCAGTGTTTGTGCTACTGGTGTTGTGTTCAGGAAGCAGTCTCCTGTACCAATTTGTTCAAGGGTACCTCCCACTTTCTCTTCTAACAGGTTCAGTGTGGCTGGATTTATGTTGAGATCTTTGATCCATTTGGACTTAAGTTTTGTGCATGGTGATAGACATGGATCTATCTGCAGTCTTCTACATGCCAATATCCAGTTATTCCAGCACCATTTGTTGAAGATGCTATCTTTTTTCCATTGTAAAATTGTAGCTTCTTTATGGAAAATCAGGTGTTCATAGGTTTGTGGATTCATCTCAGGGTTTTCAATTCGATTCCATTGGTGTACCTGCCTATTTTTGTGCCAATACCAAGTTGTTTTCAGGACTATAGCTGTATAATAGAGCTTGAAGTCAGGGATGGTGATGCCACTAGACATTGCTTTGTTGAGCAGTTTTGTCTAGGATATCCTGGGTTTTTTGTTTTTCCATATAAAGTTCAGAATTGTTCTTTCAAGGTCTGTGAAGAATTGTTTGGGATTTTGATGGGGATTGCATTGAGTCTGTAGATTCCTTTTGGCAGAATTGCCATTTTTACTACATTGATCCTACCTATCTGAGAGCATGGGAGATCTTTCCATTTCCTGGTGTCTTCTTTAATTTCTTTCTTTAAAGACTCAAAGTTCTTTTGATACAGGTCTTTCACTTGTTTTGTTAGCATTACCTCCAGGTATTTTATGTTGTGTGTGTTAATTATAAAGGGTAATGTTTCTCTGATTTCTTTCTTGGCCCTGTATCGTCTGTATATAGTAAGGCTACTGATTTTATCAAGTTGATCTTGTATCCTGCCACTTTGCTGAGGGTGTTTTTCATCTGTAAGAGTTCCCTGGTAGAGATTTTTTGGTCACTATATAAGCTATCATATCATCTGCAAATAGTGAAAGTTTTACTTCTTCCTTTCCAATTTGTATCCCCTTGATTTCCTTTTGTTGTCTTATTGCTCTAGCTAGGACTTTCATTACAATATTGAAGAGGTATGGGGAGAAGGGACAGCCTTGCCTTGTTCCTTATCTTAGAGGAATTGCCTTGAGTTTCTCTCCATTCAGTTTGATGTTGGCTGTTGGTCTGCTATATATAGCTTTTATGATGTTTAGATCTGTTTCTGTTATAACAGATCTCTCCAAGACCTTTATCATGAAGTGGTGTTGGATTTTATCAAAGGCTTTTTCAGCATTCTGTCTGTCTTCTTTGTAGAAGTATTTTATTTTATTCTAGGTCTCTGGGCTGTGTAGTCTTTGGTTCTTGGTTATCCAAGTAGGTTTGGGTATGGGTACCTCCTTGTGGAATTGGCCTTAAGTCAAATCAGACCTTGTTTGGCTACTCCCACAGGTTCTATGCCACCTTTGCCCTAGCATATTTTGTAGGGAGGACAGATTGTAGGACAAAACTTTGTGACTGGGTTGGTATCCATGTTTCTCTTTTGGTAACCTGCAGACTACTTTCCCACATCAAAGAGAGTAGAGTGAAAGGGTAAAGGCTCCATGTAGTTGCCAGCTTGACTTCTCCAGGTTCAATGATTTGTGTGGGTGTTGTCCTTGGCAATGGGCACCACTGTCAGTTTGCAGAGTGCAACACTTTGTCTTTACAACAGCCTGGGTTGTTTGAGGATTTCTATGGGGTCCCCTTGGCCAATAACTCAATTGAATGCAAACTAGTCCTGCCACTGGAAGTCTCCCTTGGAGACAAGGGATGGTCAGTTGAGACTCTATCTTCATTACTAGGAGTCCTCTTTAAGATCACCTTCATACATTCCAGGAAGTTCTCACTGCACTAGTTTATCACATTGCCCACAAATGTACCACCCCTACAGGTCCAGTCAATCTTTTCCTGCAGTCTTTTCCTCCATCCCATCTATCCCCTGATATGATCTCCCTGGTCCCATCTCCACAGTCTGCCCATAAAATCTTTTCTATTTGTCCCTCTCAGGGAGATTCATGTGTCCCCCCCAAACCTTTCCTCTTTATCTAACCTCTCTGGGACTATGAACTGCATGGAGCTTGGTTATCATTTGCTTAATGGTGACTATCCTCTTATAAGTGAATACATACCGTACCTGTCTTTCTGGGTCTGGGTTACCTGACTCAGGATGATTTTTCCAGTTCCATCCATTTACCTGCAAATTTCATGTTGCCATTTTTTTTAAAACAGAACGATGCTCCATTGTGCAAGTGTATCACATTTTCTTTACCCATTCTTCTGTTGAGAGACACTTAGGTTGTTTCCAGTTTTTGGCTATTATGAATCAAGTATGCAGGCAGAGGCAGGGATAGCATGAGAACATGCTAGTGCATCTCCACAGTGCTGACGATCTTTTCTTGTACACAAGAAGTTATTCTCTGTGAAGGATCTCAGATCCTGCTCATCTGCTGTTCCAAATAGAATTATCCTGAAGACAAAGACTCACTGAACTTTTCCAGAAATAATTAAACTGCATCAAACTTCTCAAGTAAATGAAACTTGAAAGTCCCCCAAATCAAGAGAAAATAGTGAGTTGCCACCTTTGTCATGTTCACGGAGAACAGAACTTAGACAAAATATTGAAAGTGAAGTAATTTTCTGGAACTAAGCTGTGCTCTCTTTTTCTGTGTAGTTAGTTTATATGAATTAATCATCTTTAGAAACACTTCAGGTTTAATAATGTTCACCAATGTTTGATCTTTGCAAACTTCTAATCCTGCACCAATGTTTTTATTATACCAAATGATATATCAAAAATGAATTGCAGGAAAGTTTACTCAAACTTGAATGTTTGCATGGTTTTGGAACAGGAAATGATCAGACAGTGAATTTTCTAAAATTTTCCTGTACAATGTCTATGAGGGCTGTGGGTGGGTCTGAAATGCTGTGGAGGAGACTGTTTGAATGAGTCATAAGATACTGGCCGTGCATGAAAGTCAGGTATAACCCACTATGGGTGGGAAGGACCTGGGGCATAGGAAGAAGTCAACAAACACCTGGCTAAATATTGGAATTTTCATTTTCTAGCAGCTGTGAACAAATTGTTTATATGCCTAGAATGCCCCCTGAGCACTGGGATTACAGTTCTGTGCTGTCATGTCCAGCTGGTATGCATTTATCAGAGGACATTTGGGTAAAGGACATGCTGGAGAAAACGGCCTTTCTGCATCTCTGCTTACATCAGTGGCAATTAACCAACTCTGCATTTACTGAGTACAGAATGCTCAAGTTAGAACACATACAATTTCATAATTAAATAATGAAGAATTTCAGGATACAAGAATGATTTATAGCATGGCTTCAGGGACAGATCCTCTTTCTACTAGGGATCCCTAAGGCAATGCAATGTGTTCAGGGGACTCTTTGTGCATATTTTCCTCAATATATGTTTTTATTTAAATTAGAAACATGCATGCTTCACATGTCAATCTCAGGTCCCTCTCCCACCCCTCCTCCCTTGTCTCTCCACCAACCTCCCCAGCCCCCCACCCCATCCCCACATCATTCTCCAGGGAGGGTGAGGCCCTCCTTGGGGGTATCTCCAGAGTCTGTCATTTCATCCAGGGCAGAACCTGGGCCCTTCCCCTTGTGTCCAGGCTGAGAGAGCATCCCTCTATTGGAATGGGCTCCCAAAGATCATTCATACACCATGGTAAACACTGATCTACTACCCGAGACCCCAGTTATTTCTGTGGCCTCCTCACTGGCACTACATTCATGGAATCTGGATCATTCCCCTGTTGGCCTCACACCCATCAGTCTGGGATTCAAGAGCTCCCCCTTAACCGGTCAGCTGTCTTTGTGGGTTTCACCATCATCGTCTTGACCCCTTTGCTCATCATTCCTCCATTTCTGTCACTGGGTTCCAGGAGTTCAGTTCAGTGTTTAGCTGTGGGTATCTGTCCCTGCTTCCATCAGTCCCTGGATGAAGGTTCTAGGATGGCATATAGGGTAGTCATCAACCCTATCATCAAGGTGGGGCTATTAATGTAGTCTCTCCACTATTGCTTAGTTTGTCAGTTGGTGTTATCCTTGTAGATCTCTGGAGATCTCACTAGTGTCAGCTCTCTCCTGCCTATAATGACTCAATCTATTATGGTATCTCTCATCCTGCTCTCCTCTATTCTTACCTTGACTCAACCTTCCTGCTTCCCCATGCCTTTTTCTTCCCTCCTCTTATCCCCCTCTCTTTTCCCTAGTTCCCTCTCTCCTCCTGCGATGTTCCCAATCTGCTCAGGAGATCTTGCCTCATTCCACTTCCCTGGGGTATCATGCATCTCTCTGGAACTTCTCTGTTTCCCAGACTTACTGGCACTGGGATTGTAGGCTGACAGTCCTCTGATCCATATCTAAAATCAATATATGAGTGAGTACATACCATGTTTGCCTTTTTGTGTCTGGGTTAACTCACTCAGGATGGTTTCCTCTAGTGCCTTCCATTTGCCTGCAAATTTCAAGATTCCATTGTTTTTTCCCTACTGAGTAGTACTCCATTGTGTAAATGTACCACATTTTCTCTATCCACTCTTCAGTTGTGGGGCATTTAGGTTGCTTCCAGGACCTAGCTATTACATATAATGCTGCTATGAATATAGTGGAACAGACATCCTTGTTGTCTGAATGGGCATCCTTGGGCATATACCTAAGAGTGGAATTGCTGGGTCTTGTGATAGACTTAGTCCCATTTTCCTGAGGAACCTCCATAGTGATTTCCATAGTGGCTGTACTAGTTGGCACTCCCACCAGCAGTCGAGGGGTGTTCCCCTTTCTCCACATCCTCTCCAGCACAAACTCTTATTGGTGTTTTTGATTTTAACCATTCTGACAGGAGTAAGAGTTGCTTTGATTTGCATTTCCCTAATGGCTAATAATGTTGAGCACTTTGTGTATTTTGAATTTGTGTTTTTTTTGTATACACTCGTCTAGTAAGATCTTACCTTGCCTTATCTGGCAGACATCCTGGTGAGTTCATTTTATAATTGATAAGTACCAAATTCTTTGGCATGGCATTCATAAAAGTAGTTGCCAGATTCCATACCTTATCTAACATCTTTCTGGAGGGAGTACCAAGCTCCTTTTAGACATATAAAATGCATAGAGTTCCTAAGCATATAGCTCCAGCTACAAAATAACTCAATTCAAAATGGATACATTTTGTATTTTGATGTCTGTGTGTGCACAAAATGAGGGTGCATGCTGATTGGTCATGAAGAAACTTCATAATAGGGGATGAGGTTTTTTTTTTGAGACAGGGCTTCTCAGTGTAACAGTTCTGGCTGTCCTGGAACTCTCTCTGTAGACCAGGCTGGCCTTGAACTCACAGATACCTGCCTACCTGTGCCTCCTGAGTGCTGGGATTAAAGACATGTGCCACCACTGTCAAGCTGGGATGAGGTTTTAGACAAAGGAAAACTGCTGTGTGGAAGAAACAGAAAATAATGAATCCCATTTCACCAGTCATGATGTTTGATCAGCTGAAATTTTCTACCAGACAAGTGACACGATAATGTGACTATTTTCATTTGCATATTCCCTGTTTATTTTCTGTATAAGACATCCTGAACATTAATATTTTAATAATGTTATGCTTGAATGGAAATTGATCTTAACGATTTTATATGATAATATTAGAAAATATACAGTCATCTATGTAACAAGTTACCCTCAGTAAATACAAGCGAAAAATACATTTTATCTTCATGTCCATTTTTAATGTGTGCTTAAATAGCAATGCTTCCTATATATTTTCATAGAAACAGAAGGGATTTTTTTGAACGAGGTAGCCATAGGATAGAAAATTGTTCTTCTAGATCCTGCTATTTCTTTGCCTGTATTTTATTGTAAGTGAAGGTTCAAAAATTTCTTTTACCTTCAAGTAATGTTTTTTATTAAAAGGTAGGAAAATTGGAAATTGGAAGTGGGTATGGGTGTTGTTTTTCTAGAATTACTGAATACTTTTGAATGGATTTATTTCTGAGGTGCCTATAAGAAGTTGCCTGGGGATGACAAATTACTGTTTGCTAACCACTTTTGCAGGCTTGTCCTATCCATGTAATGTTTTTGTTTTCCTTTAGCTTGAAAAGATTCTGGAGGAAGTCTCTCTCTCGATCTCTCTCTCTCTCTCTCTCTCTCTCTCTCATCTCTCTACAGAAAATGACTAACATTTAAAATTATTTTATAGGAATTTCTGTAACATCTTGAAATTGCTATCCAAGATATATTGGTTTCCCCTTTTTAATCTCTGGGAAAAGATTACTTTCTCTGTATTCAATAACTTGTAATATGTTAGAGTTGTGGCCTGTTACCTCTTCCCCAAATCTGGGATTCAGAATGCATGCAGCAATGATTCATAGGGTATCAAGTGCTGGTCAGTGAGTGTCTCTGCAGGGACCTTCTCACATTAATAAGTGTGTGGCACTGGGCCCTTGTTAGAGTGGCTAACAGCAGAGCTCAGCTATACTTGCCTCTCTCTGCTGTAACAGGTACAGATCAATGTTCCTGTATCTGTTCCCTCTTTTCACTTCAGTCCTCACTTGCAAAAGCAGGTGTGTCATACATTGCAATTAAAGTGCTGTCTGTCTGATTTGTGCCATTATTAACCCTGTCCTATACAACCTTATCAGAATAATATGGAAAATATTTGGAGTCCCCCCAAAAATTTGCTATCCTGCTTGCTAAATATGCAGTCCTTTCACAAATAGAATTCTAATTCTCACTGCTTTCTTTCCAAACATGTGGAAATAGTAAATTGTTTATGTAACATCACCTATGAGAAAAGCATTAGATAATAATAACAAAAACCTCAAAGTATCTATTTTAAGCTAGAATTTCCAGTATCTGTTAACTTTACATTGGCTTACTATTTAATGTCTTTGTTTTCTGTCTCTAGTTTGATTCCAGGATGTTTTTCCTAAGACAACTAAACATATTGTCTCTAAAATGCTACTTGAAACTGATCTTATTTATATACTCTATTTACCTCTCACCATGTTGCTCACTTAATTTCTTCCCCCCTTCCCTCCCTCCCTCCCTCCCTCCCTCCCTCCTTCCCTCCCTCCCTCCCTCCCTCCCTCCTTCCCTCCCTCCCTCCCTCCCTCCCTCCTTCCCTCCCTCCCTCTCTTCCTTCCTGCCTTTTTGCCTTCCTGTCTTCCTCCCTTCCCCCTTCTTTATTAAGACATGGCCTCACTATGTAGCTCAAGTTGGCCTGGAACTCTGTAAACCAGACTGGCCTTGAACTCACAGACATCCTCCTGACTGCCTCCTACATGAAATTAAAATTATGTACTACCACCATGCCCAGAGTTTCTAAATTTCTAACATAGTCTGACTTGTAATTTATCTTTTGGGAATTTTATGGAACTTTCTAGAATTCAAGAAAGTTTTACTTATGTTATGTTTAATGTGTTTGATTATGTTGGTGAGACATATCCATATGTTACATTGAATTCTGAATGAAGTGATAGGAAATAGTGAATGATGTTTGATTTTAATATTAAAAATCTTTTAAAAGAAGTGTTTCTACTTTTTCTTTATATTAAAGATCTTGAAGAGGATGGGCTGAAGGAAGAATCTCTCTATCAAATTGCAACTTCTTAGAGATGTAAACATTTTATGTGTCTGAATGATCCAGGTACACATTGTCAATGGGCAATTTGGAGCCCAGTACAGCTTTTGAGTTGTGAGCATTTAACTTCATTCAAGGTAGGATGTCTATTTCAGGAGGTATCCTTCAGCACAGCACTGTTCATGTGTTAGGAGGTCCAAGAGGGGGAAAATAAATTGCACAGGGAAATAGTGACAAACTATGTAATAAGCATTTTAGCCAAGGCAGGTGAAGAAAATGGGAAGTAGATTTATTTAGGTAGGCAATGTAGAGCGATAAACAAAACAGCTTAAGGGCAATATAAAAGTTATTAATAGTAGAGTTGAGTGGGGCTCAGGGTGAGAGAAAGTTCACACTGCAAGCCAAGAACTAGTAGCAAACAGAGTGATTACTGCTGTGTGTGCTCCATCACGCTCAGAGTTAAAGTGCTGTTGTCGTCCTTGAACTTGCCTGTCATGTTTTATCTGGTGATGAATTACACCACGTTACTTCATGTGAAGTGTGGGGAAGCCTCTTCTCTCTAGTCATTTAGAAAGATGAACAAGTCTGAACGTTCCCAATCAAATGATGCTTTTAATTCCAAGATTTTAATTGTTGGATTGTAATCACAAGGTATAGGTGATGTATTTGCTTAATTAAAAAGATTGATGCTTGTGAGAAAATAAGGAAGTGTCTAGCAGTGGAAGGCAAAGCCAATTCCAGGGTCCATGTTTTTCATGAGGGAGCTATCTGGCCCAAATCCATTTTAATAAGTCTGAATGTTTATGTCTTCCTAAATTTGACTTCTGAAATTCACTTCACAGCGATGACTTTAGAATGTAGGTCCTTTGGGTTGTGTATTTGTTACTTATTTCATGCATGGTCCCCTTGTGTGCATAGTCAGAGAGCTGAGATTACATACATGCAGGTGTTCAGCTTGCATGTCTTTCTAAGTTTGGGGCACCAACCTGTGGACCTTTTCAGTTTTACATCTTTGGAAATACTGTCATGGTATGCCCAGTAGTTTGTCTCCTAGTTGGTTCTAAATCCTGTCAGGCTGTCAATCAAGATTAGCCATCCTGGATGGTAATCTGGGCACAGGGTAAGAACCTTCACCAATGTCACCAGTTCCCTTACAGAAAAGATCTAAAGAAGACCTGATTATCTCTTCTGGTAGGTAGAGTCAGTACCAAGAGGTAGCCATCAACGGGGAGGTGAGCCCTTGATGGATTCAGGACCTATGAGCACCTTGGCATAGTTTTCTTCATCCAGAACTGTGAGAGAGACATTTGCATTTATGAAGTACCAGCTCTGAGATATTTTCTTGTGATGGCTTGAATTGGGTTAAGCTATCATGTGAATTTAAAATTAAAAGGGGGACATAACACTGGACACTAAGGAAATCCAGAGAATCTTCATGTCATACTTTGAAAGTCTGTACTTCACAAAATTTGAAAATCTAAAGGAAATGGACAATTTTCTGGATAGATATCACTTGCTAAAATTAAATCAAGAACAGATAAGCAATTTAAATAGGCCTATACCCCTTAATGAAATAGAGGCAGTCATCAAAAGTCTCCCAACCAAAAAAAGCCCAGGTCCAGATGGCCTCAGTGTCCTCCTCCCTTGTTCCTAGCCACCTGTGGCAGGTGAGAGAGATGACCCTTTCTCTCACCAGCTGTAGAAAACATGGGAGAGCAGGCCTTGCAGTTTGCCTGGGCAGCAGAGCAGACATGACCCTGTCCATTAGGGCACAAATGAGCTCGTGTGAACATGAGCGTGAGAGATCTGGCCCCACTTCCCCATTTGCCATAGAGTGCTGAGAGCAGGGAAGAGATGCACTCCCTTTAACCCCACCCTTCACTGCCTCTGCCAGGTGGGAGAGCTGGCCCTGAGGTCAGGAGAGCAAGAGTCAGCCCTGACTCTCACCAGCTGCAACACTCGGGAAAGTGGCCCCTGCACCTCACCTGGGCAACACAGTGGAGCTGGCCCTGGTGGTGTATGTGTAGGTGTATGTGTATGTGTATGTGTATGTGTATGTGTATGTGTATGTGTATGTGTATGTGTATGTGTAGGTGTAGGTGTAGGTGTAGGTGTGTGTGTGTGTGTGTGTAGGTGTAGGTGTAGGTGTAGGTGTAGGTGTAGGTGTAGGTGTAGGTATAGGTGAGCTGGCCTGAGGGAGTAAGAGCAGGAGAAGCAGCCCTGCCTCTTGCTGCTGACTGCATTGGGTGAACTAGCCTGGGCAGTGCTGGAGACCTCTCCCTGGTGGTGACAATGAGGAAGAAATGGCCGGCTGACCAACCCAGCAAGCATCCAGACACAGAACTAGGGCTATGAGTTGGTCCATCCAATATCCACCCCATCTATGATCTGTTGGAGCTTATGAAGGGGCCAGCCTGTAGATCCAAAGATGCAGGATTGCCATAACACAGGACAATAACAGGATATCCAAGAGGAATCCCACTGGATCCCAAGAGGGCCCAGTGTCAATAGTGTAGCAGAAACCACAGGACTTGATCTATACCAATGACTCATTGTAATAAACACTTGCAAGTAAAGATCTATGGGCCAAAGGCTATACTGTATGACTCAAATATGTCACACTACAGCTTCCACGATGAAATTTTCTTTCTTTCCTTTTAAATTTTATTTTGTTTTATCTTGGGGAGGAGGTTGCAAGAGCAGAGGTTGGATGTGAAGGGAGATGAGTGGGATTGAGATGCATAATATGAAATCCACAAATGATCAATAAAAAGCTAAAAAAAGATCATTGATTAACCATATTACTTCTTTCTATGTGTGTTCACTGTACTATGTATGTTATTCAGTTTATATAAAATGTGAAGTTGCTTAGCTTTCTTTCATCACTAATGAGTGATACTGCATACAGATTTATCCTTGAAAGAAAGAATCAACTGGCTAAATATAAATTCAGTAAGGAATTGCTTTGGAAGGGACATTTCAGTTAAACATGAATATAATTACTGAAGGAGTACTGACAGTAGAATAGTGACACTTGCCCCATTGGAGAACACTTAGACACACAATGGAAGCTGGAGTAAAGGAGAACATGTTAACAAGCTTGGGAGGATACTCTGATGGATAGAAGGAAGGTGTCCTAGATGAAGCAGTGCTAAAAAACAACTGCTAAAATAACAATGGGAAACAGTTCATGCTATCAAAAGAACAAAAAGGAAACAGAGGAAGCTAATCCAATTGGAGACAAGAATAGGATATTTCAGCTTGTTCTGGTAGCTCAAACCTCTAACACTAACTACTTGAGAGGTAGAATGTTCACAGGCTCTTGGCCAGCCTGAGCTATAGTGTTAGTTCAAAGCCAGTCTGAGCAACTTAATGAGATTATGCCTCAAAACAAAAAGTAAAAAAGAGGTCTGAGCCAGTTGTTATTAGTAACGGAGCATTTGCTTGGCATGCACAAACCCTAGGTCCAATCCCCAGTAACCTGTTATTGCTCCCGCCACCAGAAGACAGTTTCTAAGGCACAAACCTTATACCTTCCCTGAATTATACTGTGTGACAGTAAGTAAAAGGCAAGCAACACTCACAATGCTCTTTAGAATAATATTTTAAGAGTAATTAGCATTTCTATTTTAACGTATAATGGGTTGAATGAGTACCAGTTATAACTATTTTTCATTTCTCTATTTGTAACCAACATGAAAGTTTCTAGTATTTTAACAAAAAATTTAAAGGTGAAAGTACAATCAGCTTTCCCAAAGGATTTACTAAGGTTAGTTTGTGTAATCATTTTGCGGTTTGTACCTTTGTGAAAGATGATGACAAGTTGTGCTCCTATGTGAAATAGTGCTTTGTTAATTACTGACATAAAACACACAACTCTCCAAGTTCATCAAATGGCAGGAGCCCCATCCACTGCTTCAAGTTTTCCCACCTACCAAGAGGAAGCAGATAGTTACTCTTTCATATACATGTTCTTGCTTATTTCCAGTTATAATTCTTGTCCTGGAGATTGACCATGGTAAACATCAGCCAGCATAGTCTTCAGCACAGGCAGGGATTTCACTAGCCCTTTATTGTCTGTGGTGCTTTCTGATGGTGCTGTTCTCTTGGCTCTTGATGTTAATGTTTCCTTTCAACCAAGCTCCTTCCATTTGTGTCTTTCCCCTTAGCCCTGGATCCTGGTTCCAGACCATATGAGAGAAGACTCACTATTCAGTGTTCTAAAACATGAATGCACTTCATTTAAAAAAAAAAGGCCCCAAAACTAGAGCATCAGACTGAGGGGATGGTTCAGTGATAAAGGCCTTGCTGTGCAAGTGTGAGGATCTGAATTTTCATGTGGGTGCTGATTTATAGCACCCACAGCAATTCTGGGTAGATATGGCAGCCCATTTGTAATCCCAGACCTCAGGGATGGAGACAGAATCTCCAGGGCAAGCTGGCTAGCTTGAGTAAGTCAGTCAGTTGTGAGTTCCAGTGAGTAACCCTGCCTTAATAAATAAGGTGGAGACCAATTGAAGACTCCTGACATCAGTCTTGGGCCTCCACACACATGTGTACATACATGTGCACTAGCTTACATGTGAACATGCATGTACATATGCAAGAACATACTTACATGTGCACATACACAAAAGGAGAGCATCAAAAATAATCTTTAAAGTGAATATTTTATTTTGGAATCGTTTAGGTTTGTAGGAACTGTAGATGATACCAAACAGGCTAAAAATTAAAATTCTACACCTCAGGATGTTATATTTCATGATGCAGAAAGTCAAATAAAAAAGAAAAATTTGAGGACTTCAAGGAGAAACAGTCTACAGAGACACAGGGATACATGGCTAAAAACTGTAATAGACTTTCTGTCAGAAGTGGGGGTAGTCAAAAATTTGACATACTGAGAAAAACTTAACTATAAACCTAGAATTCTTTATCTAACAATATTTATTTATTTATTTATTTATCTTATGGCCTAGACATATTTTCCCCTCTCTCCTCTGCTCCCAGTCCCTCCCCTCAATCCCCCTTTGTTCCCACTCTCTAATCTATTCCTCCTCCATTTCTGTTTAGGAAAGGGCAGGTCTCCCATGAGTAGCAATAAAACACAGCATATCAAGTTGTACTAAGACTAAGCACCTCCCCATGTATTAAGGCTGGGCAAGGCAACCCAGTATGAGGTCCCAAAAGTCAGTAGAAGAGTTGGAGACATCATCTGTCACCACTTTTAGAAGTCCACAAGAGGACCAAGCTACACAACTGTAACATACATGTAGAGGGCCTCCGTCAGTCCCATGCAAGCTTCCTGGTTGTTGGTTTAGTCTCTGTGAACCCCTAGGAGCCCAGGTTAGTTGATTCTGTGGGCTTTCTTGTGGTGCCCTTGACCCCTTTGCCTCCTTCAATCTTTTCTCCCTTTTTATGCAGGATTCTCTGAACTCTGCCTAATGTTTCGCTGTGAGTCTGCATCTGTTTCCATCAGTTGCTGGATGAAGCCTCTCTGCTAACAATTGGACTAGGTACCAATCTGGTCACAGGAGATGGCCAGTCCACTATTGCTAGGATTCTTAGCTGGAGTCATCCTTGTAGATTCCTTGAAGATTCCCCTGTGCCATATTTTTACCTGACCTTGAAATGCTTCCCCCATTTCCAGTAGTCTCTTTCAGTACTCTCCCCTTACATGCCACCCCCAAACTTGGTCACTCATGCACTCATCCCCACTTGTCTGTAGCATGAAAAATAAAAGTTCCAGAGACTGCTACTGGGACTCAAGTTTCAAGCTAAAGATCAGAAAAGCAAAGCAGCCAGCCACTAGCTCTCACCTCTACCTCAACTCAGACCAAAGAGGTGATCCTCAAACTGTTCCCAACTTCGATGCTCCTCAGATTCACTCAGACTGTTATGCTCTCCTCAGTGTGGCTAAAGACTGATTGTCAGACTGAATGACTCTACCTTTTATACGTCTCAAATCCTGGGATTAAAGGCATGAGCTCTGATTCACTCTCCAGTAGTCATGGGTGGTCTTGGACTCAGAGATCCATTCTGAGTCCTGGGATTAAAGGTGTGTACCACCTCCACCTAGCTTGTATAGCAGTAGTGTGGTTGGCTTTGCATTCTGTACCCTCAGGCAAGCTTTACTACATCATAAATATCACCACACCTGCCTCAGTCTTCTGACAGAATCTCTTCTATTTCCCCTTCCCAGGGAGATCTGTACATCTCCCTATGAAACTTCTTTGTTAACTAGTCTTTCTGGGTCTGTGGATTGTAGCATAGTTATTCTTCATTTTACATCTAATATCCACTTATGAGCAAGTACATATTATGTTTGTCTAAAGGTCAAGCTTTCATAATTAATAAGTCTCCACTTCTTTATTCGAGGGTTGGTGGTCCAAAGAAAGTCTAAATACATTTGTCATCCAACATGCAGTAAATACACGGAGACCACTGTTGGTGGTGTATAGAAGTGAGCCTCCTTTAAGAGGCTCTGCTGTTCAGCCAACCACTTGAGCAGTCAGCACACTACTCAGCACTATATAGAAACACCTGAGACAGCACAAACTCAACAACTTCCCAGAGCTTGGGCAGCATCCTCAGCTCTCAACTGGTACCTGCAGGCATGAGGCTAGGCCCCCAGGGAAAGACAACCAGTGGCTGCAGCCCAGAACCAGTGGGCAGCCTGCTAGACCAACCCTGGGCTGGGGCACCATGTGCTAAGGGGAGCCATGCTGCAGGTAGACTAACTGTTTCAGTTTTGTTTCACGTGGTCAGAGAAACTACAGATTAAAAAAAAAAGCCAAGTTCAGGCCAAGAAAAAAAGGTACAATATGCTTGAAAATGTGCTTAGGTGCCAAAGAAAGGAAATGAGTATAGATGATCATTGAAAAATAAATAATTAGCTTAAAATAAATTCTTTAAAGAGCAAGTAATATAAGAAGAATAAATCATATAAGAATGGGAATAACGGCGGTTCTTCCAGCAGCATCAGGTAAACAGGCCGGCTTCCTGGCCTGTGCCCCAGTGCCTGCAGATCGCCTGGGACCTGCACAGAGCTCCCAATCCCGGCGGGAGCCAAGCAACCCAGACTCCGGCTCTTCGCTCACTCCAACGAGACCAGGAAGGGAGAGGAGGCTCGGAGTCCAGGGAAGCAGCGGTTCTTCCAGCAGCATCAGGTAAACAGGCCGGCTTCCCGGCCTGTGCTCCAGTGCCTGCAGATTGCCTGGGACCTGCACAGAGCTCCCAATCCCGGCGGGAGCCAAGCACCCAGACCCCAGGTCTTCTCTCCCACCAACGAGACCAGGAAACCAGAGGACCCAGGGAGACCAGGGGAGTAGCTGTTCTGGATCAAGTACAACAGGACCCAGCATAGGGTCCAGGGGACCAGGTAAGAGGATAAACACCCCAGATTCCTGTTCTTCTTCTCCACCCACGGGACCAGCATTCGGACAAGGAATAGAAGAACCACCAGATTATTGGACTTGCTAGCACCCACCAAAAGGGAACTCTGGTCCCCAGACCAGTAAGGGGCTCTTTCTGCACCCACTAGAAGAAGAGATGGGAAAGAGACAATACAAAAACACAGTCAGCAACAGAAAAACAAATATGACACCGCCAGATTCTAGAGACTCCACACCAGCAAGACCCCAACATTCCAATGCGGACGAAGCAGAAGAGAACGACCTTAAAAGCACTTTCATGAAAATGATAGAGGCCCTAAAAGAGGATATTGGAAAATCCCTCAAAGAAATGGAAGAAAAAACAAACCAAAAAATGCAAGAATTGGAAGAAAAAACAAACCAAAAAAGGCAGAAAATGGAAGAAGAAATGAAGCAAAAAATGCAAGTAATGGAAGAAAAAACAAAGCAAAAAATGCAAGAATTGGAAGAAGAATCATACCAAAAAAGGCAGGAAATGGAAGAAGAAACAAAGCAAAAAATGCAAGAAATGGTAGAAAAAACAAAGCAAAAAATGAAAAAAATGGAAGAAGAAACAAACCAAAAAAGGCAGGAAATGGAAGAAGAAACAAAGCACAAAATGCGAGAAATGGAACAAAAAACAAACCAAAAAATGCAAGAAATGGAAGAAAGAACAAACCAAAAAATTCATAAAAGGCAACAAACGGACGAACAGATAAACAGAAAATTGCAAGAAGCAATGCAAACACTGCAAGGGTTGAAAACTGAAATAGAGTCATTAAAAAAACACAATCTGAAGAAAGGCAGAAAATAGAAAAGCTGGACAAACAGACAGGCACTACCAATACAAGCATTACCAACAGAATAGAAGAGATGGAAGAGAGAATCTCAAGTGTTGAAGATATGCTAGGAGAAATGGATTTATCAACCAAAGAAAACCTTAAATCCAACAAATCCTTAACACAAAACATCCAGGAAATATGGGACACCATGAAAAGACCAAACCTAAGAATAATAGGTATAGAAGAAGGAGAAGAAATCCAGCTCAAAGGGGCATAAGGCATATTCAACAAAATCATAGAAGAAAACTTTCCCAACCTTAAGAAAGACATGCCAATGAAGGTACAAGAAGCCTACAGAACACCAAATAGAGTGGACCACAAAAAAAAATCCCCTTGCCACATAATAATCAAGAACCCAAACATACAGAATAAAGAAAGAATATTAAGAGCAGCTAAGGAAAAAGGTCAAGTAACATATAAAGGCAGACCTATCAGAATTACACCTGATTTCTCCATGGAAATGCTGAAAGCCAGAAGGTCCTGGATAGATATTCTATCTACACTAAGAGACCACGGATGCCAGCCCAGACTACTGTACCCGGCAAAGCTCTCAATCACTATAGACAGAGAAAACAAGATATTCCATGACAAAACTAGATTCAAGCAATATGTGTCCACTAACCCAGCCCTACAGAAAATTTTGGAAGGAAAACTCCAACCCAAGGAAGCTAACTACAACCAGAAAAACATAAGCATTAGAGAATCTCTCTCTACCAACAGCCAAAAGAACAAAGGGGTGAAATTTCACACATAATTCCACCACCAACAACCATCGCAAATCGAAGAAGGATGAGCAATCATTGGTCATTAATATCCCTCAATATTAACTCACCCATAAAAAGACACAGACTAGCAGATTGGATTCGAAGACAGAACCCTTCCTTCTGCTGCATACAGGAAACACACCTCACCCTTAAAGACAGACATTACCTGAGAATTAAAGGTTGGGAAAAAATTTTTCAATCGAATGGACCCAAGAAACAAGCCGGGGTAGCAATCCTAATATCTAACAAACTAGACTTTAAAATAAAATCAATCAAAAGAGACGAAGGAGGTCATTACATACTCATCACAGGTGAAACCCACCAAGAGGAAGTGTCTATTCTGAACATCTATGCCCCAAATACAAAGGCTTCCACATTCGTTAAAGAAACATTATTAGAACTTAAATCTCATCTAAAGCCCCACACAGTTATAGTGGGAGATTTCAACACACCACTCTCACCACTAGACAGGAATACCAAACAGAAACTCAACAAAGAAGCAAAAGGGCTAATAGAAGTAATGACCCAACTGGGATTAACAGATATCTATAGAACATTTCATCCAAATAAAAAAGAATATACCTTCTTCTCACCACCACATGGAACCTTCTCAAAAATCGACCACATACTTGGCAACATATCAGACCTCAGCAGCTACAAAAAAATTGGAATAACTCCATGCATCTTATCAGACCACCATGCTTTAAAATTAGAATTCAACAACAACACAAATTGCAGAAAACCTACAAACTCATGGAAATTGAATAATGCTCAACTGCACCATTCCTGGGTCAAAGAGGAAATAAAAAAAGAAATTAAAGACTTCCTCGAATTCAATGAGAATGAAGACACAACATACCCAAACCTATGGGACACTTTGAAAGCAGTGCTACGGGGGAAGTTCATAGCGCTAAATGCTCACATGAAGAAACAGGAGAACAGTTATACCAGAGAATTAACATCACAGCTGAAAGCTCTAGAACACAAAGAAACACACTCCCCCAGGAGGAGTAGACGCCAGGAAATAATCAAATTGAGGGCTGAAATTAATAAAGTAGAAACCAGGAAAACAATACAAAGAATCAACGCAACGAAGAGTTGGTTCTTTGAGAAAATCAACAAGATAGACAAACCTTTGTCCAAACTTACCAAACAGCAGAGAGTGAACACGCAAATTAACAAAATTAGAAATGAAAAGGGGGACATAACAACAGACTCTGAGGAAATCCAGAGAATCATTAGGTCATACTTTGAAAACCTGTACTCCACAAAATTCGAAAATTTAAAGGAAATGGATGACTTCCTGGACAGCTATCAATTGCCAAAACTAAATCAAGAACAGATAAGCAATTTAAATAGACCTATAACCCCTATGGAAATAGAAGCTGTCATCAAAAGTCTCCCAACCAAAAAAAGTCCAGGTCCAGATGGCCTCAGTGCAGAAGTCTACCAGAAATTCAAAGAACAGCTTATACCAATTCTTCTCAAAGTGTTCCACACAATAGAAGCAGAAGGGTCTTTGCCAAACTCTTTCTATGAGGCTTCAATAACCTTGATCCCCAAGCTACACAAAGATACAACTAAGAAAGAGAACTTCAGACCAATATCCCTCATGAACATTGATGCAAAAATACTCAATAAAATACTGGCAAATCGGATCCAAGAACACATCAAAACAATCATTCACCACGATCAAGTAGGTTTCATCCCAGGAATGCAGGGATGGTTCAACATACGAAAATCCATCAACGTAATCCACCGTATAAACAAGCTGAAAAACAAAAATCATATGATCATCTCACTAGATGCTGAAAAAGCCTTTGACAAAATCCAACACCCCTTCATGATAAAGGTCTTGGAGAGATCTGGGATAACAAGGACATACTTAACCATAATAAAAGCTATATACAGTAAACCAACAGCCAACATCAAACTAAATGGACAGAAACTCAACGCAATTCCTCTAAAATCAGGAACAGAAACAAGGCTGTCCACTCTCTCCATACCTTTTCAACATGGTACTTGAAGTTCTAGCTATTGCCATACGACAACAAAGGGGGATCAAGGGGATACAAATTGGGAAGGAAGAGGTCAAACTTTCACTGTTTGCAGACGATATGATAGTTTACATCAATGACCCAAAGAACTCTACCAGGGAACTCTTACAGCTGATTAACACCTTCAGCAAAGTGGCAGGCTACAAGATCAACTCAAGAAAATCAGTAGCCCTACTATATACAGATGATAAAAGGGCTGAAAGAGAAATCAGAGAAACATCACCCTTTACAATTGCCACAAACAACATAAAATACCTTGGGGTAACGCTAACCAAACAAGTGAAAGACCTGTATTGCAAGAACTTTGAATCTTTAAAGAAAGAAATTAAAGAAGCCCTCAGAAAATGGAAAGATCTCCCATGCTCTTGGATAGGTAGGATCAATGTAGTAAAAATGGCAATCCTGCCAAAAGCAATCTACAGATTCAATGCAATCCCCATTAAAATCCCAGCACAGTTCTTCACAGACCTTGAAAGAACAATAATCAATTTTGTATGGAAAAACAAAATACCCAGGATAGCCAAAACAACCCTGTTCAACAAGGCAACGTCCGGAGGCATCACCATCCCTGACCTCAAGCTCTATTATAGAGCTATAGTCCTGAAAACAGCTTGGTATTGGCACAAAAATAGACAGGTAGACCAATGGAATCGAATTGAAAACCCGGGTATTAACCCACACACGTACGAACATCTGATCTTTGACAAAGAAGCTAAAAATATACAATGGAATAAAGAAAGCATCTTCAACAAATGGTGCTGGCATAATTGGAGACTGGCATGTAGAAGAATGCAGATCGATCCATGTCTATCGCCATGCACAAAACTTAAGTCCAAATGGATCAAAGACCTCAACATAAATCCAGCCACACTGAACCTCTTAGAAGAGAAAGTGGGTGGTACCCTTGAACGAATTGGTACAGGAGACAGCTTCCTGAACATAACACCAGTAGCACAGGCAGTAAGATCAACAATTAATAAATGGGACCTACTGAAACTGAGAAGCTTCTGTAAGGCAAAGGACACAGTCAGCAAGACAAAAAGGCAGCCCACAGAATGGGAAAAATATTCACTAATCCCACATCTGACAGAGGGTTGATCTCCAAAATTTACAAAGAACTCAAGAGGCAAGTCTCCAAAACACCAAAGGAACCTATTAAAAAGTGGGCTGCAGAACTAAATAGAGAGTTTTCAATAGAGGAGTCTAAAATGTCTGAGAGGCACTTGAGAAAGTGCTTAACATCCTTAGCCATCCGGGAAATGCAAATCAAAACAACTCTCAGATACCATCTCACCCCTGTCAGAATGGCTAAAATCAAAAACACCAATGACAATTTATGCTGGAGAGGATGTGGTGAAAGGGGACACTCCTCCATTGCTGGTGGGAGTGCCAACTGGTTCAGCCACTTTGGAAATCAGTGTGGAGATTCCTCAGAAAAATGGGAATAAACCTACCACAAGACCCAGCAACTCCACTCTTAGGCATATATCCAAAAGATGCCCATTCATACAACAAAGATGTCTGTTCCACTATGTTCATAGCAGCTTTATTTGTTATTGCCAGAACGTGGAAGCAACCTAGATGTCCCTCACCTGAAGAGTGGATAGAGAAAATGTGGTACATCTACACAATGGAGTACTATTCAGCAGAAAAAAATAATGGAATCATGAGATTCGCAGGCAAATGGATGACACTAGAAGAAACCATCCTGAGTGAGGTAACCCAGTCACAAAAAGAGAAACATGGCATGTACTCTCTCATATATGGATTTTAGACATAGATCTGGGGAGTGCCAGCCTACAATCCTATGGCCAGAGAGTCTGGGAAACAGAAACTTTATTTAGTGGCTGATCGAAGAAGAGGCAGACTCCCTTGGTTAAGTACTGAGCTGAACTCAAGAAAGCCAGTAACAGAGAGGGAGGACTGATGATCAAAGGGATTAAGACTGGGCTGGTCTAACCCCCAGAAACAGCTGACCAGACAAAGGTTAACTCTTGAATCCCAGGCATTAGCCTGGGAAGCCAGCATGGGACTGATCAAGACCCCCTGAATCTGGGTGTCAGTGAAGAGGCCTAGGGATTCTATTGAGCCTTGGGCAGCAGATCAGTACCCATCCCAAGTATACACACGGACTTTGGACTCCAATAGAACAATGTGAGGTGCACTCTCACCCTGAACTCTTGGGAAAGGGTCTAGGCCCTGCCCTATATGAAATGACACACTATGGACACCCCCATGGAGGGCCTCACCCTCCCTGGAGAAATGAGGGGATAACGGGGGGGGGGGGGGGGAGGGCACGGGAGGAAAGGAGGGAATGGGAGAGGGACCTGGAACTGACTTGTGAAGCAACCTTGATTCTTATCTAAATTTAAACTGGAAAATAAAATAAAAAAAAATCAACAACAACAAAAAAAAAGAATGGGAATAACATAGGACGTGCGGAATAACATAGTGCTTTGTTAACTTTGAATTCTTTAAAAGATAATGAACATTATGTTTAAAAGATAATGAACAAAAAACAACAGATGATGAGAAACACTGTATTATAGAAAAGACTTCTAAATTAACCTAGCTTATATATTTTACAGATGTCTTAACTTCAGAATGGAAGTCAGGAAATGTGCTGTGTTGGGGGAGAGGTTAGGCTTTTGTTTTGAGAGGAAATAAAAAGCTATGGATTTCTTCAAAATTAATAAAGATCAGATTTCACCAGGAAGAACTCCTGAAAATTGCGGCTACAGACATGAAAGAACAAAGCAAGAAAAACTACAAGACAGGTGATGTGTACGTGAACTCCTCTACTATGGGAACAATTCTGAGACTGGATATGTCAGGGTAAATCTTGTTGGGTACAGAGTCTTCATGACTTATTGTTATATGCCATCCTTTCATATGGCATGGATGGAGATTTATATGTAGTAGAAATGGACTTATAAAGTTGACAGATTTTTTTCTTTTATCTGCTCAAACATAGAACAGAGAATAGTCTTTAGCTGATTTGTGTACATTCTATACTTATGTTAACGTAGATATTTATGTTATCTTTAATTTTGTGTGTTTTCAGAAAAAAACAATCCAATACCAATGAAGACAAGTATCCCAGGTGATCCAACCCCAGAATGCCTCTGTGGAGTTTTCTCAGAATTCTGCAGCCAGAACAATTTTAAAGCTGTTAGCTGAGCTGGTCCAGCCTCATGCACTACTCCAGTCAGGACTTCAGATAAAGCCTGCCCTGGACAACAAATGATACATCTAGCTCTCCTAGGACTTGACCATTATCCCAATTTTCTTAGGGTCTCCTAAAGATGCCATTGCCCCCAGTCAACAGGAAGCAATTTAAGAACACAATGCCCATATTCCTGAGAGGTGGGATGGGTGGCTTTTGGTCATTTGGTGGGTTATGGATGTTTGTCATTGTTGAGGGAGCTTGGTCCAGCTACAGATACATAATGAAAATAGGTAATTAGTTTCTGATATCATTGTGAGAAAGGCTAGCAAAATGGTAAGAAATGTAATTATTTATTTAAATTAGAAACAAGCTAGCTTCACATCCAATCCCAGCTCCCTCTTCTTCCTCTACACCCCCACCAACCCACCAACCCCTCAGCCCCCCCCCCCACCCAATCCCCCTCTGTTCCTCATGGAGGGTGAGGCCCTTCATGGGGGATCTCCAGAGTCTGTCATTTCATGCAAGGCAGGGCCTAGGCCCTCCCCCATGTGTCTAGGCCAATAGAGCATCCCACAATATGGGACGGGTCCCCAAATTTATACCAGGGATAAATTCTGACTTAGTATATATCCCTTAGATTGCCGAGGTCTTCTCACTGACACCCAAAATTAGGGGGTCTGGATCAGACACATGCTGGCCTCTCAGACATCAGTCTGGGGTCCAAGAGCTCCCCCCTTGTTCAGGTCAGCTGTCTCTGTGGATTTCACTAGTCCAGTCTTGACCCCTTTGCTCATCACTCCTCCCTCTCTGTCACTGGGTTCCAGGAGTTCAGTTCAGTGTTCAGCTGTGGCTGTCTGCCTCTGCTTCTATCAATCACTGGATGAAGGTTCTAGGATGGTATATAAGGTAGTTGTCAAACTCGTTATCAGAGAAGGGCATTTAAAGTAGCCTCTCCATTATTGCTTAGTTTGCCAGTTGGTGTCATCCTTGTAGATCTCTGGAAATCTCATGGTAAGAAAATTTAACATTACTGGAAAAGAGGTTTTTTTAAAAATGTTTTTTCAATTTTTGTTCTTTACATAGATTGCATTCTGATCACAATTTCCCCTACCTCCACTCCTCCCAGTGTTCCCTATCCTCTTCCCTAAGTCCACTCCTCCTCTATTTCCAATTAAAAAAAGAGCAGGCCTCTGGAGATATCAAGTGAATATGACATAACAAATTACAATAAGACTAGGCACAAGCTCTCATAATAAGGTTGGATGAGAGAACCCAGTAGGAGAAAAAGGGTCCCAATCACAGGCAAAAGAGTCAGAGATATCCCCCCCAATTCCACTGTTAGGGGTCTCATAAGAACACCAATGTAACAACCATAGCATATTTGCAAAGGAGCTAGTGGAGACCAATACAAGATCTGTGATTGTCACATTAGTCTCTGTGAGTCCCTGTGAGCCCTGTTTAGTTGATCATGTGGATTGTGTTCTCATGGTATCTTCAACTCCTCTGGCTCCTAGAATCCTTCCCCCCTTTGTTCCTGTTGGCAAAGAAAGGTTCTTAGCTCTTGTTTTACAACACTTATTTTAAAATGAGGCTCGATTTACATCAAATGCGTTGTTTGAATTTTTTATCAGAAATATTCTTTCCAGGGATAACTTAAAAATCAACATGTATTCTCAAATGAAAATGAAAGCACAGCACACCAAAATCTATGAGATATGATGAAAGCAGAATTATTAAATTTTGGAACTTGTTTTTAAATGTATTATTTTTATTTTCTGAAATTATGATGTAATTATGTAATTTCTCTTACTCTTTCTTCCCGGCAACCCCTTTCATATATCCTCCTATTGTTCTTTCCCAAATGTATGGCCTCTTTTTCTGTCTATCTATCTATCTATCTATCTATCTATCTATCTATCTATCTATCTATCTATCTATCTACAACCTGCTCAGTCTACATAAGTTATTCTTATGTATATAAATTCAGAATGACCACTGGTATTGAATAATTAACTGAGAGGCTCTTTTCTTGGGGAAGAATATTTCTTCTGCTCACAGCATCATTTAAGCTTTTATTGCTCTTTGTCTATGGTTGGGACCCTATGAAAATTTCCCCTTTCATGTTAGGATGTTTATTCCTGTTATCCTTCTGTTCCTCTGACACAATCTTTCTGATTCCTCTTCCTCAATGTTCTCTGTCTGGTGCAAAGAGAAGTGTCTTTGATGAGAAATGAGAGCTGCATTTTAATCTCTGTGCATCAAAATATGTATTTGAATGCAATTAGGAAATATATTGGTTTAGTGAAGAGGTTGTTTTAGGTTCTCCTCCAAGATCCATGACCTTCTTGGTCTTGAGTGATTGGTATATTTCTAGCACTAGGGATTATTTCCCTCTAGCTGATCAGGGCATAAGTCCAAATAGGGAAATGCTGGTAACTGCCTAGGTCTGTATACTACGATTTCACCTTTAGGCATATCTTGCCTAAGAGTGGTAGTTGATAGGCATTAAAGCTGAGGGAGTGTTGGTTTGTTCTGTCTCCTGGAAGCTTGTATCATACTTGCTGGTATTATTACAACTACTCCTCAGGGAGGAGGCTTTCAGGTCAGAGCCAGCTTGAATCCTCCAGGTCCTGTGTCTGAAGAACGTGGTGTCCTCAGCAATACAGACTTACCCTCCACCTCTGGGAGGTAACTAGGGCAGCAACAATAGCCTGTAATGGGAGTCTCTAAGACAGCATGCCTAATGAATCAAAAAGGAGTTTCTTATGTCTGGTATTAGAATGCGGTTCTTGTGGGGGGGCACTGTCAGCCCTTGTGGAGAAATTCCATTTATACTATATATGCAGATTTATATGTACTATATGTAATTTTAGGTAAATAGATAATTATGTGAATCCCTATGACTTTTTCAGAATACCCACTCACTCCATCTACTTCCCTAATTGCTCCCCTCCTTGTTTCCCTAGATTCAGCTATTAAATATTGGAATTAAAAAAATCTCACTCAATTCTGATGTTCAGTGAGCTTGTGCTACTAAATGATGGTGAAAAGTCTCAGAAATGGATTATTAGGTTATATTGTCACAGTGAGAATGTTGCAGTGTACTTACAAGAACCTATATGGTATAGTGTATCACAAGTTATGCTTCATAAATGCATATATAAGCATGTATGCATATACTATATTGTACAGTAGTGTATGTACAATATAGTCTTTTGGACCCATGGCAAGCAAGTGGCTTGCAATAAAGTTATGCTTATGAGAAAAATGATGCAACTAAGAAACATAAACAGATGGATTGGCATACTGCTCTATAGAGTAAACATCCTTTTGTAAGTATTAATAGAAATACTACTCCTAAATAGTGGTAAGAAGCATCCTAGAGCAAGTACATAAAACAGTAATACATTTATTTATTACAATTAGCAAGTATTACGTAGACTGTATAATTATGTGTGCTGCACAGTAAGTTTGTTTACACACCAGCACTACAGTTATGTGAGTGATGTATGGCAGTGTGACAGCTATGTTGTTACCCTGTGATGGGAAATATTGGGCTCCATTATATCTAATCTTATGGGACCACTGTTGTATTTGAATTGATCACAGCATTGCTGGGTAGTACACAAACATTTGTGTGTGTGTGTGTGCGTGTGTGTGTGTGTGTGTGTGTGTACATATGTATATATTTTGTCACTCCAGGAAACTTGGAAAGAGATTATAGATGAATCTTTATCTTTAAATTCTTTTAAAAATTTGTTCAGACTCTTTCTTGCTCTAATATTTGTATTTGTCTATTTTAAAGCCATTGCATAAAACAGTTGAATTCTTTTATGGTATCTCATAAGTTAACTTACCTTTCAGGAAACCCTGTAACTGGAAACCTCCCTACTTTATTATGTGACCACACAGAATCATTGCAATTGTCCTACATGTTCTGTGAGAGTTTTGGATCAGAAACGCCTGGAAATATTGGAGCTAGGGGTGGGGAGAAGATAATTTCTGACTCCTGAAGTCATATTCTTGCTATGTTTTATTCCTAACTCAGAAATGAATCAGATGAATTCTCTATTAAATAGGAAAAGTCTAGGAAGGCTTAATATATCATTTCCAACAACCAATTTAAATGTTTCAGCCTAAAATGTAAGTGTTCAATTACGAAATTTTAGACATTCAGTAAGATGTCAGCAAGGGAAAGTAGTGGGATATACTTTGAAATCATCCAGATAAACTGATTCCTTAAGTAGGCTTAGGAGTCATTTTCATGTTAAATTGGGGTGAAAAGGCAATTATAAGATAAATATGTTTTACTCAAGAGTATGACTTGGGGTAATATAACTTACTATATCTTTCTGTATTTCTTGCCTGCACTCCTATTTTTCATTTTCTATTATGTTACAACCTTAATTTACTATTCATTGTGCTTACAGAATATCTGTAATCTTAGGTCCCAGGAAATATATTTTCATCAGTACAGAGAACCAAATGGTGACATGTTTATGGGTTAATATCAGGAAATAATAAATATTTACTAGATAAAACACACAAAAGAATTGAATAAATTTTGCTCAGTATTTCTCACAGTATCACCAGGAGACCAGTTGAAAAATATTAGCACTGAAGTAGATTTTTTGTGTGTGAAAATTTATAGCAATTGAAAGGCGAACTTTAAGATGAAGCTGCCAGCACAATCTTGCCACATGATCCCTAGGCTCTGTCAGTGAGATTGAAACTTTTGATCTTCATCATTATTTTTAGGTAGTACATTCACAGACGGAGCAGAGGTGAGTAATGTCCTTCAGTGAATTCAGTTGGTAGTGCCAGCATCTTGAGAAGCACCTCGAATCTGTGCTTCCTACCATCTATTAGCAGGGCATCACAAGTTTCAGCTCTTCTGATTATGTTAGGAAAACCCGGTGCTTACCTTCAGCCTCTCTTTTACCTTACTAAATTTTTTCATATTTCTCAGAAATTTTTTGCTAAGATATTTTCTGTGGGGGAATTACAATTTCTTCTTTAATGCTAGTATCTCTGCTAATAAAGCCGGGCGTTGGTGGCGCACGCCTTTAATCCCAGCACTCGGGAGGCAGAGGCAGGCGGATCTCTGTGAGTTCGAGGCCAGCCTGGTCTACAGAGCTAGTTCCAGGACAGTCTCCAAAACAATACAGAGAAATCCTGTCTCGAAAAAACCAAAGGAAAAAAAATAGAGGAAAGGAATTGTGTAACAGTCAAATTTTGTGTGTGTGACAGTCAAATTTTGAAGCTCTTATGTTCTCGTGCTCATAGACACATGGTGGCCATGAAGTCAACCACAGGTGGCATCCCTCTGATGCTGTGCATCATGGTTTTGAGATGGCTAATTAGATGAGGATGGTGGACAGAGAACCCTAGAGATCCACCTATTTCTGCTTCCCCAGTGTTGTAAATGAAGTATGTGCCATCATGATGGCTTTTGTGTGGGTACCAGGGATAGAATTCAGGCCTATGCCTGATTCAGGATTATTGACTTCTGTCAATCAACAGTTGATAAATAATTCACTGCAAAAGAAACACTCATGTTTGCTTTCTTTTGTTCTCATAAAAGTAGCCCTTTAATTGTAAAAGGTCTAAATAAAAAATGAAAAGAATCTTGCATTTAAAGGAGGAAAGTGTTTTCAATCGTGTCTGTTTACAATATACTTACCTTATATAGCCTTAGTGTTATGGTCAATTTGCTTAATTTTACCCTTTGTTGATTAAAGGCATTTGTAAAATAAAATGGAATATTTACTTATTTACAGAGGAAACCATTTTAGAACTTATAAGCAAAAGTTTTTTCCAGTTGTGTTTGGTTCTACCTTAGGTCTTTGGGCTATCCAGTCTCTGGATCTTGGCCATTCAGGCAGTGCTCAAGTAAAACCAAACATTGGTTTTCCACTCCCACAAGTTTTGATTGTCATTTCTTTGAGGTCTGCTATTCACTGAGGAGGAAATGGAAGGAGAGCGAATCTTGGGAAGAGAGGTGACAGTGTGTAGCTGAGAGAAGTAGAGTGAGGGGAGACTGTGGTTGAGATGTGTTATATAAGAGAAGAATCCATTTTTAAAAGCCCTTAAATTTACTGTCATACTTTAATAAAGATATTTTAAATTACTACCTATTATCAAGTAGGTTTGTGTTGAAGTTGAGGAGCAATGAACTTGTTGAATTCAACTATTTTATATCAGGTATGCTTTTTGAATAAGACAAACATTATTTCATATATGGAGGTTAATCACTGAGAACACAACCATAAAATGCACCCTAGTTACAGAGAAATCAAGATCTTGTCTTCAGTAGTCCTTGACATAAGTGAGCAATTTTGCACAATGTCCATGTAGCAATTTCCCTTTCACATAAATTTTGTTGGCTTAAAATATTCTTGGAAAGGCTTAAATAACCACATGCATGTCCAATTAGTATGATGGACAGAGCCTGAGGTAAGTTATTCTGTTAGTTTCGCATAGCCTTTAGTTAAGATATTTTCAGCAAGACTATGCAGCAGATAGAACCAGTGTGCAGATTTCAGCCATAACCTCTAAGGTCCTTAGCTATGTCCACTGTGCCCAGTTCTTTAGTGGCATTGTCAGGTCTCATATCACATGTGTAGAGTGCAATCTAAGGGTATTCTGCTGTTTATTATGATCTTTTAAAGGATGGTTATGATAGACTGTCTTTCTTTAGTATTATTGCAGTCATCATGGACAACAGAAGGGACAATAAAAAGACAAGCAAAAAGCAAAAAATCCTTTTTTCAATGGAGAAATATTTTATGCCCATTCTTCTTTATACACACACACACACACACACACACACACACACACACACACACACGACCAATCAAGCACACATGCAATTCCCCGATTTAAGCAAAAACAAAAACAAATAAAACCTCAAAAGACACAAAGAATTTCAGTTTGGGATTTTTTGGTGAACTGGTTGACCAAAGACTTGACAAGACGTAGAATCACAGAAGAGACAAGCCTCTGTGTATATCTGTGAAGAATTTCTTAGACAAGGTTAAGTGAGGTGTGAAGCCCTACCTTAAATATGGGGGCACTATTTCATGGCCTGGGGTCCCAGACTTCATAAAAGAGGAACAGCTAACTGACCGCCAAGATTCATCTCTCTACTTCCTGACTTTGAATGCAAATGACTAGCTGTCTTCCCAAGTTTCTACTGCCATGACTTGTCATCAAGATGAATCCTTTGAACTGTGAACCAAAACAAACCCTTTGTTTCTAAAGTCTTTGGTTCCGGGAATGAGACAAGTAATTAATACAGTTGGTAAATGTAACTTGCATGATCATTATATTACACTGAGAGTTTTAGATTGTCTTATAGAAGTCAGCTTGAGTAGTGCAAAAATGACTGTCTACATGCTAGAGAGGCTGAGAATGTTACAGTTATACAATCCATGTTAGATGCTTAAGCAGTCTCAATCTGTTGCTAAAGACCTGGGGAAATTCCCAGAGAGCTGTTGTTCTCCAGTGCAGGATGGCAGGGGTGGGGGCACCGACAACAGCAGCAACAACAGGACAGACACAGTCACAAGCAAGACACCTAGGCAGGCACTGCTTTTTTTATTTATTTTATTTTCCAGTACTTAACCAAGGGAGTCTGCCTCTTCTTCGATCAGCCACTAAATGAAGTTTCTGTTTCCCAGACTCTCTGGCCATAGGATTGTAGGCTGGCACTCCCCAGATCTATGTCTAAAATCCATATATGAGAGAGTACATGCCATGTTTCTCTTTTTGTGACTGGGTTACCTCACTCAGGATAGTTTCTTCTAGTGTCATCCATTTGCCTGCGAATCTCATGATTCCATTATTTTTTTCTGCTGAATAGTACTCCATTGTGTAGATGTACCACATTTTCTCTATCCACTCTTCGGTTGAGGGACATCTAGGTTGCTTCCAAGTTCTGGCTATTACAAATAAAGCTGCTATGAACATAGTGGAACAGACATCTTTGTTGTATGAATGGGCATCTTTTGGATATATGCCTAAGAGTGGAGTTGCTGGGTCTTGTGGTAGGTTTATTCCCATTTTTCTGAGCAATCTCCATACTGATTTCCAAAGTGGCTGAACCAATTGGCACTCCCACCAGCAATGGAGGAGTGTTCCCCTTTCACCACATCCTCTCCAGCATAAATTGTCATTGGTGTGTTTGATTTTAGCCATTCTGACAGGAGTGAGATGGTATCTCAGAGTTGTTTTGATTTGCATTTCCCGGATGGCTAAGGATGTTGAGCACTTTCTCAAGTGCCTCTCAGCCATTTTAGACTCCTCTATTGAAAACTCTCTATTTAGTTCTGCAGCCCACTTTTTAATAGGTTCCTTTGGTGTTTTGGAGACTTGCTTCTTGAGTTCTTTGTAAATTTTGGAGATCAACCCTCTGTCAGATGTGGGATTAGTGAATATTTTTTCCCATTCTGTGGGCTGCCTTTTTGTCTTGCTGACTGTGTCCTTTGCCTTACAGAAGCTTCTCAGTTTCAGTAGGTCCCATTTATTAATTGTTGATCTCACTGTCTGTGCTACTAGTGTTATGTTCAGGAAGCTGTCTCCTGTACCAATTCGTTCAAGGGTACCACCCACTTTCTCTTCTAAGAGGTTCAGTGTGGCTGGATTTATGTTGAGGTCTTTGATCCATTTGGACTTAAGTTTTGTGCATGGCGATAAACATGGATCGCTCCGCATTCTTCTACATGCCAGTCTCCAATTATGCCAGCACCATTTGTTGAAGATGCTTTCTTTATTCCATTGTATATTTTTAGCTTCTTTGTCAAAGATCAGATGTTCGTACGTGTGTGGGTTAATACCCGGGTTTTCAATTCGATTCCATTGGTCTACCTGTCTATTTTTGGCAGGCACTGCTTTTAACTCAGACTTTTCTGTTGCTGCAAGAAAGTACAGCCTACTAAGCAAAGGGTTTCTCTCCACCAGGTTAATCCTTCCAGGAAATGTCTTAAAGCACTCTCTCAGAGACTTAGCTGAATTCAGATTGAAATATGCGTCAGTCTCTATTTGTTCACATACAAATAGGGATCTCTATTCTGAAGAGCTTGTTGAGCTTACTGGGTGCAATGATTCAGAGTCAGTTGTATGCAAGTAAGTTTTCCTGCTTTTTCAGACTGTGGTGGTTTGAATGGGAAATGTCCCCCATAGGATAAAAAGATGAATATTCCTGGTCAGTGGGTCTGTTTGGGGAGGTGATGTAAAGCTCCAGTTATAACAAGCTGGGAGCCTTGCTGGAGGAAGCATGTCACTGGAGTCAAGCTTTGAGTGATTATAGACTTGTCTCTGTTCTCTTCTCCCTCTGCTTCTTGTGTGTGGGTGAAAATATGATCAGACAGATTTCTGTTCCTGTTGCCATGCCATGCCATTCCCACCACAATGGACTCTATCCCTCTGTATCTGTAAGCCAAAATAAAGTCTTTCTTCCTTAGCTTACATCTGGCTATGGTACTTTATCAGATCAACAGAAAAGTGACTAGCACACAGCCCACGGATGAAGATGAAGATCCATCAGATTGCTCACTGCAGCCACTGCTCTCTTCACAGGGGCCAGAGCATCAGCCAGAAGGAAACACTTAGCAATCAGCAGCTATGCTCACTGTGGTTCTCTGTCCTATTCATTGAAAAACAGGACGACACTTACTGCATACTGAATTGATGACTTTCTGTATTATCAGAGCAGTAACAGGCTTTCCAGCACCATCAAACACCCAATGGGTCCTGACTCATTTTACCTCCTAAGTAAAGTTGCCTGTTTGTCTCCTGTAAATGCCAAGAACTCGGGGGAGGATATCAGAATACCATAAGATAGGTAAAGGGATTTGTTTGTAAGTAGTGTTCTGAATGTGATTTCGATTTTCCTGCTTGAGAAAGTTAACTTTGCTCATCGTACTTTGTACTGAGTTTCTGATTAGGAAAATTCTCTTCTTTAAAAAAAAAACTGAATAACAAGAAAAAGTCCACAAGTGGTTTCAGAAGACAGCATAGGCTAAATGGATACTGATTAGTTTTGGGGCTACAGACTCTATTGGTGGCCAGAATTTCTAAAGCAGGGTAAAAAGGAGCAAGGGACAAAGCTGTAAAATCTGGTCAGGTATTGTAAATTATAATCTTAAAGTGAAACCAAGAAACAAAGAAGAATATGGCCAGGAACCTATGGCTGGGGAATTAATAAGCCCTAGGGGAAAACCCACTACTGTTATTTTGCTAAATTGATGTAGTATCAAAATGCCTTCTAAATATGTACCTCCTATATCCATAGATTAGTATAGCTCTAGGTCCTTGCTAGAGAAGGACTTTTTTGTTTCTTTGTTTATATTAGTGGGTGACATCATCACAGAGACTCACAACTGACCAAAGTGCAGAGAATACATGTCTGTGGAGTGCTAGCCATAAATAGGATATATACAGAGAACTCTTATCCCACAACTCTCAGGGAACATCTCAGAAGAGGGTAGAAAGATTGTTTAAGAGCCAGAATCAGAAAGAATTGGCTTGAAAGAGTGTCTTGTGGACATGACAGTACCACTACACTCATGAGCCCACAACAGCTGTGGTTGCCTTCGAAAGACCAGATCAATACCAAGCCAGTCAGCAGTCTCATACTATGGGGACAGTATATAAGTCTCTACTTCTAGTTAAGGAGCTTTAACAGCTTGTTGGATGCTGAGAGAGGTAGAGTCAATTTTATTAAAGGCTATGGCCTCTTGACTATGCTCTAGTGGATGGTGCAACATCTATGGTATATGAACAGCACAAAATATAAAAGTAGGACATGAAGTTGGGAGATGAACATAGGGTAGAGATAAGCGAAGACTAGGAGAGGAGGAGTAGGAGGTGGATATAATAAACTTACATAATGTATATAGGCTAAAGGGATACTAATTAGTATTGGTACTACAAAATAGATGCTAAAAACATGACTATAGTTTGGTGATATATGACTTAAAGAATTTAAGTATAATGCTTTAAGTTTCAGTTTAAACACAGTGAGGAGGGCGGTGAAATGTTTTACTTTTAGAAAATTATTGGCTTTAATATGAAGACCAGGTTGGGTGTAATACAAGTTTTAGGCAGGATACAGTTAGAAGGACAATTCGTAGTTCAAATGAGAGTTGATGCTGGCTTAGACTAAGGTCGTAGCAGTGGAAATGGACCAAAATGGGTGAAGTAGAGAAATGTTTCTGAAAGTAGAGTTAAAAGAATTTGATGATGGATTGAAGGGGAGACAGGACTCAAGAAAGGAAGGGCAGTAGACTTTTGTCCAGAACTCAATGTGGAAACGAGAGTATAAACTTAAGGGAAAATATGGCAGAAGACCTGAGCGAGCTTTTTCTTCTCTAAAGAAGGCTCCAGATACACACTTAAATAGGCAGTCGAGATGTTATGCAGGCCGTGGATAAGTGAGTCTGACTTTCAAGGGATCGGCTGAGAACAATGTAGATTAGAGAGGCACTGTCTAAAGCCACACGATTCCTTAGAGTTAAAGAGAACATAGAGATGGATGGAGGTAAATGGCTAGCAATGGAGTACTCGGAGTACTCTTAATGTTTCTTCTACTGCGGTAGAAGAAAAACAAGAAAAAGTTGGATCATAGAAGCCAGAGGAGAAATAGTTCACAAAGGAGGACATGATTGATTATTTCAAGTGCAATTGAATTTCAAATGCTGTCAGGACAGAGTCATGATCTCTGACCAGCCCTAGCATGGGACTACAGATACCTTTACATGAACACTCCCAAGATGTAGAGATGGGAGTGGGAGACTGGAATGAAATAAGAAGGGAACAAGAAGGCCTTAAATTATACATGTAGAACTGAAATGAAATGCACAGCAGCCTGGCTACAAACAAAACATTGAAGCAAGAGAACTCTAAATCTCCACTTATCTAATATACAATTTTGAACTCTACTTCTTACTGTTTCTTTTACTACTTCTCTCCTTCAAATAGCAACCAGCCAGTTAGCATTCTGGACACACCATTCTACAGTCTACATCCATCAGTCGTGGAAACTCTCTGTCCACTGTCACCAATGGTAACTTGCTTCCTTCTCTTGGTTTCTCTGAAGTTGATGTTACTTTCCTATTCCTTGGTAACCACAGTTTTCTACTGAGTTTTTCTCCTTTATAACATGTCCTTTTAGGGACTTTCTTAACTCATATTACTAAATAAATTTTCCTTCAGACTTTATATTTCCTTCCATAGTAATTGGCCCAGGGACTAAGCTCTCAATGAGTTCAATTATCCCTTCAATGTGAGTAACTCATATATTTTCAATCATGATCCACTTCCAAGCCCTGCACCCATATCTTTTATTTTCATATCAATAATTTTACTTGATAACTTGTCAGCTGCATGCTGTAGGCTCACTCATCTTTAAGGCTTTCTGTAAAATGAAGAAAGTAAGCTATCATAAATAATTTCCAGAAAGTTAGACATTATTCCAGGGCATAAGCAAATGCGTAGGGATAAAAATGTCTTATGAAAATGTGTCTATCTTAGTTCTTAATGTATAAATACAAAAGGTATTCATAGAAATATTTTATACCTGTAAAATTCTGAAAGCTAATCAGAAAATATGCTATTATAGAGCAATTAATCAGATATTTAATGAGACATTGATGGTGCAAAGAGAGATGACTAGTATGAATGTTAATTAGTGATAACTCAACTTAAAACCAGACTGGAAATATTGCTTGGAGTGTGAACAATAGGTATTTAAGGCACATTTTCATGGTACTTTACTGTAAGACTCTGTAATGTCTGCATATGTACATAGCAATTTAAATCATATTTACTCCAGCTATTCAATTAAAGTTATATGAATAATGGTTAGTAGGAGGAATTTCTGAACTAATGGGAACAGTTATTAGGAGAATGTGGTACTTAGGGGTACCACATAGCATTAGTAGGAGTCACACAAGAAACTATGGAGAAATAGAATTCCAGGCAGAGAAATGAAATGGGGGCTGGGGTGAAAAATGCCATGAATAGGCTTAAATATGTGTTGAGTTTCTTTGACCTGCTTTGAGAGGGATTTGTATTTTAGAATTTTTTCTCTCCATATTTTGGAATGTGTGCATATACATAAGGAATTACTTCAGGTAAAACACTCGAGTCCAAATACAAAAGTCATTATGCTTCACACAGCTTCAGGTAACTTCACCCGTTATTTTTAATGTTCCAGAAGTTTTTCGTGCACTTGGTCACACGAGGACAGGTGTGGAATTATCCTTTCATGGTATAGTGCTATCGGGTAAGACGTTTTGGGTTTTGGAGCATTCCATGTTTTAGACTCCTGGACAAGGAATTTGCAACCCGTATGTCGTTCTGAAATGTGGATTTTTGGAGATGGTGGATATGACAGTTAATATTGACTGTTGCCTTGATGGGATTTAATATCACCATGGAAACAAACCTCTAGACCTGTTTTTGAGAAAGGTAACTGAAAGATTGAGGTAGGAAAACCCATTCTAAATGTGGCAGCTCGTCCCACGGACTAGTGTCTGACCGAATGAGAACGAGAAAGCAGAACATTAATATCTACCTCCCTTTGCTTCCTGACTGTGGATGGATACCATGTGTCCAGGCGCTTCACATGCTCCCTGTTACGCCTTCTGCATGATGATAGATTACATTCCCCAATTGTGAGCTGAAATAGACATTTTCTTCCTTTAGTTACTTGTTAGATATTTGATTATAGCTCCCCAGAAGTAACTATATTATAATGGACAAGTATACAACTTGAGTTGGTGGGAAAATGAAGAGGCACAGTCAAAATATAGTGTGGAAGTGTTGTATAAAATGCTGAGGTGGGGCAGGCAATGGGTTTCTAATTGTGCTAGTTTTCAGTGTCCGAAGAAGATAGCATGGACTGTTGCATCCTTGTTGGTATATACCTACTTGAGGTCCTCACTTTCAATGTAAACCTTCAGAATTGTGGGGCTGTTCCTTGTGCAAATTTACATTCTTGTTCATAGCAAACCAACACATTCTTCAGTGGGTCCTAACCTATGCCACTTGACTTAGATAGCTTGCAATGGGCATTTTGCATGGTAGACTATCACACAATTTAGTTTTTCTGAGAATCTTAGTTTTTGTTGATTAATAAAAGGACTTGTGAAACAGATTTTCACCTCTTGCCCTTGTTAGGAAATATACCTTTCTCTGAAACTCAGTTCTCTGGTTGTAAGATTGAAAATGGTCAATGAGGTAAATAATCAATCCAGTTGTGATGATACATACCTGTAATACCAGTGCTTGGGAGGTGAAGCAGGAGGACTGAAAGTTTGATGCAGCCTGGACTACATTGTGAATTCTGTCTTAAACAACAACAGTAGAAAGCTTATTGACTTACTTTTATGTGTAATTGATAAATAAGTCCTCTCTCATTTTATGTCAACTTTTTGGGGCAAAAATCAGAGTTATTGATGATTTTGGAGTATGTATATACTAAGGTGTTATATATGCTATGTGAGCACTGAGCTGCATCCCAGCTGTGTATCTCCCTTCTTTATACTCACCTACATGTTTAATTTTTATAACATCTGTTTTTCTGGGTTCTTTCCACATTCTCCTGGCCTCTGCATACTCTGCTTTCCCACTATCTGGATTAGGTACTTTGATCAAATGCCTGACAGAAGAAGCTTAAGGGAAGGAGGGTTTGTTTTGGCTCATGTTTCAGAGGCTCATATCCATCAGAGTGAGAAAACTGTTATGATGTAACGACTCCTGTTCATGTCAGTGGGGACTTGAGGCAGTTGGTTCCACTTAAGGGATAGACAGGAGTGCAGAGCATGACTCCAAAGCAAGACTAAGCTATCACCCTTAAAAGCAAACCCCTAATGACCCACCTCCACCAGTTATGCCTCCTACCTCAAGGGATGTAGAGGAAGCATGCAAACACATGAGCCTACAGGAGACAACTGAAGTTCAAATTATAGCTTTTCCTTACCTTCTAAGTATGTTTTTCCTGGAGATTCATTCTCTGCCCTTCTGCCCTATTCTTAAGCAAATCTACCTAATGCCCACAGTTTCAAACAGTAGGTGGAAAATAATGACTCGAAATTTTTGTGTTCAGTAGGTTGGGTCCTCTTCAAAGATTGGAAAATTCCATTTTTATTGGTGTCTATCTGTGTGTGTATGGTTGTGTGCCACACACATGTTTGAAGGTCCTCGGACAAGTGTTACGAGTCAGTTCTCTCCTTTGCGTGCACTAAAGATTCTCAGATCTGGCAAAAGGTGTCTTTACTTCCTGAACAATCTCACTGGCCTCTATGTCTCCTATTTGATTCTGCGAGAGAGTAGAGGGACACACCTCTAGTCTTTTCTAAGTATTAGTAAACAACTGCTAAAATGATGTTTAGTGTTAATAAGTTCCTTAAGGTCTTGCTGCTCATTTCTATGTAAATAAGACAAGAAAGTAGGAGATGAAGAAATTTAATTCCATAATTGACAGCTGTTGGACTCTCCTTTGCTTCCATGGATGTCTTGAACACAAGGATTATCAGCCAGTTAGTCAGCTCAATTATCCTTACAGAAGTATCAGCCATCTGGAACTTTCCTTGGATAACCAGAGAACTATGTGATGAACACAGCTGGTTGCCCTGTCTGCTGAAGGTGCAGCCACAGCCAACACTGTTGAATACAATTTGTTCCAGACTTTATCACACATACTTTGATGAATTCTAGATGACCCTGCAACATCTATACCTTGACCAAAAGGAACACATTTCTGGTGTTCTAGCAGAAGGACTTGTCAACTAAATTCAAGACTATTATTGGTCCAAACAAATAGCTGTTACTAATGGTGGTGATTAGTCCCATGTATGTAGGATGCTTAGGCTCATTATTCTATGCTTCCATGCCTGGTGTTGTAACATTAGGTACAGAGGAAGACTCCTCCCAAGTGGTGTTCTCTTATCTATTTTCAGTAGTGCATTGTGAGGTGCCTGAGGGCATGCAGCAAAGGAGCACCTTTAGGATTAAGGGAAATAACTGCTATTAGCTCTTCGTATATGATAATAAATGTCTTTTGCCATTGCACCCACCTTTGGATGGTTACTTAAGATGATGCATCAATAAACTGGTACCTTCAGTATTAACTGATTGTCCTCCTGATATGACTAGATGTCTCTGTCTCTTCTTTAACGTCATTAGATAGCTAGCTTTCCCTCATCCATACTCCACCCACTCAGGGTTAGACTAGGGATTGTTGGGTTGGTTCTGATCATATCCCTGAAGACATCCGTCCATGATAAATGGCTCCCAAATGTGGGGCTAATACAGATGGTCAGTGATAGTGCAGGCTGAGCTGGCTAGAGAAAGAAGCATCAAAAACAGCAGACTGAGAGTTAGGCAGTAGAGCGGAAGGGTCAGCGACAGCTGAGCAATCCTCAGGCTAGTTGCAGAAGTGATGAACAGTCAGCTGTCTGGCAGCAGAAGAAAGAACAGCTAAACAGTTTAGAGCATCCAGGATAGTGGATACTATCTCCATCCTCAGAAAAAGCCACCTTGAGAAATTCCCTATGTAGCACAAGGCTGATTCAGCTCCAGCTGAGGAGCCATAAACAGTTCCAAGGAGTACCCAACCCGTCCCCACCCTGGTCAAAGTGACCCCACCCAGGTGGTCAGGAAATGACTACTTTTGATAAATAACATCTTCTCACCACAAGTGTCCTTGTGGGTAACTGTTAGTAACCATTTTGAAATTCCCTTAGACTCCAGTTAATGAATCCAAAGGTCACCTACTCTTACCCAATCCTGAACAGCCAAGGCATGTACCACCCTGTTTGAGACTTTTTCCTTTATAAACCCCTTGCAATTGAGGCCAGGCACCCTTTTCCTGCAGCTGCTGTGTCCCTGTTGAGGCTTGTATCTTAGCAATAAAACTTGTGTATTTGCATTGGTGAGTCAGCTCCTCGGTGGTCTTTTTGGGGTCTCACAAACTTGGCATAACAATTACTACTGTCCATAAACTTAACACCAGAATCTATGTAACAATCCTCTGAGGCAGAGAGAGAATATTACACAAAGATACTATACATTGAACAATAACATACTCAACAGGCTGTTTCTCAATGTGATTTCCCAAGTGACAAACTGACTCGGGGGACATAAATCAACTTGTTACTAAGTGGACATTACACATAATAACAAAGGGTTACATAGACTTGAAAAGTTCAGAATTTTCCTTCATGCTTGTGTGCCCATGCATGTTCACAGACAAATTTACAATATAAAACTGTACAACATTCTCATTCCAGAAAAGCATATATTGCAAGCATGTTTGTGTAAGACAAGAACAACAGTGTGCTAAGTTGTGCAAGTACAATTATTTTTAGAGTGAATCTAGTAAATCTCTAAGGACTAAACAACACAGTTCTAGAAACGCTTGTGGGAATACCTTTCTCAAGATGTGCAATTTAAAAGTGGATTCAATGCCTCAGTTCAACAATGCAAGCAGTGTTAATATTTAGGCATATGTACTGACCTGCCTTTGGAGTCCTGACGGGACCCTCAGCTGCTGCCACTAAGAGCACCACCTGTGCATGTTCGCTATGTTTCCTTTTAAAAGGGCCCTGCCCACCTCCCATCCCTCTTTCACTCTCTCTCTCTCTCCCTCTCTCTCTGATTCACTTTCCTCTCTCCCAGTGCTCCTGTCCCCCGGAGGCTAGTCTCCCCTCTTCTCTTTCCCCTTTTTATGACCCCTTTCCATTAATAAAATACCCCTCTGCTTGAACTCTGTACCATGGTGTCTCTCTCAAGCCACTTTTCAAAATTACTGCTTGAACTCTGTACCATGGTGTCTCTCTCAAGCCACTTTACAAAATTACAACAGTACTGCACAATGTCCACTTATTACATCATAGCCTTGGACTTGCAGGGGACTAAAGAGAGAGGCTTTGGAAGTTGGCTCCATGAGGACAATGTAGTGTCCACAGTGAGCTCCTTGACTGTTCACCATGCTCACAATTAATAGTCAGATAAGTTCAGAAGCCTACCACATAGTTCTACAATTACGTGTTTCTTCTAGAATGGCTGGTCAAAGGAAGATACTGTTGACAGTAGGTTATGAGACAGAGTGAATACAGAACCAAATTTATTAGAAGAAATAAAAAGTTGGAAACCTATAGTATGAAGGAAAAATTTGCATATTGTACTATCTGACAATCAGTACAAATAGAGAAACCAGTCTTCATGATTTCTGTTAAGATGGTGAAAAAGACAAAAACACTCTATGGTTAGTGACAAAAATCACAGCTCTGAAGGAGAATTTTCTTCATGTTGATATCGCAAGGAAGCCATCTTGAGACTCAATGAAAGCCTGTGCTATAATTTGTACCAGATGTACCCGATGATAGCATCTGTTGGTAAAGGCCAAAGCTTGCAGAATCAGGTGGAGTGGGGATCACTCTAATGCTTGCTAGTTTCCTACCCAGGAAGGGCTTTTCTAAGGCAGAATGTTCTTGCCCTCATTCAGCTGTCACTATCATTTGGGTGGACGGTCCTTAAGACCTCACTTTCAGATGCAAGTCTGATAAGCAAGCCTGATAGTGACAACCAGACACTTCCCAGGGGCCAGAGTCTCTCAGAATTGAGATGTGGACAAATCCTTCCTCAGTTTTCACATTTGGAGACTAAATTCTTCTCAAATCTTTTCTTTGACACTGACACTGACTTCATTTGACACAAACCAAATCCAGACCAAATCAAAGGCTAAAGCTCTAAATCTCATTTTTCAAAATGAACTACAGCATGTCAGGCCTCAAATTTGAAGAGATTTTAGATCCTGGATATGGAATTTTCAAGGACTATCTGCTACCGTCTTCCCAGATTTGTTGAAAAGACCACTCTAAACTTCTACCTTTCCACAGTCTAACTTTTCCTTAAAACAAAATATTTATATGTGTCAAAACTATGGGGTTTTATTTTTTGTTTCTTTCCTCTTCATTGAATAAAAAAAATACTAATGCCACTATTACACATTATGTCTTGCTAACAAAGAAGTTTCAGTTTTCTTAGATGATCAAGTAACTGGTTTTCTGATTTTCAAAACATTACTAACTTAAACTAAAGTATCCTTGCATTAGTTTAGTAAAGGAAGTAAAGGAGGGTAAATGACCAGAGATATTCTCTCTCTCATACATTACATCCCAATCCTAATTTTCCCTACCTCCATTTCTCCCAGATTCCCCACCCCACTGCTCCTCCCCATCCACTCCTCCTACAGTTTCCTTCAGAAAAGTGCAGGCCTCCCAGGGATATCAACCAAACATGCCATAAACAAGATGAAATAAGACTAAGCATATGCCCTCATATCAAGGCTGTACTAAGCAATCCAGCAGGGGGAAAAGAGTCCTAAGAGCAGGCAAAAGAGTCAGAGACACTCCATTCTCACTGCTTAGAGTCTTACAAGCACACCATAACATATACCATAGCGTATATGCAGAGGACCTATCTCAGACCCATATAAAGTTGGTTATTGTTACTTCAGTCTCTGTGAGTCTTGGTTGGTTGATTCCTTTGGCTCCTATAATCCTTTCTCTCCTTGTTCCATGGGTTTCCCTGAGTCACTCCTAGTATTTGACTGAGGGTTTCTTCATTCGCTCCCATCAGTTGTTGGATGAAGCCAGTCTGATGATGATTATGCTAGGCTCCAAGGAGTTTTCACATTGCTCCCCAAGCGGCCCCCAATTCCAGTCATCTCTCCCAGTGCTCTCTCCCTCCATCCTTCCCCTGACTGATCCCTTCTGTTTTCATTCTCTCCCACTCCCAGCCCATCTGCAAAATCTATTCTACTTCCCCTTCCCACGTACCCCTCCCATGATCCTTGTTACTTAGCCTCTCTGGGTTTATGGATTATATCATGATTTTCCTTTATTTAACAGCTAATGTCCACTTATAAGTAGCGTTCACGTACCATGTTGGTCTTTCTGGTTTACCCCACTCAGAATGATCTTTTCTAGTTTCATTCACTTGCCTGCAAATTTCATGATATTACTTTTAACAGCTGAGTAATACTCCGTTGTCTAAATGTACCACATTTTCTTTATACAGGGATATCTAGGCTGTTTCCAGTTTCTTTTGAATAAAGCTGCTATGAACATAGTAGAGCAAGTGTCCTTGTGTTAGGGGATGGAGCATCCTTTGGGAATATTCTCAAGAGTGTCTTGAGATAGATGAATTCCCAATTTTCTGAGAAACTGCCACATGGATTTCTATAGTGGCTGTATAAGTTTGCATTCCCACAGTAATGAAAAGGTGTTCCTCTCAGTCCACTTCCTCACCAGCATGAGCTGTCACTTCTATTTTTTCTTTTCTTATTTAAATTTAAATTAGAAACAAACTTGTTTCACATGTCAATCCCAGTTCCCTCTCCCTCCCCTCCTTCCCCGCCACTCCCCAACTCCCTTAGCCCCCCCCCACCTACTCCCCACTTGGTTCCCCAGGGAAGGTGAGGCCCTCCATAGGGGATCTCCAGAGTCTATCATTTCATTCAGGGCAGAGTCTAGGCCCTCCCCCCAAGAATCCAGACGGAGAGAGCATCCCTCATTGTGGGATGGGCACCCAAAGTCCATTTGTATACCAGGGATAAATACTGATCTACTACACAAGGCCCCATAGATTGCTTAGGCCTCCTCACTGACACCCACATTCATGGGGTCTAGATCAGTCCCATGCTGGATTCCCAGCCATCAGTCTGGGGTTCAAGAGCTCCCCCTTGTTCAGGTCAGCTGTTTCTGTGGGTTAAACCTGCCCAGTCTCTTGACCCCTTTGCTCATCAGTCTTCCCTCTGTCACTTGTATTTTTGATCTTAGCCATTCTGACAGGTGTAAGATGGAATCTCAAAGTAGTTTTGGTTTGCATTTTCATGATGGCTAATGATGTTGAACTTTTTAAAAGTGTTTCTCAACCATTTGAGATTTCTCTGTTGAGAAGTCTATGTTTAGATATGTACCCCATTTTTATTTGAATTATTTGGTTTGTTGATGTCTAGTTTCCTGATTTTTAAAAATGTATTTTGGATGTTAGCCTTCTCTCAGATGTGGAATTGCTGAAGACCTTTTCTCATTCTTTAGGCTTTCATTTTGTTCTACTGACAGCACCCTTTGCCTTCCAGAAACTTTTCAGTTTCATGAGATCTTATTTATTGATTGTTGTTCTTAGTGCCTTTGCTATCAGTGTTCTGTTCAAGAAGTAGTCTCCTGTGCCAGAGCATTCAACATTATCCCCCAATTTCTTTTCCCTAAGGTTCAGCATTTCTTGTTTTGTATTAAGGTCTTTGATCCACTTGGACTTGATTTTTGTGTGATAAGTATGAATCCATTTGCATTCTTCTACCTGTAGATATCCAGATATCCCATCAGCATTTGCTGAAGATGTTTTCTTTTTTCCATTGTATATTTCTGGCTTCTTTATAAAATATCAAGTATCCAAGGTGTGTGGATTTATGTCTGGGTCTTAGATCCTTTGAAAGTTAGATAGAATTCTTTATTAAAACTATCTGGTCCTGGGCTTTATTTTTGGATTGGGAGACTTTTTTTTAAATTTAGAAACATTCATTTTAATATAAATCCCCCTATTCCCTCTAATGACTGCTTTTATCTCACTAGGGATTATGGGTCTACTTAAATTGTTTATCTGATCCTGGTTTAACTTGGCAAGTGGTACCCATCAAGAAAAGTAACCATTTCTTTTAGATTTTCTAGCTTTGTGGAAAACAGGTTTTTGAAGTATGACCAAAGAATTCTTTGGCTCTTCAGTGTCTGTTGTTATGTCCCCATTTTAATTTCTGATTTTGCTAATTTGGATATTCTTTTTTAATTTGGATAGTCTCTTTCTGTCTTTTAGTCAGTTTGGATAAAGTTTTCTCTATCTTGTTGATTTTTTTCAAATAACCAATTCTTTGTTTCATCGATTCTTTGTATTGTTCTCTTTGGTTATAATTTATTGATTTTAGCCTTCAATTTGATTATTTCCTGGTTTGTGCTTCCTCTCTGGTCTCCTGACCTGTGTGCCCTGTAATTGAACAGGGGTTCTCAAAATGAGTTGGGGGCTGGACTTCTGGTGACTGGTGCAGTCTTTGGTCAAGCAGGGTGTATTGCCTGAGTTTGCCTACCTGTTCCTCTGGCTGGTATGAGCTACACTTGAGCAGGGTATGTCCACCTGAGCTGGGGGCAGGGGCATGACATTGGAGGCAGGTGGTGGAGGATTGTGTCTGTGGGAACCAAGTTGGGGGCAGGAACACAGGGGTGGGGTAGTGAGTGGAGAGGGAAAGGGTGATGGTGTGTTGGTTTTTGGAAACAGAAAGGAGTGAGTGGGAGAGTTCTGTGGGCAGGTGGCTGACGTGTTCCTCTGACTCCCTTTGTCTTATCGTATGCTACAAATGATCATGTTCTTTTTTCTTTTCCTTTCCAGGGATCCTTACTGTGTCCTTCTGAAGTGTTCACATATATTATATGTTTCTCCTGAAAGCTCATTCAGTCTTATAAAACTCAAATATATTCCCCATATTGCTGAGGTGGAACTCAAACTCCCACATCTATACAAAAGGCCACTAGGAGTAAAGCCTCTTATTGTGGCTGCACTTATCTAACTATGCTATTGCATATATCAGTACCATACTGAAGCATTTTTCCAGAAATTATTTTGGATATTTGGTATGTACTTATCCATCTTGTCTTTAAATCTCTGGACATTTTAAAATTGCTAGATCAAATGTCAAATTACTTGATATTTAGCAAATCATTGAACCCCTGCTATGTGCCATGCATCATGCTAGTGGAAGTTCATGAATGATTGTTAGAAACCTACCTGTTTCTTCAGGCTATGCACACAGCTCCATTAGTAAATTGAATTTTCAGGATTTACATGTCTACTACTTCTTCTAGAGCAGGTGCTTCCAGAGGAAGAGATTTGTTTTATATTTAAGTTCCATTAGCTCTTATTACAGGCATAGGTTATTACATGTTGAACAAATGAATGAATGGTTGCTTAACACGGTGTTTATAATGTTTTTTAGAAAGGTTTTGGAAATTTACTTTTCTCTGTTTATAACAGAAGCCAAACAATCCTTCCTGAAGTCCTAAACCCACTGGGCTAGAAAATGAGTGTTTTTAGATAAAGAGAACATCTCAGCATTCCAGTTAATTGGCATGAATAATTTTAGACAGAAGGCTGAATATCAAATAGTTCTTTATTTTGCCTTCTTTTGTGTCTATCATATATGTTCTGATAGAAATTAGCAATAAACCAACAAAATCTTTATTCACAGATACTATGGCTTCTCATGATGTGGATAATGAGCTCTAAAGAAAGAGACAAAATTTTCAGGGAGTAATTAATGTTGATGGCTTATGGACATTTTGTGTGTGTGTGTGTGTGTGTGTGTGTGTGTGTGTGAGACAGAGAGAGAGAGAGAGAGAGAGAGAGAGAGAGAGAGAGAGAGAGAGAGAGAGAAAGGAGGAGGAGGGAGAGCACAACTTTCCATTACAATCATTGCATGCCACACCTGACAGTTATAAGAAAGAATCATACGGATCAATGATTTTCTTTTTAAGTGAGGTATTTGTAGCAAATACCATACTATCACTAGAAGCAAGGAGAATGAATACTTTTATTAAATTAAGAGTTTTTTTTTGGTTTTGAGACAAGAACTGGTCTCAAACTCACTATAAAGCTGAAGCTGGCTTTGGACTCATGATCCTGCCTCAGCTGGAACAAGGACTATACCAGTAGACTTGCCAGCATGGAAGAGGAAAATCCCACAGAGACAACTACAGGCGACTATGGAATGCTGAGAGTGGGAGAAATTGTCTTCCTTAGGGATAACCCTTAACTGGTTATGTGATACCAAGTGGTCAGCCCTGAAGTCATTCATACAAGTAACACTAAACAGACTCAGAAAGTTGTATTTATATACTTGTCTTTATATAAATACGTAAAATTACAATTAAAGAAAAAGAACTCTGTGATTCTAGACATACAACATGTACATTGTGTACTGTGCATGCTATCATGCACAACACCAACTAACACTGTCTGAAGCACTTGAGTTCAGAGTCCAGATTATCAAATGTTAGGTGTTACAGTGGGTTTTTAATGTGCACACACAATATATTGCTCTTATAGAAATATAATGATTTTATTATGAAAAAAGAAAAAATTCTGAATTTGAAAATCTTTAATAGTTATACTTCAGACAAGGGACTAATAACAGAATTTACAAAGATCTGACATAATTAAATAGCAAGTAAATAAACTGTCAGTCAACAAATGGGCTATTATCCCATTTAATAATAACAACAATAATAAAAGTGCTTACAGTTTTCAAGAGATCTAATGGGGCGCTGTTGATTTTCCTAAGGCTGTGAAGTGTTCCTGAACTATTTTGATGGTGGTGAAACATAAAGGTCTGATAAGGAAAATGGGAGGAACCAGCAAAATATCCCCCTAATCGGACTCCTGGGAACGCTGGAAACACCTCCCACTTCCAATCTCCAAATCAAGAAACAAATCAACCTAGTCACAGTGAAAAAAACGGGCACTAATTATCTTCCCCTACACACAAGAATAAAGGCTGTCTCAACAAGAATTGAACGAATATCGCTTATCCTAGACTCTTAGGGTCCAGTTCCAAGAGTCAGCCACACCCAGGACCCTGTAAAGTTTCTGGTAAGTGGTACTTGTGAGTCCTCAGTAGGCAAAATACCTGGAGCCATGAGAGCTCAAGGATGCAGCTTGGTGGTCATGCCTAAATAGCAGTTTCACATTCTTAGACTGCTACTTTAATCAGCCCTGTACTCAAATCTTTTGTCTGCTTCTCATTTTGGAATCATTTTGCTCCTCCTGTCTTGAGTGACTGTGAACCAGGGAGTTTCCTCTCATGGTCCTTGCAGATGTTGTTATTTTTCCATACGGAGAACTGGAGGCAGCGTCCTGTGCATAGCGCATTCTGTTTACTTTCTTGGCCCCTTCCCGAAGCTCCCGTACTCCCTGGCAGCCTCTTCAGCTGGAAAGCACCTGTCAGTTTTGTGCTCCTGAGAGTTGGAGTCCACCAGGCAAGACAGGTCCTCATCCTTCACACAGGAGATCTGTTGTCTCCTTGTGAGTTGCGCTCACTATCCTCTGAGCTAGGAACTGGTTGAGACCGGCTCGTTTGCTAAAGGACACCTGATTCTTCACATGAATGTCAGTGACTTTGAAGGCACTCAGTTGATTTGGTTTCTGGTAAGCAACAAAGGTGGGCTTCTTCCCTGGAGGAGCAAAGGCAGGGCCAGCAAAGTTAGCCATCACAGCCTGGAACGACTGGATGTGTCAGGCAGTTCAAGTATGTGGAGTAGAATTCTTTCTGAAAGGCTTGTGGGATGGTTGAGGCCATTCCCCCCTCCCCCATCCCAGAGAATATGGCTGTACTCTCAGGGACAACTGCTGTGGAAGTATTATTCATTCCTGTTAGGATCAGGACCTCACTGTGTAGAACTCCCAGCTTCCCAAAGTCTCTGAAGACAGATGAGCTTTGGAAAGGCACAGATAAAAAAACCTAAACATGAAAAAAAGTCAAAGCCTAAATAGCAAAAATAACCATAGCAAATACCCGATAAATAGAATTTAAGGTAATATAAGGTCATATTTAATGTAATTTAATGTAAACATTAAAAAAGATGGCTAGGTAAAAATAATTTTATAGAACAGAGGATAGCACTTTGCACAGTATTTTTAATTAAAATATAGCATTTAACCCAGGTTTAATAAAGAAGCCTGAAGCTGAATTAATCTGCTAACTTCATAGAAATATTTAAGTTTTTAATCAGAAAGCAATTTTAGTCCTAGAAGTATTCCTCTAAAATAAAAAAGCCTCTAAAACCAGATTTGAGTCATTGATTTTTAAACTACATTTTTTATCACTAATGTCACTACAGATTTTTAGTTGTAAGATCATTAAAATATTTTAAGGTTTTCTTCTGTCTCTTCATCTCTTAAAGACATACTGGGTTTCTTTAATACCTCTTTTAACTAATTTTTTTTGCTCAATTTTTTTGTTAAAAACTTGAAAGTTCCTCCATCTTTGCTACAGGTTATGTATTTTTGAAGCTATCACAGCTGAACATAAAGTACTAGAAATTATACCTCAAAATACAGATAATTCTGAACCACATTAAGCCTGTAATTTTCCTACGTACAATAGTCTGTCAAAGGTTACCTTCAAATTATGTATTCAGCATCAAAGGCAGAATTTGTAGCAAGACAGAAGTTTCTGTTTTTAAATGGGAGTTTATCTTTTGCTAATAAACTGTTAGCACTTGTTAGTAGTTGAACACAATGTTTTAGTCTTCTTTGTCACTGAAATTGTGTGTTCTATGCTATGGGGTGAATGACTCCTAGTTAGCCCTTATGGGTTGTTACATAAGATCTGACTGGAGCAGGTTCTGAAAATTAATTCTTTTCATAAGCCCAAATCCAAGTTAAGAAACTGGCTTCTTGATAACTGAATAAGTAGAGGTAGTACATGCCTATTGGCTCATTTATAAGAGTAATGAGTCATGAGATGTTGGTAGGAAAGTTTACGATAAATGTAAGTAAACTTCATTACTATAAATTTAACCTATTTACCATTCAGGAAAATAAAACAATGTTACTTTTCCTGCAGAGTAGAGATCCTACTTAGTGTGCAGCTGTCCTGGACTGTTTTCTTCCTATGACCTGATTTGGGACACTGTTAGAAATCTCAAGCTTGGCCCTTTCTGGTCTAGCCTATTTGCATAGTTAGTACAGCAGTGGCTTTAGAAAGATGGTACTTCTTCCCTAAGTTGACTGAAGTTAGGTCAATTTCCTTATCACTATGAGGTTTAGTCATTTGAAGTTGATGGGGTTAAGCTAGGAGGTACCTATGCACCCTTGGTTCTGAAAATTCTTGTTCCTAACTCAACTCTGTTGAAAACATCAGTGCCCTCTTGGGTGAGCCTATTTCAAGTTGCATCACAACAATTTCAAAATAATCTTGAAACAACCACATTATCTTTCAGTATCTTAAACTAAGTGGTTTTGGGACAGAACCACTCTCTAGACCGAGTGGTTTTTGCATCAACACGGAAGACCATCCATGCTGTGGCAAGCTTACAGAGGATCTCTGATTCTGAGTAAGAACTTCTCTAGCTTCTGTTCATAAAGCAGCCATAAAGCAACACGGAAGACCATCCATGCTGTGGCGAGCTTACAGAGCATCTCTGATGCTGAGTAAGAACTTCTCTAGCTTCTGTTCATAAAGCAGCCGATAGTGTTGGGCATTGTGAGTGAAGTGTTCAACTGTTCACTGGAAGGAACAGGACAGGATGTGGAACCAACAGCAATTCAGACAGTTTGTATTACTAATGATTTTCTTATCTAAGAATATAATCTAAGTGGTACCTGCTATTTGTCTCCTTAAGTATTTGCCAAAACTAAAGAGCTTATTTTGAAAAAAAGTTAATCACATATCATTTAAAAATTTATTTACAGTGTGTGTGTGTGTGTGTGTGTGTGTGTATATATCCACATTGGATGTGTGTGTGTGTGGGGGCTAGTTCTTTCCTTCTGCTGTATTGGTTCTGATGATCAAACAGGCTGTCAGGTTTTGTGGCAAACACATTAATCATGGAATCATCTTGCCATACCAAAATATCAAATATCTTATGGTGTGTGTGTGTGTGTGTGTGTGTGTGTGTGTGTTGTAAGCATGTGTGTGTGCAAGTATCTCACCTTTAGGGACAAGTTGAGGCCAGAACTTGGTGTTGGGGTATCTTTCCTTCAACTTAGAGATAGGGTCTATAAGTTGAGTTTTCATCTGTAGTTCTGTAAATGTTCATAGACACGGCAGTGTGAACATAATGTTTTACTTCAGCTAGATGTTTTATGTGCAGAGAGGTATGTTTGGGTTTTAGATGTTATCTTACCTAGAAAATTGACTCCATGGTTTTACATTTCATCTAGTTGGCAGGAAATGTCAGACTGTGTAATATTTAAGGTTCCCTATCTCCAAAATATTCCAGTTTTTTAAAATCACATTTTCAGAGTAAATGAACTGCCTTTGTTTTTCTGTCAGTGATAATGCAATTCATTTTTGGTTATTCAAACTCTGGGCTATGCATACTGTAGGCTAGCAACTACTTTAAGATGATGTTAAACAAGTTAAAAAACTCATGAAATTAGAGGTGAACTATTTAAAATGATTATAAATTTCATGTAGTTAAGTCATGTCATCCTTAGAGAAAGACATTTTCAGAATTCCGGTAATCACCCAAGCTGATCAGCTTCCACTCTCCACTCTGGGCCATCAGTCCGCAGTTGGAGTCCTGTAATTCACTGCTTACCATGGGGCTGAATGTATTATATATCATGTTTGTTTCTCCACTGTAAGTCCAGAACAGTTTTTTCTGGCAGTCTTAGTAGAAAGTGATTTCAAAATAATATTTATTCTGGAAATTGTTGTTCTTCTCCTGATAAGTGATGAAACTCCCGCATGCTGTTTCCTGTACTTGTTTTGCTTCCAAAGATTCTGTAATAGTAAATTAAAAAAAAGAAAAAGGATTAGTGAAAGCCATAGAATCTGCATCTCATTTTAGGGATTATGTTTCTTAAGTCAATCTTTGTTCCAAAGGCTTAATTAAAAAACATTTGTTGACTGAAGAGTAAAGAGCATCTACAGCTTTCATTCTGCCACAAAACTCTAACTTCCTGGTGTTTTTGGAAAAGTATTTAAAAATGGGAGAAATCTTCTTTTTTTCTTTGTGAAGCTTTTTAATTTATGCAGTTATTTTTAAAAGATACACTCTAGTTATAATAAAAGCTTCTTAAACTAATTGCACTGGTTTTTACTTGTGCATCAGCATTTGAGAACTGTTTGATTTAGCTAGATGCTCTTAATTATATGATATCTGTATCTCCTTAGTAAAATCTGGGCTAGTAGTACATGGACTTGTTCTCTGTCAAGTCACACCACTCATGTACAGCCATGAGAACAGTGCCTGGCTCTAGTAAACTCCCACTAACAGAAGATGCCACTGGATTGGTGGAGACCCATGCAGAAAGCATTTGGGTTGTTGTTACTGAGTGAACAGGAGGTACAGTAGGTCCATCCTCACTGTGTTGACTCTCTAACATGCTTGTAGCAGAGTGTGGTGATGGCACATCTATTCAGACGTCCACTATGAAGCCATCACACAGATGATCCATGGTTGGCCTGCTGTACTTTTCACTACTCTGAATTCAGCATGAGCTTTCTCAAATTGAACCATTCTTTTTGTTTCCAACCACATGCCAGGTTGCTGTTGAGTGCTGATGTTTCTTAACAGAAAAATATTCATTTATTCTTTGTTCTTTAAAATGAGGATCCTTAGGGTTCTAGATGGGCAATTTCATCTGCAGTATTTAACAAGTTCTCTAGTTTTCCTAATTGCTAGTGAAGCATAGCACTGGCTTTTTAGTAGCATAGGTCTGGAAGTAACTGGAAGGCCATAAATTATGTATATTTCTGTGGCTTTTCTAGAAACGTGTGCAGACAAGGGGAAGGAGTTCCCTGAATGTTGGATGATTTCATAAGTATTTAAAACAGTTTCCCTCACAGCATACATAGTAACAGCTAGTAACATAAGTTCACAGTAGTTTTGCTTATAATCTTCTTAGACAAATAAATTGAGTTTTTGTAAAAAGAAAATGTAGTATAATGCATTTTGGAAAGAGTGTTTATCAGAACAATTCCTCTTATGGTCATATTAAAATGGTAATTTAAATATTATTTTTTGCCAAAGGAGGATGATACATTTTTACAGTGTGTATGTATTTGTATATACAGCACATTACAGAACACAAGAGAAGTTTGACTTTTAAAATGTGCTATTGCCCATGTTCTTTATTGTCACTATTAATCACAGAATGCTGCAGACACTCTGCAATACAGTGCAGCACAAGACTGATAAAGATAATTCTGAATTAGTGCTAGACTGAGATAAAATAACGAAATGTCTTGAACAGGCACACACATTTATAGATATAAAAATCTTTTAATTAAAAATTTCAGCAAATCTAATGAGTAAAACTTATAGACAGTTTTTGGTTGAATCTAGACTTCTAAGTTTCTTTAGTTTTTACTTAAGAGGTCACTTTTGTCTATTTCCTTTTTCTTTCCTTTCCTCTCTTTCTCTCCCTTTCCCTTTCATCCTGTCCTTCCCTATCCTTTCTCTTTTCTTTTCCTTCCCCTTTTTGCCTATCCTCCCTTTTCTCTATGTCTGTTTGTACACGTGTGTGTGCATGTACTGCAATGTGATCCTCTGGGAAGTTGAATGTGATGTGTGACCAGATGCTTATGAATGCCAAACTGAGCCCTGGATGTCTTCCTATTGCTTTCCACTTATGGAGGCAGGATTTCTTGCTGAACCCAGGGCCTGCCAGCTTGGATAGTCTCTCTAACAAGCTTGACTTAGTAAGGGCTAGAGGAATTGTCTTGTAAGAGTTGTGATTACAGGTGAGCTGCTATACCTGCTGAATGTGACCTTTGATTCTCACGACCTTATGTTGGGTGCTAGGGATTAAACAGGTTTTCAGGTTTGCATCACCAAGTAAAAAGCACATTTACTCAATGAGCTATCTTTCCTTCCTTCCTTCCTTCCTTCCTTCCTTCCTTCCTTCCTTCCTTCCTTCCTTCCTTCCTTCCTCCCTCTTTCTTTCCGTCTTTCCTTCTTTCCTCCCTCTCTCCCTCCCTCACTTCTTTCTTTTCTTTCCTTCATCTTCCCCCTCTACCCCTTGTATGATGAGATAGAGTCTTACTCTGGAGTTAAGATGAGTCTCAAATTTGAGATTCTCCTGTCTCAGCCTCCTTAGTGTAGGATCACAGGTAAATGACAATATGTCTGGTTTTCTCTTTTCTTTTCTTTAGGGAGGTTGTAAGATGAGGGCAGACAGAGGTACACTGTTTCATGACTACAAGATTTTCTTCTACAGATGGTTCAGTGTGAGGCAGGACCAATAGAAGACCATTCTTAGCTAAGCAGATAGCCTAGGCATCGTCTCAGCCAGTTTCTGTTGAGTTTCAACACAATTCTAGGTCTTTCTAGCTTACTTTGCTCAGTGAGAGAATCTCATTGTCACCAGGAGTAAGAGAATCAGGTAGAGAAAGTAGTTCATCTGTGCACAAGTGGCTTCAGTTCCTCAGGAAAACCTTTCAGGTTGGGGCAGCTCCAGAGTGCTGGGTCATTTTCCCGCATTACAAAGTGACTTGAGAGACAGTTGGACCCTGCAGACTTTTTTTTTACACCTTTTTAATTATATACTTAAATTAGAAACAAGCTTGCTTCCCATGTCAATCCCAGATCCCTCTCCCTCTCCTCCATGCCCACTCCCTCCTCCCAGCACCTCCCAGTCCCCCACCCAATCCCCACTCCATTCCCCAGGGAAGGTAAGGCCCTCCATGGGGGATCCCTAGAGTCTGTCATTTCGTTCCAGATTGAGAAAGCATCCCTCATTGTGGAGTGGGTCCCCAAAGTCCATTTGTGTGCCAGGGATAAATACTGATCTACTACCCAAAAACCCCATAGATTGGCTGAGTCTCCTCACTGACACCTACATTCAGGGGATCTGGATCAGTTCCATGCTGGCCTCTGAGCCATCAGTCTGGGGTCCAAGATCTCCCCCTTGTTCAGGTCAGCTGTTTCTCTGGGTTTCACCAGCCCAGTCTTGACCCCTTTGCTCATCACTCCCTCCCTCTCTGTCACTGGGTTCCAGGAGTTCAGTTCAGTGTTTAGCTGTGGGTATCTGCCTCTGCTTCTGTCTGTCACTGGATGTAAGATTGTCATCAAAATCACCCTGCAGACTTTTAATTGCTATGCTTATGACGGTCATTATCATAACCTATGGCACTAAGGCCCTTCCAAATGGGCCTGCTATTTCTTCATAGATGGCAGTGCTAGGAAGACAATGATGACAGAGCATCCTAACATTCTGCCTGTGACCAATAAAAAAAAGTTGTGTCTTTTTTGTATTCAATTTGCTTTGTAACACCATGAGTTAATGTTGCATACCTCGTTTTCATAAATTATCAAGACAACCTTTAACTGCTATTAATAAAGCATCTGTAACCCTATTTTAGTGCATGCAAAAAACTCCCCAAAACTAAGACTATTTTCCCCAGACTTTCATTTATGCAAGCAATCAATGCTGCTTCCCCTCCCAGTGTCTTTTCTAAAGAGCATATTATATTTAATATTGCATATTTATTTTTGTTACTTTTGTGGATCAAACTGAGCTTTTAGACTCTTATTAAAGATAAGTCATGTAATAAAAAAGTGAAACAAGATTGGTTGTTTATTCTCTTTCCAAACTTTTGTTTATGTATTCTCATCATGATGGTATAGAGACAAGAAAAGTCTGCTTTGTTCTTCTTGATCTTGAGTAATTTCTCTTGTGCTCTAGGTACTGGAATCAAATTTATTTTCTGCTTTAGATGTATACAGAGATATCTCCCAAGTCTTGGAATGTATTATTATTTCCCAAGGCAATAAATCTAGGAAGGTGACTGAAAGCTCAAAAATAATTACGTTGTTGCGTCCCTGGCATGTTTATGCGATTCATCACTTAATATGCAAAAAAGACTTTCTGAAGTTTAAATCAGGGTCATTCTTTAGGGCAAAAAATGTTAAGAGAAGAATATATAGAAGAGAATCTTCCTATTTTATTGGCTTCAGAGGTTTCCAATTTGTTCTTTACATTGCTATGAGTGTAGTTTGAAGCATTAGCTTGTTGTATCTGGCCATGGAACTATACTGAGGAACTCATCAAATATTAAGAAACTTAACTGGTATCAATAAGCATGGGCTGTCTTCAGTATATCTTAAAAAATAAGAGTTGCTGCCTTAGTTCTGGTTTCTCTTGCTGTGATAACACCATGACCATAGATAGCATCTTGAGGATGAAAAGCTTTATTTCACGTTCACTTCCACATCAAGGAAGTCAGGATAGGAACTCAAACAGGCAGATCAAGTGCCCAGCCAACCTCCTGATGACAGTCTGTGTCAGTGACAGAAGTATGGTCAGTAGTTTGGGTAGGTTCTCTCGAAGCTACAGAGACAGACAGATAAATGCTCATCCTTCTAACAAGACAAAGAAAGCTCTGGTATCTTGTAGACCTGGAGGTACCAGAATGTATGTATCTTTACTATTTCATGTTTGTGTATTTAAAACTTAAAGGTCACTGGGGAACAGCAGAGCCCCTTTCTCTTCTCTTCAGCCTTGATTTTATTGTCAGAGAATGGGAACATTATTATTTATGCTATAGCTGCACCTTGAAAATGTGTGTCTTTTCAGCAAAAGCTACTTTATTGAGAAGGTGTATTTTCTTGTCTGAGCCCATAAATGGATAAATAACTTTTTATGCGGAGATCTCTTTTTTTTTTTTGTTTTTTTGAGACAGTGTTTCTCTGTATTGTTTTGGAGGCTGTCCTGGAACTGGCTCTTGTAGACCAGGCTGGTCTTGAACTCCCAGAGATCCGCCTGTCTCTGCCTCCCGAGTGCTGGGATTAAAGGTGTGTGCCACCAACACCCAGCCACGGAAATCTACTCTTAGGTATGTATTTTAAGCTCTCTGAGAAGCAATGCTGAGGGAAATATAGGATTATAAGAAGTTTATATTAGTCAGATAGTACTACCATAACAAAATGCTATAGAATGGGACTCAGATAAATCTGTTTTTCCGGAGTCTGGGGCCTAGAAGTCCAAGTTAAACTGCAAGGAGCTTTGGTTTCTTCTGAGTGTGCAGATGGCCATCTTTTTGTTTGCACATGTCTCTCTCCCCTTCTGGCATATAATACACTCTTTCTCCTATAAGAGCATTGGAAATTACCTCCTTAAGGGCCCTATTCCAAATATGGTCATATTAGGTATTAAAACCTCAAAATATAAAATGTGGGCAGACACAGTTCAATCTATAATAAACTTTAATAAGATTTTACATTTGCAAATAGGTGAAAAGGAAGGAAGGTTTCAGGCCCTACTGTAGGTCTCTCATTTGGAAATCAGCAGCCAGAGACTGCGTAGAGAATGTTGGGTAATACATTTGCCTATTAGGACTCTGCATTGAGAAGTATGGCCAGATCTTATTACCTTGGATAGTGTCCAGTCTTTGTATGTAGAGTTCCAGAGGAAAAATTGTAGCTTTGGGGTTATAAAATACACACATTTTATACCCCAATGACTTAGTACTTACATTTTTTTTGTCTTACAAATCTATGGATTATAGTTTTGATTTCCATTAATAATCTTAAGGTTACATCTATCCTCCACAGTTAAGGACTATCTATTGAGTATTATTGTGTTTTCTATGACTTCTGTTCATCAGCATTTGAGAGGAAGACTAGAACATGTCACCTTCATTTTGGTTTCCCAAGGAGAATAATCTCTCACTACCATCATTTGGGAGAAGAAAATGAATCTCAGTCTACTGCTTTAACTCCATCCCCCTGGTAGATTGACTCTAATATCTGCCATCCAGTATATATTATTATGCTAAATGTTCCAAACACCGCAAATTTGGAAGTTGGAAGGTAAGTGCTTGTCTAGAGCAGGTCTGGGGATATCATTAACTTGTTGTGGGCTGAGGATGTCTCTCAGTTTGTACATTTGGGAACTAGACCAGGAGGATTAAAGTGTAAGGTCATCCTTAGCTATATAATGATTTGGAGGCCAGCCTGGATGCATGAAAAACCCTACTCCCCATCTCTAAAACCAAACCAAAATAAAATAAAGAAGCAAAAGACAAATTGAAAACTATAAAATGTGCCATGTAAAATAGAATTGAGGGAACAAAAATGATTCAAAACTGAATTATGATGACACTTACTGAATTATGTCTTTGGAATGGGTAATTTTTACTATGGATAAATATACCTCTATAGACTTGATTAAACAAGTGTCAAAAATAAAAACTTTGTTACAAAGTCAGATTTGGGAGAAAAACATCCATCTAGGTAGTCAGACTTTCCATTGGGCTGCCAGCTCACAAATAATGATACAGAGACTTATTATTAATTATGAAAGCTTAATCTTAGCTTTGGCTTGTTTTTAACTAGCTCTTATAATTCAAATTAACCCATTTCTATTAATGTATGCCATCATGTACTATCTATACTGCATCCTCAGTGTCTCCTTGTGTCTCTCTTGTGCCTAGATTCATTTCTTCTTACTTTTAAACACCATATTCTGTAGGTCTTTAAAGTGTTTGAAGGCAATCTATCTAAAATATTTATCTGTTTGGCTTTGAAAACATACCTAATAAGACTATAAGTTTGATGATTTTATAGATGACTAACTACTAACCTGTATTTTTTATTATCCCAAATAGCTTTCAAGGACTAAAACTTAACACTTTTAAATGAGCCGCATAGATATAATATCTTAAACAAGAGTAGAAACACGTATACAGTATAACAAAAATAACCTTAAATTTGTATCAATATAAGAAAATTCACACCAATGTAAACTATTTGAGACTAGTGGTTATTCAAAAGTAGACTCAACAACCTACCATTTTATCCCATTCTATACTATATCCCCACCTTTTCTCTTCATAAAGACATCCCTGAATCTAATCTCTATGTAGCTTTTACCTGACCATGACCACCAACACCTTGTAACCAAATCCCCTAAATGATGATAAATATCCACAATCCATTTAGTGACAAAAACTCATCCACCCCACCTCTTGGGAATGTGGGCATTTGTTCTCTAGACTGTTTCTAGTTGTCTGGTGGTGATGACAAGTTTAGGGAATCTTGAAAAATTGGGATAATGATCAAATCCTTGGAGAACTAATGGAATCATTTGTTGTCCAGTCTCTGTATTGTGGGAAAGTTCAGAGTTTATTTGAAGTCTTGGCCAGATAGTCTGTGAGGCATTTTGAGAGGCTAGATCACCTGAACTACTTGTCTTTATTGGTATCTGGTCCTTTTTTTCTTTCTGAAAATGTGCAAAATTTTAAAGGTAACATATATCCGTGTTAACACAAGTATAGAATGTGCAGTGTGCACCAGCCAGTTAAAGATGATTGTTTTTGTTTCAGCAGGCAAAAGGTATCTGTCAGCTTTATAAGTCCATTTGAACTGTATAACCAAACCCTACCCATGCCATATGGAAGGATGGCATGTAATAATAAGTCATGAGGACTCTGTGGCCAACAACACTTATGTCTCATCTAGTCTTAGAGTTGTTCCTATGTAGAGGCATCAGCATGTAAGTAGCCTGTCCTACAGTTTTTCTTGGTTTCTTCCTTTATGTCTGCAGCCATGATTTTTCAGGATGTCTTTCCCAGTCAAATCTGATCTTTATTAATTTTGAAGAAGTTCATAGGATTGGAGAGATGGCTCAGAAGTTAAGAGCACTCACTGGCTGCTCTTCCAGAGTCATAGGTTCAATTTCCAGCAACTACTTGGTGGTTCACAACCATCTAAAATAAGATCTGGCACCCTCTTCTGGCCTTCAGGCAAGACTTGCAGGTAGAATACTGTGTATATAATAAATAAAATCTTAAAAGAAACCCACTCCCCTGATTCATGTCTAAAATCCATATATGACTGAGTACGTACAATCCCACTGCTGGGGAGTTTGGAAAACTGGAAGGACCCTAAGAGAGATATACATGGTACCCCAGAGAAGGTGGAATGTGGCAAGATCTCCTCAACAGATTGGGAGCATGGAGGGGAGAGGAGAGATCTGGCACTAGTGAGATTTCCAGAGATCTGCAAGGATGACACCAACTGGCAAACTAAGCAGTAGTGGAGAGACTACTTTAAATGTCCTCCCTGATAATGATTTTGACGATTATCTTATAAACTATCCTAGAACCTCCATCCAGTGACAGACAGAAGCAGAGGCAGACACCCACAGCTAAACACTGAACTGAACTCCTGGAACCCAGTGGCAGAGAGGGAGGGAGTGATGAGCAAAGGGGTCAAGACTGGGCTGGTGAAACAGCTGACTTGAACAAGGGGGGAGATCTTGGACCCCAGACTGATGGCTGAGAGGCCAGCATGGGACTGATCCAGACCCCCTGAATGTAGGTGTCAGTGAGGAGACATAGGCAATCTATGGGGCTTTGAGTAGTAGATCAGTATTTATCCCTGGCACACAAATGGATTTTGGGTACCCATCCCACAATGAGGGATGCTCTCTCAGTCTGGACACTTAGGGGAGGGCCTGGGCCCTCCATGGAATGAAATGACAGATTCTAGAGATCCTCCATGGAGGGACTTACCTTCCCTGGGTAATGGAGTGGGGATTGGGTGGGGGTCTGGGGGGCTAGTGGAGGGGAATGGGCATGGAGGGGAGGGAGAGGGATCTGGGATTGACATGGGAAGCAGGCTTGTTTCTAATTTAAATATATAATAAACAAGTGTTTCAAAAAAAAAGAAAAAAAAATGAAATCCATAGCTTTTTGTTTCCTTTAGAAACAAAGGTATGACCTCTCCTCTAATGCAACATATTTTCTGACTTGCATTTTGAAGTTAAGACATTTTAAAATGGTATACATTGGGTTACTTTAGCAGTTTCCCTAATCTAATGTCTCTCAATAGCTATTTATTTTTGTACATTAGCATTTAAAAAATTCAAAGTCAACAAAATACCATATAGGAGCCAGACACCTTGTGTATTTCCCATATTTATGTGGCTTATTTTTATTTTACTTTATTTTTTATTGAAGAACTTTATTATTTCTAAACAATTTATTTTTTCTATGACGATGCCTATACCCATTTTCTTTTTGCTTTTCCTTTAGCATCTAAGCCTACTCAAACATATGATATTATTTAGAGGAGTCTTTTTTGGGATGACATCTGGTTCTGACTTTAGTAAGTACCCAAAGCATCCTCTGATTGTGTGATATAAATCTTAGACTCTTTGGCTAGTTCCTCCATCTCGTGGCTTTGGCTTATGGTGCTGGCAGCTAGCTCCACACCCATTGGGTCCATCTAACCATCCCAGCTGTACTCAATCATCCCAGGTCTGGTAAGGTAGTGTGTCAACAGTGTGGCAGGCATTTCTATCTAGTATCCCATGTGCTGCCCTTTGCAGGGTCTTTTAAATAGGCTGCACCCCGGTAAACTGCCAGCAGTGTTCTCTATGTATTTGCCTCCTGTTGGGTGACAAATATAGTTTGTCTGACTTTCCTTTGGACCACCAGCTCACAATAATGACATAGATACTTATCTTATGCTTGTTTTTAACTATCCCTTATAAAATAAATTAATCCATTTCTATTAATTTATGTTCTGTCATGTACCACCAATCCTTGCACATAGATTCATCTCTTCTTCCTCTCTCTCTCTCTTTGCCTGGAAATTCAGCCTATACTCCTGCCTAGCTCTTGGCTTTTCAGCTTTTCTTTACATCAACCACAGCAATACACCTTCAACCAGTATACTAATATCCCACAACACATCTTAAAATGTCTCTTGCTTATACAGTTCACTAATCAACCTATAAATTGCAAACGGACTTAAAACATCTATATCTTGGGATAATTCAGTTTAATATACATTCAAACACACACACTATGATTTTACAGTATAGTTAACTAACTTTCTCTAGTTAGTTGAAAAAGTTATTCAAACTGTACACTACATTAAATGAAAACTGTCTTTCACATTCCAAATGGACAATGCTGAAGATATAGTGATCTGTTAATCCTGAAAGAGGGCATTTTCAGAAAAACGGTTATAGATGTGAGTATCATCCAAAGTTAAAGCATATAGCAATGAAAAATATTTTTTCATGGCTGAAGCACAATGACTTGAAGACCCAGGCTGGAAGGCTCCCTAATGCAGTGCATATGATGTATATCTAATGCTGCAAAGTTGTTCTGCATTGTTGATCATAAATTGGATTGGTTAAGTAATTAAACTGTGAATTTTTGAAGGTCAAAGCCATTGTTTCTCTGGCATGTTTTACTTGTACTGTTCTGTAAGTATTTAATAATGGCAGAGTACTGGGCCAAATTCTTAAAGTAATTCAATTATAGCAAATGATAATACTCAACTATGAGAGTCATTAATCATTTGTAATCTATCTCTTGCAGGCATAGGATTCTTTCAGGGTATAGACTTTGTAATGATTTAGTTTTAGGCAATACTATACAAATATATTTAGTCTTAATAATTCATAAAATACATAGGTACTAAATTATTGAATGAGTTTAATCAGATTCACAATAGATTTATTGGATAGAAGAAAGCAGCATAGATGTACATATTTTAACTTGAAACTTTAAAGTTTATGATATGTTAAACATTTGGATTGAATAAGTTTTCATTCACTTCTAGAATTTGTAGGTCATTTTAGAAGGCTGTTGGCTATGCTCTCTGATGCTTCTCCATCACTGATGACATTTTTGTAGCAGTGGTAGCTTTCCATATTCATGTGGTTTTATCTGATGCTATTTATTATTATAATTACTATCATTTTTCTATCCATTTCATAACACTTTCTTGAATTATTCTTTTCCTTTTCACTATTTCTCAGATTTTCTGGTGCAACCAACACCTCATCTCCAGGGCCTTCCATGGCCTGAAGACCAGACTGCAAAGCTAGCCACACCAGTCATCCACAGAGGCCAGGCATCAGCAGCCACACTAGTTAATCATAGAAGCGAGGCAGTAGCATCACACACCTTTAATCCCAGAATTAGAGAGGAATATAAAGTGGGTGAAGACAGTAGTGCAGGGTATTCAGTCTGCAGTCACTCTGAGGATAGGATCACCCCAGCCTTGATAGAGATAAGAACTCTCTAGTGGTTGACTGCTTTGCTTTTCTAGTCTTTGGCTCGTCTCTGGGTTTTTTATTAATAATGATACAAGTTTTATCAGACATCAGGCCTTAAGTACACAGACTCACAAGATAGCTTGCAATTTATGATACTAACCTCAATTAGTAGATCCTTATATACTCATGACTGATTATAATCATGGATTCCCACAATATTTCCCTTAAATGTTGCTAGTTTGTGGGATGGTGTTAGAGAGCATAGGCAACAACTTGACTTGTGTTTACTGATCTATCATAAAGGATATTATAAATGAACACAAATGAACAATCAGACGACATTTCAATTCCATGTTCCTCACCACACTCCTAAGGTATCTACATGCTCATCCATCTGGAAACTCATCCAAACTCACTGGCCAATGTTGATCAACTCTACCCTCTGTGCTCATCTGCTGTTTAGAGGATGAGAGGTGGGCTTGCAATGTAAGCAGGGTTTGAGTCTTTTTTTAAATTAATTTTTATTTAAATTAAAAACAATCTTATTTTACATATCAATCCCAGTTCCCCATCACACCCCCTGTTCACTCCTCAGGGAGGCCTTCCATGGGGGATCATCAAAGTCTGTGATATCATTTTGGCAAGACCTAGGCCCTCCCTCATGTATCTAGGCTGAGGAGTAACCCTCTATAGGGAATGGGCTCCCAAAGCACATTTGTGCACTAGGGATAAATACTGGCTCTACTGCTAGAGGCCCCATAGACTGCTCAGGCCCCCCAACTGACACCCACATTTAGGGGGCCTGGCTTGGTCCTGTGTTGGTTCCCCAGCTGTCAGTCTGGGGTCCATGAGCTTCCATTTTCTCAGATCACCTGTTTTTGTGGGTTTCCCCAGCATGGTCTTGACCCCATTGCTCATCACTCCTCCCTCTTTACAACTGGATTCCAGGAGTTCAACTCAGTGATTAACTGTGAATCTCTGCTTCTGCTTCTGTCAGCTACTGTATGAAGCCTCTATAATGACATTTAAGGTAGTCATTAATCTTATTACAGGGGAAGGGCATTTAAGGCAGCGTCTCCACTATTACTTATATTCTTAGCTGGGGTCATCATTGTAGATGCCTGGAAATTTCTCTAGTGCCAGATTTCTCCTTAAGTCCATAATGGCTCCCTCTATTAAGGTGTCTCTTTCCTTGCTCTCCTTCTCTGTTCTTGCCCCAACTTAACCTTCCTGATTCCTCATGTTCTCCTCCCCACTCTTCTTCCCTTGCCGTTTCTCCTTCCTCCTTCCCCCTCCCCCCTGCTCCCAATTTACTCAAGAGATCTTGTTCCTTTCTCCTTCACTGGAGGTCCATGCATGTGACTCTCTTAGGGTCCTCCTAGTTACATAGCTTCTCTGGGGTTGTGGATTGTAGGGTGGTTATCCTTTGCTCTATGTCTAATATCCACTTATGAGTGAGTACATACCAAAACACCAAATAATCCAGTTAAAGATGGGGTACAGATCTAAATAGAGAATTCTCAATAGAGGAATCTAAAATGGCTGAAAGGCACTTAAGAAATTGTGCAACATCCTTAGTCATCAGGGAAATGCAAATCAAAACAACTCTGAGACACCATCTTACACCTGTCAAAATGGCTAAAATCAAAAACACCAATGACAGTTTATGCTGCAGAGGATGTGGAGAAAGGGGAACACTCCTCCACTGCTGGTGGGTGTGCCAACTCATACAGCCACTTTGGAAATCAGTATGGCTGTTTCTCAGGAAAATGGGAATCAGTCTGCCTCAAGATGCAGCAGTTCCACTCTTAGGCATATACCTAAAGGATACACATTCATACAACAAGGACATCTGTCCCACTATATTCATAGCAGCATTATTTGTAATAGCTAGAACCTTGAAGCAACCTAGATGCCCCTCAACTGAAGAGTGGATAGAGAAAATGTGGTATATTTATACAATGGAGTAGTGCTCAGTGGAAAAATTAATGAAATTTTGAAATTTGCAGGCAAATGGGTGGAACTGGAAGAAACCATCCTGAGTGAAGTAATCCAGACACAGAAAGATTCTTTGTGTGTACATTTCCCACCCTAAAGTTTCACAGGGGCCTCCACCAGTCACCAACACAGAGGAAATTTGAGGACTGTATGAGCTCTATTTCAAGCAGATCAAATAAATATTTTGTAGAAATGCAGCTATTATTCCTTTTTCAGAGAAACAGCAGTATTTGCAGTTTTACCGAGTCCATATAATTCAGAATGAAGGGACAAGCATGTCGGAGTAGGATTGACAAGAGCAGGAAATGAAGCCAGAGGTAGTGTCTAAGTGAATACCAAGCTGGGGTACTCAAACAATAAAAGCCATTTAAAAAAAAAGATCCCCTCCTAATCAAAGCCTGAAGTTAAATACTCAAACAATAAAAGGCATTTAAAAAAAGATCCCCTCCTAATCAAAGCCTGAAGTTAGTGTCTAATTTAAAAAAATTTTTTTTTGCTGACGAAACCAAGACTTTGGCTATTTTATGAAGAAAACTCTACTACCCCATAAGAGATTTGTAAACTGTCACAATGTTCATTAGGCTCTTGGATTAGGTTATTTTTTAAACTTTTAGTTTATTATCAGTGAGCTAATAAGTTATGGAATCACTGTTACTTGTGTTGATACCACTTTTCATCTGTTCCAATACTTTGAAAGTTTGTCTTTTATTTATCTGAAGTAACTGGTTCGGGCAAACAATTTAGAATAGTGCTTCATTTGTGAAGGAATGAAGATGCTGTACCCACATTCAAAAGACAGAACTGAAGAGAAAATCTGTATAGTTGGAATAGATATGTACACTTAGACTTCTCTTGTCTCTCCCCTGGATCCTCTCATAGGGATAGTGAGAATATAATAGGATCTCTTTGTAGAGACTAGCATTTTCCTTTCTTAAACAGTACAGTACTAAATAAAACATGAAGTTCTCTTGAGATATAACAACCTAATGCCCAGTACATGACATAAAAAGTCCAGTAAACCAAAGTTTACATGTCAAAAACCTTTAGACTCGAGAAACACTTTAATCCTGCTTCTTCATTATGTGGGATCAATGATGTTAAAATCAATTTTCTGTTGTTTTCTCTCAGAAAAATCCAGAAGCTTAGTAGATCCTGGTGTGCTGGTACATGCCTGAAGTGCAGCTCTCAGGAGGCTGAGCAAGAAGGTCTCAGGGTTTGAGGTCATCCTGGGATGCACAAACTATTTCAAAAGGGTAGAGGGATAGTCCAATTGTGCTTTAATTTTTTCCCTAAAGTCTCCCCATTCTGTTGTGGATTGATTGGCATTCTCATGGTACAGTTACCGGTCAAGGTGTTGTTGTGAGTGATGTGCCTATATCAGCTGCACTTACTTCTCAGAACAGATTTGCAAAATTGCTTGCAGCAAGAAGGTGTTGATCCTAAGGCATTGTCTTTTTAAAAATAATTTCTTTAATTTTACTTTTGAGATTGCAATTACAAAATTTCTCCCCTCTCCCTTTTCCTCTCCAAATCCTTCTATATATCACTCTCCAATCTCCTTAAAATAATGGCTTCTTTTTTGCAATGATTGTTATTGGATGTGTATATGTATATATATATATACATATATACATATATAATGTATTCCTAAATACACTCCTAAATATAACCTGTTCAGCAAAAGTGTCAAGATCATGGTGGGGAAACCCATAAAGACAGCTGACCCGAGCCAATAGGAGCTCACTGATACTGGACTGATAGCTAGGAAACCTGCATAGGCCCAAACAACCCTCTGAATATGGATAATGGTTTTGTGGCTTGGATGGTCTGTGGGGCCACTGGAAGTGGGACCTCTAGTGCATGAATTGATTTTTTTGGAGTGCTTTCCTGATGGATGGATACCTTGCTCAACCTCAATACAGTAGGGAGGGGTTTGGGCCTGCCTCAACTTGATATGCCAGACTTTGTTGACTCCCCATGGGAGGTCTTACCCTTAATAAAGAGTAGATGGGGCACTGGGTGGGAGAAAGGTGAGGGGGAGTGGGAGGAGAGGAGGGAGGAGGTACTGTAGTTGTTATGTAAAATGAAAACAAACTTTTAAATACATAAAATACTAAAAAATAACCTGCTCAGTCTATATTATGTTATTTTAATATGTGTTTTCAGGGCTGATCATTTGGAATTGGATAACCAATTGATATGCTCCTCCCTGGGGGAGACTATTTCTCCTAGTCTTGAAATTCCTTAGTTGCCCATAGTTTTTTGTTTAGTCTTGAGACCTCTTCAGCTTTCTCTTGTCCAGTTTGATGTGTTTATTGGTGTTGTTCTTGTTCAGCTCATGCTTCCATCTGCATTTGTTAATCAAGGATAGAAAAATCCAGCTCATATGTACACTTGGAGGAAGTGATTTGTTTTATTATTCTGTGAATTATCTTTGTTTAAAATTTAATTTATTTTTTATTACATACCAATCCCAGATCCCCCTCCCTTCCCTCTTCCCGCTTCCTCCATATTCCCCTCCATCCCACCCCATATCCATCCCTCAGAGAGGGTAAGACCTCTCATGGGGAGTCAATGAAGTGTACCATCACCACACTGAGGCAGGACCAAGGCTCTCCCTCCTATATCGAGGATGAACAAGGGATCCCTCCATAGGAAATGAGCTGCAAAAAGCCAGTTCATGCAGTTGGGATAGATTCTGGTCTCATTGCCAGTGGCCCCACAACCTACACAAGGCATCTACTGCCACCTGCATTTGGGGGGCAAGTTTGGACCTTTGCAGGTTCCCCAGCTGTTAGTTCTGAGTCAGTGAGCTCCCACTAGCTTGGGTCAGCTGTTTCTGTGGGTTTTTCTATTATGGCCTTGACCCCTTTGCTCATATTATTGCTCTTCCTTCTTTTCCACTGACTCTGGGAGCTTGGCCAAGTGGTTAGTTGTGGATCTCTGCATCTGCTTCCATCAGTTACTGTATGAAGGTTCAATCTGTTTAAGGGGGAGGTAGTTAAGGTACCCTCTCCACTATTACTTAGAGTTTTAGTTGGGGTCATTCTTGTGTTTTCCTGGGAATTTCCCTAGTGCCAGGTTTCTCAATAATCCCATAATGGTTCCCTCTCAAGATATTTCTTTCCTTGCTCTCCTCTGTCATTCCCCAAATCATCCCATTCCCTTGAGCTCTCCTTCCCATTACTTTCCCTCCTCTTATCTCCCCTCCCACCCTCCTCTCTTCCCTCCCACGTTCCCAATTTGCTCAAGAGCTCTTTCTTATTTCTGCTTCCTAGGCAGATCCATGTATGTCTCTTAGGGTCCTCCTTGTTACCTAGCTTTTCTGTGATTGTTGGATATCCTTTGCTTTATGTCTAATATTCACAGGAGTTAGTACACTTTATATTTGTCTTTCTGGGTCTGGGTTACCTCACTTAGGATGTTTTTTTTTCTAGTTCTGTCCATTTGCCTGCAAATTTCAAGATGCTATTGCTTTTTTTCTGTTGAGTAGCACTCCATTGTGTAAATGTATATTTTCCTCATCCATTCTTTTTTTTTAAACATTAAAAAAATTTAAATTAGAAACAAGCTTGCTTCACATGTCAATCTCAGCTCCCTCTCCCTCCCCTCCTCCCCTGCCCCCTTCAGCCCTCCCCCAACTCCCCACCCAATCACTACTCCACTCTCCAAGGAGGGTGAGGTCCTTCATCGGGCCTAAGCCCTCCCCCATGTGCCCAGGCTGAGACATCATCCTTCCACGTGGAATGGGCTCCCAAAGTCCATCTGGATGCCCGCAATAAATGCTGATATGTTGTCCAAGGCCCCAAAGAATGCTGAGGGCTCCTCACTGACACCCACATTCAGGGTGTCTGTATCAGTCACATGCTGGCCTCTCAACTATCAATCTGGGGTCCATGAGCTCCCTCGTTCAGGTCAGCTGTTTCTATGGGTTTCACCCCCAAGTCTTAACCCCTTTGCTCATCACTCCTCCCTCTCTGCAACTGGTTTCCAGGAGTTCAGTTTAGCTGTGGGTGTTTAGCTGTGGGTGTTTAGCTGTGGGTGTCTGCCTCTGCTTCCTTCAGCCACTGGATGAAAGCTCTAGGGTGGCATACAAGGAAGTTGTCAATTTCATTATCAGGGCAGGGCATTTAAGGTAGTCTCTCCACTATTGGTTAGATTGCCAGTGTTGTGTCATCCTTGTAGGTCTCTGGACATCTCACTAGTGCCCCCATTTTTAAATTGGATTTTTTGGTATTTTGATGTCTGGTTTCTTGAGTTCGTTACACATTTTGTAGATCAGCCATCTGTAAGATGTGGAGTTGGTGAAAAATCTTTTCCCATTATTGAGGCAGCTGTTTTGTCTTGTTGACCATGTCCTTAGACTTACCGAAGCTACTCAGTCTCAGGAGGTCTTTTTTATTTATTGCTGCTCTTAGTGTCTGTGCTACTGGTGTTATATTTAGGAAGTAGTCCCCTGCATCAATACATTCAAGGCTACTTTCCACTTTCTCTTCTGTGAGGTTCAGTGTGGTTGGATTTTATGTTGAAGTCTTCGATCCATTTGAACTTGAGTTTTGTGCATAGTGATAGATATGGATCTATTAGCATTCTTCTACATGTTGATATCCAGTTGACACCAGCACCATTTATTGAAAATGTTTTCTTTTTTCCATTGCATAATTTTAGCTTCTTTGTCAAAAACCAGGTTTTCATAAGTGTGTGGATTAATATGAGGGCCTTTGATTCAATTCCATTGGTTCACTTGGCTGTTTCTATGTCAATTCCATGCTGTTTTCATTACGGTAGTTCTATAATAGCACTAGAAGTCAGGTTTGGTGATTTTTCCAGAAGTACCTTTATTGTACAAGATTGTTTTGTCTAATCTTAGTTTTTTGTTTTTCCATATGAAGTTGAGTATTGTTCTTTCAAGGTCTATGAGGAATCGTGCTGGGATTTTGAGGGGGATTGTATTGAATCTGTAGATTGCTTGTGGCAAGATTGGCATTTTTACTATGTTGATCCTACCTATCCAAAAGCATGGCATATCTTTCCATTTTCTGATATCCTCTTTAATTTTGTTCTTCAGGACTTACAGGTTTTTAACTTGTTTGGTTAGAGTTAACCCAAGATATTTTATGTTGCTTGTGGCCATTGTGAAGGGTGTTGGTTCTCTATTTCCTTTTCAGCCCATTTATCATCTGTATATAAGAAGCATACTAATTTTTTGAATTACTCTTGTATCCTGCCACTTTGCTGAAGGTGCTTATTAGTTGTAGGAGTTCCCTATTAGAATTTTGGGGTTCACTTATGTATGCTATCATAGCATCAGCAAATAGGGAAAGCTTGACTTTTTTTTCCAATTTGTGTCACTATGATATTCTTTTGTTGTCTTATTGCTCTAGCTAGAACTTTAAGTACTATAATGAATAGAAATGGAGAGAGTGGAGAGCATTGTCTTGTTCCTGATTTCAGTGGGATTACTTTGAGATTCTTTCCATTTAGATTGATGTTGGCTGCTGACTTGTTGTATATTGCCTTTATTATATTTAGGTATGCTTCTTGTATCCATGCTCTCTCAAGACCTTTATCATGAAGGGGTATTGGATTTTGTCAAAGGCTTTTTCAGCATCTATTGAGATGATCATGTGGTTTTTTTCTTTCCGTTTGTTTATATGGTGGATTACATTAATGGATTTTCATATGTTGAGCCATCCCTGCATCTCTGGGATGACTCCTACTTGGTCATGATGGATGATTTTCCTGATGTGTTCATGAATTCAGTTTGCCAGTACTTTTGCATTAATGTTCATGGCAAATATTAGTCTGTAATTCTCTTAGTTGCATCTTTGTGTGGTTTGGATATCAGGGTAATTGTAGCCTTGTAAAAAGAGTTTGCCAATGTTCCTTCTGCTTCTATGTGTGGAACAAGTTGAGGAGCATTTTTATTAACTCTTCTTTGAAATTGTGGTGGAATTCTATGCTGAAGCCATTTGGCCCTGGACTTTTTTTGTTGGGAGACTTTTGATGACTATTTCTGTTTCCTTAGTGATTATAGGTCTATTTAATTTGTTTATCTGGTCTTAATTTAATTTTGGTGTGTGGTACTTATCTAGGAAATTGTCCATTTCCTTTAAGTTTTCCAATTTTGTAGAGTACAGGTTTTTGAAGGATGACCCGATGATTCCCTAGATTTCCTCAATGTCTGTTGTTATGTCCCCCTTTTCATTTCTCATTTTGTTAATTTGGATAATCTCTCTTTGCCTTTTGGTTAGCTTGGATAAAGGTTTGCCTATCTTGTTGATTTTCTTGAAGAACTAAATCTTTGTCTCATCAATTTTTTTGTATCGTTTTCTTTGTTTCTATTTTGTTGATTTCAGCTCTCACTTTGATTATTTCTTACCATCTTCTCTTTCTGGGTGAGTTTGCTTCTTTTTGTTTTAGGGATTTCAGTTGTTCTGTCAATTCACTACTGTGAGATTTTTCCAACTTTTTTTATGTGGGTATTTAGTGCTATGAACTTTCCTCTCAGCACCGATTTCATTGTATACCATAAGTTTGGGTGTGTTGTTCAGTCATTTTAGGAAGTCTTTAATTTCTTTATTTCATCCTTGACTCAGTAGTGATTCAGTTGAGCATTGTTCAATTTCCATGAGTTTGTTGACTTTCTGCAATTGTTTTTAAATTCTAACTTTAAGTCATGGTGGTCTGATAGGATACAGGGTGTTGTTCCAATTTTTTTTGTTTCTGTTGAGGCTTTCTTTGTTACCAAGTATGTGGTCAAGTTTAGAAAAGGTTCCATGAAGTGCTAAGAAGAAGGTGTATTCTTTTGTGTATGGGTTGAGTGATCTAAAGATGTCTGTTAAGCCCATTTGAATCAGAATATCTGTTATTTCCTTTATTTCTCTGTCAAGTTTCTGTCTGGCAGACCTGTCCAGTGGTGAGAATAGGGTGTTAAAGTCTCCCACTGGTACACACCTTTAATGCCAGCATTCAGGAGACAGAGGCAAATGGATCCCTGTGAGTTCAAGGCCACCCTGAACTACTTGAGAGTGAGTCAGTATAAAAGAGAAACAGAACTCACACCTTTAATCCTAGATAGGAGGTGGATGTAGGAGTAAAATGGCTGGCAGAGCGAGGAATATAAGGCAGGAGCAGAAAAGAATGCATTGCAGTCTCAGTGAGTGAGCAGCAATGCTGAGAGGAGCAGTTTGAGATTTGGTGGATCTCCCCTTTGGTATGAGCATTGGTAGAGGTTAGAGTTCTCTAATGGCAGACTGCTTTGCTTATGTGATCTTCAACTTGAGCCCCAATATCTGTCTCTGTGTTTTTATTATTCTTGTTACATATTGGTGCTCTCCCTTTAGGGTTGAGTCCACCTCTGACTGTGAATTATCTTTAGAATTCTATCTAAATGAAAATAACCAAGTTATTTTAAAGATGTAAGAAAGCATTTAAGTTGTACTCTCACCAATATGTCTTAAGTGTTTTTCCATCTTTAAAAGTGGTTTAGGTTGAAATAGAGAGCAAAAGGTTTGTGTAAATCAGTCCCAGTCAATGTGTAGCACCACCCATCATTAAAGTAACATTTTAACTCCATTCCTGCAGATGATTCATCCTACACAGTGGTCCGGTAATCAAAGTTGCATTCTGTTACCACTGATACCTCACATTTATGCATAATTGTCCTCGCATGGAGGGAATGGTCCTTCCTGAATGGTTTGCTTTTCTGGAGTTCAATATGGCCCAAGAGGGAAGCAAAGTCAACAAATCTTGTTCCTTCAGACAAAGTATACAGACAAAACAAAGTCAGAGATATCAGGCTTTCATGCAGTTTTTAGTTACATTTTGGGCCCACAGAAGAAGTCAGGGCTTTTAAGCAAAAGTACCTGTTCCAGATTCATGTGTAACACGCTAAAGAGGTGTCAAAGACTCAACGAACTCCTGCTTCTTTCTTTAGACAATGAGGTACAGTCCATTACATGAATGTTAACTGCTTTCCTCCTAGAGGAAAACAAGAACTTGCTCCTTTTTGCTAAGTAGGTAGTGACATCTTGGATCCAGGCACCTGAGCTTCACTTTTGCAGAAAAGAAAGAAACTAGGGAATCAACTGCTATTGTGTTTAAATTGGAAAGAGATGGCTCTATGGCACCTAACAAGGATGTTTCTGATATGCAAACCCAGTCAGAGACTATTCTGTATAAAGAATATAAACACACCTCAAAGAGAGAGATAAATAATCCAATTTTTCTTTATAAATGAATCATTGTGATCCTAGCCTTTAACGGCTGAGCCATCTCTCTAGCTCTAAAAATGAAATCATAAGAGAAGGATCAAGTAAGCTCTTCTTTTTCATAGCATAGAAGATTAAAAATTTTTAAGTTTACTTATCATCAATGTGTGTGTTCCACTGTGTGTTTGTGGAAGTCAGAGGACAATTTTATGGAATTGGTTCTCTCTTTCTACCTTCACTTGGTCTCTGGGGATCAACCTCACATCCCCAGGCTTGCATAGTAAGAGTCCTTACTGCTGAAACATTTGCCATCCCCCATGGACTATTGCAAATTTGTATGTTGGGGATTTGTATTGACCCTTTTAATCCATATAACATTCTTTAAATCTACTTTCTACTTCTTTTAAATAACTTTAAATAGAACCAAATGTGATGACTTTTAATTTTATTTGACTGTGAGCAGCAAAAAGGAATGGGAATCAAGGATGTTCCTGATGGAAGAAAGCCTCTGATTGATTGGATGCTTGATGTCTTATGAAAATCCTGTTTCATGAATGAAGCCTGTTTTATTTATTTATTTCCTTACTTATCCATTTCTTTTTATTTTATTTTACAAAAATTATTTATTAAATTATTTTATTTTTAAAATTATAATTATAGTGTTTCTCTCTCCACATAAACCAATATAACTCTCCTTGTTCCTTTTTCAAATCCTGTTATGTAATATATATTCCTGAAGACAGATTTATTTTTATTGTCTTTAAATTATGTGTACTCTTGGGTCTGTGTGAATGTATGCACATGTGTGTGCCTGCCTCTAGAGTTCACAGGTGTTGGATCCCCTGGAGCTGGAGTTGTAAATGGTTGTGAAATATGGATGTGAGTTCATGTCCTGTGCATGAACAGCACACACTCCTTACAGCTGAGCCATCTCTCCAACACCATAACTGCTTTCTTTAAAGGAGAATAATAAGAGTCAGATGCAAATTAAAATGAATAAGATTCAGTTAGTTATCATGAAGACTTTGTTTTCAGAGGCATTTCTTTTTTCCAGTTGTACTCACATTACACAGCTTGGCTTCAAAGCTCCAATGGACACATTTCTTTCAAGAAAAGCCATATAGAGAGACCTTTCTTCCAGTGCTTCAAAGTGTATTTTGAGAGTATACTATGTTTAAATCACTATATTCAGCCTGGATGAAGATTTAGTGAGAAATAGAAGTGGATGCTTAAATGTTCTAATATTACCATTATATATTGTTCAGGGAGCCCTGGAGAAAAAAATTTGCATTCATGTAATGAATTTTAAAGGAATATGAATTCATTTAGAAAAACGTTAATGGATGTCATGTGTTTCCATATTTGAAAGTACCTTTGTTTTCACCATTACACATTTGTCCCCTGAGGTGATCATTTGCAGTACTATATGGGCAAACATGTAAATTTTAGCCTCTGGAACTAGAGACTTGGAACACTCAGATTGTGTGACAGATGAGACTAGCTGGATTCCGACTGCAACATTATCTGTTTTCAGAACTTTTGCTTGTTAAAATTTTCTGTGTGAATGCTTGTGAAGATATCCAATTTTTGAGTTTGAGGTCAACTCGTGTTCAGTATTTTTATGATACAGGAGATGTACTCTTCCCTCACAGGCTGCTAAGCTCATGGTTGAAGCATACTGTAGTGAGAGACAGATTAACATGAAAAGAATATCTAAGTCCATTTAATAGATGTTTATGAAACATACTGTACTTCATAAAGAAATAGGATTACCTTTCTGTTTTGGTCCCTTTAGTTATCTCGGTCTGGCTGTCCCCAGGCTCCCTGATTCTGTATGCCGATGAGACACATGGACTGTAATGTAGAAAAGTCTAGCTTATTGAAAAGTAAGGTAGAACACTTTCAATAGGTAAAAATTAGGCAGTCTACATTTCAGGCAGACTCCATGTTTTTCTAATGTCTCTATGATGAACATCTTTTCCTGGGGTGTTTTTTCATATCTAGGTGACCGACAGTTCAAATTTGATTGATTCATGTGTCAGGGACAGGCAATATTATGTCTTGTTCCTCATCTGAAAGTTTCGTGTTATGTAGCCATATTCTGAAGCTTAGGGTTCCTCCACCCAGGTTTTAGATCACTATCTACATTCCAGGTATTTCAGGATGCAAAATCTCCTATGGTCAGAACTCAATCTGAGGTCTCACTCTTTTGAACAAAAGTTAGTCTTGATGTTCTAGTTCCCGGTTTTACAAGCTGCTTTTTATGAGACAAGGGGCCAGCCCCAAATGCATGCCCTAAAATCTTTTCTATTAGTTATATGACATTTTGATGTTAAATTTGGTCAGTTTTGCACAAGTATGGCTAAACCAAGAGGGAGTGATTTAATGATAATGGACACAGAGAACTTTAGAAAGTTCTATTTGTTCAGCTTCTTCTCCATGCTTGTGTGTTTTCAGAGACAAGCACTTTCTTTTCTTCTAGTAGAGTTAGCACCTCTCACTTTTAGATCTTGCAGGTCTTCGAATGTGGTCAGCTAGGTTTGTTTTTAGGTAAACACTCTATCTCAGAGAGTCTTAATAAATGAAGCCTGGTTCAGCATCTCATAACTTCAGTTAAAGAGATAAGGAGAAGAGAAGAAAAGAAGGAAGTATTTACACAAAGTAGCTGTGTTGGGAAAAACAGATAATGGGACTTTGGTGATTGAAGTCCATCTTTGGGATACTGTCATGAATGTTTAGGCCTAATTGAAAAGAAGAATTTGGAGAAACACTGGAGACCTGTGAACTGCACACAGCAGATCTGGATCCCAGCCCAACGGGATTCAGGGTGCCCAGAGACTGCCAACTTCCAAGTCCCAATATCCACCCATGGAACAGGCAAGGTGAGGGTCCAGCCTACCCAGAGTTTGCTAAGGTCCTGATACTAGTATGGCCTCCATCTATGCAAGAGGAAAGCCACCAGGGTATGGGACCTGCTCCCACCCACTAGAAAGGAACCATGGTCACATACCTACCTGGGGAGGAAGAGACTCCTTCTGCACCCACAAGAAGAAATGATGGGCAGGAGACAATACAAAACCATACCCACCAACAGAAAAACCAATATGACACCGCCAGAAACTAGAGAATCTACACCCACAAGACCTGAACAGTCCATTGTGGAAGAAGCAGATGAGAAAGACCTTAAAAACAAATTCATGAAAATGATAGAGGCCCTCAAAGAAGATATGAGAAAATTCCTTAAAGACATGGAAGAAAAAACGAACCAAAAATACAAGAAATGGAGGAAAAAACAATCCAAAAAATTCAAAAAATGCAAGAAATGGAAGAAAAGACAAACCAAAAACTTCAACAAATGCAAGAAAGAGAGGAAAAGACAAAGCAAAAATCATAAGAAACAATTCAAAAAGTACAAGTGTTGAAAGCTAAAATAGAGACAATAAAAAACACAGTCTGAAGGAATACTGGAACTAGAAAAGCTGGACAAACAGGTACTACAGATACAAGCATAAGCAACAGAATCTCAGGTGTCAAAGATACAGTAGGGGAAATAGATTCATCGACCAAAGAAAATATTAAGTCCAACAAATCCCTAACACAAAATATCCAGGAAATATGGGACACCGTGAAAAGACAAAACCTAAGAAAAATAGGTACAGAGGAAGGTGAAGAAATCTACCTCAAAGTGGCAGAAAACATATTCAACACAATCATAGAAGAAAACTTTCCTAACTTAAAGAAAGACATGCCGATGAAAGTGCAAGAAGCCTAAAGAACACCAAATAGACTGGACCACAAAAGGAAATCCCCTAGCCACATAATAGTAAAAGCCCTGAACATACAGAATAAAGATAGAATATTAAGAGCAGCAAAGGAAAAAGGCCAAGTAACATAAAAAGGCAAATCTATCAGAATCACACCTGACTTCTCCATGGAAACTCTGAAAGCCAGAAGGTCCTGGATAGATATTCTACCAACACTAAAAGACCACAGATGCCAGCCCAGAGTGCTATACCCAGCAAAACTTTCAATCACTATAGATGGAGAAAACAAGATATTCCATGACAAAATCAGATTTAAACAATACATATCCACTAACCCAGCCCTACAGAAAGTTCTGGAAGAAAAACCACAATCTAAGGGAGTTAACTATAACCAGAAAAACATAGGCAATAGATAATCCCACCTTACCAACAGCCAAAAGAAAAGAGGTAGAAATCTACATATAATTCCACCACCATCAACTATTCCAAAACAAACAAGAATGAACAATAAGTGGTCATTAATATCCCTTAATATTAATGGTTTTAACTTGTCCATCAAGAGACACAGGCTAACAGAATGGATTCGAAGACAGAACCCATCCTTCTGCTGCACACAAGAAACACACCTCAGTCTTAAAGATAGACATTACCTCAGAGTTAAGGGGTTGGAAAAGATTTTCCAATCAAATGGACCCAAGAAACAAGAGTGGATAGCAATCTTAATATCTAACAAATTAGACTTTAAAATAAAATCAATCAAGAGATGAAGGAGGGCACTTCATACTCATCACAGGAAAAATCCACCAAGATGAAATTTCAATTTTGAACATCTATGCCCCAAATACAAAGGCACCCATGTTCATGAAAGAAACATTACTAAAACTCAAATCACATATAAAGCCCCACACACTTATAGTGGGAGACATCAACACCCCACTCTCACCTCTCGACAGGACTACCAGACAGGGACTTAACAAAAAAGCAAAGGAACTAACAGAAGTTATGATCCAATTGGGATTAACAGACATCTATAGAACATTCCACCCAAATAAAAAAGAATACACCTTCTTCTCAGCACCACATGGAACCTTCTCAAAAACTAACTACCTACTTGGCAACATATCAAATCTCAACAGGTACAAAAAAATTGGAATAACTCCATGCATCTTATCAGACCACCATGTGTTAAAATTAGAATTCAACAAAAACACAAATTTCAGGAACCCTACAAACTCATGGAAGTTGAATAATGCACAATTGCACCATTCCTGGGTCAAAGAAGAAATAAAAAGAAATTAAAGACTTTCTAGAATTCAATGAGAATGAGGACACAACATACTCAAACTTGTGGGACACTTTGAAAGCAGTGCTATGAGGGAAGTTCATAGCACTAAATGCCCACATGAAGAAACTGGAGAAGAGTTACAGTCGAGAATTAACAGCACAACTAAAAGCTCTAGAACACAAAGAAGCAAATTTACCCAGAAGGAGTAGACACCAGGAAATAATCAAACTGAGGGCTGAATTTAATAAACCAGAGACTAGGAAAACAATATAAATAATCAATGAAACTAAGAATTGGTTCTTTGAGAAAATCAACAAGATAGACAAACCTTTTCCCAAGCTTACCAAACGACAGAGTGAGAACATGCAAATTAACAAAATCAGAAATGAAAAGGGGAACATAACAATGGACCCTGAGGAAATCCAGAGAATCATCACGTCATACTTTGAAAATCTGTACTCCACACAATTTGAAAATATAAAGGAAATGGGCAATTTTATGGATAGATATCATTTGCCAAAATTAAATCAAGAACAGATAAGCAATTTAAATAGACCTATAACTCCTAAGGAAATAGAAACAGTCATCAAAAGTCTCCCAATTAAAAAAGCCCAGGGTCAGATGGCCTCAGTGCAGAATTCTACCAGAAATTCAAAGAACAGCTTACACCAGTTCTTTTCAAAGTATTCCATGCAATAGAAGCAGAAGGGTCTTTGCCAAACTCTTTCTATGAGGCTTCAATAACCTTGACCCCAAGCCACACAAAAATACAACTAAGAAAGAAAACTTCAGACCAGTATCCATCATGAACATTGATGCAAAAATACTCAATAAAATACTGGCAAATCAGATCCAAGAACACATCAGAAAACTCATCCACCATGATCAAGTAGGCTTCATCCCAGGCATACAGGGTTGGTTCATATGACAATCCATCAATATAATCCACCATATAAACAAGCTGAGAAACAAAAATCACATGATCATCTCTTTGGATGCTGAAAAAGCCTTCGACAAAATCCAACATTCCTTCATGATGAAAGGTCTTGGAGAGATCTGGGATAACAGGAACTTACCTCAACATAATAAAAGCTATATACATCAAACCAACAGCCAACATCAAATTAAATGGACAAAAACTCAACACAGTTCCTCTAAGATCAGGAACAAAACAAGGTTGTCCATTCTCTCCATACCTCTTCAATATTGTACTTGAAGTTTCAGCTAGTGCAATATGAAAACACAAGGAGATCAAGGGGATACAAATTGGAAAGGAAGAGGTCAAATTTTCACTATTTGCATATGATATGATAGTTTACATAAGTGACCCAAAAGCACTCTACCAGACAACTCCTGCAACTGATAAATACTTTCAGCAAAGTGGTAGGATACAACTCAAGAAAACCAGTAGCCCTGCTATATAGAGACGATAAAGGGGCTGAGAAAGAAATCAGAGAAACATCACCCTTTACAATACCCACAAATAACATAAAATACCTTGGAGTATCACTAGCCAAACAAGTGAAAGACCTGTATAGCAAGAACTTTGATTCTTTAAAGTCCACCTCGAATGCCCATTCCTGATAGTGAACTTGATGTCTATAACCATCCTGGAACCTTCATCCAGTGACTGATGGAAGCAGAGGCAAACACCCACAGTTAAACACTGAACTGAACCCAAGGAACCCAGTAACAGAGAGAGATGAGTGATGAGCAAATTGGCAAAGAATGGGCTGGCAAAAACAGCAGAGACAGCTGATCTGAACAGGGGAGAGCTCTTGGACCCCAGACCAACAGCTGGGAGGCCAGCATGGGACTGATCCAGACTCCCTGAATGTGAGAGTCAGTGAGGAGGCCTGGGCAACTTATGCAGTCCTGAGCAGTGGATCAGTGTTTATCCCTGGAATACAAACAGACATTCTGTGCCCATAGCACAAAGAGGGATGCTCTATCAGCCTGGATTCTTAGGGGAATGCCTGGACCCTACCCTGAGTGAAATGACAGACTCTAGATATCCCCTATGTGGAAAGAATTGGCAATAGGGTGGGAGGAATGGGGGGGATGGTGGGGGAGTGCGGGAGGAGGGGAGGGAGAGGGAACTGGGATTGACATGTAAAACAAGCTATTTAAAATTAAAATAAAAAAAGAAATTAAAGAAGAAGAAAATATACAGGTAGACCAATGGAATCGAATTGAACACCCTGATATTAACCCATATATGTATGAACATCTGATCTTTGACAAAGAAGCTAAAAATATATAATGGAAAAAAGAAGCATCTTCAACAAATGGTGCTGGCATAACTGGATGCTGGCATGTAGAAGAATGTGGATAGATCCATGTCTATCACCACGCACAAAACTTAGGTCCAAGTGGATCAAACACTTCAACATAACCCAGCCACATTGAACCTGTTAGAAGAGAAAGTGGGAGGCACCCTTGAATGAATTGGTACACGAGACCGCTTCCTGAACACAACCCCAGTAGCACAGGCACTAAAATCTACAAAATACATGGGACCTCCTGAAACTGAGAAGCTTCTGTAAGGCAAAGGACACAGTCAGCAAGACAAAAAGGCAACCCATAGATTGGGAAAAGGTATTCACTCACCCCACATCTGACAGAGGGCTGATCTCCAAAATTTACAAAGAACTCAAGAAGCAAGTCTCCAAAACACCAAAGGATCCAATCAAAAGATGGGGTACAGAACTAATTAGAGAATTTTCAGTAGAGGAGGCTAAAATGGCTGAGAGGTACTTGAGAAAGTGCTCAACATCCCTAGCCATCCAGTCAAAACAACTCTATGATACCATCTCATTCCTGTCAGAATGGCTAAATTCAAAAACTTCAAGGACAGTTTATGCTGAAGAGTTTGTGGAGAAATGGGAACACTCCTACACTGCTGGTGGTAGTGCCAACTTGTACAGCCACTTTGGAAATCAGTATGGAGATTACTTAGAAAAATGGGACTCAGTCTACCACAAGACCCAGTAATTCCACCCTTAGGCATATACCCAAAGGATGCCCATTCACACAACAAGGTTGTCTCTTCCACTATGTTCATAGCAGCATTATTTGTAATAGCCAGAACCTGAAAGCAACCTAGATGCCCCTAACTGAAGAGTGGATAGAGAAAGTGTGGTACATTTACACAATGGAGAACTATTCAGCAGAAAAAACAATGGGATGTTGAAATTTGCAAACAAATGGATGGCACTAGAAGAAACCATCCTGAGTAAGGTAACCCAGTCACAAAAAGAGAAAGATGGTATGTACTCACTTATTAATGGATTTTAGACATGAATCAGGGGAGTTCCAGCATACAATCGCACTGCCAGAGAATCTAGGAAACAGAGCCTTCATCCAGCGACTGATGAAAGCAGAGGCAGATACCCACAGACAAACACTGAACTGAACTCCTGGAATCCAGTGCCAGAAAGAGAGAACTGATGGGCAAAAGAGTTAAGACTGGGCTGGTTTAACCCACAGAAACAGTTCACCTGAACAAGGGGGAACTCTTGGTCTCCAGATTAATGGCTATGTGGAAAGCATGGGACTGACCCAGACCTCCTGAATGTGGGTGTCAGTGAGGAGGCCTAGATGAACTACAGGTCCTTGGGTAGTATTTATCCCTGGCGTACAAATAGGCTTTGAGTGCCCGTGCCACAATATGGGAGGCTCTGTCAGCCAGGACTCTTGGAGGAGGGCCTAGCCCCTGCCTTGGATGAACTGACAGTTACTGGAAATCCACCGTGGAAGGCCTCACCCTCCTTGGGGATCGGAGTGGAGATTGGGTGCAAGACTGGTGGACCTGGTGGGGAGGGCAGGGGAGGAGGGGAGAGAGAGGGAGCTGGGATTGACATGTGAAACAAGATTGTTTCTAACCTAAATAAAAAAATAATTATTTAAAAAACAAAGAAGAATTTGGACAGGGAGCAAGAGTTATGCATAATCAAGTAGTGTTGTTAAAAGTGAGGTCTGGTTAATCATTATCTCAGCAATAGTTCTACAAGATGGTTCAAAACAAGTCTTAGAGGGGACGAGCAAGCTCCCATGAGATGATTACTTTGGAGTGACCTCATCACAGTATGATCTGTCTGTGAAAAACTGCTGTTTCTAGAATTCAGGGAGATGTGTTACCAGTGCATGGATCAATACCGCGGCCTTCATGTCAAGCAGCTGAAGGTATGAATGCCTCCCTAAGCAAGGCGCGAAAGAGAGACCAGAGGAAAGTTAAGGAAGTTTAAAGACGCAGAAGTAAGATCATCAATTATAGGTACAAAAGTAGCAAGGGGGGTAAACTGGAATGAGGACAAAAGGTCACTTTCCTGACTCTTGGGCTCTTGATAGTTTTTGTTGAAGGTTAAGATGGAGTCAGGGAGCGCTTAAAACCTTAGGTACAGAAAGATGCCCAGAAGCAAGGGGTGGGTGATACCAAACTAGTAAAGAGCAACAGTGTTTTTCTAGAACCTCCTCATTTCTTCATTCCTAGAAGTGCTTCTCACTCTGCAGGAGGAGCTTTCCCCTCATGTGGTCCTTCCAGGAAACACCATTACAGTCCCATCCAGAAGCGTGTTTCCTAGTTCCTGTCAGATCCAGTGACAATCAAGATTATCATAGGCTAGGCAGTGTACTGTTTAGACAGCCGTCCCTGGAGTGACCAACATGTCTGTGTGCCCAGTTAAGCAGGAATCTGACTCAGTCTTGAGATAGAGGATATAAGATGCAAAATGAAGGTGATGATCCTATTTTTAGTTACGTTGTGGACTTGTTCCATGATGTTTCCTGGGGAAATACGAACAAATGTATTTGCAACCCAAACAGGGCAGTGATGACAGACAAAAGAAACTATTAAGGTTTGCTTGATCTCTGATTTAAAAGTTTTCTCTTTTTCTCATCAGGTTATGGCTTGAGTGTGATTTGGCTTAAAGGCACCTTTCTGTTCTTTTTTTTTCCAATTTACTTTGAAAACTCTTGTTAACCTGAGTAGTAGAGCCTACATTCTCAGTGACAGCCCACTGACATGTTCCAACAAGTGAATGTATGTAGTTTTAGGCACCACAGAAGACAAATTTGAAACTAATGGTATAAAGGCCATGAAGAAGTGACCTTCCCTGCTGGTCTGTGGTGGCGCACACCTTTAATCCCAGCACTTTGGAGGCAGAGGCTGGCGGTTCTCTGTGAGTTTGAGGCCAGCCTGGTCTACACAGTGAGTGCCAGGACAGGCTCCAAAGCCACAGAGAAACCCTGTCTCAAAAAACCAAAAAGAAAAAAAAAGTTATTTGCTATTGGAAAGATGTGAAGTAGTTGGGCTAAGGTAGTGGATGGTATGTGGAAAGGACTGGAGTCCTGAGAAATGTTTGGGATTAAAAATGATGTGGCAAGGGAGAAGGTTGCATATTGTCTGCAGTTTTGACCTGCCTAACCTGGTGGGCAGTGAGGTATGTCAGCAAAGTAAGAGCACGTTTAGACGAGGAAGAAAGTATGTGCACCATGCATGCCAATGGTGTCCATGGCACCCTATCTAAACCTTTCTTCCTTATGACATCCACAGAGAATTATAATGCAATGCCTTAGATAAAAGAAAAGGGTAGTCAAGGTTAAAGATTTCTGCCTTCTAGCTACCCCAGTTCCTTCCCTACTTGCTTCAAAGGCTGGAGAGAGAGAAGTTAGTATTGTAGAATGCTCGTAGAAGTTAGTATTGTAGAGTGTCGGTGGGGTGACTTCCACAGTTAACATACTTATTCTCTGAGATTAAGGTAGCATGGAGGCAATATGTAGACACACACACACAAGTTCCAAATATTCCTATTTTATATACTCATGTTGAAAACTGCCCATACCTCCCAGATTTGTAACATTAAAAATGCACATTCAAAGCATGGGTAAGTTAGACAGTTATGAATAAAACAAATGTATTTAGGTGCCTAGCATTTTCTTTCAAAGTATGATAAATGACAGCCACTCTGATTGACAGCTGCATAACCAACTGCTGTGGTCTAGTGTTTTTCTGTTATCACTGAGAAGGAGAGGGAGGAACTGTGCAGTTGAAAATTGAGTTCCTCTAAGCTAATTGGGATTGAAAAAGAGGCAAGTTAATGTCCTTTTTTAGATAATTTTAATTGGCAATTATAGTGAAAAGGAAATTGAACACTTTTGGTATAAATTAAGAGAGAAAAGGCTGCCCAAACTCTGGCCTCCAGCCACATTTCTAAAAGTAATAAATACCTAAACTTTCATGTCTTTTTAAGACCCGGGGAAGTTGATACTTGTACTTACTATAAAGCACCATAGCGTATGATTGTATTTTATTTCTCAGAATCATACAGCTAAATCTGTGCTTCTTATATTTTCTACACTAAAAACAAGTAAGTGTTTTAAGTGAGGGGAAGAGAAATACTTTCTTCTCATCCATCCTGCAACCTCTGCAACTGGGCCTAGGTGACAGGAGCAGAGCACACACGCTTCCTTAGGTGAGTGTGTGACCCATGGTTTCCATAATGAAACAAGGAGTCAATGGAAAGGAAGCCCATGCACTTTGTAATGTGTGTTCATGAGAAGTGGATAGGCGTGGAGGAGTGTGACGAGATTAAGCAATCGAAAAACTGAAGGAAGCATTGCAAGTCTTGCTTCCCATTCTTCTCTGTGAGTTTCGCTCTCCAGGCACAAGAGACCTGTTTCCTCCATCACAGAAAAGGTGCGTCTTGCCGTTGCATGGTGCATGAGGCCACAGGATCGCCTCCGGTGTTATACTCTGCTAAGGAAAGAGGGGCAGAAGTGGACCAGAGTTTTCTTCACACTGTGGTTTTGTTGTCTACACCCTTTTGGCTCAAAATAGCTTTAGAGTGGTATTTCCTGGGGTCTGTCAGTAACATCTGTAACACATATTTATGGCAACAGTGAGATAAAATACATGATAAAATCAGGACTTTCCTAAAAATAAAAATAAAAAAAAACCCAACTTCCCTAACAATATCCATGTGACTGTACATTAAGTGCCAGGTCTAAATGTTAGATGCCATTCCTCTGTGGGTGCTCACAGGCAGAGGCAAAGCCCAGAAAAGGCAGACTCACAGGCATGGTAAGGTTACAACATGATAAACACTATGAAGAAGTTACACCTAGTAGCCCAGAAGGAGGGACTCGGAAAGGGTCGTTGGAATTCTACCTGGGAACTTGAAGGTGCGACAGAACATCATTCCTGGGGAATATTGAATGATGTTCAAGAAGCAGGGTGGATGAAGGGACATGAGATTGGAAAGGCAAACAGGGACATTAATGTGGAGGTCATGAAGAGTTGTTACAAAGTTCACATTTTTACTTTGGGGATGACCAAATTTAAAGAAGTGACATGGTTTGATGACAAACTCACTTAAAAGGACAATATAGTTATAAGAATTCAAATACATGAACCCGTTATAATGAGAAGCTATTATAATCAACTAAGAGAACTAAAACTATTTTTAGTTGTGATTTTTGTAATTTATGTTCATTTCAAGATTTTATTAGTATACTGGACATCTTTTGGCTGCTAATGGTGACTGCTAAGTAGTAGAAATTTAAACAGGTGTTGCCTTTTTGTAAAACATATTGTGTTTATCTAAGAAATAAAAGAGTGTATAGGTGATTATAGATGCTGAGGCTATAAACCATTCACAGCCATATCATTTTTTGCCAATGGAAGTTATCGGTGGACTGAGGGAATAGTTCAGTGGTCATGTCCTTAGAATGTAGAGATCCGTGGGTTCAATTCCCAGTGCCACAGAAGTGGGGCAGGGAAAGGAAGTTATTAGTGTAAACCCTTTTCTCATATTAGCAACCAATCCTCAAGAGGCAAGAGAAACATTATTGTTTACAACCATTTAATCCCTACTAAATCAACCTTTTAAGTATTGTGATTATAAAATAATTAGTAACTTCACTAAATGTGATCATGTTTATTTTTGATTCTGCACCTAGTATATTTCTCTTCCTTATGAAAATATGCCTTTGGTAACTGAAATATTCTTAATTATATTTGAGGAAATAGAAAATATTACATTATAAAAGTTCAGCATTTTGTAGTTGTGATAACCAAGGTCACTGTAAAAAATGAAGATGGGTTAGCAAGCATCCTAAAGAATTGGAAGCTTCTCTTGTGGTCAGCCAGCCTTGAGCATCTTTCCAACAGTAGGAGACAGATGCAAGCTGAGGAGACAGCTCTGATAGCCTGTAGTCCCTTCCATTAGCCCCGTCACCTCTATGAAAGTTGTTTTTATGACATAAACCAGATGATAGAATTTTATTTTATTTTGAAATATTCTTTTGTTGGACACAGTTTAGTTTCCCAGAGTATAGTTGTTGATCTGCATAGACATTTGTATTTGGGCTTGAATTCCTAACTCCTGTCACTTTACTTTATGGGAATAATGATTCAGCCAATTTTCACTAAAATAGTTTCAGAAAAGCTTTGAATACTTTAGAGAAAACCATACTTGTTTGCTTACTGCATTTTTATCCACACATGATTTAAAATAATGTATCAACACATGCCAATAATGATAACTGCATCTGAAGAATTTATTATGTATTTTATAAGAAACTGGCAGTGAAAGGCTTAAAGTTTCCCAGTCTCTCCCTCAAAATATAAATGTTTAAGCAAAGGGCTCTGATTTGAGCATTACACTCTATAGCATTATGCACTGTGTTCTTTGAGAAGGCACCATTACCATGTGATAATTCAAACAGCAAAATTAAGAAAACAAAACTAGAAAACTCCCAAATATTTAAAAGTTTTAGTGAGAGAAAAAACTTTAGTTTTCTTTAATGCTTTCAATTAAGTTCGAAAGTAAATAATTACAATGCATTTCGTATAATTATATATGCTCAATGCTGAATTTTTGAAAAGTGGTTGTGTGTTAGAAGACATAAAATCATGAATTTGAGCATTTTTATTGCCATTACTAGAATAAAAACTGTTATATGATGAAAAAAAAAGAGCATGCATTACTACCTATACCCGTGTGATTGACAGAGAAATGACATTTAGATTTAGATCAAATGTGAGGGGAATTTCAATTATCTACAAGTCAAAAAGAAAGTTTTTCCCAGTGGCTCAAATACTCTAGACAGGAAACTTGAAAAAGATTACATCTTTCCCCACAGTAATAGAACAGTCACATAATTTCAATTTTACCCTATAAGGACACAAGTGAACCTTGACTATGCAATGGAAAAATCGAAACTATTTAAGCTTCACAAGTATCCATTTTGTCCTTCCGCAGATAGCCACGTGCAATGCAACTTTTTATGGCTATGGAGAAAAATGTAATTTAAAATTTAATCTCTAAAAATTAATCTCTATTCAATGTGGTGTTTTACACAAAATATACTCCTAATTTGATTACAATAAAATACTTTATGTAACAATAGCCTTGAAGGTATTGGAAAGTACAAGGGAAAACTCCACTAATTAAATAAAGGGCTAGGTAATGAAACACAGAAAATAATTGTATAGCTAAGTATAACATCTGGAAATCTAAAGACGCAGCAGAAAGGCGAAGGTGTTTCTCTTTGCTCCTGTCCTTCTGTCCTGAAGCAGGCCATAAGCAAACTCTCTGGCCTTCAAAGAAGTTCATAAGAATTCCCTCCATAAATACCTTCCCTGTGCTCAGAAGAAAGACACATTCTGTCCTTTGAAGTCACAGGGCTGCTCAGACCAGTTGAAAATGGGTCTTGCTGCTTCCTCAGTTTATCATTTGTAGACCTTCCTACTTGTCTTCTCTACAACTATCCAAAAAAATACCAAGTCCCCTGAATAGGCCCTGGGGAGTACCATATGTCCAGGTGGGATAATCTGCACCTCTTCTCAGGAGTGTGGAGACATAGAAGCTCCGTTGTTCAATCTTTCTGAGGAAAATCTTTCCCCACAGAATCTTCTGATGCATCTTCCTGGATCATTTACCTTCCTTGACTTTGCTGTGGGGTTCATTTTTTGCCAATTGACATACCACTGTACATTGGCACTCAGAGTTTATAGACAGCTCTCTTACAACTTCATTTGTTTCTCTTACTTAGATTTTTTTTTTAGGCATAAATCTAATTTTAGAACACCCACATTGCTACTGCACTCATTTACATTTCTCGCCCCACTATCCTTCTACTCCTAGGCAATTAATTACTTTCTGTCTCTCTTGATTTGCCTATTCTGTTTTAAATAGATGGAGCCAGATAATCTTGCATGACTTTGGTTGTCATGAGTGTTTCTCATTTGTCATAATGTAGTCAAGGAACTAATGTTCTTTTTATTGGTGAATAATAGTCTATTGTTTTTGAAATCACTATCCATTTATGAGTTTATGAACTTTGGATTATTTTTATTTTTTGATATTGTGAATAATTCTATTATGAACATTTATAGACACATTTTTGTGTGGAATGTTTACAGTTTCTCAGGGCATACACCTAAGAAGTATCATGTCTTCACCATATGGTAACTTTGTATTTAACTTTTGAAGGAATTGTAAGATTGTTTTGCATAATAACTTCAGCATTTTGCACTTCAGCAGTCATGTAGGATGTTCCCAATTTCTCTACATTCTCATCAGCATTTGTTAACATCTGTCTCCTTGATGATAGCCAACCTTGTGGGTGTAAAGTACCGCTGTTTCTGTGTGATTTTGATCACAGTTTCTCGAATTAATAATTTGTCTTGTTGAGAATTTTGCATGCACTTGTTAGCCACTTGTAAGCTTTCTTTAGAGATACATGTATTAGGTCTTAAGTCTTAAAGCTATATGAATATTCCCATAGTTAAGGGACCTCTGGGTGTGGAGGAAAGCCAAATTCACAAACATTTAGATAAACAACAGACAAAATGACCCTAGAAAATAGTGAGTAATTCAGGGAAAACGAGAAAACAAAGGAAATCCAATCTGGTATGTATCCTCAGATGGTTAGGAATATTCTTCGGCAATCACAGGAAGAGGAACTGTGCAGGACATTTCCAGCAGCCACTCATCTGAGTTCACAGCTCTAAGGACTTCCTGCTGGTAGGGTGGGGCTATGTGGGAGAGGCGGCTTGGGACTGTGCTTTTTTTTTCTTTGTAACTTTTTTTTTCTTTTTAAAACACTCTTATTTTACATACCAATCCCAGTTCCCTCGCCCTCCCACCCTCCTGCTCCCTTCACTTTCTCCCCACCACACCTGCCCATCCAATCCTCAGAGAGAGTGAGGCCTCCCATGAGGAATCAACAAAGTCTGTCACATCACTTGAGAACAAGGCCCTCTCCCCTATATTTAGGCTGACCAAAGTATCCCTCCATAGGGAATGGGCTCAAAAGAGCCAGTTCATGCACCAGGGATAAATATTTGTTCCATTGCTAGTGACCCCACAAATTGCCAAAGGCTTCCAGTTGTCACCATATTTAGGAGGCCTAGTTCAATCTTACAAAGGTTCCCCAGCTGTTAATCTGTAGCCAGTGAGCTCCCACTTGCTCAGGTCAGCTCTTTATGTGGGTTTTCCCAGCATGGTCTTGACTCCTTTGCTCATATTATCTCTCTTCCCTCTCTAGAATTGGCTTCCAGGAGTTTGGCCCAGTGCTTTGCTATGGATCTCTGCATCTGCTTCTATCGGTTACTGGATGAAGGTCCTATGATCACAATTAAGGTAGTCATCAATCTGATTACAGGGGAAGGGCTGTGCTTTTAAGGTATGCGTTAGCACACAGAGTAGGCTCAAACATCCATGCCAGTGATGTCTTTTCCCTGGGGTTGATTATGCCTTTAGGAGTAAACTTACATTTTTGAATGTCTCCTTTGAAGGGTATTGTTATAATTTTCTATCCTTGAAATATAGAAATATATTTATGTTAATGCCAAGTATTTTAAGCATGTCTTGGTTAAAAATATCAGATTTTTATGAAAGGGAATTTTGTGTCCATCTGTGCTATGTAAAGCATGTTACCGGAGGGGGTAAGAGTGAAGAATTAGCATTTTGAGTTAGTCAGATAGGAACAGAGTCTCATAGGGATTGGACTTCTGTGAGACATTGACTCCTTCACAAGATGCTCATATACTGAGCACAGTTAATGAGCAGTCACTGTTGCTGCCCTCAAGAACACTCCTGTTTGCTACCATTCATTCATTCATTCATTCATTCATTCATCATAGTCTCAAAGTGAAGGCAGTTGGGAGAACCCAGGGCTCCCTAGTCAAGTGCCTCTACTTATAGTAAATTTGTCTGTTTATTCTTTTCCAAGGGAAAAATGATTAAAAGTCACCAGCTTTTGAAGAGTTTTGTGTTACTCACAAGAGAAGTGACCATTTGCATTAAGCTTTCAGCAGCATATCTAAGCTGTGAAAGAATTTTCTACCTTAAAGCTAGCAGTGAGAGATGGTAGGGAAGAGCGGTGATTCCTCTATGGTCTTTTTCTTTTTATGCACTACAGGACTTTCTCCTCGTTTCCTGCCTGGTATCATTGAGTGGGGTGTGGAGAAATGAAAAAGTAGCCCAGTCAAGTGAATAAGTTAGCTCTGAAGGGATTTTCTAACACTCGGTAATAGTTAGCCTTTGTACCCAGCAATGCTGTTACCACTGAGTTGTTACTGCAAAGAACTAATAAGAGACAAAAACCCTTGACTTAGCTGAATGAATACTAATGACAGTCATCAATAAAAATAACAAAAATGCTCATCATCTATGCATAATTACCTTATGTGTAGCAACCATGATGAGCATCATTAGTATCTGTCTCCACCACAAGTTGCTTTCAAGTCTAGAACTATCTTCGACCCAGGTTCTTCAGTTTCATGTTTGAAAATTTAGGAGTCTAAAATGGCTGAGAGGCACTTGAGAAAGTGCTCAACATCCTTAGCCATCCGGGAAATGCAAATCAAAACAACTCTGAGATACCATCGCACTCCTGTCAGAATGGCTAAAATCATAAACACCAATGACAATTTATGCTGGAGAGGATGTGGTGAAAGGGGGACACTCCTCCATTGCTGGTGGGAATGCCAACTGGTTCAGCCACTTTGGAAATCAGTATGGAGATTCCTCAGAAAAATGGGCATAAACCTACCACAAGACCCAGCAACTCCACTCTTAGGCATATATCCAAAAGATGCCCATTCATACAACAAAGATGTCTGTTCCACTATGTTCATAGCAGCTTTATTTGTAATAGCCAGAACTTGGAAGCAACCTAGATGTCCCTCAACCAAAGAGTGGATAGAGAAAATGTGGTACATCTACACAATGGAGTACTATTCAGCAGAAAAAACAATGGAATCCTGAGATTTGCAGGCAAATGGATGACACTAGAAGAAACCATCCTGAGTGAGGTAACCCAGTCACAAAAAGAGAAACATGGCATGTACTCTCTCATATATGGATTTTAGACACAGATCTGGGGAGCGCCAGCCTACAATCCCATGGCCAGAGAGTCTGGGAAACAGAAACTTCATTCAGTTGCTGATGGAAGAAGAGGCAGACTCCCATGGCTAAGCACTGAGCTGAACTCAAGAAATCCAGTAACAGAGATGGAGGACTGATGATCAAAGAGATTAAGACTGGGCTGGTTTAACCCCAGAAATAGCTGACCTGACAAGGGTTAACTCTTGAATCCCAGGCATCAGCCTGGGAATCCAGCATGGGACTGATCAAGACCCCCTGAATGGGGGTGTCAGTGAGGAGGCCTAGGTAATCTATTGAGCCTTGGGCAGCAGATCAGTACCCATCCCAAGTATACACACGGACTTTGGACTCCCATAGAACAATGTGAGATGCACTCTCACCCTGAACTCTTGGGGAAGGGTCTGGGCCCTGCCCTGGATGAAATGACAGTCTATGGACACCCCCATGGAGGGCCTCACCCTCCCTGGGGAAATGAGGGGATAATAGGGGAGTTGGGGGGAGGGCACGGGAGGAGGGGAGGGAAAGGGAGAGGGACCTGGAACTGACTTGTGAACCAACCATGTTTCTAATCTAAATTTAAACTTAAAAATAAAAAAAATTAATAATAAAAAAAGAAAACGAAAATTTAGAATTTGTCTTCACTGACAAATTGATTTATATTAAAAGTTAGAACTGTTATTCATTCAAAGCAAAAAATGAAAGACTCTCATAGCCTCCTGAGTAAACGCTAGCCCAGGCCAGCTCATGGTAGTTGGTAGCATCTGCGTGGAGAAAAAACACGGTAGAAGGGCAGCAGCGTTGTAGAAGCTTAGAAAAATAGTAACTCCTTTCATTTACCTGTCCGCTGGCAGTAACCAGAAAGGTCCCATAAAATGTACTCCCAATTTGAAGTGTATTACCCGTGGGTGAGGCCAAAGATGGCTCAGTACGATCTCAGAACTCATCAGCTTGAGATCGCAGGCAAGGGCAAAAACCCCCGAAAATCTAAGTTACAGCACGCAGAAGTCCGAAAAGGCGACGAAAGCACTGAAGGCTTAAAGCCAAAAGACACCGCTCAGTGGATGCTGTGATGGATCTCATCCATGGGAAATTTACCGACCAGGAGAAAGGGTGTCTTATTGCGTTGCAGGGAACTGGTAGATGAGTGGGCTGTCAGCTAGGATTTTAGAATCCCGAGAGTTTCCAAGGGTAGAGAGAGAGGTCACGGAGAGAGAGCCTATCCTGGGTTTTGGCACTTTTGTAAAAGAAATTAGAAAGGCACGAGATGGAGCTGGGACCAGTGCGAGATGGGAGTACAAGACAGAGAAAGTACAAGCATAGTTTATTACAGCGACAGGAGAGCGAGAGGTGGGAGGCAGACAGGAGAAACGAGAAGAGGCGGGTAGAGAGAAGAAGGGGTAAGAAGGGGAGTAAGAGTGTGGAGAGTGTAAGAGAGAAAGGGGAAGCTTGAGCATGCGTCCTGGCATGCGTACAGAGTCATTGTGCAGCCCCATAACCCCGTAATGAGTGATGTAGCCATGACATGCTTTGCCACTGTGTGTGCCCCACCTGTTGTCAAGGGCTTGGGGTCAGTATGATGCCAGAAGTTCCAAAACCTTTAATGTTTAGCGATTTCTACCCTACACTCCAGGCCTCATAGAGTCTCAGACATCTTTCTCTCTCTTGACCTTCTTCTTTCCAAACAATTATTACTGTCTAGACCTGCTGCAATGCCACATTTAAGAATCTCTTCAAATTTCCCTGAAAGGACTGTATTAGCTTAAGTTTTCTCATTCCAGGACACTTAATTTTCTAAAATACACTGCATTAAGGCCACTCAATTCTGTCTCTTAAGACCCTTGATGGATGAGTTTCTGTATTTAGAAAGGTATTTGAGAAATATGCCCAATGTTGTAAAAACATTCCCATCACATCACCTCAAATTTCATTTTCTTTTCCAAGTCTTCAGGAAAATTTTCAGATTTGAGGAGTCATAAAATTCTTGAGAAAATATTTAAAATTATCTAGTATTATTTTTGCTTTAATTCATGAGAGATGCTTATATGGGCCTCACTTGAAACAGATAAATTTTAAAAGTAAAGTAACAAAATTACTCGAGAAACATTTTGTTTCCTTAGATTATGCTTGTACATACTATGAATTTTTCACAGACATTGATGTTACAGCATTGTCCTCAGAAGGGCTGACAGATATTTTTGAATAGAGTCTCTGTATTATAGGCTGTGCCAGAAAGTAAAACTATTTTTGATTGTGAGCTTAGCCTTAATAGCTAAGTCATCTTTCCAGCCCAAGTAAAATTCTTTTAAATAACTCTTTTTTTTTCTGTTACAGGGTTTCTCTGTGTAGCCCTGGCTGTCCTGGAACTCACTCTGTAGACCAGACTGCCCTTAAACTCAGAAATTCACCCAGCTCGGCATCCCAAGTGCTGGGATTAATGGAGGTGCTACCACCTCCAGGTTGAATAACAGTTCTTATTAACATATATATAAATATATATAGACTTATTTATTTTTATCTTATGTGAATATTTGAGTATCTGCATATGTGTGTGTGCAGTACATGTGTGCTTGGTGTTCTTGAGGGTAGAAGAGGGCATCAGATTCTCTGGAGCTGGAGATACACATGTGGTTGTGGGCAACCATGTGGGTGCGGTGTTCTCTACATGTGCAATAAGTTCTTAACCACCAAGACATCTTTCCAGTCCCTAAATGTTATATTTTTAAGAGAACTATGTTTATATGAAAATATTCTAATTAACATTTTGGTAAACTGCTGGATCTTAGATTTTTTCTCAGAGAAATATACAAGACATTGAATGTGCAAAAATTCAAAGTGTTTTCATTTTATTGGAGCTGTGACATAGGTATTCAAATTACCTACTAGATAGCATAAGTATCAAGGAATTCCTAGTCCATTTTCTAATAGGGAGAATAATTATTTGAGTTTTGACTTGACAATACAGACTTCTTGTCCTAGAAGTAAACCCTATTCTTGTAGGGCTTGATTCTTCAGGGAAAATACTCTATCACCTGCCATCGAAGTCTCTATGTATGAAAAGATGTCCCAGTCTGACTCTGAAACCAAAACACTGCTGTTTTATACGTTAGGAGAGCATAGAAATTTCAAGATGTCTTCTGTTGACTGGGGATGACTAATACATGGATTTTGGTTTTAGATGACCTTATCTGTGATTTCTGTTATTTACCAGCTGTGTGACCATGACAAGTTTTTGCTACTTTGCTTTTGTGTTCTCATTCATTAGTAAGTAATAACGTGGACCTTTTGGACAGTTGTTAGGACCAAGAAGTTAATGTAATCCAATGCTTCCATGGGCATGCCAACTATGATCACAGAGATAATGATCATCATTATTATCATTTCTTAGAAGGTGTTGAGACTGCAGACATTTCAGACACCAGAAATCCAGGGAAGGTGATGGTGAGTCGTGAAACTATCCCAGTGACAAAGTAAAGTCCCCACAGGCTCATAAGAAATTGGCAATTTCTTTCTTCACTCTTGCTGATTCTTTGTGTGTGCCCCAGAGCTTGCCTGGCATGAGTGACACAAGGAATTACACTCTAGGCATTCCCTAAGCTGCTCCTCCTTCTATTTTAATTGCTAGATTCCTTTGACCATGGAGTTCTTTTCTTCTATTGTGTGTTTCTGAGGCTAGCAAAGGTTGAAGTAATGCCGATAGACTTCATTTTGCTTATTATAGAAAGATACCATCATTATCAAAAAATCTTGACTGCTATTTCTTCTCATTTGGAGGTTACGTCATCCTAATATTACTGAATCACATATTTCACTGAGCTCCTTAATAAACTATTGCTCCAAGCCTGACATACTTCATTTTTGAAACGATCAATTTCTTTGTTTGAACTAGTTTTGAGACTATGCTATCTAAGTCTATGGGACTATGTGACTAGAATTAAATGATAAAATAAGCTCTTCTAACAAGAATAAAATAGACACAGTCAAATGTCTCAAGGTTATGGGACATTTGAAAAATTTTGTGTATGTTAGCTATGATTTGCACTTAGCATCTGGTTCTGAAAATACCATTTCCTAACTGCATAGTTGAAAATCCTAAGCAGATGTGAAACCTTTAAAAAAATTCAACTCCATTTCATTTTAATTTGATAACTCCTGATTTAAATTATATATGTATAATTTGACATTACATAATCCCCATTTACGTGAATTATAGATTTCACTAGAAACTTAAACTATCACCCAGCCTGGCATACCTCATTTTTGAAATTGCACATAGTATGTATTTATTTACAGTATAAAAATATATGCCAACTCTTGCCGCTATCTACTTATATTCATTATAGTTAGAGTATAAATTACCCATAGGTACAATGCTGGCTATTATGTTCAATACATGTTTATTTTATCACCTTAGCATGATAAAGGTAATTGTAGAGATTGAATAAGAAATGTCTTCCATTGCCTCAGTTATTTGAGTTTTGGTGAAAGTTAAAGAACAAATAATACTTCCCAGTTCCATCCATTTTCCTGAAAATTTCACAATTTCATTTTTCTTAATGGGTAAATGAAATTCATATATATATATATACATATATATATATATCCTTTTCTTTACCTAATGATCAACTGATGGACAACTAGGTTGAGTCCTAGCCTTGCTGTTAAGAGTATAGTGGGAAGAAACGTGGACATACAAGTATCTCCAAATGACTGGGAGTGGTATAGTGGAGTATTTGATAGTTCTACTCTTAGTTTAAAAGAGTCTCCACACTGATTTCCATAGTGGCTACATTTTATAGTTTTACATTTCAGGGGTTATAGGCATGTGCCACATCTTCTGGCTCACATTTGTAATTTCTTATGTTAAATTTTATAGACATCACAATTATTTATGTGCTTTTACATATCTTATATTTTAAAATATAATCAATAGTTGTGTCTTCCTTTACCAGAAAATGGCCTTCACTTAAAACCCCCTACTGTGTACTGAATTCTGAACAATAAAACAGTTAAGATGACTTTTATGCATGAATTATTTATTTGCATCCAGAATGATGACCAGGTAACACAAACCCTAATTTCTTCATTTAGACAAGATGAATTTGGTTTTGGAATTTTTAAATATAATAAATTCAATATAATCATGATTATAAATGTTGAGATGAATGATGAATCAGAAAGGAAGTTATTATTTTAGCTTACTTATGGAGGGGGAATAATTAGGGCAGTAGTAGAGACATGTCAGTACTTGGGGTTTTCATGTTAAAGGATGTAAATTCATGTTTACTTGTAACTACTGGGATAACATTTGATTGATAGTGTGTTTTTCTTTCCACATTTTATTGTTAGGATTAAGTAGTGCTTTGTAACATACATCAACAGTCATAATGGATTTTCAAGATCAGGCTGTGCAGCGTATTCCGTCTGAGTAAAGATACTTCGATATCTTTATAAACTGTGTGTTATGATTTAAAACAGTAACCAACTCTCCCATTCTGTGTGTGCTGATTAGCATAATACATTAACTAGAGCTGTTAGCTTTATTACTATGGCATGGATAAATTGACCACATTTTAAAACCAGCCTTAGTGGGAAAACTATAAGCATTCTGTGAGTGTCTTCCGAGGGCACAGCTTACATAGTCCAGGCAAAACCGCCAGGCTAGTGTAGCAACTCCAATTAAGTCATTGAGGAGGTTCTTTTAGGTACTTGCAGATAGATTTGATATTATCATTCACAGTGATGGGGTATAATGATGTTTAGGCTATTGTGTGCTTTGACTCAGGGTGAGTTAAAGCTTTTCCTTATCAAGAAGCCACAGATACAACAATGGTAAAATTGTTGCTTGGACCAATGCTTTCAATTGGAGAATACCTCCTTCTTCTCTGGTGACAGTGGATTTGTTGTACTCTCACAATCATTAGAAAACACCTCATAATCTTATCTGTAAGCAAAAAAACTATATTGCTTTAGTCACCAGTAGATTTTTTGGAAAAGTAAAGGCAAAAGGGCACTCTAAATTGCAAACTACCAAATTCCCCCAAGAGCTCTGAATGTCCTGACCTATGGTGTACTCCCTTGCTCTGGTAATAACTAAATCAGCCCCCCACAGCCCCCCAACTTATCCCAAATGATCTTGCATAGCCTTGTCTAAGGATACCAGAAATCTCGGCTGCTATCTCTCCCATGCAGCTACAGTTATGTGTTGTGAATGTCTGGTTTGATAGGCTCAGGATTATCACCCACAATAAGAGGAACTAAAAATATAAATGTAGCAGATGGCCACGTCAACCCACTCCATCACCCATCTGCCATGTGGTGGCATGAATGAAGAAAAATACACCCTCCCTTCCCTTACCCCCTGACACCTCCGTCAAGTAAGAGAGCTGGCCCTGGGGTCACTAGAGTGAGAGAACTGGCTATGCCCCTCATGAGGCACAGCACGTGGTAGGGTGGCACTTCCCTTGTGCAGCACACTAAAGCTGACTCTGTTGGTAGGAGCCCAGGTGAGTGGAGACAGCAGGAGATCTGCCCCTGCCTCTTTCCTGGTACACCATGGGATGGCAAGGGTAAGGGAAATAGTCCCCTTTCCCTCTCCTTCCACCTGTGACAGGCTGGAGAACCAACCTTAGAGACCTGAGAATAGAAAAGCTAGCCCTGGACCTCACCATTAAAGAGAGTTGGCCCTGCACCTTGCCTGGGCAAAATGTAGAGCTGGCCCTGGTGGTGTGAGTTTATATGAACTGGACCTGAGGGTGTGAGAACAGGAGAACTGTCACAGCTCCTTGCTGTCTGCTACATGGGGTGAGATAGACAGGGCAATGCTGGAGAGCTTGCCTGGGTGGTGTTGATAAGGGCAGGTTGGCAGGCTAACCAACTCAGGTACCATGCAGGCCCAGAACCAGGACTACAAGGTAGCCCTCCCTAACTCCCACCTCATCTTTGTACTGCTGGAGCATATGAAGGGGCTGTAACTGCAGATCCAAAGCTACAGGACCTCCAGAACACAAGGCAAGAACAGGATATCCAAGAGGAGAGTTCACTATTGATAGTGTAGCAGAAGCCAGAGGCCTTGAGCCAGACCAATGCCTTATTGCAATGAACACTTATAAGCATCTAAAGATGTATGGACTAAAGAGTATACTGTGTGACTCACTGGGTCATACTGCAGCTTCCATGCCAAGATTTTTAAAAATTTTCTTTCCTTGGTTTGTGTTTTTGGTCTTACTTTTGAATTTCTGGTTTTTGTTTTTGGGGGAGGGGAACTAATGCAGAAATATTAAACTACACAAAATAAAGATGTCCTAAGATATTTCATTGAAAGAGAAATCACTTACTTGAAAAGCCAAGAAAGTTGAGAACCAAAGGTCCACACACTGCTCTCCAGGTTGAAACCACCGAAACCCAAAGAGAGAAAGAGTCTTCTCCCCTTAGCTCTATTTATTCCCCCTGTACGTTCTATGTACCCGTGAACACACACACACACACATACACACACACACACACACACACACACACACACACACACACACACACGAGTGATTAGCACTACGGATACTTAAAATTTTCTCCTTACAGGGGACATTGCAAGGGCAAAGAGTGGAAGTAAGGAGATGGGGAGATGAGTGGGATCAGGATGAATGATGTGAAGTCCACCAAGAATCAATAAAAGTAGGAAATATAAAAGTAGGAAAACAAAGGTACTACCTGTCTATTCAAGGAACAATTTTATAATGTTATCTAGTGGTCAGTTTAAAGTTTCAATTGTATTTACTTTAATGGAAGATAAAAGTTATATGCCGAGTCAACAAATAAGAACTGAGTCAGTAACAAAATATAAAATAAAGATAATAATAGGGATATGATAAAAATAATAGAAGTAGTAGATGGGGAGTCAAGAAATAAGTACAACGGAGTCAGTAACTAAAAGAAAACAGCAAAATGAAGATAATTGAAATGATAAGATAAAAATAGTAAAAATAGCAGATGTGGAAAGCTAAAAGATGATTATTTGAAAAATAATCAACTATGTATATATATTCTTGGCAAGAACTGCCAAGACCAAAGAGAAAAAGTTAACTGTGTTTACCTAGCCAAAAATGATATAAGTTTACATCCATTAAGACTGAAAAGAATTTTTAGACTACTAACCACATTCTAGCTGTTGGATAAAATACTTAATTTTGAGCTAACTACACATTCAAACATTTGAATAAAAACAGGAAATCTAGGCCAATGAATACAACTGAACCAGAAAACAAAGCCCCCCTCGGCGAGAGAACTAGACCTAGATGGTCCTAGACACAAATTTGCCAACCTTCCAAGAAGCGGTTTCTGGTATCTTTATTGTGGTTAGACACAGATATTCTCAGAAACTATAAAAAAGTGAAAGGTATAAAAAATGAAAGGTAATAAATTACTATTACTTTTATACACGTATTAGCAACTGTAATATACAATAGTAAGATTATGACAGTTTCATTTCTAACAAATGTACTCAGATCCCAATCTACATATTCACAAATAAATTTCAACATGGCATACAAGTGGCAAATATAACTCAAGTCAGTGATGCATACCAGTAATGTAGAAAGTTTTCAATATCATCAGACTGGAAGGTAACTGTTCTCTAGACACAAAAGTGGTAGATAAGTTCCCTAACTGTCAGGAGAAAAAAACATTAGCAAGTTAAAAGTTTAAAATAATTTATTACTTGGAGCATATCCAAACATTTCACCAGCCACCTTTTCATGGAAGTACAACCATTGTCAATGAAATCAAGAACATGACAGAATGCTTTTTGGTTTCTTTCTGTAAGAGAGGTCCCAGCCAATGCAATAAGGGAGCAAATGTGATCAGAGTTGAAAAGTGTCCACTTAATTTCCAGATGCTATAATTGTCTATGTAGAAAATCTAAACTTATCTTTAGAAGTGTAAACATTTAGTAATTTTTGATATGGGAACAATCACATTGTTATATAACATCATTTGATAATATATAATGTGCAAAAAATGTGAAAATAATATAATTTGTAAGCAACTGAAGATTGAACCTGGCAAAAAGTGTTCAGGGCCCATAGCTCAGAGGATAAAGCTTGCCTAGTATGACTGAGTATCCAGGCTCAACCCCAAGTTGTACCTCAGAGATAGAACTCACCCAGCATGCATGAGGCTCAACTCCCCTTAGGGGTAAAAAATAAATAGATCTTTATAAAGAAATTCATACAATGATAGTAAAGGGAAAAAACTAAAAAGGATGTAAAATAAAATAAAGCAATATTTATTTTATTTAATAACATTTTTCATATATAGCTAGTTATATCCATATATAGTTGAATATAATAACAATATAGCAAAGGTTCCATGTGGCACCGAGAAGAAGGTATATACCTTTGTGTTTGGGTGGAATGTTCTATAGATGTCTGTTAAACCCAGTTAGGTTATAACTTCTATTAGTTCTTTCGTTTCTTTGTTAAGTTTCTGTCTGGAGGTCCTGTCTAGTGGTGAGAGCGGAGTGTTGAAGTCTCCGACTATTAGTGTGTGAGATTTTATGTGCATTTTGAACTTTAGTAATGTTTCTTTCACGAATGTAGGTGCCTTTGTATTTGGGGCATAGATGTTTAAAATTGAGACTTAATCTTGATGCACTTTTCCTTTGATGAATATGAAGTTTCCTTCTTCATCTCTTTTGATTGATTTTAATTTGAAGTCTAGTTTGTTAGATATTAGGATTGCTACACCCGCTTGTTTCTTGGGACTGTTTGATTGGAAGATCTTTTCCCAACCCTTTACTCTGAGATAACGTCTGTCTTTGATGTTGAGATGTGTTTCTTGTATGCAGCAGAAGGAAGGGTTTTGTCTTCGTATCCATTCTGCTAGTCTGTGTCTTTTTATAGGCAAGTTGAGGCCATTGACATTGAGGGATATTAATGACCATTGATTGATGATTCTTGTTTGTGCTTGATTTATTGTTAGTGAAGTTATTTTGTGTAGTTTCTCCTCCCTTTTTCTTTTGGTGTTTTGTAAAGTGGGATTATATATTGCCTGTGTCTTTGTGAGTGAAGTTATCTTCCTTGGATCTAGGTTTTCCTTCTAGCACTTTCTGTAGAGCTGGATTCATGGATAAATATTGTTTAATTTGTCATGGAATATTTTGTTTTCTCCATCTATGGTAATTGAAAGCTTTGTTGGATATAGTAGTCTGGGCTGGCATCCTTGTTCCCTTAGTGTTTGTAGGACATCTATCCAGGATCTTCTGGCTTTCATCGTTTCCACTGAGGAAACATAGCAAATCTCCACAGATATAAAAAAAATTTGAATAACCCCCTGTATCTTATCAGACTACCATGCATTAAAATTAGAATTCAACAATACCACAAATCGCAGAAGCCCTACAAACTCATGGAAATTGAACAATGCACAATTGCACCATTCCTGGGTAAAGGAAGAAATAAAAAAGAAATTAAAGACTTCCTGGAATTCAATGAGAATGAAGACACAACATACACAAACTTATGGGACACTTTGAAAGCAGTGCCGAGAGGAAAGTTTATAGCACTAAGTGCCCTCATGAAGAAACTGGAGAACAGTCATTCTAGAGAATTAATAGCACAGCTGAATGTTCTAGAACAAAAAGAAGCAAACTCACCCAGGAGGAGCAGATGCCAGGAAATAATCAAATTGAGGGCTGAAATCAATCAAGTAGAAACCAGACAAACACTGAGAAGAATCAATGAAACAAAGAGTTGGTTCTTTGAGAAAATTAACAAAATAGACAAACCTCTGTTCAAACTAACCAAAAGACAGAGAGAGAGCATGCTAATTAACAAAATCAGAAATGAAAAAGGGGACATAACAATGGACTCTGAGGAAATCCAGAGAATCATCAGGGCATACTTTGAAAATCTGTGCTCCACAAAATTTGAAAATTTCCTGTATAGATATCACTTGCCAAAACTAAATCAAGAGCAGATAAACAATCTGAACAGACCTATAACCCCTAATGAAATAGAAGCAGTCATCAAAAAGTCTCCCAAACAAAAAAAAAGCCCAGGCAGGCCCAGATGGCTTCAGTGTAGAATTCTACCAGAAATTCAAAGAAGAGCTAATTCCAATACTCCTCAAAGTATTCCACACAATAGAAGCAGGAGGCTCACTGCCAAACTCTTTTTACGAGGCTACAATTACCTTGATACCCAAGCCACACAAAGACACAACTAAGAAAGAGAACTATAGACCAATTTCCCTCATGAACATCGATGCAAAAATACTCAATAAAATACTCGCAAACCGGATTCAAGAACACCTCAGAAAAATCATCCACCATGATCAAGTAGGCTTCATCCCAGGAATGCAGGGATGGTTCAACATTAGAAAATCTATCAATGTTATCCATCATATAAACAAATTGCGAAAGAAAAACCACATGATCATCTCACTAGATGCTGAAAAAGCCTTTGACAAAATCCAGCACTCCTTCATGATAACGGTCCTAGAGAGATCAGGGATAACAGGAACATACCTGAATATAATAAAAGCAATATATAGTAAACCAACAGCTAACATCAAACTAAATGGAGAGAAACTCAAAGCAATTCCTCTAAAATCAGGAGCAAGACAAGGGTGTCCACTCTCTCCATATCTCTTCAATATTGTACTTGAAGTTCTAGCTACAGCAATAAGACAACAAAAGGAGATAAAGGGGATACAAATAGGAAAAGAAGAAGTCGAGCTTTCACTATTTGCAGATGATATGATAGTTTACATAAGTGACATGATAAACTCCGCAAGGGAACTCCTAGAGCTGATAAACACCTTCAGCAATGTGGCAGGATACAAGGTAAACTCAAAAAAATCAGTGGCCCTATTATATACAGAAGATGAAGTGACTGAGAAAGAAATCAGAGAAACATCACCCTTTACAATAGCCATAAACAGCATCAAATATCTGGGGATAATTTTAACTAAGGAAGTGAAAGACTTGTATATCAAGAACTTTGAGTCTTTAAAGAAAGAAATCAAAGAAGATACCAGAAAATGGAAAGATCTCCCATGCTCTTTGATTGGTAGGATCAACATAATAAAAATGGCAATCTTGCCAAAAGCAGTCTACAGATTCAATGCAATCCCTATCAAAATTCCATCACAATTCTTCAAGGACCTGGAAAGAACAATAATCGACTTTATATGGAAAAACAAAAGGCCCAGGATAGCCAAAACAACCCTAATACAATAAAGGAACTTCAGGAGGCATCACCATACCTGATTTCAAGCTCTATTACAGAGCTATAGTCCTGAAAACAGCTTGGTATTGGCACAAAAATAGGCAGGTAGACCAATGAAACCGAATTGAAAACCCTGATTTTAACCCATACACCTATGAACACTTGATTTTTGACAAAGAAGCTAAAACTATACAATGGAAAACAGAAAGCACCTTCAACAAATGGTGCTGGCATAACTGGGTATTGGTATGCAGAAGACCGCAGATAGATCCATGTTTATTGCCTTGTACAAAACTTAAGTCAAATAGATCAAAAATCTCAACATAAATCCAGCCACACTGAAACTTTTAGAAGAGAAAGTGGGAGATACTCTTCAATGAGTTGGTACAGGAGACCACTTCCTGAACATAACACCAGTGGCACAAACACTGAGATCGACAATTAACAAATGGGACCTCCTGAAACTGAAAAGCTTCTGTAAGGCAAAGGACACAGTCAACAAGACAGAAAGGCAGTCCACAGAATGGGAAAAGATATTCACTAGCCCCACATCTGACAGAGGGATAATCTCCAAAATTTACAAAGAACTCAAGAAGCAAGTCTCCAAAACACCAAAGGATCCAATTAAAAGGTGGGGTACATAACTAAATAGAGAATTCTCAATAGAGGAGTCTAAAATGGCTGAGAGGCACTTGAGAAAGTGCTCAACATCCTTAGCCATCCAGGAAATGCAAATCAAAACAACTCTGAGATACCATCTCACTCCTGTCAGAATGGCTAAAATCAAAAACACCAAAGACAATTTATGCTGGAGAGGATGTGGAGAGAGGGGAACACTCCTCCACTGCTGGTGGGAGTGCCAATTCGTACAGCCACCATTGAAAGCAGTTTGGAGATTCCTCAGGAAAATGGGAATCAATCTACCACATGACCCAGCAATTCCACTCTTAGGCATATATCCAAAAGAGGCAAATTCATACAACAATGCATCTGCTCCACTATGTTCATAGCAGCATTATTTGTAATAGCCAGAACCTGGAAGCAACCTAGATGCCCCTCAACTGAAGAGTGGATAGAGAAAATGTGGTGCATTTACACAATGGAGTATTACTCAGCAGAAAAAAACAATGGAATCTTGAAATTCGCAGGTAAATGGATAGCACTGGAAGAAACCATCCTGAGTGAGGTAACCCAGTTGCAAAAAGACAAACATGGTGTGTACTCACTCATATATGGATTTTAGACATGGATCAGGATAGTGCCATTCTGCACTTCCACTGATAGGGAGTCTGGGAAACAGGAAATAACCTAAAATATATGCATAGTACCCAAGAGAAGAGGATTGAGGCAAGATCCTCTGAACAGATGGGGAACATGGCGAGGGGTGGGGGAGAGTGGGAGCTGGGAAGAAGAGAGGGGGAGAAGAGGAAGAGAGAGTAGGTCATGGGGGAACAGGAAGGTTGAGTGGGGGGGTAGAATAGGGGGAAGAGGGAGTCATAGGTTAGAAGACAGATCAGGCACCAGTGTGACCTCTAGTGATCTAAAGGGATGACACCGATTGGCAAGCTAAGCAATAGTGGAGAGACCACCTCGAATGCCCATTCCTGATAATGAACTTGATGTCTGTAACCATCCGGGAGCCTTCATCCAGTGACTGATGGAAGCAGAGGCAAACACCCATAGTTAAACACTGAACTGAACCCAAGGAACCCAGTGACACAGAGAGAGAAGCGATGAGCCAATTGGCAAAGAATGGGCTGGCAAAACCAGCAGAGACAGCTGGTCTGAACAGGGGAGAGCTCTTGTACCCCAGACCAACAGCGGGGAGTCCAGCATGGGACTGATCCGGACCCCCTGAATGTGAGAGTCAGTGAGGAGGCCTGGGCAACCTATGGGGGCCTGAGCAGTGGATCAGTGTTTATCCCTGGAATACAAACAGATATTCTGTGCCCATAGCACAAAGAGGGATGCTCTCTCAGCCTGGACTCTTAGGGGAGTGCCTGGACCATACCCTGAGTGAAGTGACAGACTCTAGATATCCTCTATGTGGAAGGAATTGGCAAAAGGGTGGGAGGCTGGGGGGGATGGGGGTGTGCGGGAGGATGGGAGAGAGAGGGACTGGGATTGACATGTAAAACAAGCTATTTAAAATTAAATTAAAAAATAAAAAAATAATTACAATATAGCACATTTCTCCCCCTAAACTGATTACCAGATCAACATAAAAGGGTGAGTTAGCAGGGAAACAATTCTGTGAGTGAGCCAACCCTTTCCTTCTTACCCTAAAGACATGTGAAGTTACAGAATTTAAGATTGTCTTTGAGGCTCGAGACAGCTCAGTGACAGAGTGGTTGCCTAGTATGTGTGAGGCACTGATTTCAACCCCTAGCACAACTATTAGTATTTTATTAATTAAATATTTATCCTTTCAGTGTTTTGTACAACCAAAAGAAGTATTTTGATCACATTCACTCTCCACTTATGTTCCAAACCTTTCTTGGATTCCTCCTCACATTCCCCTCCACAAAGAATTTTAAAAATAAAAACCAGGAAGGACCCTAAGAGAGACATACATGGTACCCCAGAGAAGGTGGAATGAGGCAAGATCTCCTGAGAAGGGTAGGGTAGCGAAAAGGGAGCCAGGAAAAAGAGAAGGGAGCCAGGAAAAAGAGGAAGGGAGAGGAGGTCATGGGGGAGCAGGAAGGTTGAGTTGGGGGAAGAATAGAGAGAAGAAAGCAGAGGCAGACACCCACAGCTAAACACTGAACTGAACTCCTGGAACCCAGTGACAGAGAGGGAGGAGTGATGAGCAAAGGGGTCAAGACTGGGCTGGTGAAATCCAGAGAAACAGCTGACCAGAACAAGGGGGGAGATCTTGGACCCCAGACTGATGACTGGGAGGCCAGCATGGGACTGATCCAGACCCCCTGAATGTGGGTGTCAGTGAGGAGACTCAGGCAATCTATGTGGTTTTGGGTAGTAGATCAGTATTTATCCCTGGCATACAAATAGACTTTGGGGACCCATCCCACAGTGAGGGATTCTTTCTCAATCTGGACATTTTGGGGAGGGCCTGGGCCCTCCCTGGAATGAAATGAGACTCTAGAGATCCCCCATGGTGGGTCTAACCCCTATGGAGTGGGGATTGAGTGGAGGGCCGGGGGGGTTAGTGGGGGGGAGTGTACGTGTAGGGGAGGGAGAGGGAGCTGGGACCGACATGGGAAGCAAGCTTGTTCCTAATTTAAGTATATAACAAAAAAGTGTAATAAAAAACCCCAGAGGCTCACTGGGTCAAGGGTTTGTTGCTTATGATTTCCTACTGATGTATGAGGCCCTTAGTCTAGATCTCTAGCACCCACGTAAAAGCCAGGCAAGGAGTCACACATCTGTAACCCCAGGGCTGGGGTTCAAACAGGGAGACCCCAGAGCTTGCTGATTAGCCCATCTAGCCAACGGATGACTGTGGCATTCAGTAAGAGAGCCTGTCCATAAAATAAAGGGAGTGACTTAATTAAACAGAAAGTCTTCATTTCCTGCCTCCTCGTGCAGGTACGTATGTGCACTTGCAACTCTCATGTGTACCCACACATTCCTGTGTGTACATATGCATATGACACATACACACAACAAACACAAACACAGTGGTCTTCTTCAGAAGGCTGAGGTATGTGTTGCACTGTATTAACCCTAAGGAAATTGCAGAGTTATCCAGTTATCTCCCTTTGATTTAAAATGTAAACAACATTATATATTTAACAGGTACGTGAAATGTAGAAAATAGAAGGCAAATGTTTAGAAGTAAATTGTAACATAAAACTGAAATGTTTGAGATATTAGACAATCTATTGCTTATAAATTATGTAGGTTGATGTCAACCTACAGATTGTAATTTGATGGATGGATTGTTTCTTCTACATTCCTCAGAAATTCAAGGTGAAATAATTTTTAATACAAAGTATGAGTGCAAGATTGAGATGTTAATTTTCTTTTCTAACATTTCCTCTGAGGTGAACCATACAACCAGTCTCATCAGTTTTCCTTTTAAAATTTATTTCTCTGCATAAAAACATTTGATAAAAGTGGGCATTATGTACTGCAGAGAAACACAATTTCCAATGTATTACATATTCTAACTGTTGTCTTGTTTTTAGTATTTGTAAGCAAACTATAGGTAGGGGCAGTGAAATACATTAGAGTAATAAATTAGTCTTCCAAGGATGATGCATTTCACAGTGTCCTCTGATTGTTCAGATTAAAACTATCATCAGATTAAATTCCATATATATCTATCTTATTTTCAAGATGTGCTATAGATGCAAAAAACAGCATTTTGAGGATGCTGGATTCTCTCTCAAATGACCTGATGAACAGTGCGTGTCATGTTTTGGTCATTTGCTCTTTGTTTGTTGTATTAAATTATTGTACTATTTTTTAGTGCTGTGTATCCAGTTTCATAGAGAGAAAACACAAATTTTCTCTCACATTTTTTGGGTCAAGAACACAGCATGTCTCCTTTGGCCTTTCTGCTCAGAGTTCTCATGAATATCTACCACTTATATTCAGGTAACTGGCTAAAGTCACATGGTGGATGGTGGATGGTGGATGGTGCATGAGAGACTCATGAATTCCTGTTTCTTCATGGTCAGTGGGATAATTATGAATTCTCTTTGCTACCATGCAGTCTTACATTATGTACTCCAATTAAATGAGTGGTTTTTCTCACTACTTTCACAGGTTTATATGAGGTGTGTGCCTCAGGGGATAGGTATCGTGAGGTAATTTAGAATTCTGACTAACAAGTTATTTACTGATTTAGTCTTCTTTTAGCATAATACCAACACCCTAAATCTTCAAATCTTCAAAACTTTCTCTTTTATTTGCTTTAGTGCCTTAAAAATGCAAAGAACTATATTCTTGTAATATGTGTGGCTTTTAGGATTTTCTTCTCTGAATTAAATATTAAAATAATTTTTCAATATTCAAATAATAAGATGATTTTCAAATTATTAAACTTGAATATTAAAGAGTATTGCTAGTAAGGATTATTATTTAAGAGGAAATTGATAGAGCAAGAGATACATAATAAGTGAACCCTAACATTTGATGGAAAGTAATAGTGAGATATAGGGAATCTTTTAACATTTATTTTATCATTTTTAATTATGTATATGAGTATGTTTGGTTCTGTTCAAGTGAGTGCAAGTGCCGGCAGAGGCTGAGGAGCTGATATCTCTGGAGCTGGAGTTACAGGCAGTTGTGATCTTTCTGATGTGGCTTCTGGAAATTGAGCTTGGGTTTTCTGGAAGAGCAGTATTTGCTCTAGCCACTCAGCAATTTCTATAGGCCCTGAAGAAATGTAATGTTAGAATCCATGTCAAAATTCTTTTACATTCAACAGTATCTCTCTAAGGCAGATTTGTCATGGAAACATGACATCTATAAATTATATTTTTCTTTCTTTTTTAAAGAGAGAGAATTGAAAGTTTTGTTCTCTGAAGTAAAGCTATTTCGATCAGTGACAAAGTTGGTTGTGACCATAAAATCAAATGGATTAATCAAAACCCTATATTTTGTATTATTGGTTAGTTGCAGAGTCCAGCGAGTCAATAGAGGAGAGACTTCAAAGGAAATGCAATATAAAAATTTAAGTCTGCACAAAGCAAAAGTGAACCTTTCAGATCCAGTCATGTAATGAGCTGAAAGTACTGTCAGAGGAATGGATTAGAAAAAGAAAGAAAGAAAAATGACCTATAACTTTAAACCTCCAGTGGCAGACAGGCAGTCCACGTACCAGTTCTTGTCAGTCTGGCTATGCTATTATATTTATTAACGTGTATCAGATTATTGGTACTGTACCATCAGAGTGTGGGAAGTGTTTGGCCTTTGCCCTCTGTACTTACCTCCACACTTTCCTGGAAGAGATTAACTTAAGGGTACTCTCTTTTAATATCAGTTTCCGCTGACAGATTTTGTGGTTAGTCTTGGTAGGTTTTTTGATGTGTGAGATCAATGAATAGCAATTCCCAATGTTGTTCAAAATAACACAAAACTAAGTAATACTTGTAGAACTGTTTTTCCTGAGCATTCCAAATTATATTTCTATCAGAGTGAATGAAAACACACAAAAATGAAAATTTTGTAATTTAAGTTAGTTGTGACTTAATGTATTCCTAATTATTTTCTACAATACAGATCCTTTTGAGCTTAGAGGGTTATACTACCAAAGAGATTACAATTTTGATTTGAATTCCTAACTTTAATTAATATCTGTACATAAATTTACATGAGTTTATGAGGATTTCAGAGTTACTTTTTACAATTTGATGTTTACAAACAATAGAAGAAAGTTAAAAATCATTTATGATACCATAAAAGGATATGTGAAGGAGCACTTAATCCTGTTACAATTAATTTTTATTTCTTTTTGTGTCATAATTTTGCTGTGTACCTGAGATTTCATTAGAAAACACTAGGTAGGATAACTTGGCTTTGAACTCTTGATTTTCCTCCTTAAGTTCCTGAGTGCTAGGATGATACATATTTACCACTTAAAAGGTTCAATAGGTTTTAAATTTTTTTAGTTAGAAAAAAACATTTTACATATCAATTTACCGTTCCCTCTTCTCCCCTTCTCTTTTTACTACCTTCCCCCATTCCCCCCTGTGCTTCCAATTTGCTCAGTAGTTCTTGTCCCTTTACCCTTCTTTGAGGGATCATATATTTTTCTCTTAAGGTCCTCCTCGTTTTCCAGTTTCTCTGGTGGTGTAGATTGGAGGCAGGTAGTTCTTTGTTCTATGTCTAATGCCTCTGGACATTGCTTTGTTGAACAGGGTTATTTTAGCTATCCTGGGTCTTTTGTTTTTCCATATAAAGTTGAGAATTTTTCTTTCAAGGTTTATGAATAATTGTGCTGCTATTTTAATGGGGATTGCATTGAATCAGTAGATTGCTTTTGGCAAGATTGCCATTTTACTATGTTGATCCTACCCATCCAGTGGCATTGGAGATCTTTCATTTTCAGGTGTCTTCATTAATTTCTTTCTTTAAAAAAACTCAAAGTTCTTTCAACACAGTTCTTTCACTTGTTTGGTTAGCATTGCCCTGTAAAGAGAAGCTTTTTCTTTGAGAGGAGCCTTCCCACCAGCCTGGTTCTAGAGCCGCATCAGTCCCAAATAAACACACAGGAGGCTATATTAATTATGAAGCTGTTGGCCTTGCTTGTTTCTTACTGGCTAGCTCTGACTTAAGTAATTACCCCATAATTGTTAATCTAAGTATGTTTCTTACCGGAGAATAGTTCCAGGCTTCCTACCCCATGGCATTACATGTTGACTCTTGTGTTCCTCCTTCCCAGAGTCCTCCTGGACTACTAGTCCCACCTATCTAGATTCCCTATTGGCCAGACAGTGCTTTATTGACAAATGCACAGGACTTCCCCAACATTACCCCAAGGTATTTTATGTTGTTTATGGCAATTGTAAAGGGTTATGTTTCTCTGATTTCTTTTTCAACCCTTTTATTGTCTGTATATAGTAGGGCTATTAATTTTTTTGAGTTAATCTTGTATCTTGCCACTTTGCTGAAGGTGTTTATCAGATGTAGGAATTGATAGTTTACATACTTGACCCGAAAACTCTACCAGGGAATTCCTACATCCTACATCTGCTCAGGTCAGCTGTCTCTGTGGGTTTCACCAGCCTGTTCTTGACCCCTTTGGGTATCACTCTTCCCTCTCTGCAACTGGGTTTCAGGAGTTCAGTTCATTGTTTAGCTGTGGGTGTCTGCCTCTACTGCCATCAGCTGCTAGATGAAGGCTCTAGTATGGCATATAAGGTAGTTGTCAATCTCATCATTGGGGAAATGTATTTAAGGTGACCTCTCCACTAATGCTTAGATTGCCAGTTGGTGTCATCTTTGTAGATCTCTGGAAATCTCTCTAGTTCCAGATCTCTCCTCAAACCTATAGTGGCTCCCTGTATTATGGTATCTGTCATCCTGTTTTCCTCTATTCTTTCTCCGACTCAGCCTTCTTACTCTCCCATGTCTTCCTCTCCCCTCCTCTTCCCCACTCTGTCTTTTTCCTTGCTCCCTCCCCTCCCCCATGCTCCCAATCTGCTAAATAGATCCTGTCCCATTCTCTTTCTCCAGGGTGCCATGCATATTTCTCTTAAGTTCCCCCTTGTTTCCCAGACTCTCTGGCAGTGGGATTGTAGCTGGCACTCCCCTGGTCCATGTCTAAAATCCATATATGAGTGAGTACATACCATGTTTCTCTTTTTGTGACTGGGTTACCTCACACAGGATGGTTTCTTTTAGAGTCATCCATGTGACTGCAAATCTCAGGATTCCATTGTTTTTTTCTGCTGAGTAGTACTCGATTGTGTAAATGTACCACATTTTCTCTGTTCACTCTTCAGTTGAGGGGCATCTAGGTTGCTTCAAAGTCCTGGCTATTATAAATAATGCTGCTATGAACATAGTGGAACAGATATCCTTGTTGTATGAATGGGCATCTTTTGGATATGTGCATAAGAGTGGAGTTGCTGGGTCTTGTGGTAGGTTTATTCCCATTTTTCTGGGGAATCTCCATACTGATTTCCAAAGTGGCTGAACAAGTTGGCACTCCCACCAGCAGTGGAGGAGTGTTCCTCTTTATCCACATCCTCTACATCATAAACTGTCATTGGTGTTTTTGATTTTAGCCATTCTGACAGGAATAAGATTGTATCTCAGAGTTATTTTGATTTGCATTTTCCTGATAGCTAATGATGTTGAGCACCTTTTAAAGTATCTCTTATCCATTTTAGACTCCTCTATTGAGAATTCTCTATTTAGTTCTGTACCACACTTTTTAATTGGATCATTTGGTGTTTTGGAGACTTGCTTCTTGAGTTCTTTATAAATTTTGGAGATCAGCCCTCTGTCAGATGTGGAGTTAGTGAATATCTTTTCCCATTCTGTGGGCTGCCTTTTTGTTTTGTTGATTGTGTCCTTTGCCTTACAGAAGCTTGTCAGTTTCAGGAGGTCCCATTTATTCAAGAGTACTTCCCACTTTCTCTTCTAAGAGGTTTACTGTGACTGGATTTATGTTGAGGTTTCATCCATTTAAACTTAAGTTTTATGCATGGTGATAGACATGGATCTTCCTGCAGTCTTCTACATGTCAGCCTTCAGTTATGCCAGCACACTTTTGTTGAAGATGGTTTCTTTTTTCCATTGTATAATTTTAGTTTCTTTGTCAAAAATAAGTTGTTCATAGTTGTGTTATTTAATACTTAGCTAATTTGCATGGTCTCTCTCTGTCTTTTTGTTAGTTTGGATGAAGGTTTGTCTGTTTTGTTGACTTTCTCAAAGAACCATCTCTCTGTTATGTTAATTCTTTGTATTCTTTTCTTTATTTCTACTTTATTGATTTCAGTCCTCAATTTGTTTATTTCCTGGCATCTGCTCCTTCAGGGTGAGTTTGCTTCCTTTTGTTCTAGAGCTTTCAGTTGTGCTGTTAATTCTCTAGTGTGACTCTTCTCCAGTTTCTACATATGAGCACTTAGTGCTGTGAACTCTCCTTTTAGTATTGCTTTCAGTGTCCCATAGGTTTGGGTATGTTTGTCTTCATTTTCATTGAATTGTAGGAAATCTTTAATTTCTTTTTTATTTCTTCCTTGACACAGGAATCATGCAATTGCACATTGTTCAATTTCGACGAGTTTGTAGGGTTTCTGCAGTTTGTGTTGTTGAATTCTAGCTTTAAAGCCTCGTGGTTTCACAAGATACAGAGGGTTATTCCAATTTTCTTTTGTATCTGTTGAGGTTTGCTATGTTGCCGATTATGTGGTCGATTTTATAGAAGGTTCCATGTGGTGATGACATGAAGGTATATTCTTTTGTGTTTGAATGGGTTGTTTTATAAATGTCTGTGAAACCCAATTGGGCCATAACATTTGTTCGTTTCTTTGTTTCTTTCTTATGTTTCTGTCTTGTCCTGTTTAGTAGTGTGAGTTGCTTTTTGAAGTTTCCCACTATATGTGTGTGGTGTTTTTGTGTGGTTTAAATTTTCATAATGTTTCATTTACGAATATGGGAGCCTTTGTATTTGGGGTGTAGATGTTTAGAATTGATGGACTTTTCCTGTGATGAATATGAAATAACCTTCTTCATCTTTTTTGATTGATTTTAGTTTGAAGTCTAATTTGTTAGATATTAGGATTGCTACACCAGCTTGTTTTTTCTGTCCATTTGATTGGAAAATCTCTTCCCAAATCTTTATTCTTAGGTAGTGTCTGTCTTTGAAGTTGAAGTGTGTTTCTTGTATGCAGTAGAAGGATGAATTCTACCTTCATATCCATTCTGTTAGCCTCTGTCTTTTTTTAGGCAAGTTAAGACCATTGATATTGAGGGATATTAATGACCATTGACTGCTGATTCTTTTTGGTTTGGGTTTGTTGTTGTTGTTGGTATTGTGTGTGGATTTCCCCCATTCTCTTTTTCTTTTGGTGTTTGGTAAAGTGGTATTATCAATTGCCTATGTTTTTGTCAGTGTAGTTTTGTTGGAGTTCTCCTTCCAGTACTTTCTGTAGGGCTGGATTAGTGGATATGCACTGTTTAAATATGGTTTTGTCATGGTATATCTTGTTTTCTCCATTTATAGTGAAGGAGAGCTTTGCTGGGTATAGTAGTCTGGCTGTCATCTGAGGTTTCTTAGTGTTGGTTTATTATCTATCCAGAACCTTCTGTCTTTCAGAGTTTCCATGGAGAAGGCAGGTATGATTCTGATAGGTTTGCCTTTATATGTTACTTGCCATTTTCCTTTGCTGCTCTTAATACTTTTTCTTTATTCTGTTTGGTTTTTCTGTTGTTGAATGTGTTCTTATGCAGTCATCTTCCCACCCCTTCTTTCAATGTGTGCAGGTGGGAGCTCTCTCTCTTCTTTTATCTTGAGGTGAGTGTAGGTGGGCCAAGACTTTGATGTCGGCAACTCTGAATGGTTCTCACACAGAGGGAGTGGAGGGTGGCAAGACTCAAGCTCAAGTTGATGCTGAGGGCATACATAGGGTGCAATACTGCAATGCTGGCACACTCTGGGTTGTCCGGGGTACCTGGGCAGGTTCACTACATGTGGAGCAGACCCAGGAAGTTCCAGGAAGGGTATGGGGGGGTTCCGCCTGGGTGGAACCCAGACTCACCTCAAGAAAAGGGCATAGGTGGGCCAAGACTGCTCTATAGATTCATTTTTACCTAAACCTTTTTTTATCCTACTACCAATAGAAAATTCTAAAATTCTTGCTTATAAAATTGTTTATAGTAGATCTTATATACTTAAACTGTGGTTCTTTTCATTTGTAGATCATAGCTACTGGATATTTTCATTTTTTATTCAAAGAACCTGAATCAAAAATTTGCATATTATTGAAGTCATAGTGACCTAAATATTCTAATTGGCAGAAGGACAAAGTGTAAAAATGTAAAATAATCTTTGTTAAAATGAATTTTAATGCAGATTATTAAAATCATAACATCCATTGTATGATATAAAAAAGCAAACTTAAGTTATTTTCTAGAAATGCATTCTTGTAAACTTTAGATGATTACAAGAATTGACATTTGGAAAGTATATCATGTTTCTAGAAATTAGAAACACTATTTTATGTTAGGTTAAATTCTTTTGCGATATAGCACACTAATAAAAAGTTAAGGAATTACAGCTTTAAGTACAATGGATAATAAAGTGTGCCAAAATAAATCTTACTAAAAATTAGAGAAAAAAGTAGTAATCTTACAACAAAGCAACTACTTGTCTACATATAAAAACTTCGGTTTCCAAAACCAACTTGTCTGAGCAAATAATGAGCTAAAAATCAGTTTAAATATAGAAAACAGAGGTGTGGATAATTGCTCATATTCCTTGGGAAGAGGTACCATTCTCATCATTCTCTATTTACCAAAGGAAATATGAATTCTATTGATGTCTTTTGGTTGATCTGGATTTAAAATTAATCAGATTTTCTCCCTTCTTAGGATATCTAATTGTTAGATGCCCACATGCAATTGAAATAGAGAGCCTGGAGGACTATTAGCAACAGAGCAGTTGACTTTGATTGGGGTAAGATTTTAGAAAAATAATTGCAGTCTTCCAAGTCCAACATTATAAATATAATATTATAATATTTACTTTAAAAAGAGATGGTCATTCAGAAGCACGAGATCCTGAATAATACCGTGTAGTTAAGGTGTATAAAATTCACTATAGTCACCTTCTCTGATGGTGATTGAGGTCATCCATGGCAAGCTCTGTTAAAACTGACATTACTTAATGTATCAAAATAATTTCATCTTTTATTCTCATATCTTCATGCACATGATAATAGTCATGCTCTAACAAAATACATTATCATATTTTTTGTCAAAATTTGATCCTTAAAAAACCAGGCATGGTTGCTTATACCTTTAATCTCAGGATTCAGTCGGCTGATGCAGGGTGATTCTTATGAGTTTTATGTCAGTTTGGGTTACAATTGAGTTAAAAGAAGATCCAGCTACCCGTTTTTCCTAAGAAACATACTTCAGTGGTAAAGGCAGACTAAAGGTCAAAGGATGGAAACACAGATATTCTTATATGTAATAAAGCAGACTTCAAAGCAAAAATAGTTAAAGAGGTAAGTACGGCATTATATAAAAGTAAAGAGAAAAATTCATCAAGGAGGCAGCAATAATAAGTATATGCATATTGAATGTGCTCTCAAGCTCATTAAACAAATGTTAATGGATATACCATATCCAAAAAGTCCTGACACAATAATAGTGCATGACTTTAGTGTCCCACCCTCCAAGGTCATCCAAACTAAAATATCAACAAAGGAGCATGAATGATAAACTGCACTCAGGGTGTAGTGGATTTAAGAGAATATTCCATACAATGACATGGAGTACACACGCTTCTCAGCAGCCCACAGAAAATTTTCTACACTAGATCACAAAGACAGTAAAAACAAAACACAGTATATAAAAATACTTTTTTCTGAGATAATAGTAGAATAAAACTAAAAACCAACAGGAAGATAAAGCATAGAAATTACACAAATATTTAGAGACTAAACAATCACTGTGAAATGAACAGTAAATCATCGAAGAAATCAGGGAGTAAATACAATAATTCCTCCAATCAAATGAAAATTAAGGCATTAATTACCAGAAACTTTAGGATATAACTAAGGTGTTTAAAGCTAAAAGGACAATAGAGTGATGGATCTTTACATCTAATAAGTCAAGGCTGCCCTGTGAAGATGGCTGTGACGGTAAAAGTGCTTGCTATGTAAATATATGAACTTGAGTTTGGCATTCCAGTACAAAGCTGGGCAAAATGGCTCAGACCTATGATGTGTGGGGGGAAGGAAGAGCCGTGTGCTGTATCTTCAATATGGCCAATCCTTGTGGACCAAGTTCAGGTAGAGTCTATAAAGGTAAGGTGGAAAGAGAGTGAGAAACGCATCTGATGTCAGTTTCTCTTCTCCATGTGCATGGATGTGCTCACCTGCACACACTTGTGCTCATATATTTATGACATACACACAATTTATTTGAAAAAATTCAAATCAATAATCTATTAATGTTGTCCAGTGTCTAAGACTTCCCAATGTACCTGATTTCTATCAGTGAAGATTTTTAAAAATGCTTCATTCAATCATGCACTGTCCATGCTTGTCTGCTTTATCCTTTCCCGTTGTTATAGCCACTAGATATACATTCTTGTCGTGTTAAAGCACCACATCTTCTTGTTTGTTCACTTTCAACTTACACAGCTCATTCCCAACTTGTCTGAAGCAAGATAAAGCAAACTAGCTGGGAATGAGCTGTGTAAGTTGGAAGTGAACAACCATAAAAACTTAGCAAACACAGCAAAAATGAAACAGCGTAAAACTGTTTTAGAGATATTGGTAGTGCAATGTTGATTCAATTTCTAATGTAAAGAAGGCTGAAGTTTGTGGAAAGTGTTTTAAATAAAGAGGAAGAAAGGTAGAAACAAGACATAACTGGATCTATTCCTTGAACTTTGTAAGATTTAAAATACATGTGAAGAGGCTCATTTAGACCTTGTGTGAAAATGACCTACCAAAATATCCATATGTGTCTTGGGGAACACAGAAGAGTTCATGAGACTATTTTCTAGTACTTTTGTTGTCAAATTTAAGTTGCTATTTGTCTTCTTGTAGCAATTGTCTAAAATATTATATTGAAACGTTGGGGAAGCATAAACAGGTGGTGTTGACAACTAACGACATATGTGAGGGAAACACCCCTTCCAAAGCATTGTTTGTGGTATACTAAATGGGTGAATTCATAGCTCACAATATTTAAAAGTACAAGGAAAAGGTACGATGCCATCAGTTTGAATCCTACTAGTGGGGTGCCTAAACAGAAATCTTTGAAATCCTCAATATATGAAGAACTCCTCTATATGACAGAATGGTTTATCCAAGAGAAAGTATGGGTTTCTGGATCTAGAATTATTTATAACAAAACAAATCAAATTATTTTGATGTTTTTGAGATGGAACATGATTTTAATACCTCATCTGTCTGGACAATTTGATGTAAGCAATGCCATGATATTTCAAATGCTTCTGGTAAAGGAACAAAACAAAATGAAATGAGATCATCACACTAGTGAATGAGTGAAAATTTATAATGCTGATCAAAAGGGTTTGTTCTCAAATGTGTACCATCAAGGACATTCACTTCTTACACTAACTAGAGTATTTTTACATATAGTTCAAGCAGAGAGAGAATGCTTCTCTGAAGTGTGACAAAATGCCCAAATAAATACAAGCTTACTCCCAGTGTTACAGAAAAAGAAACATGACTCATGCATTCAAAGGAACTGACCATTCAAATCTTTTGTCACTTATTTCACTCCAAAAGGTACATGATAGAACAACCTGTCTTCAGAAGGTGGTTTAAGGAAGACTTTATTGTAGGGGTAAGAGCCCTTGAAATCCAAAACACTTCAGAAAAAGCAGAGCTTCATTTAGACCCACCCCTTTCCAGTACATGCAAATAAACAGCCCTGTGCTCAGAAGATGACAAAACACTGGTGAAGTATTTGCTACCATGTGTCACAATTCTAATTCCACCCAAGAGCCCCAGAATTTTAGCCGCTGTTGAAAGAAACAACTGAGCAGGACTTGGGTCAGCAGGATTAATATTATGAAAATCGCCATGTTACCAAAGGCAATGAACAGATTCAGTATAATTAACCATCAACATCTCAGTGACATTCTTCACAAAACTAGAAAAGCCAAAAATTCTCATGGAAGTACAAAGGAGGGTGAATAGCCAAGCAGTTTGAGAGTTTTATATTGTTGACTTGTCACTGTATACAATATTTGGAAGAACATCTCAATCAGGAATTGTCAAGATAAGCTGGCTGTGGGCATGCTCATATTTGGAATATGTCTTAAAAGCACACACATTTACAAACTCAAAAGAAAATGCAAAGAATAAATAATGATTGAAAAGGGAAGCACATAAATACGTTCAACCCTGTAACAATCAGGGAAATCCAATGTAAAGCCACAGGGAGTTAGTATTTTACCTCACTGTATTGTTTTAAAAATGTTAAATAGTTCCTACTATTGAAGATGATTTGGTGAACTGGGACTCTAATTTCTAAATATGAGCTATTTTAGTTATATTTGTTGCAAATTTGTTTCTGGTTTTTCTTTAATTCTCTCAGTAATAGCTTTTGATAAACATAAATTCTTAATTTTAATATAGTTTAATTATAAGCCATTTTTCTAGTTAATGATTTTATAATCTTATTTTAAAGGATTTCCATAATTTCAATTCATAATATTTATTTTCCTACATTACCTTGCAAAACCTTTATTATTTTTCCTCTTACATACATATGAAAAATCCAGTTTTGCTATTTCCTGTGAGTTCAGTGTCTTTCCTTTTTTATTAATGCACAATTATAAGTGACATCTACACTTATTTGCAATTGATTGCTTCTCCTTTTGTTTAATGATGTATACATTTGGAAAACAAACCTCTACTTACTAGCTGCTAATTTTTTATGGTGAAATTCTAACACTGCCCCCTCCAAAACCAGTATAATAATATTGAGATGTGAGATCTCCAGGTAATTGAGTTGTGAAGGTGGTTCTTTTATACATGCTTATATAAAGACCCCTGAGGGCTCTGCTGTTCTATTTACTATCTGAGAGCAGAACCAGAGAGTAGTCCTCTATGAATGTGAAGAAGGCTTCCCCTAGACACTGAATCTTCCAGGATCTTGATGCTAGATTATAGAACACCAGGTCTGTAATAATATTAAAACAACCAACCAAACAAAAACTTTAAAAACATTTAAAAATTGTGTGTATGTCACCTCCAGAGAAGCAAGGAAACAAGAAGGACCATAAGAGAGACATACATAGTCCCCCAGTATAGTGAAAAACTACACAAATTGGGATTATTGGGGCATATGAGAGGGGGGTAGGAGAAAGAGGAGGGAAGAAGAGGAGTGGTGAGGAGAGCATGAGGGATCAGAAAGATTCAGTGGGGAGTGGAATAGAGGAGAACAAGAAAAGAGACACATTAATGGAGGGAACTGTATAGAATCCACAAGGATGACCACAACTAGGAACCTAAGCAATAGTGGAGAGGCTATCTTAAATGCTCTTCCTCTGTAATGAGAATGATGACTACCTTAAATGTCATCCTAGAGCCTTCATCCAGTAGCTTATGGAGGCAGAAGTAGAGATCCACAGCTGAGCACTGAGGCCAACTTCGGGAATCCAGTTTCAGAGAGGGAGGACTGATGAACAAAGGGGTCAAGACCATGCTGAGAAAATCTGAAGAAACAGCTGACCTGAGAAAGTAGGAACTCATGGGCCCCCAGTGTGACAGCTGGGGAACCGACATAGGACCAAACCAGGCCCCCTGAACAGCCTTCATCCAGAAGCTGATGGAAGCAGGGGCAGGCATCCACAGCTAAGCACTGAGCAATATCCCTGGAATCCAGTTGTAGGGAGGGAAGAGGGATGAGCAAAGCAGTCAAGACCATGCTGGAGAAACCTACAGAACCAGCTGACCTGACCTAGTGAGAGCATATGGACCCCAGTCTTAAAGCTGGGGAACCAGCATTGGACTGAACCAAACCCTCTGAATGTGGGTGCCAGTTAGAAGGCTTGGGAAGTCTATGGGGCCTCTAACAGTGGAATCAATATTTATTCCTAGTGCACAAATGGACTTCGTGAGCCCATCCACTATGGAGGGATATATTTCAGTCCAGATACTTGGAGGAGGACCTAGGCCCTCCCCTCAAATGATGTGACAGACTTTGATGATCCCCCATGGAAGACCTCACATTCCTTGGAGAGCAGGTCGGGGGTGGGTGGGTGGGGATTGGTTGGGGGCATGGGAGAATGGGAGAAGGAATGGGGGGATTGATATGTAAAAAGATTTTTCTAAATAAAAAAGATAAAATAAAAAATTGTGTGTATATATGCACGTACACATCAGAAATATCACACCTCATTTTCTGTCCACCATCTCTATTCATCTATGCATGTGCTATGTGTGTGAGTGTGGAGGTCTGAGAACAACTGATGGGATTGCTTCTTCCTTCTATCATGTGGGCCCCAGACATTGGACTCAGGTCACCAGACTTACAAATAAGTGCCTTTACCTGCCACACCATCTCTCCTGCCCCATGATATTCTTTACATGAACTCTATATCATATGCTCAAAGCCTAGCAAACATCTGGAAAAGGTACCCCAAATACATAAGAGCTGGAGGATGGTAAGGACTGCTGGAAAATGCTGCCTTCTGGACATGATACAGCTGTTGTACCCAGGAATACAGAGCAACAAGGCCTACCTTCACATGACTGTGCTCATCAACATCCTATCAGAAATGCTGGAGGAGCTCATAAGGCATCACCCCTCCCAGAGGAGTCATAGGCAGTTAAAGGTTGCAGAAGTAGGGGAAAGTGTTATTCCTTAGTGGTGTAGTCACTGATTCATTTCCCTCACTCATGCAATTAACCTCTTATTAGGCTCTCACTTGCTTTCAAAGGAGGAGAGGGACTAGGAAAGAAGGGATTTGATAGGAGAGGGAAAGAGATAAGAGAGGGAAATAAGAAAGACATTGACCATGGGACATTTTATATATACATATGTGCACATGTATATGTCGCTACACACACACACACACACACACACACACACTACATATATGTGTATATGGGAAATTGTGAGGAAAAATTTAAATAGAGGAGTGCACAAACACACTATATTCTTTTGTAAGTGTTCGCCTTTATCCTTTGTACACTTTTTTCTTCTAAATAAGAACAAACCAGAATATGGCCAAACAAATAAATGAAAATAGTCAAAGGAAAAGGGTTATTTAATGTGTGTGTGCAAATTTGTATGTATATGTGTGTGTGCACCATACACAAATGCGCGTTCTTTTTTCCTATTTATTTATTTGTATGTTTATTGTTTGCAGTACTGGAGATCAAACCCAGAGCCCTGCTCATGCTAGTTGTAACTCTAACCATGAACCACACCAATATACCTAAACACATTTATTTTCTGTCATTTTGTTTTATTTATGTGAACCTCTGTGTGTGTATACTCACAATTGTGAAGGTACCCATGGATGCCAGAAAGAGGGTTGGATTCTGGACAAGTAGAGTCACAGGCGGTTGGTTGAGAGCCACTTGGTGTGGATTCTGGGGACTGAACCTGGGGCCTCTTCGAGAGCTGCAAGTGTTCTTGACCGCTGATCTTTTTTCTTAAAGGACAGTTAGTGCTGGGCTGGCAAGATGCCTCTGTGGGTAACAGGTTGCTGACAAGTCTGATGACCTGAGTTCGATCCCCAGATGCCATGAGGCAGAAAAAGAGAATTGACTTCCAGAAGTGGTCCTCTGACCTCCACAGTGTTATGAAGGGACCTTTCGTGGATCCCAATGTGGGTGAGGGACAGACAGAGACCTGCAGACGCAATTTATGTGGGAAGTTTATTGGGGGAAAGTAGGGAAAGGAAAGAGAGAAGAGAGAAAGAGAGACAGAGAGAAACAGAAAGCTGCCTCCTCAGAGAAACAGCACAAAGAGAGAGCAGAAGTGGGAGTTTGCCTCTTAAAGGAACCTTTGCACCTGAGTACAGAGCCAGGGTACTGCTTGCCATGCCCAGAGGTGTCACACTGTGCCAGGCCCCCAAGGGGCGGGGCCATGTTGGCCTGGATTACAATACACAAATGTGTGTTCTTAAGAAGGCCGGAAATGAACCTTGGGTGTTGTTTCTTAGGTACTGTCCACATAGATTTTGTAAACAGGATTTATCACCTGCCTAGACCTTGCTATGTAGGACAGTCTGGTTGACCAACAAACTCCAGCAGTTTGCCTATTTCTCCATCGCCAGTGTTACAAATACGCACCACTGAGCCCAGATAGTTTACATGTGTTCTTGGATCAAACTCAAGTCCTCACATTTCTATGATAAGCATTGTGTCTCCCCAGACCCTGATTAAAGGAGATATGGGCTCTTACCATTGCCAGGGTGCTCTGTGTTCCTGCTTGTTGATCAAGATGTGAGCTCTGCCTCCAAGCCCTTGCTCTACCATCATGATCTCTAACTCTCTGTAACTGTAAATCCAATTAAAAGTTTTCTTTTACAAGTTGCCTTGGTCATGGTGCTTCAGCAAAGCAATAGAAAAGTAACTAAGGCAGAAACTGTATAACATGTCTGTTCTAAACAAATCTTGGTCATTTCCTCCTTTCCTGCTGCCTTTCATTTACTCTGTGTGACATGTTTTATATCTCCTATGAGATTTCTGTTCAACAGTCTTACTTTATTGCTGAACATCATCTAAACTTTCTTCAAGATTTTTCATCTTTTTATATCTTGGTGAAATATCTATTCTAGTTTCCTCTTCAAATAAAATAATCTGATTAGTTTAAGCACCGAATTTCTAATATTTAATGTATATTTTTCATTTATAAATTATAGTATCTCTTTATGTATAAACAATCACTCACTTATTTTCTTTTTGTTTCTTTAAATACATTAAGCATATCTATTTTATATATTCTTCTCATATTCTACCATATATAGTAATTGTGACATTTTTGCACTTTGCTTTTCCACATAGTTTTTTTCATACAGTATATCCTAATTAATAATTTTCCTTCCCCCAACTCTTTCCAGATCCTCCCCATTTCTCCATCTTCTTTCCACACTCTTTCTTTCTCTATCTCATTAGAATGCAGTGATCTAAAAATGATAATGAAATAAAGTTATATTATACAAAAAAAGTCAGAATACAACAAAACGAACAGAAGAAAATATCCAAGGGAAAAGCTCAAGAAACATGTATAGATGCATGGACACACATGTTTGTACACACAGAAATCCCATAAAAACACAAAACTGGGAGCCATAATATATATAGAAAGGACTTATAATGTTAAAAAATGAACTAAAACCCTGACAAAGAATTATGAAACAAAGGACCTTCAAAAATGCCATACAGTTTGTTGGCCATTTACTACTGGGAAAGTAGCCTCGCTTCAAGAATAGTTTGTATATACAGCGAGACTCTGTTGAAGATAACTGGGTTTTTCCACTGGTGAGTGGTTATCACTTAGAGATAGCACTGGGTTGGAGATTGGGACTTGTGTCTACTTCCCCACTCAGTGCTGGGACTCCATTTGGTTTAGACCTGTGCAGGCCTTGTGCACACTGCCGTAGTCTGTGTGTTTGTATTTGTTGGTCCCAATGTGTTTAGAAAGTCTTGTTTCTTTGGTGTTTTCCATCTCAATTATCTCTTACAATGTTTTTGTCTTCTCTTCTGTGTGTTCCCTTCTCTGAGGGAGACATCCCAGAACAATGTTCAGAGGTCTCTCACTCTCTGCAAATTGTCCAGCTGTGAGTCTCTGTATTTGTTCTCATCAAGTGTAGGAGTAATGTAAATGAAAGTTTCTGTTCTGCCTTGTCCTACAGCCATTGAGTCCCAAATAAACACACAGAGGCTTATATTAATTATAAACTGGCTGATGGCTCAGGCTTATTGGCTGTCTGTCTCTTAATTATTAATCAGTATCAACCTTAATAGAGAGAAGGTCAAAATATTTCAATTAAACTCAGGAACAAGACAAAGTTTTCCAGTATCTTCAAACCTGCTCAATATACTACTTGGAGTCTTAGGAAGAGTAATAAGACAACTGAAGGAGATCAAGGGGAAAAAAGGAAGGGAAGAAGTCAAAATATCTTTATTTGTAGCTGATATGATTGCATGCATAATGTAACTTTGTCTTGTTTTTGAAGGTTTATTTTGGTTTTGATTATGTGTATTAATGAGTGCTTCTGTGTGCGGATGTACACACAAAAGTAGGTTCTGGCAGAGACCAGAAGAATGTGTCAGATCTGAGGGGTCTGGACTAGTTGTAGGCCACCCATTGTGAGTGCTGGGAACCCAACTTGAATCCTCTGCAAAAGTAGTAAGGACTCTTAACTGCTGAGACATCGCTCTAGTCTTGATCCATAAATTTCATTCTGTTCTATATAGCTAAAGAAACAACAATAAAGCAAATCAGACTCCCATTCCTGATGGATTATTTCCCTTTGGGCCTAGGGGATTTTTACTGTGACAATATGTGATGATTCTACTTTATATGAAAAGGAGACCCTGAGATAGGGTAATATGCTACCTTTCTCTTTTTTTCTGACAAAATACCTGAAAATACAACTGAACCGAGTAAATTATTTTAGTGCATGGTTTCTGAGATTTCAGCTCATAGTACTTGGGTCTATTGACTCTGTGCCTGACTGAAGTGAGGCAGATCATCAAGGCAAGGAAGCACCCAGAGGGAGAGGCTCTTTACTTCATGCTTTTCAAGAAAGAGAAAGGGGTCAAGGACAACCTTCAAAGTCATACCCTCACTGACTTACTCTACTGGCTGGGTACCACCTCCCACCATTTCTGCCTCCTCCAGTTATTATCTTTTCTATTCATTTATATATAATAGTTTATATTATCTGAAATTGCCATTTTAAACAAATCTTGCTGAAGAATTTAAGAGTTCTAGTTTTAATATATGGTAAATTATTTACTTTCGGGGATGAAAGCAATGCACAACACGGAAAGGATTCTCCTAATAAATGGTGTCAGGAACATTAGAAAATCCTAATTAAAAAAATCAGACAAAAACATAATCAACATCTTATAAAAAAGGAGGTCCAAATGAGCAGGTACACAAAAATACTCAAGTTCATTAATCAGGTGAATGCAAGTCAAGATACAGGAAACTGACCTCTCACAAGGAGCAGTATACCTGTCCAAGCACTCAGTGCTGGTGACAATGCAGGGAAAATGTGAGAGGGAAAAAGGGATCAGCTGAGGAGGTTTCACTAATAAATAGAATAGAGATTTTCTAACATGAAAAATAAAAGACCCAAAGACAGATATTGGGGTTCAAACTTCAAGCTGAAGATCAGAGAAATAAAGCAGCCAAGCCAGTAGCTCTTGCCTCTACCAAGCTGAAATGGCAATCCCATCTCCACAATTCTTCAGAGGCAAAAGGCTCTGAATCCCTGTCTCCTCCTCCTTATATTACTTTTTTCCACCCAGTCATACCCTCTTGTCTCAACCTCCTTAGTGCTGGAATTAAAGGCATGCGATCCAAGGTGCTGAGATCATCTTTGTGTGAGCTGTTTCTTTTAGGACTAGACCAATCTTGTGTAGTTAGTGTGGCCTAGGACAAACAGATATCTGTCTACCTCTTAAACCTGAGTCTGGGTTTAAAGGTGTGTGGCACCACTCCCTATCTCTATGACTTCTGGGATTAAAGGTGTGTATCATCTCTGTGAGATTTCTATAGCCTGTGGCTCACTTTGTTTTCTGAATCCTCAAGAAAGTTTTAATAAATCATTAATAATATATCACCTCACTGATTCTATGAGGTTGGCATTGACCCAATACCTGAACCATATAAAGAACTCTAAAGAAAGTATAACTAGAAAATAACATCTGTCATGAACCCAGAAAGACAAATCTTCAGTTAAAATACCAGAAATTCAAATCAATCAAGGCAAAGAGAGAACCAGACCCCATCACTAAGTAAGTTTATAAGGTAAATATTGACTGGTACATCATTTATTTGAAAATCTAATGTGGTTAAGGTAGTTTGTCACATTAACAGGCTGTGATAGCTAATATTGCTTATCCATTTGACAAAATCTAGAAATGCCAAAGATAAGCCTGTGTGTAGATCTTTGAGAAAAAAATCTCTGGAAAAAAAGGCGTTTGATGACATCCAACATTTGTTTACAATTAAAAGGAAAATAAATTAGTGAATTCATAATGAAGGTAATTTCCTCAAGCAAATAGGAAATATTTATTTGGTGATGTGCTTAATAAGGAGAGAGTAGATATTTCCTACCTACTGTAAGGAAGGAGACACGGGTATCCCTTCACTCTGTTCTGTTCAATATTGTGCTGTATTTCCTAAATTACATGAAATGATAAGGACAGTGTCTACATGATACACCAACTCTGAAGCAAGAAACATATATATATATATGTATATATATTAAAATCTCAAAGAATGAGGCAAATAAAATTGTATTCTGAAACCAGTAAAAGAAGACAGCATGATTGCAAAATATGAGTTTTTTTACCACATAAAAGTCAGAGCTGCTTAGCTGGTTGTGTTCACCTGTAACTCCAGTAGTTAGGAAGATGAGGAAAGAGAATTGAAGTCCTAGCACAGCCTAAATTATACAGAAAGATTCTGTCTCAAAAAACAAAATCCCAACCAAACCAAACCCCAAACCAAAACAGCAATCAAGTGGTTTCTTTTGTACTAGTCATAAGCAATTTAAATCAGAAAATTTAAACAAATAATATTTATATTTATACCAATAATTAAAAAAACTTAGATGTTTCTAACAAAGCTTGCATATACCTATCTGAACTAGGACCCCCCCCAAAACTTCAAGAAAAGAAAACGATTTGAATAAATGGAGAGACACTTTGTTTGTGACTAGAAAGCCAAACTCTTCTTCTGTTTCCCTTGTGAAAAGGGAAGACCTTCCATGGATACAAATCAAACATGGTATAACATTTTACAATAAGACTAGGCACAAACCTTTCCATCAAGGCTGGACAAAGCAACCCAATAGAAGGAAAAGGGTGCCAAGAATGGGTAAAAGAGTCATAGACAGCTCCTGCTTCCACTGTTAGGAATCCCATGAGAACACCAAGATAACTATGGGGTGGTGGTGCATGCCTTTAATCCAAGACTCGGGAGGCAGAGGGAGGTAGATTTTTGTGAGTTTGAGACAAGCCTGGTCTACAAGAGCTAGCTCCAGGACAGTCTCCAAAGCCACAGAGAAACCCTGTCTCCAAAAAACAAACAAACAAACAAACAACAACAACAGAAGAACACAAAGCTACACAACCATGGCATATATGAAAAGACCTAGGCCAGTCCCATTCAGGTTCTGATAGTCGCTTCAGTCTCTGTGAGCCACTATGAGTCCTAATGTCTGGCTGTGTGTCTCTTCATCTGTTCCCATCAGTTGCCAAAGGAAGCCTGTCTCATAACGATAGGGTAGGTATTATAGATTATCATTATGGATTATTTTATTGATTTTTTTCTATCCTATGTCTTTGGGATATCCAGTCAGTGTCAGACTCGGGCTTCCTCTCATAGCTGGTGCATCAAATTAGACCAAAGACTCAGTATTTTCAGTTATCAGTTTCCTTTGCCTCTTTTAGATGACATGGTTATCCAATACCAAATGATCAGCCTTAAAAACATGCATGCAAGTAAAATTATACAGACTGAATAGGTTGCATGTATTTATATTTTTATTTATATATTGTATATATATACATATATATTTATTTCTCTGTGTGTGTGTGTGTGCATGTGTGTGCATAACAACAATTAAAGTAAAAGGTCATGAATTCAAAAGAGAGCAAGAGAGTGGGATACATGAGAGGATTTTGAGGAAGGAAAGGGAAATGATATCTCAGAAATATTTTAAAAGACCAAAGACCTAGAATAACGAAGGCAATATTCAGTGAAATGTTAAAGAATAACTGTCAGAACTTGATGGGGGAAGTTCTTCTGTGTAGATGTTGTCCTACTGGTTGATTAATAAAGCACTGTTGGCCAATAGGGAAGCAAGATAGGTAGGACTAGGAGTTGAAGAGGATTTTGGGAAAGATAGTCAAGAGTAGAGGGTTGCCATGTGATCCTGGGGAAGAGAGGACGCAGCAGGATGGGGTCCTAAGAAAGATAGGTCCTTATAGAAATATATATTAGTAGTCATGGGTTAATACTTAAGACAGAACTAGCCAATGAGAAGTCCTGGACCTGGACTTTCAGCGTTGTAACTAATAGAGTCTCTGTGTGTTACTTAGGACTAGGCTGGCAGGAAGAACACTCATTACTTGCAGTGTTGTGAAGCTATACCAATCAGGATAGCATAGAAGAGAGTAAGCATGGACAAGTTGGCCCATGTAGAAGTGTAGAGAGAAAAGGACAGTTTTCAACTCAGGAAACGGGTTCTCTCCTGTGGGCAAGGAAAGAGTTACCTTACACACTGCCCCTGCACCCATAATTAGTAGCCACATTGTGCATAGCAGTTATAGCTTGCAAGTGTCTATGATCAGTAAAAGTGCAAGTTCAGAAAATATCCCACTGTATGTTGACAGAAAAGACTTGTTTTTCTTTTAATCTTAACCATTCTGAATTTATAATTTGGCTAAAGTTGTCATGAAAATAAGATAAAACCCAGTCATTTGTAAACAATGTGGGAAAGAGATGGATTTCAAATGCTTTGTAGGTCACACAGCTACTTTGTTGGTCTGAGATCTTATAATAAATTTTTGGGGAATTATTTACCCATACATACATATATACATTCACACATATATATTAACTCAAATCCTGACTGTTTTAATGTTGACAAAGTGTTTCATTGTTTTACATTTTAGCCTAAATCTAGTCATATAATCTGTTCTCTCTTCCTTACAACCCCTCCAAATTACACAATACTAATATGCAAAAATATTTTTTCTACATTTCCAGTGATGGGATAAATCAAGTATTGGTGGAAAGAAGAAAATGGAAGCATTTTACAAGATTTTGTCAAGAATAACTCTTTATATAATTTTATTGTATGATGCTCTGTGAATACTAAGCAAACACACTGACCCTGATATTTAGCCACAGATCCTATGCCCCACTTTAATTGTTGCTGTGCTCTGGGGCTCTCTTTTGTCACTCTCTGCCTGCTTTCTCTGAGTATTTCAGTTCCTTAAAGGAAGGACTTCGATAAATCTCAGTATGCTGAGATGCAAGTGCAGACAGCTCATAAGTCTTTCACAAACTCACAGTCTCTATTTACAAGCTCTTATTGATCATTGTCAGAGGACTATAACACAAAAAACTCAAAGCCCACATATTAAATTTCTTTACTATATTTTCTTGAGCAAGCTCCTTCAATCCTATTTGGCTAATGACAAGATCCTCTTTCAACTATTTTTGGTTAATGGCATTGCTTGTCACATAGTTCCCCATAAGCAGGAAAATTGGGTGGTCTATAAAGAAATAGCCACATCACATTTGAGTATGGAGAAACTACTCTTCCTGCTCATCTTATTGACATCTGTTTATCTCTTAACTTCCCCAACCCTACTGTTAACCATGGGTATGTGCTATGACTTGAATATTTGTGTCCCTCCTAGCTTCCTATTTTGAAGCATTACTCTTCAAGTGAGATGACAATAGGAGATGAAGCTATTAGGAGATAATTATGTCATGAAGTGGAAGTCCTCAGTAATGGGTAAAAAACTCTTAGGGCAAATGAGAAGAGACAGAATCTTTCTCTTTATTCTATGCCACGTAAAGACACAATAAGAAAAGCCCTATCAGAAAACAAGGAAGAGGCCTCTCATACAAGCAACCATGCTGGATCCTTGTGCTTAGATTTCCACACTCCGGAGTTGTTTAATTTCTGTTGTTTAAACCATACAGCAGTCCCAACAGTCTAAGGTAGTGTGTGACACACCACCCCACCACTTAATGGTTTAAAATGCTGTATTATTATTGCTTGTTTCTTGGGTGTTGATGGTTTCAGGTAGGCAGTTTTTCCATGGACACTGTCTTTTAGTGTCAGATTTTGTTTTGGGTTGAAGTCATTTCAAAGCTGGGCAGAATTAGATACCGGATTGCTTTCATAAGTGCCTAACTGTTGAAACTTTACTACGGCTGCTAAGCAGCACCTGAATGTGGCTCTGCCAGAAAGCTCTCCATTCTCATAGTATGGTGACTTACTTCTGAGCAGGAGTGTTTTGGGTAGAAAAAGCAAGGCTGAATGGAAAGACTATTCACACAAGCAACAGAGCCTCATTGCTCCTGCTCTATTGGCCAGAGCAGCTATAAGAGAAAGAAAAGTTAAAAATGAACTGATCTTCAGTGAGGACAAGGTTGAATTGTAGAGACACAGAAGAGACATGAGATATATTTTGCAACTCTTTTTGGAAAATGTAATCTGACAACCATCATGTCTTTTCTTTCGTCAGGTTGACTAAGAGCCTACTTGTTGAATAAACTCACCATCTGACCAGTCCTTTACTTTACCTCAGTCATCAGTTTATCCAAAATAATAGTTCTTAAAGGCATGCGGTAATCATTAATTAGCCGTGTTACTCTGACGCTTCAGGCTGTTGTTCTCTTGGCACCCAACCTCACCTCTTTGTGATTTCCTCTGCTGCCTCTCTCTTCATTTTCCATCTCTTCTGCTTATTTTCCTCATCACTCAGCTCTCAGTGTGCCCTCCTTCATCACAGCAGCATCTCCTGGCTGATTATCTTTCCCATCCGTCTCCCATGAGCTTCACTTACTCAGAATGTTTTCCTGCATGACACTCTTACAGTACACATCACATTCCTTACATATATTATTTACTTCTTGTGTTCCTCACTAAACAGAGCAACTTGAGGTCAAAGGCAGCGTTCCGGTCATCTTTATAGCATCATTACCATGTCTGATTCAGAGTTACCTATCAGCGTTTGTCTATTGAGATACTTAATGATTTTAAAAGTTCTTGGCCTTTTGAATGGGTCAGAAACAAGAAGATAAAGCAACAGGAGCAAATATGAAATTCATTGTTGAGGCTCCAGTGATTTGCTTTGGTACATATTACTGAAAAAATCATCATAGGATTCTGATAAATGCAATTGCAATATGAATCATGTATTTAGAAACTGGTGCAATGTTAAGCATGGTACATACTCTATAAATAATTTAAGTTAAAATAAAGACCAAACTTTGAATAACTATGACATACTTTGAAAATGGCCACCAAAGCAGCATTTGGAGACCCTACCTGTGTATTTCAGAACTGATGGTGTCAAGGTCCCAATTGACTACTGTAAAGCAGGCTTGAGGTAGTACTGCTTTAATCCCCGAACCTTTGTAAGCACACACCTTGATGGATAGGCCATAGAAATGTTTTAGGACTTTCAAAATTACTGTTAGTTCAGGTCCTGCGTCTCTTTTAATTTCTTCTTCCCCAAAACACATTTATAAATGTAAATAGTCATTAGATGGGCACAATTGTGCATGCCTGGAATCTCAGCATTTGGGAGGCTGATACATGAGAGATTTTTTGGTTTAAGGGCAGCTGTGACTACAAAGCAAGATCCTGCCCCAACCTATACCCCACCAATGAGAGAGAGAGAGAGACAGAGAGAGAGAGAGAAAGACAGAGAGACAGAGAGACAGAGAGAGAGAGAGAATTAGAAAGGGAAGCCATCAATTGCCAGCTTGTATAGTATTGAATAAATGAATGTGGGGTTGAAAAAAACCTACAACAGTAAAAGGTGTCTGAATCCCTTGTACCCTTGGCAGTGCTTGTCAATATTGTATCCCACAACTTCACTGCACCCTCTGCTCTGAACACCCCTCATGGTGTTTTATTATGTGACACCACCTACTGCCAGAAATACTTTAGCACAGATTGGAAATTGATGCCTGTTGTGAATGACAGTGTTTTTTTTTTGCTTTAAATTTTTATTTTTAAATTTAAATTAGAAACAAGGTTGCTTCACATGTCAATCCCAGCTTCCTCTGCCTCCCCCTTCCCTCCTCCTATGCCCTGCCACCAACTCCCCCTTTCATCCGCCCCCAATCCCCACTCCTTTCCCCAGGGAGAGTGAGGCCCTCCATGGGGGGGTGTCTATAGGAATGACAGTGTTTTTACTGCACACAGTTTTATACTCTTACAGAAATACAATAGTTTAATTATGGAAGATGTGTTTTAATATTTTTCCACTGTCATTCCTCAGGATATGAGTATCAAATTAATATGTCTTTGGATCTTACTGTGTTTGACTTTAAAATTGCTATTTGAGTTGCTGACTTGAGTTTTATAAAAATTCAATAAATTTCAGCTAAGGATTAGGACAAAGTTTCCAATTTTGGAATTGCTATGAACATACATATGCCATTTTGTATTTTGCATTTCCAGCAAGGACAATTCTAAATCAAAATGAGAATCAACTCTGAAAAACATTGTAGATGCTTAATGATCCTAGAATAACAAATATTCAGTAAGAATAATTGCCAAGATTTAATTCTTTGTGTAAAAATAAATAAACACATTTATCTTACTAGTATATAAATTTGTTTCTGTTTAATAAATGATTGGAGGATCCATATATTAAATAATTGCTTGAAAATAAATTTCTTTGGGATTTATTTTCAGTAAACATTTGATTTATACATCTGTTTTATATATTTATGTACCTGAGGCTATATACAAATTTCTCTGGAGAAAAGGGATTGCTACTGGAAAATGTTTAAGAAGGCCTTCCCCAGAGTGCCTAGTCTTTTCAAGACATTCTGAGTTGGGAAACTGGATCAGGTTTGGGGATTTGTCGAGGGGTCCTTCTGAGTGGAGTTAGATGTTTGCTCAGGTCATGTGGCACTTTTCTCTTGTACAGATGTAGCTCTGTTAATTTTCTGTTCTCTGGGAACATCATGATAATCTTGCTAGCATCATCGATACGTGTAAATTGAACTATTTCAGTGGCTGCTTTTGCTCATTTCCCAAGCAAGGCAGTTGCTCTCATCTTGGCCTTGGTGGTTCAGTGTACCTGCCTCACCCTGATGCCTGGAACTACCATCACTTCCATGGCTCTGGGTTTCCCATTGCAATGACTAGTTTCAAGTTTAAGATCTGTATAACAAGAGCTATCTCGGAGTTCTTCAAGGATGGTAGAACTCCCTTCAGAAATTGATTGGTAAAATGTGTGATGCATTCAGCACAAGTGAGCATGTTCCAAGGAACAAATTCATCCTGACATTTCGACTTCCCAGAGCCTCTGAATCCAAAGCAGCTCTGTCTGCCTGCCTGCCTTCCTTCCTTCCTTCCTACCTTCCTTCCTTCCTTCCTTCCTTCCTTCCTTCCTTCCTTCCTTTCTTTTTCCTTCCTTCCTTCCTTCCTTCCTCCCTCCCTCCTTTATTTCCTTCTTCCTTTCTTCCCTTCATTTCTTCTTTCTTTATTCCTTTCTCTCTCTGCATGTATGTGGAGGTATGTACACACCTGTGTGTCTATGTGTGTGAGAGCTAGAGACTGACATTGGGTATGTTGGTCTATATCTCTTTACCTTATTTTTAGAACCCTGGTCTCACTGAACTTGGGACTTGCTGATCCAGCTAGACAGCTTGAGGGTTTCTCCTGTCTCCATTTCCCACAGTGATGGAATTATTGCTGGGCTCCCAAACACCAAAATATGGGTGTTGGTCATCCAAATTCAGGTCAACCTCTTACCAACAGAGCTGTCTCTCTAGTCCCCAGCATTGGCATTTTTACATTTTAGCCAAATCAACTTGTATTGGTTATGTTATCTTTATAATTGTTATTTTTAACTTGACATAAGCTAGAGTCACCTGGGAAGAGGAAACCAAAATTAAAGAATCATATCCTGTGGACATTTTCCTGATTAATGTTTAATATTGGAGGGCTCAGTCCACTGTGGACAGTGCCACCTGCAGGCAGGTGGTCCTAGGTTACGGAAGAAAACAAGCTAAGCAAACCCTGCTTCTCCATGGACTCTGCTTTAGTTCCAGCCTCCAGGTTCCTGCATTGGATTCCCTCAATAATGGATTTTATCGTGTGAGCCAAAGGAAAATCTTTCCTCCCCAAGTTGGTTTTGGTAAGTGTTTTAGGTATCACAGCAAAGTAGACCAAACCTAGCAGACACCAAACATGGTCCTCTTGTATCCCCTGAGTGTCAATGTTAAAGTCAAAACCTTTCCTATGGTCACCTCACTCATTAGCATCCATCCAGTCTCTCACACCTTTTAAATTTATATTAGGAAATAGATGTCTTTTGCAGTGTGTGTATTTTCTATCTCTCATCATTAGGGGGCATCCTGGGACTTGAGTCTAGTCATAGGCCTGTGAGGCCAGACTGACTATGGGGGTCAGTCCTGTGGAGATTCTGCATTGTCTTGAGTATCGCTGCCTCAGGGATTTTGCTACCCTTTTCTCTGACAATTCAATGCTAATGCCTTCAGACTGGATTGGAAAGGCTGAGTAGGTGTTCCAGTCCTAATACCAACTGGCTTGAGGTCCAGGAAAAGCCCAGGTTTTATTTTGAGTGTGAAGGCAGAAAAAAAAATGGATAGCTTACACTAGACAAAGCTAAGAGCAGAATTTTAAGGGAGCCAAATTTTAGTATCCTACTTGGACAGAGTTGTGGGCATTTACAGGAATTCAAACACAAAGCAGATTTGATGGTAAGCCCACTCTTGTAGAAAGTACTGGGAGGGTGAAGTGGGCCTGAAGGTTCCGAGATGTAGGGCTGTGCTCAGCTGCTGGCTGGTTCTTTTTATGAACGTACATCCGGGTGTGTACGCAAGACATACGCTTGCCCTTTCACTGCTCCTCACAGGTTTGGAAGTCACATCCTATAGCTCCATGCAAAACTGCAATGTGATAAAAACAAAAACAAAAAACAAATTTAGGAACCTACGTGGAACTACAGAATGGCCTATCCGGGGGTTGGACTAAGAGCTGCCTGAGACTCCAGTCCTTTCACAGAATGGGAAAGCAGAACCTTCCTTTTTTCTTTATTTTTTTTAATGCCCTCAGTTCTTAATCATTTAAAATAAGTTTACAGGGTTAAGAAATATTTGCCTTTCACAACAAAGTATTCATTTATTTGTGAATGATAACAGAAAAATGTGTCACGTTTATGAAAAATAGCCAATTAATCATTTAAGCACAATCCTGTAAAATATTAAGTGATCCATGTATTTTCTTTTCTAAACACTAAATCTTCATGGCATTAAAATTTTCATTTGAAGCTTAGTAATTTTTAAAGGAGTAAACTAAAAACCCCAACCTGACAGACAACTGAGACTAAGAAACATTTTAACCCATTTATTTCTCTACATGCTTGGAGTATTTGACTATGATAGTATCGTTTAGAAATGCTGGAGTAATAGCCAAATGTTTTCTTATGTATTTTGGAGTTAGAGATGAGAAAAACAATTGGAAATTGGATTTTACAGTTCTAATGACTGGCATATTAAATTGCGAGGTTAGAGATGTGGCATGAAAAGAGCGAATTTTCTATTCTCAACTTGGGCTGGGGTGCTAAGATCACATGTGTGAGTGAGTTTGCTGTAGGGGAGAAAGAAAAAGCTGGTCTCATGTTCTTCAGAACTGTGGAAGGCAGCCCGAGAAACGTGATAAAAAGCTCTGTCCTCTGAACTGCAGCAGAAAGATTTCAGACTAGCTGAGAGGGTCCTGTGACCATGTCTGTGGCATTAGCAGGATAAAGGATGACTCTAGGCAGCAGGCAGAGAATCAAGATAGAAGTCAGAACTATATGGACGGATTTGTGGTAAGCAGAGTCTTCGAGGACATGCTGTCAGGCAATTAAATGTACAAGCCATGAATTGTTATTAAAAAGGAAGATTGTACTTAAAAGAAATAATAAAAACAGTTTGTATCTACATTCCCTAATGCACCTGGTACAGGAAAACACAAACAAACAGGGCTTATGTGATAAATGCATAAAAATACTTTGACTTGAATTTGACATGATATACTGACATTATGTTGAATTTCATGTGTTTGGAAAACACAGCTTGACTTTTATTCCTAGTGTAAACCTAGAGTCAAGATTTTCCTCTTTCAGGAGCTCTAGCCAACTGCTGTATAGCAGACTGAGGTGTTTTCCAACATTTGTTTTGTGTTGCTCTTGTGCACTTTTTTTATTTTTCATACAGTAGCTATTTTCCCTTTACAAAACCTTTGATTTAGTACTGGTTACTAAAAAATATATTCATAGATATTTGAGGAGCTTGCCATTGTATATCTTTTACTCTGCTGTAGCTGTATTTCCCATAGTTGTCAAGGAGGTTTTGTAGTAAAGGATATTACAGTGTAGGAGGAAAATTAAATTTCTGTACTGGATGTGACCAATCCATATGAAAGCATACAGAAAATGAAACTCTCTGTTAGGGAGTGCACACTGGGATGCCCTGCTCATTCTGTTCATTTCCTTGCTCAGATCCACGCTTCACCATGAGACAAAATCCAAGTTGTAAAAATAAGGTCATTATGAATAGAATCTGAAAATAAAATAATTATCGGCACAGTTTCAGAATGGCATTCTTGGTCATCACATAAACTGATTCCTTTTAGCTTTCTTGGTATTAGATTATTTAAAATTTGCTTTAGATAATAGAATTGCTTAGAAAGATTATGGTATTGAATGCATACTGTAGCTTTCATTGATCCATTCTGACTCTTATAAACTATATAAATGATAGATCAATATTAGCATTTCATTTACTAATTTTAAAAACAAAATCCCTAATAAACCATGTACATTGCACCTGAAGGTGTTTGTTTGACAGTTTTGTATTTCTTATATGGAACATAAAGATATTTTATTGTTAACTAAGGAAATAATTCATACTCTAATAATTTGCTCATTTTATTATTATACACCTAAAGGACATCTAAATTTTTCTTTTTGAAACATGCCTTCCATTGGTACATTTATTTTATGAAACTTCTTTTCAAGAGAGTATTTTAAAACTGAAACAAAGATCTGCTACTCACATAATTTTTGGTGTAATAGAATAATCTAATTAACAAAGCAAAAATAATACCAGATATTATGACTGGTACAACTTTTATAGATTTGGTAAGGAAATTAATGAACTGCTTATCTCTATCACATTTCAAAGTGTTAGTGTCATGAACTAAGAAACATATTCATATGTAATTCTGACTTTAACAGAAATTCTTATTAATAATTTACCATACATCTCTTAAAAGATAACTGTATTTCTGGTTAGATGACTAAACAGGAAACGGTTCTTAACACAAAATGTGGCCACTGGAGATGAGTCCCTGGGACCTATATGAAGGAAGGAAAGAATTGACTCCCCCAACTTGTTCTCTGATCATGACACATATGCATGTTGTACATGAACACACATACAAATAAATAAATGGAATGTAAAAGAATAATCATTTATTATTCATATTTCTTTGGTCAAGTCTGATTTGTGATTTCAGAAACATAAATTCTTTAATTTATAAATACAAAGAGGACTGCAGTACATGTTCCTTAATGTAATTACTGGCATTAAAATGTTAACTACAACCTGAGTACAGATTGGTGTCTGAGGACCAGGATGCATATAACTCTGAGTGGCTTGCTCTGCTACTCAATGTCCTGGTGACATCCAGTCTAGAGCATCAGTTGAGGGCCATGTCAGGGTCTGTGACTGTATTGCAGCCAGGGTCTGTGCTGATGTCCGATACATCTGTACCATCGAAGGTTTTGCAGACACCAGAGATTGAGGGCCGTGTTGGTATCTCAGGGCCATACTGCTGCTGGGGTTAGTAGTGACATCCAGACCCAGACACTGTCAAGGACCACATTGGGGTCCAAGGTTCTAATGTGCCTGGGGTCTGTACTGAAATCTTGGACCTGCATTGCCACCAAAGGTCACACAGAAGCTCAAGGTTAGGACCACAAACATTCCCACCTGAGTGACCAGTCTCTCCTCCTAGAGGCAGGATTTTGATCCAGCCCAAGCTGCTGCCAAGGGACATGCCTAGGTCCTTAGTCCAGCTATAGATGGGATCTGTATGGATTTCTGTGGCCTGTGTCATCTCAGGAGACCATATGAGATGAAATCAGAGTGCCATGCTGAGCTGCCCACACCCTTTACTTGCCCTGGGAAATCTGTCCTTGCCTCTCTCTGGACCCTACAGCAAGAGAGTTTGCCCCTGCATCCTGGAGAGATGGCCCCTACCCCTCACCACAGTCCAGGTGGAACAAACCTAAGGGCATGCATGTAGGGGAGTGGACTCTGCCTCATTGACAGAGATGGGTGGCCCTAGGAGCCTGGAATGGCCAGTGTAGCTACTATCCACTCCCAAAGCCAGGCCTTGGGTTAACCACCCTATCATCTACCCCTTTTAGGACCTGCTGGAGCTGGTGAAGGTACAGGTCCTGTGGAATGATAACCAAAAGATCTCCAAGAATAGTGGCAGCCACAGGATATCCCAGAGGAGTTCCAATGGAGATTCAGTGATGATGCTGAATTAGAAGCCAGAGGCCTTGAACCAGACCAGTGACTCATTGAAATGAACATTTGCCAGTAAAACTGATGGGACAAAGAGGTACTCTCTATGGCATGCCGAAGCCTCCATTGTCACCAGGACCAATGAAGAGAGGTTGGAGAGGCTGGAAAGAAGGAGAAACAGATTCCTGGTTTTCTTTTCCACCAACAGGACCAGCTATGGGACCAGGGGACCAGGTAAACAGGGCCCTGTATTCAGGTCTGCTTTCCAGTGCCTGGGGACTGTTACAGAGCTTCCCCTCCATGTGGGAGCCACACACCCCAGATTCCTGGTTTTCTTTTCCATGAACCATGAACGGGATCAGGTAAACCAGGCCCTGCATCTGGGCCTGCCTTAAAGTGCCTGGGTACTGCCTGGGGACTGTTACAGAGCCACCCATCCTGGCAGGAGCCTCACGCCCCAGATTCCTGGTCTTCCCTTCCACCAACCAGACCAGGGGACTAGGATCAGAGCCTACACACCCCAGATTCCCGGTCTTCTTCTCCACCTACAGGACCAGGACTAGGACCAGGAAGAGGAGAACTAACAGAGTATTGGATTTGCTTGTGCCCACCAAAAGGGAACTCTGGCCCCCTAACCACCAGACCAGTAAGGGGCTCTTTCTGCACCCACTAGAAGAAGAGATGGGAAAGAGACAATACAAAAACACACCCAGCAACAGAAAAACAAATATGACACCACCACATTCTAGAGATTCCATACCAGCAAGACTCCAGCATTCCAATGCAAATAAAGCAGAAGAGAATGACCTTAAAAACAACTTCATGAAAATGATAGAGACCCTAAAAGAGGATATAGGAAAATACCTCAAAGAAATGGAAGAAAAAACATGTCAAAAATGCAAGAAATGGAAGAAAAAGCAAACCAAAAAATGCAAGAGATGGAAGAAAAAACTAACCAGAAAATGCAAGAAATGGAAGAAAAAGCAAACCAAAAAATTCAAAAAATGCAACAAATGGAAGAAAAGACAAAGCAAAAATTGCAAGAAACAACTCAAACAGTGCAAGGGTTGAATACTGAAATAGAGATAATAAAAAACACAATCTGGAAATAGAAAAGCAAATGGTCAGGTACTACAGATGCAAGCATAACCAACAGAATACAAGAGATACAAGAGATAATCTCAGGTGTTGAAGATACACTAGGAGAAATAGATTTATCGACCAAAGAAAATCTTAAGTCCCACAAATCCCTAACACAAAATATCCAAGAAATATGGGACACCATGAGAAGACCAAACCTAAGAGTAGTAGGTATAGAAGAAAGTGAAGAAAACCACCTCAAAGGGGCAGAAAATATATTCAACAAAATCATAGAAGAAAACTTCCCTGACCTAAAGAAAGACACGCCAATGAAGGTACAAGAAGCTTACAGAACACCAAACAGAGTGGACCACAAAAAAAGTCTCCTTGCCACATAATAATCAAGACCCAAATATACAGAATAAAGACAGAATATTAAGAGCAACTAGGGAAAAAGGCCAGGTAACATATAAAGGCAAACCTATCAGAATTACACCTGACTTCTCCATGGAAACTATGGAAGCCAGAAAGTCCTGGATAGTCTACCAACACAAAGAGACCATGGATGCCAGCCCAGACTACTATACCCAGCAAAGCTTTCAATCACTACAGATGGAGAAAACAAGATATTCCATGACAAAAACTAGATTCATGCAATACATATCCACTAGCCCAGTCCTACAGAAAGTTAACTACAACCCGAAAACCATAGGCAATAGAGAATCCCACTCTACCAACAACCAAAAGAACAAAGGGGTGGAATTCCACACATAATTCCACCACCACCACCCATTCCAAATCAAAGAAGAATGAGCAATCAAGGTCATTAATATCCCTCAATATTAATGGTTCTAACTTGCCCATGAAAAGGCAGGCTAACAGAATAAATTTGAAGACAGAATCCATCCTTCTGCTGCATACAAGAAACACACCTCAGCCTCAAAAACAGACATTACCTCAGAGTAAAGGGTTGGGAAAAGAATTTACAATCAAATGGACCCAAGAAACAAGTGGGGGTAGCAATCCTAATATCTAACAAATTAAAATTTAAAATAAAATCAATCCAAAGTGATGAAGGAGGTCACCTCATACTCATCACAGGAGAAATCCACAAAGATGAAATTTTAATTCTGAACATCTATGACCCAAATACAAAGGCATCCACGTTCGTCAAAGAAATGTTACTAAAAGTCAAATCACATATAAAGTCCTACACACTTATAATGGGAGACTTCAACACCCCACTCTCACCACTAGACAGGAATACCAGACAGAAACTTAACAAAGAAACAAAGGAACTAATAGAAATTATGACCCAACTGGGACTAACAGACATCTATAGAACATTCCATCCAAATAAAAAAGAATATACCTTCTTCTCAGCACCACATGGAACCTTCTCAAAACCTGACTACATACTTGGCAACATATCAAATCTCAGCAGTTACAAAAAATTGGAATAACTCCATGCATCTTATCAGACCACCATGCGTTAAAATTAGAATTCAACAAGAACACAAATTGAAGAAACTCTACAAACTCATGGAAATTAAATAATGCACAACTGCACTATTCCTGGGTCAATGAAGAAATAAAAAAAAGAAATTAAAGACTTCCTAGAATGTTGAGGGAAGTCCTGTGCATTTGTCAATAAAGTACTATTGAGCCTATAGGGAACCAAGATAGGAGGGACTAGGAGTCCAGGAGGATTCTGGGAAGGAGAAACACGAGAGTCAACGTGTAAGTGCCATGGGGGTAGGAGCCCAGAACTACTCTCCGGTAAGAGACATGCTTAGATTAACAATTATGAGGTAATTACTTAAGTCAGAGCTAGCTAGTAAGAAACAAACAAGGCCAACAGCTTCATAATTAATATAGCCTCCTGTGTGTTTATTTGGGACTGATACGTGGCAGAGCCCAGGCGACTGGCGGGTGATAAGCCAAAGCGGCTAGAAAGGAAAGGCTTCTTGTAACAAAATGGTGATCAGGAGTGGGATCATGAATTTCCACGCAAAATAACAAAAGCTTTAAAGGAATTTTAGAAACAGAAGAACGGAGAGAAGCACAGATTTTTGGTAGCAGCATTTTTCTCAGGTGTGCTCTGTTTTGCTAGCGACAAGCCGAGATTCACGTGGCTCGCTTACTGGAGTCTTCCTGACTCGGCATAAAAAGAAAAAAAAACCAACAAGGTTCTTTTAAGAGACTCTGCTAATGATTTAAAGGTGTGTACGTACAGCTGGAAATGGCAGCATTTGCTGGATGTCAGCATGGACTGAGGCGGTAAGCTGGGATCATGCTTACGCCCGCCATCTTGAAAGCAGCAGTTTAAAACAGCCGCGGTTTTTCAGATAAGACACGTTGCCAAAAAAACATAAAGATTTACAGTAAAGTCAGACTTGGATAAAGAAAAACCTCTAAAGGTTTACAGTGTGTTTAAAAATATATGTGAGATTGAGAGAGAAAATGAAACGACAAAGTGGTAAATAAATACAAAAGCCGGCGTTGTGGTGGCACACGCCAGTAGGATTTACTCCAGAGGCAGAGGCAGGCGGATTTCAAAAGAGAAACCCTGTCTCAAAGAAAAATAAATAAAAGTGAAAGAAATAAAGTAATAATAGATAAATAAATAAGCCACGTAAAGATGGAAAATACACAGAGAGTCTGGATACTGTATGCTATTGTGTTTTTCAGTGTTTTGATTGCTAAGGAAGGAACAAATGCTAAAGTACACTTGATTATAAATGCTGCTGAATTAATCCAACTTCTATCTTTTGAAAATGCCTTGACTTCAAAATTTAAGTATAAGGATATGTTACTCGGAAAAGGAGTTTTTGCTTATGTTTCTACAGAAAATGAAAAGCTGAGGATTCCTTCCAGGCTTCTGTGGTTTGACAAACCAAGACCCCTGGAAGCAGTGGATCAGATGTTCCAACAATTGAGACAGCTAAGATGATGCAGCTTTACAGACCCCGAAAATATGGACTTATACAGGTTTCTGAGTTTTGTCATGATCCCCATGGTATGAACAGCGCCCCCTTCCAGCATGAAGCAGTTTGGAATGAGCGACGTCCTAATTCCCATCTTGTTTATAAATCTTTGTTTTCATTTAAATGGGATTGTTTATAATTGGCTAATGATCACAGCCGATCTCTTGTTAATGGAAAAAAGGGGAATTATGGTATGGGCATTGTTTTTCATTTATCGATACAAATTCAAGGTCAATTTTGTGATGTTTATATTTCTCCTCTTGATTAAGTATTGTGCTTATACTGATCTTTTAAAATGTAATGCGTAATTAAATACAGATTATAGATAGTTACTTATAATTTATAGTTAGGTAAGTTAGGTTTGCTAGATATATAGAGATGTATTTGAGACAGATAGATAGTCTTCAAACCTTTCAAAGACCTTCAGAAAATGGCATTTAAAATGGTTTAGGGTTTTTCTTGACAATGAGAAATGTCTGCTCCTGGCAGCACCAATTAGGTCTTTGAGGAAGATGGGCATCGAAGAAACTCGTTATGGAGTTTGCTTTCAACATGGCAAGATTAGCCATTTGGGCAAGAAACTGCTCTTGCCTATACTGCTTGACCGTTGTTGTATAATCTGGACATGCAGGACCCACAGGAAAGTGACTGCTAAACTCAGTCTTATAGGGTTCCTGCTTCATGAAAGAGTCTAGAGACTTTCTACAGGACACAGAAAAATGACTGACAGACTGCCAGCGCAGATGGACAGTTTGAAATTTCCTGCTTTGCTGAGAAATGTTCCAGACACATTGTGGCCTATGGGCTGAAGATGGATGCCCCAACATTACAGAGGAACTTCGGGTGACTGTCCAGGCAATAAGATATCTCTGTCAATCCTAGTGTTTATATATTATCCTTCTGTGGTCTTTGATGGAGTTGAAGATAGATAGTTATAATTATAGTTTTCCTTAGTTATGATAAAAGATAAGCTACATATAGAATGTTGGACTCACAAGCATGGGATGGATGATATTTTCTTTAAATCTTGCTAAAATATTGTAACTATGTTTTTACTTGATAACTGTTCTGTTATATATAATTTGACTATGTTAAAGTTAAGACCTTTCTTTTTGTTTAAACAGAAAAGAGGAGATGTTGGGGGAAGACCTGTGCATTTGTCAATAGAGTACTGTTGAGCCTATAGGGAACCAAGATAGGAGGGACTAGGAGTCCAGGAGGATTCTGGGAAGGAGAAACACGAGAGTCAACATGTAACCGCCATGGGGGTAGGAGCCCAGAACTATTCTCTGGTAAGAGACATACTTAGATTAACAATTATGGGGTAATTACTTAAGTCAGAGCTAGCTAGTAAGAAACAAACAAGGCCAACAGCTTCATAATTAATATAGCCTCCTGTGTGTTTATTTGGGACTGATGCGGATCTGGAACCAAGCTGGCGGGAAGGCTGCCCTCACAAGAAAAAGCTTCTCTTTACACTAGAATTCAATGAGAATGAAGACACAACATACCCAAACCTATGGGACACTTTGAAAGCAGTGCTACGAGGAAACTTCATAGCACTAAGTGCCCACATGAAGAAACTGGAGAATAGTTACACTAGAGAACTAACAGGATAACTGAAAGCTCTGGAATACAAAGAAGCAAACTCACCCAGGAGGAGTAGTCACCAGGAAATAATCAAACTGAGGGCTGAAATCCATAGAGTAGAAACTAGGAAAACAATACAAAGAATTAATGCAACGAAGAGTTGGTTCTTTGAGAAAATGAACAAGATAGACAAGCTTTTGTCTCAGAAAGCAGAGTGTGAACATGCAAATTAACAAAATCAGAAATGAATGGGGGGACATAACAACGGACTCTGAGGAAATTCAGAGAATCATCATATCGTACTTTGAAAACCTGTACTCCAGAAAATTTGAAAATTTACAGGAAAGGGACAATTTTGTGGATAGCTATCACTTGCCAAAATTAAATCAAGACCAGATAAGCAATTTAAATAGACCTTTAACCCCTATGGAAACATAAGCAGTCATCAAAAGTCTCCCGACCAAAAAAAGGTATGGTCCAGATGGCCTCAGTGTAGAATTCTACCAGAAATTCAAAGAACAGCTTATACTAATTCTTTTCAAAGTATTCCACGCAATAGAAGCAGAAGGATCTTTGCCAGACTCTTTCTATGAGGCTTCAATAACCTTGATCCCCAAGCCACAGAAAGACACAACTAAGAAAGTGAACTTCAGACCAATATCACTCATGAACATTGATGCAAAAATACTCAATAAAATACTGGCAAATCAGATCCAAGAGCACATCAAAACAATCATTCACCACAATCAAGTAGGTTTCATCCCAGGGATGCAGGGATGGCTCAACATATGAAAATCCATCAATGTCATATAAGTACCGTGCGCTAACCGATTGTGCCACTGCAACTAATCACTGAACTGAACCCAAGGAACCCAGTGATAGAGAGAGAGGAGTGATGAGCAAATTGGCAAAGAATGGGCTGGCAAAACCAGCAGAGACAGCTGATCTGAACAGGGGAGTGCTCTTGGACCCCAGACCGACAGTAGGGAGGCCAGCATGGGACTGATCTGGACCCCCCCAAATGTGAGTGTCAGTGAGAAGGCCTGGGCAACCTATGGGGCCCTGAGCTGTGGATCAGTGTCTATCCCTGGTATACAAACTGTCTTCATGTGCCTATAGCACAAAGAGAGATGCTCTCTCAGCCTGGACTCTTAGGGGAGTGCCTTGACCCTACCAAGAGTAAAATGACAGACTCTAGATATCCCCTATGTGGAAGGATTTGGCAATAGGGTGGGAGGGAGGGGGGGAAGGGGAGTGTGGGAAGAGGGGAGGGAGAGGGAACTGGGATTGACATGTAAAACAAGCTATTTAAAATTAAAATAAAAAATGATAAAAAAAGAAAATCCATCAATGTAATCCACCATATAAACAAGCTGAAAAACAAAAATCACATGATCATCTCACTAGATGCTGAAAAAGCCTTTGACAAAATCCAACACCCCTTTATGATAAAGGTCTTGGAGAGATCTGGGATAACAGGAACATACCTCAACATAATAAAAGCTATGTACAGCAAGCCAACAGCCAAAATCCACCTAAATGGACAGAAATGCAATGCAATTCCTATAAAACAAGACAAGGGTGTCCACTCTCTCCATACGTTTTCAATATTGTACTTGAAGTTCTAGCTAGAGCAATATGACAACAAAAGGAGATCAAGGGGATACAAATTGGAAAGAAGAGGTCAAACTTACTATTTGCAGATGACATGATAGTTTACATAAGTGATCCAAAAAACTCTACCAGGGAACTCCTACAGCTGATAAACACTTTCAGGAAACTGGCAGGATACAAGATCAACTCAAGAAAATCAACATCCCTACTATTTACAGGTGATAAAAGGGCTGAGAAAAAAATCAGAGTAACATCACCTTTTACAATTGCCACAAACAACGTAAAATACCTTGGGGTAATGCTAACCAAACAAGTGAAAGACCTATATAGCAATAACTTTGAGTTTTAAATGAAAGAGATTAAAGAATACATCAGAAAATGGAAAGATCACCCATGCTCTTGGATAGGTAGGATCAGTGTAGTAAAAATGGCAAACCTGCCAAAAGCAATCTACAGATTCAATGCAATCCTCATTAAATTGCCAGCACAATTCTTCAAAGACCTTGAAAGAACAATAATCAATTTTGCATGGAAAAACAAAAGACCCAAGATAGCCAAAACAACATCTTTCAACAAAGTAACATCTGGAGGCATCACCATCCCTGCCTTCAAGCTCTATTATAGAGTTCTAGTCGTGAAATCAGCTTGATATTGGCACAAAAACAGACAGGTCGACCAATGGAATAGTATTGACCACCCTTATATTAACCCATACATGTATGAACATCTGATCTTTGACAAAGATGCTAAAAATATACAATGGAAAAAAGAAAGCATCTTCAACAAATGGTGCTGGCATAACTGGATACTGGCACGTAGAAGAATGGGATAGATCCAGGTCTATTGCCATGCACAAAATTTAAGTCCAAATGGATCAAAGACCTTAACATAAATCCAGCTACACTGAAACACTTAGAAGAGAAAGTGGGTGGTACCCTTGAACGAATTGGTACAGGGGACAAGTTCCTGAATATAATACCAGAAGTAAGGGCAGTGAGGTCCACAATTAATAAATGGGGCATCCTGAAACTGAGAAGCTTCTGTAAGGCAAAGGACACAGTCAACAAGACAAAAAGGCAGCCCACAGAATGGGAAAATATATTCACTAACCTCACATCTGACAGAAGGCTGATCTCCAAAATTTACAAAGAACTCAAGAAGCAAGTCTCCAAAACACCAAAGGATACAATTAAAAAGTGGGCTGCAGAATTAAACAGAGAATTCTCAATAAAGGAGTCTAAAATGGCTGAGAGGCACTTTGAGAAAATGTTCAACATCCCTAGTCATCCGGGAAATGCAAATCAAAACAACTCTGAGATACCATCTTACTCCTGTCAGAATGGCTAAAATAAAAAACACCAAAGACAGCTTATGCTGGAGAGGTTGTGGAGAAAGGGGAATACTCCTCCACTGCTGGTGGGAGTGCCAACTTGTTCAGCCACTTGGAAAACAGTATGGGAGATTCCTCAGATAAATGGAAATAAGCCTACTACAAGATCCAGCAATTCCACTCTTAGGCATATATCCAAATGAGGCAAATTCATACAACCAGGGCATCTGCTCCACTATGTTCATAGCAGCATTATTTGTAATAGCCAGAACCTGGAAGCAACCAATATGCCACTCAACTGAAGAGTGGATAGAGAAAATATGGTACATTTATATCATAGTGTACTATTCAGCAGAAAAAAACAATGGGACCCTGAAATTTGTAGGCGAATTGATGGCACCAGAAGAAACCATCCTGAGTGAGGTAACCCAGTCACAAAAAGACAAACTTGGTATGTACTCTCTCATATATGGGTTTTAGACACAGATCTGTGGAGTGCCAGACCACAATCCCACAGCCAGAGAGTCTGGGGAACATGATGTTCATTCAATGGTTGATGGAATCAGAGGCAGACTCCCACTTCTAAACACTGAGCTGAACTCATGGAACCCAGTGACAGAGAGGGGGGACTGATGAGCAAAGGGATTAAGACTGGGCTGGTTTAACCCCTAGAAACAGCTGACCTGACAAGGGTTAGCTCTTGAGTCCCAGACTGATGGCTTGGAATACATCACAGGACTGATCAAGACCCCTGAATGTGGGTGTCAGTGAGGAGGTCTAGGCAATCTATTGGGCCTTGGGTAGTAGATCAATATTTATCCCTAGCATACAAATGGAATTTGGGTGCCCATCTAACAATGAAAGGTGCACTCTCTGCCTAGACTCTTGCGGGAGGGTCTATGCTCTTCCCTGGATGAAATGATAGACTATGGACACCCCCATGGAGAGCCTTAACCTCCCTGTGGAAATGAGGGGGTTTTGGGGTTGGTGGAAGTACATGGGAGGAGGAGAAGGAAAGGGAGGAGTACCAGGGATTGACATGTGAAGCAACCTTGTTTCTAATTTAAATTTAAAATTTTAAATTTCAAAAATAAAAAAAGAAGCAGAAGCAAAGAGATTTTTCTGTTGTGGTATTTTTTTTTATTTTGTTAACTTGCTTGCTTACTCTGATTTGTTTCCTTATGTTCAGGGTGTGTCAGCGAGGAGGGGAGGACATGGGGATCGGGTGGGGTGAACAGAATTGGGGTGCATGATGTATCTTCCAAAGTGTTAATAAAGAAGTTGAAAAAATGGTCATTATGCATTTCCACTTATGGCAAGAATGCTGTGAAAATCTGGGTTTGCCAAGCGAGGTGCTAGCGGATACAGATGATGTGGTGAATAAAATTAGTATCACTCTAAGAATCGGCTTTTATGGATTATTGTTATTAGAACCACTTTGAATTATCATGATAATTCACTTTTTTTTCTCCATAAGACTAAATTCTCTCTGTGGTGTACAATCAGAGCTTATAGCACTCATTGTTTCATTGCTTACATGACTGATGGAACATTTAATTCAGTTTCTCCCTCCCCTATTACTACAAGCTACTGCTGATATGAAATCATTCATGAGTCAGCTTTGATTAGAATTTTGCTATTGATTAAAGTTAACTGACATGTAATGAGTATATGTGAAATATACACTTTTTTCTAGTGAAAGAAACACAAGAAATCTGTCTTGGAATCACTGATGTTGCCCCTTACCTGTTGTCTTGGGAAAGCATTCCATGCACAAACATTTTATATTTAGCTGCTGAATTCCTGGCTCAGTCTTCATAGAAAAGATTGAAATACTCTTTCTCTGAGCTTCCAACCACTAGAAGCATTCCCTGTCTTGTGCTGCCTTCAGGTATAGGTGAAGGATACACAGGTGAAAAATGAACTTATCATTTAGGATTAACCCACAGGGCATCCTCAGGGTGCTATGGCAACCTACATAGGATAGATGAACCCCACAGAGGAAGTTAGAGGGGGCTGCTTTATTCCCTTCCCTCACTCAGACTCTACAAGTCTCTCTCACCTCCTATTTGGCATAGCACCAAAGTGCCTTACTGTTGGATCTCTATTTTATTATGAGGTTCCATAGCCACGGAACTTTTTAGAAAGTGATATTTCATATCAGGTGGTTTAAGACAGACTTGTTAATTGGGTCAGGTTTAAGGTCAGCTAACTTTTCCAATTGTTCTGTTTTGAAAATTCTGCTTTTCCATTGTGTTTCACACTAAAAGCTTTTCAGTGGGGGACCCTCATATCATACATTCAAGAACAGTATACCATGAATTCAGGGCTGTGCCCTGGATCATCTCTGGGCAAACAAGAAGAACAGTTTGGAGTGTCAGGTCCAGTATTCCATGCCACCAGAAGATGTCACTGTCGTGTACAGTATATACCAAGAGAGATGGCTGATAACTTCCTCAGAGCTCCTTTGTGTCTTTCCTAATCTTGCTAAATTTCCTCTGGGGTTCAGTGAAAGAAAACACAGGGGTGAAGCCTTGTCTCCAAATTGACAGGCTCTGAAAAATTACTACATTCAGAGGACGGACATGCCAGTCACACACCCACAGTTTTTATTAAAAAAAATCTCTTATTAGTAGAAAAAAATCTGCTTCGATTAATAATTGTATATGGCACCAGCTTGAAATTAATAACACAATGTATCTGTTTTTCTTCTATAAAATAGTATGTATATCATATGTCACTTTGCTAGCTATCAATTAAGAAAACCCAGACTGTTTTGCCAATGCCTGTGATTAAAGTAACAGCTCATTTAAAGCATGGGGAGCAGGCTGCCAAAATACACATTTTAATTTAAGATGAATGGATGTCACAAATAGAATATGTATAACTCATTTCATTATGAAGATTCTGCTGTGTTCTGCGAGATGCTGTCATTGAAGTTTGCTTTAGTCTTGCAAAGCCTTTGTGTGTGTGTGTGTGTGTGTGTGTGTGTGTGTGTGTGTGTGTGTGTATGTGTGTGCAGGTGAGCAACCAAGATTGGTAGGGAAACCTGTTCATGGCTGAAGAAGTTTTCTTAGCACGTTTATTTGAGGCACAAATACTGAGGGCAGGAAGTATAGACATATTTAGATACCAGGCAACAGAAAGGCTGGCGTAGGAGGTACTTGTGGTTTGAACAGCTGGACTTGACTCAGGTCACTGGCTGGCTTGACAAGCAGGCTATCAAAGGCAAGGCAATTAGGCAACATCAGGAATATTTCTAACTCTGTAACATTTTTAATGTAAAATTTTGCTATTTTTGCCTTCCTGTTCATTTAGCCCCACATCAAAGTCTACTTTAGTATATGTTGAAAAAGAGAACTTGTGTTGGTCTAGCATGTCTTATTGATGCCCCTAGATTAAGAAAAAATCATTCTCTTTTCTGACTCAGTGAAATCAATCGCCAACATTTTTTCAAAATAAAAACAGAATTATATAGACAATTTATATTTAGCTCATGTTTACCATGTACCAAATCTCTTTTTGAGTTTTTTAAACATGGATTATTTCTTTCTAGCAAATTTGTGAAATGACTTTTGTTAGTATTCCTACTATCATTTGCAAATATTGAAACACAAGGTTAGTAAGTTATTCACAGTTGCTATGCTGAAGAGGGGGCAGGATGGTATTTATTAGGTCAGACATTACAGATCCACTTAAAAAATTTAAAAGTAGCCAGGGGGTGGTGGTGCACACCTTTAATTCCAACACTCAGCAGGCAGAGGCAGGTGGATCTCTATAAGTTTGAGGCCAGCCTGGTCTACAGATTGAGTTCCAGGATAGTAAGGGCTGTTACATAGAGAAACTCTGTCTTGAAAACAAGCCCCCTCCATAAAATAATTTGCTTTTTTTGTGTATGGACGTTTGTCGGCATGTATATTTGTGCTCCATGTGGGTCCTGGTGCCTGAGGAGGCCAGACTATGGCATCGGAGTCTGGAATTGGAGTTAACTGACAGTAGTGACCATCCACATTGGTACTTGAACTTTCAACTTTATTGAAAATTTTATTGTTAAATTTTCCTGCTGAGAATGAGGTCCACACTGAGTTTTCACTCTTCCTAAACTAATGCTGCACATACAATGGATTGATTTAGGATTTGATGATAGTTCTTCTTTTTGTCATTTTGAATGTTCAGAAAAACAGGGGTCATTTCATCTTACTTCAACATATAGTTCCTTTTAGTGAAAAGGAATAACAACTGGTAGTTAAGGAGTCACTGGAGTCCAAATGCCTTCAAATTGTGATCTTATTTTAAAAACTACATGTGAGTGTCAGTGTATATTAATTGCAAAAAGTGATGTACTTCACATGATATGTTCACTATGGATTCTCATACATGTATACAAGGCACTTTCGTTGTCTGTCCCCTCCCTCATTACCTACACTTGTCCCACTTTCACAGTTTCTCTCCTTATTCCATATAAGGTCCCTTTGGTTTCCATGTCTTTTGAAAAAAATCCACATATGAGAGAAACATGCAGTACCTGTCTTAGTCTGACTTATTTCACTTAAAATGATCTCGGTTTCTTTTTCATTTTCTTTTCTAGCTTTGTGACTGATAGAGTCCATTTCACAAGCTGGAATTATTGTGGGCATTTGGCCATGGACAATTACAAAATTTAATGCCTGGTGTATGAATGTAGTGTATATCTTGGGATCTAACACAACAGTAGATGTTATAACAGTTTAAAGCAGACTTCAAACCAATGAACTCTCACATAGACTTCTAGACAGGACTTTTTAATGTGAAAGAGATGAGAACATTCTAAGGTAAATATCTGTGTCAATTTTTATGGGTTATTGATTCCAAAACAACTTTAGAGTCATTTGAGATTTCTAGAGATTAGAGGTGATGAATTATTTATTAACCCAAGGTCAAAAGGACACAGACGATTTTGTACTGGCAAATAAAATAAAGATTTCCAGATGATAGGACTATTAGATGTGGTTAGTTAAGCCAGTGTTTCAGTTAATAAAACATTTTGTTTTGAGTATGTATACCAGGAAAATACCCAGCCAGGATGTCTTAGTTCTTATAAAATTTATATGTTAATGGAATATTACATTTGAATAATATATTAATGAATAAATATTTATTGGTCACCTTACTATGAAGTTAAATAACTTAAAGGGAAATATAAGACAAGAAAAATCATGGTTAATGTGTTGAGTTTTAGCTTTTACTTGAAGGTTTATAGAGTATATACTTGTGCTTATTTCTTTTTCTGCTCTTAAAATGAATAATTTTGCCTAAAAAGGCATTTAGTTCCCTAGAGAGTTTTTGGGCTAGTTGAGGATGCAAGTCATATCCTATGATCATCTCTCCTTGGATCTATGAGAATGTAACTAATGAACCAAAGAAAAGCAGATAAAGCTATATAATGATACAATCAAATCTATATTCATTCAAGGAAGAAGAAAGCTTAGAGTATCATGAGGTACAGCTCATATGTCATGTGGAGTATGGCTGGGATGTGAAGATTCGGTATGTTTTGAACAGATGAAAACAGTGCAAAAGTACCTTCTAGACAGAGGCAAATGATTAACAGTAGAGCAGAGAAAACAGTAATAGCTGAATCTTAATGGAAGATTCCTGGCAAGTAGCTATGGTAGACCCAACACAAACCAGTGTCTCTTAATGGAGTTCTTAGAATATGAAGAATATTGATTATTAAGAGTCTTTGCTTTTGATGAATTTCATATTTATTCCAATTTGATATTACTGGAGAAGATGAATTCCCTTTTAATTTCATTCTCCCATAGGAGAATTTGTATTTCCTATCAATTAAATTAAGTTGGCAATTTAATTATGTGTGTCCAAAAGCACATAGCTCTGATATTTCTGAGATCAAGATTGATAGAAAAGTTGCTCTGGAATGGACCCTATGTGCATTATCGTAGCATAGAAATCGATAATGCTAATGCGTATCCTACTGTATCAAGTATACAACTTGACAGTATCTTTTGGAAGGGAGGGAAATGTGAATAAAAATAGGAATACACTTATGGATTATTACTGAAGATAAGAGTCCATCAGTTAAAAAAGTTTTTGATGTGTAAGTGTGTGTGTGGGGGACAGGGAGCAGGGAGAGAGAATGTGTGTACATGTGACATATGGAAACCAGAGCAGGACACCAGATACCTTCATCTCCTGTTCAGTACTTCATTACTTTAAGAGTGAGTGAGGCTTTCACTGAGATAGACCTGAATAGAACCTTAATGTGTGAGCTCGAGTGGCAGCTCAGCGAGTTCCTGGCATCTACCTCCTTTCATGTCCCAATGCTGGGGATCCAGAAACGTGCAGCCACGCCTGGCTTTTCAATGGGGTGCTGGGAGTTCAAGTGCAGTTCCTCATGCTCAGACTGAAAATTCTCCTGTCCCTTTAGCCATCTTCCAGCCCCTACCAAGCCTATTGAACATTGTAACCCTGGAAGAATAGTGTTCTTGGGATGAGGGAGCAGTTTTGATATGGAAGTAGAATTAATATAAGAAATAGAAAACTAATGAAATTTAAGATCTAATCTTAATTTTTGTTATACAAATCAATTCTGTTATTATTTCACAGTTGCATAATTAGAAATACATATGGTGGAACTAACTTTTATAACTGACAACTTAGTGTTTGCCACAGTTCTCCTGTACATGCTAAAGTATTAGATTGTGTAGTTGCCTGATACATGCTGGGATACTTTAAAAATGGGAGATGAAAAGATAAAAAAGTTTTTTTTTCAAATAATAGGGGAGATTGAATAAGGATAATTTTTCAAAACAGTGACAATGTTATGGATTTAGGTCTCAAATCTAGATCTCAAAAAAAGACTCTGACAAAATAGTAGGTTTTTTTCAGTACTTGGTAAAACTTAATTATCCTAAAGCTGCATGAGAGGTAGGATAAAAGTTATGAAAAAGATTTTTTTTGAGAAATTAGGATAATGTGTCCCAATTTAAATATTATAACAAGCAGGGATGTTTTCAAGTATATTTTACTTTATAGTGAGAAAAATTTGAATCTTTAAACATTTTGATCAACATTCAGGCAGGAACCCTATTTCACAGTAAGGTAGTTGCTGTGGTCAGTTCTGGAAGCATTTGCTTTCCTTAGGACCTGATGGTGACTCTTAAACATCAGGAGCTTTGACACTTAAAGGTGGTGTTCTTCAGTGTTTCCAGAGGTTTACTGTCATTTAATATGCAGCAGAGGAGTAGAGAGGGACTCAATGTCACCAGATATGGAAATTAACCACTAGCAGCAATAGACAACCTAAATGGACAGGGAAAGCCCAGCAGGTTACAACCACATGCAAAGAACTACCGGCAACCCAGGGATGCTGAGAATGAAGGATAATCTTTCCTCAGGAAGAGCACACCAATTGGTTATCAATAACAAATGGCCAGCCTTGAAAGCATACATACACATACATTAATCAGAGTGGGTTATGTCCATGTATTTAGGAACATACATGCATATGTAATAATAATGAAAAAAGAGGCCATTACTTTGAAAAAGAGATGCAAGGAGGGACATGTGGGAGGGTTCAGAGGGAGGAAAGGGAAGGAGGAAACGGTGCTATTATATCATGATCTTAAAAAACAGAAGAAATAATTTTAAAAAGAATAAAACTAAAAGATGTGCTGTTAGGAATCTTGGCCCCTGTGCTGGCACTACAGGGTTTAGCATACTATCAACATAAACATCTGCTTACCCTATGCGTTACTAAAACCTCTGTCACTTAAACATGTGGCCAAACATTCTCTGTCCTCTGGAATTCTTACTTAATTCTATTGACTTTCTTCCCCTTCACATTCAGGTGATCTGGGTTGTGCAGTGTACAGATGAAATGTCTTCTGTTCTCACACCTGATTATTTTCCTTAATCACATGATTGTTTTATGTTCACAAGACATAACAGTTTAATGAAACTTTAAATTTATGCCCTGTCACAGTTCCTGAGAAGAGCAAAGATGTATAAATAGGCACACACACACACACACACACGTAATATCCAACATATAATAAAATTATATAATATATATGTATATAGTGAGACATCAGAAGATGATAGGGAAAAGCCCAAGAGGCCTCAGTCCTAAACCAAGGACTACAGGCAACTGAGGGATACTGATACTGGGAGAAATAGTCTTTCCCAGGAAGAAGCGCACCAAATGGTTTCCAATACCAAATGGTCTTCCCTGAAAACATACAAACAGATAACATTATATAGACTTCATGGACTGTATTTAAGAATATATATGTATATACATATATGCACGTAATAATAATTACAGAAAAAAAGGCCATGAATTTCAAGAGTGGGAGTGGTTCGTTGGGGGAGAGGAAGCAAAGAATGGGAGAAATGTTGTAATTACATTATAACCTCAAAAATAAAAAGAATATTCATCACCACCTTTAACCTTTTTTAAAATTTGTCTTTCTGAATTTCTGTCTTATGGGGATGCATTTTCTTTGAGCTTGAGACTCTGACACAGAGCAATAAACCCTATATATTTCAGTTTGTTTGCTTCAATCTTAGTCTGTGATGTGTCTCAATGTGACCATTGCTAAAAAAAAATCTCGCTGAAAAACATCTCAGTTTAGATGAAAAATTCCACGAGCATCTCAAGAATGAGCCACCGTTCCTGGTGTTTGCTCATCAGATCCTTCCCAGTGCCTTCACTGTTCCCATTTGTCCAAGAGAATTTAGAATCACTTAAAAGCCTGATATTACTGATGGTTGTCTTACTCTTTATTTTATTGTGTGTGGCTTCTTTTTAGATCAGTTTCCTATAGAATGATGTACAAAGTGTCCATAAAGATCTTCAGTGTATTACAGCTCTGCATCATAGGACAGCTGTCTATGGCAGATTCTTCTGCGCTGATGGAAAAAGGCATGGGGGAGGGGTGCAAATAGAAGTAAACTTTCAGAACATTAGGGCTAAGCATGTTTGATATTAAAGATGAGGTTTGGGCAAATAGCTGGGGAGAACGAGGTAGTTTATAATCTGCTAATCCATTGCTCAGTTACTTAATGAGCAATTAGCAGAATGCTCATCAGAACATCTTCACGGACTAGCTGTTAGTCTTGGTAAGAACTACTTCAGACTAGAATTGGGCCTTACTGAAGGTTGTTTTTGGAGGTGGTTACTAAGCTAATTTTACTCCTTTGTTCAGATCAGGAAATTGCTTTCCTCTATGGTAACTCAGTTTTAGAATAACTTTTGTCTGTTAAATTGAAATAGAATTTGTTGTTTTTGGTTCAGCTTAATGTTCAGTAATTTTTTTTCGTGATGAGTTTATCCTTTGGTCTACTAGCATATACTGAAGTGGAGAGAGTAATCGTCCCTGTTTCCAATGATTACTACGAGGGCTATTCCCAGTGACTATGCATCTCTCAGCAGTTTTAAATCATTTATGATAATGGGAGTTTTTGATAGCTCTGGATTCTGTATTAGCTGGATCACACCCTTGCATTCTGCTATGTATTTTACTGCCTGGTTTTTATTTGTATCTAAAATTTCTTGTACCAAGTGATGTGTAAAATCATTTGACTTTCAGAATGATGGTAAAAAAAATCTGCTTCTTCTGAATATGGTGTGTCTTAGTACCAAAGTGTCCAACACTATTCCATTTTTGGGCTTGTATTTTGGTTGAATTCTTACAGCAATTATTTTTTGCAGCAACAAATTAAGTCAAATAATATTTCGATATAAGTAAACTTTAGCTTAATTGTAAATTGTTTTGGTTTTAAAATGATGCAGAAATGATATGGTATAATAGGGAAATGTGCTACATTGATTATTGTAAAGTATTGAGAAAGAATGATGACAGAAATTAATGTATAGGTATTGTGTTAGAAGAGTCCAGCTGGGTAGTGGTGGTGCATACCTTTAATCCTAGCACTTTGGAGGCAGAGGCAGATAGATCTCTGAGGGTTAAAGAGAGTTCCAGCACAGCCAGGGTTGTTACATAGAGAAATCCTGTCACAAAATAATCCCCCAAAGCAAACAAAAAAGAAAAACATCCATATTTTATCTCAATATTAGTCAACATTTGGATAAGTTTATAAGAAATTATTATTATTAATTATTAATTTGACTTTTGAGATAAGGTTTCTTCTGTGTATAGCCCTGGCTATCCTGGACCTGACTTTGTAGACTATGCTGGCCTCCAGTTCAGAGATTTGTTCTGCTCCTCTGCCTCGTGAGTGCTATGCCACCATGCCTAACTGTAGAAATTATTATTATTATTATTTTTTCGAGACAGGGTTTCTCTGTATGGTTTTGGAGGCTGTTCTGGAACTCTCTCTGTAGACCAGGCTGGCCTCGAACTCACAGAAATCTGCCTGCCTCTGCCTCCCGAGTGCTGGGATTAAAGGCGTGCGCCACCAACGCCCGGCGTAGAAATTATTTTTAACAATGACTTTAGTGGTTAAAAAGTTTGAAATTCCAAGTAGTTCAAGTTCACTCTTTCAAAAATGCTATGATAATGTCAAAAGCAGTTTCCATCAAAATCAGAAGGCATTGTTAAAATATGAAAAAATATTTTAATAACTAATTCACCAATGATAGTATATCATAACAAGTTTAATAAATGACTTTATATAGATTATATTAAAATAACATTTAAAAGTCATCTGTGATAATGAGTTTATATTTTAATGTTTAAGTCTTACAGTGGTAAATTACTTGTCGACAACAGGATTAAAGAAATGCAATATTTGCCTGCGCAAGGGCGGGCTGGGACGGAAGACAGCCTGAGACCGCTGAGGGCCAGCCTACCTCCGTGTTGGCAAGGGTCGGGGTGGGGGCCACTATGATGAGCAAGTACGTGGTAGAGCGATGGGAGAGAAAGAGAAGTAGAGAGGTTTGTGTACTGTGAAGAGAGGTAGAACACGAAGACAGTGAGAAACAACTGGATGTGAGAGGGCTGCAGTGCCCTCTGAGGTCTGGGTCCTGGCTCTTCTGCAGCATGGGTCTGTGCTAATGTCTGTGTCTGTGGTTCATGTTACCACCAAAGACCATGTGGACCTTCTTGGCCTGGGCTGTCCTCTGAGGTCATGTTGATGTATTATGCTGGTCCAACCCCTCACCGGCCACCACGTGTTGGGCGAGCTGGACCCCGCGGTGTGCCAGAGCTGGCGGGCTGACCAACTCAACTACTACCCAGGCCAAGATCCAGGGCCTTGAGTTGACCCACCCCAACATGTACCCCATCTATGGGCTGCTGGAGCATGTGAGAGAGCCATTCTTGAAGAACCGTAGCTACAGGATCTCCATGACTCCCATGCAATAGCAGGATATCCAAGAGGAATCTTGGTGAAGGTCTACTGTAGCAGAAGCCTGGGACCAACCACACCAGTGACTCATTGCAATGCATGTTACAAGTAATGCTGGTTGAGTAACAATAGTGAGACTTTTTTATTTTCTATTTTCAAGTAGGAGGATGTTATAGATGTTACAAGGGAAGAGGGTGGATATGGAAGGACTGGGAAATGAGTAGGATCCAGGTGCATGAATTGAAATTCACAGAGATTCAATAAAACATGGAAAAAAAGAAATGCCATTTTTGTTTTAAAAATTAATTATATTAAAATATTTGATAATCTTTACCATGGAGGAAGAAGGTGGTATTTTGATGTGATTGACACATATTTATTAGAGTGACATGAATTTTTATGGTAAAGATATCAGTATATATAAATTTGATTGTTAGTTAATTACCCAACTGTTGCAGAGGATAACATTAGTACTTGTTTTAGTCTCTCTTTCTTAACATATAAAATGTACTTATCTCATACAGGTGTTTAAGGAATTGAATGAAATCTATGTAAAGAATATCTGCCATAGTACCCAACAAGTAGAAAAAGCTGAATCAGTAATAATTATCACCATTTATTAATAATAATAGTTCTAATTTTTGAAACATTTATTTACTGTTTACCCTCCCTCCTCTCCTCCCAGTCTGTCTCCCCTACCTCCCCTCTGACTCCACCACCTACTCCTCCTCTATCAGGCCTCCCATAGATATCAGTAAAACATGGTATATCAAGTTGCAGTAAGACTAAGCACCTCCCCATGTACTAAGCCTGGCTTAATGTTGGCTGTGGGTCTCTGCATCTGTTTTTAACAGATGCTGGATAAAGTCTCTCTGATGACTGTTGGGGTAGTCACCAATCTATGTGCATAGCAGAATACAGTTAGATATCATTACATTGATTTTTCTTTTCTCCATTAGTGTTTGGGCCTATCACAGGTTCTATCCTATCCTCTGGTTCTAACCTATCTCTGGGTCACCCAGCCTCTGGGTCCTGGCACTCCAGGCAGTGTCAGGGGTGGGCTCACTCACATGGCATGGGTCTCAGGCTGGACTAGTTATCAGTTGACCACTCCCACAATCTCTGCACCTTCTTTACCCTAGAACATCCCATAGGCAGGATGGACTGTATGTTGAAGTTTATGTGACTGGGTTGGTGTCCCAATACCTCCACTGATAGTCTTGCCTGGTCACAAGAGATGGTCACTTAAGGCTATTGCCAGGATTCTTATCTGGGTTTATCCTTGTACAACCTTGGGAGTTTCCCTTGCACCAGGTTTCTACCTGACCTTGAATGATCCCCTTTCCAGTCATCTCTTTGAATACTCTCTCCACCTTACCCTACCTTAGCCTTCATATTCCCATCCACTCCAACCCCTAGTCTACCCACCTGATCTCTTCTATTTACCCTTCCCAGGGAGATCAGAGTATCCTGCTTGAGCCCTACTTGTTACCTAGCCTCTGTGGATCTGTAGATTACAGCATAGTTATCCTTGACTTTTAGCTAATATCTAATTGTAAGTGAATACATACCATGTTTGTCTTTTTGGGTCTGGGTTATTTCACTAAAGATGATTTTTACTAGTTCCATTCAATTGCATGCAGATTTCATAATGTCATTGTTTTCAAAAGTTGAGTAACACTCCATTGTGTAAATGGACCACATTTTCTGTATTCATTCTTTAGCTAAGGGACATGTAGGTTGTTTCCATGTTCTGGCTATTATGAATGAAAAGTCCTTGTGTTATGATTGAATATCCTTTGGGTCTTGAAGTAGATCTATTCCCAATTTTCTGCAAAATTGTCATATTGATTTCCAAAGTGGTTGTGTATGTTTGCACTCTCAACAGCAATGGAGGAGTGTTCCCCTGATTCCAATCCTCTCCAGCATAAGCTGTAATTAGTGTTTTTGAGCTTAGCCATTCTGACAGGTATAAGGTTGAATCTCAGAGTTGTTTTGATTTGCATTTTCCTGATGGCTAAGGATATTGAACATTATTTTAAGTGTTTCTCTGCCATTTGAGATTCTTCTGTTGAGAATTTTTTGTTTAGATCTGCACCCCATTTTAAAATTGGATTATTTGTTTTTTTTGATGTCTAGTTTCTTGAGAATTTTTTTTATATTTTGGAGATTGCACCTCCATTGGATATGGGGTTGGTGAAAATGTTTTCCCATTCTGTAGGTTGCCTTTGTGTCCTGTTGACTGTGTCCTTTGCCTTACAGAAGCTTTTCAGTTTTGTGGGTTCTTATTTATTAGTTGTTGATCTTAGCATCTGCATTATTGGTGTTCTATTCAGGAAGTTGTCACCCGTGCCAATAGGTTCAAGGTTAATCCCCATGTTCACATTAATCAGGTTCAGTGTAACTGGATTTATGTTGAGGTATTTGATCCACTTGGACTTAAGTTTTGTGTAGAGTGATAGATATGGATCTATTTGTATTCTTGTACATGCTGATATCCAGTTATACCAGCTCCATTTGTTGAAGATGCTTTTTCCATTGTATAATTTTGAAATCTTTGTTGAAAATCAGGTGTCTATAGCTGTGTAGACTTATATCTGGGATTTTTATTAGATTTCATTGATCCTCCTGTCTGTTTTTATGCCAATTCCATATGATTTTCATTGCTATAAATAGCTCTAATTTTTAATCACAGAGTTATGATATATTTTGAGTTCTATGACCTTGGAAGAGGGAATGTTGAAGCAGGCTCTCATTTAGCTCCTGTTATAGCTAAGGATGACCTTGAACTTCTGATTATCTTGCTTATTACAAGTGGTAGAAGTGCTTACAAGTGCTGATTATAGGAGTACAGCGCAACACCCTTGCTTTGTTTATAAAATAATGTACTGGGGACTGCTGGGTGGTGGCGTCATACACCTTTAGTCCCAGAACTTGGGAGACAGAGACAGGTAGATCTCTGTGAGTTTGAGGTCAGCCTCATCTACAAAGAGAGTTCCAGTCCAGGTCAGCCAGGGTTGTTATACAGCGAAACCCTGTCTTGAAAAACCAAAAAAAAATTCTGGGGACTGACATGAACATAGCTTTGTGTTAATAAATACTCTTCACACTGAGCTATATCTCTGGATCATCAAGCTCTGAGTCTTAATGTCTGTCTTGAGCATCTTGTCTTCACTCTTGCTTAAGGAAGACTTTCCATTCTGTGGCTATGGAGATGTCATAGCCTGTCATTTGACACTGGAAAGCTGAGTTCTAGAGTTTTTTTTGTCTATTTCCAGACCTATAGGGAGAACAACGTGAAGATGTAGGGTCAGACAAAAGTTTTTTTTTTAATTTAAATTAGAAACAAGTTTGTTTCATATGTCAATCCTGGCTCCCTCTCCCTCCTGTCCTCCCTGGCCCTCCACTAACCCTCCAACCCCCCACCCAATCCCCACTTCACTCACCAGGGAGTGTGAGGCCCTTCATGGGAGATCTCCAAAGTCTGTCATATTATCTGGGGCAGGGCCTAAACCCTCCCCCATGTGTCCAGGAGGAGACAGCATCCCTCCATGTAGGATGGGCTCCCAAGGTCCATTTGGATGCCAGAGATAAATATTGATCTAGTACCCGAGGCCCCAAAGATTGCCGAGGCCTCCTCACTGACACACCCGTGTTCAGAGGATCTGGATCAGCCCCATGCTGGCCTTTCAGCCATCACAGAGGGAAGTTTTTAGGAAAGACTGAACAAGCAGGGCTACCAGACACAGGCTTCCTAGCAAAATCAGTGTGAGTGTGTTCTGTTGGATTTACCTAAATAACTCTGCTGGCTGGCAGGGAATTGAAGACTCTTCAAGGATGACTAGCCATAGTGTGTGGCTCCACTCATCAGAGGATTTTGGTTAGAAGACTCAATCTATGACAGAATATTATAGAAGTCATTCAAGGCTGCTTTAGGCTTAGATAGAAAGGAGGGGTGGAATATGTTTCAGGTCTTACATTCCAGCAGCATTGGCTTAATGCTACAGCTGCATATTTAAAGAATGAAGGTTACCAGCAAATCCACAGTACAGTGAATATTAAATGATATAAATTATGAGACACTGCTGGATGTACTGGGTCTCCTACTTTGAGTTTATATCTTCTAATGTCTACTTTTCTTTTAGAGGGGCAAGCCTTCAGTATTTATCATTACATGGATTATAATTTAATCAGTTTCTAAGGCCTTAGCTAAGTGACTATTTGGCTCTGGATAACAATTCCTTGTTACATTTACCAAGGGTGTTGTGTCTTTTAAAACACATGCCAATGACTCTATATTTACTATTTGAAAATTTCAGGCTGATGTAGCCACTGTGTATTTTACAGTTTAGATGATTCTGGGTGTGATTGCAAGGAAAGCCATTATAACAATGTCCTATAACCTAAATGATTGTCAATGCATAGAAGCTAAATTTAGGATAGACATTTAAGTTTCTTAAGTACTACTTGGCTTCCTCTTTATGTGCTTGAATTACAATTGTCACACAATATGTGTGGCAGTAAAATAGAATCTTAAAGAACTCTATTCTTAGATAATTATTGCCTCTCTTAATTCAATAGCCCCAGGGTATTGACTAAGACTGAGTTTAACACATATGAATGCCAATTTTAAGTCTCTCAGAAAATGCTTAAAAGTTTTTTCATTATTCCACATTGAATCTTAAATTTCTAACTCTGACTCTACTTCCTTTGGGGGATTCAGAAAATTCAATGGATTCTCTTGTCATACCGATGTAGGAGCAACTTGAAGCAGTAAAATCAATGCTATATAGGACTTACTAATAAATATATGCTAGAAATATTAAGTTACACAAAGTGGAATTTAGCAAAGGAGTGCTGCTTCCAATATGACTGGAAGACAAGTAGTGTGTCAACCAGGCTTATTAGAAATGGTAGGAATGAAAATTCGATATAATAATTGAAGTTCACCATTACTGAGAATGTTTTTGCTAATATTTATATACAAAGATTGACCTCCAATTAAGTTTATTACCCATAATAAAAGGAGATACCCTGACTTACAACTATTAGTTCATCCCCGTATCAAAGAATATGCCTCTCAGGAGGAAGCACAGGGTCATAATTATCAACAAGTCCTGATCTGCCATTAAAGCCCCCTGTGCTCTCATTAGAGAAAACATAATTCTGGTAGGTAGTCAAGGTGAAGTTGTCACCAGTTGTTCAAAAAGAGCAGGACTGGTGTACTTAAGAAACAGTTCTGGCAATATCCTGCTATATATAAATATTCTATCTGCTCAAGTAGCCAGACTTGCTACCTCATGTATCTGTTATTGTTCTAGTGTAACCTGGGGCTGAGACCTAAAAGAGATATAAGGACGACAGTATATATGGACTGCATAAGCCTAAGGTGCAGATAAATGGGCAAAATCTTCTGTTTGTGGCAAGCTCTGCTTTGAGCATTAGCCAGAGCTGGACAAGTACAACAATTGTTAAAGAGATTTTGCTTTATTGATCTCTAAATGTGAGGAGTGATTTCTCACTGGGAAGGCATATTATTTATATAACAGTACAATTTTGCCCAATGATAGCAAAAACCCATGTTTAGCTTAACTTCTATTTATTAAACTACTTTTTAAAAATGACAACAAATTTAATGAAATTTAAAATGTGTACCACGTTATCTACTTCATTAAAAACTTGAATCAATTCAGCTGTGCAAGTCTATAAAGCCCACACTAGAATCGGCCCATACATGACCAGTAAACCGAGCCATGGCTGAATTGAGTATTCGGGATTCTCTAGTTATGAATTGTTCTTTTACTTGACAGTACCAACGATCAAGCTGGGGGCCTTGGGAAAGTTAGGCAAACACTCTACCGCTAAGCTACTATTTAGTTCAAATTCTTCCTTTCTGAGAGATGACTCAGCAGTTAAGAACTCTGGCTGTTCTTCCAGAGGACTCAGGTTTTCTTTCCAGCACTCACATGGTGGCTCCTACCATCTGCAACTCCAGTTCCAGGACATCTGACTCCCTCTTCTGGTCCGTGAGCATCGGGCATGCATGTGATTCACAGACATACATTTAGGCAAAATATTCATTCACATCCAACAACAAAACAAAACAAAATGTCTGTCTTTATTCCCATAAAGAGGTAGCAATAGCACAAGACATCTTCATGTATTTATGAGACAGAGTGTGTTTGTTGTCTGTTCAATATCTAGTCTCCCCCTTATTATCAATAGTGATACTGTGTTTGATCAGGATTGATTGAGGGGATGTAGAAATAAAAGAAAGGGGAGACTGAACTCCTCAGAACAATTCAATGACCAAAGTCTCTCCATGAGACTGGAGACTGTTGGCGTGAGGCACAGGGGACTTGAGGAGCTTATAGGACAGAAAAGAGGAGTTTTGGGGTGGAAGGTCTTCAGGTCAGTTCCTTATAGTCTCAAGGTTGTAAATGTGGAGGTTGATATGATGGTCTTAGCAGAAGCATGTAGGATCTTAAATGCACACAGGTTAAGTGGAGTTTTTTGTCCAGTGTTTCTCAGCACACCTGAGTCTTCAGGTCACTAACCCTTCATGTCAGGTGTTGGTACTCTCTGTAGATTAAAAAATTAAAAAGACAGAAAAGGTGGAAATTCAAACAAAGCCAAAGTTTATTTTAAAAAAAACACAATTTTAAAGAAAAACCTGCAGGCAGGCCAACTGAATCTTAGTGGCTGCCTGGAAGAGAAGAAAGGATAAGAAAAACAATGGGACACCATTTGAAGAATGCTGGAGTGAGGTCAACCACACCTCTCAAAGACTAAGGAAGGGCAAAAGTACCAAAGAGATCAGCCTTAGGTTCTGACCAGCATCTCAAGGGAAGGAACGTTAAAAAAAATGGTTGCACCTTTTTGGACTCAGGTGGACACACCTGGTTGAACTTCACAATGATGTTAGGGACTGTCCCAGTGGACAGGGATTTGAAGAAGAAAGTACATTATCTCAATAAAATAATTACTCTGCTGTCTCTTAGCAGGTTTTAGGCCAACCCACCTTCCTAGGGTGGCCCCACCTTCCTGAGGGTTGGTTCGTTGCCCAAGCAACTAAATTAAGACCTTTATGTTTCAGGTAGCTTGGAATTTTAGGTTTCCACCCAGGCCAGAGATTTTCATCCATTTGAAGAACCAGAAGGAACTAGCTTTTCCCCTTAAAGTTGCTGTCTTCGTAGTGCCTTGATTTTGTGTCTACTAGAAGGACTACCTCTCTCCCAAATTCCCTGGCAGACTGCCAGTCTTGGGTACAATTTATCAGACTTTCTTCATCAGTTACCTCTTATCGCCAAAGTAAGTTTTTCACAGCTCACATCAACCAAAGGAAATTAACAGTTTTTAGCAGTTCTAGCAAAGCAAAAATATCTACTTTCTAAAAAAGTGGTAGCTATGTTAAGAGCTACTTAGGACTGACTTGAAGGAAGCCTGTTTAGAGATGGAGGCAGCATGTATAGGGCTTGCACAGGTCAGCACCTGGGCCTTGGCTTTCAGTTTAGTGTTTTTACTGGATTCCTGGGTATGCAAATGAGTGAGCCGCTGTCTCTTGGGCTTCTCTTGAGCCCCTTTCCTTCTGCTGGTTTGTCGTGTCCAACTTCAGTGTGATAGTTTTCGTTTATCTTATTGTATTCTTGTTGTGGAATATTTAATTATGTAAAGATGTATTTGTTTCTGCTACAGAACATTACTTTAACTTTGTAAAGGTGTATTACATTTGTTTCTGCTGCCTTTGCTAATGATGTAAAGATGTGCTACATTTGTTTATGCTGAATTTGTTTAATTATATAAAGATGTGTTGCTGTTTCACCTTGCTTGCCTAAGGTACCTTATTGGTCTAATAAAGAGCTGAACAGTCAATAGCCAGGCATAGAAAGGATAGGTGGGACTGGCAGGCACAGAGAATAAGTAGGAGGAGAGATCGAGACAAAGGAGAAGACAGAGAAGAGAATGAGGCAGACAGACAGTGACACACCTGGGGCCAGAAGTCAGACAGTAACCATCCAGCCAGCCAGCCGTGGAGACAGCAGGGAAGTAAGAGAATACAGAAAGAAAAACAGGTTAAAAAGTCCCAAAGCAAAATGTAGATGGAGAAAAACAGGTTAAGTTTTGAGAACTAGCAAGAAACAAGCACTAAGCTAAGGTTGACTATTCGTAACTAATATTAAGTCTCTGTGTCATTATTTGGGAACTGGTTGGTGGACCAAAAAAATCCTGCTACATATTTTACTTTGTTATGTTTTATTATTATCTCTTAGAAGCCTGCTGTTTTCCAAAGAGAGACAGTTGGGAGGGCAAGTGGGAAGGAACTTGGAGTAGTTGAGGGACTGGAAACCGTAATCGGGGTATATTATGGGACAAAAAAACCCTCTATTTTGAACAAAAGGGAAGAAAACCCTGATTAGTTTAATTTTTGAACAAAACAATTACTTATTAATGGGAGGTTTGTGTCATGGCACACAATTTTAAAAGCATTTATTTCTGTGTGTATACGTGTATGTGTACAAGGTACATATGTGGATGGTGTAAGCTACCAATCTCTGCTTTGTTCCCTTGAGACAGAGTCTTGTGCTGAATTTACAGCTTTCATTTTTCATTTATATTAGTAGTCAACAAACCCCAGCTACCCTTCTGTCTCCCAACTCCCCAGTGCTAGAGTTACAGGTGGGTCAGGATGACACCCAGCTTTTATTTAAGTGTGGGATTTAAGTGCTGGTCCTCATGTCTACATAGCAAGAACTCTTAACTGCTGAGTCACCTCTGCAACCCATAACTGTTTCCATCTTGGAATCAGATTGGCTGGTGGACTCGGCTGCTCTCATTTCTGCCCCATGATTTTCATGCAGTGCTTTCTTTAAAAACAAAAATTCAGTGGGGCTGGAGAGATGGCTTAGTGGTTAAAAAACAATTCACTGAAAACAGAGTTTTATAGGATAAGTCATTTTAGCCTATCAGGGACAATATAGAACCTGAGATTGCTGGTAAATGTTTTCCTCAAAAATGTAAAATATTCAGTCATAACCCCCATAAATTTGATTCTATATTATGAGGTACCTTGCTACACAGATGGGAACTATGTGTGAGACATAGAGAACACTTGGAAGCATGTAAAACTCAGATGGCAAGGATCGTTCGCATTTTCTTCATCTCCTGTTTCACTCACCAACATGCCTTTGTTAGATCTAAATGGCCTTGTGGTAAGATTCCTGCTGAATGATCTTAACTGCTTTGCTATAAATTTTTCTGATTTCTCTATTGCCCATCAACCCAGGCTTGACATTTCCATAGATCTGACTGCCATTTTAAAGGATCAATCAATATTTAGAATCCTTGAAGGTCAGGATGAGTTTATTAGGAATGACGCTTTAAATATTCTCCAGAAGAAGAAAACACTCCAAGTTTCTGAGTCCTGGTGGTGGATTTGTAAAACAGTCAAGTATTGCTGCAAAAGATCTAAATTTAGTCTTGGGCTTAGGAACATTAGTTTAAAGAAATGCACTTTTAATGGACAACCTGACTATCTCCATTTAGAACAGGCTTTCCAAACCTTTTCTTTGCAAGAAAAGGAATTGTAAGAACATTGGATTGGTGCCATCGAAATAAATGAAAATGCCAGTGTCCATTCACTCGATATTAGCAATCTTGCTGCTTTTCAATTTCACTTTATGTCTTTCTTCCATGTGCTTTTGCTGTCACCCAATATGAAAGGTCCAAGGACAAATGCTTTCACTGTTACTTTAAAATAGGGCCTTGGATATGGCTTTTCAGGGGAACTGAAGAGTACTTTGCTCACTTGCTGACAATAGAGAATCCTTTGGGATTAATGCTTAGTAAAGGAGTAAGAAACACAAAACCTCTATTCACAAGTTTGTTATCCATTAAACACCATAGATAGGTGCTGGACTTCCTGACTTCCCCCTTTCCAAAGAATGCTTTGTTTTCTTATCATTCTTCAGGCACCAGCCACAGTATTCCTCCGTCAGTCCAAATAGAAGCATATGACATAATTTACTAGGAACCTGGATGGAACTTCACTGCACAAACATAGAAAGTTTTAGTTGTGTGTGATCTAAATACTTCCTGTCATTTAGACCCTTTACTCTTCACCATTGAACTCAGACAAGAGAACAACCTTCATGATCAAAGGAGAATCTAAAATGTTTTGATGCTCACTATCTGCAGTGTTCTAGAAAGTTTTTTCTCATTATTTTACTTAACATTGCTGTTACCTTTTTAGTACAAAGATGTAATGTAGAAGGCAGAGTGGAATGGAAGAAGATGTACGTATATGTGTATATACACACATACATTGTACTTACAAATGTTCACAAGTTATCCTTCCTTTGAAAGACATGTTTGCATGGTGTTCTTTGGTCATTCATTATTGCAGTTCTAAGTGCAAAGGGCAGGAAGGTGTGTTTTTCAGATCTTCCATAACCAGGGCTGGCATTGTGTAGGAGCTCAGAAGCCTGTCATAAAGCATCTCCAGTGACCACATTTCTATGGCAGGCGGCTGTGTCCAGCAGGGTATTAAGGAAAGCACACCCTCAGAAGTTATGGAGCTCTTTTGCTGATGATGGGTTGGTCTCAAAACTCCACCACAGACTCAGAAACCTGGATCACTGCATAAGAACCTTCCTTTGACCTTCCTGTTATGTTCTTCCTTTAATCCTTCATTTTATTGGGGTTGCACCTGCACCATATTCTGCTGCCTCTCCTAGACTCTCCTACTCCCCTCCTTACTGTTGTTTACAGGACTTACCTCTGACAAATCCCATACAAAACTCATCTCAACCGCAGTTGCTTATTAATGGGGCATGCCAGCCTCTACCCTCCAACATAAAAGATAACTTGTCACGTCTTGATTTCTTCAATGCAAAGAAGACCCAGTGGCTAGAACACTGCAATGGTCAGAAAGATGTTTTTTTTTACATATGTTTGACTGCATTGAACAAGGTCCTAAGCACCATCACTGTTCCTGGGGGGGGGCTGCACCAGATACTTTATTTTGGGTTTAATTTGCTTTGAAAACTTTCCTCCATTTGCAGCCTCAGTACTCAGTTTTAGTGGTAAGTTAAAGTACACATGGGAGAGAGGCACCAGACAGTGTTATCTTAAGGTTTAATGCTCAGGTCAGCCTCTTAATGTACATGGTTGATTTTTATAATCTTTTGCTTAATTACCTGGTTCGTTACCCTAGTAGCTTTTTGTGCCCACATTTAAATGGTGAGAGTATTCTCAGAAGTCTCCCGTGGGAAGCTGGAACTGAAGGCTCTTTGTCTGCATAATGGAGTGTTCCTCAGGTCTGGTAGTCATCTACCTGCAGTGCTCTTTCTGAATATGTTCATTGTACTGCTGCACTCATGGTATTTCTGTGGTCTTAAGGACTCTATGGTTTATTTCCAAATTGAATTTTTAAATATTTCTTTTATAATTCCAATGAGATTCTGGAGGAGTGAAGTATAGCATAAATCTACTTGGGTTGCCATTTTACACAACTCATACATGGATGCCTGTTTATAATGGTTGGTAATAGCTCGGGGTTTCTGTTGATAATAAACTTATGCCCAAACCAGTCATCTCCTATGCAACCTGCTGGTTATTTAACTGGGAACCTCACATGATATGACAAACAAAACTGCATCAAATCACAAATACTAAATAAAAATACTTAGTAATAGTCTTTTAATTACTATTCACATTTTCTTCATGTCTCTTTTTCTCTTGTCCTATTTTCAAAAGTAATGTATTGAAGAAATGCATCCTTTATTTTATGGGTGACACCCTCTTCTTGTGTTGAATTTTAGGAATATTTATTACATCATCCTGTCTTTCAATATAATTCTACTTTGCATATAATGTCCCCCAAATTCCTGAAACAACACTGGAGTTAATTGAAGAACATACTCTAGGGTGTGTGTGTGTGTGTGTGTGTGTGTGTGTGTGCGTGCACGCTTGCACGCAGATAACTGACAAAGTCATCATTGCATTTCACTCTTTAATTCAAAGGTAGTTTAGAGGTGGAGGAATTTATCCTGAATGGTTCAATTCAAGTACTTCCTTAAAACTAAAAACTGAATTCTGGAGGATATTATCTAAGATTGTGAAAAGAATACAAGGCTGGTGATTTGTTCCACAGGTGTTTGATTTGAATATATACTACTTCTGTGGCCCACTTTTTCCAGATTTCCTACACATAAATGTCTTTAATTTTCTGTGATATTGTACTTTTTCTAGCTTGAAGGTGTAATTTTATCAAAATTTCTCAAAAATATTTTTTTTACAAAAGAGAGTCAAAACCTCTCTTAGTTTGACTTACTATTAGTGACTAGGATATATTTGAGCTAGATTGACTACCCTTAAAAGAATGGCATAGTCAACATTAACGATGAAACTGAAAAAAATCAAAGCTATAAATCTAGTCATTTGTCATACTAACCTCATCACCTCTTGGAAAAATCTTATGGGAATTCAAAATTTGAGTCTCAGATTAAAACATTTTGTTGTAAATAATCTCAAGGAAACAATTCCTAATAAAGAGGGATACTTTAGGAATATACTGATATGTGGGAACTTGACAATGGGTAATAGTAAATTTTTCACTTGTTTTAAACAGCATTTCATAAAAATCTCAAAAAAATTAAGTGAGTCACGTGTGGTAGTGCACACCTATAATCCTATTACATGAGAGGCAAAGACCAAGGGATTATGAACTTGAGGCTAGCCTGTGCTACATAGCAAGACCTATTTCAAAATAAGAACAATGACAACAACAACAGCAAATCTGAAAGTAAGACTGTATAAAAGCTTAGCTGCTTGGCCTTTATGTAAGACTTTGGATTTTGATAGCACTGAAAAACTAGTAAGTTAATTATGCTTAGTATATTCATAGAACAGCAATTTTTGATATTGTACTCATTTCACAGTAAAGAATTGACAATATTATTGAAGTAAAAATACCTGTTAATTTAAATAAATTTAAATATATGCATGTATTTTCTTATCTATTGTACTTATCATTCATAGGTGAATCTGCATAATACAAAAGCAAAGCTACCATTTATCATCAAAAGAAGGATTGTTGTTACTAAATATTTAGTAACACTGGGCCTTGTCCAAAATACAGGATAAATTTATGTGAGTCAATCTTCTCAACCCCTTTATGAGGTGAGATTCATCATTGTTTTGCTTTTAATATTTAAGAAGGGGAGGCTTAGCTCTTTTGTTCATGTTCCTGAATCTATTTAGTCACTGCTGGAGAATTAGAAATAGGCTGACACCCTGCTAAGATCTTTGCTTCAAAAATATTTATTTTGCTTGGCCTTTGGAGACCAAGATCAAACCAGTTTGTCTCTATCTTCAGAATATGTAGGCTATTTCAATAGATGACTTTTTTGTTATAAAGAAATAAATCCAGTTAAAAAGAAATATGAACATGAAATTATGCCTGGAGCAGTCTGGGAAGATGTCACAGAAAAGATAGAACCTGAGCTGAATCTTCCTGCATGAGTAAGTCTTTCTATTGCTAGAGCAGGGGTTGGTGGTGCACTTGAACAGAGTCTGTGACATTCTAAAAGCTATATGAGCATTGTACATTGGAGAAAGAAAAATAATAGATGTTAACGTTTAGAAGCAGAATGGCTTCTTTAAAAAGCGAGTCCTGTAAGTTTAAGCACTCTCTCAGTCTCTCTCTGAAATCACACACACCCTGCCCCCATCCTCCTCCCACCACACAAGTTGTCTGAGAGAGAGATGTTCAGTCTCCTGAATTGCCTAGAAATGACACCTCTATTTTTCCCCCTGTTGACAGCCTGCCACTGTTTTTTCCATTTCTTCTCGGTGAAATAATTTGGTCTTTATTGGACACTCTTAAAGGTTTAGAGGCCAGGCTCTGTCCAGCAGAGTGGCTGCAGTTTTCTCTTATTTCTATCCTTAACAACACAATTACAAATACATGGTGACTGCACAGGCTGTCCCTGACACTGATGCGAGGAGAAATATGCAGCAACCTGGCAGACCTGAGCATTTGCAACCACAAGTCACCTAGGGTGAGGAATATCCAACTCCAATTGAGACAAGTAATGAGCAGTAACATTTTCAGGAGACGCCTAAAGAAACCATGCTCCCGGAGAAATCTAAACTGTACTGTCGACAAGTTATTTCCCCAGTCTTCTTTTTAGTCGTTAGAAAATATAAAGCTAATAAGAATACTGATACAGGAGTTCTGGTTTTGAAATGCTAGCAATACTTTAGGTTTACAAATTAGAACATTTCTTGAACTATTTTAAGGAATGGATTTTATCTCTAGCTATATCCATTCAATTAAATGCTCATGAGTAATTAAAATGATTTGTTTCCTAGTAAAAATAAAAATATATATTTTGTGAAAAACTTTCATATGGATAAACAGAAGTGAGGCGAAATGCTATTTTTCATAGTCCTGTTAGCCAGGGGAAATGTTATTAATATTTGGTGTATTCTTATAATATCTTTATGAATGGTGATCAGTTTTAGCACTGACAGATTTTGACTCAATTATAAATAGACATTGGTTTATAGAACTATAATGGTGAATAGCTTGCTAATCATCACATTTCCTGACAGCATTCATTATTTAAATCTTGTCTCTTTGTGTATGGGTGGTGCATGCATGTGTGCATATGGGTTCATATGTCCGTGTGCACATGTTCAGAGGCCAGAGGATGATGTTGGGTGTTTTCTATTGCTCTCTGCCATATTTCCTTGAGAAAAGACCTCTCACTGAACCCAGGCTTGGTTTTTCCAGCATGGCTGGTGGCCAACAAGTTCCCCTGTCATCCTGTTTCACCTCCTGTTAGTTATGGAAATACAGGGTTTTGTTGGTGAAGGTTTTCTGTTTTACATTGGTTCAGGGGATCTGAACTTAGGTCCCCATGCATGTGCAGTGAAGTGCTATCACCTACTGAGCCATCCCTTAATCCCCTGACAGAACTGTTTTGCTTTAGTAGTTGATAATCATAATCAAATAGATGGAATTTTGTACACTTTATGACTTTGAAACAAAGTCATGAAGTCTGTCCCTGCAATGCTTATGTGTTAAAGATTTTATTCTAATGCCATATTCACATGTGACAAATGTTTTGCCTTTGTTTTTATAGAAATTTTTATTTTAATTAGAAACAATCTTATTTTAATATCAATCCCAAGATATTTTATGTTGTTTGTGGATATTGTAAAGGGTGATATTTCTCTGATTTCTTTCTCAGGTAATTTATCATCTGTATGTAATACGACTACTGATTTTTTTTTAGTTCATCTTGTATCCTGCCTCTTTGCTGAAGGTGTTTATCAGCTGTAGGAGTTCCCGTGTGTATAGTTTTTCAGGTCACTTATGTAAACTATTATGTCATCTACAAATAGTGAAAGTTTGACTTCTTCCTTTCCAATTTGTATTCCCTTGATCTCCTTTTGTTGTTGTCTTATTGTTTTAGCTAGAACTTCAAGTACAATATTGAAGAGGTATGGAGAGATTGGACAGCCTTGTCCCTGATTTTAGAGGAATCGTGTTGTGTTTCTCTCCATTTAGTTTGATGTTGGCTGTTGGTTTACTGTATAGTGCTTTTATTATGTTCAGGTATGTTCCTGTTATCCCTGATCTCTCTACGACCCTTATCATGAAGTGGTGCTGGATTTTTGTCAAAGGCTTTTTCAGCATCAAGTGAGATGATCATGTGGTTTTTCTTTTGCAATTTGTTTATATGGTGAATTACATTGATAGATGTTTGTATGTTGAACCATCCCTGCATCCCTGGTATGAAGCCTACTTGATCGTGGTGGATGATTTTTCTGATGTATTCTTGGATTCGATTTGCTAGTATTTTATTGAGTATTTTTGCATCAGTGTTCATGAGAGATATTAGTCTGTAGTTCTCTTTCTTAGTTGTGTCTTTGTGTGGCTTGGGTACCAAGGTAATTGTAGCCTCCTAAAAAAAGTTTGGCAATGAATCTTCTGCTTCTATTGTGTGGAATACTTTGAGGAGCATTGGAATTAGCTCTTCTTTGAATTTCTGGTAGAATACTGCATTGAAACCATCTGGGCCTGGGCTTATTGGTTGGGAGACTTTTGATGACTGCTTCTCTTTCATTAGGGCTTGTAGGCCTGCTTAAATTGCTTATTTGTTCTTGATTTAATTTTAGCAAGTGATAGCTATGCAGAAATTTATCCATTTCCTTAAAATTTTGAGTTTTGTGTAGTACAGGTTTTCAAAGTATGACTTAAAGATTCTCTGGATTTCCTCAGTGTCGGTTGTTATATCCCCCTTTTCATTCCTGATTTTGTTAATTTGCATGTTCTCTCCCTCCCTTTTGGTTAGTTTGAATAAAGGTATGTCTATCTTGTTGATTTTCTCAAAGAACAAATCTTTGTTACATTGATTCTTTGTATTGTGTACTTTGTTGACTTCAGCCCTCAATTTGATTATTTCCTGCTGTCTGCTCCTCCTGGGTGAGTTTGCTTCTTTTTGTTCTTTATATTGTGCTGTTAATTCACTAGTGTGACTATTCTCCAGTTTCTTCTTGTGAGTACTTAGTGCTATGAACTTTCCTCAGCACTGCCTTCAAAGTGTCCCATAAGTTTGGGTATTTTGTGTCTTCATTGAATTCTAGGAAGTCTTTAATTTCTTTCTTTCTTGACCCAGGAATGGTGCAATTGAGTGTTGTTCAATTTCCATAACTTTGTAGGTTTTCTGCATTTTGTGTTGTTGGTGAATTCTAATTTTAAAGCATGATGGTCTGATAAGATACAGAGTGTTATTCCAATTTTTTGTACCTGTTGAGGTTTGCTATGTTGTCAAGTATGTGGTCTATTTTAGAGAAGGTCCCATGTGGCGCTGAGAAGAAAGTATATTCTTTTGTGTTTGGATTGAATGTTCTATAGATGCCTGTAAAACCCAATTGGGTCATAACTTCAGTTAGTTCCTTTGTTTCTTTGTTAAGTTTCTGTCTGGTGATCCTGTCTAGTGGTAAGAGTGGAGTGTTGAAGTCTCCCACTATAACTCTGTGAGGTCTTATGTGTGATTTTAGTTTTAGTAATGTTTTGTTTACAAACGTGGGTGCCTTTGTATTTGGGGCATAGATGTTCAGAGTTGAGACTTATTCCTGATGGATTTTTCCTATAATGAATATGAAGTGACATTCTTCATCTCTTTTTGGCTGATTTTAGTTTGAAGTCTAATTTACTCGATACTAGGATAGCTACACCAGCTTGTGTCTTGGGTCCATTTGATTGGCAAATCGTATCCCAATCCTTTACTCTGAAGTAATGTCTGTCTTTGAAGCTTAGGTGTATTTCTGGTATGCAGCAGAAGGATGGATTCTGTCTTCATATCTATTCTGTTAGCCTGTGTCTTTTTATTGACAAATTAAGACCATTAATATTGTGGGAAATTAAGTACAATTGAGTGTTAATTCTTGTGTGTTTTTTATTTGTTGTTATTGTTATTATTTGTGGATTTATCAAGCTTTATCTTTTTGCTTTTGGTAAAGTGGGATTACCTATTGCCTATGTTTATGTGAGTGTAATTTCATTCCTTAGGTTGAATCTTTCCATCCAGTACTGATTAATAGCACTGTCTGCTTTTCCAGAGGACCTGAGTTCAATTCCCAGCAACCACATGGTTGCTCCCATCACTATTATGCTACTCTTTGCATTATACCTGAATCGACAGTGTTCAGAACCATAGACAGAATCAGGCTTTAATCAGGTATTTTTATATCTTGACCAAATAACACACAGATAATCTCAAAGCTGTGCTCCTACTGTTGGTACTTTTAGTTAAACATCAAATGAGGATTAATTTTTTAATATATGTTTTATTTAAATTAGAAACATGCATTCTTTACATGTCAATCCCAGCTCCCTCTCCTACCCCTCCTCCCTTAGCCCTCCACCAGCACTCCTAGCCCCCATCTAATCCCCACACCATTCCCCAGGGAGGGTGAGGCCCTTCATGGTGGGATCTCCAGAGTCTGCCATTTCATCCGAGGATTCTTTTTTTTTTTATATGCTATAAATTCAACCATAAATGTAGCAGCTTCTGGTGATGACAGAAATTTATTGAAAAGTTGCTAAAGACTGACTATTGGTTTGAGTCTTGCTGCCACTTCAGAGACAGGTAGACTGATCCTTGGAAGTCCAATCCTTTGGGTACACTGTGTGAATCCTTCTTCAAGCAGTCTCCCATAGATATGTGCACAGACCAGCTATATCTGTGTGAAATTGACAATTGAAACTAACCATCACAAGGTTTTTCTGGTTACTTCATTGATTCAGACCTGAAATTTGTCCTTCTTCCTAGGTTTACATAAAAAGAATAATCAAAAACTACAATCCTCCCTCAAGCCTTTAACTGCTTGATTTTTTCAGGAAGGATATGTGTCTGTAGGAGGCATTTGTAATGTGACATTCTCATTTTTGTGGTAAGCATTCTTCATCTACCCTAAAAATAATACATTTTCATAGACTATATCACCACCCTATGCTTTATTAAAGTCTCAAGTACATTGCTAAGTTCCTTCTCTTTCATTATGCTTTTCTTCCTTGCTTCTTTTCTTACATTGTCCTATGTAACCCCAAATTATTCTCAAAATTTAAAGGGAAATTAACTCATGTTTTTTCTGTCCCCAATTTCACAACCTTGCTTATCCAGACGCATTGAGGAATTAGAAATATAATTGTAAATGCCCATGTGTTCTTTCTATATTTTAAAGTTATTCCCATATTTACATAAGTACCAAGTACTTAGATCTAGATTAATAGTTAGCATAATTAAATCAGTTAACATAATTATCCTCTTCTTTCCCATCATCTTCCTCTAGTGTTTTTCGGTTTATTTTTCTCATGCAGTTTTATAAAGATATTTCCTTTAAGTCTTATAAACATATGTGTGGCCCCCTTTTTCCTGGGGTCTATTGGACCTCGCTCCACAAGGACAAAGGGGCTAGACAGCTTGCAAACATGGTGGAAATAGCTTCCAGGATATGACATCACTGAGACAGTTCAATATAAGATTGGGGTGGTACCTGGGGGCAAACCTGAAAAAATTTGCATTTAAGTGGCATGCTCCTATCATATAGCTTGATTAGTGGCAGCATGGCCCTATGAAAATAGCTCGAGCACGTTACTTAATTACCATGTGGGCAGCAGGGAAGACCATTTGCATGGGACTGTGTCAAGGGTCATCCTTGAGATAAGCCAGACATCCAGGCTTAGAAAATCCTGAAGCTAAGGCTAGATAGAGAGCAGGAAGCTCCTGCTGGAGCTGGGGAAGAACTCCTTCACACAGTGCCTAGCCTGGGAATAGCTGCTGTGCTGTGGTAGACTGCAACCTCTGACCAGCGGGGCCTCCCCACAAACACATTCTTTAATAAAGAACAAACAATAAAGCACATAGGGGAGTCAATCATGTAGATTTATTTTAAGCTTGATGTTTGTCCTAGATTAGTGGTACACACTTTTAATCCCAGTACTTGGGAGGCAGAGGCAGGATAATCTCTTGAGGTTAAGGTCAGGCAGATCTAAACAGCGAGACTCTGAAACCAAACAAAAAATATGATATTTGTCTACTGTGGCCTAAAGTGTAGCAAAGGATTTCAATGTTTCCTTGTAACTGAGCAACTGGATCTGTCAGTCATAACATCTGAACTTGTAGCCAGAGGCTGAAAGTTGTCAAAATATGGCCTTATAAAGTGAATGCCAACCACAACCAGGCTTTTACTATCATTCTTTTCTATGGCTATAACTTGCACATGGGCCACACTGAACTATCTGTGTGTGAAATGATATCCTGGTATGCAGTCTCCTATGGGTGAGTAAATAGTAACACTAGTCTTGAGTTCTTAAGCATGCAAGAAACACAGGACATTGAGGTGTCTCAGTAAGATTTGCATGGAGAACTGGAATATGAAGTTGAAGGAGTGAAGACTAAAGAAAATACTGGGCCCAGATCAGATTCTAGGTCATGAGGGGCATTTATAGACTTTACTAAAGGATTTGTATTCTGTTTATAGACAATGAACCAAAGAAAAATTTAGGTGGAGGTATCCGTCTTTGGGTTTTAAATTTGCTGATGGCAGTATGAAAACATTTATTAAACACATTATTATGAGGTAGTCTTCACCAATGTTTACACATTCATATTCTCATTTTCTTTACAGGGGAATAGGAAACAGTTCACTTGGCCAAGAACTACAGAAAGCTTTGGCCCATCTTCTCACTGCCTATCTTTTTGTGTTACCAGTAGAGAGAGTAGTGGGGTATTTGTAGCTCTATCTATGGATAAATCCTTTATTATATTACCTATAAACTTTACTTTCAGTTTGTGTAAAACCAGATATATACTTATAAATTATTTTTTATAACTTTTATAAAAAATAGATTAAGAATAAATTGTGAGTGACTGTAGAGAGCTGCAATGGGCTCCAGCCAGAAATAACCTCCAAAATGTTCCTGAAATATCACAAGATCTGAACTAAGGAAACACGTATTCAGTTGAATTACAGTCATAGTAAAATGTGTTGTAGGTTGGGACTGAAATTAAATAATTTGATGTAAAAGTAAAAAATGATGTAGACAAAACCAGGAAAAGGTGACAGTATTTTGCAAAAGGGCAAACTATGGTGCTAATAATATGTACCTTACTGCTCTCTGTGGAAACCAGATCTGGAGTAGGAAATCTGAAGTGTACCTGGAGAACTGATGGAGGTTCACTGCTTGAGAAAGAAAGGATTCTAGAAGGACACAGTGGGCAGGGAGATTCCTACACAGGCATGAACTTCACCCCTTGGAATTCTACTAAGTCCTCACAGTATCAAAAGAAAACTGATGCTATGGGTGGGGAATGGGGAGTATTCTCGAATATGTCAGACTGTTATGTTCTTAACATGGTCAGTCTTCAGCAGGAGCAAATCAACCAGACAAAACTTTGTGCATTTTTTTGTCATGACCCAATTGACTTGATGGAAGGGAGATTCTTAACTTCAGCCACCTTCTAGCTTTCCATAAACTAGATGAGAAACATCTAACTGGAGTCTGTTCTGGCTTCTGGCTTCTATGCCAAGAAATAATGGAGAAGGGTGTGTGAAGTTTATTGTGCAGAGACATGAATCCACTGCAAGACTGGAGCCTGTTTATGGGAATGCAGATTTGTTTTCCTTAGTGTCCCATTAACAAAAGTCTAATTACAACAGTTGTTAAACCTGATATGATGTGTCTGACTACTGAGAAAACTTTAAAACATTTGAAACTACTGAAAGTTCAAGCCACGTAGTTCAAAGAGGCAGAACAAATATGGGAAACATATTTAAATATGGCATGATGCTGGAAATGGTTAGATGGGTGGGGAATTTAAAACAACTGTGGTGAACATACCAAGGTCTCTAATGGATAATGCAGACAGCATGAAAGAATAAATGGGCACCATTAGGAAGGAAATGGAGATTATTACAAAAGACTGAAAGCAATGCTAGGGGCTAAAAATGCTGTAACAAATTAAAAATGAAGAATGTGTTTAAAAGGCTTGTATGTAGAATGGATATGGCTGGGAGATTGCCAAAGCTTGAGGCTATCACGATAGAATCTCAAAAACTGAAAAGGAAACAGGAAAAAAATAAGCAAAAAAAAGAGTATCCACAGCCAATAGGATGACTATAAAGATAAATAATTACTAGATGAATAATGATACTAAAAGAAACATTTTAAATAATAATAACAATGAATTTCCCTAAGTGACTGCCATGCAGAATAAACCACAGATGTATAAGCATAGTGAAAACCCAGGAGGATCACTGCAAAACACAAAACAAAACCCCACATCTTTGGTGTATCATTTCAAACCATAGAAAACCAATGTTAAAGAAGAAATCTTGAAAGATGCTAGATGAACAAAACACAGTATATGAAGATAAGAGATGAACTGCACCTCATTTTCACACAAGGACTATTCAGGCAGACAAAAGTAGAACTAAACCACACAGGTGACAAACAGAAAATAGTAACAAATATGATACCTTCTTAATGCAATTATATCAATAAATGATTTGAATGTTAGTGATCTAAATGAATCAACAGAAAGACAGATTATTATTGAAAAATAGGATTCACTATAAGAAATCCATTATAAGTAAGATGACATATTAAAAGTAAGTGCATGAAGAACAATATTCTGTGATGGATTTATTAGCTATGTTAATTTGAGACTGAGATAACATTATAACAAGGAGAGTAATAGATGGGGGATGTTCTTCTGTATATATGTTTCTTGTATTTGTTGATGAATAAAACATTGATTGGCCAGTATCCAGGCAGAAAGTCTAGACATGGCTACCAGATGAGGAGAATTCAGGGGAGAGGAGGCAGCAAGACAGACACCATGTAGGGGCAGGAGTAACATGCCAGGGCATTACCAGGTAAGCTAAGGTTATGTGGGAATACTAAGATTAATAGAAATGGGTTAATAATTAAGATAGAGCTATCTAGTAAGAAACCCTAGCCTTTAGCCAAATGTTTTATAAATTAATGTAAGTTTTTGTGTGTTTATCAGGGGCTAATTGGTTACAGAATTAGGCAGAACAGAAACTTTAATCTATAAGTGATCAGAGATAATAGGGCCATTATGAAAAAGGGATAGATCCTCTGAGAAGACATGATTATTATTGTGTGTGTGCCTAACAGCAGTGTTAATCTATGTGGATTGTATGGATACAGTGCTAAATTCTATATTTTTGTTGAAGACATCAGCACATCTCTATCAGAAAAGTACCAGCAAGAAACCATATGAACTCAGTAACACAGTTTTCAAACCCTTGTAATGAGTGTCTGAAGAGTACCTTATCCACAGCCTGTGGAATATGGTGTTTCTGACATGACAAACCACATTCTTTGTCATAAAGCATACTATAACAAATATAAATCATAAAAAGCTTTCTGATGACAATTGAACTAGAAATCAGTAACAGGAAGACAGGTGGAAAACTACCTTATTGCTTGCAAACTGAGTAACATACTTCAATACATCAATCAGAAAATATAGTTTAAAGAGTTTTAGAGTACATGAAAATAAATAAGTAGTACAATCTGTTAGAAATTGAGAATTTGATATTAACAATTCCTAGGAGGAAACTGACAGCATGCTTTGGACAAAAGCAACCTGAAGGAGGAAAGCAAGAGGGCCTCTCACAACTTCTTTGCAGCAATATGGAGAAAATCATAGATGAAGGAGAAGGAGCACTGGGGGAGGGGAGAGTGAGTTAGGAGAAAGAGAAGTGGAGAAGAGGAGGGGAGAGGAGGACATGAGGGAGCAAGAAGATTGAGTCAGGGGAAGAATAGAGGAGAGCAAGAAAAGAGATACCTTAATAGAGGGAGCCATTATAGGTTTAAAGAGATTAGGGATATGTCCAGAGATCTATAAGGATGAACCCAACTAACAATCTAAGCAATACTGGAGAGGCTACCTTAAACACCCTTCACCGATAATGAGATTGATGACTACCTTATATGCCATCCTAGAGTCTTCATCCAGTATATGGAAGCAGAAGCAGACACCAACAGCTAAACACTAAGGAGAACTCTTGGAATCCAGTTGCAGAGAAGGAAGAGTGATGAACAAAGTGGTCAAGACCAGGCTGAAGGGACCACAGAAACAGTTGACCTGAACAAAGGGGAGCTCATGAACCCCAGACTGACAGCTTGGTAGCCAGAATAGGACCAATCCAGACCCCCTGAGGCAATATATGGGGCTTCTGGCAGTGGATCAGTATTTATCCCTAGTATACAAATGGACTTTGGGAGCCCATTCCACATAGAGGGATACTCTCTCAGCCTAGACACCAAGGGGAGGGCCTAGGCACTGCTCCAAATGATGTGACAGACTTTGAAGATTCCCCATGGAAGGCCTCACCTTCCCTGAGGAACAGAAAGGAGATGCCATAGGGTTTCAGTGATGGGTAGGGGAGGAGGAGTGGGAGGGGGAACTGGGATTGACATGTAAGACAAGCTTGCTTTTAATTTAAATTAAAAATAATCAAGATGAACACTGTTTGGAAATGAAGCAATAAAACTGCTTCTACTCATATAATTCACAGGAAAGCTTAAATCCAGAGAAGGACTGCTGCAACCAACTAACAATTACAGAGAGTTTTCAGGACACAAGGAAATGTACAAGAGTCAATTGCTCTCCAGAAATGAGTAAATCAAAATTAAAAAACAAACTCCACAAATGCCATTATTTCACAAATCCCATTTATATTAACCCACAATAATGAAACATTAGATAAAAGCTTAACTAAATACATGCCTGAAGAAAACTGTAAAACTCTGATGGCTTTGCCTGGATTTTGGACTTTCAAATAAATGGGAAGGAAATGGAAGGATGTTCTGTATCAATGAATAGAAAGGCTTAATAATGTAAAGTTTGAGTTCAGCATAACATCTCTATAATCAGTGCAGATCTAGTCACAATTTGTGTGTGTGTGTGTGTGTGTGTGTTAGTGTCTGTCAAAGATAGGGGATACAGTTTATCTAAAGAGATGAATGACCAGAAAAAGCTGACACAGAGGGCATTGATATTCCAGGGTGGGCTGAGTCTTACATTTGTTTATATTGCTTGGAGACTCAAGTTGATGACCAAACTGATTATTTTGGTTCAGTCTTACTAGTACACAGGAGTTGCTGGGGGTCAAAATTGGCAGCTGTGACCCTGGAGTCACCATCACATTACCATTTTATTACAGCATCAATTTGAAGACAGAAAACCCCTGGAGGTTTTCAATGAAAGATATGAAGTATATATAGAAAGGGAAATCAAAGCAGATTTTTAAAGCATTACTTAAGCACTGAAAAAAATTCACTAAATTTCTGTCTTAGGATGCATAAAGACAAATTTTTAAATGTTTTCAGATAGCACAAATAAATATATAGCTACTCATTACCTATCCATGGTTTTCACAGATTTCATCTGTATTGTGCTGTACTGTTATGATATCGATTATTGAAATATTATTTAATGCCGGGTGGTGGTACACACCTTTAATCCTGGCACTCGGAGTTCGAGACCAGCCTGATCTACAAGAGCTAGTTCCATGACAACCTCCAAAGCCACAGAGAAACTATGTCTTGAAACCCACCCCTCGAAAAAGAAATATTATTTCATACATTGACTGTATGTATTATATATAAACTTGAAATTTAATCCAGTTTCTTTTTTTGCTAATTACATCTTTATTTAAAAAGGGTTTTCTCTAGTTAGCAAAATAAGCTAGACCCTATTAGAAGGGCAGCGACAGATTTTAAAAAAAAGTTAGTGACCAACCCGCATATAATCTGATAAGGAATATAGGAATGAAAAGTAAAGGAGACAAATAGAAGGATTCAGAAACTTACTGACATCCTAACATTAGAGTTTTATCATGTTAAACACAAAATTTTAAATTAAATCAATTTATTTATTTTGCATCTTGATGCTAGCCTCCCTTCCTTCCTCTTTCTCCTCCCACCCACCCTCTCCCCTTCATCTCCCCAAAGCCTTCCTCATTTGTTCAGAAAGGGGCAGGCCTCCCATGAGCATCAGCAAAGCATAACATATAAAGCTGCTAAAAGACCAAGCACGGGCCCCTGTATTCTGTCTGAGCAAGGCAATCCAGCATGAGGAATAGGTTCCTAGCAGCCAGCCAAATCACCAGAGACAGTTCTGCTCCCATTGCTAGGAGTCCAACAAGTAGACCAAGCTATGTAGCTGTCACATAATTGTTGAGGGCCTAGGTCAGTCCCATGCAGGCTCCCTTCTGGGTTCAGACTCTGAGTTCCCATGAGCCAGGCTAGCCTTTTCTGTGGGTTTTCCTGCAATGTTCCTGATCCCATCACTGACTCCTACAATCCCTCCTGATATGAGGATGGTCAAAACAATATGGAAATTAATATATTTATTTACCAGAGAAAGAAATTACACACAATCTGGAAGATCAGAAGCGTGGCAGGCCTCCAAGAAAGAGTACTTTTGCCTTTCCTTTCCTTTTATCCTCACCTGTGTCCGTACTCCTGTCCATGCCCCAAAAGGGGGAATGAACAATATTGTGGGCTCACCCCCTACACTCCTGTCTTTCCTCAGCAGCACTCCTCAAGCTCTTTCCAATGTTTGGCCTGCATCAGTCACTGGATGAAGGTTCTCATGAAAACCAGTGGAGTCACCAATCCTGTCACAGGGTATGGCCAGTTCAGGTTATGAATCCATTGCTGCCAGGAGTCTCTGAGTTCCCATGAGCCAAGCTAGCCTTTTCTGTGGGTTTTCCTGCAATGTTCCTGATCGCATCCCTGGATCCTACAATCTCTCCTGAGACGAGGATGGTCAATGCATCCTTGTAGACTACTGGAAGTTTCCCTTGCATCAGGCTACTATCTGATCCCAAAATCTCCCCTCCCCTTTCCAGTCATCTGTCTCAGAACTCTCACCTTCTGACCACTCGAAACCTGTTCCCTTAAGTTCCTATGCCAAGAAGACCCATGAATGCCCCCTTGAACCCTCCTTCTTGCCCATGCTTTCTGGGTCTGTGGATTGTAGCTTGGTTATCCCTTACTTTACCATTAATATCCACTTATGAGTGAGTACATACCAGGTTTGTGTTTCCAGACTTGAGTTTTATGGAGGATGATAGATACAGATGTATTTGCATTCTTTTACAAGCTACAAGTCAACATCCACTTATGCCAACACCACTTTTTGAAGACACTTTCTTTTTTACATTTCATAATTTTGCTTTGTCAACAATCAGGTGTCTATAGATGTGTGCTTTCATGTCTGGGTCTTTGATTCAATTCCATTTATCTGCCTATCTGTTTTTATGTCAATACCATGTTGTTTTTATTATTTTAGCTCTGTAGCAGCTAAAATAATAAATCAGCGATGGTGATAACCACAGAAGTTCTTTTTTTTTTTACAAGATTGTATTAGCTATTCTGGATTTTCTTTTCTCATGAAGTTGAGTATTATTTTTTCAAGGTCTGCAAAGAATTTTCTTGAAATTTTGATGGGGATTGAATTGACTCTTTAGAGTGCTTTTAGTAAGATGGTCATTTTTTAACATGTTAATCCTATTGATCTATGACCATGGAAGATCTTTCCATATTCTGATATTTTCTTCAAAGACTTGAATTTCTTGTCATATAGGTCTTTCACTTGCTTGGTTAGAGTTACCCAAAGATATTTTATATTGTTTTTGGTTATTGTGAAGGGTGTTGTTTCTTTGCTTTCTTTTTCAATACTTTTACATTTGTATATAAGAAGGTTACTAAATTTTTTGAGTTAATCTTGTATCAGGCCACTTCACTAAAGGTATTTATTATACTATCATGTCATCTGAAAATAGCGAAAGTTTGACTTCTTTTCCAAATTGTATCACCTTGATCTCCTTTTGTTGTCTTATTGCCCTAGCTAGAATTTTGACCTATATTGAATAGATATAAAGAGAGTGTAAGACTTGTCTTGTTCCTGATTTTAGTGGAATTGCTTTTAGTTTCTCTCCATTTAATTTGATGTTAGCTGTCAGCTTGCTATATATTGCTTTTATTGTATTTATTTTCCCTGTATCCCTGATCTCTCCAGTACTTTTTCTTGAGTGGATGTTGGATTTTTTCAAAGGCTTTTTCAGCATCTAAGGGGGATGATAAGGTGTATTTTTTCTTTCAGTTTGTTTATTTGGTGGATAACATTGACAGATTTTCATATGTTGAACCATCTCCACATCTCTGAGATGAAGCCTACTTGATGATGGTAGATGATATTTTTGATGTGTAGTCTGGGTATCAGGGTAACTGTGGTCTCATAAAAAGACTCAATTTTCCTTTTGTTTCTATTTTGTGGAATACTTTGAGGAGTAATGGCATTAGCTCTTCTGTGGAAAGTTTGGTAGAATTCTGCACTGAAAACATCTGTTCCTGGGCTTTTCTTGGTTGGGAGAATTTTAATGACTTCTTCTATTTACTTAGGGGTTATAGGTCTGCTTAAATAATTTATTTAATCTTGGTTTAATTTTGGTGTGTGGTATCCATCAAGAAATTTTTTCATTTCTTTTAGATTTTCCAATTTTGTGGAGTACAGGTTTTTGAAGTATGATCTAGATCTTCTGTTGTTATATTCCCCTTTTGTTTCTGATTTTGTTAATTTGGATATTCTCTCTGTCTTTTAGTTAGTTTGGATAAAGGCTTGTCTATTTGTTGACTTTCTCAAAGAACCAACTCTTTGTTTCTTTCTATTGTTCTCTCTGTTTCAAATTTATTGAATCTGGTCTACTACTCTTGGATGTGTTTGCTTCTTTTTGTTCTAGTGTTTTTAGGTGTTCTGTTAAGTCACTAGTATGAAATAAACCCGAATTGCCCTTAGTGCTATGAACTTTCCTTGTAGCAGTGCTTTCATTGCTTCCCATAAATTTGGGTATATTTTGCATTAATTTTCATCAAGTTCTAGGAAGTCTTTAATTTCTTTCTTACTTCTTCCTTGACCCACTGGTAATTTGGTTAGGAGTTGTTCAGTTTCCATGAGTTTGTAAGCTTTCTGTAGTTAAGTGTTTTTGTTGAATTCCAAGTGTAAACCTTGGTGATCAGATAAGATGGGTTTTTTTTTTCAATTTTGTTGTACCTGTTAAGACTTGCTTTGTGGTCAATTTTGGACAAGGTTCCATGAGGTGCTGAGAAGAAGGTATATTCTTTGGTTTTTCTGTGAAATGCTCTGTAGATATCTGCAATAAGTCCATTTGAGTCATAACATCTGTTAGTTCCACTATTTCTGCTTAGTTTCTGTCTGGATGACTTGTCTATTGGTGAGAGTGGGGTATTGAAGTCTCACTCAATGTGTGGGGTTCAATATGTGATTTAAGATTTAGTAATGTTTCTTTTACAAATGTGGGTGTCCTTGTATTTGCGGCATAGATGTTGAGAATTGAGACACCATCATGGTGAATTTGTCATTTAATGAATATGAACTATCCTTTTCCATCTCTGTCAGTTAATTTTGATTTGAAGTAAGTTTTGTTAGGTAGTAGGATAACTACAGTATCTTGTTTCTTCTGTTAGTTTGGAAAATGTTTTTCTGTTCCTTTACTCTGAGATAAGGCCTGTCTTTGACATTGAGGTGTATTTCTTGTATGTAGCAGTAGGTTAGTTTCTGTTTTCTTATTCATTTTGTTAACCTGTGTCTTCTTATTGGTGGATTGAGTATTTATTATTGAGAGATATTAATGATCAGTGATCATCAATTACTGTTTTTTTGTGTGTGTGTGTGTGTGTGTGTATGTGTGTGTGTGTGTGTGTGTGGTGCTGCTGCTGGAGATTGAGTACATATCATTTTTTTTAACTTTTTTTATTTTCCAGTTTAAATTTAGATAAGAAACAAGGTTGCTTCACAAGTCAGTTCCAGGTCCCTCTCCCTTTCCCTCCCCTCCTCCCGTGCCCTCTCCCCAACCCCCCCCCGTTATCCCCTCATTCCCCCGGGGGAGGGTGAGGCCCTCCATGGGGGTGTCCATAGTCTGTCATTTCATATGGCGCAATTGGTTAGCGCGCGGTACTTATACGACAGAGTACATATCATTTTTAATTTTTGTGAATGGGTTATCTTGTTCAGGATGGTTTCTTCTAGTTCTATCCATTTGCTCCCAAATTTCAAGATTCCATTGATTTTTCCTTTTGAGTAGTACTTCATTGTGTAAATATACCACATTTTCTCTATCCAGTTTTCACTTGAGAGGCATCTAGGTTGCTTTCAGGTTCTGGCTATTACAAATAATGCTGCTATGAATATGGTTGAATAGATGTCCTTGTTGTATGAATGTGCATCTTTTGGGCATATGCCTAAGAGTGGAATTGCTGGATTTTGTGATGGACTGATTCCCATTTTCCTGAGGAACTGCCACACTGCTTTCCAAAGTGACTGTACTCCCACCTATTTGCACTCCCACCAGCAGTGGAGGAGTGTTCACCCATTTCCACATCGTCTACAGCATAAACTGTCCTTGGTGTTTTTGATTTTAGCCATTCTGACAGGAGTAAGATGGTATCTCAGAGTTGTTTTGATTTGTATTTCCGTGATGGCTAAGTATGTTGAAGACTTTTTTATGTGTCTCTCAGTTATTTCAGACTCCTCTATTGAGGATTCTCCATTTAGTTTTGTACCCTGCTTTTTAATTGCATAATTTGGTGTTTTGGAGATTAGCTACTTGAGTTCTTTATATATTTTGGAAATCAGTCCTTTGTCAGGTGTTGTAGAGAAAAGTCTTTTCCTTGCCAGCTGCTTTGGTTTTTCCCCACCAGTTGCCTGGTCTCTGCCAAGTAGTAGTCCCCAAATAACACACAAGACTCTGTATTAATTATGAAACTGTTGGCCTTGCTTGTTTCTTACTGGCTATCTCTGACTTAAGTATTTACCCCATAACTGCCAATCTAAGTATTTCTCTTACTGGAGAAAAGGGTCTAGGCTTCTTGCCCCTATGGTGGTTACATCTTGACTCCCTGTGCTTTTCCTACCCAGAGTCCTCCTGGACTCTTAGTCCCACCTATCTTGCTTCCCTATTGGCCAACAGTGCTTTATTGACATATACACAGGACTTCCCCATCAAGATGTGGTGTTGATGAATATCTCTTCTCATTCTATAGGCTGCCTTTTTGTTGTTGTTGTTGACTGTGTCCTTTGCTTTACAAAAGCTTCTCAGTTTCAGGAAGTCCCATTTATTAATTGTTCATCACAGTGTCTGTGTACTGGTGTTATGTTCAGGAAGCATTCTCTTGTACCAATTTGTTCCAGGGTACTACCTACCTTCTCTTCTAAGAAGTTCAGTGTGGCTGGATTTACTTTGAGGTCTTTGGTCCATTTGGACATAAGTTTTGTGCATGGCAATAGATATAGATCTATCTGCAGTCTTCTACATGCCAGCATCCAGTTATGCCAGCACCATTTGTTGAAGATGCTTTCTTTTCTCCATTGTATACCTTTAGGTTCTCTGTCAAAAATCAAGTGGTCATAGGTGTGTGGGTTAATATCAGGGTTTTCAATTTGATTCCATTGTTCCACCTGTCTATTTTTGTGCCAATACCAAGCTGTTTTCAGAACTATAGCTCTATAATAGAGCTTGAAGTAAGGATGGCGGTGCCTCCGCATGTTTCTTTATTGTACAGCATTGTTTTGGTTATCCTGGGTCTTTTGTTTTTCCAGACACAGTTGAGAATTGTTCTTTCAAGGTCTGTAAAGAATTGTGCTGGGATTTTGATGAGGTTTGCATTGAATCTGTAGACTGCTTTTGGAAAGATTGCCATTTTTACTATGTTTATCCTACCTATCCAATAGCATGAGAGATCTTTCCCTTTTCTTGTATCTGCTTTAATTCTTTCTTAAGACTCAAAGTTCTTGCAATACAGGTCTTTCACTTGTTTGGTTAATGTTACCCCAAGGTATTTTATGTTGTTTGTGGCAATTGTAACGGGTGATGTTTCTCTGATTTCTTTCTCAGCCTTTTTTTGTTTCTATATAATAAGGTTATTGATTTTTTTGAGTTGATCTTGTTTACTGCCACTTTGCTGAAGGTGTTTATCAGTGGTAGGATTTCTCGTGTAGAGTTTTTTTTCAGTTACTTATGTAAACTATCATATCATCTGCAAATAGTGAAATTATGACTTCTTCTTTTCCAATTTGTATCCCCTTGATCTCCTTTTGTTGTGTTATTGATCTAGCAAGAACTTCAAGTACAATATTGAAGAGATATTGGAAGAGAGGACAGCCTTGTCTTGTTCCTGGTTGTAGAGGAATCACCTTGAGTTTCTCTCCATTTAATTTGATGTTGGTCATTGGTTTACTGTATATTGCTTTTATTATGTTCAGGTATGTTCCTGTTATCCCTTATCTCTCCAAAACCTTTATCATAAAGAGGTGTTGGATTTTGTTGAAGACTTTTTCAGCATCTAGTGAGATGATCATGCGATTTTGTTCTTAGCTTGTTTATATGGTGGATTGCATTGGTGAATTTTCGTATGTTGAACCATCCCTGCATACCTGAGATGAAGCCTACTTGATCCTGTGAATGATTTTTCTGATGTGTTCTAGGTTTCAATTTGCCAGTATTAGAGTATTTATATATCAGTGTTCTTGAGGGATATTGGTCTGAAGTTCTTTTTCTTAGTTGTGTCTTTGTGTGGGTTGGGTATGAAGGTTATTGAAGCCTCATAAAAAGAGTGTGGTCATGACTCTTCTGCTCCTATTGTGTGGAGTACTTTGAGGAGAATTGGTATGAGTTGTTCTCCAATTTCTTCATATGGGCACTTAGTGCTATGAACTTTCCTCTTAGCACTGCTTTCAAAGTGTCCTGTGAGTTTGTGTATGTTGTGTCTTCATTCACATTGAATTATAAGAAGTCTTTAAGTTATTTTTCTTAATTTTCTCCTTGGTGAGAGTGTGTTGTTGAATTTTCCTATTATAAGTGTGTGAAATTTTATGTGTGATTCAAGCTTTAGTACTGTTTCTTTTATGATGTGACTCGAGTTTTAGTAACGTGGATGCCATTGTATTTGGGGCATAGATGTTCAGAATTAAGATTTCATCATGGTGGTTTTCTCATGTTATGAGTATGAAATGAACTCGTTCATCTCTTTTGTATAATTTTAAAGTCTAATTTGTTTGATACTAGGATAGTTACACCAGCTTGTTTCTTGGGCCCATTTGATTGCAAAACCTTTTCCCAGCCCTTAACTCTGAGGTAACATCTGTCTTTGAAGCTGTGGTATGTCTCTTGAATGCAGCAAAAGCATGGATTCTGAACTGATTTGGAACATGGTGAGGGGTGGGGGGGCAGTGGGAGCTGGGAAGAAGAGACGGGGAGAAGAGGAAGAGAGAGTAGGTCATGGGGAAGGTTGAGTTGGGGGTAGAATAGGAGGAAGAGGGAATCATAGGTTAGAAGACAGACCTGGCATCAGTGAGACCTCTAGTGATCTAAAGGAATGACACCAACTGGCAAGCTAAGCAATAGTAGAGAGACCACCTTGAATGCCGATTCCTGATAATGAACTTGATGTCTTTAACCATCAGGGACCTTTCATCCAGTGACTGATGGAAACAAATTGGCAAAGAATGGGCTAGCAAAACCAGCAGAGACAGCTGATCTGAACAGGGGAGAGCTCTTGGACCTGAGACCAACAGCTGGGAGGCCAGCATGGGACTGATCCAGACCCCCCTGAATGTAAGAGTCAGTGAGGAGGCCTGGGCAACCTATGCGGCACTGGGAAGTGGATCAGTGTTTATCCCTGGCATACAAACAGACTTCGTGTGTCCATAACACAGAGAAGGATGCTTTCTCAGCCTGGATCTTAGGGGAGTGCCTGAACCCTGCCCTGAGTGAAGTGACAGTCTCTAGATATCCCCTATGTGGAAGGTGGTGGCAATAGGATGGGAGGCTGGGGAGGATGGTGGGGGGGGTGTGGGAGGAGGGTAGGGAACTGGGATTGACATGTGAAGTAAGCTATTTAAAATCAAAATAATAGCCAGGCGGTGGTGGCACACACCTTTAATCCCAGGACTTGGGAGGCAGAGGCAGGCAGATCTCTGTGAGTTCGAGGCCGGGCTGGACTGACAGCCTCCAAAACAATACAGAGAAACCCTGTCTCATAAACACCAAAAAAATAAATAAATAAAAAAATAAAATTAAAATAATAAAAGAAAAAAAGGATGGATTCTGTCTTTGAATCCATTCTGCTAGCCTATGTATTTTTATAGGTAAATTAAGACCATTAATATTGAGGGATATTAATGATCATTGACTGTTCATTCTTGTTTTGGATTTTTTGTTGTTGTTGGAATTGTGTGTGGATTTCCACCCCTTTTTCTTTTGGTTGTTGGTAAAGTGGGATTATCTCTTGCCTATGTTTTTCTGGTTGTAGGTAACTTCCTTGGGTTGCAGTATTCCTTCCAGAACTTTCTGTATGGCTGGGTTAGTGGATATGTATTGTTTTAATCTGGTTTTGTCATGGAATATCTTGTTTTCTCCAACTATAGTGACTGAAAGCATTCCTGGGTATAGTAGTCTAGGCTGACATCTGTGGTCTCTTAGTGTTAGTAGAATATCTCTCCAGGATCTTCTGGTTGTCAGAGTTTCCATGGAGAATTCAGGTGTAATTCTGATAGGTTTGCCTTTATATGTTACTTGACATTTTTCCTTAGCTGCTCTTAATATTCTTTCTTTATTCTGCATATTTGGTGTTTTGATTATTATGTGGCCAGAGGACTTTTTTGTGGTCTACTCTATTTGGTGTTCAGTAAGTTTCTTGTACTTTCATTGGCATGTTTCTCTTTAGGTTGGGAAAGTTTTCTTCTATGATTTTGTTGAATGTGTTTTCTGCCACTTTGAGGTGGGTTTCTTCACTTTCTTCGATACCTATTATTCTTATGTTTGGTCATTTCATGGTTTCCCATATTTCCTGCATATTTTTGTTAGGGATTTTTGTACTTAATATTTTCTTTGAATCTATTTTTCCTATTGTATCTTTAGTGCCTTAGATTCTCTCTTCCATCTTTTGTATTCTCTTGGTTATGGTTGCAGCTCTAGTACCTCAGTGTTTATCCAGCTTTTCTATTTCCAGCATTCTCTCAGACTGTGTTTTTTTTTATTGTCTCTATTTCAACTTTCAACACTTGCACTGTTTGAATTGTTTCTTGCAATTTTTGCTTCGTCCTTTTCTCCATTTCTTGAATTCTATGGTTTGTTTTACCTTCCATTTCTTTAAGGACTATCTGATATCCTCTCTGAGGGTCTGTCTCATTTTCATGAAGCTGTTTTTAAGGTCACTCTCTTCCCCTTCATCTGCGTTGCGATATTCAGGTCTTGCTGGTGTAGTCTCTAGACTCTGGGGATGTCATGTTGATTTTTCTGATCCTGGGTGTGTTTTTGTATTGTCTCCTTCCCATCCCTTCTTCAAGTGGGTGCAGAAGGAGTCTCTTCCTCTCCTGGTGGGTATGAGACTAATATTCCCTTCCAGTGGGTACAAGTATGTGCAATACTCTGGTGACTCTCATCTTCCTGTGGATGGAGGTTGTTCTAGTACAGGGACCTTGGAAGTCTCAGCTTGGGCTGCACCCTGTCAGGATGGCATCCACAGTGTGCAGACCCCAGGCCTCAGCTGGCTCCAAGCAAGGCACCAGAATATGGGCCTGAAATAGGTCCATGCTTACCTTACCTGTCCCATGAGCAGAGAAAGAGACTAGGGTGCTGGCAGTCTCTGGGCATGCTGGACCCTGTGGGAATGGGATCCACAGTGTGCAGACCCCAGGCCTCAGCTGGCTCCAAGCAAGGCACCAGAATATGGGCCTGAAATAGGTCCATGCTTACCTTACCTGTCCCATGAGCAGAGAAAGAGACTAGGGTGCTGGCAGTCTCTGGGCATGCTGGACCCTGTGGGAATGGGATCCACAGTGTGCAGTCCCCAGGCCTCAGGTGGTTCCATGCAGGGCAGCAGAAGGTGGGCCAGAAACAGACCCAGACTTACCTAGTCCCGTGAGCAGAGAAAGGGACTAGGATGCTGTCAGTCTTTCTCCTGGATGTTTTATGTCAGGAAATTTTTAGATGTAACATGTTCTTTGGCTGATAAATATATTTCCTCAAATTTATCTTCAATGCCTGAGATTCTCTCTCCGATCTCTTGTATTCTGTAAGTGATACTCGCATCAATAGTTCCTGTTTGCTTACCTAGATTTTTCATTTCCAGAATTCCCACAGTTTATGTTTTTCTTTATTGCTTCTATTTCCATATTCAGGTCTTAAAGGGTTTTATTTGTTTCAGTCAACTGCTTTTTCTTCATTTTCTTAACATTCTTTAAGAGATTTATTGATTTCCTCCATTTTCTTGGTTGTATTTTCCTTGATTTCTTTAAGGGATTTTTTTCATTTCATGTTTAAGGACCTCTGTCATCTCAATAAAGCTATTTTAAGGTCCTTTTCTTGTGCTTTGGTTACATTAGAATGTTGAGATCTTGCTATGATAGGATACCTGGGTTCTGGTGGTGACATATTGTCTGTTCTGTTTTTGATTGTGTTCTTATGTTGGCATCTAGGCATCTGGATTTGGGGTGATTCTAGGTCTAGGTGTTGATTCCTGTGTTTGCATTTGTTGGATTGGTGTTTTGTTCCTTGCCTCCCATTTCTTCTCTGTTTGTTTGGCCTAAATGGCTAAGGGTGTTCAAGTCTAGTAGGGTGTCTCCCCTTGGGTTTGTGTGGCCTTGGGTATCTTAACCTGGTTTGACCTCCAGTAAAGCCATAGCCTTCTTGGGTCTCTAGATCAATCTGGCCTGTAGTAGAGCAGTTCAGGCTATTCTTTTAAGTGGTGTAGACTGTATGTGAGTCTGTGGTATCTGTTCTTCTAACTAGACTGTGTCTGAGCCTGTAGACTCTGCTGGGGTTCTGGGGAAGGGCTGCTTGTCAACTGGTGTGGGTAGTTGTGGCTGGTGTGGTCTGTATCTCAGTGGTGGAAGTCTTCTTGGAATTGGGGGAGGGCCTAACTATGGGATTGAAGATGATGTGTTCTTGGGGAAAGGTCACAGGGGAAGAATCCAGAGAGGTGTGCAGTTCCACTGGTAGGCATGTCCTTCACCCATTTTTACTAGTGTATTCTGTGCCTCAGTGGCAGAAGTCCTCTGGGATTGGGAGTGGCAGCCCAGCAGTAGCAGGACCATAGATGGCTTTGGCCTGGCCAAGGGTTGCAAAGGAAAGAACTGAGGTAAACATCTTTTCATAATACTTACAGACAAAACTGTCTGACTTGGGGTCACCTTAAGTTTTCCTAACAAAAGGAATATAAGGTAACAGTTTAGTCTTGATTTTGTGGCTCCCGATATAGTTTATGTTGGCTGTTAACTCCTTAGGTAGTCCAAGGTGATCTCTAACTTGTATTCTCCTGCTTCAGCCTCTGAATCTCTTCTTGGGAATAGAGTTATATACCATCATGGTCAGCTCAGTTTGGATTTTCTTTTTCTTTGCTTGTTTGTTTTTGTTTCTCTGAGATAGGTTTCCTTATGCTTCCCAAATTTGTTTGGAACTCAACTGTGTAGCCAGGTGGTTCTCACACCATTCTCCTGCTTCAGCTCCTCAAGTGCTGGGATTGCAAGCAGGAATCACTATGTCTCATTTAGTTCAGAACCCTCCCCCCAAAAAATCTGCCAAAAATCATGTCAATAGTTATGAGGAGAATTTACAAAGAACCTTAGCTGCATTAGGAAACATTTCATAGTGGGCTAAAATAAATGTTAATTTTCAGCAGCTAATCTTTTCCAAGCCAAAGAAGCATGATAACTCAACAAAGCCAGGAAATAGTGAAGACACAAAAGAAAAAACTAGGCAAGGGCTGTGGTTAAGGTGGTTGTTATAATGGTTATATTAGTAGGCAAATCTGCCCCTAATTAGAACTCAGTTGATTCAAATGTAAAACTCTGTGGAGTTCAAGCCAACCGAAATCCCATTTCACTCTTGGCCAACAGAGTAGTGCTGAAGAGAAGTTGCAAAGCACAGTTTCATGCATCTGTCATTTAATTCTCTTCTCCCACCTGTACATAGCAAACAATTCATCACAGTTTCCAGTGGCAGTTTCGCCAGCTGTCAGCCAAAATGGAGAACACATTTAACTCTTTGAAAGTACTTGATTCACTGTGTGCTTTAATATCAATCACACATTCTGTCTGTCATTCTTATTGGCCATCTAGGATTTTGTTCCCTCTATAAGTGGAGTGGGTAGCTAGCTTAGCCAATTGTCATGGCAGTGGGATAATAGCTGCTATTTGAATTTATTATTTAAAGCTGCTGAAACCAAAGGAATAAGAAAAACTGCCCTGTATTCCCATGTAGCTGACAATATGAGAGAGTTGGGGTAAGAGAATGGTCAGTAGAATGAATGAGAGAATTCAGAATTCTACCTTCAGAGATGAAATGAATGACTCTTCCTGATTTTGGTAGTATGACTTAAAAAACTAAATTTTAGTCTGTTTATGTCTATAATGTCTGCATGTATTTATATTTTAATACTGGGAATTTATTTTGCAATAGACAATAGTGGTATCACAGTTAACAAAACAGCTAGGATGGTTGTCTAGGAAGAGATAATAGCATAGACAAGGAATGAAATCCATTTGCAATAAATCCATTATTTTTTATTTTCTTTCCTTTTTTTCCTTTTTTTTGGATAGGGAAATAGTGTATTTAGTAAAAACAAAGATATATGATCATATTTCACCACATTAACAAAGCACTTTTGCTTTCTTTTAAGGTAGCTCCAAAAAATTAGATTCCTTCCCTCCTAAACATGCCTTTACCTGTTGTAAGAAGCTGAAGCAAATATATAGAGTATAACTATCCCTTTTTAATAGTACCTCCATCAAAATTCTATAAAATATTGAAGTTTTATTTTTAAACACAATTCAAGGAATTTTTATTTTGAACTCTATTCTTCTTTCATACTCCAATTAAGATGATTATACTCCTTTTATGGAAAATAGACTTTTCTTTTTTCCCTTTTTATTGAAAGCAGATTTTTCCCCTGACACAATATATCCTAATTATGGTTTCCCCTCCATCTTCTCCTATTAGTTCCTCCACAACTCTTCTCCCATCCTGATCCACTGTGGGCTTTCTGTAAACTGCTGTTATCTATTCCTATTATTCTTAATTTTGGGCTTACAAAATGTCCCAGATTTCCTGGGTGTTTTGTGTCACACTTTTTCTATATTTATCATTTCTTTGACTGACATATCTATGTCTTCTAGTGTATCTTCAGTGCCTGAAGTCATCTCTTCCATCTCTTATTTTCTATTGTTGAGGGCTGCCTCTGTGGTTTCTGCTCAAGTTGCTAAATTGTGCATTTCCAGATTTTCCTTAGTTTAGGTTTTCTTTATTGATTCTCTTTCTAGTTTTAGGTATTGAACAATTTTATTCATTTTCTTCCACTATTTTTTTTGTGTTGTCAGAGTTTCTTTAAGGAATTTGTTCATTTCTTCTTTAAGGATCTCTATCATACTACTATGGGGTATTTTAAGGCTTTTGTCTTATGATTCAGCTTTGCTGGAATACTCTGGGGTTACTGTGGTAGGCTTGCTGGGCTCTAGTGGAGATATATTATTCTGGTTGCTATTGATTTTGTATATATGATTGAGTCTAGGCACTTAGATTTTGCAGATTTTGATTATTGGTGCTGATATCTGGTCTTATCTTTGTTGGGTTGGTATTTTGTTCCTTGGTTTCTATTGCCCTCTCTGATTCTTAGTAGAGTGTGGTGGCTGTGTATTCTGTGATATTAGTATATGTGGCTACTGAGAGAATCTGGGTATTTATCAAGGTATTTTAAAGAATGAGGATGGGCTAGGAGGAGAGTCTGAGGGGTCTACAAGGAGAAGGAAAGCAGGGTGTTGCACCACAATCTGCTTATTCTCCTGTGAATGGGGGCAGAGAGTGAGGAAAGGACACAAAAGGTAGTCTGCTGTAGAACTGGGCATGGGATTGGGGGATTAGGTGTGAGGGAGAGGATGGAGATTGAAGATCTGAAGCTTGCCTATCCTCTTTGCTAGTCTACTTGTTTCTCTGGTAGGTTTGGCTGGTGGGTTCCCAGAGAAAACCTGCTGGAGTTGGAGAATGGGCAAATAGGATGAGTGGGAAGGAAGACAGGGGAAAAGGTTTATGTGATATGTTGAAGATGTGGTCACAGATAAAGGGGAGGCCATAGCAGGTGTTATGCTGTAGAACTGGGGATAAGACTGAAGAATGGATTTTGAGGAGAAGATGGAAAGAAATCTGCCATCAGCCTACAGAGTCTCTGACTTGAGTGGTCTGTGAATCCCCAGGGGATGCCTGCTTGAATTAGGGACTGGAGTAAAGCAATGAGTTGGGAGAAGGAAGTTTGGAAGGGAAGATCTATGTGATCCACCGGAGGTGGGGTGGGGGAGGTGGTCTGTAACAGAGTTGCTGATGAGACTGGAGGATTGGATTTGGATAAGAGGGATGGGGAAGATCTGAAGTTAGCCTACCTGCTCCCCTGGCTGGAGTCAAATCCTTTATTTTCAAACTGAGAAACCTATGGGAGAGATGGCATTGCAAATTATAAGAGATTATTAGAGCATAATTCAAATGGAATAGTTCTCTAAAACATGCATTTGTTTTGATATTTATTCAATGAATAGGAAATAGACAGAGGAACAAATAAAATGCACTTTAGTAATAAATAGGGAACTGCACACAGAAAAGTCTAACACTTTCAAGGAACTGATGTAGAAAGAAGCTAGAATGTCATGAATTCATCTGTTGGAGATAAACAATTGTGGAGGACTTGACCATTATGAATTTGAAGTTTAATTCCCCCATGAAGGGATATTCTCTCAGGCTAAATACACAGGAGAGGGCCAAGGCCCTGCCCAAAATGATGTGACAGACTTTGATGATACTCCTTGGAAGGCCTCACTCTTCCTGGGGAGTAGATGGGAAGTAGGACAGGGAGTGGGGTGAGACCTGCAGGAAGGAGGGGAGAGGGGGTTCAATAGGGGGAATGGGAGGATGGGAGGGAGAGGTAACTGGGATTGATATGTAAAAAAATAATTTAAATTTTTAAAAAGTTAAAAAAGAATTTGAAATTTTATCTTAAAGATGAGAACCAGATGTAAAGATGCATTCCTATACTCTCAGGAAAAAAAAACTATCTGAGAGAAGATGATAAAAGACTATTTGACCATTGAAATGAAAATCCTGGTATCATCAAATGAATGATTCTTGGTTATCTAGAATTTGATACAAGTGTCAGAGGCATTGAAGAAATGTTGAGTGATTTTGTTCAATAGAAAAGCAAGTGAAATTCTCATAAATGGAACATTCAAGAATCAACTGTGGCTATGGTGGATGCTATGCATAGTAATTATTTTAGTGGAGGAGGGGAGAGACTATACTAGAAGAGCTGAACTGATTTTTGTGCACTGTAATTTCTGTTTTAAATAAAGTAACAGTAGCAACTGTGATGCTATCCATTTCCCTAACTCAAATGTCTATAATTAAGCAACTTACTTCATCTATCCCTACTTATTATGAATGTCAGAGATTTTAAACCTTAATAGCTTTCACAATGCTTTTCAACTGAACAAAATTTGATAGAAGAGAATAAAAATATCCCAGGGATATCCAGGAGCTAATGAATAGATGGCGTGTTCCCTTTCCTTATATCTTTATTAATAGATACAGAGACAATGAGCTCTATCGGGTGCCTTCCTGCAGAAACCTTAAAGATCCTTTTTTTTGGGGGGGGGCGGCTGACTTTATTCCTTTCACTATTTTAGTGTTCTACAGCAAAAGAAATACTTAGAGAATTTCACTGGAGTAATGAAATGACACAGAAACCAAGTAATAAGTGGTTGACCAAGGAATCTGCACATTTTTTTGAATAATAAGATTTATAACATTGAAACAACTAATAGGATTCCGATCAGTGATAGGCATTGAGATGAGCAATTAAAATCCTCCTCTTTCAATTTGAAAATGTGTAAGTAGAGTGTATTGCATATTGATAACTTCATCTTGAGTGAAACCAAAATAGGTAGTTTATAAAACATACAGGTGGCTAAGGGCAGACCCAACTATGAACAACACTAATTTCTTTGTTTCTCTGTCTTCCACAGGTTGAACATGTCTGTATTCAATAGTAAAAATCAAAGTTCAAGATGAAGTAATCGATGTTCAACACTAATTAGCTTCTGAACCATAAATAATTTTAGTGAAAGAAAAACACTGAATCCTAGCATCACTTTTTATTTGCTTATTTAAAAACAATTGTTTCCTTCTCAGATATCCTGGCCCAGGGACCACAGCTATGTTGACTGGCCCTGGGAAGAACAAGCAACCAGGAGCTTGCAGAGAGACACAGTCTATTCCTGCCCACACTCAGGGCAGAGGGAAGAGGAAAGCTCCGGCCCCTATCTTAGACCCAAATTCCTCCCACTTCCCCTCTTTCAGATCTACTGACCAAGCAACCAGAAGCCTGGAGAGAGAGAGCCAGTCTACTTCTGCCCCCACTCAGGGCAGAGGGCAGAAGACAGAGAGGAGAGGCCAGAGAGTATCGGATTTTCTTGCACCCACCTAAAGAGAACCCTGGTCACCTACCCACGAGGAGAGGAAGAGGCTCTTTCTGCACCCGTTGGAAGAAGCGATGGGAAAGAAACAATATAAGAATGCACTCAGCAACAGAAAAACATATATGACATGGCCAGAGTCTGGAGATTCTACACCAGCAAGACCTGGACTCCCCACAGCAGATGAGGAAGAAGGGAATGACCTTAAAAACACCTTCATGAAAATGATAGAGGCCTTCAAAGAGGATATGAGAAAATCCCTTAAAGAAATGGAAGAAAAAACAAACCAAAAAATTGCAAGAAATAGGAGAAAAAACAAACCAAAAAATCCAACAAATGCAAGAAAGGGAGGCAAACACAAACCAAAAATTACAAGAAACAATTCAAACAGTACAAATAGAGGCAAAAAAAAGTCTGAAGGAAGGCTGGAAATAGAAAAACTGGGGAAACAGTCAGGTCCTACATGCAAGCATAACCAACAGAATACAGGAGATGGAAGAGAGAATCTCAGGTGTTGAAGACACACTAGGAAAAACATTTATTGACCAAAGAAAATCTTAAGTCCAACAAATCCGTAACACAAAATATCCAGGAAATATGGGACACCGTGAAAAGACCAAATGTATGAATAATAGGTATAGGAGAAGGTGAAGAAACCCATCTCAAAGGGGAAGAAAACATATTCAACAAAACTATAGAAGAAAACTTTTTCAACCTAAAGAAAGACATGCCAATGAAGGTACAAGAAGCTTACAGAACACCAAATAGAATGGACCAAAAAAAGAAAAGTTCCCTGGCCACATAATAATCAAGACCCCAAGCATACAGAATAAAGAATGTTTAGAGAACCTAAGGAAAAAGGTCAAATAACATATAAAGGCAAACCTACCAGAATTATACCTCACTTCTCCATGGAAACTCTGAATGTCAGAAGGTCCTGGAGAGATAGTCTATCAAAACTAAGAGACCACAGATGCCAGCCTGGGCTACTATAGCCAGCAAAGCTTTCAATCAATATAGATGGAGAAAACAAGATATTCCATGATAAAACCAGATTTAAATAACACATATCCACTAACCAAGCCCTACAGAAAGTTCTGGAAGGAAAACTCTAATCCAAAGAAGACAACTACAACCAGAAAAATATAGGCAAAAGATCATCCCACTTTACCAACATGCGACCCCCCGGGAAGGGACCCCTGACCCGTGGGGATGAGGTGATGAGGGTCGCTACTAATTTGGTGGGCCTTCACGAGCAGATCCGATCTGGAAAGTGAACTTCAAGAGGTTAAGGGAAGCAGGCTCAAGACAACTTTTGCTGATCAAGAGCCTTTATTTTTGGGGGCGTGCTGGAACTTATAGAGGAAGGACCTCAGGGGGTGGTACAAGCATGTCAATCAAGTCTCAACTCAAATATACACCAAATACAGTAAAGACAAAGCTGTAATTTTCCATCAGTCATCAGACGCATTCCACAAATGCTTGTCAGCATAAGTCAGGTGCAGGAATTAGGGAGGGGTAGGAAGTATTCAACAGAACACTTTAATCTTTTGTTAACAAAGACAATTACTCGGTAAGGGTTACTTCCCCCTGGCTAGGTGGGTGGGCTGCCCTGTGTAAATTTAACTTTTATGGTTAGCCTTTTCCTTTGTCTCAAGGGCATGTGTGCTCGCAGTCACGTAGTCAGAAGGCCAAGAAACGGTTGACAGACTCCATTTTGTTCAAGGTTCTAGCAGTCCCCAACATCTCCCCCCTTTTCTATATAGTAAAAGAAGAGAGCAATTGGGTGAAGTGCCTGTCTTAGGTTACCTGGTGGGCTTCCAGTTCTGGACATGGCGAGAGAGGATATGAATTAAGTTTTTGCCGGCAATGTTTAGAGGGCCATGTTTGCTCCCAGATTCTGACACCAAGCTATCCCCATCTTAAGCATCTCCACAGCCTGGAGCAGAGTGAACGCAGGCGGTTGGCCAGGTACTCAAATTCCTGAAAGCTCAAAGGTTGGAATGTAGGTTTGTCTACAGCCTCAGGTTCTTCGGGGTCTTGTTGAGAGAGCTGCTGATAGTGACCCTGAAGTGAATTTTTGGTAGCCTCATCAACCTGATTTTTAACAAAACCAGTAAGGCGACGAAATGCCCAAGGACCAAAGGAAATAAGTAACTTGAAGCCAATAAAGGGTCCTAACAAACTAGGCAGCAAAGTCGATAGCCAGGGGGGAGGTAGAGAACCAATTTTTGTACCAAGATTCACTTTGATCCAAATTTCTTTTTGTTTCTTCCAGACTCTGTTCAACTCTTCTGATACTATCTCTAACTAATCCTGATTTGTCTTTGAAAAAGCAACATTCCTCTTTAAGGGCAGCACAAACTCCCCCCTCCCGCAAAAAGGCGAGGTCGAGACCGCGGTGGTTTTGTTGTACCACTTCAGCTAAGGAACCAACAGTTTGTTCTAAGTAACCTAAACCTCTTTTTAGCTCATCTATGTCTCTTAACAACAGTGTGGGTTAGAGCATTAACAGAGTCCTTTGTGTGGATTAGGGAGTAAATTCCTGTGCCAGGTCCTGCTGCACCCAGACCAACCAATATGGCTAATGTGAGGGTGGTGACCAGCTCTCTTTTTTTGGTGAGAGAGAGTCACAGTTGGATCACTTTGGGGCAATAAATCAGATTCAGGGCGAACAGTCAATTTGGGCACGAGTACAACAAGGACGCAGTAGTCCTTGTGCGCAAGAAAAACATCTACTATAATATGCGGTGATAACCCTGTGGAGCAAGCAAAAAAGGTGAGGTTGGGGGCAATAAGGAAGGAAGCATGAGCAGCAACTTGCATGGTTTGAGTACATGCTTCTAACAGCGGGGTGGGAGGAAGCATACATGGTCCCAAAAGGCAGAGTCCAGATCCCATGACCTGTCCTAAGGCCATGCCGTGTGGCTGTGGCTGCGTGCCCCAGCGAAGCAGATTGGTGTTCTTGGTGTAGTTGGGTGAGCCGAAGGCTGCAATTCTTTCATCAGCGCTCATAAGCGGTGTTGGAGAGTGCCTGGGCTGAGGCGTTGACCATCTGAAGGATGAGGTCCGCGGTGGAGACTGGACCGGCGGGCATGGTGGGTTGATAAACAGTGGTAGCAGCAGCAGGAGCTGGAGAATGGAGATTCGGACGAGGGCGAGGGGCGGCAGCCTTGGGTAGGAATGAGCCACCACCAGAGGGGTATAAAAAAGGATTGGGGCCAACAGCAATAGGGTAAAAGGAAGGGATTTCCTTCAAAAGTCTAATGGAAAAGGTGAGGCCTGGGTCCGTGCCAGAAACATATAGGCGTAGACCCCAGTAAGTGCCGCGGGAACCTTCCCAGAGGAACCTTTTTCCTGCAGCCGTAAACTGGATATGGAAGAGGTTGTACCAACTGCGTGAACAAAGGGGATTAAGTGGTGGTGGGCCAGAATTAAGCTGTCTGGCCGGGGGATGTAAGGAGGGAAACTAAAAATCAAAAGGATAAATGGAAGAAGTAGCAGGCGATGCAGTCATCTTTACTGGGAGTTTTGTTATCAACAGCATCTGAAAGAGAAAACAAGAGATTCTTCAGGGGCTCTTTCCCTGGGAGGGTTATAAAATTTGACCAGTTTGTCTGGAAGCCAGCGCGTTTCTCCATTGCTGGTGTTATAAAAGCAAGCATCTTCTTTTCCCCAGATAAGGACTGGGTGAGGACCGAGCCATTGGCCCGTGTGCACATCCTTCCAGAGTACCTGTCGAAAGTTTTTATGGGTGGAAGGGTGCCAGAGCTGATTAGCTGCTAATTGGCCACTGTTGTCCAGAGAGAGAAAAGTGAGCACAAAAAATGCATGATTTAAAAGTAGGCGATGCTTGCCTTTGCGAGCATACAGGGTTTCGCTTTCGGAAGAAAGCTTTAAGAGCATATTTTTTAAGGTCTGATTAGCCCACTCTACGATTCCCTGTCCTTGAGGGTTAAGGGGAATTCCTGTTTTGTGGGTAATGCCAAATTTTTTACAAAAATCCTTAAATTTAGAACTAATGTACCCTGGGCCATTGTCTGTTTTAATGGCGATAGGGACAGGAATAATAGTAAAACAATGTAAAATATGGGCAATAACGTCTTTGGTGGCCTCTCCTGTTTGGAGAGAGGCACAAACAAAGCCACTAAAGGTATCCACCGTAACATGAATATATTTAAGATTGTTAAAGGCAGAATAATGAGTAACCTCCATTTGCCAAAGCTCACCAGGCACAAGACCACGGGGGATGACTCCTGTATGAGGCTCAGGCAAAAGGGAGAGGCAAGCTTTGCATGATTTAACTATCTCTCGAGCCTGTTCACGAGTGATGGAATATTGTAGCCTAAGTGTTTGTGCATTAAGGTGATGTAATCTATGAGGTTGTTGTGCTAACTGTAAAGAGTTAGACTGATCAAACACAAACCAAAGAGAAGTCAGAGGTAGCTTTTATGCATCTGTCTGAAAGGTTTTTAGAAACCACCTTCTGTAGTGATTTGGCTAAGCCGATACATTCAACTTGAGAGACAATAAAATGGCAGAACAAATCCAAAGACACAAAGTGAAGGCTCTGTAATGGCACTGACCACATACACACATACATATACATACACACATACACAGCGGTTTGAGTGTAAAAGCTCCTTTAGTTTCAGACACTGGGTACCCTGACCACAGACAGTTTGTGTGGGGCTGAATAGAGCATGGACTTAGAACGCAGCAGGGTCACAAGGCTTCAGGTGCCCCTGCCACCCATGGATGTATCATAAACGACAGTGTGACACAGAAGTGACCTCACAGCTTTAAGTTTAGGACTGGCTAAAGAAATGCAGCGATGGCCTGGTAACACTAGCTAGGCCATTCAGATGCTATCCAAGCTGACAAAGGTCACACGGAACTAGAATGACATACTTTTGGGGGCCTGGCCAATCACAAGAAAACTAAACAGACCAAAAGTACCACAAAGACTCTTAACTAATACGTTTACATTCAAGCCTTCTCTTCAGGTCTTAAAGAGCATGCTGTTTAGAGGTGGAAAACTTTTTGTTGGAAAGCCAGACGAGGCCAGTCCACAGAGCTCGAGAGGGCAGAGTCTGATCTGCACACTCTAGCATATAATACTGAAATGTGCTGGGATCGTAAAAGCAAGGCAATGTCCTAGATCCACATCATTCCTGCCACTGAGAGTCTATTTACAATCACTTTAAATGAGTACAGCAGATTCATTGCTGGATGTGATAAAGAAAACTGTCACAATATCAGTGCAATTTACAGGATCAGCACACCTGCCACAGGATGCCCACGACAGAGCTACACGTGTACTGTCTATGGTGAGCCAGCCAGCACGGTTACTTTGGGGAAGGGTTTAAAACATAAACAAAATGTTTGCATTTGCAAATGAGGCATATGAACACCAAGGGAGTGTAACATCTACTCAGGGCACATTCCTTTTTTCATAGGTGTGTGAAAAATGAGTTAGGGAGAGGTCACAAAAAGGTTGCTTATGGCATGCCTGGGGCCACTGGGATTGTCCACTGCCTGTGTAGCAAAATGCCCATGAAAAATCTTTGTAACAATCCAAGAGGTCAGAGCCATGCTGAGGGCCCTGAAGATTCGTTCCTGTGACCAGCCTGCGCTACCACCACAGGGACTACCAAGAGAGGCCACCTAGCCTCTAAGGACTCCTAGACACTCAGGGGTCCCAGCTGTTAGCTGCATGACTCTAGGCTGATCTACCTTTAACACATTGTATCAAATATAGAATTTGATTGAAAAACTGCTTGTAAAAATAAAATTTAAATCACCCTGCAGATCAATGCAAAATCATACCACACCAATGCATCTATAAGAAAAACAATTCATCCAGAAAAACTACATCTGTGGCTTCCAAAAATAAAGCATCCACAAGCCTGATTTCTTTTTGATAACGAAAATAGGGGTATTCCAAGGAGATGTGGAGAGTTCTATATGGCCAGCATTGAATTGCTCCTGCACAAGCTGCTGGGCTGCATCTAATTTTTCTTTGACTAGAGGCCATTGCCCTACCCAGACAGGATCATCATTTATCCAGGTGATTTTATCTGTCAGGGGTGGGGGGGTGCAGGGGAGGTAGTGACGGCTACTGAAAATTTTGAGCAGGGGGGGCTATAGCCAAGGCCCACTCTATCATCAGGGTTGAGATTTTGGCGAGCCGCTTCTTTGGCTCAAGCCGCCTGTCTAATGCGTGGTCGCCCCTGTGCTGCAGGAAGAGGTCTAGTAGGGAGAGGCGGTTGGGCTCCCTCCCCTTCAGGGCCAAAAAGAGGGAACTGGAGTTTAGGTGATGCTGAGGAAAGGAGCTGTGAAAACTTGTTGCTGAGAGCTTGAACGAGAGAGGAAGCAAGAGAATCAACAGTGGAGGAGTATTTGGGAGCAACAGATCGAGGAGGATCAGGGAGCGAGGAAGGATCATAGGCAGGAGGTCTCGTGGCCAGAGAGACCTCTCGCTCGAAGGTATGCAGCAGCCTCTTCCTCTAGTTCCTGAGCGTCCCCAGGATCGAGAGGTTCCTCGGGAGGAGCAGAGGCAACAGCCCGTAGGGAGGGGTAGATACCGGTGGCTAGAGAGCAAACTTTAGGGGCAAATGAGGTAGGTTGATCAGAAGGAGAAGGAGGAAGCTTATCAAAGTCAGAGTTAGCAGAGGAAGAGGAACAATCTTTAGAAAGATCAGCGACAGAACTTGCCCTGGAGCTGCACTAGAACACCCTCGGGAAGCGACCTCTAGATGTTGTTGGGCATCTTTAAGAATTTGTTCATTTCAGGGGCTTTCCTCCACGTTAACAATGATACTTTTTAAGAGATCCCAATACTGCTGCATAATCTTTTAATTGCTTTCAGAGCCTTTGGTTTCAAAATAATTAGTTAATTCGGCCCCGACCTGTTCCCAAGTACTGCAAACTATTTTTGGACAGGTAATGACAAACCAGGCACAGACTTCATGGACAAAAAGCAGAAACTTAAGCAAATCTTTTTTCTTAACCTCAATGTTTCTATCTCTTAATTCTTTCTGAATTCCTTTAATAAATCTGGCTTCCTTATTTTTTTTTAACTTCAATGTATCCATCTCTTAATTCTTTCTGAATTCCTTGCTCATATTAGTCCCCATTTTCGCAGGACGAATGGGACGGCGGTGTTAACCTAGGTTATTAGACTGACCCTACTCTGCACCACCCGGATGGGGCTTACCTGACGCCTTATGAGTGGGCTCTGGACTCGTCGCGCCTCTGCCGTCTGATTGGTGGTCTGTAACTCACATCCCACGTTGGGCGCCAGTTGTGACCCCCCGGAAGGGACCCCCGACCCCCGTGGGTAAGGTGATGAGGGTCACTACTAATTTGGTGGGTCATCACGAGCAGATCCGATCTGGAAAGTGAACTTCAAGAGGTTAAGGGAAGCAGGCTCAAGACAACTTTTGCTGATCAAGAGCCTTTATTTTTGGGGGCGTGCTGGAACTTATAGAGGAAGGACCTCAGGGGGTAGTACAAGCATGTCAATCAAGTCTCAACTCAAATATACACCAAATACAGTAAAGACAAAGCTGTAATTTTCCATCAGTCATCAGTCGCATTCCACAAATGCTTGTCAGCATAAGTCAGGTGCAGGAATTAGGGAGGGGTAGGAAGTATTCAACAGAACACTTTAATCTTTTGTTAACAAAGACAATTACTCGGTAAGGGTTACTTCCCCCTGTCTAGGCGGGTGGGCTGCCCTGTGTAAATTTAACTTTTATGGTTAGCCTTTTCCTTTGTCTCAAGGGCATGTGTGCTCGCAGTCACATAGTCAGAAGGCCAAGAAACGGTTGACAGACTCCATTTTGTTCAAGGTTCTAGCAGTCCCAACACCAACAGTCAAAAGAGAAAAAGGGTAGAAATCCACATACAATTCTGCCACCAATAACCATTCCAAAATAAACAAGAATGAGCAATCAATGATCATTAATATCCCTCAATATTAATGGTTAACTCACCCATAAAAAGGCACTGGATAACAGAATGAATTCGAAGACAGCATCCATCCTTCTGTTGCATAGAAGAAACACATCTCAGTTTCAAAGACAGACATTACCTCAGAGTTAAGCATTGGGAAAAGATTTTCCAATCAAATGGACCCAAGAAACAAGCAGGGGTAGCAATCCTAATACTTAACAAACTAGAATTTAAACTGAAATCATTCAAACTAGATGAAGGAGGTCATTTCATATTCATCTCAGGAAAAATCTACCAAGATGAAGTCTTGATTCTGAACATCTATGCCTGAAGCACAAAGGTGTCCACATGTGTAAAAGAAACTTTACTAAAACTTAAACTGCACATGAAACCTCACACACTAATAGTGGGAGACTTCAACACCCCACTCCCACCAGTAGACAGGATTACCAGACAGAAAATTAACAAAGAAACAAAGGAACTAATAGAAGTTATGGCCCAATTGGGTTTAACAGACATCTATAGAACATTCCATCCAAACACAAAAGAATATATCTCCTTCTCAGCACTACATGGAACATTCTCAAATATCGACCACATACTTGGTAACATAGCAAACCTCAGCAGGTACAAAAATTGGAATAACTCCATGTGTCTTATAAGACCACTCTAAAGAGAAGCCTTCCCGCCAGCCTGGTTCCAGAGTCACATCAATCCCAAATAAACACACAGGATGCTGTATTAATTATGTGGGCCTTGATTGTTTCTTACTGGCTAGCTCTAACTTAAGTATTTACCCCATAATTGTTAATCTAAGTACTTCTCTTACCAGAGAAAAGGGTCCAGGCTTCTTAACCCTATGGCTGTTGTATCTTAACTCTCTGTGTTTCTCCTTCCCAGCATCCTCCTGGACTCCTAGTCCCACGTATCTTGCTTCCCTATTGGCCAACAGGGCTTTATTGACATATACACAGGACTTCCCAAACAGACCACCATGCTTTAAAGTTAGAATTCAACAACAACACAAATTGCAGAAACCCTACAAACTCATGGAAATTGAATAATGTACAATTGCACCACTCCAGGGTCAAAGAAAAAATAAAAGAAGAAATTAAAGGATTCCTAGAATTCAATGAGAATGAAGACACAACAACCCAAACTTGTGGGACACTTTGAAAGCAGTGGTACGAAAGTTCAAGCAATGAATGCCCACATGAAGCAATTGAAGAATAGTCACACTAGATAATTAACAACACAACTGTAAGCTCTAGAACAAAAAGAAGCAAACTCACCCCAGAGGAGTAGACACTAGGAAATAATCAAATTTAGGGCTGAAATCAATAAAGCAGAAACTAGTAAAACAATACAAGAAACAAATGTAAATGAAGAGTTGGTTCTTTGAGAAAATCAACAAGATAGACAAACCTTTATCCAAATTTACCAAATGACAGAATGTGAACATGCAAATTAACAAAATTAGAAATGAAAAGGGTTGCATGCCTTTAATCCCAGCACTCAGGAGGCAGAGGCAGTCGGATCTCTGTGAGTTCGAGGCTACCCTGGTCTATAGAGAGAGTTCCAGAACAGCCTCCAAAACAATACAGAGAAACCCTGTATCAAAAAACCAAAAAAAAAAAAAAAGAAAAAAATGATATAACAGACATCGAGGAAACCCAGAGAATCATCAAGTCATACTTTGAAAACCTGTACTCCACAAAATTTGAAAATTTAAAGGAAATGGATAATTTTCTGGATAGATATCATCTGCCAAAATTAAATCAAGAGCAGATAAGCAATTTAAATAGACCTATTACCCCTAAGGAAATAGAAACAGTCATCAAAAGACTCCCAACCAAAAAAAAGTTGAGGTTCAAATGGCCTCAGTGCAGAATTTTACCAGAAATTCAAAGAACAGCTAATACCAATTCTCCTCAAAATATTCCATGCAGTAGAAGCAGAAGGGTCTTTGCCAACCTCTTTTTACAAGGCTTCAATAACCTTCATACCCAAGCCACACAAAGACACAACTAAGAAAGAGAATGTCAGACCAATATCACTTACGAGCATTGATGCAGAAATACTCAATAAAATACTGGCAAATCAGATCCAAGAACACATCAGAAAAATCATCCACCATGATCAAGTAGGTTTCATCCCAGGGATGCAGGGATGGTTCAACATATGAAAATCCATCAATGTAATTCACCATACAGCCAAGTTGAGAAACAAAAATCACATGATCATCTCACTAGATGCTGAAAAAGCCTTTGACAAAATCCAACACCCCTTCATGGTAAAGGTCTTGGAGAGATCTGGGATAACAGGAACATTCGTAAACATAATAAAAGCTATATGCAGCCAACCAAAAGGCAACATCAAACTAAATGGACAGAAACTCAACACAGTTCCTCCAAAAACAGGAACAAGACAGGTTGTCCACTCTCTCCATACCTCTTCAATATTTAACTTGAAGTTCTAGCCAGAACAATATCATAACAAAAGGAGATCAAGGGGATACAAATTGGAAAGGAAGAAGTAAAACTTTCACTATTTGCATATGATATGATAGTTTACCTAAGTGAACTGAAAAACTCTACCAGGAAACTCCTACACCTGATAAATACCTTCAGAAAAGTGGCAGGATACAAGATCAACTCACGGAAATCAGTAGCCCTACTATATAGAGATAATAAAAGGACTGAGAAAGAAATCATAGAAACATCACCCTTTACAATTGCCACAAACAACATAAAATATCATTGGGAAACCCTAACCAAACAAGTGAAATACTTGTATCACCAGAACTTTGAGTCTTTAAAGAAAGAAATTAAAGAAGATAGCAGAAAAATGGAAAGATCTCCCATACTCTTAGATAGGTAAGGTCAACATAGCAAAATGCCAATCTTGCCAAAAGCAATCTACAGATTCAATGCAATCACTATTAAAATCCCAGCACAATTCTTCACAGATCTTGAAAGAACAATTGTCAACTTTGTATGGAAAAACAAAAGACCTAGGATAGCTAAAACAACCCTGTTCAACAAGGCAATGTCTGGAGCCTTCACCATACCTGACTTTAAGCTATATTAAAGATCTATAGTCCTGAAAACAGCTGATATTGGTACAAAAATAGATAGGTAGACTAATGGAATAGAATTGAAAACCCTGATATTAACCCACACAGATATGAATACTTGGTTTTTGACAAGAAGCTAAAATTATACAATGGGCAAAAATACGGCATTTTCAACAAATGGTGCTGGAATAACTAGATGCTGGCATGTAGAAGACTGCAGATACATCCATGTCTATCACCATGCAAAAAACTTAAGTTCAAATGGATCGAAGACCTCAACATAAATCCAGCCACACTGAACCTCTTAGAATAGAAAGTGTGGGGCAATCTTGAACGAATTGGTACAGGAAACTCCTTCCTGAACGTAACACCAGTAGCACAGACACTGAGATTGACAGTTAATAAATAGGACCTTCTGAAACTGAGAAGCTTCTGAAAGTCAAAGGACGGAGTCAACAATACAAAAAAGCAGCCCAAAGCATGGGAAAAGATATTCATTAACCTCACATCTGCTCTCCAAATCTACAAAGAACTGAAGAAGCAATTCTCCAAAGCACCAAAAGATCCAGTTAAAAATTGGTCTACAGAACTAAACAGAGAATTATCAATAGAGGAGTCAAAAATGTCTGAGAGACACTTGAGAAAGTGTTCAACATCCCTAGCAATCACAGAAATGCAAATCAGAATACCTCTGAGATACCTTCTTACTCCTGTCAGAATGGCTAAAATCAGAAACACTAATGACAGTTTATGCTGGAGAAGATGTGGAGAAAGGGGAACACTCTCTCAATTCTATATTTTTAAACACACTGTAAACCTTTAGAGGTTTTGTTCATCCAAGTCTGACTTTACTGTAAATCTTTATGTTTTTCTGGCCACGTGTCTTATCTGTTAAAACCGAGGCAGTTCGTTTCCAAGATGGCAGGCCTAAGCGTGATTTCAGCTTACCGCCTCAGTCCATGATCACCATGGACTGTACGTACACACCTTTTAATCGTTAGCAGAATCTCTTAAAACAACCTTGTTGGTTTTTTTTTTGTTGTTGTTTTTGTTTTTTTTTTTTCTTTTTATGCCAAGTCAGGAAGACTCCGGTAAGCGAGCTACGTGAATCTCGGCTTGTTGCTAACAAAACACCTGAGAAAAATGCTGCTATCAAAAATCTGTGCTTCTCTTCGTTCTTCTGTCTCTAAAATTCCTTTAAAGCTTTTGTTATTTTGCTTGGGAATTCAATCCCGCTCTGACACCATTCTGCAAAGAGAAGCTTTTTCCTTGAGAGAAGCTTTCCTGCCAGCCTGGTTCCAGAGCCATATGAGTCCCAAATAAACACACAGGAGACTATATTAATTATGAAGCTGTTGGCCTTGCTTGTCTCTTACTGGCTAGCTCTGCTTTAAGTAATTACCCCATAATTGTTAATCTAAGTATGTCTCTTACCGGAGAATAGTTCCGGGCTCCTACCCCATGGCATTACATCTTGAATCTCCTGTGTTTCTCCTTCCCAGAGTCCTCCTGGGTTCCTAGTCCCACCTATCTTGATTCCCTATAGGCCAGCAGTGCTTTATTGATAAATGCATAGGACTTCCCCCCAACACTCCTCCCCTGCTGGTGGGAGTGCTAACTCGTACACCCACTTAGGAAATCAGTATGGAGATTCCTCAGGAAAATGGAAATCAGTCTACCACAAGAGCCAGAAGTTACACTCTTAGGCATATACCCAAAAGATGCACAATAATACATCAAGGACATCTGTTCCACTATGTTCATAGCACCATTATTTGTAATAGCTATAACCTGGAAACAACATAGATGCCCCTCAACTGAAGAGTGGATAGATAGAGAACATGTGATACATTTAGACAATGGAGTATTACTCAGTGGAAAAAAAATGGGATCTTGAAATTTGCAGCCAAATGGATGGCCCTAGAAGAAACCATCCTGAGTGAGGTAACCCAGTCACAAAAAGACAAACATGGTATGCACTAACTTATATATGGATTTTATATATGAATCAGGGGAGTGCCAGCATACAATCCTGGTGCCAGAGAGTCTGGGAAACAGGAAGGTCCCTAAGAGAGATTTGCATGGCACCCCAGAGAAGGGCAATGAGGCAACATCTCCTAAGCAGATTGGGAGCATGTAGGGTGGAGGGGAGAAAAAGCCAGGAAAAAGAGAGGGGAAGAAGAGGAGGGGAGAGTATGAAATGGGCCAGCAGGAATTTTGAGTTGGAGGAAGATTAGAGGAGAGCAGGATGAGAGATACCATAATAGATGGAGTCATTCTAGGTTTGAGGGGAGATCTGGCACTAGTGAGATTTCCAGAGATCTATAAAGATTACACCACCTGGCAATTAAGCAATAGTGGAGAGACTACTTTAAATGTCCCTCTCTGATAATAGTTTTGACAACTATCTTATATACCATCCTATAACCCCCATCCAGTGACAGATGGAATCAGAGGCAGACACCCACTGCTAAACACTGAACTGAAATACTGGAGCCCAGTGATAGAGAGAGAGGAGTGATAAGCAAAGGGGTTAAGACTGGGCTGGTGAAACCCAGAGAAACTACTGACCTGAACAAGGTGGAGCTCTTGGATCCCAGACTGTTGACTGAGAGGTCAGCATGGTACTGATCCAGACCTCCTAAATGTGGGTGTCAGTGAGGAGACCTAGGCAATCTATCGGGCTTTGGGTAGTAGATCAGTATATATCCCTGGCACACAAATGAACTTTGGGTGCCCACCTCACAATGAGGGATGCTCTCTCAATCTGGAAACCAGGGAGAGGATCTAGGCCTTCCCAGTAATGAAATGACAGACTCTATAGATCTCCCATGGAGGACCTTACCCTCCGTGTGGAACAGAGTAGGAACTGTTTGGGGGGCTATGTGGGCTGTTGGGGATTGGGGATTGGGCATGGAGTGGAGGGAGAGGAAGCTAGGACTGACATGTGAAGCAAGCTTGTTTCTATTGGGAGATGTTATTCTGTAAAAATGTGTCTGATTGGTTTGAATAAAGCACTGTTGGCCAATATGGAAGTAAGATATGTGGGACTAGGAGTTGAGGAGGATTCTCGGAAAGAGAGACACAGTCAGACACCATTTAGGATGCCAGAGTTGTACTAGGTCTGGTCCCTTGTCTCTGGTAAGAGAAATACTTAGATTAACAACTATGGGCTAAATACTTAAGTCAGAGCTAGTCAGTAAGAAATCAAGCAAACAGTCAACAGCTTTATAATTAATGTAGTGTCCTGTGTGTTATTTGAGGGTTCAGACAGTGCGGCAGGACCCAGGCGACTGGTGGGGAAAACTATACTCTACATATGGTGTCAGCATGTGGGATATGAATTTCCACGTAGAATGACAACAGCTTAAAAGGGATTTTAGAAACAAAAGAACAGAGAGAAGCATGGCTTCTTGGTAGCAGCATTTTTCTCAGGTGGGCTTTGTTTTGCTAGAGACAATCAGAGACTCACGAGGCTAGCTTAAGGGAGTCTTCCTGACTCTGCATAAGCAAAAAAAAAATCAGCAAGGTTCTTTTAAGAGGCCCTGCTAACAATTGAAAGGTGTGTACATGCAACTGGAAATGACAGTGACCACATCTCTAAGCCAGCAGCGTTTGCTTAATGTCGGCATAGATTAGGTGGTGAACACACCTACCAGTGAGCTGGCTGCAAACTTACACCTGCCGTGTTGGGAAGCCAGCGGCTGTTTCTACTTTAGCAATGTTCTTTAGCCTATATAAGACATGTGGCCAGAAAAATAAAGTTTTACAGTAAAGTCATATTCAGATGAAGTAAAACCTGGAAAACATTTTCATTTTGTTTAAAAATATAGGTAGACTAGGGAGAGTAAAAGTAACAAGATGCTGAAAAAACATAAAGAAAGATAGCAGCTGGGCGTTGGTGGCTCACACCTTTAATCCCAGCACTCCAGAGGCAGAGGCAGGTAGATTTCCAAAGAGATACCCTGTCTCAAAGAAAAAAAAATAAATGAAAGTAAAAGAAATAGAGTAATATAGTCCATATAAAGATGGAAAATACACAGAAAGTCTGGATAATGTATACTATTGTGGTTTTTAGTTGTTCAGTGGCTAAGGAAGGAAAAACTGCTGAAATATACTTGATTACTTGATTATAAATGCTGCTGAATTAATCCAACTTATATATTTCAAAAATGCTTTGACTTCTAACTTTAATTATAAGGACAGATTACATGGGAGAAGAGTTTTTGTTTATGTTTCCACAGAAAATGGAAAGCTGTGGATTCCTTCCAGGCTTCTGTGGTTTGATGAAGCAAGACCTTCTGAAGCAATATCCTGGCAGTCCTACATCTGAAACAACTGAGATCATGCAGCCTTTCAGACTACAAAAAACAAGGACTTACACAGGTTTCTGAGTTTTGTCATGATTTCCATGGTATGGACAGTGCCCCCTTCCAGCAGGAAGCAGCTTGGAATGTCCAATGTCCAAATCCTCAAACATTGTTTATAAATCTTTGTTTTCATTTGAATGATGTTGCTTATAATTGATTAATGATCACAACCAATCTCTTTTTAAAGGTAAAATGGGATTATGGTATGGAAATGAATACCTTGTACTGGAATGGTTTTTCATTTATTGATACAAATTCAAGGTCAATTTTGTGATATGTATATTTCTCCTCTTGATTAAGTATTGTGTTTATACTGATCTCTTAAAATGTAATGTATAATTAAATATAGATTATAGATAGTTATAATAGTCAGAATTTAGAATTAGGTTAGTTAGGTTTTCTAAATATAGAGATATATTTAAGATAGATGGATAGTCTTCAAACCTTTCAAAGACCTTCAGAAAATGGCATTTAAAGTGGTTTAGGGTTTTTCTTGACAATGAGAAATGTCTGTTCCTGGCAGCACCAATTACGTCTGAGAGGAAGATGGGCATTGAAGAGACTTGTTATGAAATTTGCTTTCAACTTGGCAATATTAGCCATTTGCACAAGAAACTGCTCTTGCCTAGACTGTTTGACTGTTGCTGTATAATCTGGACATGCAGACCAACAGAAAAAGTCACTACTGAATTTGGAACATCTTAAAGGATTCCTAATTCACGGAAGAGTCTGCCCGACTTTCTGCAGAACACAGAAAAATGACTGACAGACTGCCAATGCAAGTGGACAGTTGAAATTTCCTGCTTCGCTGAGAAGACTTCCAGATACATTGTGGCCTATGGGCTGAAGTTGGATGCCCAAACGTTACAGAGGAACTTCAGGTGACTGTCCAGGTAGCAATATGTCTCTGTCAGTTCTAGTGCTTATATATTATCCTTCTGCAGTTTAGGATGGACTTGAAGACAGATAGTTATAACTATAGTTTTCCTTAGTTATGATAAAAGATAAGCTACATATATAGACTAACACAGATATGATAGATAAAGAAAGATAAAATACTTTCTTTAAATCTTACTAAATGTTAATGGACAAAATATTGTAACTATAGTTCTTACTTGATAACTGTTCTGTTATATATAATTTGACTATGTTAAAGTTAAAACCTTTCTTTTATTTTAGACAGAAAAGATGAGATATTGGGAGATGTCTTTCTGTAAAAATGTGTCTGATTGGTTTGAATAAAGCATTGTTGGTCAATTTGGAAGCAAGATAGGTGGGACTAGGAGTGGAGGAGTATTGGGGAAGTCCTGTGCATTTGTCAATAAAGCACTGTCTGGCCAATAGGGAATCTAGATAGGAGGGACTAGGAGTCCAGAAGGACTCTGGGTAGGAGAAACACAAGAGGGCAAGATGTAACTGCCATGGGGTAGGAAGCCTGGAACTATTCTCTGGTAAGAGAAATACTTAGATTAACAATTATGGGGTAATTACTTAAGTCAGAGCTAGCCAGTAAGAAACAAGCAAGGCCAACAGCTTCATAATGAATATAGCCTCCTGTGTGTTGATTTGGGACTAATGCGGCTCTAGAACCAGGCTGGTGGGAAGGCTTCTCCTCTCAAGGAAAAAGCTTCTCTTAACAGAGGAGGATTCTGGGAAAGAGAGACATAGTCAGACACCATGTAGGCCGCCACAAGAGTAAGAGGTCTGGACCCTTTTCTCTGGTAAGAGAAATACTTAGATTAACAATTATGGGTTAAGAAGACACCAACCCCAGGGAGCCCAGCTTCAGGTGAGATTGGGTTTCCAGCGGGGACCGCCTGCCCATCACCCTTCCCCCTCCATCTTCGGGGCTGCTCCCGGCTTCCAGAAGAGCCGCCCACACAGGAAAGAGATCAGCCCCTCCAAGACCCCAACCCCAGAGAGTCCAGCTTCAGGTGAGATTGGGTCTCCCTCGGGGACTGCCCGCCCATCACCCATCCCCCTCCATCTTCGGGGCCGCTCCCGGCTTCCAGAAGAGCCGCCCACACAGGAAAGAGATCAGCCCCTCCAAGACCCCAACCCCAGGGAGTCTAGCTTCAGGTGAGACTGGGTTTCCAGCGGGGACCGCCCGCCCATCACCCTTCCCCCTCCATCTTCGGGGTTGCTCCCGGCTTCCAGAAGAGCCGCCCACACAGGAAAGAGATCAGCCCCTCCAAGACCCCAACCCAGCGAGCCCAGCTTCAGGTGAGATTGGGTTTCCAGCGGGGACTGCCCGCCCATCACCCTTCCCCCTCCATCTTCGGGGCTGCTCCCGGCTTCCAGAAGAGCCACCCACACAGGAAAGAGATCAGCCCCTCCAAGACCCCAACCCAGCGAGCCCAGCTTCAGGTGAGATTGGGTTTCCAGCGGGGACCGCCCGCCCATCACCCTTCCCCCTCCATCTTCGGGGCCGCTCCCGGCTTCCAGACGAGCCGCCCACACAGGAAAGAGATCAGCCCCTCCAAGACCCCAACCCAGCGAGCCCAGCTTCAGGTGAGATTGGGTCTCCAGCGGGGACCACCCGCCCATCACCCTTCCCCCTCCATCTTCGGGGCCGCTCCCGGCTTCCAGAAGAGCCGCCCACACAGGAAAGAGATCAGCCCCTCCAAGACCCCAACCCAGCGAGCCCAGCTTCAGGTGAGATTGGGTCTCCAGCGGGGACCACCCGCCCATCACCCTTCCCCCTCCATCTTCGGGGCTGCTCCCGGCTTCCAGAAGAGCCGCCCACACAGGAAAGAGATCAGCCCCTCCAAGACCCCAACCCAGGGAGCCCAGCTTCAGGAAAGACATCAGCCCCTCCAAGACCCAACCCCAGGGAGTCCAGCTTCAGGAAAGAGATCAGCCCCTCCAAGACCCCAACCCCAGGGAGTCCAGCTTCAGCAACCCCAGCTTCAGCTACAGTAAGGAAGGAGACCAGTGGAGATGGAAAGACCCCACCAGCACCCACTGGAAGAAGAGATGGGAAGAAGACAGAATAAGAGATCACTCAGCAATAGAAACACCAACATGACCCCACCAGAATCCAGGGATCCAACACCAGCAAGACCCGAAAAGCACTACATAGATGAAGAAGAGGAGCCAGACCTTAAAAATTATTTCATGAAGATGATGGAGACCCTCAAAGAAGAAACAAGGAAATCCCTTAAAGAAATAGAAGAAAAAACAAACAAAAAAATCCATGAAATGGGGGAAAAATTCAAGAAATAAACAAATCTCTCGAAGAATCTAAAGAGCACCAAGAAAAAACAACCAAGAAAATTAAGGAAACAGCTCAAACAGTTGAAGGATTGAAAGCTGAAATAGAAACGATAAAGAAAACACAGAATGAAGGGATGCTGGAAATAGAAAAGCTCGGTAAACGGTCTGGAACTACAGATGCAAGTATCACCAATAGAATACAAGAGATAGAAGAGAGAATCTTAGGTGTTGAAGACTCATTAGAGGATATAGAGTCGTCAACCAAACAAAATCTCAAAACCAACAAATCCTTAACACAAAATATCCAGGAAATATGGGACACCGTGAAGAAGCCAAACCTGAGAATAATAGGTATAGAAGAAGGTGAAGAACTTCAACTTAAAGGTACAGAAAACATATTCAACAAAATCATAGAAGAAAACTTCCCTAACCTAAAGAAAGATATGCCTATGAAAGTACAAGAATCTTACAGAACACCAAATAGGCTTGACCAGAAAAAGAAGTCACCTCGCCATATAATAATCAAAACATCAAACCTACAGAGTAAAGAGAAAATATTAAGAGCAGCTAAAGAAAAAGGCCAAGTGACATACAAAGGCAGACCTATCCGAATTACACCTGACTTCTCAATGGAAACGATGAAAGCCAGAAGATCCTGGTCAGATGTCCTACAAACGCTAAGGGAACAAGGATGCCAGCCCAGACTAGTATATCCAGCAAAGCTCTCAATTACCATAGATGGAGAAAACAAAATATTCCATGACAAAGCCAGATTTAAACAATACGTATCCATGAATCCAGCTCTACAGAAAATGCTAGAAGGAAAACCTAGAGCCAAGGAAGATAACTACATTCACAAAGACACAGGCAATATATAATCATACTTTACAAAACACCAAAAGAAAAAGGGAGGAGAAACTACACAAAATAACCTCACTAACAATAAATCAAACGCAAACAAGGATCACCAATCAATGGTCATTAATATCCCTCAATGTCAACGGCCTCAACTTGCCTATAAAAAGACACAGACTAGCAGAATGGATACGAAGACAGAACCCTTCCTTCTGCTGCATACAAGAAACACATCTCAACACCAAAGACAGATGTTATCTCAGAGTAAAGGGCTGGGAAAAGATCTTCCAATCAAACGGCCCCAAGAAACAAGCGGGCGTAGCAATCCTAATATCTAACAAATTAGACTTCAAATTAAAATCAATCAAAAGAGATGAAGAAGGACACTTCATATTCATCAAAGGAAAAATATATCAAGACGAAATCTCGATTTTAAACATCTACGCCCCAAATACAAAGGCACCTACATTTGTGAAAGAAACATTACTAAAGCTCAAAATGCACATAAAATCTCACACACTAATAGTAGGAGACTTCAACACTCCGCTCTCACCACTAGACAGGACCTCCAGACAGAAACTTAACAAAGAAACAAAAGAATTAATAGAAGTTATGACCCAACTGGGTTTAACAGACATCTATAGAACACTCCACCCAAATACAAAGGGATATACCTTCTTCTCGGCACCACATGGAACCTTGTCTAAAATTGACCACATAATAGGAAACATAGCAAATCTCCACAGATACAAAAAAATTGGAATAACCCCCTGCATCTTATCAGACCACCATGCATTAACATTAGAATTCAACAATAACACAAATCGCAGAAACCCTACAAAGTCATGGAGATTGAACAATGCACAATTGCACCATCCCTGGGTAAAGGAACAAATAAAAAAAGAAATTAAAGACTTCCTCGATTTCAATGAGAATGAAGACACAACATACACAAACTTATGGGACACTTTGAAAGCAGTGCTGAGAGGAAAGTTTATAGCACTAAGTGCCCACATGAAAAAACTGGAGAACAGTCATACTAGAGAATTAATAGCACAGCTGAATGTTCTAGAACAAAAAGAAGCAAACTCCCCCAGGAGGAGCAGACGCCAGGAAATAATCAAATTGAGGGCTGAAATCAATCAAGTAGAAACCAGGAAAACACTGAGAAGAATCAATGAAACAAAGAGTTGGTTCTTAGAGAAAATCAACAAAATAGACAAACCTCTGTCCAAACTAACCAAAAGACAGAGAGAGAACATGCTAATAAACAAAATCAGGGATGAAAAAGGGGACATAACAACGGACTCTGAGGAAATCAAGAGAATCATCAGGGCATACTTTGAAAATCTGTACTCCACAAAATTTGAAAATTTAAAGGAAATGGACAATTTCCTGGATAGATATCACTTGCCAAAACTAAATCAAGAACAGATAAATAATCTAAACAGACCTATAACCCCTAATGAAATAGAAGCAGTCATCAAAAGTCTCCCAAACAAAAAAAGCCCAGGCCCAGATGGCTTCAGTGCAGAATTCTACCAGAAATTCAAAGAAGAGCTCATTCCAATACTCGTCAAAGTATTCCACACAATAGAAGCAGGAGGCTCACTGCCAAACTCTTTCTACGAGGCTACAATTACCTTGATACCCAAGCCACACAAAGACACAACTAAGAAAGAGAACTATAGACCAATTTCCCTCATGAACATTGATGCAAAAATACTCAATAAAATACTTGCAAACCGGATTCAAGAACACATCAGAAAAATCATCCACCATGATCAAGTAGGCTTCATTCCAGGAATGCAGGGATGGTTCAACATTAGAAAATCTATCAATGTAATCCACCATATTAACAATCTGCGAAAGAAAAACCACATGATCATCTCACTAGATGCTGAAAAAGCCTTTGACAAAATCCAGCACCCCTTCATGATAAAGGTCCTAGAGAGATCAGGGATAACAGGAACGTACCTGAATATAATAAAAGCAATATACAGTAAACCAACAGCTAACATCAAACTAAATGGAGAGAAACTCAAAGCAATTCCTCTAAAATCAGGAACAAGACAAGGCTGTCCACTCTCTCCATATCTCTTCAATATTGTACTTGAAGTTCTAGCTACAGCAATAAGACAACAAAAGGAGATAAAGGGGATACAAATAGGAAAAGAAGAAGTCAAACTTTCACTATTTGCAGATGATATGATAGTTTACATAAGTGACCCAAAAAACTCTGCAAGGTTACTCCTAGAGCTGATAAACACCTTCAGCAATGTGGCAGGATACAAGGTAAACTCAAAAAAATCAGTGGCCCTATTATATACAGATGATGAAGTGACTGAGAAAGAAATCAGAGAAACATCACCTTTTACAATAGCCAAAAACAGCATCAAATATCTGGGGATAATGTTAACCAAGGAAGTGAAAGACCTGTATATCAAGAACTTTGTGTCTTTGAAGAAAGAAATCAAAGAAGATACCAGAAAATGGAAAGATCTCCCATGCTCTTGGATTGGTAGGATCAACATAATAAAAATGGCAATCTTGCCAAAAGCAGTCTATAGATTCAATGCAATCCCTATCAAAATTCCATCACAATTCTTCAAGGACCTGGAAAGAACATTAATCAACTTTATATGGAAAAACAAAAGGCCCAGGATAGCCAAAACATCCCTATACAATAAAGGAACTTCAGGAGGCATCACCATACCTGACTTCAAGCTCTATTATAGAGCTATAGTCCTGAAAACAGCTTGGTATTGGCACAAAAATAGGCAGGTAGACCAATGGAACCGAATCGAAAGCCCTAATTTTAACCCACACACCTATGAACACCTGATTTTTGACAAAGAAGCTAAAACTGTACAGTGGAAAAAAGAAAGCATCTTCAACAAATGGTGCTGGCATAACTGGGTACTGGTATGCAGAAGACTGCAGATAGATCCATGTTTATCGCCTTGTACAAAACTTAAGTCCAAATGGATCAAAGATCTCAACATACATCCAGCCACACTGAAACTTTTAGAAGAGAAAGTGGGAGATACTCTTCAACGAGTTGGTACAGGAGACCACTTCCTAAACATAACACCAGTGGCACAGGCACTGAGATCGACAATTAACAAATGGGACCTTCTGAAACTAAAAAGCTTCTGTAAGGCAAAGGACACAGTCAAAAAGACAAAAAGGCAGGCCACAGAATGGGAAAAGATATTCACTAACCCTACATCTGACAGAGGGCTAATCTCCAAAATTTACAAAGAACTCAAGAAACAAGTCTCCAAAACACCAAAGGATCCACTTGAAAGGTGGGGTACAGAGCTAAATAGAGAATTCTCAGTAGAGGAGGCTAAAATGGCCAAGAGACACTTAAGAAAGTGCTCAACATCCTTAGCCATCAGGGAAATGCAAATCAAAACAACTCTGAGATACCATCTTACTCCTGTCAGAATGGCTAGAATCAAAAACACCGAAGACAATTTATGCTGGAGAGGATGTGGAGAGAGAGGAACACTCCTCCACTGCTGGTGGGAATGCCGACTCATACAGCCTCTTTGGAAATCAGTATGGAGATTCCTCAGGAAAATGGGAATTAATCTACCACTAGACCCAGCAATTCCACTCTTAGGCATTTATCCAAATGAGGCAGGTTCATACAACAAGGGCATCTGCTCCACTATGTTCATAGCAGCATTGTTTGTAATAGCCAGAACCTGGAAGCAACCTAGATGCCCCTCAACTGAAGAGTGGATAGAGAAAATGTGGTACATTTACACAATGGAGTATTACTCAGCAGAAAAAAACAATGGAATCTTGAAATTCGCAGGGAAATGGATAGCACTGGAAGAAACCATCCTGAGTGAGGTAACCCAGTCGCAAAAAGACAAACATGGTATGTACTCACTCATATATGGATTTTAGATATGGATCAGGATAGTGCCAGTCTGCACTTCCACAGATAGAGAGTCTGGGAAACAGGAAAGAACCTAAAAGATATGCATATATGCATAGTACCCAAGAGAAGAGGATGGAGACAAGATCCTCTGAATGGATGGGGAACACGGCGAGGGGAGGGGGGGAGTGGGACCTGGGAAGAATAGAGGGGGTAAAGAGGAAGGGAGTTGGTCATGGGGGAACAGGAAGTTGAGGGGGTGGGGGTAGAATAGGGGGAAGAGGGAATCATAGGATAGAAGACAGATCAGGCACCAGAGTGACCTCGAGTGATCTAAAGGTATAACATCAATTGGCAAGCTAAGCAATAGTGGAGGGACCACCTCGAATGCCCATTCCTGATAATGAACTTGATGTGTATAACCATCTGGGAGCCTTCATCCTGTGACTGATGGAAGCAGAGGCAAACACACAACTAATCACTGAACTGAACCCAAGGAACCCAGTGACAGAGAGGAGTGATGAGCAAATTGGCAAAGAATGGGCTGGCAAAACCAGCAGAGACAGCTGATCTGAACAGGGGAGTGCTCTTGGACCCCAGACCGACAGTGGGGAGGCCAGCATGGGACTGATCTGGACCCCCCAAATGTGAGTGTCAGTGAGAAGGCCTGGGCAACCTATGGGGCCCTGAGCTGTGGATCAGTGTCTATCCCTGGTATACAAACTGTCTTCATGTGCCTATAGCACAAAGAGAGATGCTCTCTCAGCCTGGACTCTTAGGGGAGTGCCTTGACCCTACCAAGAGTAAAATGACAGACTCTAGATATCCCCTATGTGGAAGGATTTGGCAATAGGGTGGGAGGGAGGGGGGGAAAGGGAGTGCGGGAAGAGGGGAGGGAGAGGGAACTGGGATTGACACGTAAAGCAAGCTATTTAAAATTAAAATAAAAAAATGATAAAATAAAAAAAACAATTATGGGTTAAATACTTAAGTCAGAGCTAGTCAGTAAGAAACCAAGTAAACAGCCAATAGCTTTATAATTAATATAGTGTCCTGTGTGTTATTTGGGGTTTCAGACAGCACAGCAGGGCCCAGGTGACTGGTGGAGAAAACTATATTCTACATGTTTCTTATTTAAATATATAATAAAAAATGATTAAAAACCCATTGTTTTTATCACATTCATTTTATGATTCCCATTAATATGATAAGTGATTTAAAGTAACATTATGATATTGTCATTTTAATTTGTCTTTTAAGATAGAATCTACTGTATTGGTCAGGCTGGCCTTAAATTCAGGAACCTCATGCTTCACCCCTCCAAATGTCTAGAGTTATATGTATTTGGAACTACATCTGGTTTTGTGTCACTTTTTAATCAAGAGCTTAAAGTTTTCCTCTATAAACACAAAGAAGAAAATTTGAATTTATTTAATGGTGAGTTCATTTTAATGCTACCCACTTAACGTATGCTTTTTAGTATTTATTATTGTTGTTGCTATTGTGCTGGGGATTAAATACAGACTCTCGTCCATGAGCATGTATTTTACCACTGAATAAATTTCACACTTCCGACACATTTATTATCTTCAGGCCAGGGCTCATTACTGATTACCATATGGAATAAATGTTAGAACTTTTACAAGGTTCTTGGTTCTCTCAGTTGATAGTTCTTAGGATATTGCACTTACTTTAAAGACAATATTAAGGCCAGGCGTGGTGAATCATGGTAAGTCTACCACTGCTGAGGCAGTAGGATTGCTGTGAACTCAAGGTGAGTCTAAGCTACAGAATGTCTTCTTAAATAAAATCAAGATTAAAATTGTTTTAAGCTCCATTAATTTAGATAAAGTAGAGAAACTCTTTTATGATAATCTGACTCATAAATGTTACCTAAACCAGGTTGTTAGATCTTACTGTTCTTAAAAGTTGGGAAAAGAAGTTTAAGAGGCTCTGCTAAGACTCCAACATCTGACAAGTTCCCATCCTTTAATGTAAAATTGATTCTGAATTGACTCACTCTGATTCCAGTATTGCACTGGTCTATTTTTACAAATGAGTAAATGTGAGATAAGAGGATTAAAACTTTTGGAGACATATTTGGCAATAAACAATATTAAATCTTTCACTAGGCTACTGACAGCATTTTGGCAACACATAGATCAAATCTTGAGGCATTCTGAGTCAAAGAATTGAATTAAAGTGACAAAGCAGTAGTGTAAAATGGAACACTGGTTTCAACACACCTGGACTTTCTCCGCCTTTGAAGACATGTGTCTTTAGTTTTTTAGAAGATGAAATATTCCAGATATGATCATCCTAACAATCAGCATTTCAGCTGACAAAATTCATTACAGCATAAGAAGTCATTATAGAGAATGAAATAAAATGATTTCTTAATCCTATTTAGTCTGTATTTTCACAAACCCTCAAAGGCTTTCAAGGCTGTATCTGTCATCAAAACACTCAAGAGATTATGTAGAAGACTTTAGACACCTTTGAAGATATGGAAAGGTGTTCAAATTCTGAGAGTATGTTTTCAGGCAGTGTTCTTGTAAGAGTGCTGTTTCTATCTCTATTCCTTTAAATACATATTTTAAATTAAATAAGTACTTACCCATAGTTTAAGTTGTCAACTGTAAAGTTGACATGTTTATGCCTGTCATTTTTTAAAATTAGAAACAAGCTTGCTTTATATGTCAATCCCAGCTCCTTCTCCTTCCCCTCCTCCCCCTCCTCCCACCAGTTCCTCAGTCCCCCACCCAATCCCCATTCCACTCCCCAGGCAGGGTGAGGACCTCCATGGGGGATCTCCAAAGTCTGTGATATCACCCAGGGCAGAGCCTAGGCTGAGAGAGCATCCCTTCATGTGGAATGGGCTTCCAAAGTCCATTTGTATGGCAGGGATACCCGAGGCCCCATAGATTGCCAAAGACCTCCTCACTGACACCCAAACTTAGGGGGTCTGGATAAGTCCCATGCTGGCTTCTCAGCCATCAGTCCATGAAGCTCCTCTTGTTCAGGTCAGCTGTTTCTGTGGGTTTCAGCAGCCAGGTCTTGACCCCTTTGCTCATCACTCCTCCCTCTCTGGGTTCCAGGAGTTCAGTTCAGTGTTTAGCTGTGTGTGTTGCTTCTTGAGTTCTTTGTAAATTTTGGAGATCAGTCCTCTGTCAGATATGGGGTTAGTGGATGTTTTTTCCCATTCTTTGGGTTGCCTTTTTGTCTTGTTGACTGTGTCATTTGCTTCTCAGTTTCAGGAGGTCCCATGTATTAATTGTTGACCCCTCAGTGTCTGTATTACTGGTGTTATGTTCAGGAAGTGGTCTCCTGTACCAATTCTTTCAAGGGTTCTTCCCACTTTCTCTTCTAAGAGGTTCAGTGTGGCTGGATTTATGTTGAGGCCTTTGATCCATTTGGACTAAGATTTTGTGCTTGGTGATAGATATGGATCTATCTGCCATCTTCTACATGCCAGCATTTAGTTATTCCAGAACCATTTGTTGAAGATGCTTTCTTTTTTCTATTGTATAATTTTAGTTTCTTTATCAAAAATCAGGTGTTCCTAGCTGTGTGAGTTAATATCAGGGTTTTCAATTTGATTCCATTGGTCTACCTGTCTGTTTTTGTGCCAATACCAAGTTGTTTTCAGGACTATAGCTCTATAATAGGTCTTGAAGTCAGGGATGATGATGCCTCCAGATATTCCTTTATTGTACAGGGTTGTTTTGGCTCTCCTGGGTGTTTTGTTTTTCAATATAAAGTTGAGAATTGTTCTTTCATGGTTTGTGAAGAATTGTGCTTATATTTTGATGGTGTTTGCATTGAATCTGTAGATTACTTTTGGCAAGATTGGCATTTTTACTATGATGATCCTACCTATCCAAGAGCATGGGAGATCTTTCCATTTTACGGTATCTTCTTTAATTTCTTTCTTTAAAGACTCAAAGTTCGTGCTATATAGGTCTTTCACTTGTTTGGTTAGCATTACTCCAAGGTATTTTATGTTGTTTGTGGCTATTGTAAAGGGTGATGGTTCTCTGATTTCTTTCTCAGCCCATTTATCATCTGTATATAGTAGGGCTACTGATTTTTTTAAATTAATCTTGTATTCTGCCACTTTGCTGAAGGTGTTTATCATCTGTAGGATTTCCTGTGTAGAGTTTTTTTGGGTAATTTATGTAAACTATCATATCATCTGCAAATAGTGAAAGTTTGACTTCTTCCTTTCCAATTTGTGTCCCCTTGATCTCCTTTTGTTTTCTTATTGCTCTTGCTACAGCTTCAAGTTTTGGAGGCTGTCCTAAAACTAGCTCTTGTAGACCAGGGTGGCCTTGAACTCACAGAGATCCCCTGCCTCTGCCTCCTGAGTGCTGGGATTAAAGGTGTGCACCACCAATGCCCAGCAAGGGTCCAAGGTTATCTTCCAGTGGGTACAAGCAGGTCCAATACTCTTATGGGTCTCAAGGTGGGTGCACACAGGTCTGAGGCACTCCCTCTCTTGGTGGGTGGGATCTGGATTAGCACAGTGCTATCAGCAGTTGCTTGGTAAGCCAGGGGTGAGTCAACCTGCCTGCAGTCCCCTGGCCAGTAGATCCCAGAGTGTGACTGTCATTTTCTAACACTATCTTCTAGGTTGCTACTGACATCTATTGTATAGTGTTTTGATTGTTTCTCCATACAATTGCTATGTAATTCTGTGTCACAGTAATTAGGCAACTTTTATACATATTTTTATAATCTAAGAGTTAGGCTCACTGTCCCTTCCAACCTTAATTACTTAGTTTTCTTCAACTTCTGGTGCCCAGGTTAGAATAATAATTTAGAATGTTTTATGTGGATTAATCAGTCATAATTATTCTTTGACAGATTAGTGTAATGAATTTTAGCTCTTTTAAATTCCCCATTACTCTCTTTTACTTCCCTGCCCCTCCAAGTGCAGAAAATCTTTTTATCCCTAGCATGCCCACCTTGTACTTTTTCATCTTCTTTTTTGTGTAGTCCATTGAAATTAAATAGGGGTCTTAGTTACTTTTCTATTGTTGGGATAAAATACCATGATCAACGCAAGTTAGAGGGTGTTTAATGTGGGCTCAAAGTTTCAGAGAGTTAGAGTACTCAATGACAGAGCAAAGGCATGGTGGAAGAAATAGCTTAGAGCTTACTTGATCCACAAGAAGCAGGCAGAGAGAATGAGAGACAGTGGGAATGGCAGAAATCTTTTGAAACCCCACAGCCTGCCTCCAGTGACATACCTCCTATGATAAACCATACATCTTAGTACTTCTCAAACAGTAGTATTCAAATATATGAACCTACAGGGCATTATTATTCAAATCATCAAATTAAGGTCACATGGGTGTGAGGTTGTTTACTAGACCTCAAAAAACCTATAAGTGTCTATACTACTCTGAATTTTTGTCAGTTTTGAACTTGATATTGGATGTATCCTTGAGAAGAACTTAATTTCTTTCATTCCAATATACAAATCCATTCCTTGAAATAATACATTAGTAAAATGATTTAGAAAAATGTAAACATTTTGCTATTTAATCAATCAGAATCAGCCTAAGGTAAAACTGTGAAGTAGGTGGAAATTGTCATCATTGTGATAGTTATAAATAAGAATAAGGTACCCAGCTTTCCCCAGAAGTCTAGGACTTTAAGTGATAAACTCCCTCTTAATCACGATACACATTCTATGTTCCGAGTATCCTCATACATTCTTTCATGTCTTTACCCATAAAACATACTCTGACTCATGTATTTTTTTCCAGCTTGATATTATGAATAACACATTCTGTTAATGAAAAACTAAGAATCTCTACACGGGATTTGAGGAGTTATGGCATTCTGTTAGCAGACACATTATTGCTGTCATGGTACAGAATTATTTTCTGAATGCTCCTAACCATAATGCATAAATGTTTCTGTCTAAAAGAGTATTCATTTGGAACTCTTAAGATTACCAAGAACAATAAGATAGCAGATACATTGCTAAATTTCTTTAAAATGGGGTCTTAGAATCATTTTGGAAATGTATGTTTCCCTAACAGTATCTGTTCCGAAGAGCTTATTGTATTCATTAGTCATGTTAAGGACTACTGTGTACTTTGCCTTTACACTTTGAAGGACTACAACCAAAAATTATTTTCATTTGTAAATGCTACCTGAGGAATTTGTAGTTATTGCTCATATTGTTAGAAAAATATGGCAGAATTTTGTTTTACATAAAGGAATTTATTTAAAACTGCTATTTTAATATTAAAAATATGGAATAGAAATAAGGAGAAGTGATACTATTTAAAAAGTATTTCTAAGTACATAGATGATTAAAAAATCTCTTTTTGTTCCTAAATATCATTTCTTCTAATAAAACTAATGACTTCTTATAAAAATTCCAACAATAAAGTTTGATAATAAGTGTTGTTGATCCTACTCTCCCAGAAGTTTTATATACATAAAAATCAGGGTAGAAATGGCTTTTTGAAAATACTATACATAGTGTTCTATAATTTAATTTAATAATTACTAAAATTATAGCCAATAATAAATTCTGTGGAAGGTAATTGTAGTGGTTTGAATGAGAATCTGCTCCCCAGGTCTATTTATTTGAATGACTGGTCTCCAGTTGATGGAATTGTTTGGGAAGGATTAGGGGATTGTCTTTGTTGGGTAAAGTGTATCACTAGGGATGGGCTCTGAGGTTTCAAAAAAATCTCTCTTAGTCTTGGTCTCTCTCTCTCTCTCTCTTTCTCTCTCTCTCTGCTATTTGTGATTCAAGATATAAGCTCTCAGCTATTCCTACAACCAGTATTTGGTCTGCCATCACGGACTGTAGCCTCTGAAACCATAAACCCCCAATTAAATTCTTTTTTTTTGATAAATTGCCTTAGTCACGGCATTTTATCACAGCAATGGAAAGTAATCAAGACAACAATCAAATATTTTACATTATAGAATATGATTTCATAGACATATGCATGCACTGTTACATACAGAAATATGGAAAAATAAACATAAGAGTTATACCTAATAAAATTTATTGATGAGCCTCTCATTCTCTTGTTTAAAAAGCATATTTTAATTTTAGTCAGTTATGATGTTTTTATGATACAGTAGACAATGAATATACATGTCTTGAGTTTTACTGCATTAAAATTATGAGGTTTTGTGTTTATATTTTTATGAAGCATAGGAAACTGTTGGAATTATCACTTTATGGGCTAATATGAAATTGTTTCATGTACCATTGTTGGTATATTCCTACAGTTGAGGCTGGACGTTTCTAGGTTTTCATGAAGAATAATCATTTTCAAATCAAGACTTGATTTTGTGACACAGGTGAAAATTTGAGATCTGAGAGGAGATGTAAAGGAAGGCAGAATGATACTTTCCCATCATCTAATATTTGGTAATGTCAGGGATATCAAAAGAAATGTTAGAATAACAACCCTCCCCCCCAAAAACCCAACAACAGTATCCTCCGTGGGGGCTTGGGAATAAGGAATGGTCTAGAATCCATTGTCCTGTATCTTCCATTTTCTTTTTGTGACGATTACTTTGAAGTGCTAGCAGAGCACCTCTGTGTTAACACATAAGCATTTCAGAAATATCTGTAAAGTATTTCTGAGCTGCTAGTTTATTCCTCTTCTTTCAAATCCCCCTCTTATTTTCCATCCCATATGCCACATAGAGAAAGGAACACATTTGCTAGGAATTTTCCAAAGAGTTGGTGAGTATGTCTTCAGGAGAGTGTTCCATACTAGAAGCGTGGTGACTAATGAGTAGACACTTAAAAATGACTTGAAGTTAATTTCTGTACTTTTTAAATGATGTTTGTTTTAGCATATAAAATAGAGGGTCACTCTAACACTTTCTGATATCTTCAAATATTTACCAATGACTATGGATTGGTCAGTCTGGAGCCTTATACTCTCTAGTTATGCATGGTAGGCAAAGGATTGTGGTGGTGGGGTATGCTGGCTAGTTTTATGTCAACTTGACACAAGCTAGAGTCACCTGAGAGGAAAGAGCCTCAATTGAGAAATGCCTCCATAAGATCTGGCTACAGAGCATGTCAGTGGTAGTGAATGCCTTTAAACCCAGCACTGGGGAGGCAGAGGCAGTTGGAGCTCTGTGAGTTCAAGGCTAGCCTGGTCTACAGAGTGAGTTTCAAGACAGCTAGCACTGTTACACAGACAAACCCTATCTCAAAACACAAATCCCAATAAGTCTGTAGGGCATTTTAATTAGGGATTGATGTGGGAGGGCCTAGTCCATTGTGGGTGGGGATATTCCTGGGCTGGTGGTCCCAGTTGCTACAAGAAGCAGGTTGAGCAAGCCATGAGGAGCAAGCTAGTAAGCAGCATTCCTCCATGGTCTCTGCATCAGCTCCTGACTCCAGGATCTTTCCTAGCTTAAGTTCCTGCCCTCACTGCTTTTGATTATGAACTGTTATGTGGAACTGTAAGCGAAATAAGCCTTTTCCTCCCACCAGTGGCTCTTGGTCATGGTATTTTGTCACAGAAATAGTAACCCTAATTAAGACAGAGGGTCATGAACATATACCAAGGAGAACATGGATTGTCCCAGTAAGAGTTGGTGATAATGTAGCATTCATTCTTTTATTCTTAACTTCTGTCCCTATGTCAGACATTTCTATTCTATTGTAACCATCCTAAACAAATTTACATGTGGCCTTTGATTAATTCTCAAAATCTACAAGACACTAGACCCCATTTTTTGAAGATAGAACTGAAATATAAGGGAATTGGCTGCTATATCCAGTTTAAAGAGTCTAAACTCTAAGGCAATCAAACTCAAACCCTTCGAAATTAACATTTCACTAAAAGTGTTAGGTATTTTTGTTTCTTGGGGTCTGGTATGAGCTTCAGGTTCCTAACCCTAAGCACCTTAAGCTTTATACTGTTAAAGTTTTATTCAAGTCTATTTCTTCATAAATCTCTCTGTCATGACATGGTGCAACAGTGATAGTTCTAGAATAATTAATATATTGATTCTTGGCATTAACATTCATCACTTGTATTCCCTTAACCTATATTCCAGGAAACAGTCAAGTGAAATCTTTTCTATATCCAAAGTAAGTATTACTGCACGATATATATGAGATAATCCAGAAGAAAGAATATTTCACCTTAAGTATCACCTTCTTAATAAAGTTTCATCTAAATGTTGAATTGAGATTGTGAGTATAGTGCATATAATGCTGAACTTTATGAAATTATGTTAATCATAACACTGAGTACACTAGTTAATTTGGTAAGTTTGATTATATCTTATATTTCAGTCACTAAAATATGATAGCATTATTATCAACAACTATATAAATTATATCAATCTGTACTAGAATTACTCATCAGACTCAGTAAATCCTAGACCTCCATATAAATGGTTATGCTGTTTAAAGAGGCAGTCTTGAGTTTATGGTCTTAATTGCCACAGCACTGTTTAAACAGTAATATACCTTTAATCCCAGGTAGGAGTACTGTGCAAATATCACCAGAGAAGCAGTGTTTATTTTTCCCTTAAGTGATTATTTTGGAAAAGTTATAAAGAATTTGACGACTTCTCACATATTCAAATTTAAAGTTGCCTTTACATTTATTTTACAAGGCTGAAATTCATATTGAAGATTCTCATTTGAGGTTGTCTTTCCTAGCCATAATAGGAAACACGATGAAATCCAATCACACTATTTCCCAGTGTTTGTTTTAAGTTCTTAGTAAGAAATACAAAATATGAATTTATATGAACTATGGATATGTCTTTGTTAGGGCTATTATTGCTATGATGAAAAACCATGACCAGGACAATTTACAGAAGAAAGAGATTATTGGGGCTTGCTTATAATTTTAGAGGGCTATCCCATGATCATCATGATAGGAAGCATTCCAGGAGGTGCAGGATTACTGCTGGAGCAGTAACTGACAGCTTAGATCCTGATCCAAAGGCAGCAGGCACAGAGGGAGGGGGAGGGGAGGGATTGGGAGAGAGGGAAAGAGGGAAGGATGAGGAAGGGGGAGAGGGGAGGGAGAGGGGAAGAAGGAGAGGGAAAGGGAGGGAAAGAAGGAGAGAGAGACTTGTATGTACCTTTAAACTTCAAAGCCCATCCCTAGTGACAAACTTCTGACAAGGCCACACTTGCTAAACCTTCCCAAACAATTTCAGTAACTAGCAACCAGTCATTCAAACATATGACACCTGTTTCGGTGGTATTCGTGTCTGAGACATTAGAAAATTTATTTTGTCCTATAAAAATGAGCTGTATGAAAGTAGATTTTTTCAACAAATTTTTAAATGATGGGCAGATGTTAGCAATTTTATAGCATGGTAACAAATATTATATTTACTTAAAATGGCATGTTTTGAAAGAACTTAGAATAAAACAGAGCAACATATTGAAGATCTTGATGCAAAGATGTAAATTTTGTTAACTAGTTATTTTAACTTTTTTAATCATAGAAATTATCATGATTTTATATGCTTTTAAATTGCTACCCAGGCTGAAGTAAAAATAGATTACATTTACTATTCTTTTAAGAATATGTTGTATGATTTTGCCTTAAATATACATTACAGAAAAGAAATTTTGAAGATAGAAAACAGGTGTCCACAAAACCTACATATTTATATAAAACTATGAAGCTATCAAGAGTTATATTTTGGCAGCAATGCAAGGGATATTTATATTCTTCAACATTTTGGGCATGACTGAAAGGATGTTATGTACTAGAGTTTGGAAATATGAATTGATCTGTGTTCAAGATAGCTTGTTTTTCCTAAAAGTTTTTATTCACAGTATTTACTACTGATCTTAACATGTCTGATTTATGTTATTTTCATAATTTTGGGGGGGTAAATTTGTAGTTGGTTAAATAGTAATGAAAAGTTTATTTTTTGTGACTGTGACAGAAGTGTAGACCTGGCATAGGTTTTTAAGTGTCACTTCCTTGAGATGTATCATCTTTCTGGAATTGCTAGTCATTAAAGATCTACCTGATCTGGTAAATGTTTTAATCCATAGTTCATTCTCTCTTAAGAATCTTTCTGTTCAATTTTGCATTCTTTAAAATTGGAGTCTCTTATGTATTCATGCAGTCATAACACTTAGAGCAGGGCTTCTTGAATATTTCCCATTATGCCAAGAAATTAAATCATAATTTATTTGGAAGTAACTATTTAGTCTACATATAATTTTTACCATTTATTAGAGCTTAAAGGAAATTTGTACAATAATGAGATTGACATGATTATTTACTTTTTTATTAATATTTTAAAAATTAAAATATAATTGCATCATTTCCCCCTCCTTTACTCCCTCCAATGCCTCTGATGTACCTACTTACTTTCTCTCCAATTCATGGCCTTGTTTTCATTGTTTACATATTTATGTTTATATGTGTAGTCGTTTATATATAATTTATATATAATTGCTTATATATATAATATCAATTGTTGTTGTTTCTATTAAAACTGGAAACTTTGTATGTGCAGAAACACAATTCCTAAGTAAGGGTTTCCTTTTACGAACAGGATTCAATCTTGTCTAAATCATTGATATGGCGAAACAGAGCACATGGTGGTCAGCCTTTTCAATTTTACACAACTTAGAATCATTATAGAAGAGTGTCAGTGCAGGAATGTTTCTATTGGGTTGGCCTGTGGGTATATCCATGGGGAATTTGTTGATTAAATGAACTGATGTGAGAAAATGCAGCTCAGGGTGAGTGGTAGCAGTCCCAGGCAGGTGGTCCTGACTGTGTAAGAGTGGGTAAATCAAGCTGAGCCCAGCACCCAAGTAGGCAGCATTCAAGCATTTATTTGCCTGTGACAAGCTTCAGGTTGCTGCTGCTCCAACTTCTCCTTGGCCATGTGCTTTAATAGAACTGTGAGCTGAAATAAACCCATTCTCTCTTAGGTTGTTTTATGTCATGCTATTTTTTTTTACCATAGTAACAGATGTGACTCTAGGACAGAACATTTTCAGTGCTTTATATGGTTGATTATTTTGGTTTATAGTCATCAATACGGAGGATGCCACTTGTTATAAATACATTGTAAAAATGGGTAAGGACCATTTCTGAAACATTTGAACATTCTTTCCTAATCCAAAAACCAAAGTGCTTTTTGCAACTGAAAAGCAAGTTTTAAAATTGTGTTGTAACACAATACAACCCGAAGACATCCTAATTTGACACATGCTGAAGAACAACAGAAAAATATTGTCGTTTCCCATAATTAAACCATTGTATCTCTATAAAAAAGCCAGTTTTATACATAGAGCAGCATGTATATAACACACAATAGTCTTACATCTGAGATGAGATGCTCCAGGATCCTAGTTAGCATTGTGGCCTGGTGGTGAGCTCAGTGAAAAGTGAACATGTTGTAGTTTCAGAACCAAGGCTGCAGTGAAGGCACATGAGGCAACAGTTGTGAACACTACCAGAAATGTCTTGGATTCATTATGCTTTTGATTTTGAATATATGTTTGCTTTTTTATGTTCTGAAGCCATTTTTGTTGTCAGATGTTTTGCAACACCTATAAAAGGTCATGAATCACATTAAAAAACTGTACTATAGAGTTTTATAATCCATTCATAATTCCCTATAATTGATGAATGAATTCTCTAAAATTCTATGTTATTTGATTCTTTAAAGTTCATAAGAACACTGATCTACTTCCCTGGACATTGCAGCTCAACACTGATGGTTGACTAATGGCACACACTACCTTGGTTTTAGCCTTACCTTAGTATAGTAGATAGAAAAAAAGACTCAGTTTTTTTTTAACTAATCTAACAAAATTTTAACAAAGTTATTTTTCTACATAAAATATGTGCTTACCAAGTAAAAGCAACTGAGGCTTAACTTAGGAGGTACCTGATTGTAAGAATACTTAAGGATCTAAATTATATTTTTGTTTATTTTTAAAATAGCATCTAGCCGGGCGTTGGTGGCGCACGCCTTTAATCCCAGCACTCGGGCGGCAGAGGCAGGCGGATCTCTGTGAGTTCGAGGCCAGGCTGGACCGACAGCCTCCAAAACAATACAGAGAAACCCTGTCTCGTAAAACCAAAGATAAAATAAAATAAAATAGCATCTAATATGTCAATAGTAACCTCTTTTTTATAGGGCTTTTAGCTAATTGTTTATGGATATTTGGGGATTATATCATTATTTTATATGTTAAAATATTTCTTAGCAATGAATTTATAAAATCATTCTTAAGACTTTGGAATTCTTTAGAAGGACTATGGAGTCCTGGTGGCGAATGGAATCTACTCTGAGTTTGTTTCAGACAGTTTTTCTTAACATCATAACCATACCTTGTGAAACAAGACCAGTGTATTTGTTTAACCATTAGACTATAAGGTTATTTGTCTAAATGATGTTTCATCATTACAAGAATGTTTTGGGAAAGGTAGGCAGGATGTTTCTACTAGCTGAATAATAAATAATTATATTTTATACCCACATTCAAAAATCAAGATCAAGCTAGTGTTTTTGAACAAAACTCTAGTCTTCTTATTTAATAACTCACTATCTTTTAACAAGAACTGATAGTATGTTCAAATATGGGACTAAATTCTTTCTTGGTCTGAGAGTAAAATAAATAAAAATGAATCAAGCAATCCCCAAATAAAAGGTGCTTTCAGTCCATTAAATCCAGGACAACCAGTGCAGTTCATATCGTTTACCCTTTTGTGAAAGTTCTATACTGCCTAAAGCTACCTGTGTTGGCTAGGAGTAGAGTTTAGTGATAAAGTATGATTAGCATAGGCAAACTCGAGCACATAACCTCAGACATAAAAATAACTAAGTCACTTAATGGTCTCAGGTACAGCAGCAAATATGTGAGTAGATATTGAAATTGGGTCAATACCGTATACACCATTAAAATTCTGTCCATTTTGAGTAAAATTCTGAAAATCCACTGCTTTTACTTCTGGAATTCACCCTCTGTAGGGGAAGATGTTGGAGGAAGTTGAGTGAAATTTCTATTTTAATTAAGCATAGTATTTTATATTCCATAAATACCTAAGTTAAAAGGCAAAATCAGGAGCTCAAACACGAGTGCTGCTCTTTGATGAGTCACAGTGTATTTAGTCAAAACAGAAGAAGTCACCAAAAACTACAGAAGTACAGAGAGAGAGTTTATTTTTAAGAACCTGCCTCAGTGTTAGCTCAGATGGTCAAAACCAGTGACTGTTAAGATGTACTTGAAGCCTGGTTCTGGCCATTATGCAGCCATTTACCCCTCAGTGACAATTTGAGAGTTAGAGCCTCAGGGTGTTCTGGGTGCTGGCTTCCTACAGCGTCATGTTTATGTTGTAGAGGAAACTCAGGCAGCTTAGAAGGCTTTCAATGGTTCTGTTGGGTTGAGGATTAATGAGGTTAAATTAACTCAGTCACTTAATGCACATTTTATTGAAGTTCAAGCTGTTCAGCCTATTGCAGTTAATATGAGTACCCCAGAATGTTGCCAGTTAAATGTAAGTTACACATCAGGGATGCCAGCATCATTAAGACAGGAAGACAGCAATTGTATTGGGTTATTGAATTTATTAAAAAGGCATACTAATTTTTGACACATGTCCCTTTTCTTTCTTTAAAATGTCATTCATTAGGGAATTGTTTTGTTACCTCGGGCAGGATGATTATCTTAGCTGTAATTTTCATCTTCATTTTAGAAAAAGTGCTAACTTCAGATACATAAAGTGGGTGTCGTTTTCTTTCTCCTGAGAACAGTACCTATAAGGAAACTATTAGGATATATGGTTTCCTGAATTTCTATAGCCCCTGAGAAGGTATGAGTCAGATACTTGGGGGCAAAACTTGACATCTATTCCCTGACTATTGAGCATATAATATGTACTACTGTTTAGGGTAGTGCTGTGGATTAATCGTTGTAGCTTGCTTAAGTTTAATGTGTTCAGCTTCTGTATTTAATGTGTGTGCATATTCATAGATGTGCCTATGCTACATAATCAAGAACTTTATGATTTCTTTTAATGCATCCAATGATATACTACTGACTCAAAAAAAAGTAATTTCTGGATTTCCAGAAAGAAAACTCTTATGTAGTGGAACCTAATATTTATATAAATTACTCTTTTTATTTTAGATGACACAGAAAGACTTGGTGCATGATTAATGGTAATCTCCTTCTCTAATTAAGGGTACCAAATGCTACAGACTTTATTAAGATTTCTGTGTAAGATGCTGTGGACCTTTCATGATACATAGAATTCTTTTCTTTTCTTGTTTACTATAGGTGTGGTATGGGATGTCCTCTCTGCTGTGAATATGTGTTGCTTTTATTGGTTGATGGATAAAGTTGATTTGACTAATGGCCAGGGAGAGTATAAAATAGGTGGGAAATCCAAACAAAGATACAGAGAAAATGTAGGCAGAGTTAGGGGATGCCATGTATCCTGTAAAGGAGTAGCATGCTGGAGGAGCATCATTGGTAAGTCACTGTCTAGTGGCAATATATAGATTAATAGAAATGGGTTAATTTGTAAGAGAGAGTTAGCCAGTAATATGTATGAGCCGTTGGCTAGACAATTGTAATTGATATATTAGCCTCTAAGAGATTATTTCATAAGCAGCTCTGGGGACCCTGAGGGGGGGTGGTGAGGGAGAGAAATGGGTCCAGCAGGACCAGGCGAGACAGAGAACTTCCCAATAGGTGAAACTATCGTTTTAAATATTGTGTTTATTTTTTAGGATAGAGATAATAACAATATAGATGATATCTGCAGAGAACTCAAGTATAGACACAGATCTCTCACACACAGACATATGCACAAAGACAGACAGACAGACAGACAGACACACATGCACACACATACATATGTGTGGAAAAGTACTCATGGCAATGTACCGGGAGTACTTGCCTGGTACAAGTTATGTGTTGAACTTGGCCTCTCCTCACCAGCCTTTAATCCGGCAGTATGCTAGTTTGGAAATAGAGCTTGACTTTCCTGGTGAGAACAGAGCACTAAGAACTGGCTGTGGGGAAGAGACATTACGGTTGCCAGTAACCACAACAGTTTGATTGTTCTTGTCATTTCTCTGTGGCTATTTTCCAATAACCCTGCAGCTTAAAGTCACAAATGGTATTTGTTTAATACAAGTTTTTATTAACTGCTAAGTGCTTGGGCTCTTTAAGGAATATGCTGAACTCTGGCCTTTTTGGTTTAAGGGGGGAGAAAGAGAAAAGAGACGATATTAATGTGATGCAAAGAAGTATTTGAAGAACACATAACAATGGGACCTGAGCACCAAGTACAGAAATATCAGAGAAGAGTGACATAAAAAAAAAGAAAAAGCCTTTGGACTATGATCATGATATGTGAAGGGGAGATTCTGAGGGTGAAAATGGGAGGCCAAGTATAGAAACAATAAACAGTACCAAATCTTGGTCCTGGAACCTGGAGATTCATGGGAGGCCTGGAAGAGAAGACGATGGATGAGAGTGCAGGAGACACAGGAGAGGAAAGTTAGTGGAAACAGTGGGTGTCTGGCGATGCACATTGCAGTATTATATTTCTTAACTTTTTGAACCTCAGCCTCCTCCTCATTGTTTCTCTATTTCTTAACATTTTAGTAAAATCTACATATCAGAAGCACAGAAGTATGTGTAATATTCCTAAGTTATCTATTTCTCTCGGTTGTTCACTTTGTTGGTGTATAGTACTTCAAAGTGCTTCCTTAATAATTCTTGGCATTTCAGAACAGTTGGTAATGTTTCAGATTTCACTTCCGAGTGTTGTCATTTTAATCTTTCTTTTCTCTAGTCTGCGTTGTGTGTCTGTTAAATTTAAATACTTTTCTGATAAGCAACTTTTAAGTATTCATTAAATTATTCAAATTTTTCTATTCTGTATGTTATGTCTTTAACTAAAAAAAAAGAGTTATTTCCTTCTGCTAACTTTGGATATAGTACACCTATCTTGAGATAGTCCCTTAAGTTACAGTTAAGTTTCTGACTCAATGTCTACCTGGTTTCAGTGTGTTTAAGTTTTTAAATGGACCTGTTAGCTGTGTTTTGGAGCCTTTACGTTTTTGCATGTTGCATTTTTATTTTCATTTGTCTTGGAGTATCTTCTAATATTTGTTATGCTTTCTTTTTCACTCCATTTGTTTTTAAATGTGTTAATTTCCAATATTCTATGAATCCCTTAGTTTTATGTCTGTTGATTTCCAAATTCATCTTATTGTAGTGTGAGAAGTACTTGACGCCAGTCTTCTAAAATCTCCTGATGTTTAGCTAGTGAGTTAGCATATGGTGTGAACTCAAAACTGAGTCCATGTGCTTGGGAAGGATGCATGCTGCTTGCAGTGTGGAGTGTTCTGCACATATGTTATAGACCTAGTTGCCTTACTGTGCTGAAATCCTGTACTTCCTTTCTTACCTTGGTTTTGGTTGCTCTATCCCTCCTTGAGAATGGTGTATTGAACTATCCAATATCATTGTAAATGGTTTATTTTACTCATTGATTCTGTCAGTTTTCATCTCACAAATATTGGCGAGGTAAGTATTTGCAACTACTGTGTCTTCTAGCTATACTGAACCTTTATTATTATACAATATCCCTTATTTCTGTCAAATGTGTTTTTTAAAATAAAAGACCACAGAATGGGATGTATGGTTTAGCAACCTTAATTGCAGAAGGGCTGTTAACCCACAAAAGGCCAATCGGTCTAAAAGCTGAACAAGAGGCCCATCTGCAGATGCCTAATTAAAGCCTCTTGTGTGTTGCATCAATTGGCGTGTGGACCACAACATGTGGAGGTCCCACCGAGATTGTGTCCCCCAGACTCAACTCCACTGCCAATTGGAGGTAAGACTGAGCTCACAATTTATGTTCCGTGTGTTCTCTCCTGTCTGAGTCTATACCAGTTCGGGACCTGTATTTGTGCTCTGGGGGGGCCTGTATTACCTGGGTTTCATTTTTGCGCCCCAGAGACCTGTATTGTGCCCTGGGACAGAAGTTCCAGGGACCTGTATTGTGCCCTGGGACGAAAGTTCCAGGGACCTGTATTGTGCCCCAGACAGAGGTGCCTGTAGGACCTGTATTTCGTGCCTGCACCGGAATCTCCTTTATAGCCGTGGCCTGTCTGTCATCTTTCATACTGTTTGTCTTCATCTGTACCCATGGGACAATCTCTAACAACCCCCTTAAGTTTGACTTTAGATCATTGGCCAGATGTCCTGGACCGGGCCCACGATGAAGCGATGGAGGTTCGAAAGAAGAGATAGCGAACTTTCTGTTCTTCAGAATGGCCCACCTTTAACGTGGGCTGGCCTAGGGATAGTACCTTTAATATCTCCATTATTTTGCAGGTTAAAGCTCGGGTTGTTCAACCCAAACCTCAAGGCCATCCTGACCAGGTCCCTTACATCATCACCTGGGAAAGTCTGAGCTGCAACCCACCCCCCCTCTACCAGGCTGCAGCCACGGAAAGATCGAACAGCAGAGGGAGCTGATGAACCTGGGACCTCTCAGGCTTTCCCGCTCCGTTCAATGGGGGAGAGAACTACTAATACTGGCCCTTCTCCTCTGCTGATCTCTACAACTAGAAAACTCATAACCCTTCTTTCTCACAAGACCCCCAGGCCCTAACAGATCTCATCGAGTCCATCCTCATGGGATGATTGCCAGCAGCTACTACAAACTCTCCTCACAACAGAGGAGAGGCAGAGAGTCCTCCTGAAAGCTAGAAAGAACATCCTGGGACTGGACGGGAGACCTATCCAGCTTCCCAATGAGATAGAGGCACACTTTCCCTTAACCCGCCCGGAATGGGACTTCAACACACCACATGGTAGGGAGCATCACCATCTCTATCGCCAGACTCTGTTGGTGGGTCTCAAAGGGGCAGGGAGATGCCCCATAAATTTGGCCAAGGTACTTGCAGTAACTCAAGGTAAGGAAGAAACCCCCGCCGGGTTTCTAGAGCGCCTCATGGAGGCTTACAGGATGTTTACTCCCTTTGACCCCCAGGCCCAGGAGAGGGAAGCTAATATAATCATGTCATTCATTAGACAGTCAGCACCTGATATACATACTAAGTTACAACACCTTGAGGGCCTGCAGGGATATATCCTACAGGACTTAGTAAAGGAGACTGAAAAGATTTTTAACAAAAGGGAGACACAGGAAGAGAAGGAGGAGAGGCTATGTAAGTTGCAGGAAGAGAGAGAGGACAAGAGAGATAGAAAGCACAATCAGGAATTAACAAACATTTTGGATACCATAGTGCAGGAGTCTAAAAATAGGCCTAGACAGGTGAGGGATCTGGAGACAAGGCGAGACTAAGACTGAAAAGAGATTAATGCGCCTACTGCAAGAAGAAGGGGCATTAGGCCCGAAATTGCCCCGAGAGGACAAAGCGACCACCCATCCCTGTCCTCTTCCTGGAAGGAGAAGATTAGGCCAGTCAGGGCTGGAAGTTCCCCCCCCCCCAAGCCCAGGGTAACCTTAAACGTCAGGGGGCAACCTGTGACTTTCTTAGTCGACATAGGAGCTCAACATTCAACATTCAGTCCTGACCCAAACCCAAGGACCTTTGAGTGCCTGGGTCCAAGGTACCACCGGAGGAAAACTACACCGATGGACAACTGAACGCAAGGTTCAACTGAACACAGGGCAAGTGACTCATTCTTTCCTGCTTATGCCAGAATGCCCCTACCCTCTGCTACAAAGAGACCTGCTCTCAAAGGTAGGGGCTCACATCCACTTCCATCAGGAGGGGGCCAGGGTGACAGATTAGGGGAGGCAGCCCTTCCAGGTTTTGACTCTACACCTGGAGGATGAGCATAGGCTCCTGGAAGGGCCACCAACCTCTCTGCCAACAACGGGTTCTGACTGGCTACAAAGATACCCGGACGCCTGGGCGGAGATGGCGGATCCTAGCTGAGACCCACGGTACCAGAGAAGATTTAACGGACCGCCCACTACTGGAGGCTGAATACGCCTGGTTCACGGATGGGAGCAGCTTCCTACAAGATGGAGGAAGAGACATTAAAAACAGGACTGAGATCGTGGACCTCCTACAGGCTCTCTTCCTGCCACTAAGGCTGAGCATCATACACTGCCCCGGACATCAGAAAGGAAACAATCCTGTGGCCAGAGGGAATCGAATGGCGGTTGAGGAGGCCAAGAAAGCGGCCAAAGAACTCCTACTCCAGTTACATTGATGGACCCACCTTGGACATAAAAAACTCAAAGACCTCCTACAACAAGAGGAGCAATTTTATTACATCCAAAACCTCAACAGCCTCCTTCAACAAATCACCAGTTCCTGTGCTCCCTGTGCCAAAGTAAACACAGGGCAGCTCAAGCTGCCTGAAGGGATCAGAGTCAGAGGGAGCGGCCAGGAACTAACTGGGAAGTCGACTTCACTAAAATCAAACCTGGAAGCCTCGGAAACAGGTACCTTCTGGTTTTCATAGACACTTTTTCAGGATGGACTGAGGCATTTCCCACCAAATATGAGACTGCACAGGTGGTGGTCAAAAAAAATCCTTGAAGAGATCTTCCTATGGTTCGGGCTACCCAAGGTAATAGGGTCTGATAACGGACCTGCCTTTGTCTCTCAGGTGAGTCAGTTGGTGGCCAAAACATTGGGGATTAATTGAAAACTACATTGTGCATACAGACCCCAAAGTTCAGGATAGGTAGAGAGGATAGATAGGACAATTAAAGAGACCTTAACCAAATTGACCATAGAGACTGGCACTAGAGACTGGGTACGACTCCTACCCATGGCACTGTTCCGAGTTCGGAACACCCCTTCAGTGCATGGGATAATTCCATTTGAGATCCTATTTTGAGGGCCCCCGCCTATACTGAGTACACTTCCCATAGACCCTAATCATCCCATTGACCCCCATCCCTCCAGGCCCGGTTATGTGCCCTTCAACTCATCCAGAACCAAATCTGGAAACCACTGGCTGCAGTATACCAGGCCAGAAATTCCACAGTGCCTCACCCATTCCAGATCGGGGACTCCGTGTACGTCCAATGCCACCAAGCTAAGACTCTTGAACCCTGCTGGAAAGGCCCTTACACCGTGATCCTGATGACCCCCATGGCTCTCAAAGTAGACGGGATTGCAGCATGGATCCATGCCTCTCATGCCAAGGCTGTCACCAGCGGAGGTTCAGCAGAGGACAGGACAACGAAATGGAGGTTACAACACACTCAAAACCCGCTCAAGCTAAGACTCTCACAAACTGCTTGATTGTCTTGTTATGCTTAATGTTTTTCTGTTTTCCTGCCCCAACTGAGGGAACCCCACATGCTCCCCAACAGCTGACCCTCACCCAAGTCTCGGGAAAGGGCACATGCTTGGGAAATGTCCCCAGGTCCCACCAGGACCTCTGTAACCAAACCCTCCTACAACCCAAAACTAACATGGACTCTATGTATCTGGTACCCAACAATATCAAGTTGTATCTAACATTGAAGCCCCCTAAAAAGTTTTATGATTAAAACTATGCCCTAGAGAAAAGGGAGGAATGAAAGACCACAGAATGGGATGTATGGCTTAGCAACCTTAATTGCAGAAGAGCTGTAAACACACAAAAAGCCAATCGGTCAAAAGCTGACCAAGAGGCCCATCTGCAGATGCCTAATTAAAGCCTCTTGCATGTTGCATCAATTGGCACATGGACTCTTGATTCTTGGGGCGATGAATCCAGCTTGGGAACCCCTCCTCAAATCGGGGAGCACCAACAAAGCTAGAGTCTATCTTTTCATTGCTGTTTGCCTAGATCTTATTTTTATTTCTTCACTTCTGAATTAAAAACACATCTTATGAAATGGTTAAAAAAACATATCTCAAATGATGTCTTTTTTATGATTTTTTTATTCTTTGTTTTTAAATTTAGATAAGAAACAAGGTTGCTTCACAAGTCAGTTCCAGGTCCCTCTCCTTTTCCCTCCCCTCCTCCCGTGCCCTCCTCCCAAACCCCCCCCCCCCCGTTATCCCCTCATTCCCCCAGGGAGGTGAGGCCCTCCATGGGGGTGTCCATAGTCTGTCATTTCATATAGGGCAGGGCCTAGACCCTTCCCCAAGAGTTCAGGGTGAGAGTGTACCTCACATTGGTCTATGGGAGTCCAAAGTCCGTGTGTATACTTGGGATGGGTACTATCTGCTGCCCAAGGCTCAATAGATTACCTAGGCCTCCTCACTGACACCCAGATTCAGGGGGTCTTGATCAGTCCCATGCTGGATTCCCAGGCTGATGCCTGGGATTCAAGAGTTAACCTTTGTCTGGTCAGCTGTTTCTGGGGGTTAAACCAGCCCAGTCTTAATCCCTTTGATCATCAGTCCTCCCTCTCTGTTACTGGCTTTCTTGAGTTCAGCTCAGTACTTAACCAAGGGAGTCTGCCTCTTCTTCGATCAGCCACTAAATGAAGTTTCTGTTTCCCAGACTCTCTGGCCATAGGATTGTAGGCTGGCACTCCCCAGATCTATGTCTAAAATCCATATATGAGAGAGTACATGCCATGTTTCTCTTTTTGTGACTGGGTTACCTCACTCAGGATGGTTTCTTCTAGTGTCATCCATTTGCCTGCGAATCTCAGGATTCCATTATTTTTTTCTGCTGAATAGTACTCCATTGTGTAGATGTACCACATTTTCTCTATCCACTCTTCGGGTGAGGGACATCTAGGTTGCTTCCAAGTTCTGGCTATTACAAATAAAGCTGCTATGAACATAGTGGAGCAGACATCTTTGTTGTATGAATGGGCATCTTTTGGATATATGCCTAAGAGTGGACTTGCTGGGTCTTGTGGTAGGTTTATTCCCATTTTTCTGAGGAATCTCCATACTGATTTCCAAAGTGGCTGAACCAGTTGGCACTCCCACCAGCAATGGAGGAGTGTCCCCCTTTCACCACATCCTCTCCAGCATAAATTGTCATTGGTGCTTTTGATTTTAGCCATTCTGGCAGGAGTGAGATGGTATCTCAGAGTTGTTTTGATTTGCATTTCCCGGATGGCTAAGAATGTTGAGCACTTTCTCAAGTGCCTCTCAGCCATTTTAGACTCCTCTATTGAAAACTCTCTATTTAGTTCTGCAGCCCACTTTTTAATAGGGTCCTTTGGTGTTTTGGAGACTTGCTTCTTGAGTTCTTTGTAAATTTTGGAGATCAGCCCTCTGTCAGATGTGGGATTAGTGAATATTTTTTCCCATTCTGTGGGCTGCCTTTTTGTCTTACTGACTGTGTCCTTTGCCTTACAGAAGCTTCTCAGTTTCAGTAGGTCCCATTTATTAATTGTTGATCTCACTGTCTGTGCTACTGGTGTTATATTCAGGAAGCTGTCTCCTGTACCAATTCGTTCAAGGGTACCACCCACTTTCTCTTCTAAGAGGTTCAGTGTGGCTGGATTTATGTTGAGGTCTTTGATCCATTTGGACTTAAGTTTTGTGCATGGCGATAAACATGGATCGATCCGCATTCTTCTACATGCCAGTCTCCAATTATGCCAGCACCATTTGTTGAAGATGCTTTCTTTATTCCATTGTATATTTTTAGCTTCTTTGTCAAAGATCAGATGTTCGTACGTGTGTGGGTTAATACCCGGATTTTCAATTCGATTCCATTGGTCTACCTGTCTATTTTTGTGCCAATACCAAGCTGTTTTCAGGACTATAGCTCTATAATAGAGCTTGAGGTCAGGGATGGGGATGCCTCCGGACGTTGCCTTGTTGAACAGGGTTGTTTTGGCTATCCTGGGTCTTTTGTTTTTCCATACAAAATTGATTATTGTTCTTTCAAGGTCTGTGAAGAATTGTGCTGGGATTTTAATGGGGATAGCATTGAATCTGTAGATTGCTTTTGGCCGGATTGCCATTTTTACTACATTGATCCTACCTATCCAAGAGCATGGGAGATCTTTCCATTTTCTGAGGGCTTCTTTAATTTCTTTCTTCAAAGATTCAAAGTTCTTACGATACAGGTCTTTCACTTGTTTGGTTAGCGTTACCCCAAGGTATTTTATGTTGTTTGTGGCAATTGTAAAGGGTGATGTTTCTCTGATTTCTCTTTCAGCCCTTTTATCATCTGTATATAATAGGGCTACTGACTTTCTTGAGTTGATCTTGTAGCCTGCCACTTTGCTGAAGGTGTTAATCAGCTGTAAGAGTTTCCTGGTAGAGTTCTTTGGGTCATTGATGTAAACTATCATATCGTCTGCAAACAGTGAAAATTTGACCTCTTCCTTCCCAATTTGTATCCCCTTGATCCCCCTTTGTTGTCGTATGGCAATAGCTAGAACTTCAAGTACCATGTTGAAAAGGTATGGAGAGAGTGGACAGCCTTGTTTTGTTCCTGATTTTAGAGGAATTGCGTTGAGTTTCTGTCCATTTAGTTTGATGTTGGCTGTTGGTTTACTGTATATGGCTTTTATTATGTTTAAGTATGTCCCTGTTATCCCAGATCTCTCCAAGAGAGAGATATGTCCCTGTTATCCCAGATCTCTCATGAAGGGGTGTTGGATTTTGTCAAAGGCTTTTTCAGCATCTAGTGAGATGATCATGTGATTTTTGTTTTTCAGCTTGTTTATATGGTGGATTACGTTGATGGATTTTCGTATGTTGAACCATCCCTGCATCCCTGGGATGAAACCTACTTGATCGTGGTGAATGATTGCTTTGATGTGTTCTTGGATCCGATTTGCCAGTATTTTATTGAGTATTTTTGCATCAATGTTCATGAGGGATATTGGTCTGAAGTTCTCTTTCTTGGTTGTATCTTTGTGTGGCTTGGGGATCAAGGTTATTGAAGCCTTATAGAAAGAGTTTGGCAAAGACCCTTATGCTTCTCCTGTGTGGAACACTTTGAGAAGAATTGGTATAAGCTGTTCTTTGAATTTGTGGTAGAATTCTGCACTGAGGCCATCTGGACCTGGCCTTTTTTTGGTTGGGAGACTTTTGATGACAGCTTCTATTTCCATAGGGGTTATAGGTCTATTTAAATTGCTTATCTGTTCTTGATTTAGTTTTGGCAAATGATAGCTGTCCAGGAAGTCATCCATTTCCTTTAAATTTTCGAATTTTGTGGAGTACAGGTTTTCAAAGTATGACCTAATGATTCTCTGGATTTCCTCAGAGTCTGTTGTTATGTCCCCCTTTTCATTTCTGATTTTGTTAATTTGCGTGTTCACTCTCTGCTGTTTGGTAAGTTTGGACAAAGGTTAGTCTATCTTGTTGATTTTCTGATGTCTTATAGACAGTGTGTAGGAGGTTCATGTTTTTATCCACTTTCTCTTATTACATCTTTTGTGACCGGGATATTTAACCCATTTACACTTCAAATATTTACTGATGAAAAGGGACACACTCCTATGATTGTGTTACTTGTTTTCTGTACACCTTATTTCTCTATTATTTCTTATTTTCTGCATTATTGCCTTCTACCAGGGACCACTTATATTTCTCTGTATTTTTTGTAGATAGTTTACAGTAATTTTCTTTGTGATTAGCATGGGGAATATCATTAATATACTAATCTTATGCCTCTGTAATCTGCATTCATGCTAACTTAACTTCAGTAGCATTCCTTTTATAATAGTCCTTCCCTTGTCCCTTGCATGTGTTGATTTTACAAAATCAGATGTTTATATATTTATACATCCAATCTTAAATTGATAATCCTTTTAAATGTTTTGATTTAGTCAATTATGCATAAAACAAATGTAGGGCTGCAAACTAAAGTTATCACACTGTTAGCTCTTAGGTTAATTAGTTCTTTTAAAATTTTATTCATTTATTTAAAAGGTTTTGTTTTTCATTTTACATAATAACTACAGTTTCCCTCCCCCCTACTCCTGCTATCCCCTCACCTTCCCCACCAACGTCCCATCCACTTTTCAGTAAGGGTAAGGCCTCCCATGGGGAGTCAACAAACTCTGCCATATCAAGTAGAGGCAGGATCAAGCCCATCCCCATTCTATCTAGGCTGAGCAAGGTATCCCTCCATATAGAAGTGGCTCCAAAATGGCAGTCCATGTATCTGGGATAGGTCCTGGTGCCACTGCCAGCAGCCTCCCAATAGATCAAGTCACATAACTGTCACCCACATTCAGAGGGTCTAGTTCAGTCCTATGCAAGTTCCCCAGCTAGAAGTCCATAGTCAGTGAGATCCCACTAGCTTGGGTCAGTAGTCTCTCTGGGTTTCCCCATCATGATCTTGACCCCTTTGCTTGTATAATCCCTCCTCCCTCTCTTCAGCCTGGATTCCAGGAGCTCAGCCTATTGCTTAGCTGTGTATCTCTGCATCTGCTTCCATCAGTTACTAGATGAAAGTTCTATGATGACAATTAGAGTGCTCATCAATCTGATTATAGGGTAAGACCTGTTCAGACACATTCTCCACTATTGCTAGGAGTCTTAGCTGAGGTCATCCTTGTGAATTTCTGGGAGTTTCCCTAGCACCATATTTCTTCATAACCCCATAGTGGGATACTGTATCAAAATTTCATTTTCCTTTCTATCCCTCTCTGTCCCTCCCCCAAATCAACCATCCCATTCTTACTTACTCTTTCCCCTCCCCTCCACTCCTTTGTCCCCTCCACCCTCCAAATTCAATCAGGAGATCTTATCTATTTCCCCTTCCCACTCTCTTAGAGTCCTCCTTGTTGCCTAACTTCTCAGAGCCCCAACAGCCAGTTAGCTGGTAAGACTACTGCAGCCAGGCCACTCAACCACCAGCTCAGTGACATCAAAGGCTAATTAGTTCTTTAAAATATTTTTATTAACTATTTTGATGCTGGAGAAAATGGAAGTAATAAAATTGATGCTTTAAAGGATTTACTAAAAGATGTGATTAGGAGATAAGTTATATAAATTAAAATTAAGCTAAAGGAGTGCAACCTCCAATACATCTGGAAGATTAGTAGTGTACTAAACCAGACTTGTCAGAAACTGATAAAGAAAGTTCTGTAACACAATTGAAGTTTAGAGTTGCTGGGAAAGTTCCTGCTAAGGGTTATTCACCAAGTTTGACTTCCAATTAGGCTTCATTCCCACAGCATATGTCTACAATCCTTTCTTAGAGGCAGTCATAAAGTCATCCCCATATCAAAGAACATGACTCTAAGGGGAAGCTTAGGCTGTCAGTCACCAATGAGTTCTGGTCTGCATGAAGTTCCCTGTGTTCTTACTAGAAAAAGCATAATTTTACATGGTAGGCAAGATGGAACTGGGTAGCAAGTATTTGAAAAGAGCAGCACTGATTGTAAGGAGAAGTTTTTTCTTTGAGAAAAGCCTTTCTTCCAGCCTGGTTCTAGAGCCACATCAATCACAAATAAACACACAGGAGGCTATATTAATTATGAAGCTGTTGGCCTTGCTTGTTTCTTACTGGCTAGCTCTGACTTAAGTATTTAACCCATAATTGTTAATCTATGTATTTCTCTTACTGGAGACGTTCCAGGCTTCCTACCCCATGGCGGTTACATCTTGAATTCCTGTATTTCTCCTTCCCAGAATCCTCCTGGACTCCTAGTCCCACCTATCTAGATTCCTATTGGCTCAACAGTACTTTATTGACAAATAACAGGCAAATAACAGGACTTCCCCAACAACTGATGAATTTAAGAAATAAATCAGACAATATTTTTCTGTTCAAATCTCCCATCTGCCCAAGTGGCCTGAGTCTCTGTTTCAGTTGTTTTATGACTCTTTAATTAGTGCTTGGGGCTCCTGGAACCCCTACCTCTCTTTACTGGAATGCTGACTGGCTCAATTTTGTGTAGGGAACTACAGAAGCTGAGAGTTCATGAGTGCAAAGTTCCTGTCATGTCCAGATGTCCACTTCTCCCCGACTTCTGGTTCTCATAATCTTTCTGTCTCTCTTCCAAGATAGTTTATGAGCCTTGGGGGGTGTGATATATGGACCATTTTGGGCTGAGTACTGAACTGATACTATCAGAAACTAGTTAGTTTGAGGGCTAGGGAAATGACTTAGTCAGTGAAGCTCTTGCATCAAAAGCATGAGGACCTGAGTTTGATTAAAATTTCCAGATAAAAAGGTTGAATGTTGGGGTACAAGTCTGCAGTCCTAGAACTAGGGAGCTGGCAAAAGACAAGCTAGTGGTGGAGGGCAGTGTGGTTTATAGAACTAATGCTAGGTCAAGCAGGGTTACACAGAGAAACCTTGTCTTGAAGAACTAAAAAGAAAAAAAAAGTGGTTGGATCCTGAGATGTGACAGTGAAGGCTATCCTCCAGTTCTCACATACAAATACACACCTATGCACATACACATGTACCTATCCACACACACAATACACACACACTAACACACACTCACACAATACACACACTCACACACACTCACATACACTCACACACACAATACACACACTCACACTCACACACACACACACACGCAACACACACACAATATACACAATACACACATTGGTTTCTAAAATTATGTAAAAAATAATCATGAAATTACAAACTTGTTTTTATTAACACTAGTTCTTAAGATACCTGTGTATTTTATTAGAATATTTTTTCATGGTACCTTAAGTTGCTGTTTAGCATCTTTTCATTTTAGCTTTGGAAACTCCTTTGAGTCCTTTTCAAGGACAATTCTACTGTTAATTAAGTCCCTGAGCTTTTGTTTGTATGGAAAAAGTAAAATTTCCTTCTTCCTTTTCAAGGAAAGTCTGGCCATTTGAAAATTAATTGGTACTTTTTTCTGTCTTTGTATTTTGATTCCTTACCTTCTGCCTGACAAGGGTTCTGATGTGGTGCCTGCTGATGATCTAAGTGAGGACCCTTTTCATGACCTGCTGCTTCTTGCTGCTTTCCAGATTCTGATTCTGTGTTTTAAAGGTTTGATTATCAAGGAAATAAATAAGGGGGAACACTGTGGGTGGAACAGTTTATACTGGGAGGACAAGAAAGACTAGGGAAATAAGGTGAGTGATTTGAGGGGCAATAACTGGGATAAAAATATCATGGAAAACAAGATATGCCTGGAAGAAGTCAAACTTTCACTATTTGTAGATGATATGATGGTTTACATAAGTGATCTGAAAAGCTCTACATGGGAACTCCTACAGCTGATAAACAACTCTAGCAAAGTGTCAGGATACAAGATTAACTAAAAAAATCAGTAGCCCTACTATTTATAGATCATAAATGGGCTAAGAAAGAAATCAGAGAAGCATCACTCTTTACAATTGCCACAAACAATGTAAAATATCTGGGAATAACACTAACCAAACAAGTGAAAGACATGTATAGCAAGAGCTTTGAGTCTTTAAAGAAATTAAAGAGGATACCTCAAAATGGAAAGATCTCCCATGGTTTTGCATAGGTAGGATCAGCATAGTAAAAATGGCAATCTTACCAAAAGCAACATACAGATTCAGTGCTATCTTCCTCAAAATACTGGCACAATTCTTCACAGACTTTGAAAGAACAATAATCAACTTTATATGGAAAAACAAAAGATCCAGGAGAGCCAAAACAACCTTGTGCAATATAGGAACTTCTGGAGGCATCACCATCCCTGACCTCAAGCTCTATTATAGAGCTGTAATCCTGAAAACAGCTTGGTATTGGCAAAAAATAGACAGGTAGAGAAATGGAATCAAATTGAAAACCCTGATATTAACCCACACATTTATGAACACCTGATTTTTGACAAAGAAGCAAAAATTATACAATGGAAAAAGAAAGCATATTCAACAAATGGTGCTGGCATAACTGGATGCTGGCACGTAGAAGACTGCAAATAGACTCATGTCTACTGCTATGCACAAAACTTAAGTCCAAATGGATCAAAGAACTCAGCACAAATCTAACAACACTGAACCTCTTAGAAGAGAAAGTGGGAGGTACCCTTGAACAAATTGGTACAGGAGACCACTGTACATAACACAAGCAGCACAGACACTGAGATCAATTAACAAATGGGACCTCCTGAAAAGGAGAAGCTTCTATAAGGCAAAAGGCACAGTCAACAAGACAAAACAGCAGCCCACAGAATGGGAAAAGATATTTACTAACCTCAGATGTGACAGAGAGCTGATCTCCAAAATTTACAAAGAACACAAGAAGCAAAAACACCAAAGGAACCAATTAAAAAGTGGGGTGCAGAACTAAATAGAGAATTCTCAATAGAGGAGTCTAAAATGGCTGAGAGACACTTGAGAAAGTGCTCAAAATCCTTAATCATTAGGGAAATGCAAATCAAAACAATGTTGAGATATCATCTTACTCCTGTCAGAATGGCTAAAATTAAAAACACCAATGAGAGTTTATGCTGGAGAGGATGTGGAGAGAGGGAATCACTCCTCCACTGCTAGTGAGAGTGCCAACTCATAAAGCCACTTTGGAAATCAGTATGGAGATTCCTCAGGAAAATGGAAATCAGTCTACCACAAGATCCAGCAATTCCACTCTTAGGCCTGTACCCAAAAGATGTGCATTCATATAAGGATATCTGTTACACTATGTTCATAGCAGCATTATTTGTAATAGCCAGAACCTGGAAGTAACCTAGGTAGATGACCTCAGCTGAAGAGTGGATAGAGAAAATGTGGTACATTTATACAATGGAATACTCCTCAGTGGAAAAAAAACCCAACGGATTCTTGAAATTTGCAGGTTATTGAATGACACTGGAAGAAACCATTCTGAGTGAGGTAACCCAGTCACAAAAAGACAAACATAGTATGTACTCACTCATATATGGATTTTAGACATGGAACAGGGACTACCAGCGTATAATTCCACTGCAGAGAGTCTGGGAAATGGGGAGAACCCTAAGAGAGATACCCATGCTACCCCAGAGAAGGGGAACTGGACAGGATCTCCTGCGGGGATTGGGAGCATGGGGCATAGGAATAGTGAGCTGGAGGAAAGAGAGGGCAAGAATAGTAGTGGAGAGGAGGACATGGGGAGCAGGAGGGTCTAGTGGGGGAATAATAGAGGAGAGCATGATGAGAGATACCATAAATGAGGGAGTCATTATAGGTTTGAGGAGAAATCTGTAACTAGTGAGATTTCCAGTGATCTACAAGAATGACACCAACTGGCAATCTAAGCAATAGTGGAGAGGCTACCTTAAATGCCCTTCCCTGATAATGAGATTGATGACTCCCTTGTATGCCATCCTAGAGCCTTCATCCAGTGAATGATGGGAGCAGAAGCAGACACCCACAGATAAACATGGAAGCGAACTCCTGGAAACTAGTTGCATAGAGGGAGGAGTGATGAGCAAAGGGGTCAAGACTGGGTGGGTGAAACCCACAAAAACTGCTGACCTGAACAAGGGTGAGCTCATGGACCCTAGACTGATGGTTGTATGGCCTATGGCCAGCACTGGACTGATCTAGACTCTCTGAATGTAGGTGTCAGTGAGGAGGCCTCGGCATTCTTTGGGTCTAGGGCAATAAATCAGTATTTATCCCTGGCATCCAAATGGGATTTGCGAGCCCATTCCACATGGGTGAATGCTCTCTCAGCCTGGGCACATGGGGGAGGGCCTAGGCCCTGCCCTGGATGATATGACAGATTTTGGAGATCCCCCATGAAGGGCCTTACCCTCCCTGAAGTGTGGAGTGGGGATTGGGTGGGGAGTTGGTGGGGTTGGTGGGGAGTGTGGGAGGAGGGGAGGGAGAGGGACCTGGGATTGATATGTGAAGCAAGGTTGTTTCTAATCTAAATAAAAAAGAAGAAAAAAGTCTTTGTTTTGAAACGATTAGTTTACATTGAATAGAAACAAGAATAATGATGAAGAGACTTCTCATAAACTTATTACAACAATGGATTGGAGAGGTTGCATTGCAAATGGAGATTTTGGATAATTTAAAATACTTTATAAACAGAATTTGGCAGGATTGTAAGGAACCAAAGTAAAACAGGAGAAGATCATTCTACTATCCTTTGCATTGTGTTCCTAGATGGATAGTGGTGTCATTCACTGATGAGTGAATTGTAAAGGGGCTGAGTCTGCAAGAGAACATATTGATCCAATCATGTTTAATCCTAGGAGTCTGGGAAACACTAGAATGGCAATGGTGTCAGCAAAACTCAGGCTTTGACACTGTGAGGATGCTTTGTTGACCAGTATGTCTGGGGTTGTACTGAGTAAGAACAGTTCTGATGGTTTCAGGATTAATAATCTCTATACGCAGTCTCTAAGTGCTTCAGTCTTAGCAATAGCCAATAATATCACTCTGATATACATGAATAATTCATAAACTTGAAGCTTCCCAAATGCTTGAAGATATATTTTTTGTTCATTTCTTTGATCCATTTCATCTTTCTCATCAATAATGCCTAAATTTTTCCTTTAAAGAGTTCACATTACTTTCATTTCATTTGTGTGGATTGTTTTAGAGATGGAACTCTATTGACATTACTTTATCATGAAATGCTATTGAGTTGGAGATACTGAAGAACACACTTAGGCAGTGAATTACAAGACAGTGTGTTAAAAGAAGAAAGTACATTTCTCTATACAGTGATGGCAAACTGTTGGTAGATGAGGGACAGAATTATGTCAGACATTACTGGCTAAAGGACTCTCTGTGTCTTTCTCTCCTCTCCTCTCTCTGTCTCTCTCTGTCTCTGTCTCTCTCTGTCTCTGTCTCTCTCTGTCTCTCTGTCTCTCTGTCTCTGTCTCTGTCTCTGTCTCTGTCTCTCTCTCTCTCTCTCTCTCTCTCTCTCGTGTGTGTGTGTGTGTTGGATATCCTAGTAGAAGAATGGAGAAACTGTATGATTCTGGTGAATGAATGCAGAGTACAAAATCAGAGAGAAACTAATTTAGTGGTGTTGCTTTAGCCACTGGGTTATAACTTGCTGTAATGCAGATCAGCTGCTTAAATCTTATTTACATGGATTAAAATTTGCATTATCTAAGGATAGCTTAATTTGAGTTTGGTTAATTACAAAATTCTAAGTTATAACTAGTCTGCTGAATTTATATTTGCTCTTCAAGGTAGTGGTACCATTAAATAAGGAGTTAGCTATTGGCTGAATATTAACAGATCATATATGATTCCATCTGCAGTTTTTCTATATAGTTGCAGATTGACAGTGAAGCCCCATGATTTAACAGCTCTTTTAATTAACAGGAATTGAAATCAGTACCCATCCCAAATATACACACGGACTTTGGACTCCCATAGAACAATATGAGGTGCACTCTCACCCTGAACTCTTGGGGAAGGGTCTAGGCCCTGCCCTATATGAAATGACAGACTATGGACACCCCCATGGAGGGCCTCACCCTCCCTGGGGAAACGAGGGGATAACGGGGGGAATGGGGGGAGGGCACAGGAGGAGGGGAGGGAAAGGGAGAGGGACCTGGAACTGACTTGTGAAGCAACCTTGTTTCTTATCTAAATTTAAAAAAAAGAATAAAAAAAAAGAAAAGATAAATATGTAATTTTCTGGCAAATATACAGAATGATGCCTTCAGAGATTCAGCAACTGTAGCACAGTTACTAATATAGTCTTGGTAGGGTGCCCATCTCTTGGTGTCAGGATATCTGGCTTACCAGTAAATCATTACTTAGTTTGCTATTTATTCATTTTTAACAAATATGCATTCTTCTTCTAGTAGTTTGCTAAGTAGACTGATCTATTTGGAGACAAAAGTAGACACTTTATGCCCTTTCAGAGAATTAATCAATGATTATGTTACATTTCACTGAACAGGGCTGATTTTTAAATTTTTTCATGCTCTTCCTTTAATTGAACATAGGTTCTTTTCTCATACAATATATCCTGATTATATTTCCCATCCCTGTACTCCTCCCAGTTCCTCTCCACCCCTTATTCCCTCAGGATCCACTCCCTTTCTGTTTCTCATTAGAAAAGAACAGGCTTCTAAAAGATAACAACCAAACACAAAAAATAAAATTTAATAAGATGAAGCAAAGACTATCATACTGAAGTTGGATATGGCAACCCAACAGAAGGAAAAGAGTCCTAAGAGCAGACAAAAGAGTCAGAGACTCACTCACTCTCATAGTCAGTAGTCCCATTAAAATACTAAGCTAAAAGGTATAAATATATGTAGAGGACCTGGTTATAGACTGAATGTAGCCACTGTGCTTGCTGCTTCAGTCTCTGTGAGCTCATATGCATCTTGCTTAGTTGATTGAGAGAGCCTTATTCTCCTGGTGCCTCCCATCCTCTCAGGCTCTTACAATCTCTCTGCCTCTTCTATAGGAGTCCTGAGATCTGAGGGGGAGGATTTGATAGAGACCTCACATTTAGACCCTCTCTACACCTAATGTCTGATAATGGGCCACTGCATCTATTCTCATTTGCTGTTAGAGGAAGCCTATCTGATGATGACTGGATAGGGAATTGTTCTGTGAGTACAGCAGAATACAATTAGGAGTCATTTTATTGGTACCCCCTGCCTTTTTTGCTTGTTTGGTTTGTTCCTCAGGTCCCTGGGCTATCAGATTCTTGGTTACCTAAGCTGTGTTGTGCATGGGTTCCTTCTTGTGGAACAGGCCTTAAGAAACAGGTTCTGTGACACCATTGCTGTATCATATTTTTCAGGAAGGACAAATTGTAGTTAAAAGATTTTGTGACTAGGTTGGTGTCCATGTTTCTTTTTCAGTAATTTGCAAGTACAATCCTACACTGAAGAGACTAGAATGTTTATGTGAACGTTCCATGTAGGCGCCAGTTGAACTTCTCCGCATTTAATGAGACATACGGGTGTTGTCCTTGGCAATGGGGCTATAGTATAGTTTGCAGAGGACAACTTTTTTTTTTATGAGAAACATCCTGGGTTGTTTGGGGATTTCTGTGGGATCCTACTGGCTACCAACCCAACTGAATACAACCTAGTACCATCACTGAAAGTTTCACTTGGTGGCAAGAGATGGCCAGCTGAGACTATGGAATCCCCCAAATTAGGAGACCTCATTAGGACCACCATAACATATTTTAGGAAGTTTCTACTACACTAGGTTTCTACACCACCCTCCAAATTCCAGCCATGGCTCCCCATACTTTCTCTCTCTGCCCCATCTTCCTTGACACCTGATTCCCTGCTCCCATCCCCCACTTAGTCCCAGATTGCCTGTAAAAATCTATTCTATTTTCTCCTCCCAGGAAGATCCAGTCATCTCCCCAACCCCCAAGCTCTTCCACTTTACCTAATCTCCCTTGGTCTGTGGTTTGTAGCTTGGTTATCATTTACTTAATGGTTAATATCCACATACAAGCAAATACATACCATGTTTATCTTTCTGGGTCTGGGTTACCTAACTCAGAATGATTTTTTTTCTAGTTCCATACACTTGCCTGCAAATTTTGTGATGCCAATTTTTAAACAGTTGAACAATACTCCATTATGTAAATGTAAAACATTTTCTTTATCCAAAATTCTTTTGAGGGACACTTTTGTTGTAACAGGTTCTGACTATTATGAATAAAGCTGCAATGAACATGGTTGAATAAGTGGGCTTGTGGTAGAAGGGAGCATCCTTTGGGTATATGCCTATGAGTGGTACGACGGAATCTTGAGGTAGATAGATCCCCAACATTCTGAGACCCACCATATACATTTCCATAGTGGCTGTGGAAGTTTACACTCCCACCAGAAATGGAGGAGTGTTCATTTTGCTCCCCTAAGTGCCCATAAAATTCTAATACAATTCTTAAAGGCCTTGAAAGGACAATTCTCAACTTCATATGGAAAAACAAAAAAAATCTAGATCGCTAAAATAACCTTGAATAATAAAAGAACTTCTGGAGGTCTCACCATTCCCAATTTCAAGTTGTTCTTCAGAGATATAGTAATAAAAACCATCACATGTTATTGTCATAAAACATACGTACTGTTCAACAGAATCAACTCAAAAATCCAGACATGTATATATGCACACATGAATAATTTTAAAGATGGAACGAGGGCTAGGAATTTGAGACAGCAAATAAAGACACACATTCTAGGATCTTTCTCTGAAAGAGAAAAGTGGGAATTGAATCTGTCATCTATCTATTATCTATCTATCTATCTATCTATCTATCTATCTATCTATCTGTCTATCAATCTATCATCTATTCTATCTGTCTGTCTTCATCATCTATCTATCTAATCTATATTTATATCTATATTTATCACATATCTATTTTCTGTCTTTACTTCACAAACAAGAATTTGCACCATAAAATAGTCACCCTACTATCTTGCCTTAGATCAAGGTTTTATGGTGGGTCTCACATATAGAAAATTATCAGAATTTTCCCCTAGATAATTATTACACCATATGATAAAAAATAAGAGTCTAGTTATGTACTGATCCTCAATAAATTTTCATGGGGACTGGACCATTATGTGTATTTTTCTTATTTGGAGGGGAGAATTCAGTCTTACAATATTTTGCTATTTTCATAAGCTCTCCAAATGTTAGTGGTATATATTAGAGTTTAGGTTCTTCTATATAATCTTGTGAAGCAATAGTGAACTCTATTTGGGAATCTCCTTACTCTAAATGGTCATTTGTGCTAAAAGTAACAACTCACAGACTTTTTTGGAGGTGAGGCTTCCCAGGTAACATGAAAACAGAGAGATAGGGATATACAACTATGTCTCATTTATGGCATTCTCATTTTTAACAGCAGCTAGTTATGAGTTGGAATTACCAATCTACCAACTAGAGGTAGTTAGTGAAAAATGTTTTAACTAGGTCTCAAGAGATAATGATCAGGGACAAAGGCAATTCACACATCTTATACAAACTTTACACAAGAAAGAAATCTCACTCAAGGATGTATAAACAGAAAATATACTCTAGGATCAGCAGAAATGTATTAGAACTGCTTCACTACATGTAAAACACTCTTAAAGCTTAATAAACAATTTAATTATTTCTTGAAACAAATTGTTAACTAGTATAAGGCCAATTGGTCCTGATATCACTTAAAGGCTTACTGACCTTACTGAAGGTAGCTGAAATTCATATCGATTTTTTTCACACTGTGTATTATTTGTTTTGGTGGCTCCATGTCAGTCTTAAGTCCTTACCTGATCTATTTTCTTGACCAATAGTTGATTTGAGGACAAGTTAGTTAGTTCATGGCTTTCCCATTGGTTTTTGATAGAATTAGAAAGAGACTAATTAAGTGACTTTGGGCTCTTTCATATGATAATTCTATGAAGCAATGTTTACAATAACTTAGAGAGGACTTGTTTCCTATCATAAGTACCCTACATTAATGAGGGCAGCTATCTTAGGGAAGTAAAAAGAGATAAGCTTGGAGCTGCAGGGGTTGGAGACAGAGTGGGATTCCAGAGTAAATGGGGCCTGAATTTCCTTACCCCCAAACTCCATGGACTGAGCAACAACATTCATTTAATTAACTTCACAGGGGTTAATTAATGATCTTGCTGATACTTGCAAGAGGAAGCATCCTAACTGATAGAATATATACATGGCCCCAAAAGGAGATAAACATAGTGCCTGTTGATTAAGGGGAATAACACAGAAAAAAACTTCAGTAATTTAAACCACCATATCAACAAAAACTTGAGAAAAGAATAAGAGAGGTATATGTTATATGTGGAGACATTTGATTCTTGGGAAAGGACGATGGCAATATTAGAAATAACACTAATAAATTCAGGGACGTTGAGTCTTTCTGTACTCTGAATTTCATCAAACTCTTCTAGACTTCCTCAGAGTAGCACTGCTCTAATGTTGGTTAATATTTTGCTGAGTATTGTGAGGGGGAAAATAGGTTTGTAACTTGTGGCAGCTCTGGTTACAGAGCTCACATTGTACCTTGAAATTTAATGAAGATTTGAAATTCTTGATAAACAGAAAAATGTTTTCAGATTAGTATTTTTCTCAATATATGTTTTTATTTAAATTAGAAACATGCATGCTTCACATGTCAATCCCAGCTCCCTCTCTCACCCCTCCTCCTTTGTCCCTTCATCAGCCACCTTCCCCAGCCCAAATCCCAACATCACTCCCCAGGCAGGGTGAGGCCCTCCTTGGACAGAATCTCCAGAGTCTGTCATTTCATCCAGGGCAGGGCCTAGGCCCTTCCCCATGTGTCCAGGCTGAGAGAGCATCCCTCCATGTGGAATGGGTTCCCAAATTTCATTTGTATGCCATCGTAAACACTGATGTACTACCCAAGGCCCCAGAGATTTCTGAGGTCTCCTCACTGGCACTATATTCAGGGAATCTGTATCAGTACGCTGTTGGCCTCTCAGATATCAGTCTGGGGTTCAAGAGCTTCCCTTTGTTCAGTCAGCTGTCTTTGTGGGATTCACCAGCACTGTCTTGACCACGTTGCTCATCACTTCCTCCATTTCTGTCACTGGGATCCAGGAGTTCAGTTCAGTATTTAGCTGTGGGTATCTGTCTCTACTTCCATCAGTCCCTGGATTAAGGTTATAGGATTGCATGTAAGGAAGTCATCAACCTTATCATCAGGTAGAGGCTATTAATGGAGTCTCTCCACTATTGCTTAGTTTGCCAGTTGGTGGTATCCTTGTAGATCTCTGGAAATCTCACTAGTGTCAGCTCTCTCCTCAAGCCTATAATGACTCCATCTCATATGGTATCTCTCATCCTGCTCTACTCTAATCTTACCCTGACTCAACCCTCCTGCTCCCCCATGTCTTCTTCTCTCCTGCTCTTATCCCTCTCCCTTTTCCTGGTTCACTCTCCCCTCTCCCCATGTTCTCAATCAACTCAGGAGATTTTGCCTCATTCCACTTCTCTGGGGTGTCATGCATCTCTCATGGGAACTTCCCTGTTTCCCAGACTCTCTGGCAGTGGAATTGTAGGCTGAGACCCCCCTGATCCATGTCTAAAATCCATATATGAGTGAGTACATACCATGCTTGTCTTTTTGTGACTAGGTTACCTCACACAGGATGGTTTCATCTAGTGCCATCCATTTGCCTGCAAATTTCAAGTTTCCATTTTTTTCCCATTGAGTAGTACTCCGTTGTTAAATGTACCACAATTTCTTTATCCACTCTTCAGTTGTGGGACATCTAGGTTGCTTCCAGGATCTAGCTATTACAAATAATGCTGCTCTGAACATAATGGAACAGACATTCTTGTTGTATGAATGGGAATCTTTTGGGTATATGCCTAAGAGTAGAATGGCTGGGTCTTGTAGTAGACTGTGTCCCATTTTCCTGAGGAATCTCCACACTGATTTCCAAAGTGGCTATAAAAGTTTGCACTCCCACCATCAGTGGATGAGTGTTCCCTTTTTTCCACATCCTCTCCAGCATAAGCTGTCACTGGTGTTTTTAATTTTAGACATTTTGACAGGGATAAGATGATATCTCAGTGTTGTTTGATTTGCATTGCTCTAATGGCTAAAGATGTTGAGCATTTTCTTAAGTGTCTCTCAGCCATTTTAGACTCCTCCATTGAGAATTCTCTATTTTGTTCCATCCCCTACATTTTAATTGCATTCTTTGGTGTTTTTGAGACATTCTTCTTGAGATATTTGTATATTTTGGAAATGAACCCCCTGTCAGATGTGGGGTTAGTGAATATTTTTTCCCAATCAGTGGATTCCCTTTTTGTCTTGCTGACTTTGTCCTTTGCCTTACAGAAGCTTTTCAGTTTCAGGATGTCCCATTTATTACTTGTCGATCTTAGTGTTTGTGCTACTGGTTTTATGTTCAGGAAGTGGTCTCCTGTACCAATTCGTTCAAAGGTACCTCTCACTTTCTCTTCTGTTTCAATGTGGCTAGATTTATGTTGAGGTCTTTGATCCATTTAGACTTAAGTTTTGTGCACGTCGATGGACATGGATCTATCTGCAGTCTTCTACATGCCAATACCCAGTTATTCCAGCACCATTTGTTGAAGATGCTATCTTTTTTCCATTGTATAATTTTAGCTTCTTTGTTGAAAATCAGATATTCATAGGTTTGTGGATTCATATCAGGGTGTTCAATTCGATTCCATTGGTCTACCTGTCTTTTTTTGTGCCAATACCAAGCTGTTTTAAGGACTATAGCTCTATAGTAGAGCTTGAAGTCAGGGATGGTGATGCCTCCAGATGTTGCTTTGTTAATCAGGGTTGTCTTGGCTATGCTTAGTTTTTTGTTTTTCCATATAAAGTTGAGAATTGTTATTTCAAGGTCTGTGAAGAATTATGCTGGGATTTTGATGGGGATTGCATCAAATCTGTAGATTACTTTTGGCATTATTGCCATTTGTACTACATTGATCCTACCTATTCAAGAGCAAGGGAGTTCTTTCTATTTTATGGTAAAGTTTACCAAGGAACTCTTACAGCTGATAAACACCTTCAGCAAAGTGGCAGGATACAAGATCACCTCAAGAAAATCAGTAGCCCTACTATATACAAAAGATAAATAGGTTGAGAAAGAAATCAGAGAAACAGCTCCCTTTACAATTGCCACAAAAATAAAATACCTTGGGGTAATGCTAACTAAACAAGTGAAAGACCTGTATAGCAAGAACTTTGAGTCTTTAAAGAAAGAAATTAAAGAAGATACCAGAATTGAGACTTCATCTTGGTGATTTCTCCTGTGATGTGTATGAAGTGACCTGCTTCATCTCTTTTGATTGATATAATTTAAAGTCTAATTCATTAGATATTAGGATTGCTACCCCCACTTGTTTCTTGTGTTCATTTGATTGGACAATCGTTTCCCAACCTTTAACTCTGAAGTAATATTTGTCTTTGAGGCTGAGGTGTCTTTCTTGTATGCAGCAGAAGAGGATGGGTTCTGTCTTCGATTCCATTCTATTAGCCTGTGTCTTTATTTATTTATTTACATGTTTATTTATTTATATTTAAGATTAAATTTAGATTAGAAACAAGGTTGCTTCACAAATCAGTTCCAGGTCCCTCTCTGTTTCGCTCCCCTCCTCCCATGCCCTCCCTCCAACTCCCACCAATATCCCTTCATTTCCCCAGGGAGGGTGAGGCCCTCCATGAGGGTGTCTATAATCTTTCATTTTATCCAGGGCAGGGCCTAGACTCTCCCCGAAGAGTTCAGGGTGAGAGTGCATCTCACATTGTTGGATGGGAGTCCAAAATCCATGTGTATTCTCGGGATGAATACTGATCTACTGCCCAAGGCTCAATAGATTACCTAGGCCTCCTCACTGACACCCCCATTCATGGGGTCTTGATCAGTCCCATCCTGTATTCCCAGGCATCAGTCTGGGATTCAGGAGCTAACCCTTGTCAGGTCAGCTGTTTCTGGGATTTAAACCAGCCCAGTATTAATCCCTTTGGTCATCAGTCCTCCCTCTCTGTTACTGGGATTGTAGGCTGGCACTCCCTTGATCTATGTCTAAAATCCACATATGAGAGAGTACATACCATGTTTCTCTTTTTGTGACTGGGTTACCTCACTCAGAATGGTTTCTTCTAGTGTCATCCATTTGCCTGCAAATCTCAGGATTCCATTGTTTTTTACTGCTGAATAGTACTCCATTGTGTAAATGTACCACATTTTCTCTATCCAGTCTTCGGTTGAGGGGCATCTAGGTTGCTTCCAATTCTGGCTATTACAAATAATGCTGCTATGAACATAGTGGAACAGATATCCTTGTTGTATGAATGGGCATCTTTTGGATATATGCCTAAGAGTGGACTTGCTGGGTCTTGTGGTAGGTTTATTGCCATTTTTCTGAGGAATCTCCAAACTGCTTTCCAAAGTGGCTGAACAAGTTGGCACTGCCACCAGCAATGGAGGAGTGTTCCCCTTTCACCACATCCTCTCCAGCATAAATTGTCAATGGTGTTTTTTATTTTAGCCATTCTGACAGGAGATGGTATCTCAGAGTTCTTTTGATTTGCATTTCCAGGATGGCTAAGGATGTTGAGCACTTTCTCAAGTGCCTCTCACCTATTTTAGACTACTCTATTGAAAATTCTCTATATAGTTCTGCAGCCCACTTTTTAATTGGATCCTTTGGTGTTTTGGAGACTTGCTTCTTGAGTTCTTTGTAAATTTTGGAGATCAGTCCTCTGTCAGATGTGGGGTTAGTGAATATTTTTTCCCATTCTGTGGGCTGCCTTTTTGTTTTGCTGACTGTGTCCTTTGCCTTACAGAAGCTTCTCAGTTTCAGGAGGTCCCATTTATTAATTGTGGATCTCACTGTCTGTGCTACTGGTGTTATGTTCAGGAAGCTGTCTCCTGTATCAATTCATTCAAGGGTGCCACCCACTTTCTCTTCTAAGAGGTTCGGTGGCTGGATTTATGTTGAGATCTTTGATCCATTTGTGCTTAAGTTTTGTGTATGGTGATAAACATGGATCTATCCGCATTCTTCTACATGCCAGCCTCCAGTTATGCCAGCACCATCTGTTGAAGATGGTTTCTTTTTTCCATTGTATATTTTTAGCTTCTTTGTCAAAGATCAGGTGTTCATATGTGTGTGGGTTAATATCAGGGTTTTCAATTCGATTCCATTGGTCTGCCTGTCTATTTTTGTGCCAATACCAAGCTGTTTTCAGGACTATATCTCTATAATAGAGCTTGAAGTCAGGGATTGTGATGCCTCTGGACGTTGCTTTGTTGAATAACGTTGTTTTGGCTATCCTGGGTCTTTTGTTTTTCCATACAAAATTGATTATTGTTCTTTCAAGGTCTGTGAAGAATTGTGCTGGGATTTTAATGGGGATTGCATTGAATCTGTAGATTGTTTTTGGCAGGATTGCCATTTTTACCACATTGATCCTACCTATCCAAGAGCATGGGAGATCTTTCCATTTTCTGAGGACTTCTTTAATTTCTTTTTTTAAAGATTCAAAGTTCTTGTGATACAGGTCTTTCACTTGTTTGGTTCCTGTTACCCCAAGGTATTTTATGTTGTTTGTGGCAATTGTAATGTGTGATGTTTCTTTGATTTATTTCTCAGCCCTTTTATCATCTGTATATAGTAGGGCTACTGATTTTCTTGAGTTGATCTTGTAGCCTGCCACTTTGCTGAAGGTGTTAATCAGCTGTAAGAGTTCCCTGGTAGAGTTCTTTGGGTCATTTATGTGAACTATCATATCATATGCAAATAGTGAAAGTTTGACCTCTTCCTTCCCAATTTGTATCCCCTTGATCCCCTTTTGTTGTCATTGTCTCTGGCTAGATCTTCAAGTCCAATGTTGAAAAGGTATGTAGAGAGTGGACAGCTTTGTCTTTTTCCTGATTTTAGAGGAATTGTGTTAAGTTTCTGTCCATTTAGTCTGATGTTGGCTGTTGGTTAACTCTATATAGCTTTTATTATGTTTAGGTATGTTTCTGTTATTCCAGATCTCTCCAAGACCTTTACCATGAAGGGGTGTTGGATTTTTGTCAAAGGCTTTTTCAGCATCTATTGAGATGGTGGATTACATTGATGGATTTTTGTATGTTGAACAATCCCTGCATCCCTGGGTTGAAATCTACTTGGTCATGGTGAATGATTGTTTTGATGTGTTCTTGGATCTGATATGCCAGTATTTTATTGAGTATTTTTGCATCAATGTTCATGAGGGATATTGGTCTGAAGTTCTCTTTCTTGGTTGTGTCTTTGTGTGGCTTGAGTATCAAGGCTGTTGAAGCCTCATAGAAAGAGTTTGGCAAAACCCTTCGGCTTCTATTGCATGGACTACTTTGAGAGGACTTGGTATAAGCTGTTCTTTGAATTTCTGGTAGAATTCTGCACTGAGGCCATCTGGACTTGGGCTTTTTTGGTTGGGAAACTTTTGATGAGTGCTTCTATTTCCATAGTGGTTATAGGTCTATTTAAATTGCTTATCTGTTCTTGATTTGATTTTGGCAAGTGATAGCTATCCAGGAAGTCATCCATTTCCTTTAATTTTTCGAGTTTTGTTGAGTACAGGTTTTCAAAGTATGGCATGATGATTCTCTGAATTTCCTCAGAGTCCATTGTTGTATCCCCCCTTTCTTTTCCGATCTTGATAATTTGCATGTTCACTCTCTGCTGTTTGGTAAGTTTGGACAAAGGTTTTTCTATCTTGTTGATTTTCTCAAAGAACCAACTCTTCGTTGCATTGATTCTTTGTATTGTCTTCCTAGTGTCTACTTTATTGATTTCAGCCCTCAATTTGATTATTTCCTGGCATCTACTCCTCCTGGGAGAGTTTGCTTCTTAGTGTTCTAGAGCTCTCAGCTGTGCTATTAATTCTCTAGTATAATTATTCTCCAGTTTCTTCATGTGGGCACTCAGTGCTATGAACTTCCCCCATAGCACTGCTTTCAAAGTGTCCCATAGGTTTGGGTATGCTGTGTCTTCATTCTAATTGAATTCTAGGAAGTCTTTAATTTCTTTTTTTACTTCTTCTTTGATCCAGGAATGGTGCAGTTGTGCATTATTCAATTTCCATGAGTTTGTAGGTTTTCTGCAATTTGTGTTGTTGTTGATTTCTAATTTTAAAGCATGGTGGTCTGATAAGATGCATGGAGTTATTCCAGTTTTTTTTTGTAGCTGCTGATGTTTGATATGTTGCCAAGTATGTGGTCAATTTTTGAGAAGGTTCCATGTGGTGGTGAGAAGAAGGTATATTCTTTTTATGTGTATGAAATGTTCTATAGATGTCTGTTAATTCCAGTTGGGTCATTACTTCTATTAGACCCTTTGCTTCTTTGTTGAGTTTCTGTCTGGTATTCCTGTCTAGTGGTGAGAGTGGTGTGTTGAAATTTCCCACTATAACTGTGTGGGGCTTTATATGTGACTTAAGTTTTAGTGTTGTTTCTTTTACGAATGTGGATGCCTTTGTATTTGGGGCATAGGTGTTCAGGAGAGGCACTTGTTGGATTTTGTCTGTGATGAGTATGAAGTGACCTCCTTCATCTCTTTTGATTGATTTTATTTTAAAGTCTAATTTGTTTGATATTAGGATTGCTAACCCTACTTGTTTCTTGGGTCCATTTGATTGGAAAATTTTTTCCCAACCTTTAACTCTCAGGTAATGTCTGTCTTTGAGGGTGAGGAGTGTTTCTTGTATGCAGCAAAAGGATAGGTTCTGTCTTCGAATCCATTCTGCTAGCCTGTGTCTTTTTATGGGTGAGTTAAGGCCATTAATGTTGAGGGATATTAATGACCTTTGCTCAATCTATTTTGATTTGGAATGGTTGTTGTTGTTGGAATTATGTGTGGAATTTCACCCCTCTGTTCTTTTGGCTGTTGGTAGAGAGGGATTCTCTAATGCCTATGTTTTTATTGTTGTAGTTAACTTCCTTGGGTTGGGCTTTTCCTTCCAAAACTTTCTGTAGGGCTGGGTTAGTGGATACGTATTGCTTGAATCTAGTTTTGTCATGGAATATCTTGTTTTCTCCATCTATAGTGATTGAAAGTTTTGCCGGGTATAGTAGCCTGGGCTGGCATCCGTGGTCTCTTAGTGTAGGTAGAATATCTATCCAGGACCTTCTGGCTTTCAGTGTTTCCATGGAGAAGTCAGGTGTAATTCTGTGTTACTTGGCCTTTTTCCTTAGCTGCTCTTAACATTCTTTCTTTATTCTGTATATTTGGGGTCTTGATTATTATGTGGCGAGGGGACTTTTTTTGTGATCAGCTCTATTTGCTGTCCAGTAAGCTTCTTGTACCTTCATTGGCATGTCTTTCTTAAGGTTGGGAAAGTTTTCTTCTATGATTTCGTTGAATATGTTTTCTGCCCCTTTGAGGTGTTTTTCTTCTCCTTCTTCTATACCTATTATTCTTAGGTTTGATCTTTTCATGGTGTCCCATATTTCCTGGATGTTTTGTGTTAAGGATTTGTTGGACTTAAGATTTTCATTGGTTGATGAATCCATTTCTCCTAGTATATCTTCAACACTTGAGATTCTCTCTTCCATCTCTTGTATTCTGTTGGTAATGCTTGTATCGGTAATACCTTACTGTTTTCCCAGCTTTTCTATTTCCAGCCTTTCTTCAGATTGTGTTTTTTTTATTGTCTCTATTTCAGTTTTCTACCTTTGCACTGTTTGCATTGTTTCTTGCAATTTTCGGTTTATCTTTTCATCTATTTTTTGCATTTTATGAATTTTTTGGTTTGTTTTTCTTCCGTTTCTTGCATTTTTTGCTTTGGTTTTTCTTCCATTTCTTGCATTTGTTGGTTTGCATTTTCTTCCAGTTCTTGTATTTTTTGGTTTGTTTTTCTTCCATTTCCTGCCTTTTTTGGTTTGTTTCTTTTTCCATTTCTTGCATTTTTTGGTTTGTTTTTTCTTCCATTTCTTGCATTTTTTGCTGTGTTTCTTCTTCCATTTTCTGCATTTTTAGTTTGATTTTTCTTCCATTTCTTGCATTTTTGTTTGTTTTTTCATCCATTTCTTTGATGCATTTTCCTATATCCTCTTTTAGAGACTCTATCATTTTCATGAAAGTGGTTTTAAGGTCATTCTCTTCTGTTTCATTTGAATTGGAATGTTGGAGTCTTGCTGGTGTGGAGTCTCTGGAATCTGGCGGTGTCATATTTGTTTTTCTGTTGCTGAATGTGTTTTTGTATTGTTTCTTTCCCATCTGTTTTTCTAGTGGGTGCAGAAAGATCCCCTTACTGGTCTGGTGGTTAGGGGACCAGAGTTCCCTTTTGGTGGGTGTTAGCTAGTCCAATAATTTGGTAGTTCTTCTATTCCTCGTCCTCGTTCTGGTCCTGTGGGTGGAGAACAAGACCAGGAATCTGGGGTACTTAGCCTCCCACCTCGTCCCCTGGTCCCTTCACTGGATTCACTGTTTTCCTGGTCTCATTGGTGTGAGAGAAGGCCTGGAGTCTGGGGTGTTTGGGACCTGCCAGGATTGGAAGCTCTCTGCAGTTCCCAGGAGATCCCCAGGCACTGGAACACAGGGCCTGTTTTATCTGGTTCTGACGGAACAGCTGGTCCCTGCCTGTGTCTTTTTATGGGCGAGTTAAGACCCTTAATATTGAGAGATATTAATGATCACTGATAGCTCATTATCATTTTCATGAAGTATCTTATTTTCTCCATCCATATTGATTGAAAGCTTTACTGGGTATAGTATTCTTGGCTGGCATCTATCCTCTCTTAATGCTGGTATTATATCTATCCAGGACCTTCTGGCTTTCAGAGTTTCCATGGAGAATTCAGGTGTAATTCTGATAGGTTTGCCTTTATATGTTACTTGGCCTTTTTCTCTAGCTGCTCTTAATATTTTCTTTATTCTGTATGTTCAGGGTCTTGGTTATTATTTCTTGAGGGGCTTTTTTTTGGTCTACTTTATTTGGTGTTCTGTAAGCTTCTTGAACCTTCATTGGCAGTCTTTCTTAAGGTGGGGAAAGTTTTCTTCTATGATTTTGTTGAATATGTTTTCTGCCCCTCTAAGGTAGATTTCTTCACCTTCTTCTATACCTACTATTTTTAAGTTTGGTCTTTTCATGATGTCCCATATTTCCTGGATATTTTGTGTTAGAGATTTGTTGGACTTAAAATTTTCTTTGGTCGATGAATCTAATTCTCCTAGTGTATCTTCAACATCAGATATTCTCTCTTCCATCTCTTGCATACTGTTGGTTATGCTTGCACCTGTAGTACCAGACCATTTTCCCAGATTTTCTATTTCCAGCATTCCTTCAGACTTTGGTTTTTTATTGCTTCTATTTTAGGCTTTACCCCTTTCACTCTTTGGAACTGTTTCTTGTAATTTTTGTTTTGTCTTTTCTTCCATTTTTTGCATTTTTTTCTTCCATCTCTTTAAGGGATTTTTTTGTATCCTCTTTAACAGCCTCTATCATTTTCATGAAATTGTTTTTAATGTCATATTCTTCTGCTTCATTTGTGTTGGGGAATTCAAGTCTTGCTGGTGTAGGGTCTCTGGACTCTGGTGGTGTTATATTGGTTTTTCTGTTTCTTCTTGTGTTTTTATATTGTCTCCTTCCCATCTGTTCTTGCAGTGGGTTCGAGAAGGTACCTCCTCTTCTCCTGTTGGGTGTCAGACCAGGGTTCCCTTCTGGTGGGTGTAGGCAAGTCCAATGTTCTGGTAGCTCTCCTCTTCCTGGACTCCTGGGTGGAGAAATGTACTAGGATGCTGGGGTGCTTTGGATCCTGCTGGGATGGATGGGCAGATTAGTTTTTTTTATCAGAATAGATAGAAGAATTAGGGAAATGAATGGGCAGACTAATGACGTTCAAGAAATTTGAAATTACTGAATTTCTACTTCAAAAAAGTTTAAGGGGCCAGATAATATTAAAGATGAGTTATTGCAAACAGATAATACTGTTATAAAGCCATCAAACTTTTATGTTTTTATGCTGTTCTCAAAGGTTTGATGTCATTAGATAGACTATTGCTTGAATGTTATCATAAATATCTCAAATGAGATAATTCCAAATTATACACAACTTTAGACTTACATTCAGTATTTTTCAGCATAAAAAGACAAACTTTGTCCTCCTGATGGGTATCAATACAATCTTACAATCATTTTATGTAAAAATTACTGTCCTGTTTTAAGACTTTCTGCATACATTTCTGGAATGTGGTCTACCTTGATGCTGAATGATGAGCTCGGTGCAGGATCTCAATCGGTTAATAATAAAGGCATGACACTGGAAGACATAACACAAAAGAACATGTGATTACAGTGGGACAATGTTCTCTCCTGCCAAGCAATTCTACTGCTCTCATCTTGAATTCCAGTGGGTAGTGTAATTCCAATAGAGACAGATTGGGTAAGAGGAAAACCCACACATTCCATGAGTGTCAATATACCCTGTGTGATTACTTCAGCTACATGAAGGGAAAGCAGTTTCATTATTCCAAAAGTGAACATTAATATTCCATTTCTTTCCTTAGATATGCTGCTTTTCAAATGACATGCATTTATGAAAGTGTCATCATTTTAATTTTGTATTTATTAACAGAAAATAGCTAGACTATTTCTTAGGTATCTATTAACTTGTTGCACAGTGAGGAATCATAATCAGCTGTTCTTTCAAGATTGTGGTCTATACTCAATTTTATCCTTATATATTTTATCTATGTTATGAGAATCATAGCCAAAGGCATGAGATAGACAAGATATATTACCTCATTTGTTTCTCCACATTTCTAAACCTGTCATTGGATGGAAGGGGATTTAATTGGAATGATATGATTTCTTGTTCACCAACAGTTGTCAGTTACTAACCTGTGTCCTGTTCTTTCCAGGGCTTTGCACATTGCCAGATGAGGGACTGTTCCAATACCAGGAAAACTACTGCTGTTAAAGCAATTGGATCTCTGACTGTAAAACCTTGTCATATTCTGCTTCACTCTTTATTTTTATATATTTTTAAAATCTATTCTTTTCTCATATGTTACATTTTGCGTGCACTTCCTTTTTGCTCCACTTCTACCAGTGTCTGCCTCACAAAGATTCACTATTCCTCTATTTTCCTTCAGAAAAATGCAGACCTCCCAGAGATGCTAACTGGACATGGCACAAAAAGTTATAATAAGACCTGGTGCAAACTCTCATATCAAAGCTGGACGGGACTACCTGTTAGGAGAAAAAGGGTCCCAGAAGTAGATATAAGAGTCAGAGATACCCCCACTGTTAGGAGTCCTACAGATACACCAAGCTGCACAACCATAACATATATACAGAAGACCTAGCTCAGACCCATCCAAGCTCTGTGATTACTGCTTCAGTCACTGCGAGCTCCTATGAGCCTTGCTTCATTGATTCTGTGAACTGTGTTCTCATTATGTCCTCAGCCCCTCTAGTTCCTATAATCCTTCCTTTCCCTATTTTGTGGAGTTCTAGAGCTTAGTCTAATATTTGACTGTGGGTTCCTGCATCTAATACTCCCTTTTGCTGCCAGAAGAAATCTCTCTGATGACAACAGGACAAGGCACTGATCTATTAGTATGGCCAAATATTGGAATCATTTCATTGATATTATTATTATTATTATTAATTTGTTAGTTGTGGTTGGGTATATCATAGCTCTCTGGGATATCTCATCTCTAGTTCCTGACCATTCAAACAGTGTTAAGCATGAGCTACCTCTTATGGATTAGGCCTCAAGATGGACCAGTCATTGGTTGACTACTCCCCAAAATCACAACATAAAATTACCTTAGTACATTTTACAGGAAGACCAAATTTAAGTCAAAGATTTTATAAATGAATGAATATCCCAGTACCATTCCTGGACACCTTGCCTGGTTACAAAAGATGCCTATTTAGGCTCCATCTCCCCCATTATTAGGAGTCTTTGCTAGGGTTAACCTTGCAGATTCTAGGGAGTTTCCATCTTTTAGGTTACTACATTACCCCCAAAGTGACCCCCAATTCCAATCATCTCTCCAAGTATTCTATCCTGCCACTTCTCCTTCCCCCACCTGACCCCTCTGTTCTCATCTTCATCTGCCCCTAGTCAATCCACAAAATCTATTCTTTTTCCCCTCCCCAGGGAGATCCATGCATCTCCCCCTTGAGCACTCTTTCTTACTTAGCTCTTCTGGATCTGTGCATTGTAGCATGATTGTCTATTCCTCAGCTGAGGGCTGCCTAGGTTGATTCTATTTTCTGCAATTATGAGTAAAATTGCTCATCTCAAGTCTGGATCAGTCTGCCTCACTTCTAACTATTTGCCTTTCAATTCTTTCAATGTCCTAGAGAAGAGGTGTATTCAACCTGTTGCAGTTTCAAATTATATTATCATCATACCTCAAAACATATACAGACACTTGGCCGTGTCTTAGTAAGACTCCTAGGTAAGGCACATATCACCAACAGTTTACTTTTTTAACCTATCTGGCTTTGGAAGTAATATTAGACTGTCTTCATTTGAAAGATGTAGAGTTTCTGTTGTCTCTCAGTCAATATGTAAGGACCTTCAGCTCCAGCACCATGTCTGCTTGAGTGCTGCCATGTCTCACCATGAGGGTGATATACTGAACCTCTGAAAAGGTAAGTCACCCTAATTAAATGTTTCTCCTTTCTAAGAGTTACTGTGGTCATGGTGTCTCTTCCTAGCAGCAGAAACCCAACTAAGACATTATCATTTCACAGATTTTACATTTATGAGCTATTACACATGTTATTATGGCATGGTTATAATTATCTTAGTAGTTTAACAATAAATGGCAGAATAATTCTTAAATCCCTATGAAAATATGTATTTATGTATATATTGTTAATTTACAGTATTGAAGAATGAACCTAGTACTCCATACATGCTAGGCAAGCTAACACATGTGCATCTTAAGTCAGTCTAGTCCTTTATAAAGAGCATAAGAAGATCATTACTTTTAATTACATTCCAAATTTTGACAATGTAATTTCTTAAAGGTCATTTGTGATGTGGAATGCAAAACCATATTAATGACTGTCTTTTACTTTGTTTCATTAAAACTACTGTTCTCTCTCACATTTAGAATTGATCTTTGACTCATGTATGATTCTGTAACATAATTTATTGACTTATCTTTATACCTTTTGTATTTTGCTTTTTATTGGCATGAAATTTATTTCAGTCTATCATCAGAGAAAGGGATCTATTTTTATTTATCTTCATATATTTAGGAAAATTTTCTAAAATAAATAGTAGGTACTTCACTGAATTCTAGTTAGGGAATATAGTTATGCTTTCCTACACTAAGTATATAGTGTGCGAACATAAGCACAAATGTGTGCATGTACACACACGCACACACACACACCCTTCTTTGTTTAGCTATATTTAGAAACAGAAACACTATTGTATTATAGTTTGTTATAGTATTCACTATAGCAACCTATTTATTACTTTGTAGTATAGGAGCAATAGGCTCAAGCAGATAACCTATATGCTGGATAAGGAGCTGCATTGTATACATTCTCATGATACTTACCTGGTGATGACTAATGATGCATATTCCAGAATGCATTATTCATTTTAAGTGACATGTTATTCTGTATACATTTTTGTTTCCTTCATTTAATTTATATATATGTATACATATTCAATTTCATCTGTATATATATTTGATTTCAATATTTTTATTTATAATAGCTTCTTCTCCAATACAATATATTCTGACTACAGTTTCTCCTCCCTCTACTTCTCTCAGTTCCCCTGTCTCCCTCTTCTGTAGTTGCACTCCCCCCTCCCTTTCTCTTCATAAAAGAGCAGGCCTCCAAGAGTCAACAATGAAACACAACAAAAAAAGATACATGAAGACAAGGGAAAAGCACTCATATGTGTACGGAGAGATCTTACATACCCATAGCATATTTGGGCATGGTCAGTGCTATGGGTATGTAAGATCTCTCCCTACACATATGGAGGATGGAAAAGGCAACTCAATAGTAGGAAAAGAGTCCTAAGAGCAGGCAAAAAAGGCAGAGACATACTTGCTTCCACTCTTAGGACTGCCACAAATACACTAAGCTAACAGCTATAACATATATATATAAAGGAACTGATGCAGACCTATGAAGGTTTCACTTTAGTCTCTGTGAGCTTATATGAGCCCTGTTCAGTTGATTCAGTGGGTTATGCTCTTCTAGTGTCCTTCTTACCCTCTGACTCCTACAATTTCTCCCTCCCCTTCCATGGGTTTCCCAATCTCAGAGAAGAAGGACTTGATGAAGACCTCCAATCTAGACTCTCAGTATGCTGTCTCTCTGTGGATTTCTGCACCTTCTCCCATCTGCTGCTAGAAGAAGTCTCTCTGAAGATACCTGGACAAGGCACATATCTATAAGTATAGAAGAATATTCATTGGAATTTCAATCAATCCATCAATTAATTAATTAATTAATTTTGCCATTTGTGTTTGGTTCTACCCTAGGTCTCTGGGCTATCCAGTCCCTGGTTCCTAGTCATCTAGGCAGAATAGGGCATGGCCTCCCTCTTGTGGAGTGGGCACAGTCAAGTTAAATCAGACTTTTTTTGGCCACTCCCACAAGTTCTGTGCCACCTATGACCTCCACATCTTACAGGCAGGGCAGATTGTAGGTTAAGGGTTTTGTGGCTGGCTTGGTATCAAATTCCTCTTACTGTATCCTGCAGAGTACCTTCCTGTGCCAAAGAGATTAGAAGGTAGGCCTGAAGGCACTGTGCAGGCACCAGTTAGACTTCTCTACATTCAATAATCTGTATGGATATTGTTCTTTTTCAAGGGTACAAGGGGGAGCAAGGTGGCCCTACTGTCAGTTTTCAGAGAATAACCATCTTTTCTAGCATCAGTCTGGATTGTTTAGGCATTTCCATGTCCATGGGTCCCGTTGGCCAACAAATTAAAGAAATTCCACCAAATCTTAATCACTGTAAGTCTTGTCTTATCTTTATTGGGTTCACCTCATAGATTCCAGTAAGTTTCAACTGCACTAGGTTTCCACATCTCTCCCCAAATGCCCTCCAATTGTCTCTCCCTATACTCTCTTCCTCCATCCCCCATCCTTCCCACTCTGTACCCACACACCCCCAGCCTACCTGCAACATCTGTTCTATTTCCCCTCCCCAGGAAAATCCATGCATCCCTACTAGAGCCCTCCTCTTTATCTACCCTTCACCAATGACAGTGTGTATGCGTGTGTGTGTGTGTGTGTGCATCAATAAATAGAAATCAGTGAAAGACTTATCTCTGTTTTCTACTTTATCATTGCATAGTTAATTAAACTTTAACTTTTATGTTCTGCATACTAAACCATGGAATGTATGTTTTATGTATTTTGCAGTTTTATTCATTACTTTGCTCTATATATTCATATATATATATTTATCTGTAAATATTACAAGGTTTTTAGACAGCTAATCTAAAATGTGACAGGAAATCTAGATTTATTGTAACCTACCATAGTCATTTATAACATATTATTTCCCCTTGAAAGCAATATGAAAGATTTTTTAAAAAGAAATTCTAACATATATTCAATTTCAAGAACCTAAAGGTATTTTACTTACTGAACTTGATCCATCTCTATATGCGCTTATCAGGGTTCTTCATCAATAGTCTATCCCTATATTTAGAGGGAAAACAAAATTCTAAATCAATCAAAGAATAATCCACAAAATGCAAGGCATTAAGGATAATGAACTACAAATTATGAATCTATTCAATAATGTAAAAGGTATCTTAGATAAAAAGACATTTAAAATATGAGTATTGAATATCTTCAAGTTAATCTATAGAAATCAATAAAAGTCTTGTACATATATCAGAAGGACTTAGGGAAGGAATTAATAACCTTATTTTAAATTTTATCCAGAAGAAAAATGACCAATCAAAGTGATGATAATTTTGGAAAAGAAGGATCATTTTCTACCACATATTTAATTTATATATAAGGCTTGACGAAATTAAGTGATACTAGTTTAGAAAAAAACCCATACACACATGCATACATGCATGTATGTATGTATCCCAAACAGTGGAAGGTTTAGGTTCCATCTTGTAGAGTGGGCCTTAAGTCAAATCAGATATTGGTTGGTTACTTGCCAAGTTTTCTTCTGCCATTACCTTAGTATATTTGCAGGCAAAACATTGTAGATCAAAGGTTTCATGCCTGGGTTTATGTTTATGTCTCCCTATTGTTAGCCTGCAGAGTGCCTTTACATACCACACAGTATTAGAATATGGAGGTAAAGGTTCTAGGCAGGCACTAATTCAACCCCTCTATCTTCAATGAATTGTGTACATTTGGTCCAGTAATGGAGCCTTATTTTCAGTTTGTGGAGAGTAACTAACTGTCTTGCTAACAATTTGGGTTTTTTGGAAATTCCATGGGACCCCTTTGGCCAACAACTCTACTGGATATAACCCAGTCCAGGCACTGGAAGCTTTGTTTGGTACCAAGAAATGGCCAGTTAGGTCTCTGACTCCCTTATTATTTGCCTACTTCTTTAGAAGGTTCCACTGCATTAGGTTTCCCTGCTGCCCTTCAAATGTCCCTCAATTCTAGATATTCCTCTCTGCTTCCCTCAATCCCATCTCACCTCCCCCTGTCAACCTCATGTCTCCATCCCCATTCCCCACCTTGTCCCAGTCTATCCATAAAAATCTATTCTTTTTTCCCCTCACAGGGAGATCTCCAAATTCCGTCTAGTCCCTCCCTCTTTGTGAACCTCTCTGGGTCTATGAATTGTAGCTTGGTTGTCATTTATTTAATGGCTAATATAAGTGAACACTTAATACATTTATCTTTATCAGTTACCTCACTCAGAATGACTTTTTTCTAGTTCCTTCCATTTGCCTGCAGAATTTCATGATGTCATTTTTAAACAGCTGAGTATTACTCAGCTGTACACATTTTCTTTATCTATTCTTCTGTTGAGGAACATCCAGGTTGTTTCATATTTCTGGGTTTTATAAATAGAACAGCAATGAACATTGTTGAGCAATTGTGCTTGTGGTAGAATGGAGTGTCCTTTGGGAGTATGCCTAAGAGTTGAATAGTTAGTTCTTGAGTTGAATAGCTGGTTCTTGAGATAGATGGATTCCCAACTTTCCAATGAAGTGCCATACTGATTCCATAGTGGCCATATAAGTTTGCACTCCCACCAGCAATGACAGAGTGCTTCCCTTGATCCACGAGATGTCACTTGCGTCATTTATCTTAGCCATTCTGACATGGCTCAAAGCAGTTTCAATTTGCATTTTCCTAGTGGCCAAAGATATTGAATTTTTCTTTAAGTGTTTCTCAGTCATTTGAGTTTCTTCTTTTGAGAACTCTGTTTAAATATGCACCCCATTCTTACATTGGGTAATTTAGGTTTTTAATATCAGTTTTTTGAATTATTTTTTATAATAATTTTTTATTTAACCTTTTAAACATGTTGCTCCAGGTTCCCTCTCCCTCCCCCTCCTCCCCTGGGTCTCCTATCCCCCCAGCCCCCCATCCAACTCCATGCCCCCTCTCTTCCCCAGGGAGGGTAAGGCCTTCCATGAGGAATTTTCAGAGTCAGTCATACCATCCTGGCAGGGCCTAGATCCTCTCACATGTGTCCAAGCTGAGAGAGCATCCCTCCATATCGAATGGGCTCCCAGAGTCCATTTGTATGCTAGGAATAAATAATGGTCTACCCCCCCAAGGTCCCATAGATTGCCAAGGCCTTTTCTCTGACACCCAGGTTTGGGGGATGGGTCTAGATCCCCCTGCTATCCTCTCAATCATCTGGGGTCCATGCATTCCCCCTTGTTTAGGTCAGCTGCTTCTTTGAGTTTTACCAGCTGGGTCTTGATTCCTTTAATCATCACTCCTCTTTGCAACGGGGTTCAAGGAGTTCAGTTTGGTTTTTAGCTGTGGGTGTCTGCCTCTGCTTCCATCAGCCACTGGATGAGGGTTCTAGGATGGCATATGGTAGTCATCAATCTCATTATCAGGGGAGGGCATTTAAGGTAGCCTTAATACCAGTTGATATCATTCTTGTAGATCTCTGAAAATCTCACTAGTGTCAGATCTCTCGTCCAACACATAATGACTCTTTCTATTATGGTATCTCTCATCGTTCTCTCCTCTATTCTTACCCTGACTCAGCCTCCCTTCTCCCCCATGTCCTCCTGTCCCCTCCTCTCCAACTCTCCCTTCCCCTCCCCCTGCTCCCAATCCAATTAGGAAATCTCCTCCCATGGCCCTTCTCCAGGTAACCATGCATATCTCTCTTAGGGTTCTCCCTTCATTCCAGACTCTCTGGCAATGGGATTGTAGGTTGGCAATCCCCTGCTCCATGTCTAAAACCCATATATGAGTAAGTACATACCATGTTTGTCTTTTTGTGACTGGGTTATCTCACTCAGGATGGTTTCTTCTAGTGCCATCCATTTGCCTGCAAATGTCAAGATTGCATTGTTTTTTTGTGCTGAGTAGTACTCAATGTAGATGTACCACATTTTCTCTATCCAATCTTCAGTTGAGGAGGATCTAGGCTGCTTCCAGGTTCTGGCTATTACAAATAATGCTGCTATGAACATAGTGGAACAGATGTCTCTATTATATGAATGTGCATCTTTTGGGTACATGCCTAAGAGTGGAATTGCTAGATCTTGTGGTAGACTGATTTCCATTTTCCTGAGGAATCTCCATAGCAATCTCCAAAGTGTCTGCACAAGTTGGCATTCCCACCAGCAGTGGAGAAGTGTTCCCCCTTCTCCATATCCTCTCCAGCAAAAACTCACATTGGTGTTTTTCATGTTAGCCATTCTGACAGGAATAAGATGGTATCTCAGAGTTGTTTTGATTTGCATTTCCCTGATTGCTCTCGGCCATTTTAGACTCCTTTATTGAGAATTCTCTATTCAGTTCTGCAGCCCACTTTTTAATCTTTCTGTGTTTGGAGACTTGCTTCTTGAGTTCTTTGTAAATTTTGGAGATCAACCCTCTGTCAGATGTGGGGTTAGTGAATATCTTTTCCCATTCTGTGGGCTGCCTTTTTGTCTTGTTGACTGTGTCCTTTGCCTTACAGAAGCTTCTCAGTTTCAGGACTCATGTATTAATTGTTGACCTCAGTGTCCGTGCTACTGGTGTTATGTTCAAGAAGTGGTGCTTAAGTTTTGTGCATGGCAATAGATATGGATCTATCTGCATTCTTCTACATGCCAGCTTCCAGTTATGCCAGCACCATTTGTTGAAGATTCTTTCTTTTTTTCCATTGTATACTTTGAGCTTCTTTGTTGAAGATCAGGATGTTCATACATGCATGGGTTAATATCAGTGTGTTCAATTAATTCCATTTTTCTACCTGTCTATTTTTGTGCCAATACCAAGCTGTTTTCAGGACTATAGCTCTATAATAGAGCTTGAGCTCAGGGATGGTGATGCCTCTAGATGTTGCTTTGTTGAATAAGGTTGTTTTGGCTATCCTGGGTCTTTTGTTTTTCCATACAAAATTGATTATTGTTCTTTCAAGGTCTGTGAAGAATTGTGCTGGTATTTCAATGGGGATTGCTTTTAATCTGTAGATTGCTTTTGGCAGGATTGCCATTTTTGCTACATTAAGCCTACCTATCCAAGACCATGGGAGATCTTTCCATTTTCTGATGTCTTCTTAAATTTCTTCCTTTAAAGACTCAAAGTTCTTGTGATACAGGTCTTTCACTTGTTTGGTTAGCCTTACCCCAAGGTATTTTATGTTGTTTGTGGCAATTGTAAGGGGTGATGTTTCTCTGATTTCTTTCCCAGCCCTTTTATTGTCTGCATATAGTAGGGCTACTGATTTTCTTGAGGTGATCTTGTATCCTGCCACTTTTCTGAAAGTATCTATGAGCTGTAGGAGTTCCTTGGTAGAAATTTTTGGAACACTTATATAAACTATAATATCATCTGAAATAGTGAAAGTTTGACCTCTTCCTTTCCCATTTGTATCCCCTTGATCTCCTTTTGTTGTCTTATTGCTCTAGCTAGAACTATAAGTGCAATATTGTAAAGGTATGGTGAGAGTGGACAGCCTTGTCTTGTTTCTGAGTTTAGCAGAATCGTGATGAGTTTCTGTCCATTTAGTTTGATGTTGGCTGTTGGTTTGCTGTATACAGCTTTTATTATGTTTGAGTATGTTCCTGTTATCCCTGATCTCTCCAAGACCTTTATCATGAAGGGGTGTTGGATTTTGTCAAAGGCTTTTTCAGCATCTAGTGAGATGGTCATGTGATTTTTTTCTCAGCTAGTTTATATGGTAGATTACATTGATGGATTTTTGTATGTTGAATCATTCCCTGGGATGAAACCTAATTTATTGTGGTGAATGATTGTTTTGATGTGTTCTTGGATGCAATTTGCCAGCATTTTATTGAGTATTTTTGCATAAAAGTCATGAGGGATATTGGTCTGAAGGTCTCTTTCGTAGTTGTGTCTTTGTGTGGCTTGGGGATCAAGGTTATTGAAGCCTTAAAGAAAGAGTTTCGCAAAGACTCTTCTGCTTCTATTGTGTGGAATACTTTGACAAGAATTGGTATCAGCTGTTCTTTGGATATTGGTAGACTTCTGTACTGAGGCCATCTGGCCCAGGGCTCTTTTTGATTGGGAGACTTTTGATGACTTCTTCAATTTCATAGTGGTTATAGGTCTATTTAAATTGCTTATCTGTACTTGATTTAATTTTGGCAAGTGATAGCTATCCAGAAATTTGTACATTTCCCTTAAATTTTCGAGTACAGTTTTCTAAGTGTGACCTGATGATTCTCTGGTTTTCCTCAGTGTCCATTGTTATGTCCCCCTTTTCATACTGATTTTGTTAATTTGCATGTTCATACTCTGCCGTTTGGTAGGTTTGGATAAAGGTTTGTCTATCTTGTTGATTTTCTCCAAGAACCAACTCTTTGTTGCATTGATTCTTTGTATTGTTTTTCTAGTTCCTACTTTATTATTTTCAGCCCTACTCCTTCTGGGTGTGTTTGCTTCTTTGTGTTCTAGAGTTTTCAGCTGTGCTGTTAATTCTCTAGTGTACTTTTCTCCAGTTTCTTCATGTGGGCACTTATTGCTATGAACTTCCCTCGAAGCACTGCTTTCAAGGTGTACCACAGGTTTGGGTATGTTGTGTCTTCATTATCATTTTATTCTAGGAGGTCTTTAATTTCTTTTTTGTTTCTTCTTTGACCCAGGAATGTTGCAATTGTGCATTATTTAATTTCCATGAGATTGTAGGGTTTCTGCTATTTTTCTTGTTGTTGAATTCTAATTTGAATGCATGGAATTAGTCCAATTTCCTTTTACCTGTTGAGGTTTGATATGTTGCCAAGTATGTGGTTGATTTTTGAGAAGGTTCCATGTGGTGCTGAGAAGAAAGTATAGTCTTTTTTTGTTTGGGTGGAATGTTCTATAGATGTCGGTTAATCCCAATTAGGTCATAACTTCTATTAGTCCCTTTGTTCTTTGTTAAGTTTATGTCTGGTATTCCTGTCTAGTGGTGAGAGTGGGGTTTTGATGTCTCCCACTCTATATGTGTGGGGTTTTATATGTGATTTGACTTTTAGTAATGTTTCTTTTACGGACGCGGATGCCTTTGTATTAGGGGCATAGATGTTCAAAATTGAAACTTCATCTTGGTGGATTCCTCCTACGATGAGTATGTAATTACATCCTTCATCTGTTTTGATTGATTTTATTTTAAAGTCTAATTTATTAGATATTAGGATTGCTACCCCCACTTGTTTCTTGGGTCCATTTGGTTGGAAAATCTTTTCCCAACCTTTAACTCTCAGGTAATGTCTGTCTTTGAGGCTGAGGTGTGTTTCTTGTATGCAGTTCGAATCCATTCTGTTAGCCTGTGTCTTTTTATGGGCAAGTTAAGACCATTAATATTGAGGGATTTTAATGACCATTGATTGCTCATTCTTCTTTGATTTGGAATGGTTGTTGGTGGTGGAATTATGTGTGGAATCCCACCCCTTTTTCTTTTGGCTGTTGGCAAGGTGTGGTTATCAAATGCCTATGTTTTTCTGGTTGTAGTTAATTTCCTTGGGCTGGAGTTTTCCTTCCTGAACTTTCTATAGAGCTGGGTTATTGGATACATATTGGTTGAATCTAGTTTTGATATGGAATATCTTGTTTTCTCCATCTATAGTGACTGAAAGCTTTGCTGGGTGTAGTAGTCTGGGTTGGCATCCATGGTCTCTTAATGTTAGCAGAATATCTATCCAGGACCTTCTGGCTTTTAGAGTTTCCATGGAAAATTCAGGTTTAATTATTATAGGTTTGCCTGTATATATTACTTGATTTTCTTCCTTAGATGTTATTAATATTCTTTCTTTATTCTGTATATTTGGAGTCTTGCTTATTACATGGCAAGGGGACTTTTTGTGGTCCACTCTATTTAGTGTTCTGTAAGCTTCTTTTACATTCATTCCATGTCTTTCTTTAGGTTGGAAAAGTTTTGTTCTATGATTTTGTTAAATGTTTTCTGCTCCTTTGAGGTGGTTTTCTTCACCTTCTTCTATACCTATTATTCTTAGGTTTGGTCTTTTCATAGTGTCCCATATTTCCTGGATATTTTGTGTTAGGGATTTGTTGGACTTAGGATATTCTTTGGTCGATGAATCAATTTCTCCTTGTATATCTTCAACACCTGAGATTCTCTCTTCCATCTCTTATATTCTGTTTGTTATGCTTGCATCTGTAGTACCTGACCATTTGCCCAGCTTTTCTATTTCCTGCCTCCTTCAGATTGTGTTTTTGTTATTGTCTCTATTTCAATTTTCTACCCTTGCACTGTTTAAATTGTTTCTTGCAATTTTTTGCTTCATCTTTTTGTCTATTTGTTGCATTTTTTGTTTGTTTTTTTCTTCTATTCTATGCATTTTTTGGTTTGATTTTTCTTCCATTTTTTAGTTTGCTTTACCTTCCATTTCTTGCATTTTTTTTGGTTTGCTATTTCTTCCATTTCTTTGAGGGATTTTCCCATATCCTCTTCGAAGGCCTCTATCATTTTTATGAAATTGTTTTTAAGGTCATTCTCTTCTGCTTCATTTGCATTGGAATGTTGGAGTTTTGCTGGTGTGGAGTCTCTAGAATCTTGTAGTGTCATATTTGTTTTCCTGTTGCTGAGTGTGTTTTTGTATTTTCTCCTTCCCATTCCTTCTTCTAGTGGGTGCAGTAAGACTCTCTTACTGGCCTGGTGCACTAGAATTCCCTTTATGTGAATGCAAGCAAGTCCAATACTCTGGTACTTCTCCCCTTCTTGGTCCTAGTCCTGGGCCCGTGGGAGGAGAAGAAGACCAGGAAACTGGGGTGCATAGGCTCTTGCCAGGAGGTAATGCTCTGTGACAGTCCTCAGGCACTGGTGCTGCGGTTAAATAAGACTAGGAAACTGGGGTGTATAAGCAGCTTCCTCCAGGAGGAGAGGCTCTGTGGCTGTCCCCAGGCAGTCTCCAGGCACTAGAAGGCAGTCCAGGACACAGGGCCCTGTTTATCTGATCCCATTGGTGGAAAAGAAGACCAGGAATCTGGGATGCATAGGCTTCAGCTGGGGCGGAGACTCTGTGGCAGTCCCCAGGCACTGGAAGACCTCTATCATTTTAATCAGGTTGTTTTTAAGGTCATTCTTTTCTGTTTCATCTGGGTTGGATTGTTCAGCTCTTGCTGGTGTAGAGTCTCTAGGCTCTGGTGGTGTCATACTGGTTATTCTGTTGTTCGTTGTACTTTTATATTGCTGTCTTCCCATCTCTTCTTTCAGTGGGAACTTGTGGGGTCTCTTCCTTTCCTGGTGGTTTTGGGTCTATAGATCACTTCCTGTGTGTTTAAGCAGGTCCCATACTCCAATGTGTCTCATGATGGGTGCGGGTGGGTCAGAGAGACTCTCAAGCACAGGGCAGAGACTGGAGGGGACTGAAGACTCAAGGTCAGGGAGGGCACCAGAGCTGATTGAAGACTGAGTTGTGGCCAGGCTCAGGGTGGTCCTTTCTGCCAGGGCGGGTCCACTCTAGTTGCAGGGCATGTGCAGAGAGATGGACACAGGGTGGGAAGTCGGGAGGTGGGGCCCTAGAGCAGAGCCCCCACTCATATCAAACACAAGGCAGTGGCCCTAGGAGACTGAAGACTGAGGTGTGGCCAGAGTCAGGGTGATCCTTTCTGGTGGGGCAGGTTCACTCTAGGTGCAGAGAACACCCAGGGAGATGCAGGGGGATGTTGGGAGTTGGGGCCCAGAGCAGTGTCTCCATTCACCTCAGGCACAGGGCAGGGGCCAGAGCGGACTAAAGACTGAGGTGTGGCCAGATTCAGGGTGATCCTTTCTGGCAGGGCTGGTTGACTCTATGCTATTTTTATTTCAGTACAACTTGAAATAAGTAAATAATGAATAAATCGTTTCTCTTAATGTTCCCGATTGTTTTAGGTTTCCTTATTTTTTTTTATTTTTTGTGTTTATATATGAAGCTGAAAATTGTCCTTTTAAGATCTGTGAATAATTTTGTTGGAATCTGATGATAATTGCAATGAATTTGTAGATTGCTTTGGTAAGATGACCATTTTTACTATGTTAATCCTATTAATCCACTAGTGAGAGATCTTAGCATCTTTTTATCTTCTTCAATGACTTAAAGTTTTTATCATATAAATCTTCCATTTGCTTGAAAGTGTTTATTATCTGAAGGATTTCCCCAGTAGAGTTATCAGAGTCACACACACACACACACACACACACACACACACACGCGTGCGCACACACACACTCACTATCATATCATCTTCAAATAAAGATACTTTGACTTCTTCCTTTCCAATTGTATCCTCCAGTTACCTTACAACTCTAGTTAAGACTTTAAGTACTATATTAAATAGGTATAGAGAGAGTGGACAGCCTCATCTTGTCCCTGATTTTAGGGGAAGTGCTTTGAGTTTCTCTCCATTTAAGTTGATTTTGACCATGGGCTTGTTGTAAACTGCCTTTTTAAGGTTTTGCTTGTATCTGGTCTCTCTAATCTCTCCAAAACTTTTAACATGATGGGGTGTTGTATTTTGTCAAAGGTCTTTTCTGCATCTAATGAGAAGATCATGTGTTTTTTTTCCTTTCAGTTTGTTTATATGGTGGATTACATGTATTGGTTTTCATATGTTGATTCATCCCTGCATCTCTGGGATGAAGCCTATTTGATCTCGATTGAAGATCTTTTTGGTGTGTTCTTGGATTTTGTTTGCAAGTATTTTATGAGCATTTTTGCATCAGTGTTCATGAGGGAAACTGGTCTGTAATTCTCTTTCTTTGTTGGATCTTTGTGTGGCTTGGGCATCAGGGTAACTGTGACCTTGTGAAATGAATTGGACAATGTTCTTTTTGTTTCTATTTTGTGTAATAATTTGAGGAGTATTGGCTTTAACTCTTCTTTGAAAGTCTTGTAGATGTCTGTGCTAAAACACTCTGATCCTGGACTTTTGTTGATTGGGAGATTTTAATGGCTGATTCTATTTCACTGGTAGTTATAGGTCTTTTTAAATTGTTTATCTGATATTGATTTAACTTTGGTATATTATACTATGAAGAAAATTATCATTTCCCTTAGACTTTCTGGTTTGGTGGATTATAGGCTTTCATATGTCCTTATGATTCTCTAGATTTCCTTTGTATCTGGTGCTAATGTCTCCCTTTTTATTTATAATGTTAATTTGCATACTATCTCCCTGCTTTTTAGCTATTTTTGGTAAGGGTTTGTCTAGCTTGTTGATTTTCTCAAAGAACAAACTCTTTGTTTCATTGATTCTTTGCATTGTTCTTTGTTCCTATTTTATTGATTTTAGGCATGAATTTGATTATTTCTTGTCATCTACTCTTCTTGGTTTTGATTTATTCCTTTTGTTATAGAGTTTACAGGTATACTGTAAATTGTTAGTTTTTAAAAATTTTATGTAGGCATTTAGGGCTATGAATTTGCCTCTTAGAACCATTTTGATTGTATACCATAAGTTTGGGTATGTTTTATATTCATTTTCATTTAATTTTCAAAAGCTTTTAATTAGTTTCTTAATTTCTAACCTGACTCATTTTTTATTCAGTTGTTCAATGTCCATGAGTTTGCAAGTTTTCTATTGTTTTTCTTGTTGTTGACATCCTGCTTTAATCTATGATGGTCAAATTGGATGCAGGTAGTTATTTTCATTTGCTTTTATCTGTTATTACCTGATTTGTGTCCCGGGAAGTGATCAGTTTTGGAGAAAGTTTGTGAAGTGCTCAGAATAAGGTATATTCATTCATGCTCAGGTGAAATGTTTTGTAAATTTCTCTTAGGCTCATTTGGTTGATAAATTCAGTTACTCCAGTATTTCTTAATTTAGTTTTTATCTGTTTGACTTTAATTGGCATGAGTAGGGTGCTGAAATCTCCTACTTACAGTGTGTGAGGGTCAATATGTGATTCTTGTTGCAATTTTGCTTCTTTTATAAACTTTGGCACCCTTGTGTTTGGGGCATAGATATTAAGAATTGAAATGTATTCTTGGTGTTTCTCCTTTGATGAGTATGCATTTCATTCCTTGTCTTTTCTGATTAGGTTTGGTTTGAAGTCTACCTTATCAGATACTAAAATAGAAATTCCAGCTTCTCTCTTAGTTCCATTTTCTTGGAATATTCTTTCAAATCCTTTACCCTGAAGTAATGTTGAGGTGTATTTGTGGGATATAGCAGAAGACGGAGCCTGTTTTCACATTTATCTGTTAGTCTATGACATTTTTATTGGGGAATTGATTAATATTGAGAGCTAGTATGGCCAATGATTGTTGATTTTTGTTATTTTTTTTGTTGGTTGTGGTTGGGTTGGGTGTGTGTTAGTCTGTGTCTTTTTATTGGGGAACTGATTAATACTGAGAGCCATTAATGTCCAATGATTGTTGATTCTTGTTATATTTTTGGTGTTGTTGTTGTTGTTGGTGGTGGTGGTGTGTGTGTGTATGTGTGTATGTGTGTGTACAGATCTTGTCAAGTTGACAGTCAATAGTTCCCCCTACCATCTGCTTTCTTCAATTGCTTTGTGCAAAACTTCCTTTGAAAACTACAAACTATTTTTAAAACAGTGGCAGCAAGACTAGAAACCATTACTTGATAACAGCATTAATGTAAGCCTAGTGCCATATCTTACTCATTAAAGATGAGGCCTACTTACCTTATTGCCTTTTCTACCATGCCACTCTCATGTCTCTATATTCTATCCACAGTAACCTTGTTTTCATTCCTCAAATATATCAGCCACAGAGATTGCTCTCATCTAGAAGGTTTCAACCACATCTTTCATTGACTGTGTTTGTCTTTCAAGCAGAAGCTCAGATAGCTATTTATTATGGCCATCTTTTGAAGGATATTTGTATGCTGTGCACCTCACAGGAAATGAACAAATTTATGAGAAGTTATGGAGTACAAGATATAGGTGTAGCTAAGGACTTTCTAAAAAGGACTGCAGTTAGTCAGGAAATAAGACCAATAGTTGGCTAATGGAATATCATGAAGAGATAGGCTACCCAGTGAGAGAAAATCCTTGCAGCATATATATATATTCTCTGACAGAGAATTAATATATAAAATATACAAAGAAGTAAAAAAGAAAACATCAATGCAGCAACTCATTTTAAAATGAACTCTAGATCTGAACAGACAATTCTCAAAAGTAGAAATACAAATGGCTAATAAATATTCTTAAGGTGTTCATCATTATTAGTCACCAAGGAAGTGAAAATTAACAGAAACTTAATATCACTTGAGATTGGCTAAAACTAAGAAATGAAGTAACCACCACAACAAAATGCTACTGAGAATATGTGGAAAGAGGAAACTGTATGCATTGTTGGGAAATGTGGGAATGTGAACTCATGCAACCCCATACAGAAATCACTGTTGTGGTTCCTCAAAAAGCTAGACATAGAACGACCATATGATGCAGTATACCACTCCCAGAAAAGTACCTAGAAGATTCTGTAGGATTTTTCAGATACTTGGTCATCCATGCTCATTGCTGCTCTAGTCACATAGCTAGCATGTGGAATCTCCTATCAGATGAATGGATAATGAAAATGTGGCAATAAATCTTTTAAGGAAAATAAAATTTGCATATGATTGAATAGAATTGTAAAAATATATTAATAAAGGTAATATAGGCATGAAATAAAATCCCACATGTGTTTGTTTTATATGTGGATCCTAGCTTTGAATCTTTAGATGGGTGTATTTAATTTGGAGTATCTATAGGTGTCAAGAAATTAGGAAGGGTGGGGTGCCTTAAGGGATAGAGTAGTAGAATATACATGATGTAAAAGCAGAGAGTACTTGGGTAAAAAGATTTAAGCAGGGATGGGGTGGAATGATCAGGAAGATGAAGGCATAAAAAGGTTTTACACACACACACACACACACAGAGTTGAATGAAAAAAAACTATATGGAGACTTAGTACTTTGTACAGTTAAAAAAATTAAGTTAAAATCTTGGCAGGACAATATCCCGCAGGTTGTATAACTCTTCTCCTAATAGGCACTGCTTAAAACAGTAATTCCAGTGTCAGGTAGGAGATGTCTTCTCATGAGTTTTTGGTCAAGGAAGTCATGGAAGCTCCCCATATAATACAGGACCTGACTATCTTTCTTTGTTTTCCACCAGAAGTAGACAATAATCATTATTGCTGAAGACATCACATACCTTGATTGCAAGCTATAGAGAAATCAAGCTTGAACTAGCCTGTAATTTTCCTTCCTGATGGTTAAGTTTTCATAGTTCCAGAGATTCTATGTAGGTTGCAGAGAACAAGAAGACACAGATATGCTGAACCAGAAGGCAATTTATGAACTACATTGTCCATCATCAGGGCCAGATGTGCCAACTGGTGCAATAGTGACATCATTGTTATGGAGTAATCAGCTACTTTCTGATTGTATTAGAATATGCTCCACAGATGTGTATTTATGCCTGTTACTGTAAACTCTGTCAAAAATCTAAAGCTCAAGAGGGCGTAGGTCCTATGGGAAATTCCAAAGTGTTGTGTAGTTAAAAAGTAGTGACCCCAAGTGGCCTTTTTTCCCCCGCTGATAATCACAGACAAATGCTATTCTTATACTTAACCAAAGATGCTTCTCTTTGCAATTAGCAACAGTGAATGCAGAGACTGATAGCTGCTGAAGGTGTAAAAAATAGCTTATGATTGAGTATTGAGTACTTCACACTAAATAAGACATTTATATAAAAGGCTTGGGGAACACAGAAGAAGAGAAAGAGAAAAATAAATAAGCAAGCAAACAAACAATAACAACAAAATAGAAGAACCAGGATATAGGGAAAAGGCTAGGAAATGCTATCTTCTAAGAGTGACACAGCTATTACAATCATGATTTCAAGTCTGTAGTTGCCACCATGGGGTCTGTATAAGACTGGCACTCTCATCAGTCAAATATAGATTGGGGAGGGGCTCATGGGGGTTCTACCACTCCCTGATAACTATTGGATAATTGTGGATTCATGGGAGCCACAGTTATAAACATGAATGTGAGAAAGGACTTGTAGGGTTGGCACTGACAGGGTTGATGGGAGAGAGAGATGGGAGATACTGGAGGATGGAAGTAACTAGAAGGGATTATATATATGTAGGACCATAAAAGAAGAAATTAAAAATTTAAAAGTATACATATGTATGAAGTGAGTTTGAAATTAGTTAGAATTCATCAAATTTGATCAAAATATGTTTACATTGTGTAACTAAGTTTTTCTCAAGTAAATTTTGTTAGACCCAATGCATTTATAGATACATATAATACATATAATTTTAATCTACATTTCCAGAATGATATATAATTGACTATATTTTTAAAAGAAATTTCAAAAAATTAACTGTAATTAACTATATTTTTAAAGAGAAAATTGAAGATATTCTTTATAGTTAAATTTACATCATGTTTCCTTAGATTTAATTTGCACATCGGAACAAGCAATAGGTCATAATTTTATATCACAAAGGTACTTTTTACAAAAAATGTGTGATTTTAATAAATCTGATATACTGGCAATGGCTTTTTCTTCACACCTCTAAATTTTTTTCAGGTGGAATTGTGTCACTAATGGTTCTATTTTCTTGGCCAGTATTTGCAAAAAGTAACTTTTTGCATGTATCCTTTGCAGATTATTTGTTGCTTAAAAATATATCCAAGGCTTTATGAGCACCCACATCCTTGTAGTTGCAAAGAAACTGGGAGATTATTTGCCTAGTGCTTTTGTTCAACTCACTAATATTTCTGCAGCATTAATTTTCTCATTGATTCAACAGAGTGCCAGAGAGGGCCTACATTGTGTTGAACAGTCTATTAGGCCCCAGCAATAACAAAAACAAGACATATAATACTGAAGGACTGTTTTCTTAAAACAACAAATTTCATGCAGCTCATCACAGGGATTATGTTCATATCATGATGTGAAAATAATTCCAGGCACTACAGAAAAGATTAATACCTATTCTGTTTGGAGTGTCATAAAAGATGTAGAGAAAATTGATGTATTTATTAGAGCCAGTTTTGTCTATTATTAGAAACCACTGGATAATATTAAGTTAGTTCTAAATGCTAATCTATGAAAGCCTTAAATTGAGCTTATTTGTTAGCGCTTTGTCACAGGATGGCCTAATTTTTCGCTCCATCCTAACAATTCCCTTTCCCAATTCAGACCTTCTAATGATAGTCGATCTTTTCCCTTTTGGTTTTGTTTTCTTTTATTTGTACCACTATTAAGAAGTTTTTAAACATAGATTTTGTTTTTATCCCCTTTCCCCACAGCACTCAAATCTTGGATCACAGCAAACATTTACTGCTATGGTTTGTCTTATTTTTATATATTTTAGATTGACCTTCTAATAAATACTTTTTTATGTGTTTCTCTCCCAGAGCCACAGATTTAAAATATTTCAAGTACTGTAGGCAGTGAAGAGTGGTGCACTTTAAAAGGGGTGTAAACAAAATAAAATGGCTATAAGGTAACAATCAGTGTGCAACAAATGGAGAATGGGTCTTTCTCTTGAGAAATTGGTGAAGAAACTAGAGTTATTCACCCAAGAGGAGCAAAGACTGAGATGACTTTCAGAGGAGCACTGCCATGCAGACAAAACTTACCTGACATGTTCTTTCAGGAGCTATCAATACTTCATCACCGTCTCACTGAGAAATCAGGGCCAATGCAGCAGGAAAATGAAGATATTCATTTCATTTATCTATGTTTGTGTGTGTGTACATGCAGGTGAGTGTGCATGGTTGTGCATGCAAATGTGAAGAGTGGAAGCTGATACTCAGTGTCTTTCTTAGTCACTCTCTACCTCATTTTTCAAGGCAGGGGTTTTCATTCATGGAGACTTGACTAGGCTAGACTTTCTGGCCAGCAGGCTACAGGGATCCACTGATTCTACTTTCTGAGAATGGAGATTATAGGCACACAGTAGCAACACCATTTTTTTGTGTGTATACTGAGAACTGAACTTAAGTTTTCACACTTATGCAGTAGGCACTTCACCATTTCCTACAAAACCATCTCCCTAGCCCATACTTAGTTTATTTTTGTTGAGGACTATATCTCAGCTGTAATGATAGTCCTGGACATTCACAAGTATATGATACAAATCTTTGTGTTTTGTGTGTCCTACAAGATGTATGATACCAGATAGATACCTGAAAGTATGTTAACTTTACTTTCACTTAATTTTGAGTACTTTTTCTTGTTAACTTCTTCATTATGAGAGTATAGAAAAGCCAGGTCAATACATATGTTTTTAAACAAAGCTGTTTTATTTCAGATTATGTGTATATAATTGTGTTCATATGTGGGTATGTGCTTGTGGCTGGGGATACCCATCAATTTCAGAAGAGTGGCATATCCTCTGGAGTTGTAAATCACCTGACATGGGTGCTGGGAACGGAGATATAGTACTTTTATTCTATTTTAGTTTCAAATTTTGTTTTTTACTACTAAACAATATTGTCAATGTCAAAAATTCTTCAAGAGTAATAGATTTAAAATATATCTATATTTGTTCTTATATGTAATCTCCTTGATAGCATAATTTTATTTTTATTATTTTTAAAAATAAATCTTGAGATGGGCACTGATGACCTGCACCTTTAATCCCAGCACTTGGGGGGCAGAGGCAGGCTGATATCTGTGAGTTCAAGGTCAGCCTGGTCTACAGAGCAAGTGCCAGGACAGGCTCCAAAGTTACACAGAGAAACCCTGCCTCAAACCCCCTGCCAAACAACAATAGCAAAAATAGTTTTGTTCCTTTTAGCAATAAAAACTCCTTGTCTGGGAGCAGGTGGACTAGAGGCATAAGCAATTCGAAACCATTTGTCAAAATCTAAGGACACACTCTCAGACACAGTCCTTGCTTAGATAGTGTCAGAGTCTAGATTCTAACAGTAGCAAGTCCAAAAAAAACAAACAAACAAACAAACAAAAAAACCCAGCAGCTAGCTGCCTGGCGCCAGGGGAAGGCAATACTTGACGGTAAAACTGATACTGAGTAGTTTCAGGTCAGGCATTAGTTGTACAATTGTGGGTAAATTGACCTCATTGATGTGATTCCTCCTTTTGTAGGTTAGTTTGCATACAGAAAGCCTCTGTGATGCTGACAGCTTTTTCAAATTTCTACCTCTTTCAGATCCATGGTGCAAGGTGCCACTGGCAGGTGAGTGGGTCTTAGTGACTAATGATGTCAACTTACATCACTGGTGAGAGTGAACACCCTCCATTTCAAGTTGGGATTTTGAGATTGTTAGCAACAGTAAATTGTCCAGCCTTTCTCTGACTGGTAACAATGTCTAATATTCCATTATGTGAGGTTGAAATGTAACCAAAGGTCTGGGGCTGGCTCCACCTGGAAAGTGTAAAATTCAAATAAATGTTACTTATTTCAGAGTTCTTGTCATGATCAGTCACTTGTGGATAAAGTTGAGAAACAGTATTTAAATATATCAAAAGGACTTTCAATTCATAAAAATGGGGTCCAATGGTAGTATCAAAATGAAATAGCAAAACTAGCAATCTTGAACTAATTAAAATGTTTCTATTTTAAAGCTTGTTTGAAACACCATTCATTGCATCTTCAAAGAACCATAGCAGTTAAATATGACTATTTGCTAACTTGAAAATTTGAGGTCTAGACTTGTTGGGAAGGACAGACAGCTCAATGGTTAAGAGTACTTGGTGCTTGTTCAGACTTGGGTTCAATTTCTAGCTGCAGTGTGAGGTGACTCATAACCACCTGCAACTCCAGTTTCAAAGGATCCAATGTCCTCTTCTGTCCCTCTTCCCTACCTGTAACAGGTACCATCACATATCATACACACACACACACACACACACACACACACACACACACACACACACACCCAACAGACACTTAACTAATACAAATTAATTTTTTAAAAAAGGTGTGCCTACTAGGGGAAACCATCCTGAGTGAAGTAATCCAATTACAAAAAGACAAACATGGTATGTACTCACTCATATATGGATTTTAGACATGCATCAGGGGAGTGCCAGCCTACAATCCCAGTGCCAGTGAGTCTGGGAAGCAGGGAGGACCCTAAGAGAGATATGCATGGCACCTTAGAGAAGGGGAATGAGGCAAGATTTCCTGAGCAGAGTGGGAACATGGGTGGAGGGGAAAGAGAACCAGGAAAAAGAGAGGGGGAGAAGAGGAGGTGAGAAGACATGGAGGAGTAGGATGGTTGAGTTGGGGTAAGAATAGAGGAGAGCAGGATGAGAGATACCATAATAGATGGAGTCATTATAGGTTTGAGGAGAGAGCTGACACTAGTGAGATTTCCAGAGATCTATAAGGATAACACCAATTGGCAAACTAAGCAATAGTGGAGAGACTACCTTAATAGCCCCTACCTGATGATAAGATTGATGACTACCTTATATGCCATTCTAGAACCTTCATTTAGTGACTGATGGAAGCAGAGGCAGACACTCACAGCAAAACACTGAACTGAACTCCTGGAACCCAGTAACAGAAATGAAGGAGTGATGAACAAAGTGGTCAAGACCGTGCTGGTAAAACCCACAAAGACAGCTGACTAGACAAGGGGAAGCTCTTGAACCCTAGACTGATGGCTGAGAGGCCAGCAGGTGACTGATCCAGACTCCCTGAATGTAGTGTCAGTGAGAAGGCCTCAGCAATCTCTGGGCCTTGGGTAGTAGATCAGTGTTTACCATGATGTACGAATGAACTTTGGGAGTCCACTCCACATGGAGGGATGCTCTCTTAGCCTGTTCACATGGGGAAGGGCTTAGGTCCTGCCCTGGATGAAATGACAGACTCCGGAGATTCTGCTTCCCCCCTCATGGAGGGCTTCACCCTCCATGGAGAATGGTGGGGAGACTGGGTGGGGGGTTAGGGGGGATGGTGCAGGGATAAGGGAGGAGGGGTGGGAAAGGGAACTGGGATTGACATATGCCATGTGAAGCATGCATGTTTCTAATTTAAATAAAACATATATTGAGAAAAAATTAAAAATTTTACTAATATTGACAGTTTTGATGCTCATATGAAAACTAGGCACTATGGACCAAATTATTACATATATTCTAATAGATGAATATTATATTATATTAAAAACTAATGGAAATTAAAAAAATAAGGTGTGCCTATACATTGTATGTACCTGAGTGTCTAGTTCAGAGGTAAATGCCAAGAGTCTTTCATTTTTCACTCTCCACTTTATTTACTTATTAATTAATTTATTTATTATTTTCACAGTTTCTAACTCAGCTTGGAGGTTCTTGCCTTGGTTGTATTGGCTGACCTGCATGCCCTCTGGGTCCCCTGACTCTGCATCACTACTGCTGGTATTTTAGGAACATACTGCTGCATCCAATTTTTTAAAAAATGTAAGTGCTAGGTATCTGAATTCAAGTTATTCATGCTTGAGAAATAAGCTCTTTGCCAACTGAGCCATTTCCCCGGCTCCCCAAGTAGCATTTTCTTGGTCAGATATATAGGTGCATATAGTGGCTTGTCTTTTTCTTAGAATTCACTAACCATTTTCAATTAAGTACTTGTTGCTCATTGATACTGCTCAGATGATTATTCGGTGTGAGAAGGAACCGCTGAGAGATATTGGTGTTGCATCCACATATATATATATATATATATATATATATATATATATATATATATACATTGGTCTTAGAAAGATTATGGTATAGCTGGAGGAGCTCCTTCCATGTAGCTGCTAATTCCACATAGCTCCTTTTTTATGGCTCCTTTGTTTCAACAGATGGACCCTTAGTTCACCCTGTGAAGTTACAAGGATTTTGAAAATTACACAAAGGCTGTTTGTTGCTCTAAATGTGGAGATTGTGAAAAATAAAATTGGCAAGAGTAAAAGGTTTCTGACTGTGTCATAACCAAAAATCAACTGGAAACCACACATGCTGGTCCTGAGCAGCTTCTGCCTGTGCCATTCCATTTTGTATCACGTGAGTTTTACTGCAGCCCTGAACCCACAACACTGTTGTGGCACACTGTACCAACACATGCTGTCTGAAACATCCTGCCTTCTGTTGAGTATACTGTTGGTTGTGAACTGTGGTGTTTCTTTCAATACATAAAAGTCTCCCACTCTTAGCTGGGCGGTGGTGGCGCACGCCTTTAATCACAGCACTCGGGAGACAGAGGCAGGCAGATCTCTGTGAGTTTGAGGCCGGGCTGGACCAATAGCCTCTGAAACAATACAGAGAAACCCTGTCTCGTAAAATCCAAAAAAAAAAAAAGTCTCCCACTCTTACAGGAAACACTGACAATTATGGGAAAAAAGCCTTGATATTTTCCCTATTTTCATTCTTCAGTACATATCAAATTAGTATGTATATATTTTTAGTGGGTAATTTTGGAGCACATGATTTTAAAAGTTGATATTTGGGTTATTGAGTTAAGTTTTATGAAAAAAGAATTCAATTTTGTTTTGGGATTAGGATGAAATTTCCAACCATTTCTGCAATGACTCCAAACATATTTCAGTCATTTTTCACTGATTATTTACATTTTGCAACTTGGTATCCTATGGGTTAATTGTAAAATCAAAACATCAGTTCACTTTGAAAGGTATTGAAGATACTGTTCAGTATCCAATATTCTGTCGAAATTCAAGTCTTCATGAGTAGTTGCACATCCATCTCACTAATGTGCAGCCTAGCTTCTGTCTTGAGTAAATGGTAAAATTATATGTACTACATTTTAATAAAACAAATATGTGACATATAACCAGCAAATGCTTGCTTTGTATCATTATTTTATATACCAATATACTTAAGACTAAAGGAATTCAAAAGTAGAAAACATTTAAGAAGTCCTGTTCTAAAGTTGAAGTATGCATACATCTGCCATCTTAGCTAATTACCCAGCACTTGTCATGTATTCCCACTCAAATGTTGGGGTTATGGATGGAAAAAATAATGTGTGTCTGGAATGAAGAGAAGAATAGGGCCATACTGATGAGGTTTGTTATGATAGTGGTGTATGAACCAGTGTTTACCAGTTAGCTACAGGACTAGGCAAAAGAGTTTAGGGAAAGAAAGTCATGCAGTAAGACAACTTTTAATATATCTTCAGTGCTTGTGTTGTGTTGTGTGTATTGTACTGGAGCAAAAGCTCTGGCCCACAGTATTTAAGACTTGTCTAAAACTGCCTGGCAGTTAGAATTGTAGCACTAGACAACAAAAGCTCAGCTGGATTGTGTATGAAGAAGCCAGACATCCAGGCTAAGCAGTGTGCACAAGGTTAAGAAATTGTTGTGGAAATGAGTTTTTGGGAGGAATTTTTAATCCCACCCCATGCGTGTGTTCATGCACATGTAGAGGATAATATTAACTTAGTTCATTATTTTTACTCCCTGAGCCATGTTTCTGGACCTGTTTGTGCTTTTTAATTTTAACAAAAAACAAGGTCTTTAAAGAAATCTTTCAGAATTAGGGCAACAGAAAATATTTTGTGAAATAAAAGGAACACAAGTTTTTGTTATGAGAAGTTCTCACTAGTCCAAATTCTGAAGTGTGGACCATCAACAGACAACCTGAGTCATACCTGACAGAAACTCTGTACTCCCAAAAAGAGTGAACAGCAAATGGGATGATATGTGAATAAATGTAATGAAAATATGGACTCCACAAAGCAACATAACAATATCTGAGGTCCAAATGTGAAAAAACTGCTGTGCACTATATATAAAGACTCCTAAAATTGAATTTTGAATTTAAAAATCATAGTTCAGCAGAAAAATGGGTGGAAGACTTGAAACCTACTGCACAGAAGAGGAAAATTAAACACAAAATACATGAAATGTTACCAAACCTTGATCATAATGGCCTGATGTCATCCTCAGTCCCTGGGAGATAATCTCTAAACCCTGAGATGTTATGCAAGAAAACTGTGTCTACCCTGTGGGATCTTTCACACAAGGATGCTATCTAAACATGTGGACATGACTACTGTGAATAGTAAGAGTGCATTGACTGTGAGGACCATGGGCCAAGTCAGAAGTATAAATGTGATTCAAGATGATGGCATTCAGTTATGTGGCTCTATTTATGCAGAGCTGGAATATTAGCCATGTAGTGAGTCAAATATTCCATTGTGATGGTACTCTGATAAATTATCTAGATACCAAGACTTAGAGGTGCCTCCTTGACTAAGGTTGTTCTAACAGCAAAGCCTTCTTGTAGAGTCTCAAGTGCACATTTCTTCCCTCCTCTGACTTTAATCTTTATGTTTGTACTGAGACACACCTATGAGGATATCAGCCTTCAATGTAGTCTGTGAGTCTTACAAATTTATTGAAACAAAAACTGAAGGTCATTTTGAGAATTCCTCAAATTTATTGTCTGAGTTGGGGGCAGTCTCTTTCTCCATTCCTTTCACTATGCTGGCCTTTAAAGGTAAGCAGCAAACACTTGCCTTGCTGAACTGTCTCCCCAGGCCCCTTGAAGCCTCTCTGAATCCCTGAGCTTCAGTTTCCAGATACAAGTTGTCACTGCTTTGGTGAATGCTAGCTGGAAGCCTTTGTATCTACTTTCTGAGGTCTTGTGGAGTTTCATATCCCTTTCTTTTTTCTCTAGTTATCAATCTCCCACTGATTAAATTATAACTGTGTTTCAAGTATGAATAGCCGTGATTATATGTCAGACTGGATATTCTGCATTGTCCTAGGAAGCATCGCCCTTGCTAGGAGTCTCCTGAAGATTATGAATCTTACCCATTAGATAATGGTTTTAGAAGTTTCATTCTCAAATACAGACTTCTGAGGCTTTCCCCTTTGGTGCACGTGGTCCCGTTTTCTCCTTACTATATTCTATGTTCAAAAATCTTCTTTAACAACTTAGTGTAAAGCACTTCCTCGTTAAAATACCTACTTGGTAATGGCATTTATTACTGAACAGGAAAACGGATCTCTTATTATTTCTGCCCTGTGTTCTTGTAAAGAATGTTTTTCCCTCTGTGCTAGCAGAGAAGTAAAATGTATAACTTGGTTTTCTTGTGGCTTTCCTTATTTTGCTGCTAAAATATTTTCCAAGCTACACTAATATGAAGATTTTTCAGCGATTTCAAGTCGTGGTGCTTCTGAACAAATGTTTTCTCTTCCACTATTCAAAGGAAACCATGGGAACACAGCATCCAATCTTGTTTTACAGGAACCTGGTTAGCAGATCACATGTGGTGTGTTTGTTTTGTTCTATAGTTGTTTCCCCTGTGCCGTGCAATTTATCACAAGGATTTTGAGGGCAGAAAATGTCACAAAGCAAATATACAAAATTAATGCTTAGTTTACTTCATTGCAAAGGGCAGGTAGTGAACAGTGAGGCAGAACACTGGAAACAAGAATCCCTGGGAACACAACATTTTCACCTAATGAAGCTCAGAGTTTCAAGTGCAATATGAAGTTGCCAAGCCTCTGAAAACTATCTTGTTTAATCTTTGAATCTGCTAGCAGTCACAAATGATGTACTTTACATAATCTATCAATTAGAGCTGAACTTGTTTTTTTTAATTAACTGTAAAAAGCAGCACAAATACATCAGCATTTTCAGAACAATTTGGAAGAAAATCTTTGAGAGCATCAGATTAATTTCCAATTGATATTTGTTTCTGGGGCAACACCCAGAACAAGTGGGCCATGTTGCTTCTTACATGCTTTGCTTTGTAGCCGACAGTGATAGCATTCATTCATTCTTTTTTTTTTTCAATAGGCTGACAGGACTCAGTGGACATCTCCCACACAGTTTATTTTTTCAGACGTATTCAATCACAAGATGAGAAATAGCCAGAGATGCTTCACTTTTAATTCCTCCTTCATTTGTCTGCCTTTCGTTCCCAAGACATCAATGGATATTTACAACCTAAAGTCTGGTTACTTCTGACTAGGGAATTTAAATTCCCAGACTTTTGGTTTCAACCTGACTGGAAACATCTATCAATAAGAGATGGAAATTATGTTCCACCTGTTTACCAGGGATCCAAAGACAACCCATGAACCTTCCTTTATGTTGATAATGGATAGGTTATAGGAGTACCCACTTTATTTTATTTTTTTTAAGTTTAAATTTAGATTAGAAACAAGGTTGCTTCACAAGTCAGTTCCAGGAGCCTCTCCGCTTCCCTCCCCTTCTCCCATGCCCTCCCCTCAAACTCCCCAATATCCCCTCATTTCCCCAGGGATGATTAACCCCTCCATGGCGGTGTCCACAGTCTGTCATTTCATCCAGGGCAGGGCCCAGACCCTCCCCAGAGTTCAGGGTGAGAGTACATCTCACATTGTTGGATGGGAGTCCAAAGTCCATGTGTATACTCGGGATGAATACTGATCTACTGCCCAAGGCTCAAGAGATTGCCTAGGCCTCCCCATTGACACCCCCATTCAGGGGGTCTTGATCAGTCCCATGCTGGATTCCCAGGCATCAACCTGGGATTCAAGAGTTAACCCTTGTCAGGTCAGCGGTTTCTGGGGGTTAAAACAGCCCAGTCTTAATCCCTTTGGTCATCAGTCCTCCCTCTCTGTTACTGGCTTTCTTGAGTTCAGCTCAGTGGGAGTCTGCCTCTTCTATCAGCCAATGAATGAAGGTTCTGTTTCCCAGACCCTCTTCTAAGAGGTTCAGTGTGGCTGGATTTATGTTGAGGTCTTTGATCCATTTGTGGTTAACCTTTGTGCATGGTGATAAACATGGATCTATCCGCATTCTTCTACATGCCAGCCTCCAGTTATGCCAGCACCATTTGTTGAAGATGCTTTCTTTATTCCATTGTATATTTTTAGCTTCTTTGTCAAAGATCAGATGTTCATATGTGTGTGGGTTAATAGCAGGGTTTTCGATTCGATTCCATTGGTCTACCTGTCTATTTTTGTGCCAATACCAAGCTGTTTTCAGGACTATAGCTCTATAATAGAGCTTGAGCTCAGGGATGGTGATGCCTTGTTGAACAGGGTTGTTTTGGCTATCCTGGGTCTTTTGTTTTTCCATACAAAATTGATTATTGTTCTTTCAAGGTTTGTGAAGAATTGTGCTGGAAATTTAATGGGGATTGCATTGAATCTGTATATTGCTTTTGGCAAGATTGTCATTTTTACTACATTGATCTTACCTATCCAAGAGCATGGGAGATCTTTCCATTTTCTGAGGGCTTCTTTAATTTCTTTCTTTAAAGATTCAAAGTTATTGTGATACAGGTCTTTCACTTGTTTGGTTAGTGTTACCCCAAGGCATTTTATGTTGTTTGTGGCAATTGTAAAGGGTGATGTTTCTCTGATTTCTTTCTCAGTCCTTTTATCATCTGTATATAGTAGGGCTACTGATTTTCTTGAGTTGATCTTGTAGCCTGCCATTTTGATGAAGGTGTTAATCAGCTGTAAGAGTTCCCTGGTAGAGTTCTTTGGGTCATTTATGTAAACTATCATATCATCTGCAAACAGTGAAAGTTTGACCTCTTCCTTCCCAATTTGTATCCCCTTAATCCCCTTTTGTTGTCATATGGCAATGGCTAGAACTTCAAGTACCATGTTGAAAAGGTATGGAGAGAGTGGACAGCCTTGTCTTGTTCCTTATTTTAGAGGAATTGCATTGAATTTCTGTCCATTTATTTTGATGTTGGCTGTTGGTTTACTGTACATAGCTTTTATTATGTTTAAGTATGTTCCTGTTATCCAAGATCCTTCCAAGACCTTTATCATGAAGGGGTGTTGGATTTTGTCAAAGGCTTTTTCAGCATCTCATGAGGTGACCATGTGATTTTTGTTTTTCAGCTTGTTTACATGGTGGATTACATTGATGGGTTTTCGTATGTTGAACCATCCCTGCATCCCTGGTATGAAACCTACTTTATCGTGATGAATGATTGTTTTGATGTGTTCTTTGATCTGATTTGCCAGTATTTTCTTGAGTATTTTTGCATCAATGTTCATGAGGGATATTGGTCTGAAGTTCTCTTTCTTAGTTGTGTCTTTGTGTGGCTTGAGGATCAAGGTTATTTATGCCTTTGTTGTTTTGACTCTGGGTTCTGCTATGTCAAAGACTAGCCTGGAACTAATGATTTTCTTGCCTTAGCCTTCTGAGTGCTAGGATTAGGTGTGCCCACTATGTCCCACTATATGCTAATGTTCTAAGATAAGTGCACAGGTCATAGTATGTGTTGAAAGCCAAAGAAATAGAAGATAATAGTTGAGCTAAACATTTCTCTAGCAGTTCCCAATCCCGCTCTTTCCTTGGGAAGCTGATACTTTTCTGAGTCTCTCTGTTCTCTGAATTCCAGCTAGGTTTTGTGTTGGCAAAAGTTCTACTGGGAAATGATGTGGGATGTTTGATTAGTCTGCCTCAGGGTTGTTCATGTTTCTTACATACAGATGACTGCTTGTTTCAGAGTGGGCCATTCTGCATGAGTTTCTCACCTTCCATCTCTATAATGGTTTGAATGAGAATGACCCCCATTGGCTCACCTATTTGAGTGCTTTGTTCCCTGTTAGTGAAACTGTTTGGGAAGGATTAGGAGGTGTGGTCTTGTTAAAGAAGGTGTATAACTCAGGACAAGCTTTGAAGTTTCAAAACCTCTCATTATTCCTGGTTAGCTCTTCTCTACCTCAAATTTGCAGACAAGAATGTAAGGTCTCAGTTATTTTTTTCCAGTGCCATGGTTGCTTCCCTGCTACCATGCTCCCACCACAATGGTCATAGACTTATCCTCTGGAACTGTGAACTCCAATTGTTCTATAAGTTACCATGTTCATGGTATTTCATCATAGCAGTAGAAAAGTGATTATGATATTTTCTTAATGTTCCTGGTGTTTTCTGGGGCTCTCTGTTCCCAACCCAATATTTAAAGTTTGTTTCAATTTTTAGTAAATTCCTCCCAAATTACTTTGTTTTATGTGCAATACAAATATTAAAACTATGACAGAAAAAATGTAAATAGCAAAAATGAGTAATTTCATATAACAAAGAAACAGCTCAAATCTTAGTCAGACATGGTGTTGTAATTCAGTAATGCTAGCCACTGGGAATGCAAAGCAAGATAATCAGGAGTTCAAGGTTTTTCTTAGCCACTGTTAGAGACCAGCATGTATAAAAAGCAAAACAAACAAACAAACAAGACAAAAACAAAAAAAACACACAAAAAACAAAAACCAAAACCAAAAACTAAACAAAAAACAAAACAAAACAAAAAATCAAACTAAACCAAAATCTAAGTGCTGTTCTTTTGTAGGATGAAAAAAGATAGTCTGCTAATTTCGCTTACACTTAATGCTTGATATGACAACTAAAACAAGTGAAAATGAAAAAACAAATAGTACCCAGTAACCACATACACAAAATTCCCCTTCTTCTCGAATTTGCCCTAGATTCTTCCTTTAGTTCTGAAGTGGACTCAGCGCCTGCCCAGCTTTGTGTACACGGTCTCTCCAGGACTTCATCAGCGCCTGTCCAGCCATGGACACCTGCCCAGCCTACGTACACGGTCTCTCCAGGACTTCATCAGCGCCTGCCCAGCCATGGACACCTGCCCAGCCTACGTACACGGTCTTCTAGGACTTTGTTAGCACCCGCCTAGCCTATGTATACGGTCTCTCCAGGACTTCACCTCCAAAACTTTTCTTGGTAAGCCCAATGCTTTCATATTTTATGGCTTCTTTAGTTTTGTTTTGATTGGTCATAACAATGAGGGGAACATTGATGGGGTATGTCCTGTATATAAGTTACTTTTATTGGTTAGTGAATAAAACTCTGTTTGGCTAGTGGCCAGGCAGGAAGGATAGGTAGGGCTATCAGACAGGAGAATTCTGGGAGGTGTAGGCAGCCAAAGGAATAACAGGTCCGGACCCTTCTCTGGTAAAATAATACTATGTGGGAATACTTAGATTAGTAGAAATGAATTAATAGCTAAGACAGAGCTAGGTAATAAGAAGCCCAAGACACTAGCCAACAGTTTTATAACTAGTATAGAATCTGTGTGTTCATTTGGGGCTGAGAGGGGTGGCAGGACAAGGCCCAACAAGAATCTCTGGTAACAGAACAGTTTTCCTGAGATGGGAAAATTATGGGCAGAAACATTTTTCTGAGACGTCTATATATCAGATTTATGGAAAGGCTGTATTTCTTAAACAAAGTTTGGTTCAAAAATCTATGAGACTTGGATATTTTAAAGATGTTTTTGAGCAGAAGTCCACTAAAGTGAGTGGAAATGAAAAAGAAGACCCTAGCATAAAAGAACAGTGGTGTATCAGGGATTTTCAGTTTCCTCAGTGACTACAACATCCATGGGGATAAAGGTTCCAGAAAAAAGGCATCTTCACTGTGTGGACACTTCTTTCTAAATCCTGTCTGTGCCGTAAAAAAGATGCATGTACCGCATGGCACAGTCAGGTGCCTCTTTATTTTTGTTGATCCTAAACCATCCTCTGGGCACGTGTGAAGTCCACATGTCCTACAAACTCCTTTTGCAACTGAAAAATGCCTTTACTATTGATCAATACTTTAGCTACTGTTAAAAGTAGAGTTTCCTTTGTATTTTAAAGCTGATTTCTTTGTTTTTAGTGTATAGCATTTTTGAAATGATATTGGACACCAGTTTTATTCCCCTTCCTTTGAAGACATTATTAAAAACACATTCTTCATTGTTGATACTACCTGAAGTTTTTAAAGGAAGTGTCAGAGTTTGTTCTTTTTTGCAGTCCATTTTTTTCTGAAGACTTGTCTTTTGTTACTGCTGGGAAATAATCCTTTATTCTACAAAATTTATTGTATCCATTTTCTTGCTATGGAATTCCTTTAAGATAAATGCTGAACTCCCTGAATTAATCTTACATGCATTTTTCTCGCATTGTCTAGCTCTGTCTTTTTGATCTATGTTCTAGGAGATTGCCTTACTTTTCATCTTGCCATATGAGACATTTTAAATTTTAGGTGTTTTTCTTTCACTCTCCTCAGATTTTATCATATGATTTTACCCTCTCCTTAGGATCGTATTTTTTGATTTATGAAAGTAATATTTTCTCAAATATTTCTGAAGCGTATCAATTATACCCCATTTTTTTCTGTTCTTCTTGTAGTTGGTTTCTGTTTGGCCTTGGTCATTGTCTTGTATGCTCATATAATATTGGTTTACTCTTGTCTATTCATATTTTATTTTCTTTATACTTCTCTCATATAATACATTCCAACTGCAGCCACCCCTCCTCTCCGTATTCCCCCACTTCCCTTCTTCCCCAGATCCACACTGCTCTGTTGTTTCCCTTCAGAAAAGAGCAGGCCTCCCAATCTCGTTTATAGGACTCTCTCTCTCTCTCTCCTTCCTTTTTTTCTTCCTAGGTATTTGTAAGGGAGTGTGCACACCCCTACTCACTTGCATATACTCTGTTTACTGGTTTATTATTGGTGTTATTGGCTAAGCAGCCATTTAACACTGAATTGGATATGTTTGATGTGAGTCGTGGGGTGATTTTGTTCTGTTTTCAGATGGCCAGGCATAGGCTTTAACATGTGAGGATGAATAGAACTCTTTTTTACACTGCCAATATTTATACTGGAAGCATTAGAATTATTTAGATGATTTTCATAGTTTTTAACGAAACATTAGCCCCGGCCAATGATTGTCTGCCAACAGATGGTACACAATGGGAATTCTGGGTGGTGGGAGAGCCTTTCCTTTAATGTCTTTCCTTCTCTGCACTGGGGTGGCTGAGGTAATTTCTCATTGTGAGTATTTCCAGATTAGATTGGGGCATTTTATTGCCATAATTGGTTAGCATGTCTCTCTTCTGCCCTAGCTTATGAACTCTTGGTCGTGACAAGGGCAATCTATTATTAATCTTTCTGCCATCTGTTTTTCTTTCCCTGTGCTCTTACAAAGAATGAAATTCTGTGACACTGATAGCATTTGTTGCTGTTGATACAGACATTTCACAGTGGTATTGCTTAGTAAAATAGTCATAATAATGTTTTGCTCCTTTAATGATTTCTTTGCACTGCATTTTGAGGATTTTGCATCTTAGATTAAAAAAACAAATGCTTCTTGGTATTTATAACTATCTTTTCTATATAAGATTTCATTTTTCAATGCTTCATCTTTATAAGGCTCATTTGGTTCAATTCATTTGTCATCAGTTTGGAAAGAAAAATCATAGAAAATATTTTTCTTTTTATTTCCAAGATGAAGAAAATATGAATCAGTTATTTTCACATTCACAGGACTTGGACATCTGAGGACAAGAATTTCCTTAAGATATGACTTCTAACGGTGGTGGACCTCAGGATAACATGGTCAGGTGCTTTGTCCAAATGAAACTTGCTGCTCTGGTGCAGGCTGTGCAACCAGGAAACGCTTCTGGCTATCAGTACACACTTTCTGGATGACTCATCTTCCTTGACAAAGACAGAGTATCAAAACGCAGCCATTTCTGCCTGGTAGATGATTCTTTGACAACAGTATATGCTCTGGAACTGGAGCTGGAAATTTCAAGGCTTTGTGAAACATATATTTTAATTCCCTCTACTCAGTGTTCCTTTATCTCTTTATACATACTTTTATATATGTTGATCCCTAGTAAATGATCTCTTACACTACATTCCACTTAAGAAGCTGCTTCTGGAGATCTTCTGTGGCACCTATTTCTGCAGATTGTAAAACCTTACTATTGAGGATGACTTAGACTTCTTCCTTATGCTGCTACACTGACCTGAAAGGATTTCATATGACTTAGATAAAAATAAGATATACGTTTTGTGTTTGTAGACATGATTGATCATTTGGCACCTTATTCTCTAAAGATTATAATCCTCAATATGTAGATTCTAGCTATGTTTAGACCTAGAAGACTAATTCTGTACATGGCCAAGAGAATATGCTTTTACTCATTGAACTGCATGACTCACAGTTGCCTTTTTCTCATAGCAAGTACTGAATGTATTCCCTTCACCAGAAATTACTAGAAGATTGCCAGATCTGGTTTTTTTAGTCTTGATCCAATTGTTTTGTTATCATTAAGTCATGGTTCTGCAAAAATCGTTGAAACTAAAAGACCCCCTAAATGAATTGGTCTTTTTTCATGATGCCTATTCATACTAAAATTTGTCATTCATTTATTGGAAAAATGATTTTTTCTTTTAATACTTTTTGAAGCATGCACATACACACTTCTGCTTTTACAAAATTTTATGCATATAAAAAATCTGAATGAAAGCTGCACATCTCAAAAGTACTAACAACTTGCAAAGTGTCTGTAAAAAACAATCCCTTCCACTCTCAATTCCCTGAGCACTGTTGTGGTAGGGATTTCACTTCTCTGTAATACATCTTTGTCCTTATGCTTGAGTTCCCAAGACTTATCCAGAATACAAGAGATAAAGAAAATATTCTTAGTTTTTTTCTCTCTCTTTTGTAGTGTTGTTTCTGAGTCTTGATTTATTTTGTGGTGAATGTAAAGCTTTAAAAACATAACAAACCCACAAATATTTGAATATAAGCCATGTCTCGGAAAGAGTATTGGTTGCTAAATTCATCATTTTATATTATCATAGTATGTATAATTGAGAAATTAAGCATTGGCTATACAAATGTAAATTTTCTTCCTTTTTTTGAGATAAAATGACAGAAACATCTATTTACTTGCAGTTTATAACCAGCTAATATATAAATATTTCTCAAAAAGATGATGAAGTATTAAATATCTCAGCTTTGTATAAGATGGAGTTGTTTAAAGGATACCACCTTTGATGAGTATGAAGTGTCCTTCTCCATTTCTTTTGATTAATTTTAGTTTGAAGTGTAGCTTGTTAATTAGAATAGCTTCACCATCTTGCTTCGTGGTTCTGTTTGCTGGGAAAATCTTTTTCCAACCCTTTACTCAGAGGTAGTATCTATCTTTAATGTTGAGGTGTGTTGTTTCTTGTATGTAGCAGAAGCATGGATCCTGTTTTCTCATCTGTTCAGTTAACTGGTATCTTTTTAATTGGGGAATTGAGTCCATTGATATTTAGAGATATTAATGTTCAATAATTGTTAATCCCTGCTATTTTGTTGATGTTGTTTGTGTGCATCCTTGGTTTTGCTGGTGTGAGAGTATCTATTGCTTGTGTTTTCATAGGTGTAGTTAGCCACCTTGGGTTGGAGTTAATTCTTTTTGCAACTTCTGTAGGGCTAGATTTGTGGATAGATATTGTTTAAATTTGACTTTGTGATGGAGAAACTTGTTTTATTCATCTGTAGTGATTGAAAGTTTTGCTGATAGTAGTCTGAGTTGGCAACTGTGTTCTCCTACAGTTTGCAAAAAAACATCAGTCGAGGCCCATCTGGCTTTTGGAGTCTCAATGGAGAAATCAGGTGTAATTTTAACAGATCTGCTATTATATACTACTTGCCTTTTTCCCTTTTCAGCTTTTAATATTTCTTTGTTCTGTATTTTAGTGTTATTATTATGTGACAAGGCGACTTTTCTGGTTGACTCTATTTGGTGTTCTATGAGATTCTTGTACCTTTATAAGCATATCCTTTAGGTTAGGAAAAGTTTCTTCTGTGATTTTGCTGAAAATATTTCCTAGGCCTTTGAGCCCAGAAAATATTCTGGATTCCTTCTTTTCCTTCTTCTATTATTCTTATGTTTGATCTTTTCATAATGTCCCAGGTTTCCTGGATGCTTTGTGTCAGGAATTATTTTGATTTAATGTTTCTTTGACTGATGTATCTATTTCTCCTCTCATTTCTTCCAAGCCTGAGAGTCCTTCCTTCATCTCATTTGGGGATGCTTGCATCTGTACTTCCTGTGCACTTACCTTCCTTTTCCATTCTTAGAATTCACTCAGTTTGTGGTGTTTTTATTCATTCTATCTCTGTTTTCAGGTCTTCAACAGTTTATTCGTTTATTTTACCTGATTGATTTTTTTTTATTTCTTGCCTTTCTTTAAAGGATTTATTCATTTCCTCCAATTATTAGTTTGTGTTTTCTTATCTTTCTTGAGAGATTTATTCAGTTCCTTCAATTATTGTGTTTTCCTGGAAAATTTTTGTGACAGGTTTTCTCTGTATAACAGCTCTGTTTGTGCTAGGACTCACTTTGTAGACCAGGCTGGCTTCTGCTTCCCTAGTGCTTGGATTAAAGGTGTAGGCTATCACCACCCAGCCTTTTCCTGGATTCTTTTAAGGGATTTATTAGTTTCCTCGTTAAGGACCTTTATCATCTTCATAAAATTGCTTTTAAAGTCATTTTCTTGTACTATGGCTATGTTGGAATAGTCAGGGCTTGCTGTAGTAGGATAGCTGGGCTTTGGTGGTGATGTATTGCCCTGTGTGTTATTGATGGTGTTCTTACTGGTGTCTAGGAATCTGGGTTTGGAGTGATTAGGTTTAGGTGCTGATTTCTAAGTTTTTCTCTGTTGGATGATTGTTTTGTTCCTGGTTTGTTTCTGTTTTCTCTTGGTCTTTTGGTCTTTGTTGCCTATATTTCTGGCAACCAATGTGACCTCTGCTCCTGTTGGGTCCTGGAATTGTGCAAATAATGGGTAACTGACCACAAAAGTCTATTAACCAGAGCAACTTTATTCAAAAACTCTGCAGGGATCAAACACTTTTAACTAGTTAGGGATACAGAGTTTTATTTCACTCTACAGCCCTGAGATGGGGCTATAAGTGTCTTTTTATAGCCAAAGGTTATATACAGGGGAGACAACACATATTGAGATTTAGTGTGTTCCTGGCATCTCAGTATCTACAGACTTGAACTATGGATTTTACATTGGCACTCTCTGGGCATTTCTGATATCAAGATCAGAGTGGGGATATGAGATTTATGGCTTCTGATTACAGGGTGTGATTTCAGAATGTTTACATAGCCATGGGTTCACTTAAATTGCCTTTCCCTTGTCTGGGAAAATGCAGGGCCAAAGTTTAAAGCTTCTCTGCCCAAGGTGGGTACTGGTACCCAGTGATGAGGAAGGAAGTGGGTGTTGAGAATAGTGTTTTGTGGCACTAAGAGAACAGGTGAGGTACATGGGTGGGCCACCTATCTGGAGTTTTGGCAGAGATGTGGTCTTTTGTGCATTAGGTGTCTCTACCTGAGTTGGGGAGCTTGAGTCCTGGTGACTGGCATGGGAACTAGTTCTACAGTGAGTCTCTATCTGTTTACCTGGATGGCATGGCCTGAACCTAGGCAAAAATATTATTCTTAAGTGAAAAAGTGTTATAACTATCACACACATATACCTTTGTGTACATTTGATATGAAGAGTTACCTAGTAACCCTTCCCAGTAACAATGACTACTAGTCCCCACTGGAAGGAAAAACACCATAGGGATCATTCTAGGACAAGTATATTCAGCACCATCTTTTCATTATAGTATGTGTATATGCATATATTATCTCATAGAAAATCATAAGAAACCTGACATCTTGGTAGAAATATCTAACCGCATTAAATCATCTAAGTTGACAGCAAAGACAGAAACTAAAATGATCTACTTACAATCATATGATGACTTACAGAAATTTGATTTGAGATTTTTATTTAAAAAATGGAATTTTGGTCTGGTGGTTTGAATGAGAATGGCCCTAACACATCATATATTTGAATATTTGATCTGCGGTTGGTGGCTCTGTTTGGAAAAGATTAGGAGGTGTGGCCTTGTTGGAAAAGCTGTGTCACTGTGAGCTGGCCTTAAGGCTTCAAAAACCCACACCATTCCCAGTGTTCTCTCTTCTTCTTCTCCCTCCTCCCCGTGTGTGTATGATGTGTGTGCTTGTGTGTGTGTCTTGTGGATCAGCTGTAAGTCCTCAGCTCCTGCTCTAGCACATGCTTACTTACCTGCTGCCATGCTCCCCACCAAGATGGTCACGAGCTCATCCTTTGAAGTTGGAAACACCCACTGGATGCTTTTTCCTATAAATTCTCTTGAACATGGTGTTCACAATAATACAAAAGTAACTAATATAAAGGGCATCTCCCTGTTTTCTATTCATACTGAGAGGGGAAATTTGATAGCCTAATAAAGTAGTGACAGCTACAAAGATACAAATGTTAATGACCTTTGGCACCCTGCAACAAACTTGGACACATTTTCAGTGGCATGCTTGGAAAACTGACCACTTAGCATCAACCAGACAGGAGTATGGTAGACTTAAGAGAGAATGATATTTTTAAAATGTCTCTCAACCAGAGAACTTAAAGCAATGGGAAAATGTAAAAATGTTTGAGAGGACTACTGTTGTCTTAATCACAGAAAGGTAATTTAATTGATTAGACATATACTTCAAAGGGCAGATAAATTTGCTTAATTACATTCCTAATGTTTCCAGTGAAATTGTTGTAAAAAATTATAGGGCAGAGAACAGGGTTTAAAACATTCTTCACTTATTTTTCATTGTATAAAAATTAATGGAGCTATTCTTTATAAGGATGTATAATTTTAACAACAGCATAAAAACTTTTTGGGAACAAACCTAACTAATGCACTACAATGCTTCTTAATGTTTGACCTTCAAACCATCAAGAAACAGAAAGCAGACACAGGGAAAAAGAAAGACATTCCAACTTCATGGACTGGAAGATTTAACATTATTAAGATGTTTGCTTTACAAAAAGTGGTCTACAAATTTGATACAATCACTAACAAATGTAAATGGCATTGCTTATAGAAGTAGAAAAAATTCTAAAATGAAAGATGATTAACAGCCAGGCACTGGTGTACATGAAGAGCAAAGTGGAGAGAATCACATTTTTTTAATTACAAACTATATCACAAAGGTAACATAACCACCCAAGTATGCTAGTGAAATTGAAACAGATGTATGGACCAAAGGAAAGAAGGAAGAGAAACCAAATCAAGACACACACACACACACACACACACACACACACACACACACACACACACACAAAACCAAAGACATAGACAGAAAGGAAGAAAGATAAAAAATAGTAAAGAAAGAAAGGATTTAATTTGAATTTTACTTCTTGAGCAAGAGTCCATAGTAGTGGGGTAGGCACAGCAGCAAGTAATCTGAGAAGGAAGATGGCTGATCACGTGCTGTCACCAGAAAACTAAGAGAACAAACTGGAAGTGGAGCTAGGCTATAAACTCTCAAAGCCTGTCTCCAGTGACCCATTTCCTTCAGCAAGCTTCTGTGTCCTAAAATTTCCTCAACTTCCTCAAACTTTACCACAACCCAGGGACCAAGTGTTGAAATACATGAGCCAATGGGAACATCCTCCTCTTTTCTTCTTTTTCCTTTCATCTCACCACATTTGGTCCCGAAAGACTCATCAATATCTCATGACGCAAAAATGCATATATTCAAAATTAGATATCCCCATATAATCTTAACATTGCTCAAAGTACAAAGTCCTTTTGGAGACTGACGGTAATCTCTTAAGTGTGATCCTTTGGGAATTAAAACAAAACAAAACAAAAAACCCAAACCCAAATTGCATATTTTCTATATCCAATGATAAAGAATACACACTACCAATCCAAAGGAGGAAGAATGAGGCTCTTGCTGCTTAACTTAGCCTCAAATAAATTCTCAGGTATGGACATAAACAGTCATATTCTTTGCCTAGATGTCATATGAATGGCGTCTAGTCTACTTAAAAATACAGTCTTTATTTCTCTCTGAGACCTACTGAGTCAGGCCTTCATAGTCTGCATACTCTTTTTTTTTCTTTCTTTCTTTTTTTTTTTTTGGTTTTTATGAGACAGGGTTTCTCTGTTTTGGAGGCTGTCTGTCCAGCCTGGCCTCAAACTCACAGAGATCCGCCTGCCTCTGCCTCCCGAGTGCTGGGATTAAAGGTGTGCGCCACCAACACCCGGCAGTCTGCATACTCTTGGCACCTCTGTCTTCCATAATCCTACTAGAATTGTCAGTTATGTTCTGATTACAGCATTCAATGTCTTTTCTAGTTCAAAGTTCTGAAGTCTTCCTCATTCCTCTAAAAAAGACACTCAGACTCTGTACATCAACATCACATTCTCTGTTAATAATTTCTATATTAGTTATTTCTTTTTGTTGCTGTGATCAAGCACTGTGAACAAAGACAGCTTGTTGAAGGAAGATTTTATTTCTAGGTTCTAGAGGGAGCGTCCATAAATATGGGGGAGACAAGACAGCTGGTTCACAGAGTAGGAAGCTAGTGGAACTCCCTTCTGCTCACACACAGGATCAGAGCACAAGCTAGAAGTGGGGTAAGGTTATGAACTTCCATAGTCTTCCCTCAGTGATGTACTTCCTCCAGCAGATACTCAGTTTCTTTGTTTTTTCATTTTATACATTTTATTTGAATTAGAAACAATCTTATTTTATATATCAATTTAAGATCCCTTTCCCTCTCATCCTCTCATTCATTCCCCCAGAGAGGGTGAGGTTTTCCTTGAGGGATCATCAAAATCTGTCATTTGGGGCAGAGCTTAGGCCCTCCCTGTGTATCTAGAATAAGAGAGTATCCCTCCATGGGAAATGGGCTCCTAAAGTCTGTTCGTGCATTAGGGATACATCCTGGTTCCATTGCCAGAGGCCCCATAGACTGCCCAGTGCTCCTAGATGGAGCACCCACATTCAGGGGACTCGGTTTGGCCCTATGTTGGTTCCCCAGCTGTCAGACTGGGGTTGATGAATTCCCACTTGCTTAGGTCAGCTGTTTCTGTGGGTTTTCCCAGCATGGTCTTAACCCCTTTTTTTTTGTCACTCTTCCCTTTCTGAAACTGGATCAGTGCATAGCTGTGAATCTCTTCTTCTCCTTTCATCAACTACTGGATGAAGGTGCTAGGATGGCATTTAAGGTAGTTATCATTCTCATTATAGGGGAAGGGCATTTAAGGTAGCCACTACACTATTGCTTAGATTCCTAATTGGTGTCATTCTAGTGGATCTCTGTACAATTCCCTAGTACCAGATTTCTCTTTAAAACTATAGTGGCTCCCTCTATTGATGTGTCATTTTCTTACTCTCCTCTATTCATCTCCCCACTCAGTCTTCCTGTTCCCTCATGTTTCCCCACCCCCACATCTTCTCCCCTCCTCTTTCTCCTCCCTCCCTTCCCCTCTCCCATGTTCCCAATTCGTTAAAGGGTTCTTGTCCCTTTCTCCTTCACTGGGGCACTGTGTATGTATCTCTTACAGTCGTTCTTGTTTTCTAGCTTCTCTGGAGGTGTGGAATGTAGACTAGTAATCCTTTGCTCTATGTCTAATATCCATATATGAGTGAGTACATACCATGTTTGTTTTTCTTTGACTGGGTTACCTCACTTAGGATGATTACTTCTAGTTCCATACATTTGCACCACATTTCTGTATCCATTCTTCAGTTGAGGGGCATCTATATTACTTGCAGGATCTGGTTATTACAAATAATGCTTCTATGAATATAGTTGAAGAGATGTCCTTGTTGTATGAATGTGCATCCTTTAGGCATATGCCCAAGAGTGGAATTGCTGAATCTTAAGGTAGACTGGTTCCCATTTTCTGGAGAAACTGATTTTCAAAGTGGCTGTACAAGTTTGCACTTGTACCAGGAATGGAAAAGTGTTCTGCATTTTCTCCATCCTCTCCAGCATAAACTGTCATTGGTGGTTTTGATTTTTAGCCATTCTAAGGGGTATAAGATGGTATCTCAGAGTTGTTTTGATTTGCATTTTCCTGAAGGCTAATGATGTTGAGCAATCTGTTAAGTGTCTTTTGGACATTTTAGATTCCTCTACTGAGAATTCTCTGTTTAGTTTTGTACCCCACTTTTTAACTGAATTGTTTGGAGTTTGGGTGAGTAGATTCTTGAGTTCTTTGTATATTTTAGAAATCAGCCCTCTGTCAGATGGCTATTTAGTTTTGTACCCCACTTTTTAACTGAATTGTTTGGAGTTTGGGTGAGTAGATTCTTGAGTTCATTGTATAGTTTAGAAATCAGCCTTCTGACTGTCAGATGTGAGTTGGTGAAGATGTTGTTACATTTTGTGGGCTGCCATTTTGTCTTGTTGACTGTTTCTTTCACCTTACAGAAGTGTCTCAGTTTCAGGACATCCCATTAATTGATTGTTAATCTCAGTGTCTGTGCTACTGATATTATGTTCAGGAAGTGGTCTCCTGTGCCAATTGGTTCAAGGGTACTTCCCACTTTCTCTTCTAAGAGGTGTAGTGTGGCTGGATTTATGATGAGATCCATTTGGACTTAAGTTTTATGCATGACAATAGATATGGATCTATCTGTGATCTTCTTCATGTCTGCATCTAGCTATGCCAGCACCATTTGTTGAAGATGCTTTCTTTTTTCCACTGTATACTTTTAGCTTCTTTGTAAAAAAATCAGATGTTCATAGGTATGTGGGTTAATATCTGGATCTTCAATTCTATTCCATTGTTTTTTTTTGTGCCAATACCAAGCTGTTTTCAGGACTATAGGTCTATAATAGAGCTTGAAGTCGGGCATAGTAACGCCTCCAGAAGTTCCTTTATTGTACAGAGTTGCTTTTGCTATCCTGAATTTTTTGTTTTTCCATATAAATTTGAGTATTGTCCTTTCAAGGTCTGTGAAGAACTGTGCTGGATTTTTGTGGGGGATTGCATTGAATGTATAGATTGCTTTTGGTAAGATTGCTATTTTTACTATGTTGATCCTACCTATCCAAGAGCATGGGAGATCTTTCCATTTTCTGGTATCTTCTTTAATTTCTTTCTTTACTGACTCAAAGTTTTTGTCATACAGGTCTTTCATCTGTTTTGTTAGAGTTACCTCAAGATATTGTATGTTGTTTGTGGCTATTGTAAAGGGTAATGTTTCTCTGATTTCTTTTTCAGCCCTTTTATCATCTGTATATAGTAGAGCTACTGATTTCCTTTAGTTAATCTTGTATGTTGCCACTTTGCTGACGGTGTTTATCAGCTGTAGGAGTTCCCATGTAGAGTTTTTCAGGTCACTTATGTAAACTATCATATCATCTGCAAATAGTGAAAGTTTGACTACTTCGTTTGCAATTTGTATCCCCTTCATCTTCTTTTGTTGTTTTAATTGCTCTAAGTTGAACTTCCGGTACAGTATTGAAGAGAGTGGACAGCCTTGCCTTGTTCCGAGTTTTAGAGGAATCTTGTTGAATTTCTCTCCATTTAGTTTGATGTTGGCTGTTGGTTTTCTGTATGTAGCTTTTATTATGTTTAGGCATGTTCCTGTTATCCCTGATCTCACAAAGACCTTTATCATTAAGGGGTGTTGGATTTTTTCATGGGCTTTTCAGTATCTAGTGTGATGATCATGTGGTTTTTCTTTTTCAGTTGGTTTATATGGTGGATTACATTGATGACTTTTTGTATGTTGAACCATTCATGCATCCCTGGGATGAAGCCTACTTGGTCATGATGGATGATTTTTTCTAATGTATTCTTGGATTTGATTTACCAGTATTTTTTTGAGTATGTTTGCATCAATGTTCATGAGGGGGATTGGTCTCTAGTACTCTACCTTAGTTGTGTCTTTGTGTGGTTTGGATACCAAGGTAATTGTAACCTCGTAAAAAGAGTTTGGCAATGATCCTTCTGCTTGTATTCTGTGGAACACTTTGAGGAGTATTGGTATTATCCCTTCTTTGAAATTCTGGTAGAATTCTGCACTGAAACCATCTGGCCATTGGCATTTTTGGTGGGAGATTTTGATGACTACTATTTTATTAGGTGTTATAGGTTGATTTAAATTGCTTATCAGGTCTTGATTCAGTTTTGGTATCTGATATCTGTCCAAAAATTGTCCATTGCCTTTAAATTTCTAAGTTTGTGGAGTAAAGATTTTCAAAGTATGACCTAATGATTCTCTGGATTTCCTCAGTATGTGTTGTTATGTCCCCCTTTTCATTTATTATTTTGTTAATTTGCGTGTGCTCTCCCTGCCTTTTCATTAGGTTGGATTAAAGTTTGTCTATCTTGTTGATTTTCTCAAAGAACCATCTGTTTGTTTCATTGATTCTTTGTAGTATTTTCTTTGTTTCTACTTTATTGATTTCAGCTCTCAATTTGTTTATTTCCTGGCTTCTACTCCTCCTGGTTGAGTTTGTTTCTTTTTGTTTTAGAGCTTTCAGGTTTTCTTTTAATCTCCGAGTTGGCTATTCTCCAGTTTCTTTTTTTATTATTTTAATTTTAAATAGCTTGTTTTACATGTCAATCCCAGTTCCCTCTCCCTCCCCTCCTCCTGTACCCCTCCACCACCACCCCCAACCTCCCATCCTATTGCCAATTCCTTCCACATAGGGGATGTCACTCAGGGTAGGGTCAAGGCACTCCCCTAAGAGCCCAGACTGAGAGAGCATCCCTCTTTGTGTTATGGACACGCGATGTCTGTTTGTATTCCCTGGATAAACACTGATCCACTGCTCAGAGCCCCATAGGTTGCCCAGGCCTCCTCACTGCACTTAGTGCTATGAACTTTACTCTTAGCACTGCTTTCAGAGTGTCCCATAGGTGTGTGTATGTTGTACCTTCATTTTCATTGAATTCTAGGAAGTCTTTGATTTCTTTTTTTATTTTTTTCTTTACCCAGGAGTGATGTAATTGAGCATTGTTCAATTTCCATGAGTTTGTACAGTTTCTCCAATTTGTATTGTTGCTGAATTCTAATTTTAAGCCATGGTGGTCCTATAAGATACAGGAGGTTATTTCAAAATTTTTTGTATCTGTTGAGGTTCGATTTATGGCCAAGTATGTGGTCAATTTTAGGAAAGCTTCCATGTGCAAATGAGATGAAGGTATATTCTTTTGTGTTTGGATGGAATGTTCTATAGAAGTCTGTTAAATCCAATTGGGTCATAATGTCTGTTAGTTAGTTTGTTTCTTTGTTACATTTCTTTCTGGTAGTCCTATCCAGTGGTGAGAGTGGGTTGTTGAAGTCTCCCACTATATGTGTGTGTGGTTTAATGGATGCTTTCTGTTTTAGTAATGGTTTTTTTTATGAATGTGGGTGCCTTTTTATTTGGTGCATAGATGTTCAGAATTGAGACTTCATCTTGATGGATATTTCCTTTGATGAATATTAAATGACTTTCCTTGTCTCTTTTTATTAATTTTACTTTGAAATCTAATTTGTTAGATATTAGGATACAGCAGCTTGTTTCTTAGGGCCATTTGATTGGAAAATCTTTTCCCAAGCCTTAACTATGAGGTAATGTCTGTCTTTGAAATTGAGGTGTGTTTCTTGTATGCGGTAGAAGGATGGGTTCTGTATTTGTATCCACTCTGTTAGCATGTGACTTTTTTTAGGTGTGTTAAGACCTTTGACACTGAGGGATATTAATGACCATTGATTGTTGATTCTTGTTTGTTTTTGATGGTGGTATTATATGTGAGTTTTTTTTCCTTTTTTCTGTTTTTTGGTAAAGTGGGATTATCTGTTGCCTATGTTTTTGTGAGTGTAGTTAACTTCCTTGGTTGTTTCCTTCCAGAACTTTTTGTAGGGCTGGATTTGTGGATATAAATTTTGTAAAACTGTTTTTTTCATGAAATACTTTGTCTTTTCCATGTATAGGGATTGAGAATTTTGCTGGGTATAGTAGTCTGGGCTGGCATCCATGGTCTCTTATGTTTGTAGAATATCTATCCAGAACCTTCTGGCATTCCATGGAGAAGTCAGGTGTAATTCTGATAGGTCTGCCTTTATATGTTATTTGGCCTTTTCCTTTGCTGCTCTTAATATTCTTTCTTCATTGTGTAAGTTTGATGTTTTGACCATTATGTGCTGAAGGGACCTTTTTTTTTTGACCAGTCTATTTGGTGTTCCATAAACTTCTTGTACATTCATAGGCATGTCCTTCTCCAGGTTGGGAAAGTTTTTTTCTATGATTTTGTTGAATATCTTTTCTGCCCTTTTGAGCTGATCTTCTTCACCTTCTTCTATAACTATTATTCTTAGGTTTGGTGTTTTCAAGGTGTCCCATATTTCTTGAATATTTTGTGTTAAGGATTTGTTGGAGTTAAGATTTTTGGTGGATTAATCTGTTTCCTCTAGTTTGTCTTCAGTGCCTGAGATCTCTCTGTCATCTCTCGTATTCTTTTGGATATGGTTGCATCTGTAGTTCCTGAGTGCTTACCCAGATTTTCTATTTCCAGAATTCCCTCAGTTTGTGTTTTCTTTATTGTTTCTATTTCAGTTTTCTGGTCTTGAACTATTTGAATTGTTTCCTTCAATTGTTTTTTCTTGGCTTTCTTTAAGAGATTTGTTGATTTCTTGCATTTTTCTTTTTTTTTCCTTCCATTTCTTTAAGGGATTTTCTCATATCCTCTTTGACCGACTCTATCATTTTCATGAAGTTGTTTTCAGGTCATTCTCTTTTGCTTCATCTGTGCTTGGATGTTCAGGTCGTCCTCGTATAGAATCCCTAGACTCTGGTGATGTCATATAAGTCTTTCTGTTGTTGAATATATTCTTATACTGTCGTTTTCCCATCTCTTCTTCCAGTGGTTACAGTTGGAGGGTCTCTTCTTCTCCTTTTGGGTATGAGTTCAAGGCTCTATCCTCTCTTCTCTCTTGGAGGGTATGGGGAAAAGACATGAATCATGGCCAATGCCGGATGTTCTGTTCTGCCTCTAGGTCCCTCTTGGGGATTCAGTGGCAAGAAGGGTCTGGCAGTGGCAGATCAGGGGTCTCAAATAGGGAAAGTTGGGGTGGGGCAGTCCCTGGTACTCACCTCTCTACCAGAGGGTAGAGGGACACAACAGGAGTGAAGGCTGATGGCAGATGCTTTTTTTCTGCCTCTAGGTCCCTGTAGATACTTAGTTTCTAAAGTTTCCATAATTTCTCCAAACACCACTACACACTGGGAACCAACCATTCAAATACACATGCTTACAGGGGACATTTCTCATTCAGAGCACAGAGATGAAATGACTCTGTGGTGAGGAGAGGAAAAAGTCAATGCATTAAAAGTCCCGACAAAGAAAGTCAGTTCAGAATGTGAGACACTGAGGATGAGCTCAGACCGTGAAAAACTATGACTGCAGGAAGGAAACGTAAATGCACATGTGAGACGTAGGAAGGCAACTTTTACAGGGTAATATTTTCAGAGAGAGGGAAACAAGATGATCAACATGGTTCATCCAGGCAAGGGAAAAACAGTCAAGGAGAAAAATTTATCTTATACGGAAAAAAAAGGAATTCAATGAATACAGAATCACACCTCTCCAAAAGCCTAGCTAATGAAGGAATTATTATCTGCTGCACTAGTGGAAGAAAGTGAAATAAAAGACTGTTAGCCATTTAGAGAGCATTACCAAATGCAGAGGCAGAAGTCATCTTTACATAGCTTGACATAAAGAAAAAAGTTGGGTATGAGCACTTAAATATTTCACCTGAAAAAAACAAAACAAAACAAAATCCTTCCAGAGCAATCTCATGACCACAGCAACATCAAGCTGAACCAAACACTGTAAATAAACATCTGTAGACTGCAAACAAACTGAAGCTAACCTCAAATCAGAAAGTCAAAAACCAAACTACAAATGAGAAATAGGAGGAATACAGTTTTATGTGCAGTGCAACCCAGACCTTTAAAAGTGAAAACATATAAAAACTTAATAATAAATGAAGTAAAGCCTCTGCGGTGAGCATACCAAGCCCTGCTTCATAGAATAGTTAAGGAAAGGCTTATGCTGAGAAGGCTGCAGCCACACTTATAACAGAGTTAGAACAGAGTCACATGATCTGGTTTTATTTGGGTCTGCAGCCATCTGCATTGCTTTAGAATTTTTTTTATTGTTCTGTATTTTTTTTTCAAGACTGTGTTTTTCTGTGTAACAGTTCTGGTTGTCCTGGAACTTACTTTTTAGACCAGGCTGACCTCGAACTCACTGAGATCCAATTACTTCTGCCTCCTCATTGCTGGGATTAAAGGAGTGTGCCACCACCACTCAGCTTGTCATCTGCATTGCTAACTGAAATGTTTGCATCAGATTCTTGCTCAACTCTGTACACAGGCATGTTTAATCATTTAAGTAGTTTCTGTCTAAACATCAGTGATACAAGTTTAATGAGTACTAATTATCTCACCACTTTCATCTCTCTTCAAGGCTGTATACACATGATAAGAGCAAGTACAAATGACAATGTCAAGATCACAAGAATAGTGAGCTATCCTGAAATTAGAACTGAGGCTGTCTACCCCACAGAAGCAATGGCTCCATAATGGGAATATAGGATGACCTCCTAAATGTGAGTAGTTCTGTCCTAGTAGGGAGGAAACTGAACTTTTTAGAACAAGAATTTTCCCAGCACCAACAGGACCACCAAAACACAACTGAAGTGCCAATCAGTTTATAGTTTGACCAAGAGTGCTTGGTGATATATCCTTGCCCCGCATTCCTCAAAGCAGCTAAACTTTTATTATTTTTATCCCCAAAGGTCTTAGAAGTGTTTCAAATGCAGGACTAAGCTTACTGGACCCCTGTTCCTTCCCAGGGTGGTTAAATGAATTCCTTTTAATGACTCCTCATAATTCACTTTTATCTCTATGGTCTTCCAAGGAAATGCAGGATTGAATCTGGTCTGTTGGGATACCAACATCAGGTTTCTGGCTTAGGACTCCTAGGACTCCAGGATGCTCTAAATTCAATGCTGGGGGTCAGAGAATTGACTGTGAAAAGGAGCAAGCTGATTCAACCAGCAGCTGTCATGAAACCAAAGGATGGGTTCATATTCTCGGATATAACTTGACTTAAGTTCTTAAATTTGGAGCTACTGTGTTGTTTATGTTCAATTTCCAGACTGTTGATAACCATCCAGAACCATCAAGTACTTCTTGTCTGTGACTCTTGTGTCTTTGTGCATTCTCTGCTTGGTGTTGTTTTTTCTTTATTGTTTGTAACCAGTGCAGGCTCAGTGACTGTAACTTAGGCTGTCACTCCTAAAATTATAATGAAAATCCTCTTAGCTCTTGACCTTTGTAAACTTTTCTGTTGCTAAGTTGATTTGTTGTCAAAAGTTGTGGAAATTCATCCTAGGACCTGGGCCTTCTTTTACTAGCCAGCGTCTCTAATAACTCATTTAACTTAAGCAATCCTAAGACTTCAAGCTCTTTGTTATGACTGTCACAATGCTATATTGAGGTCCACGCTCTCTGTAAGAGGTAATAGGTTGGATAAACAGGAAGACTTTGTGCTAAGTGAAGTAAGTCGTACAGAGAGAAATTCTATATGATCTCCTTTTTATGAGTAATTTTACATAGTCATTTATAGAGACAAAGTAGAGTGGTGCTTTCAAAGATAGAAAGGGAACTGACTTGCTAATGTTCAGCAAATACAAAGTTCTATAGATTCTTGTATTCTACTCATAAATAGCAATATAGTATTATATAAATAAAATATATTGAGAGCATATCTTATACTATATTCTTGTCATAATAATTTTTAAAAGTATCTATTAGTAGAAAATAAATGTGTCACTGAAAAGATGAAAAATATGAAATGCCTTTCTTGGCATTACATTTGTCCAGTCCCAAAAGAGAACCATATCACAATGGTTGTGAGGGCATGTCATCTATGACATGTGTGTCTATGTGGCACAGACAGGCATTAACACACTTAAACCTGGCACTCATCAACTTGATGAGAACAGGATACAGGAACAGAATGGTAGTTTTTTGTGATCCTAGTTCCAAAAGCCAGGCTTTCCAAGAGTTGGGAAAGACTCCATAGTTCTCCAAGGTACTTTAGCTCTTTTGAATCAAGAAGAGTAAAGCAATTAACTGTCATAGAAAAAAAACCTTTTAAATCTGACTGAATCTATCTGAGACTTGGATAGAAAGAACAGTTTTCTATACAATATCCATTAACTACCATGAAATAAAGAAGGGAGGAGAAGTAAGTAAGAAAGAGAGAATTAGAATCAAAATGAAAGAAAGCAAAACAAAAGAAACTGGCTACATGTAGAAAAATACAAAACTGATCAAAATTTCACAATTTGACTTAATTGGAAACCAAAATTTATCAACACAAATGTATACAACAAAATATAACAAGGGCATTGACAAACTTTTATGCCTGTATGGAATGAGCCCTAAAATACCATAAAATGTCTTAGTTAATGAGAGGAGGTAGCTATTGATAACTGTATTAAAAGAAACCCAATCTCTGTTTACCATTGAGTTTCCTGGTCACTTATCATCACTGGTTTCCCTCAGAAGATAATATGTAAATGAATTCTAATTACCTCTTTGAGATTTACTCATTTATCTATGTAAGTACCATGCATATGTGTGAGTCTCTCTCTTCTCCCTCCCTTCATGCGTACCCACTCACTCATTTCTGTTTATTTTTCTCTCATCAATCTGTTCTTCTTCAGTCCCAATTAAAACTCAGAAGGGTAGCAACTAATATCTTTTTACAAATCAGATTGATTAGGAACCATCCTAATGGCCTCATTTGACTTAATTACTTCTTTAAAAGCCCTGCCTCCAACTGTAATCACACTCTGAGGTCTCCAGCATTGGGGCCTCAGCATATGAATTTTGAGGGGATTTAATTAAGTTTACAGACTATCTCTTTTAATAAACTGCTTCTCTTTCTTTCCTTTCACTGTTCAAAGTCCTTCTCTCTCTTCCTTAATTAATCTCTTTTCCCTTTCATTATTAGAATATAAAACCAAACTTCCATCTTAATCATCTGGAAAAAATAGATAAGTGCTACAGTACTTTTGTGATTATAAAATCTATTTTGAATGTGGGGTGCCAATGCTAGTATCAATGCACAGTGCTACAGGTACATAGTATTGATAGGTGTATTATTATTATTTTTCTATGTGTGAACATAGAGGCTTTTTTGTTTGAAGTAGCCCAAAGACATAAAGATACCAAAACAAAATGTAAATCATCTAGCCAGCTTATTACACAGCTCTAAACAGTGAGTGATAAAACAATCCAAGTCACAATGAGAATAATAATGCTTAATTATGCATGTCTGGAAATTGCTTGATTTGTTTTCTGGAGGAGAGCAGAAATTCTGTATTCCATTTATAAACACATAATTGCCAATCTTATCTTTACCTCTTACTGGGCCACATCTGCAGAGAATTCTGACTATTAGAATCTGGGCGCTCTAATGTCATTAAGCATTCCCCTTTCCCAGTCACTAAGTAAATTCTGCTCACGGACTGCTCACAGCTCCTATTTTGCTCTGCAAATGGCATGGTCATCTGCTTTAAATTTTAAAAAAAGCATCAAAAAGAACATTGGTCCTACGTGGCCTTCTGAATTTGGTCAGGGTCCATCTGGCAGGAATTGTGAATGGATAGATTTCCACATATTGGCTATAATACTTGCAAAAGCCAACCTGTAGGTGATTTTACTATCTGCAGATGGGAAATTTGACTATTGCCACCTGTTCTTATCTACATCATAATTCTTATGAAGTATTTCTATGAATACTTGAGCCTTGAAAAATTTACCAATGCTTTTATTATAATAGAAACAGTTCATTTATGATGGGCAAATAAGTGTTTTCTAATTTATGCCACTGTTAGACACAATTTAAATATTTATCTAAAGTAGTTACAGGAAAATAACACCAGCAAGATAGTGATATGGGAATTCTTCAGTTTTTCCTCGGTCCCAAAGAAAATTAGCTAGCAGATTTCCACAGGGAAAAATAACAGCCCAATTACCCTAGAATTTGGGAGTGAGGCCGAGTCATTCCCTTAGACTGCAGATTTGAGAGAAGTCGTCAACCATAAGATGATTAGTTCTATTTCCCTCCCTTATTCAGGCTGGTATTGGACCACACAGAATTCTAGATGTGTGGTTTCTATAATTTGAAACTGAGTTACAGGTATGTGTTCATGTTTCCTGACATTTTGGAACTCCTTGGAAAACAGCAGTATGACTAACTGTTCAGTGCATATTAGAATACTCCAAATGGACAATACAAACTAAAAATTCTGACATCACAGTCTTCCCTTACATGTTAACTAAGACTCAGTCCTTCTACAAAACTAGGCTACACAAAGTGGTAAAGTTTTCTTATAAAAAAATTACTTTCAAAGTCTAGAAGAGGTTTCCATCTCCTTCAGTTGTCTGAACATCAAGATAAAGGAAGATGTCTTAGTTACTTTTCAATTGATGTGACAAAATTCCATGACCAAGGCAATTTAAAAAAAAGGACTTGTTTAGTTGGGCTTACAGTTTCAGAGAGTTAGAGTCCATGATGGCCGAGGAACAGCTGAGTGATCACATGTTGGTCCACAACATGAGGTGAGAAAAACAGAGATTGAGAGATATAGAGACAGAGAGACATAGAGATACACATACACAGAGTTGTCTTTTGAAACCTCAAAGCCCACTATTAATGACATGTATTCCAAGAAAGCCAATACTTCCCAAACAGTTCTCAACTTTGAACCAAGTATTCAAATACATGAGCCTATGGGGGCCATTCTCAATCAAACCACCCAAGTAATTAAAAGAAGTTTCTCAGTAGTCACACCATCTGCTTATTATTTTATTTTATTATTTTCTCAGGACTGGGGGTTGAATACAGGACCTTCTACACACTAGGCAAACTCTCTCCCACTGATTTGCACTGTTAGCTAACATACTGATGCTCATTTTATTGAATTATGTTCAATTCTATTGTGGCCAGGGTCATGCTTACTTTCAGATTGTGATTTACCACAAAGAAAAAGTGAAAGTTACAAGATGACTGATGCAGTGTGAAAATGTAAATTTCTTGTAAAGCCATTGGGAGCTCCTCTGAGGACTTGAGGATTCCTTCTTTCCTAGCCAGGGCAGTACCCATTTCCCTGACAAGTCTGAGTCTGAACTACTTCCATTTTCTAGGTCTGACAGAGAAAGATATAACCGATTCTGACCGGAGTCCTTCTTTTTGGGTCGCGCCCGGAGATCTCTACCCGTTTTTTTGTTGTTGCTAAGAGACTCCTCCTCATCCTCACTAACAATGGAGCCTCTAGTTTCAGTTAGGGTCTCTTCAGAAAATTCATCATCACTCTCTGCCCCTGACCTCAAAGAGGCTTGAGTCTCAGTCTCTTGTAACTCTAAAAAAGCCTCTTTTGTGTCCTGAACTACCTGGCAGTGACGAACCTTATCTGTCAAAAGTGCACCCCTCACTAATTTCCATAAGGAGAATGTGGTAGGGGGCAAGGACTCAGATCCCTCTTTTCGTAAAGGTTTATGAAGATCACTGCAAACCTCCTCCCAATCTGGGATATTTAAGCTTCCCCCAGTAATGAACCATGGATTCGCTCATTCGATTGATTTTAGAAAGCCTTCTAGGGTTTTAGACTTGACTGCAGTCCCATGTCCTTTAAGTAACTTTTTTAATTGATACTGTAATGACTCTAGCTTCCCGGAACTATTCCCCATCGTTTCTTTACCCCATCCACTTACCTCACTTTCACAATCTTGGTGGGACATCCAATTGCCATGTCCGCTGCACAGCCTGTGTCCAAGAATGTGCAGGGGGTGTCGGGGATTGACAACACAGAGACTCGTTCAACAGTGTAAAGAAAACTTTAAGCCAGCCCCAAAAAGGCTCAAGAATACTTCCCAAGAAAGGCCTCCCTCCAGAAAGGCTTCTGCTCTCTCTCTACCCCTGGCTGGTTCTGCTCTGGCACCAAAAACTGATCTGGGTGTATCAGAAGAGGCAGTTAGTCTTTGGACAAGGTCGAGGTCAGGGCGGTTCCTGTGGGCCAGCCCTTTTCAGGAACTTATTGCCCCGGGCATTGTAAACATGTTTTTAGTAAACATTGTGTTACAGCTGCCTACTCCTAGGCTGATGGGGAAGTGGGTCTCTGAACAAGGTCTGGTGTCCCCACAAACTGGTACTCTGGGATAACTGTATTTCCTTTCACACAGCCCCTGATAGACTTGCTTATTGTTGGCAAGACAGGGAGACACAGGCTTAGGAAGGTCTGGCTTTTTACCCTGATGCTCTTCAAGCAGCATCAGCCTTTTGGTGTGGGCATAGGTACCCTAGAGCAATAACATTGTTTCATCATGAATTTTGGGTAGCTGAAACTGACTGTTATTAGATGTTTACAAACACTGTGGTAAGTCAGTGAGGTTTCCTCAAATATTTCTGTGTGGCAGCTTCCACTGTGAATTGTACATTAACCCATCACCAAGCTAAATGGTACTGTTTCTGAACTGATCAGTCAAGGAGGGAAACTCCATATTCTTGGTATGAATCACAAAATGGTTTCTTGCCCAGGGACAGCTTTCCTTGTGAGGCAAGGAAGACATGTTGTTAAGTAATACTGAAATTGCAAGGTGACTGATGATGGAAAGGCTTGCTATGTGTTACTTCCATGCAGCACTCATTATTCTTCATTTGTGAGGATTATTTGTATATGCAATAAGTATTGATTTGAATATGCAATCTATTAGTTACATGACCACTGTAATATTTAAGTATATCATTAATTTGTTACATTATAGTAATATCTAAAATTATTTTACATCTCCCTTGACCATCTAAAATATACAAGATGAGGATTTAGAAATATATCAGACATTAATATTGCCATTTTATAACTATAGAAAGAAATTCCAACTGTTAAATGACACTAAATTTCTATTTATGCATTCATAAATGGTATATATTTATGGTTTGCAATAGCTATAGTGTTATAAATTGAAACAAAGATTTGTATAAAGATCAGTATGAACCTGGAAGGAAGGAAACAGTGGAAAATATGACTGTCAGCATAATTTCTTCATAAAGGAGGTAGTATTGTTCTATTTTGAGGCTGGATGTCATGTAGCTGAAGTGTGATCCTAGTTGGTCTTATCAATAAAAACCCAGAGTCAGATACCGAGGTAAAAGCTGAAAGATCAGAGAAGCAAAGGAGCAGCTACAGTCACCTCTTAACTCTCTGAATCCTCAGACCCAAAGGGCTGAGATCCTGTCTGCGTCCTGCCTTATCATTTCCTGCCTCTTTCCCCATGTTGTCACTTCCTGTTTTCTCTCTGTACAGACCTCCAAACCTCTATGGTTAACTAGTGGTAGCTCCATCCCTTTGTTCTCCAGGCAAGCCTCATTTGTCAGAACACAAACAAAATATCACACAACATGTAGCCTTACACTCTTTTTGAAAATTTAAGCTTCATCAGATCTTGCTTTACATTCTATCAAATGGCTACCACTGTATTCATGTTCACTATTAATGCAAAGGCTCTTTTCACAGAAATGGAATATTTTGAAATAGGGAAATATTCCCCTGGGGACTTTCTGGATTATCCTGATAAAGCAAAAATTACAATGGATGGTGCTAAATCAAGGAAGAGTTCCTACAGAGGAGTAACTACAATGCCATTGCCATCAGAATCAACTTCACTGCAACTCAGGATGGGGGACTGTAGTGCTTGGTCTCCAATACCATGCTGTTTCCTTCTTATTAAAGGAACAGAACTTACTGAGCATGCACTGAAAGATTGTTGAAGCTATGTATAAATAAATTACTAAGTAAATAATATGAACCTTGGAAAAAGCAAGTTAATGCAATATCTCTCCCTAAAGGTTGGTGAAAACTTGAGTGATTCTTAATATAGTAGTATAAAGTTTATGAAAACCAAAAAATGAGAATAATCTAATTGTCAGAATCATGAGCTCAGAATAGAAAAGAATTTCAAATATTTTCCTAAACGTAGTATGATCATATCTGAAAACATGAAATAGAGATAACCTGACATTTTAGAAATTAATCCGAGAATACAACATATCCATTATAATCTACTTTGTTACTTTTAAACATTTTCCCCCAACAAATATCTAAATAAGTTGTTGTTTTGGTTGGAATTGAAAATGTTTTCTTCTTTGCTTCTAACAAAAAGGCTATTCTGTAATCTATACTTTAAAATCTTTAGATTTGAAACAAATAATTTCATCCCTCAAGCAACTGAAAAGAGAAAGTTTTTCTTTTCTAAAATTTCACTATAAATTATGGAATGAAAGATGGTTAAGTACAGGCATACTGTTTTATTAGTACAAGTTTTCACTCCTCTAGTGCCTTTTCTTGAACGAGAATCGGGTGAATCAAGGTCAAACTCTAACAGGCATGAGTGGACGCTATTCTAAGGATTACTAATGTTTAACTACAAGAAGGAAAGCAAAACCCAATTACCATGCAGAACAAAACTATCCAGCATACACTATATGTCAGCTCTCTGAGCTACTGCACTGCTTTAACCAGCAGGGATACTTGTGAAAAGCTATTTTTGGTGCTCCAGTGGGAACTTAAATGCTGAGTGGTCTTTTATCAGTATTTGTTATTTACTGAACTAATTAATATAAATAATCATAACTATATATTAACATTTACATGTAAGTATAAGTATGATATCGTTATTTTTAGCAAATAGCATTTATTTGCATTCTACTTCCTAGAAGGCAACACTGTGGCATTCTCTCTTATTTTTCCTTATTTTTTTATTTCATTTTTTACACGTCACTTTCAGTTCCCTCTCCCTTTCCTCCTCCCCCACTCCCCAATCCTCCCAACCCCTCACCCCCACTCCATCCTCTCTCTGCTCCCCAGGGAGGGCAAGGGCTCCCATGAGGGATTTTCAGAGTCTGTCACATCATCCCGGGAATGGCCCAGGTTCTTCCCCATGTGTCCAGGCTGAGAGAGCATCTCTCCACACAGTATGGGTTCCCAGAGTCCCTCTGTATGCAAGGATAAATACTGCTCTACTCTCCAAGGTCCCACAGATTGCCAAGGCCTCCTCTCTGTCATCCAGGTTTGGTGGGAGGGATGTCTGGATCAATCTCATTCTGGCCCCTCAGTCATCAGTCTTGGGTCCATGTGTTTCCCCTTGTTTAGGTCAGCTGCCTCTGTGGGTTTCACCATCCTGATCTTGATTCCTTTGGTCATCACTGCTATTTGCAACTCGTTCCAGTAGTTCAATTCGGTTCACGGCTGTGGGTGTCTGCCTCTGCCTCCATCAGCTACTGGATGAGAGTCTAGTATGACATATAAGGTAGTCATCATTCTCATTATCATGAAAGGGCATTTAAGGTAGCCTTAATGCCAGTTTGTGTCATTCTTATAGATCTGTGAAGATCTCACTAGTGTCAGATACTAGGAATACACCCTTAGATATATCTTATAATGTAAGATGCATTGTCTTAAATAACAAAATCTTGTAATTGTTATCGGTTTTGTAATAATACTTTCAGACATGATTTTGAAGGTGATTTACTTGGCAATACCTTGGAATCTTATGAGCAATTGATGTGACGGTCCCTTAACTATGTGACAATTCCGTAATTGTTGAACAGTATCAACCATGCCACACAAATGAGCAAGTGACAATTACATACAGAGTATTCGTCGTCTGTGAGGAGCCGCCCTCACTATCGCTATCACCATTAGAAGATGGCGCTGACATCTGCTGTCAGTTGGAGTTTACCGTTTAAGCTGTGCCTCACCCGTCATCTGGGGTGATGAGCAAACCACCAATCCCGGCTCTACACGTCTCACTCGGAGCTCCTAGGCTTATATAAGGGGCTGGGTTTCTTAGCTTGGGGTCTCCCTTTCAGAAGCTGATCATCTATCTCTCAAGATGCATTAAAGCTTTACTGCAGAAGGATCCGAGTGTCCTGCGTCGTTCTTGCTGGTGAGACGGTAGCGCGGGACATCTGGTGCCGAAACCCGGGAACTCTTCAACATCGCCGGCGCCGCGGGAGACCCCTCGGAAGACGGGGCAGATTCAGAACTGCAGGGGCGTAAGTTCAGAGAGGTATGCTTGATCCTGAACACCCCTTTTCTCGACTTTGGCCTTAGTTTGTCATCACCGTGGGACGGGTCAGTGGAGGCTTTGGTGCTAGTCCTGTTTGTCCTTCTTCTTCATCGTGGCTGGTACTGACAGAACGGTGCTGTCAGTCTGGTAAGTCGAGCGCCGTTTTTTAGATAAGCCGCTAGCGCGATGGGGTTGTCACAGTCAGTGGTTACTGCCCTACAGACTGTGCTAAAACAAAGAGATCTCAAAATTGCACCACGAACACTTCAAAATTTTGTGAAGGAGGTAGATAGAGTGGCACCATGGTATGCTTGTTCCGGGTCCCTCACTGTGGCCTCATGGAACAAGCTAGGTAAAGAACTAGACAGGAAGCATGCAGAAGGAGATCTCCACTTAGGTACCAAAGCCATTTGGAAGCTAGTTAAAAACTGCTTGGAGGATGAGGCCTGTCACCCTGCTATAGTAGAAAGTCAGGGAACCTTAGAGGAAGTTCAGGATAGCATGTCAGAAACTGAACGGAGTGAGAGAATGGGAGCTCGCAAAAGGAAAGACATGTCTAAGAAAAAAGGCCCTCCCCAAGAAGTTAAGAAAGGGGGAGAGAAAGAAGGGAGTGATCATTCACCCCCTAACAAATCTAAGAAAAAGAAAAAGCCAGAATCTAGGCTATACCCTACGGTAGAGCTAGAAGCCTTGGAGCTAGATACACTCTGGATTCTAGCGAAGAAGGTGGTCTAGAGGAGGAGGTGGCACGGTATGAGGAAGAAAGATATCACCCTGATAGACACCGGCCGCTGAAAACAAAAATGAATGTGAGGCCACCGCCTATAAATCCGGCGGGCTCACGCCCCTCGGCGCCTCCGCAGTATGAGCTTCGGCTGAATACTGGTACTGACTCCTTTTTACCTTTAGAGGAACGGAGAAAAATACAAATGGCTTTTCCAGTATTCGAGAATGCGGAAGGCGGAAGAGTACATACTCCCGTAGATTACAATCAAATCAAAGAATTGGCCGAATCCGTTCGTAATTATGGGGTCAATGCTAACTTTACCACAATGCAGGTGGAAAGGCTTGCTAATTTTGCCATGACTCCCACTGACTGGCAGACGACAGTGAAAGCAGTGCTTCCCAACATGGGACAATACATGGAATGGAAGGCTCTCTGGTATGATGCAGCCCAGGTGCAAGCTAGAGTTAATGCCACAGCTGAAGATGAGAATCAGAGGCAGTGGACATTTGAAATGCTGACAGGTCAGGGTCAACATGCCCTTAATCAAACCAACTACATCTGGGGCGTCTATGGTCAGGTGTCGGCCGCCGCTATTAAAGCATGGAAGGCCCTCACAAAAGGGGAGAATCCAGTGGACACCTTACAAAGATTGTCCAAGGACCCCAAGAGCCATTTTCAGACTTTGTGGCCAGAATGACCGAGGCCGCCGGTCTCATCTTTGGTGATTCAGAACAAGCTATGCCCCTGATTGAGCAACTTGTCTATGAACAAGCAACCCAGGAATGTCGAGCGGCTATCGCCCCTCGCAAAAGCAAAGGTTTACAAGATTGGCTCAGAGTGTGCAGGGAGCTGGGGGACCCCTAACCAATGCAGGACTAGCTGCCGCCATTTTACAAACGCACAGGCGTAGAGATTTATCTAGTCGAAAAGCTTGTTTTAATTGTGGGAAAATGGGGCACCTTAAGAAAGATTGTCAATCCCCTGAAAGAACAAGAGAACTGAAGCTTTGCCATCGTTGTGGTAAAGGTTATCATAGGGCTAGTGAATGCAGGTCAGTCCGGGATATGAAAGGGAGGCTTCTGCCCCCTACTGAAGAACCCAAGGTACCCCAATCAAAAAACGGGTCACGGGGCCCATGGTCCCAGGGCCCTCAGAAATATGGGAACCGATTTCAGAAAAGCAATCAAGAGGAAGTAGAGGCTTCCGAGGAACCCCCGGAATGGACTTGCGTGCCGCCTCCAACTTCTTACTCATGCCCCAAATGAATGTTCAACCAGTCCCAGTCCATTCCCCTGGACCTTTGCCCCCTGCCACCATTGGGCTTATTCTGGGCCGTGGCTCCTTAACTTTACAGGGACTCATTATATATCCTGGGATTGTTGACCCGTATCATAAAGAGGAGATTCAAGTTCTCTGTTCTAGCCCTCGGGGTGTATTTTCTATAAAGCAGGGAGATAGAATTGCACAACTGGTGTTGCTGCCCTCCCTCGGGGATGGAGAAACCTACACTTTACAAAAAAGGGCTATGGGATCTTCTGGAAGTGATTCAGCCTATCTGGCTATACCCCTAAATGAGAGACCTACAATAAAATTGTTAATTAATGGAAAAGAATTTGAAGGGATAATGGATACGGGAGCAGACAAAAGCATTATTTCACTCCATTGGTGGCCGAAGTCTTGGCCCACTGTTGTTTCATCTCATTCTCTACAAGGTCTTGGATACCAGTCCTCTCCTGCCATCAGTGCCTCAGCCTTAACCTGGCGGAACGCTGAGGGCAAACAGGGATGTTTTACCCCCTATGTGTTGCCACTCCCTGTAAATTTATGGGGACGGGATGTGTTACAAGCCATGGGCATGACCCTAACTAATGAATACTTCCCCCAGGCATCAGCCATTATGGCAAAGATGGGGTATACAAAGGGTAGAGGCTTGGGTAGGCAAGAACAAGGCAGAATAAAACCCATTATGCAACATGGAAATCGGGGTAGAAAAGGACTGGGTTTTATTTAGGGGCCGTTGAGGCTTCACGACCCATACCGTGGAAAACAGAGGAGCCGTTATGGGTCTCTCAATGGCCTCTATCCTCTGAAAAATTAGAGGCTGTCACAAGATTAGTGCAAGAACAGGAACGGCTGGGGCATCTAGAGCCTTCTACCTCCCCATGGAATACACCAATTTTTGTTATTAAAAAGAAATCTGGGAAGTGGAGATTACTCCATGACCTGCGGGCCATTAACAATCAGATGCATCTTTTTGGCCCTGTTCAAAGAGGACTTCCTTTGCTTTCTGCACTCCCTCAAGATTGGAAGCTTATTATTATAGATATTAAGGATTGTTTCTTCTCTATTCCACTTTACCCACGGGATAGACCAAGGTTTGCCTTCACTATCCCTTCTCTTAATCATATGGAACCAGACAAGAGATTTCAGTGGAAGGTACTGCCGCAAGGCATGGCCAATAGCCCAACAATATGTCAGCTGTATGTGCAGGAGGCTTTGGAGCCAATTAGGAAGCAATTTACATCTTTAATCATGATCCATTATATGGACGATATTCTTATTTGTCACAAAGAGTTAGATGTTTTACAAAAGGCTTTCCCCATGCTGGTGGCTGAATTAAAACAGTGGGGATTAGAGATTGCCTCAGAAAAGGTTCAAATTGCAGATACAGGGCTCTTTTTGGGCTCAATGATTACTCCCAAAAATATAGTTCCTCAGAAAATAGAAATTCGCAAAGACCACTTACAAACATTAAATGATTTTCAGAAACTTCTGGGAGATATAAATTGGTTGAGGCCCTTTTTAAAAATTCCATCTGCTGATCTAAAACCCCTCTTTGATCTCCTGGAGGGTGAGCCTCATATCTCCTCACCCAGAAAATTTACCCCTGCCGCCCACCGAGCCTTACAGATGGTGGAAGAGGCCTTACAGGAAGCACAATTACAACGTATTGAGGAGTCACTACCTTTTAATCTGTGTGTTTTTAAGACAGCTCAATTGCCAACTGCAGTCCTGTGGCAACATGGACCATTACTTTGGATTCATCCAAATGCTTCCCCTGCTAAGATTATTGACTGGTACCCTGATGCTGTTGCACAGCTCGCGCTTCGCGGAATAAAAGCAGCTGTTACGCATTTTGGCAGGGATCCTGATTCCTTGATTGTGCCTTATACTGCTGCACAAGTTCAGACCTTGGCAGCCACATCTAGTGATTGGGCAGTTTTAGTTACTTCGTTTTCAGGACAAATTGATAATCATTTTCCAAAGCATCCAATTTTACAGTTTGCCCTAAACCAGGCTATAGTGTTTCCACAAGTGACAGCTAAAGACCCACTCCCAGATGGGACTGTGGTGTACACTGATGGATCGAAAACTGGTATGGGAGCTTATGTGGTCAAGGATAGGGTTATATCTAAACAATATAATGAAACTACACCTCAAGTTGTAGAATGTCTGATAGTACTGGAGGTTCTTGAGGCTTTTCCAGGACCCCTCAATATTGTATCAGATTCCTCTTATGTGGTTAATGCAGTTAATCTCCTTGAGATAGCTGGAATAATAAGATCCTCCAGCAGAGTTGCTAACATCTTTCAGAAGATACAAGCTGCCTTGTTAAATAGGAGATTTCCTGTTTTCATTACCCATGTCCGAGCATATTCTGGACTCCCAGGTCCCATGTCCTTAGGGAATGACTTAGCGGACAAGGCTACAAAGCTGGTGGCCGCTGCCTTGTCTACCCACGCACAAGCAGCAAAAGAGTTCCATCAGCGCTTTCATGTGACGGCTGAGACCTTGCGCCATCGTTTTGCTCTATCCAGGAAAGAGGCTAGGGAAATTGTTACTCAATGCCAGAATTGCTGCGAATTCTTACCTGCTCCCCATGTGGGAATAAACCCACGTGGCATTAGACCATTGCAGATGTGGCAGATGGATGTTACTCATATTCCCTCTTTTAGAAGGCTTCAGTATGTTCATGTTTCTGTTGACACCTGTTCTGGCGTAATGTTTGCCACACCCCTAACAGGGGAAAAGGCCTCATATGTGATTCAACATTGCCTTGAGGCCTGGAGTGCTTGGGGAAAACCCAGAATTTTAAAAACAGACAATGGACCAGCATATACCTCTCAAAAATTCCGACAGTTTTGTCGGCAAATGGATGTTACCCATCTAACTGGCCTACCTTATAACCCTCAAGGACAGGGCATTGTGGAACGTGCCCATCGTACACTCAAATCATATCTGATTAAACAAAAGGGGAGGATTGAGGATGTTCTACCCTCGGTACCAAGAGTTGCTGTGTCCATGGCACTTTTTACCCTTAATTTCTTGAACTCTGATGCCCAAGGCCACACTGCGGCCGATCGCCACAGTTTAGAGCCTGATAGGCCAAAAGAATTTGTAAAATGGAAAGATGTGCTAACTAATGAATGGAAAGGCCCGGATCCTATTCTAATAAGATCCAGGGGAGCTGTGTGTGTTTTTCCACAGGAGGAAGAAAACCCCCTGTGGATCCCTGAAAGACTCACTCGAAGAGCTCCTTCACAACTCCAGAATAAGAAGGATGGAGGCCAAGTGGGTGATGAAGACTCTCCTACTCGGGATGATGGTTCCTAGTATGATGGGAGAGTTACGGTGGGCCATCATGTCTACCTTCCCCTACCGATGCCAGTGATGCATAATGCCCAGGAGTTCCCTAGATTTTTCACAACTAATAGAGAGTTGGGGCTTGCCTTTTTGCCTTTAGATCCTCAGATACAGAGTTTTCAGGATGAGAGAACCTTGTCATTGGTAGGAAGCTTGTGCTTTACTGTGATTTCTTCATTAAAGGATAATTTTATTCATATGGATCCCAAAAGATCTAATGCTAATCCTTTTGAATTAATGGAAGCTGTACTGATCTTTCTCCTATGGCAATGATTGCTGGAGGATATAGTGAGAAGGGACAGATTACTTTTGATTGGAAAGGGGCATTAGGCAACAGTCTGAGTGAGGGACAGAGCTCTGGATCATCTGATTGGTCCTCCTCCAATGTTAAGTATACCCCTTTTAAGAGAACTAATTATTCAGCTGCTCCAATTTGTGTTTGGCTGCCCTTTATTTGGGTTGTGAGTAATGATACCTTAGGTAAGAATCAGAAAGAAATAAATTGCTCTGCTTAGAATTGTTTTTATGCATTATGCTGGGATGCTATTAAGCACCCTTTTGCTTTGGTAATGTGCATGCCTCGATTTGTTCCAGTTCCTGTTGAGGTGCCAAGTAGTTTGAGTTTGTTTAGGGAAAAGCGAGATTTTTGGGATCTCTGCTATTATTGTGGGCCTGATAGCTGCCGCCGCGGTTACTGCTTCGGTTACCGCCTCGGCCCTTGCACTTTCCGCCACTGTGCAGACAACTCAAACCATTAATGAACTATCAGCCACTGTGACCATGGCCCTAGATAAACAGGCCACTGCCAATTCTCAGATACAAGGAGGCCTGATGTTGATAAACCAACAGATTAATTTGGTTCAGGAACAATTGGATATATTGTGGCAGATGGCCCAATTGGGATGTGAACAAAAGTTGCCTGGCCTTTGTGTCACTTCAGTACAATATGAGAATTTTACAAGAGCAGCTAACCTGTCAAAAGCTCTGTCTCAACATTTATTACAGAATTGGACTTTTGAGTTTGAGCAGACACTCCGTGAGTTGAGAGTGGCGATCCTGCAAGTGAATTTCACGCGTCTGGATCTTTCTCTGATGGAAGGCCTCTCCTCCTGGATTTCATCTGCATTTTCTTATTCTAAGGAATGGGTGGGGGTAGGATCATTTGGCCTAGTACTCTGCTGTGGAATAGTGTTGATGCTTTGGATGGTGTCTAAGCTCAGAGCCCAAACAAAAGAGACAAAGTGATGGTGGCACAAGCACTTGCTGCCTTAGAACACGGAGCCTCCCCTGACATTTGGTTAACCATGTTAAAGCAATAGGTCGCTGGCCTCCCGGCTCTTGCACCCCACGAGGCTAGTCTCATTGCACGGGATAGAGTGGGTAGGCTTCAGCAGCCCAAGGAGTTGCAAGGCTAAGCACTGCACAGGAGAGGTCTGCGGTATAATGACTTTCTCCTGGGAGATAAGTCATCTTGCATGAAGGTTCTATGTCATGATCTCCTTCCCCCAGAAAAACGACATCGGGACTGGTCAGGGCTCCCTCTGGGGATAAGACCCTGGAGAGGAGCTTTGTACATGTTCCAAATTTGCACATGGGGATTTGACCTCTATCTCCACTCCAAAGTTGTGGGTGTCCTATGGCTTCAAAAATAAATGAATAGGGGGAGATGTGAGGAGCCGCCCTCACTATCGCTATCACCATTAGAAGATGGCGCTGACATCTGCTGTCAGTTGGAGTTTACCGTTTAAGCTGTGCCTCACCCGTCATCTGGGGTGATGAGAAAACCACCAATCCCGGCTCTACACGTCTCACTCGGAGCTCCTAGGCTTATATAAGGGGCTGGGTTTCTTAGCTTGGGGTCTCCCTTTCAGAAGCTGATCATCTATCTCTCAAGATGCATTAAAGCTTTACTGCAGAAGGATCCGAGTGTCCTGCGTCGTTCTTGCTGGCGAGACGGTAGCACGGGACAGTCGTCTATGCTTATGTTCTCAGTATATTATAAACAAAGGTGACTACCCAGCTGTAAGTTGTCCTGCAGCTGTGACTTCTGTGGTTTTTCTTTGAAAAGGAGATTAGAGCAACAAGAGAAATCCCTTGACTCATTCTCTGTACCAACCTGAAAAGGTATAAAAAACACAGTAAGGTGCCTGAGAAATGATCCAACATGCACAGTGTTCACTTCAAGCTTGAGAATCAGAGTTCCAATGCTTAACAACTCTGGGTCAAAGCCTGGAGTTGTAGAGGATATCTAATTCCAGTACTTAGAAGTAGCCTTAGCAAGAGTAATTGACGGGCCAGTGAGTCCAGTCCAAATAGCAAGTTCCAGACAGGTTAGTAAGAAATCCTGTGCCTGAAAGTTAGGCGGCAACAAATGAGGAAGCTAATTGACATTGACTTCTGGAGAACACTTCTACCCAAAGTATTATAAGACATTTTGAAATTTTGGGGGACTTTTCCAGTATATACTTGTTTATGCTAGGGAAATAGATGGGAGGAAGGAAGAGAAGAAAAGAAGGAGTAAGAAAATGCCTAGATTTAATGGTTCCAAGAGGCTATTTCCTCACTCCTATAAAAGGTGTGCCTCGGTCTTTCATGTAAGCCAGCTGCCCACATGTCTTCTGATAGCAGCATATTAGGAGAGAAAGAAATTTGTTAAGATTGTTCAAGATGTCTTTAATCTCTATTGCGGGAAATGCTGTGCCTCACTTCTATCTTCCCACTGGCTGGAACTTAATCCTTAGCTCCACATTCCTGGAAAGGGGATGTTAGGAATTTTATCTTTGTTTGTCCAGGAAGAGACAGCAAAAGAGAATTCATGTTGTTGAACCTATCGATGTCTCATGCAGGTATATTCTTCTTGCTCTCTCTCTCTATGTGTGTGCATCTCTCTATCTATCTATCTCTCTGTCTCTGTCTCTCTGTCTCTCTCCTCTCTCTCTTCCTGTCAATCAACCTCTCTTCTTCCTCTCCTTCTTGCTATTCCCCCTTTCTCCTCCCTCCCTCTCTTTTTTCTTTCATTTTTTTTTCAGACAGGGTTTCACCATGTAGTTCTGGTTGATCCTGAACTCTGTATCATCCTCAGCCTCCTGAGTATGGGATTACAGATCCATGCCATTCTTCACTAACTTTAGTAAAGAAATTCTCTCTCTCTCTCTCATTCTCTCAATCTCTCCACTCCCACAGGGCATGGGCACACCATTCAGTGTATTTGTATAACTATTCAATACCATGACATGCAATATAATTATTTATTATATGTGCAATAGCTCCTGCCATACATTCTACCTAGTTACATAACAGTTTGATGTTTTCAATCATTTCAAGTAGTCTATTAATTAATTTACCCCTTCTGTTAAATATCAGGTTTTTCAACAAGCTGGTGCAAATATTGAGCTGCATTCAATGCTTAGCTGAACTCAAGGTTAAGTACTATAAAATCTATATCCTGGGTTATGGTTTAAAGATAAATTAATGTTTCTAGTAAGAGTGACACACTTTCATGATGGTTTGTTAGCTCTAATAGTGATACCTTCCCTCCCCTGTTTCCAGAGTAAAACTATGTTTTCCTATCAGGATCTCTTCCATTCATGGGCTCAGGGCAAGTAATTTCCAGTAATTTAATTTTTAGGCATGCTAAATACAGTCCTACCAACAAAGTATGATGATTATCATCTAGAATAAAATGTGAGTATTTTTATATTGTGTTCTTTACTGGCAAGTATCTATGAGTTCCAGCTGTCAAACCTAGAATCACTTGTAGAAGGAACCTTAGAACTGTCTCTATCAGGTTAGCACATGGCCATGTCTCTGGGGACACTTTTCAAAATGCTAGTTGATGTAGAAGACCCAAGCCCACTGTGAGCAGTGCCATCCTTACACAAGTTGACCTGTGCTGTAAAAGAAAGGTAGGTGAGTAAGCCAGAGAGAGCAAGTCAGTAGTAAGCATTCTGGATTTTGACTCAAGTGACTGCCTTGAGCTCCTGTCTTGGCTTCCCTCAATCTTCACGGAAACTTAGTAGATGAAATAACTCTCCCCCCAATGTTGTTTTTGGTCATGGAGTTTGTCATAACAACTAAGAAGCAAGCCAGATTATCAAGTAATACATTTATGAATAATCTATGTTATTTCTTCATATCTAGTTCCAGAAATAATTTATTGTATAGCCAGCATGTGTAGTACAAGTCTGAAATATCTTACTTAATATTCCTAGGGAGAGAGTAGATTGCAATTAAGAATTTTGATTATTTTGGAGGTGGTGACTAGGACTTTTCCAATTCTGTAGGTATATTCTACATGAATAACTCATATTTACTTGCCTTTTGCTCAAATACCAAGCTCTAGGAGCTAGGGGGTGTTGTTAAACACAAGTATTTCTATGAACTGTAAGTAAGGAGAAACTGAGTGCCGTGTAAGGGACAAATTTGTGGATTTGTGCATCCATCATGCTGTGTACATGATAAAAAAGCCTAAGTTGCCTCTCCTACATTGTTCCTATGTTAGTCTCATTGTGTGCCTTATAGAACAGTACAAAAGCAGCATGGGGCTCTATTCAGTCATCTCCATAACCCAAGCTGAAAGAGATGCACAATGATAATATAATAGTAAAAATTATCAATGGCATTTTTCTTTTGAAGGTTGGTATAGTAGGTAGACCTAAAATACACCACATGGGCCTCATTATTTATTTGAATGATATCCAAAGTGGATGCTGTGGTTTTCCAGATTTTTGTTCCAGTAGCTGTTAGTGCCTCTCCCTTTATTCTTTGCTTCTTCATGCATGCATGCATGATTTGGCAGGCATCCTGGGGATCACCAAGGCAGCAGATGGTCTGTGCTCAGTTCCCTCAAGCATAAAACAAAATTTTTATACTTGTTGTCAGGACCTTAAACTGCACACTGCTCTGCTCATTTTCATCCTCTACACTTACTGTAGGAACTGAAATGAAAATTATTTGTATAAAAGTTTTGAAGAAGAAAAGACCAATTAAAAGGGCAAATTTTCAAGTAAAACCAAATCTGATGTAAAAATCCTTGTTTCTTTGGTTATCATAGATTTGGTTTATTTTTATTACTATTGGTAACACTAGTTAGTGTTTAGGTTGTGCTTTTTTATTCAAACCAGTAAATAAATAAGCTAAGGTTTTATTAACTACATAAAAGAACATAGCTGACATAATTAACTTTAATTGTCAACTTGTCATAATCTAGAAACTCTTGGAAAAAGAGTTTCAGTGCAGGACTTCAGTTGTCCTGTGGGCATTTAGTTAGGGATTGTCTTAAGTTAATTGATGTGGGAAGGCACAGCCAGTGTGGGTAGCACTAATCCCTACGCAGAAATTCTGAATTTCATTAGAGTGGAATGTGAACACATAATAAAGCAAATGCACACAGGTACACTCATTCCTCTCTGCGCTTATCCATGAACAGGACTGACCAGCGGCTTTAAGCTCCTGCCACTCTCTTGCTGTGGATTGTGACCTGGAATTCTGAGCCAAACAAATGCTCTTTCCTCTTAAATTGCTTTTTTGTCATCTTATTTTATTATGGCAACAGGAATGAAACTAGGACAATATCAAATTAGAAATATTTACATTTTAATGGGAAATCTCTCACGATTCATACTATTGTATGAATCTTAGCCTAAATATAACTTAAATTATAATTATTCAAAACTACATTTTACTTTTTCAGTGACATTAGACATATTTCAGGCATGATAAATCACAGGTACCAATGGGCTATTCAACATGAGCCTATCCTCGAGCATGGAAGGTTCTAAAGGCAACACTGGTGTGGATGCTACTGCCTGCAAAGGGTTACGCTTCTTCCTTCACAGCAGAATAAGCACCGACTCAGTAGTGTGCCACAGCTACGTAAGTCCCCTACCACTGAGCTATATATCCCAGCCTCGTTATGCTCTGTATTTTGAGACATAGTCTCACTGAGTTGTCCAACTGTCTTGATTCATTCTGTAGTCCAGGCAGAACTTGACTTATAATCTTTTTGCCTCAGCCTCCTGGGAAGTTGGGATTTTTGTATCACCAGGCCAAGTTTTACCATAGATCTTAAAGAATCTATGTGCTAACAGTGCATCCAGGTACTTCTGGATTTATATTATTCATGCACCACTCTACAGTGGCAGAATGGAATAGCTCTGAAAATAGTATAAATGGCAATGCCAAGGGTATCTGCTATCTCTCCCCTTTGCTAACCTTTAGGGCAGAAGAGTTACTTGAATCTATTAATACATGACAAATAACACATCATAAAAAGAAGTTATTTTGTGTGCTAAATCAATACATTTTATTTGCACACTACATAAAATCATAGCAATGCATATGCAGCATTACCTCACATAAAAGAGATACATGAATATTTTTTCTGTACAAAAAATCTTTCATATAAAAATAATTTCTTTTCCAAGAGGGCAGAGCTATTTAACAGGTTTTTTATTTAAATTATAAACAAGCTTGTTTCACAAGTCAATCCCACTTCCCTCTCCCTCCCCTCTTCCTCAGCCCCCACCAACCCCCCAACCCCCCCACCCAATCCCCATTCCATACTCTCCAGGGAGGGTGAGACACTTCATGGGAGAATCTCCAAAGTCTGTCATATAATCCAGGGCAGGGCCTAAGCCCTCCCCCATGTGTCCAGGATGAGAGAGCATTCCTCCATGTAGAATGAGCTAATAAGTTATTTTGGAAAAAATATGAGTATCTTACTGGAAATTTATGTGATCATAGCTAGACACAGACAATTGGGCAGTATTTCTTGCTATGAAAAGGTAGGTATTCTGGAATGACCCAAAGCAGTAGAGAAAATAATGGGCATTCATTCAACAATGATGCATGTAACCTGATGATGAGAATCAGAGTATTTCAACTTTTGTAAAACAGACCCATGGGGTCCTTGGCTAAGTGAGAAAAAAAGTATCAACTAAAGGTAGTGTTGAAACAGAATGTTAGCCATTTGCTAATCTAGACAGGAGTAGTGGTGACGTTGACTTTGAGTTTGATAATGAGTCAGAAGCCCAATTCTCATTTTGAACACAGAAATACTTTAGCAAAGGCTAAATACAAATTGAGTTATAAAGATAATAACAATGAAACTGCTTTAAAACTAATCTAACAGTGGTTCACTAAGAAACTATTCATTTTTCAAGAATAAAAAAATCTTTGTGATATCCTAAATGTCTAGGCATTTGTCTATAGAGCATGTCTACCTGAGTAGCAAAAGAATCTGTGCTAATCTTACATTTTTTATCAGCTCATAGGATTTTGTATTAAATGATTTAGTATTCTTCCTTCTCCTCCCTAGAGTAATAGGAAAACTGAAGGGATAATATAAACTCTACCATTTTATCTTATACTGAGAGAACTTAATTCCAAATTAATTAAAATGGCACATCAAATCAAAAAATAATTATATGACATGTCATGGCTATGTTCTTCATAGATCTTCAACACACTAAAATTGAATAAAGATATTGGAATTTAAGTACTTAGACCCCCAAAAGAAAGGGCAGAGTTTCACAACCATAAAGTGATATAAATATTTCATTCTACCAATGCTTATTCTTCTTTCTTAACACATTCTCAGTGAATTAAGAAACCATTTTTAGTCCTGTTTACTCCCCATTTATTCGTGAAAGGCAGAAAAGGTCATATAGCAAAAATTATTGACATGATTCAAACTTTTCTTTCTTAACTGGCTGCAATCCTTTTCAAAAGATGTTTTATTAATTCTGCTGTGAAAGACTAAAGTTATTCATCTAATAGTGGGTACCAGAATAATTTGGTAATATGAGGAAGATAGGTGCCTAGCTGGAGGTAAAACTCAAGGTAATTTGAGAAGAGAGAAATGGAAAAGTTTCTAGAGAAATTGTGTTGTTGAATTAGTCTGTAGAGGGATAATTGCAAAAGATATTTTTTACAAATTTTATTTAAATTAGAAACAATCTTATTTTACATATCAATCCCAGTTCCCTCTCCCTCCCATCCTCCCATTCCACCTACTGACCCCCATCCCATCCCCCATCCCCTTCCCAGAAAGGGTGAGGCCTTCCATCAAAATCTGTCAAGTCATTTGGGACAGGGCCTACTCCCTCCCCTGTGTATCTAGGATAGGAGAGTATTCCTAGATGGGAAATGGGCTCCTGAAGCCTGTTTGTGTTCTAGGGATACCTCCTGTTCCACTACCAGAGGCCCCATAGACTGTCCAGTGCTCCTAGCTGACACCCACGTTCAGGGGGCCTGGTTTGGTCCTATGTTGGCTCCCCAGCTGTCAGATTAGGATCCATGAGTTCCACTTTCTAAGGTCAGCTGTTTCTGTGGGTTTTCTCAATGTGGTCTTGATGCCTTTGTTGGTCACTCCTCCCTCCCTGAAGCTGGATTCCAGGAGTTTGGCTCAGTACTGCAAAAGATTTTTAAAACGGATTTTTCTGACTGTTATTTTCAGTAATGTGTTTGGGTCAGACTTTTCCTTTGATTGTATCACCATAAAGTGATATACCTTAAACAGACAAACAATGCATTGAATTATAATTTCCATTGAAAAATCCAAATAAGACACTGTGCATGGTACTGTGGTAGGATAACTATACAGGCTATGAAAGAATCTTTTTTTGTAATGTTTTTATTTAAATTAGAAACGTAATGCTTCACATGTCAATCCCAGCTGAGAAAACTAGATTTGTAACCTTCTGACAGCTGGGTAAGAATTACTTAGGTGAAAAGTTCAGCATACATAGAACACATTGCTTATATCTTAATACCAGAGTTTTGGTGTGGCAGCCAGATGAGGAATGAGTGCACAGCCAGTGTGGACTAAACTGATAAAATAGTGTGTGAAAGTTCTCAAAACTTGACTTGAAAAGTATGAGAGAGCAATATAGTTTATGATAAGGAATATATGGGACTCAAGGACAAATTTGCTTTCCTTTAATATGAAAAATGTCCAATGTTGTTTGAATATTCATAGAGTAACTTTATCAAAAGCATATATAATTAGTGGCCTTAAGACTATAAGAAGAGTGACAATGGGATATAAAATCCTATGACCACATTATCTTTTAGGAGAAAGAAAATACCATCAACGTCAATGAAGAGAGAACTGAGACAGGTTCAGGGCAATTTGTACTTGAATAGATAGGATCAATTCTTGTCTAATGACTCAAGATTCATTATACAGTAAAGCTGTGGCTGAGGTGACTAGTTGATAAATAAACCAGAGAGGAGAGATTCTTTGCAAAGGTGTGTGTATTGGCAAAGATATTGATTTCACTATTTTGTCAACTGTGCTGATAATTTAATAAATTCACGGATTTTCTAACAACTGTGTTAATACTGATGATCCTGAACATATGTTAAGGAAGCCAACATATGAGATTTTTAGTCAGAGATTCTCAATTATTAAGATGAAAGACCAAGAAGAAATAAGTAGAATTTTGAACAATCATGTAAGAAAGATGGTGAGAACATGATGGAAATGGAAAGTTTGGGGAAGAAAATAATTTAAATGGTTGATGCTGAAATTTTATCCTGTGTGTGTGTGTGTGTGTGTGTGTGTGTGTGTGTGTGTGTGTGTGTGTATTCACGTTCAAGATAGCGAAATCAGAAAATAGGAGTTTTCAATGGACAGAGATGCAATTTGGAACTTTGGTCCAGTTGGATGGAAATATAGGGAAAAAAATAAGCCATACTAGGCAGTGATGAATCAGTGGTTTGGTATTGTACATATGTGGAGCATCTTATAAAATGCAAATTAAGTAAATGAAGAAATTGCAATTAAACTGAAATTAATAACAGTAAAAAATTGAAGAGGAGCATTGGTAACCATGATAACTGGCTGCAAGGAAATCTAGGCTCCTTGATTAATGCTCTTAGACTCTTAAAATACATACCTCATTTTGTTGTTATGCAGGAGTGGTAACTATGAAGTTATGCATTTCAATGATGTGATAATATAAAACCATAGAAAGGTAATGTATAATAGTCACACATTGTACATGGTGGCTGGTCCTCACTGGAAAAATGAAAACAGCCTTTTACACTTAAAGTAGATATGCAGTTTTCTGTTATGTTGTGGTTATTTTTTTAAAATCATTTCATTTCCTGCCATCTTTTAGCTTGTCTAGTCTTTATGTTGTTGAAAACTATAATTAACATCCAAGCTATGATTCAAAGAAAAGAAGTGGCATCTTTGTTGGAAACAAGGAACTGAAGATGCTTTCTTTGCTCTGTGAAACGTTGCTGTTTTGATGATTCTTGTTATGGTAAGTTCTATATCAAGAAATGAACAAGATTAGAAGAGTAAAAAAACCGTAACATTGTATACTTTGAGTTTATGTATATGCCCTGTATTCTGTGTACAGTATTAAACACTTGGCATTTATAACTTATCACCATAATAAGTTAAACAGGTGCAGTTATAAGCTGACTTACTGTCATTCTGCTAAGCAATGTTACATCAGGATTATGTTCTATGAATGTTCCATGAAGATCATAAAGATTTTAATCCACATTGCCTTTAGATTTTGCATTTTTTACAGAAGACCCTGATAGACTGTATAGATCAGCGACCCTTGGTAAATATAAAAATAGGGCCTAAGGTAGACTTTCTTCCCAGTTTTCACAGTCATTTAAATAACAGAAGCAGGTCTTTTTATATTACCATAGAATTTTGCTTTAGTATACCAAACATTCCCGATACACTAAAAAGGGTAAAATATTCGATACTCAAATGAATGAAAATATCTGAAGAGAAACATTTCAGAGCACTGTTTTTCTTCATAATATTTAAATATACTTTGTAATATTTTAAGTTATTTCAAACATGCTTGTTTCTGTTGTATTAAACAATTTGCATCATATTTTCCTTTTACAGACATGTAAGTATCATGGGTACATATTCTCAATTATCCAAGTTCACCAAACTCATAAATATTAAGAATTTAATTTTGAACACATACTTTGATATTATAAATCAAATATACTTTACACAATTTCATGTGTTCAAGCTCACGGACTCCAGACTTATAGCTGGGGAACTTGCATAAGACTAGGAATCCTGAATGTGGGTGTCAGTTGTGGGGGTTTGGGCAGTCTATGGGGCCACTGGCAGTAGAACCAATATTTATCCCTAGTGCATGAATGGGCTTTGGGAGCCCATTCCCTATGGAGGGATATTCTTTCAGCCTAGATCCATGAGGGAGAACCTAGGTCCCTCCCCAAATGATGTGACAAAGTTTGATGATGCCGCATGGGAGGCCTCACACTCCCTAAGTCGTGGATGAGGGGTGGGATGGGGAGATATTTGGGTGTAATGGGAGGATGGGAGGGAGAGAGAACTGGGATTGATATGTGAAATATTATTGTTTTTAATTTAAATAAAAGTAAAAAACAAAAAACCAATTTCATATTTCAAGTTGTATTTCTGTTGCTGTGATAAAATACCCTGAACCAAAGCAATATAGGAAGCAACAAAGGATTTATTTGGCTTAGAATTCCAAGGTATAGTCTATTATTTTATGCAGATCAAGGCAAGAACTGGAGTACCTAGTCACATGGCACAGCCACAGTCAAGAGTATAGAGAGACAAATACATTCATATTTCCTACTTCACTGAGTGAAGAATTTGGTCTGCCCAAATTCTTCACTCTTATATAGCCCAAGGCCCAGTCCATCAATGATGCTGTCCACAATTGGGTTGAGTCTTCCCACTTTAGTTAACAATTAGGGCACTTTCCCACAGATATGGGAACATGTTAACCTGACCCACAAAATTCCTCATTAAGAAAAGTCCTACCTATCTGTGATGCCTACGAACCACAACAAACACCATGGCAATGTATCCTGAAGGTGCACTAATATTGTGACGAAAACCAAGCATATTTAATTGGATCCAAAGCATAATTAGCAGGAGGAAAATCATGTCGGGAACTTTAAACCAAGCCAACTACATGTGGCTAGTGAGATCACATATCTTAGAGGAGAAATTATTATCTCCCCTTGCCAAACCTGTATAATTCCTAACTGCATTCTAAATACTTATCATTATACTAACATATACCTCTATATCTCATCCTCATCACAGATGCCTTTTGGTAATAACAGGAAACAATTACAACTAGTCAGATGACAAAGAACTGACTGTGGGTTCCAACCTTTAATTGATACACCTACAGTAAAATTCCCTTGCCCAAGCTCAGGAAATATTGCAGAATATGGGCACAAAGATTTTAAGAGCCAGAAGATAAGGAAGTCTGCTGTGTTATTGTCCTTTCTAGCTATGATAGGAAAGCTACACACATGAGTTATTGACAACATGGCTGCCTAAACAGAACCAGAATAACTCCATTACCAGTTGACATTCTAATGTAGATGGGAGAAATTATATGGGACCCCACATCTAGATAAAGAGCTGCAAGGAATTATGTACTGAGAGATGGGGGGATTAAGTTTCTCCAGGGATAAGTGTCGTGATTCGTTCTTTAGTATCAAGTAGTCAGGAATAGAAAAATATCTTTGCAGGAAACACTGAACTGACTTAGCAGGTGATATTTATATTTTTATTTGTGCATATGTCACGACATTGGTTAAAGGAATGGAGGCTATGAATTTAGGACGGAGTGGGAAGGAGTAGATGGGTAAGGTTTAAGGGCGAAGAGGGAGGGGAAATCATACAATCCTACTTTAATGATATAGAATACTCTTCCTAAATGATTCTAGATTACCTCCACAAACACATCTAACCAAGACATTGTATGATACGTGCTATGTCTAATGAATATATTGCCTTATGGATTTGTTCAAGTCATTGAGAGGATGAACTCCAAAAGAAAAACTACATGAATGTCTCAGAAATACAATAGCATATGTTTTATCATATGCAGATCCTAGCATACACACACACACACACACACACACTTACACACACACACACCCGATTATGACTATAGGTCATGAAATGTAAAAGACACTTTTAAGCAAACAGTGAGGAGGGAACTAGAACACATGTCATGAAAAATGGGAAGGGTCTACTGGAGATTGAAGGATATAACTGGGGTCAGGGAGCAATGTGCTAACGAGAGAAGCAGGGGAATGGGAATCAATCCAAACACCATTGTGTATGAAAAGACCACGAGAAAACTTGTTATTTCATGAGCTAATTAAAATTTTCAAAGAAAATAAAACATCATTTAGAATCCACTTAGATGGCCACCAATCAATGAATGGTTAAAGAAAAAGTGGTACATATTTATCTAATGAAGTTTTATTATGCTAATAAAGGAAAACGAATTAATGTTATTTAGAAAAATTGATGAAACTACGGAACATTATGATAAGAAAATAATTCAGACTCACAAAGACAAATAATTGCTCAAATGAGTTTCTCATGGAGGCAGTAGCAAATTGAATACAACATTTTGGCCATAACTTGGAACATTATGTTTGTGGACACCTGTGTCCCACATTTCAATTCAAATCTGGTGGTAATGCTTCAGATAATGAGGCTTGACAATGTATCCTCTCAATGAGGAGTCAGCATGTTTTTCAAAAAGCAGCTGCATGGGGATTCTCATCCATGCAAATGGACAATAACAGAGTTCCAGATTGGGAGCTGAATAGCAAAAGGAAGAAAGGCACTTTCCTTTTCAAGGTACGAAAGCATGCTTTCAGGACTGAGTGGACATTGTGGGGAACCAATGCAGGGATGATGTTGGTTTCTGAAAACACACCTTATAGCATCATAAGTAGTTGGGAGGTATCACAAACTAACAAGCATGAACAGATCCAATGGCACCATAATAAAGCCAAACTCTCAAGTCATTATCCCTTCTATAGTGCTTTATCATCCACTGACAGGCATATTTTGTGTGTTGATATTTTTTACTTATTTTTTGAATCAAACTACCTCTTTGGCCTTTCATTTTCTTTGCTATCATTCAGGATCCACTCCCCAGTCAACATCTATCTCCTCCATCTCAATAGAAGTTACTCTTTCTTTTCTTAATGTATCTAGGACCTTGTGTCCCTTAAACAGCCTCCAGTGAACAGCTAGGATCTTCAGAGAGAAGCTCATTGAAGAATTGTAAGTCAACTAGTCCTTTCAAAATTAAATGTTAAAACCAATAGCAAAATTTTGGTGTAGAGATGAAATGTTTTTCCCTCCTGATAAATTTTTATCATAATCTCATTGAGTGTATTAATATATTAAAAGAGCGAATGAGATAATTATATTAGAGTTAGATACAAGAATAAAAATTAGTGAAAATTGTCACCTTTCATGTTAACATGTCTACAGATATTGCCATTGTTCCATTCTTGTTATTGAAGCTATTTCTAGGACAGACTCGCAGCAGTCTCTGATATTCTAACTCTTACATTCTTTCCCCACTTCCGTGATGTTCTCTGAGCTATGTATGAAGGAACTGTGAATTAGATGTGTCCCTTGGGGTTGAGCTCCCTACAGTCCACTGCTTTGCATTGATGAAGTTATGTTTTTTCACTTGCTGTAAAGAGAGGTTTCTTTGATAACGGGTTGGAGCAAACTTTATTCAGGAAAGGTGCAAGTATATACATACTAAATATATTTGCAATATGCATATGCATATGTAGGAACAATAACCAAGTAAAAGGAGGCCCTTATCTTTTGAGAGGGAAGCATGGGAGAGGTTCAAGGAAGAGTAGCTGGAAGGGAATGGAGAAAGAAAAAGGAGGGAAAAAGTGAGATAATTTTATTTGAGATGTATACATATATATGTTTGTGTGTTTCTTTGAGATAGAGTTTCTCTGTATAACAGCCTGGCTGTGCTGAAACTCTCACTTTGTAGACCAGGATGGTCTCAAACTCGTTGAGACCCACCTGCCTCTGCCTCCCAAGTGCTGGAATTTAAGGCATGTGCCACCACCACCCATATATTTCTGGTGAATATTTCTACAGCCTAAACTCCCCAGAGAAGCAGAAGGAGTTATTCTTCATTGGAAGATCTATTACCTTGTGAATGTGGTGCTCTCTCATTCACTCTTCTGGCTTGATTTTTCCTGTGTTCTCTAGTCTCTATAGTTTCCTCTTTTAAGTACTCTGGTGTGTCAGGCATGTCGTCTATGTCTGCTTGCCAAGTTAAATATTTGCTGTATCCAATGGCATGAATGTGTATTTCTTCCACAGTTCAGATAATTCTCTTCTGTCTGCATGTTGATTTATTTTGCCTCACTTCAAGCATACCACATAGTCTTGTAATAATAAGGCATTTGAGGAATACTATTGTTTTCAATAGATATAGTCTTTACACTGTTGCAGTTAAATTACCATTTGAACAGATTGCATTCTTATTTACAGTTACCTAAATTCTTGATAGTAAATTATACACTTAGAATTAATTTTCAATTACCTCTATGAAATTTTATATGCAAGTTGGCAGTCTCCTGCTAAGGAACAGGTGGTGTCTGGAGCACTGTCCCCTCTGCCTGCTGATGTATTTTGAAATGCAACAATCTTTCTTAGATTTGCTAACACACTGAATAGAAATGTTCATTTATTGCATGTGGATATCTGAAAAAAGATTAATTTGTGAACTTCAGAGTTAAGTATGATTGGTATTTGAATGTTATGTGAATCAACATTTCTTCATTTTTCTATTGCAAGATTAAAATGGGAGTCTGCTGTTATATTTACAACACAGTCTTCCTCCAGGGGTTACATTGTATTCATGTGTGTCTTGTTTGCAGAGAAAATAATACCTTCAACCATCACAAGAATTTGCTTGTATCCTGAAGCAACTCTCAGGGATCCTGATGTGTAGCATATCAGAGTCCTTAGTATCTATGGACCCGCTAGATCATGACATGTGGCTAGCTTATAGATCCGCAGGTGGGGAACAGCATCACTCTATTCTGCTAAATTGTGTGTGTGTGTGTGTGTGTGTGTGTGTGTGTGTGTGTGTGTGTGTGTGTGGAAATAAGTTGCCTGAATTACTTGGAAACCTGGACAATTTGATTTCATCATTTTTGCTTTCTTTTTGTGTGTGGTGGAATATCCAGCTGGTGGACAGGTCACAGAATTAAATGCTGAATAGTTAAGGACACTATTATATCATAAAAAAACAACAAAAAGCATGAAAAAATAAATTGTATTATGTGATCTGTTATAAAATAGTTTTGTTTAAGTTAGGAACTAAATTTCACAATGAATGTAATACAAATTTGAAAGACAGAGGCAAGTTCAGATTTCAAGTGTGATCCCATATGAGGAATTTACAATAAAGAATGGCACAAATCTTTAACATCTATAGAAAATGAGCAAACCATCATCATATGTTAATTTAAGAAAGAGAGTGTTATTGTATTGGTTAGTTATCAGTGACTGGGAGTGAATTTTGGATCTCACACAAGGTACAAATTGCTCTAATGAGATTCATCCCAAGATTAGTAGTGTTAATTTTAACCTAAAGAGAAATGTTCAAAACCTAAAACTATAAATACAATTTTATGTGCTATATTGCTGTGTTAATAAATTAAGTACAGATGAAAACTATTCTGTAGATTAAAATTTTAATGATTAACATCACTATTTTATTTATTATATTGAGATAAAACTAAAAACAGAGCATCTAGGTTTTAATAAAATATAACTATATTTAAAGTACATTGATACACTGACATTTATGATGAGGGTCTGGTACACTTGAAAGTGTATGAGGATTTGAAAGGAGCTGAGTGTTCTCGTTAATCTCTTTGGCGAGCCGTTCAAATTTGCTCTGTTCTTGACTGGTGTTAAATAAGTCTCCCATGAAATGAAAGATCAACCAAAGATTCCATCAGATTGATTCACACACCCACTTTCATCTTCGCCCTTAATGTTAGCAGCCAACAAAGAAGAACAGAAAAGGAAATTAACTTACACAAACCTGTCATCAGCTGTCTTTGAAAAGGTCAATACATTTAGTTCACACAAGAAAATTAAAACCAATCCCCAACTAGCTTGATTTAAACCAAATTTACTGACAGAAAAGAAGTTTCTAATCTTGAGATAGGTGTTACTCAACAATACCTGTATCAAATATTTAAGGTTTACTTTTACAATGTGATCTAGACAACAATATCAGAGAATTTTTTAAGAATCACAAAACACATCAAATTAAATCAGCTATTATCACCATTTTTCTTTTTTTATTCCTATTTTCAGAAATAGATTTTCATGCTTACACTCAGATTCAAACAATCATTTCATTAAGACTCTTTAAAAATCCTGGGTAGTAGTGGTGGATGCCTTTAATACCAGCACTCAGGAGGCAGAGGCAGGCAGATCTCTGTGAGTTCAAGACCAGTCTGGTCTACAAGAGCTAGTTCCAGGGCAGCCTCCAAAGCCACAGAGAAACCCTTTCTCAGCCCCTACAAAAGACTCTTTAAGTAGTATTTTCCATTGCCCCACTGACATTAAATATTGATTATTAAAGACTGCATGATCATTGTAAACTGAGAATTTGATTGCATTTCACTTGAATCCCATAAGTGATTGGTGTAAGTATAAATAATATCATTCTAGCAAATCTTCAAGTAGTTTCTTTCAATTTGTTCTTTCTTTGTACATGATTACTACCCCAATCTATGAGACTCTTAGTTCACCATGTGAATTACTTGACAAATAAAATTCCAAGTCTCTGATGGTACCAGAGACCTAAAAGCAGCCTGCATGTCAGCTTTGCTATCTTGGTAAGTGGCTACATCATGGAGCTGTCCAGACCAGAGTGCTAGAGACAGAAGGTCTTGCATCAGCCAATGGCAGCCTCCAAGCACTGTGGGTAAGAGTGTCTCAGATACCAACACTCTCTTATCAGAGAAGTGTGGGCACTGTGGTGACCCCATTGAAGATTGCAGAAGAATTTGTCAAACATCAGACAAATTACTGGCACACAGCTACAGACTTACAGATGGTTGTGGATATCATTCCATTTGGAGAATGAGAAGGATAAGTGATGAAAACAACTGCCTGACCTCCTTTTGTACAGCAAAGTTAGTGGAATGATGTAATTTCAGGAGGATTACTTATGCTCTGCCCATGGCATATTACTAAACATTTTTTTGAAACAGAGAGCCTTAGCTACATACAAGGCCAAAGGTTTGTGAATACACTCAGAAGTCAGGCAGTAAAGAATTTTTGCATGGATAAATTAGAATTGTCACTTGATGTAAGGTATAAACAGTGATCATTTCCAGCTTTATTTTGTAGATGCATAAAGTATTAAGTGATTGTGGCTTGTTGTTTTTTTGTTTTAAAGATTTATTTATTTATCACATATACAGTGTTCTGCCTACATGCCAGAAGAGGGCACCAGGTTGAATTGTAGATGGTTGTGAGCCACAATGTGATTGCTGGGAATTGAACTCAGGACTTCTGGAAGAGCAGTCAGTGCTCTAAACTTCTGAGCCATCTATCCAGCCCCAGCTTGTTTCTTTTTATGGCAATAAGATTAAAGGATCAAAATCTAGAAGCATTTACTTTTGCGGTAGGATGTACACACACACACACACACACACACACACACACACACACACACGTATATATAATGTTCATTAATTTTTAACTAGTATTTCAAACATACACTGCTGAAAAAATGCATCAATAAAGCTATCATGTAAATATTTTGTTATTTTCATACCAGCCACCTCTTTTTTTTTTAGAAAATTACATATCCATCCCCCCATTCCCTCTCCTTCTCGTCTTCCTATGCTTCTCACTGACCCCTCAACCCACCCAACTCTCACCCCACAGGGATAGTGAGACATTCCACGGGGGATCATCAAAGTCCATCACATCATTTGGGGAGGGCCCAGACCCTCCTGTCCATATCTGGGCTGCAATAGTATCCCTCCATTGGGAATGGGCTCCCCAAGTCTATTTGTGGCCTAGAAATAAACCCTGGCTCCACTATTAGAGGTTCCAGAGACTGTCTTGGACTCCTATCTGGTACCCACATTCAGAGGGCTTGGCTCGGTCCAAAGCTGGCTCCTCGGCTTTACAGCCAGGGTCTGCATGCTCTCATTAGGTCACGTCAACTGTTTCTGCTGGTTTCTCCAGTTCCATCTTTGTTCATTTGGTCATCTCTCCTCTCTCTCCTCAACTGGATTCCAGGAGTATGTCTCAGTGCTCAGCTGTGGATGCTCAGCTGTGGGTGCCTGTTTCTGCTTGGATTGGCTACTGGGTCAAGACTCTAGGAATGGTAACCAAGGCAGTCATCAATCTCAATACAAGCGAAGGGCATCAAAGGAAGCCTCTCCACCACTGCCTTGATTCTTAGTTGGGGTTATCCCTGTGGATCCCCCTACCTGCGCGCCAAAACTCTCTCCAAACATATAGTGGCTCCCTTTATCAAGGCATCTCCTTTCTTGCCCTCTTCTATTCCTTCCCTGTCTCAGTTCTCCTGTTCTCCTCTCCCCTTCTCTTCTTTCCATCTCCCTCCTCTCTCCCCCCTGTTCCCAATTTGCTTGGGGGTTCTTGTCACCCTTCCCTTCTTCGGGTAACCACGAGTTTTCTCTTGGGGTCCTCTTTGTTTTCTAGCTCTTCTGGTGGTGTTGTTTGTAGGCTGGTAATCCTTTTCCCTATGACTAAAAGCCATATATGAGTGAGTGCACACCATGTTTGTTTTTATGTGATTGGGTTATCTCACTCAAGATGGTTTCTTCTACTTCCATTCATTTGCCTGTGAATTTCAAGGTTCTATTTTTCTTGTTTTGTGCTGAGTAGTACTTCATTGTGTAAATGTACCACATTTCTCTATCCATTCTTCAGTTGTGGGGCATCTAGGTGGCTTCCAGATTCTGACTATTACAAACAATGCTGCTATGTCGTTGTTGTATGAATGTGCATTTTTTGGGTATATGCCTAAGAATAGAATTGTTGGATCTTGAGGTAGACTCATTCCCATTTTCCTGAGAAACCACCAGACTGATTTCCAGAGTGGCTGTACAAGTTTGCACTCCCACTAGCAATGGAGGAGTGTTCCTCTTTCTCCACTTCCTCTCCAGCATAGACTGTCATTGGTGTTTTTGATTTTGGTCATTCTGGCCGGTGTAAGATGATATCTCAGAGTTGCTTTGAGATCCCTGATGGCTAAGGACATTGAGCACTTTCTTTTTTTTTCCTTTATTTTTATTTTTTTTATTTAGGTTAGAAACAATTTTGTTTCACATGTCAACCCCAGCTCCCTCTCCCTCAGGTTTCCCAGGCCCTCACCCAATATCCACTCTGATCCCCAAGGAAGGTGAGGACCTCTATGGTGGATCTCCAGTAACTATCATTTCATCCAGAGCAGGGCTTAGGCCCTCCTCCAAGAGTCCCGGCTGAGAGAGCCTCCCATATTGTGGCATGGGCACTCAAAATCTGTCTGTACGCCAGGGATAAATACTACCCAAGGCCTCATAGATTACCTAGGTCTCCTCACTGACACCCACATTCAGGAGTTCTGGTTCAGTCCCATGCTTTCCACACAGCCATCAATCTGGTGTTCAAGAGCTCCCCCTTGTTCAGGTCAAGCCATTTTAGATTCCTCTATTGAGAATTCTCTATTTAGTTCTGCACCCCACTTTTTAAATGAATTATTTGGTGTTTTGGTGACTAGCTTCTTGAGTTCATTGTATATTTTGGAAATAACCCCCCTGTCAGATATGGGGTTAGAGAAGATCTTTACACATTCTGTCAGTTGTCATTTTGTTTTGCTGACTGTGTCCTTTGTTTTACAGAAGCTTCTCAAGAGGTCCCATTTATTGATTGTTGATCTCAGTGTCTGTGCTACTAGTGTTATGTTCAGGAAGCTTTCTGTACTGATTTGTTCAAGCGTACCTCCCACTTTCACGTCTAAGAGGTTCAATGTGGCTGGAATTTTGTTGTGGTCTGTGATCCATTTGGATTTAAGTTTTGTGCATGGTGATAGACATGAATCTATCTGCAGTCTTCTACATGTCAGCCTTCAGTTATGCCAGCACCATTTGTTGAATATGTTTCTTTTTTTCCATTGTATATCTTTAGCTTCTTTGTCAAAAATCAGGTGTTCATAGGTATGTGGTTTAATATCAGAGTTTTCAGTTCTATTCCACTGGTTTACCTATCTATTTTTGTGCCAATACCAAGCTATTTTCAGGACTATGGCTCTAAAATGGAGTTTGAAGTCAGGGATGGTGATGCTTCTGGAAGTTCCTTTATTTTACAGGGTTGTTGTGGTTATCCTGTTTTTTTGTTTTTCCATATGAAGTTGAGTACAGCTCTTTCAAGATCTGTGAAGAATTGTGTTGGCATTTTGATGGGGATTGCATTGAATCTGTAGATTGCTTTTGGCAAGACTGCCATTTTTATTATGTTGATCCTAACTATCCAAGAGCATGGGATATTTTTCCATTTTCTGGTATCTTGTTTAATTTCTTTCTTTAAGTACTGAAACCTGTGTGTTTTAAAATAATTGATTATTATATACTTACTAACGCTCTGTACTGCTCCTTATGCTTTTTTTTTTGATCATGTGAGTTACAAGAAAGGATGAAACTCACTATATATTAGCATGGGCTTGATAAGGGTAACTAGAGCTCTTCTGCTTGTATCATGATGAGTGTGGGGCCATGAGCAAGGCGCAGAGTCAATGTCCTTAATTAATACTGACGACGGCTGTTTTGAAAGTGACCATGACCTTCCTTGTGTTCTGTTTGAAGATTTGAAGATTTCCTTAATTTTAAACATTCTTTCTCAGTCATTTGTGGCTCTTTTTGCTTGGTTAGGATCTTTTGTACAACTAAGCAATTTGGAGAATATGGAATTTTATTTCATGACATAGGACAACTCTGTTTTCTTTATGATCAGTGTTTTATTTATCTTACTTACGGAGTCTTTTGCTAACTATTTCCTTCAAAAGGAACAGTAAAGCTTTTATTTTATATCTTTTAAATCTGAAGGCTTTTTCTTTATAATTTTTTTCTTTCTTCTTTTCCCATTTCTTGAACAAGGTTGTGTAGAATTCAGACTGTTTTCAAACTTAGGCTCTCAGTGAGGAGTCTACTGCTGGTATAGCCACGGCCCACCCCTTTAGATGTTTTATCCCTTTTATTTTTAAAACACATTCTCTCTGACTCTCTATCGCTCTCTCTTTTTTCTATGAGCATGCATACACATACATGCTCATGTGCACGTATGTAGGTGGGTTACAGTGCTCTTGTGGAGGTCAGAGGATGATGGAGAGAAAGATTTCTCTCTTTTTGTCATGTGAGTCCTGGTGATCAACCTCAGATTGTCAGGTTTGTTAGTGAGTGCTTTCACTCTCTGAATCACCTCACTGACATCCTAAAGTCTTAACTTTTAATTATAAATTCTTTCTTTATGACATGAGGAAGGTATTTAATCAATCTGTTTTCACACATATATGGTGACCATGCCATCCATTGGTAGTATATTTTCTGTCCTGCAGCTTAATTTTTCCATGAATGAAATGGGTCATTTCATTTTCTATGTCATTGTGAAGACTAAATGAGAAGATTAAAATACCTACAACAGTGCCTGACACAGTGGTTCTTCTGTAACCACTAGCTAATAGGATGAGCCAGTATGGGTTCATTTTTTTTAGCTCTGTTCTATTGCTTAATACATTTATTTTCCTTGGTACTAATTCTCACATTCTGATTCCTGATATCTGTAGAGTGAGCAATAAATATTTTTCAAAATTGTCTGTGATTTCAACCTTGCATATACATATTATGTCAAAGCTGAGGACTATTACTCACTCCTAACATATTTAAACACACATTAGTGCACACTCCTTTGGATGATTGCTCTAAGTTGACTGTCAGTTCTGGTATTGAGGTTACTCTGAGTGTTTTTTATTAATGTTGTTGTTTGTTTCCTGCTAAGTCTGTTGTATTTTATGTTGGGCATTGGAAGATTTTGCATCAGGTGTAGTTTTTGGAGAGTTCATATTTTAAAAATGAAACTAGGTCCCATTACTTTCCAGAGTATTTTTTTCAAAATACTTTTTTTATACCTCTTCAGCTTTATATTTCTTTCTTATGTTCCCCCAAGGGCCTAATTATGAATTCCTTCTAGACCTCTTCTGAGTGTTATTAAGGTTTAAATTTCTGGGAGTTCTTTGTTAATATTTCCCCAAGCTTGCTGGAGAGAAGCTGTTTATTTTCTCATTGCGTTCTACTTTACTTGTGTGGAATAAGGGTGTTTTCTCTTTTTTCTAATGAAGAATATAATAAAACTGCTTATTTAGATGATTAAAATGTGTATGTGATGTGTGTGTGACATTTGTATGTATGTGTGTATGATTTTTATGTGTATGTGACATTTATATGTATGTGTGTGTGATTTTTATGTGTATGTGACATACGTGTGTATGTATGTGTGTGTGATGTTTTAGCATGTGATGTTTGAGTGTATGTGTGTGATGTATATGCATGTGATGTGTGATACTTGTGTGTATGTGATGTGTGTGTGAGGTTTGTGTGTATGTGACATTTGTGTGTGTATGATGTTTGTGTGTCAATGTGTACCACGGCATCTGTGTGTAGGGCACATGCTAACATTATCTTCAATCTTTACTTGGTCCTGGGGATTATTTAAGGTCATCAGGCTTACTATCAAGTGTCTTTGCCTGACATACCTCCTTGTCAGGCCCAAATCAAATTTTTAATGATTTATACTTAAAGTGTACTTTTTGCATTTTCACATATTGTCAATCTAAAAATGTAAAGACAAATCTTGAGATATATTTTTGAAAGATACATACCAGTTAGAAGCTAAGGTGCATGTTACAAAGGTAAAGCATTCTAATACGAGTAATTAAAATGTTGCTTTTCCTCCTTATTATTATTTGTGTGTGTGTGTGTGTGTGTGTGTGTCTATGTGAGTGTGTCCAATTCATCATGCTCTAGCAAAACAAAGGAATTAAAGCACCAAGAAATTCCAGTGTGGTTTAGTGTTTGATGAGAGTTTGGAAGAAGGAAGTGTTTTGAAAGACAAGAGTTCTGTAGTGTTGGTGTGCTGATGTTTTCTTGTGGGGATATGCGCAGGAGGACAAAGGAATAATTCTGTATAATAGACCAGTTCTGCTGAGCTCAGGATTCATGCAGAGGGAACGCTAAGAATAGCTGCAAGAAGTCGGGAACGCTTCCCCTGTCTCACAGCATTCCTCCCACCGAGAATCCTTTCTGTCTGACCCCTTTCTACAAAGGCCTGCACTCTTGCTGCTACACAGTGCATACCTTGCTCAGAAGTGTAGTAACTGCATTAGCTATTATATTTTTTACTTATTTGACCTGTTTGTCAGACTGCTGTGGGCATGAGAACTATTTTGTGCACATCAACCTTTCATCACAGGCTCAGGGTGAGGGGCCTCATTCTGAGGAAATCATGGCTAATATGGGCCATCTTAGAGATAACAGAACAAGCTCTCCCCCTCCTGCTGAACTTCTGGCAGGCACAGAGCAAACTGAAGAAATAATGGAACCTCTTATTTTAAAATTTAATACCCTTTACTGCCTGCTGTCTAAGGCAGGCCCTCTATGAATTTGCTGACATTTTAAATTCTACCGTGAAAACTGCCTCTCTATTTCAAATATCCACTCAACTCAGAATTGTATATAAAGTTATCCCCTCCACACACTATCAATATGAAAGTTCTTCTTTCTTTCCTGCGGCATTCTAAGTCACTTCTGTAACCAGCTCCCTTAAGAGAAAACTACTAAATCTTGCTGCTTACACAGCAGCTCCAAATCTTACCACAGTGCCTGTCAAAGAAAGAAATATTTTCAGCGTAAGCTCCAGCAAGGTTCACAGGCTCAGTAGATGGTGCTTGCTAGCTAATAGGAGAGAAAGGCAAACTGCAGAAACCCCAAGAGAGCTTTCTGGCAGAAAGCAGATAACACAAAATAAAATCATTGTTTTATTTTATTAAGGACCTTTGTGAAGGTTCATTTGAAACAATTTAGTTTGTCTAACATAATTAAGTCACTAAACAGCAGCAGACAGTAGCCAGTCGAAAAACCTTGGATTAACAACATTGAATTCATATGTAATCAGTCTCATACACAGAATTTTACAAAATGCAAAATGATGAGTAAGGACAGTTGGTGGATAAATCATAAAAGAGATGAGGAGCTTATACTTGCAATTTATGACTATCAGCTGGCAGCCAGTGGGTTTCTTTATAAAGAAAATATGAATTAATTAAGTTCAGTACAGCTTTTGAGATCAGAAATGTGCAGATAGAGCATGAGAAGTGTTTCTCTCTTGCTTTCATATTCCTGAGATGTGCACACCACAGAGTGTTTCCAGGGTCACCATAGAAGTAGCACTGTACCTAGGAAGGAGCAGGATAGTGAGTGCAGAGCCATCAGTTCTTAATAATTGATATGCTTCAGCTGGACTGAACAGAATTTGATCAATTGGAGTAAGAAAAAAAGGAGACAGGGGTCAGGTTTAGACAGAAGATTTTTGATGCAGTACAGATCAAAAGTGATTAGGGTTTGAAATGAGGTTGTTAGAGGCACTTGAAAGCCCTGTAGATGTACATGTGGCATGGACCTTAATCATAACCCACTTTATATATTGACAGTTGAAATTTAACAAGCATTTTTCTCTGTGTTTGAGTAGGAGAGTCCTGATGAAACAGAGAGCAGCATTACAAAGTTTGGAAGGGAAGGGAAGACAATTAGGTCACTGTGACTTTAATTAAATGGGTTCAGAGCTTAATCTCGAGGTAATTCCAGCATCTGGAAATTTGTAATCCTAAAATTTCAGAGGCTATGTACACATACATTGAGCAAACTAGAATTGTTAAGCTTCTAAATATCAGCAATACTGACTCTGTTGATAGATTTCATCTACTTGTTGATGCATGCATTTTTTATTGGTTTAGAATGAGTGAAAGGTCTTTTGAACTGAACTATTACAAACATAACAAGATATTCTACATACAGTTTTCAGATACCATAGATTTAAATTTCATTTGTTATCCTTTATTTTTCCATGTGACCTGAAATATTAACAAAACAAAGAACCTACTATCATACCATGTTGAAGTTAAGGAGTTATTGAGCAAAATAAAATACTGCCAATATTTTCTGAGTGCAATAGAATCTGAGGGCTCTTGTGATCAATTTCTGGTCATGTGAACACTGGAAAGATTAAAGAGCATCTGGGATAAAGTATTCTTGGGATTTATATAGATTTGGATGCCGGTAAGATCGATACTGGTTTGTACAAGGATGTGGGATGGCTGTTGGGGGGGGCAGCAAGTTACGAGGTCTTGCCTTCCCATTACATGGGTAATGCCTAAAAGAAAGGCATGGATAGTACATTTCATCCACATTTTATATGACATTGAAACACTCTGTAGTGGAGCCCAGAAGGCCCAGGAAATACACATTTATTGTTCTGTTTATCTTTGATGAACAATGAATGCCATTTTAGAAATGTGACCAGACAGAGGACATAACTTAATGACAAGATACTAAGAGGGAAACTCAACAAGACTCTTTGTTCATATTCTTCTTGAGGTCCTTGTGTAGAATCGCTATTCTTTTTGATTATGAAAGAAGAGGTTTTCTGCAACAGGGTCTTTTGACAAAGGAAGGTTTGAGAAAATTTTAATGGCCAGATCATACTCAGAATGTGGCAAGGGAGGATAGAAAGTAAAAGTTGCTTTATTTTATTTTTGGATTAAAATACAATTACAACATTTCTCCTGTCCCTTTCCTTCCTACAAATGCTATTATATACCCCTCCCTTCTCTCTTCCAAATTTATAGCTTCCCTTTTCACTAATTGTTATTACATTCACCTATATATGCACATTTATATTCAATACACACATATTACACACACTTATTCAGTATGTGTATGCTAGTTGTACAAATGTTTGACATTAGTACTTGTAGCATTTGTCACTGGTCAACCAGTTATTGTGTCCTTTCTTGGGGAAGATCACCTCTCCCACCCCAGGTTTCCTCAGTCACCTGTAGTTCTTTGTGTAGGGTTGAGGTCTCATGGACTTTCCCCCCATTCATCCATTAGTGTCATAATTATTGCTGAAGAAGAGGAATCCTGATGTATATTAATTGCTTTGGGAAGAGAAAGATAGGGATAGGAGAAGAAAAATCAGGGTACATGGAAGTCATTTGAAATTCCTGTGATGACCTTCAGTTCAAAGTACACAGCATGCATGCCAAGGCACTATGCATTAGAATATCACTTGCTGAGACTCAAGGGTTCAATGTTACAGATTTTGCTTTATTATTTGTTTAACAAATGTTAATGTGATATGTTTTGGGTGATTATTAGGTTTTGAGGATACAACAGCAAAATGATTTTGCATTAAAACAGTTTTCTATCTTATAAGCAGATTTTCATAGAAACCAAATGGATAATGAAATTATTATGTAAGAGTCATTCTACCTGTAATTGGAAAACTTTTCAAGAAGTTGGTAACACATCAACCTTCTCAATGAATAATAAGATGCAATCCCCTTCTGTAGAGATGTTTCCATAGTGCTGTATTTTCTTAAAGCCTTACCACTGGCCTCTCATTTCCAGAAGAATGTGTGTTCCTATTATTAAATAAACATTTCTTAAAGCCTGGTTCTGCCATTCTAGATAGAATATGATGGTTAAAAACCCATGAAAGGCATGGAAAATGGCTCTGTTAAGAGAAGTCTAGGAATATAGCTTAAACTGAAGCAGTTGGGAGAACCAGCATGCAGAAGAAAGAAAAAGTCAGCCAATCATCATTCCAGATGCTTCACTAAACAAATCTTTCTAAATTCCCACTGGAGCCACAAAGACATATGAAAGGGAATTGTCTTGGTTTCTTTAACTACTGCTGTACTAGGAATGAGAAAGCAACTTAAGGGAGAAAGTGTTTATTCTGGCTCACGGTTTGAGAGAGACAAAGCAGTAGGAGCTTGAAGCAGCTGAATACACTGCACAGTCGAGAAAAAGCAGGGAATGCTGCTAGCTCTCATCTTGCTCTTCCTTTGATACAGATCAAGATCCCTAATGAAGGACTATGTCTACTTACAGTCAGGATGGATCTTACCACATTAATTAATACAATAAAGATACCAGCCCCTGTGTCATGCCCAGAGATCCATCTCCCAAATGATTCTAGATTCCAGCAAGCTGACAACACCAACCATCACAGGATTCATTCTGGTTACAGGGTTATTTGGATAAAGAAAAAGTATGGGAACTGACAATATAAAAAAGTAGGATCAGCAATGTGTGACTGGTGGGAGTATCACTTGCAACAGTGAGCAATGGTACCTGGGCCTGGCAGCAACACTTGATTTAGAACCAAAAGTCAAAGGCAGAATTTAAAAACATATCGTTCATGTTTAAGGAATTCAGCTATAGCAAATGGAGTAAAATAGAATCTTTCTTTTAGAAGTTTTGTACTTGAGTCCAGTGTCAATATGACAGAAAGGGAAAAAGAGAAATTTTTCTATCTTACTTTAAATGCCCATTATTGATTATACCTAATTTAAAAAAATAAATTACTATACAATTTTCCCTTTCCTCTATCTTTTAAAATATTTTAATGATACTTTCTCAATCACTAGTGATTTATCCTCATGCCAGAATCTTTCTCAGGTTGAGCACATGCCTTGTGCACAGGAATTCTCTTGGAAAATGACCAATGGTCATTGTAGTTGTGGGTGGCTGGGTAGTTTACCAGGGAAATTCACAGATGCAGCATCTGGAAGCTGAAGTGCAGACTGCAATGCTACATCTCTCCTGTGTCATCAGCTGTGGTGCAAAGCGGGGGCCAAAAGAGCTATTGTGTATGTTTTGGCAATTTGCCAGCATTATGTAAGTAAACTCTTGGCCAGCATTTCTGTGCTTATTGCCAGCTAACATAGGATTGAAGAAGAGTGTAATTTTCAGCTTTTGTAAAGACCATCAAATGATAAATTGAGTAATCAGATCTTTGCCTGAGTTGCTTACTGCACTGAAATTTGGATCAAACATGTAGTAAAAATATCGGTTAATCTGCTCAAGAAGCTAGATAAACTCATTTGTTTTCTTTGATACAGTTTCATTCTGTCATTTGTGATGAAGGGAAAAGAAAAACGATGCTCGAATTATGTATATGTTTACAAGATTTTTATTCCTGTTTTGCTTAGTCTGTGGTTAAGCTGGCTCATTTCATGTACTCTGTGACACAACAATTTACTCTTTCATTAAAAAATCATTAAGGGTGTTGCTCATGAATTTTTCTTACTCAGGTTGCACAGTGATAGGAATTCAAGCAAGTGTTGCTTTCTAGATATTGCACATAGAAATGACACCTAATGAAGGGATACTTTCAGAGCTGCTCATAGTCTCTGTTCCTTGAAGTCAAGTTGAAGAGTCAGATGCTGAGAGTGGCATCCAGCAATTTCTCTTGATCAGAAAAAAGTCATGTGTATACCAAACTAATGAGTAGATTTAGTGAATGGGTCACATTAAACTAAGCTCTCAGTACTAGATTAAGCCATTGCAACAGTGGGGATTCTTCTGCAGGGTCTCCAATGGCCACCCACCTCTGCTTTTGCTTTTAATTTTTAAGCAAGGTAAACATGATCCCACAAGAAAATAGCTGTGGACTATTTCATTGTTGGCCTAATGGAGTCATAAATATCTAGTCAAGGCTTATTTTGTGTTTCTAAGTCATTGTGATCACTACTGCAAAGAGAAAAGGTCTTGTTGAGAATATGATTTCTTTAACAACAAGGACAAAAAGTCAGCGATTTCAATGGAAAACACTGATGAGGTAAAAGTCACTTTTCCTCATAAGAAGTAAGATTTTGAACAAACTATAATTTGTTATTGCTCATATAGTCAAGAAACTTACAAAAGACTGGAATTTAGGTTTGAAATAATACAATTGTATAATTTGAATAATCTAAAATTAGAGACAGTGCAGAAAAAGTAGAAATTTTAATTAATAGGATAGCAGAATAAGTAGTACATAAAATGTTGAAATCATGTTACAAAGGTCACCTTAATTTTAATTAATTATATTAAGATAATTACAAATGACAATTATTAAATCATTGTGAAATAATATAGATATAAAAATAAATACAAAACCTTCTTGTTACAAATCTGTTCTCCAAGAAAGCAATCTATTTTCATCTTTCCATTCTCTCTTCTATTAAAGAGTTTTGAACAGAGAGATAACATGACCGACTGTATGATGTAGGAATGTTAGGAAGATTAACCTATGAATACTGAGCCAGATCAAGAATAAAGAGAAGTGTTTGAAACCTAGAGACGAATTATAATTCTAGTAAAGGAATTTTATTTAGAGATGATAAGAGCCTGGACAGAAATGGGAAGAAATGGGAAGTAGTAAGAAGCACTGAAATAGAAAAATTACTGATAGAAAATGGGGCATTAGAGGAAACCATCCTTAGAGATGGATGGAAAGCAATTAACAGCAACTGTTCCAGAAACAAGAAATACATTGAGGGAGGTTAGCATAGATATTGAGGTAAAAATACATGCATTTTCTAATGCGTACTACTTGAAAGTATATATCTCTATAAAACATTGGTAATATAATTTAAAAAATGAAGAACTGTGACACGCGTTAAACACACTATCTAATCCTAAAATCCTTCTAAACTTTAAGTCCTCTTTAGGTTTCCAATAGAGGATAGTTCAACTTATGGGATTTAATTAAGTTGATGTGTTAAGAAACTATAAGAGATTTTGGCAAGAAGAAAAGTGTTCAGTGAAGAATGAGTGGTGGGTGCAGTAGGGAGGACATGGAATTTATCAAAGTCAAATAAAAGAGCAAGAAAAGTTTAGAGAAGGAATAAGGGTTAGGTCAGAACTTCATATACAGATGAGATTGGGTTCAGGTGTCTCTGATGCTTTTGTCCGCTCCTACTGGGTCACTTTGTCCAGCCTTCATATGAGGGTTTATAGTTCATCTTGTTGCATCTTGTTATGCTATGCTCAGTTGATGTCCATGGGAGGCCTTCTCTTTTCTGAAGGGAAATGGAGTGAATCTAGGGAAAAGGGAAGGCGAGAGGGCCTGGGAAGAATGGTGAGAGGGAAGGCTGTAGTTGGGATGTATTGAATGAGAGAAGGATACATTTTTTTAAAAAGGCTAAAATAAAAGCATATTTCCAAAACTCAAGGAAGAAAGAAAAGAAAAATACATGTGATAGGCTAACAAAACAAAAATAAGGTAATATGCATACTGAGAGCAGAGACACAGGGAAGGGAGGGAGAATGACAATCAAGGAAAGGACATTATTTTATAAACCTAAGAGAAAGAGATCATGGAAACTACCAGACCATACAACTTTGTAACAGAGGGGTAGTTTTTGTTTGTTTCTTGTGGAAAAGGGAATGTGGTGTGCACTTGGTAGGCAATGTCACTTTTTCTGAAGCTGAAATGATGGTTAAGAGATTAAGAGCACCAACTGCTCTTTCAGAGGACCTGAGATCCATTTCTAGCACTCACATGATGGCTCACAACTGTAACTACAGTCCCAGGTTATTTGATACCCTCTTTAGGATTCTTCTAATACCAGGCATGTTGGTGGCATATTCACAAACAAAACACCTGTGCATAGAAAATAATAATAACATATGAAACTTACTTGTCTTCTCTCACAACACACTCTGGAGAAAAATGCCAGTAGTTTGTCCATTTTTGAAAATTAAATAAGATGGTGCAGCAAAGAACTGATGCCAACAGGAGTTAGCATGGCAAGGACATGTAGCAACAGATGGAATGGTGGAGAGTCAATAATTGGACCCTGCTGTTTTAGTGACTATCAAAGGTGGTGATGCTGCCTTGAGCTTGGGTAGTAGTTCTGGAAATGAGCATTTTGATTCAAACTACATGTTTAAGATACACCTCGCTTCATTTGATAATAAATTTGATGTTTGAAAATAGGGAAGTATTTTTTATAGATGTTTTATTACTGGCTTAAGTAATAGTGGTACCACTTGCTGAAATGAGTGGGACCTGGGAGATGGACAACACTTTCTACAAATGAATACATTACGAGTTCTCTTACATATTTAGTTGATTAGGCATTAAAGTGGTCATGCTGCTCCAAAAAATGGATATATGAAACTTGATCAACATGTAAAGTTTGAAAATTTGATGTTCTTATTTACATTCATGATATGGAGACTAAACAAGATCAACTGTGGAGCCCAAATAAATAAAGCAAAGTCTCAAGTGTTGAAAAAGAACTTTTCATCTTTAAAGAAATGGACAGTGATAGACATCACCTGTGAAGAGGAAGTGTAGAAAATGACCTGTGAGATCTGGGAGGTTGATGTGTGTGAAGAGAGAAATGATGTTTCAGGAAGTCATAAGCCATGTGTATTAGTCAGGGTTCTCTAGAGTCACAGAACTTCAATAAAGAATCTCTCTTTATATCTATATCTATGTCCATATCTATATCCATCTATCTGTCTGTCTATCTATCTATCTATCTATCTATCTATCTATCTATCTATCTGTCTATCTATTGGAATTTGTTGGAATGACTTAAGACTACAGTCTAACAAGGAGTAACTGTGAATAAAAACTCCAAGAATCCAGTAGTTACTCAGTCTCATGAGACTGGGTGTCTAGGCTGGTCTTCTGTAAATGTTGAAATCTCGAAGATGTAGATTCCAATGGCAGTGAAGAAATGTATTTCCTGATAAGGTGAGGGCAAACAGACAAATAAGGAATTCACCCCATTCCTTCTTCCATTTTCTTTCCATCAGAAAGTGTGGTCCAGGTTAAAGGTGTCCCTTCTAGCCACAAGGTCTGGATTAAAGTATGCCATCCAGCCTAAAGATCTAGATCAAAGTCATGTTGTCTTCTTGCCTGAAGGTCTTGATCACACATGTGCTCTCCATTTCTGGCTTATAGCTCATTCCAGATTCAGTCAAGTTGACAACTAAGAATATCCATCACAACAAGGTTAACATGTGACACAGCCTGGTGGGGTGTACAGTGATTGCCATAGAATGAAATGAAGGAGACCTGGGCTTTGGTTATTGTCTGAAATACATGAGGTCAGAATTAGTCTTTTAGATCTTTGGGGAGTTGTGGTTAATAAACCTTAGCTAAATATTTTTCCTGGAATTAGTCTTTTAGCAGTTATCAGAGTGAGGCTGATGGTGTTTTAATGCTGTTCTTATTTGGAGTGCAACCTACTGTTACATTGTGGGTAGAGTCACAGTGATGGAGGAGGCATTAGAATAGGTAGTTCTGGAAGATCTAGCTTTAAATGTAGGTCTCTGTGGGACTTCTAGATGGAAATTAAAGAGATCATGTCTTGTTACAGCTGATGTGAGATAGGCTGAGCAGCAAAAACAGCATAAGATATTCTGGAGCCCGAGGGGTGTATAGGCTAGTATACTGGGACTGGCTTGATAAAGATCACTTGGGGTTAAGGAGGATGTGTTTAAGTAGAGAACATAACTTTCCATATTGTCTTCTGTAGAAGTTCATGGTGCAAAGTGCAATATTTTAGCCTTGTGTACAAGGACAGAACAGGGACATTTGGAATTCTCATGAAGGTAGAGCTGATTTAATCCTATAACAAGTCAGGAATAAAATATGAAAAGGAAAAAAAACTCATAAAATTCAGTGATTTTGTTTTCCTTTTTGTGCTTCTCCAGGTTTAGTCCATAATAGACAGGATGGGTATTTTCTTGGAGAATGAAATAAATTTATACATGTTTATCCAGCATTTTTCACATTCCTTTTGTCTGTGGTCATATAAATACCTCATTTTAAATGACAAAACCTTAGAGAAATCAGAGAGAAAACAAAACATTTACCAGTAACTCTCATGTAAAGAAAACTAAGAATGTATTCAGTATGGCATTTTTTGTGGTTATGCATTTTTGCCAGGAAAAAGCTGCTCTTCTGTTTTACCTACAGTGCACCTTTTCAGATGAAAGTAGGACATTCTTTAAAATTGAAAAGCTTTATTTTTCAGTTTTTCTTATTGTATGTTATATTTGTCTTCTGTTTTCTTTCATTAAAAATTTACCTACTTTTAGCCGGGCGTTGGTGGCGCATGCCTTTGATCCCAGCACTCGGGAGGCAGAGGCAGGCAGAACTCTGTGAGTTCAAGGCCAGCCTGGTCTACAGAGAGAGTTCCAGGACAGCCACAGAGAAACCCTGTCTCAAAAAACCGAAAAGAAAAAAAGTGGGGGAGTGTCCAAAATCTACGGGGCCTTGGGTAGTATTTATCCCTGGCATACAAATAGACTTTGAGTGCCCATGCCACAATATTGGAGGCTCTCTCAGCCGGGACTCTTGGGGGAGGGCCTAGGCCCTGCCCTGGATGAAATGACAGTTACTGGAGATCCACCATGGAGTTCCTCAACCTCCTTGGGGACTGGACTGGAGATTGGGTGGGGAACTGGGGGGAAGAGAGGAGGGATCTGGGATTGACATGTGAAAAAAAATCTATTTTCAATAAAAAAATTATTAAACCAAAATATATACCTACTTTCATTATATCTGTAAATGACAGAAGTCAGCAAGTCTAAAAACTATTTGCACATAATTGGTGACTACCCTAATTGTTATCGGAGATACTGTCTCCAGTAACTGATGGAAGCAGATACAGAGATCCACAGCCAAGCATTGGGCTGAGCTCCAGGAGTCTTGCTGAATAAAGGGAGGCAGAATGGTACAAGGCAGGAAATCATAATGGGGGAATTCACAGAGACAGCTGACCTGAGCTCTTGGGACCTCGTGGACTCTGAACCAACAGTTAGGGAGCCTCCATGGGGCCGATCTAGCCCTCTGCAAATGTGTGACAGTTGTGTAGGTCTCTTTTTAGGTTCCTAGCAGTGAAATTAGGATCTGTCCCTGGCACTTCGCTGTTCCCCATGCTGGATTATCTTGTCTAGCCTTGACACAAAGGAGAGAATCTTGGTCCTACCTCAACTTGATGTTCTATGTTTTGTTCAAGTCCATGGGAGGCCTGTCCCTTTCTGAATGGAGACAGAGGAGGAATGGATAGGGAGGTGAGTAGATGTGGGAGAGGGATGGGAGAAAAGGAAAGGGAAACTGTAGTCAGTATGCAAAATAATGGAAAAATGGTTATTTTTAAATAAAAAGTAAAAACTGACATTTATCAGAAGAAAAGTACCTGCACAGGTTTTGTTTCTTGACTCTTGTAATTTGTCTTTGTCTTTTAATCTTACTATTTATCTTGCCAAATATAATCACACTCCAGCACAATGAATTCTGCTTTAAAAATTATCTTACTGTCTGATTGTACTGTGATTATTGTTGTTTATATTTTGCTGTAAAGAATAAAATAACAAAGTGAGGATAATGAATATTGTTATTTAAAAATGATTTTTTTTGTTCACACACTGATATCTCCTAGTGTTATTTTTGGGTTACTTACTATGATCACTATTGTTATCATTTGTGCATGGCCAGTTGCTTGGGTTCTTACTGACCACATGGAATATCTACATTTCTTACACAACTGCATTCGTGACATTGCCCTTTGTAAAGATTCCTCCCTGGAGTCTACTGCAGACACGCTGTTCATTCCTTGGATTCTGAACTCTTCCTCAAAGGTGTGCTTCCTTATGTAGGCTCCTGATGGTGGTAAACAAGATACATCCTCAAACTATGCTTTGTAAACTTCCTCTGGTAACCAGTGCATGTGTACCTGATGCCATGAAAGTGCTTTACTTTTTATGTACTTGAGGGATGTTTTATTTTATGTGTGTTTTCACCCAGAAGCGTGACCATGTAGCAACAAGTAAAGCAAAGAATAAACTTGTGTCTTTGGTCTGGTTCTTTTTCTGTGTTAAGGTGGCTATTCATTTGCTTGCATATGCCTATGGAATATTCTGGTAAAAGCTAAAAGGCATTGAAGGGTTTACTATGTACTGAGTATTACTGATTAGTACTCTACACAATTAATTAAATTAAGCTTCTAGATGCTACATTGGTGAGTACTGTTACTCAAACAATACAAAACAATTTAAAAATTTTAAATAAAAAAGAAATAATATTACTGCTGTATATTTTGTTCCCTTATAGATTTTTGTCACTGGCTCCTAGCTTACATGTCATGACTCAGGTTAGCCTCTGAGACTGTTTTAAATATGAAAGCTAGCTGCTTTCCTATGACTGTGACCGTTAGGCTGTTTCAAGTTTGGTTTTGGTTAACATTCTCAACAAAATGATTGTGATAATAGAATGTAGCTGGAACAAATTCTGAATATGATATCTGAAAATATTGTTCATATAAAGGTCCTAAAAACTTGTAACTTTCTTAAAGCCACTAAATTGGGTTGAAATTTATCACCATCTTTATGTATTTCTAGTGTTGCAGGATCTAATTTAGTTGATTGGGTAGTCTAGTTTCAAAGAAATAATGTTTGATCAAACTTCAAAATTAGATTATTCTGTAGGGACAGTAATGACCTTGATAGTGTGTATGGGTCTTGCTAGGTATAGGGATAGGTGAGATTCAAGATTAGCATAATCTTCAGGCAAAAGGGTGTTGAAGATAAAAACATTTTTGTTGTTTAAAGTAGAAACAAATTTGTTTTACATGTCAATCCCAATTCCCTCTCACTCCTCTCCTCCCCTGCCCCCCACCGACTCCCTATCCCACCCCCTTTCTATTCCCCTGAATTCTTGATCTAAGGTATTTACCAGAAAGCACAAACTTCTTGGGGCTGGGTGTGGCAATGCACACCCTTATTCCCAATACTCTGGAGGCAGAGGCAGGCTGATTTCTGAGCTTGAGGCCAGCCTGGTTTACAAAGCAAGTATAAGGACAAGCATTGCCACACAGAGAATACTCTGCCTTAGAAAATCAAAACAAACCAACAAAAGGACTTTTTGCTTGAAGTTGAAGGAAAGTAAAAGCCCCTAGAAGTCTGACAGAGAGCCCACTTCTCATCTTTGGAGTAAAATGTGTATGCATATGTAAGGGCAAAATGTGTCAAGAAATTTGATCAGTGAAGCATTCACTGTGAGAGCCTTGCCAGGCCTGTGCCAGCTGGGTCAGACCTCCGAGTGGATTCTTAGTCAGCTCCCTTACCCAGTATTTTAAGGCTGTGGATGTTCTTATTAATTTTAAGCTATTAACCGTGCCAACTTTCAACTGGACTTAAGTGAAAGTATTTCCTGAGGGGAAGAATTTTATTAAGCTACCTTTTTGAACAGTAAGCTTAAAAGAAAAAAAAGTTGTTGTACCCTTAGTTCTCATGTTAAAACCTTTATTTTCTCCCCCCCCCCCTTTTCTCCTTGCCTAAGTTAGAAAAACCACACATAAGTGAGAATCTTACACTGAAGTGTCTTTTATGCCCGTCACACTGCTTTCATGTCAGGCAGAACTGTCTCCTTGTGTTTTGACAAAAAACATTTGTTAAATCTTTCATCCTTTCATCATTTAGTTCATCTCCCTGAAGTCTTGGCTCTTCAGCTGGCAGTGATCATTCTCCTCTTTATAATAATGATTATTTGTATTAATGAGGATGATTTGTCAAGTACAATTTTATGTTCTCTTTCCCCCCTGAAAAGAGCAACTTTGCCAATTTGATTTCACCTCTTGGAGATTAGAAAACACACTTCCCTCATGTTAAAATCTCCATAGACTTCCACAGTGTTCTGCGCATAGTGTGACCCTCAGAGGTTGTTTCTCTCACTACACTTTTCTTTTTTTTCTAATTAAAAATAATTTATTAATGTCATATCTAGAAAAAGAGCTCCTCTCAATCTTAGCAACTCAGTTTATTTTAATCTTGGCATTTTATATATTCTTATTAGGTTCCCTGCAAGTTAACGAAAATATTGGTCAATTGTATGTATTTTCTTATTATTTACTAATCTGCATTTAGATTATCAAAAAAAATAAAAAATCATCAATATACTATAAAATGACTTTATATGTTAGTTGAAGACTTGTAGCTTTTTTTTTAGTTTCAAAGTCTGGATGTATTTTTTCCCCTCAATATATGTTTTTATTTAAATTAGAAACACAAATGCTTCACATTTCAATCCCAGCTCTCTTTCCCACCCTCCTCCCTTGTCCCTCCACTAGGCACAACCCCAGCCTCCCACCCAATCCCCACATCATTCCCCAGGGAGGGAGAGGCCCTCCTTAGGGAATCTCCAGAGTCTGTCATTTCATCCAGGCCAGGACCTAGGCCCTTCCCCATGTGTCCATGTTGACAGAGCATCCCTCTATTTGAGATGGGCTCCCATAGATCATTCCCACACCATGGTAAACACTGATCTACCCAAGGACCCAGTAATTTCTGTGGCCTCCTCACTGACACTACATTCATCAGTCTGAGATTCAAGAGCTCTCCCTTATCTAGTCAGCTGTTTTTGTGGGTTTCACCATCATGGTTTTGACCCCTTTGCTCATCACTCCTCAATCTCTGTCACTAGGTTTCAGGAGTTCATTTCAGTGTTTAGCTGTGGGTGTCTGCTGCTGCTTCCATCAGTCACTGGATGAAGGTTCTAGGATGGCATATAAAATAGTCGTCAATCTTATCATCAAGGAGGGGCTCTTAATATAGTCTCTCTACTACTGCTTAGTTTGCCAGTTGGTGTTATCCTTGTAGATCTCTGGAGATCTCACTAGTGTCAGCTGTCTCCTCAAGCCTATAATGACTCGATCTATTACATATCTCTTATCCTGTTCTCCTTTATTCTTACCTCAACTCAACCTCCCTGCTCCCCCATGCCTTCTGCTCCCTTCCTCTTATCCCTCTCTCTTTTTCCTGGTTCCCTCTCCCCTCCCCCGATATTCCCAATCTGCTCAGGAAATCTTGCCTCATTCCACTTTTCTGGAGTATCATGCATCTCTCTTGGGAACCTCCCTGTTTCCCAGACTCACTGGCACTAGGATTGTAGGCTGACACAACCCTAATCCATATCTAAAATTCATATATGAGTGAGTACATACCATGTTTGTCTTTTTGTGTCTGAGTTACCTCACTCAGGATGGTTTTCTCTAGTGCCTTCCATTTGTCTGCAAATTTTAAGATTCCATTGGTTTTTTTCCCCACTGAGTAGTACTCCATTGTGTAAATGTATCACATTTTCTCTATCCACTCTTCAGTTGTAGGGCATCTAGGTTGCTTCCAGGATCTAGCTAATACATATAATGCTGCTATAAACATAGTGGAACAGATGTCGTTGTTGTGTGAATTGGCATCTTTTGGGTATGTGCCTAAGAGTGGAGTTGCTGGGTCTTGTGGTTGACTGAGTTCCATTTTCCTGAGGAATCTCCATACTGATTTCCAAAGTGGCTGTACGAGTTGGCACTCCCACCAGCAGTGGAGGAGTGTTCTGCTTTCTCCACATCCTCTCCAGCACAAACTGGAAGACTTGTAGCTTTTATGATTATATCTAATATGGTATTTGTCATTTCATAGCTTTGGAAAATGGAGTCATTCTTATTTTTATTTATGTTGTCAAGGTTCATTTATTGAATGAAGGTGGGTATCTGCATAAATACCAACAACACAGTTGTGAATAACAAGCTCACAATATCAGCGGAGGAAGTTTGTATCATGATTCAATGTTAGCACTTGTGCTCCTTCACATGGTGAAACCCTAACCCTTGGTGTAATGATGTTTGAAAGGGGTTGGGTTATTTTTAGAATTGATTTAGACATGGTGATAAAACTCTCCTGGGTAATATTAGCTCCCTTATAAAAGAATAAAAAAGATTCCATTATTAATAGGAACATATATACATACATACAGTCTTACACCCACACCGACAGGGTCTCACTACTCTTCCCACGTAAGCATGGAACTCTGTCTTCCTTACTCAGCTCCTTAGGTGCTGGTGGTTTTAGGTTTATGCCACCACACCTGGCAAAAAAAATGCACATTGATATCTTTGAGTCCTGTCCTATTAACCAGAAGAGTGCAGAGTGCCATGTCATTATTTATCATGTAGGAACTTACTTGCCGTGTGTCCTCTGATTTTCATCATGCTGTCCACTTACTTAAATTTTGCGCAGTTCATATAATAGGACAATTCCAAAAACTGAACTGTGAAAAGAAAGTCCTGTTATGACACAGAAAATCACTTGTTTAGATTTAAAGACTCAACTGTGCTGTATCCACACATAGCCATTACCCAGGAAGAAATGGAGACAGCAGCTCCGTATGATTCCTTGATAATAAACTTCATGTTCTGCCCAAACTCTAGCCACAACCATGTGGATTTCATTGTATTTGCTGCCATTTGTTATGCCGAATAAGTTAGAAACTTTATTATCTATTGATTTTCTGCTGTGAATGCCTGAACATTTTTGTGCTCTCAACATTACCATTGATCAGATATCAATTATTTTTTACTCTCCAAGCACAGAACATATTAAACTGATTCTGGATTTATCTGCTACATGCTAAAGGGCCTGACCCCAATTTTTCTGCTAAAGTCCTTTTAGCTTCAGTTTTAAGAGCAATTTTGTTCCTAACAATGTTGTTGTGTTCTTGCCTGAGAATCCTACATTGTCATTTATTTAGCTGGAAAATGGACCAAAACAGTGCTGACCATTATTTCTAGGGACTTTGTGGTTGTTATTCTTGGTTTAATCAGCATCAATAAATATATATTATTTTGGAAATAAACTATTTTAACATTAGTCATTAATTAAATTTAGAAGTGGTAGGTGATAAAAAGTAATAGAAAAAACAAAACCACCATCTTCAACAACAAAACAAAGATACAATTCTGTCTCAGAATCCCCTGCATTTAATTTGCCTCCATGCTATGCAACAAGCATTACCCAAGAATGTCATCTGGAGTTATAAACAATTTCCTGGTTCTTTCCCTAGTTTGGTATTTTCTCAAAAACACTTATTGATCAATACACATTTGAAAACAGAATGTATTATTCTCTACTCAGGAAAATAATGTGCAATAATTTGTAATTTAAGCATTATGAAATATAGAACATGAAATTAATTCATTATTATTTTACTTATCTTCTTAAACATGAATTTGGTGAGCCTAAGTCTCAGTACATTATTATGCACTATTTTCTATTTTGTGTGGCATTTCTAACCTACATCATGAGGAACTGTATAGAAGCATTGAAAAACTGTACCAAATAATTTTGGGGTTTTACCAATGCCAGATGAAGATAAAGGTGTTGAATGCTTCTCAGCAAAGTATAGCCTGAAGTCAGGCAAATCTTATTTTGAGACTGGGTTTTCAATGAAATAATGTGGTCCTAGATTAAAATAAAATTTGGGGAGCAGATAGTAAGCATTAAAGTGGAGAAAGCTCTCAATGTTCTCATTAGATTGATGTTCATCAGGTGTGAGCATTTCATTGTGTACCTACCTTCTCGGATTAGTTTGCTGGTAGAATAAAAATGACATACCAAGAAATGAGTTTTGCTATTTGAAAAAAAATAAATCAGGAACTGTCAGGTGTTATTTTGATGCTTATAAATATTTTTCCTGCTATCCCTTTCTTGAGAATTACAATTGTTTTGAGGCAGTGCATTGCCAGTTTCAATACACTCATGACTAACCTGGAAATCTTGCAAAAGCTTATATGCAGAGTCATAGATCTAGATCAATGCCCGAGTTTCTGCATTTTTCAAGACTTAGTGTTACTACTGCTGTTCCTTGGGGACATATGTCAGTATGTGAACAGCAAGGTCATATGTCACAGATTTTGCACTGCAAACCTGTTCTCTTCTATCATTTGCTCGCATGGCATTGAGAAAAACACCTTGAATGTGATTTGTTTTACCACATATATGAAAGCATGCTGTCTCAGTTAGGTATTCTATTGCTGTGATAAAGCATCATGACCAAAAAACAACCTTGGAAGGATAGGGTTTATTTCATCTTTCACTTTTAGATAACAGTCCAACTCTGAGGGAAGTCCGGGCACAAAACTAGAGACTTGAACTGATGCAGAGGCCATGGAGGAGCATTGCTTACTGGCTTCCATATGGTTCACTCAGTCTGTTTTCTTATAACATCCAAGACCACCAGTACAGGGACAACAGTATCTATAGTGAGTGGGCTACATCAATCATGAGTCAAGAAAGTACTCTATAGCATTGAAAGACCCTGGCCCAGTTTAAACAGGCAGCTGAGGCTTATGGAGAATTCCGTTCCCCCACAGCTGCATAGTCATTGCCTATCAGAAGGGAGCTCAGTCCCAAGGACACAGGCTGCCGGGTATCTGCAGGTGGCCGGACGGCCAGCTCAGCAGGATTGAGCAAACACAGAGACTAATTGTTCCTCAGATAGGGCCAAAGCCAAGACTTGAGTTCCAAGAAAAACCTCAATTTCCCGCGCTCTGAGCCCTAGCCTCATTTAAATTGCCCAATCAGGGTCCTGTTACTAGGCTTCTCGCTTCTGTACCGCGCTTTTTGCTATAAAAGAACCCCTGAGTCCCCAGCTCGGCGCGCTCAGTTCCCCGAGACTGAGACGCCCGGGTACCCGTATGTCACCAATAAAGCCTCTTGCTGTTGCATCCAAGTTCGTGGTCTCACTGTTCCTTGGGTACGGGTCTCACTTCCGTGAAAGTATCCCTATTGGGGTCTTTCAAGCATTACCTAAACCTCTACCCACAAGTCCTATGAGGCATTGTTCTTGACGAAGATTTCTTTTTACCAAATGGCCCAAACTCTGTTAGACTGATATAAAAACTAACCAGTACTATTGACCCCTTGTTAACTTGACACAGAAACACATTTGTTAATCAATAACATTTTCTTTCTTGTTGGCCCCAAGGTATTATATTAATATGACAGCTAAAACATCTCAACCTTAAAAAATCCCACAGCCCTTAAAAATTTCAACATTTAAAACATTCATAATCTCCCTAGTCCAAAGTCTTTGCAAAAATCAAAAGTTTCTTTGACAGTTCAAAGACACTCATCTGTTGGCTCCTCTAAAATTAAAAACAAAGTTACTTTCTTACTCAAAGATGGGAGAACCAGGGCATAGTCACAATCTAAATAAATATCGAGCTCCAAAAGTGAGTAACTCAGTGTCCAATATATGGGTTTCACTCATGATTTTCTGACTCTTCCACAGTCTTGGGTCCCTTCTTTAGCCCCATCCTCTGCTACACATCCAGCATATCTCCTGGGCTCAGAACAGCTCTACCCCATGGATGCTGCTGTTCTTGGTGACCATCCCATGGTACTGGAATCTCTAAAACATTGGTGGTGTCTCTAACTGAGTTATATTCTAAACAACAATCTCTCCAGGGGCTCTCTTCAGGGACTCTGACCCTGCCTCATGACATCAAACCTCAACTTCTCAATTTCTCTCTGTGACCCCTTTGTACCTTCAGAACCAGTCCCACTTGGATGACTCTTACACTTCCTTCAAGGTTGGTTGCCACTATGAGAGGCAGCCTTGTCCCCTCTGGACCACAGCTTCTATGTGCTGTCCCATGGAAACAATTTCCAGAAGATTTTGCCTCAATGATACTTGTCTCTTCTTAATCATAGCTTATTCATTCTCTAGCCCCAGATGACTAGCATCAATTGTCCCAGCAAAGCAAAGCTTTCATTCTAGTGATTCTGAATCCAAAATACATAGTGTCCATGATAGAGTCTTTGAGAAATTCTCAAACTGCCCTATGAAACCTCACAAACTAGATCACCATTATCAGCATTTCTCTTAATACTTTTATCTTCCAAGCTCCTACAGAAATGTCCATTGAGTTATGAACAGCCAGTTCCATTTCTAGCCCAAAATTGAAATGTCATCAGAATTCTTTTGAAAACATGTTGTCTGTCACAGCAATATCTCATGGCCTGGTACCAACTTTTGTCTTAGTTACTATTGTGATAAAAACGCCTTATCCAAAGCAACTTGGAGAGAAAATAGTTTATTACAGCTTATAATTACCAGGTCATGGACCATCATCAAAGGAAGTCAGGACAGGAACTAAAGACAGGTACTTGGAAGCAGAAACTTAGTAAAAACTATGAAGGAATATTGCTTACTGACTTGTTCTCCATGGCTCACTCAGCGTGCTTTTGTATAGTATCTAGGACAAACAAGCATCTATTGAGATGATGGATCTTAATCAATCATCATCGTCAAAAACAAAAACGAAAACCCAAAACAACCAAACTCCTACAAACTTGCTTATAGACTGCCAGTGGAGGAATTTTCTTGAATAAATGTCTTTCTCCAACATGACCCTAGCTTGTGGCAAGTTGATATAAAGACCAACAAGCACATGTCTTCTCTTATTCATTGCTCCGATCCTGATACACATAGTGACTGAAACTTTAGGATGACTTGTTGCCAGATATCTGGGTAAATGCTCAAAGATCAGAGAGGCAAAGGAGCAGGCTACAGCCACTTGCTACCTTGCTAACTCCTCAGCTGAAAAAGGGCTGTGCCCCTTTCTCGTCCTATCTCATATTTCTCTCTCTGCCCATGTTAATGAACTCAAAGTCACTCAGTAGAAAATTTCTTGATGGAAGAAAAGGGGAATTAAGGAATTGCAACAGTCCATGTGAGTGCTTAATGAATATAGCTGCATAAATATTCAGGAGAACCAGTAGAAAGTTTAGTAGATAAAGCTAACAACCTGAGCTCAACCCCTAGAATGCATACACCTACTGGTAGGAATAAAAGGAAGTTGGAAGTTGTCCTTTGACCTTCATAAAAGCTATAGCACTTGTGCACAGGTGTGCACATGTGTGTGTGTGCATACACAACCAACCAAACAAACAAGCAAACAAACAATAAATACAAGCTAACCATTGTGTGTATCTGAGAAAGATGTATTGCTCATTTGGGCTAATAACCAAGTGGTGGGTTATATGGTAGGATTAGGTTAGCTTTGAAGGAAACAGTATGGAGCTCTCTTGTGAAGTGCCTCCACTACTTCCTGTCACCAAGGAACGGGAGCACATCCTCACTTCGGCACACTACCATTCTCTTATGCTTAATCTCCCTGTTATGTAGCATGTCAAAGAAGAATTCTTGGAAATTCATCAAAATGCTACTAAAAAATGGCTTGTTTTGATAATATCAATTTGAACATGAGACTTGAATTGTTAAACATGTTAACACAGATGTAAAAGTCAATACAGATAAATAATCAAGAATTTAAGGCACATTCACATTTAATAAAATTCCTCTGCAAAGTAGAGAACCAGAACTTGATTAAAGAAGCCATTTGAAAATACATCAGGAGTAAAATACAATTTGAAAACAGTTTTCAGTAGATGTATGCCAGGAAAAGCCACCATACAGTCCTATTGGCAGTCCTATTTTCACAGAGTAAAGCAGTTGAGAAGAACAGTGCTCAGCTCAGAACTGGGCCAGCAGGGGATCCTTTCCCATATAATTTATACTCCCACTACAGCCACATTTTTTATCATAAAAATGAGCTTTGGTTCTCAAAGAATGCACTTAAGATGGAGAAAGAAATTTATAGGGAAACGACCAAGCATCTAGTTTGTCATTCTAGCAAACGTGTAGTTTTAGAATAAAAACAAGTTCAAATTTTTTAAAATCTGAAAACATAATCTGTAGCATAATTTTGTAGTGATTTTTACCTATTTTTATGTAAGAGAAAAAACGTTTCAGAGGACATTAAGAGAGATTATAATAGGATGTTTGGAGGGTTTCCATTACACCTGGAAAGACTGATAGTGAAGGAAAACCCATGTAACATCAGACTTTAGGAAAATAGAACAGAATTTTAAACTCTGTATAAGCAAGTACCTTGGTTCTCAAAGACAAACACGAACACCTCACTACATTGGTAAAGTCTGTATTTTAAAGATCTTATAGAATTTTAACATTTTATATGTGATTTTTTTAAACAAATACATTCATGTGTATCTTGAATATTGTATAAATGAATTCAAATTAAGTGAAAGTATTTGTTACTCTTTTAATTTATGTACTTCGATTTAATTATTTACTATATTTATTATTATGTGGGATCTGGAGTATATAGCTTAGTGGGAGAATTCTGATTAACATTGACAAGGCGGTACATTCAATGGTAACAGCAAAATATAGTATAAATAAAGGATAAATTACCACTTGCCTCTTAGGAAATATAATAAACTAATAAAGGCTCTTTTGATTTTTTTAATTTAACAACATTATTTAAAAATCATTTGATAGACAATACACTGTTTACATATGAAGCACGCCATTGAGGAGGTTTTCCAGTGTTCCTTTGTCATCCTTTGCATGCACTTTCATGTCTCATGCGTTTACCAAAATAGCATTTTATATAAAAGGAGTTATACAATCTCTGTGCATCTTTTGTCTGGCATCTTTCACTCATTAAAATTACTACTGATTCTTTGATGTTATGAGGCATTATTGTTTTATTCCTTTTTAATTCGACCAGAATTCCATTTAGTGCACATAGAGATTTTGTTTTCGAAATGAAAGTTTTCCAGGCATTCATTTGAAGAATGTTTAAAAATAATAAAACTAAGACATGTAAGTTCCTATATATTCTCATGTTGGGTACAGAAGTTGATGATATATAAAATGCTACCTTTTTAGTGCTTTTAAAGTTAACATTTAAAATTTATTTTATTTATATGAATGTAAGCCTGCATGTGTGTATGTGCACCACATGTAAGCAGTGACCCACAGAGTTCAATTAAAAGTATATCTGATTCCCTTGGAACTTGAGTTGTGAGTCCCCGTGTGGATGTTGGGGCTTGAACAGCAGTCCTCTGTGACAGCAGGTGCTGTCAAAGCTTGAGCAGTCTCTCCAGCCTATTTCTGAGATAACTTTAATGGTCATTTTAAACACAAAGTGTATATGCAACTTGCTGTGAAACGATTAAAACAACATTTTCATTAATATTAAAAATAGCAAGAAGCCATGTGATAAGAATTTGTAGATATGTTTGTGTTCCTGTATTTGTAGCAGAGGCAGAGACGCACAGCTAAACACTGAACTGAACTCCTGGAACCCAGTAACAGAGAGGGAGGAGTGATAAGCAAAGCGGTCAAGACTGGTCTGGTGAAACCAGAGAAAGAGCTGACGTGAACAAGGGGGAGACCTTGGACCCCAGATTGACTAGACTCCCTGAACTTAGGTGTCAGTGAGGAGTCCTAGACAATCTATGGGGCTTTAGGTAGTAGATCAGTATATATCCTTGGAACACAAATGGACTTTGTGTGCCCATCCCACAAAAGAGGAATGCTCTCTCAACCTGAACACTTGGAGGAGGTCCTAGGCCCTGCCCTGGATGAAATGACAGACTCTGGAAATCCCCTATGGAGGGCCTGACCTTCCCTGGGGAACAGAGTGGGATTGGGTCAAGGGTTGGAGGGGCTGGTGGGGGGGGCGGATGAGGAGGGGAGGGAGAGGGAGCTGGGACTGACATGTGAAACAAGCTTGTTTATAATTTAAATATAAAAAAACAGAAATAAACCAGCCAACTAACAAAACTAAAATAAAATAAAACAAAATAAGTTTTCATATAAAATAACATCAACCTACCATATCTGTTTGATGCTCATGTCTCTGCTGCTACTTCTAATAAGTGACCAGTTATCAGAAGTGGGGACTGAAAATGTTAGTGCTGATGACTTGCTCCAACTGGAATTTACTTCTTGGATAATTCACAAAAGGTAAAATCTTACATCAGGTGTAGACAAATGTATGATTATACACAGAAAAATTGAATTACTTTTACCTATAATACATGGATCCAGTTTTAAACACTTTTGTTTTTAACCCTGTTTCTTTCTGGGCAATGAATAGATTTTTTTTAGTATGAGCCATACCACAGAAACTGCATGTGTGACTCTTTTCAGCTGTAGGCAAACATGCATGTCTATACTTAGTGCATACACATCCATACTTGTAGATTTTTAGTATATTTAGAATAGGAAGATAATCATATAATATATATTATATGATTTATATGCTATTATGAGATATTATATATATGTATATATAATCATGATCCTACTCAGTGAAATATTCAATGTCATTAACATTAACATGGAATTCAGGACATGATGCTTAATTTTGACTGGATTTGGAGACACCTAGGAGATTTCACATGTACATTTCTTGTTGTGTCTCTGAGAGTATTTTCAGAGATGACTGGCATGTAGACCATCCAGCTACAAGAAGACTATCCTGAAAGTAAGAAGCATCATCCAGTACACTGGAGATTTCAATGCAAGATAAATATGAGGAAAAAGAGCCAGATTGTGAAAGTTACATCTACTGCTCCTTCTTGGTCTTTATATTCTAGTTGCCACCTTCTTCAGTACTCAACAAGAAATCACACCAGCACTCCCCTAAGGAGCTTTTAGGCTTTCATTTTTTATTTGTCCTTCTTCAGCTGAGGCTTCTGGCTTCTTAGATTGAACTGATAATGATTTCTTTGGCTCCTGCCTTGTGCATGCACCCCTCTTGGGATCATGTAGCCTCCAATTCTGTAAACCAATCTAATAAATAATCCTCTTATAATTTTGCATATACTCCACTAGTTCTGCTTCACTAAAAAATTCTTACAAAAACAATAGCAAGTGTAGAGTACTGCCTTCCTTGTCAGTCAACTGGGCCTGGCCGCAGTTGTAGTCCCCAAATAGCACACAGGACACTATATTAATTATGAAGCTGTTGGCCATTTGCTTGGTTTCTTACTGGCTATCTCTGAATTAAGTATTTAACCCATAATTGTTAATCTAAGTATTTATCTTAGTGGAGAAAAGGGTCCGGACCTCTTACTCCTCTGGTCGCTCACATGGTGTCTCTCTCTGCCTCTCTTTCCCAGAATACTCCTTGACTCCTAGTCCCACCTATCTTGCTTCCCTATTGGCCAACAGTGCTTTATTCAACAACCAATAAGAGACAGATTTACAGAATGACATCTCCCATCAAGCAAGGAACTACAAACCTAGTAAACATTTGTCAAAAGCCAATGTCATGGAATGAAATGTGTTGCGGTGTTTTGTACAGCAATACATGTAAAAAAGTAGAAAAGAATTTTCTTAAATTTCTAGATGCCAAAGTTTATCTTTGGCCTAACTGATAATTGCATAGTGAAACCAAGATATGTACATGTATAAACATACATGTGCATTTTAATTCATTGATACATTGTAAAGTTTTTTTTATGCTTAAAAAGCTGAAGGTGAAACACGCTGTGAGTTTAGGAAGTCAGGCATTACTTAACAGGCACTTTTTTGTCCTCTTACTTTAGATGCTGCTATAGTTTGAACCTTGAATGTTCTACAACTGTTCACTCATTGGAGACTTGGTTTGTGAAGAGGTAGCAGAGTCTTTCAGAGATGGAAACAGGAGGGAAGTCCGTGAAGAAAATTGTGGGATATTTGACCTCTCCGGAGTCTCTTCAGCTCCATGGTCACCTCCAATTCTGACTTGCTGTCTTACTACAGCCCAAAGTTATTGTATAAGCCATGCCAGGAGGATTGTAACCATGAAACAATGAGCAAAAATAAAACCTTGCTTTTATTTTTATTTTCAAAGTCATAGAAAGACTGACAGATACAAATGTCTTAATATATTGCCAGATTTGGGTAATTAATTACATTTAACATATTAAAGATAAGTAAATTTGAGGAATTCAGATTTTACTGTTTCAGAAAGACACACACACACACACACACAGAAGGAGAGAGAGGGGGCGGGGAGAGAATAAATGAATAAATGAATAAATTGTTAGGCATCCTTAGTTACTCTTAGGAAATTAAATCTGAGTAAAACCAATTGGGAGAGCTTCTTTATTTCAGACTTTGGGACTTCTTTCAGCAATAATTGCAGCCATTTAAAGTAAATTTTCCATTAAAGTACCACTTCAGCTTTTGACAAATTGCATCAAACTCTTTTCTTCCTCTGGGTAAGCACAAACCAGAGCATGGTTGTTTTATTTATTTATTTGTTTGTTTATTTTTTTATTTGACATGCACGTTCTCTGAGCCAGTGGGATAAAATGATTTCAGGTGCCCTGTAACACATACTGAAGAGGTTATATGTGGCCAAGTAGAGTCCAAGTGAAGATGCCGGATTTGAGCAGCTTATCTCATGTGATGACAAAAAACTGATCATGTCTCATATCATCAATCAACCTGAAAACAGTTCTTACTTTTAAATCATGCTATCTGATAATGGATATCTTAGTAGCAATGGTCCTTAGTTGTTGCTGTTAAAAACTCGTTGAGCATATGGAAATACTTCAAGTTTCTAGCAATTCATAAATCTAAATCACTACTGTTACCGCCTGCTGGCTCACTTTTTAGTTTTAAAGTTCATGTTTCTAAGAATGGATAAAAACAAATAAACCAGCTTTTGATGAAAATACTCTATTAAGAATTAAAATTAGCTGTAATCAAAGATTTAAATCTAACCATACAGCTGAAGTTTGAATATGATTGGAATAAAATATTTTATTTTTCTAGAATGTTTGCAGTTATAATATTTCTTTATAATACACAGTGATAAAACAATTTGTGCTTCTTAGAGCTTTTTACTTTAGCTTCAGTGACTTATATACTGTAGCCATATAAATTTTTGGTGATAAAAATTTAAACTAAAGACCGCCAATGAAAAATTCTTACTTGACAACTTGAGATGGCATACTGTAAATAACTAAAACTTCACCTAAATGTTTTTATTTTAGGAATTATTTTATGGTCTGTTACACATTACAAAATATAAGTTTATATTCTTTTTTATAATAATTTTTTATTTAACTTTTTACACATGGTACTCCCAGCTCTTTCTCCCTACCCTTCTCCCCCTCCCTCCCAATGCCCCAACACCTCACTCCATCCACCTTCCACTCCCCATGGAGTGTAAGGCCTTCCATGGGGGATTTTCAAAGTCTGTTAGATTATCCTGGGCAGGACCTAGGCCCTCTCCTATATGTCCAGGCTGAGAGAGCCTCCTTCCATGTGGGGTGGAAGTCTATTTGTGTGTCAGGGATAAATATTGATCTACTATCGGAGGCCCCATAGATTGTTGAGGCCTCCTCTCAGAAACCCAGGTTCAGGGGGGTCTGGATCAGTCCCATGCTGGCCTCTCAGTCATCATTCTGGGGTCCATGCATTTCCCATTGTTTATGTCAGCTGCCTCTGTAGGTTTCACTGGCTGGGTCTTGATTCCTTTGCTCGTCACTCCTCTGTGCAGCTGCTTCCAGGAGTTCAGTTTGGTTTTTAGCTGTGGGTGTCTGCCTCTGCTTCTGTCAGCCACTGGATGAAGGTTCATGTGTATTTCTCTTTCTTATCTGGGATGCTATGAAATGCCAATTTCCCAATGCTAATATTGAGTATTTTGAAGACAGTAGATAATTTCTTAGATTTCACTATAGCTTTTCCAGTATTTCCTATTAATGGATTTGGTTATTCTCACTTGTCAAAGTGAGTCCACATCCCTGTGAGGAATCACATGACTTTGACTTAGTTTGATTTCTGTATGTCAGTTTGGTTATGTGTGTGTGTGCGACATCATCTCTTCCCTCCTTCATGGCACAGTGACATATGTTACATTTGTGATGAGTGAGAGTCTTGTGGGGAGAAGGCTTTAATCTGTGTAAAGATCTCATTCTTTACTAAAAGTTTGATTTTTCTCTTATTTGTTCAGGTTGTCATATTTACTTATTTTGATGCCTAAATTATCTTACATTTCATTAAATAGATCCTCGGATTTTTTGAATGTCCTCCGTATTCCTTAAGCCTGTCCTTCTTTTTTCTGGCACATTAAGATTGTCCAGGCCTATTTCTAATTCCATCTCCTCATTCAGCTACTTTTCAAAAAAGATCCAATTTGTTTTAGCAAAGAATGAGTGCATTTACTGGGATATAGGAGTAATTACAGCACAGGAGAGCCTTGAATGCAAACCATGCTAGTAAATAGTACATGATAATTTAAATATAATTGTATGCATGCATTTACAGTCTTTCAAGAATAGAAGTGGCTTAGTATTGGAGGAAGGAAAATACATGGAGATTAAATAATTGTTTTTTACTTTGGCTCTGTACTTTGAAAAACTGAGGGAATTTTATAAATGCTAGTGTCTGAGTCAATAGCCAGAGTCCCTGATTGAATTGTTTTTATGTGTTGCCCAGGTACCAAGACAGGTGAATTCTGTCTAAATAGTTCTAATACATAGTTGATGCTGAGAGTTTAGAAACTAGTAATTTAGCTTAAGGCAATTTCTTCCTATGTGTGATTCTAGTCAGCCCCACCATTTCATGTAATGAGTCTCCTGATACGAGTGACAATCCACCAAAGCCCCTCATCCCTAGCTCAATTAGCTTCTCATTCAAAAAGCTTCCAGGAGATATAAAGTCCTTTCTAGAAAATGAATTCTTTTGCAGTACTTATTTGGATTACAAAATTACCAGCTAAAGACCTTTTCTTTATCCATGGGCTGGAGTGTGTCTGAAAGCAGGTCATGGCTGCCTTCATCTTTTTTTCCTATAAACTTATGCTACAACTTTGGGTGTAGGACACTTGCATATTCACCAGAAGAGTGTTTATAGAAACATCAACCTCACAGGTTATCTTTTTTTTCTTGAGAGGCTTCTAGAAGAACTGATCTTTGCTACATTACTTGTCCTTTTCACCTAGATTCTGTCCCAAACATTCTTTCAATAAGAATGAGTCCAAATTGTCCCAATTTCATAGCAGTCAGAATCACCTACTATTCTATTAATGAAAACAAGCAATGCCATAACACAGCAAAACAGATCTTTCAGCCTTGGTCCTTGCAGCCTTAGAAACACTTGTCAGCATGGGATCAATGAAGCTCAGAGGTATACATGGTGAATCCCTCAGCAGTTGGAAAGATGTAGCAATGTCCTCAGCTGTGACATCTGCTTAAGAAGCTCTGAGCTTATTGAATCCAATGAACTTTGTCATTTCTGGTAAGAATCACTTGCTTTGGTCTTTTCACAGTTGCTAATAAGGGAAACATTGAAATCAGCAAGTTTCTGACTGGGAGTAAGCTAAAAGTGGCTTTTGAATTTTTTTCTCCACCTACTTAGAAATTTTTTCTTGGGACAGTTGGTTGTTATTTGGGGTATTATATGGGGAGGAGGAAGTACAAGCAGCATCCAATAATTTGGGACATAAATATTCTCTCTATATTTTTGTAACTGTCATTTTGGTTCTATTTGAGGTTTATGATTGATTCTTGGCATATGTCCCCTGGGTATTGCTACGAAAAAAGGAAAAATCATGTAAAATAAATTTCCAAGACATTTGCAGAATTTCTCTTTTTGTTGAGATTCTAGTTTTCTTCCACACTTTGATTGTCAGTTTTCAGAGAACTAGCCTAACAAAAGAAAGGATAAAAATACATTACAAAAACGTATGTGTCAGGAGATCACTGCATTAAATTTGGCAAAGCTTGTTTAAAGTGATTTTCTATTGAAAAAATTTAACCAAAAATTTTAATCCTACCTCTGTTTACTGATGTTAAATGAGGATTTCAAAGGTAACAATCAATAAACAGAGATAAAAGCTTCTTCCAAATAAATGAAAGGAAGTAATAAAAAGATTCACTAAGCTCAAGTGCCTCCTATCAACAGCCGCTGATAAAATATTAAAAGAATTTCCTTGTGTAATGTCTCTGGAGAGCTGTCTTGCTGATCTACTAGACTATGATTGACAACTTTGAGACCTTGCTGGAAGCCACAAAAGTGTGTCTATAATATTATGTTCAATTGCTCAAGTTTTTCTTCCTAAATGGGGCTAGAAATAACATACCACAGAGTGGTAGGCTTTTAAGAAGCAGGATATTCTTTCCAGTCTAAATGAAGTTTAATTGGTTTGTTATTAGACACTATGCAATTCAGGAATGTAAAAATGAAAACAAAATTTAAAACAATACCATAAAAAATGTATTGCACTTGAAGATACATTAAGTAGTTCAGGGGGGATTAAGAACTCACTGGACGAAATTGTATGTAGGAAAGCGTTAAGCTTAGAATACGAAATGTCCTTCCAGCAACTCATGTGTTGAAGTTTATTTTATAAATAGGGATCAGGTTTATATTTTAGACGGTATTTTTCTGAGAATCATCATGAGCATAATGTCGTGTCAAAAGTTTACATAATATAGCAGTCACCTTTTCATCAATTTCTGATAGATCCTCTTTTTGTAATCTTGTCATGTCCTTTGACCTCAATAAATTTCCTTTTGCCTCAGGATCACTATGATATAGGTTTGTTATTCCCACCTCATCCAAAACCCAATGTTCCCACTGGCTAATTATTATAATGAAACCTGGAGTCAACACTAAAACCTGTGAATAATTTGGCTGTTCATTCTTTTCTTTTCCTTTTGTGCATGTGTGTGTGTGTGTGTGTGTGTGTGTGTATTATGTATTTTGTAGGGGTATGCATGCCCATGAATACCCATATGGAGGCTGTGTGTGCATATGTAGAGACCAGAGAGAACAAAATATGTTCTCCTTCATCATTCTGAACTTTATTTTCTTGAGAGAGTATGTGTCATTGAACCAGTAGCTTGCCATATCACATAGAATGAATTCCCAGTGAACTCCTGGGATCTATGTATCCCCAGCTGTGGTAGTTTGAGTGAGAATAGTCTCCATAGGCTAATATAATTGAATACTTGATCCCCAGTTGGTGGAAATGTTGGGTAACATTAGGAGGTGTGACCTTGTTGGGGGAAGCTTGTCACTGGCTGTGGTATTTGAGATTTTCAAAGACTCTGTGATTCCTAGTGCACTCTCTCTGTGTCTTGTGGTTGTTGATCAAGATACTAGTTTTTAGTTATTTGTTTGCTTCATCATCATGAACTCAAACCCTCTCAAACTGTGAACCAAATTAGTTTCTTCAATATATTGCCTTTTTCATGGTGCTGTTTTATTACAACAATACAAAAGTAGACAAGCTATCGTTCTACAACACTGAAGCTAAAGGTGAGCATTTTAGGATTTTTTTTAATATGAATTCTGGGGATTTAAACTTATGTCCTCATTCTTGCACAATGAACATTCATTCCAACTAACTAAGCCATTTTACCATATCCCTTTCATGTTTTCTATAATATAGCCTATTTACATTTCTGTGGGAATATCTAAGAGAAAAAGGCTGGGAATCTTAGAAATGACTATTCCTTAGGTCATTGCTGTCTATTCCTCTCCTCATCCTTGGTTTGATTATTCTGTTATGTAGTGAGATATCCACCCTGACTGCACCTGTAACACTGATCACGCCCATTTGGGTGTGGTCACAGGTGCGGACTTGACAGAGAGTGGGCTGTAGGTCTGGGGTCAGGACAGATGGCTCTCTCTCTTGCTTCCGGTAGGGTCACTTGGGTGAATCCTTGGAGCTGGAAATTGTAGCAGTTGCCCACTTCTTGTGTAAGTGCATTCTCCCCAAATAAAGTTACATTGACCCATTTTGAGACTTGCCCCATGAATCTTGGTCTGTGTATCCACACTGTTACCTCCAGGTTTCCCCCAAGCTTTCTGCCAGTATCACTTACTTCTTTGGTTCTTGTGACTAAACTTCTTCCATTTTATCTTTTGGTTTTATTTCATTGTGCTTCACCTCATACACTTACGACTTTAACAAGCCATAAAGATGATATAATTCATGCTGCACCTTTTCAGGTGCTTCATTCTGAGGCATTCTGCTTCACGGATATGTGTGTGTGTGTGTTAAATAAAATTTATTCTAAATAAAAGCAATGTGTTATATTATTTAAATATATGTTAGTATTTGAAACTCATCAAATGTATCAAAATAATAACTAAGTAGAAAAAGGATAATGTCAAAAGTTGCTTTAATACTTATGTGATATTTAGGCAAATATATGGGGGGTATGTGTCTGTGTGTTTTATGTATGCATGTTCATATTTGTGTGAACAAGTATGTGTTTGGGTAAGTGGGCATTTGTGTGAGCATGTGTGGAGGATCAAAGTTAATTCAATCAAAGTCTCTCAATGAATTCAGAGCTCATGAATTCCAGCTAGTCTAGCTAGCTAGCTTGCCGAGTTATTCCCTCTCTCTGGCTCTCTAGTGACTGCACTGCTTGTCTTTTGGTTTGGGGGCTCCAAGCTCTAGTCCTCACACTTGTCAGGCAAGTGCTTTGAATAGTGGTCCTTCTCCTCAGATATTAATACAGTTTAACATATACAAATTTCTTAAAATTAAAAATCTTCTGTCACTTTTTGAATGTATGATTCTTTGGCAAAATATTTTCATTTATCCTAAATTTTGACCTGTTATTTTCAACTCATTGCAATTGTACATCTAATGTAAATCTTACAAGCACTTATATTCTTCCCTTTTATTGAAAATATATTTTTCTAGCCGGGTGGTGGTGGCGCACGCCTTTAATCCCAGCACTCGGGAGGCAGAGGCAAGCGGATCTTTGTGCGTTCGAGGCCAGGCTGGACCGATAGCCTCCGAAACAATACAGAGAAACCCTGTCTCGTAAAAACAAAACAAAACAAAAAAAGAAACTATATTTTTCTTACATAATATATCCTGAGTACAGTTTCTGCTCTCTCTACTCCACTCAGTTCCTCTTCCCAATCCAGATCTAACTTCTTTCTGTCTCAGTAGAACACTAACAGGTGGTGCCTAGTATAATGATAAACTGAACATCCCAGCACTTAGTAGTCAGAGACAGGAGGATCTCTGTGAGCTTGAGATCACCTTGGTCTATATAGTGAGTTCCAGGAGAGCCAGGGCCAAACTACATAGTAAGACTCTCTTTTGAAAAACAAAGAACAGAAACCAAAACAAAAGAGAGAAGAAAACCGGTTTTTAGGGATAACAATAAAATAAAATAATAAGACAAAACAAAAACTATATAAATAAAACAAAACTAAATTTAAAACAAGGCAAAATTAAGAAACAAAAAAAAGGAAGAACCCTGACATGACATATGAGACTGGGAATCTTCAAAGATGCCATTGAGTTCATTTTCTATTGACCATATATGGCTGGGCATGTGGACTACCCATACAGGTAGCTTGTTTTCCCAGTAAGACTGCCTTGGAGAAAATGAAATTTTCATTGGCAAGTGGTTGTCAATTGAAAATTACTTCTGGTTTAAGGATGGGGACATATGTTCACTTCTCCTTTCAGCTCTAGAGCCCCATATGGTGCAGACCCTTGAAGACCCTGATCATGCTGCCCCTGTCTCTGTGAGTTCATACATGCATTGATCAAGTTTATTTAAAGGGGCTTGTTTTGTTGGGTCTTCCATAGATCCTGGCTCTTACAATCTTTCTACTTCCTTTTCTGCAGGATTCTATGAGCCCAGAGAAGAGGGATTTGATGGAGACACCTCCCTGCCTTTTCTTTTTTATTTAAATAACTTCTTTCTTTTATTTTACATGCCAACCACAGTTTCCCTCCCTCCTCACCTCCCCGTCCTCCTCTCTTTGCTTCCTATCTACCTGCTTGCCTTCCACCTCTCCTCTATCTTGTCTACATTCAGAAAGGAACAGGCCTCCCATGGGCTTTCACAAAGCATGGCTCCTCAAGCTGAGGCATGAACCTGTGCTTCATGGTTACGTAAGGTAATTCAGCAAGGGGAACATGTTCCCCAAAGCTAGCTTATTGCCAGGGATTGGTCCTGACCTCACTGCTAGGAGCCTTACCAAGAGACCAAGATACAAAATTGTCATATACATTTAGAGGACCTAGGTTGGTCCCGTAGATGTTCCATAACTGTTGGTACAGAGTCCATGAGCTCCCATGAGCTCAACTCAGCTGTCTCTGTGGATTCCCAGTCATGACCCCCTGGCTCATACAATCCTTCCTTCCTTTCAAGGCATCACCCTATCAGTTGACTGCTCAGAGGTCCCTCACTCTATGCATAATGTCTGGTTGTAGACCTCTGTATTTGTTCCTATTTGGTGCAGAAGGAAGCTTCTATGATGATGGCTGAGCAAGGCACTGTTCTTAGTAAAGCAGAATGTCATTTTATTGCTACTTTTAAAAAGCAGTATTTAGTTTTACCCTAGGTTCCTGGGTTATCTAGTGTCAGGTTCTTTGTTACCTAAGCAGTGTTGGGTATGGGTTCCATGTTGTGGAGTGGGTCTTCAAGTCAAATCAGATATTGATTGATTATCCCCACAAAGTTTGTGCTAGTATTATATTGCATATCTTGCAAGAGGACACAATTGTAGATCAAACAGTTTGTGTCTGGATTGGTGTTTATGCTTCTCTTTTGGTAGCCTGTGGAGTACCTTCCTGTGACAAAGATGCTAGAACATAGGGGTGAAGGCTCTGTGTTCATTTTCAATGAGTTGTATAGTGTTATTTTCAACAGCAAGGCCTTGCAAGCAGTTTGTTGAGATCAACCTACACTCTTGGAAACAGCCTAGGTTATATGGGGGTTCACAGGTGACACCTTTAGGCAATAACTCAATTAGATGTAACCCAAATCCAATATTGGAATTGTAGCTTGCTTATTATTGACTTAACAGCTAATACCCACATATAAGTGATTACATACCATATTTTTCTTCCTGAGTCTTTACTCATTCAGGATGATGTTTTCTAGTTCTGTTCATTTACCTGTGAATTTCATGATTTCATTTCTTTTAATAACTGAGTAATAGTCAATTGTATAAATGTATCACATTTTCTTTATTCATTTTTCTCTTTAGGGACATCTAGGTTGCTTAAAATTTCTGACTCTTATGAAGAGAGCAGCAATGAACATGGCTGAGCAAGTCCCTTTGATAGTATAAAGTATCCTTTGGATATATGCCCAAAAGTGGTATAGCTAGATTTTGACGTAGATTGATTTCTCTCTTCCTTAGAAACCAGCACATGGATTTGCATAGTGGCTATACAAGTTTGTACTGTCACTCATAATAGCTGAGTGTTCCCTTTATATCCTCACCACCAAGAGTTATTACTTGTTTTTTTATTAATCTTAGCCATTTTGACAGTTTTAAGATGAGATCTCCAAGCAGTTTTGTTTTGCATTTCTTTAATGACTAATGATGATGAACACTTCTTTAAGTGCTTCTCAGCCATTTCAGTATTTAGAACTATGCCCCATTCTTTAGTGTAGCAGTGTTTCTTTTGTGAACTTGGGGATTCTTTTATTTGTGTAATAGACGATAAGAATTATAAAATCTAGGCCCTACTCCATACTCCAAATGATATGACAGACTTTGAAGATCCTCCATGGAAGGCTTCATCCTCCCTGGAGAGCAGAAAGGGGATGGAATAAGTAGTTGGTGGGGGGCAGTGGAGGAGGGAAAGGGAGCTGGGATTGATACGTAAAACAAGCTTGTTTCTAATTTAAATAAAAAAGGAAAAAATAGAAAAATAAAGACCAACTGACCTCCCACAAAAAGAATTATAATATCCTTTGGTGATTGTTTTTTTGATATTTGTAATGCCCATGCCTACCACTTCTGATTAGTTTTAGTTTGTAGTCAGTCTATATTGTCAGATATTAAAATGGCCATGCTAGGTCCCATCCTTCATTCTGAGGTGATATATATCCTTGATGTTAAAGTATATTTCTTGGACTCACAAGAAGGATAGATCCCATTTTCCCATCTATTCTTCTAGACTATGTCTTTTTTTGGGGGGGGGGAGTGAGACCTTGATGCTGAGAGATTTCAGTGAGTAGTGTTTGTTGATTCCTGTTATTTTGTTGTTGTTGTGGTGGTGGTGATGGTGGTCCTCTCTCTTGATTTGCTGGCTTTGTATTAATTATTCTTTGTGGCTTCCTGATGGAGTTGGTGCCCTGGCTAAAGCAATGAGTGGGGTAAGGAAGTTTGGAGGGGAAGATTGTATGATTCACTGGAGATGGAAATATGGGGGAAAAGAGACTGCACAGAGGTGATCTACTGCAAAACAGAGTAAGCAGGGTGGTGGTGATGGTGGCGGTTGCATTTGAAGGAGAGGAGAGAGAAGTGAAAATCTGAAGTTAGCCTAACAGCTCCTGACCAGAGTGACTACAAACATTTTTGGTATTTTTTTTATTCTATTGTATTGCTGGGGAGCACATTCTGGGACCTACTTGTGGGGCAAATATTCTATCCCATTACCAATCCCATCCATTTTCAACATTTTTGACATATTTAAAATTTATGTTTGAAAAGTTAAAATGAAAAATAACTACTCTTTAGATTTATCTACATTTACTGTGTCTTTTCATCTCTTTGAATTCATCAGCGTTCCTGTTTTAAAAGATTCTTCTCCTGAAGGATTTCTACTAACATTTCTTATGATTTGCCTCTTGTTACCAAATAATCCTTTCAGCTGTCATTTTTTAAATGAAATTTATTATGCTGTTTTTAAAGACATTTTTAATTTTTTTCCTGGAGAATGAAGTGATATTTGGTGGCTTCTTTTGCTCTTGGTCTTAGGATTATGTCATTTCATGATTTTATGATTTATGTAATGTATAACTAGAACTCTATATTAATTGCTACCTTTGTCATTTTCAGTGATCTTTCTTTCTCAGCCTGTCTCCCCAGGGACCTCTTCATTTCATAATATGTATTTCTATCTTTAGGATTCATATTTTGTTATTTTTCATTGTTTTAATTTCTTTTGTGTTCATCATATTCTGTTCTGTTGAGCACATGGTACTTTTTTAGGTAGCTTTTCTGAGTGCGTTGTCCCATCCCTGGTGTCACATGAGTCATTTTCTGTGTCTGTTTCCAATAGTTAATTTTTATGTAGGTAACAGGTTATGTTTTCCTAGTTTTGAGCATTTACTATTCTATGTTGTGTTAGGCATTGTGTGTGTATTTGCATGTATTCCTTTGGTGAATGTTACTATTTGAAGAGAGAATTCAGTTATTGTCAACTACTTAGATCCTTGTGGGCTGTTAGCTTTGCCAGGACATCACTTTGGTGATGACTGAATGGGGAATGTTCCAAGCTCTAATCATTTTCTCTTCAGGTCAAGTAGGACACAAGCCTTTGGGTCTCCATTTCTTGTTTCTATAGTCTGAAAATGGCCTCAAGGCAAGAAGCCATGGTGATTTTGTGACTACTTTAGCATATTTCCTATGTTTCAGCCATTCTAAGTATGATTTGGTTCTTTTCCTGGGCTGTTTACATACTAGCCAAGGATCATGTCAAACAGTTATAACTTCAGCCCTTCTTTAAAATAGTGCATGTATGTTTATAACATCAAAACTATCTTAAAGGTGTATAAACTAATGACTGTAGGTATTCAATAATATACAGGCCCATTACCTGAAGTCCATTCTTTTTTTAAACAGTTCTACCTAAACATGTAGTTTATATTCCATAGTAGCTATACAAAATATTGAGGCAAATTCTAATCTTTTGGAATCAGTTAATCTTTATGAATTTTTATTAGTAAATATTGGTAATTATTTGATTATATTGTGAACTCTGAATTTGCATATGCATTAATTAAATAAAATTAACCTTGAGTCAGGAGCCTACATTAGCAACTAGTCATCATAGAGCCTCAGAGGGTACCCAGGAGAGATGGTCACAGAGAGTAGTGAGGTGGGGTTTTGAGTGGTACAGATATTTCTGGTTTGGCACGGTAGTAGCACAGGTCTTCTGTGGAAGCCATCAAGAGAGAGGGTTAGCCATTTGCTACTCAGCTTCTTTTTTGTGATGCTTTAAAAATTTTAATTAGATACAAGACTGTTGTACATGTCAATTCCAGTTCCATCTCCCTCCCCTACACTCCTGACCCCTTTCCCCACTGACCACCTATCCCATCTCCTTTTTGCTCCCCAGGGAGGGTAAGGCCTTCCATGGGGGATCTTCAACGTGTCTAGGCTCAGAATGTATCCCTCTCTGTGGAGTGGGCTACCAAAGTCCATTTGTATAATAGGGATAAATACTGATCCACTACCAGTGTCCCCATAGATTGCCCAGGCCTCCTAACTGACACCAAGGGGTCTGGATCAGTCCTATGCTTGTTTCCCAGCTATCAGTCTGGGGTCTATGAGCTTCCCCTTGTTCAGGTGGGCTGTTTCTGTTGGTTTCTCTAGCCTGGTCTTGACCCCTTTGTTCATCACTCCCCTCTCTCTGCAACTGGATTCCAGGAGTTGCACTCAGAGTTTAGCTGTGGGTGTCTGCCTCTGCTTCCATTAGCTACTGAATAAAGACTATAGGATGCCATATAAGGTAGTCATCAATCTCATTATCGTAGAAGGACATTTAAGGTAGCCTCTCCACTATTGCTTAGATTCTTAGTTGGGAGCATCCTTATAGATTTCTGGACATTTCCATAGTGCCATATTTTTCTTTAAACCTATAATGGGTCCCTCTATTATGGTATTTTTTTCTTGCTCTCTTCTATTCATTCCCTGATTCAATCTTCCTGCTCCCTCATGTCCTTTCCCCTCCTCTTCTCCCCTTCTCTTTTTCCTAACTCCCTTTTCCCTCCCCCCATGCTCGCAATTAGATCAGGAGATCTTGTTCCTTTCCCCTTCTCTACAGGACCATATATATCACTCTTAGGGTCCTCCTTGTTTCCTAGCTTTTCTAGCGGTGTGGATGGTAGGCTTGTAATCCTTTGCTCTATGTCTAAAAACCATATATGAATGAGTACATACCATGTTTGTCTTTTTGTGTCTGGGTTACCTCACTCAGGATGGTTTCTTCTAGCTCCATCCATTTTCCTGTGAATTTCAAGGTTTCCTTTTTCCCCAGTGAGTAGTACTCCATTGCGTAAATGTACCACATTTTCTTTATCTACTCTTCAGTTGAGGGACATTTAGGTTGCTTCCAGGTTCTGGCTATTACAAATATTGCTTCTATGAACACTACTCAGCTTCTGGAGCTTGCAGGTTTTCACCTTAGCCTTTGAATGTCTAGTCTTACTAAGAAAGGTAGAGACATAGTGAAAGCTACCTTTAGCAGCAGCAACAGGCTGCTGTCTGCAGGAGCAGAATTTGTACCAATCTGAGCCAGTCTGGTAACTGCACAGTTTCAATTGCTGACTGAAATAACAGTAGTTTAAGCCACAGACACTGTAAAAATTAAAAGAGTAATACTTATTTAATAAAAATATATGCGTGAATATAGTTGAGTGTTTGTGTTTTCCATTATTTTATCAGTTAAAATATTGTATTTTTAAAAACAAATCATGTATTGCCTTCAGTTGAAAATGGAATTTGAAATACCACAGGAATAACTAAAAATACAATGAATTGTTTGGCAATAATTTACCTTAAAAAAGAAAGGATATCACTATAAACATTTTAAAAATCAATATTAAAAAGCACTATTTATAAAGGATAAAAATTCAAAATAAATCTCCTGAGTTCATGATGAAAACCTAAAAGGCCAGTTTTGTGATTTAGAGGCATGGCTTTGAAGTACTCAACACCTAGGATCACAGAAATTGCCAATGAGATGGACACTTTAATATAAATATTCTTCATTTCCCCCCATAATTCCATGTGAAGAAAAAATTGTAACCAACAGTAGGATTTGCTGTGAATTTAATGACTAATGCATACAGTTATATCCAAGTACTTTTCAACGGGTAGTCATGGTTATTGAAAGCAAGGCTGTGTATGTCAAAATTGTATAAATATTTACTAGTCTATCCTAAATATTTTTGAAATCATTCCTCTCTTCATTTTTGCTCTTTTGATTACATACCTGCAGGGTAAAAATCAACTTTAGCCATGGTTAAAATCAAAGTTAATAAATGCTACGCTCTTCTCTCTAACTTTCTACACACATAGTGACTAAAGAACAGGAACAATGTTTAGTACTTTCTCTAAATGTTACTTCTTATATATATGACCTCGTGCTGTATGTGTCTTTTTATATCACCTTTTCCTCCCAAAAAGTTTCTAGCACAGTGTCTTTCTTTCCGTTATCAAGGTCTAAAGTACATGCCTCATTTACTCAATGTAGTGTCTGTATTCAATGTCCTGGAATTAAGTTCTTAGTCATTTTTCTTATCTATTTTTAAATCCGAAGTTATTTGATACAACCATATATTATTATTCATTAAAGTGTCTTTTTATGTTAATGAGAACAATCTGATATGGTGAAATAATTAACAACTTATTGTTATTCATCATTACAAGGAAAAGGGCACTCTGTTCAAAATCTGTGTAGGTTTCAGTAATTGGTTCATTGAGTCAATAAAAAAGAAATTAGCTTTCATAATCTTGCAAAAGCAATTTGTATAAAGATCCCTGGGCACTTAAGAACAAGAGAGAAAGAATGATCAAATCTTCTGGAAGAAATGGATTTGATGAACTTGCTATGATACCAATATCTTTAACACGCAGAACATGTATACTCATTTGAGAAATTCTAGTCAATATTTTATATTTGTACACATTTTTGTAATTTAGAGTTAGTCTCTATATTTTTGTGGGGAGGGGAGGAAAGGAATATTGTGGCCATGATGTAATATTTGAAATAATAATAATAAATAGTAAATTATTCAAAATAAAAATCCAAATATATAAGAAGTAAAAACACTTTATTGTTTAAGTTAATTTTAGGTTTATAGAAGATTTGAAAGTAGGAATAATCCTGTGCACACTACACACCCTAATTCCTGCTCCATCTATATACAGCCCTTAGGCCCCTTCAATACTGTATTTATTGTTATCAGTGGTTCAAAGATTTGGTAAATATGAATAAGCTTTTTTCAAATATCTTTGTGAGAGTTTTAGAAAGGCCTAAGTTTTTAATCTGTTTGAATAAATACTCATAAAAGGAGATTAAGGGTTTTTATGATAAGAATATATTTAGCTTTGCAAAGAAATGACCAAATTATATCTCAATAAGATTGCTACTTCATGTTCTCACCACACAATATTATTTAAAAAAATAAAGCCAAATGAGAGTGACAGAAGAGATGACTTAGCGAGTACAAGAGTTGCCTTCCAAGCATGATGACATATGTTCTAATTACCAACATCTCTGTTATAAGACAGGAAATGCTGCATAAGTCTTCAAGTCCGGAATTCTCAATGTGGTGTCTCAAGAGCTTTTGGGAAAGCCATTCTAGAACAAACTTTGAAGAGTTGCTTTAGTGAGAGATCTTGTATCATGTCAATATGTCAGAGAGCCATAGAGGAAAATATCTGATATGTTCTGCTCCTTGTATGCACGGGCACATATGCCTATACATTCACATGCATGCACTGAACACACACACACACACACACACCAAACACACACACACACACACACACACACACACCTAGAGAACAAGAGTGTTTGCTATAATGTGTAATTTTTTTTACTGGAAATTTTCTTGGAGGTACTGAGTCACATGCATAATATTTCACACAGTTGTTACATGTCCACTTGAATAAGGCATGCTTCCAAGAAAACATGCCCACATATCTTCCTTATAACTGATAAATCCTACATTTCTTGTATCAGTAAATCTGTTATCCACCCAGCTTTCTTTTTCTTATCTTCCATTCTATTAAAAAGTTGTCTGCTTATGATGCACCATATCCTCTAATTTTCCTTACTAGCATTTACTATAATCCATTTTATTATCCATCATTTTAATATTTTTTCATTTCTTTCATTGACATACACACACATTGAGTCTAGCATCTCATTATTATTGTTAATGGTTTTGTGACAGTTCTGGCCAGATAATGCTTGGAGTGTTGCCCACATTCACTAAATATTTATTTAATAAATAAAGTACTTGATCAATGTCGTGCACACTGTTGAATGCTCATGTAATAATCAGCAATGTTTTCTTATACCCTGCATTTTTCTTGTAGAGCTCTTATTTCATTCAGAACCCACAGTTTCCATGAAGCTTCATGTTTCATCTACCCATCAAAACCCCATTAACTTCTGATATTTCAATTTCAATAGGTATATGGAACTTTCTGGAAAATAACATGTAAGGTGACACATGAATTTTATACTTTTTAAGTTATTTTTTTCAGTGTCAGCAAGTGTTGTATGGGTGCTTCTTATTCTATACCATCCCATTTTTCATGTAATGCTTGAGGCTGCGGGCCAGGCGGTGGTGGCGCACGCCTTTAATCCCGGCACTTGGGAGGCAGAGGCAGGTGGATCTTTATGAGTTCGAGATCAGCCTGGTCTAAAAGAGCTAGTTCTAGGACAGCCTCCAAAGCCACAGAGAAACCCTGTCTCGAAAAAACAAAAACAAAAAAAAAAACCAAAAATCCTTGAGGCAGCAGAAGCTATTGTGTTAACTTGAAGGAAACTGGCAAGAAAAATGCTGTAAGTGTGGTTGAGGGAAATGGTAGAGGAACAACGGTGCTTGAAGTCTCTAAGGCAATCTTGAGTAGCTCCTATGGGTGTGTTATGGTTTTCAGAGTCTTACATCTCTGTTTGGCTACTTTCAGTCCAAACTATCAGATATATTGACATTAAGCAATGTTAAAGCATGCAGCTGGATACATGGTATAGTCGATAATGAGCATGCTGTGAGAGCAGGACGATGCAGGTGTAGATCTGTGAGACCCACACATGAAGCTAGGAGCAGCGACACTTGTCTATAATTCTAGTCCTGGAGGACAGAGACAGAGATATCCCTGTGGTTTTCTGGCCACCAATATAACCAAATTGGTTGAGCTTCAGTCTCAGTTAGACCCCTTCCCAAAAACTCAGGTAGAGAATGATTGCAGGGTCATTTGACCTCTGGTCTCTATACACAGCAGCAAGCTATTCATTTCTTATAGTCTATTTCTTTTATGTTATGATATAGCCATGATGAAAATCACACTTTATCAATTTCCGATTTAGTCAATGTTTTGCAATTACCTTTAACAATAAATGAGAATTTCTAATTTGGAAATTCAATATGTCATTAATACTATAACTTGGACTGCAGTAAATTATTTTTATATAGCTGTTAATATCTTTACCACTTAGTAGAATGATAACATGCATAAACTTCAGCACAGGTAACCCATTTAATTTTCACTATTGAATGTCATCATACACATAGAAAAATAATTTTCATTAAAATGAAGTGGTTCAAAGAGTCCAATATCAGATGTAATAACATTCTTGTATTGTGAGGTATTGGCCTATGGATATCATTTAAGAGGTTGTCAAAAGTCATTAAAATTTATTATAAAATGGTATCTGGTGCAGATTTTTAATGTGGGAGCCAGCAATCATAGCAATAAGCTTTTTATTTTATTATATATAGTGACTATGAATACATCTACATAGTTTCCAGTACCTTGTTTTATTGAAAGTATTTAGTTCAATTGTGAGATGTTTAGCCTGAATGACTAAAGTTTATGAAAGAAACATAAAAACTGTACTGAAGATTTTAATTATATGGTGCCATATGACTGTCATACAGGCTCGGTCAGCCAGAAAACATTTATTTTGCTTGTAAGCTGTAGAGTAGAAGAAAGATGCAAAATTACTTTTTCATAAACATCATATATCTGGGCTCCACATTGAGATGCATTTGTCTGTGCCATGTTCGGTGCCATCTGTCTGGGCTAACCTGCTAATCCTGGTTAGTACCTGAGAAAGAGAGTGAGAATTGATAAAACAAACAGGTTAGAGACAAGAGACAGAGTTATGAGGACATTCAGTGAATATTGAATCTGCCCCAAGTTTGTTGTTCAAGGTTTTATTTATATCCTCATCAAATTAGGGGGAGAAGGCAAAATACTTCCTTTACAATGACACAAAGAACAGATTAATTACCTTTTCAATACCCAAAACATCAAGGAACTATATCCTGAGTTAAGTATTCTGTTGTTTAGGCAGGACATGCAGTGATTAGGTCAAGTATCCTGTTGCATTCCCATCTTAGACCAGAAATCTCTGTTGTTTTACCTTGGAAGAGGAAGGGTAGTAACAACTCCCTGACCTAGGTCAAAATGGAGTGGAGTCACTTTTATGGGCTCTGACAACTACAGAGATTTTTGAAACAACATTTTTTTAGAGTGCAAGAATTGTAGGAGCCAGAGGGGTTGAGGAGACCATGAAAACATGGTCCATAAAATCAACTAAGCAGGACACATAGGGGTTTACAGAGACTGAAGCAGCAGTCAGGGATCCTGCATTGACCTGCCCTAGGTCCTTTGCATATATGCCACTGTGATTTAGTTTGGTGTTTTATGGTACTCCTTAACAGTGAGAGTGGGGGTGTCACTGACTCTTTCACCTACTCTCAGGATCTTTTATCTCTTAATGGGCTGTCTTGCCCAGCCTTGATATGAGATTTTGTGCCTGGTCTTATTGAATCTTATTATGCTGTGCTTGGTTGATTTCCTTAGCTGGCCTTTTCTTTTCTGAAAAGAAATTAAGGAAGAGTGGATCTGGAGTACGGGGCGGGGGGGGGGGTCTGGGAGAAGTCAGGTGGAGGGAAAACTGCTATTGGGATCTATTATATGAGAGAAGAATTTTTAAAAAGGATATATTTAGTAATGATGCCATACATGTGATACAATACATACAAAATGTAAGAATCAGGGTCTCTTTCTGCCTTGGAGAAGTAGAGACAGGCTAGCTTACTTGGCAAGTTATAAGTCAGTGGCTCCCTTATCTCTCACACACACAAGGAGATAGGCAGTCTTTGAAGAATGAATGGCACTGAGGTCGTCTTCTGTTCGCCACATGCAAATGTACATATTTTCCTGAAAGTACACATGCACATATGTGCATGAATACACAGACACAAAAGAGTCATAATCTCAGCATGATTTCAACTGTATTTGCTAAAGAAATTTAGTCAGAGAGCAACTTTGGTCATAAGAAAAAATGGTCATTAAGATAGTGTGAGGACAGAGACAGGAAGCACTGTGACTCCACAAGGACTTGAAGCACATGAGGAAGGCTTACATTTGTCGTAAGAGTAGCGGAAAGCAATTGAGTGGGAGGTCGGCATAAATAGCAATGAGTTAGCCAAGATCTCTATGCCTGTAACTCCAAAAGTGTGTTTCAAAGATATCATTGGAAGAGAGGAGTGCAAGGACACTAGAGACCTAGAGACCGGAGCTAGTCTTCCTACTTATTTTTTTTATACCTAAACGTTTAAACTTATTCTGTATTTTAAAATGATTTACAATTTCTCACCTTGAGGGCTAAGCTTCCATCACATCAATTCAGGAAGACACACTGAAATTATCTAAAGCATACCACCTTTTATTCACTCAGTGGTCCCATAAGAGCTAATCACAGATGAAATATAAAGACTGGTAGATGAATCAAAGAGTTATGATTGTACCTCCATTTAGTAATACATAAAATATGTAGAGAAAAAGAATACCATTTACAAAGATTTTATCAACTTATAAATTGATTTTATTGGTTTACATTGTCCACTGTGTTATTAAAATTGGACGGGAACTGTGTCAGAGAGTTGGTAGGGTTTCACTTCTGAGGTCGTATTGAGGTTTACGAATCAATATATCAGATAGGCAAGTATATGTAAGGTCAGAGAAGTCAAATTGTAAGTAAATTTATGGCCATCCACAGTAGTTAGAATTATTAGGGTGGATGAGATGCAGAAATGTAATGTGCAAATAATATCAGAATTCTTAGTACCTAATTTTAAAGTATTTAAGCATTTATTGCTCAAATGAAGTACAATTGGCATGTGACAAAAATAGAAAAGGAGGGTTGAGAGGAGAAAGAAAAAAAACTACTAAATCCTGGAGTCAAGAAATAATTTTTAAAAGGTATGCTTAGACATGTACATGCTGGAATGGACTGTCAAAGTGTTTGAACAGGGGAGTGTGGAGAGATGGCTCAATGATTAAGAGCACTTACCACTTTTGCAAAGGACCCAGGTTCAGTTTTCAGCTGTGATACTCTCTTCCAACCTCTCACAGGTGTGAGACATAGCACATACATGGTACACATACATACATACAGGTAACACATTAAAACATATAAAATGTAGTCTTTAAATGTTTAAATAACTCTCCCTTAGATAAAGTCACTTTAGCCATCTCTCTTCACATATATGAATATGTGTATGTCAATTATTATATTAATAATAGATATGAAAAATATATTTAAATACAATATGTTAGTATTCTTTATATGAATATGTTAATTTCTCAATTACATGGAACTAAATATTTATAAAAACAAATTAAGAATTCACTAAATGGTATAATCTCATGACTTTGATTGACAAATACCTAATACTACTGAACAACAGTGAAAACTTATAAAATCAGAGAAAATTGACAAATTTGGGAAAATATTGGCAATGTATGTGATGAAGATTGAGGATATATATTATTAAAATCAATAAAAATTGTTGACCAATGAAATAGAAAAACATCTACAAAAATTAATAGCTGGTTTAGGAAAAAGACTTGCATATTATTGGTAAACCTGAAGATGAATATTCAGCGATAGTCTTGCAGACCTTGAAAGAAAATAGCTCCTAATTGAGAAGATATGCTTCTACCTTCTGGCTCAAATTAATGCTGTTTGATTACTTTTATATTCATTTAGTATGGATTGAAATTTTTAAGCAGTTAAGGTCGTTCTTAAGAATAAGCCTTTGTGACATTATAGCTTATTCCAAAAATACTAAGTCATCAAATATAGTGAATACTATTGGAATTCAAGTCTTTAAAGAGGATTTAAGGAAATTCTTAAATAGATTTGATAGAATGTCTCTTTTCCTAACCATCTAGAGGGTTTTAATGTATACAAATACAGATGCATGCTTACATGAAGACATGAATGAAAATAAGCAACCTGGAAATTGAGAACTTTATGTTATTCTAGACTAGAAATGGCATTTTATGTATGTCTGCTCATTTCAAAAGAATTTTGTGATGGATAAAATTGTAGTTTTCTGGGAAGCATTGCACATCTATGTTTTAACTCTGAGATTATAAATATGTTGACCAATGCGGTGTTTACATATTCAGAAGTTTTAGGACTCTTTCAGAGTCCATGGAAATATAACCCAAATTGTCAGTAATGAGATTAAAATGCATTATCTGTATCAATAGAAGTTTCCGTTGTGTTCATAATGTCACGATGATGAATAACATACAATCTGAGAACTGCCCAGAGCAAACAAGCCAAAGTAACACAGGTTAGATTCATCTTGCAATAAATCACATTCTCACCTTGTGATTTTAACATTCCAAGAAGCTGGGCTTAATTTAAATTTTATTTGCATGATTTGAACTCTTCAACCTCTAATTTAATAGCATGCAATACCATTTTCCCCAAATGACTGTGATTTTTGTATTCTTTTCTTTTTTGCTTCTTTTTGAGACAGGGTTTCTCTGTGTGTAGCTCTGGCTGTCCTGGAACTCACTTTGTAAACCAGGCTGGCTTCAAACTCACAGAAATCCACCTGCCTCTGCCTCCCAAGTGCTGGGATTAAAGATGTGTGCCACCACTGCCCAGCTGATTTTTGTATTCTTAAGGAGATGAAATATTCTAATGTATTGTATTGACAAGGTCCTTGAGAATTTATATAAATATTTAAAGAGGCAGATTGGTATAATTATAATTTCATGTTTTCTTCATACTATGTATTCAGACATTTCTGAACACAATTTGTTGAAACAATACACTCTTGTAAAATCATGCTTAATTTTTTTTCAATAAATGCTGTGGATTTCACTCATTGTTAATAAAACACTGATTGACTGAAAGTCAGGCAAAAAGTATAGGCAGGATGATCAGACTGAGGATGCTGGGAGAAAGAAGGGTGGAGTCAGGGGAATGCCAGTCAGCCACCGGGGGAACAAGATGTGGTAGAGGACAGGTAAAGCCACAAGCTACATGGCAAAACATAGAGTAATAGAAATTGGGTAATTTAAATGTAAGAGCTAGTTCTTAATAAGCATGAGCTATCTACCGAGCATTTATAAACAATACTAAGTTTCTGTATGGCAATTGGGAAGCAGCTGCCAGGATAGAAAGTATGCTTCCAGGACTGGAAAACTGTCTACAAATAAATGCATGCTCACATGATTAATGAAACTCTTGGTCAGGAGCAAATGTTCTCCTTTTCTTTTGAAATTTTCTATTTTCACAATAGTTTTTCAACTCTGACTGTACATCAAAATTGCCTAGGAACATCTAAAAACTAGTGAGAGAGGCCAGTGCTATAATGGACTCCCACAGAGACCTAATCTGAAGCTATGATCCTTGGGGTGGGTCCTGCCATTTTTATTTGAAACTTTTTGTACAGATAAAGGTAAGGGTGAATTAATTTTTGTGTTATAAAAGTTTTAAGACACTTTTTTGAACTCTATTGTAAGAGAACATTTTTAGTGTTTTAAAATTATATAAATATGTAAGTTTTTCCTCTTACCTTTCTTCCCTGCTCTCAACCCATGCACCCCTCCTGTTTTCTTTCAAATTAATGGTATCTTTCTCTTTAATTGTTGCTACATATATACCTAAATATATAAGTACAATCTGATCAATCCATATATTACTACCTATGTGTATATGACTTCAGGACTGACTGCTAGCTCACAGGGCCTCAAAGCTAGACAAATAACTGCTGGTGACTGGGGAGAGCTAACAGCAGGAGAAATGGTCTTCCCCATGAGAGAGGTCCCATATGTTATCCAATACCGTGAATAACTTGTTTTAAGGGTATAAACAACTTCAAGTGTCACAGAATAAAGATGCCCTTGAGCTGAATATGCTCCACAGACAGAGTGACAATTTTTAACACTAAGTTATACCATTGAGTTACACTGTCCACAATAATTCAAAAACATTAGTCATATATACCCTACTTCTTTTTTTGCATGACCCTTGTCCAATATTCTCTGTAGTTGCAGAAGAACAGTTGGTTAAAAGTTAAGACAATATCCCAGCTGTGGAATAACTCCATGCTTGTGTAAGTAAACCCCTTTTAGGCTTGTACAAATACTTTGTCACAAATCATACCACTGATTGTAAAATGTTATCACAAGTTTTATATTCCTGGAATGTACTGTCACCCAAGACTTAACTTCAAATTGTAAAACTTCCTTCCTGTTTCATACCTTATACCCCTACTTGTAGCTCTTTTGCTTTAAAAAGGACGCTACTCTCTCTGTTAGGGGTCATGGTATCTGAACTTGACCTGACCATGGCCTTGGTTAGAAGTTCTGGTAGCTCACAGTGATGGAATAAAGTTACTTCTGCTCATCTAACTTAGGTGGGTACATCCTTAATATTTCTGTGATTCCTAGACCCAATAATTCTTGGATGAAGAGGTTGTAAGATGTCTGAGTAACTAGTAAAAAGCATTTCTCAATCAGAAGGCAAATATTTTTGGTGTATTGTAAAATCATCTTTGATTATAATAATGTTCCTAGGGGGCTGTTTAATTTGAATTAATTACTGATAAGAATGAAAGGTTGTGATTCTAGAATTCTTTCTAGAAGATTTCTGAACTGTAACTCTTACTGGGGAAATGAAGGTAAGGAGGAATGACATATTGAGACAGAGGATACATGCACTACACCTTAGATGATGACATAGTTGAGTGATTAGGCATTGCCTACCAGGAATTGTGAAGATAAGGAGTTCTTTTAAAAACATGTCTGTGAAAGAGTCAATTGAAAATGCAGTAAATACCTGGGAAAGCACATTGAAGTTATGACTATATTTTATATTTTACTATGATTTTGTGAGAGTATCTAGATAATCTACCATAATACATGGCTCGAGAACTCTACTTGTCTTCTTCATTCTATGTGGAAAGCATCAGCAAGCAGAAGCACTGAAAGTAGTCAAACGGAAATTACACAATCACATAGTATTTATAAATGTTATGAAAACATATTCAGTTAAATGAGATACACGGCCTTAGACACTAGATATAGTATTATAAAAAGATTATAAAATTTATAATGGTAGTTTTAAAATTTAGAATACACAAGCTAATGCTATTTTACATCAAATTATATGAATTTGACTACATATTATCCATTCTGACTAATTCAATAATATATAAAAGATCAAAAGATTGCCAGTGTTATAAACCACAGTGAAACCTGTTGTCCTGCTACCAGCAGTACATATTCATGTATGCATCTCAAACTATTGGTGCTTAAGTTTTGCAGCAAGGAAGGGCACATACCGTTGAGGACACAAGGCTACTTAGAAAGGAGTATGGTGGATGAATGGGTGGGTCATGTGTGGTTTGTGTGCATGGTTGCTAGTTTCAGTGAAGGTTCAAAGGCACTCAGATGTTCTAGATTTGTGCACTGTAAACTACAGATGATGATGATGACAAACCTAACTGATGATGATTATATCTAAGATAATTAGAGGAAAGGAAGTACAGCCATTGTATTCATTTTGTAATTAATAGTTGCTCTAGTTGGTCTTGATGTGAAGTGGCTGGTTATCCATGGTTATCCAAAGTATTCATTGATTTCCTGTGTTAAAGATTCCACATCGCAATCAGTTTTCTGACTGAAAATAATAGGAACTATTCTTTTACACTTTTATAGCCATGGTGCAACACAATGTTACTGACCTGAATACAATATTTTGGAAGGATTGGGCTCTGAGTCTTGTCTGTTGCAACTTCTGGATGTTGGACTCCTGGCTCAAGGATACTTCATTCAGACTGCCACTCTGTGTCTGCTGAGGATTTATTTTTCTGTATTCCTTTGCCAAATTCTTTCTGGTATCTTTTACAAAGACTTTAGGTTGGTTTCTAGGGTTCATCTGCATAATCTGGAACATTCCATAGTTGTCCAGAAACTTACCTCAATCTAATATGTAATGACGTTTTCCAATGAGGTAGCACTCATATAATGATTAGGTCATGGGGCCACTGTTCTGACAGTTACAGTATATTTATTTACTTATGCCTGTCTTTAGACATAGTTATGGAGTATCTTGTCTTGTGCTTTTGTGCATAGTCAGGGTCATAGGTATGTGTAATAGCTAGTGTAGGCTTTAATGGACGCTGTAACAATATGCGACACACAATTACTGACAGTAACGCTAAGTATTTAATGTAGAAAATTACTCACAAGATACCAAACCCAGAGGAGCAGTTTTCAGCTAGCTGCCGGACCGGAAGCTGAACTCCAGGAAAAGAGACCGAGACTTCCTGTGTGCTGTCTTTTATGCCTTCCCCCATAACGCCCCTAGCCATGCCCAAAAGTGGGCCTGGCTAGTGACGTAGTTCCGCCTACGTACGTATACGTCTTTAGTCCTGCCTAAAGTGGGTGTGGTTAGCGGTGTGGTAAACCGCCCTTTTATTACCTCATCTGTATGCGCCTCTAATAAGTCACATGTTTAATGGCAGCATCAGACTTCCTCCTACAATTCCCCTTTTAGTCTAAAAAAGGACAACTAACTTGTGTCCATGAACAAAATGTATCAAACTTCTATCGAAACCTAAACTTATCTGAAAGAAACACCCAAATATGAACACCTCCTTCCAATCCCAACTCTAAAATAATTGAAAACTAACACTAACAGGTGTAAACTGTCTTATAATATCAATAGTAGGGAGAGGGGGCGTGGAATTCTCAAAACTACTTCCTGCTGAGATGGGACGATGATAATTTCATGGGGACCTGTGAAAAGAAAATGTTAGTATAACAAAATCTCAGTAGATCAGACAGTCTCAGTATGGCAGGAGATGCTTGATTGAAGTTCCTGACTAGGGTTCTAGTGTTGATTGAAGCTCTTATCTTGAAGCTCTGGTCAGATTGTAGAAGATGTGCTGTTTCAGTTTCTTGGTCCGGAGATGTGTAGAGTGATGTAGTTTCAAGCCAGTTTCAGGATAGTGCTTGTCAGGTGGAGTCAATGATGTGGGGCAGTTCAGATGCCTCCAGTCGAATCAGGTAAAGTCAAGGAAGTGGATCCTCATTCTCTTTTAGAAGCAGTTGAAGATTGCTGTCAGGAAATCCCTTGTTCTCTGGAAAACTCAAACATTACTGTTAACAAAGAAATATTTTAACTTTCATATGTATGCATACAGAAGAGGTGACAATAGGGAAGATGGAAAACCTGGAGGAAATTAGACTGTTCAGAAAAAGAAATCCACAGATAACAGTCCCTCATTTTATTTCTTCTGTCTTATATCAATGGCTCTTTGATATAATACAGAAATTCTGAATTGTATTTAAATAATATGCTTGGGTTTAGAGTAGGAGAGCCAATCCAACTCCAAAGCCAGCTTCAGTTAAATGAATGGGAACTGAGGTATGTGAAGAAATAAAGATAAAAGGGTACTATGAAAAAACAATATAGGGAGATTTAGACTTTGATACCACACAGTGAGATACTGTTTGTTTGATGGTCCTCAGGGTAGCTATTCATTCTTCTACAGGAATCCATATGTCCAGTATTCTTTGCTGAGTTTACCTGTGAAGACAAAAAACAAAACACTTCTCTTTCCTTTTAGGAGGTCACTTTACCCATGGTGGGCTATGAATTTTTGGATGGACTGTTATCTTCCTCCTCCTGAGATGTTTTCTGTTCTGATCGAATTTTAATTAATTTTGATGGAACTCAAACCTTTTCTTCTCCTGTGGAAACAAAAGCATAACCCCTTCCCCAACGTAACACATATCCTGGTTTCCAGACTGAGGTCATAACATCCTTAAAATACACCGGTTGGTTCAGTTCAGAAGTCTTCTCTGTAGTCCAGTGTCTTTCTGCTGCAGTTTGTCCTTTTTCATCAGCATTAAGAAAATTCAACGTTAGTAAAGCATTGTGTAACCTGTGTCTAGGTGTCTTTGTTTTCCCTGGCTGTTTATGAAGCATCTCTTTTAAGGTTCGGTTAGACCTTTCAATTATTGCTTGTCCTGTGGGATTGTAAGGTATACCAGTTACATGTTTTATATTATAATATTTGAAGAATTGTTCCAATTTACTGGAGACATATGCTGGACCATTGTCAGTTTTTATTGTTTTAGGTATACCCATAACAGCCATTACCTCTAAGAGGTGTGTAATAACAGAGTCAGCTTTTTCAGAGCTGAGGGCAGTAGCCCATTGGAAGCCTGAGTACGTGTCTATAGTATGGTGTACATATTTCAAACTGCCAAATTCTGGGAAGTGAAATACATCCATTTGCAAAAGTTCATTTCTGTGAACACCTTTAGGATTACAACCTGCTGGTAATGGAGTTTGATTGTACAATGAGCAACTGGGACAATTTCTTACTATTTCTTTGGCTTGTTGCCAGGTGATAGAAAAATCCTTCTTTAAACCTTTGCTGTTAACATGGTGTTTCTTATGAAATTCTGAAGCTTCCAACACATTACCTACTAATAAACGATCAATTTCATCATTGCCTTGTGCCAGAGGACCTGGCAGACCTGTATGGGATCTGATGTGTTATATATATATAGGATGAGTCCTGTTTCTGATGATTTCCTGCAATTGTAAAAACAATGAGGTTAATTCTGTATTATCAGGAACAAATTCTGCAGTCTCAATGTGCAGGACAACTCTTTCTGCATACTGAGAATCCGTGACTATATTGAGAGGCTCTGTAAAGTCTTTAAGTACCATGAGAATGGCATATAACTCTGCCTTTTGTACGGAGTTGTAAGGGCTTTGAACTACTTTACTTATTTTTCCTGATTTATACCCTGCTTTACCTGATTTGTTTGCATCCGTGTAGAAGGTAAGAACTCCAGAAATAGGTGTTTGCCTCACGATACGTGGAAGAATCCAAATTGTTTTCTTTATGAATTTGATTCTCTCTGTTTTGGGATAGTTATTACTAATACTTCCCAAAAAGTCACTGCAAGCTATTTGCCAATACTCATTATCCTTCCATAAGGAGGAAATTTCCTCATTCGTTAAAGGTACAATAATTTCAGCTGGGTCTTTCCCAGTCAGTTGACGAAGACTTAACTTACCTTTTAATATCAAATCAGAGATCTTTTCTATATATGTTTTCAATTTTTTATTTTGTTTATGTGGCAGAAATACCCATTCTAGAATGATGTCTTCCCTCTGCATTAATATTCCTGAGGGGTATTCTCTAGATGGTAAAATAACCAGAATACAGTCCAGATTTGGATCCACACGGTCCACATGTGCTTCTAATATTCTCTTTTCTACCCATTCTAATTCTTTTTCAGCCTCAGCTGATAGTACTCGTGGGCTGTTTAGGTCTTTATCTCCTTTTAAAGCCATTTTCAGGTGTTTTAAATCATGCCCTTCTACACCAATAATCGTCTGTAATTGAGAGATTTCTCCTAATAGTTTTTGAAGATCATTAAGAGTCCGGTAACGATCTCTTCTGATCTGTACTTTCTGTGGTCTAATTTTCTGAGCATCTATTTTATAACCTAAATAGTTAATAGAATCTCCTCTTTGTATTTTTTCTGGGGCAATTTGTAATCCCCAGCGAGGCAAAATTTCCTTTACTGCCTCAAACATCTTTTCCAAAGTATCCTTATTTGAATCAGACAATAATATGTCATCCATATAATGATATATTAACGAATGTGGAAATTTTTTACGAATTATTTCTAGAGGTTTATTCACAAAATATTGACACAAAGTTGGACTGTTTAACATACCTTGAGGTAGTACCTTCCACTGGAATCTCTGTACTGGACGGGAATTATTATAGGTAGGTACTGTGAAGGCGAACTTTTCTCTGTCGTTTTCTTGTAGCGGTATGGTGAAGAAACAATCTTTTAAGTCTATAACTATAATTGGCCAATCCTTAGGAATTAGAGAAGGTAACGGCATCCCAGGTTGTAGAGACCCCATAGGCTGAATTACCTTGTTGATGGCTCTAAGATCAGTAACCATTCTCCACTTACCAGACTTCTTCTTGACAACAAAAACAAGCGAATTCCATGCACTAGTTGATTCCTCAATATGTCCAGCATCTAGCTGTTCCTGAACTAACTTCTCCAAAGCCTCTAACTTCTCAGATGTCATAGGCCATTGACCCATCCAGACGGGTTCATATGTCAGCCATTTTAATGGTAGAGCTTTTGGTTGCTCTGTAGGTTTGGCACTAGCATCTTGCTTCTGTACAGCCTGTACATTTGGCATCTGTTTTCTGTACTGTCTTACTATATTCTTACTACCACTAAGAGCTTGTCTATAATTCCTAGCTGATACAGGAGGAATTTTAATCTGCGTATTCCATTGCTGGAGTAGATCACGACCCCAGAGGTTTATAGCAATATCTGCAACATATGGCTTTAACCTTCCTCTCTGTCCTTCTGGCCCAATAAAGTCAATCCATCTGACACTCTGTTTAACTTCAGATAGGGTTCCAATCCCTAAGAATTGAACATTAACCTCTTTCAAAGCCCAGTTGTGTGGCCAGGACTGCTGATTAAGGATAGTGACGTCACTTCCGGTGTCCAGTAATTCGTAAATCACCCTATTATTTACCTTAACTGGAAGTTTGGGTCTATGATATTGTATAGAAGTTTGCCAAAATATATGTTTTGTATCTCCTCCTGATGTAATTGATTCATCCTCTGGAGCTAATGTATTATCCAGTGCCGTATTATTTACAATGGGCAGTGGATCTTCTAATTGTCCTGGGAGAGGCTGTCCTCCACTGTCACTGGGAATGACCGGATAATCTTCCTTTTCGGGGCTCAATAGAGCCCCGGAACCCCGTTTCCCTGCTGTAAAGATCTACCTTGTCTGTCTATTGTGGAAAAGCATTCATCAGTCCAATGGCGCCCCTTCCCACACCTCCTGCATAGACCAGGAGGCTTAGGCCTTCTGTTTGATGCATTCCTGGTAAAAGCATTATTTCTAGGAATGCGTTGTCTACAGTTCCTACTAAGATGTCCTATTCTACCACAGTTAAAGCATGTTGCATCTTTACGCCTATTTAAATTCTTTGAGATTGCCTTCCCTACCCATGCCTCTATATCATCACAGGTAGGGTATTTGGCATCCTGGTGCCTCCTCAAGCCTGTAGAAATAGCTTCACCTACCCAAGCTCCTTGCCGAGCAAAGTGGTGAGGAACTTAGGGAAAGGAGAGTCCACGTATGCCTGGTCGGGCCGAGAGAAGCCGCTTTTCTGGGTGCCTGGGTCCGGATTCCAATCCCACTGCTGCCACCAAACTGTAGGCTTTAATGGACGCTGTAACAATATGCGACACACAATTACTGACAGTAACGCTAAGTATTTAATGTAGAAAATTACTCACAAGATACCAAACCCAGAGGAGCAGTTTTCAGCTAGCTGCCGGACCGGAAGCTGAACTCCAGGAAAAGAGACCGAGACTTCCTGTGTGCTGTCTTTTATGCCTTCCCCCATAACGCCCCTAGCCATGCCCAAAAGTGGGCCTGGCTAGTGACGTAGTTCCGCCTACGTACGTATACGTCTTTAGTCCTGCCTAAAGTGGGTGTGGTTAGCGGTGTGGTAAACCGCCCTTTTATTACCTCATCTGTATGCGCCTCTAATAAGTCACATGTTTTATGGCGGCATCAGACTTCCTCCTACAGCTAGTTTGTTCTTGTTTGATATCACGAGTCAAAACTTTTAAAACTTAATGAAGGAAATTGACCTATATTTATGATGTAACTACTCTGAAAGAAAAATGGAAATCTTATCAAAATCAATTTAGAGATTCAATGCAATCCCTACCAAAATACCAACACAAATTTTCAATGACCTCAAAAGGACAATCCTCAACTTTATATGGAAACAAAAGACTCAGGGCAGCCAAGGCAACCATGTACAATAAAGGAACTTCTGGAGGTATCACCATACCTGACTTCAAGCGATATTATAGAGCTATAGTCCTGAAAACAGCTTGGTTGGTATTGGCACAAAAACAGACAGGTAGACCAATAGAATCCAATCGAAGACCCTGATATCAACACACACAACTCTGAACACCTGATCTTTGACAAAGAAGCTAAAAGTATACAATGGAAAAAAGAAAGCATCTTCAACAAATGTGCTGGCATAACTGGATGATGGCATGTAAAAGACAACAGATATATCCATATCTATCACCATGCACAAAACTTAAGTCCAAATGGATCAAAGACCTCAACATCAACTCAGCCACACTGAATCTCTTAGAGGAGAAAATAGGAAGTACCCTTGAATGAATTGATACAAGAGACCACTTCCTGAACATAACACCAGTAGCACAGATACTGAGATCGACGATTAATAAATGTGACCTCCTGAAAGTGAGGAGCTTCTACAGAGCAAAGGACATAGTCAGCAAGACAAAAAGGCAGCCCATAGAATGGGAAAAGATACTCACAAACCCCACATCTGACAGAGGGCTGATGTCACGTCTGCTGCGCGGCCTGTGTCCGAGAACGTGCGGAGGGTGTCAGGGATTGACAACACAGAGACTCGTTCAATGATATAAAGAAAACTTTAAACAGGCTCCAAAAAGGTTCCCACCAGAGAAGCTTCTGCTCTCTCCTCTACCCTGGCTGGTTCTGCTCTGACACCAGAGGTGGATGTGTGTGTGTTTTTGAAGGTGCGGTTAGTCTTTAGACAAGGTCGAGGTCAGGGCGGTTTCCATGGAAAGGCCTTTTCCAGGAACTTATTGTATCGTTTTTAGTAAACATGTTTTTACTAAACATTGTCTACAGCTGCCTACTCCCAGGCAGAAGGGGAAGTGGGTCTCTGCTCAAGGTCTGGTGTTCCCACAATTCACCCCTTTTTATTTTCAAATGAGGCACTCCTGGCTTAGGTCAAGTAGGGTCACCCTCCCTTTCCCGTCTTTGGGGGACCTTGAACCCCTGTCTTAGGTGGGAGGGGTCTTCCCCACAGGTTGCCCGTCGTCGGAGACACCCCAATCTTAAATCATCTGTAACCAACCTTCATGGCTATCGGGATTGCCATCGGCTAAGCTAAGCAATACTTGGTTACGGATCTCTTGCCTCTGGAACAAGGCACGTTTGAGCTCGGCATAAAGCCAGAATGCCTACTGCCACTGCCACCATTTCCAGGACCCCCATCGACATAGCGCCTCTCCATCACCATACCCATCACCAGATCTGGGCCATAACATTCTACCAGCCTTCATCTGTTACAAGGGTAACATGCACGTGATTTTCATTTACAATTTGATAAAGTTTCCAATCGTTTCAAGATCTGCTCAGGAAAGCATTTAGAAAGTGCACTTGCACAGATACATTAGGTACAATCATTGATGTTACACATGTAGCATTATGAAAAATATGAACAATAGTTGTCGCATTAGGACAAGTTGCATTTCTCCAGAAAAATACACTGGCCTAGTCGTGATTCTAGAAACAGGAACCATCAAGTCTGATATTTCAAGTGACCATGTCCTGTTCAAATACTGAAAAGAGGCTTTCGTCACTCATCATAGTCCATACCAATGTCCAAATGCTTTAAATGGGTCCTTTTTTCTCTGTTGGCTTCATGATGAAAACTCATGGGTCCGGAAGGTTGATGCAGCAGGTGTGTTGAGAAACTGGAAATCTCGAATTGACTGTTTTCTTTCTTTCTTGGGCTGTAGATTCGATGACATCAAGGGTCAAGAACACTGATTTAGGAGATCTCACTCAAACTGGCTTAGGTAGGCTCCCATGGTCTCAGGTCCAGTTTTTCTCTGCTCCATGCATCTCACTAAATGGTCTGACAGCTGCCGAAGCTTTATTCTTTTCCTGCAAGAAAACACAAACATGCCCTCGACCCCAAATTAGGGTCTTCTCCACTGTCTAGTGTATGGATGTCTCCATTTGACCTGAGCAATGGTTGCTCAAGTTCCATCATGCCAGAATCTGTCTGAAGCTCACTGGCATTCACATTATATAATTTTTAAATGAGGAGTGTATTATTTGATGAGTCATGTGGGGGGCTGGGGGCATTATTCCCCCTTTTTAATTTTCTAAAAAAAAAATTCTTTTGAACTGTTGAAGCTGGGCCATAACAGTAGAAGGATTTGTTTATTTTCCTTGGTTAACTATCTAGGTAAATTGGGATTACTACTTAGATTATTTGTAGATGCCCATTAAAAGGGACATATCCATTAAATATTTCCCCAAAACTTCTGAAAATCACTCAAAGATTATAAACTATACTGTGTCCAAATAACTTTTGAAAATTATTTGAAGTCTGTGAGCAGTCTTTCCCAATCTAACCTGTAGCTCTCACTAGCTGACAAGGCCTCATTTGTATCTTAAATTTTTCTGTTAAAACATTAACAGACTGGCTGGATGTTCCTTTTGGCTATATAAAAAGCAATCTAGGTAGCTTCTGAACTATTTTTGAAGGGATTTAAGTATCCTTTTAATCATATAAGCAGTTCACACTCACGCATTCACAATCACATTTCATACATACCGGTGTGGCCACACCATACATTCAGAACATGCATGCATCTTTCAGTCATCCTTTTTCCCTAGGTCATGATTAGTCTGTTGCAATGAAGCTCCTTTAATTGAAATCTATGTAAAAGAACAACTCCAGCCAATCCTTGAACTAAAAGGGTTAAAAAGTCCTGTATGTTCTTTATCATTCCTCCATTTGAGCTATAGTCATGGGGTACAGTCGTACCTACTCCTTGTAATTCTGTAAATGCAAGGTGGAGAGGCCAGGCTTTTGGCCAAAAGTTTTTAGAGATGACTCACAAAATAGAACTTAAATGTAAACAAAATTTTCCATTCCATATACCTTTGTCTTTTTCTTTTTCTTTACTTAATACCAGTACCTCTTTACTGTTACCAATTTTTTTTTTTGAGTCAGGGTTTCTCTGTATTGTTTGGAGGCTGTCCTGGAACTTGCATAAAGGTGTGCTGGGATTAAAGGCGTATGCCGCTGGGAATCTCTTGGATTCCCCTACTTCCTGACCCTGGTATCAGGCTTAGGAGGGGGAAACTCAGAATGTCTAGTTTCTGACTTTTTAATCTCATTGGCAGCAGCTGCTCCCAATGTATTATTGGTGTTATAAAAATTGATGAACAGGGAGCTGGAATGACTAACTGGCATTAACATGGGGGGGAATCCTCACCAACGCCCATATTTCCCTTACCTGAGTGTTCAGCAATGGTTGGATCATCTTTATTATGGTGAGCATTACTAGTATCCGGAGTAGTATTGGGGTCGATATGCCTGATGCACCCTTCGGGGACCCAAATGGGCTTCTCACTTCCAGGAGGGAAAACACAAACAGCCCCTTGGACCCTAGCTAGTAGGGGAGTGGGTGGCTGCCATTTTCCTGTAATCAAATCCTTCCATCTGACCCATCCCAAGGACTGGGAGGGTTTGTTCCAATGTCTCTCCATAGCAGACAAATTATTACGGTCTATGGTCAAAAATTTTAAAATGTAAAGTATGGTGGATAACTGAATATTGGGGGAGGTAACATACTCCCCCTTTTTTATTTTCTTAAAATACTGTTTGAGAGTGGCATGGGTGCGCTCCACAATAGCCTGTCCCGTGGGGTTGTGAGGAATACCAAAAGAATGGACAATGTGATGTTCCCTGCAAAAGGCAGCAAAGCGATTGCTGGCATAGGCAGGGCCATTGTCCGTTTTTAGGGCATCGGGTACGCCCATGTAGGCAAAGGCCTGCAGGCAATGAGAAATAACATCTTTAATCTTCTCTCCTGAGTGGAGAGAGGCAAAAATCAGTTTAGAATGCGTATCCACCAAGACATGCATGTATTTTAATTTCCCTGCCTGCGGCAGGTGAGTGACATCCATTTGCCAGAGATGGTTGGCCCTGAGGCCCCGGGGATTTACCCCCTCATTGGGAGAATTATGATAAGGGGCACAATCAGGGCACTGAGAGGTAATCTGTGTAGCTATGGATAAGGGGCACCCAGTGTGAAATTTATGGAGCGGGCATTTAGATGATATCGCTCATGGAGCTGGTGGGCAAGCTGCTCCTGAGTAAATAAGACCCTAGGGCGGGTCAAGGAGTCAGCAATTTGATTGCCCTGGGCAAGGGGACCTGGAAGGTTAGTATGTGCATGAATAAATCCCACATAAGCAGGGTGGATGCGCTGCCAAATAAGATGTTGGAGCTGAACTAATAAGGAACGAACCTGGGAGGTTGGAAGAACATATGGAGAAGTTTCTAAAGGTCTAACAATGTTGGCAACATAAACACTATCAGTATATAAATTAAAGGGCTCTCCCTCAAACATTTGGAAAGCCATCAAGCAAGCAAACAACTCAGCGGCTTGTGCTGACATCTGCCCTATGGGTACCCTCTTCTGCACCTGAGAAGAAACCACCACCGCGAAACCCTTGGAGGAGCCGTCTGTAAAGACTGAGCGAGCTCCAACTAGAGGGTTCTCCTTTAAAATCTTGGGAAAGATCACAGGGTGTTGTTTAAAAAAGACATCAAGGGGCTATTGGGATAATGGTTATCAAACTGGGCGCCTGTAGATGTAATAAACAGGGTCCACCCATCATGGAAGATCTGTAGATGTTCCACCTCCTCCTTACCATAAGGAAGGATAATTTTATCAGGACTCTTTCCAAAGGTTTGAATGCTAAACTTGTGTGCCTTCCACAACAATTGTAAAATGAGATCATAGTAAGGGGTCACTACCTTCTTAGGGGAGGCTGACAAATGTATCCAATAAATAGGACCAGTCTGCCAAAACACGGCAGTGGGCGAAAAGCTAGATGAAAGTACAACCAGAACAAGGGGCTGCCCATAATCTATACGCCGAAGGTGGGCTTGCTCTATACTTCTTAACAACAATTGTAGGGCTTCCCTGGCCTCTGGGGTAATCTGTCTAGGGGAAGTTGGAGTAGGATCCCCAGGAAGAATATCATAGAGCGCTTTAAGAGCCCCTGTTTTAATAGAAAGAGAAGGGCAAAACCATTGTACCTCTCCCAAAAATCTCTGCCAATCATGAAGTGTTTTTAAATTTGAACAATCGATCTGGAGTCTTTGTGGCCGGAGGCCAGTTTGTTGAATTTGATGACCCAAATAAGTATAAGGGGGTCTCTTTTGGATCTTTTCAGGAGCCAAAATAAATCCTCGGGCCTCCAGAAGCTCCTGTAGCTCTGCAAAGGCTATGTAACATTGTCTTTCTTCGGCCGCGGCCAAAAGAATATCATCCATGTAGTGGATAATGTAAAGATCAGGGAACTTACATCTGAGGGGATCTAAACAGGCAGCTACATAAATCTGGCATATAGTTGGACTATTAGCCATCCCTTGGGGGAGCACCACCCATTGGAAGCGAAGGGCAGGCTCCCTAAAGTTAATCGCAGGAAGGCTAAACGCAAACCGAGGACTATCTTGAGAATGTAAGGGAATAGAAAAGAAGCAATCCTTCAAGTCAATGACAATCAAATGCCAGTCTCTAGGAATGGCCACAGGCACGGGCAAGCCAGGCTGCAGAGCCCCCATAGGCTGCATGGTCGCATTCATGGCCCTCAAGTCTTGTAGTAACCTCCATTTCCCTGAAGATTTTTTTATTACAAATATAGGGGCATTCCAAGGGGACGTGGAAGGAACCAAATGACCTGCCTCCAATTGTTCTTGAACTAGCTGGTGAGCCGCCCTTAGTTTCTCCGCTGGTAAGGGCCACTGTTCCACCCATACCGGATCGTCTGATAGCCATGTGATGGGTATGGGGGCTGGCGGCGCAACAGTGACCCTCATCAAAAATTACCAAAACCCTTCCTATCCCCTGGGGCCCTGGTTTCCAAAGGGAGGGATGCCACAGGGCAAACCTCTCCCTTTTCTAGTTTACGTAGTTCCCTCCCCGGGCTCCAGCCCCTCCCTTGCGTCATCTGGGGGCCCCTGCTTTTGGACTTGGGTGCCTGGGTGGTGAGGACCACTCCCATTTCTTGCATGAGGTCCCGTCCCCAGAGGTTAATAGGGAGGCCAGGCAAAACATATGGCTGGAAAAGCCCTGTGTGGCCCTCAGAGTCTTGCCACTTTAGGATTCTGAGGCTTTTTTGGGGCACAGCCTGTCCTATTCCCTGGAGGGTCACTGTCCCTTCCTCTTTCGGCCAGGCAGGGGGCCAGAATTTATCTGAGAGGACAGAAAAATCTTCCCCAGAATCTAAGATGCCCCTAAAGGACTTGCCTTCTATCTTTAATGTAAGCTGGGGGCAGTTCTCCATAGTGGCTACCCAAAATGCTGCCGGGCCAGTACTTCCAAAACCTTGGTTGCTCCTTTTCTCTTTAATTTTTCTAGCCTCACAAGGAGCTGTAGGGAGGAGGAGTATCTGAGCAATCCGTTCTCCTGCAGGGATGGCAACAACCCCACTGCCCACTGATGTCATTATTTTAATCTCCCCCTCACTATCCTGGTCTATAACACCGGGGTGTACCTGGATGCCTCGAAGAATAGTACTGGACTGTCCCAAGAGTAGTCCGACCGTGCCTGGGGGCAATGGCCCATGCACCCCAGTAGGGAGGGCCTGGATCCCCATTTCCGGTGTTAGGATTGCCCGGGCAGAGGGAGTGAGGTACAATCCTGCACTCCCTGAGGTGGCTCTAAGGAGGTCTGAGATATGAAGGGGTTGCTCTGGGGGAGAAAATGAGTCCTGCTACTGCCCAGAGCAGGGGTCATTGCCCCGTACACATTGGTTTTGGGGCCCTGGGGCGGGGCCCTCCTCCCGTTTCCCTGATTATTATTAGCAGGAAGGAAATTTCCCTCCCGGTCAGTTTTAGAGTAGCAGTCTTTGGCCCAATGATATCCCCTTCAACAACGGGGGCATAAACCAGGTCTCTTGAGACCCGTAGTACTATTTTGAGGGCGCTCTCTACGGAAGTGTCCCTCTCTACCACAGCTGAAACATGTTTTTCTCCCTCCCAGGGTAGGTCTTTCTTTCCCCACTTGGGGCCGAATAGCAGCAGCTAACACTTGGCCCTGGATGAAGTTCCCATCATTGTCCCTACAGATCCGGATGTAGTCATTTAGACTTTTATTGCGATAGGGGCGAAGGGCTTCCTTACAATATTTATTTGCATTTTCAAATGACATCTGCTTTATGACTGGCATCGCAGGCCCAATGCCCCCAAATATTCTTTCTGCTAACTGACTGAGACGGTCTACAAAGTCTTGAAAAGGTTCGGAAGGTCCTTGAAGGACTTTGGACAGATGATCCCCTCCTTGCTTTCCAAGCCCCTTGGGCTGCTGCTGCCACTTGGGCATAGACTGCGATGTCATATTGCATTTGTTGCTGAATGGTGGCGTATTGACCACTCCTGGTAAGCATCTCCACATTTCTCTGGGGCTGTCCGGCCTGTGCATTTCTTTGGGCTGTCTGGCTGCATCTTTCCTGAAACTCACCTCTCCAAATCAAATAATCTCCCCCCCGACAGAGCTGCTCTGCAAAGCTGCTGCCAATCGCCAGGTGTCAAATTAAGAGACGCAAAAGATTCCATTAAGGAAAGTGTAAAGGGAGCCTGTGCTCCATAATTTAAAGTTGCCTCTTTAAGTTGTTTTATATCCTTAAAATTTAAAGGGTTATGACGCCGAATGACCTGTCCAGAATTGTTCGGATCTGGAACTTCCATTACTGGGGCCACCACCGAGCAGCATTGGACCCCTCCTCTGGGTCTTCCCTTCAGGTCCGAGAAGGACTGGGTTATCTCATAGGAGGAGTCCCTTTTTTCAGAGTATGGGGAAGGATTTCTCTCCCTGTCTTGTCTTTCCTTAATTCGAATCTTTTTTAGTTATTTTTTAAGGGCCGCGATCTCAGCAAGTAACCGTTCCTTTTCAGACTGTGATGAGTCTGAGTCTGAGCTACTTCTATTTTCTAGATCTGATAGAGAAGGATATAACTGATTCTGACTGGAGCCCTTTTTGCGTTTTGCCCAGAGACATCTACCCATTTTTTTTGTTGTTACTAAGAGACTCCCCCTCATCCTCACTAACAATGGAGCCTCAAGTTTCAGTCACGGTCTCTTCCTCACTCTCTTCCCCTGAACTCAAGGAGGCTTGAGTCTCAGTCTCTTGTAACTCTAAAAAAGCCTCTTTTGTGTCCTGAACTACCTGGCGGTGACGAACCTTATCTGTCAAAAGTGTTCCCCTCACTAATCTCCATAAAGAGAATGTCGTAGGGGGCAAGGACTCAGATCCCTCTTTTCGTAAAAGTCTATGAAGATCACCGTGAACCTCCTCCCAATCTGCAATATTTAAGCTTCCCCCAGTAATGAACCATGGACTGGCTTGTTCGATGGATTTTAGAAAGCCTTCTAGGGTTTTAGACTTGACTGCAGTCCCATGTTCTTTAAGTAACTTTTTTAGTTGATACTGTAATGATTCTAGCTTCCCGGAACTATTCCCCATAGTTTCTTAACCCCGTCCACTTACCTCGCTTTCACGATCTCAGTGGGACCTCCAATTGTCACGTCTGCTGTGCAGCCTGTGTCCGAGAATGTGCGGAGGGTGTCGGGGATTGACAACACAGAGGCTCGTTCAATGATATAAAGAAAACTTTAAACAGGCTCCAAAAAGGTTCAAGAAAACCTCCTAAGAAAAGCTCCCACCAAAGAAGCTTCTGCTCTCTCCTCTACCCTGGCTGGTTCTGCTCTGACACCAGAGGTGGATGTGTGTGTGTTTTTGAAGGTGCGGTTAGTCTTTAGACAAGGTCGAGGTCAGGGCGGTTTCCGTGGAAAGGCCTTTTCCAGGAACTTATTGTATCGTTTTTAGTAAACATGTTTTTACTAAACATTGTCTACAGCTGCCTACTCCCAGGCAGAAGGGGAGTTGGGTCTCTGCTCAAGGTCTGGTATTCCCACAGGTTGATCTCCAAAATTTACAAAGAACTCAAGAAGCAAGTCTCCAGAACACCAAAGGATCCAATTAAAAAGTGGGGTACAGAACTAAATAGAGAATTCTCAATAGAGGAGTCCAAAAAGGCCAAGAGACACCTGAGAAAGTGCTCAACATTGTGGAGAAGGGGGAACACTCCTCTACTCCTGCTGGGAATGCCAACTTGTGCAGCCACTTTGGCAATCGGTATGGAGATTCCTCAGGAAAATGGAAATCAGTCTACCACAAAATCCAGCAATTCCACTCGTAAGCATATACCCAAAAGATATACCCTCATACAATAAGGATATCTGCTCAACTATATGTTCATAGCAGCATTATTTGTAACAGCCAGAACCTGGAAAGAACCTAGATGCCCCTCAACTGAAGAGTGGATAAAGAAAATGTGGTACATTTACACAATGGAGTACTACTCAGCAGAAAAAAACATTGGAATCTTGAAATTTGCAGGCAAATGGATGGCATTAGAAAAAACCATCCTCAGTGAGGTAACCCAGTCACAAAAAGACAAGCATGGTGTGTACTCACTCATGTAAGGATTTTAGACATGGAGTAGGGCATTGCCAGCCCACAATCCCACCACATGAGAGTCTGGGGTGCAGGGAGGACCCTAAGAGAGATATGCATGGTAACGCAGAGAAGGGTTATGGGATGAGATCTCCTAATTGGATTGTGGGAGAAAATGTGAGGGCAGAAGGAGATGGGAGAAAGAGATGGAGAAAAGAGGAGGGAAGAAGAGGATATGGGAGAGCAGGAAGGTTGAGCCAGGGTAAGAATAGAGGAGAAAAGGATGGGAGATACCATAAAAGAGGAAGACATTATAAGTTGGAGGAGAGATCTGGCCCTAGTGAGATCTTCACAGATCTACAAGAATGATACCAACTGGCAAAGTAAGGCTACCTTAAATGCCCTCCAATGATAATGTGAATGACTACCTTATATGCCATCCTAGAACTCTCATCCAGTGGCTGATGGAGGCAGAGACAGACACCCACAACTGTGAACTGAATTGAACTCCTGGAACCTAGTTGCAAAGAGGAGTGATAACCAAAGGAATCAAGATCAGGCTGGGGAAACCCACAGAGGCAGCTGACCTAAACAAGAGGGAACACATGGACCCCAGACTGATGACTGAGGGGCCAGCATGGGACTGATCCAGACATCCCTCCCATCGAACCTGAGTGACAGAGAGGAGGCCTTGGCAATCTGTGGGGCCTTGGACAGTAGAGCAGTATTTATTCCTGGCATACAGAAGGACTCTGGGAACCCATACCATGTGGAGTTGATGCTCTCTCAGCCTGGACACATGAGGAAGAACCTGGGCCCTTCATGGGATGATGTGACAGATTCTGAAAATCCCTCATGGAAGCACTTGCCCTCCCTGGGAAGCGGAGGGGGGATGGAGTAGGGGTGAGGGGTTGGGAGGATTGCAGTGTGGGGGAGGAGGGGGGGAGAGGGAACTGAGAATAACATGTGCAAAAAGTTAAAAAAACATGAAGAAAAGAAATTAAGTGAGGATGGGTATTAGAAAAGTAGAGAAAATATTAAAGAAATTAGAAATATAGGATATCATCTTTTGTCTTAGTGAACTGATGCATGCTAGCCATTCCATCTTAGAAGTTGACCTTGTCTTATATGACACATTTTATTCATTTATCATGCTCATTTATGTTTCTTTATGAAGCCCATTTCAAGATAGGGAAAATTGTGTGCTTTTTGTTTTGCATTAATTCACTGCATTTAGAATGTATTGTGGTAAATTTCACTGTGACATGAATTAAGGAATGGCTGGACATTAGGAATAGACACTACATTAAAATCAGAATACAAATGTATTCAAAGTGACAGAGTTTAGTATATCAAGGATGTTTCATGTTGAAACTATACAGTCTAGATATCACACAATATAACCACACTCTAAAAGAAAAACCCTACTAAAATCTGTTGTGAAATAGATCAAAGTTTTTAAGGATGAGATTAAATTTTTCTTTTCCCCAAAATGAAATACAAAGTACACACAACTTTGATAAAACTAGAGAAGATAACAATGAATAACACATGAGACAGAGCAAATTGAATGCATTGAAAGTTATGTACTGAAAACAACAGTATATGTAGTTTTCCTTTGAAGGCCAGTGAAGTACTTTTACAAATTAATAATACATAGGACACAAAACTGCACTTCTGACCTATAGAGAAGAGATAGTAGAGAAAATAGAATCACAGCAACCTATAATAAAAATACAAGTCAATTTCCTATGAAAAACTTACTGCCAACGAAAAACAAACTTCACTCAAAAATGCAAAGAAGCTTCTTAATCCTTTTTTTTTGGGCCACACAAAAAATATCAATAATATTATTGTTAAAATACTAGAATAGAGAGAAATATCGGTATTGCAATTTCACACAGATTAAAATGCTTGAATGGAACTATTTAGCTTATGAGAATAAACAACACACTTCTCCTATAATCTATGAGGGAAGTCCTGCAGCTCCCTTCCTTCACCGAGGTCAACCTGAGAAAGGTGCTGCAACCTCCCCAGTTGGTGCCACCATCTGGGAACCGAATACTTAAAAGCATGGTTCAGTTTGGTCACATGCCATACTTAATATAAGGTGCCTGTCATGGTAACCACACCACCCAATGAGAGCCCCAACTCTGTTCAGTAAGCCTCGAATTAGAAATAGAAACTGCATTGTGTTTGTACTTGTCAAAGGGGTCTTTGTAAGCGTTTTGTCGGGATGGGTCAGAACAGGATGGAACAGGAGTGGGTCAGGTATTCTGGCACTCGGGAGTCACAGAATACTCAGTGTTACACAGCTCAGGTGGAAAGGTATCCTGGAGCTCGGGAGCCAAGGACCACCACAGGTTGCAGTAAGCTTGGCAGCTTACAGCCTTGCCTCAGAGAAAGGCTCTTCTGGTGTATCAGCTCCGCTCCGGCAGGACAGGGTCTTCCAGCTGGGGATGTTCGCCTAGTGTAGCAGTTTTGCTAGGCAGAAGGTTTCTCTGGCGAAGTTGCTTCAGTTCAGCTCTGCTCCTGAAGAGCGCGACTCTCCGCTCTCCCCTGGAGAGCAGGGAGCCGGGAGCAGAGTGTAACAACTCGGCTCTGCCAAGGAAGGTTTCCCAGGCAAGTGTTACAGCGCTGCTCGCTCTGCTCTGCCCAGGGTCGCCTCTGCTTGCTCTGCTCTGCTCTGCCCAGGGTCGCCTCTGCTCTGTCGCCGCCGCAAAAGAAGATCTTCACCCGAAGCTCATCCAAAGGGGTTTATTGGAAGACAGCTGGACCAGCCAAGCTGAACATACACAGGGTTTATATTAGGGATTCCTGGGGTTGGGGAAGTTTTTCCAGAGTAGGGATTGGTCCGATTTCAGTGCTGAGCTCAGATTGGCTAGAGCTCTGCTCTGGGATTGGTTACTTTTTTACACAGGATTAGGGTCAGATTTGGCTCTGGTTTCAGGGCCAAAGTGTGTTTCTTTCTCTGGTCCTTTTTAGCCTTTTGGCTCCAATTTTAGGGCCAGGGCACATTTCTTTCACTGACTCTGATTCCAGGGACAAAGTGTGTTCCTTTGGCACTGGTTTTAGGGTCAGGGTACATTTCTTTGGTTGTGGTTGCAGGGCCAAAGTGTGTTTCTTTGGCTCTACTCAGGGTGTGTTTCTTTGACTGGTCCCTTTTCCCTACAGTCTTGATGCCCTTGTGTCCCACACTGTGGTTTTAACTGCACTATTCTGCTTGTTCAGAAGTGGACTCTGAACACCCACTGGAGCAGCTCTGAGCACTGATTCACTTCACCCGTCCTCTGGGGTTGTTTATGTTTGTTTCTTTAACAACTAGATGGATAGATTGGTAGCATTTTTTTTCCTGCAGTGTGAAGTCTTTCTATGCAGTCTTGGGCATTTGTGTCCTCTCCCTGGGATGATAGGTTTTTTTTTTAATGTAGGGTTGCTTCATTGCTATGTTGTTTCCTTTGTGTGCTGCCTAAAATTGCAACTAAAATTAGATCAATGGTTACAATTTCTCTGCTATTTGCAGAGTGTGGGTGCAGCATGGTTGCTTGCATGTGGGTGCATGCATGTACCTGTGTGTGCATGTATTTGTATGCAAGCCCATGCCTGAGCACTTGTGGTTTTTGTTTGTTTGTAGAGACAGGGTATTACTGTTTAGTCAAGGTTGTTCTGGAACCCCCTTGAAGTCAAGTTGGTCTTAAATTTGTAACAATCCTCCTGTTTCAACATCCTGAGTGCTGAAAATATACATGTGAGCCACCTTGTCCGGGCCTGAGAAAAACACTCTTGTTTTCTCTCTGTGTAGCTAGTTTCTTATAACAAAACAGGCTTGTTATCTAGTAAACTGCCTCTCTAGTTGTTTGCTGCTGAACTCTCTAATTTTGCTGCTTTTGATAGTATTGTTCTTTTTAAAGTTCCCCACATGCTATTTCTATTAAATCTGTTTCCCTTGACTGAACATCACAGAGACATGTTCTTCAGGCTTGAATCTTATGTGCTCAAAAATAAATATTGGCTTGGAGTTTGGACTTAAACAATGATTTCTTTTTCAGTAAGTGACACTCCTTCTTTAAGGTCATTGGGCAAGGGTAGTAGCACCTGCTCTTATCATCTTATGTGTCCTGGCAACCTCTATGTGAACTGGGTTGAAGGTAGACTGAGGTCCATTATGAAGCATGCAAGACTGAACCTTTAGCTTATCTATGGGAACTGGATCAAAGAAGACAACTGCTTATGTTTAGTTTTTGCATCTGGTTAAGATAAAAAATAAGCAAGCAAACAATAACAAAATAGTATCATGGCTTGCTGCCTATTCCAGGAATACATTGTAGCATTAACAGAGAACTGTCTTCCTGTGACCTTAGAGGGACTGTAGGGAAAAGGGGCCAGTCAAAGAAACACACCCTGAGCAGAGCCAAAGAAACACACTTTGGCCCTGCGACCAGAACTAAAGAAATGTATCCTGACCCTGAAAGCAGTGCTAAAGGAACACACTTTGTCCCTTGTAAGGGGAAAGCCTTCCCGCCAGCCTGGTTCCAGAGCCACATCAGTCCCAAATAAACACACAGGAGGCTATATTAATTATGAAGCTGTTGGCCTTGCTTGTTTCTTACTGGCTAGCTCTGACTTAAGTATTTATCCCATAATTGTTAATCTAAGTATTTCTCTTACCGGAGAAATTTCTGGGCTTCCTACCCCATGGCAGTTACATCTTGACTTCCTGTGTTTCTCCTTCCCAGAGTCCTCCTGGTCCCAGAGTCCCACCTATCTTGGTTCCCTACTGACCAACAGTGCTTTATTGACATATACACAGGACTTCCCCCATCAGTCCCTGGAATCAGAGTCAGTCAAAGAAATGCACCCTGGCCCTAAAATTGGAGCCAAAAGGCTAAATAGGACCAAAGAAAGAAACACACTTTGGCTATGAAACCGGAGCCAAATCTGACCCTAATTCTGTGCAGAAAACTAACCAATCCCTGAGCAGAGCTCTGGCCAATCTGAGCTCAGCACTAAAATCCGACCAATCCCCACCCTGGAAGCCCTATATAAACCCTGTGTCTGTTCAGCTTGTGTCTTTTCTCGCTACCCGGCTGTCCTCTGCCACTCTGGCAGAGGGCAGCCACTCGCCTGGATTCTTCCCTTCCAATAAACCCCTTCAATGAGCTTTGGGTGAAGATCTTCTGAGGCGACCCTGGGCAGAACAGAGCAACCACGGCTGTAACACTTGCCAGGGAAACCGCTCTGCAGCCCTCTGCTCTCTGCTATCCAGGAGCAGAGCTGAAATGTAGCAACTTCAAACTGCTACACTAGGCGAACATCCCCAGCTGGAAAACCCTGTCATGCAGGAGCCGAGCCAATGCACTGGGAAAGCCTTTCCCTGAGTCAGGGCTGTATGTAAGCTGCTATGCTTACTGCAACCTGTGTTGGTCCTTGGCTCCCGAGCTCCAGGATACCTTTCCATCTGAGCTGTGTAATACTCAATATTCTGTGACTCCCGAGTGTCAGAATACCTGACCCACTCCTGTTCCATCCTGATCTGACCGGAACCACTTACATTTGGTGCCGAAATCTGCCCGAAATGCCTACAGTACAGGGACTGTGTCTCTCCTAGGAACCAGATTGTCCGGACTCTGTAGCTCTTTTCATCAATTTCCATTTTTCTACCATATTTGGTTGATTTTCAATGTCTACATTAATATATATGTTATAATAAAAATGTACACAGTGGCAGACATTCCCCAGTGACCAAACTCATTAGATATTAAAATTAACCATCATATATGTTTCAGAATCTATTCTCTAAACTGTGTGTACTGCTTCTAATATATCACCTCTTATAGTACAGAATAATCCACCAAGACCTTGGTATTATATGATCCTGAACTGCTTTTCTTTTCTTTTCATTTTTTATTTTTTATAGAAGCATGGAACAATTATGGTCTGATGAGGCATCATAGCATATGCCTGCCCTGCAGAGAGGATCCAGGAAAACTGATTTACTTGGAGTTGTAATAGGCACAAAAGGAAGCATCAGTGATGTGGCTTCTTAGATAGGAGTTGTAAGAGTTGCAATGAATGCTGAGGGAGAGCAGACCAATTGAGAAATACAAAGAAAAAATGTAAACACAGAGAGGCAGGAAACTTCAGGTAAGAAGTGGAGATAATCAAAAATAGATACCAAGGCTTTCTACAAGGCTGATCCTAAAGGGGCCTGTGTATCAGTTTTTGAAGATTAGTGTGTATTAAATAAATTCTTTGTTTTCTAAGTACTGTTAAATACAGTTTCTTCTCATAACACAATACCTTCTCTGGAACTATGGCAATGGTGACTCAGCTTATATGTTCTCAAAAATGATGAGTATGCAATCCTTGTTATATCACTGGTGGGTTATATTTTATGCTTTGTACATTTTCTGTCAAAAATCACTTTAGTGGTTACAAATTATTATGAGTTTTGTTTAATTTTTCTTTTATTAGTAAGTACATTAAAGGTCACAAATAGATAGCACCTTTAAATTTCTATTGTGTTTTTAAACAGCTTAAAATTCTGAATACAATATGAATAAAGCTCATATAAGTGACCTATTTGTTTATTGGAAATTACTTTGATCTTTAATATTTTACTGTTTGTAATATAATAATTTTATATTGTATATAGGTGAGATTAATTTTATTATGAAAAATATGGAACTGTAAGTCAAATTCATAGTTGAGTAGATTAAAGCAGATTCAAGTATGCTTATTTGTTTACATTGCAATTGCTTTCATTAAGGGATCAGTTAAAAACTTTTGAGTTAATTACAGATTTTTAAATTATCATTGTAATCAATAGATTAATCACAAGTTTCAAATTTATCAATTTGACTGTCATATATTCTCATGTTTGTTAACAGAGGCAATAAAATATCTTATCCCATTTGGCAGTTATAAGACAGATTGTAAACTTTTATGAATTCAGAAATATTTTCTAAAGTTTAAAGAACAAAATGTCTAATCCTGTATTTAATTTGCCATTTTTGCCTACATTTGAATATATTTATAGATTAGCTAGAAACATGCATGGTTTCCATTACACTGGAAGAAGAGTCAAGTAATTTTCTTAGGTATTTCAATATATATTTCACAAAACAATGGTATTTTCTCAGTGTTTGCTTTGAGTCATGAAAAATGAATTCTTTTTTATTTATTTTATTTTTAATTTAAATTAGAAACAAGCTTCCTTCACATGTCAATCCCAGCTCCCTTACCCTGCCTTCCTCCTTCACCCCCACCAACCACCCAACCCTCTACCCAATGCCCACTCCACTCCCCGGGGAGGGTGAGGTCCTCCACGAGAGATCTACAAACACAACATCTCTTATAGAGAAAAATGAAAAATGAATTCTTAAATGGAAATCTATGTGCAACACTGTCTTGGTAGCAATGTGTGGAATGCTGTTGTTAGGAAATCAGGAAGCCAAGTGGGAGAAAGCACATCACTGATTGGTTGTGAGTAACAAGGAGGCCTTGGTGGTTCCACTGATGTCCTCCAACTGAGGTTTCAGTCTGTTCTTTCTTATCACAATTGACAAGGCAGTGATCTTTGGCCAAGGACAGTTTTTAGTGAGATGCTCAGGTTTGAGCCATTAAAATACAATCTTCTCAGAAGCTGGGGGAAGTAGTACCTGATTTTAGGGAAGAGATGAGCAGTACACCTCTATTCTAGTCTCTCCTGACACTCCTTTGACCCTCAGATCAATATAATAGCTTCAGTACATTTGGGAGCAGCTCCTGACTTATTTTGGATTCTTGGAGAATTGAATAAAGGATGGATGGGAATAAAAGCATCCCCAACACTGTCATACCATTTCAGGCTGGTTGCAACATCAATTATTGTTTTCTCACTGCCTTCCTTAAGCTGAGATTTATGCTGGCCTCCATGTCTGTACTATTGTGGTGAAAGCTACCTTTATTCCTTGAAACTTCTGAACACCCCACCCTTGTATTTATTTTGTCAAGTTAAAGTAATGTCTGGAGATCAGTGAATGAGAACTTCTTGTATAGGTTTGGGAGTCCAGGTTCCTACTTCAGGATCTACTCAGCTTCCAATAGAGGCAGGTACATGAATTCAATGACTAAGAAGGGGAAACCCAGCCCTTCACAGTTTTAGAGATAATCACAGGCACCTTGTTTCAAGTCCCACCTGATGTCTTTAATTTCAGGAGTCTATTTTCTCATTGCTTTTAGGGTACATTGGCCATAGTCATTACTTTTTCAAAAAGAACATGACTGGTTCTCCTCTTACTGACATATTTTCCTCTCTCATGTTAATAAGTGGGGTATTCTCTTGACTGTTCTTAAATTCTCTTGGAGAACATAACCATCAGGTAGACTTCTTAGCTGCATTCCCCTATTTTTGAGTCTTTCATTTATTTTCTAGGGCCAGTTACCAAGACTCTGTTCATGGTGCTACCTCTTACATCAGAGTTATAGCACAGATCTTGTATCTGTTGGGGAGATTTGTGTTCTGCTCTTTTTGGCTTGGAACTTTTAGGAGTCAAAGCAACACTAACGGTCTCTGATGCATCCTTTGGATCTTTCCTCCTTTAGGAGGTATAGTACTTCTGGGATTTGTAAATTACTACTCTGCTATGGTAAAATAAAGAGTGATTGAGAAAAAATGAAAAATACTATGAAAGCTAAGTGTTAGGAGATTATTTTTTTCCTTTTTTTTCTTTTGTAGAACCAAAGACACTTGGCTAGCTTCCACACCCAATCTTGCATTCATGAATACCCACCAATGCCATTCATAGACTTTCTTTTGTTCCTCCATGACATTCAGGAATTAGCAAAGTTTGACTACATTAAGGAATTTACAGAAGAAAGTAAATACTCTAAGTATGCAGAATTTCACTCATCACCAAACAACTAAGGCATAGGCAGATAGCAAGAACTAAAAGGCTGTTGCAGTTGGTAATCAAATACAAAACTTGATTACTACTTGTAGAATTGAAATGCCCGTTTAAATCACCTTAATTATAAAGGAGTGGTTATTTGTTTCAGTGAAATAGCACTTAGCCTATGTAAGACATTACCTCTTTGGGGTGTAATGTTTCTGGCAGCTGTACTATTCAATACATATGAAATGCTATTCACTAACAAATTGCCTTGCAGAGACTCGCATCTCATCATGGTTACCACATTACAGCAAAATTCAGCCAGAAATGAGCATATGATAATGATTTTCACCATTCCTGCTGTCACCTAAAAGCATCTGGCATTAAGTAATGCAAGAAAAGCCAACTGAAGACATCGACCATGCATACAGAGGTTGCAAAATTGGGAGCCTCTCCTAGAAGTTTCAGTATTTATATTTGTTCCATATTAAAGTGCAGAATTATTTTTTTTGCCTAGTCACACTATATGGGTCAATGATCAACTGCTTGAAATTTGAATCATTTACATTATTATATTAGTAAATCATACAACCTCATTTTAATAACTTCAGCCTGAATCTTGTTTAGAAGCAGACATTTGCAGTGAAAGGATTGGTTTTGTTAAGGGGCATATTATAGGTTGGAATGGATTCAGAGTTAAGCACCCACGTAACTGTCCCATTAGGCAGAGTAAGGAGTAGTTGTATAAACTGGAAAGACTTGCTACAAAACTGCCAGGTAAATATAGCTCTGGTGTGTGATGCAGGAATGGAAAGTCTTCACTGGAAAACTGGTCATTCCCATAATGTTTCTATGCTCACATATAAAGTGTAGTGGAGTACTAAATGACATCAGTGCCTATCAAAATGAAGCTAAGTATTTTATTGGGAATCAGTCACTGGATTCCTTACATATACTCAACTGAAACATATGCACATGTTTATCAAAAGCAGTGCACATGAATGAGTATATATGGGCACCACTTTTCATAGTGAAAGACTGAAAATCATTCAAGTGTCTTTCCCAATAAAATGACAAAAAGAAATCTGAACTGTAAGACTAATATAGATGAATTTCACAAAAATATTTAGAGAAATATATCAGACCCCAAGTAATATATGCTTAATTGATTCAACATGTATAAGTATAAATTCATGCAAGTTAATAGGTCAATATGAATACACCACACACACACACACACACACACACACATCTCTAAAATGTATAAAATTAGTCTGCAGTGTTTAAATTCAGGGAGTAGCCACTCAACAATGGAGAGAATCAGTGGAAGTATGAGTGAGTATTCCAGACTTCTTTTTATATTATTTAATGTGAGTGTTGACTATATAGGTATAGTAAATTTTTAAAACACTTTCACAATACATTTAGTATAGATTTACTTATTAACATATATATATATATAGTTTCAACAAAAATGAGCAATTAATATGCCATAAAAATAAGGCAAGACGGTAAGGCAGGACAACTAAGGGCATAATGAGGACGGGGTGCTTTATACTCATGAGTTAAGTAGGTACCCTGAGTGAATGAGGTAAAGGCTGAAATAAGAGGGAAAGAATAAGCTGAGAGTAGAAAGACAGAGGGACTTAGAAGGTCTTATGTCAGTCACACATTTAAATATGATGTCACAACAAAGTACAAAAATCTAAGACTTAGCAGCTACATACATGTGCTCATTATTATTTGTTTCCCTGGACACTTAAATTAAACCCAATATTATATAAATAATGCTATTTAAGACACAATCTAAATTAAGTCCACATCCTGATAAAACATAAAAGAATCATTGTCATCTGGAGTTGACATGTTCCTCACTACCAGACAGATTGTTGTTGGATAAGCATTTGCCTGTGAATTGAAAACCATACAGTGGTGAGTTGTGGAAAGCATCGACCTAGACCTGAATGTCTGGTTTGTGTTGACTTCTCTCCTACATTGTCACATCTGTAGTCTCCTCTTTGATGGAACTGGAAACCATAAACTATGTTTTCCAGAGTTTAACTGTTTTGTTATTTCTTTTATTTTTGAGGCTGTAATATAATTTAGCACTTCCTTTCCCTCTATCCAAACCCTATTGTATATCCTGCCTTGGTCTCTTCTAAATTTGTAGCATCTTTATTTCTTAATTGTTGTTACATACATGCATGTGTCTGTTTATACATATATATTCCTAAGTACACAGATGCAGCATGTATAGTTTGTATAATGTTACATATTTATTTATTTTCAGGATTGACTATTTGGTATTGGATTACGAATTGATGTGGTCTTCCCTGGGGAAGACTTTTTCTCTCACTTTCAGCATTTCTTAGTTGCCTGTATTTGAAGAAGCTTTGTAGTATTTCTCCATCCACTTTGGCATGTCTACTGTTGTCATTGTTGAGATCATGTTTAGCCAGCTATGTTGAGCAAACTTTATGGGTATAGCTTCAGACATTCTTGAAAGACACGGTCCCACGTGGTCTCACTGATCCTCTGGTTCTTACAATCTTTCTACCCCTTCATCTTCAATGATTCTTGAGCCTTAGGTACAAAAATTTCTCTGTAGATATTTCTTACCACCTGTTTTCCTGTAAGTTAGATAGTTTGGTAACAAATATAAGGCAGAAAGAAGGCAAGATTTACACTCTTCTTTTAGTAGTAATTGTTAACAGTTACGGGAACAGTAAATATTTTCAAGTTTCCACATTGTCAGGAGCAATTCTGACAGCACCAAAAGTGGTGAGGACTTCCTATGAGCATAGCTGATTTTGGATGCTACAGGGGAAGGGTATCATCTCTCACCTATCAATGACCACAGATAAACCTTCAGGATCTCCTTTTTCCCCTATGCATCTCAAGTCATTTGTACACTATTATATAAAATTCTCTACTTAATATATTTTGTCTGAAAAATTGAGAGAAGGCTCTCTTTTCTTGAGAGGTCACTAAACAATACATTTAGGCAACCATAATTCAGAGTGTGAAGTCTGTGTCCATACTAGATATATAAGGAATTTGTGTGCAATGTAGCAAGACAATCAGTCTTGATGGCTGAGTTGCACAATCATCATTTGTACAGAATAACAAGGTTACACAGCTATTTTCCAAGATACGTTTATTACAGAGAACTGTGTTGGATACTTTAATGCTTTTGCAATCATTTAAAATGGGACTTTGTTCACAGCACTGTGTACTATTAGTAACTATTAAATGAATTTTTAAACAGCAAGTAAGGAGTATTAAGAAGGTGAGCCATCCCCAAGTGAGAAGTGGTTATCCAATACCAAGTGTTCTGCATTGAAAACACACAGATAAGTAATATTATATAGACTGAACAGATAATCTGTAAGGCATGCCACATTTATTGGTTATCTACAATGTCCTAAATGAAGAATGTCAATAGATTCAACCTTTTAAAAAATTAAGAATACATGTGTATGTAAATGCACACATATGCATACAGCCACAATTAAGAAGAAAGAAGTCATGAATTTGGGAGAAAGCAGGGAGGAGTATACGGGGAATGTAAAAGGAAGGGGAAAATTATTTATTTATAAATAAATAAATACCAAACAAGAAAACATTAGAAATTAATTAAAATTGATCTATTACTAGTCAATACCAATGTTCTATTACTCAAGATAGATATAAAAATGGACAAGTTAAGTGTGAAAGAGACAGTTTGATATAATTTGGAAATATCATCCTGAAGTATGGCAAGTGAGAAAAGCTAAAAGTGAAGTAGCAAGAAAATATATTCACAACAAAAGGGAGTTTGATTACTTCTATCCTATATTGATAGGAAAATTTGTTACTGGTCTGGAAATATGATTCTGTGTGTAAGGGTACTTAGCACTAAGCCTAATGACTTGGGTTCAGTCCTAGATGAACCAGTAGGACATGCAAGTTGGCCTTTGACCTTGGTCATGTGCCAAACACCCAAATAACTAATGAATAAATAAAATAATAAAATTAAATATCCATGAATATTAACAACGTTAAGGTAATATAAACCTTATTAGTATAGTCCGCAAATATGTGAAGCAAAATTTGATAAACACAAGACGCTATCAACTTCTCAGAAGTGATACTTTACAAACTTTATCCACATAAATAATATGCAATCATAGTAAGTGCAGATGATTTAAATTATGGATAATTTATTGTATAGGTAGTGCAAATACTTGTATTTCTAGTTTTATTTTTGACTACAGAGAAAAACAGCTTAGATATAAGACATATTTTGGTTTGTAGATTCAGAGGTTTTTGTCTATTGTCATTGACTGTATAGAGAAAGGGCATGACAGTGAACAGCCGTATAATAAAAACAAAGGATATTGCAAGGAGTCACAAACAGTATACCTTCAAAGGCTTGTCCCCAGTGACTCACTTCCTTAAGCAAAGGCCAATGTCCTAGTTTCCACTGGAACATTTCATACTCAGAGAACAGCACCATCTGTTTACCAGTGTACTTCAGAATGAAAGAATATATTGTCTTCCTAAACAACCTTGTAAAATTTAAGTTTGCCACTTATTGAGCTGTAACATTTTCTAAAATCCAATATACTTGCCATAACACATTTAAGATAGAATTCAACGATAAGAAAACAGTTAAAAATCTCCTTGTGTTTGCATCTCAAGTAAGAAATCTTATAAAATTAGAAATGTTTAATTTAGTGTTGGCTAACTGAGAAAAACTGAGTTGTTTAACTGCTAAAACTCATATTGAATCTTTAATCTCCCAAATCTGATAATATTAGGAGGTAGTTCTTTTCAGAGGTAATTGGGCCTTGTGATGGGACTCTCAGTGATGATTAGTGGTAAATGTCAACTTGACAGAATACAGACTTTCCTGGGGGACTGGCCTCTGAACAAGCCTGTGGGAGATTGTCTTGATTAATACCTGCCTGCTGTGGGTAATACCATTCCCTAGTTGGGATCTTGGACTATACTAGTGTCAGACATAAGAGGGGTATTTGGAAAAAACTCATAATATTAAATTCTAGCATTGGCAATGAAGAAAAGCAGAGGACTCATCTGTTTATTAATTGCATGAGTCCTAGTTATTATGCAGAAAACATTAAAGATCAGAGTGAAGTTCAAGCTAAGAATAAGAGTACAATATTTATTGATATAATCTGTCATTTTTGAGCAGTAATGGAACATAATTTTACTAACTGAAAACATTAGGAACAGTATAAAGCATAAATAAAGTTATTATTAATAATCAAAGAGAGCAAAATGGTTTTAATATAGTCATGACAGGTTTCCATGATACTTTTTAAAATATGATATTTTTTTGCTAAAGTTAAAACTTTGATTCAGTGGTCACTTTTATAAATTACTAAAGACTATTGAGAAATAGTCAAGGGTTGGAGTATAGCTCAGAAGTAGATTGATCCCCAGCACTGGTAATAAAAATTGAGTTAAAAGACAGAAATAAACTCACTTGTCATCACTACTGAATTTGCATCATTAGATAAAATTCTTCTAAAACCTTTGCAGTTCATTTTCATAGTCTTCAAAGAAACTGTAGAAGTCGTATACCTCAGACAAAAGGGCTTCTTTTAACAGTGTCAGATTGAAGTTGCTAGCCCACCATATGGCTGATTCAATTGCCTTGTTGTGAATTGTATCATGTCAGGGTGAGTTGGTGTTTTAATATCGTGATGTGTTTTATGGGAAATTTACTCTGCAAGGTATCTGTATACAAACACGATTGGGACAGGGTGCTGCCTCCTGGGAGGAAGCATGTACCTCAGCCAGCTGTCAGGATATGATACCTTTTCTGCTCCTGGGAAGAGTTCATGACCCAGTAACAGAGGGTGACCCATAAGCATTGCTTCTCACAATCACATTAATAGGTTACTTACAAGTTTTGCTTTTCATAAGAAAAAATTCAAAAACACAAAAATGGAAATAAGGTTCTCTACTTTTGCCAGTATTTGCAAAAGCAATACAATTTAACCAGTACTAAATTTCCACAGTTATCCCAGCTTTATGTCACCTCATGACCAAAAAATCAGGGTTGAGTGCAGTGGTTATCTATGGATATCTCATGAAAATAAGATGCTTAGTTAGCAAGATGTGAGGATAGGGAATGAATGGAACCCAGGTGGCTTTCCAATTGCCTCCTAGTAATCAAGTTAATGGAGGAGTTACTACAAACTTATTTATAAGTAGAGCTCTTTAAGGGTCCAAGTGTCAGTATGGTGATCTCTTTTACCTTCAACTGTAAAAGCACAGATTAGCTGAGCTCTTCCTAAAAGCTTGAAAATAAACAAGCAAATAAAAACAGTTACACTTTTTGTAGGAACACTGATAGGTTCTCTAATGTGCATGTAAAATCTAAATAAACATTGACCTAACTAGAGCCTCTCTCCAACTTTAACATTTTAAAATTAAAATTCTCTCATAGATCATTTGATTAAAAACATCCAAACAAGCTATTGTCTTTTTGTCATTGCTTTAAACAGAAATATACAATCAAAATAATTTATTTTTCTGGTATGATTTGTCTCTTTGTTTACTTATGTAATTATTTTGAAATTTGAAAACATGTTATTATCTTAGGAGGGAAAAAGAATGTCCTGGAATTCAGAGCTCAGCTGATTCTTCCAAAGATCTGAAATGTTATATTTTTCTTTCTGCTGAAAGCCTAACAAATGGAAGACAAAATTTTGCTGTTATCATCTGAACTAAGTGCAAGAAATTGTTTTCATTATAAGAAATGCATGATTAAACATGAAACTTTTTCTACTAGCACTTTGAAAATTTAAGTATTTGTTAAAAATAATTATACTATATTGAAGCCCACTCAAAAAGGGTAATTTCCATTATATTAGGAAAGTTATAAAGTCTTTTTCTCATTAAGACATGAAATATGAAAATCTATTTTTTCTTGCTCATTATTGAGGTTGACTAGCTGCTTAATTTACTAGGGAAAGAAGTATTCTTTTATTATAGCACAATTTTCACCCTTGAGTTCATTAGTTATTTTGTTCATTGTTGTGAACAATACTTGATAAGCAACAAATTAAGGAAGAAAGGGCTTATTTTGCTCAGAGTTCCAGGGGGACAGTTTATCCTGACAGAGAACACAAGGCTCCAGGAGCAGGGGTTCCTGTTGATCTCTCACAACCCCATCAGCAATCACAGAGTTAGAAATTAGGGCATGACTTCCAAGCCTCAAATCCTGTTCCTAGTGATCCGTTTTCCTCAGCCAACGCCTTCCCCTAAAGGTTCAGCCACTTTCCACTAGAGCACCAGCATTAGGGACCACGTGTTCACACATTGGCCTATGTGAGACTGTTCACATTCAAATAACATCAGTAAGGCAACTTTACAACCCACTTGTATATTTGTTACATTTTTAGAAGTTTATATTTAAATTTAAGAAGATTATACTTAAACTTCAAATATAAATTATATTTGAAGAATTTTAAGTTCCTGTAATGGTAGATGAATAGGAAACGACGGTATCTATCTTATTTCTCATCTATTTGCTCTATGGCAAGTAGATGATAAAGTCTATTGTTGTTATTGTGCATATGTACTGTGAAAATACATTAAAACAATTTTGTGTGAAAATTGAGAGATGGGATTCATATTTATTTTTAGAACAGAATTATAAACGTTTAAATGGAGATTTTCAAGTATTCTAATGGGCTTCTATATGTCTACAACACTTGGTTTGGAAGTATTTCTTGATACAGTGCATGCAGAAACTAATTCATTGAAACACAGAAAATACCATACTTCTGAGACCAGCTGACTTCTGGAGGACATGTCGAAGGAAGTCAGTCTGAAGCATGCCTTTAGTTGCCTGCTACAAGCTCTATTTTCCATGAAACTAAGAGTTTCTCTTCTTAAGGCAACTTAGCATGTCCAAGTGCATCCGATCTATACACAGTGTGAAGAGGCTGCCATTGTCCAAGATCAATTCCATGTTGGATTTTAATTTCTTTTGGTAGAATTCTGTGTCTCCTGTACATTTTGGTATATGATTACTTTGACTTCAGCAGTTTGTAGCCCTCATCTCTCTGTGGTCTCAACTTTATGTTTGGTTTAGAGTTTAAAATACAACAATGCTGAACATGTAAGGCATAAGTCAGAACTAAGCACAGCACACATTTTTTGTCATTTGACACTTGCAGAGTTAGAGAATGTCACCATTTAGAACACTGTTTAGTTCACCATTTCCTTCTTTGACCCTCATTATTATCTTCTCATATTCATCCTGAGTGAACTGTTGAGAAATTTAAGTTTCTTTACAGGTTTCAGTGTCCCTCCTTTTCATTTGTGTGTTTGTGCTTTTGGCCTTTCTCTTAATTAGATGAACTAATGGCTTATCTATTTTACAGTAGGCTTTGGCAGCAAACAACTGACATTTGGCTCTTTGTACTGGTTGTAAACTGTCTAAGTGTATCATTTGCATTTTATTTCTTTCATCAAATTTTCACAGGCTCATCCCATTGTTTTATTTATGCTTTACATGTGTGTGTGTGTGTGTGTGTGTCTGTACATGTCTATGTGAGTAGATGATTGTGTGTGTGTGTGTCAATCCACAGACTCATACTTGCTCAACTGTATTCCCAGTCTTTACTTCTGAGTCCTCGAATTGTTTAATTATTTTATGTTCATTTTTCTTTTTAGAAATAAAATTGTTTCAATATGAGATTTTTTCCTTTGTTTCCCCAGTTAAACCCCCAAATATTTTTACAATGCTATCTGTGTCTGTCTTTATCACTCCTTTGAAGTTATATAAGAATTAAATATTTGAAAATGATATTATCTTAGACTGACTCTGAAATGCTCATAAATCATAAACACTGTGGGCTGAATTTTATGTTTGTAAAGTAATAAAGCTGTAAAGAAAGAATAGGCAGAGGCCTAGGCAAACCGCTTTCCTTTTGTTTCCTACTCTTTTATGAACATAGCGCATCTTCACTGCAGAAAAGAACGTAGAGCAACGACTACAGTGAATATGTTGATGGCGTGATTATAAAGAAATTTTAGGTTTTTATGAAATGCAAGAAGCTTGCTTTATTTTAGCATAAAGGATAATAGAAGTTTTTATTTTATGGTTTAGTACTCACTGTATGTCTTGTTCCCAGTTCACATTTAGTGAATTTTGAAAAAAAAAAGCACTTTAGTTCTATATAGAAAATAAACAGATCATTTATTTTAATTGTTGTTAAGTAAGGAACTGGAAAGTAGTATGTGAAGGAAAATAATTTTTCATGACATTTTTCCTTAATAGATATAAATATTTAAAGGAAAGTAAGTAAACCGAAATACAATTTACATTCAGCCCTTTCCATATAAATATTCGAGGATAATTTTGGTTGAAGTTGAACAAATAGTATCATATTAAGAAAAGAAAATAAATAAATTTCAAGTGTGTTTAGAAACTAATTAAGGAGCCGGGCAGTGGTGGCGCACGCCTTTAATCCCAGCACTTGGGAGGCAGAGGCAGGAGGATCTCTGTGAGTTCGAGGCCAGGCTGGACTGACAGCCTCGAAAACAATACAGAGAAACCCTGTCTCGTAAAACCAAAAAAAAAAAAAAAAAAAAGAAACAAATTAAGTTCAACACTTACAAGTAATATAGATGCCTGCAACTTTTTCAGTGGGCTAGATAGAAATGTTAATTAAAAGTGTATAAAAATACAGAGGGGACTGACCATAGGAAGTCAGATGAGGACGATCATTATTATAGAGACAGTGGAGGCACTGGCCTATATGAACTAATACATTTCTCCAGGCACCTAACCACACTCTTATAACCCCATGGCTGATTGGAGTTGCTCTATTGTCTCATAGAAGACATAGGTAAAGTCAGATGTGTGTTTACCAAATGATATTTAAAAGCATGATAATGAAAGCAGTTTCACAAAGTTGTTACAAAGTAAGAGAACCTGTCATAAAATAAAGGAAAGATGATTTTAAGAACAAAATACAAAACTTGAATTGAGCTTAACTTGGTAAATTTTATTTCTATGAATTAGAAAAACATGGTATAATACTTATAATGACCAGCAGAGAACTAGGTAACCAAATATTTAAAATTATTGGGTTTTTTTGTATGCTACAAAAATTAGGGGGCCACAAAACACTATCTCATTTGAAGTAACATTTGTCATATATATATGTGTGTGTGTGTGTGTGTGTGTGTGTGTGTGTATTCAGTAGTGTGTAAATCACATAAAACTATAAGAATTAAATGGCTGCGACATTGAAATCATGGTTGTACATATATTATCTATTTATCTTCTGCCTTTCATCTTTTCTATGACAATTATAGATTACTATGTAATACAATTAAATAAAAAGTTAGTAGTTACTGGTAAAGGAAATACCATCTTTATTCATAGGTCAGTGGAAGATTAGCTTGGAAAGCATATTTCTACGTACTCGGAGATGTTAGTCATCCCCCATTCACTGTTACAGGACAAGCAGCAATGGACTACATTGCCACATTCTGTCTAGCTCCTGGCCTTTGCTCTTCCACCCTTCTCTGGAACTTTCCCTATGGTCGTCTAGGGACTGGTCTTCTATCCCAGTAGAGTTCTCAGAGCCCACCAGAGTTTGACTTTTCTGTTAGCTTCCACAGGGCTTGCAGAAAGGGAATGCTTAGGGAGAAAAATTGTGCGGGATTATGTAGGCAACTTTCACGGATAAATCCTGCAAATGCTTCACATCCTTCTACTAACAATTTTTGTCAGAACTTCATCCCACATATCCACCTTGCATGGATGTGCTCATGCAGGTGCATGAGATGTGGCTAGCAAGATTTTCTGTGTATTAAAATACAATTTGTCACCATGGTAAACTGGATCATATCTTGTAGAAAAGGACGTCAAAACCCACAAATTGATGATTTTATAGTTTAAACCTTTACTGTAGTTAGACAATATAGTAGAACATATTTCTGTAGCAAAATATGTAGAACATATTTTTAGCAAAAGCTACAAAATATTAAACTTAAAATTAAAAGCATAAATTAAACTTAACAAAAATATTCAGATTTACATAAAATTTAAGGAATTTTAAAGATATCCTGTAAAATTACACTCATGTTATGAGTTTGAAATGATTAAGTATCACAAAGCACTATGTATGCCAAGTTTTATTTATAGTTTTGACAGATTTCTCATGATATGGAAGTATAATTTTATACTTAGAAAACTGATTCTAAATTAACATTAACATAGAGAAACATTTAAATGAAATTATATAAAATGCAATAAGGAACTACTATTTATACTATGCATTAAAACTAATTTAAAGTTTCTGTAGTAAGTATATTTAACCAGTAATTTCACTCTTAGAAATTTATCATATAGATAAGTACAGCACATAAAAATGTTTGTAGCAAGTACTGTAATGGAACTTATCTATCAAACTGAGTGGCCAGTCTTTTAGAATAGATGAGTCCTGGAGCCAGCCATGGTGAATGGACTGTGATAAGCTCCTACCAATGTCGGTTCTCTAAAATACATTAATGTTTATTATACTGGAAATTAGAAATAAAACCAGAATAACACAGTGCTAAGCTAATTTAACTTGATAGCATACAACTAAAAATGTAATTAGGTGTTTCTTGTCTCAGGCCAGAACATATATCCACTAAAAATAGACTAGAGACTTAAATATGTAGTTTAAAACTATAAAACTGTTGTGAAAAACAGTATAGAGGCAAACCAATATGGCATTGATGTAGTTACGTTTTTTCCAACTGGCTGTATCTTGTCATCAAATGAAACTTCCAGTATCAGGTTTGGGTTACATCTAATTGAGTTCATGGACAAAATGACCCCAGACAGTTCAGGCTGTTCCCAAAATTAGGTTGCTCTCCACAAACTAACAGCAAAGCCCATTGCTGAAGACAACACCTACACAACTCATTGAACAAGGAGTTGTCAAGCTGATGCCTACATAGAGCCTTAAGCTCTCTGCTCCAGTGTTGTGGAATACATAACTATGTAAAGATTTATTACATTTGTTTATGCTGCAAAATATTACTTTAACTATGTGAAGGTGTTTTGCATTTGTTTTTGCTGCTTTTGTTAATGATGTAAAGATATGTTACTTGTGTTTATGCTATATTTGTTTAATTATGGAAAGATGTGCCTAAGGTATCTGACTGGTCTAATACAAAACTGAACAATCAATAACTAGGCAGATAAAGAGGAAGTGGGACTGGCAGGCAGAAAGAATATATAGGAGGAGAAATCTAGCCTGAAAAGGAATGAGAGAAGAGGAGAGGAGAGAATGAGGAAGAACGAGAAGAGAGGGAAATATCCAGAGCCAGCCAGGCAGTTGCCAACCTTTTCCCAAGTTACGATAAGACAAGAAAGGAACTCATCAGAATACCAGGACAGGGAGAGCCTTAAGAAAGGAACTCATCAGAATACCAGGACAGGGAGAGCCTTATTCTAGAACCTTCCTATTTCCAAAGTGTTAAGAAATACACTTTGGCTCGGCGTTGGTGGCGCACGCCTTTAATCCCAGCACTCGGGAGGCAGAGGCAGGTGGATCTCTGTGAGTTTGAGGCCAGCCTGGTCTACAGAGCGAGTTCCAGGACAGCCTCCAAAGCCACAGAGAAACCCTGTCTCGAAAAACCAAAAAAATACACTTTGTACTTTAAAAAGTCCCTAGAGTATGAATTTTTGTATGGTAGCATGACTCATACAAGGTCACCATGTATCATACAATCTAGTTAGAGAACTTGTCGATAAGGATCATCCCTTCAATGGCACTTTCTGTTATCCATCAGAGTTCACTCAAAAGGTAGAGCCAAACAGGCATCAGTAGCACTTCCTTAGGCATCTATAATTTTTGTACTCTCAACTCCAAACTTTACTTATCATCTTTTCCAAGTCAAATCAGGTTCAGTAGGAAATTAATACTGTCTTGTCAGGATCAGATCATGGTGGTACCCTTGATTAAGATGATCCAGATCCTTGTGATAAATATCTAGAACCTTGAAATTGTGCTGGAAGATAATAATATACACACCACCAAAAGATTTCTGGTGCTATGCCTAGAACGGTACAATATGTCATTTATTTTTGCAGGTCTTGATTCTTAAGTGACTGTACTGTTAGCAAACATTACTAATTTCATCAAATTCGGTAAAATATTCTATTTTACCTAATCTGTAGGCATATAAATCATTTATGTAACTATTAGTTAGATTAGATAAAACCAAATATAGAATCCATCTTGTAGGAAACTGTCTCAATCTGATGTTCAGAAAAATCTATAGAATCTACTGATAGTTGAACTTGTTAATAATACATGCTATTTATTAACTAACTGAACTAGATGCCTTATATATACAAATATATGTATAATGCATACAATACACACTTATAAATGTGGGTTTGTCTACTCTTCTTCAGGAAAGATAATTCACACTCTTGTCACATTTTCAAAGCATCTTTGAGCTCCAACATGATTAAAAACAATGATTTACAGAAACCATCTTTGCTATGGTATGTTCACTATAGTCAGACAATGTAAAGTTCTGGAATCCATAGGTTATATCAACACTGACACATAAATAAGTAGTCCTACACATCAGAGAATCAAAAGACAGTTGAAAAACCAGTCTGAAATTGTGGGGTCATATTCATAAAGAACATTTGAGAGACAGAAAGGAAAAGCCTTTGACCTGGTGCTTTCTCCTGGAAATAAGCAAATGGTTCCCTGTTCAAATTAGAATTTATTTCCCTCTGATTCCCTGAAATGTGAATAGCATCTTAAATTTAGAAAAAAATACAAATAGAAAGATATGGGATGCAGGGAAATGATTGATGTATGAACAAGTTTTTATCACTAAATAAAATGATAAGATGTAGTGTAGGAGTCTTAGAGGAGTTGGGAATTATCTGCCTAATAATTTTTATGTCACCACTAGTGAAAAAAGTTTAAATAGTTGATGGATTGACTTGAGATTCAATTTAGCCTTTAGTTATAGTTATGGGCAAATTTCACTCTCCAGTGGTAGATGTGTAGATGCAAGCCATTGAGCTGCATGATTAGATCTCAATACATATGGCAGCCAGTTGTCTGTCTCAAGATGAATCTGAACTCATCAAGAAAATGCTGTGCACTGGTATTTTGCTTTCTTTTCATTTCTACTAGACAGTAGCAAACCTATTCAGTTACTAGGGAAACAGGCTGTCCTGTCTTCATATTGCTAACATGTTTTCTACCTAAAAATTAGAACTGTGTAGGCATTCTTTTCCTTGCTCTTCTTAATTTTAAATTTGTCTTTAGAAAACATGTATTTTGCATTAAATATATATTGGTTCATGTGATAGTTGCATATGTGAATTAGCAAAAACAGTTTGTTCTTTCAGATTTTATTGTTTCTTTCTGTATAGTAGTTATTTAATGCTTTCTAAGGCTTCAAAATGTAATTATTAAATAAAACAACAATAAAGAAAAATAATATTTGGAAAGAAAACCATAGAATCCCACATTATTTGTTTTGATAGCGAACTATAAATAACATGGAGAAAACTAAATTTTGATTATATGAGTTTGGTCATACTCTCTCTGATCATCTTACAAATTTTTACTCCTTCCTTCCTTTCTGTCTTATAAATTTCATTTTATTTAATTAACATTTTTTCATTTATTTTACATGGTGACCACAGTTCCTCTTCTTCTTCTCCTCCAATTCCCTCTCCCCACAATTACCATGTAGCCTCCTCTGCATCCTATAACGATACTCGATACTATATAGGGAAAACAATATATTTATTTACCAGAGAGAGAGAGAGAGTCGCACAAGCTGGGAGTCAGAAGCGTGGCTGGCTTCCAGCAGAAAAAAAGGGAAGGTCCTTTTCCTTTCACTTCCTTTTATCTCTACCTTGACCCCGCCCTGTTGGGCGGGTAGCTTTGTGGCATTGACTCCTACAGCATCCACTCCTCTTCCATCCCCATCCAGAAAGGGGCAGGCCTGCTGTAGGCATGAGCAATTATGTTATATCAAGTTGAGGTAGAATGGAGCTCTCCTACTGCATCAATGCTGGGCCAGGTAATCCTGCATGGAGAACAGGTTCCCAAAGCCAACTAAGTGCCAAGACAGGTCACTGCTAGGAACCTTACAAACAGACCAAGCTACTCAACCATCACACACCTGTAGAGGGCCTAGTTTGGTCCCCTGTCAGCTCAGTGCTTTCCATCCAGAGTCCATTAGCTCTTACAACTGTCTCTTCGTGTTTTCCCATCATGACCTTAATACACCTCTCAGTCCTGCATGCTCATACAATCCCTCTACTCTCTCTTCAACTGGATTCTCAAAGCTAGAGTCAGGACTTGGCTGTGGATCTATGCATCTGCTTCCATCAGGTACTGGATGAAGGTTCTAAGATGACAACTAGGATAGTCACTAATCTGACTACAGAGGAAGGCTCATCAAGATGTGTCTTTTGTTACTACCACCCTCCATCCTGCTCCCAACCCACCTCCCCTGCCCAGGCCACCCAGTGAGCACCCTCAAGTTCCCTTTCCCCCATTCCCCTCATACCCCAGTTTATTCAGGGGATATTTTCTATTTCCCCATCTCAAGGAAATCCATACATCCTTCTTTGGGCCCTCTGTTATCTAAGCTTTCTGTGGGCTGTGAATTATAAGTTTGTTATTATGTATTTTACTAGTAATATTCACTTGTGAGTGATTATGCACCATGTTAGTCTTTCTGGGTCAGAATGATTTTTTTTAGTTTCATCCATTTGTATAAATGTATCTTATTTTCGGTAACCATTCTTTGGTTGAAGGGCATCTAGGTTGTTTCCAGATTTTGAATATTATGAATAATGGTGTATGAAAATGGTTGAGCAAGCAGTCCTTGTGGTATGGTTGAGCATTTTTGGGTATATGCCTAAGATTGGTGTAGCTGGATCTTGAGGTAAATGGATTCCCAATTTTATGAGAAACCTCCATATTGATTTCCAAAGTGACTGTACAAGTTTTCTCTCCCACCAGCAGTGGAGGAGTGCTCCCCTTATTCCACATCCTCTCCAACATAGAAAGCGTCTTCAGTAAATGGTGCTGGCATAAATGGATGCCAGCTTGTAAAAGAATGCGAATAGATCCATACCAATTACCCCACACAAAACTCAAATCCAGCTGGATCAGAGATCTCACCAGAAATCCAGTTACACTGAACATGATACAAGAGAAAGTGGGAAGTACCCTTGAATGCGTTGGTGCAGGAGAGCAGCTCCTGAACATAATAGTACAAACATTGAGACTGGCCATTAATAAATGGGAGCTCTAGAAACTGAAATGCTTTTGTAAGACAAAGGATATGGCCAATGACACAAAACGGCAGCCTACAGAATGGGAAAAGATCTTTAACAATCCCCCATCTGGCAGAGGGTTGATTTCGAAAATGTATAAAGAACTCCAAAAAGTTGACATCAAAATACCAAATAATCCAATTAAAAATGAGGTAGAGATCCAAATAGAGAATTCTCAACAGAAAAATCTCAAATGACTGAAATACACTTTAAGAAATGGCCAGCATGAGACTGATCAAGACATCTTCCCAGTGAACCTGGGTGACAGAGAGGAGGCCTTGGCAATCTGTGGGTCCTTGGAGAGTAGAGCAGTATTTATTCCTGGCATACAGAAGGACTCTGGGAACCCATACCACGTGGAGAGATGCTCTCTCAGCCTGGACACATGCGGTAGAACCTGGACCCTTCCCGGGATGATGTGACAGACTCTGAAAATCCCTCATGCAGGCCCTTGCCCTCACTAGGGAGTGGATGGAGGGGGGGGAATGGAATGGGTGTGAGGGGTTGGGAGGATTGGGGGCTGGGGGAGGAGTGGAGGGAGAGGGAACTGAAAGTGACATGAGTAAAAAGTTAAAAAAAAAAAGAAATGTTCAGCATCATTAATCAACAGGGAGATTCAAACCAAAATGACTCTGGGATGCCATTTTACACGTTTATGCATGGCTAAGATTAAAAACATTATTGCCACTTTTATCCTTTCTTTACATTATCCAAACAGTCATCTTAGCTTGCCTTTGTTTATTGAGGAAATTCATATAAATGTTATGATACAGTATCTGATCATTGCACATGATCTAACTCAACAGTGTTCTAACTTAGTAACGTTGCCTGAAACAGAAGCCAATGTATTTTATATGTAAGAATTTCTCTATTATGTGAATATGCTTCTCATTTGATTAAAATATATTAACTGCACTAATAGTTTGCTTAAATGAAGGTGAACCTATTTTGAAGAAATTATTTGTTAAGTTTTGATAAATTTACATGTTAGGAATGATATTCTCTCTCTCTTTTTCTATTTTTCTTTATAGAAAAGGCTTATCTCCAGCTCAAGATTCTCATCTCAGATTCCCAAATTCTACCTCCTGTTTTAGCTTCCCAAGTGCTAGGTTTACAGTTGCGTACCATCATGGAAAGTTGGTACCACAATCTCAATTACTTTAAAAATACTTTTACAATCACCAAAAGCGTTTCTTGATCTGTCTATAAGTAGGTAGTTCCAACATGTTGAAACCAACCTTGGGCCCAAGCTTCCAGCTGGCCACTGATCTGATTTTTCATTACCATGGCTTTGCTCTTCCCCCTGTTATGTTGCATATGACGAATGGAATCATGAGATGTTTTTCATCTGATCTCTTTGATTATTTTTGATATTTAGGAATTTTATCTATGATAAATTTTATTTTTTCTTGTTGCTAGAATCAGTAAGTTTTACCATTCAGTGCTAGTGGCATAACAAGACCTTAGCAAACAATATGCATTCTCCTGTTATTCAGCACTTCCACAGTTTCCCCTATCAAATCATTGTAAATAAGTCAGCTGCAAACTAATTTGAAATTTATTTTTGTGAATATGCACTCCTTCTACTGCTGGCTTTAGTATGGCTTGAATATTACCACTAAAACTTAGATTGGAGTGTAAATACTATTGTAAAATTATTAAAAGGTCGGATCTTTACATATGGCTAGTTCCTGAGGGAGTGAGTTTGTTATGAAATCATCAATATTACATAAGTCTCCTTTTCTTTTTGCTTTCTCCCATGTGATGATAGAGTGAGGAGATTCTCACCAGGTAAGAGTGCTTTGAGGGGCTAAATTACTAACATAAATATGTTATAACATTCTTTTCCCATTTTTTTATTTAACTTTTTACACATGTCACTTTCAGTTCCCTCTCCCTCCCCTCCTCTCCCACCCCTCAATCCTTACAACTCCTCACCCCCACTCCATCCCCCCTCCGCTCCCCAGGGAGGGCAAGGGCTTCTATGAAGGATTTTCAGAGTCTGTCACATCATCCCAGGAAGGGCCTGGGTTCTTCCATGTGTCCAGGCTGAGAGAGCATCCCTCCATGTGGAATGGGTTCCCAGAGTCCCTCTGTATGCCAGGAATAAATACTGCTCTACTCTCCAAGGTTCAGGTGTTCAAAGGTATGTGGGTTGGTATCAGGGTCTTCCACTGGATTCCACTACCTGTCTGTTTTTGTGCAAATACCAAGCTATTTTCAGGATTATAGCTCTATAATAGAGCTTGAAATCAGGGTGGTGATACCTCCAGAAGTTCCTTGATTGTACAGGGTTGCCTTTGCTATCCTGGGTCTTTTGTTTTTCCATATAATGTTAAGGCTTGTTCTTTCAAGGTGGGTGAAAAATTGTGCTGGTATTTTGATATGGATTGCATTGAATCTGTAGATTGCTTTTGGTAAGACTGCCATTTTTACTACATTTATCCTACCTATCCAAGAGCATAGGATATCTTTCCATTTTCTGTTATCTTCTTTAATTTCTTTCCTCAAAGATTCAAAGTTCTTGTTATACAGGTCTTTCACCTGTTTGGTTAGAGTTACCCCAAGATATCTTATGATGTTTGTGGCTATTTTAAAGGGTGATGTTTCTCTGATTTCTTTCTCATCCCCTTTATTGTCTATATATAGTAGGGCTACTGTTTTTTTTGAGTTAATTTTGTATCCTGCCACTTTACTGAAGGTGTTTATCAGCTGTAAGAGTTTCCTGGTATAAATCTTTGGGTCTCTTACAATAGCCTATCATATTGTCTGCAAATACTGAAAGTTTTACTTCTTCCTTTCCAATTTGTATCCCCTTGATATCCTTTTGTTGTCCTATTGCTGTAGCTAGAACGTCAAGTACAATATTGAAGAGATATGGAGAGAGTGGGCAGCCTGTCCTGTTCCTGATTTTTGAGGAATTGCCTTGAGTTTCTCTCCATTTAGTTTGATGTTGGCTGTTGGTTTGCTGTATATTGCTTTTATTATGCTTTGGTATGTTCCTATTATCCCTGATCTCTCCAAGACCTTTATCATGAAGAGTTAGATTTTGTCAAAGGCCTTTTCAGCATCTAGTGAGATAACCATGTGGTTTTTCATTTTCAGTATATTACACTGATGGATTTTCTTATGTTGAACCATCCCTGCATCTCTGGGAAGAAGCCTACTTGATCACAGTATATGATTTTTCTGATGTGTTCTGGGATTCGATGTGCCAATATTTTATTGAGTATATTTGCATCAATGTTCATGAAGGAGGGAGATTGATCTGTAATTCCCTATCTTGGTTGTGTCTTTGTGTGGTTTGGGTACTAATGTAATTGTAGCCTGGTAAAAAGAATTTGGTAGTGATCCTTCTGCTTTTATTGTGTGGAACAATTTGAAGAGTATTGGTATTAGTCTTTCTTGAATTTTTTGTAGAATTCCACACTGAAACCATCTGGCCCTTGACTTTGTTTGGTTGGAAGACTTTTTATGGCTGCTTCTATTTCTTTAGCAGATATATATCTGTTTAAATTGTTTATCCCTCTTGATTTAATTTTGGTAAGTGATATCTATCCAGAAAATTATCCATTTCCTTTAGATATTCCAGTTTACTGGAGTACATATTTTCAAAGTCTGACCTGATGATTCTTTGGATTTCCCCAGTGTCTGTTGTTATGCCCCCTTTTTCATTTCTGATTTTGTTAATTAGCATGTTCTCTCTCTCTGTCTTTTGGTTAGGTTTGATAAAGGTTTGTTTATCTTGTTGATTTTCTCAAAGAACCAACTCTTTGTTTCATTGATTCTTTGTATTGTTTTTTTTTTGTTTCTACTTTATTGATTTTAGCTCGCAATTTGATTATTTCCTGGCGTCTATTCCTGGGTGAGTTTGCTTCTTTTTTTTTCCTAGAGCTTTCAAGTATTCTGTTAATTCTCTATTGTGGCAATCCTCAAGTTTCTTTATGTGGGCACTTAAGGTGATTGCCAATTTTCCATACTAATGTCACCATCCAATAGATAAATGTGTAGACTGTTTTCAGTGTAGACTATAAGCACTTTGGTTCTGCTTTAAAGACTGTTGTTAGCACTGAATATCCTCTTGATATATACCACCCAATAGCTTGTTAGCACAGTTTCAGCTCTCTATTTTATTCTAAGTGTCTCTGATAAGATGGATCAAACTACAAGTTTCATGAAGGCAGGAGAAAAATATATTTTAACATCAAAAATTTTCCTGGTCCTGGGGTTGTAGATGTTCAAACATTTATGATTGCTAAGTAGATACTGAAACAGGTTAATTTATTGAAATAGGGAGTATATTATCTTACAAGGAAGAAAAAAATTCTTAAACTTATGAGAGCTGAACTTCTGTTGTAATTTTAAAAGGGCCACAAGAAAGAAAGACATCATTTGACAGAGTTCAAATTGAGGTTTTTTTTGTTTGCTTTGTTTAGTTAGGGGGAAAGGATCCTAAAAAGAGGGAGGGGAGGGGTAGACCAGCCTCTGGAGACAGGAACAGAGAGAGAGATAGAAGAGAGAGAGAGAGAGAGAGAGAGAGAGAGAGAGAGAGAGAGAGAGAGAGAGAGAGAGAGATGATCAGACAGACAGAGAGAGGGGGAGGGAGGCAGGGCCATTTTAAAAGAGAACATATTGAATAGGCACAGGTGGTGCTCTTGGTGGCAGCACCTGAGGGTGTGTCTTGTCAGAACTCCAAAGACAGGCCAGTAAAATGCTTAAATGCTAACTGTCCTCACTGGTTTTGTTTGTGTCTATAGTCTATATAATCTTTCATCTTTCACTTAAAAGTGGATTTCTGTTCCCTCATATATAATATTAATGACTTGATAGACAAATTCTCAAATAATTATTATTAAATCTTCTACTTTGCATGTTTGAATCATTTGATATTGTTTAAATCCTTTAGGAGTAGCCCTAAAATGATTCAGACAAGTGCCATTTACATTTGTTTTATTCCCAAACTCTATGTGAGCTTGCCATCTCTGTAAGTGCTTGCAGGTACTTGACAATCAACTGACAAAGGGGAGCATTTCACTTGGCTCAGTGTTTTGGCTGCCTTTCTCACTGCAGGCATCTTTCCTTAGCTGATGCTGCTGGCCACTGGTGTTGCCACATTTCTGTGATCTCTGCTGCTTTGCTTGCACTCATTGCCCTCGCAGGAGGATGTGCAAGACTTCGTTCCTGCAGTTCACTGACTTACCAAGATATTTCTTTGTAATCTCACACGAAACTTCTGTGTTTTCACAGCTCTTTATTCTGCGTGTGTGGAATGCCAGCATCAAGTGGGCTCTGCCGAGATCAGCCTTTAGTGGAAGCTATATCTGGGTTTGTTCAGAGCTATGATTGCAGAGGTACTGAGAGCCCGGTTGGCTTGAACATTTCTGGTAAATCAAAGAAGTTTGGGGGACTTGTATTAGTAAATTCACTCGGGATATCTTTGAAACAAATTGTTGTTTCCAGGATTCTTGAGATACCCTCCTGGTATTTCTCTTACTGCCCTAGAGCAAACACTTGGTTTTGTTTTTTAATGAGCCAGAATTACTCACACTTTCCTTGTCCAGGTCTTTATATATTCTCTTTGTTCTAGCTAAGTTTCAAATTTATAAACTTTTCCCTGTGCTCATCTATAATTTCTGGCTAAATGCAACTGTTGACTTATGCTGTGCTGAATACTGGGCATCCTTGAAATTCCTTATGCTAAGTAAACTGGCACCTTTAAGCTCAGTTTTCCATAAAGACTCCAGGAAGGAAAAAAAGGAGCTTCAGAGTGACACAGTACCTCCTAACACTGTTCCTGGCAAAACCCTCATTTCTGTCTTAAACTTCATCAGGCTGCCATTTATGCCCGTGGTCCGACAGCATCCTGGCTTTCTGAGTCTCTAACTGAACTGTTGCTTAAGACCTCTTAAAGTATGTTAGGATTTTGTTACCTCCTCTGAACATTTCCAAATTTCTTTTATAAATAAATTTCAAAGGTTCTTCCACATCCTCCTAAGAAATATAAAATGTGTATGTACTAGTCCACTTCCAGTGTTACCAGTTTTTCAGTTTTTCTTTTGTTACATAAACACTGGGGATATTCAAAAGAGTTATTGTGTCTCACAGTTTTGGTGATTTTAGTTCATGATCAACTGACTCTATGGTTTTGAAGGAGACCACACAAAGAGACGTATGATGAAAATAACTGTTCATGTCTTGGCCAAGCTGCAGAAGAGAGGTGTGAAAGGAGCCAGACTACCATAATCTTCTTTGAGGGCAAACTTCCTCTTCCTTCAATGACCACAAGCTGGAATCAAGCATTTAACACACTGGTCTTTGAGGAATTACTTGACCTAGCAATGGCAGTAATGTAAGCACTCACCCCCTCTTTTGAAAAAGAAAATCCAGAATTTTCAACTTTCTAGAGGTTGCTTATTTTCCCCTGAGAGTGTGACCTTATATACATTATTAGTCTAAAACTATAATTTTTCTGACTTTTGGCCACTTGTCTGTATTGCTTCTCCCCACATACCTTGCATAAGTTTCTATTCATTTCAACATATTAATAATTTTATTTTTATACGCATAGTCTTGGTTTTGCTCATGTGTGTGTGCGCACCCGCATGTGTGTGTGTGCGCGTGCACGCGCATGCATGTACATACAGTGATTTCTGATGCAAATGAATAGATTCGAGACTGCAGAACCTCTTAGCATACCTGGGAACTCTTTTCTTACCTCTAGACAAGAAACAGCCAATATTATCATCTAACCCCTTCAATGTAATTAATTCATTTATTCTCATCAACGTCTCCTTTTCTGCAGGGATGGGAACTTGAATCGTTAAAGATTTAAATCATGTTGGACCCAACTATGTTTGGAAACATTATCACCAGCTTGATTCTAGTAGGCAAAAGGACCAAGAAAAAGTGACAACAATCCCAACAAATGGTGTCCTTAATTTTCCTTCAATATTTTTGAATCTTTGAATATGACAACTAAATAACTGACACATATGAGGTCTCCTCACTAACTCAAGCTCCTACTCACCTCAAACAATGCAGTCCCCAGACTATTTGGGGTATGCAGACACAAATTTGTAAGCAAAAAGTAGTTTCTCGAGCCTGTTTTCTTTACTAAAATAAGACGTTTTGCCATCCTGGACTAGTCATCATGATAAATTTATTACTGCCTCTTGACTTTTTTCATATGGCTCTATTATAGATTGACATTGAATCTATGGTTCCTGTGGTCCATTTTTTCATTATTATGATAAATCCCTGAGATAACTACTTAAAGGGGGCAAAGGTTTATTCGGGATCATGATTTCAAAGGCTTTCACCATGTTCCAGGGTGAGTTGGTTCTCAGCCATGGAGAGGGAGAGCATTTTGTTGGAGGGAAAGGAGAGGAACAGGAAAGGGCCAGGGCATGGGGTACATCTTTCCAGGAGCAATGCCTAGACTTTCTACCACCCACCAATAATGTCACCAAATTATCGACCCATCAATAAGTTAATCATTTATGCTGTTAGGGCTTTCATAATCCAACCACTTCCCCCACAGCTCCACTTTGAATCATGCTGCATTTCTGATTAAACTTTTCACCTCATACCCAAACCACAGCACTTACTCATGCCTAAAGCTAAACAATAAGTGCCTATGGCATGTGTTAACAATTTGTGTTTTGTTTCGTCAAGTTTAAAAACTTACTAAGTCAAACAAGGCTTAGCGGAACATGCCTATAATACTACTCTTCAAGATTGAAACATGAGGATCTTTAGTTCAAGGGCAGTCTGGGCTACCAAGTGAGGCTTTATTACAAGGCTAAATAAATAAATAATAAAAAATATTTAAAATTAATATGTTATAAGACAGAGAAAATAAACTCAAGGCACTACATTTTCCTTTAAATGTGAAAAGAAGATAAATATCAAGGATAATGTGTCATATCCTTCCTTGGCTTCAAGTTTTATGTCTTCCTGCATAACTTCATTGTCACTGGGCATATGCAAATTTTGTTTATTTTTGAGGTAATTATTTAATTACACCATTTCTCCTCTCCCTTTCTTCACACAAAACCCTCCTTTATACCCGTCCATGCTCTCCTTTGATGATGGATGTTCTTCTGTATGCTGTGATTACGGTTCTCTTATTGGTTGATGAATAAACCTGCTTTGGCCAATGGACAGGCAGGATGTAGTCAGGCAGGAAGTATAGACCAGGCTGCCAGACTAGGAGAAGTCTGGGAAGAGAAGTGCTAGGGCCACCAGAGAGACACCATGTAGATGCTGAGGGCCAGGCATTATGGGTAAGCCAAGACAAAGTAGAGGTACATAGATTCTCCTTAATTCAGGTCTCTCTTTTTTTTAATCAAGGTTTGTACATGCATACATATTTTGTATACACACACACACACACACACACACACACACACATATATATATATATACATATATATATATTCCTTAATGTAACCTGTTTAATCTATGCAATGGTACTTGGTGCATATTTTCAGGGCTGACCGTTTATCACTGGACAGTCAATTGATGTGCCTTACTCTCAGAGATCTCAGTCCTTGTTTGTAATTTTTAACCTGGAAGCACAAGCACAGAAATCAGTGATTTGCAATCCACACCTACTTTGGCTTCATGATAGATACTTAGATCTTACTGTAGATTTAGAAAATCTTTGTCAACTTGATTCTTGACATTTTCTTAGCTGTATTCTTGCTTCATCCATGATATAATATGTTTCAAGGATTTTATAATTTATGTGTGAGAAATTTTTCTGTAATGGTTCAATTCATGCATGTTTATGAATTGATGTGATCTTTATTCTCCCTTAAAATCTATGCCTAACATATACTCAAAATGTATAGTTTATTTAAAATGCTTCTGGATTGTTTTTGCTGACTTATTTCTCATCCCACCATGACCACTGTTTTTCATCATGTATAGTACTATGCCTATATATACTTATCAGTTATTTCAATAAAAGTCACTATTAGATTAACACAGTAATTTAACCTGTCACCTACTGGTAGCTTTTTATTTTACACTAATGCACTCCAGACAAAGCTTTCTAGCATCTGCAGTCTCTGGCACTTTGTCTTAAACAAAAGCTGTCTGAGAATTCCATGGAAAGGACCATGCCAGGCACTTAGAGGTTCCAGCTTCTCCTCTGGCATCACAGAGACAAATTTGAAACTACACCAGGTCCCAGAGTCATAAATTCCAGAATTCTAGTTAAGAAGCAGATGGGCTTTCGAGGCAGCCAGATTCAAGACAGACAAACAAGAACTGATTACTAAGCATGCGATGAGCTCATGTGGATGGATGGTTTTTATTTGGAGTATGGCTGATGCTTTAATGTTCTATTCTATTGCAGTTTATATGTAACATAAAAAGTTTGACAGACTATGCTTTGTAAGCAAAAATGAAATACTTGTATTTATCTTATTTCTCTGCTTGGACCTTTAGAGGTTGAAAATTTGTTTCTGTGATTTGGATTCATGTCTTCATATCTCTCTCTCTCTCTCTCTGGATCAGCAAGTTACTCTTAGCTACTGCTCCAGTGCTAAGAGTGCTATCATGCCCCTGCCATGTTTATAATGAACTAACCCTCTGAAACTGAATGCAAAACTCAATTTAATTTTTTCTCTTGGGGAAGGAGGAGGAAAAAAAAGCCTGTTTGGAAGTTCCAAGTTGTTTGGGTCTGCCCCTAAGGGAGCCATAAGGAAGGCATGTCTAAGAGACCACCTAGGAAAAAATTGTTGTAGGATACAAATGAAAATAATGGGTAAAGAAAGTATAGTCAAGGAGGAGGATCATCATTAGTTACTTTCATGAATATACTTTTAATTTCTTTACCACTTCATGAGCATTATTAGGATCCTTTATATGATTTCATGTTTGTGTTTATATAGATTTAAATTGTTAATTTAAGGAAAATGTAACACTGGCGGTATATATCACTGAATACACAGTACTGCATTAAAATACTATTCCTTTATGCTCTTCAGGCTGATCCATATTTGTGTATACAACTTTTGCTTTCTTTTACAGCAGAATTTTAAAATTATGTGTGAAATTCTTACATATTTTGTTAGGTAAAGACATATGATTTTGCTATTGTGTTATGATTAGTTATCTATTGAAATATTACTAAATTATAAATATGTTAAATCCAAAACATTTCCTTGTTTCATTAAAGTTACTTAAATTTATATCCATTTCCACAAAGGAATGTAAAGGTTTTGACCTAACTTGTGTGTAGCTTTAAGTCAAGTTGTGCCTGCATAGAGGCTGCAGTTTCCGTGGAACTTCTCGCTGATGTGTTATATACAGCATTTCTTGAGAAAAAACTTAAATTATGAGTTTGCTGTTAAATTCTTTATTTTATATTATTTTTGGTACATCAATAATGGCACCACATGCTTCTCTTTTTATTTTAGAAGTAATCTTATTTACATATCAATCCCCCCAATCACTCTCCTTCCCATCCTCCCATGCTCCCCACTGATTCCCCCCAACCCACCTCCCAGCTACTCCCCAGGGATAGAGAGGTCCTCCACAGGGACCATCAAAGTCCATCACATCATCTGGGGGAGGGCCCAGGCCCTCCTTCCCCTATCATATCTGGGCTGCAATAGTATCTCTCCATAGGAAATGGGCTCCCAAAGTTCATTTGTGCTCTAAGGATAAACACTGGCTCCACTGTTAGAGGTCCCATAGACTGCCCTGACCTCTTAGCTGGCACCCACATTAAGAGGGCTTGGTTTGATCCAATCCTGGTTCCCCAGCATTATGACTAGGGGAAAAAAAGAGAAGCATGTGGTGCCATTATTGATGTACCAAAAATATAAAATAAAGAATTTAACAGCAAACTCATAATTGAAGTTTTTTTCCTCAAGAAATGCTGTATATAACACATCAGTGAGAAGTTCCACGGAATCTGCAGCCTCTGTGCAAGCACAACTAGACTTAAGGCTACACACAGGTTAGGTCAAAACCTTTACAATCCTTTGTGAAAATGGATACAAACTTAAGTAACTTTAATGAAATAAGGAGATGTTTTGGATTTAACATATTTATAATTTATCTAATAGTTCAATAGATAACCAATCATAATAGCAAAATCATATGTCTTTTCCTAACAAAATATGTAAGAATTTCACATATAATTTTAAAATTCTCCTGTAAAAGAGTAGTTTGAAAGGATTGCTCTCCTTTAACCTCAACAGTAGCCTATAACCTATTCTGATGCTTGGGATTAGGGTCTTACACATCTAATGTGCTGTAGTATACTAGAAAGCATTAGGAACTTGAAAAATCTGTTTGATAGCACAGGAGTTAGTTACTTAATGACCTTGTATGGACTGGGCAGATGTTTGATGATTATTATGAGACTTTTCAGGAGTTACATATGACAATGCTGGAAACTCAATTTGTGTTGGATTATTCTTGTGACTTTAAATATGGACTTAAAAGAAACTTAAAAAAATAACAGATAACATAATGACACAATTACATGTAAAGGAAACAAGTTAGTGTCTAAAAATAAAGTGGACATTTAAAATGTAGGCACATCTTTATTGAGGATAAGAGATTTTGGAGGGTCTTTGTAAACTATGGGAAGAACTTTGGCTTCTGGCAAAATGGTTTTTAGTTGAAAATGGACAACATAAATTCAAGGAGAAGCTGATTATAAATCTGCAATGATGACCTATCTGAGAAATGGTACTGATACAGGTCACTTACAGTAGATATCGTAAGAGGAGTTTGGAATTTCAGACAGATGGACCAATTTAGACACACCACTAGTATGTGAAGTAAGTAACCAATTGCCTATGCTAATGACCTAGAGCAGTAGTTCTCATCCTTTCTAATGCTGTGACCCTTTAATAAAGGTCCTCATGTTGTGGTGACCTCCAACCATAAAATTATTTCTATGGTATCTCATAACTGTAATTTTGCTAATATTACAAATTGTAATGTAAATATCTGTGTTTTCTGATGGTCTTAATTGCACATGAGGCAAATGAGTGCTAATTGTGTTTAAAATGAAAGATTATGTGTAAATAAAAATGTGTTGATGTCACATTAAAGGATATTAAGAACTCTAAGAAGAGTCTATGTTATACCTAGTATAGCAAATTTTGTTAATTTGCATCATATTTTAATTTTCACCTGTAATATACTGAAGAAGACACTTTTATGTCATCAGTTTAGATGATTATAGAAAGTGAGTTATAAACTGAAAAGGAATTAGAAAAATATTGTTAAATTTAGTAATAATTCTTGCATGAAGAAATTATTTTAAATAATTAATTTTATTTTTGATTATGTATGTATGCCTGTGTGTATGCAAGCCACTTATGTGTATGTACACATGGAGGTCAGAGGAGGATATCAGATTCTCTAGAACTGGAGTCACGGGCAATTATGGGTTTCCTCATGTGGGTGCTGGGAACTGAATTCTGAATCACTGAATCACCACTCCAACCCCAAGAAAATTATTAGTTGATAAAAATCACCGGCTAACATATTTCTCTACATTTGTATATAGTAAGTCAGCTTTCCCTAGGGTGCGCAATTTGAAGGAAAGTTATTTTTCTTCTGTGTCTCAATGACATGTTAGAAATAGCAGTACATAAAAATACCAAACAATGACTTATGGTCAAGACTTTGGTGTGAATTTTCTCAAGATTGAAAAGTTGGTTTAAATATTGGAACTGAGATAAAATAGAGCTACGGACCTAGAATTTTCAAAACCACTTAAAACTGAAGAAAAATAAAAACAGCATTCATTATGTAACATGCCAGATTCGAAGTACTTTCGTTAATTTAATGAGTCACATGGAAATGCACAATGTGTATTTAATAACATTTTTATTCAAAATATAAGAAACAATAAATAGATAATATAGCCTTTTAAATCATTTGGAAATAAATAATAAACATTGGAACTAGAAGACAAATCCAGAAAAAGTATGTACAGAGTCCATATTGCTCAGTGTTTATTTTTCTTATCATTTTAATGGCAAAAACACAAAATTTAAGTTACAATTTACATGTGACAAGTAGAGGAAAATGGATCACAATGAAATATTCCACAAATCAATGATTCTATCAAAGAAATCTCAATGTAAAACAAAGAATAAAAATTAAATTTTGTTCTGTGACCATAAGGATTACAAAGAGAAACTACTAACAAAAGGAAGGGGAATATTCTCATAAAAATAAAATACATCTAAATTAAATAAATTTAAAAGTCCCTAGTTTTATTATCCCAACATATAGTGGTATATAGTACACATTGCAATATCAAAAGAGAAGCTCAAGAACATAGCAAGCAAAGACTAGTCAAAGCAATTCTGAAGCTCAGCAAGGCAAACACCAAATTCCTCAGTTCCATATCCAGCATCTGTATCTCACAATGGAATTGTCTGGCTCCAAAGACTCCGAGTGCACTTGCTACTTCACCTTTGCAGCAATCCACGCAGCCTCTTTCTTGGGTCAGCTTCATTTTATGCTAGAAGCTTTTTCTGGGTATGAGTCCCATGGGGGCCTCTCCAGATTGTGGGATCTGTATTACAACTTTGGCTTGATATTCCTAGCTTCATGAAGTGATCTCTTAAGGTCTCTGCAAAGACTTTCCCAGTCATACATTGTCTTACTTCAGTGGTTCTCTGGGACTGTGACAAGACTCTGCTATGTCCCTTCATTCTTTCATCATTCATGCCACCAATACTGCATTGATGACACTAGTTGTACTGCCATATTTGTATGGAGCCTGATCACATTGGACCTTAGTTGCCTCAGCCTTTGTGTACTTCCCCTGGGCACACTGGAGAAACATCCCTGAGTACTTGTTTTCAAACAGGGAACAGCTTCAGTAGCATTTTCAGCTTAGGCTCTCTCCTTTCAAATCCATGTACTTTTTCTTAATTTGAAGCCTTTAAAATTTATTTAGGCGTCGAGAGGCAGAGGCAGGCGGATCTCTGTGAGTTCAAGGCTGGGCTGGTCCAACAGCCTCCAAAACAATACAGAGAAACTCTGTCTCATAAAAACCAAAAAAAATATTTATGCTTGTGTGCACCTGTGTATTTGTATGCCCAAGGAAACTGAGAAATACATGAAGGATCCTCTGAAGCTGAAGGAACAGGTGATTGTTGTAAACACGAGTTCTAACAGGTCTTATTAATAATAATGGCTTGGAGTCAGTTAGAGGGGAAAATGCTGAGAGGTAAGAGAGACTAAGGAGCAAAACCATAGTCACCTTCCCAGCCAAAAGTAGAGTGAGCTTCTGTCTCCTCCTTCCTTATTGCTTCCTCTCTCTGCCCAGCTATATCACTTCCTGTATGTCTGTATAGATCTCCAGAACTCTATGGTTAGTTAATGGATGGTTCAGTCCTCTGATCTTCATTCAGGGAAGCTTATTTGTTAGAGTATAAGCAAGATATCATCACAGGTCATTAGCTGTCCGGTGTGGGTTCCAGTAACATCAGTCGTCTGCAAAAACAGCAAGAGTTATTAGCTACTAAACCATCTCTTAGCCCATGAGTTGGAGTCTTTAATGTGTGTGGTTTTGTCCTAAGGGAAGCCTTCCCACTGTTCTAACACAGAGCAAAGAATTTCTTTAGCTATTAAAGCCTCATTTTTTATAGCACACATCTTGACTTTAATTTTTATAGCACACAGCTTGCACTAGACCTTTTACTCACCAAATTGCACATTTAAAAAATTCTTTCTGCTGTACTTGTTGTTCAGTGTAGATCTAAGGAAGAGCAAGAGACAGTAGCCATGCCAAAGTTTAGATGCTTTCCTGTCTTAAAATTTCATCCAGCAAACAAATTAGACCCTTTTCAACCCCACTCAAATTCTCAGGACTTGAGTAAGAGGAAGACAGATTCTTTTCCCAAATAACATGTGGAAGACACTTTCCTCAGTTCCTGATAGTCTTTGGTCCTTCTGAAGTGTCATAAGCCCAGGCACTACCATATGTTTCTCCCAGCATGCTTATCTTCCAACCTTTCACTACAATGGCCCATTAAGCACTGCTGAGCCTATTCAAGTGTTTTTCTAGTCAAAGCTTTCAAAGTATTCAATATTTTCCTCACAAACAAGTTCAAGGATCTAAGAACTGAATAATCGTGTTTACCACAGCAATGGCTCCTCTTTTCCTATCAGTTTTTAATTTTTGCTGTTTTACTTGCTGTTATAACAGAATACAAAAGCAATTTAAGGGAGGGAGGATTTATGTCAGGTTACAGTTCAAAGCGACATTCCATCATGGTGAAGAAATCAATCCAGTAAAAGCATAAAGTCGCTGGTCATGGTTTATTATATCTACCATCAGGAAGAAGAGACCAATGAATTGCATACTCAGCTCACCTTTTTCTTTTTAGTCAGTCAATGACCCAGCCTAATGGAATGCTGCTACCCACAATTACGGTGAGTCTTTGCAACTCAATTAATAAAATCAGCTGTCCACCAGTGTATGGTTCCATGTCTGTGTCTTTGACTCTATTCCATTGATCCATCTGTCTTTTTTCATGCCAATACTATGTTGTTTTTATCATTATATATCTATAGTAGAGCTTGAGATCAGGGATAGTGATACCTCCAGAAGTTCTTTTATTGTAAGGATTGTTTGTTATCCTATGATTTTTTTATTTGTTTTTCCATATGAAGGTGATGATTATTCTTTCTAGGTCTGCAAAGAATTGTGTTGGAATTTTAAATGGGGTTACATTGAATCTGTAGTTTGCTTTTGGTAAGATTGCCATTTTTACTATGTTAAGTCTATTGATCCATGAGCATAGGAGATCTTTCCATATTTCCATCTTCTGATATATTTTTCCAACTTATTTCTTCAAAGACTTGAAGTTCTTGTCATATAGGTCTTTAACTTGCTTGGTTAGAATTACCCCAAGGTTTTTTTTCTATTTGTGGCCATTGTTAAGGGTGGTGATTTCATGTTTCGTTTCTCAGTCTGTTTATAAATTGTATATAGGGGGCCTACTGATTTTTTAAATTAATCTTGTATCTAGCCACATTGTTGAAGGTATTTTTCAGCTGTAGGAGTTCCCTGGTAGAATTTTTGGGGTTGGTTGTGTATACTATCATGTCATCTGCAAATAGCAATCTTTTGATTCTTCCTTTCTGATTTGGATCCCCTTGGTCTCCTTTTGTTGTCTTCTTGCACTCGCTATAACTTTGAGTACTATATTGAATAGATAGGGAGAGAGTAAGACTCTTAGCAGTGGTGGGTACTTGGTTAGAACTGGCCATCTCCCATGATCTTCCAGTGGAGAGACTGTATCACCAACCCAGTCATATAATCTTTGTGTGTATTAGTGAACTCACCATTTAAAAACATTTCTAATATTTTTTGTAATTGCTTCATGATTGGCTTTTATATTTGCTTTCCTATATAGACATTTCAATAAGGGTTATTCTGAACTGTCATTATTCTACATGCTGTTTCCATTATATTTTCACAATATTCAAGTTCTTACACGAAAGGCTCTTGATGTATAAGAAACTACACAAAAGTCAAAGAAAACATAATGTGTCAGTCAGAGTCTATACAAATAAAGAGAAGCTTAATACAAGAATCTGCTTGCATAATGGAAGCATAAAGATAGGAGGGAAAATCTCTGAACTAGAGAATCATAGGTTCATAATGCTTTTACTACCTTTTGGTGGGGGCATGGAAAGAAGGGCATGACCTGAACCCAGCAGAGAGCATGTCTGACCACAGTTTATATTTCTGAAACTATTTTTCAGCTGTGCTCATCATTCAGGGGAGAGACTTAGGTAACCTAGTACTTCTGAAATTCAAAATCCCAAGAATGTCTGGGATAGTATATCTCTGAGAAAAGAACATACAATTTCTATTCCAGAGATGTGGAAAGGATCTAGACTTTGGATGAATCTCTCTTAGCCACACAAAGGGCACAGATGATAGAAATGGAAGTTGCTATGTTCTATAGCCTATTTATCTTCTATAGTGACTATCATGAGGAGAAGATAGTTTCCATTGACAGTAAGTTGGCTAAGATCTGAAAGGTGAGCAAGTCTTCCTCATTTTAATGCTTGCTGGTTACCAAAACCTGACCACACAGAAAGTTCATGAAGCTCTTCAAATGGCATGAATAATTATTTTAGATTGATGTGTAGTAGATTTGGTTCAAACAGGTACTAGTACAACAAAGTGCTTACATGATGATTGTCTCACTTAGGATGGTGAGTACTAAGGCTTCACTAACTACTACACTGACTTTCCCATCTACAGCTGGAAGGCAGAGGGAGAAGAATTCAGCTGAGTAATTGGTGCTTCTCAAGCTTCAGCATCTGTCAGCATCTGGATGTGCTAAAGCAGAAATTTCTGAATATCGGATCTAATTATGACAAGTTTAAGAATTTATATATGTTAAAAGATCTTAGTGGATACCAATACGTATGGAATTTGATTTGTGTAGAAGAAGATTCAAAAGTGTAGTGCTAGCTCAATATAACGTGGAAGGGAGATTTTGGATGACCACAGCCTGTCAGGTCATATTCTGGTGGGCTGTAGGGATCTGGTCATTCCACTTCCATGAACCTTATCTTTTTCAGTTACATGAGATGAGTTAATTTGAGAAGTAAACAAATTTGGGTGAAATCTGATAAATGAAGTTCAGCCAGTCTCTGAAGAAATTAAGATCTAGAAATGCCTTTACCCATCTTTGTTCATCAAGGACTTTCTTGATATCTAAACTCTGTCAATATGTTTCCACATCCACCAAAAAGGATGAAATAAAGTTTCTTAACTATAGAGTTCTATGAGAACTGGGTTTTATTTTTCATTTTAAAATTTAAATTAAATTAACATACTATCTGATATTCAAATTAAACTTGAAATATGGAATAACAGTTCCATACTCAACTATAAAACAAAATGTGAAGAAAAATGTAAGAAGTGAATGTGATATCTCTATGTGCTCATATTGTTCTGAAATAATTGTGTAATAAATCTACAAAACAAAGCGTTTTATAAAAAAGCAACACAGGATGCAATTAAGGATGTTGGAACTCTTATGCAGAATAAAGATGTAAGTCCAGGAATAATGGGTAAAATTTATGATTCAATTACATGAAATACTCACTTTTCAATGCTAACATAACTACTACTGTAGTTGTATTATGAATTGTAATAGACATAAAATATAATTTCACTAATAAATTATATCACATTTCACTGTTATATTACATGGAAGTTAAATATGATATTCTGATATTAATTTATGAAATACACTTGAAATTTAAAGCAATTAAGTTTTAAGTTTACATGTTTTAGAACTATGAAAAACACATTTCATTCAAAAGGTACTTAGCTGGAGGTTTTATTTCTGAGAGATGATTATTTTCTACCTAAAATCTCTCTTCTATTTTAAAATTGAATTCTATTAACAAAAAGAGTTAGATTTTTGCTTTATTTTGAAAATTCTGTTATTGCTAATTATCAACTTAGGCTGCTTGGCAATACTTACCCCAGCTTGTAGGAGGAAGGCTGTATGCCGCTATTAACCATGTGACTTACTAGAGGCACATACAGATGAGGTAATAAAAGGGCGGTTTACCACACCGCTAACCACACCCATTTTAGGCATGACTAAAGACATATACGGCTGGACGTAAAGACATGTACATAAGTAGGCGGTGAACTACGTCACTAGCCAGGCCCACTTTTGGGCATGGCTAGGGGGCGTTACGGGGGAAGGCATAAAAGACAGCACACAGGAAGTCTTGGTCTCTTTTCCCGGGGTTCGGCTTCCGGTTCGGCAGCAGAAAACTACTGGGCTCATCTGGGTTACTTGTTTGGTATCTTGTGAGTAATTTCTACAATAAATACTTAGTTTTACTTTCAGTGTGTTGTTTATCGTTATAGCGTCATTTGGAGCCTCATTTGGTGTCAGAAGTTTTGGAATCCGGATCCAGGCGCCCAGAAAAGTGGCTGCTCCTCGGCCCAACCAGGCACACGTGGACTCTCCTTTCCCTAAGTTCCTCACCACTTCGCTCGGCAAGGCAAGATTCCTGCCGCCAGGAACCACCACCTTCTACCTGCTGGTAAGGTTAGGTGGTATTCTGAGATTTCTCTCGCGGCCACGTGCTGTTTTAGTGGCGACTTGCTGACTTCGGCCACATGCTCTTTCGCTGGCAGCCTGTTGATTTCTGCCTGAATTACTCCACTGGTAACAAACTTAACTGCTTTATACAATGTCAACAGCTAACATTATGATGCAGGATGTTAAGAATTTTCTTGTTTTTTGTATGGATGGGATTTTAGAAAGGGTTGAGGACCTACCTGAAAGGTACTTCCTACCCATGATGGTAATTATTAGTTTCATAATCAATATAATTTTGCTAAAGAATGGCTCAAAAATAGGACGAAACTTATACAGGTCATATGGTCATCGCAGGATAGTTTTGAAATCCTAGTACAAAGAATTCAGGAAATGCAAAATTCCTTGCAGGATAGTAAGGAAAGTTTGGTAGAAAATATTCAGTATATTAAAAATGATAATGTAGGTCTGACAAACAGGTTTAAAGAGACAGAACACAAAATTGAATTAATTTCAAGAAAAATGTGTTCAACAGATAGAATAGAAAAAGTGGAACATAATGTTGAAACATTTAACCAACAAAACTGTTCCATGTTTGATGATTTCACTAGCAAACTACAAAGACTGGAACATAAGATTGAAATGCTAACAGAAAAGAATTGTTCCATGCCTGAGAGCAATGACAAAATAACTGATAGAATGTCATTTGTGGAAGGCAGTTTACATGCCATTGAGGTACTTTCTAAGGATGAGAATATTAAATATTTGGAATCATATGTAAATGATGAATGCAAAAAAATGAACAATTCCATGACGTCCTTAGAAAATTATTTGACCCAAGAACTTCTAAAGCTCAGAGAAACAATGATAAATAGATTGCAGGTCTTAGAAGACGTCCAATCTGATACTTCAGGATCAGACATACAGGCAACAGGTCAGGACAAGGATTTCGTTGCTTATCAATGGGAACCTATACAGATGAAGGACCTAAAGGGAATCAAGGAGGCCATTGTTTCATATGGTCTTCATTCTCCCTATGTCAGAGAGCTCCTAACCTCATGGGCCACTGCAAATAGAGTCACCCCAAGAGACTGGGCCCAATTGGTCTCAGCAGTGCTCGAAAATTCATGTCAAATTCAATGGAGAGCTTTATGGAGGCAAGAGGCAAAAGTCCTAGAGATTCAGGGATTAAAGAACGGTTATGAAGCGCCCCTAGACAAGATTCTTGGAGAGGGTGCTTATGCTGACCTGCAGGTACAGTATGCATATGACAAGCACATGTTGTCTTTATGTCATACAGCTGCTTTGAATGCTTTGGATAAGGTTTGTGAAACAGTAGAGATAATGCAACCCTATACCAAAGTAGTACAGTGTCCAATGGAAAGGTTCACTGAATTTTTAGAGAGATTGTCCAGAGCAATAGAAGTACAAGTAACAAATCCAGAATCTAGGCAACTCCTTATAGAATCGTTGGCATATCAGAATGCAAATCCACAATGCAAGCAGGTACTTTGGCCATTAAAAATAAGATCAGCACCATTGGAGGAATGGGTCCTATATACAGCTAATCTTGAATGTAAAAGTCAGGATACGGGAGCTTGGGTAGGTGAGGCAATTTCTACAGGCTTGAGGAGGCACCAGGATGCCAAATACCCTACCCGTGATGATATAGAGGCCTGGGTAGGAGAGGCAATCTCCAAAATTTTAACAGACATGAAGATGCCACATGCTTTAACTGTTGTAAAATATGACATCTGAGTAGGAACTGTAGACAAAGCATTCCTAGAAATAATGCTTCTACCAGGAATGCTTCGGACAGAAGGACTCAGCCTTCCGGTCTCTGTAGGAGGTGTGGAAAGGGCAGGAATTGGACCAAGGAATGCTGGACAACTACAGATAGACAAGGTAGACTTATCCAGGGGCCTCAGGAAGGCTCTGAAACCCAAGATAGTCCGGTCATTCCCAGTGACAGTGGAGGACAGCTTCTCCCAGGACAATTAGAAGATCCACTGCCCATTGTAAATAATACGGCACTGGATAATACATTAGCTCCAGAGTATGAATCAATTATATCAGGAGGAAATACAAAACATATATTTTGGCAAATTTCTGTACAATATCATAGACCCAAGTTACCAGTTAAAGTAAATAATACCATGATTAATGACATTTTAGACACTGGACTACAGAGAAGAATTCTGAACTGAACCAACCGGTGTATTTTAAGGATGTTATGACCTCAGTCTGGAAATAAGGATATGTGTTACGTTGGGGAAGGGGTTTTGCTTTTGTTTCCACAGGAGAAGAAAAACTTTGGGTTCCATCAAAATTAAGATTCTATCAGAACAGAAGACATCTCACGAGGAGGAAAGATAACGGCTCATCTACAAAATCATATTCTACCATGGGTAAAGTGACCTCATAAAAGAAAAGAGAAGTGTTTTGTTTTTTGTCTTCACAGGTAAACTCAGTAAAGAATACTGGATGTATGGATTCCTGAAGAAGAATGAATAGCTACCCTTAGGACCACCAAACAAACAATAACTCACTGTGTGGTATCAAAGTCTAAATCTCTCTATATTGTTTTTTACAATACCCTTTTATCTTTGTTTCTTCACATACTTTAGTCCCCATTCATTAACTGAAGCTGGATTTGGATTGGCTCTCCTACTCTAAATTCAGGCATATTATTTACATAAAATCCAGAATTTCTGTATTATATCAAAGAGCCATTGATACAAGACAGAAAAAAAAATAAAATTAGGGACTGTCATCTGTGGATTTCTTTTTCTGAAAAGTCTAATTTCCTTCAGGTTTACCATCTTCCCTATTGTCACCTCTTCCAGTATGCATACATATAAAAGTTAAAATATTTCTTTGTTAATATTAATGTTTGAGTTTTCCAGAGAACAAGGGATTTCCTGACAGCAATCTTCAACTGCTTCAGAAAGAGAATGAGGATCCACTTCCTTGACTACACCTGATTTGACTGGAGGCATCTGAACTGCCCCACATCATCAACTCCACCTGACAAGCACTATCCTGAAACTGGCTTGAAACTACATCACTCTACACAACTCTGGACCAAGAAACTGAAACAACACATCTTCTACAATCTGGCCAGAGCTTCAGATGAGAGCTTCAATCAACACTAGAACCCCAGTCAGGAACTTCAATCAAGCATCTCCTGCCATACAGAGACTGATTTTGTTATACTAACATTTTTCTTCTCACAGGTCCCCATGAGATTATCATTGTCCCATCTCAGCAGGAAGTAGTTTTGAGAATTCCACGCCCCCTCTCCCTACTATTCATATTATAGGATAGTTTACACCTGTTAGTGTTAGTTTTCAATTATTTTAGAGTTGGGATTGGAAGGAGGTGTTCAGATTTGGGTGTTTCAGATAAGTTTAGGTTTAGATAGAATAGATGTTTGATACAATTTGTTCATTAGCACAAGTTAATTGTCCTTTTTAGACTAAAAGGGGAATTGTAGGAGGAAGCCTGTATGCTGCCATTAACCATGTGACTTACTAGAGGCGCATACAGATGAGGTAATAAAAGGGCGGTTTACCACACCGCTAACCACACCCATTTTAGGCATGACTAAAGATGTATACGGCCGGAAGTAAAGACGTATACATAAGTAGGCGGTGAACTAAGTCACTAGCCAGGCCCACTTTTGGGCATGGCTAGGGGGCGTTACGGGGGAAGGCATAAAAGACAGCACACAGGAAGTCTTGGTCTCTTTTCCCGGGGTTCGGCTTCCGGTTCGGCAGCAGAAAACTACTGGGCTCATCTGGGTTACTTGTTTGGTATCTTGTGAGTAATTTCTACAATAAATACTTAGTTTTACTTTCAGTAAGTGTGTCGCTTATTGTTACAGCGTCATTTGAAGCATCACCAGCTATATTTTTCAAGGCTACAAAAACAATCCATTTATTCAAAGATTACAATTTAAGTGGTTATGTTGTCATTAAAATATGTTCTTCAAGACGTGGTTCCCGGAAATATTTTAGAAAAAGTAAATAAATAAGCTTTATTCTTATCTATATCACAAAAATTCTTAATATGAATATTTTACATTATAAAACTGAATAAGCAGTTTAGCTGCTACTGTTTTCCATATGATTTTATGTGTGTTTGTGAGAGATTTTCAATGTGCATTTTTAAATCAAAATAACAAGCAATGCTTTGCTTAAATTATTTAAATTGTGTACATTCAAGTTTTATAACTCTTCTGTTTATCAGATAAAAAACCAAACTTTTTTTCTTTAATTTAACCTGACTAATAGATGTAAAGATTTCAATAAACATTGAGAAACTGGCTATATTAGGAAGTAAATACTTTCACTGTTGGGAAATATTTAAACAATTCAAATGTAGTAGCAATAGAGAGATGACACAATGACTTGACTCGCTTCATACAGCCTTCTCTCAGGAGAGCTATGGGGATCACAGAAACTCATTTATATTAGAAAGACATTACACTGTTCATAAGGGCTCTGCCCTCATGTCATAGACTCCTCTCATTAGGTGCCTTTTCTCAACACAATAGGGACAAAGCTCAACAAGAATTTGAGTGACAACAAATCATACTTAATTTATTAGGCTCTCTGCCTCTCTTTGGGATTTTCCTCTCACTTGTTTTAGGTCTTAGCTCTAGGTTATTTATTGAATAGTTCTTCATGGACTTTCTATTTAAAACAAACCTCTCCACTATCACTCTGCTAGCCTTGGTCTTAATCCACTTTATAGCATTTTTACTGCTCTACAAAGCAACCTCTATAAAACTGGGAACTGTCCACTTGGTTTAGTATTTGACCATGTGTGTTATAAATAGTGACTATAAAATGTTAGGTACTAATATGCATTTCTTACAGGAACAGCACATTTGTAGCAAATTTTGAAGATGTACTAACAATTCTAAATGTTAGGCTTTATATTAAGTGCTTTAAATGCATGTTACATAATCCTGAGAGGAACTCCATATTAGGGAGGAAAACTGCTCCAGCCTAGAAGTAATAGAGGGAGGATTTGTTTTTAGAGACAAAATGCTTGCACATCATGTCAGGCTCCAGTATAAGAAATGACTTTTAGTATTTAAAACACAACATTGGTATGGTGAGATGTCCCAGTGGGGAAAGGCATTCTACATCAAGTCTGACTACCTGGATTCAATCCCCAGGAGCCACATAGAAAAGAACTAACTCCTGTAAGCTCTCCTTAAATTTATACCTGTGTGCTGTGCTGTGCACATACTCAACCACCCCCACAAACACACACAATAAACAGATGTGAGCAAACTTTTAAAATTAAATGGTGATAGATTATTTATGATTTATTAAAGCTTGCCTGAGGATTTAGAAAGCAAAGTCAACCACAAACCATAGAAGCCAGACACACACTTTTAATCCCAGCAGCCAAAAGCTAGATGGTGGTGGTACACACCTGTAATCCTAGGACTCGGAATTAATAGGTAGACTGATCTCTCTGAGTCCAAGACCACCCAGATCTGCATAAAATAGATCTATTCCTAAGGAGTAATAACCCACACAAAGATGATCTCAGCACCTGGGATCTCACCCTTTTAATCCCAGCACCACAGGAGTATAAAAGATAGCATCTGTAAGACAAAGGACACAGTCAACAAGACAAAAAGGCAGTCCACAGAATGGGAAAAGATATTCACTAACCCCACATCTGACAGAAGGCTAATCTCCAAAATTTACAAAAACCTCAAGAAGCAAGTCTCCAAAACACCAAAGGATCCAATTAAAAGATGGGGTACAGAACTAAATAGAGAATTCTCAATAGAGGAGGCCAAGAGACACTTAAGAAAGTGTTCAACATCCTTAGCCATCAGAGAAATGCAAATGAAAACAACTCTGAGATACTATCTCATTCCTGTCAGAATGGCTAAAATCAAAAACACCGAAGACAATTTATGCTGGAGAGGATATGGTAAAAGGGGAACACTCCTCCATTGCTGGTGGGAGTACAGCCACTTTAGAAAGCAGTATGGAGATTCCTCAGGAAAATGGGAATCAATCTACCATATGACCCAGCAATTCCACTCTTAGGCATATATCCAAATGAGGAAAATTCATACAACAAGGGTATCTGCTCCACTATGTTCATAGCAGCATTATTTGTAATAGCCAGAACCTGGAAGCAACCTAGATGCCCCTCAACTGAAGAGTGGATAGAGAAAATGTGGTACATTTACACAATGGAGTATTACTCAGCAGTGAAAAAACAATGGAATCTTGAAATTTGCAGGTAAATGGATAGCACTGGAAGAATCAATCCTGAGTGAGGTAACCCAGTTGCAAAAAGACAAACATGGTATGTACTCACTCATATATGGATTTTAGACATGGGTCAGGATTGTGCCAGTCTGCACTTCCACTGATAGAGAGTCTGGGAAACAGGAAAGAACCTAAAAGATATGCATAGTACCGAAGAGAAGAGGAATGAGGCAAGATCCTCTGAAAAGATGGGAAACACGTCGAGGGATGGGGGGAGTGGGAGCTGGGAAGAAGAGAGGGGGAGAAGAGGAAGAGAGAGTAGGTCATGGAGGAACAGGGAGATTGAGTGGGGGGGAGCTAGAATAGGGGGGAAGAGGGAATCATAGGTTAGAAGACAGATTAGGCACCAGTGTGACCTCTAGTGATCTAAAGGGATGACACCAATTGGCAAGGTAAGCAATAGTGGAGAGACCACCTCGAATGCCCATTCCTGATAATGAACTTGATGTCTATAACCATCTGGGAGCCTTCATCTAGTGACTGATGGAAGCAGAGGCAAACACCCACAGTTAAGCACTGAACTGAACCCAAGGAACTCAGTGACAGAGAGAGAGGAGCAATGAGCAAATTGGCAAAGAATGGGCTGGCAAAACCAGCAGAGACAGCTGATCTGAACAGGGGAGAGCTCTTGGACCCCAGACCGACAGCAGGGAGGCCAGCATGGGACTGATCTGGAACCCCTGAATGTGAGAGTCAGTGAGGAGGCCTGGACAACCTATGGGGCCCTGAGCAGTGGATCAGTGTTTATCCCTGGAATACAAACAGACATCGTGTGCCCATAGCACAAAGAGGGATACTCTCTCAGCCTGGACTCTTATGGGAGTGCCTGGACCCTACCCTGAGTGAAACGATAGACTCTACATATCCCCTATGTGGAAGGAATTGGCAATAGGGTGGGAGGCTGGGGGGGGGAATGGGGGGTATGAGAGGAGGGGAGGGAGAGGAAACTGGGATTGACATGTAAAACACGCTATTTAAAATTAAAATAAAAAAATTAAAAACAAGACTTTGATTCTAAGAATGAGTGAAAATCTTGTAAAAAGTCGGCACAAATATGAGATGATAGGAATCCCGGAGTGGTTCTATGGAGGACTGTGCATCTGAACAGGGAGTGGGGGTAGCAGGAGCTGATGAGGGGAAACAGAGCCCCACTCTGTAGGGAAAAAAAGAAAAAAGATAGGAACAGAGTCTTCAGAAGTCAATATCAGGCATTCATTCTCCAGCTGCATTGAGGATAGGAAGACACTGAAGTCTTCGGATTCTCCAGCCATGATAAGGAGATGCAGCAGTTTGAGGTTTGGTGAAGCCAGGATCGCCTTCCATCCGAGGCAAAATAAGAGCTAGTGGCTGCCTGCTTTGCTTTTCTGAAATTCAGCTTGAAGCTTGAATCCCAATATCTGTCTCTGGGTCTTTTATTTTTCATGTTATATTGTGCAAACAGAAAAATTGTAGGCAACTAAATATATAGCTTTAGGTTATTATTTACTCTTCTAAAATTATTGGTGTCTCCAATAGGACAGTAGTTTATCTCCTATCTTACATGGTCATTAAAATGTGCTTTATAAAATAATATGCATGAAAGCATAAACTACATATGAAAATGATACTAATTTTAGAGATGATATAATTTAAGTTGCAGGCACATTTATGGATCTATACATAAATCACTTTATCTGTATTATCCTAATTTTAGTGCATTAACATAATTCTAAGTTGGGATTTGATGCATACCCATTGGGTAATTGTATGGCTTTCTACCGTTAGAAGAAATTCTGGTTAAATGTAGGCCCTAATGTTGCTAGTGGTTAGAAATAACAGTATTCTGTTGCATAAAAAATAAAGACCCAGAGACTGATATTGGGTTCAAGCTTCAAGCTGAAGATCAGAGAAGCAAAGTAGCCAAGCCAGTAGATCTTACCTCTACACAGCTGAAATGGCAATCCTTGGTGGCAAAAAGCTCTCTGTTCCTGTCTCCTACTGCTTTTTTTCCTTTCTCTGCCCAGCCATGACCCTACTGTTTCCACTTCCCTAGTGCTGGGATTAAATGTGTGAACTCTGTTACTCTTTTAGAATGATTCACTCTGATGTTGCCCTGGGTGCCCTTGAACTTAGAGAGATCCATCTGCCTTTGTCTTCTGAGTGTTGAGATTAAAGGTATGTGCCACCACTGCCTGGCTTCTATGGCTAGCTAGTATGGATGCTCTTTTATTTTGATCTCCTGTGGCCTTAATAAATCATAAACAATATATCACCACAGCCTTCCAGATATGTTTGTATGTTTAAATTTGCTATAGAACTGCAACTTGTGATAGCTGACAACCAGAAGTTTATATATGAAAGTGATGAGTTACAATCAAGTTTTGTATTGGAATGTACTCCATTTCCATGACTCTTAGAGACAGCAGCCTCTAGAGATGCAAGATCATCTCCACTTTCTGTGCCCCTCATAGATTCATTTTTCCCCTTTATTATTAAAGAATGTGTTTGTGTCTCTGGCTACAAAGGGTAGAAGAAGTAGACAACTTGTAACAGAAATGGACAGAATCTTTATGTGAATCAACTGGTATCATTGACCAAAATGCAAAGAGATTTTCTTAGCTTTCACTTTTACTAGTGAATTAAAAGGGAAGGCTTTTAAATGCTTCCGCAGTAATCTGTGGGTTCTCGTCTCAGAATATTGCTAACGCAGGGGCAGCCTAATTTCTTTGTAAGTATTTAGTTTAGCCTTAGCAGCTGCTAGGCTCTACTGGTAACTACAGTTTTTTCTTAAAATAATGATATCCATTTTGCGGAGAAAAAAATGGTTTATTAAATACTGGTGTTTTGTGCCTCCTTTGTTGAAGCACTTTGCCACAGCTGGAAAATACAGTGGCTTTCTTGCTTTTTATGGTGCAAATAAGATAACTTGTAGGAAAATTAATTATAAAATAAAATAATTTATTCAGTATTTAGATTTGGATTTCTGCAAGTAAGAAATGTAAGATTCTCAGAAAATGAATATATAGTTTAAACCAAGAGATTCTAATAATGATCAGTTATTCTAAACATGTTGCAAGAAAATTTGAAATTTATTTTTCAATAAAAGACAAATTATGCTTTTATTTAAGTTTTAAAGAAAACTGAACTTGTGAACTTTGGGATCCCCTAGGGAGTCATTTGTAAGAAATGATCATATATGAAACTTGTTTAGAATTTCATCAGGTCTTTAGGGTTCATATTAGCAATTGGAATCTGGAAAATGTAAAATTATTTCTGATCACATCATTAGAGAAATCCAGAAGGTATTCTAGAGTCAAAAATGCATTGCTGAAAAGAATTTGAGTGGCTTAGCCTGCAATATAACAATAGAGAAACTTTTGACTAAAACACAGAAAGACATTCCTAAATGGCTGTAGTGATCAGTGCCCTGGGTTGATAAACTGTATCAAATGGTTTGTCAAAATATACATGTAGCTCCCTAGGGAGGGGAAAGAGAATTAAAAGTAAAAGAGACCATTTACACAGTTATTCAAAGTAATAAACCTCTGTACAAGTAACCTGCTCAGTCATTCAAAAAAGTCAAATTATAATCCAAACCCTTTTTATAGCTTCGTTTTTAAAAATCTTTTAAAATTTAATTTACAAATGATCTTATTTTACATATCAATTCCAGTTCCCTCTCCCTTCCATCCTCTCATGCCCCCACCGACACCCCCCACCGTCCCACGCCCCCATCCACCCTCCAGGGAGGATGAGGACTTCCATGGGGAATCATCAAAGTCTTTCATATCATTTAGGGAAAGGTCTAGTTCCTCCCCCTTATATCCAGGTTGAGAGAGTATCCCTCCATGGGGAATGGGCTCTCAAAGTCCATTTGTGCACTAGGGATAAATACTGGTTCCAATGTCAGTGGTCCCATAGACTTCCCAGACCTCCTAACTGACACCCACGTTCAAAATTCTTAATAGAGCAGAAAAAAATGAAAAGCTAGAAAAGAACCAGAGTAAGCCAGGCTTGCTGGTGCACCTAATATCTCCATTGTTTGATGCAGGAACCTGTGAAGGACAGTCTAGGCTGCAAAGGAAGGTCAGGGCCTCTATGTACTGACCTCATGTATCTTATAATAGAAGCAAAAGTAAACCATAAAAGACCTGGAGTAAAGTCACATAAAGAATTAGCAGATTGAGAGCATGGGGGGAGGGAAGATGGAGGGGGGAAGAGAGAGGGAGAAGAGGATTAGAGATGAGGACTTGGGAGGGTTAAGTTGGGGGAAGAATAGAGGAGAACAGGATGAGAGATACCATAATAGAAGGAGTCATCATAGGTTTGAGGATATATATGGCACTAGTGAGATTTCTAGAGACCTACAAGGCTGACACCAACTGCAAATGAAGCAATAGTGCAGAGACTACCTTAAAATGGCACGTTACAAAGTTAACTCAAAAAAATCAGTAGCTCTATTATATACAGATGATAAATGGGCTGAGAAAGAAATCAGAGAAACATCACCCTTTACAATAAACCCAAACAACATAAAATATATGGGGATAACTCTAACCAAACAAGTGAAAGACCTGTATAGCAAGAAATTTGAGTCTTTAAAGAAATAAATTAAAGAAAATACCAGAAAATAAAAAGATCTCCCATGCTCTTGGAATGGTAGGAATAACAGAGAAAAAATGGCAATATTGCCAAAAGCAATCTACAGATTCAATGCAAACCCCATCAAAATAATAGCACAATTCTTCACAGACCTTAAAAGAACAATACTCAGCTTTATATGGAAAAACAAAAGACCCAATAGCCAAAACAACCCCGTACAATAAAGGAACTTCTGGAGGCATCACCATCCCTGACTTCAAGCTCTATTAAAGAGCTGAAAACAGCTTAGTATTGGCACAAAAATAGACAGGTAGACCAACGGAGTCGAATTGTAAACCCGATACTAACCCACATATCTATGAACACTTGATTTTTGACAAAGAAGCTAAAATTATACACTGGAAAAAGGACATCTTCAACAAATGGTGCTGGCATAACTGGATGCTAGCATGTAGAAAGAAGACTGCAGATAGATCCATGTCTATTGCCACTCACAAAACATAAGTACAAATGGATCAAAGACCTCAACATAAATCCAGTCACACTGAAACTCTTAGAGGGGAAAGTGGGAAGTACTCTTGAATGAATTGGTACAGGAGACTGTTTCCTGAACATAACTCCAGTAGCACAGACACTGAGATTGATAATTGATAAATGGGACCTCCTGAAACTGAGAAGCTTCTGTAAGGCAAAGGACACAGTCAACAAGACAAAAAGGCAGTCCACAAAATGGGAAAAGATATTCACTAACCCCACATCTGACAGAGGGCTGATCTCCAAAATTTACAAAGAACTCAAGAAGCAAGTCTCCAAAACAACAAAGGATCCAATTAAAAAGTGGGCTACAGAACTAAATAGAGAATTCTCAATAGTGGAATCTAAAATGGCTGAGAGACACTTGAGAAAATGCTCAACATCCTTAGCCATCAGGGAAATGCAAATCAAAACAACTCTGAGTTACCATCATACTCCTGTCAGAACGGCTAAAATAAACACCAAATATAATTTATGCTAGAGAGGATATGGAGATAGGGGAACACTTCTCCACTGCTGGTGAGAGTGCCAACTTGTACAGCCACTTTGGAAATCAGTATGGCGGTTCCTCAGAAAAATGGGAATCAGTTTACCACAAAATACAGCAATTCCACTCTTAGGCATATACCCAAAAGAATCACATTCATACAACAAGGACATCTGTTCTACTATGCTAATAGCAGCATTATTTGCAATAGCCTGAACCTGGAAGCAACCTAGATGCCCATGAACTGGAGTGGATAGAGAAAATGTGGTACATTTACACAATGGAGTACTTACTCAGCGGAAACAAAAAATGGAATCTTGAAATTTACAGGCAAATGGATGGAACTAGAAGAAACCATCCTGAGTGAGGTAACCCAGTCACAAAAAGACAAGCATGGTATGTACTCACTCATATATGGATTTTAGGCCTGAAACAGGGTAGGGCCAGCCTACAATCTCCAGCTAGAGAGTCTGGGAAACAGGGAGGACCCTAAGAGAGATATGCATGGTAACCCAGGTAAGGTGAACAAGACAGAATCTTGTGAGGGGATTGGGAGCACAGGGGTGGGGTAGGGTGGGGGTGGGCAGAGGAAGCTGATAGAAAGAGATGGGGCTGAAGAGGAGGGGAAAGGAAGACATGGGGGAGCAGGATAGTTGAGTAGGGGGAAGAATAGAGGAGAGAAGGATGAGAGATACCATAATAGAAGGAGCCACTATAAGTTTGAAGAGAGATCTGGTACTAGTGAGATGTCCAGAGGCCTACAAGGATGACACTAGCTGGCAATCTAATAAATAGAGGAGAGGCTACCTTAAATGCCCTTCCCTGATAATGTGATTGATGACTTCCTTGTATGCCACCCTAGAGTTTTCATTCAGTGGCTGATGGAAGCAGAGGTAGGCACCCACAGCTGAACACTGAAATGAACTCCTGGAACCCAGTTACAGAGAGGAAGGATTGATGGGTTATGACTTGTCGGGGGAAACCCACAGAAACAGCTGACCTGAACAAGGGGGAGCTCATAGACCCTAGACCGATAGTTGAGAGGCCAGCAAGGGACTGATCCAGACACCCTGAACATGGGTGTCAGTGACGAGGCCTCAGTATTCTTTGGGGCCTCAGGCAATATATCAGCATTTAGCCCTGCCATCCAGATGGACTTGTGAGCCCATTCCACATGGAAGGATGCGGTCTCCGCATGGACACATGGGTGAGGGCCTTGTTCCTGCCCCAGATCATATGACAGACTTTTGAGATCCCCCATGAAGGGCCTCACCTTCCTTGGAGGGTGAAGTGGGGATTGGAGGAGGGGTTGGAGGAAGGTTAACAGGGGGCAGAAGAGGTGGGGAGGGAGAGGGAGCTGGGTTTGACATGTGAAGCAAACTTGTTTTTAATTAAATTAAACTAAAAAAACTAAAGACTTTTTCAGATGCCAGGAAAACACCAGTAAAGGACATTTGAATCTACACATGGAAGAAACTTATATGAGAAATAAACAGTGCATTATATACTTATTTTCTGACACAGTTAAAGGAAAACAGACATGTCAAAGACAAAATGTGAATCACATGTTTTGTGATTTGATGTATACAGAATTAAATTTCATGAAATAAATAAGGTAGCAGACAAAATGAAAACATGAAATTACAAGTTACTTAACATACATATATAAATAATATGTAATTGTGAGATTTAAGAGCTCTGACAAGCAACAGACTTTGTCAAACTGGATAAAAATCTCTTGTCTTTAAGTTGCATGAAATGGAAAAAACTTCATGGTATTTAGTTATTTTTAAATGCACTTACAATACAAATTACACTGTATCTATTATTACATTAGTTTTGATACCTGCCTAAAAGAAGGGAAGTATATATCTCACTTATTGAAACATTTGTCAAGTCTAGAACCCTTCATTTATTTATATTTGAATAGTTTACAAATTTGGTATCTGTTTTTGCCATTCTAATGATTTGACCTGACATATCTTATCATGTATGCCTGATGGAAATAAAATCAGACTTTGAGTACATTTCTCATATCTTCTTTTGAAATATGTCTTTAGCATATATAGAAGTGGACATACTTGGATTCTAGGTTTCATTGAGAACTGTGAGAGTGTTAGTCATTTTATTTTATGTTTATTGGAAATATGAGGATTCTCTATTATATATAATGAAGATGTTTTATGAGGGTAAAGACTATCTTAGTAGATAGTTGGTATGATTGCACTGATTCTAGTGTTAAAAAGTCTGGGTCTGAGTAATATTTTCATAGTCAATGCAATTCTACAAACTGAGCTATCATAATTTTCTAAAGAATTTTTCATGATTCATTGTTTTTGATATTTTATTTCCTTTTATAATCTATATTTTCAGGTTTTAAAGTCAGTTTATACACTGAGAATATCCAGTGCAGAGTGGTCAACCCTGACACCATACACAGCAAGTTGTAATTATTATATAAATATCTGTTAACAATAAAAATCAAAGAAAAAGAGGCTATCAAGTTAAGTGTGGAGGGTCGTGGGAAGGGTTTGAGGGAGCAAATACATCTGAAAAGTGATGTAATTATAATTAAAATATGTTAAAAATAAAACTTTGCAAAAAGTTAAACTAAAATAAATTGAAGTAAATATTTGTGTGTTGGGAGCTGCAGAGTACCGGGCCTATAAATGGCGCTAGTTTCCGCATTTCACCAGCCGGACGGTGAGTACTCTCAGTAAGTAAACAACTCCTTATTAGGAGTGAGGCCACATACCCTTCTAGATCTGCTTGGTGACAACCTATCCTAGCGAGCCACCTGGGTGTAGTTGATTGGCTCCCTGGGGTCGGGGCCACTCCCTGTAAGCAAGTTTCCCGAATAAACTGTGAGAAGATTCCTCATTGCTGCGTCATTTTTGCTGGTCGAGGGTGGTCGCGACATTTGTGTACAAAAGTGTGCAGTTTACAAAATATAGCAATGAGAGCCAACCATCTAAAAATGCTTCTAGACCATCACTGCTAATAAAACATTAAAAATTATATACCATGTTTGTCTTTTTGTGTCTGGGTTACCTCACTCAGGGTGGTTTCCTCTAGTACCATCCATTTGCCTGCAAATTTCAAGATTCCACTGCTTTTTTTCTGCTGAGTAGTATTCCATTGTGTAAATCTACCACTTTTTTTCTATCCACTCTTTAGTTGTGGGGCATCTTCAGATGTGGATCAGGGAAGTGTCAGCCTACAATCCCAGTGCCAGTTTGTCTGGGAAACAGGGAAATTCCCAAGAGAGATGCATGATATCCCAGAGAAGTGAAATGAGGCAAGATTTCCTGAGCAGATCTGGAACATTGGGGGAGGGGACAGGGAACCAGGAAAAAGAGAGGGGGATAAGAGGAGGGGAGAAGAAGGCATGGGGGAGCAGGGAGGTTGAGTTAAGAATAGAGGAGAGCAAGATGAGAGATACCATAATAGATCAAGTCATTATAGGCTGGAAGAGAGAGCTGACACTAGTGAGATCTCCAGAGATCTACACGGATAACACCAACTGGCAAACTAAGCAGTAGTGGAGAGACTACATTAATAGTCCCTCCTTGATGATAAGATTGATGACTACCCTATATGCCATTCTAGAACCTTCATCCAGGGACTGATGGAAGCAGGGACAGATACCCACAGCTAAACACTGAACTGCATTCCTGGAACCCAGTGACAGAAATGGAGGAATGATGAGCAAAGGGGTCAAGACCATGATGGTAAAACCCACAAAGACAGCTGACCAGATAAGGGGGAGCTCTTGAATCCCAGACTGATGGCTGAGAGGCCAACAGGGGACTGATCCAGACTCCATGAATGTAGTGTCAGTGAGGAGGCCACAGAAATCACTGGGTCCTTCGAATAGTAGATCAGTGTTTACCATGGTGTATGAATGATCTTTTGGAGCCCATTCCAAATAGAGGGATGCTCTCTCAGTCTGGACACATGGGGAAGGGCCTAGGTCCTGGCCTGGATGAAATGACAGACTCTAGAGATACCCCCAAGGAGGCCCTCACCCTCCCTGGGGAATGATGTGGGGACTGGATGGGGCACTGGGGGAGCTGGTGGAGGGACTAAGGAGGAGGGGAGAGAGGGAGCTGGGATTGACATGTGAAGCATTCATGTTTTTAATTTAAATAAAAACATATATTGAGGGGAAAAAAGGAAAAGACAATTTAAAACAAAACATTTAAATCCTGACCTTCAAGGGTCTGAGCTCTTGTTGATTAAAGTAAAACAGTGACAGAAGACAAAGTCATAAATGTGTAAGGATATAAGCAAAGTGCAGTGTATGAAATCTGAATTGTATCAGTGGATCTGATTTTAGCATGTAGCAAGCACTCCTGTACCTTGTGTTAACACTGATTTAATTACTAAATTCTGTCTTTTAGAAAGACACTGCTGTAGATGCTGTAGAATAAATGCTCGTGTCTCATCACCCATGAATTTCCTCTGGAGTACTCCAAAGGGTCAACACATGGAGCCCTTAAAGCCACTTTTGTATTCATATTTCACTCTATATTTGTGGGTAGAAGCTATATCTGGATTTTAAAAATATAATTGGCAGATTTATAAGGATTTAAATAAACCTAAAATTTGAAAATGTCCAAGAAACATTAAAATTACAATATATATATACAATACAATATATGCAGTTGTGCAGCAATTAAAAAGTCTTCAATGGAAGCCTGAAGCTGAGCCCTAATTCATCAGTGCCAGGATGGGACAGGTTGACTTGCCAGCCAGAGTAATTAATGGCAATGAGGCAAAAGCAAAGCTTCCTGCCAACTTACATATGTTCAGATGTATACAATTCAATCTGAAATCATTTGATGAAGCATTTATAGACTATTTAATAAGTATTAGTGATAGAATAGAAGTTGGAGAGATAAATTCATGGTTAAGAGCACTTGCTGCCTTTCCAGTGGACCTGACTTGATTTTTCAGCACCCACACTACCTCTTACACCTTCTAAAACAGCAGTTTTAGAGAATTCAATGCCCTCTTTTTGCCTTGGTGGGCACTACACACACATGCAGTCAAAACACAATACACATAAGACCAATAAAAATAATAAAACTTATAAAAGGAATGCACAAATTCTACTAGGATTTTAGCTTTCTAAATGTTTATATAAAATATTTTTAAATGAATATCCTAAAATCATACAGTAGTTTTGATTTCTCCTATTAAATATAAGAATTTTACTTATAAAGAGCATATTGCATGTTTTGTTATGACTTCCAGATTTTATTCTGAATAGCATAAAAATCTCATAAAGTTAAATCATTATAGTTAATGCTTATTTCACTGAAAACATTTTAAGCAGAAAACTGATGACTTGTCTCTGACTCTAGTTAGCAGGGTAATGCAAGTTTCATAAAGTGAGTTTGGAAGTATTTATTTATGTTTTATTTTTCTGCAATATATTAGATCCGACTGCAGTTTCTCCTCCCTTCTCTCCTCCAGTCCCTTCCCCCTCAATAATCCAATCCACCATTTCCCTTCAGAAAAGAACAGACCTTGACATATCAAGTTTCAGTAGACTATGCACCCCCACCCCCTCACCCACTCACCTCATATTAAGGCTGGACAAAGTAACCCAGCTTGAGCAACACCATCCTAAAACCTAGTAAAAGAGCCAGGGACAGCTCCTGCTCCCATTGTTAGGAGTCTCGCAAGAACACCTTGCTGCACAACTGTAACATATATGCAGAGGACCTGTCAGACTCATGCAGATTCTCTGACTTTTGGCTCAGTCTCTGTGAGTCTATGTTTGCCCTGGTTGTAGGTTTGTGTGTGGTATCCTCCTATGTCCTTCCTTCCCCTCTTCTGTAGGATTCCACCAACACCTTCTCATATTAGTTGAGGATCTGTGCATCTGCTACTTTCAGTTGCTGGATGAAGTCTCTCTGAAGATGATTGTGCTAGGGTCTGGTGTACAAGTGTGGCAGAGTATCATTATTGGTCATGGTATTCGTTTGTTTGTTTTTGGTCAGTCATTTTTGATCCTATTCTTAGGTCTGTAAGCAATTTAGGCTCTGATTCTTGGTCCATTGAGCAATGTCAAGGGTGAGCTTCCTCTTGTGGCATGGGTCTCAAGCTAGACCAGTTCATTGGTTGGCCACTCCTATAAGTTCTGTACTACCTTTAGCCCAACACATCCTGTAGGCAAAGACAAATTGTAGGTTGCAGGCTTTGTGGCTGTAGTGTCCCAATCCCTACATTGGAAACTTTGCCTGGTTACAGGCAAGTAATCCCTATCCATATTACAGTGAGTTTTAGTTAAGGTCGCACTTGTATACTCCTGGGAGATTCCATTGCATTGGGTTTCCACCATGTCACTGAAATGCCCCCAATTCTGGTAGTGTCTCTCAGCACTTGCTCCTTCCATCTCCCCATCCCTCATGTTCCCATCTCCACCCACTACCACCACATCCTCAGATTCTGTTCTATTTCTCCTTCTCAGGGAGATCCATGCTCCCACCATGAGCCCTCTTTGCTCCTTGGTGTCCCTGGGTCTGTGGAATGTAACATGGTTCTCCTTTACAGCTTATCTCCACTTACAAGTGGGTATATATCAAGTTTGTCTTTCTGGGTCTGGGCTGGAGAGAGATGGCTTAGTCATTAAAGGCTAGGCTCACAAGCAAAAATATAAGAGTTTGGACATATATGTATTTTTACATTTTAGAAATATTTGTAGATAATTGTCACTAATTATTCTTTGAATACTAGCAGACTACATCTATGAAGGAATATGCTACTACGGCATTCTATGAGACTTTTTTATTAGAATTCATATATTTGTCTATGTTTTCATCTTCATCTTGAGTCACATGTTGAGGCTGCATGTCTTTAAGAATGCATCTCTTTCCTCCAGTTACGCATTCTGTTGTATAGAATTATTCATAATAGCTCATTATAATCATTTGTGGCTTCCAAGACCTCTATGCTAATTCTCTTAGCTTATTTGGATCTTCTTTCCTGTTTAGATTAGGGGACTTTTGACTTAAGTTTTCAAAGAAACTTTTTATTTGCTGACTTTTGTTTTTTATATTACTTATGTTTGTTCTGATATTTTTATTTCCTTTCTTATGATAATTTGTAGATTTGTTTGTTCTTATTTTCCTCAGTCATTGAGAGCTTTTTTGGCTTTTTTCTTTATTTTTAATGGTGACTAACTGCATAAAATTCCCCTTTAGGGTTCTTTCTTGGAATCCTACTAGGTCTGATTTATTATATTTTCATTTTCATTTTTCTCAAGACATGTTTAAAATCCACTTTTGATTTCATGTTTGGCTCAGTCATTGTTGAAGAGAATTTTGTTTAGTTTCTATGGGTTTGTGGATTTACCAGAGTACTTCAGTACTTCTTGCTATTGGTTATTACACATTTCATTTCACCATATTCTGCAAAGACACTACAAAACACCAGTTTGTGTCTTTGAAGAATACTGGTGAAAAGATCCTTGAAAATGATCAGAAGATTACAGAAGAGTCTGGATTTTAAGTCTTCATTGGAAGCCTATAGCTCTGCCCTAATTCACTAGTGTCCAGGATGGGACAGGTTGACTTGCCAGCCAGAGTAATTAATGGCAAGGAGAAAAAGCAAAGCTTCCTGCCAACTTTTATCTCGGCTGCTCACATTTCAGAGTGACTTTTCTTGTTCAAATAATGTGACCAAGAAAATCCCTCAAAGGAATTCCATAATTTCCAGAACTCATATAATTCTTGCATATAGTTTCCTCACTGTATTTTCTTCCTCAAAATGCCTTCTTTTATTTACTATTAATACATTTAGTACCAATTTTTTTAAAGTTCTAGTTAATAATTTTAATATCTGAGCTAGTAAGTTTTTGTCAACACAAACTCAGACATATCTGGGAACAGGGAAGGTTGGTTGAAAAAGTATCTCTGTAAGATTGGTCTGTAAGCAAGTCTTTACTGATTGATAAGGATGAACCAGATCACTGTCGACAGTGTCACTGCTGGGCAGGTGGCCCTGGGTTGTTTAAGAAAGTAGGTTAAGCAAACCCTGAGGAGGAAGTAGGAAGTGTTCCTCCTTGAGAGTTATAAGCTATAATAAATACTTTCTTTTCCAGTTGTTCTTGGACATGGTATTTATCAAAACAAAAGAAACCTATCCAGGACAATATCTTAGCTTCTTTCTAGCTTTACCAGTAATAAAAATAAAAGTTCAGAAGTAATACTCCATAGGTGATGATGAAACTATGTAAACTGCTGAGACATGAATTCTCTGAATGTGCCTTAGTTCATAATTGTTTTGTATAATTCATAATGGCTATGACATATACTTTACAATCATATTAGGAATATGAATCCTAAAAAAATTCTAGCAGGCAAAGTTCACATTCAGTTCTAGCAGGTACTTTGGGTTGCTTGATTTATTAATTAAATTTTTAGTCACTTGCTGTCACAGCATACAGATAATAGTGAAGTTTAAAATATTACTGAAATTTTCATAGAAAACACTTATTATATACAGAAGTTGAATCATTGATGCTTATGGTGTATATAGCAAATTACTATAAAAATAGCTCAAATTAATTTTTAAGTTCACAATAAAGAAATAACTTCTCTAAGAGACAAATTGTTTTACTCAAATTTAAACACTGTAATTAATATGTATACATATACCTGCAGGTGCACATATTGACCAGTATGGTCCTGCATTATATAGATTTTTTACTTAATTTACTGTTTCTCTATGCTGATTAAAATCTGTTCCAAATGAAACATATACAGAACTGGGGCACCTAAGATTCAATGCACACTGCTGAAGAGAAGGCAGGAAGACTGTGTGAGACAGCAGAAGAGGGGATTTGCTGTGAGGCTTTGTCTCCTTGTAATTTCAGAAGTTACATCCTTAAAGTTTCATCAACATGGTTGCCTAAACATGAGCTGAACAAGGGCAACAACAACAGACGTTTTAACTTGGAAGGGAGAAAGAATTCAAGGCCTCAGCCCTTCACAAAGAACTATAGGCAGCTAAGGAATGCTGAGAGCAGAAGAAACAGACTTCCCTAGGAAAAAGCACATCAACTGGCTATTCAATATCAAGTGGTCAGCCTTGAAATTATGCATATAAGTAACAGTATATAGAAAAGACTGGTTATATGTATGGACATGTATGCATATGCATATATGCATGTAATAACTATTAATAAAAATGTCCATGAAATTGAAATATAGTAAGGAGGAGTGTATGCAAGGGCTTGGGAAAATAATTTCATTAAATTGCAAACCTTACTATACCTCTAACTAAAGTACATATTTTAAGTTGAATTATTATAATAATTGGACAGTATGTTCCACTTTAAATATTTTATTTTATAGGAAATCACAATTTTATCAAGTGGAGAAGCTTAGTGCTTATCCTGGTGAGGTGGTGAAGAGGAGTTCAGAATACTGCCACTAGATCGGGAGAACACCTTTGACAGAGTTGAAGATACCTTTGCCAGCATTTTAGACCCTTGCTTGGAAATAGTGTTCTTGGATGTTTCTGTGGAAAAAGACAGTATTAATAAAGTGAGAGATAACTGAAGTAGTTACATTATAGCAATGGTTTAGAACTCAGAATTTGGCATCTGTAAACTAATTTGTGGAAACTAAAGCAGAGTTACAGTGTCTTCACTTGACTTGTTATATTCCCCCCAAGGAAAGATGCAGAGCATTGTCTTTATTTATGGGTGATGTGTTTTGGTACTGTCAAAGACCTTGTCTATAAGTCTAAGCTAGGAGTACAGTTCAGTAATTTTGTCTCTCATGGTGTAGTATTCACTTGACCTTGAGGCATCTTCCAAGTAAGTGTGTAAAGTCCACTTCTTGTCCCTCCTGAAAATATTTGAAAATGCCTAAGGAACTGAACAGGGAGATACCGTACAATGCTCTTATGTGGATTCTACTTTCTAGTGCTCAAGTGTAAGAAGAAATATAGTAGGGGCTGTGATTTCTCTATTTTGTATAAATTTCCTTTTGAAAGTCCATAGGTATATTTCTTCACCATGTAAGATATGACTGCATAGATGTTGAAAATGACAGAGTTTAGATTCCGTTTTCTGTATCAGATATTAATAACCCCCGAGTCTTTAACCAAGTACCTCAGTTTATGAAAACATACAAGAGGTCGAAGTCCAACATTTTCCTAACTTCAATATATAACTTTCAAAAGTTGGGAATATTCGTATTTGGTTTCTCTTAGAGAGAGAGAGAGAGAGAGAGAGAGAGAGAGAGAGAGACAGAGAGAGAGAGAGAGAGAGAGAGAGAGACAGAGAGAGAGAGACAGAGAGAGACAGAGAGAGGAGAGAGGGAGAGAGAGAGACAGAGAGAGAGAGACAGAGAGAGAGACACACACAGAGAGAGACACAGAGAGAGAGAGAGACAGAGAGAGAGAGAGAGAGAGAGCTCTGAAAATACTAAGAATCTAGCATTCTGGTGATGAATGGGTCTTGCCAGTTCCACTGAGTTACAGTCATTATTACATTTGCTCAGGAAGCCATACTTTCTTGTGAACAATGCTGCTTCTAAATGACTGTAGGCCATAAAAATCCTGGGGGGATCTATGTAGCTCAGCAGCTATGGACAGCTCACTATGGTTTTCCTCCTCAATTATTTCTACTTCTTTAGTAGCATATGGATAGCTGTGGCCTAAAAATGTTAGTTGTATCATCTGTTGCCCCTTCATGTCAAAAGTTAAAGACAATTTGTATAATAATCTAAAGATTTTTTTATTTAAATAGTTCGGATAGTATATAATCCCATATTAACAATGTACAAGACAAGGGCCATTCATCCTGGAAGGATCAGTGATAAAAATGTCTACATTCACAATAGTATTAATAAGAGTTTTATTTCAATAGTTGCTAAAAGTTACTGTATTTTGTACCTGAAATGTGTTCCTTTGAGGGGCATGCACTGCTGGCCATATTTTTTGATCCTTCAAAGATGGTGACAAACTGCCAAGACAAATTGGCATACTTAGTCATTAGATAGTAAAGATTACATATGCCGAGAAATACCTAAATAAATATAAAACATAAAATTTCACCCAAGTGAAATCTGTATTCTTCTGTTTCAAATAAGCCCCCTCTGAGCCTCAGGCAGGTTAACTTTGCCAGTTATAGTTCTGAGGATTTGTTTATATGATGGGTGATGACCTTGGGTATAACCACATGATGACCACAGGCAGACCTGTATTGACTCTTGGAAAAGGTTAGCGGTTTGCCCACATCTCCCTTTGCATTCATTGACATACATTGCAAACATGTCTGAGAAAAGAAAAAAGTATAAGGAAAAAGCCAGAATGCTTTGCTCTGCAGCTCTCAATTTTCTCTATGGAAAGTTTAATAATTACAGGTTCTGAAACAACAGTCACTTCTTATTTTGGTATTTGCAGGAACAAATTCTGTAAAAATATGTCTGATTGGTTTGAATAAAGCACTGTTGGCCAATAGGGAAGCAAGGTAAGTGAGACTAGAAGTCAAGGAGGATTCTGGGAATGAGAGGCACAGTCAGAGACAATGTAGACTACTTGAGGAGTAAGGTAAGAGAATACTTAGATTAACAATTATGGGTTAAATACTTAAGTCAGAGCTAGCCAGTAAGAAACTAAGCAAACGGCCAACATTTTCATAATTAATATAGCGTCCTGTGTGCTATTTGGGGATGGCAACTGTGGCAGGGCCCAGGTGGCTGGCTAGGGAAAAACCAAAGTGGCAGGCAAGGAAGGATACACTCTACTCTAGTTTTAATTTGGAGACCTGTGTCATTTTTCTAAATTAAGAGTAGCAACTGATCCTAAAAGACAAAATTTGGCCACTACCAAGACTCAAGTTCTCAAAACCTTTTGTCAAGTACTCAAGAGAAACTTCACACAGATAGGTGAGTACTACCTTTCCTCTGCCTCTCTATAATTTGCCTTATTTTGGACTCTTAACAGACCTTGTCCATTTAATTATCTGGTTAAAATGCCCTAGGGCTCTAGTCTCTTATATGTTATGTTTCATACTCCTTAGGATTGCATCCACCTCCATTGTTCCATGACAATAAACAAAGAATAGAAACAAAACAGGTCCACCTCATAGTGTTCATCACCTTGGTAGTGTTACATTCCCTGCTAAGAAAGAATACACTTCCTCCCAAATTTATCTTCATGACTGACACTTGTCAAGGTAGCAGGTAAAACAATCCATCCTCTACCACTCATGGGTTAAATACCAAGGCTGTGTAAGCGAACTTCATTCTATTGGGTTTTTTCCTATGAAATTTTCAAAATTGTGCCAGCAAATAGTGATAGAAATTAAAAAAAAATGGTACTGACTGCTCTTTGAGATTTGATTTCCGTGCCTAAATGTCTACTATTTATTTTCACATCCTCAGTATTGTCTACAGTTTTCAGTTATAATCAACTGGAGAATATGTGTATGTGAAAAGTACTTTATTTAGAAATGCACTGAGTAACAATTTTGACAACAGTTTGGACATGGAAAAGGTAACAAACTAGGAAAGTACTACAGGGAAAGGGTATAGACTATCTAGGAATTTAGCATCATCCAAAGAATGTTAATGACTACTAGACTAGAACTTCTTCCATTGACATATGATTTTATTTTCTGCAAGGTATGAGTTAACTGAGATTGGAGATTATTAAATAGATGCTAGCATTCATAAATAAAAATGAAACTGAGTGGAGAAGTAACTGGTTTCTTTGGAAAAATGACAAAAATGTCTTTAAGTGTGATCCAGAATGTTATGAATTTGATCTGAAAATGGTAGTATATTTTAATACTTGAAAGCGGCTGAGTTCCTGGGGAATTTGTAATTCTGTTTTTGTGGATGTGGGGGAAATTATGGAACTGGATTAAATTAAACCAAGAAGATACTGTGAAAAAGAATGAAACAAATAAAAGATACAGCAGGATCTACAAAAGGGTTGAGGAAGAGGAATGTAGAAAGAGCCCAGTGTAGAAGATAGCAGGATGTGAAGTGTCAGTCAGTATGAACATGGCAATATGGGTGACATCAGGCATCTATAGTCCTCTTGACTCATCCGTGAAGTTGCCCTATGTATCCTGTCTCCATTTACCACATGATAGCTGGACCCTTAGCCTGAGGCTAAGCCTTTAGGCTTTTCCTTAGAACAAGAACAAGCTATTAATGGAATTGTCACATATTGAGAATCAGTAACTTACTCTGCTCACCCAAATAATGAATTCTTATGAGAATCCAAGTGTAAGAAACTTTCATAAAGGGACTTTTCAGGTATTAAGGACAGGTCTCATTCAGATGCAGAGATCTGAGTATGGCTTGACTGATTATGAATAGGTCAGTGTTTCCTGATTTGCCTCAGTAATTCTGGCAACTCAGGCTGTGATAGAATTTGAAAACTGAGCTACTTTACAGCTAAACCCCAATGTACAGAAGTTAGAGGATATTAAAAAATATTACCTGAACACTGCTTGAGTTCCCTGCATGTGGTTCCTGAGAACATCCTGTGAAAGTCATGAAAACATACTTTTTCTTACATATACACATTCATAAACACACACACATATATAATTGTTGATACAAATCCAGTATTTTCACCTCAAATAATATAACTTGGCCATACAGAGTTATTATTATTTTAATTAATTGACAGTTGTAACAAATTTGAAACAAATAGGAGCCCTAGAATGTTATGTCATTTTTGCTTCCACTTGGAAATGAAAGATGAGTATGATCTTGTAAAAGAGAGATTACTTAAATGATAGCTACTAAGGCCCTTTTGAACTTTAACATGTTTTATATTCATCTAGTTACAAAAAGGTGAGTCAGACATGGTGGCACACACTTTTAATCTCAGCAGAAGCGGTCTGATTTCTATGAGTTCATGGCCTGTTTGGTCTCTACAACAATTTCCAGTTTAGCCAGAACTACATATTAAGACTCAGTATCAAAAACAAAACACATGCCAGAAATAGTAAGTGATGATGTTTTAAAACAGGGTGTCTCTGAGTTAATACTCAGAGAAAATCCAATGAGATCACTTCAGATCAAAAAGCTACATGGGGTTCCAAAGGAGGTCAATGCGTCATTGAAACAAGGGAGAAGAAAGAACTTTAAAAGATTCTCAGAGAACCATTTTCAGTGGGGAACTAATCTGCCAGCAGAGGATGTCTGTTGAGCCTTACCTTCATTGCTTAGAAGTGGGTACAAGTTAAATGTAACTTTTCTGACTCAGTTTCCTCATATGTAAAATGGGAATAAGATTATCTATTCTGACTGTGTTATAAGAAGACACAATGAAATACGACACACTCAGGTACTATGTCCTCTCTACATATGATGTAATCAAAAGCCATCAGAAGTGAATATTATAACTTTTGAGAGCAATAAAGATTATAGAAAAAAGTAAAGGCTAAACTTCAAGTAGGAATGATTGAGATATCTGGCAGTATTAATAACTTCATGATTAATTAATTATATTCCTAAAGGATCTGATTCTACTTTATATTTCACATGACTGAAATGACATTTTCTTTGAAATGGTGTTATATAAGAGCCCAAACTGTAAGCATCAGTTTTTTTCATGTTTCTACAGGGGATAGGCTTTGGGCTTTCAGGACTATCTAGAAAACTGCTTTGATTAAGAGGTATGTAAGAGTTCCAGTTATCTAAGTGGCTCAGCTATTCACACTTACTTGAAATTTTGTTTTATATTATATGAAAATAGGAATAAGTATATTCAGACAACCTCCATTGAAATCTCTATTGAAATATCCAATGGTTCACATGATGCTCAGCTTGAGTGTCTAATGGATACCTTAATCTCATAACCCAAACTGTTTTCCCCTGCTTCTTTCCCACTTATTTAGTTCCTTCCAGATCCTGTATTATTCAACGTTTTTAACATCTATATGCTGATGTTCTATTTCAGGCTTCAGTGGATACCAATTCACTAAGCTTGCATTCAATAAAAAGCAGTCAAGATCAATAATTAAAATACATGATCTTTAAGACAACTGCAGGAGAGAGAAAAAGGAAGCAAAGATGTGGCCTACTTAAGATCACAAAAGACAATTAATTTCACTTTCAGGGCCTGTGATCAGAAGAGTTCTTTCTGGGATAGTGAAGTGGAAAAAAATCTACAGGTGAAGGAAAAATAAGGTAGACTAAGGGGAAAGAAAACTCCAAAAGTCTTGTCAAGTGAAAGGCTGTCTAGGATTTAAGGATGGCAAAGAGGTCTGGAATTAGTTTGTTGGAGTAGAGGAAGCCACAAGGAAAACAGAGGAAGAGTTAAGAAAGGCAATTGGAGTAGTATAAGCTAATGATAGGAGGTCTTGTAACCATTGTAATATCTTGAAATTTAGTCATTAGTAAAATTGGAATGGACTTAACAACCTCTGGATTTATCTTATATTCTGATCATTGGACTCTTCAACTCAAGTTAACATGTAAATTCCATAAGAACAAACATTGTCTGTATTGATTACACAGGAATATTGTAACAACTTTGGAACTGTTTAGTGAATCTTTAGATTAATCAATGAATAAATGACTTGGTCAGTAACAATATCACTAAAAATATAAAAAAATATGCAAACATCAAAGTGAAACAAAACAAAATAGTACAAAAAAGTTAACCACAAGGAATGAGGCCCAGTGTGAACTCTTAGACAAAAAATTGGACATGTTAGACACTAATACCTTCACCTCCTGCTTGAATGTCTTCAATAATGAAATAAAAGAATTGCACTAAGTAGTTCCTAGCTGGATCTTGTAACTCACAATTCAGAACTCGGGAATCTCACATACAGATTATGATGTGTTGATGGTGTTCAGAAAGAATTGCTGCTAGCAACAGTGAAAATGATTTCTACATCCCAGTTCAGAGAAGGTTTGCTTGAGTGGATTGCAGAGAAACAATTATCATAAACTTGTGGCTTGAAATTCAAGGCCATGCTGTAGTAAAAACGACTTCTATACCTCTTCTACGTTTTGTTTTTCATTTAATCAGATATATCCCCCGAGAGCTGAACAAATATTGAAATAAAACATTCAAAAATGTGATTAACTGGTATTCATATAAGCTGATATTTAAAAACAAAAGTAAACAATTCATGCTAGCCAGTAATTATTGTGAGCAACTCTATTTAGTCTTTAAAAGGACTTTTGCATCTTAGTAGAGGTAAGTAGGATTTGTTATAAGGAAAGTATAACTTTTCAATGAGGTAATTAAATCCAGTTCTAGTCCCGGTGTAAATTAGCATAACACTTATAATAAATTATAATATCAGACTAAATTTATATAAAACAAAGGATTTGGCTTATTTTAACAGCTGGGTGACATAATAATGAGTCACTTCCTAAAAGTAGTTATACTTAATGGAGAAATAAACTACTATCAGTTTCAAGTTAATGACTAACATTTTCCCAGTAGGAAATAAATAAGTTATCAAAATAGTCAATAAAGTTACTTTTTCATCAGTTTCTAGAAGTTAAGAAAAATATCCAACCTTTCAATACTTTACCCTTTAGATCTGGTTTAAACTCTTCTGCTTCACTAAAATAAAATAAAAAAAGAACAATTTTAATATATTTATTTAACAAATTAGCTGCTGGTTAACAACAAGCTGCCATTTTCAAAATGGATGGAGAATGATTTACAAATTTATTTTCTCCATTTTAAATATATTATTAAATATACATAAAATTTACAACCTTAAAGCGCCATTAACCACATTTACATTACTGCACAAAAATTACTATCTCCCACCTCTAGACATGTTTGTACTTAAACACCAACACCCATTTTCCTTTAGAAAATGACTATTATAATTTGTATCTTTGGGATTTTGAATACTCCAAATAAGTAGAATCATAACTGTTTTTGTCATTTTGTGACTTATTCTAATTAGTTCAATGTCATCTATATTTATGTGTATTGTATTGGGTGAGTATTTTCTTTAAATAGTAGATGATATTCAAAAGAATAAGACACATTTTCTCATGAATTTATCCCCTGATGAACAATGATGGAAGGTTGTTTGTCTATTGTAAATCATGACATCTTGATACAGTTTCACTGACATCTGTTGCAGTAACTGTTTTCAGTTCTTTATGAGTATACTTAATTTATGGGCCACATGCTAATTCTTTAGGAAAGCTCCACACTGTTTTTCACAATGATTTCACAATTTTATAATTTTACTATCAGTGCATAAAGGTTTCGATTTAGATCCATCCTTAATACTTATTTTCTTTTCTCTCTCGTGCTCTCTTTTCTCTCCCCTTTCCTTTCAGTGACTGCCTTGATTTCAAAATGGTATCTTTTCTGATTTTGATTTACATTTCCTTAGTGATTAGTGATGTGGAGCACCTTTCATGTACTTTTTGTACATCTTTTTAGAGGATTTTTCTATTCAAATAATTTGTGTTTTTAAATTGTTTTTGTTGTTTTACCTTAAAGTAGGGAAGTAGTTTAGATATTGACCATGTGTATATATAAATATGTACATAATTTGCAAATATCTTCCATTCTTTGTAATGAATTCATATTGACCACATTGTCACACAAAGAATACTTCTTATTCTATTTAATAATTTATATGTTGACTTCTGTGTTTTATACTAATTCAGATAATTTGTGCTTTTATTTATATATTTATTTTTGGTTTTACGAGACAAGGTTTCTCTGTATTGTTTTGGAGGCTGTCGGTCCAGCCTGGCTTCGAACTCACAGAGATCCACCTGCCTCTGCCTCCTGAGTGCTGGGATTAAAGGCGTGCGCCACCACTGCCCGGCAATTTGTGCTTTTAAGATTGATTTTTGAGCACTCAAGCTTAACATTTTTCTATGTCTTCTTTGTATTCTTTTTGTAAGGCAGAGTTATATACCTTTAACTTACTTAACAAAGCTGAGCAGAAATCTTTCTGTACTGACAGCACACTATCTGCTGCTGACTCTATGGGTATCCATTGGGTTATAGTAACAACCACAAGCAGCAGCAGAACTCTATCACATTATCAAATATCTGATCCACAACATTTATATACAAGAAAGCAAGTGTCCAAAAGATATGTAGAGATCAGGTAACTAGAAGTACAGTATTGTGTGTTAAGAGAAAACTTAAAGGGTGTGGAGTCAAGGAATGGGACTCATAAGTGAGGAGGATTTGATGCTAGACCTTTTCCAACTACAGATTTACTAACACACTCATTCTTTCAGCTTAGATTACTAGATTTGTTCTGCATTAAATTTTATGTACCCAGAAATGAGATCTTCCTGGTTGTATGATGAGGTACTCATAATTCTGTGTATGAAGTAATGTGTTGGTTCCGTAGCAAGGCTTTCTTCTTTCTGCAAAATTATAGATCAGGTATTATACACAAGGAACTTGATATGTACATTTGCCCACATTGCCATTTTTGTATTCCAATCAATACTTTAATGGAAAGAAAGTTTTAGAGATTACTTACAATATTTTTAAAGTAGTAAAAATTGAGATGGTCTCAAATTCTGATTAAATTATCTCCTCTGAACAGGGGAGAGCTCTTGGACCCCAGACCGACAGTGGGGAGGCCAGCATGGGACTGATCTGGACCCCCTGAATGTGAGTGTCAGTGAGAAGGCCTGGGCAACCTATGGGGCCTTGAGCAGTGGATCAGTGTCTATCCCTGGAATACAAACAGTCATCTTTTGCCCATAGCACAAAAAGGGATGCTCTCTCAGCCTGGACTCTTAGGGGAGTGCCTGGACCCTACCCTGAGGGAAATGTCAGACTCTAGATATACCCTATGTGGAAGGAATTGGCAATAGGGTGGGAGGCTGGGGGGTGGGGAGTGCGGGAGGTGGAGGGAGAGGGAATTGGGATTGACATGTAAAACAGGCTATTTAAAATTAAAATAAAAAGTGATAATAAAAAAGAAAAAAATATCTCCTCTAGTGTAAGTTTTCTTGAAATTACCCTGTAAAGCTATTCTAAATTATAATACTATATTTTGAACACATTTTAAATATAAACCTAGTTCAGATACTGAAGAATGTAACATCCTATTTTAAACTTTAAAATATTTTAAATATAGTTTATTGCATTGAATAGAAGATCAGGGATACAACTCTAAACATCTCAAGAGCTTGTCTGATAAGACATTTTAACACATACTCTTATCTATTTGTTGCAAACTTCTGTGCTTCATATTTGACTGAAATTAGATATGTTTATTTTCTGTGGTTTATTGCATATTTTGTGTAGCATAAACACAATAGTACAAAAACCACGTGAGGATGTTTAATTCAGGCAATTGCCTCACTAGGAAATCTCATATGATTTCCAAAAATATGATTAGTATTGAATTTTGGACAGGGTAAAACCACAAGGATCATTTGATGGTTTAGATGCAGTAACATGAAGTGTACCCCATCATGATTAAGAAGCTTAATAGGTAAATATATTTCTGATATTCAAAACACCGTGTATAACTTGTTACATTTAAGAAAGTTTTCAAAATATATTTAAGAAAAACATTCGTCATGTAATTTATGAAGGTAACATGCCTATTAAGTTCAAGTCTGGTTTCAGACACATTGCAGGATATTTGATTAAACCATGAACTTTGAGATGGCATTATTTATTGGAAAATCCTGTGTCTAGTTGTGGTGTAGTTCTGATCTAGTGCATAACTTTAATCCAAGATCTTTCTGCTTGAATACTATAAATAGAAATAAATAAATCAACCATAGGTCAAGAGGAAAGCAAGTGAGCAGTTGATAAGAAGTAAGGATAGGATTAAACCACAGAGAGTAAGAGGGGGTTTCACAAGAAATAGAAGGGAAAACATTGAGTTTGAGATGGTGTAGAAGAAAGGTCTTTTTCTGGAATATCAGTGGAGGAAGGTCACCAGGTGCTTTCTCTGCCTTTCTGACCTAGTAGGCTTTAGCCCCACCATATGGCTCTTGAGACTTTATGGGTAAATTGAGCTTTTGAGATTGTTAAAAACAAAATTTGGTGCACAATGTGGGGCATGACCAGAGACAGAAATCATGCCAACTGTGAATAAACTGAAAAGACATCAGATTTGGTAAGACATCTGAGAAGTCCTCAAGGAAAGAATTAATATTAAAAAGAAAATATCCTTGCCGTGTCAAGAGTGGGAAATATCATAATATGGAGCATTAGGACCCTAGACTACAGATGGCTTGAAAACAGAAGAGAAAATGAAAAGATAAGTGACTTAACTGAGGTCGGCATATTATCAATTATAATTACTGTCAGTTTGGTAATTAATAATTTATCCTGAATAGCCACATTTTTTGTGCCAAATGTGAAATGGGGATTGATAACATGCAAGCCTTAGAAAGAATTATAAATGAAAATGAGAAAAATACTCAGATACAGAGCAATTTAGACAAGAACATACCATACCACTACTTGATGAAACTAAAGAGAACAGTCCAAGTGTTGTAGAATATTATTTAATGTTGTAGGAAGTGTTTATTTAATGATGCAAAGATATGTTGTATTCCTTTATGTTCATTTGTTTAACTGTGAAGCTGTGTTATTTTGCCTGTCTAAAACACCTGATTGGTTTAATAAAGACCTGAATATCCCATAGCAAGAAAGGAGATAATAGAGGCAGGACTGGCAGGCAGAAAAAATACATAGAAGACAGCATAAAAGGGTGATCAAGCAATGAGAAAATGAGGAGAGGAGGACTCCAGGGGCCAACTACCTGGCTACACAGTTAGTCATGGAATAAGAACTAGTAATATTACAGAGGAAAAAAGAAAGACAAAAGCCCAGGGACAATAGATAAGTGGGATGATTTAAGTTAAAAAAAAGTCTGCTAGAAACAATCCACGTTAAGGCCAGGAATTTATAATTAAGAATAAGCCTCTCTATGTAAGTTTTTGGGAACTGGGTGGCAGGTCCCCAAAGAACAAAGAGCCAAAAGAGCAAAAAACAACCAACAACAGCCAAGAGTGTTAGTAAGCCAAACTTAGTTTATTCAGTTACAATACAAAAACTACCAAGGTATAGTCATACCCAAGGTTATCAAGTTTAGGGGTGGTCATTAAGAAGTGGTCATTTCATATGGTATGCATTTACCCTATCTGAAACAGATATTAAATTCATGGGTAACTCAGAAAAGAATTATTCCCAAGATTGGAAACATTTGGCATTCACAATATTGGAAGTTGGTCCTCAGTTACAATGGTTGAATATGGTGGAAACAGGAAGCTAGGGCCATAGAATAACAAACATGTCTGGGAGTACTAATATTTCCCAAGATTGGTTCCTAGGTGAAGGTCAACATGCTGAGTTACAAAGGCAGCTTAAATTTGGTGATCACACCTTGGCAATATGCTGTTTAGCAGTTTTAAATGCTTGTCACAAGGTTGAATCATTTACTAAAATTATAAAAGTCCCAAAGAAACCTTTACTGCTTTTGTTTTTGCAAAGGTTGAATTCAGCTGTAAAAATAATAGTATCAAATCCAGAAGTCAGATAAATATTAATTGAATATTTGGCTTTTGAAAATGCTAAGTCACAATGCATTTATGATTAGGACTTCAAAGGCAAATCAGCAACAATAGATGAATGGATTAGAAATATGGATGTCACATTTATCATGTTTTTCTCATAGGAGAAATGTCAGATGTTTTAATTGTGGTAAGCAAGGTCATTTGAAAAGGGATTTTAGACAAGGCATTCCTAGAAACAATGTTTTTTTCTAGAGATAATACAAATATAAGGTTCCATCCTTCTCAAAGTGTGGGAATGGCTGTCTTTGAGCCAATGAATTCAGACCAATAAAGAACAGGCAAGGCAAACCCTTTACATCAGAAAATGTCAAGAGGCCTCCCACAGACCCCTATATCAAATCTGATATAATAATTCCCTGTTAGCATTGGAGACATTCATCCACAGGGCAATGAAAAGATTTAATGCCTGTTTTTTGTTTTGTTTTGTTTTTTTGTTTTTAAAACAGTGTTCTGGATGTAATCAAGGATAAAACACTTAAGCAGATAAAACAAAAAATTCAGGATAGAGCAGAAAACAAGTATTTTGGCAAACTGCTAAAAATGAAGAGAAACTAAAACTAAAATTAAATGATATTAAAGCTTTCCTAGTCACAGAATCAGATGTAACAATAATTTCATCTAAATCTTGACATCCTGACAGCCCTCTTTGGGAGGTAAATATCAGCTTCTAGGGATTGGAACTTTATAGCAAGTAAAACAAAGTTCAAGATGGATCCATTGTATAGGCCCAGAAAGTCAAATAGGATAATTAAAGCCATATGTGGCTAATATTGCCATGAATTATGGGTAAGTTGATGGGGAAGTCCTGTGTATATGTCAATAAAGCACCGTTGGCCAATAGGGAATCTAGGTGGGACTAAGGAGGATTCTGGGAAAGAGAGACACAGGCAGCCACAAGGTAGCTGCCATAGGAGTAAGAGGTCTGGACCCCTTTCTCTGGTAAGAGAAATACGTAGATTAACAATTATGGGGTAAATACTTAAGTCAGAGAAAACCAGTAAGAAACCAAGCAAACGGCCAACAGCTTCATAATTAATATAGCATCCTGTGTGTTATTTGGTGACTGTAACTGTGGCAGAGCCCAAGCAGCTGGCGGGGAAAAAACTAAAGCAGCAGGCAAGGAAGGCTACACTCTAAAGGAAGTGATTTGCAGCAGCAATGGAAAACACAGATTAATATTTCTCCAATCAAATAAACAAGCCATAAAATAAAAGATGCTTCTGAGGCAAAAAATGTTAAAAGCTATTATCAAGAAGACTCACACACAGATCATTCAGGTTGTACATAAATCTCTCTCTCTCTCTCTCTCTCTCTCTCTCTCTCTCTCTCTCTCTCTCTTTGTATATGTATGTACACCACACAATTGAAACCTATATATGTGACTCTGCCATGCCCTCTAGCACAAAGTAATGATGAAATTGATCAACTACTGATAGGAAATGTGCTAAAGACCTCAGAATTTCATAAAAAGACACCATGTCAAAAGCAAAGGTTTGAAAAAAAAGACTTTTTCCATCACTTGGCAACACACCTAGGATATTATAAGGAAATGTCTTACTTCATCTTTATATAGCAAACTCCACTACCTACAGGAAGTAGCCCAAGGGCTACTCAAAGGAATAAAATATGGCAGATGGATATGTTCCATTTTGTAGAAATTGGAAACTAAAATGTGTATACCACATCATTGAAACCTATTCAGGTTTTCAATGGGCAACTGCTTTGACTTCAGAAAAGGCTTATTTGGTAATTACATATTATTTTCTAGAAGGTATGGCCATCATGGGCATACCTGCACAAATAAAGACCGACAATACTCCAGCATATGTCTCTAAGAATATGAGACGTATTTTTACTTATTATAATAAAAAGCATATTACAGGTATTCCATACATTAGTTTTTTATCTAAATTATAGCTATAATGAACAAGGTTGTGTGGTGGCACATGCCTTTAACCCTACCACCCAGAAAAAACACCAAACTCAGATACAGCACCTAGTTGGTGTGTCGTATACTATAGAAATCACATACCTTGTTTACAGAATATTATTTTTAAAAACCTCTATATGGTTACTATAAAAGCAACTAACAGCAGTTTTTGTAACTCTGCCAGTAAGCTGTTCTCCATGTATGCAATCCTGAACAATATCGTAGTTATTGGTAAATTGGCAATTGGAGACTCTTCATAAAGCAAGGAGTCCATTAACTTTTGCCTGTTGGCTTCCATTGCAAACACTTTTCATATATGGAGAATAAATATTCTCTTTGAGAGTGGAGAACCTTATACTCTGTCATTGCCAACCACCTTATGTTCCTCAGGGCACCCTTATCATAATGAATTGGATCTGTTCTGGATCTGTTCAAAGACAGAGTTCTTTACAGGCTTAGACATGGATGGAAATGTATTACATTGGAACTATCTGAATTTCTTCATGACCAGAATATGGGAGTAAAGGGGCATGTTCCTTCCTGCACTGAGGAAATAGCTCAGTTGTCCACAGTCCCCATCCTTAAACATCTCACTCCTCCCCCAAAAGAGTCACATATTGAACTTGGAGACAAACAGAACAGTCACATTTGACTAAGCTATGGTTTATTGATAGTTCATCTACCACAAATGAAAACAAAACTAATGAAATGGCAAATCTATAGACCAGGAGTGGAATGGTCAATACTGAGCAAGGAACCACAAAGCCAGTGCAGCAATATTGGAAACAAGACAAACAATTCGGAAAGCAAAAGGAAAATCTCGATATCTCCAATTCGTGGTGTGCGTGCAATGGTATAGATATATGGTCATCAGAATGGAAAACCACTAACTGGTAGACAAATGGAAAAGTTATTTGGTCATGGGGGGCATAAATGGAAATGATATAACCTAGCAAAATTTAGTAAGGATATCAAATTTTATGTAGCTCATATAGGCAAGATAGCCAAAACATTCAAAAATAGTTAAATAGTAGATATATTTACATCATGCTTAATTAAGATTAGAATATTAAAATTTGCCAAGTAACAAATTCAGAATAAATCAGCAAGAATGGTGGATTACACATCAGAACAACTTGAAAATTTATTCCTAATATTAAGCAATAAGGGGAAATTGGGAACCAAATTAAACTAGGACAACACTATAAGAATAACTAGTCTAAGGAATCCATAGCCAGGTGGTGGTTTACACCTTTAATCCTAGCACATGGGAGGGAGAGGCAGGCACACAAGAATTACAGTGATTAAAATTTAAAAGCCACTTGTAAAAGGCAGGCTGAAATTCAAAGTGAATGCCCTTTGTGATTTAAAAATAAATACACTTAAGACTTGAATTTATATGTAAATAAAATTATATGTACATAAAATAAAACATATGAGAATATATGTTTATCCACACATACTAAGGTATATTTAGTTTTTATATTTAATTTTTTAAATTGAAAAATAATACTTTTTCTGCTGCCAAAGAATATTTTGCCCTAGGAAAGTTATAACCTGCAAAGGAAAGGAATCCCCAAAATTTGGATTGGGGTAAGGTTTTAATTTTATCTTTCCAGGAGAATGAAAGCATCCAACTAAGGAATCCAGAGACCACTGGACAAGTGAAGCATCTACCAAATAAATGAATGAATGAATGAATGAATGAATGAATAAATAAATAAATACATGATGGATCATCAGGAGAAAATGTCCTCTCCAAAAGAGCAAATTGGCCAAGCAGTATTGTTTACCTCCAGCTGATGAACCTAATATCCCAGCTTGGAGCCCCCAGACTAGTGATCCCAAGATGAGCTTCAGACTACAAATTTCTCAGGACATTCAAATTTCTGTGTTCATATCAGACTGATACAAACATTTTCTAGAACTTTGAACTCAGAAATACTTAATCCAAAGAGTGCCAAACACAGCCTAGTTGGACATTGTGGAAATCTTGGCACAAATAGCTTCATTATTGTAACTAGTTCTACTGTGGTAGAGTTAAAAACCTTTCCCTTTTATTTAGACAAAAGGGGAATTTTTTCCAAATATTTTATGTACACTGTGAGCCCTGAGATTATGTTATTTACTGGAAAAGCTTGTTTCTAGTTGTGGTGTGGTTCAGGCCTAGTGCACGGCTTTAATCCAAGAGCTTTCTGTTTGAATATTGCAAACAGGATTAAATAAAGTCAACCAAAGGTCAAGAAGCAGAACAAGCAACCAGGTGATAGGAAGTGAATATAGGATTAAACTATACAGAGTAAGAGGGAGTCAGAAGGATGAATAGACTCACAGGAAGTAGAAGGGAGGGACATTGAGGTTGAGATTATTTTGTTTGACATAGCATAGAAGAAATGTCTGTTTCTAGGACATCAGTGGAGGATGACCAGCCAGGTGTTTTCTCTGCCTCTCTGAGCTAGCAGGATTTTACCTCTGGCTCTTGAGTCTTTATTAGAAAAATTGAGCATTTGAGATTTAGTTATTTGTTTGTTTTCTATGCTGCAGATTAAACTTAACACAAACTATGCAACAATCTGTCTTCCCACAGATTTCTAACTTCCGTATAATTTGGCCATGCATCTGGATCCATCCTATTGACATTAACTTATCTATGGATATCTAATTTAAAAAATAGTATTTGTTTAACAAACAAGGTTGAATTCCCTTAAGCAGTGCCAATTTTCCATTTTGTTATCAGCTAGTAGTTCTAGGTTTCCTTGTACTAAATAATTGAGTTTCATGTTTGGTTAAATATTTAACCTATACTATATATATCTGCAAGCTTATGCAGATAATGACTTTAGCATGCTTTGCTGGATAATCAAGGTATATCCCAGAACAGAATGTATGAGATTGTCTACCCTTCCAAGCTTCTGGGAATTATGTTTGCCACCTACCTTATTTTGTAACTTGTCCCTAGAAGACGGTTCTTCTGCTAAGCTTTTGGAAGAAGGCATGTCAAGCTCAGCAACAGCTCTTTTAACACTTGTCTTGTTAGGCTCCACTGTCTGGCTTTCAGTTGCTTCTATACTTTCAATATGTTCACCAGATGTGGGATGACAGCATTTGCTTAGTGCTAAGAATTTTCTCAGGCTGCTTGTGCTCGTTGTTGACTTGGGAGAAACAACTTGGGTTTCTGAAGGTTTCACAACTTCTCCAACATGATATCCAGATATTTCTCCTAAGCACTGATGTCCAACAACCTCTCCTAAAACAATTTCCTCTTCATCAGAAATCATGTCCTCTCTGAAGCTACCATCTAAATCTTTCTGACTAATGTCATGAGCTACTAACCGAACGATCAGATCTTTCTTGTTATGAATATCTTTCAAAAGCTCTACTCTGGTGATATCAGGCCTTCTTACATTTTGAAATGAATTCCTGCCAACAGCCTAGAATTGAAAGTACAATACATATTAAAAATAAACATGTCAATATATTTTCTGATATTACTTTGTGTCATAGCTATTTTTTAATAACTTCAATCTAGCAAATAACTTCAAATTATACTTACTGGTATATTTTCACTATTTTAAAAGAAATAGATTAAAATCATAAGCAGTATTTGTTTGTATCTAGAATTATTTTTATATTGAGATGTTAGTCTATCATAATTTAATCCCAATATTCAGCCTAACAGAATAGTTTGAGCTTTATGCTTTATTATAGAATAATTTGTTTCTATTTGTTTAATTTTTCTTAAAAATTGTTGTAGAACTATGTAAAACTGTTTGTTCTTAATAAGTAATCCTATATAAATTTGGGCATTCATTTAAAAAAAGGCAAGACTTTGAGGAGCTTTACTTATAAAAATCAATAACCCATTGAAATTATGATCTTTAGATTATTTTTTACACTATAATCACATTCTTTATATTTTTCAAAACTAGGAAAGCCTTCATTTCTTTTATATTTTCTACTCAAATACCAATTAGTATTTTTAACTCAGAAGAATCCAAGAAAAGGTAATTATAATTCAGTAATCAAGTCACTCCATTTCTGTAGCCTTTCTTATATCACAAAAATTATAAAGTAATTTATAATTAATCTTCAACTCAGCATCCATTTGCAAGTTTTCAAACCATATTTTCAATTGATAATGTCTTTGCAAAGATACCCTCTGTGAAATAAAATATTTAGCAGCCACTCTTGAAAAATTTAAAGCAACAAACTTTATCTATTATATGTAAAAAATTATAAGGTTAGAAAATGAAAATATATGCAATATAGTTTGGGGATTTGTTACTTCATACTGTTTAAGTATGTTATATTGGGTGAAAAGTATGATATCTCTAAGCAGAATATTAAGCCATGAGATAAAGCCAAGTACCTAAAATAACGGACTTAAGCTACTGGATTTTTTTTTCTGCCTCTGTTGACAAAAGACATGGTTATAATCTGATTGGCATGTAAGATTTCTGTGCTTTGAATTCTACATGGCTGTTGGCTGTTTATTGTTATTGTTGTTATTACTACTATTATTATTATTGCCAAATGGATTTTTCTCCACTTAAAAAGAAAATGGTATATGTGTTTAAAAATTAACTGTGCATGAATAAAGTTGATAACCAGGAAAAAATGTTATGGATGGTTCTATAGATAATTAAAAATTATTTTACTAATATTATTTTAAAGGATACTCATAGAAATTTTACTCTTAAGGAGTATATGTAAAATGAATACTACATAAAATATATACTAATGTAGCAATGGGAACTCAGAAAGGAAAAGAATTTTTTATACTGGCAAGGACCATCATATGTTCTTTACAAAAGAACAAAACCTATTAGATGAATGTAAGTGCACAATAATTTCAGCATTTCAGTTTGAAAACATAAATATTTGCAATCTAACACCAAAAGGCAGGGGCAGATAGTCAGAGGGAGACAGAGAGAGCACAGGGTACCTTTTCCTGGGGATACATGAACAAATGACTGTTCTTTTCAGGCAGAACTCAAGGATAGACTTAAAAACAAACAAGCAGCAACAACAACAACAACAAAAAACCAATTTTATCCAACTCTAACTTACTAGTATTTTTGAAACCAGTGAGTTTATTGGGGTTACTTAAAGGAATATGGATGACAGAGTACTTAGAGAAGAGTAGATGACTCAAAGGTAGCTTTATTAGCAAAAATCTCAACCCAGCAAGACTGATGTCTCATTAAAATTGCATCCTTTGAGCACACTGTATAATTTCCAGGCAGCTTTCTCCTTTCTAGTAGTTACTGCTAAAATGATTTTGAGGAGAATTTAGTGAATCTGTTGTGCCCGCGGAACTTCCTGAGACTTGTAAACTGTATTTAATTCTTGAGTTTTAGTAGGTCTCTGTCTAAAAGAGAATGTTAATTTTGGAAGAAACAGCAAACATCACCAGCCTTTGTAATGAGTTCCAGCTTGGCCAGGGCTAAGCAGTGACCTGGTCTGTAAGTAAGAAATCAATCAATCACCAGCCTTAAGACTTAATTCAGGAATTTTCAGAGTCATTTTGGAAAACACTGAAATATTTATTCTTCAGAGAATATAGTTTTATAATTGGGTCAAGGCCATGGCACAAAGTACAATCCATAAAAAGAAAAATCTGTCAAAAATGCACACCGTCCATGTGAAGAATTTTAATAGAATTCCATGCCAGGAATGGGTTCCATTATATTGAACTGCTGAGCCTATAGAACCTCTCCAGTATCACAGGCTATTGATAAGTTACCTTCTCCGTAAAATGTTACTGCTTATGTCTTCAAACATGAAGAAATAGTGCTGGTATCTCACTAGAAGCTTCACTCCTAGTGACTAGCTTTCCTGATACAGGAAGGCAATTTGAGTGCTACTGGAGAAGAAAAGTAGTTATCAATATCACCCAGCTACAAACCCTGAGGCCTGCAACAGTGACCTGACTGCAAGATACACTGGGATAATAGTGGCACAAGAGTTACAGCAGTAATTAACCAATTTTGATTGTATGTAAACTCAGTCAAATGAGACCAAACCTATATCTGACACTATTCAAGTGGTTAATGGCCTGAGACTAGAGAGATCATTGGCCTAGGAGAAATCTAGTTACGATTATTCTGATAAAGGAAAACAACAATTAAATAAGTTCTCACGACATATTGCTATAGCCATAGATCAGTGTCTCATTCATCACTCATCAGAAAATAATCTTCTTGGTAATTAACAAAGAGATCTACAACTAGAAAATGTACAGAAACTAAGAGACTTTGTAGCACTCAGCCCTAAATGTGGTGTCTTTAAGCAAACCTCTACCCTTAACAGGTATCTATGAAGAGAAGATGAAAAGACTGTTAAGGATCACAGGTGGAAGATGATTGCAAGAAAATGGTATCTTCTAGACATAACGTAGCATGTCTGTTAGACATGTAAGTCACAGAGAGTGTGACAGCATGCACAAGTTCTAATCAAACAGAATTCCAGCAGTGAGAAGAGAAAGTGGATACATAGTGTCACTCCTAAGCAAGAAGCTATTTCCAAATGATAGAGAAAGGGAAATCAGTTTCCTTTAAAAGAATGTCACTAGGTATACACTCATACTCCAGGGCAAGTCTCATGCCCAGGAATAATTGACCTACAGAAACTTAACTCTGGGTACTTTTGCACGTTTTTGTTTGTTGGTTGGTTGGTTGGTTGGTATGTTTTGTTTTATGGTTTCCTTACTAGTTTTTTTCCTTGGTCTGTTTTCATATTTTTATTTTTTAAGAAGATTAAAAAAAGAAAGAGTATGAAGTAGAGTGAGTAGGGAGGTCGAAGGATACAAGAGGTCTTGGTATAGGAATATGAATAAAATATACTACATGGAAATTTTTAAATAAAAATAATAAAAGAAAAATAGTACTGTATTGCATTAAGTAGATGCCTTTTAATACATGTTCCCAAAAATTTCTAAATAAAATTACATTCCAGTCATTCTAGTTTTAATAAGACTCTATACTTATTTACTTCCCTGCTTCAAAGAAAAATAGTTTTAGTGGATTGTCTTATAAAAACTAGCCTTAGGCTGTTAGTGTGAAATATGAAAATGATATGGCAAGTCCTTGAAAATCCTGACTGTAGAGATGAACAATTGTAACCAATTTCCTGTTCAGCTGACAAAATAACAAACATATCTTTCCTTGTACCAAGAAAGGAAGGAAATCATTGAACTAGCTTACGCTTTGCCGATTTTCTCCGTTGCTGCGATACTTACCTCTAAGGGTTTTACATCTAGTCGTCCTGTCCTATCCAATGAGATGCGTCTTTCTTTCTGTCTCGTTCCTACTTCACACACTTCTGTGGAAGAGTGACCTTTTCCACTTATGGAAGCCCTTCTCAGCTCTGCGATGCTGCATCCAGTTCTCTTTATACAGTCCATCTTAAGTGTTTCCAGAGGCTGAGTCTTCATAGAAATAACTGCTAAGTGTTCTGCGATGATATTTGGATCTATTTTCAATGGTTTATTCCCGACATGTGGAATTATTCTAACTGGAAGTTCATCTTCTAATACATCATCTGACTCTTTGTCAGAGTCAGAGCTCATTCGTGCAGCATGCTTTTGTGCCTTTTCAATGATTCGATTTGTGTCTAGATCTCCAATGGCACCAGCATCAGAACTCTTTGTGCTAACTCTACATGATGGAACACTGGAAACTCCATTGACAATTAAGCTAGCCACTTTCTTAGGGAAGGACTTCTTTGTATCTTTCATATCACAGAGTTCATTATGGGCTCCAGATTGTTTTATTATATTATCATAAACAGACTCAATAACCTGGGAAATCATTTCAATGTTTTCTGGATCTAAAGGTTGCTCTTCAGGATCAGAGTCCACAAGACTTATGTTACTTCTGGAAATTTCAGCTGTTACAGATTTTGTCAGCTGAGATGCAATTTTATTTAACTCCGGCTTTGTTAAACTGTCTGTGTCTTGGCTCGCCACACCAGACTTCTTTACTAGTTTAGCCAAGAACAAGGCCAAAGCTTCCTCCAAAGCTCTGGAGTCTAACATTAAATCTTTTAGGGATGAAGATTTTTCCTGGGACTTAAGCTCATCAATAATTTTTACTACCTTCTCCATAATTTTGACAGCTTCTAGAGCTAATTCTGAATTTGAAAGTTCTTCTTCTGCTTGAGGTTGAAATTCTGAATTGGAAATCTCCTTCACCATTAGCGAACCTATTATGTCAGGAAGAACATTACTCTTACCCATTAAGTCTTCAAATACAGACGTAGGAGAGCCAGAGTGTTTTAAAAGATTGGCATAAACAGAATTGGCTACTTTTTCAATAGTTGCATCGTCAGCTAAAGGCACAGGTTCCGATTCCTTGGAAGGTTTTACAACTTTGATCTTACTTTTGGAGATACACTCTTGGATTGACTTTAATATTTTGGAGCTTATTTTTTGCATTTCATTTTCTTGAGATTTAGTTCTTCCCATTTGCACTTTTGGAAACACGGATAAAAGCTTTGATAAGAACTTTACAGCAATTGCTTCTATTACATTATAAGATAGTTTACGAGGACATGGTGGCTGTGATGGAGTAGTTAAGGCAACATTGGTGAGGATATTTTCAACAACATTGTCAACTTCTTCACACTGATATGGAGTCAACTCACCACCAAAATAGTTCTGTAACTGATTGCCAGCCACTTCTCGTAGAACTAAATCCACTATGGTTTTTGAAAGGAGTCTGCATCCACTAGCTATACAATTTTGTATGGTTTCCTGTGATCCGAACTGTGGCAAAAGATTATTATAAATGGTCTGAACCACCAGTTGAATAATTTCATCGTCATTTGGATGCAAGGATTCTACATATTGTATAATCATATCTTCATTTTTGGCAATATCTGCTGCAACCGCACTTACTAACTTCATTTGAAGGAAATCAAGTTGTGTCAAAAAATTTTGTTGTGATATTTTTGTTTTGACATTGGATAGCTTTGAAAACACTTTTGCTAAAAGAGCAGCAATAACATCATCTAAAAATTTGAAAGGCAACTTTACAGTATATGGAGATGAGGTTTGACATTCTTTACTAGCTGTTTCCACTGCCTTTTGGATCTTTTTCTCAATATCTTTTGATTCCAGAGGCACACATGCTGAAGTTGGTATCTCATCAGAAAATAACAAGTTAAGCTGATGCTGAAAAATTTCACTTATCACTGTGCTAGTTAGCCTTTTTGCTAGTTTTTCCCCATTACTGTTGATGTTCTTGCAAACCGACTCTTGAGATGTGCATTCCTTTAAAACATTGCAAACACAAGAGTGAACAATTTTATTGACAACTGATTTTTCAATTGATGGCATCCTATCTATGGAGGGGATCTTGTCAGGAGAGGATTGTTCAGTGGTTTTATGTGTATGTGGCAATTTATCCACATTTTTAATATTCATGCTGGATGCTGGTTCACCTTTAGCTGCTTCTGGTATGGAGGGAATCTTGTCAGGAGAGGATTGTTCAGTGGTTTTATGTGTATGTGACAATTTATCCACATTTTTAATATTCATGCTGGATGCTGGTTCACCTTTAGCTGCTTCTGGTATGAAGGGAATCTTGTCAGGAGAGGATTGTTCAGTGGTTTTATGAGTATGTGGCAATTTATCCACATTTTTAATATTCATGCTGGATGCTGGTTTACCTGTAGCTGCTTCTGGTATGAAGGGAATCTTGTCAGGAGAGGATTGTTCAGTGGTTTTATGTGTATGTGGCAATTTATCCACATTTTTAATATTCATGCTGGATGCTGGTTTACCTGTAGCTGCTTCTGGTATGAAGGGAATCTTGTCAGGAGAGGATTGTTCAGGGGTTTTATATGTATGTGGCAATTTATCCACATTTTTAATATTCATGCTGGATGCTGGTTTACCTGTAGCTGCTTCTGGTATGAAGGGAATCTTGTCAGGAGAGGATTGTTCAGTGGTTTTATGTGTATGTGACAATTTATCCACATTTTTAATATTCATGCTGGATGCTGGTTTACCTGTAGCTGTTTCTGGTATGGAGGGAATCTTGTCAGGAGAGGATTTTTCAGTGGTTTTATGTGTATGTGGCAATTTATCCACATTTTTAATATTCATGCTGGATGCTGGTTTACCTGTAGCTGTTTCTGGTATGGAGGGAATCTTGTCAGGAGAGGATTGTTCAGGGGTTTTATATGTATGTGGCAATTTATCCACATTTTTAATATTCATGCTGGATGTTGGTTCACCTGTAGCTGCTTCTTGAAACCCAAGAGGTACCGTATGAGCTTCTGATTCTTTGGTTGCTTGTGAGATAATCTCATTTTCCTTCTTTGGTCTAAATACCTTAACTTCTGCATCTGAAAACTGCTTCAACATTGAGTCAATGAGTCTCATAGCTGTGTCATAAAGTTTACTTTGGTTTTGGTCCTCACTTGTTGCTGGAGTTCTATCACGAGTTTTTGTTTCTGGCGAAGATGTAAATATTAGTTTATTCACCAATTCAGTGATCACATCTTCTAGAAACTTAGCAGGAATAATTGTAGGTTTACTTTCTGATGAGGACTGTGGATGGTCTGATTTACTAGGATGACTTTTAATGTCTTTCTCTTTTTTTATCTCACTCTCCTCTTGTTTTCTGTTAGTTTCAGTTTCTTCACTTGCTTTCTCTTTAATGGTGATGTCTTTGCTAACTGATGGGGATAAACTCTTTGTTGTAACAGACTGTGCAGAATCTTGAAGTATAGCCAAAGCTTTATCACTTTGGAGGGCTTTGTTGTATATTTGTTTGGAAAAATCCAATGGTTCTTGAGAAGATATTGTTAAAACATTGTCATAAATATTCTCAATGACATTTTCAACACGCTCAGTTTCTGAGTACAGCTCTTCATCTATATCTGTTTCAACTACAGATTGTGTCCTTTTTTCCGTAACGGGCAGTTGGGCTATTTTTACAGTTTTTTCTGTTGTGCTCTCTTTACTCTTGTTTTGGGGCTTATCATCTGTTTTCACTAAATCTTTACTGGCATTGTCCATTTTCCTTTCATTGTCTGTTACAAAATCTGATACAAGTACCTCCTTCTCAGAACTGTTTTCAACAGTAGCAACTGAAAAATGGGTGTATATTTCAAGCATCTGACCCTGCTCATTGATTATAAGTAAGTTCTCTTTCCCAGTTTCTTTACTCTTACCTCTGTCCCTCAAATGTTGAACTTGAGTACCTATACTTTTCACACTGGTAGTTGAAGACATAAATTTCGAGGCATTCTCATATATTTGATTGGCAGATCTCGGTTTATTTTCATCATCTTTCTTTGTATCTGTGACACCTGTAGTTGATCCCGACATCAGGTTGATGATATTGCTTTTCATCATGGTAGCAAAAGAGCTAAGCATTGGATATGGGACCTCATCTTTTTTCATTGATGTGTCTTTAGATAGAGCCAGCTGGGTCTGTTTTAAGCATCGGCTAATCTGTGTGGAGGTTTTCTGTGGTAGGAGCTGAATCCTTTGGGTGATATTTTCTGGATCTAAAAATGAAAAGAAAGTTGAACACCAGTCTCCTGAAAATAGAGGTTGAATTTTGAATGCAGATATTGCCTTCTGGGCTAAAGAAGAAACCATTTCTATAACAATGTTACCAGTGTCATCTTTCTGAATACTATCAGATCCAAATTTCCCCACGAACTGATCATATACAAAATTAGATATCTCAGCAACTGTCTCCTTCCCAATTGGTGGGAAAGAAAATATTTCTTCAGCATGTGGTAAAACTTTGATTTCACTTTTCCTAAATTCCCGTATGAGAGAGTTTGCAAAGTTGATAGGCAAGCTTACAATTTCTGGCTCTGGCATACCTTTTTTCCTAGAATCTTCAGTAAGAGTTGTAAAAGAACAAAATTTGTGAGCAAGGTCAACAATTACATCTTCTAAAAATGCAGCTGAAAATAGAGAAGGCTGTGCCTTTTCTTTGCCAGACTTAGCAACAACAGAAGCATGGCCATAATCAGGTAAGTTACTGGAAGGTGAGTCTTCACCATATAAAAATGGTCGCAAATGATAATCCATGATTTCTTTCATAATGAAACCAGCCATTTTACTGAGAAATGAACCTCCCTTTTTGTGTGCATCTTTCTGTACTTCTGCTTGGAATTCAGAGTTTTTCAAAATATTATTACATACAGAGTCAACGAAATTCTCAGTAGTTCCCAGTTGTGTAATATCTGCATTCTCCTCTTCAGTTGCAAATCTGATCTCATGCTCAGAAATTTCTTTCATAATTTCATCAGTCAGTTTTGAAGCTGCAGCCATGAACTCGTCACCATCATCTGGCCCAACCTCTTTCTCTTGTTTACTTGTAGTCTCATCTGTAGGGAAGATATTTACTAAAAGCTTGTAAATCATATTTTCTATTAGAGAACAAGGGAGCACTGTAATGCATGATGGCAAGGCATTGGTATCCTTCAAGATGACATTGAGCACATTTTTGATGATATTTTCAGCTCGAGGAAAAGAATAGGAAGAAGGCATTAATTCACCTGAAACTAATGACTGCACTTGATAATCATAAATTTCTTCCAGTAGAAAATGATATACTTTTCCTCCAAAACAAGTAGTGTCATTTTGTACAGCCCTATGTAGTTGCATCAGTGATTTATATTTATCTAATATATTTTCATAAACGGAGTTGACTGTTTTTTGAACCATTTCTTTATATGTGTCTGAACACCATAGACTCTCATCCAAATTTTCTGCAAGTAAAATTTCAGATGTAGTGAACTCTAAAACAATTGATTTTACTAAGGTTGTAACGATATCCATTATTTTGGCTATTGCTTTCTCTGGGGTTTCAGCAGCCAAGTAATTCTGTACGAATGTCTGCAGAATTTTGCATAAAAGCTCAGAAATTACTTCCTCCAAAAAGACAGCTGAGTTCATAATGAAAGACAATTCTCTTTGCTTAGGGTTTGTTGATTTATTTTTGCAAGGTTGAGCAACTGAAGCTGAAAGAAAACTTTTATCTCCTGATAAGAATGACTCTAGATGATGATTAAAGATTTCTTTTATTATAAAACTTGCTATTTTTGAAACAGGTATGCTACTTACACCTTTTTTATCCTTTGTTAGAGACTGGTAAAGGTTTGAACGAGAAAGATCAGCATATATGGAGTCAACCATTGACTGCATATCTTTTTCTGAAATCATACTTTGTTTTTCATTTCCATGTTTTACAATACATATTGCATGTTTTGAAATTATTGACATGATTTCATTTATCAGTTTCATAACTGTGTTACTTAGGTCTGATTGAGAAGTATCAGAATATTCTACACTGGAATGTGATGTATTTATCTGAGATATAAGCTGAGTGACAATTTTTTCTAAATGAATATGTGAGAGCATAGTAGTATATATTGTTGATGCTTGTCTTCGGAATCTTGATTTACTAATATCATAATGGACTCTGTTTACCAAAACATTTTGACTAAGTTTGGAATGTAAACTTGAAGGCAGATTTGCTATAAGATCTGGTGGAATTTGGAAATCAAAAATTTCAATCAGAATGATTTTGGTTATCTGGCCAGCCAATGCCTTTGTGTCATCTAGAAAATCTTTATCAGGCACCACTTCCATTTCATATTCTTCTAAAACTTTGCTGTACACAGTGCCAATAATGTTTTTGAGTACCTCTTCCTCAACTGAGGGAAAACACAACCGTTCCTCAGCATTCTCTATAGTTGTAACCTGGGCTTTTGAAAATTCCTCTGTTATCCAATATATGAGACTTTCAGCTTTATCAAACAGAACATCTTCTGAATTTCTTGTAGACTCCACTTGGACAATGCCAACCACTCTGTGAAATATTTTGCTTACTACTCCAGAGACCACATCTTCCAAAAAAGTTGAAGAATAAGCACTAGAATAAATGAACTGCTGTCTGTCACCAACACATTTGTACGGTGAAGTAGATAATTGCCTTTTTTCCAAAAATGGCTGAAGATGCTGTTCACACACATATTTAATAATAAAACCTGCGATTTTGTCAATGAAAACGTCATTACTCTTTGTGATATTTTCTTCCACTGATTCTTGAGAATCTGAGTTTTCTAAAATATTTGTGAAAACAGAATCAACAAGACGGCGAACATCTTCTTCTGAGTAAAAGGGCTTGGCTTTAGCTTCATCTTTTGAAAATCTAATTTCATGTTGGGAAATTTTTCTCCTAATATCGCTGATCAGATTGGAAGCAATTTCATTAAAATTTACTTCTTTATCTTTTGGAGCTGCTGTATTTGGAACCATTTTGGGAAAAGGGAAAAATTTAGATAAGAGTACTCTGATCATATCTTCTAAAAATGTATATGGTAGCAATGTATTATATGGAGGTAAACACTGGTTTGGCTTACTAGATTTATTGATGTTACCAAGAACATCATAAACAATATTATCAGCCATTGAACTAGAACAGGAAGCGGTCGATAAATCACCAGAAAACAGTGGGTGAAGAAGGTAGTCTGAAATAGCTGCCATGATTAATTTGGTAATATTTTCCACAAAAGCATCACTATTTTCAGACTCGTCAATGTCAGGATCTAGCCCATGCTGCTTCAAAACGTTTCTATATACTGAGGTGACAAGTTCATCTACAATATCTGTATCACCAAATGGAAAGGATGATTGTTTATCACATAGAATAGGAATCTTAGCTTTGTCTAAATGGTTATTCACTGAGTTTACTATTTTTTGGGTCATATTTTCCAGTTCAGCATTAATATTAGGCTTAGGACTAAAAATCTTTGATAAAATTCTGGTAACGATTTCCCCTACAAATTTATCAGGGTAAACGCTAAAAGGTGATGGCTTCTGGAGTTTGTGAGACTCTACAACTTCACTGAGAACTTGTTTGACCATATAAGATACCTCATCCAGTGGAGTTTTGGGGCGAGGTAAAATCTCTCCACACAAAAATGGTTGAAGATGGTTTTCAATAATCTCTTGGATAATGAAACTGGCTATTTGGTCAATCATAATCGGACTTCGGTTAATTATATTCTTCTGTATTGAATCAAGAGAATCAGAAATTTGTAAAATATTACTATAAACAGAATCTACCATCTTTTGGAGGTTCTTATCTGTGTAGAGACATTGATTATCATAGATGGTGAACCAGATTTTATGTTTTGAAATGGCTGACATAACTTTATTTGTTATACAGTTGGACATTTCATTAAAATTTGAGTTCATTAAACATTGTTTTTCTAAAGATGAAGGCTTAATAGGCAGGGGAATAAGCTGAGCTAAAAGTCTTCTGATGACATATTCTAAAAATGAGTGTGGTAACATGGTGCTATAACCTTTTGAAGACATGGGTTCAGAGATAAATTTTCTTAGATTATTTTGAAGTTTATATAGTATGATTTCAGCATTGAGAGTATGATATGAATTTGATCTAAGCTTTCCCTTGAAGCAAGAAGGAAGTTGATAGTCCACAATCTCTAACAATATGCTATTAGACATTTGTTCACCTACTGAAGTGTTGTCATATGGCAGATTATTCCCACAGATTACTTTAAATTCATAATGCTGTAAAACATCATAATAAATGGAATCAACAATCTTAGTAACACATCCTTTATGTGCTGATGGAAAATACAGCCTTTCCTCAGGATACTTTAGAACATTGATTTGAGCATTATTTAACTCATCCACTACATTGTTGATAAGTGATGTATTTATCTCATTGAGCCAGGTTTCAGTGATGTTTATATTTTTCCTCCACAATGAAGTAGTCAGCTTAAAAAACAATTCTGAGATTATGTCCTCCAAAAATGTGGCTGAATAAATACCACCATTTGCACCTCTTTGACATAGCTTACGAAAGGCTACTGTGTTCATTCCCCTTGTTTCTTGTCTATCAGGAAGTGACAAAGAGAAAGGTCTTACTGCCCTTTGTTTGCCAAATGGTGTTTGCATTTTAAAGCTTGCTCCATTATTCAGAATTTTACTGTCACAGCTCATGAATCCTACATGAGCATTATTTTGTCCCAATTCTATTAATTCTCGCCTTTTTGCTTTTGGGAAAAAAGGCTGTATTTCTCTTGTTCTGTAGCTCATGCATTTGTTTTCAAAAGGAGCTTGTTGAAAACCATGAGATAGCTTATCCATCAAAGATTTAACCAAGCTGTGGGATATAACATTAAGTACACAGTCTGATGATAATAAATCTTGATCCATGTCTGCCAGATTTTCCAAAAGGTCTGCCATGTAATCTCCTTGAAATTGTTCACAGTCCATTGGTGCCTTACAGTAATCAAAATCTCCACCTTGAACACTTTGAAGTAATTTTCCATATTGACATTCTTCTGCTACTTCACGAAAAAGAGAACTATCTGCAAGAAATGCAGAACCTGTGCATTTTTCTAGAAGTGTTCTAATAAGTTTCTCACACACAATATTGAGAAGAAAAACTGATTTAGGGGAAAGTCCTAGATTATTTGTAAGGATTCTATTACTTTGTTGATTATTTGTAGTGACAAATGTTCTTGCTAGTTTGACAGAACTCATATCCCCATCTGGGAATTCATCTGGTAAAAATAAATCTAAAACAATATTGAAGACTTCATTGACAACTTCTTTGGATTCATGAGATTTTAGGTTACCAACAAGACTGTTTAACCTACATGCCAGATAATTTAATTTATTTCTTTGAGCATGGTGATCAATTAGGTGAGATGATTCCTGGTCTCTGGGACCTATCTGACTTTCTATGGTATTGATTTTGTTAAAAATGGGCATATTGTTTCTAAATGTAGAATATGTTTTGTTTCTTACATTATTTTCAAAGTGATGATTTATTCCTAGTACTTTGGACAATACACAAATCACTCCTTTTAAGAGATCTTGAAAGATATCATCAATGTCGGAAGAAGTCACTCTTGGACCGAATCTGTACTTGTTTTTTATGGAAGTCTGATGTGCCTCGTCAGCACTTATAAAGTTACCATTAGAAAGAATTTCAATAATAACTTCAAAAATACTTAAAGCGAGTTCTCCAATGGAAATAGTCCTGCTCTTATACACTTGAGAATGAATTAAGATATTTTTGTTAGATATTACATCTTGGATTTCCCATGCTTTGTCTTTGTTATCCTCTTCGGTGCCATCTGAAATGTTTGAAATTAAGTAGCAGATGACTGATTCAGAGAGATGTTCACAAAACTGATACACTGAAGAATTACTGTATATACTTTTTAGAGGCTGTTTTGAGTCATAATTATTCTCTGCGAGTGAAGAAACATGAGATAACTTCTCATCAGTTGAAACTAAAAAAAAATGTAAGAAGAAACATGAGCATCTTTAGAATGGATTAGAGGAAATTTGGAAAATTCAATATATTGGCATATATTTTGTCTGCAAAACTCCTTACTAAAGTAAAGGGTAAAACTTAATGGCAAAAGAAATAGGATTTTCCTTAAATACTTCACAATTGTAAAGTCTTACTCTTAGACAATATGTTGAGATAACAGGTCTTCCATATTCAATTCTCTAAGACATGGGTAGATTTCTGCCTTGGCAGAAATTAAGAGACCAGATTTTCAGGTCTGTTGAAACATCCTGCTATAATTCCAGTGATATGATTATTTAAAAGCATATTAAATGACAATATTTGATGCTATGCTGCTTTTTACTTGGAAGTTTAAAGATTTGTGTTACTCTGTCATCTTGAATAAAACACAAGTGTGTCACTCCAGAATGGCTAATGAGAGAATACAGCAGCAAAGGCATATATAAGTACTTTGCCAACTTTTTTATTCACAGTGTTTGCTCAATCAAAGTTTCCTACTTTCTTTTTCATTTTTCCCTCATCTGCAGGCATAAAGGGGAAACAAAACCCCAAATCTTTTATATTTAACACATAAACAGTTAACTATGGAAGTTTAAAAACAATCAAATAGCTATTCCATATTTTTGAAGCTATTTTCAGATAAAACAAAATGTAGGCTCTTGGACAAGAGATCTTTTAAATATACCTTTTACTGTTTCCCCAAAATTATCCCAACTTAAAACATATCTCTTGCTTACCTGCAGTTTTGAAGTTCTTCAAGTGTCTGATCACAGATGTAGTAACATGTCTTGCCACCAAATGCATTTCATTTGGACCCAGTTCATGGTCAACGAAAGTGATTGTGTCAGTTTCCTCCAAAGTCTCTGTCATTTTAGTGTTTTTATTTTTCCATTTGTGTAATAAAGAAAAATCCCCTTGGCAGGCTTCAAGTCCTTCACTTTCTTCTTCATTTATACAGGCCATTCGTTGATACCACATTCTAAGCAAGTTTTTCTCATTTGTTTGTCCATCACATACCGCAGACAAAGAATTTTGCCTTGATGTAAAACATGGTTTTGTGTTCTCCAGGCTTTCATCAGGGTTTGGCTGATGGGAAAAGTCATAGCTTGACAGTACTGTGTTAACAATATTGTCTGCAGCTAAACATATTTTGAGTGGAGAAGCATTTGTCTTAATTTCATTTGGCTCAGTTGGTTTGGTGGTCTCATAATGAAAAACCCTTGGATTTTCACCTTTCCCCATTTCTATGAATGACATGACTTGTTTTAATGATTCTTCTGTGGAATCATTTGCTTTCTTAAACAATTTTTGCAACACACTGCCTTCAGGAAGAGAACTGCTACCTTTGGTGGATCCCTCAAAAAGTCCAAAGTTTGGTTTCCTTTGGCTCTGGTCTTGTGCTTTGTTTCTAGAATATGATGGCACAGCTTTTGAATTGGGCCTTCCTGTTGACTCTGGGCTTTTAATTTTGTTTTCGACACAGGAACTGATGTGTGAGGGTGAATTAGAAGTTATCTCATAGTTTTGTTTTGCATCATCCTCTGAATTAATCCCCAAACCAGATATACTCCTTTGTGGAGTGTTAGTCCTCATACTAGTGTTTCTTATCTTTGATGTAGGCATTTTCACATGAGATCCATATTCAACCTGATTAACAATGTAAACATTCTCAGTTCTTTCGAACCAATTTTTGTTTGGAAGGTTTGTGATCAAAGACTCATTGAAATTAGTACACTGGTCTATCAGTGTACCAATGATTTCACTTGCAGCAATATTCTCTTTCAGGATGCTAACTGGAAATGGTTCCATTTGGCTTATTTCTTTGTCTAGCTTATTCTTGATTATACTAAGCATGTCACTGACAGTAGTGACAGAATACGTAAGTAATTCTGAATGGAATGAATGAACCTGTAGGAGTGTGTTCTGTACGTTTTCTTTGGATATAATAGCACTTGACTTGGGTTCGTCACCAAACTTTCTAAATGGTTGTAATTTTGGCAACATCTTTTTGCTTAATTGTCTCTGTTGCACTTGAAAGAGATTGTCTATAGGCATTTTAACTATTTCAGAAAACTCATATTTAGAGATATGCTTAAACTTCAAGTCCACAAATGACTCTAACATGTTTAAGACCCTTTCTACAATCTCTTGCACAATTTGGTTTCTAGGATTCATAGACACTTGATCTTTCGTCTTGTTACAGGTCTGCACACCACTGAGGATACGCTTGTTTGGAACACCATGCTTACTTTTAGCAGCAACATGTTCTTTCCTACTTGTTAGAATTCCCTTACTATCTTGAGTAGGCATCTGAGACAAGAAGCACAGTTGTAATTTTTCAAATAACATTTCGACAATTTCCCGTCCAAACATATTGATTTGTGCTTTTGTATCCTCAGCTCTAGTAGATCCACACTTAAAGCGATCATAGAATCTGTTTTCACAATCTTCAAGAGGTGGTAAATTTAAGAGTGAAAGTGAATACTCCAAATCTTTTGCTTTAATTGAAATTTCAGTCAAAATGTTTTCAGCTATGGTTAAAAGTTTAGACTTTTCATTTTCTGTATCACTTGTTTCTGTTTGCCACTTGTCAAACATTTTTTTAAATATACCTTCTTTAGGAAAAATCTGTTCTAGCTGTGAGGAAACATTCTCTAAATAAAAGCATGCCTGTTGCTCAGTAGGGGAGCCTGCACTCAGATTCTGCTTTGATAGGCGAAGATCACCCACATTTGAGACATTAATTGGAGAAGTCAAATTTTGATTGTTTGTAGCATATAATTCTTGCAACACTGAATTAACAATTTTGCTTGCTTCAAGGATTTGACCAGATGGTAAAGCTTTTGTATTCAACACGGTTCTATTTTGTGCCACCCTTTCAAGTTCTTTCATAATTATTTCTAAAATATCAGTTATTATATTCTTGGCATAAACTCTTAATTCTGAAGCTGGTAGTTTAGTTTTCAGCATGACTTTGGCATCCTCTGTTGACAGAGTTTGTGGTAGTCCAATGGCGGTTTTGGATCGGTTCTCTCTTGGAGTCTTCTCTCCAGCACCTAACTTGGTCTTGCTTTTAGACTTAGTACCGCTAATGCCTAGATGTGGTTTTGTTCTAAATTTAGAGAGAGAGGTAATTTTTGACCTTGTTTTTAAACTTGTTTTACATCCTGTCCTAGGGCTGTTCTTAGGGCTAAGTTTAGAACTATGTAGCCTAAGAAGGTACATGTCATCATAGCTACCTTCAAAGGGAAATCTTTCTTCTAGATGCAGGGAAACAAAATTTGACAGCTTATCAAGAACTATTTCAACTAAATATCTTCCAATTTGCAATGGTGAATATGGAAAAAACGTGTTTTCTAACACAAGAGCATTTAAATTGTCAGCATAATGATGCATTTCTGGTACCCCAAATCTAGGGGGATTACTTATTTTTCTTGTTGGCTTAGTTTCTTTAAAGCATGGTGTTTTTAATAATATATCATTATTGTCATGCATTTCTACCTCTCTCCTGCTTTTATTTTTTTTGTATAACGATGCCACAACTACAGAGTGCATTTCTCCCAAAATATTTTCAAGTATATCATTTGAAACATTGTTAATGTGAGACTGAAAGAATTTCTTCTGTGTTATACCTGACATTTTACTTTTAGACTTAGATACAATGTAAGGAATTTCATTAAATGGAGGCAAGTGGCCTATAATTTCCATTATTTTTTCACTCAACTTCTTCAAAACCTCTTCTACTGCAGTGAATATTTCAGATTTTCCCTTTGGTTTTGATTCACCTTTCCTCATAAATATTTCTTCCAAAATAACTCTTTGACTTTCCTTTTCCACTATTATTTGGCTTTCTTCTAAGGGGTGATTTATAAACTGTGACAATGTGCCAGTGTTTTCCTTCTCTTTGTATTCCAGCAAAACTTCATTTGGTATGGTTAACTGTGAACAACTGGGATTTTCTGGTGAGGGTAAAAAAAATTGCTTCATAGATCCTTTATTGTGCAAAATCCTTAAGATACTATTGACAATTTCACTGACATTAATATTTTTTTGAAATAAAATGCTGTTTGAACATGTGTGCATACTTTGTGTTTCTAAGTCTAAATCATTTTTAATAAGCTTCAAAATCGCACTGGCAATGAAGTCAGCATAGTCTTTAAGGGCAGTTTGTGATAAATGTATTGTGGTTCCAAGACTTTCTCCACAGCTGGTAAAAATGGGTTCCACAAGTTCTTGGCTAGGGTCTGCTTCAGTTGTTGATAATTTTAGGACATTCACACGAGATTCAACTTGGCCTGGTTCAAGAAAAAAGTTGTCATCATGTTTACCATTTTCAAATTCTGGGCTAATAAATACATTTTCTTTACTAGACTGAAAGATAGGAGTCGTTAATGAATTTATTCTTTCTGTGGCAAAAGACTGTAACCTATTGAAAATAGTTTCAGTAATGAAGTTGGCATTTTCCTCACATGGATCTGGTGCAGGTTCCCTGGTGTCTTCATTTCTCTTTATGGGCATCTGGTAAACATCAGCATAAGCTAAACTCTTATCTTTTGCACATAAAAAACGCCCCGGTTTTTCTTCAGTTCTTTGTGTTATATATAGAGGCTGTTGGCACTGTGATTTTGGAAACATATCATAGAAGGCCAATCTTGCGGAAGCAGGATCATTTGCATTTATAGCAAGCATGACCAAGGAAGTAAGGCTATGAAGTACGATATCCACTATATCTTTGGACACCAAAATGACATCTGTTTTAGGAACTGACACTTTAGGGATAATATTTGTACCCCTAACAACTGGTTGGAAACTTGCTTCTGAGTGTTTACGAGGTATACTATATTGCAGAGTGGGTGTGGCAAATGAGAAGTTATTTTGATATATAATGTTTTCATAAATATCACATAAGATCCTTTCAATGGTATCTTGAATTTGAAACTCAAGTATTTTTCGATATTCTGTCTTATTGACTAGCCTTTCAATAATACCATCTTGCTGATCTGAATAATTGTCCTTGTCAGAACTGTTTTTGTCACACTTACTTTTGCATGACACAATATCAAGCACTGAGCTAACAATCTGACTTGCAATATTCTCGGAAACCACAATGTTATTTGTCAGGAGAGGACTTTCTTGCTCTTTATCTAACTCATATTTGATACCTTGTAAAATTTTCCTAGCCACTTCTTTTGCATAAACATTTAATTTGGACAAAGACAGTTGGCACCATGAATCCATCTTTCCTGGGGTGTCATGCTCCACTGAACCACAGGGAAATTGCTTATCAGAATAGGAGTCTCTGCTTGATAATGCTTTGCTTAATGATCCCCCTTGCTGCTGTACTGGCAAAGTCACCGGAACTCTGAAGTTGATTTGGGGATGAAAGAGAGATTCTACTTTGGAAGCAGCAAAATTTTCTAAATTTTCTAGTATTGCCTGAACAATATCTTCAACTACATTTATTTTTGTCTGTTTGTCAACATTCCAGCTCGACTGAATATCACATGTATTTCCATTTAACACACTGACAGGCCTGTTTCCTGCATAGGTATGCTCACAAAAAGAAACATTGGTTGAAAAAATGATTGTTTCACATCTGTTTTCACTTACAGGTTTTACTGTCATGGCAGCTGAAAAAAGTTTGTGAAATACGGTCCTAACCACATCATTTACCACTAGAGATACATCTGTGTCAGACACTAAAGGGCCCATCAATGGATCCATAAACTGAGTAGATGTTTGAATAGTTGACACAGGGACATTATAAGACATACCAGTAAAATGGGAGTGTGAGAGAGAAATAACATTTAATTGATTGATTAAAGCACTTTGAAAAATTTCATTCAAAATATTTCTTATAATGGGAACAATTGGAGATTTGTGTGGTTCTTTGAGTTTTACTTCAATTTTGTTTAAGATTCTTTCAAGGATCCACTGGTCAGTAGAAAAGGTGTTAGTTTCTTCTCTGGATGATATTCTATCTCCAATAAATTCTTTCTTTTGATCTTCATCATTATCTAGAAATGACTCTGATTCAGCTCCTCCAGGAAGGAAATTTCCGTAAGTTGGTCGATATCGATAATTTTCAATGCCTCTGTTCTCAGATATGGGTTCCGTAAATATGTCTGAAGATGCTACATTTAAAATTAAATCAACTATATTTGTAAACATTTGTGTCTCTTGAGGTGAGCTTTTTATATCTTTCTTACAATCTGATGGGTCAATATTTAATTCCGTTTGAATGGCTTTCAAAATAGCACTTGATACCTTCTTTGCATGATTGTATAAAGTAGACTGCAATGATTTATCATGTGAATCTGTGGGTGAACTTTTGCTTTCACATTCCCAATCCATCATATTCTCTTTTTTATTTTCATCATTAAGACCACCAACATTTTCTACATTTCCACTGGCAAATAGTTCCAGTTTAGCAAAAACCATGTTAAGAATATCTGAAGCTAAAGTTTTCAGTTTATTTGGGCACATTCCTTTTGAGTTCTCAGTTTTGGAAGACACTGGGATATCAGTTTTTGCTTTATTTTTAGTAGTCTCTTTTTTACCCATAATCATTTTGGAAATTATGCTTGAGATTATGTTGGTGCATTTGGCCATTTCCTCCAGAATTGAATCAAATGATAGGTTGTCAATGTCAAGTGATTCTGAGACAGTTTTTGATCCAGAATTTACAATGCTGGTATCTATATCAATATCACATAGTTTTGCAAGCACATATTCCAGAATTGCTTTGGAAATGGGTTGAACATTAGATAGTGCTGGAGGATCCTTATGTGACTTCTCTGTGTTTTTCTGACTACAAGATGGTTGAGAATCATGATGGGTTCCTGGGAGTTTGCTTAACATTTCATGTAGTGTTTCTCCAATTTGATCTAACACCTTCAATTTGGGACTATCTTTCAAATCCTTTGTGTTGACGATGCTGTGGTGAATACAAGGTGTAGCCATATATTGTTGAAATGAATTTTTATCTTGCTTATTTGACAAAATGTTTTGTTTATTAGCATTGTCAGATCCACCTAGTGTTGTAGATACTGCCTTATCTGTAGAAGTTAAATTATTTGTTTGATTTTCATTTGTACTTGATATCATTTCACAAATATGTGTCATTAATGGACTTTCCTTAAGGTCATTGGCACTGCTGATATGGGAGTCTACTGCTTCATTGGCATCAGTGAACAACCCTTTGCTTGCATGACACTTGATATGGTCTGTCTCCCTAGTATTTGGGTTTAGCTTGTTGAGGCCTAGTTCATTCTGTATAGCATGTAAAACAATGTTGACTATTTTCATTGTATAAGCACTAAGTTGAGAATGTAATGATTTTTCTACCAGTGAAGATTTGTTGCCTCTCTGTAGTTTTGGACAAACAAATAACTTCAGACTTTTAAAAATTGTATTAATGATCTTATCAGTAATATCATTTACATGCTTAGGTTCACATTCTCTAGACCTTAACTTGGATGTCTTTTCAAGCTCTACATTGAGTGAAGATAAATATTTCATTTTCTTATCACTGTCAAACCATACTTTGAATGGTGTTTTACTTGATGTTTCTTTGGCTGTTTGTGGAGCATCTGAATGATCTAGACAAGTTTGATGAACTGGTGAAAAAGCATTTTTAATGGTATTAGGAATGTACTTAGAGGCCTTGTGGAGTATATTTATCACAGAATCTGTTATTCCATGTGCAAATGCACAAATTTCTGGCCCAGAGAACATCTGTCCCATACATTCTTGATTTGGTAGTCCTTGAGATTTTTCTGAGATGAAATCAGAGGTTTCTTCACTAGCTTTACTATCTGGGTAAGAAGATGAAACAGATGACATATCCTTGAACATCTCTGTTAAAATGTGTTTAACTATGTTTTCGGAAGCCTTTTGTATTTGATGCTTTTGGTCTTGGTTGAAAATCGGAGCATCATTAGTCAAGCATTGCTTTGTCTTCATACTGTCTTCACTACTAAGAGATAACTCCAAATTTAATCCCCAGTCATGAGATCCAGATTTGCTTTGAAAAGTTTTTGTTGGTAGTTTATTACTTCTTTTGGGTTCAAAACAAGTGTCTCTCTTCACAGACCAATCGTTAGTAATCTGCTCCTGTGATTTTGTTTTTTCATCATTGAAGGATGAATCAAGCACATTTTTCACGAGGTAGTCTATTTCCTCATCATCGTCTTCAGAATACAGAACCATGCCTGGGACATTAACAGGGGGAAATGGTCTTTTAGTTCTAAGATCATTAGATGACCTAGGACCAGTGAGTCTATACTTTTCTTCAGTATCAGGAAGATTTCTTACTCTAGGTTGTCTGTGTTTTTTAACACTTGCTTTTGCTGGCCCCTGGTGAAGCTGAGTTAAGACATCATCCAGGAGCTGAAGGAGTACTACTGTTTCTTCAGATGCAATAAGTCTCTCATTATTAAGTTCAGTTTGTACATAACCTAGTATAGTGCTTATTGCTTCTTCTACATAACCAACTAGAGAGGACTGTGAAAAAATGTTTGAAATTAAGTTTTGTATTTCTTCTTTCACAATGAGATTAGCAGTGTCAGATTCAGGACTAGATTTCCTTTGGTCAGGTTTTTTATGTAGTTTATGTGTTGGCTCTGTCTTTATTTGTTGGTGGAAATGTTTAGTCGTGTCTTCAGGAGGAAGTTCATTTTTCTTATAAGATGCAAGAGTCATCAACTTCTCTAAAATGGCATGTACCATATCATCGGCAATATCACACATTGGCTCCAAGGTGTAAGTCAATGTATCTTCTGAAGGTTTTGTATCTATGGATGAGAAATATTCTCCACTAGTTGAGAAGTGTGGTTTAATATCAACTGTCAAATCTTCTTGTGAAAACATCTGCACACATTTTTTCTCAACGGCAGACTCTAGCTTCTCAAGCATGTTTTCTACAATCTCTGAAGCTACTGAGCATATGTCAACATTTGAGACCAAGTCTTCTCTTTCTGTATCACTTTGATCAACAAAAACTTCAGCAGTCACAGAAGACAGAGAAGGAATAGCCTGGCTCAAGTCAGACATTATTTCTTGAAAAATACTTTCTAAAATAAGTTGTGTTTCTCCTTTCAAGTGACATTTAAAGTTCACAAAAACGTTCTTCAAATTTTTCATCTGATCCATGGCCTTTGCTTTTTGATCATATAGCATTGGAATCTCTAAGTTATCTGTTTCTGTGGTAGCATCTTTAGATTTTTTAGTGCTTGTTTCTAAGGATGTCATAAGGTGACTATCAGATTTACTGCTTCCTATCTTAGGAAATGGATATTGCAAGCTGCTTTTGTTGTAATTGACTTGTGAAGATATCGATTGTTCTCTCATATGATATGCTTTACCAATAACTGTTCTTTCAACATGTGCAGAAGGAGGTTTCAAAGGCGTGGGTGGTTTCTTCACTGGCGTGTCACCAGCAAATGTACAAGGATCTGCTGGAAATGTTTTATCTGTGTAACTTCTGTATGTAAAGCCCTCACTGCATGTACTACAGAAACTTGAACTATCAGAAGAAAGGTCTGAGTCATCAGACACTGGGTAAATATTTCTCTGTACTCTTTCTTCATATTTTGTGATAGCTGGATATAATATGCTGGTTACTGTAGCTACAACCCAGGTCATTATATTTTGAATTATGCTATTTAGTTCTTCAGAAGTTATCTAGAAAGAAAATAATCAGATAAAAAAGAAAACCATATCAATATTTATTCCATATTTGGGAGATATGAGTGTAGCATCTAATTTTTGTGTTAAAAATTATATACTAATTGTATATCATAATGAAACACCACCATCATTTATATTAAAATGAAGAAAGAACCTATTCAGAAATTTGGACTCTTTTAAGTTGATATAGTTCACACTGGAGATAAATATTTTTATCATAAAATTTCATTTTATTTGTATACCCTAAGAAACTATATAAATTATTTCCCAACATTTATAACTTGGGTAAATAACCTTAAAATTAAAGTTACCAAATTGCTGTTTAGTCACATCTTATGAGAAAACCCAATGTCGTATTCTTAACGCTGTTGTATATTTTGAAAACTGATTTTCAAAATATTTTTCCAAACAGATATAGTAAAAGTATTTTGGAGTCTTCAGAAGCATTTATATAGCTTCTATATGAGGATGAAAAATAATTAATCTTTACATATATTCCATGCCTTAGTAATAAGTACACAGTTTTTTTTCATAGAATACAAAAATTAGACTTGCTTGGCAGCTAACATGACCTATCAGTACAAACTATCTAAGAAAGCAGAAAATAGATGAATGAAAATACAGGACATGATAGAAAGGCTGAAATATTTTTCCCACTCAAAACATATCTATGTAAAACAGAAATTATCCATGTTTTAAGTTAATATTACAAGAAAAGTTAAAAATCTATCTAGCACCCTCTCAGTTGATCCATTTTGACATTCTTAGGAAGCACCTAATGAAAGGCCACTCAGCACTAATCCCCTAGTTTCTTAAGTGTTTCCTGCTGTTGTACATGATTGCTAATGTTTCAATAAGCACAGATTAATGTAACTGTAAGTATAAAAATCTTGGTTACATAAACACAGCCTTAATTGAAAATTATAATAATAAATCATAAATTTAAAAATAGATGATTATTCTAAATGAACAATACTGAATGTATATATTAAATATATAACATAGTTTCTCATACAAGCTATAATGAATAACAGAACCATACTGTTGTTCTTGAGCTAGGTGAAGGATAATGTATTTCCAACTGTATTATAAAAAGAGGGAAACTAAAGTTTTGCATTTAGCAAAAGGAGATTAAAGGAGTTTTAATTTTTCAATATTTTTCAATTATAATATTAAACAGAAAGCCATTCCTTTAACTGAAGTCTTGTGTGTGCTTCATGCCTTATTAACTGAGCAGGATTCAGTCATTGCTGTGATACTCCTCAAGGTTCCTGACTAGTCTGACTAGATTTAAGAGTTATTAAATGTTATTAAATGTTATTAAAACATACCATCTTTTCTTCTCCTGCTTCAAGTCTCAGCTCACAGGTGAGCGAATACCATTACCTGTGATCTTTGGTAGCAGGTTCTTCCCAAGAGAATTGTTAAAGACAAATTCAGGCATCTCAATTCATTCTCTACAGAATTTGCCATCAATATCTGCAAAGCTATACTGATTAATATCTCCTGAGAGATGAGACTCCATTATCTCATGCTGCTCAACAATGCTAGGTCCCTGAAATATTCTCCATGCTACACCCTAGAGGCCTTCCTAAAGTACCAGTAGTATTTTTGATAACAACTTTAAATTAGAAGGAAACTATTAAAATTATCTAAAAGTAAACTTCCATTACAATAAAAGGCAAAGGGTATGAACAACACAAATCAGTAGATGATTATTGGTATCTGATTTAAATGTTTTCCTAGAATGGCATATGATAATTAATATACTGTCTTATCAGTTGATTTTATAATACATACTTTATCTTGCAAGCAATTTTGTAGATTTTGCTGCCTGTAAAGTTAAGAAATAATTATGATTTAGTAAATTTAGGACAAACACTTTATGTAAATACTTTTTAAATTCCTATAAACTTTTTTCTTTTTATGAGAGACAGAGAGATATACATAAATACAAATACCTTAATCTTTATTTTGTTTTCTTCAGTGTTCTTATTTAATGGACTGCTAAGATACTGACCTATAGACTCAAAAGTATGCTTTATTTACTCAGGAGAGTAGAATCACAGTATGCAATTGATCACATAAACATGCATGTATGTGGTAGTTGGAACTCTGCTATCCCTTAGATATGTCTGTTTTGTGTTTCTGTGGAGTGACACAGGATAAGGCAGGAAGGAATAGATGATTAGTCTATTTTATCTACTAATAGAGATGATGGTATAGTAAGTTTTCAGATCACAGCTCTCTGACACTCCTTTAGCAGCATTTTAAGATCCTATAGTCCCATCCTTGTTTGGTTACATGTCATAGCCGAAAGAGAGCATGTGGATTATTGTTCAGTAACTAGTGGTTAGAATCATGGGTTGCTCGCTACAATCAATGCTACCTACAGTTATCTTCATGTAATGGTGTGATGAGCACATCCTTTCAATATTGTAATTAGATTTACTATTACATACTCATGAAATTAAGGATAGTTTTATGAATTTTAAAATGTATAAGAACTCAGTATTAGGCTCCAAGTGTGGTGGACTCACCCTGGCAGGACTGACCACCTGCAGTCAGCCCACACCTCAGGCTTGGGCCCTCCTCCTCCCTCTGCCTTTTGTTTGAGGTGAGTGTGGGCTCTGCTCAGGCAAAGCTCGACTGATAACCCCCTTGGAACTTTCTGGGCCTGTCCCGCGTGTGGTGGACCCACCCCAGCAGGAAAGACCAACCAGGGTCTGGCCACACCTCACACTTGGCCAGCCCTCTGCCCTCCACCCTCTCTGCTGGGCCCAGATCCCACCATGCCCCCATTGAAACTTCCTGACCCTGCTCCATGTGTAGTGGAATTGCCCTTGCAGGACTGACAACCTGAAGTCTGGCCACACCTCAGTCTTGGCTGCTCTGCTTTGCCCCATACCCTCTCCTTGAGTTTGATAGTCCAGACCATTCAGAGTTACAAGCACTGAAGTCTTGGCCTCCTTAAGCCACCAGGAGATTAGAGGAGAGGGAGAGACCCCACCTGCACCCATTCAAATAAGGGATGGAAAAACAACAGTATAAGAACACACGCAACAACAGAAAGAACAATAATATCACCACAATCTAGGGGCTCCATAACAACAAGACCTGAAAAGCCCAATGCAGACAAAGCAGAAGAAAAGGACCTTGAGAACTATTTGATGAAGATATTAGACACCCTCAGAGAGGAAATGAGAAAATCCCTTAAAGAAATGGAAGAAAAAAATACAGGAAATGGAGGAAAAGATAAACCAAAAAAAAATTCAAGAAATAAACAAATCCCATAAAGAATGCAAAGAAAGCCAAGAGAAAAAAAAACCAAGTGAAGGAAGTAATTTAAACAGTTCAAGGCTTAAAAGCTGAAACAGAAGCAATAAAGAAAACACAGAATGAGGGGATGTTGGAAATATAAAAGCTAGTTAAATGATCAGGAACTACAGATGTAAGTATAACCAATAGAATACAAGAAATGAAGAGAGAATCTCAGGTGTTGAAGACTGACTAGAGGCTATATACATTCATTGACAAAAGAAAATCTAAGTCCAACACATCACTAGCACAATATCCAGGAACTATGGCATACCAAGAAAAGGCCAAACCTAAGAATAATAGGTATAGAAGAAGGTGAAGAAATACAGCTCAAAGGTACAGAAAACATATTCAACAAAATCATAAGAAAACTTCCCCAACCTAAATAAGGATATACCTATGAAAGTACAAGAAGCTTAGAGTACACCAAATAGACTGAACTACAAAAAGAAGTCTCCTCACCACATAATTATTAAAACACCAAACTTACAGAATAAGGAAAATATATTAAGGACAGCAAAGGTAAAAGGCCAAGTAACATATAAAGGCAGACCTATCCGACACCCGACTTCTCAATGAAAACTCTGAAAGCCAGAAGGTCCTGGATGTTGGAACTGGTATGCTGACAATGGGTGGAATATGCAGCATTTAAGCAGATACTTAAGCAGCTCAAAGGGCCCTGTGTTGCCTGGCCATATCATGGCTACTTCACTCATTACAGGGATGCTTAAAGACTCAGTACACATGTGCAAGTTTCCCCTTATAAGCGAGAACCTCCATGTGTTTCACCCTTCCTCTTCCTCTTTGCTCTTTTACATTCTCTTACCCTCTTCATCTCTCTCTATTGCTCTTCCTCTCTCACTCCCTTGTCTCTCTTCCTCTCCCCCTCCCACACTAAAATAAGCTCTATGGTTAATATATCTCGTATTTCTTGTTCCATCTCACCATAATTTAAGCAAAAGAACAACACTGGATAGATGTTCTACAAATGCTAAGGGAACACGGATGCCAGCCCAAACTACTATACCTAGCAAAGCTTTCAATCAATATAGATGAAGAAAACAAGATATTCCATGGCAAAATCAGATTTAACTATATATACCACTAATCCAACACTACAGAAGGTTCTGGAAGGAAAACACCAACCTAAGGAAGTCAACTACACTCAGAAAAACATAGGCAATAGATAATCTCACTTTAACAAAAGCCAGAAATAGGGGAAAACTCACAAACAATACCAACACCACCAACAAATCCCAAACAAACAAGAATTAACAATCAATGGTCCTTAGTCTCCCTCAGCTTCAATGATCTTAACTTGACTATAAAAGACACAGGCTAACAGACTGGATACAAAGAAAGAATCCATCCTTCTGCTCCATACAAGAAACACATCTCAATGTCAAATATAGACGTTACCTCAGAATAAATACTTGGGAAAAGATTTTCCAATCAAATGGACCCAAGAAACAAGCTCGTGTAGCAATCCTCATATCTAACAAATTAGACTTCAAACTTAAATAAAAAAAAGAGAGATGAAGAAGGTCATTTCCGGAGGACCTAGGCCCTGCCCATGATCAAATGACAGTTATTGGAGATCCACTATGGAGTGCCTCACCCTCCTTGGGGATCAGATGGAGATTGGGTAGGGGACCAGAGGACCTGGTTGGGAGGGCAGGGAGGAGGGGAGGGAGATGGAGCTGGGATTTACATGTTAAATAAGATTGTTTCTAACCTAAATAAAAAATAATTAAAAAAAGAAGGTCATTTCCTATTCATTACAGGAAAATCCATCAAGATGAAGTCTCAATTCAGAACATCTCTGCCCCATACACAAAGGCATCCTCATTTGTAAAAGAAACATAAACTCAAGTCACACATAAAACCTCACATACTCATAGTGGGAGGCTTCAACATCCCATTCTGACCACTAGACCAGACCACCAGACAGAAATGTAACACAGAAATAATGGAATTAACAGAAGTTATGACCCAATTGGGTTTAAAACACGTCTGTAGAGCATTCCATCCAAACACAGAAGAATATACACTCTTCTCAGCACCACATGAAAACCTACCACATGCTTGACAACATAGCAAACCTCAACAGATACAAAACAATTGTAATAGCCCTCTGTATCTTATCAGACCATTGTGCTTTAAGATTAGAATCCAACAACAACACAAATTGCAGAAACCCTACAAAGTCATGGAAATTTAACAATTCACAATTGCACCATTCCTAGGTTATCAATGCTGATGAATGAATCCAACTTACATATTTTGAAAATGCCTTTACTTCTAAATTTAAATATAAGGTCAGGTTACTTTGTTTCCACAGAAAATGAAAAACTGTGGATTCCTTCCAGACTAGTATGGTTTGATGAAGCAAGACATCCTGAAGCAGTGTCCCAGGAAGTCCAGCATCTGAAACAACTGGGATGCAGGACCCACAGAAAAATGACTGCTGAACTTACAAAACAAGATGAACAGTCTCACAGGGGTCATGCTTCATGAAAGAGTCTGCCAGAAATTCTGCAGGACACAGAAAAATGACTGACAGACTGCCAATGCAGGCAGACAGTTTAAAATTTCCTGCTTTGCTCAGAAGTCTGCCAGACACACTGTGGCCTATGGATGCCCCAACATTATAGTGAAACTTTGGGTGACTGTCCAGGTAGCTAGATGTCTTTGTCAATTCTAGTGTTTATATATTATCCTCCTGTGGTCTTTGGTGAGTTGAAGCCAGATAGTTATAGTTTTCCTTAGATATGATAAAAGATAAGCTACATAAGGCTTTAGACTCACACAGATAGGACAGATGATAACATATTTTCTTTAAACCTTACTAAATATTAATGAACTAAATATTATAACTGTAGTTCTTACTCTATAACTGATCTGTTACATATAATTTTACTATGTTAAAGTTAAAAACTTTTTTTTTATTTAGATAGAAAAAAAGAGATGATGGGGGAAGTCCTATGTATATGTTTGTCCTATTGGTTGATAAATAAAGCACTGTTGATCAATAGGGAAGCAAGATAGGTTGGCATAGGAGAGGTGGAGGATTCTGGGAAATGGAGGTACAGTCAGTCACTGCATAGGATGCTAGAGAAGTAATAGGTCCAGATCCCTTCTTCAGTAAGAGAAGACCATGTAAAAATAGTCAGATTATCAGTTATGGGTTAATAATTAAGTCAGAGCTAGTGGATAAAAAACCATAGCAAATGCCAACACCTTCATAATGAATGTAGTGTCTTGTGTGTTATTTGGGGGTAGAGACAGTAGAAGGACCCAGGCTACTCTCTACCCAGGGAAAGAGTACACGTTACACAGTGCTAAGAGGAAAGTTCATAGCACTAAGTGCCCATATGAAGAAACTGGAGAATAGTAACACTAAAGAATTAACTTCACAACTGAAAGCTCTAGAACAAAAAGAAGCAAACTTACAGCAGAAAAGCAGATGCCATGAAATAATCAAATTGATGGCTGAAATCAATAAAGTCAAAACAAAGAAAACAATACAAAGAATCAATGTAAAAAAGAGTTGGTTCATTGAGAAAATCAACAAGATAGACAAACCTCTATCCAAACTAACCAAAAGATAGAAAGAGAGAGCATGTTAATTAACAAAATCAGAAATGAAAATGGGGCATGTCAGTGGACACTGGAAATCCAGAGAATCATCAGGTCATACTTTGAAAACCTGTACTCACAGAATTCAAAAATTTAAAGAAAATGGATAATTTTCCGAATAGGTATCATTTACCAAAATTAAATCAAGAATGGATAAGCAATTTAAATAGAATTATAACTCCCAATGAACTTTGAGTCATTAAAGAAAGAAATTAAAGAAGATACCAGAAAATTGAAAGATCTCCCATGGTCTTGGATAGGTATGATCAACATAGTAAAAATGGCAATCCTGCCAAAACCAATCTTCAGATTCAATGCAATCCCTATCATAATCCCAGCACAATTCTTCACAGACCTTGAAAAAACAATACTCAACTTTATTTGAATAAATAAAAAGCCCAGGATAACCAAAACCCTGTACAATAAAGGAACTTCTAGAGGCATCACTGTCCCTTACTTCAAGTTCTATTCTAGAGCTATGGTCCTGAAAACAGCTTGGTATTGGTATGAAGACAGGCAGACAAATGGAATCAAATGGAAAACCCTGATATTAACTCACACACCTAAGAAAACCTGATTTTTGAAAAAGAAGCTAAAATTATACAATGGAACATAGAAAACATCTTCATCAAATGGTACTGGCATAACTGGATGCTGACATGCAGAAGATTGCAGATAGATCCATATCTATCACCATGTACGAAACTTAAGTCCAAATGGATCAAAGACCTTAACATAAATCCAGCCACACTCAACCTCTTAGAAGAGAAAGTGGGATCTAGCCTTGAATGAATTGCAATAGGAAACTACTTCTTTAACATAATACCAGTAGCACAGACACTAAGATTGACAATTAATAAATGGGACCCCCTGAAACTGAGAAGCTTTTGTAAGGCAAAGGACAGAGTCAACAAGACAAGACGGCAGCCCACAGAATGGGAAAACATCTTCACCAACCCCACATCTGACAGAGGTCTGATTTTCAAAATATATAGTGAATTCAAGAAGTTAGTCACCACAACACCAAATATGCCAATTAAAAAGTGGAGAACAGAACTAAAGAGAGAATTCTCAATAGAGGAATCTACAATAACTGAAAGACACTTAAGAAAGAGCTCAAAATCCTTAGCCATCAGGGAAATGCAACTAAAAATAACTCTGACATACCATCTTATACTCATCAGAATAGCTAAAATCAAAATCAGCAATGATAGTCTATGCTGGATAGGATGTGGAGAAAGAGGAATATGCCCCCATTCTTGGTGGGAGTACTTTGGAAATCAGTATAGTGGCTTCTCAGGAAAATGGGAATAAGTCTACCTCAAGATCCAGAAATTCCACTCCTGGGCATATACCCAAAGAATGTATATTCCTACAACAAGGACATATGTCCAACTATGTTCATAGTAGTATTGCTTGTAATAGCCAGGACCTGGAAGCAACCTAGATGCCCCTCAACCTAAGAATGGATGGAAAAGATGAGGTACATTCACATAATGGAGTACTACTCAGTGGGAAAAAAGAAATCTTGAAATTTGCAGGCAAATGGATAGAACTGGAAGAAAACAACTTGAGTGAGGCAACCCAGTCATAAAAAGACAAGCATGGCATGTACTCTCTCATATACGGATATTAGACATAGAGCAAAGGATTATCAGCCAACAATCTACACCATCAGGGAAACTAGGAAACAAAGATGACCCAAGTAGAAAAATGCATGGTCTCCCAAAGAAGGGGAAAGTGCCAAGAAGCCCTCAGCAAATTGGCAGAATGGGGAGAGAGAGGAGGGAGGTAGGAAAAACAGAAGGCGAGAAGAGGAGGAGGGGAGGAGAACAAGAGGGATCAGGAAGACTGAGACAGGGGAGGAATAGAGGAGAGCAAGAAAGGGGAAACCTTGATAGAGCAAGCCAGTATAGGTTAAGGAATTTTCAGGAATCCACAGGAATGATTTCAACCAAGAATCTAGGCAGTAGTGGAGAGGCTACCTTTGATGCCCTTCCCCTATAATGAGATTGATGACTACCTTGGTTGCCATCCTAGACCTGTCATCTAGTAGCTTATTGAAGAAGAAGCAGGCACACACAGGTAAAGACTGAGCCATACTCCTGGAATTCAGTAGTAGTGAGGGAGGAGGGATGCGCAAAGGAGTCAAGACCATGCTGGAGAAACCCACAGAAACAGTTGACCTGACCTATTGGGGGCTAGGACAGAGACTCTAGTTATAATTCTGGGGAACCAGTATTGGACTGAACCAATCCTCTGAATGTGGGTGTCAGCTAGGATGCCTGGGCAGTCTATGGATCCTCTAATAGTGGAGCCAGTGTTTATCCCTTGAGCACAAATGGACTTTGGCAGCCCATTCTCTATGAAGGGATACTGTTACAGTCCAAATACATGCAAGAGGGCCCAGGCCTCCCCTCAAAGGATGTGACAGTCTTTGAGGAAACCCCATGGAAAGCTTCACTTATCTTGGAGAGTGGGTGGGTATGTGTTGGGGGAGTTATTGGGGGCTTGGGAGAATGGGAGAGAGAGAGAAAACTAGGATTTTTATGTAAAATAAGAATGTTTCTAAAATAAAAATAGAACTCAATATTAAAATTTTTGGTAAATAATTCAAAAAACTGAGTTCTGATCACCCCAAAGACAGACTATTTGCTATGTTCTTCCCACTTAAAGCCAATTTGTCTTTCTTTAATTTTCTTAAGCCTATACATTCAAAAATTATTTTTTTCTCAAAATCTAAAACAATTAAATAAACTTTCTCAATATTGCAACTCACTTGTGTGAAAACCACAATACAACATATTGCACCAAAATACTTTAATTGTTGCAGCTTTAAAATGGATTTGGGAGCCTGGCATATAGGCTATGCTTTCAACTAGGCAGGAGGCTGATGTAGGACAATTGAGTCTATGAACTACCAGCAAGGCTGTGATTATAGTAGGAGATGACAGAGGAATAAAAAGGGAAAGAAGAAAGAGGTGAGAAGGGGATTTCAGTGGAGAGGAAAGAAACGGGAGAGACAGGGAATGGGGTAACAATAGTCCATAGACTAGAACTTTTCTCAGATCTAGTTTCTTAAATCAACTACAAGTTCCACATTTTCCTTCTTTTAACTATTTATGGTTTTCAATGGTCTAAACTTAGTTCATTTTTTTCTGTCTTAAGGCATAGAATAGAATCCTGTAGCTCTCTCTGTGTCCAAACATGGAACAAAGACCTATGGAAGACCTAAAGAAATAGCTGAAAAGGCAGTTTTAAGTAGTAACTATGTTAAGATGCCAGTGTAGCTCAATGAGTGGTACAGTGCTTGCATAGCATGAATGAGGCACCTCAAGAAATTCCCAGCACCTTCCACAGAAGCAATAGTTTTCTAAGGCGAGCCATAGAATAAAAAATAATGGAAGAGCAAAGACATCAAAAATCCATTCTTTTCCTAAAAAGGTGAACACTGGCAAAAACATTATGTCAGAAAAAAAATTATGTCAGAAACATAATTCTACAATTCCTAAAAAAGAAGGCTTGCACCATTTCGAACATATTTATTTCAGAAAGATGTGAATATAATATAGGGAGTTTTAAATTGGCCTATATTGCCTCCTTAAACTAGTGCATCATGATCACAGTGTATTAATTCTGTAAATCTTAATATTTGCATAACATCTGGCACAGTTCCTTAAATACAATGTGCACTTAATAGATGCTTGATAAATAGGTTATAAAGATGTGCCTACCTATATCGAATTTCAAATGAAGAGCATTATTGAATGGTTTCTTGACTTTAGTTTTATCCATGTATTGCTGACAAAGTAATTAATTATATGTCAATTTGATCATAATAATATTGTCCCAAACTATTAGCCTTTTACCTAATAAACAATATAGGTTCTAGACATAGTCTATATGGCAGAGAATTTCAAACTTAATCATCTAATGCTTAGCTATTACACCTCTACTTTCACTGCTCACATAGTTTATCTTAATTCTCCGTCATGGATTCTCATTTCTACATCAGCAATCTTTTGCATTTACACTTTTAAAAGGACAAGTAAGTATTTGAGGGTGGTGAGAAGTGATTTACATTGGAAAAAATGTGAGGCCTCCATGGTAAAGTCTTTCATGATACACAGTTAATTAGTATGTGTGATGAAGCAGAGTCTGGGCAAACAGTAAAGAGTGTTATAGTTTTCTTCTTTTAGCATTTATTTATCCCACAAATACAAGTAGTCATTATCTGTACATGGCAGCATCTTTCCTCCTTCTTTTACTTGTTTGAATGAGATTCATTACTTCTGGCTATAAAAAGTGCCATGTATTTTATGAACCATCATTAGTTCTACATATTGACACCCATCAACCTCAAGATAAAAGTTTTCATCTACAAAGCTTAGTCTGAATATCAAATCTTTTGTAATCAGAGATCTTTTCATTTATATGGCCATTTTTGTAGGAATCTATGGTTCTGAAGTTTAGTTTGCATTTGATTTTATTTGCTGTTTTCTTTATAAGATTTTAGCACAGGGTTGCTGGGAAGACAGTCTGTGTGTAAACGGCTTGCTGTGCATGAGAACTTGATTTAGATCCCAAGCACAGACATAAAATCTGGGTTAGGTTCAGGGAGAGACTCTGACTCAGAAAAATAAAATGTTAAAGAGAAAATGAGTGTGAGGCGATTGTGATAACCACTACACTACGAAAAGCAATCTACAGATTCAATGCAATCCCCATTAAAATCCCAGCAAAATTCTTCACAGACCTTAAAAGAACAATTCACAACTTATATGGAAAAGCAAAATACCCAGGATAGCCAAAACAACCCTGTTCAACAAAGCAACATCTGGAGGCATCACCATCCCTGACATCAAGCTCTATTATAGAGCTATAGTCCTGAAAACAGCTTGGTATTGGCACAAAAATAGACAGGAAGACCAATGGAATCCAATGAAACACTGCAGTATTAACCCACAAACCTACAAACACCTGATTGCTGACAAAGAAGCTAAAATTAAACAATGGAAAAAAGAAAGCATCTTCAACAAATGGTGCTGGCATAACTGGATTTTTGCATGTAGAAAACTGCAAATAGATCCATGTCTATCACTATGCACAAAACTTAAGTCCAAATGGATCAAAGACATCAACATAAATCCAGCCACACTGAACTTGTTAGAAGAGTTGGAGGTATGCTTGAAAAAAATTGGTACAGGAGGCCACTTCCTGAACATAACAACAGTAACACAGACACTGAACTGGACAATTAATAAATGGGACCTCCTGAAACTGAGAAGCTTCTGTAAGGCAAAGGACACAGTCAATAAGACAAAAAGCCAGCCAACAGAATGGGAAAAGATCTTCACTAACATCTGACATAGGGCTGATCTCCAAAATTTATAAAGAACTTAAGAAGCAAGACTCCAAAACATCAAAGGATACAATTAAATAGAGAATTCTCACTAGAGGAGTCTAAAATGGCTGAGAGATGCTTAAGAAAGTGCTCAACATCCCTAGCCATCATGGAAATGCAACTCAAAATAACTCTGAGATACCATCTTACTCTTGTAAGAATAGCTAAAATCAAAAATACCAGTGACAGTTTATGCTGGAGATGATGTGGAAAAATGGGAGCACTCCTCAAATGCTGGTGGGAGTGCCAACTCATACAGCCACTTTGGAAATCAGTGTGGAGATTCTTAAGGAAAATGGGAATTAGTCTACCACAAGACCCAGCAATTCCACTCTTAGCCTTATACCCAAAAGATACACATTCATACTACAAGGGCATCTGTTTCACTATGTTCGTAGCAGCATTGTTTGTAATAGCCAGAACCTGGAAGCAACCTAGATGCCCTTCAATTGAAGAGCAGATAGAGAAAATGTGGTATATTTACACAGTGAAGTACTACTCAGTAGAAAAAAAAGCAATGCAATCTTGAAATTTGAAGTCAAATGGAAGGCACTAGAAGAAACCATCCTGAGTGAGGTAACCCAGTCACAAAACCAAACATGATATGTACTCACTCATATATGGGTTTTACACATGGATCAGGAGGTGCCAGTCTACAGTCCCACTGCCAGAGAGTATGGGAAACAGGAAGGACCCTAAGAGAGATATGCGTGGTATCCCAAAGAAGAGGAATGAGGCAAGATCTCCTGAGCAGATTGGGAGCATGGGGGGAAGGGGAGAGGGAGCCGGGAAAAAGAGAGGGAAAAGAAGAGGGAAGAGGAGAGAGAGGAGGACATGGGGGAGCAGGAAGGTTGAGTCAGGGTTGGGGGGGGGTCAAAGAATAGAGGAGAGCAGGACAAGAGATACCATAATAGAGGGGGAGCCATTACACGTTTGAGGAAAGATCTGACACTAGTGAGATTTCTAGAGATCTCAATGATGACACCAATTGGCAAATGAAGCAATAGTGGAGAGACTGCCTTAAGTGCCCCTCCCTGATAATTAGTTTGACAACTACATTATATGCCATCCTAGAACCTTCATCCAGTGACTGATGGAAGCAGCAGCAGACACCCACAGCTAAACACTGAACTGAACTCAGTGACAGAGAGGGAGGAGTGATGAGTATAGATGTCAAGACTGGGCTGCTGAAACCCACAGAAATAGCTGACCTGAACAAGGGGGAGCTCTTGGACTCCAGACTAGTGACTGAGAGGCCAGCTTGGGACTGATCCAGATCTCCCGAATGTGGGTGTCAGTGAGGAGGCCTAGGCAATCTATGGGGTCTTTGGTAGTAGATCAGCATTTATCCTTGGCATACAAATGGACTTCCCACAGTGAAGGTATGCACACTAAGCCTGGACTCTTGTGGGAGGGCCTTGGTCCTGCCTGAAAAAAATGACAGACTCTTAAGATTCCCCTTGGAGGGCCTTACCCTCCCTGGGGAAAGGAGTGTGGATTGGGTGGGCAGCTGAAGGGGCTGGGGAAAATGGGGGAGGAGGTGATGGAGGGGAAGGTGGGACTGACATGTGAAGCAAGCTTGTTTCTAATTTAAAGAAAAAATTTTAAAAAGGGGAAAAAAGAGATGAGGACAACCAGTGATGTTGACTTATAACAACACACAACAAAAACAACAACAGCAACACACACACACAAACACACACACACACACACACACACACACACACACTGCCCCACATAAGCCTTTATAAAAGGATCACAATGGTTCTAAAACAGTAGCTTTTTTTTAAGTTGAAAGAAAACCACTAAAATATCTGCTCCCCAATATTTATTTGAGGAATGAAAAGCTGTGCTATTTGACATCTGTTCTTTAGAAGTTTCAGTTGCCAACACTAGTATTATTATTATGGACAACATTAAATATTTTTAAGGAGAAAGTTGATCAAAGCCATTGAAAGGGTATAATGCACAATTTTTGTCAGCCTTTAGAAGGTAAATATTTCAAAGAGTCAGTATTTCAAAATTCATATGTAAACATTTTAAATATACAAAGAAACCCTGGAGAAAAGGTCAAAGACCCTGGGTACAGAGAGCAAAGGGGTAGATATTAGGAAGGAGAATGGCTTTTACTTTGTCTATCATTCAAGTTCAGTTTTGAAAGTTTTCAAGCAATAAAGTTTCAGTAAATGTAAGTAGAACTACAAAAAATACAAGATTTCATGTAGTCATGTATTTAATCAATTATCAAAATATTAATATACAATCCCATGTAATTAATTTGGATACTTACATATTTGAGTAAACAGGAGAAGAAAAAATACCCGGAGCGGGAGCACCACCCTGAGATCCTAAGCATCAGGAAAAGAAAATTGTAATTTATATTTATCCTCAGTAACTTTTAAAATGGCAATACCACTTGCAACTGACTTGTTTACAAGCTTCTAAGGACATTTCACAGTAATTTCCAAAGTTCTTAGCACAGATTTTAATATACTGTAAAATCTGAACTCCTTATCTACCTTTCCTATGCCTCTTGATGCTTAGAATTTTGTATATATTCTATGGCCTACAGACAGAGTAAAATTTAATATCCTACTCTAACATGCTTTCTATACCCTGGACTATTGCTTGGATCATTTCTTTTGGTGAACCTTATATTTATACTTCTCTTTTTTAAAGGTTTTGCTGATTCTGTGTTAAGTCCTTTGAAATGATATCATTCTTTAGCATTTCCAAAACATGCTACAGTGCTCATATTAAAGACTTCATAGGGGGAGCATCAGGTAAAAACACAAACTACTCATACACAGAAACCAAGCTCCATTGTCAGAAGACATGTCAAATAGCTTACAAAGCTTGAACTTCCTGCTCTAGAGGATCCAATACCACACTCTAGTTTCTTCCAGCACCTGAACTTGTGCACATGCCCACATGACATATACAAAAATAATTTTTAAAGATTAAATATGTATTAAAATAAAAAATTAAAAACACATATTCCTATAAATCACAAGTTTGCTCATATATATTGAAAACGTAGTTGTTTTACCACAATATTCTCAGCAACACTGATTTGTGGAATATATTATTTGGTTTATTTTTCCTAATCACTTGTTCATTACTTTGTTATTTATCTTGTCCTGTTGAAATGTCTGACTTTCTTTGTATATAACATAGTGAGATTCTGCTTCTGACTATGGTTAATAAAGACATAGAGAAGGTTGCTCTGCAGAGCATCTCCACTGCTTTATTGTATAATATATAGAGATTTACGTGTTATTTATACAAATAAACAGGAAACAAAAGTCTTAGAATGGACTGCTAGAGAAAATTTGTTTTTGTTTAGAGTCATTTCAAAATCAATTTTATTAGTAATTCTTAATTTTTTCAAATAATGAAAGTAAACATCTCTCATATGTACATATATATACATATGAATATATGGATATCTATTCTTAAATTATATACTTTTTCATTGTGTGTGTATGTTTTCATGTATTTGATTTTGGAGAGGAAAGTAATGTTAAGAATGTATAGAAAAAATCACATGAGGTGCCAAATGCTCATAATCCCTGTAATAGGGAAATGAACTAAGGTGGATCCTTTGGACTTTATGAAGAGCCTGCTTAGCCTAATTTTCAAATATCAAGCCAGTGTGAATCCGATTAAAAAGAAACCACACACACACACAAACACACACAAACACACACTCTCTCTCCCTCCCCTCCACTCCTTCCCTCCCATCTCTCCTTCTCTCACAAACACGCGCACACACACACAAATAAGTATTATAAAAGAGTGTTCATGAATAATAATCATCATAGAAAATCACTTTACTGAAAGGCAGCAAGTAATGACTGACTGAGCCAAGTTCTCAAGCCCAAGACACTGAGTATTGTTTCAAGTTGGGTATTTTGTTATAGGAACAAAATGTACTAATGCAAATAAATATATGATTGGATAAAGGTCATTGGTATATAGAGTTATCCCTTGGTATCATTAACATATTGGTTTGAAGATCACATCCATGGACCCAATTGCCCTTCATAAAAAATAGCATAGGACTTTTATATAGCCTAGCCATGTCTCCTGCACATTTTGTTACATTTATTACAAAATAAACAGTACACAGTGTATTGTATAAATAAGTGTTATTCTGCGTTGTTTATAGAATAACAGTTTAAAAGAACACATGCTGAGTATATATGCAACCAGCACTGACTTAAACAGGGCACAACTCAGTTTTGTGGATTTATTAATACAAAATATGTTGTTATGGACACTTAGCTGTAAATTTTGAAATATGGGTATTCAGGTGAGAGCAGGAGGATAAAAAGTTTGAAAGCATTTTTGGAAGGAAAAGAAAAGAAAAAGGAGCACACACAATTCTGGAGATGATTGTTACATGAAATAAGTCAAAAGTGCTCAAATGCCTCTTAAACATATTCCCCCTTACATGTGACATATGGACTGTCAAACTCATAACAGAATACAATGGAGATGAAGTGATATTGCTCACAGTTCTGTCTTTTGTAAAATTAATAAACATATACAGATCAAATACATAGTGTGATTGCTGTTAAGAGTATTTTGTTGTGTACTTAAAAATTGTCAGGACAGGATATCTTCAATGTTCTAACCATGCATACATGCAAACATATATGAACAGGTGTAACTGAGGTGAAGGATATGTATACTGGCTTACTATATATCATTTGTGTATTTATGTATTTATATATGTATGCATGAATGTATGAATGTATGTATGTCAATAATTTGATGCATCTCAAATTATTAAGTAGATTCTCATGCATTCATAAAATTTTACTTGTAAACTATACCTTAAAATCTGGAAGACAGGAAAATACAAACTACTAGACAAGTAAAAAGGACATAAAAATATAAGTACAAAATGTTAGGAAATTATTTCAATTTTGATTGTGTTCATTAGAAATACCTCATTAAAAACAGCATGAGATTAAAGCATATACAACTTTTCAAGGCTCAGGGAACACTGAGAAATAGAAGAAAAAGATTGTAGGAGCTACTGGAACAGAGAATTTACTTTCCTACCGTGTCTCCTGGAAATATCAGAAACTACAACTCTAAATTCTTAGCAACATGACTGCCTGGACATAAGCTGAACAAGGATAAAATAATGGACCTTCTAATGAGGGAGGAGGGACTCCAGGTGGCCTGAATCCTACACAAAGAACTATGGGTAACTAATAAGTGTTTACAGCAGGACAAAAAGTCTTCCTCAGTGATGAGTATATCAATTGCTCAACCCTAAAGACATACATACAAGCAACGTTGTACAGAATGAGCATGTTGTACTTAAGTATTTAGGAACATATATGAATATTTTAATGAGAGGAAGGAGAAGTATATGGCAGGTTTGAGAAGGAAATGATGTAATTATAGTATAATCTCAAAAATAAAAAATAGTAAGAATCAGAAAACTTTTTTTCTCATGACTCAAATAACATAGTCCTAACTCTTCATACAGGGTGTGACTTTTATACATCCACACTTTATTGTATTTATAAACTTGGTTTGTGTGCTTGTCAAGACTACTTCTTCTGTTACAGAGTAAAAGCTCTGAGTAACAGTCCTGACTACCTTTATCTTCTGTGTTCAGTTCTTTGCACGAGACTCAGCAGAGATCACTGTATTAATACATTAATTGGCAGAGAATTTGGAATGTCATAATAAATGGCAGGTGAACGAATATTTTAATAACTGCATTATTTCCTGCTTACATTTACCTGGTTCACCAACATAGCTTGATTTCTTGCTTGGTCTTCCATTCCAATCACCTTGCAACTCCTTCTACATAAACAATGAGAAAGATTTCTCCAGATTTTTATCACCAACTTATATTTATATGTTACATTTAAAAGATAATATTGTTGTTTCTCAAAATCTCCCTTTGTAAGAAATAATCATGTTTGTGCTTATGTTATACTTAATATTTATACAGTTAAAATTAATATATTTCTTAGAAATATCCATAATACTATAAATCACTCATCTGATTATCCAACTTTGATACTCAACATATAGTTGTATTCATGTCAAATACAATATCATAATACAATTCAATTAAATTAAATACAGTTGGAATTGGCATTAAGAGTGAAAACTGAAGACTTAGAAGCTTAACAGGAAGGTTCTGCATCCCTGTTATGGTACGTATTCTCTGATAACCCTAAATTAACTACATGAAGAAGACAAAGAAGTCAACTTAATTAGAAGAAGAGAAGCAATTTAGTGGAACTGAAAAAGAGAGGGCATGTATACTCCATGAGTGATGTGAATTTCTATACTTTTTTTGACACTTAACTTACTTGCAAAAAAATCCTGACAATAAGTATCTGCATTTTTCAATATTTGAAATGTGAAAGCAAGCAATAAGAAAAATGTCTGAAAATTTAGGCTTTGCACAGTGTGTTAAAGAACAATTAAACTTCTTGCCATAAATTTGACATCTATGAATATCTGCTACCCATTTGGGAGTAATAAGTAAAGTCAGTAGAACATGCAATACTCACAGAGGTCAATAATACAGTTTACACATTCTATTTTTGTGTAGCAAGGCAAATCGTTTCCTTGTATTTTAATGTAAAAGTTATCTGGATGAAACACTGATATTCTCATTTTGCAGTCTGGAGTATTGCAACCTACACAGAGTACTATCATGCCAGTTTTTACTTACAATCCCATGAACAAACTTAACACATGCTTTTTGGCCTCTTCTTCCTTGTAATGCTTTGAAAACGTATACAAAACAAAGATGTGGGCTACAATGTGTTTTAAGACACTGTTTTAACTGATTTCTTAAATATTTAAGGCCTTAAAATTTGGTAAAAAATGTGACGATTTCATGAGTTTAAATTTTTCCTGATAACAAATTTAACAGAACTAGTGAAATAGCGATTAGTGAACTAACTATGCAAAAATATAGTCAATAAATATGAATTTATAATAAAATGTATCACAGAGACATACCATCATGGTAAGCATAATACATTCTAGATAATTCTGCATCTTTTATTCTGCATTACTTGTTGGCAATTGTTATGCATTAAAAGTCATATAAAATGATGTCATTTTCAACTTTATCGTGAAGAATTCATTTGGAGTCAATCTATTAAATATTTACTATTAAAAATAGTTGTAAATCATGTAAACTACTTAGTGTATTGAATCAATTAATGTCATGCTAATAGTGGAGCTGAGGATATTGGTTTTATTCCTAAAATAACAAGTTGACAATTTATAGATAATATTTGTTTCATATGTAATGGTTATACCCTTGGATTCCCATTGATAACTTATCATGAACAGATACCTGACTACTGATGAAAAATGCTAAATCAGTGTCACTAGAAGCTTAACTGAGGCCTCTGAGAGTTCCATGTGTGCAGTAAATATTACACCTTGTGGATTATATTTAGGCACCTTGACCCTGAGTTATTTATTAACACCTTTACTATTTTATGATAAATTTCATGGAATGGAGATATACTAGTAGTAAGGTTAAAGAAGGGCATTTTCATATATTAAAATGACCTTAGCATGTCTGATTTATTATGATTGAACTTAGAGCAAATTAAATGTTACATACCTCGTCTTTTTGAGGACCCAAGGATGCATGGGAAAGTCTAGTATTCTTTGTGGGTGAATTTTGAGTTGAAATAATTGAATTCCGAGCTGATGTGTTTACAGGAACTGGAGAGATAAGAGGTAGTTCTAAATAGGAACACACTGTAGAATCAAAGGTAAAGCACAACTTGCAGTCTTGCTCTGGCATTCTCCCCACTAAATTGCAACACTGCCTAGAATAATTACAGTTTGCAATCTAAGCTAAGCAAACTTCTCCAAGGATAACATCTTTGTGGATGTTTACTGCCTAAAACATCACTTCTTCCAAATTCCTTCCAAAGAAAAATATGAAATCCTTTAATTTTTGATGACTGCAACAGCTTAGTCTCACAAGCTAACAGGGTTCACTGACAAAATGGATGGTTTTAATTGTATTCAGTCTTCAGTGACAATCTACTGTTGTGCAAAGGACTAAACAAAGCTGGACTTTAAATTGATTTGAGGAAAAAGGCAAATAAGTGATAAAAAGCTGTTTTAAGAAGATTCTGCTTTCAACAGAGAGATGTATAGTGAGATAAAAAGAAGTGACTGGAGGAATGGCACTTCAATAATAAAATGTGAAATTAAGCATTCCTTTTAAAAATAGGTAAAACAGCTTTCGAAACCAGATTAACAGAGTACAATTATGTACTTAAGTGAATTGTTAGTACTGTATATAATCTTACCTCTTTCATCACTTATTTTTCTCATTACTTCATTTCTCTACATGGTAAAATATAAGGAGAAAAATATAAGTAATAATATTTCAGTAAGAGATTTTGCTTTCTATCAGAAAATCAAATGAATCCAGATGCTTTTATACCCTTCATTCCTTAAGTTTGTCAAAAAATGTGTACCAGGTACAGTGAATATGACTAACTTCCCAGGGCACTTTTTGCCATCCTAAATTTAGTTCAATATTAAGCTCAATTTATAGCAATGTAGATCTGTACTCTATTAAAGACACAGGGAGACATTCAATGGATAGTTTTTAAAACTTAGTCATTCAACTGGATACAGAGAAATAAAATTCTATCCATTCAAATTCCATGCATCACTATAATGTGTATTTAAAATATTCCTTAGAAACAGAGTCAGAGTAAAAATTAGTCATTCCAGATTAGTGTAACATTTTCTATGTCTATGCCTGACTAGACAATGTGTCCTTGAGATGGGTGTTACCTCACTCACTTTTGCATTCAATGGACTCAATTTGCATTCAATTTAATAAGAAAATTGGCTCAATTTTCTTATTTTCCCATATTTTTTATTACCCTAGTGTTTGGTCAGCAACATGAGCATAGATTTCTTACAGTACCAATAAATAGCAATTCTACCATGACTATTGTTCCTGGGCTTTGGATTTGTTTTGTTAAATTTCATAGTAAATGAATAATAACACTAAATTGACTCTTCATTGCCCCAGAGTGGGATCACATTTTCTTGGAAGAATTCATTTGCCCTAATAATACAAGGTTAGCAGAAGACAGAACATATGTAAATAAAATCCTTCCCAGACATTGAAAGAAGAATACTCAACTTCATATGGAAAAACAAACAAGCAGACAAACAAAAAACAGAATATCTAAGACAATCCTTTACAACACAGGAACTTCCAGAGGTATCACCATCCCTGACTTCAAAGTCTACTATAGAGCTATAGTAATAATAGCTTGGTATTGGCATAAAAACAGACATGTGGACAAATGGAATCAAATCCAAGACATTGACATTATCCACACACCTATGAACACCTGATTTTTGGCAAAGAAGCCAAAAAAGTACAAGGGAAAAAGGACAGGACACCTCTTTAACAAATGGAACTGGCACAACTTGATGTCAACATGCAGAAGACTGCAGATAGATCTATATACATTTCCATGCACAAAACTCAAGATCAAATGGATCAAGTACATCAACATAAGTCCAGTTATACCGAACCTGAAAGAAGAGAAAGTGAGGAGTATCCTTGAATGCATTGCACAGGAGACTACTTCCTAAATATAACACCAATTGCATAGACACTGAGAGCAACAATCAGTAAATGGGACCTCCTGAAACTGAAAAGTTTATGTAAAGCAAAAGACACAGTCAACAAGACAAATCAACAGCCGACAGAATGGGAAAAGATCTTCGCCAACCCCACATCTGACAAACAGCTGATCTCCAAAATTTATAAAGAACTCTAGAATCTAGGCATTAAAACACAGAATAATACAATTTTAAAAAAGGTTAACTCTTGAATCCCAGGCATCAGCCTGGGAATCCAGCATGGGACTGATCAAGACCCCCTGAATCTGGGTGTCAGTGAGGAGGCCTAGGTAATCTATTGAGCCTTGGACAGCAGATCAGTACCCATCCCAAGTATACACACGGTCTCTGGACTCCCATAGAACAATGTGAGGTGCACTCTCACCCTGAACTCTTGGGGAAGGGTCTAGGCCCTGCCCTATATGAAATGACAGACTATGGACACCCCCATGGAGGGCCTCACCCTCCCTGGGGGAATGAGGGGATAACGGGGGGGGGGGGATGGGGGGAGGGCACGGGAGGAGGGGAGGGAAAGGGAGAGGGACCTCGTACTGACTTGTGAAGCAACCTTGTTTCTTATCTAAATTTAAAATGGAAAATAAAAAAATATTAATAAAAAAAAAAAATGTGGTACAGATCTAAACAGAGAATTCTTAACAGAAGAAACTCAAATAGCTGAAAGACATTTAAAGAATTGCTCAACATCCTTAATGATCAGGGAAATGCAAATCAAAGTGACTCTGAGATACCATCTTATACCTGTTAGAATGGTTAAGATCCCAAATACTGAGGATAGTTTATGTTGGAGAGGATGTGGCGTCAGGGGAACACTTTTTCACCTACTGGTGGGAGTGGAAACTTGTCCAGCCATTTTGGAAATCAGTATGATTGTTTCTCAGAAAACTGGGAATCAATCTACCTCAAGCCCCAGAGATACTACTCTTGAACATATACACAAAGGATATTCAATCATACCACAAAGACATTGTTCAATAATATTCATAGCAGCATTTTTCATAATAACCAGAACCTAGAAACAACATAAATGACCCTCAGCTGAAGAATGAACTAAAAAACTGTGGTACATTTACACAATGGAGTATTATGGAGTATTACTCAGCCGGAAAATAAAAACAATGACATCATGACATTTTCAGGCAAATAGATGGAACTAGAAAAAAAAACATCCTGAGTGAGGTAACCCAGCCTCAAAAAGACAAATATGGTATGTACTCACTAGTAAGTCAATATTAAATGTAAAGTAAAGAATAACCAGACTATAATCCGCAGCTCCAGAGAAGCTAGGTAACAAGGAAAACCCTTAGAGGAAAGAAAATTAGTTAAGATCTCCTGGACAAACTGGTGGCAAGGTGATGAGAACATGAGGAAATAGAATGGCTGAAGTAGGAGTGGGTAGAGGGCGAGCAAGGAAACAGATACCTTGATAGAGAGAGGCACTATAGGATTACAGAGAAACCTGGTACTGAGGTAATTCCCAAGAATCCACAAAGATAATGCCAGCTAAGACTCGTAGCAAGAGTGGAGAGGGGGCCTGAACTGGTCTTTCTCTGTAATCAGATTGGTGAATACCCCAAGTATTGTCATAGAGCCTTCATCCAAAAATTGGTGGAACCAGATATAGTGATCCACAACCAAGCACCAGGCTGAGCTCTGGGAATCCAGTCGAAGAGAGGGAGGAGGGAATACATGAGCAAGGGAGGTCAAGATCATGTTGGAGAAATCAACAGAGCTGACCCAAGCTCATGGAAACTCATAAACTCTGGATCGACAGCCATTGAGCCTCCATGGGACCAAACTAAGCCCTCTGAATATGGGAGACAGTGGCAAAGTTTGGGCTATCTGAGGGGCCCCTGGTAATATGACCAGAATCTATGCCTGGTGCATGAACTAGCTTGTTGAAGTCCATTCCCTATGAGGGATGCCATACTCCATCTTAGCATGGGGGGAGGAACTTGGTCCTGCCCCAACTTAATGTGCCAGACTTTGACAACTCCCCATAGGAGCTCTTAACTGTTGGGAGGAATGGACGGAGGGTGTGTATGGTGGGAGAATGGGGGCATGGGAAGGAGAACTTAGGTTGGAATATAAAATTAAATTAATAATAATAATAATAAACTTAAGCAGATGAAACAATACTAACCACATAATTTGAAACATTTTTACCTTTTGCTCCGAACTACTGTTCTGTATGTCTGGCTGATAAGCAACTGAAGATACTGATATTTTTGTAACATTCTTTGAATTACTCTGAGACTGATTAACAGCAGTTGATACTTGTCCTAGAGGTAAATGAGAAAGATATGATTTGTTTTTAAACATGTTCTTAAGTATAACCAATTGTATTTCCTTAAGCTAATTATTAACATTTGAAATATTCATGGGAAACAATACTTCCCTAAGAGATACAACTGAAAACATCATTCAATCAACAATATATTGGAATTACTCATGTAAGTGCTAGGCTTAATGGTTGTAATCGATCTGTCTTTCTATTCCCAAGAAAGTACTGATCTGTAATGCTTAAGATTAGTTTGTGTTTTCTGAAAATTTACATTAATGCAATTATACAACGTGTACACTTCTCCTTTGTTTTTATTGTGGGAGAAGTAAAATATTTTTATGCAATATAATGTTGTTTGGATACACCTCACTTTGTAGTCTACCATCAGTTCATGGACATCTCAGTTGTTTTCAATTCCAGCCACTTCTTAAATGAACTTCTGTGAATTTTCATGCACAAACTATACATAGATATACATATATAACATCAATAGATCTATATATGCATATATATATACATATGTGTGTGTCTATAAAACTATTGATCTGTCTCTGCATCTACTTTAATTAAAGTGAATAAATCTTTACCATAAGAACTGTCTGGGTCATTTGGTAAATATAATTTTAGGTAACTTCAAAAACTTTATCAAAGTGACCACCCTACTGTAATATCAATTATCAATGTATCATAATTTATCTTCTTTCACACATGTGTTTCAATATTAATAAGCAGAGAAAGTGATTCATTTAAAAACATAGCGAAAATTTAAAAAGTAATCATATCAACAGGCGACTCTAAATTCAGTTAAAAAAGAAAAACAAGACTGACTGACTAGGGAAGGGAAAGGATTGTATTAACACAGCTGAGTCTATAGATAATTACCAAAAGATTAAGAAAGGTGTACAACGCAAAATGTATGATATGAACGCTTAAATAAGAGACAAAATTATTGAAAACTCACATATCAATCTTATTTATGAATAAGTAAAAATATGGGTAGATTATTGTTTAATAAATACAAACGAGTATAAAAACATTTTCTACAAAAAAAGATTTCAAACACAAATTACTTCTTGGGTTTAAGTGACTTCACACCATTGAAGTCAATTTTCAAGGGAAATTAAATTTACACAAACTTTCATAACACTGAAGTGCAAACATTTCTCAACTCCTATTGTTGTGAATTGTCACATACATTTTATATAATATTAGGCTTCATAAAGACATTTCTATACAGGTATATAATAGACTTCCCCCCTCTTTTCCCTTAACCTTTCCATTAGTCGTCCTTAATCTTACAGTTTCATTTGTACATTCATGTCTTACATAAATATATACTTTTATGTATCCACATAAAATCTAGGATTTGCAAATGAGCAAAAACATTCAGTATTTCTCACTGAGTTTGATTTAATTTGCTTAATATGATATTCTACACTTGCACATATATTTCTGCAAATGACACAATTTTGTTCTCTTTTGACAAAATATATTTTTGTTGTGCATATATACCATCTTTTCTTTAGTATTTTATTGAAGGGCATCTATCTTGATTTCATAATTTATTGTGAACAGTATATTGAAATGAATATTGATGTGCAAGCTTCTGTATGATTTGTTTTCAGTTTAAATATGTCAATGCTGCTGTACATATGTTTACAAAGTGTATGGTATTGTGTGTATATGTATGTGGAGGCCTGTAGTCAGTGATGATTGTCTACTTTGATCAGGCTCCACTTTAGTATTTGGAGCCAAGGTTTCTTACTGAACCTGGAGCTCATCTATTCAGCTAGCCAATGAGGTCCAGTCATCCATTTATTGCTGCCCAAACCCATCCTAGGACAGGGTTAGGGACTTAGGACTTTAAGATGTATGCTGGGGATGAGAACTCAGGGCCTTGTACCTGGGTGACAAGATCTTCAAAGACTGAGTAATTTCCCTAGTCATGGACAGGTTTTTAAAAGTGTACAATCAACTGTCAACCTAAAGTCTATTCTAAATGAGAGTAATGAATTTCAGGAGTAAAGATAAAAAGAGTATGAGATTAAAAACAACAGCAGCGGCACAAACCTGAGTTAATTTGTTGCTGGAAATGCTTTATAAAAGAGAGACCAAAGAAGACTAAGATGAATGAAATAACACCAGAAAGATAACCTTGCATGAAAGTATTAAAGCAAAATGCAGTGGGAACAATCATGGTAAACAACACATTTTCCCTTAGTAAGTCTGCAAAATGCATTTCATAATTAAAAGAAAAATGTATGCAGTGTCTAATTGGATATTGGATGTATATAGGCATGGTACATGAGGAAATTCTGAAGGAGAATAATTAGTATATAGTAGTAAGAATGCTATATTCCAATGAAGGAAGTACAGTGTTGACTAATTGTTTATTCTAAAGAACAATAATATTATAAACCTAGAATACTCCTGATAAAACTGAAAGCATAATAACAAAAATAGTCATGTTGGAAACCAGCTTGAAGATGGGCAGTGTTCTGGTGACTTTATGCTTATAATACCATCAGAACAGAAGCTGAGGCAGAAGGAATGCTAGAAGTTTGAGGCCAACCTGGGTTATAAGAACATGCTCAATATCATCAAAGTTGTAGTAGCTGGAGTTATCTGTGTCAGCTGTTGATAGAGGGAGAGTAAGAATTTTTTAAGGCCCATGGTATCTTACCCAAACTCTAGTAGGAGATTGAGAAATGCTAACTGGGAATGAGGTGAGCTTTTGCAACCTAAAAGCTATCCCACTCCCAATGGCACACTTTCTCGAACAAGGCCACATCTATTAATAATTTGTAAGCAGTTCTACCAACTAAGGACCAAGCATTGAAGTACATGAGCCTATGGAGGTCATTCTCTTTCAAGGTATCAGAGAGATGAACAAGTTTACATTCAGAGGACCTTGTGGCAGACGAGATTGTTGAAAATTTTTCTAAAAAAAAAACATGCTGATTACACACAGGGAAGAAAAAACTTGGACTTTGTTTTGTTTTCTGTTTTCTTTAGGTTTTAATCAGTAAGTCCCAAGGTTATTCTAAGCTTACCTATTAAAAAGAAACGAGAGTTTTTAGTGAAAGAAGTATATTGTTCAGATTTAATTTTTTTCATTTTCATGTATATAATAAGATTTACTTCTTGTTGGGAGGTTCATGGTATAATTGAGTAAACTTACATGGAAAACAAAGTGATGCAGCATAGCAATTATAGAAAGTGATACTTCAACAAATGCTCACTTTAGCTTAGATTCAATCAATATATTTAGCTTCTGAATTATTTCAGAGTTTTCTAAAAACATTCTGAGAATATAAAGTGTTTTACACTCAGTGAATCTGTATCTATAATTAGTATTAGTAAATCCTGCATTCAACTCTTATTAAGTGAAAGTTCAATGACCAATTGAAGGCACTAACCCGGCTATCTAGAGATTAAATCTGATATCAGTACATGGCAGGCAGCCTAAAAAAGTCATTCATCCGAATAAACGGAAGCTTTATCTGCTTCCAAGTGAAGGTCACCTCAACTCAGTAGTCTCCAAAATTGCTACTGTAATATTTGATATTTCTTAAAATATCCAATTACCTGATGTTCCTTTGCATGTTTTCTCTTCACCATCAGGATAAACTATTTTTATGTCATCAAACTGCTTCTTTTTCTTCTTTATGGAAGCTTAAAAATGTAATAAGACATATTATTAGTAGTGATAACAGAATTAACCAAGATCGAATATTCTTTCATGCTTAATATAAAACAAGTCCTTGTTAATCTATATGTGGTTTTTGGAGGACAGAGAGGAGAATATGAAGACATATCAAATGGGAGGAGATAATTATTTCTGAAGTATTATGCCTTTTACCTAGAAGACATACTTAAGAGAGGCTTTTTTATCTTCGAAAGAAGGAAACCTGCACCATAAGCATGAAGCTTACTTTTGCAAAAATGCATATCAGAATAATGACATTGATGAAGATTCACCAGTCTATGACTATGAGATTCTTGAATTTTACTTAGAGAAAAATGAAATTAAACATATAAGGTGTGTATATATGTTTCTCTACTTGGTAGAAGAAGATATTACTATAGTTGTGAAATTGATATCTTTACAGCTTGTCACTTCAATATTATGAAAATATTAATATACTGCTTTCTAAGGAAGTGTGATGTAGCAATATTTAAGATTGTTACTGCAGGGAGCTGAACAGATGATTCAGACATTAAGGGTAATTGTTGCTCTTGTAGAAGACCTGGGTTTAATTCTGAGGATCCAAATGATGGTTCACAAACAACCAGTTCCAGTACCAGAGATACCAGGTATGCATATGGTTCACATATATGCATATAGGATAAAACACACAAAAATTAAAAATTTAAAAATATTTTGAAACAATTTGAAAAAATTGACAATTCACATTATTTCCCTCACTTGAGAAAGATATTGGAATGTGCGAATCTGTTAAGAGTGATTTGTAATCTGAAGCACAGGTTGCACCAACGTTTTAAGAAGTAAATACACTGAGTTAATCCATCTAGCAAACTCATTTATTAGATTTATCTTTCTCAAAATTGTATGATATGCAAAAAATATAAGTTTAGTATAATAGTGATTTAAAACATTGGAAATCTGTAACTAGATAGAGTATTGCAAGATTCCAGTGATGTATAGAAGAGGGAGCGTGCACTTGAAGGTTATCAAGAAATACTTGATTGAATGCAAATTGAGTGTCCAGGATTAGAAATAAACAGTGAGTGGTGATAGTTGGTTGAGAAAATGGACACAGAGATACAAAAAAAGGGGAAATAGAATGTTTAATAATGGTCAGTACTCCTTTTTTGACAAAACTATAAAGTCTTCCTATGTGGTAGAATTGTGCACGTCTTCATATAAGTTGTTTAATATGCTCAGTTTTAGGTGGTGAAAATGTCTGTGAAATGTTAAGTAACTTGCAAAACCCATTCACAGGTCCTGAAGATTATAGAGGAGAAGTTAGAGGAGGAGTTGGACAGTAGTAGTGTAACTTTGGAACCTGTACATGGCACCAGTAGAGGACAGCTCTCATCCTCAAGCATATAGTGCAAAACAAAATCTACAAGTTTAATTTAGGACTGGACTCCATGTACTGATGCTTTCTTGAATACACCATTTAAACTGAATTTAGTGGGATACAGTTTTGGGTCAACAGAAGAAATTATCAGAATTAAACAGATACAAAACATGGGTTGGGGAAGGTAAAAACAGAATCTAATTAAGAACAGTTACTAAAGTAATAGTGATATAGGGAGGAACAAAAACTAAAAGTGGGACTGATAAGAAAGATTAATGACCATGTTCTTTCTAACAGTACACATTCTTTGAACTTTTGAAAGAATTCTACTATGTTAACCAATTACTAATATATATTGTTTCACTGTAATTTCTTGTTGTTACACATAAAATGCAGCTGATATTAGGCACAGTCAAGTCATGCTCTGTTACTTTTAAACCTTCCATTCTTTTTCATTTTATGTTCCCCTTATTTTGTCTACAACCTTTCCTCCAGGTTTATTTCCACAATTTCCCGGTTTTTCTATTCTTACTAGTTGACATCACACAAAAACACAAGGTCTACGTATATAAACAATTATTTTATATATTAGTTTTAATGTGTTAATAATAAAATATGCATCATCTTAAGTATAGGAAAATTGGTGTATAAAGTGTAGGGCAATAGGATTGCTACCCCTGTTTGTTTCTTGGGTCCATTTGACTGGAAAAATTTTTCCCAACCCTTAAATCTGAGGTAACAACTGTCTTTGAAGCTGAGATGTGTTTCTTGCATGCAGCAGAAGGATAGATTCTGTCTTCAAATCCATTCTGTTAGTCTGTGTCTTTTTATGGGCAAGTTAAGACCCTTAATATTGAGGGAAATTAATGACAATTAATTGCTCATTCTTGTTTGTTTTGGAATTGGTGGTGGTGGTGGAATTGTGTGTGGATTTCTGCTCCTTTTTTCTTTTGGTAAAGTTGAACAAGGGAGAGCTCATGGACCCCAGACAGATGGCTGAGAGGCCAGCATGGGACTGACCCAGATCCCCTGAATGTGGGTATCAGTGAGGAGGCCTCAGTAATCTATGGGGCCTTGGCTAGTAGATCAGTATTTATCTCTGGCATACAAATGGACTTTGGGAGCCCATTCCACATGGAGGGATGCTCTCTCAGCTTGGACACATGGGGAGGGCCTAGGCCCTGCCCTGGATGAAATGATAAACTCTGGAGATTCCCCCAGGGAGTGTGAGGCTCTCCCTGAGGAGTGGCGTGGGGGATTGGTGGGGGACGGGGAAGGAGGAGAGGGAGAGGGAGTGGGATTGACATGTGAAGCTTGTTCCTAATTTAAATTAAAAATAAATAAAAACTGTAGAGCAATCAAATTTGTCTCTTAAATGAGTTGATAAGATTATTTCAGTTTAGTTGTGCACACTCACATCCACATTTGCATGTGTGATCTTTTCAACTTGAACAGTAATGTGGAAGTGGTTAGCTTAGGACCTCATATAAAATGGATAGCAAATACAAGTATTTAAGATATTACATGTTACAGAGATCAATATGTCCTACTTAGTGGTATAATTCTCACATTCATAAGGAACTCCGTTTTGTCCTTTATATTCAAATGCATTTCTTCCTGTCTCATCTTTAATTCCAGTATCCTGCATTTTTTGTAAATGATAAGCCATTTTTTTCTCTAGCATTGCTTGTTTCTAAAATGTTAAAGAAAATATACTGATTAGTATTAATTTGTCATTTAGAAATTCCTAACAAATATTTAAACCATGTATTACAGCAGAATTAAACACTTACTGTCTTGTGGCTTGTAATCGTATAGTATTTAGAGAGCAGCAGGTGTCCATTCTATTTCCAATCAAACACTTAGTAAGTCTCACAAAGTATTCAAATTACTCCTATGTTTTTTGAAATGTAACCTTTGTTTGTGAAACTCTGTGATACTACTGACCACAGACATGGCAGAAGAGAGATAAATGTGCAGAGAGAGCCCTAGGCACTTTATATCATTCTGTAAGAAAAAGGATTGTTACACATAAAGAAGTATGCAATATAGCATAAAGAAACATCCTGAGGGGTAAGAGAGAAGAGAGCTTTGCATTTCTCTAAAGATGAACATTATATGTATTTTCACAAGCTCCAGTGTAAAGGCTTCATGAGTCATACTGGCTAACACATTAAAATGGCCCTTGCTTCAGTAACCAGTTCAGGGAAACACCAGTTCAGATAACACTAGTCTCAGCTAATAAATCATAAAAGGATCTGATTAATCAACTTGTTTCCAATGTTACAATGATTGAATACATGAAGTCAATATGTGGCAACAAATGTAAGAATACTAGGCCTGTAAAGAAACAGAGCCATATGACCTATAAAATTACATCATTCAATTATAGTTAACCTAGGAAAGACAAAGAAGTTAGATTTCAAGCTGAGAATATCAATGCACCCAATCTAGCTGCATTCTATATGAATTTAGAGATAGAAATTATCTTAAAGGAAGCACAGAAAGGGAAAAGATTCAGACTTTCAAACATGAAGACTTCATTTAATGTAGTTACAGCTCTAAAAGGAGGAAAGCATGGATGGACATGTATGGTTGATCTTCACTGCAAACTTGTTGGGATTTAGAATCACCATGGGTGTAAGCCACATGGTGGGTCTGTGAGGTTCTTTATTGAGAGGATTAACTGAAAAGAGAAGGCACACCCTAAATGTGGGCAGCACTATCCCAGGGGCTGGCATGTTGGGGAAGTCCTGTGTATATGTTAATAAATTACTGCTGGCCAATAGGAATCTAGATAGGTGGGGCTAGGAGTCCAGGAGGATTCTGGGAAGGAGAAACACAGGAGAGTTGAGATGTAACGCCATTGGGGTAGGAAGCCTGGAAACCTCTCCAGTAAGAGAAATACTTAGATTAAAAATTATGGGGTAATTGCTTAAAGCAGAGCTAGCCAGGAAGAAACAAGCAAGGCCAACAGCTTCAGAATTAAGATAGCCTCCTGTGTGTTTATTTGGGACTGATGCAGATCTGGAACCAGGCAGGCGGGAAGGCATTCTCTGAAGGAAAAAGCTTCTCTTAACATAATGGTTGTCAGGAGTGGGATTGAATTTCTATGCAAAACAACAAAAGCTTTAAAGGAATTTTAGAAACAGAAGAACAGAGAGAAACACAGATTTTGGTAGCAGCATTATTCTCAGGTGTGCTCTGTTTTGCTAGCCACAAGCCGAGATTCACGTGGCTTGCTTACTGGAGTCTTCCTGACTCGGCATAAAAAAAAAACAAAAAACAAAAAAAAAAACAAAAAAAGACCAGTAAGGTTGTTTTAAGAGACTCTGCTAACGATTTAAAGGTGTGTACGTTCTGCTGGAAATGGCAGCTTTTGCTGGATGTCAACATGGACTGAGGCGGTAAGCTGGAATCTCGCTTACGCCCGCCATCTTGAAACGGCAGTTTAAAACAGCTGCGGTTTTACAGATAAGACACGTGGCCAGAAAAACATAAAGATTTACAGTAGGCCAGAAAAACGTGAAGATTTACAGTAAAGTCAGACTTGGATGAACAAAACCTCTAAAGGTTTACAGAGTGTTTAAAAATATGCATGAGATTGAGAGAGAAAATGAAACGTCAAAGTGGTAAATAAATAAAAAAGCCAGCATTGTGGTGGTGCACGCCGGTAGGATTTACTCCAGAGGCAGAGGCAGGCAGATTTCCAAAGAGAAACCCTGTCTAAGAGAAAAATAAATAAAAGTAAAATAAATAAAGTAATAATAGATAAATAAGCCACGTAAAGATGGAAAATACACAGAGAGTCTGGATACTGTACGCTATTATGTTTTTCAGTTTTTTGATTGCTAAGGAAGGAACAGCTACTAAAGTACACTTCCAGCAGGAAGCAGTTTGGAATGAGCGACATCCTAATTCCCATCTTGTTTATAAACCTTTGTTTTCATTTAAATGGGATTGTTTATAATTGGTTAATGATCACAACCAATGTCTTTTTAATGGTAAAAAAGGGAATTATGGTATGGGTATTGTTTTTCATTTATTGATACAAATTCAAGGTCAATTTTGTGATGCATATATTTCTCCTCTTGATTAAGTATTGTGCTTATACTGATCTTTTAAAATTTAATGCGTAATTAAATACAGATTATAGATAGTTACTTATAATAGTCAGAATTTATAGTTAGGTAAGTTAGGTTTTCTAGATATACAGAAATATATGTGAGATAGATAGTCTTCAAACCTTTCAAAGACCTTCAGAAAATGGCATTTTAAATGGTTTAGGGTTTTTCTTGACAATGAGAAATGTCTGCTCCTGGCAGCACCAATTATGTCTGAGAGGAAGATGGGCATCGAAGAAACTCGTTATGGAGTTTGCTTTCAATATGGCAAGATTAGCCATTTGGGCAAGAAACTGCTCTTGCCTAGACTGACTGTTGCTGTATAAACTGGACATGCAGGACCCACAGGAAAGTGAATGCTGAACTCAGTTTTACAGGGTTCCTGCTTCATGGAAGAGTCCGCGAGACTTTCTGCAGGACAAAGAAAAATGAATGATAGACTGTCAATGCAGATGGACAGTTTGAAATTTCCTGCTTTGCTGAGAAGTGTTCCAGACACATTGTGGCCTATGGGCTGAAGATGGATGTCCCAACGTTACAGAGGAACTTTGGGTGACTGTCCAGGCAGTAAGATACCTCTGTCAATCCTAGTGTTTATATATTATCCTTCTGTGGTCTTTGATGGAGTTGAAGACAGATAGTTATAATTATAGTTTTCCTTAGTTATGATAAAAGATACATATAGAACTTTGGACTCACAAGGATGGGATGGATGATATTTTCTTTAAATCTTGCTAAAATATTGTAACTATGTTCTTATTTGATAACTGTTCTGTTATATGTAATTTGACTATGTTAAAGTTAAGACCTTTCTTTTTGTTTAAACAGAAAAGAGGAGATGTTGGGGAAGTCCTGTGTATATGTTAATAAATTACTGCTGGCCAATAGGAATCTAGATAGGTGGGGCTAGGAGTCCAGGAGGATTCTGGGAAGGAGAAACACAGGAGAGTCGAGATGTAACGTCATTGGGGTAGGAAGCCCGGAAACCTCTCCGGTAAGAGAAATACTTAGATTAACAATTATGGGGTAATTGCTTAAAGCAGAGCTAGCCAGGAAGAAACAAGCAAGGCCAACAGCTTCATAATTAATATAGCCTTCTGTGTGTTTATTTGGGACTGATGCGGATCTGGAACCAGGTGGGCGGGAAGGCATTCTCTCAAGGAAAAAGCTTCTCTTAACACTGGCATCTCAAAATAAATGAATAACAAGTAAAAAGGTGCGCTAAGCACAAACATTGATTTTTTTCCTGAGCTTCCAAACTGTGGATGCAGTGGGACCGGTTGTCATGATCCTGCCTTATCTCTAAGATGATGATTGACTGTATCCAATGGAACTGGAAGCACAATAACCTCTTCCTTTCTTAAGTCACTTCTTTTCAGATATTTGACCACAGAGTGAAAATTAACTCATATGAAATGTAACAGAAATATTTTTACAACTGATACCTAAAAAATTCCAAAGTTGCTACCTATGGTGAACTCTGAGATTCAGGAGAAACCCTGAGGAAGATTACAAACCAAATGAATGAGATTATGCTACAATGATACCAGATCTAGATAAAGACACTACACAAGATCAAAAACAAAACAAAGCATGCTAACATTTCTTCTGCAAAATTCTATACAAATTTTAGGCAATTTGTATCAAACTACATATCACATAAATTAGAGATCAAACGAACTGATTTTATGACCATGAATTCCATATTGATTGAACATTTTGAATTTGATTTATATTATATATTGCAGAACCATAAACATCAATTCAACAAAATCATAAAAGAAAATATTTGATGACCCACCAAAATTCCTTCCTAATAAAACTTTTGGAAATCTAGTAATAGAATTTTTTAGACCTGATGAAAAGTATGTATGATAGACATAGAGAACCTCATAACTAATTCTATTAATAGTAGTTTACCTTTGAGATGCATGCTAATGGAAACTGCTATGTAATACTATCATATTATTAAAACCTACTGTAATTAATTATTTTTGTGAATGTATGTGTTTGCTTAATATAGGTGTTTACAGAGTTGTTGAAACATTGAACATAAGATGATATGCAGATTTTACTAAATAAGACAAGCCTACTTATTCATGTGAAGAGTGAATCTCAAACAAGACTAAGATGCACATGTGAGAAGCAGAATACAAATTTCAATTTTTATATTCTAATACAAATCTAACTTTGTAAATTATACATCTAAGTTTGCCAAGAATAATTTATCCAAAATTTAGAATTTTAGATATATATTTATTATCATGAAAAATCACTTAGTGTGTTTTATTAAATGAAGAAACTACCTACAAACTATAAGATGTAAAAGCGAAAACAGGATGGGGACTTGGGAGTTAAGAGCTCTTGCAGAGAAACCGGGTTCAGTTCCCAGCACCCACATGGCAGATGACAACTGCATGTGACTCAAGTTCCAGGGGATCTGACTCCCTCTTCTGGCCTCTGTATATGCATATATGCTGGTAAACACTCACACATAAACTAAAAATAAATCTTTTTAAAAAGATGAAAAAGAATTGCTTACTTTAGGAGTAAATAAACATTTCTAAGAACATTGGATAGTGTGTATTGTGTATGTACACTTAACATTTAGTTAGATTCTATATGTTGCTGTTTGTCCTTATTCTGCTTTACATTTTAAATCAGAAGGCACAACATACTATTAAACACAGAAAGAGAAGAGTAAAACTTTTTTAAAAATGAAGGAAAAGCCAAAGTTTTGTGGTTTTTTTTTAGTTCTCTTCAGGAACATTTTTGTAAGAGTAAGGCTTTTATGAGAACTGAAGCTAGTGTTTTATTGTGAAGATAAATCCAAAAGAGATTATATCAAATAATGGAGCAATGATTTTCACATTGTGAAAATGCATTGGACAAGACATGTAAAAGTGTGGGTATCTGGGCATGGTGGCGCTGGCAGTGGGTTCAAGACTCACATGCTCTCAGGAGACTGAGGTCACCAGGTCTCTTGGAGTCTCAGGAGTTCACGAACAGACTGTGCCACATAGCCACACCCAGGCTTTTGTTTTTTTAAGATTTTACCATTCAGTTTTGCATAACATATACTTTTGAATAATTATTCACACAAGTATTTACTCTAAAAAACAAAGCTACTCTTCAAGCATCCCAAGAAAGAACCTCACAGTACCTTTCTGTCACTCTCTTCTCGGCTTCTCCGCCTTTGCTCCTCTACCCTCTGCTCTCTCTTGACATCTTCTCCGATCCTCGTGAGCAGCAGCATCTCCTTTGTCTTCCATTCCTAGGGACCACAGTATCATCATGAAGGGGAGAGTGTGTTTTGTTTTCACGACAGGTGCGTTTTGTTCACCACCAAGGGAAAAGCTGGCAAGCCAAGGGACCAACAGCTATCAAGTCATCAAATATATATATATATATATATATATATATATATATATATATATGTCATTCAGCCCTTTTCGAATGGACTTTTCTCAGAGCATTTGTATTAATAAAGCTAGGAGGTGCTTCAGAGGGTGCAGTACCTGTTGATAACCCTCATAGCTGACTCCCCTAAGCTGTCCTGATTTATCCACTGCATTATGCGGTGTGCATATTCAAATGAATAAATTTTAATAAAGAATGAAAGTTAGCTATGGCTGATTTTTACTAAAGATAATTTAGAAATTATTTCTTATGCACACTGAAGTTTAATGGAAAGTGAAGCAATGCTTAATAACTTTACATTGGTCTTTAAAAACAAAACAGATGGTTCGTTATGCAGTTTGTGGCATCTGCATCTACCATTAAAACTATTCACAAATGGAAAAGTTGCACTCATTTTCCCCTCACAACACTTAAAGTCACCTCTTACCTCTTCAATTTTTCTACGAAGACTAAGTTTTTTTCTTGTGTATTCCCGCTGCCGTCGCTCTTCTCTGTCCATGCGGAGCAGGCGCTGCTCCTCCGCTGTGCGCTCAAGTTGTTCTAATTCTTTACTGATCATATCCAAATACCTGAGTAGGGATGAACATATGATCGCAAGGGCGTTGGGAAGCTTTGTCTTCATCCACCAAACCAAGCCTTCCCCTGCTCGCCAGGGTTTGAACTATACAATTTTCATAAGGTTTATACTTTGTTGTTGTTTTTTCAGTTCCCTTAATCACTCTTCAGATCAGACATGCTCATAATGTTTGGCTCATTCTTTATTCTTCTTTTGGACTGCATATGTATTACCAAGGCCAAAAAAATAGTGGAGTGGAGGAACAAACACGATTCAGAGTTTTACACAATGAACCATAACTCAGTGGGCTTAGGAATCTGGACTTACAAACACAACGAAAGCAAGCATGGCCTCAAATGTATTCACTGAAAGAGTATTTTCAGAACTAAGTGAGCACTAGGCTGTTGCTAGCAACACAAAACTCCCAGGAAGGTCGGGGAAACAAAAGTAACAATAAATGTCACTAGACATAAAACTCTCGCTCTTTGGAAAGGAAAAAGAATGGAACATCGTTTCACTTTCATAAAGATAAATTTAGTAATGCTAGTTATTGATTATGAATGGGAACATCTGAATAAATTTGCTGTTATTCTAGAATGTTCATGTTTTCTTCAGATATGCTAAAACTCCTGTTTTTCATTTGGACTGATTTCTTTTTTTTCCCCCTAAATATAGGTTTTCATTTAAATTAGAAACATGAAGGCTTCACATGTCAATCCCAGCTCCCTCTCCCACACCTCCTCCCTTGTCCCTCCACCAGCCCCCCACCTGTCCCCCAACCCATCCCCACATCATTCCCCAGGGAGGGTGAGTCCCTCCTTGGGGAGATCTGCAAAGTCTGTCATTTCATCCATGGCAGGACATAGGCCCTTCCCCATGTGTCCAGGCTGAGAGAGCATCCCTCTATTTGGAATGGGCTCCCAAAGATCATTCATACACCCTTGTAAACACTGATGTACTACCCAAGGCCTCAGTGATTTCTTTGGACTGATTTCTTTAAACTTAATGCTGTCAGTCTTTCAAGGGTGATTATAAAAACTTGCTTTTTTTTAGCCACTGCTGAAATAATTTCTCCTAAAGAATGTCTCTGAGGTCTGATGCATTCTCCCATTCTCACTCCACTATCTCTAGAATTCCCAGAAAACTCAACTGCCCTGGAGGAAGTCTCCACTCATAACTTTAGGAACAAGATTCCTGATCTCTGTACCTTCTTCTTTTCTCTATCCACTTAGTCATATAGGAGAGTTACACACTATTTACTATTAAGAAAATAAAAATCCTACTTACAATGATTTTTAATATAAATCATTAAACACGCACACACGCACACACACACACACACACACACACACACACACACACACACACACACACAAACACTATGCTATGACTTTAGGCTCACCTGTGCCTTAACAAACGTTCTTGCTCCTTAATAGACTGTGTGTTATCCTGTAACAACCAGTTCTGGAACCGTGTGACATCAGAACAGTGAGGAAGTTGGCTGGTTTCTTGCAGTTTATGTAGTTGTTTTGTAATCAATTGCTGTTGTTTTTTTAAAATAAAAGAATGCCAGAAGTATATAATGTTTTTACATTTCCAAGAAATATAATCATTAAAATTCCTACATTTTATGAGATAAATTGCATTTAATTTTCTTGAGTCCATTACAAATGTGGACAGCTGAAATAAAATTGGAATTTATCTTGCTAAAAATAAAAGACAGATATTTGATTTGTTCACCAGGACTACATTTCCTTCCTGACTAGTTTTCTCTCTATTTTTGGTTTTAATGATACAAGATCTCACAATATATAAGCCAGACTGACCATGAACTCGCAGTTCTCCTGTTCCAGCTTGCATAGTACTGGGATTTCAAATGTGTATGGTTTTTAGTCATTCTCATTTTTCTCTAAAATTTTCATTTTGTAATGTAAAATTGTGAGCACATGCTTGCCTAGTTTTCAGATCTTTTGACACTTAAGAAAAATCTGAATCCTGTTATGCATATCGCCCATGCACAGAGAGAGAGAGACAGAGAGAGAGACAGAGACAGACAAAGACAGACAGAGAGTCAGGGAGACAGAGAGACAGAGACAGAGAGGCATACTGCACAAAACTTTGATTCAAGACTTTAAAAAATGATCATAATATAATAATTATAATCAACTTTTATGAATTTTTGTGAATATATACAGTGTATGTATATAGATACAAACAGAGCCTACCTGGTTCTTCAATGCTATGCGGGATAGTATAGGTGTAACACAGGAAATCAGCTGTTCTTACAACTTTTGTTTTAGCCTTGGAATTTTTCTAGTGCAACACCGTCTAGTGCCAGCTAAGGTCTAACTAGCTTATCTGACTTACTGACTTTTTGGTTTACTGAATTAGTTACTAAATTAACAGCTAAATATAAGTAATAATACTAAATATTAGTATACTGATGATGTGATCTAAATCTTCCCCCTTATTTGACAAATGTAACCTGCAAATATTGTTCATTCTGCTCCAAATTTTACATAGATTATTTAGTCCGCAATTAAATTTCAAAATATGAGACAATATCACGCACAAATAAAACAATTTTTATCTTCCTTTTAAATCAGTCATTTTAAATGCATAACTTACCTGTTCTCTTAAATAGTTTCTTTCAAAGTCTAATTTTAAGCTTGTAAGATATTGTCGGTATTTATTCAGTTCCCTCAAGCTACAAACAATCTAAAAATAAAATAAAAAACGTATAAATATTTTAAATGTATGTATATTTAAATGTACATATAAATATTTTAAAGTCATAACAATTACTTATTAGAGAAAAAAGAGCAATGACAATTTTAATGACACTTTGGTATGAAGAGTAAGAAATTACTAACAATGTAATTGGTGGTACCTCTACATTTGTAAGCAAGAAGTTTCTATCGAGAAATAAAACTTTCTTATTACTATATTATAATAAAGAACTACATAAGTGTAGTTATTAAATAATAATTTTCATTAATTATAACCGGATTATGATTGTAGATATGCTCAAATGCAGTAAGAACAATCTCGTAGGATGCTAAAAAACATTTCCTACATTGTTATTTCAAGTTTTTAAAAATACACTGACAAGAACACAGTACCATTACAGAGAGGAAAAAGGAGAACTATGACTCAGGGGGGAAATTAATATACCTTTCCTTCTTCAAAATACTTGACAATAATTTGTTGATAGTTGACAGAAAAGAGTAAAGGAAATAATCCCATGTGGTAGCACTCATTTTCTGAACCCTGAGTATTCTATAAAACTGATCAAGAAGTATTCAATTACAGCAACGTTAATGGTGACACTACAGAAAGACAATTCCTGGAACGACCTTGTACTTGCCAAAACTCACCTATTCACTAGGACTTCTGTGATGAGGGGTTTGAATGTTGCAGATCCGCAACCTAAGTATAAGTGAGCTTAAGGTGTCTTTAGACATTCCTTGCCCACATTTATTAGAACTAACATATAAAAACCCTTTTTAGTCTATTAAAATCCCTATTTTCTACTCATGAAAAGCCAAAGAATTCTATTCACACAGCATACAAGGCCTATACTCAACACTTACTCACTTGGCTATACCCACTTCTCTGATGTTTCCACCAAGACATTATAAAGGTCTCTTGATTTACGATTTTCTTTGTTTAGTTATTATAAAACTTCATGAAGTTGCTTCCATTAGATCATGGATTTTGGGGTAACTTAAATGTGTTCCTGAGCAACTGTCACTTATTTTTGACCCCAGAAGAAATTATTTTGTATCCTCTTTGAGGTGAGACCTGTGTTTTTGCATCAAGAGACTGGCTTTCACTCAGGGAGGGGAGCACACACAAAGTAGTAAATGTTTTCATCGATTAAGCAAAAGAGCATCCATCAACTCACTTTGTTATTGCTGGTGATGTAGCCACCTTTCTTTAGTCTTCTTAGAATATCTTTGCGTTTATAGTATGCTCTTAAATGTGGATCATGGAGACTTTTATATTGTGTTTCCAAAAGTCGACAGTAAGGATCACTCAGGTTAAAACCATAGGAAGGTCGAAAAAGCTGCATCACAGATATTAAAACATTACAAATATAAATTAATGTATTTTCACTTTTAATTAACCTGCTGACATGACTGAAAAAATCAAACATGCAGTTTAAATTTGAACTGGGAATATGCAAGCAACAGTAGGATTTACTCATGCAAGTTTCCCTTCCTCCCCTCACCCAAGTGAAGTAATTTAACCAGTTGGTCTCACTATATCAGTTCTTTCCCTGGTGCTTCACCTTTTGACCAAGAGACAAATACAGAGAGGAAGAAAAGGATGAGAATAATGTTTCATTGGTTTTTTAAAAAATACAGTCAATTCTGTCTTTTCTTTCCTCCCTAGACCAAGACACTATACCCAAGAGAAAAAAATATATATTAATCATTATGTTCTGATCATCTAAAAGTGAAGAAAATAATGAAAAATAATCTTTTACTAAGATTAAGGGGAAGAATGCATATAAACAGTGTAGAACTTAGATACTAAGGACTAAGGATAGTGTCTTGGGACCTTTAACAAATTCAATGTTCTTTGAGTGTTACGGTCATAAAGAAAATCAATGCCTATGCTATATAATTCCACATATTGAAATACAAGTTTTAAGGCATATTTACAGAAAATGTGTTTTTGTCCTATGTATTAATACCAAACAAAACCTCAATAAAAATTAACATGTTAAATTTTATTATATAAATATAAAGATTACCATATAAATAACATAATAAATATAATCATGGGAAAGAATGAAAAGACAGCCAATGCATAGGATCATGATTCCCTTTATTTTAGTGTGAAAGAAACACCTAAATTATTTAATCTTTGTCAATTGAGATATTATCGTAGTAAGGTTTTGATGTGAGTTCTCAGTTAATTTTTCAAAGGGAGAATGAAATTTGGTTGTGCAAGTATTTCTAAAGAAAAGGTAGCTGATAGACGAATGTGTAAAAGTGTGCTAATGCTGTTTTTGCATCTTTTCAGCTTTAATGCTTACTATTACAATGCCAAGTCAGAAAAATAGGTGATGATATTGGAGTATGGGTGGGGGGATGTAGAGGGCGTATGCTCTATTTGTAGGCATCAAATTCAATTTGCAGTACCACATAATATTGTGCACTAATCCAGAGGGTCCTGGAGGTGCCAGTTTGAGACCTTTGTTCATTTTACAAGTTCAGTTCCTTTCTTGAATACGGGAGAAACAGGTGGAGTAGGGTTCTAAAAAGAATTAGAAGGCAGAAGCAATGCTTTGTACTGGACAAAATGTAAAGTCTAAGGGAGCAGGGGATCAGAATAGCTCGTCATTTGCATTACACAACCTTTTGTTAAGTCACTAAGTTCTTAAAGTTACAAGTTTAAAACCTTTCAAAGGGCCCAATCAGAAAAGTAGATTGAATGACTATCAAAGCTTCCCAAAGAGCACTAGTCCCCTGGTAGCTTAGAGTCTAATTCAGTGTGAATAGGACCAGATAAGAGGTACTCATCACTGAAGGAAATATGTCAAAGAAGGAACTGGTTGTCTTTCTTGGTAACATTTGGCTGTCAACTTCTTTTAGATGTTGACTTTTAACAACAGCAAATTCGTGTCTCAATATTAAACTAACCACTCAACAGAAATATAAGCCTTATGTAGATTTATTTATTCAAGAACTGGAAGAGGTAGGGATAGGACAAAAAGCTAAGCATTTTAAGGTAAGTGGGTTGTATCATACAATTCAATAAAGAAATATGAAAACTATGATGTAGTTCACAAGTGATCCTCTAGAATGATTCAGATTAACAAATTAGGAAGAAGAAAAAAAAAAGAGTAAACCAAGTCTGGAGGTAAACTGGACAAAAATCATGAGTGGTGGTTTCAAACGAAAAAAAAAAAACAAACAAAAATATCTTTCAATGAGAGTTTATTCCCAGTCAGAATTGATTAAAACCCTAGTACCAATTAGTAACAAATAGTAAATAGCCTTTTAATCAAATGTTTCTAAGAAAAATTAATACATAGGCATATAAAGAGCATATAATTAAATCTTAATATGCTGCTCTGTATTATAAATTAAAACAGGGCCGAAGATCTAAATCCTTTTGATCATGATTCTATAAAGCAACATTGGATGAAATTGCTTAACCACAATCTCAACAATACCTGTGGTATGATGTCTGACTGTTGGTATACATTCTCCTAATATACTCTGCTGTATTGTCTAACAGAATACAGCATTGTAATATAAGACAATGTGATTATATAAAGTTGCCCTACCTTTTCACTGATATTCGTAGTAAAATACACAGTATCAGTTCCCGGGATCATAGGCAGCTTGACCCCAAGAGGAAGATCCAGTAGCTGAGCGGCTCCCACCCCTGGAATTGAGGTTTTGTGTGCCCCCTGTGAAATATAATCAGATCATTTGTCTTTTCTCTCCGTAAGTCCTTTGCTTTGGCCCATCTCCTCCCACAATAAGGATAGACATCAAAGGGCACATCCTCACAGGGCCCCTCTCTTCAGCTAGACTAGGGTAACCTGGGTGGTCAGAGAGGAGCTGGTGAGGAGATTCCTACTCCCAACCCGAGGCCCGCAATGGCTACTCCCAGGCCTGAGGCCCAGGACATCCCCACTGGCCTGAGGCCACTCCACTCACATCTCCACATTGCTGACTGTCATCAGCCACGCTGCTGGAGGCTGCTTTTTTGGCAGCCACATTGGCAGTCTTGGAGCAGGCACTGAGGTACAGCTCCATGGTGTCCTGAGCCTCAGGTCCTCCCTTGAGGCTTCCTGGCTTCCTTCACCGTGGTCCCTCCGTTCCGAATGACCGGTGCCAGCCCCCTGCGGCCCCGCGAGCTTACGTTCCATATGGAACAGTGGAGGCCACGCAGAAAATCCGGTGCCTCAAATTGGGAAATTCGGCCCCAGAGAACCGGACTGTGACGAAGTAGACGGAAAGTTTGGTTCTCTTGGAAACCGTCACCCCTCAGACAGTCCGAACAGACAAACCAAGACATTTTGTTGGTTTTATTTGGCATTTTTAAAAATCATTGGTCTGTTAAATATTTTGATTTTTGTTTTTGTCTGTTTTGCTTTAGTTTTAGAGATAGAGAGAACATAAATTTGGGTAGATGGGAAAATCGGGAGGACCTGGGAGGAGCTTGGTGACAGTAATACATGATAAAATTATATGAAAAAAAATAAAAACAAAATAATAGTGTTTAAAGTTGCAACTGAAATCAAATTTCAGTACTATGAAAACTATCTAATAATTTAACTTTCTTCTTATTAGACTGAAGTGAGTATTGAGTTCACAGGGTTCTTTTGTTGTGCTTCTGTTTTCCAAACCACATCATGTTATGTACAGCCACCACAGAAATAAGGCGGTGCTTTTCAATATTTCCAAAGAATAAACATTCATTTTAACGTATTTAAATAAAGTGCCTCTAATTGCGGTTTTGTAATTTCCTTACTTTTTAATCTTCATAATACTGAACGAAAGGAAATTTGTTTTTGTTAACATGGAATAATTGTCACTGATTCATGTAGTTGGTATTGTAACCATTCTAACGTTCCTGTGCAGAACAAGTGCCAATTAAAATATTACTACATCCTTATCATCCCCTGCCAGCTGGCTGCTTATATTAACATTGCAGGGGATCACAATGTTGTTTAAGGTAACTGCTTATCACTTATGACTCGATTTTATGTTGCGGCTAATATTTTCACCTAATTAGTGAACAGTCAGAGAAAAGCTTTATCTTTTGTGTGGCTTCACAAATAATGAAGCTGAGAATAAAGTTAATCTTTGGAGACATTCTGTAAGAAACAAAGTAACAAAGATCATCTCTATCATCTTCTGCTTGCTGAGGCTTCTCTGTGCAAAGTACCTTGTCAGCTATGAGCTACTCGCTCTGTTACGTGGGTACTTGTGTATATTTGTCATGCTCTTTCCAATCTCTTTCTTGAAAATTCTTCTGAGTCAAGCTGTTTTAGATATAGGCCCTATGTCCTGTCAAGTTTCATGTCAACTTGACACAAGCTAGAATTGTTTAGGAAGAGAGAACCTTCAAATGAGAAAATGTCCCAATATTTTGACCTGTGAGCAAGCCAAATTTTAATTTAGCAATTGATGTGGGAGGAGCCACGTCATTGTGAATGGTGCCACTGTTTCACAAGTGTTCCTCGGTGTAAATAAAATTAGGTTGAACAAGCTTTGGAGAACAAGCCAGTAAATATCAATCCCCATGGCCTTTTGTATAAACTTTGTCTCCAGGTCCCTATCCCGTTTGCCTTCCTGCATTGGCTTTCCTCAGTGAACTGTGACCCAGGATACATAAACCAAATAACCCCTTTCCTCCTTAAACTGTTTTAGGCCATGATGTATTATCACTGTTATAGAGAGCCTAACTAATACATCCTACAGGTAGAAAATCACTGGGTTTGGTTTGATAGTACCTTGAAAGAATCTTTGTAAATGTTGTAAATTCACTCATTTTCACTTAATAACATAAATACTATATGCTATAAACTATGTGTTTACTGAATCTTTGGTTCTTTCTTTCTCACTTTCCTCATAAAGAGTCTTAATTGAATTATAAATGCGCCTCCATTTTTGAAAGTTTTTTTGCAAAAATACCACAATGAAGTTTTAAGGTGTCGGCTTATAAAGAAATGTGTTGTGGAATAATCTGTTTTCACACAGTGAAGATGTGTCTTTGCCAAGGCATTTTATGATTGGTTTAATAAAGAGCAGAATGTCCAATAGGTAGGAAGGAAGAAGTTAGGCAGGATTTCCAGGACGAGAGACAAGGAGATGAATTTAGGTGCAGGGGAGTTGCTAGCTGGATGCAGAGGAAGCAGAATGGGTGGGAGCAGAGGTAAACGCCTCAAGCCATTGGGCAACATGTAGACTAATAGAAAAGAGTTAATTTAAGTTATATGCTAGGTAGATAAGCCTAAGCTAAAGCCAACCTTTCATTATTAATAATGTTTCCAGGTCTTAATTTGGGGACTGGTGGTCCAAGAAAAACCTATCTACAGATATGCTCCATTGCTTGTGTGTGTGTCTGTGCATTTAAGAAAGGGTCTAACTATGTAGTACAGCCTGATCTTATATTCACAATCCTGCAGCAGCCTCTGGCTACTGGGATTACAGGCATGTGCCATCCTGCCACACAGGGTTTGATTTTCTTAGTGGTCTTAGTGATTTATATTCTGTCCTGGCCCAGGAAGTGATTATTATTAAAGATAGGAATCATTCAAAAAATTCTATTAGAGGACCATTCAAATATGTTTTTTTCCCTGTGATTTTAAAGATACAAAATGAACTATGGACACCCCCATGGAGGGCCTCACTCTCCCTGGGGAAATGAGGGGATATTGGGAGGGTTGGTAGGGAGGCACAGGAGGAGGGAAGGGAAATGGAGAGGGACCTGGAATTGACATGAGAAGCAACCTTGTTTCTAATTTAAATTTAAATATATATATATATATATATATATATATATATAACACACACACACACACACACACACACACAAAGTAAAATAGTTCCTTCAAGCAAGGAAAAAAAGAAAGCTCAGGAAAAAATGGGTTATTTGAAGGCTAAGTACCCATAAGTCCACAACACATAGGTGCTTCATTTCAAATATGGTCTATACCTGTTTTAGATTTGCAGTTATTTAAAATCAAATCTGTTACTCTTCAGATGACCTTAAAATTCTGAAACCATTGTTTTGATGTGAACTTAGGGGACAATACCTCTTATGTAGCAACCCTTATGGAGGACTTATAATGCTGCACTTTGATATATGTCCTGTCTTTTATAACAGAAATAATAAAGCAACTGATTTTTATGTTTGATTTTTAAGGCTCAGATACTTAAAATAAATTTTCTTTAAATTTTAAAGCAGTTCTATCATTGTACTAAATACAAAAGATATGCTAGAAACTTCTTGCTATGATGATCTTTATCAGAAAACTAGCAATTATCATTATTATCATTTCCTGAAGTAATATTAAGTAATATTCTTATTACTGTACTTTATTTCAAGCTATCACTTTCTGTGGAATAGGGACAATAATTTACAGTTAATATCTTTTTAAAAAAACTGTGATTGCAAATAAGATATGTTCTGTTTAGTGGCCAAACCAAAATTTTACTGAAAGATGAGAGCAAGAATTTTATATTTTCCCACATTAGATATGATGGAGTTCCTTATGGCCAGTCATTTGTAAACTGTGAATGAAAATAGGCAGCTTTTATGTTGAGGTACTGTCTCACTAATTTACACTTTCCCTGAGCTCACTTCCTTCCAGCTAATAAAGCCTTTGCTTTTATTCCTCAGCTTCCCATATGTAAAGGGAAACCTTTTCCTTGAGAGAAGCCTTCCCGCCAGTCTGGTTCCAGAGCTGCATGAGTCCCAAATAAACACACAGGAGGATATATTAATTCTGAAGCTGTTGGCCTTGCTTGTTTCTTACTGGCTAGCTCTGACTTAAGTAATTACCCCATAATTGTTAATCTAAGTATTTCTCTTACCGGAGAAATTTCCGGACTTCCTACCCCCATGGTGTTACATCTTGACTTTTTTTGTTTCTCCTACCCAGAGTCCTCCTAGTCCCACCTATCTAAATTCCCTATTGGCCAACAGTGCTTTATTGACATAATCACAGGACTTCTCCCATCATCTCCTCTTTTCTGTCTAAACAAAAAGAAAGGCCTTAACTTTAACATAGTCAAATTATATATAACAGAACGATTATCATCAAGTAAGAATATAGCTACAAAATTATAGCAAGATTTAAAGAAAATATCATCCATCCCATCCTTGTGAGTCCAAAGTTCTATATGTAGGCTATCTTTTATCATAACTAAGGAAAACTATAACTATAACTATCTGTCTTCAACTCCATCAAAGACCACAGAAGGATAATATATAAACACTAGGATTGACAGAGACATTTTGCTACCTGGACAGTCACCCAAAGTTCCACTGTAACATTGGGGCATCCATTTTCAGCCCATAGGCCACAATGTATCCAGAAGATTTCTCAGCAAAGCAGGAAATTTGAAAACTATCCATCTGCATTGGCATTCTGTCAGTCATTTCTCTGTTTCCTGCAGAAAGTCTCGTAGACTCTTCTATGAAGCAGGAACCCTGTAAGACTGAGTTTATCAGTCACTTTCCTGTGGGTCCTGCATGTCCAGATTATATAACAACAGTCAAGCAGTACAGGCAAGAGCAGTTTCTTGCCCAAATGGCTAATCTTGCCATGTTGGAACCAAACTCCATAACAAGTTTCTTCGATGCCCATCTTCCTCTCAGACATAATTGGTGATGCCAGGAGCAGACATTTCTCATTGTCAAGAAAAACCCTAAACCATTTTAAATGCCATTTTCTGAAGGTCTTTGAAAAGTTTGAAGACTGTGTATCTATCTATCTGTCTCAAATACATCTCTATATATCTAGAAAACCTAACTTACCTAATTATAAATTCTGACTATTATAACTATCTATAGTCTGTATTTAATCATGCATTATGTTTTAAAAGAACAGCATAAGCACAATACTTAATTAAGAGGAGAAATATATGCATCACAAAATTGACCTTGAATTTGTATCAATAAATGAAAAACAATACCCATACCATAATTCCCCTTTTTACCATTAAAAAGAGATTGGCTGTGATCATTAGCCAATTATAAACAACCACATTTAAATGAAAACAAAGATTTATAAACAAGATGGGAATTAGGATGTCGCTCATTCCAAACTGCTTCCTGCTGGAAGGGGGCGCTGTTCATACCATGGGGATCATGACAAAACTCAGAAACCTGTATAAGTCCTTAGTTTTAGGGTCTGTAAGACTGCATCATCTTAGCTGTTTCAATTGTTGGAACACCTGGTCCACTGCTTCCGGGGGGTCTTGGTTCATCAAACCACAGAAGCCTGGAAGGAATCCTCAGCTCTTCATTTTCTGTAGAAACATAAATAAAAACTCCTTTTCCAAGTAACATATCCTTATACTTAAATTTTAAACTCAAGGCATTTTTAAAAGGTGTAAGTTGAATTAATTCAGCAGCATTTATAATCAAGTGTCCTTTAACAGTTGTTCCTTCCTGAGCAATCAAAAAACTAAAAAACATAATAGCGTACAGTATCCAGACTCTCTGTGTATTTTCCATCTTTATGTGGCTTATTTATTTATCTATTATTGCTTTATTTCTTTTACTTTTATTTATTTTTCTCTGAGACAGGGTTTCTCTTTGGAAATCTGCCTGCCTCTGCCTCTGCAGCAATCCTACCTGGGTGCGCCACCACAGTCGGCTTCTCTATTTACCAATATGCCGTTTGTTTTTCTCTCTCAATCTTACGTATATTTTTAAACACACTGTAAACCTTTAGAGGTTTTTCTTTATCCAAGTCTGACTTTACTGTAGATCTTTATGTTTTTCTGGCCACGTGTCTTATCTGTTAAAACCACGGCTGTTTTAAACTGCCATTTTTCCAAGATGGCGGACTCCAGCTGCCGGCTTGGAGATGTGGTCACTGCCACTTCCAGCTGTAAGTACAACTTTTAAATCATTAGCAAAGCCTCTTAAGAGAACCTGTTTTTTTTTTTTTTTTATGCTGAGTCAGGATGACTGCCTAAAGCAAGCCGCGAGTCTCTGCTTGCTGTTAGCAAAACAGAGCCCACCTGAGAAAAGGCTGCTACCAAAAATCTGTGCTTCTCTCCGTTCTTCTGTTTCTAAAATTCCTTTAAAGCTTTTGTCATTCTACGTGGAAATTCATCATCCCACTCCTGATCACCATTATGTAAAGGGAAACCTTTTCCTTGAGAGAAGCCTTCCTGCCAGCCTGGTTCCAGAGCCACATCAGTCCCAAATAAACACACAGGAGGCTATCTTAATTCTGAAGCTGTTGGCCTTGCTTGTTTCTTACTGGCTAGCTCTGACTTAAGCATTTATCCAATAATTAATAATCTAAGTATTTCTCTTACCAGAGAACTTTATGGGCTTCCTACCACCATGGTGTTACATCTTGACTTTTTTTGTTTCTCCTACCCAGAGTCCTCCTGGACTCCTAGTCCCACCTATCTAACTTCCCTATTGGCCAACAGTGCTTTATTGACATAATCACAGGACTTCCCCCATCACCCATAGACTGGGATTCATGCCTGTATCACAGCAACACAGTTGTTTTGTTTTTAATTTTTTTCCTCTATATAATTTTTCATTTAAATTAGAAACATGCTTGCTTCACATGTCGATCACAGCTCCCTCGCCAAACCCTCCTCCATTGCCCCTGTACGAGTCCCCAAAACCCCCCACCCAATCTCCACATCATTCCCCAGGAAGGGTAAGGCCATCCATGGGGGATCTTCAGAGTCTGTCACTTCATCTGAGGCAGGGCCTAGCACCTCTCCCATGTGTCCAGGCTGAGAGAGGTTCCCCCCATATAGAATGGGCTCCCAAAGTTCATTCATATGCCATGGTAAACACTGATCTACTACCCAAGACCCCAGAGATTGCCGAGACCTCCTCACTGACACCACATTCAGGGGAGTCTGGATCAGTCCCATGCTGGCCTCTCAGCCATTGAGTCTGGGGTCCAAGTGCTCCACCTTGTCAGGTCTGCTGTCTGTGGGTTTTACCAGCATGAGACCCTTTGGCTCGTCACTCCTCTCTATCTGTCACTGGGTTCCAGGCGTTCAGTTCAGTGTTTAGCTGTGGTTATCTGCCTCTGCTTATATCAGTGATTGGATGAAGGCTCTAGGATGGCATATAAGGCAGTCATCAATCTCATTATCAGAGAGGGGCAATTAAAGTAGTCTCTCCACTATTTCTTAGTTTGCCAGTTGGTGCCATCCTTGTAGATATCTGGAAATCCCACTAGTGTTAGCTCTCTCCTCAAACCTATAATGATGCCCTCTATTATAGTAACTCTCATCCTGGTCTCCTCCCTTCTTTCCCTGACTCAAACTTACTGCTCCCCCATATCTTCTCTCCTCTACTCCCTCTCTCTTTTTCCTGGTTCCCTCTCCCCTCCCCCCATGCTCTCAATCTGCTCATGAGATCTTGCTTCATTCCCCTTCTCTGGGGTATCTTACATATATCTCTCTTGGGAATCTCCCTGTTTCCTGGACTCACTTGCAATGGGATTGTAGGGTGTCACTCCCCTGATCCATGTCTAAAATCCATATATGAGTGAGTACATGTCATGTTTGTCTCTTTGTGACTGGGTTACCTCACTCATGATAGTTTCTTCTGGTGTCATCCATTTGCCTGCAAATTTCAAAATTCCATTGTTTTTTTTTTTCTGCTGAGTAGTACTCCATTGTGTAAATGTACCACATTTTCTCTCTTTACTCTTCAGTTGTGGGGCATCTAGGTTGCTTCCAGGATCTGGCTATTATAAATAGTGCTCCTATGAACATAGTGAAACAGATATCAATGTTGTATGAATGGTCATCTTTTGGATATATGCCTAATGGAAAGATTGCCCCTGTTCATGGGTAGGCAGGAACAATGAAGTAAAAATGACAATCCTGCCAAAAGCAATCTGCAGACTCAATGCAATCCCCATCAAAATTCTAGTACAATTCTTCACAGACCTTAAAAGAATAATGGAAAAACAAAAGACCCAGGATAGCGAAGACAACCCTGTACAACAAAATAACATCCGGAGGCATCACAATCTCTGACTTCAAGCTTTATATTAGAGCTATAGCCCTGAAAACGCTTGATATTGGCACAAAAATAGACAGGTAGACCAAAGGAATCGATTTAAGAAAATACCCAGTCACACAGTTTCTGAGCATTCAAATATCAGAGCCTACGACTCTGTTAATTATTAACCAAATGGATAATAAATATCAGAATCCCAACTTATGAAAGATAATTATAATATCTATTTTATATCATTGTAGCATTTAAAAATTGAATAATATATGAAAGGATTCTGTACAATTGTTAATAGAGTTGCCTTAGTACATGTTATATCTTGTTCTCATTTTAGTAGTGTCTTGTCTTCTATCTATGAAAGCAAGTGTTAGGATTTGAATTTGACTATATTATACTTTTTATGACCAAAATATTCAAATGAATATTCAATTTCTTTAATTCTCTTAACCTTCTTTATTGAGTATTCATATAAAGCAGACTTCCTGTGAGTTTCTCCAATTTTATCAAAATAACTGAAAAGAGACTGTTTTCATTTCTACTGGGAATGCTATGTTATTAACTTTGAAAGTTAATATCATAGATTGTGCCAAGATAGTCAGATGCCAGACAATTGTTTAAATTCCTACTTTTATATAAAACCAATGAATAATAAGGATGCATTTGATAATTGATAATATTCTGACATTGAAAAATGCTAGTAATACAAAAATGTATTGATCCTGTGTCATAAAATATATAAACATAGCAATTATGATTTTTAGCGACTTTCTCAAGAATTAATTGGGTGCGAATGCATGGATGTATTTCTATTATCTCTTTTCTATTCTATTTGCCTGTCATTTCTTAAGTCTTCACCATATTGTTTTGTTTGCTATAGCTTTAGCTTTGTGCATGTTATGTGTCATGTGTTGCTATGTCTCCAACTTTGTTCTCTTTTGCGCAAGAAAGCCTTGGATGATTCAACTTTTTAAAGAACTAAGGTTAATAGTAATAAAAAGTAACAATTTGCATAGGACTATTGTCACAGAACTACTAATAATGTATGTACATTATTTAAATAACTATTATGCTTTCAAGACAATAAGAAATACCACAAATTGTATGTGTTTATTTCATATATTATTGAAGCACTAAGCAATTTAATTTTATGAAACAATTATATTTGATAGACTAATTACATAAGCATTGAAACCCTTCATTTTGTGAATGACATTTAACATCAGTGGCATTAATAGCAATCTTGTGTTGATCTGAGTGGCCTTGTGCTCACGGAGATCCATGTACCTTTCAATCCTAGGATTAAATGTGTGTACCACCTCCTCCTAGCTTCTGGACACTGGGAGTAAAGATGTGTATCACCACTGTCTGATCTCTGTATCTTGAGGCTGACTTTGGTCTCTTAATCCTCAGGCAAGCTTTAATAAACCATAAATAATATATCACTCCATGGCTCAAATTTATCATCTTCCTTGGAAACCAGTTTCTTTTGTGAGTTTTTTTCTCTACAAATTATTTCAACATGTATCACTTTTCATTTCTTTACCCAATTCATATTAATATTTGCCTCATTTACTTGTAGTATCTATCAATATATCTATCAAACTAACTTTGCTTACATACACATGAGAGTATTAGTTTTTCCTTCCTGTAAATGTTCCCTGTTGCCGGGCGTTGGTGGCACACACCTTTAATCTCAGCACTTGGGAGGCAGAGGCAGGTGGGTCTCTGTGAGTTCAAAGCCAGCCTGATCTCCAGATCCAGTTCCAGGACAGACTCCAAAGCAATACATAGAAACTCTGTCTCGAAAAACAAAAACAAAGACAAAACAAAAGTTCCCTGTCTTTTTGCTTCATTTGTATACTTTCTTTTTAGATCTGTTTATTTCTCAGGTGTATCTTCTGTGGTGTATACTCTTCCAGTTTAAAATCTTTCTGGCTACCATGTCATATTTTCCCTGGTGTATAGCCAACACTTCTGTATCTGTGTCTCACAGGGGGATCAAGCTAGAAAAAAAAATGTTTGGAGGACCTGACTGTAGACTAGCGGCCCTCAGACTAGCAAGATTACATACAGTTTTCTTTGCTTATGGTCTTAGTCAGTGTACTATGGCTGTGAAGAAACTCTTTGACCACGGCAACATTCATAAAAGAAAATATTTATTTGGGAATTTCTTACAGTTTCAGAGGTTAGTCCATCATCATCACGATGTGGAGTGTGACTGCACACAGGCAGACACTAAAGAGGTAACTATGAGCTCTATATATTGATCAGTAGGCAGCAGGAAGAGAGTAAGATACTGGGCCTGTCTTGGGCTTTTGAACTAAAATCTTAGGCCACCCCCAGTGACACATTTCCTCTAAGAAAGCCATACCTCCTACTCCTTCTCAAGTAGTGCCACTGCCTGATGACAAATCATTCTAATATATGAGCCTATTGGACCATTCTTATTTAAACCACCACATTTTATTACCTAGCCCCCCATAGGTCTTTAACCATATCATAATATAAAAATGAATTCAGTCCAACTTAAAAAGTCTCTATAACCTGTTACAGTCTCAACACTGTTTAAAATTCTGAAGTTCAAAATTTCTTCTGAGGTTCATAGCAGCTGTAAGCCCCTGTAAAATCAAAATAAAAAACAGATCACATTATATTATGCCACAGGATATATATTGCCATTCCAAAAGGAAGGAAAGGTAAAATAGTGAGGAAATACTGGATCAAAGTAAAACTGACAATCAGCAGGACAAATTCCAAATTCTGTATCTCCATGTCTAATGTCAGAGTTTTCAGAGGTCCAATACCTTTTAGCTTTTTTGAATGCTACATACTTCTGTTACTTGGGATGTCTCCACAGGGGGTCTGTAGCTTCCCTTGGCATATATTCCATGACTCCGGCATATCCAAAACTTTGGGGTATCCAATGATATTTAGAGTTCATCTTCAGAACTTTATGTTTGGCTTCAGTAGCCTTCCTTAGCCAAGGAGAGGATGCCTCAGCCCCTTTCTTGTATCTTTGACTCTAAATCTAGAGGCCATATGACTGAAGCTACCAAATTCTATTACTTGGTGATGCAAGAACATGGCTCCCCTTTTTCAACCACAGTACATCAGCTTTTGGTTATTGATGGCTTCATTCACTTCTTAAGTTTTTCTTTAATTCCTTTCCTAAAGTTGGAAACTTACCTTCCCTTAAGTCACAATTTCCTCTATTCCATTTAGTTCCAGACTTTTTAAAAAAATATTTTATCTCCTTGAGCACTAGACTTAACTTCATTACACATCTGGTGCTCCTTTTCTCCTCAAACAGTAGATATTGTATTTTCCTTGTTCTGCTTGCTCCTTTTTATTTTAGATCTGCATTAGAGTGAGCACTCGTAATCACACAACAGCATCAATAGTAGGATTTCTTGAAATCTCCCTAGCGCATTCCACTAATCCCAAACTCTTCGATTTAGCCTTAGGAAGATATTTGGACAAGGAGAGAAAGCAGGCATGATCTTTGCCAAAATATCATGATAACAATCTCTAGGACACTTACTAATATTCTCCTCCTCTAAAAATTCTTGAGCAAGGCTACCATAATTCACACTGTTCTCAGCACCACTTCCAAGTTCCCATTAATATTGCCCATTAAGACCCACTTAAATTGTTCAACTGCATTCTTAATCCAAAGTCTCAAAGTCTACATTCCACAAATAAGTCGCATGGCCAGAGCAATACCCATAGTTTTGGTACCAATTTTTGTCTTAGTTTGTGTACTATTGCCGTGAAATCGGTAAAGGTGACTCTTACAAATCACATAATTGGGGCTTGCATTCAGCTTCAGGTGAAGCCCATTATCATGGTGGGGAGAATTGTGGCATGCAGGCAGTAACTCAGAGCTATGCCTTTATTTGGAGAGAGAGAGAGAGAGACAGAGAGAGAGAGACAGAGAGAGACAGAGAGACATAGAGAGACAGAGAGACAGAGAGACAGAGACAGAGAGACAGAGAGAGAGAGAAAGAAAATAAGAGAGACTGAGCCTGTATGAACTTTTGAAACCTACATGAAGAGACACACATCATCCAACAAGACTACACAATTTAACCCTTTACAAATGGTGGCACTCCAACTAGTTCAGCCACTTTGGAAATCAGTATGGAGATTCCTCAGAAAAATGGCAATAAACCTACCACAAGACCCAGCAACTCCACTCTTAGGCATATATCCAAAAGATGCCCATTCATACAACAAAGAGGTCTGTTCCACTATGTTCATAGAAGCTTTATTTGTAATAGCCAGAACTTGGAAGCAACCTAGATGTCCCTCACCCGAAGAGTGGATAGAGAAAATGTGGTACATCTACACAATGGAGTACTATTCAGCAGAAAAAAATAATGGAATCATGAGATTCGCAGGCAAATGGATGACACTAGAAGAAACCATCCTGAGTGAGGTAACCCAGTCACAAAAAGAGAAACATGGCATGTACTCTCTCATATATGGATTTTAGACATAGATCTGGGGAGTGCCAGCCTACAATCCTATGGCCAGAGAGTCTGGGAAACAGAAACTTCATTTAGTGGCTGATCGAAGAAGAGGCAGACTCCCTTGGTTAAGTACTGAGCTGAACTCAAGAAAGCCAGTAACAGAGAGGAAGGACTGGTGATCAAAGGGATTAAGACTGGGCTGGTTTAACCCCCAGAAACAGCTGACCAGACAAAGGTTAACTATTGAATCCCAGGCATCAGCCTGGAAAGCCAGCATGGGACTGATCAATACCCCCTGAATTTGGGTGTCAGTGAGGAGGCCTAGGGAATCTATTGAGCCTTGGGCAGCAGATCAGTACCCATCCCAAGTATACACACGGACTTTGGACTCCCATAGAACAATGTGAGGTGCACTCTCACCCTGAACTCTTGGGGAAGGGTCTAGGCCCTGCCCTATATGAAATGACAAGACTATGGACACCCCCATGGAGGGCCTCACCCTCCCTGGAGAAATGAGGGGATAACGGGGGGGGGGGAGGGCACGGGAGGAGGGGAGGGAATGGGAGAGGGACCTGGAACTGACTTGTGAAGCAACCTCGTTTCTTATCTAAATTTAAACTGGAAAATTAAAAAAAAAAGATAAAAAAACAAATGGTGGCACTCACTGATGCCTAAGTATTCAAGCATATGAGCCTAAGGGGGACATTCTTATTCAAATCAGCACTCTTACTAAATCATGTACAGACAACAGATCAAACACTTCTAGATTCTGTGTGGTATAATCCTCACACTCACATACAGACAAATGCTACATTGCGTCCCTATATCATTTTTATTTGTCCTCTGTACACCAAGCACCTATAACCCAGTTTAAATTATCTTCAGAAGATAAAAAGTCTCATATATTCTAAAATAATCTATTGTTCGACAGTAATTTCCTATTTAATACAGGAAAGAGCAAAGGAGTAAATCCGAATTATGGTTTCAACTGAATCTCATAGTCTCATGTTAGCAGTTAAATTCAATGAGACCCACAGACACATGTAAGGTTTTTGCATTATCCAGTCACTTGACTACAGTGATTAATGAGTAATTAATATAAATATAAACTCCATTAAAATATTTAGGTACAAAAATGAATTTAAATAATAATCATTGCTGATTTAATATTTGAGCAATTTGCAATCACACCTTTTGGTAATACAATATTTTTGGCTCTATAAAATGTTTTGAGAAAATTCATACATGGAAAAATTTAAAACCATGGGTTTTATTAAATTTCTTTTCATAGACCAGGAAGAAAACCTGTTGGAGCTACAGGTCACGGAGGAGTGCAGGCTATGAAACAGTGCTCTCCATATGACATGGTCTTTGCATTTATACACTCACAACAGCACAATACCTGTAAAAAACCACCAGTTAACATTCCATTCCATCATGGATGTAGGGAGGTTGGTCTCATAAGCTAATGAACTATTGGCAGTTGATGGGTGTTAGGGCAGGGAGAGTCTGTTTCTTCAGAGATTTGTCTCCTTGTAGTTGACCATATTCGAGAGGATAGCCATACTCACATACTCACATGCCATACTCACATGCCTACTGATTGCACAAATAAGACGTAGTGGATTGTTTTTTAAGAAAAAAGCACATGTGGATTGAAGAGAGAAATGGTGTACATGGACATCTGGAAGGAGTTGAGGAAAGGTGGTAGATGTAATGCAAATACATTATGTAAAGAAATGAAGTTCTCAAATAATCAATAAAAACTGCAATACAAAAATCCACAATTTTTAATGGTCTACAGATGTAACAACAAAGACTCTTACTGTGAAATCTATTTTTACATCAATTATTAATATGTATAAACCTCATTTTGTGTTTAAAACATGGCCCTGACCTAGCTACTGTGCCACAAAAGAGAATTAAAATAATTGTCAAACAGCTTGATTGGAACTTATTAACTCTTCAGATGAGAGAAAAGTATTTTTTCTCACTAGAATTTTAATATCTTCAGCTAACCATTCTCTATCATTCTTCCTCAGCCTCTGATGACTACTATTCTTTTAACTTCTATGAGTTCAGGTGTTTAGAATACATGTGCATGAGATCATGAAATATTGATTACTTCTGGTATTCTGTAGTACACTGGAATAATTAACAATTATGTACTGTTCACTTCAAAACATAAATGAAGGGACTTGGAATATTGTCAATGTGAGTCAATGACAAATTTTTAAAGTGGTAGACACACTAAACACCAGACTTAATCATTATAAAACTTATACATGTTTGGAAACATATTTGATGCCATAATTTGTGAACTTAAGTGTAAAAGACAAAGTAAAAGAAAGAAAAAACATTTTTTTGCATTCAGATGAGCAGAAAATACTGTGTAAAGTTATTTCAAATTAAATATTAAATATCTGAGTGACAGTGAATCAAACTGACTGTGTCCTTTGCCTTACAGAAGCTTTTGAGTTTCAGGAGAACCCATTTATTAATTGTCGATCTCAGTATCTGTGCTACCGGTGTTATGTTCAGGAAAAAAATCTCCTGTATCAACTCGTTCAAGGGTGCCTCCCGTTTTCTATTCTAAGAGGTTCAGTGTGGCTGGATTTATGTTGAGTTCCTCGATCCATTTGGACTAAGTTTTGTACATGGTGATAGACATGGATCTACCTGCAGTCTTCTACATGCCAGCATCCAGTTATGACAGCACCATTTGTTGAATATGCTATCTTTCATTGTATAATTTTAGCTACTTTGTCGAAAATCAGGTGTTCATAAGTTTGTGGGTTACTGTCAGGGCATTCAATTCGATTCCCTTGGTCTACTTGTCTATCTTTGTGCCAATACCAAGATTTTTTCAGGACTATAGTTCTATAATAGAGCTTGAAGTCAGGGATGATGATGCCTCCAGACGTTGCTTTTTTGAGCAGTATTGTCTTGGCTATCCTGTGTCTTTTGTTTTTCCATATACAATTGAGAATTGTTCTTTCAAGGTCTGTGAAGAATTGTGTTGGGATTTAGATGGGGATTGCATTGAATTTGTAGATTGCTTTTGGCAGGATTGCCATTTTTACTGCATTGATCCTACCTATCCAAGAGCATTGGAGATCTTTCCATTTTCTAGTTTCTTCTTTAATTTCTTTCTTTAAACAATCAAAGTTCTTGTGATACAGGCTTTTTTCACTTGTTTGGTTAGCATTACCCCAAGGTATTTTATGTTGTTTTGGGCAATTGTAAAGGGTGGTGTTTCTCTGATTTCTTGCTCAGACCTTTTATTGCCTGTATATGGTAGAGCTATTCATCTTTTTTTTAGTTGATCTTGTATCCTGCCACTTTGATGAAAGTGTTTATCAGCTGTTAGAGTTCCCTGGTAGAGTTTTTTGCATCACTTATGTAAATCATCATAGCATCTGCATATAGTTACAGTTTTACCTCTTCCTTTCCAACTTGTATCCCTTTGATCTCCTTTTGCTTTATCTAGAATTTTGAGTACAATATTAAAGAGGTATGGGGAAAGGGGACAGCCTTGCCTTGTTCCTGATTTTAGAGGAATTTCCTTGAATTTCTCTCCCTTCAGCTTGATGTTGGCTGTTGGTTTGCTGTATATAGTTTTTCTTATGTTTAGGTATGTTCCTGTTATTCCTGATCTCTCCAAGACCTTTATCATGAATGGGTGTTGGATTTTGTCAAAGGCTTTTTCAGCATCTAGTGAGATGATCATGTGATTTTATTTTCTCAGATTGTTTATGTGGTGAATTACATTGATGGATTTTCATACGTTGAACCATCCCTGCGTCCCTGGAATGAAACCTACTTGATCATGGTGGGTGATTTTTCTGATATGCTCTTGGGATTCGATTTGCCAATATTCTATTGAGTATTTTTGAATAATGTTCATGAGGGATATTGGTCTGAAATTCTCTTTCTTAGTTGTGTCTTTTTGTGACTTGGGTATCAGTGTGTTATTGAAGCCTCATAAAAAGAGTTTGTCAAAGACCCTTATGTTTCTATTGCATGGAATACTTTTAGGAGAATTGGTCGACGTTGTTCTTTGAATTTCTAGTAAAATTTTGCACTGAGGCCATCTAGCCTTGGGCTTTTTTTGGTTGGGAGACTTTTCCTGACTGTTTCTATTTCTTGCTGTGATATCAGTCTATTTAAATTGCTTATCTGTTGGGGGAAGTCCTGTGCATTTGTCAATAAAGTAATGTTGAGCCTATAGGGAACCAAGATAGGAGGGACTAGGAGTCCAGGAGAACTCTGGGAAGAAGAAACACAGAGAGTTCAAGACCTAACGCCATTGGGGTAGGAAGCCCGGAAACCTCTCCGGTAAGAGACATACTTAGATTAACAATTATGGGGTAATTACTTAAGTCAGAGCTAGCCAGTAAGAAACAAGCAAGGCCAACAGCTTCATAATTAATACAGCGTCTTGTGTGTTTATTTGGGGACTACAATGCAGCAGAGCCCAGGCGGCTGGCGGGGGATAAACCAAAGCAGCTAGTAAGGAAAAGCTTCTCATAATACTTATCTGTTCTTGATTTAATTTTAGTGATACCTATCCAGACAACTGTCCACTTCCTTTAAATTTTCAAATTGTATGGAGTATAGTTTTTGAAATATGACCTGATGATTCTCTGGATTTCCTCCCTGTCCGTTGTTACATCTCCCTTTACATTTCTGATTTTGTTAATTTGCACATTCACCCTCTGCTGTTGTAAGTTTGCATAAAGTTTGTCTAACTTTTTGATTTTCTCAAAGAACCAACTGGTTGTTACAATGATTCGTTGTATTGTTTTTCTAGATTCTGCTTTATTGATTTCAGCCCTCAATTTATTTCGTGGTGTCTCTTCCTTTAGGGTGAGTTTGCTTCTGTTTGTTCTGGAGCTTTCAGTTGTGCTGTTAATTCTCTGGTGTGAGTATTCTCCAGTTTTTTCATGTGGGCACTTAGTGCTATGAATTTCCCTCGTGGCACTGCTTTCAAAGTGTCCCATAATTTTGGGACTTCATGTTGTGTCTTTATTCTCATTGAACTCTAGGAAGACTTTAATTTCTGTTTTTATTTCTTCTTTGACCCAGGAATGGTCCAATTGTGCATTATTCAACTTCCATGAGTTTGCAGGGTTTCTGCAATCTGTGTTGTTGTTGAATTCTAACTTTAAAGCATGGTAGTCTCATACTTGGAGTTATTCCAATTTTTTTACCTGTTGAGGTTTGCTATGTTGCCAAATATGTGGTTGACTTTTGAGAAGGTTCAGTTTGGTGTTGATTTGAAGGTATATTCTTTTGTGTTTGGATGGAATGTTCTATAGATGTCTATTAAATCCAATCGGGTCATAACTTCTATGAATTCCTTTGTTTCATTGTTAAGTTTCTGTCTGGTATTTCTGGTATTCCTGTGTAGTGGTGAGAGTGGTGTGTTTAATTCTCCCACTATAAGTGTGTGAGGCTTTATATGTGATTTGGGTTTAGTAATGTTTCTTTTACTAATGTGGTTGCTTTTGTATTTGGTTCACAAATGTTAGGAATTGAAACTTCATCTTGGTGGATTTCTCCTGTGGTGAGTATGAAGTAACCTCCTTCATCTCTTTTGATTGATTTTAGTTTAAATCTAATTTGTTAGATATTAGGATTGCTACCCCTGTTTGTTTCTTGGGTCCATTTTATTGGAAAATCTTTTCCTAATCCTTAACTCTGAAGTAACCTCTGTCTTTGAACCTGAAGTGTATTTCTTGCATGCAGCAGAATCATGGATTCTTTCTTCAAATCCATTCTATTAGCCTGTGTCTTTTTATGGGCTAGTTAAGACCATTAATATTGGGGGATATTATTGACCATTGATTGCTGATTCTTGTTTGTTTTGCAATGCTTGTTGTTTGTGGAATTGTGTGTGGATTTTTACTCCTTTTTTTCTTTTGGCTTTTGGTAAAGTGGGGTTATTTATTGCCTATGTTTTTCTTGTTGTAGGTAACCTCCTTGGGTTGGAGTTTTCCTTCCAGAATTTTCTGAAGGGATGGGTTAGTGGATATATGCTGTTTAACTCTGGTTTTGTCATAAAATATCTTGTTTTCCACTTCTATAGTGATTTAATTCTTTTCTGGGTATACTAGGTGGTCTGGGCTGGTCCGTAGTCTCTTAGTGTTGGTAGAATATCTATTCAGGATGTTTTGGCTTTCCAAGGTTCCATGGGGAAGTCAGGTGTAATTCTGATAGGTTTACCTTTATATGTTACTTGGCATTTTTCCCTTGCTTCTCTTAATACTCTTTCTTTATTCTGTATGTTTGGGGTCTTCATTATTATGTGTCTAGGGAACTTTTTTTTGTCCACTCTATTTGGTGTTCTGTAAGCTTCTTGCACCTTCACTGGCATTTTTTCTTTCTGCTGGGAAAGTTTTCTTCTATGATCTTGGTGAGTATGTTTTCTGCCCCTTTGAGGCAGGCTATTTCACCTTCTTTTTTTAAATTTATTTTTCAGTTTAAATTTAGATAAGACACAAGGTTGCTTCACAAGTCAGTTCCATGTCCCTCTCCCTTTCCTCCCCTCCTCCCGTGCCCTAACCCCAACCCCCCCATTATCCCCTCATTTCCCCAGGGAGGGTGAGGCCCTCCATGGGGGTGTCCATAGTCTGTCATTTCATATAGGGCAGGGCCTAGACCCTTCCCCAAGAGTTCAGGGTGAGAGTGCACCTCACATTGTTCCATGGGAGTCCAAAGTCTGTGTTTATACTCAGGATGGGTACTGATCTGCTGCCCAAGGCTCAATAGATTACCTAGGCCTCCTCACTGACACTCACAGTCAGGAGGTCTTGATCAGTCCCATGCTGGATTCCCAGGCTGATGCCTAGAATTCAAGAGTTAACCTTTGTCAGGTCAGCTGTTTCTGGGGGTTAAACCAGCCGAGTCCTAATCCCTTTGGTCATCAGTCCTCCCTCTCTGTTACTGGCTTTCTTGAGTTCAGCTCAGTACCTCACTCAGGATGGTTTCTTCTAGTGTCATCCATTTGCGTGCGAATCTCAGGATTCCATTGTTTTTTTCTGCTGAATAGTACTCCATTGTGTAAATGTACCACATTTTCTCTATCCACTCTTCGGTTGAGGGACATCTAGGTTGCTTCCAAGTTCTGGCTATTACAAATAATGCTGCTATGAACATAGTGGAACAGACATCTTTGTTGTATGAATGGGCATCTTTTGGATATATGCCTAAGAGTGGAGTTGCTGGGTCTTGTGGTAGGTTTATTGCCATTTTTCTGAGGAATCTTCATACTGATTTCCATAGTGGCTGAACCAGTTGGCAATCCCACCAGCAATGGAGGAGTGCCCCCCTTTTACCACATCCTCTCCAGAATAAACTGTCCATGGTGTTTTTGATTTTAGCCATTCTGACAGGAGTGAGAGGGTATCTCAGAGTTGTTTTGATTTGTATTTCCTGGATGTCTAAGGATGTTGAGCACTTTCTCAAGTGCCTCTCAACCTTCTTATATACCTATTTTTCTTAAATTTGGTCTTTTCACAGAGTTCCATATCTCTTGGCTATTTTGTGTTAGGGATTTGTTGGACTTAAGTTTTTCTTTGACGATGAATCTATTTCTCCTAGTGTATCTTCAACACCTGAGATTCTCTCTTCCATCTCTTCTATTCTGTTGATTATACTTGCATCTGATTATACTTCCATTCGTAGTACCTGATCCTTTGCCCAGCTTTTCTATTTCCAGCATTCCTTCAGGCTGTGTTTTTTTTTATTGTTTGTATTTCAGATTTCAGCCCTTGCACCATTTGAATTGTTTTTTGCAATTTTTGCTTTGTCTTTCCTCCATTTCTTTAACATTTTTGGATTGTTTTCTTCCATCTCTTTAAGAGATTTTCTCATATCCTCTTTGAGGGCCTCTATCATTTTCATGAAGTTGTTTTTAATGTCATTTGTTTCTGCTTATTTGTGTTGGGCTTTCAGGTTTTGCTGGTGTAGGGTATCTGGAGTTTGGTGGTGTCATATTGGTTTTTCTGTTGCTCATTGTGTTTTTATATTGTCTCCTTCCTATCCATTCTTCCAGTGGGTACAGAAGGTGCCTCTTCCTCTCCTGGTGGGTCAGGACCAGGGTTCACTTCTGGTGGGTGTATGCAAGTTCTATGCTCTGTTAGCTCTCCACTTCCTGGTCTCATGGGTGGAGAAATGGACAAGGATGCTGGTGTGCTTTGCATCCCTGAGGGATGGACAGAAGCCCCAGTGGTAAACTCCAGGCACAGGAGTGTGGCCTGGAGACATACCCTGATATATTTAGTCTTGTGGGTGGAGCAGGAGACTAGGATGCTTGGGTGTGTTGGCTCCTGTTTGGCATGGAAGCCACAGTGCAGACCCTAAGCACAGTCTGTCAGCCTGGAAATGGACCCCAGTTTTCTTAGTTCTAGTCCCGTGGGTCGAGCAGGAGACTAGTATGCTGGTATGCATTGGCTCTTGCTGCTGTGTTGGAAACTGCAGTGATATACCCCAAGCACAGGCAGATGGCCTGGAAATGGGCCCTGGTTTACTTAGTCCCATTGCTTTAACAGTAGACTAGGATGGTTTGGTACGTTGACTCCTGCCACAGGGATATAGTAAAATTTATAATACACTTTGAAATATGAGATTAAGCATCAATGCAATAATATTCTTTTAAGTGATTTTATGATATACTTTATTTATTTAATTTTTTAGTATGAAATGTGAATTCATCTTAACAATAGGATAGAACATTATTGGTAGTTATAGTTAAATTCTTTGGTAACAGAATAGCTATTGTGAGGCATTATATAATATATGAGTTGTTATGCATGTCTGTGTGATTTGCAATACGTTTTATTTCTTTAAATGAGTTATGAATGGTATGAAAAGACTGTGGTGTTGGGGGATATTCGATTACACTGTGAACCCTGAGTCTGCATTTGCATCAATTAAATAGAATTAACCTCAGGTCAGGAGACTGAGTTAGCAACTAGCTGACAGAATGTAGTCATGGAGCATCAGAGGGCATCTGGAGGATTTAAAGAGACACACAGGAAGTAGCCGGGAGGGATTTGGAGTGGTGCAGCTTTTTATGCTTTGGGTGGAGCAGAAGGGCATGCATTTTAGGAAACTCTGGCAAAGAGAGTGGGTAAGCTAGTTACTACTCTGCCTCTATGAGCTCACAGATTTTCACCCCTGCCTTTTCATCTTGATGCTTATTTATAAATAGAATAATAGAGATTCAACTAACACTACCTTTAGCTGCAGAATCAGGACCAATGCCTTTCAGGCTGTGGTCTCAGGGACCAGGTCAGTGTCACAGAAGCAGGCTGGTAATTGTGGAAATGGAATTGCTGGCTGAAATAGCAGAAGATTAAGGTGCAGCCACTGTTCCGAAGGTAAAACACTGTTGAAGCGGGATGTTGTTTGGGACATGTAGTGGTGTGGTGTGGTGGGTCAGGTAGCACTCAGCTCATAATGCGGGGGTCAGGTACTTAGATAATAGAGGGCCTATTGTCAAACCTTCAGTGTCTATGGTGACTCAGTAGAAGGCCAAGAACTCTCTCCCCAAATACTGAAGGAATACACTTAAATTTATTTTTAAGGACTTTTCAAAGACTCTGAGCAACATCCCTGTCTGCTACTATTAGATGCACTGCATTCTATGTGCTCAATTGTATATACTAGAGCATATGACAAATCCTGGATCATTCATACTTGACTGTATGCAGAACAGCCCTGGATATTTTGCAGAATCTTCTCTTGTTCTGGGTTCCATATGAAACTTGTGGCATTTTAGATAAACCTGTAAATGAGTCAGAACATATAAAATCATCCATAAACCATTTAATCTGTCTTTCAAGTTACTGTAATATAAATTATAGATAAAATAGGAGTTGAACCAAATCTTTCAGTGTCCCTTGTATATAATACACATTGAACTGTGAGCAGTCTCTACAAGAATGTGTCTCAACAATATGGTTTTCATATCTCAGTCTTAGCCTTTCATAAAAAATTTCCATGTACCTTATTCATTCATCTGACAGAACTATCCATTCAATAGTTATATATCACATATACTTGAACTACCATCATATGGTAAGACCATCACAGTGGATTATTACTCTGTATTATTTAATCAAGACTGACTCCCAGAGTCCCAATGTCAATTTTCTGAACAAATCCTACAAGTTAATAAGGTCTACTCTGTAAGCATGAAAATATCTTTTAAAGGCATCTTTTCACTTTTTCTCCTGATTTAAGGCACTAATCTGGATATAGCCAGATGTACTAGCACTGTATAGCCTTCATTCTGATTCACAAAGAAGTCTGAGGAAGCAGTATAATGTGTAGTTACTCTATCCAGGTAGTCGAAACTGACCTGAATTCATTTTCTAACGCATATGGCATTGATGACTTGAACAAAAATTAGGAACAAATTAGGTAGCAACTTTCTTTGTGGGATCACTATTACTATTGGGAAATTTTCTTGGGGCATGCAAATAAAACTAGATCTCTCATTTTAAACAAACTCCTTAATCAAATGAGAGCTGCATAATCTATTTGCAAGGTACTTATGAATGCTCCAAAGCAAAAAAAAATTACTGAGTTTGTGGAAAACAAGTACATTTATGTTTAGCTTCCACACAAGATATATAATTCCAGGAATATAAACCCAAAGTGAAAACATAGATGCTAATCGCATCCCTTTTTTCAACAGGATCAATATTGGACTCTGGTATAAAGTGCTTCTAATATGGTAAGCTATAAGGGAATAAGATTAATCTAAATAACTGAGTAAAATGATTGATTTTGATTGACTACATGAGGATAGTTAATATAATGTGTCCTTCCTTCCTATGCTATCAAATAGGTGGCTTCCAGCACACTCTCATAGGTTGACTCCAAATGGAAGTTTGTAAGATATGTGGGTTTCTGTGTTTAGTAAACAGAGACTGCAAGCATCCTTGCATTTTAGATAGGTCTCTGGGAAAGGTTAAAAACAATGGTGGAACAATTCATAGCTAGAGCTATTTGCAGAGGAATTGCAGAGCCAACAGTCAGTGAAATTTAAGGAACTCATCACAGTTTTAGAGAGCTTACTAAAAAATTTCCCTTCTTGAGAAAAATGGTAGGAACAATTCTAGAATATGAGGAAGCATTACTATTTCTCCCTCCTAGGTCCTCTGCAGAGTCTCAGACCTTTCTTCTGCAGCAATTGATTATTTTGGTCTTTTTACTTAAAGAATCTGTATGCTTGATTGCAATAATTAAATCTTTACCTTTAATCTGCTTATCTCCTTCTGACAGACTAACTTCGTATTCAACAGTTAAGTGTAGCAGAATGAGGCATTTATATAAAACTTAAGCAAGTCTTATGAGTTCAAAGGAGATATAAATAAATCCCCTTTGGGAATGTTTAATGGTTCATCAATCCTGGAAGACAAGTGCCTCTACCCTAATCCTAACAGTTGTGCTTATGGACATAAAAATCCTGCCCAACAACTGACATTCATAGTTCAATGAAACATGCATAATAATATTTATTAAAATATTACCTACAGTGACAATGAGATGAAGACAATATTAATTATTATGTGTTGGTAAGAGGATGGACTAGCATGATTTACGTATACAATTGTATTCTGTGAAGCAGATAGAAACCACAAAGTGCATAGACCCAAAGGATGGAGATGACATTTTAAGATAAAGAATCTAAAATGGCAAAATAATCTACAGCCATATTTAAAGTATGTAAATTTGAAATGATATTAAGATTGGACTGCTGAGGGATATTAATTCATACAGATACTAAATTTCAAGGGAATTAAATAATTTTCACTCCTTACCAATTCATATTTCAACTAATTGCTAATAAGCTCAAAGACTATACGACTGATGACTTCTATGGATTGATCACATGTGCCATAAACCTAGAAATTGATTTTTCTGTCTTTTGCTCATCATTATGTGATTTCTTATTATAATGAATACCATATTTAAGAAATTGCCTTTATGGACTAGACAGGCAATGCAAATGACCACAGCAGATATTCAAGGAGAAAAAGCTTGTTGGTATCATGTTTCAAGCCCATGGTTCACACGTGATATTTTTAGTTTCCAATGCATGGGGAATGAAGCCCACATATTGTTTTAGCTGCTCAAATTTATCTATGATCATTTCACAATCACTAATAATCATGGCAAGGAAAATAGTTTAATGAAATGGGATACTTGACTGAAAGTTTGAACTCAAAGGGCAATTAAGATACTTAGAACTCTCAGAATGCCATGTTTAATAAGGTGGGGAAATAGAATATAATTTTATTTAAATTACAATTTAAGCTTATTGCAATTGTTTAAACACTCCAAACATAGATAGATGTCTTAGTAAGTAAAATCAGAAGAGATCAAGAGTTGAATTAGAAATGCTACCATTCATGTCAATCTAGATGGCATCATTTAAAGTAAGATAAATCAAACACATAAAGGACAGCACTTCATTATGTTACTTCCATATAAATATCTAAATGCCAGTCTAATTGCTAGAATCCGGAAGCAGAATGATGGTTGCCATTCATGGTCTGAGCAACTCAGGAGCTGTTGGTCAAAGGATGTAATGTCTCAGCTAGGTGGGCTGGAAGAGCCTGGAAGAGCTAATGCCAGTGTGCCCATGAACATCAATTACACCATAAACCTTACTTTAAACTTGTTATGACTACATCTTAAGCAGCCCCAGGAAGAAAAAAGGCAACTAGAAAAATAATAGATGTGTTAGCCATGTTAATAATGTAGTCACTTCATAGCGTTTGTTTATCAAAGCAAACATATGTTGGGCCTGGAAGATAGTAGCAGGCACCTTTGCCTGACCACCTGAATTAGAAAGCCTGGACAAAGAGAATTAACAGTCTCTTGCAAGTTGTAGTCTGGCAGTCACACCATTGCTGTACCACATTCATGCCTATCCCAAATAAATACATGGAATTAAAATCCACATTGCTAGGTTTATCAAGTCTTTTGATTTGTCAATTGCACATCATTAAATTTGGGAGGGGGACAAATAGTTTATCAAGAATGAAAGTCAACAATGTCAAATATAGAGCCCTGATCTTATACTTCTGTTTTCAAATAATGTTACATAAATTTGTAATTCATAAAACTACTTAAACCCAAAAATACTAGTCATTTGGAAAAAAGAGATTGTGATTTTTAATGAGGAAATACATTTCTTAAATTAATACATAAAGCTAAGCATGGGATTTCTAGTTCCTAAAAATTTTAAAAATCAGCATACAGTAATTACATGTATTTATTGGGTTAAATGGGATAATTTAATATATGTAGAATGTATGAAGAACAAATCAGGGTAACTTCTACATCTAGTTATTTCTTTATATTTGGATGTCTCCATAGAATTCTAGACCATAATGCTCCTATTTAACTGTACAAAAAGATTACCCTTTCAGATGATAAAGATCACATATTATATCAAACAAGTATTTTATAAAAGTATTACTACTTCCTTTTGTTCTAGAGCTTTCAGTTGTGCTGTTAATTCTCTAGTGTGACTATTCTTCAGTTTCTTCATGTGGGCACTTAGTGCTATGAACTTTCCTCTTAGCGCTGCTTTCAAAGTGTCCCATAAGTTTGGTTATGTTGTAGCACTTTGCAGATATAATAATCAAAGACTTAGAAGATTAAAGGAAGATATAGATATAGTAATTTAGGTTGAAAATGATGACATTTACCAAGCATGATTAACAAAGTTGAAATAATTTTAAGTTTAAAATGCAAAGGTTCTATAGATATTGTGCAATGCTAATGATGAAATTATTAAATTGACATCAGTTTGCTCCTCAAATTCAGTTAATTTGTAATACCTTTCTCATAACTTTTCTTTGTAATGATTTATAACAAATTATTGTGTCAGTTTCCTAGCATTACTAAAAGAAGGTACCACAAACCACGGGGCTTGAAACAGAAATAAAAGACTATTTTTTATTGTTCATGTATCTTGAAATCAGAAATCTGAGTGTCAGCAAGGTCATCTGTCCGAGGTCTGTAAGAGTCTCTCTTGACTCTTGGAAGTCCCCAGGGGTCTCAGCTTACTGCAGCAGCACTTTCTGCCTTCATCATCACTTAATGGTCTGCCTGTATCCGTTTCTTCATGTAATACACTCCTTTGTGGATACGCCAATGTTCCTACTTCCCTTTTATAAATGCACCAGTCTTATTTTATTAGGCTTAATTCTAATAGTCTTACCCTAATTGGGTTTCCTTTGCAATAACCCAGTTTCCAATAAGATCACTTTCCCAGGTATCAAGTGCCAGAGATTGGTACTTCAGGCTTACTTTTATTTTGGTGGCTATGATTTTTTTAAACATAAAACCACACATTTCTTAATTATTTAACACATACTATGTATAAGAAACCATTTTAATTCACTGTGGTACATTAGTTAATCAAACAAAAATATTGCCTTTATGGTGCTGATTATTTAATAAAAAATCGAAAGCAAAACAAAAACTGTCAATGCAAAACACAACAGCCATCATAAATGAGATAAGAAATAGTTTATTCTGGATATGAGTATGGTGGGCCTTTGCCCTGGAATACAGATTTAGATTACCCCAAATTCCATGTTCCAATGTGGTAATAGTTTAATGAGGTTTTTACGGTAACAGAATGAAGCAAGTAATAAATTAAGGGACTTTTCAAATACATTGAGGGATACATTAACTCATGATTAAAACAAAACTGTGGAATTTTCATTGTAGGTTTCAGATGTTTTCTGATGACACTCAAACTTTTGGTAAGGAGAGGCTATTGGTATATTCAGTTATTATATTCTAAAAGGTTTCACCTGTTAATCATAGAGATGTTAGGTTTGACAGAGGTGGGAAAAATGGCTACCAAGAGAGCTGAAATAACCTAAGATAAATTATAAACGGGATCCAGATCTGCAACCTTCAAACTCTATAGTCCCCAATGTTCTAATCAATTTCTAAGACTTGCTAAGAATTCAGTGAAACATAAAAAGACATAAAGATAATAAATAATAGAGTGGATAGATGAATGGAAGTAAATAATCAGAGCATGGAGTTCACTGGTGTGTGGAATAAGATGTTGGAAAGCAGTGTTAAGCGCCATGGTAACAACTGTACTTCCTGATAATGTGAGAGGGGTAGAGGGCTTGCATGCAGATATCCGATTTCGGCATGTCTAGAAAAAAGTGTAAATCTATGGCATGCATGCCGCAGTAAACCTAGTATGACCTGAATAGAGGATTCAGTGTGATACAAGGGACCTGTGAAGGTGATATCATTCTGGAGGAGGCAAATGTTGTCTCTATTTTGGTGAGCTACAGATTAAAACTGGCACATTGTAAATTAGGTTTCTTTACAATAGAATGGCCAGGGGTAAGTACTGTGCAGGAAGAAGGGATGCCACATTCTAAATGAGAAGGGATGGTGGTGGAGGTGCCAATAGCTGTGAAGAAGGGAAGAGGGAGGATTCTGGATGTATATTTAGTGAGCCAATGTGTTGTCTGATTAATCTGCTATAAAAGTGTAAAAAAAGATAAAGGGTTTAAGAATAAATTCAAGATTGCAAACTAAAACCATCAGAAAGAAGTAACATGATTGTTATTGAATGATAAGTGTTGGAGAGTCTTAACTGTGAGAAGTACTGAGCTGGATGAAACTAGCAAGCATCCAGATGCTGGTGTAGAGGGGCAAGTTGCCAACAGGAAACGGGGATCTTAGCTAAAACCATATGGTTGATATTTTAAAGCCACTGGGCTTACTGAAGGGCAGTCTTAATTAGTTTTATCAAAAAAAGCAAAAAACAAACAAAAAACAAATCAGATATCTAGGTAAAAGCTGAAAGATCAGAGAAGCAGAGCAGCAGCCACCAGAGAGTTCTGACCTTTCTGAATTCTCTGACCAAAAGGGCTGAGATCCTGTATCTGCCCCACTTTCTCACTTCCTCTCTTTACCCAGCCTTATCACTTCCGGTCCCCTGTCTGTACAGACCTCCAGATTTCTTTGGTTGACTAGGAGCTAGCTTCACCCTCTAATCTCCAGGCAAGGTTTATTTGTCAGAACACAAAAAAATATTATATATCACCTTACTTATCTTCAACAGTCATTTATGGAGAGGACAATAAAAACATTGCTCCTATTTGGATTTGCAAACCTTACAGCATTGGAAACAATCTTACCAAATTTGGCTTATGTGTGTGAACACAGGGTTCCTAGATCATGGCACCACTTTGGAAAGTTGTGGAATCATTAGGAGGTGGGACCTACCAATAGAAAGTGGGACACTGGAGTTACATGTCTTGAGGATGCTAGTCCTGCTCCGCTACTAGTAAAGGTCTCTCACTCCCAGTCTATTTCCAAGTTGTGAGCAAGCTGTCTTGAAGTCCAGGATGTAATTATATCATTACACCCAAGATAAATGAGAAATAGGAGTTTATTGGGGGAACAGTTACACAGAAAAATACAAAGAACCACTGGAGAATTTCCCTGCGTTTCCTACCAGATTCGGTAACCCAACAGAAAGAGAGGGCAAAGGAAAGCCATGCCTCAAGCTCCTCCCTTTCCACTTCTGTCCACCTGAAGCCACACTCAAAGGGGAATGGTCATTGTTGCAGTTCCACAAACCAGATGCCTGCACTGTCTTATAAAACCACTACCATCACTGGAGTCACCAGGTATTATGTTTTAATTACCAAGACAGACAGTGTCCTCTCAGAAGGTGAGTCAAAATAAATCATTACCCCTACTCTAGGTTATTGAGTTACAGTGATAAGAGTAGGAGGCATTAGCCGTTGCTATTATTTATGCTTAGCATACCTGAAGCTGAGCCTAATATCGCCTCTCAAACAGCCATTTTGGGTGGAACTTTGATTATAGTGGTATTTTTTTTCTTCACCATGAAAGGGCCTTCAGTTGCATGATTTGTGCATTAGTTACTTTTCTGTTGCTGTGATAAAACACCATGACACAATAGCTTATAGAAGAGTTAATTTGGGCTTATGGTTCCAAATGTATAAAAATCCATCACCATCATGGGAGGGAGACATGGCCATAAACAGAAGGTAGCAAGAGCAAAGCAGAGTAACAGGAACAGGAAGCTATGAGCTCTTGTATCTCAACTTTGTAGCTGAGAGAGTGTAGCTGAGAGGCAAGGTGTCTTGCAACTCTTAAATCCTGTCTCCATAACATAGTATCCCAAACAGTGCCAGCCCTAAGGTCTCCTAACATCATCACCTACTGGGGATAAAGTGTTCAAATGCAATCGACTACCTAGAACATTTCTCATTCATACAGCCACAGGTAGACCCCTCACCAGCCTAACAAATGTGTAATGTGCACATTTACACTGTGACAAATTACAAGTTCCAGTTCATTAAGAGAAATCCACTTCTGTTCAGAGAAACTGTGGGGATTTCTCCACATCACCATGGAAATTAACTAAAACCCACACTCTCCTTTCCTTAACTCCTATCAAGAGTTTTCTAGCACAAAGCCACATCCCATAATAAGATCAGCTTCATGTTTTACATAGCACAGCTCTAAAGTTAAGTATTTTCTTTTTCTGAAACAAGGTAGGTCTAACTTTGATTTCATGTGGGTTGCTAAAGGTCGTCAGCTCTGAAGATGACTAATACATTTAATGTTTTTAGCCAAACTAAAAAGCTGGTAAGAAATAGGATGAAATTGTTTCTCTGGTCTTTGCAAATCATCGCAATGATGTGAATGACATTTTCCCATCATAAATCCTATTGTATGCAAGGGCAGTTTAGATATAGAAACTGTGCCCTGGGTTGAGTACTCATGCTTACTTCTATTACTACCCAGTTGCTATTGCTTTTGGAAGTAAAGAAGTTCCTTTTTAAAACATATACAAGTATACATACTGACATGTTTCATTATGACATTTTAATTCATGTACATAAGGCACTTTGATCATATCCAAAACCTATGTTAAGCTCTTAAATCCATGCCTGATGGGCTCTTCCAAACCAGCCCACTTTCTTTCATGTATCTTTACTAATTTTTAAAGGCAACCCACAGTACACTTAAACTGAGTAATTTTTATTGGAAACCGTTTTTGTGCCACCTGCCTTTCTTACGAGTGTCTATGTAACTGATACACTGCTGTCTGAGTGGTTCATCCAACAGAAATCAGAAAAGAGCAATGGCAGTAGTGGAGACATTTGGATAAAAATCCAGTTATTTCTAAACAACTAAAAAGCTGTCTTCAAAGAAAATCAGATTTCTCACAGTCGTACTAATAATTCCAAGAGATTTAATCAATTGTCTCTGTAATGCCTTGAAAGTGTGTCACAATGCTATGTCAAAGGTACAGTGATGATAGGTAAAAACAGTCCAAATTTTAGGCAAATTTATAATGTAGCTATTTAAAAGCATTGTTTTTGGAAAGTACCAAAATTTGTAATACAGGACTTCTGAGAATGTATGTCAAGGGTTCACCTTTCTGATTTTACACTACATTATGGAAATCAAGCTACATAAGACAGTTTCTGTTTAAAAGTCTAAACTAACTGTGCATTGTGGCATACTTCTGTATTCTTAGAAGTCTTGTATCACCATGTACAGCTAGGTTTGGCTTGAGGCCAGTCTTGAGTCTACAAAACAAATGCTTACATTGCTCTATGGACATGTTGACTCATAAGTTCACATTGATTGATGAAGAACTGACATCAAAATATAAACATACCTTTTCCTGTTTGGCAGTACTATTATTGACAGCTAGGAAGCCCAATCAATCCTATAAAAGATGTATATTTGAATTGAATATCAATCCTATTAAAAGATGTATATTTGAATTGAATATGTATTGCCTCTTTCAATACCATTACTATAAGGCATTTCAAATATTGCAACAGATGATATTAAAGGTTAATGAAAAATTTCAAAGGCTCATTCAGAATATTCTTTTGTCTCTATAATACGTATCATAATCAAAATGAAATGAGTTCATTTCTGCAGTCCTTCTTGTTAGAAAATTACTTTTGTATTTCTTAACATGCCCCTTAAAATATCCATGGGGAATTTAATTTTGAACTTTTATAGCAAACAGTAAAAACAATATATTCTGAAAAAGTTAAATTGTCTGTGACTGCTCAGACAACATATTGATTTCATACCAAATGTCATCGCTCCAGGAGTCAAATGTCATGATACAGACCTGGCATATGAACAATGAAGTAAATGTAATACACAATAAATGGCTTTGAATTTTTGTTTATAACCTTATTTTCATAGTGTTATGGTATCAAACACAAATTGAGTGCTGAAGTATTCTTGTCATAAATATACAATCAATGTAAAATATATTCTGATTATATAAGCCATTTTACTAGTGATGCAGACCTATTTTACATTTTTGAATAATGACTATATTTGTTTTCAATAAAAAGAGACATTATACCAGGAAATTAATTCAGTTCTTTTCATAAAAGCTTATCATACAACTTGCTTTTATTAAATGATCCTGAGAATAGTGTCAGACTGCAGTTAATGAAAATGGGAATTTCATGTAGTATTATTTTTAAGGATTTATATACATGTGTATACTTAAATATATCTTCATTATATTTCATAGTCAATACACATGAATTTGAATTATAGGAATAAAAAGTTCAATGCTCTAAGATTTTATATATTCTGTGCTAAGATAAATGATATTATAATTAGATTAAGTAATCTGGAAACATTGACATGTTATATAAAATGTTATACAAACAATAAAAAATAGAACTATGTATATGAATATGGTGCATACATGATATTAAAATATCCGTTAAATACTGAGTTTCTGAAATTTACATGCATTCAGATAACAGGACACTATATTGTTTTGAATTTTGAGTCATATTATTAATTTACTCAAAGATTGGTTTCATTTTTTAATTCAAGAAGATTAAAATGTTTATGTGTGAGTATGTGTGCCTATCTATGTGTGTCTTCAACAATAGACTTTCGGCTCTAATTCTGTGGGCAACCAAGAACATTAACATAGCATCTGGGAGCTTGTAGGAAAGTCTCCTATACCTACTCCTGAGATTTTTATTCAACAATTTTTGGCTTATGGAAGGAGCACTGTCTATTCATACAGGATGCATCTGTTCAAACCTATTAGAATCACTTTTTTTCTTAAAAAGTAGGCTTATAAAATTGTTGTTTCCTATACGGTATTTCATACATTTCTTTCTCTCTACATTTTCTTTGTCTTCATACAATGGTTGGCATTCTATTCCTTTTGTTTCTTAAAAGTTAATACTACCATAAACTAATTCTTCACAAAAATCTGTCTCTCCTATGAAAGAGAATAATTTTTTCCTTTATGTCTTTATCACAGCACTATGCATCATCAATAGAAATAGCATCATTTCTCTTATCAAGGGCTCATATTCTTTATATTTCTCTATTTTATAAAACATATTTTTGAAGTTTACTTATATCTTTCTCTTATTGCCTTTTTGCGGATGTCAACTGCTTGCTTTCTCCTATCTCTGCTCACTCCTGTTGTTAAGTAGCCTTGGAAATCATTTAATGGTGATTTAGTCCCTATAGGGTTTTGTTGGGAAAAATGTATAGCCTTCCTGTAGGTGGCCTACCTGTTGATTATCTCATCTACAGTATTTATTAACTTCCCACATTTGCTATATAACATACATCTCTTAATTCATTTTTCCACTCCTATCAATCTGTTATTTATTAAATTTGTAAAACTTAACATACCTTGAAAATTGATATTTTCTAAATAACCCTAGGCTTCTGCATGTGTCCACCTGTATTCTCTGCTTTATTTTATTCCTTTTTAGTTTATATCATACCATGTAACAACTTAATCAAATTCATGCCATCATCCTTAGTATTGTAAGTTACTTGTATTTTACATTCATCTGCTTTTCACCAGCACAATACTTCAATAATTTTTGAGGTCAGTGGCAATTAATGACACATATTTGTTAATATTTTAAAAGCGCTTTATGATTATTTCATGCACATTTCGACCTTTCATGTAAACATACAAATAGTCAAAAATATATGAAAAAGTGCTCAAAACTGAGCTAGAAATAAGGGTCAGCATCTAAGACTTATTACAGCTCTTGCAGAGGAACAAGTTCCAATCAGTTGCTCATAAATCCAACTCAAGAGAAATCTGATGTCTTTAATCTCTGTGAGCACCATGATTTAAGTACACATATCTACACATAGACACATACACACACACTCATACATATATATTATTATAAGCAAAGTATATATTTAAAATATTCAATATAACTTATGTACTTAATGACTCATTAAAATACTTGGTTGTGTTAAGTATTTACTTTTGAACGTAAATAATTTTATTATCTATGAAAGAGAAAACTGTAAATCCAACATTTTTCTTTTATGAAAAGGTACAATTTCCAGGATATGTTTGAGTTATTATGAGAACCAATTTTTTTCAGCAGTACCTTATATTTCTAGACAATCTATGACTAATTTAATTTGAAAATAAAGTTTTTGCTAGTAATAAAACAATGAACTGGAGATGATTTTCACTACTAAAGCTTTGATAGTTTCCCATTACATAAGGAGATTTTTCTAATGAAAACAATAGTAATATTAGTTATTGTAATTTCAATACTATAAGACAAAATATTTTAACAATTGGAAAGTCTTTATAACATAGCGAATAAATGTGCCATTCGATGAATGCATTATGTAACAAGATTATATGAATTCCATTCAGATTATGAGATAGATCAATAGATTTCAATGTTCCATTAGTATGGTCATACCCACAGTAAATTCCTATCAAGAAATTATCCCTTGCTGAGTATGGGAAGTAGTGTCATATTGGTGTACCCCAGAAGCAAATAAACAAACATTGAAGTCATCATTTCATACAGTATATGGTTAGAATGGATTTTGGGAGTAGGGTAAGTTTTTGAGACAGGGTTTCACTTACTAGCTCTGGGTGTCCTGGAACTATATAGACCAGTCTGGCCTAGAACTCACAGAAATCCTAATGCCTCTGTTTCCCAAGTACTGTGATTAAAGATATGCATCACTATGCCTGGTGCAAGATAGATTTTTATTTATGGTTCAAATGAAATTATTTTATTTAAAATTGAATGTGGAGCAGATAGCAAATCTGTCTTTTATGAAATAAGAAAACTTTTCAAAACTACAAAACTACAAAGATTTCTCCTTTTTTAGTATTTCTTATTGTTCATATAGCTGTTATTTTTATAAATAACCTTATATCTGTGAACATATAAATAGTAAATAATAATAATTTTTAAATCTACAGTATGTATTTTATGGATTTTCAATTTGAGTATCAATTGAATATTAACATATACTATACTCCATATTTCATGGTTTTCAATATTATTAAAAGAAAGTATAAAATGTATATCATGTTTAAAATTAAGATAAGGTCATTCATTAAGAATATTTCAGGCTGAAAAAGTAATTTAGAAATTATTAAAGTACAAAAAATTCTCAACAACATGAAATATATGTGAACACTTGTAATAAAATGTTGACTGGTAAATTACCATATTCTTATTTTTATAGGTACTCATATAAACACTGAAAATTGTTTACATTAAATACCACATAACAAATTGTATACAGAATAATTCAAGCATACCTTTGAGATCAGCATTTTCACATTCTTTGAAGTGTTAATAGAAATTTTCAAAGTTCTTATGACTTGTGAAATTTCACACTATAAGTAAGTGATATATTGAATGTGTACTTCATTATTATTTTACAAAGGACTATTAATTAGCCAATCATTTTAGCACTGCACAATATGAAATGTGTGAGAAGCTGTCTGTTATGAAACCTCTTTCTAATTATCTCTAAACTGATACTAACTGTATAGCAGTTCATTGAGATGCTTAGAGTTTGGGTCTGGTTAATTTCACTGTGTGATATTTTGAATTTGTAAGTTTTTTACAATAAAGTTTATTTAAAAACTTCTCAAGAACATGTTTTTTAAGTAATCAAGAAAGGTATGTAACAGTAAGGATGGGATAAGTGGGATTTGGAGAAGAATCCTTTAAAACATTGTAAAAGAGAATATGAGGAAAGGAAACATTAGATGCAAAGAGAATTAGGAGAATTGACAACAGTCCAGACCTTAACTGCTGTCAAAATCAGATCTCAAAGGCAATAAGAATCCTTTGGACAAGACAGGCAAGGTGAGGTGAGCCTAACTTCCAGTGGCCTGAGCAGAACTACCTGAGACCTGAGATCTGTACACAGCAAATCCAGATGCCAGCCTGATGGGATTCAGCCCACCCAGAGACTGCCAGCTTCCAAATCCCATTCTTAACCCATGGGACAGGCGAGGAAAGCATGGGTCTGTCTCTAGCCTGCTTTCTGGTGGCCTAAGCAGAACCACAGAGACCTGAGGACTGCAAACTGGAGACCTGAGGACTGGGACACCCTAAAAAGACTAAACCAAAGAATGATAGGTAGAGAAGAAGGTGAAGAAATCCACCCCAAAGGGACAGAAAACGTATTCAACAAAATCATACAAGAAAACTTTACCAACTTAAAGAAAGACATGCCAATGAAAGCAGAAGAAACCTACAGAACACCAAATAAAGTAGTCCACAAAAGGAAGACCCTTTGCCGTATAATAGTAAAAACCCCAAACATACAGAGTAAAGTAAGACTATTAAGAGCAGCAAAGGAAAAAGGCCAAGTAACATACAAAGGCAAACCGATCAGAATCACACCTGACTTCTCCATGAAAACTCTGAAAGCCAGAAGGTCTAGGAGAGATATTCTACCAACACTAAGAGACCATGCAAACCAGCCCAAACTGCTATACACAGTAAAGCATTCAATCACTACAGATGGAGAAAACAAGATATTATATGACAAACTAGATTTAAACAATACTTATCCACTAACCCTGCCCTATGGGACATTCTGGAAGGAAAACCCCAACCCAAGGGAGTTAACTACAACCAGAAAAATGTAGGTAATAGATAATCTCACCTTACCAACAGCCAAAAGAAAAGAGGTGGAAATCCACATATAATTCCACCACCATCGACTCTTCCAAAATAAACAAGAAAGAGCAGTCAATGGTCATTAATATCCCTCAATATTAATGGGCTTAACTAGCCCATAAAGAGACACAGGCTAACAGAATGGATTTGAAGACAGAACCCATCCTTCTGCTGTATAATAGAAACACAACTCAGCCTCAAAGACAGACATTACCTCAGAGTTAAGGGTTGGGAAAAGATTTTTCCAATCAAATGGCCCCAGAAAAAAGCAGGGACAGCAATCCTAATATGTAACAAACTAGATTTTAAAATGAAATCAATCAAAAGAGATGAAGGAGGGCACTTCATACTCATCACAGGAGAAATCCACCTAGATGAAGTTTCAGTTTTGAACATCTATGCCCCAAATACAAAGTCACCCACGTTCATAAAAGAAACATTACTAAAAGTCAAATCACACTTATAGTGGGAGACTTCAACACCCTACTCTCAGCACTAAAAAGGAATACCAGACAGAATCTTACCAAAGAAACAAAGGAATGAATAGAAGTTATAACACAATTGGGATGAATAGACATCTATAGAACATTTCACCCAAATAAAAAAGAACATACCTTCTTCTTAGCTCCACATGGAACTTTCTCAAAAATTGACCACATGATTGGCAACATATCAACCCTCAACATGTACAAAAAATACATGATAACTCCATTCACCTTATCAGACCCCCCTGTGTTGAAATTAGAATTCAACCGTAACACAAATTGTAGAAACCCTACAACCTCATGGAAGTTGAAAAATGCACAATTGCACCATTCCATGGTCAAATAAGAAATAAAAAAAAGAAATTAAAACTTCCTAGAATTCAATGAGAAAGAGGACACAATATACCGAAATTTATGGGACACTTTGAAAGCAGTGTTAAGAGAGAAGTTCATGGCACTAAGTGCCCACATGAAGAAACTGGAGAATAGTTACACTAGAGAATTAACAGCACAAATGAAAGCTCTAGAACACACAGAAGCAATTTCACCCAGGAGGAGTAGGTGCCAAGAAATAATCAAATTGAGGGCTAAAATCAATAAAGCAGAAACTAGGAAAACAACACAAAGAATCAATGTAACAAAGAGGTGGTTCTTTGAGAAAATCAACAAGATAGACAAAACGTTATCCAAACTTACCAAAAGACAGAGTGTGAATATGCAAATTAACAAAATGAGGAATGAAAAAGGGGGCGATAACAATGGACACTGAGGAAATCCAGAGAATCATCAGGTCATACTTCGAAAACCTCTATTTGTAATAGCCAGAACCTGGAAGCAACTTAGATGTCCCTCAACTGAAGAGTGGATAGAGAAAATGTGGTACATTTAGACAATGGAGTACTACTCAGCAGAAAAAAAAAACAATGGAATCTTGAAATTCGCAGGTAAATGGATGGCACTAGAAGAAACCATCCTACCATCCTGAGTGAGTTAACCCAGTCACAAAATGACAAACATGGTATATACTCACTCATATATGGATTTTAGACATGGATCACAATAGTGCCAGTCTGCACTTCCACTGACAGAGAGTCTGGGAAACAGGAAAGAACCTAAGAGAGATATGCATGGCACCCCAGAGAAGAGGAATGAGGCAAGATCTTCTGAGCAGTTTAGGAACTCGGTGAGAGATGGGGGGGGGGAGTGGGAGCTGGGAAGAAGAGAAGGGGTGAAGAGGAAGAGAGAGTAGGCCATGGGGGAAAGAGGAAGGTTGAGTGGGGAGAACAGGGAGAGAACAGGATGAGAAATACCATAAAAGAGGGAGTCATAGGTTAGAAGAGAGATGTAGCACAAGTGAGACCTCTAGTGATCTGAAGGGGTGACACCAACTGGCAAGCTAAGCAATAGTGGAGAGACCACCTTAAATGCCCATTCCTGATAATGAACTTGACATCTACCCTATATGCCATCCTAGAACCTTCATCCAGTGAATGATGGAAGCAGAGGCAAACACCCACAGTTAAATACTGAACTGAATCCATGGAACCCAGTGACAGACCACGAGGCCAGCATGGGACTGATCCAGAACCCCTGAGTGTGAAAGTCAGTGAGGAGACCTGGGCAACCTATGGGTCCCTGGGCAGCAGATCAGTGTTTATCCCTGGCACACAAATGGACGTCGTGTGTCCATAACACAAAGAGGGATGATCTCTCAGCCTAGACACTTAGGGGATTGCCTGGACCCTGCTCTGAGCGAAATGACAGACCCTGAATATCCCCTATGTGGAAGGAAGTGGGGATAGGGTGGGAGGTTGGGGGGATGTTGGGGGACTGTGAGAGGAGGGGAAGGAAAGGGAACTGGGATTGACATGTGAAGCAAGCTATTTAAAATTAAAGTAATAAAAAAGCTTTAAAAAAAGAAAACCTCTACTCCACACAATTTGAAAATCTAAAGGAAATGGACAATTTTCTGGATAGCTATCACTTGCCAATAATTAAATCAAGAACAGATAAGCAATTAAAATAGATAGACCTATAAAAGCAGTCATCAAAAGTCTCCCAAGGAAAAAAAGCCCAAGGTCAGATGGGTTAATTGCAGAATTATATCAGAAATTCAAATAACAGCTTATACCAATTCTCAAATTACTCCATGCAATAGAAGCAGAAGAGTCTTTGACAAACTCTTTCTACAAGGCTTCAATATCCTTGATACCCAAGCCACACAAAGACACATCTAAGAAAGAGAACTTCAGACCAATACCCCTCATAAACATTGATGCAAAACCTCTCAATAAAATACTGGCAAATTGGATCCAAGAACACATCAAAAAACTCAATGACCATGATCAAGTAGGCTTCATCCCAGGCATGCAGGGTTTGTTCCCCATATGAAAATCCATCAGTGCAATCCACCATATAAACAAGCTGAGAAATAAAAACCATATGATCATCTCACTGGATGCTGAAAAAGCCTTTGACAAAATCCAACACCCATTCAATAAAGGTCTTGAAGAGATGTGGGATAACAGGAACTTACCTTAACATAATAAAAGCTATATACAGCAAACCAACAGCCAACATCAAACTAAATGGACAGAAACTCAACATGATTCCTCTAAGATCAGGAACAAGACAAGGTTGTCGACTCTTTCTATACCTCTTCAATATTGTAGTTGAAGTTCTAGCTAGAGCAATACAAAAACAAAAGAAGATCAAGGGGATACAAACTGGAAAGGAAGAAGTAAAACTTTCACAATTTGCAGATGATATGACAGTTTATATAAGTGACCCAAAAAACTTTACCAGGGGACTCCTGTAGCTAATAAATACTTTTAGCCAAGTGGCAGGATACAAGATCAACTTGAGAAAATCACTATCCCTACTATATACAGATGATAAAAGGACTGAGAAAGAAATCAGAGAAACATTGCCCTTTATAATAGCAACAAACAACATAAAATACCTTGGGGTAACGCTAACCAAACAAGTGAAAGACCCATATCCCAAGAACTTTCAGTCCTTAAAGAAAGAAATTAAAGAAGACACCAGAAGATGGAAAGATCTCCCATGCTCTTGGATATATAGGATCAACATAGTAAAAATGGCAATCTTGCTGAAAGCAATATACAGATTTAGCATAATCCCCATTAAAATCCAAGAACAATTTTTCACAGACCTTAAAAGAACAATAATCAAATTTATATGGAAAAACAAAAGACCCAGGATAGCCAAAACAACCTTATTCAACAATACAACATCTAGAGGCATCACCATCCCTGACTTCAAGCTCTATTATAGAGCTATAGTCCTGAAAACAGCTTGGTATTGGCAGAAAAATAGACATACAGACCAATGGAATTGAGTTGAACCCCTGACATTAACCCATACACATATGAATAACTGATCTTTGAAAAAGAAGCTAAAAATATACAATGGAAAAAAGAAAGCATCTTCAACAAATAGTGTTGGCATAACTGGAGGCTGACATGTAAAAGACTGCAGATAGATCCATGTCTATCACCATGAACAAAATTTAAATCCAAATGGATCAAAGACCTCAACATAAATCCAGCCACACTGAACCTATTAGAAGAGAAATTAGGAGGCACCCTTGAATAAATTGGTACAGACACTAAGATTGACAATTAATAAATGAACCTCCTGAAACTGAGAAGCTTCTGTAAGAGAAAGGACACAGTCAGGAAGACAAAAAGGTAACCCACAGATTGGGAAAAGATATTCACTAATCCCACATCTGACAGAGGGCTGATCTCCAAAATGTACAAAGAACTCAAGAAGCAAATCTCCAAAACACCAAAGAATCCAATCAAAAAGTGGGGTACAGAACTAAATAGAAAATTCTCAGTAGAGGAGTCTAAAATGGCTGAGAGACACTTAAGAAAGTGCTCAACATCCCTAGCCATCTGGGAAATGCAAATCAAAACAATTTGAGATACCATCTCACTCCTGTCAGAATGTCTAAAATCAAAAACTCCAAGGACATTTTATGCTGAATAGGATATGGAGAAAGGGGAATATTCCTCCACTGCTGGTGGGAGTACCAACTTGTACAGTCACTTTGGAAGTCAGTATGGAAATTCCTCAGGAAAAGGAATCAGTCTACCACAAGACCCAGCAATTCCACTCTTAGGCATATACCCAAATGATGTACTTTCATACAAGGATGTCTGTTCATAGCAGCATTATTTGTAACAGAGAGAACCTGGGAGCAATCTAGATGCCCCTCAACTGAAGAGTGGATAGATAAAATGTGGTACATTTACACAATGGAGTACTATTCAGCAGAAAAACAAAAAACAATGGAATCTTGAAATTTGCAGGCAAATGGATGGCACTGGAAGAAACCATCCTTAGTGAGGTTACTCAGTCACAAAAAGAGAAACATGGTATGTACTCACTAATCTATGGATTTTAGACATGAATCAGGGTAGTGCCAGCATACAATCCCACTGCCAGAGAGTCTGAAAAGCAGAACCTCCTTCCAGCGACTGATGAAAGCAGAGGCAGATACCCACAGACAAACATAGATTGGCAGGGAGAGTGAGACCCTCCATGGTGGATCTCCAGATCTGTCATTTCATCCAGGGCAGGGCTTAGGCCCTCCCCCAAGAGTCCCAGCCAAGAGAGGCTCCTATATTGTGGCATGGGCACTCAAAGTCTATTTGTACGCCAGGGATAAATACTACCCAAGGCCCCATAGATTAACTAGGCCTCCTCAGTGGCACACACATTCAGGGGGTCTGGGTAGTCCCATGCTTTCCACACAGCCGTCAAACTGGGGTCCAAGAACTTCCCCTTGTTCAGGTCAACAGTTTCTATGGATTAAACCAGCCCCCAGTCTTAACTTCTTTGCCCATCAGTTCTCCCTTTCTGACACTGGATTCCAGGAGTTCAATTCTGTGTTTTTATTTGAAACAGCAACGCTTCGGTCAGGGTATCTTCTACCAGACACCAAGGCTTATGGAGACAGAATAGAGGGAACGCTTCGCCTCAGCTTAAACATTGACCCTGAAGCACAGGTAGAAGAAGAACCAGAAGAGCCTGAAGACACGGCAGAAGACACAGAGCAAGACGAGGAGGAAGAGGTGGATGCGGGCACAGAGGAGGACGAGGAGACAGCAAAGGAATCTACAACAGAAAAAGATGAGTTGTAAATTATCCTCTCACCACGGATCCTGTGTGGAGAGCGAATGTGAAATTTTAAAGGTGTTTCTTTTCAGAGAGACTTGTTTGGATGCTCCCCCAGCCTCCTTGTCCCCGGCACTGTAAAATATTGGGATTGTGGGTCACAGGAAGAAGTGGGTTTTTTAGTTGAGTTTTTGTTTTGTTTTTTTAACATTCCTCATGAATGTAAATTTGTACTATTGAACTGACTGTTGGTGTAAAATCTTGTCATGTGTATAATATAAAAAGATCCCAAACACCACTGCCTATTTTTATAACACACACAAAATAAGAAGCAATGTTCATTCTGTCTGTTGATATTAGTGTTAATCTCTTAACACTTTAACAGAAATAATATTTAACCATGCACTTAGACATTCCTTAGTTTAGTCATGTAGGTAGGCAAAATTAACAATCATATGCATCACTATATTTTAGTGGGATCAAGCCTTTAGGAGGAACTTTCTAGAGAATCATAACTTAGAAAGCAAATGGAGATAGAGTAAACCAGTTAAGTATAAATGGAAATGTAAAAATGTGAAATATTGGAAAGTTTTAAAATTTTTAACCCCTGAATGAATATCGACTGGTTTCGTAGAAAGGTGAGGAATGACGTATTGTTTATATTTTATGTACAGAGTATATGGAAGTACTGACTGTGTTCAACTGGCCTTGTGTAAATATTCTATAGAAACAGTAAATATGTGTGAAGGAACACTGATGTAGGGAGGAACTGGAGAATATGAGGCAATTTGGGAAACGGTTCAAGGATTCAATGCTGTCAGAAACTGGAAGCAGTTAGGTATGGCTCACCTAATAATTCAAAACTATTAGATGAGGGGAAGCCCTAAAGTTAAAGTTGTCACTGGTTAAAAAAATAATGTCTATCATTCATTTAATCTGGAGAGTAATCAGGCTACATACATTACTGCACTTGCATCTGTTATACTATAATCAGACATGATGACAGAATGGTATTGAATTTGCTGACACCACCAGAGTCACATGACCTTGTCTAATTTTATCTCTGTTCATCAGTCAGAATTGGTGTCTAATTGACAGTGATTCCTGAGGAACTTTATTTTTTTCTGTCCTTTTTTCTTTTTCAGCCTCTCATACCTCTCATATTGTATAAGAGCTGGTACACTAGATCATTTTATGCCAACTTGACAAAAGCTAGAAACAGATCTGGGATGAGGGAATCTCAATAGAGAAAATGCCTCTATCAGATTGACCTATGGGCAAATCTGTCTAACGTTTTCTTGATTAATGATTGATGTGTGAGGTTCCAGACCCCTGGGAGTGATGTTATCACTGGTTAGATGGTCCTGTATGGTATAAGAAAGTAGGTTGATCAAGCCAGGAGAAGCAAGTGAGTAGGTAGTGTTCCTCCTTGGCCTCTGCTTCAGGTCTTTCCTGGAGTTCCTATCCTGACTTCCTTGTATGATGGACTGTGATGTGGAAGTGTCATTAAAATAAACCTTTTTCTCCTCATGTTGCATTTTATCATGGTGTTTTATCACAGCAATAGAAACCCTGAATAAAACAGTTGGGTGTGTCATTGCCTAATCTTCTTGACTAGAAGGTTCTCTGGGCTGTGTTAACTGTGATTAGATTTCAGTTGTTGCTTATTCCTCTTCTATTGTGGTGTGGTTTATTTCCCCCTGATGAAAGGATGGCTGGGAAGAAACATCTATTACTACCATAGAAGTAATCACCCAACTATAATTTAAATAATTACTAGAAATAAATGTGAACTGTTTCTGTAGTAAGATTTCAGTTTCAAAGAGCTAACTAAAGCAAGCCTTAAAGTGGTATAAAATCTACCTAGGTTTCTGCTATGATAGATAGATAATTTATGTGTGAATGCAGATATAGATATCCACATATAGATGGTAGATAATTCATTGAGAGAATGATGATAGGTAGGTAGGCAGATATATAAATGATAGATAATAGGTTATAAATAGATTCTGTTTCTCTGGGGATCACTAAGGTATAATACAGTAGGTTGAGAAGGTACAAATGTTGCCTGTTAGGGAATGAAAGTTGCATATTTATATTTTACAAGATCAGTGTTTTACTGATTCACATGCTTCCCAACTCAAACTAAATACATGTAGAGATGGATAGAGAGAGACAGAGATAAAGGCTGAATTAAAAATAAAATAAGTACTGAAAAATTGTTACTAGCAGGAGCTGGAGAGAAGGCTGAGTGGTTAAGGGAAGTTGTTGCTCCTACAGAAGACATGGGTTAGGTATCTAGCATCCACATGGCAGCCTATAACTGCCTATAAATCCAGTTTTAGGAGAAATGATGACTTCCTCTGGCCTCTGCAGGCATCATGTACACAATGTACACATGTAGTGCACATCTGTGCATGCAGGTAAAACACTCACACACGTCATACATACATACATATGTGTATATATATGCATATATAAAGAATGCTATTGATAATTGGTTTTCATTTTTTATAAGAGAAGAGTATAGGTTTTTATTCTTTGTAATACAATATGTACATTTAAAAGTGTAGTAGAAAGTACAGCTTAGGATATCCACAACAATGACACTTTTTGGTGTAAATATTTCCATTGCTATTTCCCTTTAGAAAATGTGGCCATTGTAGTGATTTCATAGAATCTTTACAAGAAATTGTTGTTTAGCTATTTGAAGTCAATGATCAGTATAAGGTAAGAAGAAAAGTACTGCACAAGCTACAGCACCACTAATTCATTAATATAAAGAAATATAAAATGTAATGGGAGTGTGTATACATACTATATATATATGTATATACATACATACATACATACATACTTGAAAGCAGCACTCTTTTTTGGCTTTTTGAAACAGGCTAGCCTCAAACTCACAGAGATCCACTTTCCTAGGTATGCACCATCATTCCCCAACTAAAGTAAAACTCTTGAAAATCCTATCATCTGAAGTCATGGCAATGCAATATATAAAGGTAATGACTTTTTTGTCATTAATTTCCATTTTTTGTGTTTGATATTTTTTAATTTAAATTAGAAACAAGCTTGCTTCACATGTCAATCCCAGTTTCCTCTCCTTCTCCTTCTTCCCCACCTCTCACCAAACCCACTCCAACCCTCTCCTCAAACCCCCTCTGCTCTCCAGGGAGGGTGAGGCCTTTCATGGGGGATCATGTCATATCATCCTGGGCAGGGCCTAGAACCACCCCCATGTGTCCAGGCAGAGAGGGAACCCTCAATGTGGAATGGGCTCCCAAAGTCATTTGTATGACAGGCATAAGTACTGATCTACTACCTGAGACCAAATAGAATACTCAGGACTCCTCACTGATACCCACTATCAATTGGTCTGGATCAGTACTATGTTGGCCTCTCAGTCACCAATTTGGGATCCAAGAGCTCCTCCTTGTTCAGGTCAGCTGCCCCTTTTGGTTTTACCAGCCAGGCCTTGACTCCTTTGCTCATCACACCTCCCTCTCTGCAACTGGGAGTTCAGTTCAGTGTTTATCAGTGGGTGTCTGCTTCTCCTTCCATCATTCACTGAAAGAAGGTGCTAGGGTGGCATATAAGGTAGTCATTAATCTCATTATTGGGGGAGGGTATCAAAGGTAGTCTCTCCACTATTGAATAGATTGCCAGTTGGTGTCATCCTTGTAGATCTCTGGAAATCTCACTAGTGCCAGATCTCTCCTCAAACCTGTAATGGCTCCCTCTATAACGGTATCTCTCATCCTGATCGCCTCTATTCTTCCCCTGGCTCAACCTTCCTTCTTCCCTCCTCTCCCCTCTTCTACTACCCACCTCTTTGTCCCAGATACCCTACCCACCTCTCCCTCCAAGCTCTCAATCCTCTCAGGAGATCTTGTCCCATTCCCTATTTCCAGGGTACCATGCATATCTGTTTTAGGGCCTTCCTATTTCCCAGACTCTCTTTCAGTGGGATGGTAAGCTGACAACCCCTGCTCAATGTCTAAAATCCAGATATGAACGAGTACATAGCATATTTGTCTTTTTGGAACTGGGTTACCTCACTCAGGATAGTTTCTTCTAGTGCCATACATTAGCCTGCGAATTTCAAGATTCCATTTTTTTTGCCACTGAGTATTTCTCCACTGTGTAAATGTACAATATTTCCTATATCCACTTGCCAGCTGAAGGACATTTAGGTTGCTTCCAGGTTCTGGCTATTAAAAATAATGCTGCTATGATCATAGTGGAACAGATGTCTTTTTGTATGAATGTGCATTCTTTGGGTATATGCCTAAGAGTGGAATTGCTAGATCTTGTGGTAGACTGACTCCCATTTCTTGAGGAATCTCCATACTGATTTCCAAAGTGGCTGTAGGAGACAGCACTCCCTCCAGCAGTGAAGGAGTGTTCCCCTTTCACCACATCCTCTCCAGCATAAACTGTCATTGGAGTTTTTGGTTTTAGCCATTCTGACAGGAGTAAGTTGGTATATCAGAGTTGTTTTGATTTGCAATTCCCTGATGGCTAAGGATCTTGAGAACTTTTTTAAGTGTTTATCAGCCATTTTAGACTCCTCTATTGGGAATTTTGTATTTAGTTCTGTAACCCCCTTTTTAATTGGGTTATTTGGTGTTTTGGTGACTAGTCTCTTGAGTTCTTTGTATATTTTGGAAATCATCCTTCTGTCATTCTGTGGGTTGCCGTTTTGTCTTGTTGATTGTGTTCTTTGCCTTACAGAATTTTCTAAGTTTCAGGAGGTCCAATTTATTAATTGTCAATCTCAGTGTCTGTGCTACTGGTGTTATGTTGAGGAAGCAGTCTCTTATACCAATTCGTTCAAGGGTACCACTCACTTTTTCTTCTAAGAGGTTCAATATACCTGGATTTATGTTGAGGTCTTTGATTCATTTGGACTTTAGTTTTGTGCTTGGTGATAGATAAAGGTCTATCTGCAGTCTTGTACATGGCAGCATCCAGTAATGCCAGCACCATTTGTTAAAGATGCTTTCTTTTTTTCATTGTACAGTTTTAGTTTCTTTGCCAAAGATTAGGTGTTCATAAGTCAGTGGCTTAATATCAGGGTCTTAAATTCAATTCTGTTGGTCTAACTGTCTATTCTTGTGCTGATACCAAGCTGTTTTCATTACTATAGCTCTATACTAGAGCTTGAAGTCAGGGATGGTACTGTCTCCTGAAGTTCCATTATTGTACAGGGTTGTTTTGGCTATCCTGAATCTTTTGTTTTTCTATATAAAGTTGAGAATTGTTCTTTAAATGTCTGTGCAGAATTGTGCTGGGATTTTGATAGGGGTTGCGTTGAATCGGTAGATTGCTTTTGGTACGATTGTCATTTTTACTGTGTTGATCCTACCTATCCAAGAGCAGGGGATATCTTTCCATTTTCTGGAATCTTCCTTAATTTGTTTCTTTAAGGCATCAAAGTTCTTGCGATACAGGTCTTTCACCTGTTTGGATAGAGTTACCCCAAGATATTTTTTGTTGTTTGTGGCTATTGTGAAATGTGAGGTTTCTCTGCTTTCTTTCTTATCACGTTTATTGTGCATATATAGTAGGACTACTGATTTTTTGAATTAATCTTGTAACCTGCCACTTTGCTGAAGGTGGTCATTAGTTGTAGGAGTTCCCTGGTAGGATTCCTCGGGTCACTTACATAGACTACCATATCATCTGCAAGTAGTGAACGTTTTGTGTCTTCCTTTCCAATTTGTATCCACTTGATCTCCTTTTGCTGTCTTATTGCTCTAGCAAGAACTTCCACTGTAATATTGAAGGGATCTCTACTCAAACCTATAATGACTCCCTGTAAAGAATAGAGGAGACATCTTTTCTTTTTAAACATAAAAACCTGAATTATGACAGTTAGCTATGCTCTATATAAGTAAAAGTCATAACAAGTATCTAACCTTGCAGCTTCAAAACCTGGATTACATGTACTATTCTACATATGTAGAAGGAGCCATATTGCTCAGGCAAAACTTAAGGCCACTGTATTGTTTCATAATCTGATCAAATATAAATTACATTTAAGGCAGTGTCTGTTAGTCTTCCTGTCACTCTCTTTCTGAGATTTTCAGAGATCTACATGAATAATACAACTGACAAACTAAGCTATAGTGGAGAAGCTACCTTAAATGCCCTTTCCTGATAATGAGTTTGTCTACTACCTTATATGCCATCCTAGAGCCTTCTTCCAGTGACTGATGGAAGCAGAGGCAGATACCCACAGCTAAACACTGAAATTTACTCCTGGAAACCAGTTGCAAAGAGGGAGGAGTGATGAGCAAAGGGGTCAAGATCAGGCTAGTGAAACCCACAGAGACAGCTGTCATGGACAAGGGGAGGCTCTTGGATCCCAGACTGGTGACTGAGAGGCCAGCCTGGGACTGATCCAGACCCCCTAAATTTGAGTGTCAGTGAGGAGGCCTAGAGTAGTAGATCAGTATTCATCCCTGACATACAAATGGACTTGGGAGCCCATTCCACATGGAGGGATGCTCTTTCAGCCTGGATACATGGGGGAGGGCCTAGGCCCTGACCTTGATGAAATGACAGACTCTGGAGATCCCCTATAGAGGGCCTCACCTACCCTGGGGAGCAGAGTAGGGATTGGTTGGGTGGTTGCGGGGAGGTTGGAGGTTGGCAAGGGGGAGGGTAGGGAGAGGGAGCTGGGATTGATATGGGAAGCAAACTTTTTTCTAATTTAAATAGAAAAAATGTTTTTTTTTTAAAAATAGAAGAGACATGGAGAGAGTGGACAACCTTGTCTTGTTGCTGATTTTAGAGGATTCACCTTGAGTTTCTCTCCATTAGGTTGATGTTGGTTGCTGGTTTGCTGTATATTGCCTTTATTATGTTTAGGTCAGTTCCTGTTATCCCTGATCTTTCCAAGTCCTTTATTATGAAGGGATGTTGGATTTTGCCAAGGCTTTTCAGCATCTAGTATGAACATGATCATGTTATTTTTCTTTTTCAGATTGTTTATATGGTGGATTACACTAATACATTTTGTATGTTAAACCATCCCTGCTTCCCTGGGATGAGGCCTACTTGTTCATGCTGTGTGATTTTTCTAATGTGTTCTTGGATTCGATTTGCCAGTATTTTATTGAGTATTTTTGCATCAATTTTCATGAGGGAGATTGGTCTGTAGTTCCCCATCTTAATTGTGTCTTTTTCTGGTTTTGGTACTAAGGTAATTGTAGTCCTATAAAAAGAGTTTAGCAGTGATCCTTCTGCTTCTATTTTGTGGAACAATTTGAAGAGTACTGGTATCAGCTCTTTGAATTTCTGGTAGAATTCTGCACTGAAACTATTTGCCCCTGGACTTTTTTTAGTTGGAAGACTTTTGATGGCTGCTTCTATTTCTTTAGGGGTTATAAGTATATTTAAATTGTTTATCTGTTCTTGATTTAATTTTGGTAAGTGATATCTATCCAGAAAATCATCCATTTCCTTTAAATTTTCCAATTTTGTGGAGTAGAGGTTTTCAGAGTATGACCTGTTGGTTCTCTGGATTTCTACAGTGTCTGTTGTTATGTCCAACTTTTCATTTCTCATTTTGCTAATTTGCATGTTCTCTCTGCCTTTTGGTTAGGTTGGATAAAGATTTGTCTATCTTGTTGATTTTCTCAAAGAACCCACTCTTTGTTTCATTGATTCTTTGTATTGTTTTCTTTTTATCTATTTTATTGATTTCGGCTCTCAATTTGATTATTTCCTTGTATCTACTCCTCCTGGGTGAGTTTGCTTGTTTGTTCTAGAGATTTCAGGTATTCTGTTAATTCTCTAGTGTGTCTATTCTCTAGTTTTTTCATGTGGGTGCTTAGTACTATGAACTTTCCTCTTAGAACTGCTTTCAGAGTATCCCATAGGTTTGGGTATGTTGTGTGTTCATTTTCATTGAATTCTAGGAAGATTTTGATATCTTTCTTTATTTCTTCCTTTACCCAGGAATGATGCAATAGAGCATTGTTCAATTTCCATGAGCTTTTGGGGTTTCTGCATTTGGGGTTGATATTGAATTCTAATTTTAAGCCACCGTAGTCCTATAAGATACAGGGGGTTTATTCCAGCTTTTTCGTATCTGTTGAGATTTGTTTTATTGCCAAGTATGTGGTGAGCCATATGGTGCTGAGAAGAAGGTACATTCTTTTGTGTTTGGATACGATTTCTGTAGATAACTGTTAAACCCATTTGGGTCATATCTTCTATTAGTTCCTTCTCTCTTTGTAAGCTTCTGTCTGTGGTCCTGTCCATTGGTGAGAGTGGGGCGTTGAAGTCTCCCAATAAGTGTGTGTGGGGTTTAATGTGTGATTTGTGTTTTAGTAATGCTTCTTTTATGAATTTAGGTGCCGTTGTATTTGGGAAATTGATGTTCAGAATTGAGACTTCATCCTGTGATGAATATGAAATATCCTTCTTCATCAATTTGATTAATTTTCTATTTTTAATTAATTTTTATTTTTAAATTTAAATAAGAAACAAGGTTGCTTCACATGTCAATCCCAGGTCCCTCTCCATTTCCCTCCCCTCCTCCCACACCTTCCCACCAACCGCTCCAGTAACCTCTCATAACTCATGGAGGACGAGGCCCTCTATGGGATGTCCATAGTCAGTCATTTCACTCAGGGCAAGGCCTAGACCCTCCCCCAAGAGTCCAGGATGAGAGTGCATCTCTCATTGTGGGATGGGCACCCAAAGCCCATTTGTATGCCAGCGATAAATACTGATCTACTACCCAAGGCCCAATAGATTGCCTAGGCCTTGTCACTGACACCCACATTCTGGGGGTCTTGATCAGTCCCATGCTGGATTCCCAACCATTAGTCTGGGATTTGAGAGGTAACCCTTGTCAGGTCAGCTGTTTCTGGAGGTTAAACCGGCCCAGTTTTAACACCATTGCTCATCAGTCTTCCCTCTCTGTTTTTTGGATTCCTTGAGTTCAGCTCAGTGTTTAACTCTAGGAGTCTGCTTCTGCTTACATCAGCCATTGAATGAAGGTTTTGTTTCCCAGAATCTCTGGCAGTAAGACTGTAGGCTGGCCCATGCCTTGCTGACAAGTCTCAGCTGATTTTCTAACTATATCATTTGTGATTTCTACTTTCTAACCAATAGTAGAACACAATCCACCCCAGTGTTCCCACATTTCTTTTTTTTAAGTAAAGAAACCTTATTTAAAAAAGAAAACACTAATGGGGAAGCCATACATTCTAAAGTCTGTCTCTATTAAACAAACACAAAAGTACAGAATTCTTGCAACACAAAACATGAACTTGTGTCTGCATCTTTGGAATGAATACATTTATATATGACTTTCTTTTTTTATTTTCCAGTTTAAATTTAGATAAGAAACGAGGTTGCTTCACAAGTCAGTGAAATTCTATTATTCAGTTCTTGTTATTTCCATTTTACCATAGACACCTACCAAGAAATTTTCAACTCTGGCCACTGTTCTCTTTATATTTCCATATTTGTGTTTTTATCTATTTTAATTAGTAATATTTACAGTGCTTTCTATTTTTTATTTGTTTCAAAAGAATTTGAACTTGGTTGTTGAAACTTTATGAATGAGATTTTACTGCTCTTGGATATTACTTTTTACTGTATTGGCACCCTATGTGCCTTTTAGTTTGCCATACATAAACAATCTGTTTGAGTGTCCCTCATAGGTTCTAGTCTATGTTTGCGAGCTGCAGATACATAAACCACCATGACTGTGTTATATTTAGAGTATTGTATGGCCAAGTTAGTCTCCTATGATTGCTTACTTCTCCTGAGAGCCCCACTGGCTGTTTCTCATTCTATTTGGGACTACAAACAATTTATCAGTGGGGCTGTAATGGAGATGCAAGTGTCTGCCTCTGGATAAGGAGGAAATTCCCTACTAGAAGTGAACTCCTGATTAAGGTTTGATTCACTCTATTTGTACTTTTTGCTGACTAACATTCTCAAGGAGGTAAAGATGCTTCAACCAAAAAGACAAACAGCATTTCTGGGTTCCACTCTTTTCTGTGGTGGGATGTCACTTACAAGTAATGGGAACAAGCATTTTCTCTAGCTGCATGCTTGATTTGGTTGTGATGGTTCTTGGTGATACCTGATTCATGGTTCTTCTTTGGAAATAAGATGAGATTTAATCTATCGGTGAAAAGGAAGTATTTTTTAATGTGTGAATTTGCTAAAAGAATATTGATTCCTTTCCCTTTCTTATTCTGCCAGGCTCACTTAGTATTGCTCATAGAACTTCTCTTTGATCGGGCAACTGAGGAAAGCCGGTAACTCCCTTCCCTTGCTTGCCTGGAAGATAGGAAGTGAAATAAATCATTTCATCTTCTCTGAAAAAAAAAGACTGTAGGCTGGCACTCCACAGATCTATGTCTAAAATCCATGTATGAGAGAGCACATATCATGTTTTTCTTTTTGTAACTGGGTTACCTCACACAGGATGGTTTCTTCTAGTACCATCCATTTGCCTGCATATTTCAGGATTCCATTTTTTTTTCTGCTGAATAGTACTCCATTGTGTAAATGTAATCCATTCTTCAGGTGAGGGACATCTAGGTTGCTTCCAAGTTCTGGCTATTACAAATAATGCTGCTAATAACATAGTGGAACAGATGTCCTTGTTGTATGAATGTGCATCTTTTGGGTATATACCTAAGAGTGGAATTGCTAGGTCTTGTGGTAGGCTTATTCCCATTTTTCTGAGGAGTGTTCCCCTTTCACCACATCCTCTCCAGCATAAACTGTCTTTTTTTTTTTAGCCATTCTGACAAGAGTAAGATGGCATCTCAGAGTTATGTTGATTTGCATTTCCCGGATGGTTAAGGATGTTGAGCACTTTCTTAAGTGTCTCTCAGCCAATTTAGACTCCTGTATTGAGAATTCTCTATTTAGTTCTGTACACCACTTAATTATCATATCCTTTGATGTTTTAGAGACTTGCTTCTTGAGTTCTTAGTAAATTTTGGAAATCAGCCCTCTGTCAGATGTGGGATTAGTGAATATCTTTTCCCATTCTGTGGACTGCCTTTTTGTCTTGTTGACTGTGTCCTTTTCCTTACAGAAGCTTCTCAGTTTCAGGAGGTCCCACGTATTAATTGTTGACCTCAGTGTCTGTGCTACTGGTGTTATGTTCAGGAAGCAGTATCCTACACCAATTCATTGAAGGCTACCTACCACTCACTTTCTCTTCTAAGAGGTTCAGTGTTTCTGGATTTATGTTGAGGTCTTTGATCCATTTGGATTTAAGTTTTGTGCATGGAGATAGATGTTAAGAGAAGCTTTTTCCTTGAGAAGAGCCTTCCTGCCAGCCTGGTTCCAGAGCCGCTTCAATCCCAAATAAACACACAAGAGGCTATATTCATTATGAAGCTGTTGGCCTTGCTTGTCTCTTACTGGCTAGCTCTGCTTTAAGTAATTACCCCATAATTGTTAATCTAAGTATGTTTCTTACCAGAGAATAGTTCTGGGCTCCTACCCCCATGGCAGTTACATGTTGACTCTCTGTCTTTCTCCTTCCCAGAATCCTCCTGGATTCCTAGCCCCTCCTATCTTGGTTCCCTATAGGCTCAACAGTACTTTATTGACAAATGCACAGGACTTCCCCCAACATCTCCTCTTTTCTGTTTAAACAAAAAGAAAGGTCTTAACTTTAACACCGTCAAAGTATATGTAACAGAACAGTTATCAAGTAAGAACATAGTTACAATATTGTAGCAAGATTTAAAGAAAATATCATCCATCCCATCCTTGTGAGTCCAAAGTCCTATATGTAGCTTATCTTTTATCATAACTAAGGAAAACTATAATTATAACTATCTATCTTCAACTCCATCAAAGACCACAGAAGGATAATATATTAAACACTAGGATTGACAGAGACATCTTACTGCCTGGATAGTCACCCAAAGTTCCTCTATAACGTTGGGGCATCCATCTTCAGCCCATAGGCCACAATGTGTCCAGAAGATTTCTCAGCAAAGCAGGAAATTTCAAACTGTCCATCTGCATTGGCAGTCTGTCAGTCATTTTTCTTTGTCCTGCAGAATGTCTCCTAGACTCTTCCATGAAGCAGGAACCCTGTAAGACTGAGTTCAGCAGTCACTTTCCTGTGGGTCCTGCATGTCCAGATTATACAACAACAGTCAAGCAGTACAGGCAAGAGCAGATTCTTGCCCAAATGGCTAATCTTGCCATGTTGAAAGCAAACTCCATAACGAGTTTCTTCGATGCCCATCTTCCTCTCAGACGTAATTGGTGCTGCCAGGAGCAGACATTTCTCATTGTCAAGAAAAACCCTAAACCATTTTAAAATGCCATTTTCTGAAGGTCTTTGAAAGGTTTGAAGACTATCTATCTGTCTCAAATATTATCTCTATATATCTAGAAAACCTAACTTACCTAACTATAAATTCTGACTATTAAAAGTAACTATCTATAGTCTGTATTCAATTATGCATTATGTTTTAAAAGATCAGTATAAGCACAATACTTAATCAAGAGGAGAAATATAAGCATCACAAAATTGACCTTGAATTTGTATCAATAAATGAAAAACAATACCCATACCATAATTCCCCTTTTTACCATTAAAAGGAGATTGGTTGTGATCATTAACCAATTATAAACAATCCCGTTTAAATGAAAACAAAGATTTAAAAACAAGATGGGAATTGGGACGTCGCTCATTCCAAACTGCTTCCTGCTGGAAGGGGGCGCTGTTTATACCATGGGGATCATGACAAAACTCAGAAACCTGTATAAGTCCGTATTTTCGGGGTCTGTAAAGCTGCATCATCTTAGCTGTCTCAATAGTTGGAACACCTGGTCCACTGCTTCCAGAGGTCTTGGTTTGTCAAACCACAAAAGCCTGGAAGGAATCCTTAGCTTTTCATTTTCTGTAGAAACATAAATAAAAACTCCTTTTCCAAGTAACATATCCTTACACTTAAATTTTGAAGTCAAGGCATTTTTAAAAGATAGAAGTTGGATTAATTTAGCAGCATTTATAATCAAGTGTACTTTAATTGCAGTTCCTTCCTGAGCAAGCAAAAAACTGAAAAACACAATAGCGTACAGTATCCAGACTCTCTGTGTATTTTCCATCTTTACGTGGCTTATTTATTTATCTATTATTACTTTATTTCTTTCACTTTTATTTATTTTTCTCTGAGACAGGGTTTCTCTTTGGAAACCTGCCTGCCTCTGCCTCTGGAGCAATCCTACCGGCATGCACCACCACAACGCCGGCTTTTGTATTTATTTACCACTTTGTCGTTTCAGTTTCTCTCTCAATCTCACATATATTTTTAAACACACTGTAAACCTTTGAAGTTTTTCTTTATCCAAGTCTGACTTTACTGTAAATCTTTATGTTTTTCTGGCCACGTGTCTCATCTGTAAAACCGCGGCTGTTTTAAACTGCTGTTTCAAGATGGCGGGCGTAAGCGTGACTCCAGCTTACCGCCTCAGTCCATGCTGACCTCCAGCAAAAGCTGCCACTTCCAGCTGTACGTACACCCCTTTCAATCGGTAGCAGAGTCTCTTAAAACAACCTTGCTGTTTTTTTTTTTCTTTTTATGCTGAGTCAGGAAGACTCCGGTAAACGAGCCACGTGAATCTCGGCTTGTCAATAGCAAAACAGAGCACACCTGAGAAAAATGCTGCTACCAAAATTCTGTGCTTCTCTCTGTTCTTCTGTTTCTAAAATTCCTTTAAAGCTTTTGTTGTTTTTGCGTGGAATTTCAATCCCGCTCCTGATCACCATTTGTAAAGAGAAGCTTTTTCCTTGAGAAGAGCCTTCCTGCCAGCCTGGTTCCAGAGCCGCTTCAATCCCAAATAAACACACAAGAGGCTATATTCATTATGAAGCTGTTGGCCTTGCTTGTCTCTTACTGGCTAGCTCTGCTTTAAGTAATTACCCCATAATTGTTAATCTAAGTATGTCTCTTACCAGAGAATAGTCCTGGGCTCCTACCCCCATGGCGGTTACATGTTGACTCTCTGTCTTTCTCCTTCCCAGAATCCTCCTGGACTCCTAGCCCCTCCTATCTTGGTTCCCTATAGGCTCAACAGTACTTTATTGACAAATGCACAGGACTTCCCCCAACAGATAGACATGGATCTATTCGCATTATTTTACATGCCAGCATCCAGTTATGCCAGCACCATTTGTTGAAGATGCTTTCTTTTTTCCATTGTATATTTTTAACTTCTTTATTGAAGATCAGATGTTCATACATGTATGGGTTAATATCAAGGTTTTCAATTTGATTCCATTGGTCTACCTGTCTATTTTTGTGCCAATACCAAGCTATTTTCAGGACTATAGCTCCTCTATAATAGACCATGAAGTCAGGGATGGTGATGCCTCCAGATGTTGCATTGTTGCATACAGTTGTTTTGGCTATCCTGCGTCTTTTTTTTCCATACAAAATTGATTATTCTTCTTTCAAGGTCTATGAATAATTTTGCTGGTATTTTAAAGAGGATTGCATTGAATCTGTAGATTTCTTTTGGCAGGATTGCCATATTGACTATGTTTATCCTACCTATCCAAAAGCATGGGAGATCTTTCCATTTTCTGATTAATTTTAGTTTGATTTTAGTCTAATTTGTTATATATTAGAATAGCTTGCTTCTTACCTCCATTTGATTAGAAATTTTTCCCAACCCTTAACTCTGAGGTAATGTCTGTCTTTGATGTTAAGGTGTGTTTCTTGTATGCAGCAGAAGGATGGATTCTGTTTTCATATTCATTCTGTTAGCCTGTGTCTTTTTTTTAGGTGAGTTATGGCTATTGATGTTGAGGGATATTATTGACCATTGGTTTTTGGTTCTTGTTTGTTTTAGATTCTTTTTTGGTGGTGGTATTGTATGAGAGTTTTTCCCCTACTTCTGACTTTTTGTAAAGTGAGATTATCTATTGTCTATGCTATTGTGAGTGTAGTTAACATCCTTGGTTTGGAGTTTTCCTTCCAGAAATTTCTGCAAGGCTGGATTTGTGGATATTCATTGTGTAAATCTGCTTTTTTTTCATGGAATTTCTTGTTTTACCCATCTACAGTAATTGAGAGTTTTTCTGGGTATAGTAGTCTGGGCTGGAGTCTGTAGTCTGTTAGTGTTGGTAGAACATCTATCCAGGACCTTCTGTCTTTCAGAGTTTACACCTTTATATGTTACTTGACCTTTTTCCTTTGCTGTTCTTAGTATTCTTTCTTTATTCTGCATATTTAGTGTTTTGAATATTATGTGGTGAGGGGACTTTTTTCTCTTAGTCCAGTCTACTTGGTGTTCGGTAAGCTTCTTATAGTTTCATAGGCATCTCCTTCTTCAGGTTGGGAAAGTTTTCTTCTATGATTTTGTTGAATATTTGTTCTGCCCTTTTGAGCTGCAGGGCTTCTTCACCTTCTTCTATACCTATTATTCTTAGGTTTGGTCTTTTCACAGTGTCCCATATTTTCTGGAAATTTTGTCTTAATGATTTGTTTAATTTAAGATTTTCTTTGTTGAATGAATCTGTTTCCTCTAGTTTATCTTCAGTGCCTGAGAGTCTGTCTTCCATCTCTTGTATTCTGTTTGTTGTGTATGCATCTGTAGTTCCTGAGTGTTTACTTAGCTTTTCTATTTTCAGCATTCCCTCAGTTTGTGTTTTCTTTATTGTCTCTATATCAGTTTTCAGGTCTTGAAGTGTTTGAATTATTTCCTTCATCTGTTTGATTGTTTTTTCTTGGTTTTCCCTGCTTTCTTTAAGAAATTTGTTGATTTCTTGTAGTTTTTGGTTTGTTTTTTCTTCCATTTCTTTAAGGGATTTTCTCATATCCTGTTTGAGGGCTTCTATCATTTTCATAAGGTTATTTTTAAGGTCATTCTCTTCTCTTTCTTCTGTGTTAGGATGTTCAAGTCTTGCTGTTGTAGAGTCCCTAGACTCTAGTGGTGTCGTATAAGTCTTTCTGTTGTTGGATGTGTTCTTATACTGCAGTCTTTCCATCTCTTCTTCCAGTGGTCATAGGTGGAGTCTCTCTCTCTCTCCTGATGGGTATGGGTTCAAGGATCTATCCTCCCCCCCCCACTGTCTCTTAGAGGGTGGAAGGGCAAGCCCTGAATGGTGGCTGATGAGGTTGCCTGCTTTGTTCTGACCCTGGTCCTTCTGTGGTGTATGGTAGCAGGAGGGTGTGGCAGCTGAGGGTCAGGGGACTCAAAGTGAGGAGGTGGGCTAGAGGGGGTCCTTACACTCACCTCTCTACTGGAGGATGAACAGGGATCATATTAAACTTTTAATATTACAGTGAATTTTACTGCTTTCACTTTTTTCTAAGAGTCATTATTTAGTTTATATCTCAAAATTGTGCCCATTAGTCAAACAAGAAAAACAGTGCCTCTAAAAAAATCCATTTAGTTGACAAAATAAGATAGTTTTCCCTATTTTATTTAAGAGAATCTTGGGTTCCAGAATTCAGTGAATTAATGCAAAAACCAAGTATATTTTAAAATAAAAATGTTATAATTTTTTAAAAGCTAGGCATTCTAATCTGAAATTTGTTTTGGTCAAGGATCAATGTAATGCATTTATTTCAATGACATAGCTTGAACAAAGTACAGATCTGTCTAATGATTTAAGAAACATGGAGGTCAGACAGCCTGACATTGGGTCCTACCCCTTGTAAATTGTGTGACATTAGGCACTTTAAAAAGCTGCTTCTGTGCTTCTAGTTCTATGCCAGTTATTTTGTGTACTTTATAAATTTTCAAAATAATTTTAGGATATAATTATATAGTGACAAAAATCTAGTGTTTAGATAAACCCCTACCTTGAACAAGATTCAATATCTGAGGAAAAAGAAAGAACACAGATTTTATTGTATCTTGTGTCAGGATGTCACAACATATCACCTTGTGCCTGTCAGAACATAATGACACACAGTAATAGGTTTATCTGCTTTATTGTGGGAGCAACTACAAATTGTCTATATTTTATTGTTCCATTAAATTGAAAGAAAATATACCTTGGTCGTATCTGTGAATCTTCTTTAATGACTGTTTTAAAAGATAGGCAAGTAAAAATAGATGAAAGGTAACAATAAAAAGAGAAAATGATGTATTTCTAATCACTGGAGTTTGGCACTACTTGGTATACTGATATTCTGTAAGGGCAAATTGTAATATCTTCATGATGCTCAGGTGTCATGTAATTTTAACAACTTCGTAGATATATTATTGATACGTAAAGAAGTATACATATTTAACACATACAACTTGCCAAAGTTGTAAAATATAAACATTTATGATATGGCATCACTCAGGTGTACTCCCTTGTAATTCCTCCCAAAGATGATTGCAACTTTTAAGATATTTTGGAGTAAAATATTACCTTGCATAAGAAAAGTATATGCTAATTTTCCAGTTTGCCTGATATAATAAAAAAATCCAGTAAAAACTTACTATTGATAAGAAAAATATGACCTTTACCTCCATCAAAATGTTTCAGTAGAATTAAGGGTTTTCTCATACTTATGACTTATCACTACTGGAAATGTTAAATTAAAATTAACCTGAAGTTGTTTCCATATTTTGAGCTTGCATTTATGAAATGCCATTTAGTTCACTATAGAAACTAATTGTGCCCTGAGGAAGAACATATTAATGGAAGAAATAGTCAAGTTTGAGTGATTCTCAGTGATTGGGCTCATCCAATGGCATGCTGGTCAGACCATATTGATAATAGGATTGTGAGTAAATCAATTGTTGAGTTGAAACAGATTAAGGTGTTTCTGTACTTTCTTCTGTCTGTAAGTATCTTCCTTTAGTCACATTAACGAGTGGAGCTCTCTAAACCTTTGCTTCTGAGGATTTCTTGAATAAATTCTGCTTACATTTTTCTTGACTACCCTCTCCTCTCTCTGCCTCTCTGTCTCTCTCTCTGTGTCTGTCTCCTGTGTGTGTGTGTGTGAGCATTTATCATTGCATGTGGATGTCAGTGGATGATGTCTATTGTAGGTCCTCACTTTCTGCCTTCTTTGAGACAGCATCTTTTTCTCATTGTTTATCCTAAGCTAGCAGGCCTGTGAGATTCTGAGCGTTTTCTTGTGTCTATGCCCCATCTTCTGATAGGAGTGCATTGGTATCACAGGCCCTTCCCTACTGTCTCTGCCTGGCTTTTCTGTGGATTCTGAATTCAGGTCATCACAGTTGTACAGCAATCACCTGACACACTGAGCCTTTCTTCTTCTCAGTCCCAAAAGTTCTCTTGTTGGTTGGTTGATTGGTCAGCTTTGATTTTGTTCTAAATGAGAACTATATACAGATCAAATCATTTTCATTAAGATCATATTGAAGTGTGCAGAAATTATTTAACACTACAAAAACACTATAACTAAAAATAAGAAATTACTATTTATAAAATAATTTGATAGTGAGTTTATGTTAGGATAACTTTAATATTTTACATTGGAGAAATATGATAATCATATTATTAATATGCTGAAATTTCTATGTTGAATATAAAATTGACTAATTTTTACTTTCATTTTTTCTGTTTTACTTTTATATTTCTATATTTTACATAAGAGTGTAAGTATCTTTCCTGCCTACCAGTTCCTGAGACTTAATACTAATATTAATATTAATCATAATTAATCATAATTGTTTGGTCAGTAGCTTAGCCTCTCACAATTAAATTAGCCCACTTTTGCTAATCTTCATATCACTACTTGGCTGTGGCTTACCAGTAGTGTTCTGGCATCTTACCCATCCAATGGCTACATGGCATCTCCTTCACTGCACCTTCTTTCTCTCCATATCTCTGTTTGGATTTTCTGCCTAGCTGTAGTCTGTCACACCACAGCCGAGAATAGCTTTATTCATCAACCAATAAAAGCAACACACATTCACAGCATACAGAAGGACATCCCACAGCTTGAGAGTACAAAGTTTTCCCTGCTAGTCGGCAACATATACTTACAGATGTCCTTGTTCTTTGGGTAGACTTGCAACCCATACAACATTCTTTCTGTTCAGAATTCAGATGCTATCATGTAGGACATGGCTGTTGTTACATGGTACAAATGAAGCAGGAGACTTTATATATTGTGGTCAATCACCATGCTCTGAAATCTATTGTAAATATGTCAGAAAAAGCTAATGAAAAACATTTTAAATGTTTACAAAGATGTATTTTCTCTAATAATAAAATTAAAATACTGTTTTTTATTTCTCCAATCTTCATTTCAGGAACATTTCAAATCTGGGTTCCAATATAATGAAACACTATTGCGCTATACTTGTCAAACTTTTACATTAACAATTATTTTAAAGCATTCTTTTCATTAAACATCATGCTAATAGATTCAGTTTATTAGAAAATAAAATGCTGTTGTATTTTAATGAAAACAGAAATGTCAAAATGGTAGGTACTATCTTGTTAAAGTGCTTAACCAAGCACTGGGTTTACCCTCAGTTTAGAAGTACAAATATATCTATGTTTGATGTTTCCTTTAGGAATAATTTACCTTACCTAACAGGGACGGAATAATGAACAATTAGCTGTAACTGTGGATAAGGGCTCCTGGAAAGAATCTGTAATTGCAAAAGCTGATTGACTGATTAGGACATCATTGATGTGAAGAGGACAGAATGTTGTGAGTTCAGAGGTAAATTATCTAGGACCAACTTTTTCTTTCTTAATAGCCACTCATTACCCATCTCTGGATGTAGTCCAAACCCTTGACATTAGAATGCACAAACAACCCCCTAGCTTTCTACAACCAAATGGCTAAGAATACCATCAGGTGGCATCTGAGGCCTGTAGCTGAGATATCTCTGAATTGCTCTCACCATGTACCTAATATTCCCACAAACATATTAGGAGGGTGATTTGATTTGTGACTTTCTTTGTTCTATTACTATCAGAATTCATGAAACTATTGTCATGTTGAACCATGAACTTTGGTGTAACTCATATCTGGGATGTGATCCCTCACATTTGGTCAAGCATAAAATATCTCTAATCTCCTTTGAATGTTTCTTGCACAGTTATCTGTGAAATAAAATGTTGTGTTTCTTCTCTAATCTTCTTATGCTCATTCCCTTTAATTTTTTTGGAGTAGCCAATACTTCGAAGTGCCACATTAACTACTATTGGTGATGACAGAAACCATGTCTTATTTCCACTCTTAAGAGGAAAGCTTCTATATTTTAATAATGATATGATATGACACATGTCAAAGGATTTCAAATGTAAATTTCATGGATAAATTATTCTCTTTTGTTCCTAGTTTGCTAAATGTTTTACTTTAAGCAAATGTTGAATTTTACCAACTACTTCTCAGCCTATTGATACCATTATATAATTTCCCCTTTACTCTATTCATTATTAATTTCCAAATTTGAATCAATTTATAAGCCTAGACCAGGCTAACATTTTCATCCTTTCAAAACTGGCTTTTTTATTTTTTTAAATTGTGTTTGATATTTTAAATTTTATTATCATGAACAAGATTTTGATATATAACCATGTAACTATTCCTCCACCTTCACCATCCTGCTAATCTTAGCTATGTTACGGTTTTCACATTTAATGAAATGGACAAGGTAGTAACTTGGACAATGGAGTGATTAGTGATTAGTGACTAACTATGTTTTATTTCATAACATGCATTTGACATAGTTAAGGTTATAAATGTCCATTGTCAGTGAGAAAGAGGCAAGTACTCAGTTCCACATGGATATCCTCGCCAACCTGGGGGTTCCTTTAAGCTATAATGACATTGACTCAGTCAAATTTGGAATTCTTGACTTTGAGGCTGAAAATAATTAAGTCTAAAGTGTTTGGTGAAGCAATTTTATTAAAGATATGCTTACATAGGCTTAAGTATGAGTATTAAGAGAAAGAAAGGTACTCAGATAAGCATAAGACACACCCAGGAGATTTCCAAGGGAGAATAGGAAAGTAAGACATACTAGGGGATACAAGCTCCTCAGGAAGATTAAACAACTGTCTTAGCATTGGCCATATACATATATAGAACTTGCAGGAGGATCTCTTTACTTTTCTATTTTGTCTCTCTTTTAATGAGAAGTTTACATGCAGCAGATTTGAAGCTCTTAGGCATAAGTTTAATTTGATGAGGTGAAACGGGAAGCAATGGAGGTTGTGCAAGAGGAATGGTACATGTCTTTTCCTAATAAATGGACTTTCTGGTGAGATTTTAGAAAATTTCAGCGTCTGAAGTGGGAAGGGAGAAGTGTTTTGAGCTGAAATTGTTCTAGAATTTTCCCTCTGCTGTGGGTGGGAAACCTTAACCAGATTTCTGGGTAAGACGTTTCTTTACTACTCTTTTACCTAGGATTCCCCTGTTTTTCTATTATATTTTACTGCTAATTTAATGGTTTTATTTTTATTTTATTTTTGTACTCTTATACAGGAATTATTTAGAAAAGTATATTTCAGTTTCCAACAATGAATTCTTTTAAGTCACAATTTTACCACTTATATTTCAGTTTAGATTCATATCCTCATGTGGTGCATGGTTTAATTTAGTGTATGAGTTGGGAATATGCTATTTGACTGGTTAACTTCAATTTTTATATATTTAAATGTAATGAACAGGTGTTATGCCCTGCTTACATATATTATTTAGTTTGTCAGTATCATTCACATGTTCTAAATAGTCACTAAAATTTTTCCCACTTGTTTGATCTTATATACTATGTTATTATGTATTATGATTTTGGATTTGCCTGTTCAGTATTTTTCATGCTCTTTAATAGATGGTTATATCTTTCTTAGGAGTTCATCTTTACACTTTGTCCTCTCGTTAGCCTTTGTGATGTTTCCCATTTATCAGGTGACAATTGATTTTATCTGCACTAGAACATTCGGTTATTGTCTCTATGTTTTCACCTTCAGTCTACTGTGTTATTATATTGGATCATTGTTTCCAGTAAACAGAATAGAGATGGATTTATTTCTTATCCATCTTGAAATTGCCTGAGATCTTATACCCGATAGAAGCTAGATGAAAAACCCTCCCACACAAGTGATCACCTAGTCTCTTGGTAAAGAATGGAGAAAAATAAACAATCCATTGCCTTTAAAGGGGTAGGGGAAAATCTTAATATTTTAATGAGGAATGGAAAGGGAGCTGAGGTTATACACCGATCTTTAGATCCCAGTCTTTATAGAAGGCAAACATGTCCAATAGCTCTGGCCTTGCGACCTGTAGACATTTCCAAATGTGAGTTCTATATCTTAAAAATAAAAAATGACTTATTTTTATTTGTCTCTCCCTCTAACCCCACTGCCACAGAAGACAGGAGAGGGTGCCAATTTTCCTGGAGTTGGAGTTACATGCAGTAGTGTGGGACTGGGAGATCAAACTGGTTTTCTGCAAGAGCAGTGAGTGTTCTTAAGTGCTGAGCATCTCTGTCTGCAACCTTTCTACTATCCAAAACACATAGGGAGCTAATAATTCAGTTACATGTGTGTCTGAATTAATCAATAGACTAATCAGTCCTTAGTGTGGCTATATAAAAGTAATTAAATAAACAAATGGTCAAATGGTTACAGATCTAACTATGATGGAATATGAAAATCTACTGCTTCTAATGAAAATGTAAGCATGTACTCTCTCTGCATATTGTACCTACTCCCTGTCTTGAGAACTTAGGGCTTTCCTTTTATGATCATTGAGAAGTCATGAGAATTTCTGGTTTTCCCCTGTTTATATTATCATCGATATATTTAGCATTGGTAAAACTGTAGAAGCATTTGCTTTCAGAACTTCCTATTTCTCATTGGGTACAACAGTGATATAACATTTTATTTTTTCTTTCATTTCATCTTAAGTAGTATTATCCAATATTTCATTTAGCTAGAGAAGTATCTATACATCTTGGAAATTATGTATACTAGCAAACTATTGGGAGAATTGTTATAAACGATTATCTTATGACTTCAGAGAGGAGCACTATATTCAAAGTTATTGCATCAATTATTTTTTTCTTTTGTTTTTGTTACATATTTATGATCATGTAAATACTTAAAGATCATACCTTTGCATCTCTGCTGAGTTACTTTATACTTCTCTGTTTAGTTACTTTATCTTTGTGATGTTCAATTTCTTATTAGATGCATCTGCTTAGTCCTAAATTTCTTTCTCTGTTGCTTTCTCTGTCTCTTTCTATGTCTCTCTCTGTCTCTGTCTGTCTGTCTGTCTGTCTGTCTGTCTTTCTCTCTCTCTCTCTCTCTCTCTCTCACACACACACACACACACACACACACACACACACACTAATTCTAAGAATCATCTGCTTTTTTTAAGGTCCAGGGAAAAGAAAATTGATTTGGTTTATTCTTATACTATAGACTATTTGCCATGAAAAATAACTTGCAAATGTTTGTGCATAGTTATTTTGACTTGTCTTAAATGTACCAGTTCAGGATTATTTTGGTTCAAACAATTATTCTAAGTCCCCTGGCACTCATGCTTCTACAACTTTCCAAAGTCTTCATTTGAGATACTTATGTAAAAAGTGCAAAGGTTGTTGTAAGTTCTTTTACCTCTTTTCTATCTAGATATCTTCTAATGTCTTTAGTCTAATACAGATCTAAAACTTGTTGGCAAATACTGATTTCCACACTGTATATGAATTAAGATGCTACTAATTGTTTGACTCAAATAAAAAATATTCAATATGATGACTTAATTTTTCTGCTTTTACAAAAATATCTCCTGGGTATGAGAACTTTTGTTCTTACTTTAAATTTCATATTCAACCAGTCTATAGCATATAAATATTGCAATTTACTGTTTTGGTACTGTTTGTCCCGTGTCAGACATATTATCTTTCTGTTGTTCACAGTACAAGCTAAAGCATTAGACTAAAACTGTGGACAGTGTGCTTTTAACAAGTTACATATAGACATAATCAGTAGGCTTTTCTACTCTGTAAAGTCACATAAATATCCAGGGTGTCGTACCACATGTACCACATGATATGTTGTAGACCTTCCATTTTCTGCAAAGTCAATGAGTAATTGGATCTGTCTCATTACAACACCCTTCTATATTGCACTGTCAAAAAGGAAAAAAGGTGTAAGAATACACATTCAAATCACTATGCACATAATACCCACGTTCTACGTTCATTGCATTATTCACATTAATTTCAAAGAAATTAATTGCATAACCAAATTCATTTGCAAGAGGATCACAAGAATATGATCTTTCGATTGTTAGGTATTGGCTTGTTTAACACGCGAGTTCTAGTCCAAAACACTTAAGGGAAATACTTTAATTAGGAGTCTATTTAAGTTTCTGGCCCTGGATGTTCAAGGAACTCATGGTTTTCTTTCCTGTCTAATTTTTGTTGGGACACAGACATTAGAAAGCTCTTGGGTTCCTGTTGGATATCTGCAATTTCTAACCACCTGTTATGTTCTTTCTATTTCAAAAAGGTTGAGAGTTTAGTATTTATATTCCTAGTCATTTTATATTTTTTACTTGGCAGTGATCTAATAGACTGGAAACCTTGGTTTTATAATTAACATTGCATGATTTCTTACATTTGGTGACAGGTGTGTCTAAAGCAAGTAAAATGAAGTCAACTTTGGACTTGTAAAATTAATCAGAACTTTACTTGATGTATTTTCTCCAAACAGTGAAATGTTAAAAGTATTTGAAATACCGAACTGATATTTTGTGTCATCCTCAATTGTATCAATACAATCAGTTATTATTCTACACACTATAAAATATGTAGTAATTCAGGCAGATAATTGAGACAAAATAAGATAAAGAAACATGAGTCTAGAATTAGCTATACACAGTTATTGGTATTGTCCTTGGCAAAAGTAGAGTTATTTTGACTCAATTTCATTTTATCCTCTATTTTCACTAGGATTTCCTTAGTTGTCCAAGAACTTCCTTAATGTCTTGGTTTTGTATAGTTATATTTTGTATAAATTGCTAAGATCCTTCCTACTTGAAATAATGATAAAAAAGACTCTATATTTGTCTCATTAAACATCCTTCATTTTGAATCGTAGATTCAGCAAGTCTCTTGACCTTCTACTGTCTGTTTATTTTGTCCTTGACTTTGTCTTGTCATCAGCATGATTAAAACCCAAGGATCTATTTCAGGCTCTTTGACCTACTTAAGCACTCATTATTCTTTCCATCACTCACTGTACTCTAGCCTTTTCCAACTTGGTCCATATTCACTGATTAACCAAAGTTCATCTCTATCTTGGAATCTTTACACTCTATGTCCCCCCTCTTTAAATACTTTTTTATTGATTATGCTCTTCCTAACTGCCATTGTAACATATTTCTCAGTTGACTCACTGCCACCAACCATGATATTTCTGTCTCTTGGATATTTTTTCAACATAATGTTCATTATGATTGATTGAACATTATAAACCACCACTAGTTTTTATTTGTTTTCTTTTCCTCCTTAACATAATGGAAGTGTCTTTGAAAACATTGGGTCACTTTTCTCTCTATTATTGAGGCCCCAGTTGCTGAAGCTTTCTCATGGCATAGTGAATACTTAGTAATATTTTTACTGCAGTGAATAAAGGCTTAATTGAGTTTCAGTAGTTTCATGATATAAAGAATTACCATGGATCTGGAAGGCAGTTTTCCTAATGTGACTGAAGGAAAGTGCTGTAACTGAGATACAAGAAACACTCATAGATACAAAGAAAAGATAAATAGGTAGAAATTTAAAACTGTGCGTTCTTCAGAGAGAAGTAACTCTTAGAAGTGAGAGTATTATTCTTAAAGATATCATAGAATGAAGTTACTGTAATGTGTGGCAAATAAAATACATGAGCCTCCATGCTTAATGCTTTTCAAATCATGTTTATTCCAGATAAGACTTAAGTAACAGAAAACAAGTTCTGGAAGGAATGTGTTCACCACTAAAAACAAAAGTAAAAATGAATGAATAAGTAAAGAAGAAAATGTTGTGAATCTGAACATAAAATTGTACATGGTCCAGTGCCCAGGCCGATATTGTAGATGAATGAGTTAACTCTATCTTCTCTCATTCTGGTGCAATCACCACAAAGACATATTACCACCTGTGTGACCTTGAAATATAAGGCTATTGTCTTATTAGTGTAAAGTATGACTTTCACAACTTTCTAGTTTCTGAAAACTTACTTTTTCTTCTATAAGGCAGAGAAACTTGACAAATGTGGTGAAACAATAACACAAAACACGGGTTTCTTTATAGTCTTTATTTCTGTATAAATTATTTTCACAAATAAACATATGTAATTCAAACTTTCTTTCAAATTACCTTGAAATGTCTCATATGTTCTTTTTTTTCTGCAAATGCTGACAGAATATGAAGCTCATTCTTCACGGAAGAATAATTGTATGGCATTCATCCAAACTACCTCCAAACTTATATTAAGATTCCCAGGCCTCTAAATACAGCTGTATATAGAAAAGTGTTTAAAATACCTGTAAATAAGTTCATTTTTAAATGTGGGTAATGTGTTAGTCAGTGTCCTCAATGTTTTGTTTGTTTGTTTGTTCATTTAATGGCAAACATTCTCTAAATCTATGGCCCCAAGATGACCTTGAAAATATTCAGCTTTTCTGTATTATACCAAGCAGAACTTTTCTACATTTTAGAAGCAAAAATAGTAGACACATTTTCTGTTGCAGCTGTTGTGTTTATACATTTGCTTTGGTGCTGTGAAACTTGCATTCAAATAACAACTGTCTATATTACTGCTAGTTCTGTGACCTTACTCAAATCACAGCTTTCCTGTGTCTATGAATATATTTTCTTCTCTTAGGAAATGGCCAAGTCTTTACACAGCTAAGGAAAACATAATGGTGGTTTAATATTTAGAAATATGAAATAGGCATTTTTCTCTCTGGAGGTGCTCAATGGTAGATGAAAATAAATTATTTTGTTATTTTTGTCAACAATGAAATTCTGCCATATGAAATTTATAACCTTTTTAAATTAAATATTTCACTGTAGTCAAAAAATTATTTCAATATATCCATCAGTTATATTTTCATAAATGTTTCAACTACCTCAGCCAAAGTCAAACAAACATGCAAATTACTTTAACCTGTCAAAATAAAAGAGAGTGCTGTAAAATAATGGTTGAAGATGCTGCAAAGGCATTTGTCGAAATCTATTAACATGCACTGTATTTTGTATTCATTCTCTTTTCCTCCCTTTTACCCAGTTAAAGTGTTTTCTTTTTAGGTTAGGCCAATCATTTAAATTAATGTGGAAAAATATGTTTCATATTTGTGACTATGAACAATCAGTGTTTACAAATATGTAAGCAAAGGATTGAATCAGAACAATGGAGCTCTAGGAGAATATGAGAATATTTCCCAAGGAAGTATTCATAAACCTATAGAAAACATTAGATTCTTGCTCCCTGGAAGAGGGTCTCTACTTGGTTGCCTTCACCTAAGTACCACTGACACTTCCCAGAAATCTTTCCCCTACCTATTGTCCCACTGAATTACTTGAGAAGATACTGATACTCTTTAATTCTGAAACAATATTCTACTCTAAAATGAGAAACTATTTATAGCAGTGGAAGAATTTTTTCACTTTTGAGACAGGAAATTTTCATGTTGCCAAGGAAAGTCTCTGACCTACAGTTCTCTCCTATCTCTGTCTCTAAAGGAACTTGTGCTGTAGATAATATGTTACTTTTCCAACTAGCAGTGAAAGCTTTAGTATACTCAAGAAAGTGAAAACCCAACTTTGTGGCACACAGTGACAAGTGTGATGAACATTTTGGCATTGATATATGAAGCTTTATCATCTACAAGTGTGGTGGGCTGCACTGTTTATGGACATGTCGAGTGTAACAATTAAGGACTCTTGCATGAAGTTCTGTAGACTTGAATGTAAGTAAGGGCTCTACTAGCTCTGGCTGTGCAATTTGTTGCCTCATGCTGAGTTTGTCTTAATTAAAGTTTCTGACTTAGCTAACCTTATTTAGTGAAGTTATGGAATGGGCAAAATGAACTGATGTCCAACTAAAGCAAATTTCATTGCTGGGGAACTTCTGCACAAGTAAAACAACAGTCTTGCAGCTTTGGAGGGATTTTGCTTACTTTCCGTTTCACCTGGAGCCAGTTTTGCCAGGGGGCCTTTATTCATCTGAAAGGCGCTTTGCTAAAGAAGTGGAAACAATTTTTATTCTTGAAAAACACAGCTTTTGTTGCTGAGGGCATGCAGCCAAATGGTGCAGGCAAGCCGGGAGAGAGCGGTTGCGCTTACTTCCCTACTCATAGGGGGCACTGTACATTGCACAAGAGTACAGTGACCTTGCATTCAGCAGTAACTCTCCGGTGTGCCACTTCATGAAATCAACTATTCATGAGGGAAAAATCGAAAAAGGAAACGGCTAGATTTCTGTTCTTTTAAAAAAGCATTTATTTGTATTATTTCATCGTCTAACTTACAAGGAAACAGAAACAGTCTGAAATGAGCCTGAATGCCTACTTTGATCTTGGCTGGAAAGGGAAGGATTAGGCTGTAATTTGCTTTGTAAAGCCCATTTCCTCTAACTTGCTACAGAGATAGCTGCCACATCTAATTGTGTTTGTGTAGTTTCTTAATTTGCATGAAAGAAGATAACAGAAATGAAAACTCAGGAGAAGACTAATGCAGATTACTAGCCCAGGCAGGCAGAATTTGTTATTCATTAAATGCTAATGAACCCAGCACCCCAGTTCTATTTGTCTCACTCTATTTGAGATTTGAAAGGTCTTGTAACACAGTTAAAGTCTACAATAAACAGATATGTAAAATTAGACTCCTGACTTCCCTAGTGCTTCTATTTGGTGAATATACAATCAGTCCCAGATTACACAAACTAAATGAATTGGGAAAAGCATGTTTTCTTTTTATTTAAAAGAAAAAAACACTTAAATATAGAAAAGAAAACCTGCTGCAATTGCTCTACCAAAATACCTGACATAAAGTAATTTAGAGAAAACAAAACAACCAAAGCTTTACTTTGGTTCCTAGGGTACCATAGCAGGAAGTCAGTGGCAAAAGCCTGAAGGTGCTGCTTACATCACATGTACATTTAAGCACAGAGGATGAATGCAGCAGCGCCTGCTATGCAGTTTGCTTTCTCTTCTTTTATACAGCCCAGAACCCAAAGCCCAGGGACAGTGCTATGCACTTTTAGGAGGTATTCCACATCAATTGACAGGTGGCGGCATGGCAGGACAAGGCAACCCAATCCAGACAGTTTCTCATTTAGACTTTCTTGGCAGTTGGTTCCGTGGTATGTTAAGTTGAAAATTAAAACCAACCATTCCACTTTTGTATATGTGCTGTCTTTAGTTCTTACATGACCAAGAATTGTCTTTTGTCTTATTTGCCTCTTACAAAAAAAAGAAAGAGGAAGAAGTATGAAATGAAATATGGATGGACCTAAGCATAGTTTGATCATTTAAATAGTATGTGCTAGATCACTGAATTACATTTTTCTAGGACTGCTTTTTGGAAAGTGTAGCAAGTATAGAACACATATTCCAGTTAATTTAGTATTTTTAATTTATTTTTAGTGAGTTAACTTAGTATTTTTATTTTATTTTTAACAGATTTGCTTTTAATAAGCTATTAGATTATTTTTTGGAGAATTTAGAACATAAGCCCATTATTTATTTGCTTATCATAAACTCTTCTATGCTCTGTATTGCCCATACATTGTAATACTGTAGACTGTAACTATGGGATCAAAAGTCTGCTTTTGAGTCATTGCTCATTCTCTGTGGAATCCACTGGTGTTCAAACATTTGCTCCTGACACTTTTCTCATTGACTAAGTGCCTTGATGTTTTTGTAAACTCCTAGAGATTTAAGAAAAGAACAATAGATGATTACATATGAACAGTGTGCATTACAGCCAAATTACATAAGGTAAACGTATTGCTTACATTTTTTATTGCTGCTGTCAAACACATGCTGAATAGCAAATTTAAAAAGTGATGACTCTTCACATAGAGGTTCAGGAGATGAGATCTACCATACTAGGGGAATCATTCCCATAAGTTTTATATACAGCTGGGGATGACTGCTACCAACACTCACTGAGTTCATGGTCCACTCTTAACTAAAAATCAACAGAGGGAGCTCAATCGAGGCTAGAATGGATTCCTTCTTAAGAAAATGATATTTCAGGAGGGAGATGCAGGAGGAAAAATTAGAAAGAACAAGAATATCCTAAAAGCAAAACCAAACAAACCACAATTCAAAGCTTGTTGCTACTGCACGGAAGCTTTGTTTGTCATCTGTGCCTTTTTTCCCTTCATTGCCATGTTGGAATAATGTACTTCATATCATCATGGGACAGATGACTCTAACATGCGTTTCACAAGCTGTTGATTCACTTTAGTTGTATCTCAAATTTTAGACTATTTTATAATTAACCTACATTATTATCCATATACCATTTACTATTTAAAATAAGTAGATGGTGACAGGGATTTATTTTACCACCAATAAATAGAGCCTGCCATAGAACATTATTCACTACATGTTGGTTTAAAACAACAAATACATTACTGGTTAATACTGTGTTCCTAAAATTTCCCATGTTGTGAATCCTTTTTATTAAAATATGTTTAATATGGGGAGATTTTAAAATGTATTCCAAAACTAATTCTTCCTACTTACTTACCATTATTTAAAAAAAGAGCAAAGTATCAAATATTACTTTGATCCCATTATTATGATGTAAGGCAATTTTGAAAAGTGATTAGTAGTTAGCATATTTTGAAGACATTTTCTCAAATCTATGTTACCGCCACAAGTTAAAATAAACCTAGTTTGTCTGGCTAGAGACTGTTTCCTAGTGTCTGATATCAACTACCATTTTTGCCACTGCTATAAATTTATGAAAAAGTATGTTAAAAGATGAAATACTACATATTTATGAGAAACAGTGTTCTCAGGGCTGATGGCTAGAAAAAATCAATGTATTGATCAATTCTCAACAACACTGATGATGCCTTATATCCTGTAGTACTGGATATTCAGTCAAGACTTAAATCTTCATGTAAACGTGAACAAAGCACATCTGCCTCCTTAGTATGTAAAAAATCAGTCATCTTCAGTAATTACATATATTCCAAAGAATTGTGTTCAAATAAAGTTCTTTATGACTATTCTCAAAAAATGAGGTTTATTTTAAATGCTCAACTTCTAAGAACTGTATGCTCCATACAAAACAAAAAATGCAACACACACACACATACACAGACACACACATGCACACACACACTGTAATCATTTATTTGAAAAAACTGAAAAATAAAATACTGTCATCTATTGAGAATATACTTTGGACTCTGGAACCTACTGAAATATTTGTGACAAGCTTAATCACCCAGTGATGGACAAATTTGTGACATACACTCATCATTTCATTGGTTTACTGGACAGTTCAGGTTAGAGTGAATACTTTGTTTTGCAACTAAGATTTATGGAAAGGCTAAAAGATCTCTGTTGTTGGTTAAGATTGCTGCATTGATACAAACTGCCACAGGTCAGAGGTCACTGTGTCACTGTTTTTTTGTTTTGTTTTGTTTTGCGGGAAGGGGGGTTGAAATTGGAATGAAAAGTGAATGAGAAACTGTGAGCCCTTGAAAGTGATCTCTGTATAACTTTTAAAATTGTCATCAATTAACAATTTCTTTTTGCTCATTCATATAATAAGGAAATCCCCCTGCAGATACCTCCAACCTCAGCCCTCCAAGACCAAAATCTGAGAAGTGGTCAGTTTAAAATCCTAGTAATTTTAACATATAGAAAGAAATAATTTTTGTGAATAATCAGGAGCAGCTGGAATTAGTTCTCAATGACTTTTGGTCTAGAGAGCACGTAAAGCAGCAGTGGTAATAGCCTCATGCTGACAGACTGGAAGACAGAAGAATGAAGAGCATGTTGTTTAAATAACTTAAACGCTTGGAGATCTTTCTCTGAGGAGTTCAACCCTTGTGAAGAGGTACTGATGCTCAGCCACCAGATGCCATAGAAGAGCCGTGACATCTAAAGAGCACTCTGAAACCCAATGCCTCATAGGGACTTACTCTGTTTTTGTACTGTTTATGTCCAGAGTATTCCCTATCTGCTCTACCTACTGCCTCCTAGCTCTAGTTCTCAGGTTCTTTCATTACAACATAAGGGTCTCCACACACAGCCCTTGGATGTTTTAAAGTGTTTAAAATATTGGGTGAATGATAAATATTTTGAACTCTTCACTTAATGTTTTTGTATAAGTTTTATACATGTTATACTACTATGTGACATATTGATGTAGTAAAGACAATTTTGATTATATCAATGGGTATAATGTACATAATTTTCATGTAACACAAGAAATTACAAGATTCTAGCATATTCTAGGCATTTTCTATGTGATCTAGCTCACTAATTTCTCATCAGAGTGTTTCTTCTCATTATTTTCAAGAAATAGTAATCATGTTGAATTCTTTTCAGGCACCATTGTGAATGGAAATACTGATAAATGTATTAAATTTTAAGTTAATTCTTTATTCTGTCCCCTATTAGATTATACATTCAATTTTAGTGACTGGGCCTAGTCAAATCTCACTGCATCTATATTTATCTCTGTCTGTCTTACATAGATCCACCTTGTCTACTGAGAATCAATGAACCTTTCCATTGTCCATCTTTATCAAGAGTAAATCTTATCACATGTTAGTCCAGATATATATTCAGCCATGATTTTATTAATGCTTAAGGTCATATTTACCATGAAAAGAAGCAATGCTCTTCCTGTTTCCTAACAAGAGAAAAAAGCTATATAGAGCCGTAAAAGTAGTCTTATCAAGTTTTGTCAAGAAGCTATAGATAAATAACCAGCACATACTTATAAAGATAATGAGACAGTATGAAGAACTTTTAGAAAAAGATGGAATTCATGCAACATTAATATACATAATTACACATGTTCTATTATCATGACCCTACTATAGAAACAAGAAGATAAAATACATGAGATTAATGCAGCATTTAAATAAATATTAAATCTGTAACTTGGATTTTGTCAGATTACACGTCACACACACACACAGAAACACAGAGAGAGAGAGAGAGAGAGAGAGAGAGAGGATGAGAGGTACTATTTGCTTAATATATTATTATATGTAGGTATAAGGCAAGGAGAACTACCAAATCCAGGAGACCAATGAATAAATAATAGAAATAAATCATTTTTGCTCGTATTTATTTTTACTTTATCTAGTTGTACTAGGAGGTAATGAATCAAAATTGAGCAAAATAAAATTTATATGGTAAGTATGGTTTTAATCACTCAGTGCTTCAAAGCAAGTTTGGATTTGCTACATATTTATTTTCATTGAATTCAAGAAAGTCTTTCTTTCTTTTTGTCTTTACCCACTTTTCATTCAATAGAGAGTTTTGCAGTTTCCATGAGTTTGTAGGTTTTCCTGTTATTTCTGTTGTTGTTGAAATCCAGCTTTAACTCATGGTGGTCTGAAAAGATGCAGAGAGTTATTTCAAAATTCTTGTATCTGTTGAGACTTTCTTTGTGACTAAGTATGTGGTCAGTTTTGGGGAAAATTACATGAGAGGCCAGGAGGGTATATTCTTTTGTATTTGAGTGTAATACTCTATAAATATCTGTTAGGTTTAATTTGATTTATAACTTCAGTTAGCTCCAGTATTTCTCTGTTTAGATTTTTGTCTGGATGATCTGTCTTTTGGTGAGAGTGAGCTATTGAAGTCTCCCACTATCAGTATGTGATGTTCAATATGTAATTTAATATGATGTAGTGTTTCTTTCACACAAGTGGGTGGGTGCCCTTTTATTTTTGCATAGATGTTGAGAACTGAAATGTCATCTTGGTGGATTTTTCCTTTTTGAATGTATAGTGTTCTTCCTCTCTTTTGATTAATTGTTGTTTGAAGTAAATTTTGTTAGATATTAAAATGGGACAGATTTTATATCAGCGACTTAACAGCACATCTGAAAGCTCCAGAAAAAAAGAAGCACATCCAAGAGGAATAGACTGCAAGAAATAATCAAACTGATGTTTGCAATCAATAAAATAAAAACAAAGAGAACAATACAAAGAATCAAAGAAACAAGAAATTGGTTTATTTATAAAGTCAACAAAATAGATTAATCCTTATCCAAACTAGCTAAAAGACAGAGAAGGAATATCCAAATTAATAAAATCAGAATCAAAAGCAAGGACATAACAACTAACATCAAGTAAATCCAGAGAATCCATAAGGACATATTTAAAACTGGCTTTGTATTCTAAAGAAAGCATTTTCAACAAATGAGGCTGTCTAATTGAATGTCTGCATATAGACAATGCAAATAGATTCATATTTATCACCTTGCATAAAACTCAAGTTCCAGTAGATCAAAGAACTCAACATAAAACCATGCACACTGAACCTCATAGAAGAGAGTGTAGGAAATAGCCTCTAACCCATTGGCATAGGAGATGGCTCTGTGAACCGAACACTGATAGTGTAGGCACTAAGACCAACAATTAATAAATGGGACTGAAAAGCTTCTATAAGGCAAATGATACTATCAATTGGAAAAAGATGTAGCCTACAGATTGGAAAAATCCATCTACCAACTCCATACCTGATATGGGTTTAATATCAAAACGATTTAAAGAACTCAAGATATTAGATACCAAAAACCCCCAGATAACCGAATTAAAATATGTCCATACATCCAAAGAAAGAATTATCAACAGAAGAATTACAAATGGCTAAGAAACACTTTAGTAAAATTCAACATTCTTAACTAAAAATTAAAACTACTCAGAGATTCCAATTTTACCTGTCAGAATCGCTAAGATCAAAATCACTAATGACCGCTAATGTTGGAGAGGATGTGAAGTAAAAGGATCACTCCTCTACTGCTGGTGGAAGAGCAAACTTACACAGCCATTTTAGAAATCAATATGGTAGTTTCTTAAAAATTTGGGAATGTATCTACCTCAAGAAGCAGCTATACAATTCTTGGGAATACACCCAAAGGATGCTCTATCCTACCACATGATACTTGCTCAAATATGTCCATAGTGACTTTACTCATAATAACCAAAAACTGAAAACAATCTAGCTGCCCATCATCTTCAGTGAGGTATCCCAGACACCAAAAGGCAAATGTGTTATGTATTCACTTACAAGTGGATAATAGTTATTAAGTAGATAGTAAGCAAGCTAGAGTCCACAGTTTTGAGAAGATTAAGAGGGCTCTAGGGAAGATAGATGAACTTTCAAGGGCAGGGGAAATAGAATAATTTTTTCAAATTGACTAGTTTTAGGGAGGGACAGAAGTGTAAGGAATCTGGTCTTGGGGGCAAAGGGATGGAGGGAGACAATTAGGGGAGAAATGAGAGACAACCAGAATTTGGGCATCGTTAAGGGGATGTTGTGAGAACCCAGTGCAGTGGAATCGTTCTGTAATCTATGTAACCCTTGTGGGGATTCCTAATAAGGGATGATATGGAATCTGAAAGCAGCCATATTGTGTAGTCAATTATGGCACCAGGGCTGGGATTGGGCTGCAGTTGTCTGAGTTATTGACGAGTACAGAAGGCCTTTCTCTGAAAACTGAGAAATGGACCCCATTGCCTAGGGCAATACCCACTGGGCTCACTGATCATAAATGATTCAAGCTGGTGCCTCTATGGAGCTTTCACCCCTATCTTTCAGTGTCTTTCCTGTAAGAAGGTATTCTGCAGTCTACAAAAAAGAAGGTATTCTGCCAACCCAGCCATAAAAGCCAAGACCTGCAATTTGTCCTGACTGTAAGATATGCTGGGGAAATGGCGGCGCAGAACTTGTGATAGTGACCAACCAATGTTTGGTTCAACTTGAGGGCCATACAAGGAGAGGGAAGTCAGTGGCCAACACTGCCTGGATGCCCAGGAAATAGAGACTAGATAACCCAGAGATCTGGGATAGAACCAAACAGGGTTATCTGATAATATTCTGCTACACTCATAAATAAGGGCCACGTACATTTTTTATCAGATAGTCTTCCCCAGGCAGCAGATGGACCCATAGTCAGACATCATGCTGAGAGAGAGTCTAAACTGGATCCCCTCATTAGGTCACTTCCCTTAGAGATCACGGAACTCTGTGGAAGAAGGGGAGGAAAGATTGTGTCAGAAGGGATGGAGGCCACCAGGAGAACATGGCCCACTGACTCAACTAAGAAGGACTCACATTGGCTCACAGAGACTGGAGCAGTAAACAACAAGCCTGCATGAGTCTGCACCAGCTTCTCTGAATATAGTGTGGCTGTTAATTTGGTGTTTGTCGGGACTCCTAAGAACAGGAGCAGGTGTGTCTCTGGCTCTTTTGCTTGCTCTTGGGCCTCTTCCTCCTGTTGGATTACCTTATCCAGTCTTGATCTGAGGTTTTTTACCTTGTCTTGCTGTATCTTTTTTGTCCTGTTTGGCTGTTGTCTTTTGGAGGTCTTGCTTTTATTCTGAAGGGAAACAGAGAGGAAGTGAAACTGAGGGAGAGTAACTGGGGGGAGAGAAGCTGAAGTTAGAAGGCATTATATGAGAGAAGAATCTATTTTCAATTAAAAAATACCTAAAACCATAAAACATAAAAGACAATAGCTAGAACAGTTAAAATAATGCTGAAGTCTGAAGATGTATTAGGTTAGCCTGTGGTATACAGCTAGTATTCTATTGCGTACTCTTCTGTCACCATACAGACTTAAGGAGAGAAGAACATTGACTCTGCCTAAGCATTGAGAATAAAATACAGACATATATACATCAAACAAATACCTCTGACTCTCTGCCTTTCAATGGTCTAAATTATTCTCCAATTTTTCCTTTTTTTTTTCGAGACAGGGTTTATCTGTGGCTTTGGAGACTACAGTGGAACTAGCTCTTGTAGACCAGGCTGACCTCAAACTCACATAGATCCACAGGCCTCTGCCTCCCTGGTGCTGGGATTAAAGGTGTGTGCCACAAACTCCCGGCCAATTTTTCCTTTTTTATTTCTCTAATGGATTGATTTTTTTCATCCTGATTTGTTAATTCATAAAGTATTTTAATGACAGTTTAAAACTCTTTTTCCCCAACATTGAGCACCAAACTTATTCATCTCCAGAGTAGGTTTCAATGTGTACTTGAGACAATTAGAAACTCTCTTTTATATTTCTTTGTGCATTTGAATTTAATTTAAAAATATAACTTTATATTTTATTGTAGGACTTTGAGGGCTTTGCCAAGAAAGTGTTTAGGTTTTCTTGATCCATTTTCGAACAATTGCAACCTTTACTAAAGCTCAATCCCCTCAAGCGATGATTTAGTACCATTTCCCACTAAGTTCACACAGAGATGTTTCACAATGTACATTACAACAAGGAAACAATGGTTATGATAAATTTAAAAACCCTATGAAACCATGAGTAGTGGCATGACAACTGTGCCTCTTGTCCTGACTATTCTGCTGGTTGCAGCAGAAGCATGTTTGATCTTGCCAAGCAACATAATAGTAACCTGCCTCAAAGGGCAATAAGCAACTAGAGGCTTTGAAAAGTGTTCCAGGTTTTAAAAAACTACTTCACTCAAATGCCTAACTCAGTCCTGGGCAATGCATGCTCAAATATCAATTTTATAGTTTGATATATTGAATAAAGAAGGGGTTATTATAAATAGAATAATCCTGTCTTTGTAGAGCTGAATAATTTTTATGTGTATAGAACATGCCATCATCAAAATATCAAATGTTACTCAACTACTATTACACATTTTTTTCTACCTCCCTACACTATATTTTGTGAGAGGTGGGTGATTAATGAGTTGTAAGCTTTTTTTATATCAAGTCTTTTTTTGTCAGACTTACTTTGGACCACCAGTACCCAAATCATGACGTGGAGACTTATTAATTAGGTTTGTTTCAACTAGGTCTTATAACTTAAATTAATCCATTTCTACTGATCTACATTTTGCCACATGACTCTTTACTTCTCCACAGTTCCATGTGTCTGACTAACTCTGTCTCTCCCTGGCAAAAAACCACTTTCCTAGATTCATTCCATGATTTCTTCGCTCTGCCCAAAGTCCTGTCTAATCTCTCCAGCCTAGCTATTGACCATTCAGCTTTTTACTAAACCAATCATGGTTACACATCCTCACCCAGTGTAAACAAATAATCCACAACAGATTTGAGCCTTTAGACTAATATATCTGCTGCTGTACTTTCATTGGGAAAGTCCAGAAGGCTACTAGCTAAGGCCTGTATAACGAGCCTCTGTTCTCTTATACATCCTCACTCCTACACTCATAGACACATTGAACTTTTACTAATAAAAGAAAATCTTATAAAACCCAGGTAAATTTTGAACAAGATCATATTGACAAGATCATATATAATTCTCTAATTACTTCACTTATGGCTAAATACTTTATATATAAAGCAATTAGTTTTGGGTGATTAATAAAAATTTGTCTTTCAAGTATGAGCAACTTCTAGTCATTATTTGTAAGTATAAACTGAGGTTTAATCTTGTGTTTTACTTATTTTTAAAGAAAATATTTCTACCTAAGTTGAAGGTGATTATTTTTATGAAGCTCCAAAATTTCTTTCCCTAACAGGTGGGTTCTGAACAGTGTGGTTATCAATAGGATGGTTTCTGATTAAAAATCAGATTAAATCTGATTAAAAATTTGATTAAATCAAATTGCTAATTTTGTTTCAAGTGTGACCTCAATTAGTAGACTTTACAAACATGAATGTTTTCTCTTCCTAAAGTAATTGGCACTGAATATCTGTAGCTTCCAATTATCAATATAATTTTAAATAATAGAAAAATGGTGTTATAAATGGATTGTACTGAGCTATGAGTGCCAATTACCTAACAGTTCTCACTAAAACGTTCTTACGAAGGATGCTATATATAATTAAATTTCACAGTCAAAGGAAAAAACCCTCTTAAATGCTTTTATTAGTGTTATAACTATATATTTTCAAATGGAATACAGTATCAAGCATTGTAATAACATTTCTGTTCTTTCCCATTTTGAACTGCATTGTCAAATTATAGTTAATGACCCATTCAGAATCCTTCAAATTATAGAGTGAACGATGTGAGTTAATGTGCTCTATTCCCTTTGTAGCATTCAAGTTTTTTTCTCAAGTTTTTAAGGAGAAAATATGTTTCAGTCATGTTAAAAGTTATGTTCAACTTTTTCACATAAAAGAATAGCTTTTCAAAGTTTACCCATTTTGTGATAGATTCAGAAGTGCATAGAGATAGATATCTATGCCCCAGATAATTGATGTTATTCAATCAAGTGAACTATTGTCAAAAATGTAAGGCAAATATCCCAGTTTAGAAAGACAGTTTGTGATTTGAATTGATGCTCTCCTCTTTATTATCCACAGTTCTTAATTTAGTATTAAGCTTATAATTAAGCAACACCCCTCTATTGTAAGTCATAGTGACTCAGGTTATTTTGATTATGTCTTGTATCTTCCTATCTTGTGCTTAGTTTAGCATTAGCTCATTCTTGAAAGTGTAGGCGGGGACAAGTAAATTAGCACAGGTAGATATAAAAGGAAGCAAAAGGAAAAGGAGACCCTCTTTCTCTTGGAAGCCAGCCATGCTTCTAATCCTAGCTTGTGTGACTCTCTCTCTGGTAAATAAATATATTGTTTTCCCTATAGCATTGACTATCATCAATATATGAGTATATTGTTTTGAGTACATTTATATGCTGTATGGTTTGTAAGTATCTGTTCAAAATTTGTACCTTGCTTTTTCATTCTGGATACTTTGTTTTTGTTAGCTTGAATTTCTGTTTTTCTTTTAGGATTAATCCTATTCTGGTTCTATTTGACAATCTTGCTTGCTCTATGTATAGGGATATATTCCTCTGTATTAATTTAGTATGTAGCACTGTGGAACATACTGTAGGTGTCACATTTTGTAACCCTTAGTGCAAAATTCCCTTCTCTTTACCCACCATAGTCTTCCTATGATAATTTTTTGATCATGTCCACGTTGTTGATATAGAGAGAGGAAACCGAGGAGAATATGTATTCATAGAACCAGAAATCCTGTAGTACTCTTTACATTTATTTTTGTTATCTATTTTGTTAGCACTAAAATCATTGAAATATTGAGAGTTTTATTTTTTCTTGCCTCAGAGACTTGTCTTGCTCCTAGTCCCTCATAACATAATGTCTACCATGAGAAATACATCACTCATTTAATGATAGAATTAGTTATACCCTCTTACGTGAACTTTTCATTTGGTGATGTTGTGCTAAAGCCTACATTTGAGATGTTCCCCTGATTGCACGTTAAAGACTTTGTCTTTAGTTTGACACTATTGTTATAGAAAGTGATACAAACTTTAAGAAATGGAGCTCACTGGGAACTCTTAAGTCAATGGGGGACATGCCTTTACACTTTTCCTTTGTGGTTGCAAGGAGGTGAATAGCTAGCTCCTCCATATGTTCCCTACCCTAATGTATTGCCTAATCACAGAACTGAAAGCAATGAGGCCATTTGAGCTTGGAATGACCCCTCCAAGTTACCGAACTCTAGAAACCTTTCCTCTTTGTTTGCTCATTTTCAAAGGTATTTTGTTATTATCATAGGAAACTCACTATTATAACATAAGTTTAAAATTTTATAATTATTTTCTTGGAATAAATTAAATGCATAGTTCTGTAGCATTATGTATTATCATAATTAAAAAGACCTATTGCAGTTTTATGTAAAAATATGAAATTCAATGAACATCTAAGTGTGGCATGAAATTTTTGTAAAATAAATATGTGTATTTTATACATGAATGCCACACAAGTCTCTACTTAATTATACTAGAGATAAGATAGCTTTACCTACTAATAAACAATATTATTAAGAGTAAAATAAAACAGAACAGGCGTTTCAATACTCTTTAAAAAATTGAACAATTAATTTCCATTTGGTCAAAAACAATACATGGAAGATTTGACTGCTGCCATCCTCCAGGAAAAGTAGCCCTTAAGAACAGATTATGGAAAAAGTATAATAGTACATTGATTAATAATAATTTATTTAATCTTAGAAAATGGGAAAAAATTTAACTTTATGAGGGAGTTCTGATAAATATCACATGGGATTTATTATATGGGGTGATATCCTTTATTGATAAATTGACTTCATGTTAATGTTTAATTCTAGCGAATTCTTCCTGACTGCCATGCCATCTGCTTTCAGATCAAAGTGCTGTAATTGACTGATGGGAATTTTAAAACAGAAAATCCAGCTGTTTTACATTTGTCCTCTTTGACCAAAAGTTAAATTACCATATTATACATCTACATAATTGCATTCATTCTTACTGGAGTGTGACCTTGTAGATGGTAGTGTCTTCAGTAATAAGATGATAGGGGATTATGTTTACTGAAATTTTACATTAATAACAAGACAAGTAAAATAGTGGTACAGACTTAAATCTCAAGCCAAGCCATTTAAATGCCATGGCTCTGAAGCCATGTCTAATTGGGGAAACCAAACCGAGAGCAATGTACATAGCCACCTATGCTACATGAAAGGTCCTATTCACTCAGTTGTACTTGTAGTTAGCATATGAATTATATAAAAATAACCATGAATACAGTACTGACATTGTGTTTGAAAGAAATTTTGATGTGATTCACCTAATAAAATATAATCCCTTTGATTAGTTTACTTATCTTATCAACGTAGAAAGGGAAACACATCCTTAGGAGAGAGTAAATAAACACTGAGGTAAATGCCCATTAACTAGCTCCACTGCAACCAAAATAGAAAACAGTAAGTGTTGATGAGGACAAGGAGGAATGGTAACCTTTTGCACTATGCAGCTGCTTCCAAAACCATTTGTTAGGTATATGAAACAGCAACAACCTTTTTCCATGCACACCCAAGATAAACATAACCATATTTAATGTGTATGGCAGTATTATCCATACATCAGTATAGAAAAATTCCAAATGCTCTTCTATTTCTAAAAGGGCAAATGCCCTGCACATATTTTTAGAATAGCATTTGAGAGTCAAGAAGAAAGGAAGTGGTGATTTGGGAATAACAGATGCAAAGCTGGAAAAATTGTGTTAACAGAAAAAAGCCAGTCTTTAAAGACCAAATGTTTAGGAGAAGCAAGTTTGCAAGGAAAGAGAGTAAGCTATGAGTTTCTCAAGGCTTAAATTTGGAGAAAGAAGAAATGGAGGAAATAAAAGGGATTGTGAAATGAGACTGAATGTGTGCATAAGCATATACTGAAATGGGTACTTAGTGCTATGAACTTTCCTCTTAGCACTGCTTTCAAAGTGTCCTATATGTTTGGGTATGTTACGCATTCATTTTCATTGAATTCTAAGAACTCCTTAATTTCTTCCTTTATTTTTTCCTTGACCCAGAGATGATGAAATTGAGCATTGTGCAATTTCCAGAATTGGTAGGCTTTCTGCAATTTGTGTTGTTGTTGAATTCTAACTTTAAACCGTGGTGATCCAATAAGATTCAGGGGGTTATTCCAATTTTTTGTATGTGTTAAAATTTGCTATTTTGCTTAGTATGTGGTCAATTTTAGAGAAGGCTCCATGTGGCACTGAGAAGAAGTTATATTCTTTTGTGTTTGGATGCAATATTCTATAGATATATGTTAAATCCAATTGGGCCATAACTTCTGTTAGTTCCTTTGTTTCTTTGTCAACTTTGTGTCTGGTAGTCCTGCCCAGTGGTGAGAGGGGGATGTTAAAGTCTCCCACTATAAGTGTGTGAGGTTTTATGTGTGATTTGAGTTTTAGTAATGTTTCTTTTACGAATGTGGCTTATTTGTAGTTGAAGTATAGATGTTCAGAATTGAGACTTCATCTTGATGGATTTTTCCTGTGATGAATATGAAATGACCTCCTTCATCTCTTTGATTAATTTTAATTTAAGTCTATTTTGTTAGATATTAGGATAGCTACAACAGCTTGTTTCTTAGGCCCATTTGGTTGGAAAACCTTATCCCAAACCTCAACTCTGAGGTAATGTCTGTCTTTGAGTTGAGGTGTGTTTCTTGTATGCAGCAGAAGAATGGAGTCTGTCTGTTTATCCATTCTGGTAGACTGTATCTTTTTATAGAGTAATTAAGGTCTCTGGGGATTCTCTGGGGATTCTGTGGGTTGGGTGAGGTGATTGGCCCCAGTCAAGGGCCTAGAATGGTGAGTAAGGGGCAGGAGAGGACCCAGTACTCACCTCTTCTGGTGGGGGCAGGGTCAAGACTCCAATGCCTTCATATGCCATGTTTGATGGTTTGGGGCTGTCCTGGGTCTCTGAGGATTTGGTGGGTGGGACAAGGCAGTGTGCCCTAATCAAAAGCCTGTAACATGAGTTGGGTAACATTATTTGTTAATAAAACTGCAAAATTGAAACATTGAAATTTAAATCATGGAAATGAACGTACTTGACATAGAATCAGTTAATTGTTGGGTCCCAAACAGAAATTCTCTTATAACTGCTGAGTCGATGAAAGAGTATGCCAAAATATCAGAGATGAGAAATTCTGCTTGGTTCTGCTGCTCAGTGTCTATAGTTTCAGGGATTTTATGAATAACACTTCTAAGCTGTGAGAGATGCACACATCTTCATTAATATTTGTCATGTGAGGCAGGATCTAAGCATTACTGTCCAACAGATAAAAGGAGCAAGTAACATAAAAGTTGCTCTTATTTTCAGTTAGAGCAGAGACCATGACTCTAAAATTCAAACTCCAGTTTAGCTGTGGAGTCATAACACATCATCTATTTATTATTGGTATGTTTAAGATTTATTTTTATTGATTCATATTTGTTTTTCAAATTAAAAGCCAAATTTTGTGTGCTTATATGTAACACATGATGTATACTGACATGTCTGTACAGTGTGGTATGGTTCAATGGAATTCATTCATATGACACCTCACAGCTGTGGTGTGAACATTTGTGGTGGGAACACTTCACATGCATTGTCTTTGTGTTTCTTCAACAATGCAGTATACTTCTATAAGTATAGATACTGTACTGTATTTTAGATCTATTTTTCCTATTCAAATTTTTGTGCCCTTCAATTAACGTATCTTCAATCTATGCCACACCATGGCTGCCTCAGATCTTGTGCCCCCATTCTCTCTAAGATATCAAATTTTGAAAGTTCTATATATGAGTAAAGTCTATACTATATGTCCTGTTTGACTTATCTCAATTAGCAGACTATATGTCAGGCTCATCCTCATCATAAAGCCAGAATTTACTTATATGGCTGCATAGTAATCCACTACATCTCTAAAGTAGTCATCCACAACCCTCACAGGGTCACATAACACATAGCCTGCATGTCAGATATTTACATTGTGATTCATAAAACATCAAAATTATATTTATGAAGTGTCAATGAAATAAGTTCTTGGTTGGGGGTTACCAAAGCATGAGGAAATGTATTAAAGGCTAGCAGCATTAGGGAGGTTGAGAACCACTGCTTTGAAGAATATTTTATATTGTTGAGAATTTCATACATGCTTATCACGTGTTTTGATCAGATCCTCTTCCCTCCCATCCCATCCAAATCTTCCTAGCCCCATTCCACTTTCCTTTCCCAACTTTATGTGTTTTTCTAAAGCATATTTTCATTGCTAGTTAACTAATGGATATGCAGCATAATTCTATATCTAGGTTGTTGTTTGTAACCCTGCAGTAAATATGGCCACACAAATTAAGATTAAAGTAATTTACCTCTCTTTTAAAAAGTGTGCAAGTCTTTTGTTTTTCAGTTTCCCCATCAGTACTCATTGTCAGCAATCATTTTGGTAATACCCGTTTTACTGGGGTGAGGTGGCACCGCTCTATGCATTGGCTTTGCATCTCTGATGCCTGGTAAATTTGTGTGTTTACTCAAGTACCCTTTTATATGTTGTCTTCTCAGAAATACCTATTCATATTCTTTTAATATTTGATAATCTCATTGTTTTCTTGATACTGAGAGTCTTGAGTTCCTTCTTTTTATAAGATGCTTATTGATTGTTTCCACATTAGTATTTCTAGATTCATTCCTTCAGTTTTTGAGTCTTTTGTGTTTTTCTTTCTGTGTGCTTATCTTTTCTTTGCTGTCTCATGTTTAGTGATGTACATATTCTAATTTATTAACAGTTTATTTTATACATAAATGTTACCAAGTTGTTCCTAATTCAATTCTCTATCTCATTAAACTAATAGCTTCCATTAAGCATGTAGGCATACTTACAATATTTATTTTTTTCTTCTTAATTTATTACCATAGTAATATCAGGTCTTTTAAAGGGAATTTTATGATAGAATTCTCATCATAAAATTCCCTTTACATATTTACATGTCTAGTTATTTTAATGAGATGTTAGACATCTAATACCTTTTATATTGTAACACTTGAAAATTGGTGGACTTGGCTCAGGGAGGGGACTAGCCTGGTAGTTCATAGCCTTATTTCCTTGAAATCAGCTTTTGCAGAGGTGATGGAGGTCCCTTGTTTCCAGTGATAGTTTGATCCTATTTTTCAAATGTGACCCTTGTGAAATTGCTATTGAGTGCTCTGGATGTTCAAAAGGAACCTTAAGTATGGTCAACAGCAATTTTATTTTCTTTCCAGTCTCAGAAAACTCTTCGTATTAAACACTTTTCAATTTCCCAGTCTTTAGTGAATGTCATGAAATTTCAGTGTACACAGGTAAACTTGTATTATGCTGAAGATTCAAAGTGGTGTCTATGAAAACTCATGTTGTCCTTTTTCTAGGGGCCTCCTTATCTCTATGAGGTTGTCTCTGGAGTTCTAGATGTCCTAGATTCTCAGAAGTTCTAATTTTGTTTCTTTAGTTCAGTGAGATATACTTGTTATCCCTGAGTAGTAAAGAATTGTGGACCTCAGTCTTTATTTTTGGTGCAGAACCATGAATTTGATTTCTGTATTATATATTTTATGATTGGAAATCAAGAGCAGCATTTACAGGTGACTGGTGATTTGTTTCCAGTGTTTCAAGGTTCAAAACTGGCAGAATGCAAGTATGACAGCTGTGTGGACTTGGAGGAGTTAGTGTAGTATCATTTAACCTCATCCTAAGCTCTTCACCCTTGCATTTGCCATTGTTCTAGTGCTTGTTCTTATTTTACAATGTTATTAAATAAATCTTTTTTGAAGCATCATTTTCAAACTGACAAAACTCATTATTTATCCAAAGTTTCATTTTACTTCATACATTTCTCTTCATTCTCAAGGGAGTTGTGATAATTCACATATTTACCATCTGTCATGCACGGTTAGTCAACAAACCTTGAAGAATATAGGAGCCACCAAACTAGAAAATGTCGCATCTTAAATAACCTTAGCATTGTAACTGAAAAATCAAAAGATACATAGCTAAAACTGAGTATACTGTCCAGTGGTGTTGCTGACCTTAGTACAGAATCTTGCCTTAGCTATGAAAGCTTCCACATAAACTGGAAGCTGGATTCTTCTTAATGATCTCACTAGTATGCCTTCAGATTTCAGTCTATTACAATTAATTTCTCTTTTGACAATATTTCTACTCTTTATACTGACTTATATCAACAGGTGCTTAGTGTAAAGTTCCTCGCAGAAGACACATTTACCATGTATAATTCCTTAAATCAATATATCTTTCTAGCTTTATCAGTGAAGGAACAAGCCTATTAGCATAACATATCTCTACCTATTAAAGGACTCCCAAACTTATGCTGGTACAGGATATGATAGGTTTTCATAAACCTTCTTATAGACACAGGGAATGAAATAAAGTTAGTTTATGTGTTATTTTTCTTTCACAAAACTGAGGAGTCCAAAGACCCATTTAACTAATCATTCTGATGGATATATTAATGATTTTCATTATTTATAGTTTATTGCAAGATATGGAAATGAGTCTATCATATCAGGACTAAGTACAGCCTGCACAAGAAAGTCATGAGTTACTGAAACATGGACAGGGTATTTCTTCATACTACTCCTGTTTCTCCTTCCTAGTCAAGAGGAGAGTCTGGGGAGAAATATAATGATTTCTATGAATAACAATTGAATAAAAATATTCTCCAAAATTTTTAGGAACAGAGAAACATCATTTATGTCAAACCTAAACTTTCCTTATCTATATTCACAAAAATTCAAAATACTTAGAAAATAAATGTACATGTAGACTTTGGCCATAGCCATATTTGACTGTGATTTACACAAAACTACCAATTAATGGAAGATGGCACAAGGCAAAACTGTGAAATCTGTGTGGATTATAGTTATGCTTTCTTCCTCTCTTAATTTGGATCAAGCTGATCAGCCAATTATTTATTAACTTAAAATACCTGCGTATATGTGCTAGGATCCTAGGTATGAGACATCATGGAGATCACAGAAAGGTAGAAACCTTTGCATTGGGATAAATGTGTATTTTAAATCAAGTGTAATATGAAAGTGACAGGTAGCATTAAATGCATAACAATGTTCACAAACCATAAAAAGTGATGCCATGGAAAAATATGTCAAGCATATGGAAAAGGGGACCAGGATATGGAGATTCCTGTAGGGTAAAAATGAAAAAGTAAGTTAAATTAGATTTATAACATCTTGACTGATTTTTTTACCTAAACTGATAAAACATTAAAGTCAAAATTATTTCTTAGTGTTTAACGATCATAGAAATCCATACCATGACTTAAACTTAATCATAAAAGATAGGTCATGGGCTCTCACATGTTAAACTAGGAAACAATATAAAATGGAGTATTGCTTTATATATTTATTTATGAATTTTAAATACATTTTAGGGTTAATTATAATACCGATACATGATGTTTGCAGGACTTTGCAAATATAAAAAGTCTGAAGTGATGACATGCAATGATTCCATTTTGTGAAGATATTTCTTGAAGTCAAAGAGACTGAATTTTTCTGTATCTTACAAACAAGTACGTCCTGAGTTGGTTTAAGATTTAGCCTGCTTTCCTACTGTGTACTCATCCTGTTTAAGTTTAACCTGCCTTTAAGCGAGCAGTGTAACAACCAACCCCTGCATTGTTTGAATTTACCATGCAATACGCAAATGCATGGCTTTAGTCTTATGTATGCTTCCATGTCTCTGACTCAGAATAATGCTTTTTTTGTATGTGTTTTGTAATCACTTGCTGACATTTGATGCAACCTTAAATGACAAATATCTATGATAAACAGATGAATATGGCTTGATAGAGTCTGTTTGCTCTTTTGAGTGCTTCTTGGTCAACTCAGGTCAATAAAATGACATGTAGAGCTGTTCAAAATTCTGTCAATTATCTCTTCTACATTTTTCATGTGATATTTTCTGTACTATTCAATAAACATAGATACAGCCCTTTCTTAGGCACAGATACAGACATGGACAGTCAGATGTCAGATTGAAGCAGGCACAAGCACATACAACAGACCTACTACAGACAGGCCAGTAAATACAAACTATAGAGAGTTAGAGGACACAGGAAGCAAATTAGAGACTTTACATTTGGGTTTTCTCTTGGCCAAATTAAAAAGGAAGCACTTTGTTTTCATTATTTAATGTGACTTCAATACATTTTTGTGTCTCTGAGGTTATCTTCAATGCATTACTAAATTCGATAACACACAATAGATCTTACTTAATTAAGCTGTAACTCAGGAGATGCACATTCAGCACAGTACAACCTTAGTATTAAAAAATAATTTTTGTGAAGACCCAAAAGTTTCTGTTGTTTTCCATTGTTTTAGATGATGAATAATTAGCTCATTTGAGAGAATGTTGTTATAAACAATCTTAGTTTCAGCTCTGTCTTACGATACCAGCAGTTAGCCAGCTTTATAATCAAACAACAGATGCCTAGGCAATCACTAACCTTTTTTTTGTTTTAAAAAAAACTAAAGGTGTTTACTCTGTAAGTTCTAAGATTTTTTTAAAAAACCTTTTTTGTATTTATTTATGTGTTACTTCATGCAAGTATCTGTGTTTTCAGGTGCCCATTGAGGCCAGAAGAGGGTGTCAGATCCCTTGGAGTTGGGGTTACAGGCAATTGTGACCTGCCCCTCTTGTTTGAACAGCAGTCCTCTGCATGAGCTGGAAGTGTTCTTAGCTGCTGAGCGACAGCTCATTTCATATGGTCTATTCTGGAATTTAAAATCAAATTATAAATTCATAAATCCTCATGACTGGTTGCTTACATTTAAAAGGTTTTATTTGAGATTCATCTTTGTAGTTGTGTATTTTGGTAGTTCACCACCATTTCTGAATATCATTTCACTGTAATAACATGCCGTGATTTGCTTATCCATTCATCATTTGATATACAATTGGATTGTTTACTGTTTGGACTACTATAAAACAGAAAAGCAGCTGGGAACTTTTGTTTACATGCATCTAGGTGGACTGGACAGGATTTAATTTTCTCTAAATAAACAGCAGTCAGTAGCTCAGCTGTGCGGAAATCAAGACGAAGTGCCACGGGTCAGTGGTGAGTTACAGGAAGATGCCAAACATGAGAGTTCAGTTGTTGATCACTTATTGTGACACTATAATCAAAAACCCCATGCTGGAAAAATGACTCTCCTGATCTGTTTTGCTGAGTGAAAAGGTACGATGTGGGTGGGGATGCAGCCAGTTCAATACACCTGTGGTGTTCTCTTTTCTGAGGAAATTCCCAAGAAAAAAGTTCCTGTGCTTTGCTGTACCACGTGGTAGGGAGACAGGAAAGATCATGAGGTTTAGAGTCAAATATAATTGAGTAGTGACTCAGAGTGGACACAGATGGCTTTTCATCTTCTTCATCTTCCTGCTGATTAGGAAACCTAGGCACAAAAGCTTAAGGACTACTTACCAAGGCCTCTTATACTAAGTCTTCTAGGCTTGAGAGATGACTCAGAGGGCTAAGATGTTTTCTGTCAAACATTATGACCTGAGAGCAATCCCTGAAGTTCACATGTTAGAAAGAGAAAAATCAACTAACTACAAACTGACCTCTGACCTTCTTGTGCATGTTAGGGCACATAACCCCCCCACACCAAAAGTTAAAAATATCTAAACAGTCTACATATCATGGTCTCTAGTCTAGGGGTGTTGTATGTAAAGAACAGGACTGGCCAGATGCAGTGAAAACTTGATTACAGGTTTCTCCAGTGTCTTCATTCCCATGGTTTTGCAAAAGTTGTGGTAAGGACATTGCAGCTTCCACCACAAGGGCTTTTCGAAGCTTGAGAAATCCTAATAAGATTTTAAAGAGGAGCTAGATTTCGCAGCAAGGAGTAAATTTCTTGGTTATTTAGCTAAAAAGACATGTAATCTTTCACTAATATGTTGGATGTAGTTATTAATAGATATTTCTCTCTTTTAAATTGGGAAGGTTCACTTGTACTTTTAGGTAATTGATGTTGATGATATCAATTCATTTCTCTTCATTATTTGAAAATATCATGAGAATTTTCTCCTTGTTTTGTTAATATGATTATTTACATTAATTGATAGGTGGGTATGTAAATATTTATTATTTATTCTTAGATAAACCCCAGTGCTTTTTGAAGCATTCTGTCTTCCATATTTTTGCTGCTAATATTAAAGCTCTGCTCATGAGGAATTTTAATTCCTAATTTTATTTTCTGAATCACAAATCTCTTGGCAAAATGATGCTGTCATAGTGGGATGAGGGTTTGGGAGGATTGGGGGTCGGGGGAGGAGGGGAGGAAGAGGGAACTGAAGTAACGTATAAAAAGTTAAATAAAAAATGGATGAAAAAATAAATAAATTTTTAGTTTCTCAGTTAGATATAAACAATCTATTTCTTCATATCTAACTTGATAGAATTTGTCCTTTAAGCCATTTGTTGAATACTTTTATGTAGTTTATCAAGTATATTAGAATAAATCATAATTTGTAAAACATTACCCTTCTCGTTCATACAAGATAGGTGGTTGTAACACAAGTTTCTGTATTTCTGCAGCATTGCCTGGATCTGTCTGGCTATTCCATGAAGAATGATGAAGAATGCTTGAATGCTTTCATTTGAGCAGGGATGAATATTCTGAATTGTTCTTCAGTAAAGGTACATATGCATTTCTAACTGGTAAATTTGTGCTTTCAATTCTCCCCCATTTATCTTTCTCTCAATTGTGTACCTGAAAGGTATAGTAATTCTGCTGTGTTTTTGTAAAGTACCTAACTTTCATTTCATTGTCTTATTCTATTTTTCTTTTCTTTTAATATATTACCACAACTACCTTAACTCTTTCTTTCTTTCTCCCTCTCTCCCTCCATCTCTACCCCCTTCTCTCTATGTAATTGGTTACATTTTTACTTCTTCCCTGGCTTCCAAAGGTAGAACTCACTTCTATTTTATACTTTTATCTCAGCCATATCTTTTTTATGATGCAAAAGCAGAGATTTTTATTGTAGTTGTTTAATGAGCTAACCCCCTTGACCCCATTAGCTTGAGCCTTTCATCCATTCACTGGCAGATGGCTGGAGAAAGACCCCGAGAAACCACCAGGCAGGAAATAATATATCAGGTACCATAAGGGGAGTGTCTAGGGGTGCACAATAGTCTTAGAATTCGTGTGCTTTGGGGCTTGGATGACCTGTCCTGTGTTGATTGGTCAACTGGTTGTTATGACCTATAGGCCCTCCTAGAATGGTTGCTATGCTCTGCATGTCACTGTTTTGCGCTTATACATAAAGCACACCAGTAAAGCACAGCCCTGCTAGCTAACTTCTGATTGTTTCCTTGCGAGGAGAGTATCTGACCTCCTAGTCAGCAGGATAGGAGGGGCAAGGTCAGGCAAGCACATGTTAGTCTATTATGGCTGCTAAAATAGGGGCCTGGTTCCTTTATTCTCCACTTTTAGAAGTACCAGTGGGTGACAGGACTCAATTCTGAGTCCTTCCTGTTAGGGGCTCAAAAGGATGGTAATAGGCAACAGGCCCTGCCATTAGCTGACAGGTTTTTCTGAGGAAGTGACATTTGCATCTGTTGTCATATTGTCCCCTATGCAAGAGAGTTTCTTTTTGACTTAGCATCTCAACCAGGGAAAAGGGGCAATGTGTTCTTTCCTGTGCTACTTCTTGCTAACTATGGGGCACAGTTAGGGATCCAGGAAGGCTGAAATGATAGTCAAAAGCATAAAAAGGAATTAAGGCAATTGAATATCTATTAGAAGCAGTTGGTTGGCAGACTCTGTTGAAGAGACAGGGGATGTCCATATCAGGCAATTCTGGTTCACATCCACAGCAAGTCCAGGACTCGCAGTCTTTAGCAGTCGACTGTAGTCAGCAACTGATGCTTAGATGCGTCTGCCAGAAGCAGAAACGTGCTGTATGGTGTCACACACATGTTTTTTCTTTTAAAATATTTATTTATTTATGTGTATGAGCATGTATGTGCTTGTCTTTGTGAGATTTCGCGTACCATTTGTGTGCATCGATGGAGGTCAGAAGAAGATGACAGATTCCTTGGAGTAGATTTACATGTATTTGTAAGCTGTTACATAGGGGTTGAGAATTGAACCCAGTTTCTCTGTAAAAGAAGTAAATGCTTTTAACTGCTGAACCATTTGTCTTGTCCTTTTGTAATATCATTAAACAATAATATTTTATATGGGCTCCAGAAATCTTCTTAGTTATGGTTTTATTGTAGTTGGGTTTGTACCATTCTTTTGAACTGTAGTACACCAAATGTTTGTGATTACATATTTTAATCTATACATTTTAGATAGCCCAAACCATGTTGTGCGTTATTGGTATTTATTTTTAGTCATATTTGAATCAAAACACCTTTATGCAAGATTTCAAAGTTTTCGTTTAGTTTTGTATTATTCTATTGTACATTTATAAGGTAACTGAGAATATGTAGTATTCAATAAGTCTGGAAGCTTATTCCTAAGAAATACAGCTTGTACTTTAATGGGAAACTAATTCTCACCAAGACTGCCATCAAAACTGTATCATGTTTCTTTACTGGTTTCCAAGGCTCCAATAATAAAGTATTATAAAAGTTCACTTTTTTTCTAGACCAAGAACATTTTCAGACTTGTTAGATATTAAAGATTAAATAATGCATTCTCATCCATAAATGATGTTGGCAAGAACTGATGGAGATGAATTTCTTGCTTTCTGTTTTAATCTCTAATTATGAAGAAGAAAACAAAGTAACAATAAATAATATATTCCTGCACAGAGAGAAGCTATATATTTTATAACCATATATTTCTATAAAACTCCAGGAAGGAGTTATTTAAACTTAGTAACTGATCAACTCCCCAAACAGAAAGCGCATAAATATTAAAGGATTTTGCTTCATCCATTTAAAAAAAATCAGTCACAAGCTCACATCTCTGTGGATATCTATGCTGAGTCTGCACAAGACACCAATAGTCAGGCACAGACTAGGGAGAGACTCAGAAATCCTTGTTCCTCATTGCTGGACCACTGTCTATAAATAAATTATGACAGACAGGGAGGCTTTCCTTCCTACCAGTGAAGCCACTGGACTTAGATGAATAACTAACTCCAAGTTGATGGTCATGAAGGTGGCCCTGATTAAACTCAGTGAGTCACAACATAAATCAAAGACACATGAATCTGAGAGAGTTCTTGTATGGAGGTGCAGTTGATAGGGGAATTAGAATGCATTATATACATTCATGACATTGTCAAACAATAAATTTAATTAATAAATTAATTAGTGAAAAAGAGGAAACTTGCTTTTTTTTGATATTCAGGAATTCCAAGGGTCGTTAACAAAAAAGTGACTGTGCAGTGATTGCTTCAGCATTGCTGGGTCTGTGCAGTTTACCCACCTAAGACTGTTTAATGTTTTGTAGTTCCTGGATTTGCGCTCTGTTACTGATTACTGCATTTACAGAGCTGAAAGATTAGACAGTATCTTGTAAAATTGATAAATTCATATGTATGCAAATGAATTTGTCTGATATCCAAGAAAACTAATTTTACTTCTTTGAGATGTTAGTAGTGTCTGGATTTTGTGTGGTAAATATTCCAATCCATAGTTTTATGTATAAAGTGTTTACTTGAATAATCTTTTCCTTAAATACTTTAAATACTTCATCTTTTAATTCCTTTTAAAGGAGCTGTATCAATCTTCTGGTTCTCTCATTAGTTTGTTAATTAAGATTTTGATGAATTTAATTCTGAAGAAATAAAATATAAGATAAATGGCAAACTGAGAAACCTAAAAGTAAATCAAAAGATTTTAGGCAAAAGAAAAAAATGTTAATTACTAGCTAACAGTTAAAGTAGCAAAATAAAGCATACTACTTTTAAAAGAAAAATATTTAATAATATTAACTACTATATTTGTGTGGTTTTTTGATGTACTGTGAGATTTTTTTCTCTTCTAAAGTGTCTGAATCTTCTATTATAGGAATCTACTTATATAATCAGGAAACTTTTAAAAATGTCATTTGAGACATAATAGAACATTTACTTTGAAAAATTTCCCTCAGAGATATATATCTTTAAAGCTATGTGAAAAGTATGCAGTTTACAGGACTCACAGAGTGTCCTCCTGCTATAATTGGTATCGATCAGACATCTTTATTGATGCTTTATTGCCATGAAGGACAACTTGGAAATGTAAGAGAAGAACGAAAGTTATTGCTTTAAAGTTAGGGCAAAGACGCCATTCAGACTGTGTAGTTTGTTGTCTGATATGATAGGCAGCTTTAATATGTCAATAACTACATTTCATTCAATGTTATGGCTGTCTAATGTTTGTTCTGTGATCTCACTGATCTCATTTTACAGACTAAGAAATTGAAGCGTAGGGGAATCTTTCACCAATGCCAAACATTTTGAAAGATCAAATAGTTTCTATCAATGCTATACTGTATATGTTAATCTCTTATCATTTTTCTATCCATTTGCTTTTGAATAAAACCATAAGGCTTGTGTACATTGGTCTTCCAGTGGGACTTACCTGAATTCTAAGTTATCTGTCTTATCATGAAGTCTCTCAAGAAATCTACCCTGTCCTCTAAAATTCCACAAAACACAATGGTCCCATTTGAACCTGACCTCCACAGCATGGATACTTCTTACCTACAGGCAGTAAGAAACCCAGTGCTGTTCTCAGAGGAGACCTACCTAATTCAGAACATTTCCATTTAAAATGATGACAAAAAGTGAACAAACAGGCCCTCTGAAAACATGTCCCTCTGAAAACATGGCTGAATTTGGCCCTCACAATGAACTGACTGACTAGTAGGAGGCTGTAAGATAGCCATTGTCTAGGGCAGATGCAGAATGACAAATATTGCAAGGTTTTGCTTATATATAGGATCTAAATTTGTGTGTGTGTGTGTGTGTGTGTATGTGTGTGTGTGTGTGTGTGTGTGTGTGTGTATGTGAGTTTTGGCATCCTGACTCTAATATACTATGAAATGGTTCTCTGGTCAAGTTTGTTTGGTGTTTTTATATGATTAGATACCTGTTTGTTTCTCCGGGTTTGTTAAATTTCACCTATAATTTTGTTGAATGTATTTTAGATTTCCTTTGTTTTAATCTTTACATTTTCTTCTACCCAGTGGCATCTTGGGTTTGTCCTTCTGAACATATCCCAGAGTTCTTGGGATTTGTGGCATGTTATTTATTTTTCTTCATTGATGCCTGAATACAGTATTACTTTGATCTAGGGTTCCTTCTTTGACATACTTTTTTCTACTTGAATGTTTTAAACTAACTTTCATTCTCAAGATTTCTATTTGATGCTTATTCAGGATCTTAATACCCCTTTTGAATTTTCTTCCTCCTTTTTTTGAATTTTTCTACTCATATGTCAATTGTTGAAATTATTCTTATTTACTTATCTAGATCCTAAATTATTTTGTTAGTTTATCTTTTGTTTGAGTTTTCTACAAAGGTCATCTAATACTTTAGAAGTAGGAATCTAATATGTTTCCTGACAACGTATCTATTTCACTATCTTTGGTTTCAGTTGTGGACTGTTTTAAGGCTTTCAGAAGTATGGCAGTGTCTTATTTTCTTGTTTTTTTATTGTTTTTAGTGCAAGAACGGAATGCAACATGGAAACCATTCTGATTTAACTTATTGAATTCAGAGCACTAGGAACTAGTAGCCTTCTTCCCATATGCACTGTCATGTTAGGAGATTGAGGAGCCTTATTCACTCTTAAAAGAAATAAATATTAACTATTGATGTTAAATTTTATTCTACTTTACTTCATTACTTTATGTACTTTTAAATTTCACTTTTATGTTTAAATATTTAATTGTATTGTTTCAAGTTTTATCTTGTGTTAGGTTTTTACAGCTGTCTTTTCTTTGTTTTGATGAGGCAATAATGTTTTCTGTCTTCTCAACTTCTATCTTACATATGTTATACTAATCCTACTTTTGTTCTCTCTTTACCCTTTTCTCCCGTGTTCTTGTACAAGAAAAATTTTTTAGGAGTTCCACAGTCCTCACGATGGGCTGCCCCCTGTAGAGGCTCCCCACCTCCAGCCCAACCCACCCACTACTTACATCCTTTTCGCTGGTGTATTGGGTGATCATCTTTTCCAAGGCAGTTTTCAATGTCCAGGTTTCTGAGAGATTGGGTCTATATTTGCCTTCATGTCTGGTGACTCACATCCCATAAATATCTCGTCTGCTTCCACTAAATGATTTACAGTTCTTGCTTGAATATATTGTGTCTGTAAGTTTTTGTCAGGTTCAGCTTACTCTTCATATTTACGTTGTTTTCAGGGTCACTTGTCTGGTCAGTGGTATGATGGGGTGCTTGAGGTTTGAGGGATGCAATAATGTAGAATTTTCCTGGCTGAGTGTCTTCTGAGCAGAGTTCTTTCCAGAAATGATAATTCTAGACAAGTCTCTGTCAAATGTGTGCTTCGAGGTCCACAGCTTAAAATATTGCTTTGTAGAGTTTGGTTCTGGAATCCATTTTATTTTTTTCTTGCGACACTAGAATAGGGGCAGACGTTATCGTCCATGGTCAACTGCATCCTGGGACTCAGAAGTCACTCAATAAGGCATCTGCAACTTTTATTTTCTGTTTAAAAAAAAGAAAAAAATGACTTTTCCAGTGATAAAAGATGGGTTTCTATATAGTCATTTTAAATTTCTGATAATGAAAGATGTAGCATAAAATATATAAATTGAAATTCAAATGAATGTTAGTAATTTCAGGGAAAATTATTGAATTCATACTTTACTTTTACATTGTTATTACATATGTTTTTTATATTTATTCTCCAAAACAATGATTGCAATGCAGCCAAATTTTAGGAAAACTGGCATTATAAAATTAGTACTTGAAACCTGAGATATTATATGTAGTTTAAGTACAGAAACCTCTATTACCTCAAGCCAACCCACATTTATAGATTTGCAATTATAGAAAATAATAGATGATACATGCTATAACAAATAGTCAAATATTTTCCAGTCATATATATCACATATATGAGTAAAATCACAGATTTTTCTTAATCATAAATTCCTTTCCTCAGTACTCTTTCCCAATGAGTACAAATCATCATGATGATTTCTCAATTAACTGTAATGAATGGTATGCCCTCCTGTGGTATATTGCCAAGGAACACCAGATGAATATTAACTATGATACTGATTAAAAAGTTGCAAGAGCAGAAGCAGGTTTGTCAGTTTGTCAGCTTAGTAGCATAACAACCTTTCCTATGCCAAGTCAAATCAAATAATGCAGTTTAGCAAGAAATGCTGTACAGATCCCCAAGCTGTCAAGCCTTGTGTGTTAAGCTAATGAAAGAAAACTCAGTGAATGCTGATCTTGATATGTTGCGGTGAAGAAATGCCAAGAAAAGCCATTGCTCCAATTATTCTGTTTATGACAAGTCAATTATTAGAAGAGAGATAAGAAAATATAGCTTATAAAACTAAGGTAATTAGATAGAGATACTGGGGAATGATTCTAGACCACATTTTGAATTTTAAATGTATGCTTTTGGAACAGAATGCAAAGTTTTATTAATATGTACAAATATATTTGAAGGCCTGTTAGCCCTCAACTACAAGTGATGGATTTGGGTAAATTTTGTTTATCTGTTCATTATCAAAGGGAATATTAGCTAAGACTCTGATCAGAACCATTTATTTCACTACATAGCAGAAATGGCAAGCAATAGTCAAGTTACCTCATCAAGGACGTCTCAGCAGATTCTACATGAGTAACACAAGTAGTGGCTATCTTCTAAACGTATGGGTGATTTTCACAGAGATTTATATTTAAGTGATGGTATGCGTTAAGATCATCGATTGTTATCAACTTTGTATTATAATATGTTAGTTTTGCTGTGTTTCATAGTAGACACTAAACTTTGGAAACTATTGTCATTTTTTACAATTTTTACCAAACATATTTATTGCTAAATATTTTTTCTAATGTAGAGTTTAAGTATCCATGGATCCATTGTTCCTAAATCTATGCCTCCTGAAAAAGTCTTGGTAAAACTGAAAAAAATGGTTAATTGCTTTTATTCTGTTTCAAAGACTTCAGGGATTAATTACAGTACTAAATAACCAAACTGCTGAATGACTGAAAACCTCATTTCTTCTTTAACATCTGTTTGATTGACTTCTCTGGCTGTGGATGCCACGTATCTCCAAAAGCCAATCTTCCTTTTCCTATTTATTTTCCCAATTTTTTCTCACAGCATATTTTAAATAATTTCCTAACAATAGTTGTATGGTTCCCAAATCTCTGAATGCCAGTACTTCATTCTATCGTCACCTGTCTGCTAATTTATCACAGAAAACTTTACCGTGACATTATTTCTTTATGTTTCAAAGATTTACGCATTATTCAAAGAGCTGTCTCTAGGGGTTGGGAGGCATATCAATGATAAAGGTCACTTGCTGCCAATCCCGATGAGATGTGTTTGATCCCAGCACCACAATGGAAGGAGAGAGCTGATTTTCAGGAATTATCCTCTGATCTCAACATGTGCGTCAAGATATATGTGCACACCCATAAACACTCATATATACCCACATGCACTCACTGACAAACACACACTAAGCTAAGAAAACAATTAAACAGAGTCATCTCTAAATGAACATGTATCTAGCTATGACAACTTTTATAATACTTTCCATTTAAAAATATGCCTCACTCCATTTTGTCTGTGGTCCTGTACATAGATCCCATTTTTAGAATTTTCTATCATAGAATGTCTCTTTCATATTTCTCATATGATATTAACAAATCTACCTATAAAATAACTAATAATATATAAATTCATGATTGTAGTTCTGATTTCTTACTCCAGATTTCTCAATTTTTATGAATATAATATTTTGAAAATATTGTATGAAGAAATTTTAAAAGATTTTTATTTTTTATTTATTTTTGCAAGTGTCTTTCCACGATGTGAATACTTTGGTTCGTTTGCTAAACTATCTATCTTATATTTTATGTTGTACAGTTTTTCAAATAAAGGCTATTTATCTGCTTTCCTTTACAAATGAGTGTTATTAAACTGAATTTGGAGTATTCATGGGAATGGTGGAATAAAAGATATACTTACCTCAGAAGCTAATAAGGGTACTAACCTTCAAATTGGGTTTCATGGATGTTTGTAGAAAATATCTCTTTGGCAGTCCATAAGAAACCGTTTTTAGTCCCAAGTAATTAAATTACTTTGAAAATAATACTTAAACAGTGGGTATTGAGCAAGGGTTTGCATTATAGGCTCAGTTTAGCCCAAACTCTGTTTTATTTTGTTTCTCTGTCTCTCTCTAAATTGTTTCTATACTATACTGAAAAATTTGTGTGACTATACATAGGTGATTAAATGACCTTCACAGCCTTAATTAATTAATAGTTTACCTGTTATTTCTGTCAACTATTGGCCTAAGAAAACATTGTCTGATTGCTAGGCTATCTGTATTTTGTGTAACAAAGAGTAAAGTTAACAGTGTTTTTCCTAGTCTCTGAAATACAAAGGATCCAGTAATCTTCCTACTTTCTGATGATGCCTTTTCTCTCCCTTTTAGTTCTTTCTGATATCTTTATTCCTGGATTCTGTTGTGATCTTCTTTAGTTTACAAGCGAGGCACATCCCTGAACAACTACAAAACTATTAATGTACATCCCGGTTCTCACATCACAAGTTTTCTCCATTTTTGTAACATGAGAAGGCCCTCTAACTCTTCCTACTTGCTGGTGATCAGCATCTTCTGTCACTGACTGCTAAGCCTTTTCTTGCCAATTTCTATAAGAAGTCAGAGAGAAGCCAGCCATCTTTCAACACTTTGCTTACTGACTTCTAGTCACACACCCATGTTCCAGTCCTGCAAATTCCACCACACACCAAGCAATGAATATGAACACCATTGGCTAGTTCTCGGCCACTTCATAATTGATTCTCCTCAAGTTCCACTAACATAGTCTTCATTTTTATCTCAGTCTTCACTAGTATACGTGGCTTAAATAACTGAAAAGTATTTCATATAGCTGCTGAGGACAAGTTTGGGATAATGTTAAAAGGAAGGTCTGTTTCTGATAACATAACGATATTTCAAAGCCATGACTACAAATGCTTTCTCTTCATTGTCTCATTATTGTCTTTCTGCATTCAGACACCAAAGTAAGGAAAAGAATTATGGTTTGTTTTTATGTTTGTTTTTTCCGAGACAGGGTTTCTCTGTATTGTTTTGGAGCTTGTCCTAGAACTTGCTTGGTAGACCAGGTTGGCCTCCAACTTGCAGAAATCTGCCTGCCTCTGCCTCTTGAGTGCTGGGATTAAAGGTGTGTGCCACCAACACCTAGCAAGAATCATGTTTTAAACATTATCTCTTTGTCTCTGTGCTAGGAGTGAGACAAAGTCTTGTTCCATATACTGTTTTTCATCATACTGCTAGTAATTCAGGGCTTTTTGAAATAACATTTAAAGTATGTTCTATTCATTTGCTCTGAAAGTTATGACCCTTTTGAGGGGTTAGAGCACTATCAAATATACACCTGACCCTGTCAGACACCCAAGAAAATATTCAATAGAAACTGTCATTCTGTTCCCATGTGTTATCTAACAAGATAGGAGCTTATGCTCTCCAGCTCTATTTACTTTCTGAGATTTTTCAGAATCACATTAAAATTCCTCTAGTCTCCAGTCCTTACCTAGTTCTCAAAATGCATTGACCAATTGTTGCAGTGTCCCATTTCTTGGTACCAATCAATAGCCAATTTTGACTGTCACAACAAAATGTCATTGAGTGGGTGACTGGGATAAGGACTCATGAATTGATTAGCAGTACTAGAAGGAGCAAGCTCCCCATTTCAAAATTAAGATCCACAGAACCTTGGTTTCTTTTTAACATTTGTGCATACTGAACTCTACCATAGTGAAGTTTAATGTCATAGTACAATTAAATATAACTTTTAAAGTGACAACTGCAAGCTATCCCATTTCAACCTTCTTTTCCACTCTCTTTAAAATGTGCATATCTATACATGAAATGACTCTCTGTCCCTTTGCATACATTTTCAATCCTTGTAATATCATTTACTCCTTTTCTTGTGAGAGGAAACTCAATCATTTTTTACAGCTATCTCAAACATCTTTGTTTTTATGTCATTCATTTTTTATTTTCATTTCTAAAAAATATACTTTGTTCATAATAAAATCTGTTTGGTATATGCAACAAAACCCTTGATTTTTTCATAAAATGATGAAAAATTAAGTGCTTATATTTTTTTAAATAACGTCATTATATAACACTGTGTTTTACTAACCAGAATTTAAAAAGTCATCATCTGAAGATAATTTTGCTGGTACTAAGCATAGCTTAACAATTGTGTTTCTCCTAGAGTACCCGAGAAATTTATTGTATTCTGATTTACTGGTATATACTATATTTTAAAGTATCTGAGAAAGAAGTATCCCAAATTAATATTAATAATATTAAGAGATAGTGCTTTTGGTTTTAGAGTGGTTTATTTACGTAAAAAATTTACAAAGTCTCCTAAATGAAATAGTTTTTGAAACTAAACTAATTTCAAGTAGGCTATGAAATTACAATCATTTGGCTAGTTATCATAATATCAAAACTGCTGAATTATTAATTTTTTAAGCATAGTGCTCTTGAGATGGCTCAACACAAGAGCTTGGCCATTTGGTTCAATCCCTACAAAAGAAGCAATAAAAGACCCTCTGTCAGCAAGGTAGAGAGAATTATTTCTAAAAAGTTAGGAGCCAACTTCTATGCACATACCGTGAAACACATATATGAACACATATACTGTACACACACACACACACACACACACACACACACACACACACACATACACACACCCTGAGATAAAGACACACACACAAGCATTAAACACAGTATGTTTTTTATATTAAGCACATTCCATGGGCTTCTGTTTTGATTTATTATTTCCCAGAGAGAGTACTTATTAGGACGATTTAGGAGTTGGGACTTCCCTGGTGGCTAGAAGCAAGTCTTTGAAGCTTAGTCCTTTCCCCTGTGGTACTACAGCTGGCCCTGCTTTGCTTTATGGCATCAAGAGGGTGTGAAATCTCTATCAAATGCTTCCACCTCCAGAAATTAAGATGCTTTTGTCATGTTTACCTGTGATGATAGATTGAAATCTCTCCAAATCTGTGAATCTCCCAAGCATTTTTTTAACTGTGACATTAGAGGAATGAATATGACATGACTTACAGGTTTGTTTATGACAAAAGAACATATCTCAGAGTGACTCTCCTTTTGAAGCAATTATAACTGTTGAAGAGACTGATGTGAATTTGGAATTAAGCAGAACTTCTCCACTATGTCTGTTCCCCAGACCCAATCCTCTAGTCTCCTGCCATTGCAACAGAACAGCAGCTGCAACCTTCCTTCTCTGCAGCCCATCTCTCCCTTGGATCCACAGACCATTCCATCCTAGTCACCATCCACAGACTAGTCATTGTACCCAGCCCCCAAATCCAGCAGTCATGCCCTACTAAACCACAGGCCATATTTGCTAGAAAATCAGGCAGGCTGCCTGGAGACTTTCTCCTCTCTTTGTTCTCCCTGAGCAAACCACTTTCTTATCCCTAGTGTAGGCAGCAACAGAACTCCAGCTTCAGCCTTCATCCTCCCTACCTTCATCTCCTGTGAATCCCAAAGACCATCCCCTTCTAACCTTCCTCCCTCGACTTATTGGTTGATCCACCTCTCAACTTTAACAGGCATCCCCGATAACGTAAGAGCTGCTCCTCCCAGAGCAACTAGTAGGCTTAAGGTAGACCCACTCTACTACTGCTTGTGAGTTCCAATCCTAGAAGTCTTGTGTCTGATCTGTTGTGGTACCCACGCCACAAGCAAGTCCAGGGTATCAGGAAAAGAAAGACAAGGTCCAGCAGCTTGTATTAAGAGAATGCATGTGTTGCCTTTCTTGCCAGGAGAGAGAGTGTGTATGTGTTTATTGCAAATGCTAAGATGTCTCTCTCTTGTAGGAGGGAGCAGTCTCATATATACAGGCTTACAGAACAGTGGAAAAATCCCAAGTGGAAGAGAGCATGTTTTCCTCGTGCTAGATGTTGATGTCAGTGGAGAAATTCAAGGGCAGTAAGCCAGGACTAGAAAACAGGATGCACCTGTGGCTATCGGCTGACAAACAACTCAGAGACCCCGTGGGGGCTAGGCTCCAACATCTCCCCCATTTTTATTTTTTGAAAATTTTTGAACTGTTTGCTAATCTATAGAATCTTCCATACAAATTTCTTTGGCTGTCAGGCCATGTTGTAGGCTTCCGCTATTTTTCACTGACTGGCTCTGAGGACTCAAATCATCAACCTTTCCTGTTAAGACATTGACTGGCTGGATGCTCCTTTTGGCTATATCCAAAGCAATTTAGGTAGTTTTTAACTATCCTTTTAATCATATCCAAGGCAACATAAGCAGTCACATTCATGCATTCATAATCACATTTCATGCATACTGGTGTGGCCACACCATACATTCAGAAAATACATACATCTTTCAGCCATCCTTTATCCCTAGGTCATGATTAGTTTGTTGAAGTGAAACTTCCTTAATTGAAATCTCTATGACAGAACAACTCCAGCCAATCCTTGAATTAAAACAAAAGGTTGAAAAAAGTCCTGTATGCCCCACATCATCCCTCCATTTGAGAAGTTCTGAGCTACACTCAGGGGCTACAGCCATACCCACTCCTTGTAAAACGTTTTTAGAGATGATTCACAAATTGACCTTAAATTTGTATCAATAACCAACACTGTATAAATGCAAACAAACATTTATGAACAATATTTGGAAATGTGGGCATTGTTCTTTTCCAAACTACTTCCTGCTGTTAAAGGGCACTGAAATACCAGTGGGATCATGACAAAAAAAAAAAAAACAAAAAAAAAAAACAGAAACCTTGGTCTGCAAGGTTGCATCATCTCAGCTGTTTTAGATGTTGGATCACCTGGGCCACTGCTTCAGGTGGTCTTGCTTCACCAAACCATTCTAGTCTGGAAACAAAATCAGAAATTCTTTTCCCAAGTAACCGGTCCTTATACTTAAATTTAGAAGTCAAAACATTTTCAAAATATGTAAGTTGGATTATTTCAGCAGCATTGATAATCAAATGTCTATTAGAAGTTTTTGTTCCTTTCTTAGCAATTTAAGAGTTTAAAGACAACACAACAGCACACAGTATCCAGACTCTCCATGTATTTCCCATGCCACATACTTTTACCTTTTCCTTTTCTTTCACTTAATATCAGTACCTCGTTTACTACCTGTTATCAATTTTCAGTTCACCCATTTTCAATCCATCCTCCAACGAAGGATGATCCCTCAGGCAAAAGCCTTAAGATTTACTCAATCTACCGTCAACTGAGGGTGATGTCTCAGTTCCCCCTTTACTTTCCTGGCCTCAGTGGGTCAGACAAAAGGCTAGAGATTAACTCAATACACTCTTCAACTGAGGGCGATCTCTCAGCTTTCACCTTACTTTCCCAACCTCAGTGGATCAGGCAAAGGCTGGAGATTAATTCAATACACCTTCTCCTTAAACAGTGATCTCTCAGGCAAAAGCCTGGAGATTTGACCATTCAATTTTACTGTTAGAAGTTGAGGTACCTGTTTTCAAATCTTTTCTTTCTCTCGGGAGTCTCTCCTCTCCCGAGTCTTCTTTCTGACTGATCTTTCCCAGTCTTTCCAAGTCTCTCTGGATCTCAGTGGAAACTCCAATTGTGGTGCGCATACCACAAGCAAGTCCAGGGTATCAAGAAAAGAAAGACAAGATGTCCAGCTGCTTGCACTAAGAGAATGCATGTGTTGCCTTTATTGCCAGGATAGAGAGTGTGTATGTGTTTTTATTGCAAGTGCTAACAGGTGTCTCTCTTGTAGGAGGGAGTAGTCTTGTATATACAGGCTTACAGCACAGTGAAAAAACCCCAGGTGGAGGAGAGCATGTTTTCCTCGTGCTAGATGTTGATGTCAGTAGGGCAATTCAGGGCCAGTAAGTCAGGACTAGAAGACAGGATGCACCTGTGGCTATCAGCTGACAAACAACTCAGAGACCCTGTGGGGGCTATGCCCCCCAATCTGTAGCTAGAAACCTGATGTGGTCTCCATTTTCTACTGACCCCATCCCCAAAGGATCATAAACACCTCCTCTAAACTACTGTCCCCTAATTCTTCCAGTATTCCAGACTTTAACACCTGTTTAAAAGAGCAGGAAAGTAGGCAACACACATCCATTACACTCTTCAAGTATCCTAGGAGGAAACAGAAGCCAAGGAACAAAACACACACCCACCAAAGACAAATCGGGACATCAACACCTAGAGCTATAATCATCTCAAATCCAGTTGTCAAGTGCTAAGTATAAAAACATAAACAAAACAGCCAGGATACTGTATCTCCACTAGAGTCAACCTATCTTACCAAAGCAGACCTTGAATATCCCAATATAACTGAAGTACAAGAAAAAAATCTAAAACATCTGTTATTAATATGATAGAGGTCATTAAAGAAGAATGAATAAATCCATTAAGGAAGTCCTAGAAAACAGTCTGAGGAAATTAAAAGTGTTCAAGACCAAAAGTTGGAATGAAAAGAAAACTCAAAAGGAGGGAATTCTGGAAAAAGCAAAATTTAGGAATTCAAACAGGAACTCCAGAGACAACCTGTACTAAAAGAATACAAAAGAGATGGAAAAGGAAATTTCAGGCATTGAAATTAGGATAGAAGAAATGGATACATCTCTCAAAGAAAATGTTAAAGGTAAAATATTTTAACACAAAACATTCAAGAAATTGGTTCTCTGAGAAAATCACTAATATAGACAAATCATTATCCAAACTAAAAGAAAGAGAAAGTATATCCAAATCAACAAAAACAGAAACAAAAAGGGGAACATAACAACAGACACCAAGGAAAACCAGATAATTATAAAGACATCCTTTAAAAACTTGTACTCCTTAAAATCAGAAAATCAAAAAGAAATGAATAAATTTCTCAATTGATACCACTCACCAAAGTTAAAATGGGATCAGATAACAACTTAAACTGACTTATAACCTCTAGTGAGATAGAAGCAGTCATTAAAGTCTCCCCTTTCTGCAAAAAAAAAAAAGTAACAAAATCCAGAGCCAGATGGTTTTAGTGGAGAATTCTATTGAACTTTCAAAGAAGAGTTCATCTCCAATACTCCTCAGTATTCCACAAAAAAGGACATTAGCCAATTTATTTTATGAGATCACAGTAACCCTGATACCCAAACCACAGAAAGACTCACAAATATAAAGAATTAGAGACCAATTTCCTTTATGAATATGGATGCAAAAATACTCAATGAAACACTTGCAAACCAAATCCAAGAACAAACAAGATCATCCACCATGATTAAGTAAATTTCATCTAAGAGATGCCAGGACGATTCAATATAAGAAAATCAGTCAGTGTATTCAACCATATAATTAAACTGGAAAAAAATAACATGATCATCCCATTAGATGCAGAAAAGGCCTTTGACAAAAATCCAATACCATTTAGTGATAAAGGTCCTGGAGAGATTTGGAATAATAATAATAAAGGCAATTTACAGCAAGTCTATTATCAACATCAAACTAAATGGAGAAAAACTGAAAGCAATTTCACTAAAATAAAGAATAAGACAGGGTCATCTACTCTCTCCATATATATATTCAATATAGTCCTTGATGTTTTATCTGGAGCAATAAAACAACTGAAGGAGACCAATGGGATCAAAGTTGGAAAGAAATGAGTCAAAGTATTATTTGCAGGTGATAGGGTAATATACCTAAGTTACCCTAGAAATTCCACCAGAGAATTCCTATAGCTGATGAACAATTTGGGCAAAATGGCTGGATACAAGTTAGCTCAGAAAAAAAATTAGTATCCCTCCTATATACAAATGACAAACTAACTGAGAAAGAAATCAGGGAAACAATACCTATCAAAAAGTCTCAAAAATATAAAATATCTTGTTGGAGCTCTAATCAAGCAAGTGAAAGACCTGTATGATAAATCATTAAGTCTTTGAAGAAATAAATTGGAAAAAATATCAGAAGATGGGAAAAATCTCCATGCTCATGGATCAGTAAGATTAACATGGTGAAATGGTCAACCTACCAAAAACAATATACAGATTCAGTGCAATCCCCATAAAAATTCCAACACAAGTCTTTACAGACATTAGATGGACAATTCACACACTCATATGGAAAAACCAAAAACTCCGAGTAGCTAAAAGAATCCTAAACAATAAAACAACTGCTGGATGTCTTACCATTCATAATTCAAGTTGTATTGTAGAACTATAAAAACTTCATGGTATTGGCATGAAAAAAGACAGGTTGATCAATGGAATAGAATAAGGCCACGGCATAAATCCACATACATATGTATACCTGTTTTTTTTATAAAAGCCAGAAATGCAAGACAACATCTTAAACAACAGATGGTGCTATTCCAACTGTGCATCTGAATATAAAAGAATACAAATGGATCCATGGTTATCATTCTGAATAGAACTCAAGTTCAAGCAGTACATCTGAATGTAGAAGAATACGAATGGATCCATGGTTATCATTCTGCATAGAACTCAAGTCCAAGCAGATCAAATTCCTTAACATACAACCAGACACACTGAACCTGATAGAAAAGAAAGTTCTGAATAGTTTTTTGAATGGTGGCTTTCTGGGCATACTGAAAGTGAAGTCTCTAAGATCAACAATAAATAAATGGAACCTTATGAAACTGAAAATCTTTGGTAGGAGGACACCACCAATCAGACAAAGCAGTATGCTACAGAATGAGAAGAGATTTTACCAACTCTGCAGTTAATAGAGAACAGATATCCAAAATATATGAAGAAATTAGATGTCATAGAATCAAACATTGGAATTAAAAATGGGGTACTAACCGAGCGGTAGTGCCAGACTTCTTTAAACCCAGCACTCAGGAGGCAGAGGCAGGAGGATCTCTGTGAGTCCAAGACCAGCCTGGTCTAGAAAAGGTAGTTTCATTACAGCCTACCAAGCCACAGAGAAAGCCTCTCTCAAAAAACAAACAAACAAAAAAAGCAATCTCAAATGTCAGAGAAATACATAGAGAAATATATAACTTCCTTAGCCATCAGGGAAATGAAAATCAAAACTACTTTGAGATTCCGTTTTACACCTCTCAGAATGGATAAGAACAAAAATACAAATGGCAGGCCATATTGGCGAGGATATGGAGCAGAGGGAAAACTCCTCCATGGCTACTCAGCACACAAATCTTAAGCAGCTCCTATGGAAATCAATATGGCATTCCTCAGAAAGTTGGGAATTCATCTACATCAAGACCCAACTATATCTCTTGTGCATATACTCAAAGGATATGCCATCCTCCCATAAACATACTTGCTTAACAATGTTCTTTCTTTTTAATTTTAATTTTTAAATTAAAATTTAAATTAGAAACAAGGGTGCTTCACATGTCAATCCCAGGTCCCTTTCCCTTCCCTCCTCCCATGCCCTCCCACTAGATGCCCCAAAGGTCCCTCATTTCCCCAGGGAGGGTGAAGCCATCCATGGGGGTGTTCATAGTCTGTCATTTCATTCAGGGCAGGGGCTAGACCCTCCCTCAAGAGTTCAGGGTGAGAGTGTATCTCTCATTTGTATGCTAGGGATAAATAGACAATAGATTGCCTAGGCCTCCTCACTAACACCCACATTCAAGGGGTCTTGATCAATCCCATGCTGTATTCCCAGCCATCAGTCTGTGATTCAAGACCTAACCCTTGTCAGGTCAGCTATTTCTGGGGGTTAAAACAGCCCAGTGTTAACCACTTTGCTTATCAGCCCTCATTCTCTGTCACCTCTGTCACTGGGTTCCTTGAGTTCAGCTAAGTGTTTAGCTGTGGGAGTCTGCCTCTGCTTCCATCAGCCATTGGATGAAGGTTCTGTTCCACAAACTTACTGGCAATGGGATTGCAGGCTGATATTCCCCAGAGCTATGTCTAAAATGCACATATGAGAGAGGACATACCATGTTTCTCTTTTTGTGACTGGATTACGTGACTCAGGATGGTTTCTTCTAATGTCATCAATTTGCCTGCAAATTTCAGGATGCCATTGTTTTTTTTTCTGCTGAATAGTAAGTACGCCATTGTGTAAATGTACCATATTTTCTCTATCCACTCTTCAGTTGAGGAGCATCTAGGTTGCTTCCAAGTTCTGGCTATTACAAATAATGCTGCTATTAATATAGTGGAACAGATGTCCTTGTTGTATGAATGGGCATCTTTTGGAGATATGCCTAAGATTGGAATTGCTGGGTACTGTGGTAGGCTTATTCCCATTTTTCTGAGGAATCTCCATACTGGTTTCCAAAGTGACTGTACAAGTTGGCACTCAAACCAGCAGTGGAGGAGTGTTCCCCTTTCTCCACAACCTCTCCAGCATAAATTGTCCTTGGTGTTTTTGATTTTAGCCATTCTGACAGGAGTGACATGGTACCTCAGAGTTATTTTGATTTGCATTTCCTGGATGGCTAGGGAAGTTGAGCACTTTCTTAAGTGCCTCTCAGCAATTTTATACTCCTTTATTGAGAATTCTCTATGTACGAAACAAAAGATCAAGGGGATACAAATTGGAAAGGAAGAGGTCAAACTTTCACTATTTGCAGATGATATGATAGTTTACATAAGTGATCCAAAAAACTCTGCCAAGAAACTCCTATAGCTGATAAATATTTCAGCGCAGAGGCAGGATACAAGATCAACTCAAGAAAATCAGTAGTCCTACTCTATACAGATGATAAAAGGGCTGAGAAAGAAATCAGAGAAACATCACCCATTACAAATGCCACAAACAACATTAAATACCTTCAGGCATCGCTAACCAAACAAGTGAAAGACCTGTATCACATTTGTAAAGGGTTTCTTTTGTATTCGTATTGCTCTAGCTAGAACTTCCAAGTACAATATTGAAAAGGTATGGAGAGAGTTGACAGCCATGTGTTGTTCCTAATTTTAGTGGAATCACATTGAGTTTCTATTCATTTACTTTGATGTTGGCTGTTGGTTTGCTGTATATAGCTTTTATTATGTTTAGGTATGTTCCTTTTATTCCAAATTTCCACAAGACTTTTATCATGAGGGGGTGTTGGATTTTGTCAAAGGCTTTTTCAGCATCTAGTGAGATGATCATGTGATTTTTGTTTCTCAGCTTGTTTATATGGTGGATTACATTGATGGATTTTCATATGTTGAACTGTCCGTGCATCTCTAGGATGAAACCTACTTGATCGTGGTGAATGATTGTTTTGATATGATCTTGGATCAGATTTGCCAGTATTTTATTGAGTATTTTTGCATCAATGTTCATGAGGGGTATTGTTCTGAAGTTCTCTTTCTTAGTTGTGTCTTTGTGTGGCTTAGGGATCAAGGTTATTGAAGCCTCGTAGAAAGAGTTTGGCAAAGACCCTTCTGCTTCTATTGCGTGGAACACTTTGAGAAGAATTGGTATAAGCTGTTCTTTGAATTTCTGGTAGAATTCTGCAGTGAGGCCATCTGGATGTGGGCTTTTTTTTTTTTAGTTGGGAGACTTTGGATGACAACTTCTATTTCCATAGGGGTAGTAGGTCTATTTAAATTGCTTATCTGTTTTTTATTTAATTTTGGCAAATGATAGCTATCCAGAAAAATTGTCCATTTCTTTTAAATTTTTGAATTTTGTGGAGTACAGGTTTTCAAGTATGACCTGATTGATGATTCTCTGAACTTTCTCAGAGTCTGTTGTTATGTCCTACTTTTCATTTCTGATTTTGATAATTTGTATGTTCACATTGTGCTGTTTGATAAGTTTAGACAAAGGTCTATCTTGTTGATTTTCTCAAAGAACCAACCCTTTGTTGCATTGATTCTTTGTATTGTTTTTCTAGTTTCTACTTTATTGATTTCAGCCCTCAGTGTGATTATTTCCTGGTGTCTACTCCTTTATGGTGAGTTTGCATCTGTTTGTTCTAGAGCTTTCAGTTGTGCTGTTAATTCTCTGGTGTGAGGAGTCTCCAGTTTCTTCATGTGGGCACTTAGTGCTATGAACTTCCCTGTTAGCACTGCTTTCAATGTGTCCCATAAGTTTCAGTATGTTGTGTCTTCATTCTCATTGAATTCTAGGAAGTCTTTAATTTCTTTTTTCCTTTCTTCTTTGACCCAGGAATGGTGCAATTGTGCATTATTAAATGTACATGAGTTTATAGGGTTTCTGCAACTTGTATTGTTGTTGAATTCAAATTTTAATGCATGGTGTTCTGATAAGATGCATGGAGTTATTCCAATTTTTTTGTAGCTTCTGAGGTTTGATATGTTGCCAAGTATGTGGTCGATTTTTGAGAAGATTCCATGTGGTGCTGAGAACAAGCTATACTCTTTTAATTGGATGGAATGTTCTATAGATGTCTGTTAATCTCAATTGTGTCATAACTTCTATTAGCCCCATTGATTCTTTGTTTAATTTGTAATAGTTGGTGGTAGTGGAATTATGTGTGGAATTCCACCCCTTTTATATTTTGGCTGTTGGTAAGTTGGGAATATCTAATACCTATGCTTTTGTTGTTGTAGTTAACTTGCTTGGGTTGGAGTTTTCCTTCCAGAACTTTCTGTAGGGCTGGATTAGTGGATATGTATAGCTTGAATCTAGTTTTGTCATGAAATATCTTGTTTTCTCCATATATAGTGATTGAAAGCTTTGCTGGTTATAGTAGTCTGGGCTGGTATCCATGGTCTTTTAGTGTTAGTAGAATATCTGTCCAGAACCCTCTGGCTTTCAGAATTTCCATGGAGAAGTCAGGTGTAATTCTGATAGGTTTGCCTTTATATGTTACTTGACTTTTTCCTTAGCTGCTCTTAATATTCTTTATTTTATTGTGTATATTTGGGGTCTTGATTATTATGTGGCAAGGGGACTTTTTTTGTGGTCCACTCTCTGTGGTGTTCTGTAAGCTTCTTGTACCTTCATTGGCATGTCTTCCTTTAGGTTGGGAAAGTTTTCTTCTATGATTTTGTTGAATAAGTTTTCTGTCCCTTTGTGGTGTATTTCTTCACCTTCTTCTATACCTATTATTCTTAGGTTTGGTCTTTTCATGGTGTCCCATATTTCTTGGATGTTTTGTGTTAGGGATTTGTTGGGCTTAAGATTTTCTTCGGTTGATGAATCAATTTCTTCTAGTGTATCTTCAACACCTGAGATTCTGTTTCCATGTCTTGTATTCTGTTGGTTATGCTTGCATCTGTAATACCTGACCAATTGCCCAGCTTTTGTTTTTCCAGCCTTCCTTCAGATTATTTTTTTTAATTATCTCTGTTTCAGTTTTCAACCCTTGCATGGTTTGAATTGTTTCTTGCAGTTTTTGCATTGTCTTTTTGTTCAGTTGTTGCATTTTTTCTTCCATTTCTTGCATTTTTTGTTTTTTTCTTCTATTTCTTACATTTTTTGGTTTCCTTTTTCTTCCATTTCTTGCAATTTTTGTTTGCTTTTTCTTCCATTTCTATGAGAGAATTTCCTATATTCTCTTTTAGCTCCACTATCATTTTCATGAAGTTGTTTTTAAGGTCATTCTCTTCTGCTTCATTTGCATTGGAATGTTGGAGTCTTGCTGTTGTGGAGTCTCTAGAAACTGGCGGTGTCATATTTGTTTTTCTGTTACTGAGTGTGTTTTTGTATTGTTTCTTTCCCAATCCTTCTTCTAGTGGGTGGAGAAAGAGCCCCTTACTGGTCTGGTGGTTAGGGGGACAAAGTCCCTTTCAGTGGATGCAAGCAAATCCAATACTCTGGTAGTTCTCCTCTTCCTGGTCCTAGTCCTGGTCCCCTGGGGGGAGAAGAAGTCAGGGAAACTGGGCTGCATAGGGTGGCATTGGGAGGGAAGGCTCACCGGAGGTCTGCAGGCACTGGTCCCCTGGTCCCATTGCTAGTGCTCTGGTCCCATTGTTGGAAGAGAAGACTAGGAATCTGTAGTTCATGGCTCCTGCCAGGAGGAGAGGCTCTCTGGCAGTCCCCAGGCAGTCTCCAGGCACTGGAAGGCAGGCCTGGATAGAGGCCCCAGTTTCCCTCTCTCCCTACTTCCATTGATAGAAGAGAAGCCCAGGTATCTGGGGTGCATTCCTCTAGCCAGGAGGGAAGGCTCTCTGGCAGTCTCCAGGCAGTCTTTGATACTCTATTTATAATAGTCAGAAACTAAAAACAACCTAGATGCCCCATAACAGAAGGATGGATTTAAAAGTCTGGTATATGTACACAATGGAATATTACTCAGCTGTTTAAAAAATGACATCATAAAGTTTTCTGGCTAATGAATGAACTAGAAATAATAATCCTGAATGAGTTAACCCTGACTCAGAAAGAAAATTTTGGTATGTATTCACCAATAATTGGATATTAGCTGTTAATAAGGAATTAAGAGATTATTTATATGATATTAATACATTTTCAAGCCAGGTCACAGCATAAGAAACCTGAAAACTTTCATGTATTATAGCTGGTTTAGGTGTACAGAGATATTAGTAAAAGATTCAATAATGTGCTTGATTTTCTACTGATAAATATTTTTGAGCTCCATTGCAAAGGACAACATCTACAAAACTCATCAAATATGGAGAGGTCAAGCTATTGCCTAAATGAGCTTTTAGCCCCTACTTTCTAGTCTCCTTGGTGAGGGTAAGTACTCTGAAGGTTATCAAAAGAGAAATGTTTATACCAAGCCAGCCATAAAACCTTTGAGCTATAGTCCATTCTGCCTACCAAGGTTGCCCAGAACTTGTGGAAATACCCAACCAATATCTGATTGGACTTAAGGCCTGCACCATGTGAAGAAATCCATACCCTACACTGCCTATGTGACCAAAATGCAAAGACTAGATGTCCTAGAGACCTAAAGTAAAACCAAGCACTACTGGTCTAAAATTAAAAATAAAATCAATACAGTGTCTTCTAATGATATTCTGCTGTACCTATAGATTAGTGCTTTATCCAGGCATCTTCAGAGTCTTCTAGCAAGAGAGGGGAACAGATGCAGAAACCCCAAGCTAGACATTATGCTTTGTGAGAGTACAATACTGAGGAGTTATGGAGAGAGTGGACAGCCTTGCCCTGTTTCTGATTTTAGAGGAACTGCATTGAAGTTTTATTTATTTCGTTCTCTTTTGGCTGTTGGTTTGCTGCATATTGCTTTTATTATGTTTAAGTGTGTTCCTGTTATCCCTGATCTCTCCAAGACCTTTACGATGAAGGGATGTCAGATATTGTCAGAAGCTTTTTCAGTATCTAGTGAGATAAGCAAGTGGTTTTTCTTTTTCAGTTTGTTTATATGGTGGATTGCATTAATGGATTTTTCATATGTTGAACCATCCCTGCATCACTTAGATGAAGCCTACTTGATCATGGTGGATGATTTTTCTGATGTGTACTCAGGTTCTATTTGTCAGTATCTTATTGAGTATTTTTTCATCAGTGCTCATGAGGAAGATTGGTCTGTAGTTGTCTTTCTCAGTTCTGTCTTGGTGTGTGGTTTGGGTACCAAGGTTATTGTAGGATTATAAAAAAAGATTGGAAATGACCCTTCTGATTCTATTGTGTGGAATATATTGAGGAGTATTGGATTAGCTCTTCTTTGAATTTATAGCAGAATTCTGTACTAAAACAATCTGTCCTTGGGCTTTTTATGTTTAGGAGACTTTTGATTAATATTTCTATTTCATTAAGGGTTATATGTCTTTTTAAATTGCTTGATTTAATTATGGTAAGTGCTGTCTATCCAGAAAATTATCCATTTCCTTTACATTTTAGAATTTTTTGGAGTACAGATTTTCAAAATATGACCTGATGATTCTCTGGATTTCCTCAATGTTCATTGTTATGTTCACTTTTTCATTTATGGATTTGTTAATTTGCATGTTCTCTCTCTGCCTTTGGTTAGTTTGGATAAAAGTTTGTCTATCTTGTTCATTTTATTAAAGTACCAACTCTTCATTACATTGATTCTTTGTATTGTTTTCTTTGTTTCTCCTTTATTGATTTCAGCCCCCAGTTTGATTATTTCCTGGCTTCTACTCCTCCAGGGTGAGTTTGCTTCTTTTTGTTCTAGAGCTTTCAGTTCTGCTTTTAATTCTTTAATGTGACTATTCTCCAGTTTCTTCATGTAAGCACTTAGTTCTATGAACTTTCCTCTTAGTACTGCTTTCAAAGTGTCCCAGAAGTTTGTGTTGTGTCTTCATTTTCACAGAATTCTAGGAAGTCTTTAATTTCTTTCTTTCTGTTTTCCTTGACTCAGAAATGGTGCAGTTGCACATTGTTCAACTTCCATGAGTTTGTAGGGTTTCTGCAATTTGTGTTGTTGTTGAATTTGAAGTTTAAACCTTGGTGATCTGATAAGGTACAGACAACAAAAGGAGATGAAGGGGATACAAATTTTAAAGGAAGAATTCCAACTTTCACTATGTGCAGATGATATGAGAGTTTATATAAGTGATCAAAAAATTCTAAAAGGGAACTCCTACAGTTGATGAATACCTTCAGAAAAGTGACAGGATACTCAAAAATCAGTAGCAGCACTATTTATGTAAGATAAATGGACTAAAAAGAAATCAGAAAAACACCACCCTTTACAATAACACATAAGCCACAAAAAAGATAAAATATCTTGGAATAACTCTTACCAAACAAGTCAAAGACCATTATAACAAGAACTTTTAGTCACTAAAAAAAGAAATTAAAGAAGATACCAGAAAATAGAAAGATCTCCCATGCTTTTGGATAGGAAGAATGGCAATCTTTCCAAAAGCAATCTACAGATTCAATGAAATCCACATCAAAATACCAGTAAAACTCTTCATATAGCTTGAAAGAACAATAATCAACTTTGTATGGAAAAACAAAAAACCCAGGAGAGCCAAAACAACCCTGTACAACAAAGGAACTTAAGGAGGCATCACCATACCTGACTTCAAGCTCTACTATAGAGCCATAGTTCTGAAAACAGCTTGGTATTGGCACAAAAATAGACAGGTAGACCAATGGAATTGAATTGAAAACCCGGATATTAACCCACACACCTACAAACACCTGATTTTTGACAAAGACACTAGAATTATACAATGGCAAAAAAGAAGGAATCAACAAATGGTGCTGTGATAACTGGATGCTAGCATGTAGAAGACTGCAGATAGATCCATATCTAACCCCATGCACAAAACTTAAGTCCAAATGGATCAAAAGCTTCAACATAAATCCAGCCACACTGAACCTCCTAGAAGATTAATTGGGAATTACCCTTGAGCAAACTGGTACAAGAGACTGCTTCTTGAACACAACACTAGTATCACAGACACTGAGATTGACAATTAGTAAATCTAACCTCCTGAAACTGAGAAGTGTCTGAAAGGCAAAGGACACAATCGACAAGACAAAATGGCAGCCCCAGAATGGGAAAATATCTTCACCAACCGCACATCTAAAAGAGGGTTGATTTCCAAAATATACAAAGAACTCAAGAAACTAGTCACCAAAACACCAATTAATCCAGTTAAAAAGTGGTATACAGAACTAAATAGAGAATTCTCCATAGAGTAATCTAAAATGGCTAAAAGACCCTTAAGAAAGTGTTCAACATCTTTAGTCATCAGAGAAATGCAAATCAAAACACCAAGGTCAGTTTATGCTGGAGGAGATGTGGAGAAAGGGTAACACTTGGCTACTTTTGGTAAGAGTGCAAACTTGTACAGCCACTTTGGAAATGAATTTTGCAGTTCCTCAGGAAAATGGGAATCAGTCTACCTCAAGATCCAGCAATTCCACTCTTAAGAATAAACCCAAATGGTACACATTCAGACAACAAGGTCATCTGTTCAACTATGTTCATAGCAGAAAAATCAGCTTCTGAGATATCACTCACATAAAATTATGGATGAAACATTATAAATGGGTGGGATGCTGATTGATTAATACCAGCATATATATTTTATATAGGGAAACAAGATAGTTTTGTGATTGGTATCTATAGTTTGGGTAGAAATGAAGTAATTAGATTGTATTTGGTTATCTCTGTGTAAGAGACTGCTTCAGGTAATTCATTAAAGATAACCTCACAGACATCAAAATGCTTTGGTGTCACATTTAATAACAAATCACTTCATCTCAGTCTAATTTCATCAAATTTGAATTCTCTACTTCACTTTCTGTGTCTTCTTTCTGTTTCTAGTTTGTGGCATATCTGTAATCTATCTGCTGTGTAGCTATGCTTGACATCTGTGAATGGTGATTGTCTCTGTGTCTGAATCTGTGTCAGTCTTCAGTTTGTATACCTACTCCCAACAAAGGGCTTTTTTTTTCTCTACTGAATACCACCGAAAACATGACATGAGAAAAGAGTGAGGGTTTCTTTAAAGAAATCTTAGAGTTTTACAAAGGAAGAAACTTTGCTGACCTTAGCTGACTCTTAAGCTCTCAGAAAAGCAAACAGTGTAGCAAACAGATATTATCAAGCTAAATCCATGTTACTTGCAACATTTATGACAGATATTCATTGTATAAAATTGCTTCCAACCTGACTTCTTTCAGAAAGTGATTCCTGTATCACACACTGACACACATATATTCCCCAGAATAAGAGACATGGAAAATCACATAATTTAAGATTAAAGCTATGTAGTATTTTAGATGGGAAATTGAAAGCAACTAAGGTTGTTACAGTGTTCTCTTAAAGTACTCTTTAAAAGTCTTACTAAACAGTGGGATAGCAAGGCAATTAAATATTCTTAAAAATCTCAATTTGTGGGAGATCTGAGGACTATACACCTTGGATCTGGTTCCAGGGCCAACAGGATTCAGCCCGCCCACAGACTACTTCCAAGTCCCATTCTTGACCCACAGGACAGGCAAGGAGAGTATCCAGCCTACCCAGAGTTTGCTAAGGTCCTGATACTAGGATGGCCTCCATCCACATAAGAGGAAAGCCACCAAAATATTGAACCTGCTCCCACCCCCTGGAAAGGAACCATGGTCACATACATACCAGGGAAGGAAGAGACTCCTTCTGCACCCACGGGAAGAAATGATGGGAAGGAGACAATACAAAAACACACCCACCAACATAAAAACCAATATGACACCCCCAGAACCTAGAGAATCTACACCCATAAGACATGAACATTCCATTGCAGAAGAAGCAGAAGAAAAAGACCTTAATAACAACTTTATGAAAATGATGGCAGCCCTCAAAGAAGATGCAAGGAACTCCCTTAAAAACATGGAAGAAAAAACAAACCAAAAAAAATACAAGAAATGGAGGAAAAACCAATCCAAAAAATGAAGGAATTGCAAGATATGGAGGGAAAAATTCAAAAAATGAAAAAAATGCAAGAAATTGAAGAAAACACAAATCAAAAACTTCAACAAGTGCAAGAAAGAGGGGAAAGGACAAAGCAAAAATTACAAGAAACAATTCAAACAGTGCAAGAGTTGAAAGCTGAAATAGAGACGATAAAAAAAAGCACAGTGTGAAGCAATGCTGGAAATAGAAAAGCTGGGCAAACAGTCAGGTACTACAGATACAAGCATAACCAACAGAATACAAGACATAGAAGACAGAATCTCAGGTGTTTAAATGCACTTGGGAAAACAGATTCAGCGACCAAAGAAAATCTTAAGTCCAAAACATCCCTAACACAATATATCCAGGAATTATGGGACACTGTGAAAAGACCAAACCTAAGAATAATAGGTATAGAAGGTGAAGAAATACACCTCAAAGGGACAGAAAACATATTCAACAAAATCACAGAAGAAAACTTTCCCAACTTAAAGAAAGACATGCCAATGAAAGGATAAGAAACCTACAGAACAGCAAATAGAATGGACCACAAAAGGAAATCCCCTTGCAACATAATAGTTAAACCCCGAACATATGGAATAGAGAAAGAATATTAAGAGCAGCAAGGGAAAAAGACCAAGTAACATAGAAAGGTAAACCGATCAGAATCACACCTGACTTCTCCATGGGACCTCTGAAAGCCAAAAGGTCATAGACAGATATTCTACCAACAATAAGGGACCACAGATGCCAACCCAGAGTGCTATACCCAGCAAAGCTTTCAATCACTAAAGATATTCCACGACAAAACCAGATTTAAACAATCCACTAACCCAGCCCTACAGAAAGTTCTGGAAGGAAAACCCCATCCCAAGGGAGTTAACTACAACCAGAAAAACACAGGCAGAGGCAATATATAATCCCACCTTACCAACAGCCAAAAGAAAAGAGGTAGAAATCCACATATATTTCCACCACCATCAACTATTCCAAATTAGACAAGAATGAGCAATCAATGGTCATTAATAACCCTCAATATTAATGGACTTAACTCTTCAATAAAGAGGCACAGGCTAACAGAAAGGATTTGAAGACAGAACCCATCCATCTGCTGCATATGAGAAACACACCTCAGCCTCAAAGACAGACATTACCTCAGAGTTACGGGTTGGGAAAAGTTTTTCCAATCAAATGGACCCAAGAAACAAACAGTGGTAACAATCCTAATATTTAACAAATTAGATTTTAAAATGAAATCAATCAAAAGAGATGAAGGTAGGCACTTCATACTCATCACTGGAAAAATCCACCAAGATGAAGTTTTCAATTTTTGAACATCGATGCCCCAAATACAAAGACACCCACGTTCATAAAAGAAATATTACTAAAACTCAAATATCATATAAAGCCCCACACACTTATAGTGGGGGATTTCAACACCCTACTCTCACCTATAGACAGGATTACCAGACAGAAATGTAACAAAGAAGCAAAGAGACTAATAGAAGTTATGACCCAATTGGGATTAACAGACATTTAAACAACATTCCACCCAAATAAAAAAGAATATGCCTTCTTCTCAGCAACCCATGGAACCTTCTCAAAAATCGACCACATACTTGGCAATATATCAAATTTCAACAGGTACAAAAAATTTGGAATAACTCCATGCAACTTATCAGACCACCATGCGATAAAATTAGAATTCAACAACAACACAAATTGCAGAAACTCTACACACTCATGGTAGTTGAATAATGCACAATTTCACCATTCCTTTTCCAATGAAGGAATAAAAAATTAAATACTTCCTAGAATTCAATGAGAATGAGGACACAACATACCCAGACTTATGGGACACTTTGAAAGCTGGGTTAAGAGGGAAGTTCATAGCACTAAGTGCTCACATGAAGAAAGTGGAGAATAATTACACTAGAGAATTAACAGCACAACTAAAAGTATTCCATGCAATAGAAGCAGAAAGATCTTTGCAAAACTGTTTCTATGAGGCTTCAATAACCTTGATCCCCAAGCCACACAAAGACACAACTAAGAAAGAGAACTTCAGACCAATATCCCTCATAAACATTGATGCAAAAATACTCAATAAAATGCTGGCAAATCATATCCAAGAACACATCAGAAAATTCATCCACCATGATCAAGTAGGCTTCATCCAAGGCATGGAGGGTTGGTTCAACATATGAAAAACCATGGATGTAATTCACCATATAATCAAGCTGAGAAACAAAAATCACATGATCATCTCACTAGATGCTGAAAAAGCCTTTGAGAAAACCCAACACCTCTTCATGATAAAGGTCTTCAAGAGATCTGGGATAACAGGAACTTATCTTAACATAATAAAAGCTATATACAGCAAACTAACAGCCAATATTAAACTAAATGGACAGAAACTCAATGCAATTCCTCTAAGATCAGGAACTAGACAAGGCTGTCCACTCTCTCCTTATCTCGTCAATATTGTACTTGAAGTTCTAGCTAGAGCAATATGAAAACAAAAGGAGATCAAGGGGATACAAATTGGAAGGTCAGAGGTCAAATTTTCAGTATTTGCAGATGATATGATAATTTATATGTGACCCAAAAAGCTTTACCAGGGTTATCCTGTAGCTGATAAGTACTTTCAACAAAGTGGCAGGATACAAGATCAACTCAAGAAAATCAGTAGCCCTACTATATATAGATGCTAAATGGGCTGAGAAAGAATTCAGAGAACCATCACTCTTTACAATAGCCACAAACAATATAAAAATACCTTGGGGTAACCCTAACCAAATAAGTGAAATCCCTGTATGGCAAGAACTTTGAGTCTTAAAAGAAAGAAATTAAAGAAGATAGTGGAAAAATCTCCCATGCTCTTGGATAGGTAAGATCAACATAGTAAAAATGGCAATCTTACTGATAGCTATATATAGATTTAAGGCAATCTCCATTAAAATCTCAATACAATCCTTCACAGACCTTGAAAGAACAATTATCAACTTTGTATGGAAAAACAAAACACCCAGTATAGCCAAAACAACCATATTCAACAAGAGAACATACAGAGGCATCACCATCCATGACTTCAAGCTCTATTTTAGAGCTATAGTCCTGAAAACAGCTTGGTATTGGCACAAAAATAGACAGGTAGACCAATGGAATCGAATCGAACACCCTGATATTAACCCATACATGTATGGGCATCTGATCTTTGACAAAGAAGCTAAAAATATATCATGGGAAAAAGAAAACATCTTCAACAAATGTTGCTGGCATGTAGAAGAATGTGGATAGATCCATGTCTATTGTCGCACACAAAACTTAAGTCCAAATGCATCAAAGACCTCAACATAAATCCAGCCATACTGAACCTGTTAGAAGAGAATGTGGGAGACATCTTTGAACGAATTGGTACAGGAGACTGCTTCCTGAACATTACTCCTGGCAAATCAGATCCAAGAACACATCAGAAAATTCATCCACCATGATCCCACAGAATGGGAAAAGATATTCACTAACCTCACATCTGACAGAGGCCTGATCTCCAAAATTTATAAAGAACTCAAGAAGCAAGTCTCCAAAACACCAAAGGATCCAATCAAAAAGTGGTATACAGAACTAATAGAGAATTCTCAGTAGAGGAGTCTAAAATGGCTGAGAGACACTTGAGAAAGTGCTGTGTATCCCTAGGAATCAGGGAAATGAAAATCAAAACCCAGCAATTCCACTCTTAGGCATATATCCAAAAGATGCACATTCTTACAACAAGGATGTCTGTTCCACTATGTTAATAGAATCATTATTTGTAATAGCCAGAACCTGGAATCAACTTAAAAGCCCCTCACCTGAAGAGTGGATAGAAAAAATGTGGTACATTTACACAGCGGAAAAAAACAATGGAATCTTGAAATTTGCATGTAGATGGATGGCACTAGAAGAAACCATCCTGAGTGAGGTAACCCAGTCGCAAAAAGAGAAACATGGTATATACTCCCTCATTTATGTATTTTAGACATGAATCAGGGGGGTGCCAGCATACAATCCCACTGCCAGTGAGTCTATGAAACAGAACCTTTATCCAGTGACTGATGAAAGCAGAGGCAGATACCCACAGACAAACACTGAACTGAACTCCAGGAATCTAGTGTCAGAAAGAGAAAACTGATGGGCAAAGGAGTTAAGACTGGGCTGGTTTAACCCATAGAAACAGTTGACCTGAACAAGGGGGAGCTCTTGGACCCCAGATTGATGGCTGTGTGGAAAGCGTGGAACTGACCCAGACCCCCTGAAAGTGGGTGTCAGTGAGGAGGCCTAGGTAATCTATGGGGCCTTGGGTCGTATTTTTCCTTGGAGTAAAAATAGACTTTGAATGCCCATGCCACAAGATTGGAGTCTCTCTCAGCCAGGACTCTTGGAGGAGGGCCTAGGCCCTGCCCTGGATGAAATGACAGTCACTGGAGATCCACCATGAAGGGCCTCACCCTCCCTGGGGATCGGAGTGGAGATTGGGTGGGGGACTGGGGGACGTGGTAGGGAGGGCAGCGCAGGAGGTGAGAGAGAGAGAGCTGGGGTTGACAAGTGAAACAATATTGTTTCTAACCTAAATAAAAAATAATAATTAAAAAATCTCAATGTGTATTATTAATTTTCGTGTTGAGGTCTGCAAAGAGTATCAATGTTTTGGGGGACAAAGATATTTTTATATAATTGAATCATTAAAGTGTCCTTATCGCTGTGACAAAATACCCAAACAAAAACAACTTAAGATGAAAAGGGTTCATTTTGGCCTATAGTTCCAGGGGGCTACAGTCCATCATGACAAGGAAAACAAGACAGCAATTGTGACGCAGGACCAAGATGCAGGCTGATCTCAGCACATATACATTCTGTAAGCAGAAAGTAAACAGGAGCTAGGGTGGGACTATGAAGCTGTAAAGCTCCATTACCTAGCTACTGATCACTAAGTGTGCTAGCACATGAAATTCTGAGGGGCATCGTAAGTTCAAACCACAACAGTCACTTAATTGAATGATGACATCCAGTGCACGGGCCAGGTTTTCATAGTTTTTTATTATAAAGTAGGTCCTTCTATCAATTTTTTTCTCTTACTTTACAATTTTGATATTGTCCATTACATATGAAATGAAGTTTTGTTTGAAACAGTCTAAACAACTAAACACTAACTTTAGATTAATTAAAATACATATATAAATACTTCTTTTTGTAATTTAACTAAGTTGTGACTCCAATGACACTACTCGTTTTATTTTGCATACTTGAGATCTTTCAAATATGCATATTTGAGTTGTCAGGGCAAATAGGTGGCATCTCCCATTAATTCTTATTTAGTTAATGTTTTGGCATGGCTTATATTAGAAAAGCTAGAATTTAATAAATGTCATGTAGCTTGACCAGTGTTTCATTATAAAATATGATACACTCTAGGATAGTGTTTCATAACCAAGGTCAGTTATTAAGTAATCTTCATATCAGTTTATGGCAATAGCACATTATAATTTTGAAACTATGATATTATACCTCTACATATGGGTTTCAACTAGTCAAAGGCATTTTTATCAGTAAACCCGAAGCTTGATTTAATCAATGTAACTGTATCTGCCTTAATATTATCTTTTCCCCCCTAGGAAGTTTCTCTAGAATACAAGACCCTGTTTCCTCTTTTGCTATGTATTACTTTCTCCCATTGTCTCTGCTCTCCCTAAAAAGATTAATCTTTCTCTACATTAAATACCAATGTTAATTTTTCTCACACAAATTTAGCCAAAAATTAGACAATTATTATATTTTTCTTTCAAATCTGCCAGATAGCTATCCAAATAAATATTATCAAATCACTATCAAGTTAAATCGTATTACTAGGGAGGAACACACAACATAGGCTAAAGTGTTACACCCAAAATTCATATATATGTGTGTATATGTATGCATATAGGTAATATATATGCATCGAATGTGTATGTTATAATCATGCCACATATGTTTAAAAAGTTTCTCAATTATAGGCATTACTCAATACTTCTTTGATTGACAATGAGATTGAATGGATCTTATTATTTTGTTCTACTCAATTATGTATTTAATTTGGTGATATCTTGTTCATATTCTAACAAATAAAAACTTGCTTGAAGATTAGAGGGCAGAGCTAGTCACTAACTAACCATAGAGGTCTGGGGGTCTGTATCGACAGACAGAATATGAGATAGACTGGGCAGAGAGAGGAATATAGGCTGGAAGAGACAGGAACTCTTTCTCTTTTAACAGTTTGAGGACTTCGAAGAGGTAAGAGCTCCAGTGGCTGGCTACTCTGCTTCTCTGATCTTTCAGCTTTTACCCCCTATTATCTGACTCTGGACTTCTGTCATTAAGACCAAGTAGAACTCGTGTTACAATTTACTGGATTTTTAAAAATGGAAACTAAAATATATCAGGAAGAGGGAAAAGGGTACTGTGAAGTGGTAAATTATTAACAATGGGAAGATTTAGAGAAGAAAAAAACAATTTTCACAGGAGAATAACTTGATTTTAGGTGTTTTCCTATTTATATTTCACAGTTTTTCCTCCATGGATAAACGAGACAGTGGTAACATCATGAATAAAATGGAAAGGAACAATAAGAACAACAAAAACAGAGTTCTGTGCTTATAACCAAGTATCAGGAGTCAGAGAACCAGACTGTTGAGCTTAGGAAGTTTCTCCTGTGAGGCTAGTACCCAGTCTCTCTTATCCTCTGTTTGCTCGTATGAAAATGGCAAATATAGTGTTGGGATGAATGAATGAGTTAGTGTGCATAGCACCTTATAATTAGCTTGGCAATGCAGTATTTGTATGTGTAGCTGTTGTTCTTTGAACATAATCAATGTTGTCTAGCCATCTTTTGGATCATCTTAGATTTAAATTAGTTACAAGGATCAAGAGGATTGGTAGTAAGGATATGAAACACTTAGGTATCTATCAAGTCCAACAGGAATTGACCACTATGTAATCATTTCTTAATTCTTTCCACTGTGATTCTGCTCTCTCACAAACCATCCATGACTGCCAGTCATACCTGCTCTATTTTACCACACAAGCCATCTTGGCTTCTTTGTCTCCAATAACACCACAGTCTTCAGATAATTGTTTGTCTCTCTGAGTCATTGGGTTTCATTCCATCAGTCAGTTTCCTTCCTGTTTCTTGAAACATCTCCCAAAGAATGTATCCCTGCATTTTCTTATCCTCCCAGTTCCCCTTTTCTCTTCTGCTAAAATCCTTTACTTAAACTTCCATTCTTTGTTATCCATACTTAGATATCGCCTTCTAATGTAAATAATTTCTTAAACATTTTGTAAATACTTGACTGCACTTGTAATAAAGTTCCAACTATCTCTCATCTGCCCTCAAAGTTTTATCAGTATGATTATAGCTTTGTTCTGTGTTTTGCAATAGTTTATTCATGTTTCCCTGTCTAAAAGACCATACATTGTCTACTATAGTTATAAATGTTTCCCAATGTCTTTTTAGATACAAGGTCACCTTTATCTTTGTGAACTGCACAGTGATCCTTTAACTTGCAACTACTATATACTCTTTTACTATTGAAGTATTTGTTTTAGGTCATGACCTCAGTCTTATAAAAAGCATCTAGTATGCTATCTGAACAGTAATGGTGATTGCTTTATTGTTTAATTTTGGTAGGTTCAAATTCAAATAAACAATAAAGACTGCAAATTTGTATGACTGACTGCAAAAAATACTCAAAATAATATTTAAGAGATATTGTACATAATATCAAATTCACAAATGACTTGTTTGCTTAAACACAAAAATTCTAAGTAATAATTTTATGAATGAGTATCTTGATAAAGTGTGTATTGAGAGAATTGGCAATTGTGGTAATCACCATTTCCTTTCCAATTAGTTGAGTCTCTTAGTGGCCAAACAATAATTGAAGCAGTAATACAGCCCATTAGTCAGTCCTGGAGGGTTTTGGTGTTGTAAAATCAGAGCTGCGAAGAAAGATGAAACAGGATACTACTGTCGTCCTAGGAAGTGCTGCAATAGTGAGACTTAATTTTCAAATGTATACAGCTGTGCATTCTGGGAGGATACAACAAACATTTACTTGTTTTTGTTCTTTTGCTCAGTTTTAAGTTTTTCTGTGTTAATTCAAAATTATTCTCTAAACAACTTCCATAACCAAGGATTCCTGTTCTAAATTTAAATGATTATTATTAATAATGTATCTATCCATTTCCCTTCACATTATGAATCTAACACATAAAATGAAACAAAATAAACAGCAGGTTATGTCTGTGTTTTAAACTGAAAGCCCAAGAAAAATAGGTCATTAAAAGGCTAATAGGATTTTTCTTACACTGTAGGAACATAATTCTCTGTGCTCTGTCACCTTCATTTTAATCCGGAGATCCAGCTGTTGAATAAATAGAATTGTGATTATCTCATACTATGTATTTATGTGTAAAATGGTTTTTCCTATTAAAGTTCATTGCTTCAGTTGAAATGTGCTTTGCAGCACATTTCCCTGTGAAGAGCCCTGCTGGGGTCTGTCATGATACATTGAAAACAGACCTTTCTCCTTCTCCTTTCTCTTTAGTGCCTGGGGACTGTGTTATATGTTTTATTTACTTATATTTGGCTATATTTTAAAAGGCTTTGACAGAAACGGCACTACTCAGTGGTTACAATAAAGGGAAACATAGAGTAATTTTATATTAGCAAAACTATTATAACATAGGAATTACCACAGCCAAATCAGTGTGCTTGTGATGCCACGAGGATGACTTTTATGTACCAAAGTACATATTTATTTTGTTTTCATATAGTAAGAAGTACTGAAACAACTTTGTTGTAAGAATTTCTTCTATATACATTTTAATCTTGGTATGGAAAAAACAGATAATTTGAATCTCTATCAGAAGTTGTGTGACTAGTAAAAAGAATTTTAATTGTTTTCTCTGAATCCAATGATAAACACACCTTCATTTAAAAATAAATAGGAAGCTTCTGTATGGCAAAGGACACAGTCAACAAGACAAAAAGACAGCCCACAGAATGGAAAAAGTTATTCACTAACCCCACGTCTGACAGAGGGCTGATTTCCAAAATATACAAAGAACTCGAGAAGCTAGTCACCAAACACCAAATACCCCAATTAAAAAGTGGGGTAAAGAACTAAACAGAGAATTCTCAATAGAGGAATCTGAAATGGCTGAAAGACACTTAAGAAAATATCCAACATCCTTAGTCATCGGGAAAAAGCAAATCAAAACAACTCTGAGAAACCATCTTGCTCCTATCAGAATAGCTAAAATCAAAAACACCAAAGACAGTTTATATTGGAGAGGATGTGGAGAAAGGGAAACACTACTACACACCTGGTGCGAGTGTCAACTCTGACAGCCTCTTTGGAAATCAGTATGGCAGTTCCTCAGGAAGATGGGAATCAGTCTACCACAAGATCCAGAAATTCCACTGTTAGGCATATACCCAAAAGATGCCCATCCATACACCAAGGACATCTGCTTTACTATGTTCACAGCAGCATTATTTGTAATAGTCAGAACCTGGAAGCAACCTAGATGCCTCTAAACTAAAGAATGGATAAAGAAAATGTGGTACATTTACACAATGGATTACTACTCAGCAGGAAAAATAAAATAAAAACAACAAAACAATGGAATCTTGAAATTCCCAGGCAAATGGATGGCACTAGACGAAATGATACTGAGGGAGGTAACCCAGTCACAAAAAGATAAACATGGTATGTACTCACTCATATATGGATTTTAGACATAGAGCAAAGGATTAGTAGCCTACAACCCACACTTCCAGAGAAGCTAGGAAATAAGGAGGAACCTAAGAGGGACATACATGGTCCTCTGGAGAAGGATAAAGGAACAAGGTCTCTTGAGCTAATTGGGAGCTTGGAGGGAGGGGAGTGGGAATTAGGAGAAAGAGAAGAGGAGAAGAGGAGGGGAGAAAAAAACATGAGGGAGTAGGAAGATTGAATTGGGGAAAGAATAAAGGAGAGCAAGAAAAGGGATACCATATAGAGGGAGACATTATAGGTTTAAAGTGAAATCTGGCACTAGGGAAATGTCCAGAGATCTACAAGGATGACCCCAGCTAACAATCTGAGCATTAGCTGAGAGGCTATCTTAAATCCCCTTCTCCAATAATGAGATTGATGACTACCTTATATGCCATCCTAGAACCTTCATCCAATAACTGATGGAAGCAGAAGCAGACACACAGATAAACACTGAGTCACAGCCAATTCTTCAGCAACAGCTGACCACACACCACACACCACACACTCTTCAGACAAGTAGCCTGTTAGATCTTTTGCTTCCCTCTGAAATTTCACAGGCCTGGCCTCTATAATCTACACTGTTTTCAATATTCTTATCTTCAAAGCTATGACAGAACAGCCCATGATCTCTCCATACCCAATTATTCCTTTGGCACAAAGTTCCAAAGTCCTTCTACAATCCTTCACCAAAATGTGGTGAGGTCTGTCATAGCAATACCATACTATCCTGGTACAAACTGGTCAACAATAACTCTAAGACTGTCTTAGGCTTACTATTGCTATGATAGAGAATCATGATCAAAGCAATTTGGGGAGGAATAGGGATTTTTGGCTTACAGTTCCATATCATATTCATCATCAAATGAAGTTAGTTGAGGAACAGGGCCAGAACTTTCAAGCATGAGCTCATGCAGCAGCCATGGAGGAGTCCTGTTAACTTATTTACTCCACATGTATTGTTTAGACAGTTTTCTTATAGAACTCTAGATCACCAGCCCAGTAGCACTACCCACAATGGATAGACCTTTCCCAATCTATCTCTGTTTAAGAAAATGTCTTTGCATGCAGCTTTATGGAGGCATTTTTTAAATTTAGGTTCCCTCATCTCAGATGGCTTTGCTCATGTCAAGCTCACATAAAACTGTCCAGCACAAAAAACACCATAAAAATAACAGGTCAGTGTATATCAAGAACTTTGTGTCTTTAAAGAAAGAAATCAGAGAAGATACCAGAAAATGGAAAGATCTCCCATGCTCTTGGATTGGTAGGATCAACATAATAAAAATGGCAATCTTGCCAAAAACAGTCTACAGATTCAATGCAATCCCTATCAAAATTCCACCACAATTCTTCAAGGACCTGGAAAAAACATTAATCAACTTTATATGGAAAAACAAAAGGCCCAGGATAGCCAAAACAACCCTATACAATAAAGGAACTTCAGGAGGCATCACCATGCCTGACTTCAAGCTCTATTATAGAGCTATAGTCCTGAAAACAGCTTGGTATTGGCACAAAAATAGGCAGGTAGACCAATGGAACCGAATCGAAAACCCTAATTTTAACCCACACACCTATGAACACTTGATTTTTGACAAAGAAGCTAAAACTGTACAATGGAAAAAAGAAAGCATCTTCAACAAATGGTGCTGGCATAACTGGGTACTGGTATGCAGAAGACTGCAGATAGATCCATGTTTATCGCCTTGTACAAAACTTAAGTCCAAATGAATCAAAGATCTCAACATAAATCCAGCCACACTGAAACTTTTAGAAGAGAAAGTGGGAGATACTCTTCAACGAGTTGGTACAGGAGACCACTTCCTAAACATAACACCAGCGGCGCAAACACTGAGATCGACAATTAACAAATGGGACCTCCTGAAACTAAAAAGCTTCTGTAAGGCAAAGGACACAGTCAACAAGACAAAAAGGCAGTCCACATCTGACAGAGGGCTAATCTCCAAAATTTACAAAGAACTCAAGAAACAAGTCTCCAAAACACCAAAGGATCCAATTAAGAGGTGGGGTACAGATCTAAATAGAGAATTCTCAGTAGAGGAGGCTAAAATGGCCAAGAGACACTTAAGAAAGTGCTCAACATCCTTAGCCATCAGGGAAATGCAAATCAAAACAACTCTGAGATACCATCTTACTCCTCCTGTCAGAATGGCTAAAATCAAAAACACTGAAGACAATTTATGCTGGAGAGGATGTGGAGAGAGGGGAACTCTACTCCACTGCTGGTGGGAGTGCCAACTCGTACAGCCTCTTTGGAAATCAGTGTGGAGATTCCTCAGGAAAATGGGAATTAATCTACCGCAAGACCCAGCAATTGCACTCTTGGGCATATATCCAAATGAGGCAAATTCATACAAAGGCATCTGCTCCACTATGTTCATAGCAGCATTATTTGTATTAGCCAGAACCTGGAAGCAACCTAGATGCCCCTCAACTGAAGAGTGGGTGGAGAAAATGTGGTACATTTACACAATGGAGTATTACTCAGCAGAAAAAATGGAATCTTGAAATTCACAGGTAAATGGATGGCACTGGAGGAAGCCATCCTGAGTGAGGTAACCCAGTCACAAAAAGACAAAATGGCATGTACTCACTCATATATGGTTTCTAGAGAATCTGGGAAACAGGAAAGAACCTAAAAGATATGCATATATGCATAGTACCCAAGAGAAGAGGATTGAGATAAGATCCTCTGAATGGATGGAGAACACGGTGAGGGGTAAGGGGGAGTGGGAGCTGGGAAGAAGAGAGGGGAAGAAGAGAAAGACAGAGTAGGTCATGGGGGAACAGGAAGTTGAGTGGGTGGGGGTAGAATAGGGGGAAGAGGGAAATCATAGGTTAGAAGACGGATCAGGCACCAGAGTGACCTCTAGTGATCTAAAGGGATAACACCAATTGGCAAGCTAAGTAATAGTGGAGAGACCACCTCGAATGCCCATTCCTGATAATGAACTTGATGTCTATAACCATCTGGGAGCCTTCATCCAGTGGCTGATGGAAGCAGAGGCAAACACATAGTTAAACACTGAACTGAACCCAAGGAACCCAGTGGCAGAGAGAGAGGAGTGATGAGCAAATTGGCAAAGAATGGGCTGGTAAAACCAGCAGAGACAGCTGACCTGAACAGGGGAGAGATCTTGGACCCCAGACTGACAGCGGGGAGGCTAACATGGGACTGATCTGGACCCCCCCAAATGTCAGTGTCAGTGAGAAGGCCTGGGCAACCTATGGGGCCTTGAGCAGTGGATCAGTGTCTATCCCTGGAATACAAACAGTCATTGTGTGCCTATAGCACAAAGAAGGATGCTCTCTCAACCTGGACTCTTAGGGGAATGCCTGGACCCTACCCGGAGTGAAATGACAGACTCTAGATATCCCCTATGTGGAAGGAATTGGCAATAGGGTGGGAGGCTTGGTGAGAAGGGGAGTGCGGGAGGTGGGGAGGGAGAGGGAACTGGGATTGACATGTAAAACAAGCTATTTAAAATTAAAATAAAAAATGATATAAAAAAGTCTTCAACGAGGAGAGTGGGACTTGGGAAATAGTTCAATCCATAAAGAGCTTGCCTTGCAACATAGGTATCTGAGATGAATGCTGAGAATAACATTTTAAAAAGCTGGGTATAATGTCATGTACTTAGCTTTGCTGGAGGGGGCATTTTGCTTACACTAACATGTAACAGTTCATCACTGAGAGAACTCAGGGAAGAAACTCAAAGCAGGAACCTGGAGGTGGGGATTGACACAGAAGCCATGGAGGAGTGGCTTATGGTCTTGATCCCCATGGCTTGCACAGTCTGCTTTCTCATAGCACCCAGGACCACCAGTTCAGGGGTGGCCCTGTTCATAGTGAGCCAGGCTTCCCACCTCAATCATTGGTCAAGAAAATGTCCTAGAGACTTGACTATAGACCAGGCCTATGGGGGGGGGGATTTTCTCGATTAAATAATCCTTCCCAGATGACCCTAACTTGTGTTAAATTAACATAAAAATTAACCATCACACAAAGTCTCTGCTTGTTCCCTCTTTATTTATTTCTTTACTTGTGTATTTTCCATATCAAAATGACAGGCCAGTTGTTAACTTTTATGCTAGGTTTTCATTATCTTTATATATGAAAAAATAAAATATAATGAGATAAAACAAAAACTATAACATAAACTGCAACTACAACAAAAGTTATAATGAAGTAGGACAGGAGAAACTAGCAGAAGGGAAAGACCCCAAAAGAAGGCATAAGAATCTGTCACATACTTGCATTCCAGCTAAGCAGACAGAGAGAGGTGGATCTCTGGGCTTCTTGAACCAGCCTAGCCTACTGGTAAGCTCCAGGTCAGTGACAAAGCTTGTCTGAAAAAGCACATGGCCAGCACTTACAGACAGATACTTGAGTTGACCTTCTGATTCCACAAACGCATGTGAACATATATAGACACAGAAAAAAACAAACATTGCAGCATAAACATTATAAATACATGCTAATTATGACTTTTCAGATATGAATAATACTATAACCTTCAAATATATTTCAGTGTACCTATTATTTTAGAATCAATAAAGTACTGTCTTGACTGAAAAAAAAAAACAGGTCAGGGTAATACTATTGTGTCACCTCAAATATAGTATATTTCTAATGCAAACTTTAAGTTACAGGATCTCCTGACATATTTACTCTTCTGTCATTTTATATACAATAAGATATTTGCCAAGATCTAGCATGGTGATGGAAAGGATACACTGGTGTGCTGTGATTTGTAGCTTGGTAAGCATGGTTCTGATTGTATTGCAGTAGCAGAGATATTACTACTTCAATAGCTTTGATGAACTACCCTGACTAGGGTTAGAAAAGGCCTATCAGTCAAATGGATGTCATTTTGACTGATTCTTTAGCTGACAAGGTATTTCTGCAAGAAAAAAATTTACATACAATTTACCATAGGTAAATTGACAAAGATGTATTTGTGTATCAAAAACTAACAGCTACTCAAAACCTTGAAAAAAAGAACTTAACATGAGAATGGGGAGGGATAATATAGATTCAATCCATTCTATACAGCTCAGATACTGCAGGAAATCATTAAATTCATAGTAATTACTTCTTTTCTTCTAATATTTTTGTAAATACAACCTTCCTTTGGGGTTCAATACACCAGTATAATATGTGAGCTGTAATTTTCGAAACTGAGTCTTGAGAAAGAAATATTAAACATTTTGTTTCAAAATAATTTTAGACTTTTAGAAATGTTAGAAATTATGATATAGTGTAACTTACTTAATTATTTATATAAAATTTCTAATTCATCTTTCTAACTTAGTATATTTAACTGGTTGTCCTACTCTTATACAGTTTATCTGGGTGAATACACCATAGGTTTTATAAATCTTGGTGCAGAAAGTGCATGAAACACTTGTGAGAAGGAGACTGAGAAAACATCTAGGGCAGTTTCAATTTGGTTTAGAGCTATGACTGACTCTGGGACAGAGTTCTTTTGGCAGTGCTGTAAATTATGATGAGGGTGGGAGATAGTGATATTTAATCGTGATGCTACTAATCAATATATTCACTACTATCTAATTTTTTTCTCATTTACAGTTGATCACTGTTACAATGATCCAGTGAGAATCCAAGTCCAGTAATCTGGGTCCCCTTGGTCACACTTTAAGAATTGAAATTCAGCAAGAGCATAAAAGCCTTGAACTCTCTTGTGCAACCATTTCAGCTCCACTACTAAGTACTATTAGGGTTTTAATTCCAGATGGAAGAAGGTATGCTTGAATTATGCATGCTTAAAGGTCATTGAGAACCCCACCTTATGTTTCCCAGGAATTACTAGAAAAGTAAACACCACAAATGTTTCATCTTAGAATATAATAAGCTACCCAGGATGGAGGAAATATCAGGGCTTTGGTAGAGTCTATTAAGGGAAAGCTACTTTTTTCAGGTCAAGAGAGTGGAATCTGCACTATGGACACCCCCATGGAGGGCCTCACCCTCCCTGGAGAAATGAGGGGATAACGGGGAGCGGGGGAAGGCACGGGAGGAAGGGAGGGAATGGGAGAGGGACCTGGAACTGACTTGTGAAGCAACCTTGATTCTTATCTAAATTTAAACTGGAAAATAAAATTAAAAAAAAAAAGAGAGTGGAATCTGAGTTAAACCTCTGGCTCTGGGTAGAGATAAGGCATTCTTAAAGTTAAGAGTTAAAACAAGCGTATTCAACTGAAGACAAGCTATGTTATGGGAGGAATGTTAATCCTTTCCTAAGATATTTTATTCATCCTTTCCAGAGTCCCCTCCCTTGGTGCATCATCTTCCAGAGATGCGCTCATGACTGCACTGCTGAGCCTGCCAGCTTTTCTAACTCAGAAAAGAAAATTCTTCCTCTCATTTCTTTTTCTTGTGTAGTGTCCAAAACCTAAGCATATTTCCCCCTACATTGAGTTTTCTCACTCTTTCTCTGAAGACCCCAATCCCTTTTGCATGCTTGGCGATTTATTTCATTGAATAAGCTAGTTTTCTTAGACGTCGACTCAAAAAGTATGTCTCTCTTTCTCCCTCCTTTTCACATCTTTCCTCCTTGCAGATTGAGAATCAAAGCTATACTTTAAGTTTTAATTATTATGCCTAAGAGATCCATGAGACAAAAAATGCCTCTGATCTACAAGCCTCTTGACCAAGGATACATAGTTCCTGAAATCCGGGAGGCTATTGTGTATGAGAGACAGCAAACCACATGCTTTCACTCCCCTAAACAAGTTTGTTTGACTCATCTCCACCAGATGTGTTTGATCACATTGTGAGCAGGGGTTTGACAGGCAGGAAATATGTCAGGATATATGCTTGCCTCTGATTGGATCTGTTTGAAAATGCAATGGATTATTGGCTTTCCTTCTTATACCCTTACTGTACTTGGATCTAGGTCATTTCCTAGGAACCTAGGTATGGACCTGGTCAAAGCCCATTCACCAGGACAGTATTTTGTTGTGCCCAAGTCACAAGGATTCTCAAAGAGACCAGTGAGACACACCACCGATGAAAACATACAAGGTTTATTGATTATTCTATCCTTCTGCATGGGAGGGATCCCATCTAGCAAGTTGATGCAGCAGCCTCCAGAGGGGATGAAGGTCCCTGTCTACTGCTAGGTTTTAAAAACAAAAGTTACAGGATTACATCAGTAGGTAAGGGTTGGTTTCTGATTAGTTGACATTTGGGGAACAATCAAGAGATTTTTCAAAGTCATGTTTTTTACATGTAATACCTGTGTATTCATTTTCCTCATAGGTTGGTGCTGGGAGGGAATATTCTGTGGCTTCTGTGGCTTAGAGGCGGTCTATTATACTAATATTTTTCAGAACTGAACTTCCTGGAGATTACAGGGGAGTTTCTTTTGCGGTCAAACAGTCCCCAGGATCCAAGTACCTAGGAGGCTAGGGTAGGGGGGTTGGAGTTCCTTTGTGTTCAGTCTTGGCCCTAGGCCTGTTGCTTACAAGGTAGCCTCTAGGAGCAAAGGCTGGGGGAAGGGGGATCTGGGGTTTTGGCTTTTTGTATTTAATTGAAGTTTGCTTCCAGTATGGCTTTAACCCATGGTAATGGTCTTATTTGCAATTAGTGGAATTAACAGAAGCTGCTGAGAATTTCAGCCTGCCTGCCCTATTGTTTTTCTTTTAAACTTCAATAAATTATCCCTTTAACTTCCTTTGAGTCTATTTAGAAATTATTTTATCAACAATTATAAGAACTCAAAGGGAACCCCAATTTTCTCTGAAATATAGACTGTGGTATTTGGTACACATTTGTACTATTTCAAGTTTGTGAACTGTTTGGTAACAAAACACCCAGGCATGCAGTTATTGGATATATTCTATCAAAGATGATGCTATGCAACACAGGGATGAGACAACATGAGCTACATATGATGCAAGATTCTTCTGATTCTTCTTAATCATGGGTGTAAGTTTTTATTTTCAATTTTAACTAAAAATGTAAAAATTCCATCAATAATAATAAATAATTTAGTAAACTTATTATAGTCTTTAAAGTTAACAGTTTGCTGAGAGTTCATGATTATGAGCTAAACTAAACACATCAAATTTGCCTCATTTGCCTCAAATCCTATGCAGTTAAGATGAAAGAAGTTTCACTAGAATGATTACTTTAAATGACACATGTCATAGACCTGAAATGATGGTCTGTGTTTGGCTCCTATGGCACCAACTGATCACGCATGCTGTATACAAACGCATTACAGCAAAAGACTCATACACATAAAATAAAATTAAATAGGACTTGTTTTTCTCACTAATTTTTATTAGTTATTTGAGAATTTCATACAATTTATTTTGATGATTAGTAAGAAACTTTTTTTAAAATCAAAGGCAGTTAGCCTGCTTGTTTATTGTTTTTTCTTTGTGTGTGTGGGGGGAGGCATTATCCTGGCAAGAACTCATATTTCCTGAAACATCAACCACTTCCTTTGCCAAATATGTCCTCTTGTAAAGTGAACTCCCACCAATGGTATGAGATGGAGTCAGCACATACAGTAGTGACAAAAAATAAAAGCCTCATTGCCCTTGTATGTTCCTAACCTGGTTTGGCTTCTGGTGTATACTTTTTGCAAAAACAATTGCTTGCTGATAAACTTTTACTTTGTGAGTTCCTTTGTGCACTACAGAGATTATTCATTCTTTGTTTCTTATAATATTATCCCTTCTTCAAACTATTCTTAAGGAAACATAACACTAAGTAAGTTTGGTGTCACCCATATAGTGTACATGTGTGGTTTTCTACCAAGACTTACATATTAAAAGAAAACTTATTTCCTTCTCTTTGTAGCTATTAATTGTCAATTGTTGTTGAATAATATTTTAAGATGTATTACTTTTGTTTTTGCTGTGCAATATTTAATGAAGCAGATATGTTTTATTCCTTTGTGTTACATTTGTTTAATATTGTGAATCTGTGTTTCTTTGCCTGTATAAAATACCTGATTGGTCTAATAAAGAACTGAAGGACCAATATCTAGGGAAGAAAAAGGGTAGGCAGGGCTGGCAGGCAGAGGGAATAATGGAAGGAGAAATCTGGGAAAAGGATTGGGAACCCAGAAAAGAAAGGGCCATTCACACAGCCAGCCACAGAATAAAAAGGAAAGATATACAGAAATAGAGAAAGGTAAAAACCTAGAGTCAAAAGATAGATGGGATAATTTAAGAAAAGCTGGCTAGAAGCAAGTCAAGCTAAGGATGGGCATTTATAAGTCAGAATAAGATGTGTGTGTATGATTTATTTGGGAGCTGCGTAGTGATCACCCAAAAGGTAAGAACAAAAGAGTAAAAGCAAACAACAGTCAATAGCTCCTTAACTATTGAGGTCCTGTTTAGGGATGAATGTCCACAGTCCTCTTCTATACTGTGATCACATTGGATCTCTCTGTTGACCACTGTCTTTAAAGGCCAGATTCCTCAAAACGTAACAGTAGAAGATTATTGCAATGAAAGTTGTAATGAAGAAAAAAGGCCAAAAGCAGAGTAGTGTGAATTTTATTATAAGGTATGATACAATTGTAAGTATAATTGTTGTTGAATTCCTGAGAACATTGTTACATATAAAAGTGGATGAATAATGAAAGTCACAAATCTCTAATCAGAATTTGTATACATACGTACGTACACACACACACACACACACACACACACACACACACACACACACACGCATATTCTGATTTAAAATGTCCTAAAAGGAAATCTTGTTCAGGTATTTCTCAAAGTGTCAATCAGTAATGCTTGTATATCATAAACAAACTGTTGCACGTTCACATTCTTGATAAAATTTGAAAGGTATGCTGTAAGATTTACATGAGAATCCAACAGAAAATATCCTCAGATAACACTTATTCAAAGTCAAGATAGTTAAGGCCCTCAATAAATTGATTGAAATTGAATCAGGAAGTTGTAAAACAGCGTGTAGCTAAGAGTTGGCTCTCAGAAACTCATAACAAATACCTACCTGAGTGGCCTATTAATATATCAATGCATACCCTGGACAACTCTTCCAGCATGACATGTGGTTTGTCTGAGCTCTACCAGCATCACTCAGTAACTATGGCTCCTCTCAGAACTTTTCACCCTGCACCCTCCCTGAAACCAGTCACTTCCAGGGACTATGCTTCCACTTCTGCTCCCTCAGTCTATGTGCTCAGCCATTTCTCCTCCCTCAGCCTATATATCTCAGCTGTTTTGGCTACACTGATCTCTTGGTCTCTTGACCCTAGTCACCTCTCTTGGTTGGTGGTTTCCTTTCTTGCTCTTCCTCCCCTCAGTCCTCTTATAGTCCAGTTTAGTCAGCTGGCCATGTTCAACCTGGACTCTTCCCTCTGTCTGCTTTCAAACTTTATCTATAATAAAAATCTCCTCCTTTAGGGATAGTCATGTCTTCCTTTTATTTCAAGTTTTTGTTCATGAAGTACATTCACCTGAGAAGATAACTGTGATACATTGTAAGCTTCCTGGGCCTTAATTAAAATAAAGCTTCATGTTAAGAGTCATTTAAATACCAAATGTATTCTTGTTATTGTGGAACTATTTTAGATAATGAAATGTAAATTCTTAAACTATTGTAATAAAAAGAATTAATGTTGGAATGCTGGAAAAGGTGGACTATAAAGGCACTTTTCTAGTAGCTACTTGGAAGCTGTCTTCTGTCTTGTTCTAATTCTGTTTTCCTCTCTTCTTATTTTGTTAGTTATATTGCTAATATTTTAAATTTTAACTCCACTGTCTTTATTTATACCTTATATATGTGGGACCCAGAATAGCTTGGGCACACTGCTGTTGCTTAATAAAAACCAGCAAAAAAAAGAAGGCCCCTAGCAGACAGCACTGGGTTCCAGGAAAAGCAATAAACTGCCAGCACCCAGGGAGGGCAGCATATAAGGGGACTTACCTGACATTCCAAACATTCCAACCATTGAATGAGATTAGATAAGATTACCAGATGTCCTTCAGCCTAGCACACATCTATTCTCCTTCTCCCAAGACAAGACAAATGCCTGCCAATCAGGGACTTGAACCTTGGAAATACTTTCACCCCCAACCTCCAATATGATAAAAACCCTACCCAATCTGGGCTGGACACTCTATACTCTCAACCACTTTGTCGGACAGAGAGTCCAAGCTTGAGTTTGAATAAAGGATCTTTGCTTTTGCAAATGGATTCTGTCTCTGTGGTGCTCTTTTGGGGGGGGTCCCGAGATCTGAGCATAACAATATATGACTGTCATATTTGTGATCTGATTAAAATGGGGAAATTATTTCTCTTTGTACAAAAGACTGGAATGACCTTCCTACTTTTCCGGTGAACCTTTACTCAGAAAATGTGTAACTTTCTCTTCTTTTTAAAAGAATTTTTTTTCTAAAAAAACGAACAAAACACAAACAACAACAAAGAAAAACTAATTTTTACCACCTCTTCCATTTTTGGGTCCATTCCAAGCCTGTACTTGTTTTCCTGGGGTTTTAATTACTTTCTGATTTGTCCTATTCCTCACTCTGCTGTATGTGTCTGCTTCTTAACAAAAATGATTCCTCTCCTCTTCTCCATATTCCTCTGCTGGAAAGCTAGACACATTTATGTCTTGCCTGCCCTTTGGCTTTTCTTTTAAACTTTAAGAAAATTGTGCTGGAGCCTTCCTCTGAGTTTAGTCTTAAATTCCTTACTATCAGCCTAAAACCTGAGAGGGCACCCAAAATATTCTTGGTAATAAATGGCACCCAAAGTGAAGCTCCTCTAATTTCTGGAACAATGATACTACTTTCTTATCTTTACAAACAACTTATTGTTAATATTTTACCATTTAGGCATAAATAATGGAGACAAGAGACACCTCTCCAAAGGCACATAGTTTGAAAACAAAACCAAGAAAGGACTTGATCAATTGCCTCAAAATCCATAAAATTAGTTGGAAAAAAAGAGTGGACAAAGGAGGGCATACCAAGTATATTAATTAAATTTAAAGTGATTAAATGAGTAACACATGAGTACCTCCATGCTTGGCCACAAAGGTCAAAAAAATCATGTGTCTCTCCTCACTGGTTCTGTTCTCAGTGCAGAGAATTCCTGATTTCAAAAAAGATTATTTCAGTCTCTGTCTTAGGGTTTTTAATGCTGTGAAGACACATGATGACCATGCAACTCTTACTATACTTTCAATCATAGATTTCATATAAAATGCTAAAATAAGATTTTGTTTTGAATTTAATGTAATTTTTTGTTTCCATGATTTGCATCATTTTTTTCCTCTGGGATTCTGTCATTGACCAAAAACCTAACTGCCTTCCGGCTCCATCTTTATCTAATGAAAGTTTCATTAATGCCTCATGTTGTCCATGACTAATGGTGCATGGTGCATGCCTGTAATCACAGCACTTTGTTAAGTGAGGCAATGGGATGTAAAGTTCCAGGGCAGCCAGAGAAACATAGAAAACCCTGTCTAAAAAGAGAAAGTAAACCACATGTATGTGCACACACATATGCACATACACAAGCATGACAGGAAAAAATGATTTTATTAGTAAGGTTAATATTAGATAAATGAGCTTCCTATTTATGTTATTGTGGATTGCACATTCAGTATACAAAAACTTAAAAAAATTATTTTATTTTTGAGATTATAATACCATTATATCACTTCCTCCTTCTCTTTTCTCCCTTCAAATTTTTCCATGTATCCTTCCTTTTTCTCTCTCAAACTCATGAAAAAAAAGTAGTCTGCAATTCCTGAGGGCTAGTTGAGTAACCATAACAAAATAAAATAATAACCAGATATTTTATTGTATGTCTTTCTGGATTACAAAGGATATAAGTGTTGGATACAACTTTTTTGTTTTGTAATTATGCTCCTCAGAGTCAGCTATTTCCTAAATATTCAACTTTTTCTAACAGAAATAATGATTTCAAGTAAAAGCACAAATCACCCATGTTGGGATCTTATAATTTAAACATCCCTAAGGATTTCCAGCAACTTTCATATAAACTACCTGCAAGGGCATCTCAACCTTTAGTGGTGCCTTCGACTCACAATATTAATCATGTTCTCCAGACAGTGGGCCTGCCATGAGAGCTTGGGAGCAGAAAGCTCAGGGGATGAAACAATGATATAAATTGACATTTGAGATTAACTGAGCTTGTCATCTGGAAATTCGCTGTCAGGACTGACCTCCACATTTGGCTCATGTGGCACTCTTTTACTCTGGCAAAAATCAGTGGGCATAAGTATGTAAGATGTTCAATGAGTAAAGTTACATAAGCCAGCACTGAATGAGCATTTTAAAAATATTTTTATCCATCATTAGCTAAATATTTTGAATACTATGCTTTAAAACACATTGAATAATAAGACTTATTTTGAATTATAAACCAACTGCTTCACTCCCTTCCTTTTGTAGATCCATTTTCCTAAATAATACACTACCCCCTCAAATTCTTTCAATTATATCACATGAAATAAAAAAAAGAGGGACACTTTATCTTCAAGCAAACAAGAGAAAAAAAGACAACAAAAATTAAACAGTAAGTCTTATATTTTCTATAATTATTACCAGAAGTACCTATAAAATTGAACAATGTTTCACTATAGCATGTAAACATGTAACTTTTAGTCTATTATTCTAAATCTATTTCATCTGCAGTAATAAATTTGATGAGTCTTTCATAAATAATGTAAACTTAATTAAGACATTTAGGAGCACAGACTCCATCATCTATGTTGTGAAGCTCACAAATGCCTGTATCTCCATCCCCAAGAGACCCAATGCCTTCTTCTGTCCTTTGTGGGCATCTGCTTACATGTGCATTCACACAGACAAACACACATTCATAGTCACATGTACGGACAGGCTAATAAAATGCAAAATAACTTCAGTAAAGAGTGTGGTCTTGCAATAACAAATCTTTTGTATCAAAATCAAGAAATTAAACTAAATATAAATTTATTTTCTTCCTTTAAGATACTAATATGCCATGTGAATAATACTTGAAATAATGAGATTTCTTTTTCCTTTAATCATAAACAAATAGAATCAAAATAGAATTTGAATTTTGCAATCATATCTATCTATAAGTCAAACAAATAAATCAATAGGGAAGTCAAAATAAGTATATTATAAATGAGACAATGTGTAGGTGTCTTTTGTTCTTATTTATTTGTTCATTTTTTTGTATGTGCATACAGTGTGTGTGTGTGTGTGTGTGTGTGTGTGCATGTGCCTCTCTCTGTCTTATTCCTCTGTATTGAGGTCACTCATGGAACTAGGAGTTCACAGTTTTCAGCTGGTCTGTAAAGCAGAAGCCCCTGCAACCCATTTCTTTCTGGACCTTCACCTTATTTCTACCACGGTTACAGGTACACACTGCCATACTGGGCTGTTGAATAGGTGCAGGGAGTCTCGACCCAAGCCCTCATACTTCCACTGAGCCCCCTCCCAAAACAAACCCCTAGCTGTCTTTTAAACAAGCAAGGAAAATGAACAATAAAAAACTTGTGCTATTAGATCTACACAAGATTTTAAACAGTTTGGTCTTCCTCATGATCCATGCACTAAAGGACCAGCAGTTGAGGAGACTGACCACAGAGATGGAAATATTAGGTGTTTGTGTTAAACCAATTTTGTGATTGCTTAAATATATAAAACCAGAGGAAATGTCTATGGAACATTGGAGCTTGTAACAAAAAAAGCCGAAAATGCATTAGAGCTTGAAAAGACACAAGAATTACATGGTGATGCATTTTTACTTGTCCTCAGGAGTTTTTACTAATCTCAGAATCAAGATGTCTAGTTTACTGGATGAAACAATGCTAAGTTTGGGGAGTAGAACATAAATACACTCCAGTTGCTGAAAGTGTGCTGTAGTACACGGGTTATTGCAGATCAGTTTACTAAGTACTATCCAAAATCAATGCATCTGGGGAAAGAAATTGTACTTGTTCTGAGATTTCAGGGATTCCAATACTCCTTCATTTAAGCGTTAGCCCCTTAGGCATCACGTAAAATGAAACACATAATCAGCTTTAAGACTGTATTTGCCTTCATTAATCATCAACAGTAGGAAAATTCTGAGCTTGCAAATTTAGATCCTTTATTGTTGCTTTGTGTTAATGATTATTGTCATTTATTCCCCTCCAGGTTTAACATTTTCAGCAACTACAGAGCACAGATGGCAGAAAGCCCTTACAGAGATGTAATCAGAAAATGTGAACATGTTGTATTCAAAACACAAGATAAAGGAAAGTTGTGAATTGCTCCCTAGCCTAGCTAATCAATCAGAATGTTATTACATAAATATCTACAGCAAAGCAGTCACAATTTTGATTTACCACGGAATCACAGTCTATGTTCCAACATTGACTATCAACACACAAAATGCTTATATGATATGAAAGCTATAATAATCTCTACATTGCAAGTGATGCTTACATTAATAAACTAAATTGCTATAATTCATACTTCTAATAATAAAATTTCAACTAGCTTGTCTTAACATTATCATTTATAAAATGTTAATCTATAAAAAAATTTAATTCTGCAAAACTTTGCCACTACAGTCAAAATTTTTATCTGTACACAAAGATTCCCAAGTATGAAAATCAGTAATTCATATATAGCAAATATTATTCATATATTTACAAGATTTCTTATTTCATAATGGAAAAATAATAACTCTGATACAAATTTTACCATGAGTGGAAAATGTGTCTAAAAAGTGACCAAATTTCTTTCTAAGATAGTGTTTTAATTTACAATATATATTTAAAGGGAAAAGTGAGGTATTTTGATATATTACTTTTTAAAAAGTAAATCAAGCTAAGTCACATACCTATTGCCCATCAGAGTACTTTTTTATATTTGCTAGGGGAGTTGAGAATCTATTTGGTAGTTTTAGAATGTTTTATGTTAGGAGTCATGAGTGACTCTGTCTTCCAGTTTCACTGACAATGTATCGTTGCCCTTCCTTGGCAATTTCAAACATCTCAGCCTCTGTCAACTTGAACCCCATTCTTTCCTAAGTAGACTCTGGAATCAAGGAAGAAGAAACTGATATTTTTCAAATTGATTGGGTGCAGAGGAATAATTTTGAACTACTGGTGCTTCGAGATATTGCTCTGGTAGTTGCACAGAATTTAATTTATAATAAACACGTTTTCCTTAATAAGTTAAAATGGTAACATAAACACCAACATCTGATTTACCCAGTCAACTAGAAATATAAACTCTGTCCCTATGACAGTTCTATTGAATCAGAATATCTGAAAATGGGCTCTGGCAAACCACGATATATACAAGCTCCCTAGATGACATTTAGCAACATGAAACATTGAAAAAGAAACTGCAAGAAGCTACAAATTATTTAATAAGATTGAGGTCTTTTTTTCCCGTTTTTCGAGACAGGGTTGTAGTCTTTTTTTGTGTGTGTTCAGCTGGTACTTTTGATTCAAGGTAGGTAGCATCAATAATGCCACTGTAAACACTGGCTTTTTAAATAGTGAATTATGCACCAATAGGAATGCAAGCAAGATCCCTGACTACATATCAGTCAATCACTTCTAGGTTCATTTGCCGATATCCTTTGTCAGAAAAGCCAGTCCTAAAACATTGAAAATCTGCTGTTTCATAGCACCCTCTCTTCTGTAACTTCATAGCCATGGTGAAGTAGAAGCTGCAACCCCATGAGCTGCAGAAGCTGCTAGGCCTACACATTTAGCTTTTTCCACACAGAGTTGCCTTTTGGAAATCTGAGTCACCTGGCACTGGTTGAGAAAGGTTTGACATTTTCCAGACCCAGGTTAAAGTGACCATGAATTCATTTGGCTTTCAACCTCACAGCTATGCCTTTTAATCAGTCTTCATCTCATGAATTCACGAGTTTAGTCTTTTTTCTCTATTTTGTATACCTCCTTTATGAACTGTAAATGTTACCTTACTGCTTTCCACAGTGGCCTCAGGAAAATAGGTAAATTTTTTCTCTCTTCTGAACCACATTGTGGATCTGTTAACTTGTGCCCAACAGCATTGTAATTCATGCCTGAATGAAGCTTGTTTAAAACCACACTTAGCTCACTTTTCCTTTGCCTAGAATATGAGACAGAAATTTTCTGCTAGCCTGAGAGTCATTTTTAAAAGGGGAAATGAGCAAGAAAAAGCACAGAAATGTAAAACACATAGCACTAACTGGATCCCCTAAATGTTTCCTCTTCTATGGTATAGGCTGCAATAAAAGAGGGGACAGCATCTTCAGCGAGGAGTGAACTCTCCAAGTAACTAAATTGTTTGCTTCTCTGCAATGTTCATGATCCCTCAAAGTCTGCAATTTGAGGATGAACTGTATACATTTTTAATTTTTATTAGGAAAATGAAAAATAGCTGCTGTATCATACTTCATAAGGTAGCATTAAAGAGCTTGTGAGAAAGCAGAGTAGACATTAAAAGGTATATATTTGACTCTTGGCAAACAAGTGTTTATCTATAGTTGCAAAAGCTGGAATGATCTCAAGACTATTCCTACCTGCTCTGACCTGTTTTGGTATAACAATGCACGGTTTTCCCCTATGTGTTTGCCTTCTATGCACCTTGATACCTGTTGGGTCAATTGTGTGTAGACACAGACCAATAATGTATACTTCTTTTCTTCAATATTGTATCACTTTCTGTGCTCCTACTGCTCTTTGTGTATTAATCTACTAAACAAACGTTTACATTGCTTCTAATTTTGTCCATCTTTTCTGACAGCCCATGTTTATTGCCAAGCCATCTTTCAAAACGCTTGTATTGAGTTTTCACAATGATAGTGATATTCATTCTGATATGTATAGCTCCCAAGCCTCCATGAGCTAAGAGGTCACAAGAGGGCTATGAGGTACTCTCTATATTATGGTAGGACAATTGCCTGCCAAGGAGTAAGCTGGAAATGCTTTTTTGCAAGAATTTGTCTCCAAGAGATGAAATCTTAGAATGCACAATACAATGACACAGATTGCTTTAGAAGTTTTAGGTTCTTCCCAAATTCCCCAGAATCTTTCCATACATGTTTTGCTGGTTAGTTTTATCACCCACTTAACATATTCCAGAAACACCTAGAAGATAGTCTTAATGAGAAATCTAGATCAAATTGACCTGTGGACATGTCTTTGGAATATTCTTGTTGTCAACTGAGGTGGAAAGACCCAGCCTGAATAAGGATGGCATTCTTTCATTATTCTGTTTAAACCAAGCCAAACAACCACCAAAACAAAACAAACAAGCAATGCCCCAGCCCCCAATATTAAAACATTCTAACAAATAATGGGACCTATAGAGAGTGAAGCTGAATCATGAGCATTGCATTTTGGAGGCTATTATGAGAGAGTAAACAATGAACCAATAAAACATAAAAATGCAAATATATGGCTGAGACCAGGATGGTCTGCAATGTCTTAATAGAATCCATGACTGTGTCATGACACAGTGAGTCAGCTTTAAATACATAGCAGAGGTGTGCAATAACCCTGTTACAGCAAAACAGATGCAAAAGAAAAATGCATTGGCTCTTTCATTTCTCACTATCACAGCAAGCAAAGTTATTTCCCAGTGAGAATACCACTTTGAAATATCTGATACGCCTAGAAAGCATAATGCTGTGTAAGGAAGAAGAGAAAGTCCTTTAAACTCTTCTCTATTTAATATAAACTTACTCTCTGAATAAAGTAAAGGTTAAATATTACCTAATTTTGAGTGGCATTTTAGATATATATCTAGCCCTCCTTTAAATAAGATGGAGGCTAAGTTTGGGATAACGACTTACAGTTGCCTTACAGCAATAGAATTATACCTTTTAAATATAAGTGAATTCTTTCAATAATCTAGGAAAAATAAACACACACATATATAAGCAATTTAGCAACACACACATTTATATACATATATATGTACATATATAATATAAAATGTATCAGCAAATATGTTGCTGATTTTTAATTTTTATTATTATGCTATCATAATGAAGCAGGATTGACATTTTTTACTTCTATTCTGTTTCAGTATCTTGTACTGAAACTTACTTGCTTATTCAAGATAATTTGGACAGCATGGAGTGCAGAATGCTTGCCAACTCAAAGCAAATTGTAGTGCTGGCTTTTAAAGGACAACTCGATACAAAACCTCATCTATTTCTCAAGCTATTATTTCTACCATGGTTCTGTTTATAAACTTAGTAAACATAACTTTACACATAAGCAGCAATTCACTTGAAGATTAAATGTAAATTACTTCAATCTTTTTCTCTGTTACACTACAAGAATCAGTACCTTAATTACAACCATCACCAAGTTCTGAATACCTTGACTGTGCGAAGTAGCTTTAGCTGATTGTACTTATTATAGGCATCAAGACAAAAGGTGAAGGAGAGAAGAATTTAATATTTATCAGTATACTCTTTGAAGCTGTAGTGCAATTTAAAGTTTTACAAAACTTGTTAATTTTTACAGTTCTCAAGTTTCATATGCACATAAGACTGCATAGCTTAGATTCTTAAAAAGAAGTGGGATCATTAGGTTTGCTCTGAGCCAGTGTTTCTAGCCTGAAGGGGAGAAGCAATCACTGTAAGCTAATAATAAAACTAGTACTTAAGACATTAGTTTTCAAGGAATATTTTGCAGACCTAAGATGTTTTCAGGCTCTTAATAAGTAGTCATACTTTCAGGGAGCATGTTGAGAGATGCATGTTGAGAGATGTATCAACATTTCTTCCTTCCTTCCTTGATCCTATACAAAAAGACACATGCTGGACCTAGCACTACTCTATTTCTGAAGAAGGCTAATAGGGCTCTGTCTTTTTCACATCAATAAATGATTACTGTAGCAGTAGTTCTGAGACTTACAGGGTTTTAAGTTGTTTTTCCTGACTGTAGCATTTTATTCAACATTTAGTATACATATTAAATGGCTAGTGGTCTTCCAAATGAATGGTTTTCATACAACAGTTTCAAATGAGTACAGAGCTCCCTTCCAGAGTATATTTCAAGTCTAACATCAACTAGAGCATAATTTAAGAAACACTCTGTTGTGGGGTGGTGGTGCACGTCTTTAGTTTCAGTACTAGGGAGGCAGAGGCAGGAAGATCTCTATGAGTTCAAGGTTAGCATGGCCTACAGAGTGAGTTCCAGGGCAGGTTCCAAAGCTACACATAGAAACCCTGTCTGGAAAAAACCAGCCAAACAACCAAACAAACAAAAGAAACATGCTCTTAGGATTATGATTCTATCATGTCTGATGTGGTGGATGGCATTTTTGTACAATTGATGTAATAATACCCTTAAGTGCTACAGCAATACTTGCCATAAAAAACAGAATATATCAGGATTTGTATAATCTAGTAACACACTTTTTTATTAGTTGAACTAAATCCTTGTTTACTTGTAATATTATACCCAATATACCATATATCTGTAGATACTCTTCAAAATTTTGATTTATAGTTTATTTTCTAAAACAACATTACAAAAATTCATTGTTGTTGCAGCTTATAGCATAAAATTATGAAAGACAATTAAGACATCTTATTAAAATTAAAGATTTATTAGTTTTGGAGCTGAACTGAGAGTCAATTCAAGCAGCTTTAACCACACTTAAACATGTTTCCTGTTTATATCATGTTTCTCAGTTCAGAAGTAAAACATGCAACTACTTTGATTGATAATATCTGTACACTATCTCAACACTTATGTCTGCATTACTTAAAGAATAAAAGATTATCAAATGTGAAGCAAGTTTGTTTCTAATTTAAATTAAAAAAGCATCTGCAACAGTAAGAAAAAAAGATTATCAAAAGGATATCATAGTTATAATTCTACAGAAGGCATCAGTGTTTTCAGCCAGTTAAAACTGTGATGGTGAATTTGTTACTTGAATGCCTTTTTAAAGAAAGTATATAGTCTTTGGAAAATGATCACATTGATAAAATATACATTATTCTTTATGCACATGTTCCTCAATGGAAAAAGGAGATGGTTGGATGTTGAACAAAGGATCTATAACTACAATTAGAAGAGAGGAAACTTTTGTAGTGTCCAAATAGGTGCATATATATGACTGATGTTATGTTTTGAACTGGAAATGTCCTCCTCAAAGACTTGTGTATTGAGAGCTTCATCTCTATAGAGTTATTGAGGGATGATTTTGTAGCACGAGTTCTAATAGGTCTTAATAATAAAAACCCTGAGTCAGATACCAGGATAAATGCTAATAGGTCTGAGACGTAAAGGAGCCAGCCACAAGAGAGATTTCTTACCTGTAATGAATCCTTAGACCAAAGGGGCAGTCTCATCCATATGAATGCTCAGACTGAAATTCTGTTTGTGTTTTAACAAACAAAGCTTGCTTGAAGAGTGTGGAGGTAGCCACTAGTTAGCCATAGAGACCAGGCAGTGGCGGCACACACCTTTAATCCCAGTGCTTGGGAGGCAGAGGAAGATGGATCTCTGTAAGTTCAAGGCCACCCTGTGCTATTTGAGATTGATCCAGTTTTTGCAGAGTTCACACTTTTGATCTTCGGGTAAGCTTTATTTTGTAAAGCACAAACAAAATATCATCACATGATTGCATCATATGGATGTTACTATCAATTAAATGACCTACCAAGGAGCTCAGAGCTGAGTGGACTTTAAGGGGGCTGGGCCTGGTTGGAGGGAGAGAGTCAGTGGGAAGGTGTCTTTACAGGCTTTTGTCACTATACTTCCTGACTTCCTGCTTCCCAGAACCTATTAGGTGAATTGCATTTCCTTTTCCTTCCATATCTGTCATCATGCCTTGCCTTGGGAAATTCCTGAAAACTGTCAGGTCAGACAGCAATATAATGAAACCCCTAAAAATTTGACTCAAAGTAAACTTTTCCATGATGCATTATTTTCTCAGATGTTTTGTCATGAAAACAGAAAGCTGACTGACATAACTGAGTTTGCATTATAGGGAGAGGGATTACAATGAAAACTGGAGGAAGAAGAATTACTATTAATTTACCATTTAATGAAATGGAGTATCCTTTATGGACAACAGAAATACTTAAAAATCAAATGTGAAGATGGTTGCACATTCTGTCAAACAAAACAACATGTGATGTTATACATTTTAAATCAGCAAGTTGTATGAAATGTCAATTACATCCCAACAATTATAATTATATTCATTCCTTATTAAAGATACTATTTATATATCAGTGGACATTGAATGCTTCTAAGATAGTTTGGCAGAATCATAATTATCATTAATTACTCATAATTATCTCCTGAATTCTCATATCGAAACTCTATATGCCTCAACAGATAGTAGGCCATTTTAGCACAAAGTTTTCATTTATTTACTTATTTATTTATTTAGTTAGTTTTTAGTTATAAACAGTTGCTGAAATAAATGAGTCCTCGTAAACTTTCCTTCCAGTTATTGCAGTTTGTAATCAGAAACGAAAATGGACATAAACAACCAAATAAATGGGAATGTGGCCTATTGGTAGAATACTTGTCTTGAAGCTGATCTATAGTACAGCAAAATAAAGATAACTGAACAACTAAAACAGGACAAAGCAAGGGCAACAACCGTGTTTTCCTGTGGTGCTTTACCAAGTGGATTAGTGGGTGTTCAATTTAGAAAATAATTTTAACAAATTGTAATTTATAAAATTATATTCATCTTTGGACTAATGTAAAACTTTACCAGTTACAAATCATTCAATTAGTCATATTTCTGAAAAAAAGCAAATTATGTTCAATTTTACATTAAGGGTAAAGGAGCTACATAAATGATTAAATTTGAGAATAACTAATGCATCAAAAGCTTAGATTTTTTTTACAGTAGTAACTAACTAATAGAAACTTCATTTCAAAGAGAAAAAGCTTATACAATATGAGGAAAATTCTGCCATATTTGTTAATAATATTATAAAAGGCCATGAACTACACTCATCTATATTTACTCCCCTTCCTATATATTTTCCTATTGATTTTTCTTTGAGTGGAGGTTTCAAAAGCTCTGACTCTGGTGTCTCCAGGTGTGAGCTCTCAGTTATTGCTGTAGCTCTATGATTTCTGCCTGCTGCCATGTTCCTTACATGATAGTCTTGGATTCTAACCCTCTGAAACTGTAAAACCCACATAAATTCTTCTTTCTATAAGTTGCCCTGGTCATGGTGTCTTATCACAATAATAGAAAAATAGCTAAGACAGGAACTGGTGGGGAATAATAAAGGGAACAGGGGAGGAAGAGGGAATAAGTTTGATTAATGTGGGGGTAAATATATTGATAGTCCTTTATATGTATGTTTGAAAATGTCATAATGAACTCTATTATTTTATAATATTAATCCACACAAATAGAGATAACTTAAAATATCACTTAAGGCACTGCTAGTCACATGCATTACTGTCTTTAATTGGGTTTTAATGTGAAAACTTAAAACAATTTAGAACTAAAATATTATCACTTTTGTCTTACTGAAGTAGAACAGCTTTATGGGATTCAATGCAGAGGTAATTTTAAGTTTATATAGTTTTGTATAAATTACTGTTCCTGAAAAAAATAGCCTCATTCTTAATACCCTTATTAACAATGACCATAGTACAGATTAAATATTTTGTTCCCTTAATATGGAAAATAAGATCAGGAATAGTTTCTTTAAACTAATTGATACTATGTTCAGATAATTTTATTATCTATCCAACTAAATCATTTATATTGCTGAACGACAGTGTGATTTAAATCTCTGTTTGGCATAATAGTTCTAATCCGGTTAATTATAAAGATGTTGAAGGCCACTTGAAAGAAGGAAGGATATAACCTTGATTTCCAAGTTGGCTATGGTTATGGTGGCCCTGAAATTCTCCAGATGTTTTTAAAGAGAGCTATTAATTTTCTATCTTCTAATGGCATTAATTGTGTAATACAGAACACGAAGGAAATGGCCTCAGAGAGAAGATTCAGTCAGCTAGTACAAGAAGAGATTTGTTTCTGTAACTTAAAAAGAAACTTAGAGTTGTCATGATGATTGTGCCTGCAGAATCAATTGGGCATTTTCCAAAAGGAATGAGAAACTCTATAACCTACCTTCAGATAATGCAAAAATGAATAATTTTCATATCTCCTGTGGTATATTATAAATTGTTCTTTATGAACAAAAATGCAGCAACAAGTGGGTTTTTGATTATTGTTTAGGGGAGAAAGAGATGAAGTGGCTGAAATGCCTTTAAGTTTTCTGAATTGTGACTATTTGTTCTGTAAGATAAATATTTTTACCAGTCTATTCGGATCAACAATTTTAGACAAATGGTTTCCAAATCTAAACTCTTCTCCAATCCAGCTAAGTCTTTATTGATAGCTCTTGAATTTATTTTCTATTTATTATGTCTCGTTTAACCTAACTCTTGAGATAAAATCATTTAAAGAATTATTGTTAAGCATGCTCATATAAAACAACAAATTAATGTTTTCTTAAGTTTAATTTAGCATACTCCAGATCAAATAATATCTGCCAGGTTCACTGATTCTGCCACAGTTAACAACAAGTGAGTAATAGTCCATTTTACATTATCAGTCATGGTGTGCTATTGTGAATTTTGCTACTGAAGACATAAAGTGGCAGATTTATCCTGGGTACACAGGTTTGAAATATTCTGGACAAATGCCTTCTAGCAAGATTGTGGAATCCTATGACAGTCCTATTTCTAGTTCTGAAGATCCCCATATTGTTGTCCTTTTGTCAGTGAATGGGAATTACCTTATACTTCTACCTTTACCTGGAATAATTTGTACATGAGTTTTCTCTTGCCTTTTAATAACATTCATTATATGTGGGATGGTATGTATTAGCATCTCGTCTTGCCAGGGATTTTGTGTTAGTGGTCACACCCCTTTGGGCGTGGCTTCAGGAGCAGACATGCCTGGAAGGTAAAGAAGCACAGGGCAGGGTCTCTCTCTCTTGGGTCATGGATCATATGTGAAGCCATGCCCAAAGGGGTGTAGCTACTAGCGCAAATTCACAGGCAAGGGGATATTCCATTCCAGTTGTGATTTACATGTCTTCAGTGGTTAATAATGCTGAATTTATTTCAATATAGATATTGGCAATTTGTATGTTCAATAATTTCAAATTTCTCAAAGAAAAAAGCTTGCCTGTATTATGTATTTTCTCATGCAGTAAGTGAGGAGGATGCCATTTGAACTCTATTGTGATAGCAACACTGATAACCTTTTCCTCTGAGGAACCCTTTCTTTTTCATTATTGTAATCCAGTTAGAAGATCCATTATTTAGCATGCATTCATTAGTAAAATCATATCTTGTCACTTAAAATGTATATTCATAGTACAATATGTACTGAGCCTCCTGTCAGTGGTTAGGAAATAACTAAACTATATAACTAAAATATTCAGTCTGACTAGAATGAGTTCAGATTTTTGCTCAGGAACCCTGCTCCAGAAGGTTGACACTATGAAGATCTGTATCACCAAGGGAAATAGCTGAGAGGAGTTTGTTAGAAATAGTACAGAGATGAAAGAAAGAGGCTGAAATGAATTTATCTAACAGTTAAGGAAAACCTGTGTGGTTATGGGACAAGCACTTGCCTGAGAATTCAGAGATGCAGAAGTCAAGTCAGAAGAGGCAAAGCAAGGCGCTGCAGGTCGCTCTAGGCAGACTGGAATTCCAAAGCAGACATTGTGTGAGTAGTAGAATTACCAGCCTTCTAACACTGGCTGACAGGTGAAGAATAGGCTGCATGCAAGAAGCTGTGACATGAATGAAATCATGAATTCTAGACAATAACTTTAATTTTATTTTATGGATTCCAGGAAAGAAATAGCTTAAAAGCCATTAAACAGACATACATCAAAGGAAAATAGAAATCAGCTTGTAAGTATCACTTTTTAATGCATTTATTTTTATTTTTCACTCAAAAACTATTCATCTCCATTGTTTATGCCTATTAATTGAATGATAAAAATCTTAATATTTTATTGATTTGCACAGATACATTGCATTATCTAATTATCTCCTTGTTTACAATGAATTCACATAGGCATGCATGCATTTATATAAATGCACATGAACATGTTTTAACTGAAATTCCTACATGCTAGAGAATAAAAATCATTAACATGGAAATAATGGTTATCATACACAGCAAATAAATTTTCAGTAGGAGACAGAAATTCTTATTTTAGAAGGAATAAATAGCTTCCTATATTATTAGGTGCCTGAAATACTTCACTATGAAAAATTATCATCTCATTAAACGACTATAGAACTGATATTGTCTTTCTATAGTCACTTAAATTATTCTAATTCTATTGTACTATAATTGTATCAGAACCACTTACAAGAAATAGATATTAGGTTAGAAAGTTCAAGTTCTAAAACCCTACTTACTTACTAAGACATCATACATTTTCACAGTTTGTTTTGTTGATTTTGGATTGCCTTTCAAACAAAATAATAACTGGCTACACATTCTACTTCTTTGTCATGAGTATAATTCAATACTTAGCAACAAACTGTATTTTATCCTTCTATTTTTAGTTATTGAAAGAACAATAGGACAGTATCCAGGTTTTCTTATTTCACTTTCTCTAAAATTGAGGAAAAACCATTGCTTATTTCTGTGACTGCAACTATTGCAGTTTTCTAATGTAAATAGTGCTATGTCTTATCCTTATTAAAAGTGAACAACAAGTTGATGATTAGTATTATTCAGCTTCTGACAAATACTGATTTTATGATAAACCAACTATGAAATGGAATCTTTTCCCCATGTGCCTTTAAACCCATCAATACATTTTATTTTTTGTCTCATTTAAAAGTTATAGTTATGATATATTTACCTTCAAATCTGTCATCACACTTATTATTGAAACTGGAGTTCAATATTGTTTATATGTTGTTGGTAAGAGTTATTTTACATACAGCACAATGGGTAAGTTTTCAATATACCATTTAATAAATCTAGTAAAATACATAGTAAAGAAATAAAAGATAGTTATTACCTGTTGAAGTGCTTTTACATCTCTTTCATGTCAGCCATTGATCCATGCATTAGAGTGATATTTTCTAAAAGGGATTGCCATAACAATAAAATCATTCCACTTGTGTATTCAAGAACATGAGTGCACTTCCCAAAGAGACTTAAGATATACCAAAGCCTATACTATGTAATTCCTTGAATGTACTGAAATTCAGTTCAACTTACAGCAAATGTGATGATAGAAGCAAAAGCAAAAAATGTATATTGACTTGAAAAAGGCTCAGGAACATACTGGGATGTTGCAAATGTCTTTATCTCATCTAAAAGCTTTTCATACAAGCTGGGAAACATCATTGGGCTATGCACTAAAGAAGTTTAAGATTTCTGTTACTATATTTGAGCTAACCCTCATCCCCAAGAGAAAAGTTTGTAGAGTCTTCAGAGATAAAAAAGTTGAAGACCTAGTAAAAAATTATTCATTTCTTGCTTGCTTGTTGGCATTTTGTTTTTGTTGATTTCTTTCAAAACAGGGTCTCATTCTGTAGCCCTGGCTGTCCTGGAACTCATTATGTAGATCAGGCTGGCCTTGAACTCACAGGGATCTGTCTGCCTCTGCCTCCCAATTGCTGAAATTAAAGGAGTGAGCCACACTACTATGTCTAGCATTTGTTGATTTTTTTACATTGAAGTTCCGTGATGAATCAACAGCAGTGTGAAAAATCCATTGAAGTAACTGTATTGCAATCACAACATGTAGGAGAGGAGAAAACTCCAGCAACATTTCCTAGACTCTCCTTAACACCACCAGTAGAGCCATTTTTCTCTTCAGGTATGCAGTGCTTGATAAAGACCTCTAAGTCAGAAAGTCCTTTGTCATCAAGGCCAGGATTCTTTCTCAAGTGTCCTCAGCCATTTTAGACTCCTCTACTGAGAGTTCTCTATTTAGTTCTGTACACCACTTTTTGATTGGATCCTTTGGGTGTTTTGGACACTTGCTTCTTGAGTTCTTTGTAAATTTTGGAGATTAGCCCTCTGTCAGATATGGGATTAGAGAATATCTTTTCCCAATCTGAGTGTTGCCTTTTTGTATTGCTGACTGTGTCCTTTGCCTTATAGAAGCTTCTCAGTTTCAGGAGGTCTCATTTATTAATTGTCCACCTCAGTGTCTGTACAACTGGAGGTACATTCAGGAAGCTGTCTCCATTACCAATTCATTCAAGGGTGCCTCCCACTTTCTCTTCTAACATGGTCAGTGTGGCTGGAATTATGTTGAGGACTTTGATCCATTTGGACTTAAGTTTTGTGTGTGGCAATAGACATGGATCTATCCGCATTCTTCTACATGCCAGCATCCAGTTATGCCAGCACCATTTGTTGAAGATGCTCTCTTTTTTCCATTGTATATTTTTAGCTTCTTTGTCGAAAATCAGATGTTCATACATGTATGGGTTAATATCAGGGTGTTCAATTTGATTCCATTGGTCAACTTGTCTATTTTTCCTTCAATGCTGGTGGGAGTGCTGACTCATATAGCCACTTTGGAAATCAGTATGGAGCTTCCTCAGGAAAATGGGAATTAGTCTACCACAAGACCCAGCAATTTCACTCTTAGGCATATACCCAAAATATACACATTCATACAACAAGGATGTCTGTTCCACTATGTTCATAGCAGCATTATTTGTAATAGCCAGAACCTGGAAGAAACCTAAATCCCCTCAACTGAAGAGTGGATAGAGAAAACGTGGTACATTTACACAATGGAGTACTATTCAGTGGAAAAAAACAACGGAACCTTGAAATTTGCAGACAAATGGATGGCACTGGAAGAAACCATCCTGACTGAGGTAATCCAGTCACAAGGAGAAACATGGTATGTATTCACTCATTTATGGATTTTGGACATCCATCAGAGGAGTGCCAGCCTACAATCCCAGTGCCAGAGAGTCTGGGAAATAGAACCTTCATCCATCAACTGATGGAAGCAGAGGCAGACATCCACAGCTAAATCCTGAACTGAACTCCTGGAATCTAGTGACAGGAAGGGAGAACTGATGGCAAAGGAGTTAAGACTGGGCTGGTTTAACACACAGAAACAGTTGACCTGAACGAGGGGGAACTCTTGGACTCCTGATTGATGGCTGTGTGGAAAGCATGGGACTGACCCAGACTACGTGAATGTGCATGCCAGTGAGGAGGCCTAGGCAATCTATGGGGCATTGGGTAGTATTTATCCCTGGTGTACAAATAGACTTTGAGTGCCCATCCCACAATGAGGGAGGCTCTCTCAGCCTGGACTCTTGGGGCAGGGCCTAGGTCCTGCCCTGGATGAAATGACAGACTCTGGAGATCCACCATAGAGGGCCTCACCGTCCCTGGGGATCAGAGTGGAGATTGAGTGGGGGACTAGGAGGCCTGATGGGGAGGGCAGGGGAGGAGGGGAGGGAGAGGGAGCTAGGATTGACATGTGAAACAAGTTTGTTTCTAACTTAAATTTTAAAAAAGGCCAGGATTCTGTCTTAATAGCTAGAGGGAGAATCACTTCTTGCCACTTTTAGTTCTAATGGCTGCTGACTTCATAATTTCCCTCTTACCAGCCTCTATCCTCACCTGCTCCAGCTTCACCTGTCTCCTTCATCTTGTCTTTAAGCTCGTTGTCTGTCTCTTAGGAGAACACTTGCACTGGCTTTAAAACCCACTCTCACTCATATAATCTTCCTTAATCCTTGCCTTTATTGATACATGTTTTCAAATAAATACGTATTCTGGGGAAAGGTGGGAGAGTAGAATTCTTTATAATATATACAATACTTTTTTGGAGAAACCCGGTTTCTGCTACATGCCTACTGGAGGACAGACAAGAGGTGGCATGTAGGCATGGCATGAGAACACCTTACTTCTGAGGCCCTGACAACGTGCCCAGACTTAAAGTTCTCCATTCTGTGAAATGTCATGTTAGGAACAGAGTATTTTGAATCTCCAAAGTATTATCTCTAGACGCTATAGTGATTTTTCTATTTAAAATGAAAAATGAGGTTGTTAGCAAAACAGCCACTTTCATACATCACCAGTAATAAACAGATTCAACTTATGGAGAAAGTAATTTGACATAACAAGGGCATTAAAACTGTTTGGGCCTTTAAACCAGTAGTGCATCTGTTACAGATTAATTTTTGACAAATGGAAACTAGGCAGCATTTAAAGTGGAAATATATTATAATGTTAAATTGATAGTAAGCAATAGAAATAAAATAAAATGGTGAAGTGGTATACGTTGTAGAAGCAGATCTGGAGAATATGGGCATACATGCATTTCTAATAGGAATTATGAAAATGTTGTGAGAAAAAAGGCAAATAAAATTTTGCATGTGGAAGCATGATAAACTATATTTGCCATGTACACAGCTGCATCTATTGAGCTAGGAGGAATCCTAGAAGCTGTATGTATTGCTTGGTGGCATGTTTATACCCAATGATTCTAACTAGTGTGATCATGTTGATCATCTCTGATACGATATGTGACTACTTTTTGGATAAAATATTTAACAGTTTATAAGTTTAATGACAGTTTCTTCCTTCTTTCACATAAATACTTACTTTGAACTTTCTTTTTTGGGGGAGGGCTTTCGAGACTGGGTTTCTCTGTGTAGCTTTGGAGCCTATCCTGGCACTGGCTCTGTAGTCCAGGTTGGCCTTGAACTCATAGAGAACCGCCTGCCTCTGCCTCTCGAGTCCTGGGATTAAAGGCTGTGCCACAAATGCCCAGCCACTATGAACTTTCTATATCCAGGAAACACATTTGGGAAGGGTATGCAAACATTATTTTCTTTTAGAGAAAGCTAGTGCCTATTTCTGCTGCTTTGTCTTCTTTGCTTTCTCCTTTCCTCTTCTATCTTTTTATCTCCTCTTTCCTCCATTTCCTCCCTTCTTCTCCCTCTTCCCATCTCCTCTTCTCTCTTCTCTTCTGTCCCCTCTCCCTTCCCCTCTTTCCTCTCTCCTTCATTTCTGTCTCATTTTCTCCTCACTCCTTTCCTCTTCCAACCCTTCACAAATGTTCAGGAATTCTTACTTTATGGAACACGAAACTCAGATTGTAAGTGAGATTTGAGCCATCCTGTCATAGTGTGCTAACATCTGTTACATTCTAATGGTGTCCAATGGTTGCTTTTTCTTGCTTTATCAAAATAAGTTACTTGTTAGCAAAAGGACAGAAAAGCTCAAAATGAAGACCAGTTTAAAAACTCATTAAGATTGAATCATGATACTAGCATTATGGATTTTTAAGTTGATTATATTGTTCTTTGTGTAAAGCCAGCCTTATACTTTGCTATTAAACATAGATATTTCTGTAATATTTTAATAGTTTTAAAGATCTCTAAGATTGAAACTACTGCATTAAAAAAGCAGAGGACATTTTGTAGTGGCTTGGAACCTGAAGAAGCTGTGTATGTGCCTATAGATTGACAAACTGGAAGTGTTTCTGTAAACATTATTATTTTGTAAATTGGTCATAAAATGTTTCTCATTTCTTTCTATTACAGCATCATTTCATTTTTAAATATTGATTATTCCTTCTTCCTTATGATCAAGAAATAATCACACATTCATGGGCACAGATGTGTTTTTGTCATTCTGATATTATTTCTGAATTTTGACTTATTTATATATTTCATACTTTATTTACTTTGCATGCCTGTGTAAATGTGTGAGTACTTGCAGAGTACAGTGAACCTGGGGTGATTAGAGGACAATGGATGGTGTCAGTTCTCCCCTTTTACCATGTGAGCTTCTGGATCAACTCAGATCATCTAGGTAGGTGCCTGGCAGCACGACTAAGCCATCTTGCAGGCCCTGGGCTTCATTTCTGTCACATGTTCGTTTTACCTAGGAACCACTCTATTCTCATAAGTTGCATAGGTGGAATGAAAATTAAGAAGATATCTTGTTCTATTTAATCTTCTTGTGTACATATAAGAGATATTCTTTATAGTAACAAATACTGGCTGCAATAAACTACTCTCACAAGCTTCTCTTTGGATGCCATGTGAGTTACTAGTGTATGCTGGGGCATTTGTGTTGAGAAGCAACATTATCAACCTTTCATTGTAACGGATGACCTTATGTTCCCTTATCCTTGACTTTTACAAGAATGTCAGATGTTGATGTTTCCTCAGAACAAAAGCAAATAAGGTCATTTAATAGTAAGTTCAAACGTCAATGTCTTATCATGTGATTGATTGCTTCCACATCACATTTGGGATTTGGCTTGGGATTCCTGCAAAATTCTTGCTTGAACCTGTCTATTAACCTCAAGAGAGATGAAGCTACATGAATGTTCAGAGGCAAAGATCCATTAGTTGAAAAGGAATATCAGTTAGAGTCGTGTGTATAAAGATCTCCAATTCTATGAAACTTACGAGATCATATTCTTTTCAGAATCCTTTGAATTTCTTTTCAGGTCTTACAGTCATTTTCTTTTTTATTTTCATTTATTACATTTTTAAAAATTAGAAACTAGCTTGATTCACATTTTAGTTGACATTAAAAATAGTGTGTCCAGAAATTATCCTCACCACTCTTACTATAGTCAATTTTTAACAGACATGTCTAGGAAAAAAAAATCACGCTTTTTTTTCAACAATGAGGTATCAAGCATTCTTTTTTAGGTCTTGAGAATATGTTAGGGAGTAATTAAAAAAGAGAAATTTATGATTTACTCAGATTTTAGTGAATATAATGCAATCCTGAGACAAAAAAATGGCAATGCTAGGCTGGGCGGTGGTGGCACACGCCTTTAATCCCAGCACTCTGGAGGCAGAGGCAGGCGGATCTCTGTGAGTTCGAGGCCGGGCTGGACTGATAGCCTCCGAAACAATACAGAGAAACCCTGTCTCGTAAAAACCAAAAAAAAAAAATGGCAATGCTAAAGGAAAGTTGGTTTGAGAATCTGGAAAATCTGTATGGTTTGTCAGTGATGCTTTACTGAATAACTCGAGTTTTAGCTTAGACCTAAAGCAAAGTAAAGGTCAAGCTACAGCATGGCACTATGTAGTAGGTGTAGCCCAGCAAAGGTCAAAAGCCAGAACAAACATCTTCAGCATCATAGAAACACCAAGGCCTTTGGGGTAACTTAAGTCGTAAGTCAGTGGTTGGAGCTGAGTGAGTAGATAAAATTGAAAACGTGAATGGGATTATGAAGGCTTGCAGAGAAAAGTAAGATTCTATAAAAGTACTTTGAATAACTGAATATTATGAGCCAGTAGTGTGTGGGGAGGTATTTGTTCAGGAACAAAGGGCTTAGCGGCTAACAGGCCTTTGCTGGCCTTACCGGAGTAAACTGGCTATTTGGGCATGCAGTAGTAACTTCCCCAAATTGAGCTAACCTAGTTCTGTCAAGGGAGCCTCCAGCAAGAACTGCAGTGCCATGAGACAAGATGGCCTGAACCAGTCTCCAGTTGCCATGAAAGACCCTGGTACCAGTGCTGCAGCTTTCCTTTTCCCTGGGTGGGTGGAGGGTGCATAAGGCTTTCCCCTCCTGAAATAAACTGAGCTTGCTACATCCAGCACAGCCCTTGGAGTCTATGTCATTGACAGTGTGCCTACTTGCCCCCTCCACCAGAGGAAAGTTCAGTGGACAAAGTAATAACAATAGTGCCATAGAAGAGTTTAAATTCTGGAATGTGTGGTCCTTCTACATCCATCTCCTGTGCTTAGATTACAGGTTTATGCCACTATGCATACTTTAAAAAATTGTGACCTAGGGATTTACTTTGTAATGCAAAGTAACTTTGAACTCTTGGCAATCATCTTGCCTCACCCTCTCAAGCAGAGAAAATTTTATATTGTGCAAGAATTGAAAATACAAAGGATTTATTGGATTATTGCAGTTACCTCACTAAAGAGAATTGTGACATAGTTTGAATGAGAGCTGTATATAAGGGATAAATATTATTTTTGAGATGGAGTCTGCCAAATTTGCAAGAAATATAATAAATTCCATAAACCTAGATAATATAAGAGTGTGTAACTGTTCTTTGAATTAATGTGTAATTTAGACATGGATAGTAAGATGAGAATTCAACAGCAACTCTGTTTGGTTTTTGCAAGTCTATGTGGGTGATTATATCATTTACTGAAAAAGGATACAAGACTTATATATACAGTTTTTCAGTCTTCATGGCTTATAACAATTATTTCATTTCTTCCTGATTTTCAGTGTGCTAAATACTATAACTAAGAAGACAGTGATGGAGTTCGGCTTTGAAGATCTTTTATGACTGAAAGGTTTATACATTATCTAATAGATCATTTTTTTCTTTTTTTGGTTTTTTGAGACAGGGTTTCTCTGTGGCTTTGGAGGCTGCCCTGGAACTCACTTTGTAGACCAGGCTGGCCTCGAACTCACAGAGATCCACCTGCCTCTGCCTCCCGAGTGCAGGGATTAAAGGCGTGCACCATCAACGTCCAGCTTTAAATCATGGATTTTATTAAGGTAAGATTAGGTATAAAATCTTTAGTAACAGTATTTCCTGTAACTAATTAATTGAAATAAACCAGAGACTCCTAAAAAGCATAGTATAATCTATAATTTATGTACGAAATATAGAAATGGAAAATTTTGGACTAAATCAAAATTGCCTGAACAACTATACATTTGTTGTTTTTTGAAGAAATAGATGAGTTTAATGTTATCTTTTAAAGTGATGTGTTTGAGGAGATTCATTTGCTTGATTTGATCATTACATTATATGATGTTTGTACATGTGTAAATATTACATAGCATTCCATAAATATTACAATCTTTTTTCATTTTTATTTAAATTAGAAACAAGCTTGTTTTACATGTCAATCCCAGTTCCCTTGCCCTCCCTTCCTCCCCTGTCCCTGACTGACCCCCTATCCCATCCTCTATCTGCTCCCTAGGGAGAGTAAGGCCTTTCATGGGGGATCCTCAAAGTATGTCATATTATTTGGAGCAGGGCCTAGACCCTCCCCCATGTGTGTAGGCTGAAAGAGTATCCCTCTATGTGGAGAGGGCTTCCAAAGTCCATTCGTGTACTAGGGATAAATGCTGACTCACTACCAGAGGTCCCATAAAATGCCCAGAACTTCAAACTGACGTCTATGTTCAGGGGGTCTGAAACAGTTCTATGCTGGTTTCCCAGCTATAAGCCTGGGGGTCCATGAGCTCCCCCTTGTTGAAGTCAACTGTTTCTGTGGGTTTCTCTAGCTTAGTGTTGACTCCTTTGCTCATTACTCCTCCCTCTCTGCAACTGGATTCCAGGAGTTCAACTCAGTGGTTACCTGTGGGTGACAGCCTCTGTTTCTAGGCACTAGGATGGCAAAAAATGTAGGCATCAAACTCATTATCATAGAAGGGCATTTATTGCTTAGATTGTTAGTTGGGATGAGCCTTGTAGAACATTTCCCTAGTGCCAGATTTCTCTTTAAACTTATGAATCATTCTATTATAGTATCTCTTTTCTTACTCTTCTCTGTTCTTCCCCTGACTCTACCTTCCTGCTCTCTCATGTCCTCTCTCCTTTCCTCTTGTCTTCTCCCCTTCTCTTTCTCCTAACTTCTTCTCTCCTTTCCCCCTGCTCCCAATTAGGTCAGGAGACCTTGTCCCTTTCCCCTTCTCCTGGGGACCATGTATGTCTCTCTTAGGGTCCTCCTTGTTTCCTAGCTTCTCTGGCTGTGTGGATTGTAGGCTGGTAATCCTTTGCTTTATGTCTAAAATCCATATATGTTTTTTCTTTTTTGACTGGGTTACCTCACTCAGGATGGTTTCTTCTAGTTCCATCCATTTGCCTATGAATTTCAAGATTCCATTTTTTTTCTGCTGAGTAGTACTACATTATGTGAGATGTTTTAGCCATTAAAGAGTAGGCTCACAACCAAAATATTGTAATCTTGCGTCAGTTTAATAAACAACTGAAGCACAAATTAGCCACATGTAAGTGAAATGTAATGACATACATAGTAATTTTTTGAGTCATTTTAAGATTTGAGGGCACAAAAATACACGTACAAAGATAATATCAATTTGCTTAGCACTATAAAACCAGAGTGATCTTACTCCTTGAATAAGTGAAGAATGTGGAAAATAACATCTTCATTTAATACATTAAATATATTTCTTATTCATTACATAAGTGTTAGACATGGATATTATAATAGTTGAAGAAATATTTTCCTGGCAATAGTTAATAGGGATATGTTGTAGGGGTATACATTAAATTCCTTCTCTTTTTGCTTAACTATCCTCCCAAAATCACTGTAAATGTCAAATTTTTTTGTATCTGAAACTTAAGATTCATGGAACCATTTAGGCAGATTTACATTTCCCTTTTGTAGTTGATTTAAGATAGAAGAAATTTCTCTCATCTTTTTCACAGTCTTCAAAGAATTCCTGAGGGAAGACAAAGTACCTCATAGATGTGTGGCTTATTTCCATATTATTAGAATTTGTATTTGTTTAAGTGGGTCAGAGCAAACTGATACAGTATATAGCACCTTCTTATTCCCCCCTCATGATTTCATGAGACACATGGGTAGCACTGTAAGTTTCAGAATAGATAAAGAAGATCTCAAAAAACAATGTTTCAGAGCAAAGTAAACCAAATTTTTAGTTAGGAATTGAGGAACCATTCAGAAGTCTAGGAATAGAAATAGATATTACAGTAGGAGAATAAAAGTATTTAATTTAAGACAAACAAAAAGATGTTAATATGAGAATTTGTTTTTTGTTTTCACCAAAGCACCACTGTTTCTCTTCAAGATCTACTGTCAGAGTGATGAATGCAGTTTAGTGTGGATATGGGGTTGATACTATGTCCATTCACAGAGGCACTGGTGAGGTTAATGTTGTAAGATTAAACAAGTCTTCAAATTTGGGTTTAATAATCTTTCCAGTTATAAACAAATGATCCAATAGAGCCTAAGACTATTAGTGAACACCAATAAATAGAAAATAGTAGACAAATTATGATGATGTATACTTTAAAATAAACATGCCAGGCAATATGTGTCCATTTTTTCAGTACTGTTGTTATAATGTATATAACAATGTGATTGTATCTGAGGGAATTCGTGCCTGGTACTGTCAAAAGTCCATGACTTAGGAGGTCATAGGCACTAATGGGGCACTTTCTACTGTTGATTTGTTAAATTCACATGCTTCAAACTGCTTTCTGAATATTTATGTGTGCATCCATAGACAGTACTTCCTTCAGCCTTGATCAGAAAGCTTCTCTTTTGAGTAAACAGTAGGGACTGTAGACAGACACATGGTTGCCCAAGATGACAAGAATAGTTGAACTGCTGAGTGCACAGTTCTAAAAAGACATTTATACAAGTCCCTCTAAGGCTCAGGGATCAACACAGTGAAGAGTACATAAGAAAAGGATGAAAAGGAGAAAGTCTACCAAGTGTTTCCTCTGGCTATGATGGAGCCCTTGCAAATGTGAACAGCTATGTTTGCCTGTAGTGGACAAGTTTAAGACCAGGCTTCTCAACCCTTCAGTCTTGGATCATGGAGAGGCTCATGGGGCTCTTTTTACCCTGAAGGAATATTGACTGCTAACTGATGTTGGAGAAGGACTAGCTATTGTGGTCAGTTTTGTACCCACTGGTGAGCCCCAGGTTCCAGTGAATAATTGCAAACCCATGATCATGAATGTGGACTTAGTTGAATTCAGTGGGTCACAAAATAATACAGTGTAAATATGAACACAGGAAAAGGATTTGATTGGAGGAGGGAGAGGGTAGACAATGAAGATGGGAGAGAGATAAAAGAGAGTGGGGTGTGAAGATGATAAAAATGCTTTATACATGTGTATGAAATTGCCAAATAAATATGCCAGAATTTGAAGTCTAAGATAAAGTAAGTAAATCACAGTAAAATCATAGTATAGATCAAAAACTTCACCTTTAAGAACTATGTAAGATCACCACTTCTATAATTTTAAAGCAGCATTATAGATAATATCATCACCATGTCATGTATATTTCATATGACAGAAATAAATACAGAAAATACAAAGACACCGAGAAAGTTGACAGAAATATAATAGTCTTTCAATTCACATATTGTTGAACTAGGTCTGACTCAAACATTATTTAATGAATTTTATATCATCTCATTTTACAGGAAACAAATAGAACCAAAGTACCCCCTCAATAAAAGCTACATTTGTGATAATGATTCTACAAAGATAATTAACTGATCAAAATTTGTGATTGTACTGAGTTGGAATGTTGCAGATCTAGAGCAAATTAATGTTAGCTGACTTTAGTCCCCTTAATAATTCATTGTCCACATTGTGTGTCTGACCTAGCATCTTGTCACTGTCAGTGCAACCCTTGGATATGTATTACTTAGCAGACCATGTCAACTGACCTGGAGCTAAGACAGTCATGACAACATCTGAAATCCAAGACAGTACTGAGAGACAGGGAATGTTGTATAGATGGGAAGAGAATGGAGCCTCTCTTCCAGGACTCTAAATGAAAAATCTGCCAGCTGACAAGTAGGAATTCTAAAAAAAAACCTGTGTAAGGTCTTTCTCCCTTCACAATTGAACATATGTACCGAGCCTCTTGGGTAAGATAAGTGGTTTCTGAGTTTAATATATTTAAATCGTATTTTAAATTCATCTAAGGAATTCTAGAGCTACCTTGTTTCTCAATTTATCAAAAGAGAAATAAAAGATTTCCTAGCAATCTGTGGGTGTCACAAAGATGTTATACACATCTAATGCTAAAATACTTTAAACTTTTTCCTACGCACACATAGCAATGTCTTATTCTTTTCTTGATCAGTTTTCTTTTCTTAACCCTGTGCTTATATGTGCAAGTGTTGTTTTGCAATCTCTCAGTATTTGAGAAGCTCCTTTCCATCTGTTCTTTGAGACTTTATTCTTTTCTTGCACATCTTCCATTCAGATTAAATGAAACTCTGAATGGGGTTCATTCTGATTAATTCTGAAATTCTTTTCCATATCGATGCCTGAAATCATGATCAGGCCTAAATCGAATCCCTAAAAGTCTAAGGGACATCCTCAAACTGCCAAGGGTGAGGTCCTGTAGCCATGCCTCTTTCCCGTCACTGCTGACAAATCCTCTAGCGGATTCCTGAACACTGCTGAACCCTACTACCTGATGCTTCCATCACTGTGTTAGAGGAGTGCTTTCATTTGCTACTTTCTGTATTGTTCAGTAATTTGAAAAAACTCCACCAGGTTACTACATTAGAACATTAATTTTGGAAACCAGAATCCACATTCCCAAGCCAAGTCACTCGTATTTGGTCAAAGAATAAAGTTTTTGTTCCCCATTTAAGGTCAGAGTTGTTTTGTATTGACACTAGTGATTATTACAGATTATTTCAGTGCTCAAATCTGGCATATCTATTTTAAATAACACAAGGAATGAAACATACCTTGCAGAAGCTTCAGTTTCTGGAAACTATAATAATTACTAGAACATATTGTTTGCACATTTAATAAACGTCACAGTTCCATCATCAAGCTAAGAGAGTCAAGGAAACAACATTTTACTTAAAATATTAAGCAGTAAGTTGAAGTTATTAAAAATAACAAATTCATCTCATCTTAAGTTAGTAAGCTTCCTATGACATGTAGTATGCAGACTGTGCTGGATAGAAACAGTGTTAGTGTATGTCTGTGTGTGTATAGCAGATGAGCTAGATATAGAATGAATAGTGAAGACTTAAAATATACTTTCCTCTAATACTTATTCTAAATAAGGAAACACAAAAACCAACGTGCCCTTCCTCAACAGAATAGCATTGATAGCATTGTTCTATTCTGGGTATTCACAGACACCATATTCCATACCAAGAATAACTCTATGCAAAATGCCATCTTTCCAAGTTTGGAACCTGACTGTGCTGACTCCAACCAGTAGTTCCTTGCTGTCAGCACAATCAGCACAATCAGCAGGGGTGCCAGATAGGGGCACAGTAGCTACTTAGCAGCTTGAATGTTTCCAAAGAAAAACATATTCTGAAGTGAGATATTTTAGTTCAACATTCTGCAAAATTTATCTCCTAATATGGGCAAAGCTAAGGGCTGGTTGTAGAGACTGATAAATAAAAGCTTGTAAGGTGACTGGTGAATCTTGTGTGTGAATAAATTATAAAAAGTTATCGATTAAAGGATCTAAATCCAAAGAGCCACATGTCAGGTGCTGTAGCTATTACAGTCTGGTGTATTTTTCTGTCCCAAACAGAAATTAACCTTTGACAGTAAACATCTGTAGTTGTTATTTTATCTAAGATGCTGTGCTTTGAAATGTGTATACTAGTAAAACATATTTTAACAATGCAAATGGTGATTTGTGTTCCTATTCCAGGTCACTACTAAGAAACATGTTTGTATTCCATACGCTGTATCATGGTCTAATACAATCTTTCGTTTGTTTTGCTTATTTTTGTGATTGCAATTTAATTATAATGTGTCTCCCTTCATCTTCCTCCTTCCAAACCCTCCCATATGCCCCTCCCTGCTCTCCTTCAAATTCATGGCCTCTTTTTTCTTAAACCGCTAATTATGGATTATGTGTTTGTATATACATATGTACTACTAAATATAATCTGTTGAGTCTATATGATGTTACTTGTATGTACGTTTTCAGGGCAGACTGTTTGGTATTGGACAACAAATTGGTGTGCTATTCCCTGGAGAGGATGACCTCTTCTGTTCTCAACATTCCTCAATTTCCAATAGTTCTTTGTTCAGTGTTGAGACTTCATGGCTTTACCCTGTTCAACTTGGCATGATGGTTGGTGTAGTCCTTGTTCAGATCATGTTTGAGCAGTCACGTTTGTGAAACTTTACGGTCATAACTTTGGTGTTACTAGGAGACACAGTCCTCTTGCTCTTAAAATATTTCCAGTCCTGGCTGGGAAGTCGTGGCGCATGCATTTAATCCCAGCACTCGGGAGGCAGAGGCAGGCAGATCTCTGTGAGTTCAAGGCCAGGCTGGACCAACAGCCTCCAAAACAGTACAGAGAAACCTGTCTCGTAAAAAGCCAAAAAAAATATTTCCAGTCCCTTTTCTGTTATGTGTTCTCTGGGCATTAGGTGAGGGAGTGTTTTGTAGTTATATCCAAATCCATTTTTAATAATTGTATAATTTTAATAGTACATGTATAATTAAAAGAAGTAGTGAAATAAAAAAATAAGGTGCTATTTCTAACTTAAATATAATTTCCTTAGACAAATAGGAGAAAAACAATTTTCAGAAAGCCTAAATTCAATAAAAATAAAAATACAAACTAGTCACATTTTTTGATTCAAATATATTTTGCTCTCTTTAGTAGCTTCTATTTATTTACTCATTACTTATTTATTTTTGCTATTGCTTTTTGCGATTTTGAATTAGGGATTCATTCATGCAGGCTGGGTTAATACTCAAATTCCCAAGCTTTCTGTTTCTACCTCCCCAGGGTCAAAATGATAGACATATGCCAACACATGTAGCTTTAACATTTTTTTGGACAACTTAAATATTCGTAAAATATTCTTATGATGAAAATAATATTGTCTATATTTACAAAAGTGAACTAAAGTGTAACAAATAAAGTGAAAGTAATGAAAATAAAGAAAACTTCTTTGGGGAAAGGTGATGTGGTTATGTAGGTAAAAGCACTCATAGCTGAGTCTGAGGACTCGAGTTCAATATCCAAGGACCTGTCTGGTGGGAAGAGAGAACTGACATTTGTGAGTTTTTCTCTGACCTCCACATATGTCCCATGACATGCTGACACACATACACCACACCAAAAACAAACAAAAATGCTTAAACATCTAAAACTTAATTTTTTAAAAAAAAGTTAAAAACATAAAATATGAATTTGAAATTTCAATAATCCAAAGGATGCTGAAACATACCCCAAGTAAACTTATTCAGTTTTGTTCATAGCAGCACTATTCATAATAGCCAGAACCTAGAAACAACCTAAATACTACTCAATGGAAGAATGGATAAAGAAAATGTGGTATATCTATACAATTGAGTATTACTCAGAAGGGGAAAAAAAAACAATGACATCATGAAATTTGCAGGCAAATGGGTGCATAGAAAAAAATCATCCTGAGTGAGGTAACCCAGACTCAGAAAGATAAACATGGTATGTACTAACTCATAAGTAGATATTAGATGTAAAGAAAATGATAACCAGGGTAAAACCCTAAGTCCCAGAGAAGCTAAGCAACAAGAAGGACTCTAAGAGGGGTGCGTGGCTGTCCCAGGGAAGAGGGAGTAGGTGTGATATGCTGTGTAAACTGGGAGAGGGGTAGTAGAGTGGAGGCGATGGGAGAATGGGAACATGAGGGATCAGGATGGTTGAGTTATGGGCAGCACAGAGAAGGAGTATGATGGGAACAATGCCTTTCTTGATAGAAGGGGCCATTGTGGGTTTAGGGAGAAACCTGATGCCAGGGTGGCTCCGCGGAATCCACAAGAATGACCCCAACTAATACCCCTAGCAATAGTGGAGAGGGTACCTGAACTGGTCTTCCCGTGTAATCAGATTGGTGACTACCCTAGTTGTCATCATAGAACTTTAATCTAGTAACTGATGGAAGCAGAAGCAGAAATCCACAGTGAAACACTGGACCAAACTCTGAGAATCCAGCTAAAGAGAGATCAGGGGGATCATCTGTTCAAGGTGTGGGCCTCAATATCATGACAGGAAAACCAACAGAGACAGCCAACCTGAGCACCTGGGAGCTCACAGACTGGACCAACAGCTACGGAGCCGACATGAAACCAATCTAGGCCCTCTGCATCTGGGTGACAATTGTGTTGCTTGGTCTTTTGTGGGGCCCCTAGCAGTAGGATCAGGAACTGTTCCTGATGTATGAGCTAGCTCCTTGGTACCTGTTCCCTATGGTAGGATGCCTTGATGCAGTAGGAAGGAACCTGGTCCTGCCTTGATGTGCCATGCTTTGCTGATTCCAATCGGAAGTCTTACACCATCTAAGTAGAGACAAAGACAGAGGAGGAGTTGATGGTGGGGGTAGGGGTATTTGGGGGGAGGTCGTGGGAGGAAATGTGGGGTCGGGAACTGTGGATAGTAAGTAAAATAGATTGAAAAGGAAGCAAAAGGAAAGATAAATTTAAAACAAAACAAACCAAAAAAAAAAAAAAGCAAAAAAGAAAAGTTTAAAGATAAGAAAGAAGAACTACCGCTAGTCTTAGGAGGTCCCAAGAAGAAGAGGTGTCATACTATACCAGGAATATCATGGGCCTTTCTTGCAGTTTTTAGGCCCAATCATAAAGGAGATTAAGAATAGTTACACACACATACTCACACACACGCACATGCAAACACACACACACACACACACACACACACACACACACACACATACCACAAGGCTTTATATAAAATTCCTATTCAAGGATGTCTCCACTGCAGCAGTGTTAGTGTGTAAGGACTAATTTAATGGGTTAATTTCTGCGGACTCCATTTTTGTGATTATGTCGATGCTTCTGTGTTAAGAGCCGGTGGGACAGAGTTTTCCCTCCTGATCTCCTACTTTGTGAGGATACACCTTGCCTCGCCTTTGAATGTCCCAGTCATAAATACCAACCTATATGTAGATAATGAACATGCTCAGTCTTATAAAAGAACTTCCTAGCCTTCATAATTATGGAAGAGCACATCTTTTTTTCATTGTCAAATACCTAGTTTATGACATTCTGTTTTTGTAGTATCAATGAACTAAAGTAGATTACTGAAATTTCATCAAATTGATATTTCATCCACTGGAGCTTGAGTTTTTGTTTCTTGTATTTTGCCTGTGTAGTAAGCATATAATAAATACACTTGCATATGCATTTTTTTCTGTAATGTAGCTAAATGGTCTGAATCACTGAACACCAAATCACAATAGAGACTAGAAGAGTAAACAGCCTTGAATCAACCCACAAACATTTCCTCACAGATTGCTGCTTTGACTTAGTCTCCTACCTCTGCGATTGGTGAAAGAAATATATACTAACCATAAAATTATTAGTGTTTGTTGTTTTAGATTTTAGTTATTTTTAATTTCTATGTGTATGTCTGTTCATATGCATTTATGTCCTGCTCCACATATGTGCTTTCTGCCCGAAGACACCAGCAAAGGGTTGTAGATCTCCTGGAGTTGGAGTTATAGATGACTGTGAGCAAACATGTTGGTGCTGGGAATTGAAGCTGGATTCTCTGCAAGAGCAGCAACTGCTTTTAACCGCCAATTTGTTAGTTTTTTATTTAAATTTTTATTTTTAAATTTAAATTAGAAAATTAGAAACAAGGTTGCTTCACATGTCAATCCCAGGTCCCTCTCCATTTCCCTCCCCTCCTCCCATGCCCTCCCACCAACCTCCCCAATATTCTCTCATTTCCCCAGGGAGGGTGAGGCCCTTCATGGGGTTTTCCATAGTCTGTCACTTCATCTAGGGCAGGGCCTTGACCCTCCCGCAAGAGTCCAGGGTGAGAGTGCATCTCTCATTGTGGGATGGGCACCCAAAGTCCATTTGTATGCCAGGGATAAATACTGATCTACTACCCAAGGCCCAATAGATTGCCTAGGCCTCCTCAATGACACCCACATTCAGGGGGTCTTGATCAGTCCCATGGTGGATTCCCAGCCATCAGTCTGTGACTCAAGATCTAACACTTGTTAGGTTTTAAATAGTGTTTTTTTGTTATTGTTGTTGTTTATTTTATTTTTCATTATTTTTGTTTTGTAAGAAAATTTTACACTGATAAAGTTTGTGCTTCAGGCAATTGTCTTTAGCTCAGGCTTAAATAAAGTATAGGAAATTTTTGATGGTTAAAAAAGAGGACTATAAAAATCCTTAGGGATTATCCGGGAAGACAAGACTTTGGCCTCCTCATAAAAAAGAGTCTATAAGCATGCAAAGCAAAATATACCATGATACTCTTATTAGAAAAAATAATGCTTAATAGATGTGCTGTTTGACATTTTAATTGCCTTTCACTTTCAACTTGCACTAAAACATACACTGACTTGAAAAGCAGCATTTTCTCTGCCATGTATGAGAACTGATTGATTTTCAGCAAACTGGTTGTCTTTGATGAAATCAACCCTAATTTTCTCTTCCTAGACTATCTGTCAAAGTGAACAAATACTCTATCAAATGATTGCATTGCTTTGCCTTTCATTTTTGGCAGAACAAAATAATGCACAGTGGTAGGATGGGAAGAACTATGAAAAAAATTTTACTTACCTAGACGCATTGATTGCATCAGAACTCCTTGGCTAGTTTGATCTTCCAAATTGTGTATCAACTATAATTTAATTCATACAAGCCCTGTTAGATTTTATTCAATATCTTTATTTTGGAATGAATTAGAGGGCCAGCAATATGTGAAAGCCAAACCAACATTATTTGAAATCATTTGTGCAGACAGGAACATGGTAACTATCACACAGTGCATACTAATGATCTCAGACGCTCCAAAAAATCTACATACATAGCAATTTGTACATATTTTCATATAGAAGAAGACGCAATCTTCATTGAGAGGTCACAACAATAAATGGACATATATTAACACATGTTACTATACAGTCCACATATACTATATACATATTTATAGCATACATATATAGTATATATACATGTAGTGTATGTGCCCATATGTATGTGCTATTATACACATTAGAAGATGTGTTTAGAATTAATGCTAGATTGATATTATTTTTGATCAATAGTATTTCTATTAACTCCCATTTTATATGAATAGCTATTGATAATGATGATTTTAAGCAATCTAAATGAATAATTCATACTTTTATAAAATTAATAGATAATGAGTTATGAAATTGAAAATCACTATTATAAACTTCTTAGGATATATATGTTATTAATAGAATTTGTGTGACAACTATGCATTTATTCAGTTCTCTGTTGCAAATTTTCAAGCGTCTTGAGCAATGTGAATTTCAGGGAACCCACAGAATTAATACAAACTTATTCAGTCACATTCCCATAAAAACTAGTCCTGGCTAGTTTTTCCAGAAATAGAAATATGGTACAAATATATAGTTGCAAGAGTTTGTGAAAGAAGAAATTACATTTTTGGAATGGAAATTTGATTTTCAAATTAATGCTAGAATCCTTACGATGACAGATGGACACAGCAGCTCAGAGCAGGCCCCTGCTGTCTCTTTCCCACTCTTGGCTGCCTTGGGAAGGCTTCAGACCTTAAAGCAGTAATACACCCTTAGGAGGCACAGGATAATGCATACCTTAAATAGCTATAAGCAGTATGAGTCCAACAATTAATATGCACCTTCTGATTCTTAACTAGCAATTTTCCTGAAAGTTATGTCAACTGTTAAAAAAATGTTGGGTAGATGAATGTAGCATGAAAAACTTTCCTGTAGTTTTTATACTTGTATTACAACTTTAAGTAGACTTCCTACCTCTTGCTTTCTATTTTTATCTAGAGTACCTTCGTTTTTGATGAATGACAAGTTCTGAAAAGAGTGACATGTGTGTGATACTGTCACAACACCAGAGTGAAGTTATTGCTATAATTAACAGCTACTCCACTGTACCTTGAATATTTCTGGCCAATAAGAGCAGAGAAATATTGAGAATTTATTATCATTATTATTATTTTGGTTTTTTGAGACAGGGTTTCTTGGTATAGCCTGGGCAGTGCTGGAACTAGCTTGTAGACCAGGCTGGCCTCTAACTCATAGAAATCCACCTGTCTTTGCCTCCTGAGTACTGGTATTAAAGGTTTGTACCATTATTTTACATTTTGGAACAACTTGAATTTATTTTCCCTTTTATATTACATTCATCAACTATTACACATTTATGAGAATATTGACATATTTTATAGCTGAACTGCATCTTCACAATTTAAAAATTATTTGTTCATTATCAGAAAAAGAAAATCAGATTAATACACATTTTAAAAATATTTCTAGAGAAACTAAGTGGTATTGGTAGGAGGGACTATCAGCCTAGTCCTATAAACCAACCTACTCCTCATGTCTGGGAAGATGATGAACCCTAGAAAAGAACATACTATTGTCCCTTCACTAAGCCAATAGTGTTTCTAACTGTATCTTAGTGTAAATCTTTATACTCATCCCTCACCACAAACCTTTTTGCAATGCATTACCTGGTCAAAATGCAGAGAATAATTGACTGTTGGGGTACCTAGCCCCAGTTGATCATTTTTAAAAGATTTATTTTATCTTATGTGTATGATATATATATATATGTATATATATATATATATATGTTTACCAAATGCATTCATTGTCCCCATGAAGGCCAGAGAAGGTTAATGGACTGGAATTATACATGACTTTGAGTTGCATATGGGTTCTGGGAATCAAACTTTGTCTTCTGTAAAGGCAAAGGCAACAGGTGCTTTTTTTGTATTTAAAAAACTATGTCATAATTTAGTCAGAGAAGGAACCTGAAATACATCACAAAACATATAGGTACTGTAACATAATGAGTGCATAGTTGTCACATGATCAGTTATATGACATGTTCAAACCATGTAAGCAGGCAGGTTCAGTGCTGCAGTAGTGTTTCAAGGACTAAATACTACAAACAGTATCTACTTAGTAATCACATAAGACAAGGTCAGCATGAAAATACAGATAAATGTGTAAGTCCCACCCTCCATTCTCTCTCTCTCAGGGGCATCCATGACAACCCTCTGTCCAGTGGGGAGCCAGACAATCATATTTTCATGCTTAAATATTTTATTATGGGACTATGAATACAAACTCAAGTATTATGCATTGTATAATGCCAGAGGTTCCTAAGCAATTACTTTTTAACTAGGAATTGTAGAATTAGAGAGTATTGATGATACCACTGGTTATGCCCAGTGAGTTGCTAACTCCTTTCAGCAGGTGAATATGGAAAAGAAGAGGAAACTCACTTTGGATTGCCTGGCAAAGAGCTGTTGGAAGTCTCTTTTCTTTGTCTCATATTTATTGCATGATTTGTAACATGCTTGATATGGAATCACCCTAAATGTCTGTCGACTGATGAATCAATAAAGAAGTGCAGCACATGTCATATGTATAGGCATGCAATGGAATTTACCACTCAGCCATGGAAAGAATGGAACCTTGGCGTTTGTGATGACAGCAGAGTTGTGGAAAATGGCATCAGGTGCAGCAACACAGGCCTAGAAAGACAAGCATTGCATTGTTATGCAGCTGGGATCTATGAATGCCTGCATAATTACAAAGGAGAACAGCAATTCCATTGGATATGAAGAAGATGGGAGTTGGCTTAAGAACACACAACTACAATTAGATAAGGGAAATAGATTTACAAGTGACACTTTTGCAAACTATAATGAAAAAGGAGTTTACATGCTCTCACAAAGATGATTACTTTTGAATAGTATTTTTATTAATTAACTAGATTTAAGCATCTCAGAATGTCAACATATATCAAAATACGCTGTATATAATAAACCCGAAATTGTTACACAATATTTAAAAATAATTTAAAAAGTAAACAAGGGATAGGATTGGTGCTCAGTGATATAGGACATTCTTATCCCCGCCCCCCCAGTAAAACCTTCAGGAAAGATTGTGGGCTTGTGTGTGTGTGTGTAAAAGAGAGGGGGAGGAAGGGAGGGAGGATAGGAGGGAGGTAGAGAGAGGCTTGGAGAGAGATACCCTGTTTGTACCTTAAGTGACATGAATTACTAATAACTATTAAATTAAGCATGCCTCCAAGTATCACATTCCATTCCATTTTTAAATAGGACATGGATTTAGGAACTACTTCTAAAACACAATATAATATTTGATTGCTAAAACACTGTCAATGTTTGTAACACATTAATCTAGTTGCTTGAGAAGTATGAGCAAATCCATGGGAGACTTGTGCTTTTCAGAAGAGAAACCTAGGAGGAGTGGAGAGGGGGTGGGGCAGAGGATAGGTGGGTGAGCATCTGGGATGAGAAGAGGGAGGGGAAACTGCTGTCTGGATGTTAAAAAAGAGTGTAAGCCAAAATTAAGCAATTGCCATAATAGTGTAATGAATCCTAATTGTAACTCTTTTAAATGTGTTATTTTCCTGACAGGATGAACCACAAATCAAGCCCTCAAATAAGTAGTATGAGTTAAGAGGGCAGCTAAGCAAATAATGACTTCAAGGGCTACCCATTTGTCAGTCATTAGCAGGCGGCACACAGATGCCAAGGAAACTGGGATCCATCCTATCTTCTTCAGGATCCTAAAGGCAAAAGTGCTCTAGTATAAATGTATCCCAGAACCAAAGAGCAGACTCAGCACTGACAGCCAAGTTGGGCAATTTATCAGGTAACGGCGAAAACTCTGAGTGTATGAATTTACGGAAGGTTTCTAAATTTATTGTGGTGAATAGAAGAGATCCCAGTGGCCAAATCCAATCTAATTAGGATAACAACATTTTTCCTCCTTCACTGCCAGCTTTTGTATGAAAAATTCTGTCTTCTCAAACTCAGTCAATTTCAGAATGTCTGCTGGCTGAGTTTGCCCGGCAGGAGGCTAAAAGATCCATTATGCTGACAGATGCTCAGCTTTAAGATTGTGTGGAATTTAAATGACTTGTATGTTCTCTGAACAGCCATTTAAGTTGAATTACTGTGAAAATAAAATCAAACTTTGTTTTTTAAAATTCTTACTTCTTAAATAGTATCTATAAATGGTTGTAGATATTAATGATAATTTCTTCTTGTGTTAAAAGCTGAGTTCTATTTTCTAGGTGTGTAATTGTAGGGTTTTTTTGGGGGGAATTGTTAATGTATTTCACAACTATGTATTTTGGGTAGTTATGACAAATATGCATTTTCAGTTACTGTTGTGGTCAGATGAAGAGCGTTGGCAGATTATTACATCCAGTTAACTTTTCATAGTGCTAATATTACTCAGTTACTGATGTTAGGATATTGACTAGCCAAGATTATTTGCCCAGAATATTTTTCTTCTAGATCAGCATACATGCGAATAAGCTCTGCTCTCTTTACACACATCAAACAAACACACACTCATTAAGTATTTCTCTGTACTCGCAGAAGTGATCTCTATGCCTATGCATAATTTCACTTTCCTCTCCTACTTCTAACCTTTCCCATATCCTCCAAATGAATAGCCTCTTTTCATTCATTTAATTATTGTCACACACATACACAAGTATGTATATAAATATGTGTAAACCTGATGAATCATTTTAGTATTGATTGTTTTATACCTTTTTAGGAGTTGGCAATTTGAGATTGGACAGCCAGTTAGTGATATCATCACTGTGGAAGAATAATTCCCACTCTTCAGTTTTCTGCTTTGCAGATCTTCCTTTAGGGGTAGAGTCCTGGGGCATTTCTTGTATCATGTTCAGATTCCAAATGGTGTCATTGTTTAGGTCTTATGTAGGTAGTCAGATTGCTGAGATTTTGTGGATGCAGTTTCCCTGTTATATTTAGAAGATGCAATGTTTCACTAGAGTTCTTGGTCCTCTGGCTTTTAAAATCTTTTTTACCCCTTCTTCAGGGGTGTTCCCTGAGATTTAGCCTCAGGGACTGTTTGTAGATATATCGACTGGACTGTGATGGCCCATTAGCAGCTTTTCTCACCTTATTGAGCAGTTATGCTGTTTGTTCAATGTCTCCATCTGCTGCAATAAGAAGCTTCTTTGATGAGAGTGAGAACTGCATTTACATGTGGGTGTAAGGATAAATACTTACTGTGCCGTGAGGAAATTTTTTTGATGTAGGAAAGTGGCAGTAGTGGGTTCTCCTCTAAGAACTCTGGCCTCACCAACCATGGATGAGAGACTAGGTTTCCAGCACCAGGCATGACTTACTTCCACCAAGATATGAATGCCATTACTGTACCTTTTAGGATTACTGTGATATTTTATTCCATGTATAAATGCAGAGAAATTCATTAAATCTGATAATCATATCCATTATTTTGTAAATTTATTATTGATTGTTGTGAAAATTTTGTAGGAATTTTATGTTGTTCCTTACTGCCCTTACTACTTAGTACTGTGGGTCACTGACACAGTTCTCCTAAGAAAATATGTCAGCCATTGGGTCAACACTTCGTTTCTTTCCATCATTTATCTCTCTCCTAACACAGTGGAGGCTTTAGAAGGCAATCCTCTAATGTGAGATCCTTAAGTGTTTTTGGCATACCTTAAAAAAACTCTGGAAGCTCAACAAGACTGCTAGCCGATGAACTAAGGACATTTTGCTCTGCCATGTGGTTCTTCTGAGATTTGCTTCATCACACCAAAAATAAACACATGTTTTAATAAGTTAATGTCTCAATATTGTAGTATTGTGATTGCAGGCTAATTAATAATATTATATAATTAATTCAAATATACGTTTATAAGTAATGTTGAAAATAAACTATTGATTCAACAATTTTTATGGTTTTATGTGTTCTTATTATTTTTCTAAAGCATTATTATCTGTATATTTCAGTTGTTATAAACACAGCTGTTTAAAATGGTTATATATCTCAGTACCTACTTTATAAACAAAATAATTAGATTTTTTATAGCTTAAAATATTTTGTGTTGATAGATTAATGTGCATAAGGTTTAGAAGATCACTTAGATGCACTTTTGGGGAACTAAAACCTGTATTGATGCCTTGCTATATATGTATGTTTCCTCTTTGATAAGTATAGAATACGTTAATGGTCTCCCCCATGTATGAGTTAAACTTCATTCTTCAGAGAGTATTGAGTTGATGGAATTTGGAGTTTCAGTTCCTTAAGAACAACAAATTCAGAAAATGAAAACAGATTTAAGGATCACTTCAATGTCTCAAAAATTTGACAAAGCAACTTCTTAAAATGTTTATGCCTTCTTGTCACTGCTGAAACCAACCAGTCCTTGATTAGCTACACATCACAAGCATAGTACACACACACTAAATCATGACAGCATGGGCTGTGGCATTGCTTGATTTTGATGCTTCTAATTTATGATAAAACCATAAAAAGGAAGGAGGGTAGGACACAAAAGCCCACTCACTTTTGTGAGATAAGGGACGGGAGTTTGAAAAGGTTGGGGCAGAAGGCAACTGCACAAGAGGGAATATTGCAGGAAACATTATTTAAGGGTACAATTAAATTGCTTTTATTAATTAATCAATGATTCTTCTGACAGGTATATAGATTTTTATTAAAAATAAATAGCTTAGCATGATAACTTGTGTAGGAGAATACTAAGTTTAGTTATGTTACTATGTATTGACATGTTTTAGAACATCAAGGTTTCTAAATGTGCAAGCTGGAGAATTGCCAGTCTGTGATACAATAACAGAGTAATGAATTCGTAAGCTCTACTGATATGTGGTGTGCCGAGTGAGTGTCTGGTTAAAAATGGGTTCTTTTTTATTTTTAGTCATTTTGACTTAAATATTATAGACATTCAGTAGAATGTGCAAAAGCTTTGCCAACTACAAAACAGTATTTTTATGAAAAGTGGTTCCTTGTACTCTACAGTTTAGGAAACTTAACTGGGAAATAGCAGCCTTGAGATGAATACAAGGGTAGAGTTTCATGTCCTTGAGAGTGGCAGGGGAAATGCATAGACTTGTTTCTGTGATATGGCCACATAATCTGGATTTCTGAGATCTCTGCATCCTTGGCTTCAGTCATTAGCACTTAAAAGAATAAAAAAGAGCAAACTGACAAACCCTCCTGAAAATAGCACTTTTTCTTCTGTGCCCTTGTTGAAGAGACATTCCTGAAAGTCATTTTTCTCTTATACTTTCTAAAAGTCAGCACCTCTATTTACATTGGGTTGGGTGATTGTTTTAATTACTGGCTTCTTTTTTTATCAGCATGTTAGTGATTCATAAATAATTGAATAACACATCCATATGTTGGGAAAAAGACTGAAAATACAGATCAACCCCCTTAAGAAATACTAAATTTATTTATTTAACACATCATCCTCCAATTCCTAATACAGGTAATTTTTTCAGTAAAAGTTTTGAAAGTAACCTAACAGAAGGCATGAATTATCCAGTCAAAAAATTATGTCAGGTTTCCTAGAGGGCCTGTCATTAACTCACATTCCTGTAGTCCTGGCACTCAACAAGCAGAAGTCAGATATTTTCTAGAATCCTGGAGTCTGCAGGTAGTGTGAGAAATGGAGTGGTATCTTTTTTCAAAACTAATTTCTCTAAAATTTATAACTTGTATTTTTTAGGATAATTACATTATTTTCCTTTCCTTTTCTTTTCTCCAAACATTCTCATATATCCCTTCTTGCTCTCTTTCAAACTCGTGGCATCTTTATTCATTGTAACTCACGTATGTGTATACACATATATTGCCAACTATAACCTGCTCAGTCTGTTTTGTATTATGTTAATTGTATGTATGTTTTCAAGGCTGACCATTTGGTCTTGGATAACCAATTGGTGTGCTTTTTACTAAGGAAGACTATTTCTCCCTCTCTCAGTTCTCCTTAACTGCCTGTAGTTGTTTGTACAGGTTGGAGGCCTCCTGGGCTTTCCCCTCGCTATTTTAGTTTATCTATTGCTGTCCTTGTTCAGCTCCTGTTTAGGTAGTCGTATTGGTGAGACTTGATGGATGTAGTTTCTGCTATTTTTAGGAGATACAATATCACAACAGACATCCTGATCTTCTGACTCCAACAGTCTTTCTGCACCTTTTCTGCAATGCTTTCTGAGACTTAGGTGTTGAGTGTTTTATAACACTCATTGGGATCTAGGCAGTGGTGGCTCACACCTTTAATCTCACTCCACAGGATCTCTGTGAGTTTGAGTCCAGCCTAGTCTATAGAGTGCATTCCATCATAGTCAGAACTATGTAGAGAAACCCTGTCTTTAAAAGCAAACAAACAAAAATTAGCAACCAAACAAAAAACAAACAAACCATACTAATTGGGACTGGCTCTGCATTTCGATTGTTTTTTTTTTTTGAATAATGGTCTCTTTCTGTTGCAAAGAGAAGTTTCCTTGATGAGGGGGTGAGTACTACATTTATCTATGGGTATGAAACAAATTATTAGAATGTAGTCAGGGATTGTGCTTGTTGAGTAAAGTGGTTGTCATCAGTTCTCCTCCAAGATCTATGAGTTCACTAGCCTTGGGTAGTTGGTGAAGTTTTCAGCACTATGAATGATTTCCTGCTGTTGAGAGGGTCTTTTTTTTAGTTCATTTTTTAAATTTATTTTTCAGTTTAAATTTAGATAAGAAACAAGGTTGCTTCACAAGTCAGTTCCAGGTCCCTCTCCCTTTCCCTCCCCTCCTCTCCTGCCCTCCCCCAACCCCCCCTATTATCCCCTCATTTCCCCAGGGAGGATAAGGCCCTCCATGGGGGTGTCCATAGTCTGTCATTTCATCCAAGGCAGGGCCTAGACCCTTCTCCAAGAGTTCAGGGTGAGAGTGCACCTCACATTGTTGGATGGGAGTCCAAAGTCCTTGTGTATACTTGGGATGGGTAAGGCTCAATAGATTACCTAGGCCTCCTCACTGACACCCACATTCAGGGGGTCTTGATCAGTCCCATGCTGGATTCCCAGGCTGATGCCTGGGATTCAAGAGTTAACCTTTGTCAGGTCAGCTGTTTCCGGGGGTTAAACTGGCCCAGTCTTAATCCCTTTGGTCATCAGTCCTCCCTCTCTGTTACTGGCTTTCTTGAGTTCAGCTCAGTACTTAACCAAGGGAGTCTGCCTCTTCTTCGATCAGCCACTGAATGAAGTTTCTGTTTCCAAGACTCTGGCTGTGGGATTGTAGGCTGGCACTCGCCAGATCTATGTCTAAAATCCATATATGAGAGAGTACATGCCATATTTCTCTTTTTATGACTGGGTTACCTCACTCAGGATGGTTTCTTCTAGTGTCATTCATTTGCCTGCGAATCTCAGGATTCCATTGTTTTTTTTCTGCTGAATATTACTCCATTGTGTAAATGTACCACATTTTCTCTATCCGCTCTTCGGTTGAGGGAAAATCAAAAACACCAACGACAATTTATGCTGGAGAGGATGTGGTAAAAGGGGGACACTCCTCCATTGCTGGTGGGAGTACCAACTGGTTCAGCCACTTTGGAAATCAGTATGGAGATTCCTCAGAAAAATGGCAATAAACCTACCACAAGACCCAGCAACTCCACTCTTCAGCATATATCCAAAAGATGCCCATTGATACAACAAAGATGTCTGTTCCACTATGTTCATAGCAGCATTATTTGTAATAGCCAGAACTTGGAGAGGGTCTTAAGTTCAATTAAAGAGATGTTGGTTACCACTAAACTTTGCATGACACTAAGTAAATTACTAAAAAGTTTAATGTCAATGCATATAATCAACATTTCCTTATTATGATGTAATGATTTAGTGTTAAATTCATTATGTCTATTCCATTTCTAAAGTTTCAAGAGTAGATAATCAGTGTTTATGGTCATGTTATGAAAAGCTTTCTTATGAAAATCAAAAGAAAATTATTCTACCATAGTGTTCTTCATGAGTCTTGTGGCAACTAGATTTGTACCAAATTCTTTGTTTGATATTAGCTGTGCATTTTCATATTTAGTGATTGTTAAATGAAGTGATTTTTATTTTGTTCTTCATCACAATTTAAGGAAATTTTTCATTGAACTTTACAAATACAAACAGTGAAAAAAATTAAGATTTGAAGGTAGTGTTTCTTAAAGAATTCCCTTTTCCTATGGATCCACAGTGATGTCCCCAAGAAACTACCCCTTATCTTAAGCAACCTAATCAGTGCAGTGAAGACTGGTTAGTGGAAGCACACTGCTGTCCTTACAATGATACTTTGAAGTATGCACATAGATATGTAGTTTTTGAAATACATCTCTTCTCTCCTTCTCCTTCCTTTTCCCTGCACCTCCCAGGTATTTTCCCTCAAACCTCTTCCTCAAGTTGATAGCTCTTTATCACTGATTATATTTGTTATTGTTCTTGTTGGTGGTAGTGGTGGTGGTTGTGTGTATGTATCTGTATGGATTCAAGACTGATGACCCTGCATTGGACAATCAGTAAGAAAGCTCATTACCTGGACAGACTAATTCTCCTGGGGTGGAGGGAATCAGCATATATATGAATTACAGTGTATCTATAGATTACAAAGTTTCTACACACCAATTAAAAAAAAGGTTTACTCATCCTGAACACGTAAGAGATAGTTGAATACAAACAACAGCATAAACCCACTGGCAAAGCGTATGTGTGTCACTGAGCAATTTTAAATTCTTGAAAGATAATCCTCACTTCCAAATTTAGTATAATATCATAGTCTCAGGGATAGAGGAATTATGTTAATTACAAATATGCATTTTAAATACTAAGCATGTGCTTAAGGTTGTTTTGATAAAACTGTTAAAGAAATAAATTACAGTAATGAGTTTGATGCTTTCTTCACATGGCATGATGTTCTCCTTTAATGGGGCTAGTACCATATTACAAATGTCAAGCTCTTTTAGATGTCTTTTTGTGTTTTAAAATTCATTTTCATTTTTGAGGACAAGAGTATATCTGTTGCTTGCCTACCTCACTGTAGCATCTCATTTCTCAAGCTGCCACTTGCATGTAATGTAGAATTTAAGCACACTGGCAATGTACCTGCTGCTGACAGCTGTGCTTACCTGTGCAGCATTCATAGTGACATCTGCACCATTGTTGCTCCATCCACTCTTCAATTAAATGCAATCAGGAAGCCATACAATTCCCAGAGCACAAATCACTGAAAATTTTAACTTTTACCTGTCTTTTCATTGCCTCAAATTCATCGTGTGCTCTTCACATACTCTGTATATCTGCATAAATTTCCATATGACACCCATGAAGAGTTGCATTCAAGTCATTTTCCCCAAAGGGGTGAATATAAATGGTTTTTCCTTATTAAAATTACCTCTAAGTGTTTGTTAAAATATGTTTTTAATCCAGAATAAGTTAATTTCTGTACCTAGGAATATCCTGAATACTAGATGGACTTAGAGTTTCAGTAATTATTAGCACAGTTACTCTACTTAGTCCCTGATAACACTGTGATTTACATGGAGGCAAATTTAGGTAACATAGAACTATACAGTAAATATCTATTAAATCAGTTGTATCTATGAAAAAAACTAATGGCAGTTTAGAGTAAATTGAGAAAAAATATTTTTATAATACACATTACAATTTTATCCTTCCATAAAGTATCAAATTGATCAATAATGACATGCTATGACTTCTGTTTCAAACTTTTGTGTGGTCAAAAGAACAATTCAGATTTTAAACTTGCAGAAAATGTCTCAAAATAGGTATTTCATTTTAATTTGTATTACCATTGTAATATGTTAGATTCCTACAAATATTCCTACAAATAATTTAATTGCTGGTACCATATTTTTTAGTTCTGCTATGTTTATTCATTCCACTGGCTTTATTGCCACTGTTACTGCTGGGTCACTTTATCTTACTTCTATAAACATGTACATGACACTTTCCTATACCTATGGCATTTCTACATCTAAGCTTCCATTTAGATAATTCGCCTGAAAATTGATTCACTCTTGGAAATATTTCTATCCAAAAACACAGTGTCTTGTTGTTTGTGTCAGAGCTCTTCAACAAGATTCTTCTCTTTCTTACAGACTTCTGATGTGCGATATTAACTTAGCTTTAGTAAATGCTTCATTGTGATAGCTAATTCACACTTCGCAGGAAAGCTTTCACTAGTTCACATAGTCTGGACAAAGAGAACAAGGAAACCTCCACTGCTTACATGGAAACTCTCAGAAGAAACAGGGTGGCCCAAACACAGCATGAAAGTGAACTTGTTTTCTTTCCAAATAATGGTAGCAAATAATGTTTATGTCAGTCACCTCCCCAATGAAGAAAGTGAAAAGTAGAGTATAAACCAGTGTCAGGAACCTAAGTGGTAGAGGGAGTTGGAATATATTAAAAAGTCTACCTAACAAATGTTAATCTTGAAAATATAGCTAAGTGTAACACTGATAATTTTTTAAATCTCCGTAATAGATACCTATAATCATAGCCTATCACATTAGTATTGAGTAGTCATTTCAGGAAAAATAATAATAAACAAATATTAAACATATGTTACAAACAACGATAGCCAAGAATATTTCTTAAGCTAACACTTCAAAATTAAACATATATACAAGAATATATACACATGTTTATAATTAGTCAGTACAAAGTATTATGATTGTTTATTTAATCATATTCTATTAATATTAATATTTAGTAAATGTGGTATTTTCTAATATGTGAATAATAATATTTGTGTTTGCTTTTCCAATTATTGGGTTTTACATTAATCTGGAAAATATGTCCTCATATTAAACTTAATTTGATTTCTTTTATTTGCTGTTGCAAGTATTAAACTCAGTACCTAAATTTTGCTAGGGCACGTACTTTTGTACTGAATCATATAAATACTGTGCTCTTGACTCTTCTTTTGATTACCAAACTAATTTCTTTGCTTTTAGCTCTTTCTCCTATTTCCAAGCATTTTTCAATTCCTGATTAGTAAATAATAGAAAAATAAAATATAGTTTAATGTATGAAATAATTAGACAGTAGAAATGACACAAATTGAAGGGATGATACTGACTTCAAATAATTTTATTATGATGGAACTATAAGTATAAAATTCTATTTTCTAAGTAAATGAGGTAACATGATAAGCACTTTCACACTTGTCAATCTTCTATTAGTTCTTATAAAATAATGTATAAATGATATTTTCTACACTGTCCCACTTTAATAGAATATAAAATTGGGGTTGGAGGGATAGCTCAGTCATTAAAGGCTAGGCTCACAACCAAAAATAAAAACATACAATTGAATTATATAAATATCATATCATAAAGATACCAACATATGAGTGAATATGTTATGACTATATGAAAAAAGGCAAGACAAATGAGGCTTGCTAGAGTGTCGGTCTTATGAGATTGAAAGAGCATGCATCTATTTACAGCAGAATTTTAAAAATTTATTAGTAGGCTGTTTTTTAAAATTATCACATATTTCTTCATGTACAGGGTCGGGATTTTTAATCGAATTATGTAACATAGCCTTGGCTATATGATTTTTGTACTCTACATTGTCACAATATTGAGAAATTAATGAAACACTTGAAATAACTACAAGAAGAAAAGAGAAAAATTTCAGAGAATAGAACCACAATAAGATTGATTTAAGACTGGACTAAATGGCTGTCAACAATTTTTTATAACACTGGCCTGTGATGAATGCTTCCATAGGTTTTATTCCAATACAAGATTGAGTTACAAGCAGCCTGTAACAGTGAGACAGCAATTGAACATATTTCACTCTATTATTAAATTGCATTAGGGTGGTAATAAACACTGGATAGCCAGGGTATTCACATATGTGTATGTCTTCAAACATGAATTAGCTTTTCTGTGTAGAGGGATAGAAGGGCTATGGACAATAGACAGTAACGACGAATGACTATTACTATCTTAAGAGAAAGTGCTTATATGTTGCTTTCTGTCATTTTAATAAACTCTAATTACAATAAGATAAAATCTGTAGGCATTTGAGTTTCATACATTGAATTCTATGAGGCTTGATTAATAAAGTACCACCAAATCCTTTTCATATAAGTTAATAAAACCATTCACCTGAGTCATAGGGATTTCTTCTGTAGTGGACATCGATTATTTGCAGTTATTGAGGTGCAGGGGAAAATATCTGAAAATGAAAAGATGACATTAAATATTAATACCATGATCATCTGTTCACAGCAAGGAAGATGATTGTTATGCTATAAACAAGATAAATAATCTACTTTGTAATTTCTGCCATTATTCTCTGAGAACAAAACCAGTATAAAGCACTATTAGAAACCATGCTTATTTTGTTATATATTTAAATGTGTTTGTATGTGCATGTGTGTCTTGTCATATAAACCTGGGTACTTGCAGAGAGAAAAGATTGCTTCAGATTCCCTGGAGTTGGAGTTACAGGCAGTTGTGAGTTTTAAATGTAGATGCTTGGAACAACACTTGGGTCCTTTGGCAAATCAGCAAGTGCCCTTAATCATGGAGGCATAATCTCCATCCTCTTATGATTATTTCCTAAACTCAATAAATTTTATGATTTCATTTTGTAGAACAAAACCTCAGGTTAATAGTAAAATTTGCAGATGTCCTCACCTTTAAACTAGTCTCATCATTTTGTTTAAATTTTAAATCTCAGGTAAAGTTTCACAGCTTCATAGGCAGTCACGTTTTTTTATGTATCCAACAGGTTGTTGTTTCCAGCTTTACCTTAGACCTGCTTCATTCTCTCCACTGTCAACTGATGCGTAGGATGATTTGACTAGGGAATTTTGATTTTTAAAAAGATGTTGAGCAAATAAATTGCTTTTAAGTGAAAATAAATGTACTGAACACAAGGTTAGAGAAAACACCTGGGTAGATTCTGTCCTGACAATCCTGTCAATATATATGTGTCTCAGCGAAATATATTAGTTTGTCTTTTGCATCAAGAAACAAACATATAACCCATATGAACAAAGTGTTACTAATGTTATTGGAGTTCCACATGCTTAACTGTCTGCAAATTTTTCTTAAATATAAATGCATAATATCTAATAATAATCTTTTTACTAAAGAATAATGGGCCTTAAATTGTAAAACGCTTTAAGTAAAAGGAAGCTATAGCAAGCCAATCAAGACTAAAGCCTATTAAATGGAACATACTGTCCAAAAGAAGTGAAAAAGTTCAATATACATTGGAAAAGTGTTCAGCATCAATAGTCATCAAAGAAATGACAGTTAAGATTACATTGAAATTCTGCCTCACCAGAGTAATAACAACAGCATCAAAAATCACAATGAGGAGCTCAACTGAGTAACAGATAAAGAAAATATGGCATATACACACCCAAACGGAGTTTCATTAAGCCATGAGGGAAAATAAAATTTTAACATTTATGGAAAAAATGCTGGCATTGCATTTTTAAGTGAAATAAACCATTCTCAGAATAACAAGCATCATGTGTTTTCTCTCACTGTTCCAACGCTGCCTCTCTCTCTCTCTCTCTGTAATATAGAAATGGGAAAGGAGCTGTAGCAGAGGAAGTGGATTCAAGGGAAGAGTTGAGGGGGGATTATGAGAATTATTAACACTTGTGGCATAAATGCCATGGAAACTATTTGGGGAGTGTAAATAAATAAGAAGGGTGTATATGGAGTGATGAGGGAAGACAAAGGGGTTTGAACAAAGACAAGTGAAATGGCATAAATACGTAAATGTGATAAGAACGATACTTTGCATCCCAACTGCTATAGTTACTATTTTTAAAACAATTTATTTAATCAACTAATATTATCCTGAAGAAAAATTGTCATGATAATTTTTAATAATTTCATTCCTCACAGTCTTGAAATCTTAATCAGCCTAATTAACCCAGAAAAGACATAAGAGTCATAGAAATCAGAATGAACGTAATGGAACTTTGGATATTTCCAGGTAAGAAAGAGAGAGAGAGAAATTGCAAAGAATTTGTATCAAAATGAAATTATTAGCCATGAAATGAGGGTTTGTTTCCAAGATTCAGATCATTACTAACAAAAACTATCATATTTGTGTACTAGCAATGAGCATGTGTAACATATATCGCTTACAATGTTACACCTGAGGTGATGTTATATAATCCATTAAGATTTATCAGTTTTGTGAGGGTGGATGATATGCATTGTACTTCAGATGAAACCCATGCAAAAACGTTTTACCTGAAGACTTTCACTTCTTGCAAGATCTTAATTTTTTGGCATGTTCTAAATTCCTTTACATTAGTGCACTGGCAAGTTTTATATCAACTTGACATAAGGTAGTAAACTTTGGGAAGAGGGAAATGTGATTGAGAAAATATCCCCACTGAATTTGCCTATGGTACATTTCCTTGAATGATGATTGATACATGAGGGCACAGCTCACTGTGGACTGTGCCACCCCTGGGCAGGTAGGTGACTTGGTGCTCCAAAAAAACAGGCAGAGCAAGTCATTGTAATCAAGCGAGTAAGCAGCATTCTTCCATAGCTACTGAATCAGTTCATGCTTGCTATGTTTGAGTTCTTGCCATTACTTCCCTCAGCATCGGTTTGTAGACTGAAATTAATCCTTTCCTTTTAAAGTTACTTTTGACTGTGATGTTTTATTGCAGTATAGAAATCCTGAGAAAGACATTGATAATGGTACTTTGAATAAAACTTCAGTTGCAGAACATTGCTGGCTCTCTTTCTCTGTCTCTGTCTCTCTCTACATATATATATGTGTGTGTGTGTGTGTGTGTGTGTGTGTGTGAGAGAGAGAGAGAGAGAGAGATGAGAGTAGATTTCTCAAAACTTACCACTACAGAAAATTTGTTGCAACAAAATACTTTAAATTTCCCAAAAACAGAATGTTAATACCTACTATGTGAAATGACAGAAAATGATTTATTTAATTCTCTTGTGTTGAATAAATAGAAAAAATTTGGAGTAAGTTTTTTGGTGAAGCAAAATACTTAGCTCACTCTAAGACACAATTATTTTACATCTGAGACTATCAATTTAGTGATTAACCATTTAAATCTTACTACTGAATATTTGCTGATAAGATTTTAGATTACATATAACCTTATCAATGAATTAATGTCTGTTGCTTACTGTTTTATCATTACAGACAATTATTGGTGTAGAAGGGCATGATTTAAAACACCTGAAAATGGCTTTAAAAGGAGATAAAGACCTAAATAGCCCATGAGTACTATCAGATGAGGCTGAAAAAGAATTAGAATGGGTAGAAAAGAGAATATTAGAAGCACATGTGGACCTTGTGGATCCAAATCTGGACTGTATTCTGGTTATTTTACCATCTAGAGAATACCCGTCAGGAATATTAATGCAGAGGGAAGACATCATTCTAGAATGGGTATTTCTGCCACATAAACAGAATAAAAAATTGAAAACATATATAGAAAAGATCTCCGATTTGATATTAAAAGGTAAATTAAGGCTTCATCAACTGACTGGGAAAGACCCAGCTGAAATTATTGTACCTTTAATGAATGAGGAAATTTCCTCCTTATGGAAGGATAATGAGTATTGGCAAATATCTTGCAGTGACTTTTTGGGAAGTATTAGTAATAACTATCCCAAAACAGAGAGAATCAAATTCATAAAGAAAACAATTTGGATTCTTCCACGTATCATGAGGCAAACACCTATTTCTGGAGTTCTTACCTTCTACACGGATGCAAACAAATCAGGTAAGGCAGGGTATAAATCAGGAAATATAAGTAAAGTAGTTCAAAGCCCTTACAACTCCGTACAAAAGGCAGAGTTATATGCCATTCTCATGGTACTTAAAGACTTTCCAGAGCCTCTCAATATAGTCACGGATTCTCAGTATGCAGAAAGAGTTGTCTTGCACATTGAGACTGCAGAATTTGTTCCTGATAATACAGAATTAACCTCATTGTTTTTACAATTGCAGGAAATCATCAGAAACAGGACTCATCCTATATATATAACACACATCAGATCCCATACAGGTCTGCCAGGTCCTCTGACACAAGGCAATGATGAAATTGATCGTTTATTAGTAGGTAATGTGTTGGAAGCTTCAGAATTTCATAAGAAACACCATGTTAACAGCAAAGGTTTAAAGAAGGATTTTTCTATCACCTGGCAACAAGCCAAAGAAATAGTAAGAAATTGTCCCAGTTGCTCATTGTACAATCAAACTCCATTACCAGCAGGTTGTAATCCTAAAGGTGTTCACAGAAATGAACTTTTGCAAATGGATGTATTTCACTTCCCAGAATTTGGCAGTTTGAAATATGTACACCATACTATAGACACGTTCTCAGGCTTCCAATGGGCTACTGCCCTCAGCTCTGAAAAAGCTGACTCTGTTATTACACACCTCTTAGAGGTGATGGCTGTTATGGGTATACCTAAAACAATAAAAACTGACAATGCTCCAGCATATGTCTCCAGTAAATTGGAACAATTCTTCAAATATTATAATATAAAACATGTAACTGGTATACCTTACAATCCCACAGGACAAGCAATAATTGAAAGATCTAACTGATCCTTAAAAGAGATGCTTCATAAACAGCCAGGGAAAACAAAGACACCTAAACACAGGTTACACAATGCTTTACTAACGTTGAATTTTCTTAATGCTGATGAAAAAGGACAAACTGCAGCAGAAAGACACTAGACTACAGAGAAGACTTCTGAACTGAACCAACCGGTGTATTTTAAGGATGTTATGACCTCAGTCTGGAAACCAGGATATGTGTTACGTTGGGGAAGGGGTTATGCTTTTGTTTCCACAGGAGAAGAAAAGGGATTTCCTGACAGCAATCTTCAACTGCTTCAGAAAGGGAATGAGGATCCACTTCCTTGACTTCACCTGATTTGACTGGAGGCATCTGAACTGCCCCACATCATTGACTCCACCTGACAAGCACTATCCTGAAATTGGCTTGAAACTACATCACTCTACACAACTCCAGATCGAGAAACTGAAACAGCACATCTTCTACAATCTGGCCAGAGCTTCAGATGAGAGCTTCAGTCAACACTAGAACCCCAGTCAGGAACTTCAATCAAGCATCTCCTGCCATACAGAGACTGTCTGATCTACGGAGATTTTGTTATACTAACATTTTCTTTTCACAGGTCCCCATGAGATTATCATCGTCCCATCTCAGCAGGAAGTAGTTTTGAGAATTCCACGCCCCCTCTCCCTACTATTGATATTATAAGATAGTTTACACCTGTTAGTGTTAGTTTTCAATTATTTTAGAGTTGGGATTGGAAGGAGGTGTTCATATTTGGGTGTTTCTTTCAGATAAGTTTAGGTAGAATAGATGTTTGATACATTTTGTTCATGGACACAAGTTAGTTGTCCTTTTTAGGCTAAAAGTGGAATTGTAGGAGGAAGTCTGATGCCGCCATTAAACATGTGACTTATTAGAGGCACAAACAGATGAGGTAATAAAAGGGCGGTTTATCACACCGCTAACCACACCCACTTTAGGCAGGACTAAAGACATATACGGCTGGACGTAAAGTCGTATACGTACGTAGGCGGAACTACGTCACTAGCCAGGCCCACTTTTGGGCATGGCTAGGGGGCGTTACGGGGGAAGGTATAAAAGACAGCACACAGGAAGTCTTGCTCTCTTTTCCTGGAGTTCGGCTTCCGGTTCGGCAGCTGAAAACTGCTTGGCTCCTCTGGGTTTGGTATCTTGTGAGTAATTTCTACAATAAATACTTAGCTTTACTTTCAGTAATTGTGTGTCGCGTATCGTTACAGCGTCCATTGATGCCTACATGATATCATTTTATCAATATAATATAATATAATCCAAATTATGCAAATACTAATCTTTGGCTGCTAAAACTATAATTATACTATATAGCTTCTTATATGTACTTATATATATATAATTGTCATAGGTTATTTATCTATTTATTAGGTATATCTTTATATTCACATACAAGGACTCCTAAGATCAGGGCACAATTTTATTGTTTTAAGGTCACTTGACTCTCAGGGGTTAGAATGAATTAGTCACTAAGCTCTGAAACACAAACAGCAAGTGAACAGGGACAAATATATTAATAGAGACACACTTATAGATGCCACTTCCTCAGAAGAAAGGCTGACAAAAAAAGTAGAAAAGAAACTCTGTTCTATAGGATGCCCTGCAGCACTGGAGTACACATAGTGCAGGGTAGCCACCTACGCTACCTTTACCCTACTGTTGATGAAAATTAGGATGTTTCACATACATATTTTATTTCCCCTTAGCCTAATTCATCTTTTGATTGATAAAATATCAAACTAAGGGCATATTTAAATGAAGATTTGCTGCCTATATGGAGTTCTATAATCTTCATGGGTCACATGACCATTTATAGAATGGCTTTGGCTCTTTGAATAACTCTAAGAATTTTGGAATGGGAAAAATTTCAATAAAGTAAATATTACAAGAAAAAACAAACAATCACACTGAAATTAGACAAGGCAAACCAACAAAAAGAGAAGAGCCCCAAGAAAAGGCATAGTAATCAAAGACCCACTCATTCACACACTCACAAGTCCCATAAAAGTACTAAACTGAAACCTATAGTATATATGTGGAGGACCTAGTTCAGACCCGTGCAAGCCCTGCGATTGCTGCTTCAGGACCTGTGAGTTCTTAAGAGCTTTGCCCATTGCTTTAGAGGGACTTGTTCTATTGGTGTCCTTCATGTTTTCTCCACCCACAGTCCTGCCTCCTCCTCTGCAGGGTTTCTGGAGCTCTGTCATTTAGACCTTTGTGTTCCAATATCTCTCCTCCCTCCCTCCCTCCCTCCCTCCCTCCCTCCCTTTCTGTCTGTCTGTCTGTCTGTGTCTCTCTCTCTCTCTTTTTCTCTCTCTCCCTCCCTCCTTATATGTCTAGAATGCACTGGTGCTTGCATGCGTGCATGTGAGTGTGTGCATGTGTGCATGTGTGCGATATCTGTCTCTGTATTTGTTTCCATATACTCTAGGAGAAAGCCTTTCTCATGATGGCTGAATAAGATACCAATCTATGAGTATAGCCAACCATCACTAGGGATCATTTTATTGTTACTTTTTTTTTTCAGACCAGTAGTGTTTGGTTTTCCCTAGGTCTCTGAGCTATCTAGTCCTTGGTTCTTAGTTAACCAAGCAGCGTTGGTATGGGTTCTATCTTGTGGAGTGGGTCTTATGTCTAATCATATACTGGCTGGTTACTCCCACAAATTTTGTGCCACCATTGCCCTGGCATATTTTACAGGAAGAACAGAATGTATATCAAAAGTTTTATGTTCTCATTTCTCTTTCCGTAGCCTACAGAGGCTACAACATGGAAGTAAAGTTCTAAATAAATACCTGTTATATTGCTCCATATTTATTAGTTGTTTTTTGTCTTCACCAATGGGGACTTGTATGTTTATAGAGCGTGATCTGCTGTCTTGGCAATAGCCTGGAATATTTGGGGATTTCCATGGGATTACTTCAGCCAACAACTCAATTGGATGTAACCCAGTGCCACTAATGAAAGCTTTGTTTGGTGGCAGAAGTCTGGTGTTCAATATTTTGAGACCTCATGGGATCACCTTAATATACTTTTTGGAATTTCCTCTGCATTAGGTTTCCCTACTGCCCCTCAAATGACCTTCAATTCTAGCTTTCCCTCTCTGCATTCACTCTCTCATTCCCATTTCCCCTCCTAGCCCACACACGATCCTCCTGTTCTGCTCTATCTCTGTAGTTCAGTCCAACCATAAAATCTATTCTATTTCCCCTTCCTAGGGAGATGTGTGTTTACCCATTCCTCCCCCAGGCCCTTCCTCTTTGCCTAACTTCTCTGAGTTTACAGATTGTACATATAAGCTAATACATTCCACATTTATCTTCCTAGGTCTGGGTTACCTCACTAAGGATGATTATTTTTTCTAGTTCTCTTTGTCTGAAAATTTTATGATGTTATTTTCCCCTTAAAGCTGGATGGTACTCTGTTGTGCAAAGGTACAATATTTTCTTTATTGATTCTTCTATTGAGCAGTATCTATGCTGGTTCCACTTTCTGGCTAATACTTACAGAGCAGCAATGAATATGGTTGAGCAAGTGTCCTTGTGGTAGGAAGAAGTATCATTTGGGCATAAGAACAAGAGTGGTATAGCTAGATCTTAGGTATATCAGTTTTTAACTTTCTTAGGAACTGCCATACTGATTTTCACAGTGGTCATACAAATTTTCACTCCCACCAACAAGGGAGTAGTGTTCGCCTTATTCCTCATCCTCACTAGCTTGAGCTGTTACTTGTGTTATTGATGTTAGCCATTCTGAGAAGTCTAAGATGGAATCTCAAAGTAGTTTTGATTTTTATTTCTCTGACAGCTAAAGAAATTGAGTATTTCTTTAAAGTGTTTCTTAGCCATTTGACCTTTCTCTATTGAAAAATTTCTGTTTAGCTCTGTACCCCGTTTTTAAATTTGATTATTTGGTTTTTTGATATCTAGTTTCTTGAGGTTTTTTATATTTTGGAATTATCAGATGGTAGAAATCTTTTTCCCTTCTTTAAACTACCACTTTATCTAAATGATGGTGTTCTTTGCCTTACAAATTTTTTTCAATTCCAAGCAACCTCATTCATTAATTTTTGATCTGAATGTCTGTGCTGACAGTATTTTGATTAGAATGTCTTTTCCTATACCAAGGAGTTCAAGGCTATTTCCCAGTTTCTCTTTTACCATGTTTAGTGTATCTGGTTGTATGTTGAGCTTTTTTCATACATTTGGAGTTTGGTTTTGAGCAGGGTAATAAAAATGGATCCATTTGAGCTCTTTTACATCCAGTGTGACCAGTACAGTATTGAAGGTGCTGTATTTTTCCACCAATGTGTATTTCTGACTTCTTTATTAAAATCAGGTGTCCATAGGTGGGTGGATTTATATTTGAGTCATCATTTCTATTTCATAGATCAGTATTCCTGTTTTTATTTCAATACCAGATGTTTTTACTACTATAGCTTTGTAGTCCAACTTTCAATTGGGAATAGTGAGACTTCTGGAAATACTTCTATTTTTCAGGATTGTTTTAGCTATCCTGTTTGTGTGTGTGTTTATCTTTCCATATGAAGATGAGAATTTTTTCTTTATTATTTATTTTTAAATTTAAATTTAAATTAGAAACAAGGTTGCTTCACAAGTCAGTTCCAGGTCCCTCACTGTTTGATCCATTTGGACTTAAGTTTTGTGTATGGTGATAAACATGGATCGATCCGCATTCCTGTACATGCCAGCCTCCAGTTTTGCCAGCATCATTTGTTGAAGATGCTTTCCTTTTTCCATTGTATATTTTTAGATTATTTGTGAAAGAACAGATATTCATACATGTGTGGGTTAATATCAGGGTTTTCAATTCGATTCCATTGGCCTATCTGTCTATTTCTGTGCCAATACCAAGCTGTTTTCAGAACTATAGCTCTATAATAGAGCTTGAAGTCAGGGATGGTGATGCCTCCGGACATTGTCTTGTTGAACAGGATTGTTTTTCTTTCCTGGGTCTTTTGTTTTTCCATACAAAATTGATTATTGTTCTTTCAAGGTCTGAGAAGAATTGTGCTGGGATTTTAATGGGGATTGCATTGAATCTGTAGATTTTTTTGGGCAGAATTGCCATTTTTACTACATTGATCCTATCTATCCAAGAGCATAGGAGATCTTTCCATTTTCTGAGCGCTTCTTTAATTTATTTTTTTAAAGACTCAATGTTCTTGTAATACAGGTCTTTCACTTGTTTGGTTAGCGTTACACCAAGGTATTTTATGTTGTTAGTGGCAATTGTAAAGAGTGATGTTCCTCTGATTTCCTTCTCAGCCCTGTTATCATCTGTATATGATAGGGCTACTGATTTTCTTGAATTGATCTTGTAGCCTGCCACTTTGCTGAAGGTGTTATTCAGCTGTAAGAGTTCCCTAGTAGAGTTCTTTGGGTTATTTATGTAAACTATCACATCATCTGCAAATAGTGAAAGTTTGACCTCTTACTTTCTAATTTGTATCCCCTTGATCTCCTTTTGTTGTCGCATGGCTCTGGCCTAGAACTTCAAGTACAATATTGAAAAGGTATGGAGAGAGTGGACAGCCTTGTCTTGTTCCTGATTTTAGAGGAATTGTGTTGAGTTTCTGTCCATTTAGTTTGATGTTGGCTGTTGGTTTGCTTTTATTATGTTTAGGTATGTTCCTGTTATCCTAGATCTGTCCAAGACCTTTATCATGAAGGGATGTTGGATTTTGTCAAAGGCTTTTTCAGCATCTAGTGAGATGATCATGTGATTTTTGTTTTTCAGCTTGTTTATATGGTGGGTTACATTTATGGATTTTCATATGTTGAACCATCCCTGCATCTCTGGGATGAAACTTACTTGATTGTGGTGAATGATTGTTTTGATGTGTTCTTGGATCCGATTTGCCAGTATTTTATTGAGTATTTTTGCATCAATGTTTATGAGGGATATTGGTCTGAAGTTCCCTTTCTTAGTTGCGTCTTTATGTGGCTTGGGGATCAAGGTTATTAAAGCCTCATAGAAAGAGTTTGGCAAAGACCCTTCTGCTTCTATTGCGTAGAATACATTGAGAAGAATTGGTATAAGCTGTTCTTTGAATTTCTGGGTAGAATTCTGCACTGAGGCCATCTGGACTTGGGCTTTTTTTGGTTTGGAGACTTTTGATGACTACTACAATTTCTGTAGGGGTTATAGGTCTATTTAAATTGCTTACCTGTTCTTGATTTAATTTTGGCAAGTGATAGCTATCCAGGAAGTCATCCATTTCCTTTAAATTTTTGAATTTTGTAGAGTACAGGTTTTCAAAGTACAACCTGATGATTCTCTGAAATTCCTCAGAGTCCTTTGTTATGTCCATGTTTTCATTTCTGATTTTGTTAATTTGCATGTTCATGCACAGCTGTTTGGTAAGTTTGGAAAAAGGTTTGTCTATCTTGTTGATTTTCTCAAAGAACCAACTCTTCATTGCATTGATTCTTTGTATTGTTTTCCTAGTTTCTACTTTATTGATTTCAGCCCTCAATTTGATTATTTCCTGGCATCTACTCCTCCTGGGGAAGTTTGCTTCTTTGTGTTCTAGAGCTTTCAGTGGTGCTGTTAATTCTCTAGTATAACTATTCTCCAGTTTCTTCATGTGGGCACTTAGTGCTATGAACTTCCCCCATAGCACTGCTTTCAAAGTGTCCCATAGGTTTGGGTGTGTTGTACATTCATTCTGATTGAATTCTAGGAAGTGTTTAGTTCTATTTTTATTTCTTCTTTGACCCAGGAATGGGGCAGTTGTGCATTATCCAATTTCCATGATTTGTAGGGATTCTGCAATTTGTGTTGTTGTTGAACTCTAATTTTAACTCATGGTGGTCTGATAAGATCCATGGAGTTATTCCAGTTTTTTTGTAGCTTCTGAGGTTTGATATGTTGCCAAGTATGTCGTCCATTTTTGAGAAACCTCCATGTGGTAGTGAGAAGAAGGCATATTCTTTTTATGTGGATGAAATGTTCTATAGATGCCTGTTAATCCCAGTTTGGTCATTACTTCTATTAGACCCTTTGCCTCTTTGTTTACTTTTTGTCTGGTAATCCTGTCTAGTGGTGAGAGTGGGGTGTTGAAATCTCCCAGTATAGGTATGTGGGGCTTTATATATGATTCAAGTTTTAGTAATATTTCTTTTACAAACGTGGATACCTTTGTATTTGGGGCATAGATGTTCAGGACAGAAACTTCATCTTGGTAGATTTTGCCTGTGATGAGTATGTAATGACCTCCTTCATCTCTTTTGATTGATTATTTTAAAGTCTAATTTATTAGATATTAGGATTGCTACCCCTGCTTGTTTCTTGGGTCCATTTGATTGGAAAAAAATTTCCCAACCTTTAATTCTCAGGTAATGTCTGTCTTTGAGTTTGAGGTGTGTTTCTTGAATGCAGCAGGAGGATGGGTTCTGTCTTCAAATCCATTCTGTTAGCCTGTGTCTTTTTATGGGTGAGTTAAAGCCATTAATGTTGAGGGATATTAATGACCATTGATTGCTCATTCTTCTTTGATTTGGAATGGTTGTTGGTGGTGGAATTATGTGGTGAATTCCACCTCTTTGTTCTTTTTGCTGTTGGTAAAGTGGGATTCTCTAATGCCTATGTTTTTCTGGTTGTAGTTAACTTCCTTGTGTTGGAGTTTTCCTTCCAGAACTTTCTGTAGTGCTGAGTTAGTGGATACATATTGCTTGAATCTAGCTTTGCCATGGAATATCTTGTTTTCTCCATCTATATTTATTGAGAGCGTTGTCAGGTATAGTAGTCTGGGGTGGCATCCATGGGTTCTTAATGTTGGTAGAATATCTATCCAGGACCTTCTGGCTTTCAGAGTTTCCATGGAAAAGTCAGGTGTAATTCTGATAGGATTCCCTTTATATGTTACTTGACTTTTCTTAGGTGCTCTTAATATTCTTTATTTTATACTGTCTATTTGGGGTCTTGATTATTATGTGGTGAGGAGACATTTTTGTGATCCAATCTATTTGGTATTCTGTAAGCTTCTTGTACCTTCATTGGCATGTCTTTCTTAAGGTTGGGAAAGTTTTATTCTATGATTTTGTTAAATATGTTTTCTGTCCTTTGAGATAGTTTTCTTCACCTTATTCTATACCTACTATTCTTAGGTTTGGTCTTTTCATGGTGTCCCATATTTCCTGGATGTTTTGTGTTAAGGATTTGTTGGACTTAAGATTTTCTTTGGTTGATGAATCCATTTCTCCTAGTGTATCTTCAACACCTGAGATTCTCTCTTCCATCTTTTGTATTCTGTTGGTAATGCTTGTATCATCAGTACGTGACCATTTGCCCAGCTTTTCTATTTCCAGCCTTTCTTCACATTGTGTTTTTTTATTGTCTCTATTTCAGTTTTCAACCCTTGCACTGTTCAAATTGTTTCTTTCAATTTTTGGTTTATCTTTTTGTACATTTGTTGCATTTTATGAATTTTTTGTTTTTTCTTTCTTCCATTTCTTGCATGTTTTGGTTTGCTTTTTCTTCCATTTCTTGCATTTTTGGTTTGCTTTTTCTTCCAGATCTTGCATTTTTGGTTTGTTTTTTTCATTCATTTATTTGAGGGATTTTCCTATATCCTCTTTTAGGGCCTCTATCATTTTCATGAAGGTGTTTTTAAGGGCATTCTCTTCTGCTTCATTTGTATTGGATTGTTGGAGTCTTGCTCGTGTGGTGTCTCTAGAATTTGGCGGTGTCATATTTGGTTTTCTGTTCCTGAGTGTGTTTTTGTAGTGTCTCTTTCCCATCTCTTCTTCTAGTGGGTGCAGAAAGAACCCCTTACTGGTCTTGTGGTTAGGAGACCAGAATTCCCTTTCGGTGGGTGCTAGCAAGTCCAATAATTTGGTAGTTCTTCTATTCCTCGTCCTCATTCTGGTCCTGTGCGTGTAGAAGAAGACCAGATATATGTGGTGCTTAGCCTCCCACCTGGTCTCCTGGTCCCTTTGCTGGAAGAGAATTCTTGGTATCAGGGGTGCTCCCGCTGGGATGGGAAGCTCTGTGGCTGTCCCAAGTCACTGGATATCAAGCCTAGCATACAGGGCCTTATTTACCTGGATCTGCTGGTTTCCTTGTCTCGTTGGTGGAAGAGAAGACTTGGAATCTGGGATGCTTGGCTCCTGTCAGGATTTGAATCTCTGTGCAGTTCCCAGGCAATCCCCAGGCAATGGAGTGCAGGCCCGGATGCAGGGCCTCTTTTCCCTTGTCCAGCCGGACAAGCTGGTCCCCTGGTCTCCTTGTTGGAAGAGAAGACCTGGGATCTGGATGTTTGACTCCCACAGGGATGAGAAGCTCTGTGGCCTTCCCCAGTCACTGGAAGGTAAGTCTGGATGCTGGGCCTTCTTTACCTGGATCTGCTGGTTTCCTGGTCTCATTGGTGGAAGAGAATACCTGGAATCTGGGGTGCTTGGCTCCCGTTGGTATTGGAAGCTCTGTGCAGGTCCCAGACAATCCCCAGTCACTGGAATCAGGATGCTTCTCTTCATTGATTGAAGTAATACAGATACCTAAAAACAAAAGACAGAATGCCATAGAGAAATAATAGAAATGTTATTAATAATTATTCCATTTAAGAATATACCTTTTACACTAATTTACAGAATTCTTTTCCTCTCCATATTTTATTTAAGGGAGTTATAATACTATATGTACATTCATAGAGGTGTTTTCCTTTCCTACAGATTGTGTAGAACAGGATGAATTCATCTTATGGAAAGGAAGGTAAAAAGGAGATATTATATCACATAAAGATCTCCAGGGGTTGTATAAGTACATATATGTAAGAAAGTCAGAGAATTCATAAAGCATGTAGACCCATTGAGCTTTGATGAATAATAAACAGGAAGGAGACATCATGTAACATTTATATGTTCATAATCACTGTGCTGACATGAGTGAAAATAATCAAGATGAAACTGAAAATCTAGACATTTGTTAAATACTGACATTTGTTCCAAATGATCAACACTGAAAACATGTACATAAACATAACAATATATAGATAGAACAAGTTATATTTATATATTTGGTAATATGTAAGTACATACACATATGTATGCATATATGTAGCAACAATTAAAGAAAGGCCATAAATTTGAAAGAAGTCAGAGATAAGATGGGAGAATTTTGGAGGAGAAAATGGAAGGAGAAATGATGTAGTTATTATTTAAAAACTTGTTCAAAAATGTACTGATATTACATTCAGAAACACAATTGCAAATATGCAATTGTGATCCCAGAGAAGTATTTGGAAGGAGAGTGAGTCTCTTTAAAAATTATATATTAAGATGCAGTTTGGGAAGGAGAGCATTCAATTGACATACAAACATATTACATAGAATCTGAATGCTCTAGAGTGCTCCCAAGTGTTCCAAATTTTGTAATTTCCTTACTGTGAACAATGAAAAACAATGACTCACACAGGTGCATAGCCGAGATATCTTTGTGTTCTATTCCCTACTATTTTGGATTTAAATAAATTGAGGTTTTAAACAAACATATCTGTCTTCCATGGTTCTTCAGGTATGAAGTACTTCTTGTCTCTACTGTCATTGGTGCATTTCCATTAGAAACAAAAGTGAAAGTCTGATGGGGGAAGTCCTTCTATGTATAAGTTGTCCTATTGGTTGATTAAATAAAGCACTGTTGGCCAATAGTGAAGCAAGATAGGTGGGACTAGGAGTCGAGGAGGATTATGGGAAAGAGAGGCACAGTCAGTCATGATGTATGATGTGGGAGAAGTAAGAGGTCCAGACCCTTTCTCCTGTAAGAGAATATCACGTGGAAATACTGAGATTAGCAGTTATGGGTTAATAATTAAGTCAGATCTAGCCAATGAGAAATCAGAACTAACAGCCAAGAGCTTCATAATTAATATAGTGTTTCCTGTGTTATTTGGGGGCTGAGACAACTGCAGGACCCAGGCAGCTAACAGGAAGAGTACACATTACAAAAGTTGTAGTATGTATCAGAGGTATAAATCAAAATATCCCTTGGAAAAGGAAGATATATACTTGGAACTGTGAGCGCTCTCTGCCTTCATTTACTCCTCCCGGTCACCAAGAAAGGATTTAAATATTTATTTATTTTACAATATGTCCAGTAGAATAAGAAAACATACAGCCATAAATTAAGTGGAATGATATTAATTTTTCTTTCAGCAGGAAAATGAGAGAAATCAAATGTTGTTCTTTCCTGGATAGGCTTTTCTCACTCAAAATTTTGTTACACTTGTATACTTTAAATCAAATTGTATTTTTATCTGGTACAGTAAAACATTTTAAATTTTGCTTAATTTTCTATTAAATAATGTGGTATATTTAAAAGGATATATTGTCTGAAGGTTATAATTGTTTATTTTAGCTCAGGTAAAGTAAGTATGTATAACACTTTATGAACATTTTACCTACATATATTTCAAAGATGTTATTTAGGTTAATCTAAGATTTTTTCTAGTGGACATTTGCAACTGAATATCACCTGGGAATTTATTTATGAGAACATGAAAACGCAAAAGTAAATTGGATATGCTAATACAAGAATCTATTTGATGAAAGTGACCAAATGGCTTGTATATAGAACAATATGCTGATAGAATTTCCCACTTTTCATTTCTGTGGAGGCACGATCTTTTTTGAATCTTCAAATTCTCTAATACTCTGTAGTTCAAGTCATTTGGGAGCTATTGTGGATCAGTAGCTAAGCAACAGATTTAAAGTCCAAAGGCTATTCTGTATTTCCTCTGCCAATAACTTAGCATGAGATAGTGGGCAAACCATTTAACCTCCCAATTCCACTATCCATCATCTTTTCAACAGGGAGGTAATACAGATTATTTCTAAGAGTTCAGTGAAATACCTCTTAAAAATATTCCTCAATAGCAATGGGAAAAACAACATTCAACTGTGGTATTGTGAAGTAAAATCAGGTGCTCTTGCTTTCTTGTATGTCGTGCAAACCATTAGAGGCAATATTTCATAAAGAGGAGATAATCCAACACCATTTCATATGGTCTCCTAAATAACCATTTATAATGTTCTGATATACCATCAAGTACCAATGGAAGCATTCTTAACATAATCATTATAAAAGCATTTAATGTCTTTTGGCTATATGTAGAATCTATTTAACTGCTTTAATATGCGATAGTTATTGCTGAGGGGATTCAGGGTTACAGTCCCTTTGAATTGTATGGCATGTCAGTATGGGAATAAGGGAACTTCTTTTACTTTCTATTAAAGCTTTGAATTTGCCTATGCTTCTAGTTTCTTATTGCATTGTCTGCTCAACTTGAAAATAAATAAATAAATAAATAAATAAAGAAAGAAATAAGGAAATATATGAGAATGTCAAAAAGAAACTTTCTTCATTCTTTTCCAATTAAATACCACCATAGGTTCTAACTGTTCAAAGCAATGATGTAAAACACAAACAGCATGGGTCTGGAGATGAGAGAAAGATATGGGTGATTAGGATGTCTATTTCTGTTCTGTGATGAATTCACAATTTTTATTTTTATTTTACTTGCTTTTATTTTGTTCCTAAGATGCTGCCAAGCAAATGAAAATATCAGGGAATATAGACAGACAGAATGTAATTTCCCATTTGAAATTTAGCCAGATCATTTCAAGGGCCAGAGAAAGTAGCTGCCTCTTCAATTATTAAAATCCTCTACAATCATATTACTGTATACATCTTCTACATTTTGAGCACATTTTAATGACTACCATTAGTTGCTGCTGAGGCAGTGTGTCAACAGAGAGAGAATCTAAATGGAATGAGACAATGGAGCAGAAATCAAGGCTTCCCATAAACAATGGCCTTAAAAGATTAACAGCAAATAATGCAAAGCTTGCTTGCACTTGGAATTCATTCTCATGGGACACTGAAGTTAGCATTTCAAAATGTTAGATGTTTTTCTTAGTGTTTATCACTGCTAACTCCTTTATTATTGATTTTGGATGATTTGTAAAGAATTATTTTTATTTTTATATGAAAATGGACATTTTTTTTTGGTTTTACGAGACAGGGTTTCTCTGTATTGTTTTGGAGGCTGCCGGTCCAGCCTGGCCTCGAACTCACAGAGATCCGCCCGCCGCTGCCTCCTGAGTGCTGGGATTAAAGGCATGCGCCACCATGGCCCGGTGAAAATGGACATTTTATAATAATAAATAGAGTTAAAATGACAAAAAGAATGATAACTGATACAAAAGTACCTAAGAGAAATAATGATCTTCTTCAGTATGGTATTTGCATAGAACACTAAATTTAACAAAATAATGTTAATTACTTGGATACACAAATGTATTTCATTTCTTTTGTTGTATATACTCCATCTCAACTGTATACAAGCTCTGCCATCTTAATAGTCAAGCGGTATCTGGCATCATTTAATACAATCATCATGGTTCATGCCCTCCCTTCTCTCTTCAGTTATTACATTAGGTTAGTACATTTTATCTCTAAGATAAAGATTGTCTAATCCTTCAAATGACTTCACTTTTCATTCCACTATTCATTTCAGAACTTTTAAAAATTTAAAACTTAAACTCAGTATTCAACAGTTTATGAGGACATCATGGGATGGCTCATCAGACAAATGTGCATGCTCACCACCTTAGCTCAACACTTTGGCCCCATAAGGTGACAGAAGAAAGCTGATTCCTTTAAGTTAGAGTCCTCTCACTCCCCTCTGCCCCCTCCCTCATACACACACAAAAGAAACACATTAATTAAATGTAATAATAAAATAAATAAAAATAAAGTCAATGAGGGGGATCAGTAAAGCATTATTGAGTAAAGAAAAGACTTACTTCATGGTCAGGAACTGGGAAAATTGCACTTGAGGAACAACGTTCTACACATTCAGCTGTTAGAAATGAGCCACCTTAAGGGAATAAGTAGGAATGTAACTGGTTGGTGTTTAAGCCCCTGCCTTAAGACAGGGTTTACATTCCTGTGTTGTTCACACATCACATGCTTGACAATTTTTGATTTGTAAAATATGTTGAAAAGAAGTAAATTATCTTCACAACAGAGCTGTTCATGTGAAGCATAAAATTTACATACATTCTGAAAAGTTATTTCTCTTGTATTGGAATATGCTGACAATATTCTAGTGTTTTTATTTCTTAAAAGGAATGAATAAATTGTCAAAACCTATAGAACAGAATCCATGTGCTTATTTCTGACATGCAAACTGAAGGGATTCCATTACACTTTATGGATTCCAGTTACTCTGAAGAAAACAGCATTTTAAAATATTCTGAATATACTTCATTTTTCTATGGCTTTTCAAGAAGTCCACATAAGATTTTTTGTTTACTTTGAAGGTTATGGATACTCCCTCAAAAGTGTCAATTTATCATGTTAAATTTTATGTCTAGACCTTTGGCAGTGCACCTACTAAAATACAGTGTTCATATCCTAGAAAATAGTATGTCAACCTGGATATGTACTCACTTTATAAAGCCAAGAATTTTCAAGTTGAGACAGATATTTCAGTGTAGGCAGTCATATTGAGGGACTCTTGATTTGAACAATGTTTGTAACCAGATGGAAGATATATGTTATAAAAAAGATATAACCACAGAATCTAAACTGCCACACAAAATGTAATAGAGGTGTTCATCATCTAGTGTCTCTTGACCCGACTCTTTAGCTTTCCCATTAAATCCTTAATTCAGTATATCTTATAGCATGTAAGTGGTTTCCATTGCCATCCCAGCTTTTATAACATTATTTTAATTTATTTTTATTTTAAAATATTTTCTGTCTATCTCATTATTATGAGCAAGAGGCACTCAAACTTCTGTAAAGGACTAAACAGCAAATATTTTACAATTTGCCAGCCAATCTTTTACTTCCATGCCCCACTTCTTATACAATTTTTCAAAGCATGTAAAAAAGTGAATAAATTATGCTTTAAGTCATAGACAAAGAGGCTAAATATTGAATCTGACCTTTTCAATTTTATGAAATTTCTCTCCAGTTTTCTAGTAATGTGAAACTTAACAGTGTTGTATCCTCTGTGGCTTCATATTTTCTTCTTCAAATTTCCAGATTTGCTCTCTCAAGTGTTATGCAGTTGCATTTCAAGAAAATCTAATATAGTGGTGGCATTGGATTCTCCATGATCAGCACTTTCTTCTGTATCTCTCCTCATGTTCCACTTTAATTGTGCTATTTAATAGCACTGATCACTTTTCATTTCTTTGTTATAAACTTATATACCCAAGTCAGTTTCTTCAGCCTATTATCCATTTTGGAAACTGTCAAGCTAGTAACACTAAGAGAGAAGTCAGCACACCATCAGGCTTTGCTGTGAGCCAAGTATTTAGTAGAGGATGAAATGGCCAATTACTGACCTACTTTGGCAACAGTAACAGGATTGGTCATTGATTAGGATATATATCAAATAGTGAATAGTGAGTGGACTGAAAATCTGCCAGTTAGGTTTATACTTGATCAATTATAGGATGATGGTGATATAATTAGAAGAAAAATGTTGGGACATTGATAATATTTATATATTGCTATTGTACATTGAAACTGGAATTTGGAGTCTTAAATTCTTATTCTCTACAGATAAAAATCATCTTTATGGTTCTTCATAATCTCAAATTTCATCTCTCTCAAAATATTTTTGTTTCCTTTCAGATTTTCCCAACATTTAATCCATATGAATATTATGTATTTATCACACATCTATATTATATTCTTGGTACAAATCTGAGATCTAATTGTTAGTATTCAGGCAGCGGCACTGGCCTGTCCTTGGGGTTCTGACAGGATAAGCCCTCAGCTGCAATCACCTGTGCATGTTCCTTCACTATGTTCCCTTTTAAAAAGGTCCTGCCCTCCTCCCATCCTCCTCTCTCTGTCTCTCTGTCTTTCCCCCACTCTCTTTCCTTTTTTCTCTCTCTTTTTCTCTCCCCCTCTTTCCTTTCTCTTCTCTCATGCTGCTCCTATGTATGGGGGCTGGTCTTCCCCCTCCCTTTTCCCTTTTTATGATCCTTTTCCCTAATAAAAACCCCATCTGTTTGAACCCTGTTGTGTGGCATCTTTCTCTAGCCACTGTTTTTCTTAAATTACAACACTAATGGAACTTACTTTAGAAGTTAAACAAAAGGAATTTCAGTTTTGTGTTTTTAATTATGTTCGCATTGATAAGTTAAGGAGCCAGACATGCACAAATAAAGAAAACTTCATCTGTATCTCCTTACTATTAAAAGCATCTTTTGTAGTCAAACAGCCTGACCCTGAAGTTAAGATCATGCTGTGATATCAAGAACTGCACCTAACTGTGATATGTGCGCACTGTAGGAAGTTTGTATTTCCTAGACACCCAGCTTCACTAAAATGTCATTGATGTGGCAATTTGCCCTGCTACTGGGAGGCTGGCTTTTTAAGAGGGCTACAGTAAGAACTATGCTAAAAATTATTTGGGAGCGGCAAAGCAGTCACCCACCTCATGAATGTCATACATTCATGAATCATAAATATACAGAAAGTCAACCTACAAAGTTCCTGCTCTACTAAATCTTACTCTTGGAGTCTCCTTTATGTTTGCCGTTGAATTCTTTATTCAAACAACCAGGAACATAATAGTTGTGAGATAACTATTTACCGGGTGATTGCTTGCTATTGCTACAATCTCTTCTCTCCGGACATAAATTCTTACAGATTCTTCAAGAACAGCATGTGTAAAGGAACTCCATTTATGCCTTCATTTCACAGCATGGACTGTCAACAAAGTGATGTTAGTTAGTGGATGATTATTTCTCTTCTGCGTTTTATTGCTGTTTAAAACAAACACCTTTGTTCCTTTTGCATCTGTGTGGAGCATCCTCATAAATAAATATGCAGTTTATAACATTTTTTCTTTTTCCTTAGGCCTTCATACGCATTTTACTTCATAAGATGTTCACACATTAAGGTTTTGTCTGATAATTTAATCTGTTGAGAAATGTAGATGGGCAGAAATGCATTTTTTTATTAGAAGACTATATTTAACACATATAGAACTTGAAATATTTTTACAAATTCATAACAAATTGTTCCTCACATGGTAGTACTTTAGACATGGAAATCCTGAAATTGCTTAACTTTCATTAAGGCATTGTCAGTACCTATTGTTGGGTAGCAGATGATCAAATACAGGAGCCTGTTGGAGACCTTCTTATTCGAACCACCACAGCTTAATCTGAAACTGTAAATTAAAATCAACTCTTCCTTACCCTAAGTTTCTTGGTTTTAGAGTATCTCATGAAAGCAACAGAAAGGAAATTAGAATAGAGTCTGTGCCTAAATCCTGGTCACTTTATACATTGAATCAGTATCAGGGAAAAAAGTAGTAAGAGATGAATTTTAATACTCATAAACAGTTGCTATGAACTGAAATTCTATTTTATACAGTATTGAAATAGTATATTTGCTTTCAAAATGATATTGCATCCTTTTCTTCAACATAATATAAGATGTTGTCATTTAGCTTTGAAACAAATCCTTATGGTGGCATGTGGTATTATGTGGAAATAAATCATCAATCAGTGTGAAAAGAAATAGAATTTTATCTTCATATTATTTTAGACATCCAGCTTCATATTCATGTCTTTATCTTTCCTTTGTAACAATTTGAGTAGCTGTAACATTTTGTAGGTTTTATTATAAGCAAGCTGAATATAACACATAAACAGAAATGAATATATTAGAAGGATTGCTTTATTTTCTTTTCTCCCTGTTTTTCCATGAAACATTGAAGCATTACTATAGACAATCTTTTGTAGAGAGTTTATATTTTGTAGTTGTCTCTTGGTTTAATTGTCAAGTATTCATTACTCCTAAGTAGCTACTCTAAGTTTTAACACCCGACATTGTGTATGCATGTATGTTTGTGTGGGTATAAGTGTTGTGTGTTTGCATTTATTTTAGTTTTGAGTGTACATTCTTTAGTAAAAGGCAAAAGATTTATATGATCTGAAGAGAAACTCTGATACTTGTTTTCTTCCAATTTCTGTTATATACAAATGTTATTTAAGGACCACATTGTAACCTTAATATTTCATTTTAACATTTTTTGTTTAAAAATTCCCAAATCTGTTTTGGTCTGTTTGTTCAAATGCTCAGTGCCTCTTCAGAAATGGGTTCCAACTTCTGATTTTTTCACCTAATAAATAGAATTAGTTTCACTTAAAATGGAAAAGGGGTATGCATTGCTTTTTCACATGAAAATATTTCTTTTATAGTTTTCTTTTTACATGAAAGAAATAAATAGTCCTTTCCTTCAGGTGATAAATCTATATACTTAGGAATGCTTAATTTCCTTTGACAACCAATTTGCTTTTGAAATATTACCTTCTCTACATAATAACCAGAAAATGTAATTGTTACAGTATAGTAAAAGTGGCTGAACACATTAAATGGTAAACTAATTTGACACTATGGGGGTTTTGTATTCCAAAATAATGACCTTCTCACCAACAGCCTTTGACACTCACAATAAGTGAAGAAATTTAAGATTTCTTATTGAACCCCATATATCTTTTCCTATGGTCTTAAATCTGTGTGTTCTGCATATTATTTCATTTTCTTCTGGTGATTTCCACAGAGTAGGCACCATGAACTACAGAGAAATGGCTTTGTATGAAAGCTGAAGCAGTACTTCATAATGGACTGGCTGTAGCATCAGAATGGTGATGAGGATGCCCCAGTGTGCACAATTAGGCTTCCAGGCTTGATGTCTGAAATAATAATGAATTCTGATTTAATTTTATAATGTTTAAAGCAACTAATGTCATGTCATTTTCTACATAGGACTTTTTTCTTTCTGTACCTGCGTTTTATTGATTTTGACAAAGATTTATAAGGATTTTTGTATGTTTGTGATCTGCTCTGATAGTGTAAATGTCAGTTAAATCAATAGCCCATGAGAGAGTTTTAGAATAGGAACCGCTTCTAGGCCTAATGCATCCATCAATATAAGTTTTCAACTGACGTGAAAATGAATAGAAATTACGTCTTTGTACCAAGAAGCAGACTCCTATGGATCACACCATGCCTGAGAAGTATTTATAATCAGCGTGTTTCATCACTTCACCCAGGTAATTGTTGCCTGATTACATGCTTGAACATATTAAAATAAACAAAGAAAGTATAGAGAAATAGTAATCTTTAAAGAGAAAGCCAATGCTGTTCATTTTATTCTAGGGTTTATTGATACTGCACACTAGCAGGAACAGGCTCAATGCAAAGACTGATAAAATAATATTATCCTGCCATGTTTAGAACTACTTACCCAGAACAACCCTTTAAACCTGGAATTTTTATTTGAACACAAAAATTGAATGCATACATCAGTCCTTTAAAAATAGTTTATTTAGATTTGAGATATCTGCCGCTAATTTTGGTACTTTAAAAAATATTGTATTTGACTCAGCCCTTCCTCTCCCATCTGCAATCCCAGAGAGCTAGACCACCATTCTAGGTGTAGACTCTGGTATCCTCTTGACACCCTCCTAGCCATTTCCCCCAGCCTGTTTCCATTTGTTTTTGACTTCCCACACGCAGCAGAACCGCTTTCTACCACAAAAACACTTGGCTGGGACTCTAAGTGTTTAGATAGTCTAAATATATCTTCCTTCCACTCCTCCATTCTGTCTTTTAACCATAAATAAATAAACAAATAAACAAATAAATAAATAATATAGCCACAAACACCGCAAACCAAACCAAAGAAAACAGCAAAAACGAAACAAAAAAATCAATAAATTATTCTCTTTATTTTTTTTCTTTGCCTACATGAAAATCCCAAAACTAACTTAATGGATTCTGTTTTGCAGGTTTCTTTTGACTCTAGAACTTGTTATAACAAAGTACTGCAAGTTAGGTAGCTGACAATATAGAACTTTATTCCTCTATTTCTGAAGTTTAGGAGTGCATGGTTGTGTCCTTTCAAGAGCAGTCAGAGATGAATCTGTGCCTGGTCTCCATCCCGCGATTGTAGGTATCCTCCATCCTGCGATTGTAGGTATCCTCCATCCTGCGATTGTAGGTATCCTCCATCCTGCGATTGTAGGTATCTGCTTTCTTGCATTGTGCCATAGGATATTATCTAAGTGGACCTTACCTGCCTGTTGCTGAGTTTCTTTTCCTTTGGGCATAATATAGACATTTCCTCACAATCTTGGGGTACAGGTGGCTTTGTCTCAGTGGTCACAATAATAAAATAATCACATCAATTAAGTGTTGCCATGGTAAATGCAATTGATCTGTTCACCTTTCATAATGGAAGGGGATAGGACACTAACCTGGGAATTCCATTATTGCTCACTCCTCCCAACAGGTGTGAGTGATCTGGGAAGATGCTGTAAGATTTAGGAAATAACAAGATAAAGTGAAAGTGATGAAGCTTCCATGAAGTTGCCATCAATAATTGGGTTGAACTTTGTGGTGTTGCAGCTACCTTGCTGATCACCTATGCCCTTTAAGTATCATCATCCTTGCTACTGTAACTTAGACTAAGGTAGAATCTAGAATTTGGTGTGTCGTTGGTACATGGAATGATGGACATTTGTTTACATTTCCCAAGGAACACATTGAAGAATAGATTTTTCTTAAATTTATTACTTTTGTAAATGAATTAGGGTCAATCCTCAGGCCTTCACACTAATATTAATTACTTGTACAATGAACTCTATCTAAAAAATTAGTACATGTTGAGTTATTGTGAGGGTTTAAAATTCAACCCATAAGGAACACATGCATAATAAAAATACACACATAATTTTATTGGAAATTGTCATTTTAAATATTGTAAATGTATGGATTTTTAGTATGTAAGAGGATGAGCTTCATAGAGACACTTCACAGTAAGGAAACTAAAGCAGTGAAAATAATTGTTTGAAGCCATCTTTCATCATCTTCTCACATCCAAACAAAATATACTAAGTATAATGATATCTCTTTCTAGATAACCACCCTTTCACAAGTCAGTTGTTAATATTGGAAAATCAGTGAGCCAATCTAGCAATAACTGTAAGTAGGGAGGATTTAAGAAGATAGCTTTAAATCTTTTACCATATGGTTAAGTACATACTTGTAATTACTTTGGTCATTCTACACCTCATGATGGACACATAGACTAGCAATATAGAAAATTACTATTATCAAAATGTTACTAGAAGTTTAACTATAGAAGAATATTATCCAACTGTTCTCTGCAGTGACTAGGTCACTTTATAAAGTAATCCACAGAGCAATTCTTCTTCTGCAGATAAATACAAATTAAATAACATATCAAGATAGACTTCTCATAATTTAAATATCAAATCACTTATTGTGGTGGTTTGAATAGGTATGGCCCCAATAGATTCATGAGTTTGAATGTTTAACCCATAGGAAGCAACACTATTAGGGCCTATGGCCTTGCTTGAGTTGGTGTGACTTGCTTGATGGAGAATGTTCTTCTGTGTAGGTTTTTGTGTTATTGACTGATGAATGAAACACTGATTGGCCAGGTACGATAATAGATAGGACTATGAAACAAGTAGGATTCTGGGAAGTGTAGGTAGAGAGGATTCATCATGTGTTCCCATGACGTGACATAGATGAGCAGAAAATGCCACTAGCAACCCATAGAGATCTAGAGGTCTGTACAGACAGGCAGGAAGTGATGTATCTGGGCAGAATCAGAATATAAGTAGGGACAAACAGAAAATCATGCTCTTTTCTTCTCTGCAGAGAGGTAGCAGGCAAAGCAGTTGCAGGTCCGGCATTCCCAGTAAGCCAAGATCATGTGGAAATATATAGATTAGTAGTTATGGGTTAATAGTTAAGTCATAACTAGCCTATAAGAAACCAGAGCTAATGGCCAACAGCTTTATACTTAATTTTAGTCTCATGTACTTCTTTAGGGCTCCAGGAGACTGGAACCAGCTTGGTGGAAAACATTTATGTAACAAAATTGTGCCCCCAGAAAATCCTTGTTACATTTGCTGTATGAAGTTTGTCACTGTGGAGGTGCTTTGATGTCTAATATATGCACAAACCACACCCAGGGATACAGTTCACTTCCCGCTGATTGTAGATCAAGATGCAGAACTCTCAGCTTCTTCTCCCACATAATGTCTGTCTGTGTGCTGCCATCCTTATTGCCATGATGATAATGGACTAAACTTCTGAAACTGTAAGCCAGTCCCAATTAAATGCTTTCCTTTATAATATTTGTTGTGGTGTCTTTTCAGGGAAATGGAAACCCTAATAAAGACACTTGTATTTTCAGGTATAAAGGTTCATTATGATTCATTTCCTCAAAGACTTCTGGATGTGTATATTGTTAATAATCTGTTCATTAATACCTAAAACAATCATGTTCACAAATCATTTGCTGAGTACTTATTAAGCATTATTCATTTTTATAACGATATATATCTGCTAGGACCACATTAAGAAGAGATGTGGCATACATGATCAAAGTTATTCATAAAGTAAATTTGGCATTATGTATATCCAGCCAGTGTTTTATTAAGGAGGTAGAAATGAACTTTACTTGTCCTTACAGTATATGTGCCTACTTTAGTAATTTAAAGGCTTAAAAAGAGCTGTTAATAAGTATATAGTTAAAGTTATGATAATTATATTGGATGTTTATATCAAAGGGATAACAAAGTTGGGATACACTAGCAATAAACTCAATGGGAAATACATTAGTCAAGGTTGTAAAGATGGTAGTTACTGGAATTATGGCATCCAGCAGATCATAGTGACAATGCTAGTTCTTGTTAACTTGGCAGAAAAAAATATACTACAGTATTCCTCTTCTTCAACATATTAGTCTTTGACTGGTATCTTTCACCATGTAACTTCAACGAAACCTGGATAACAATGACAATATTGTATGGCCTAGTCATACAGCTTTAGAACACAGACCAGGACAAAGCAGAATGGAGGGACAGAGAAGGGATAGACACATATCTCGACACAGCATCTAGCCCTTGATTTATGATGCATTATGAATTCAGATGGATCCATTTTAACCTGAAAATACTGTAAGATGAAAGTATGTGTAACATAACTAACATACTCAACAGTATCACTTAGCACCACAGGGTGTGGGTCCACTCTATTTGTGGTAATTCCGCTAACTAAGAGTGAGCATCTGGAGATAGTACTTCTCCTTCTTATCACTAGCCAGGAGAAAAGTCACAGTTCACAGCAGAACTTTCACTAAATAGATTCGCTTTTATGCCATTGTAAAACCTCAAAAGTCAAATCCTTGTGATAGGGACATTTCTTATGACATGTTTTCCAAATACATTCCTTTCAACACAAATTCTCTTCTTGGAACATTAAGCTAATTACATAATCCTTATATATGGAAAAGACAAACGTGATAAAAGGGGATTGTACAACTCTCCTACAGTGGAAGTCTCATTAAACATGTGACGTTAGAGAGAAATTAAGTCACCTTGCTTCAGTTTACCTTGAATTATTGAGCATTCTCTTTATCTGAGTCTCTGTCTCTCTGTCTCTATGTATGTAGTCTGTGTATCTATTTGGTGTGCTACAGTGCATCTGAGAAACTACTTCAAATGTTTTCATAATTGTTGCTCTGGCTGCCTATTGAGATCTTTCACACTGAAAGTATGACAGTAAAAATGAGGCAGAATATGTGCTGCATACTAAATGAATTTTGGAGTCCCATTGCTTCCTTTTTTCTTTCATATTAATATATCATCACTGACTTCACTGTTATATCACAAGTATTTTTCGTTTATAATATTCAGTACACTTGTTAGGGTATTAAGGTTGACATAAAAGCAATTTTCTATATTGGTCATTTAGTTTAAACAAAATTCTGTCAAAGGAATATAATGACCATGAACATCTACAGCCCTAGCTACTCAGCAGGCTACAGCAGAAGGATGGTTATGTGATTGTGTGACTCTACAAGTTTGAGAATTGTCCAGGCAAATGAGGAGGGCCTGATACAATAAATACACACACACACACACACACACACACACACACACACACACACACACACACACACACACACACATACACACACCTCAGCTCATTCTTTACAGGCAATTAGTCCAAATTTGCATTCACTAAAATTCCTGGATAATTCAGGATCTTCAGATCATCCTGGGCATGTGGGAGAGTGTTAGTTAGAATTTTTAGACAGTAGTCTCTTTAGTAAGGTGTTCTCCTAGTTCTTCTTTTCCCAGCCCCCCCCCCAATTTTGGCTCTTTCCTGTTGTTCTAGAAATAATTACTGTTGAACTCCTCATAGACAAGTTTACTGATTCCTCTCTTATACCATAGTTCTCATCTCTGTCATCTCTCTCTCACATTTTCCTGTACCTCAGTTTAATTTGTTCACTCACCTAAAAATCCTTGAGCAAAGGTAGGGAGGAGCTTATTTGTATGTAATTTAAGTGAATATTCTTCAGTTATAAAGTTACTTGCATCTTCTATAACAATTAATGCTACCATTCAGGTTTGAAAATATTTCTATGTGGGTTTGTGATTACTAAGGTTCGTTATCAACTCAATTGCATTTAGAATCACCCAGGAAACATGCCACTAGGAATTTTTGAGGGTCTTTTTATGATTAACTCATTTCGGAGGCTCTAGACTAAACATGGTTGACAACACTCTGTGGTCTGGGGTCACAGACCAGATATAAAGTGGGAAATGGGAAAATCAAATAATACTTCGCACCCATGTGTCTGTTGCTTGGTATGTCCGGTTGTGTGCAAGCTATTTGCCACCATGGATACAAGCCATTCTGGCCACCAAATCATCTCCACTATTATGGACAGCACCATCAAATCAGAGCCAAGATAAACATATTTTTCTCTTCAATTGCTTCTGTCAGACACTTGGGAAGCAATGAGAAAAGTTCCTTCCAGACTGTATGACTATCTTTTGTTATAATCCTTTACACACTGGGAACCCTAGGACATGTTTGTCGAAAACAATTCTCCAGCCTCCATGTGCTCTACTCCTGGGTATTAAAGGCATGTGGCTCTGAGTGTAGTGCTTGCCATAACTGGCTATGATGGGTACTTTGTTCATTTCCAGACTGGATGTAACTAAAGAGAAATGGAAAGTAAATGAAAAGTATACTTTAGATTAAACGAGACCAGAGTAGGATTCTAGTGGAACAAAATGAACAATTATTAAAAAGGGTATGTTTAGACAATATATGCATCAAAACAACAGAGAGCAAGTCTGTTTCAGTTTACTGACAAACATGGCCTTATGTCTTCAGCAGTATTTTCTTAATATGTTACAGTTTTTATTATGTTGCTGTTTATGACATAAATCTATGATTACTTTGCATGTGTATAGTTCTTGCTTATGGGTTTTAAATATGTACTTTATTTTTTTAAGTTTGAAGAATCTATTTTTCTGTTTGTGTGTGTGTGTTTACAAACTTCTTTTTTATTTTTCTATTTTTTAATTTAAATTGGAAACAAGCTTGTTTTACCTGTCAATCCCAGTTCTCTCTCCCTCCCTTCTTCCCCTGCCCCAAATAACCCCCTATCCCATCCTCTTTCTGCTCCCCAGGGAGGTTGAGGACATCCATGGGGGACCTACCAAGTCTGTCATATCATTTGGAGCAGGGCATAGGCCCTCCACCATGTGTCTAATCTGAGAAAGTATCCCTCTATGTGGAATCCCAAAGTCCATTCATATGCTAGGGATAAGTACTTTAATTCTTAAAAATACCTTTGAGCTTCCTTTCAGGCTTTGTCAAATGCTGGATATTCTACATTGCCAGGTTAAAAAAAAGTATAAGAAAAATTATTATTTCATATAACTTCAGTGACAGACCCAATTTGAGATAAATTTTGGAAAGGATACTAGCAGATTTACTTCCTTTTAAACACGAGTATAATATATTGGCAAGTAAGACTGATTATTATTTTCAAATTAAAAAGTATGTATGTCACATTTCAACATCTATGAAATTATTTTCAATATTTGCTTTGATAAATTATTTTAAAATATTTTATTATTGTTGTTATTTTGTATATATGAGTGTTTTTCTTGAATGTTTGTATGCACAGAATATGCATACAATGCTCAAGGAATACAAAAGAGGTGTTGGGTGCTTGAACTTGACTTTTGGAAGGTTATATGCTGCCACTCAGGTGTTCACAACTGAACACAGGTTCTCTGCAAGATTCCAAGTACTCTTTTTTGTTTTTTGGGTTTTTTTTTTGGATTTTTAATTTAAATTAGAAACAAGCTTGCTTCACATGTCAATCCCAGCTCCCTCTCCCTCCCCTCCTCTCCAGTTCCTCACCAATCCCCTAACCCCCCACCCAATCCCTACTCTGTTCCCAAGGGAGGATTAGGCCCTCCATAGGGGATCTCAAAAGTCTCTCATTTCATCCAGGGCAGGGCAAAGGCCCTCTCCCATGTGTCCAGATTGAGAGAGCATCCCTTGATGTGGGATGAGACTCCCAAAGTCCATTTGTGTGCCAGGGATAAATACTGATCTACTACCCAAAGCCCCATAGATTGTTGAGGCCTCCTTGATGACACCCAAATTTAGGGGGTCTGGATCAATAATACCAATAATACGCTGGTCTCTCAGCCATAAGTCTGGGATCCAAGAGCTCCCCCTTTTTCAGGTCAGCTGTCTCTATGGGTTAAACCAACCCAGTCTTGACCTCTTTGCTCATCACTCCTCCCTTTCTGCCACTGGGTTCCAGGAGTTTGGTTCAGTGTTTAGCTGTGGGTGTCTGCCTTTGTTTCCATAATTCACTGGATGAACGCTTTAGGATGTCATATAAGGTAGTTTTCAACCTCATTATCATGGAAGGGCATTTAAGGTAGCCTCTCCACTATTGCTTAGTTTTCCAGTTAGTGTCATCCTTGTGCACCGAATATTCTTAAACACTGAAACGTCTTTTTATTGGACTTTGTTCCAATAGTAATTTCTAAGTTGTACAGTATTTAGATAATATACTCTTAGTATAGTAATCTTAATTTTATATATTGCAAGACATTAAGCTAACAATCAGTGTTAAAATAAGGAGAGTATTGAGAAATAAATTCTAGGTCCTTGCTGCTTGAGACAAGCTTCCATGATTAAGAGTGCTTGTGGTTCTTTCATGGTTCCAGAGTCTGGTTGCCAAAACCCACATTAGGTAACTAAAAGACAAATCCTGGAAATTTGATGTCCTTTGACATTCAAGGCCAGTCTCATATAAACACACACACACACACAGAGAGAGAGAGAGAGAGAGAGAGAATACACATGCACTTAATAAAAGAATATAAATCTAAAAAATAATATATTCTACAGTTTTAAATTAAGAGATTTTTATCAAAGGTTATTGAATTTTATAATTAGTAAAAATTGAGTCTACTTGTATCTCACGAGCTATATACATATCTGTTATTATTTCATTCTTATGTATGAGGAATTGAGAGTATCTTTCATTGTAGATCTAAGTGAAAGTATTACATTTGCAAGCCAGGCCACAGTATGAGAAATTTAAGACCTTTTGTATATTGTAGCTGTTTGGTGTATAGAAACATTAGTGAGATATTTTATAGTGTACTCAATAATCCACTGATACCTGTATTTGATATCGGTTGCCTAGGACAACATCTGCACATCATTTAGCATTTGCGCTTATGCTTACATGGAGCTTGTACCACTATGTTCTAGTCTCTGCTGGCTAATGAAAAAGAAATGTGGAAACCAACTCAGCCACAAAACTTTTGACATAAAATCTCTCCTGCCTGTAAAATATTCTAGGGCAACAGTGGCACAGAACTTGGAGAAGTAGCCAGCCAATGTCTTATTTGTCTTAAGGCACACAAGAAGGAACACACCACTGCTTTGGTAACCAAGAACAAGAGACTAGATATCACAGAGACCTAGAGTAAAAATAAACATGACTGGATTTTTTTAAAAGAGCAATAAAATGATTCCTAATGACATTCTGCTATACTCATAGATTGGTACCTTATCCAGTTGATATCAGAGTTGCTTCCTCTTGCAACAGATGGGAACAGATGCAGTGACACACACTATGTAGAGAGTCTAAACTGGATGTCTCCATCAAATTCCTCTCCTCAGAGCTCAGGAAATCCTACAGAAGAAGCAGAAATATTATAAAGAGTCAGATGAGATGGAGGATATAAGTAGAACAAGGCTCTCTGAATCAGCTAATCAAGAGCACATGAACTCACAGAGACTGAAGCAGGAAGCATAGGGCTAGCACAAGCCTACACTGGGTCCTCTGTGTATCTATTACAGCTAGTAGCTTGGTATTTTTATTGGACTACTGACTATGATAGCAAGTGGGTTCCTGGCTCTTTTGTCTGGTTTGGGACTCTTCCTCCTGTTGGCTTGCTGTCTCTAACTTTCAAACGAAAGTTTTGCTTTATCTTATTATGTGTTAATTTGTCATGTTTGATTGCTATCTCTTAGAATCCTGTTCTTTTCTAACAAGAGACAGGAATTGAGTAGATCATGAGGGGAGCAGAGGTGGAGAGGAATCAGGAGGACCAGAGCAAGGGAAATAAAAGAATCTATTTTCCCAAAGCTCATTCATGTACTGGGGATACTATTGATTCCACTGACAGATGCCCTATAGACTGCCCAACCCATTCCCTATGGATGGATGCTCCCTCAGCAAGGGGACTGCCTTTGCCCTTAACCAAAAGAACTGACAAACTTTGATGATCCCCCATGGGATGCCTCACTCTCCCTGAGGAGGGAAGTGGGTTGGGGAGAAGGTTGGGGGAATGGGAGGACTGAAGGGAGAAGGAGTTGGGATTGGTAAGTAAAATAAGACTGTTTTTCATTTAAATAAAAGTTAACTAAACTAAATAAATAAATAAAAAGAAAGTAAAAAGAACCTATTTACAATATAAAAAGAAGTCAATCAAATTTCTAATGCACTTAATTTTCTTAAGTTATAACAGTTTGCTTGACACATTTTCAATGTGTAATGGAACCCTCTAGGGATTGGGTCCATATAAACATATCACTTTCCCACATTTCTCCTTCATTAACCTGAAGAATACCTTCCCTCACCAAGGAGACTAGAAAATGGGTGTGAAGGCTCATAAAAACAATGATACAAACATTGTTCATATAAAAACAATTTTCAAGTAATAAGAAATAATTAATATAGACACACTTAGTATTAATGTTATGAGAGTTTGGCTTTTTCACAGACCAATTGTATTTAAAGTGTGGTTTGTATTGTTTCTACTGTCTATGACTTAACAGTAACGGGGGGGGGATGGGGGAGGGCACGGGAGGAGGGAGGGAAAAGGAGAGGGACCTGGAACTGACTTGTGAAGCAACCTTGTTTCTTATCTAAATTTAAAAAAAAGAATAAAAAAACAGTCTTGTATTTCTGATTGACAATATCACTAAGATGTGAACAATTACAAAGATTCATTCTGTCACATTTCTCTCTATATATATATATTCTACCTAATGATATGCATGCCTGAAGGCACAGGTACATACACACACAAACACACACACACACACACACACACACACAGGAAGAGAGGTAGGGAGGGAGACAGAGACAGAGAGACAGAGAGACAGAGAAACATTCACACCTCAAAAGACTTCCTGAAGACATTTAACTAATGTCATGTCTATTACTTTATACAGCATCCAGAAGCCATGACTTAAATGAATGCTTCTTTCCATTACTCACGTTAAATTTATAGTCAGTTCCTGCATTTACTTGAGAAATTTTATAGGAGTAACAGTTAATAAATTAGCTTAGGTGGAGAGTTTCAAAGTAAAATATGGTCTAAGTGAATTTTCTTTATAAGATCTGTCATAGAAATATATTCTTGTCTAAAACTTAGGCAGCACTAGACAATCATCAGAATGGCCAACATTGAAAAGGATGACAATGCCAACTATTGGTGTTGGTGTGGTAGAAACTTAAAATGACCATTCACCCTGAGAAACAAATACTTCTTACAAAGTTAAATTGATTCCTACTCAATAGTTCATCAATTTTGTTCTTAAGGATATTTTTCTCCTTGTCTTTGTAAACACTGATAGCAAACCTCACACAACAGGTTTATATAGAGAGTCTGGAAATGAAATGACCCAGATGTCTGAAAACTGGTGAATAGATTGTGCTGTTTATAAAATGAATACTACTCTGCAATAAAAGAGAATGATCTGATACATGCAGGAGTGTGAGGAATCTTAAGGACCTCATGCTAAATAGAAGAAGCTAGGTACCCTCTTTGAATGCATTTGCATAAGATTTTAGGAAAAATAAAGCATTAATGAAAGAACTCGAATCAGTAACTTTGAATGCTATAAAATAGAGAAGAATTTGAAGGAAACATAGTGTGCCAGAATGAGATAATCTATATATGTATCTTCACAGCAACAAATAACTTCAAATGTATCAAAATATACTCTTTAAATATTGAAATTTTTATGTAAATTAATCTTTAATGAAAGTAAAGGGAAATGGAGGGATAAGTTATATATTGTTTTATGACATTAAATTAAGGGATTGATGTAAAATCATTCATGGTAGTATTTCATACATGTGCTCATTATTTTTGTTATATATGTATATTGTTTATAAAATATACTTATGTCGGTCACACCGTCCTGAGGGAACAGAAGAAGACCATTTTGTCATCTCTTGCAGTTTATGTAGAAGACTCAGAGCCTGAATCTGATGGCGAGCTGGAGTCGACGCTGTGGGTGGTACAGCTGAAGAGAAAAGTGGCTTGGTATCTGATGCCTATGGAGAAGATGACTTCTCCTGCCTAGGGGGTGATGAAAATGGTTACAAAGAAAAGGAGGGTGAGAACAGCAAGCAATCAGAAGATGTCGATTCAGAGACTGGAAAACCTGAGGCTGATGACCCAAAGGATAATACAGGGGTAGAGAAGCATGATCCCAGGAATTAATGACCTCCTTTTCTAAAAGGGTCAAAGCATGTAACCTAATGAAATCAAGATCCCACCAGAACCACTCCGCAGATGTTCAAATTACAATACAAGATCCAGAAGCTTTATGAGTGGGAGATAAAGGAGAGAATGGATATGAACTACATCATCCAAAGGAAGAAGGAGTTCTAGAATCCCAGCATCTCTGAGAAACTGATCCAATTCTATGCCATTGATGAGCTGGGCACCAACTATCCAAAGGATATGCTTGACCCCATGAATGGTCTGAAGAATCCTACTATGAGGTACTAGCCAAGGCCCAGAAGATTGAAATGGACAAGTTGGAAAAGGCCAAAAAGGAGTGAACCAAAATTGAGTTTGTCACGGATGGGGAAAAATCCTTCTGTGTATATGTGTGTCTGATTGGTTGATAAATAAAGCACTTTTGGACAATAGGGAAGCAAAATAGGTAGGACTAGGAGTTGAGGAGGATTTTGGTAAATGTAGTCAAGAGTAGAGTGTCTCCATGTGATCCCTGGAGGAGAGGACTGCAAGTCTGGTGTTATCTTAAGATAAGACCTTGAACTCAGCTGATTAACACCTTCAGCAAAGTGGCAGGCTACAAGATCAACTCAAGAAAAACAGTAGCCCTACTATATACAGATGATAAAAGGGCTGAAAAAGAAATCAGAGAAACATCACCCTTTACAATTGCCACAAACAACATAAAATACCTTGGGGTAACGCTAACCAAACAAGTGAAAGACCTGTATCGCAAGAACTTTGAATTTTAAAGAAATTAAAGAAGCCCTCAGAAAATGGAAAGATCTCCCATGCTCTTGATAGGTAGGATCAATGTAGTAAAAATGGCAATCCTGCTAAAAGCAATCTACAGATTCAATGCAATCCCCATTAAAATCCCAGCACAATTCTTCACAGACCTTGAAAGAACAATAATAAATTTTGTATGGAAAAACAAAAGACCCAGGATAGCCAAAACAACCCTGTTCAACAAGGCAACGTCCGGAGGCATCACCATCCCTGACCTCAAGCTGTATTATAGAGCTATAGTCCTGAAAACAGCTTGGTATTGGCACAAAAACAGACAGGTAGACCAATGGAATCGAATTGAAAACCCTGATATTAACCCACACACGTATGAACATCTGATCTTTGACAAAGAAGCTAAAAATATACAATGGAATAAAGAAAGCATCTTCAACAAATGGTGATGGCATAACTGGAGGCTGGCATGTAGAAGAATGCGGATCGATCCATGTTTATCACCATGCACAAAACTTAAGTCCAAATGGATCAAAGACCTCAACATAAATCCAGCCACACTGAACCTCTTAGAAGAGAAAGTGGGTGGTACCCTTGAATGAATTGGTACAGGAGACAGCTTCCTGAACATAACACGAGTTGCACAGACAGTGAGATCAACAATTAATAAATGGGACCTCCTGAAACTGAGAAGCTTCTGTAAGGCAAAGGACACAGTCAGCAAGACAAAAAGGCAGCCCACAGAATGGGAAAAAATATTCACTAATCCCACATCTGACAGAGAGTTGATCTCCAAAATTTACAAAGAACTCAAGAAGCAAGTCTCCAAAACATCAAAGGACACAATTAAAAAGTGGGCTGCAGAACTAAATAGAGAATTTTCAATAGAGGAGTCTAAAATGGCTGAGAGGCACTTGAGAAAGTGCTCAACATCCTTAGCCATCTGGGAAATGCAAATGAAAAAAAATTCTGAGATACCATCTCACTCCTGTCAGAATGGCTAAAATCAAAAACACCAATGACAATTTATGCTGGAGAGGATGTGGTGAAAGGGGGACACTCCTCCATTGCTGGTGGGAGTGCCAACTGGTTCAGCCACTTTGGAAATCAGTATGGAGATTCCTCAGAAAAATGGGAATAAACCTACCACAAGACCCAGCAACTCCACTCTTAGGCATATACCCAAAAGATGCCCATTCATACATCAAAGATGTCTGTTCCACTATGTTCATAGCAGCATTATTTTTAATAGCCAGAACTTGGAAGCAACCTAGATGTCCCTCAGCCGAAGAGTGGATAGAGAAAATGGGGTACATTTACACAATGGAATACTATTCAGCAGAAAAAACAATGGAATCCTGAGATTCGCAGGCAAATGAATGACACTAGAAGAAACCATCCTGAGTGAGGTAACCCAGTCACCAAAAGAGAAACATGGCATGTACTCTCTCATATATGGATTTTAGACATAGATCTGGGGAGTGCCAGCCTACAATCCCATGGCCAGAGAGTCTGGGAAACAGAAACTTCATTCAGTGGCTTATCGAAGAAGAGGCAGACTCCCTCGGTTAAGTGTTGAGCTGAACTCAAGAAAACCAGTAACAGAGAGGGAAGACTGATGACCAAAGGGATTAGACTGGGCTGGTTTAACCCCCAAAAACAGCTGACCTGACAAAGGTTAACTCTCGAATCCCAGGCATCAGCCTGGGAATCCAGCATGGGACTGATCAAGACCCCCTGAATGTGAGTGTCAGTGAGGAGGCCTAGGTAATCTATTGAGCCTTGGGCAGCAGATCAGTACCCATCCCGAGTATACACACGGACTTTGGACTCCCATCCAACAGTGTGAGGTGCACTCTCACCCTGAACTCTTGGGGAAGGTTCTAGGCCCTGCCCTATATGAAATGACAGACTATGGACACCCCCATGGAGGGCCTCACCCTGCCTGGGGAAATGAGGGGATAATGGGAGTGTTGGGAGGAGGGCAAGGGAGGAGGGGAGGGAAAGGGAGAGGGACCTGGAACTGACTTGTGAAGCAACCTTGTTTCTTATCTAAATTTAAACTGGAAAATAAATTAAAAAAAAGATAAGACCTTGAAAAAAATATGTAGGGAAAAGGGTCCAGCCAAAGAAACACACCCTGAGCAGAGCCAAAGAAACACATTTTGGCCCTGCAACCAGAACTAAAGAAATGTACCCTGACCCTGAAACTACTGCCAAATAAACCCACTTTGTTCCTGGAATCAGAGTCAGTGAAAGAAATGCACACTGGCCCTAAAATTGGAGCCAAAAGGCTAAAAAGGACCAGAGAAAGAAACACACTTTGGCCCTGAAACCAGAGCCAATTCTCACTCTAACCCTGTGCAGAAAACTAATCAATCCCTTAACAGGAGTTCTAGCACATGTGAGCTCAGCGTTGAAATCTGACCAATCCCTACCCTGGAAGCCCTATATAACCCTGTGTCTGTTCAGCTTGTGGATGTCCCTGCTACCTGGCTGTCCTCTGCCAATTTGGCAGAGGGCAGCCACTCTCCTAGATTCTTTCCTTCCAATAAACCCCTTGGATGAGCTTTGGATGAATACCTTCTTTTTTTCTTTTTTCTTTCTTTCTTTTCTTTTTCGAGACAGGTTCTCTCTGTATTGTTTGGGAGCCTTCCTGGCACTCACTCTGTAGACCAGGCTGGCCTCAAACTCACAGAGATCTACCTGCCTCTGCCTCCCGTGTGCTGGGATTAAAGGTGTGTGCCACTGTCGCTCGTCGAAGACCTTCTTTTGCAGTGGAGCAGAGATGACCCTGGGAAAAGCAGAGCCGGCAGGCTGGAAAACTTTTGTCTGGAAAATGTTCCCCTGGCAGAGGGGAGTTGTTACACTCGGCTCTCCATTCTCCCAGGGGCAGAGCTGCCAGAGTAAAATTACTACACTGGGCAAAAATCCCCACCTGGAAGACAGACCCTCTCCTGCTGGAGCAGAGCTTTCCTTTCCTTCTGAGCTGTGTAACACTCAATATTCTTTCCTTCTGAGCTGTGTAACACTCAATATTATGTGACTCCCAAGTGCCAGAATACCTGTCCCACCTGATCTAATTCATCTAAAATGCCATATGACACACACACACACACACACACACACAGACACACAGACACACAGACACAGACACACACACACACACACGCACACACACACACATATATATATATGTATATATATATATATATATATATATCTTAGAGTTATGGGTTAGTAATTAAGCCAGAGCTAGCCAGTAAGAAACCATAACAAGCAGCCATCAGCTTCAAGATTAATATAGTGTCTCCTGTGTTATTTGGCGGCTGAGACAGCAGCAAAACCTAGGCAGCTGGCAGGAAAGAGTACAAGTTATAGTCATGGACAGCAAGAAAGGCTCCACGACCAGTGCCACAGCTACCACCACCACTACTCCCAGTACAGCGGTTGCAGACACCCAAAAGAGAAAGAGCAAGTGGGACTAAGCCATTCCTATGACAACAATAGCACAGCCCACCATCCTCACCACCACAGCCACGCTGCCAGCAGTGGTCACTGTCACCACCAGTGCCAGCGGCTCTAAAACCACCGCCATTTCTGCTGTGGGCACCATTGTGAGGAAAGCCACGCAGTGACCAGAGGACACCCCCAGGACTTGTCAGGACTGTGCTGCCCAGTGACTGCTCCCCATGTGCCTTCCAAAAGGAGCCCCTATGTGATATTCCAGCCAGAAGGAATTGCAGCAGAGACAATGGGATACGATGGACACCAATTACAAGAATTGTGTTCTTAGGTCCCGGCATGTAACATGCACTGGCCACTCCCATGCTGTGTTCAGGCAAACATGAAGCTCAATTGCCCCTCTGTGTCAGTCAAGATTTTTGCTCAGGATGGACAGTGGTGTGACAGAAACTGCGGGAGTGCTCAGAGGGGTAGCATAGGGAGCCACTCAGGTCATTCCCAATGTATGTCTCATGGTGTGGGGAGGTGGGAGCTCACGGAGGGAGTCAGACACATACCCCTTCCTGATGGCTGTTTTCCTGACCCCTAAAACCGATCTCAGCAATTCACAGGCAATAGCAGAGGCCTCTGCTCTCTTGGGTGCACTTAAACACTCCCCACACTGCTTCTGATACACACCCTGGCCTTTGAAATCAGGCCAGTATGGAATTCCCAATCTTCTCAGGGCAGAAGCAAGGTCTGGGAACCTGGCCAAGGCCACCCCAGTCCCTTGGTGCCCAGTGAGTGTGACCAGCAGGATCCAAGCAGTGGGGGAGAAGAGTCACCTCCTGCTCTCGGGAGGTTTCTGCACCCCACCCTTCCTCTATCATCATCTCTGCTCAGCAGCAGCCCGGCCACTCTTAGGGCCCAAGCAGGTTCACCAGTCAAAGATGTCACAAGCCTAAGCTTGCCTCTTGTGCCCTCTGGCAGCTCTCCTTCCCATTCATCAGAAAGACCGAGTGTCAAAGGAGGAAGCCAGGCTGGGAAGCGTCTCCTTGCTTCTATGGGACCAACATAGGCCAAGGAAGGTTCTTCTGAGTTTGTGGCTGGTGTTTTGTTTTGTGATCCAAAAACCTGTGGGATATCCAAAATAAAAGCCGAATCACACTCACAAAATAAAGATACTTAAGTCATTCCCTCTCTTCCTCCCTTCCCTTTTCTTTTTTCTTGTCCTCCCATGAACCCTCTCTTGCTCCTTCTCAAATTCATTACCTCATTTTTTTTTTGGTTGTGGTGACGCACACACACATCCCACCCCCACCCCCGCCTACCCTCCTCCACTTCTAACTGCATAAATACAACCTGCTCAGTCCATATAATGTTGCCTGTATGTATACAATTTTAGAGCTGACCACAATCAATTGGAGAGGTTATTCTCTGGGTAAGACCACTTCTCCCACTCTCAACATTCCCTAGTTCTCCATAGTTGTTAAGAATTGAATGGTCATTGTTTTAAATGACTTCATTTTACTTAATTTTATCTCATGAATTTTCTTTTGTGTAAGTTATTATCATTAATCTGGAATCATCCTAAACAGATGGTAGCTATACAACTTGGAGCCTTTCCCAGTTAAGACATGAAACACCTGATAAATCACATTGCTTTATGACCATGTACTGGAGGTTGTGAGGTGTTGACTTGTATTTGTTTTCATTGGCCATTCACTCAGGTGATGTTAGTATTTTAATATATTAAGGTACATTTAAAAAGTCTATAATTTGGGGGGCAATACTACTAGAGTTATCATTGATATTTTTATAAGCCCTCATTTGTGAAAAGAGTCTCAGCATATATAAATCATCATGGGACATGAGCTCAAGCTAAAGACACTCTTCCAAATTTCTATCATGGAGCCCTCTACATAATGGAAAAATAGAATAATCTTAGGTCTGGGCTGACACAGCTTCATGCTTTTTTTTTCTGTGGATGCTGGAAATTTTGACTTTGACCACTGTTGAAGAAAGTATTGAACTATGCCCAGTGACAGTAGATAATGTATTCTTTAAATTTCAAGTTTACATTGGGCACCTATTGCCTGCTTTTCTCATTTTTTTCAGAAAAGTGGCATGGATAGATGATTTCTGGTTGAACAGATATGATCCTGGCTTTAGTCACATGAAAAATAGGTTGATAAAACTCCCCTGGTATAACTCTGCTGTGGAGTCTTTGGAACTATGAATAGATGTTGCATCTATGTTGGTGATCCATCATTTAAGCTACAGTAAGTGGCCTGAAATAAAAACAGGACCCTTAAGGGGGTGGGGGACACAGACAAGTTTTCAGTCTGCTTTGCCATTGCCTGCCTTCTCTTGTCTTGTTCTTTTCCATATCGCCCTGTGAATGCTATGTGAAAGCCTGCAAACTAAGAGTCATGCTTCAGTTACAGTTATTCTGCTTTCATGGGGGAGGGGAAGGGCTTGCCTTAATAAGAATTTTTCATTATTTGCTTTCAATTGGATAATTTTGTTGTTTATTTTCATTTTAAATTAAGTAATAATATATTAATATTATGTAATTTCAGCAATATAAACAGCTCAAAATGTTATGCTAAACATTTTGAATAAGCTATGTATTAAATGATGATCTTAATACCCAAATCTAAGAACCTGACATGTTACAGTTGTTTCTTTGCCAGATATGTGCTTGTCAGACTATACTGATATTTGTCTCTTCAGGCTGCTTCCTCTTTCCACTATCCAGAGAAGGCTAGAGAATATATCCAGCAGAGATTTATAGGTTCCTTTCAAGTTTTTCATTATATTTAAATATATAATTTCAGTGTCAAGGTTTCTTTGTGAAGTTTTAAATAACCTATACTGAAACCATATAGTTGAAGATTATTTACATTATTTCCAAGACTATCCAGTAGTCTCTTGATGTTATACTCTTACAATTTGACAGTCAGAACAAATTATGGATTTAACTCCCATTCTGCAAACAGTTCAAAATCACATATATGTGGTGTACCTGTGATAAATTAAAATGAATTTCCATACATAGTTTTGTTAAAGGAACTAGTAAGAAATATTAACTATGACTAAAGGCCACATCAAAAAGAAGCATTTTGAAAATATTTCATTTATAAAGTATATATCAACAAATAAAAGTTCTTGTTTGAAAATAGTAATAATTGCATTGTGATACTGTCTTATTGAATCTTGTGATGAATCTTTTGTTATTGCTGCAGTTCCTAATTATCTCTTTCAACTTTTTCCTTTTAAATATAAGCTTGAAATTTTTAGGATTTCTCATTGACTTTCAAGTAGCACCCTAAGCCTAAGCTTATATATCACATTGTGTGTGGATCATTTTTAAACATAGGTGGATTTTTATGGAGATTTACATAACACCATTACCCAAAAACTGAAGGTAAAAAGCTTCCTTGAGAATGATTTTCTTTAAATCCATAGGCGCCCAGAGAACACTTTAGTAAATATAAAATTCAGTCAAACATGCTTCTAAACTTTACTGTCCTTTCTTCTTTCAACTATGAGCTGCATATTTGTCCAAATATAAAAAGGTGAAAAATTGAGTACATCACTAGAGGTCACTCTGGTGTCTGATTTGTCTTCTAACCTATGATTCCTCTTCACCCTATTCTACCCCCACCCACTCAACTTCCTGTTCCCCCATGACCTACTCTCTCTTTCTCTTCTCCCCCTCTCTTCTTCCCAGCTCCCACTTCCCCCCACCCCTCACCGTGTTCCCCATCCATTCAGAGGATTTTGTCTCAATCCTCTTCTCTTGGGTACTATGCATATATGCATATCTTTTAGGTTCTTTCCTGTTTCCCAGACTCTCTAGAAACCATATATGAGTGAGTACATACCATGTTTGTCTTTTTGTGACTGGGTTACCTCACTCAGGATGGCTTCCTCCAGTGCCATCCATTTACCTGCGAATTTCAAGATTCCATTGTTTTTTTCTGCTGAGTAATACTCCATTGTGTAAATGTACCACATTTTCTCCACCCACTCTTCAGTTGAGGGGCATCTAGGTTGCTTCCAGGTTCTGGCTATTACAAATAATGCTGCTATGAACATAGTGGAGCAGATGCCCTTGTTGTATGAATTTGCCTCATTTGGATATATGCCCAAGAGTGCAATTGCTGGGTCTTGCGGTAGATTAATTCCCATTTTCCTGAGGAATCTCCACACTGATTTCCAAAAAGAGGCTGTACGAGTTGGCACTCCCACCAGCAGTGGAGTAGAGTTCCCCTCTCTCCATATCATCTCCAGTATAAATTGTCTTCAGTGTTTTTGATTTTAGCCATTCTGATAGGAGTAAGATGGTATCTCAGAGTTGTTTTGATTTGCATTTCCCTGGTGGCTAAGGATGTTGAGCACTTTCTTAAGTGTCTCTTGGCCATTTTAGCCTCCTCTGTTGAGAATTCTCTATTTAGATCTGTACCCCACCTCTTAATTGGATCCTTTGGTGTTTTGGAGACTTGTTTCTTGAGTTCTTTGTAAATTTTGGAGATTAGCCCTGTGTCAGATGTGGGGTTAGTGAATATCTTTTCCCATTCTGTGGACTGCCTGATGTCTATAACCATCTGGGAGCCTTCATCCAGTGACTGATGGAAGCAGAGTCAAACACACAATTAAGCACTGAACTGAACCCAAGGAACCCAGTGGCAGAGAGAGAGGAGTGATGAGCAAATTGGCAAAGAATGGGCTGGCAAAACCGGCAGAGACAGCTGATCGGAACAGGGGAGAGATCTTGGACCCCAGACTGACAGCGGGGAGGCTAACATGGGACTGATCTGGACCCCCCCCCCCCAAATGTGAGTGCCTGGGCAACCTATGGGGCCTTAAGCAGTGGATCAGTGTCTATCCCTGGAATACAAACAGTCATCGTGTGCCCATAGCACAAAGAGGGATGCTCTCTCAGCCTGGACTCTTAGGGGAATGCCTGGACCCTACCCAGAGTGAAATGACAGACTCTAGATATCCCCTATGTGGAAGGAATTGGCAATAGGGTGGAAGGCTGGGGGGGAAGGGGAGTGCGGGAGGAGGGGGAGGGAGAGGGAACTGGGATTGACATGTAAAACAAGCTATTTAAAATTAAAATAAAAAATGATTTAAAAAAATTGAGTACATAATACCTGCAAGCTGAGGGCAACTTGAGATTCCCTTCTTAAAGGCATTTGCTCTACCTTCTGTAAATGGAGTCAAATATATAATAACCCATTTCTTAAAACTCATCTTGTGTCTGTGTGTAGGTATAAATAACAGAGATCAGTTACCACTAGTTGAATAATTGTAAGTCAATATTTTAAACATATTATAGGTCTTTATAAATATATATGTATATGTATATATACATATTGGTTTTTTTGTACAGGGTTTCTCTGTATTGTTTTGGAGGCTGGGAGACTGTCCTGGAACTAGCTCTGTAGACCAGGCTGGCCTTGACTCATAGAGATCTGCATGCCTCGGCCTCCCGAGTGCTGGGATTAAAGGCGTGTGCCACCAACACCCAGCCTAGAATATATATTTTAAGACAGAATGTCAATAAAACATTAAGTAACATTTATGTGTCTTTAATATTATAAGCAATTATGTTGAATGATTTTCATTTCATATTTTCTTTTAATTTCATGATTAAATTAAGGAAAATGGTCAGGCTTATATTATTATGTCAAAACTAGGTAAATTGCATTAGGGAAAACTTCATTGATATTAATTTTGTATTTAAAATGTTAGTTTTCATGAATAGTGGGATTTTAAAGTATTTCTAAATTCATATGTTTAAGTAAATTATTAGTCAATATAAATCAAAGTCATGTTCTTTATACTACCTTTGTTCATTAAATTTACATTGAGTCAAAAATCAGTACATGTGATACAGACTAAAGAAATATGAGCACAATCTGGGTTTTGTAAATGAATCAGTTTGAGTGAAGTCCCACCAGTAACGTGAGAGGAAATGAATCACTAGCAGAGATTTTTGGACAACTGAAATTTCTGTGTCAGTTACAACACATGTTTGCTTGGTTGAAAGGTATTTGCACATCAAGGACGCTATAATATTAATGTGGTGTTTAAAGTAATTATTTACAGGGTCAAAGATGACTCAGTAGTTAAGAGCACTTGTTTTTTTATGAGGACTTGGGTTCAGTTATCATGATTCACATGGGGACTCCCAACCATCTATAACTCCAGTTCTAGTAGATCTGACACTATCTTCTGACCTCTTTCCGTACCAAGTGGGCATGTGGTGCAAATACCCACATACATATAACAATTAAAAGTATAATAAATGTTCAAGTGCCTTTTCTGAACTAAGTAAAAGAGCTATTAATTTTATTGAAGATATTAGAAATAATCATTGTATTGAGGACAGTTATAATTCAGTTTCTTTTTTTCTATTTTAAACAGGCACATGCACGTGTCTACATATATATCCTTGAGTTCACCACACTAGCTTTCTTAATAATAAGCTCCTGAAAGCAACAGTAAACAAGAGTACCACACAGCACAGAACACAATACACCATGAAAAGATAATCTCCCATTCAATTTTCTACATTCTTATTTATACACTAGCTGGTTTCTATTGATTGTCAATTTGGCAGAATTTAGAATCACTATAGAGACTAGTGTTGGAGCATGCCTGTGACGGATTATCTTGACATGGTTAACTGAAGTGGATAGACTGTTCTTATCCATTTCCATGTAGCCAGTTTGCTTTATGCCCTTCTGTAGTATAGCAACTTACCACCTAAATTTTCATAGTCACATAAATGCATTCTGGTCTGCATTTGGTTGTTAATCTGCATTTCTGCAGAGAGAAAAGGAAGGGCTTTTTATTTCAAAATATTGTAATTCAAATAATTTCTTTTTTCTTTTTAAAAACATATTCTTCCCAGGTCCCACTACCCCCCCCCAGACATCCCCTATGTGGAGGGATTTGGCAATAGGGTGGGAGGGAGGGTGGAAGGGGAGTGCGGGAGGAGGGGAGGGAGAGGGAACTGGGATTGACATGTGAAACAAGCTATTTAAAATTAAAATAAAAAATGATTAAAAAAAAAAAAGACTATAACTTTTGGGCTCTTAACATAGCAGTAGATTAAGTGAGAATAGACACCTGAAACATTGTTCATTCTTTCATGCTCCTCAAATCTCTTTCTTTTTACTTCAATTCTGCCTTTTCATCCTCAGACATTTATAACTTTCACTTACACACCTTAGAACATCTTCCTCTTCTTTCACCAGGAGATACACGTGTTTGATTACCAAGAACACTCACTGTAGATCGAGTTCCTCTCAATAAAGGAATGGTAAAAATTTATATTGAAATCTGTTCTGTGTGTTTATCTCTTTTTCTAAGTCTGGTCACAAGGTAAACTGTGTATTCTGTACTTTTACAGGACTGAAGACTGTCATTAGGATATCTCATATTTCATGACCGAGATTTCAATGCTGTAAACTGTACTCCTAAAATTGCATTACCATTATTTCTTTCTTTCATTCTTTCTTTCTTTTAGAATTGTTTGACTTTATCACAGGAGATAAAGAGGTTGAAATTGAGCAGAACACCATGGCTAGCCACATGGAAGAGGACATTCTTGAAAAAGATTTCCAGATGTTACTGTCTTTAGGTTGTGGTTCTTTTGGGGAGGTGATGCTGGCCTGCCACCTTCCCACACATACGCGAGTGGCTGTCAAGGTCCTGGAGAAAAACACCAACAGTGTGGCTGACATCAGCACTGAAGTGAACATCCTTCAATCTGTGGAACACAGGAACATCGTTCGGTTTTTTCATATGATCGACACAGTGACAACCACTTATGTGATCATGGAATATGTGGCAGGAGTAGATCTGGAGAGCTACCTCAGGGCACTGGGCTGTCTAATGGAGGATGAGGCTAGACCGATTTTCCGGCAGGTTGTGTCAGCAATTCATTTCCTCCACCAAAGACACATTGCGCATCGTGATATTAAATTAGAAAACATCTTAGTCGATGCAGCAGGAAATGCAAAGCTATGTGACTTTGGTATGGCAATTAAGATCACAGAGGGGCAGATGTTGGATGAGCTGTGTGGTTCCTTGCTCTAAAAAAAAAAAAAAAAAAAAAAACATATTCTTTATCTTAGCTCCAGTTTCACAGTATGTAATTAACGTTTCAGGAAAATCTGCAACTGTAAGTTTGTGTCTCATTATCTGAGAACCTTCAGGTGGTATATACCTCTTTTAAACTTAGGATTTTTCAGATTTTAATTTATCTAACACTCTCAGAAGAGTCTGAGTCAACATGCAGATTTAACCACATCATCTTATTCAGGAGTATGTGTAAATATTCACACTAAATGAGATGAATAAAGGTTACATAGAGTTTCATATAGTTCCAGATAAAAGTTTGCTTCCAAATGAATCACCTGAAAGTTTTGGAAATTATCAAAATATTGCCATCCTTTGCTCTTTTGGGTTTGAAGAACTGATAGACTTCAAAGCTCTATAACTGTCCTCTAGAATAAAGCATACATTTTCTTGAAACATGAACAGTAAGGTTCAATTGTCTTATAAATGTTATTTATGCAATGTTTGGCATAATCATTAGACTTCACATCTGCAACAGAAAGCTAGTCTCTATTGTCTAACGCTGGGTCATCAGAGCATTATGGTTTGCTGCTACAGTAGCTTTTGCTCACCCTGGGAATCTTGTGTTCACTATTCCTGTGTCTAAAATAGTCTTGTGCCAATTCTTGATGTTTTTTCTTCCTTTCAATACTTTGTGTCTCAATTTAAATACTATTCTTTCAAAAGGTGTCCTTGAAAGAAAACCATGACTTTTTTCCCCAGAAAAAGACTTCTGAAAAGAGTAAGGGGACTACTTCCAAATGACAGTACTTCCAGATAGAATGATGCCCAGTGGGATCACATGATAATACTCTCCAGCCAGCTGAATGATATATACAGGCCTACCAGGAATATGGAAAATAAACCTATGGAACTTACAGATACCCTGTTGATATGAGCCTCACCCAGGCTCCCTGTTGCCACTTATGAGCAGAGTATGCAAACAACTTCTTACGGGAAACCACCTCAAAGTAGTTCTAGTACTCCATGGAGCTCCATGTGAAATCTTCCCATTCAGTATTGACACCAGCTGTCATTGTACCATCTTTGCTAAAGTCACTGCCACCACCTAAGGCTTCTGTACAACTCAGTCTGCAAATGACAACTATACAGCCTCCCTAGCAGCAGCTAGCTGCCTCTGTATCTGCAACACTACAGGGTGGTAAAAATACTAATGAGATCAGTTAACTTCACATTAGCACAGGGCTTCTAAACAACCTCATAGCAGCTATGGAATAGTTATAGCACTTACCAGATACCTGTCATCTATAGAATGCAGCCAGTAGCTACACCTCCATCTTATGCTTCTCGAAGACATTCTTCTTTACATTTGAAGAGATCACAGTAGTTTCTATCAGTAGACTGCCTATGGGCAACCAAGCAGCTATGGGCAGCAGTTGCCTATCAGTAAAGCATCTAAATCCAATTGCACCATCTAGTTAAGAATCCAGGTCTATAGAGCTTCAGAGCAGTAGGTATATGCAGCAGTGTTCAGTTTCCCAGGCCTACCCAAGTAGCAGGCAGGAATCTGGAGGATGGACCAGCAAAAAGCTAGATCATGAATGTCTCTATTAACCAGAGCAGAGGAAGTGAGGATTTGGTTGCAAAGGCATAAGCAAAGGCCTGAGGGAAGAGAATGTGGAAGAATAGCTACTGCACTTCCAGTTGGCCTCTGTAAGCCTAGTGTAGTGACTCTCACAGATCTCAATGAGGACTAACCATAGTATCATTTATATGCAAGGATTAGATGACAACATGGTTCTGAATAATCTGGCAGACTTCTTAAAGCAATAGGGTGTTATTAAGAATAAAGGAACAATGGACAACCTTATGAAAAAACCCATATTTTCCTATACAAAGAAATGAGAGAGTCTCAAATTATGACACTATGTCCTGTGAGGACATTCTAACTGCACAGGTGTCTATCAAGTTTCAGAGAAACATTTTCAAGGAATCAGCTAAAATTCTTCTCATAGCTAGAGTTCCTATTGAAAAGCCCACAAGATGGCGTGCTGCGCTTCATGGCAAGTGAGGCCACCAACTTTTTTTTGAAGGGCAAGTAAACCCAGAGGGACTCAGAAGCTCTGTGTGTACTATGAAGGCACTATAGGAAAATAAAGGCATATCCCTAAGAAGGCAGAGGAAATTTTCTAATGAAGAACACATGCAGGATCTGGACCTTTGGTAGAGTATAAAAGGAAAAGGAGGTGGCTATGAAATCCTGGAAAACATAAATAAAGAGGTATTCATTGTAAGAAACATGGGGATCCCAAAGAGTTGTCTTGACTACCATTCTTTCTTCCTTCTTCTTCTTCTTCTTCTTCTTCTTCTTCTTCTTCTTCTTATTATTATTATTATTATTATTATTATTATTATTATTAAACTGAATTTTCAAAATTCATGAATTTCCTCTTTCGGTAAATTTGGATTGGTTCTAACATGCAATATAAACAATAAAATGAAGTGGAAGAGATGCAGTGTTATTTTCAGCTCTAAACCTCAAGAAAATCTGGCAACACTCATCTTCAGTGTAAATATCTTGCCAATGTTCTGTATACACTGGGAGGACAGGAATTGTGGTGGTCAGGAGCTCTAGCATTACAAACAGAGCTATCAAAACAGTTGTCTCAGCATCCCAAATGGCCAGCTGGAATGCCCCACCTAGTAGGACAGAGCATGTAAACATGACACTTTAGCTATGTGAAATGCAGTGCTGTATTTCCCTCAAATTCATATTGTGACTGTTAATCATGAAAGTGGCAATATATTAAGATTGGATAGCACAGACATTTTATAAAGCCATCCATCTTATCTCCAATAGAGATTATGGCACAGCTGACAATCAGAGGGGATTGGATGAAAAATGGTGATGACAGGAGGTACTTGTGAATTTCTAGGGAGATAGTAAAGTATTTAAAATGAAAATGTTCACGTGCAATCTGTAATTTACTCATAATGTATTTGAGTACAGGAAAATTTTATAATGTTAAACTCTTTAATGCAATATGCTCCAATAGCCACCTGAGCACAGAGCCATTTGTTTACAATTCTAAGTTTCATTTTTTGTGAGACATTTTGTTAGATACCTAACTACACTTGTGTGTATAATTTACATAAGTAACTAGTTTTAAACTTTTGGTAGTTTTACATCATGTTTAGTAGAGCACTCATTAAGATGTTTGTAATTAAATATGCCATTTGGTTGTAACTGTGTATTTTCTCCTAAGCTGGCATTTGTCATTGTTTCCAAATGTATTTGGTTGTTAACATTAGAGAAGTTGGGGCTGGGGACATGGATGAGCTAGCTGGTAAAGTGCTTGTCTATCATGGAAAATACCTTGGTCTCAGTTCTCAGCACTGTATATAAACCAGTTTTGGTATCTTATTCTTGTGATTGAGCACATGGCTATTGGAGAGAGGAATATCAGAAGTTCAAGGTCACATTTTGCTACACAGCAAGTTTGAGGCTAGTTTGGGATACATGCTCTGATTTCCGTATTTATTCCTAAGCTTGCTATGCTTTTAACACATATTCACTAATTGATGGCCATCAAAGTTGTTTGGATAACAGCAATGAACACACATGGATGATCAGGTATCTCTGTAATAGGATATGGATTCCTTTGGGCATACAACCAACACATCTATAGATGAGACACAGAGTAGATCATTTTCTACCATTTTGGGGAGTTTTCATACTAATTTTCATAGTGTTTGCACCACTTTGCATTCCCAACAGTGCTGAATAAGTGTTCCCCTTTATCCACATTCACACCAGTATTTGTTTTCATGTTCTCTTTTATCTTTGCCATTATGACTGTAGTAAGATGAAATCTCAAAATAATATCAATTTGCATTTCTTGGATGGCTAAAGGTGTTGAATATTTTAAAATGTATCTCAGCCATTTGTAGGTTTTCCTTTCTTTTTTTTCTCTTTTTCGTTTCTTCTTTGTTTGGAACTCTCTCTTTTGTGTCATGGCCCATTTTTTAACTGGGTGTTTTGATTTGTTGATATTTATTTTCAAGTTCCCCTATTTCACATATTACAGGTGTTAGAGACTTTCCCCCATTTTATTGACTGCCTCTTCACTAAGTGGTAACTTCAGTAGACATTTTGATTCCTTGATTTAAACATTTAAATTATAGTTGTTTTTAGATATTACCTAGTAACACATAAATATATACAATTTCATTTTATGCATCAGGTGAGCTGAATGTGTTTAAGAATAATAGTCATCAACCACTATTCCCTTAACTGACTTTTGTAAAATAAGAGCCAACAATATTTTATAAATAGATTAAAAAGAAAGGCATATTTATTTATATTTATTTTTATATATTTAATATATTAATTTTTAGATGGAAGCAGAGTTTAGACACCCACAAGTAAACACTGAACTGAATGAACTCCTGCAGCCCAGTTGCAGATAGGGAGGAGTGATGAGCAAAGGAGTCAAGACTCGGCTGGTGAAATCCACAGAAACAGCTGACCTGAACAGAGGGGAGCTAATGGACACCAGACTAGTGACTGAGAGGCCAGCATGGGACTGATTCAGATCCACTGAACATTGGTGTCAGTGAGAAGGCCTCAGCAATCTATGGGACCTCCGATAGTAGATCAGTATTTATCCCTGGCATACAAATGAACTTTGGTAAGCCATTCCACATGGAGAGATGCTCTCTCAGCCTGGACACATGGGGGAGGTGCTAGGCCCTGCCCTGGATGATATGATAGACTTTGAAGATCTCCCATGGAAGGCCTTACCCTCCCTGGGGAGTGGAGAGGGGATGGGATGGGGGAGTTGGTGGGGCTGGGGAGGCAGAGGAGAAGGGGTGGGAGAGGGAACTTGGATTGACATGTGAGGCTAGCTTGTTTCTAATTTTAAAAAGAGTGGAAATTTTTTCATATTATATTCCAACAATAGTTATCCCCTGATCCGTCCTCCCAGCCCCCTCTGCTTATCCCTAGATCATCCCTATCCACTCCTTTCAGTGGGTAAGGGATCTATTCTGTGGGGAGTCAACAAAGAATATTAAATTGGGGCACATTAAATAGGGACAGGAATAAGCCCCACCCCCCACATTAAGGCTGAGCACACATCCCACCATACAAAATAGGCTCCAACAAGCCAGCTCATGCACAAGGGATAGATCTTGGTCCTACTGTCAGATAGACCAAGCTTTACAGCTGTCTCCCACATATGGAAGGCCTACTTATTTTTTTAATTATTCTTAACTTTTATTGGCTTTGAAGTCAAGAATCTTCAGTGATGGATGACAGACTGAAATCCCAGGGAAGAGGTGACTTTGAAGTTCAAAGGAAGTCTGCCAATGAGTCCATTGTACCTCAGGAAACTGTGAATCTTTTCTTTTATGGGCTTTGTCTGATTGGAGAAATTCACTTACATTATGGAAGGTAAGCCTCTTCATCCAAAGTATCCCTACATAAATGTAATCACCTGTAAGGAAAAGACCTTCAGAGCAGTATGTAGACTATTATTCCCTGTAGAATAACTATAGGCTAAATAGCATATAAATTTGACCATCATGAAGACAAAGTTCATATTTGTAGAGTTCTGTTCAATTTCATGTTTACACCAGTTGCCTAATTAAGACAGTTTATCGTGTAAAAATTAGGGTTTTTGTTTTTTGTCTTTTTAAAGAGGACATCAAGTTGTAGTGGTAGGTAAGAAGGGAATGGGTGTGGAAGTATTCATCAGGGAGAGGTCAATATGATCAAATATACTGTATAAAATTTTCAAAAAGTAATGAAAGTGAGAAAAAGAATAAACAAACAGGTAAGTAATTATTACCTTACATATAAATGAATGATTGAATGAATGAATGGATGGATGAATGAATGAATGAATGAATGAATAAACTAAAATCTGACCTTCTCTGATAACAGAGCCTTGTGTCCTTTTAATGTTTCAGACAATATGAATTATTTGGCTTCAGTTTCGATGCAATTTAAAAGTTTTATTTAATAAACTGGAGTAACAAAATAATGAAAAGTAACAATAGACCAGATATTTGAAAAGTTTTAAGGGCCTATGGCAATTAATATCGGCTGCAACTACTTTTCAAAGCATTTTATAATATAAAACCTCTATTAAACTTCAAAGTCCTGTATTCTGAGGCGAAAAGAAACCATTTCTCTTAAATTTATTTTTATGAGTTTTCTTCTAGTCTGTTCTGGTTTTTCTATGACATTTCTTTGCTGAATATGGGGTCTATAAAACACTAATAAATGTCTGATGGATAGTTAGTAAGACATTGCTTATATCTATCTGTCAAGCTCTTGTTTACTCTGTTCAGATTATATTCAGTAGGTGTTGCTTTTTTTGTCTTCAGATTATGCATCATTATGAGATCAGGTTCTTAACCTGTACATTCTCTCTCTCTCTCTCTCTCTCTCTCTCTCTCTCTCTCTCTCTCTCTCTCTCTCTTTCTGTGTGTGTGTGTGTGAGAGAGAGAGAGAGAGAGACAGAAACAGAGACAGAGAGACAGAGAGACAGAGACAGAGAGAGATGTATGTGATGGAAAGTGTCTTATATCAGTGCTGAAAACATATAAAGGAAGCTACAACAAACAATAAAATTCCATGATTCTGTTTTACTTGAATGTATGAAATAGCCACAGTTAGTTTCTGTTGCCATTTGTCTCTGCATATGGCTGCACTATGAAACCATAAGCATATAAACTACAGGCATATTCTCCCTCCCTCCCTGCCCCCCTTTCTCTCTCTCTCTCTCTCTCTCTCTCTCTCTCTCTCTCTCTCTCTCTCTCTCTCTCTCTCTCTCTCTCTCTCTCTCTTCTTATTCAGGCAAAGTCTTTATAATATAACTGTGATAATAAAATTACTTTTGGTGCTGCTTGTTTTAACCTAACAGGAGACAGAGTCAATAATTCAAACATAACAAAATAAATTCAACATGTTTATATTTTCAGTTTGAAATTAAAAACTGAGGCACTTGACTGACCTGGATTTGTATTCAGTTTCATTTTGTCATGCTTCAATTTATTGACTATTGGAATATTTTAGCTATCAATTTTTTTAATTTTTAGAGTTGTACTATTATTTTTATATATTTTTATTTAACATTTTATGCATGTCACTTTCACTTTCCTCTCCCTCCCCACCTCCTCTCCCAATCCTCCCAACCCCTCAACCCCACTCTATTCACCCTCCACTCCCCAAGGAGGGCAAGGGCCTCCATGAGGGATTTTCAGAATCTGTCACATAATCCAGAGAAGGGCCCAGGTTCTTCCTCATGTGTCCAGGCTGAGAGAGCATCCCTTCACATGGTATGGGTTCCCAGAGTCCTTCTGTATGTCAGGAATAAATACTGCTCTGCTCTCCAAGGACCCACAGATTGCCAAGGCCTCCTCTCTGTCACCTATGTTCAGTGGGAGGGTGTCTGGATCAGTCACATGCTAGCCCCTCAGTAATCAGTCTGGGGTCCATGTGTTCCCCCTTGTTTAGGTCAGCTGCCTGTGGGTTTAACCAGCTCGATCTTGATTCCTTTGGCCATCACACTTCTTTGCAACTGGGTTCCAGGAGTTCAATTTGGTTCACAGCTGTGGGTGTCTGCCTCTGCCTCCATTAGCCACTGGATGAGAGTTCTAGGATGGCATATAGGTAGTCATCATTCTCATTATCATGGGAGGACATTTAAGGTAGCCTTATTGCCAGTTGCTGTCATTCTTGTAGATCTGTGAAGATCTCACTAGTACCTGATCTCTCATCCAACTTATACTGGCTCCCTCTTTTATGGAATCTCGCATACTTTTTTCCTCTATTCTTACCCTGGCTCAACTTTCCTGCTCTACCATGTCCTCCTACCCCCTCCTCTTTTCTCCCTCTCTTTCTCCCATCTCCTTCTACCCTTCCCTTCTCCTCCATCCCAATCCAATTAGGAGATCACATCCCCTAACCTTACTCTGGGTTACCATGAATATCTCTCTTAGAGTCCTCCTTGCAACCCAGAGTCTGTGGCGGTGGGATTGTGGGCTGGCAATGCCCTGCTCCATGTCTAAAATCCATATATGAGTGAGTACATACCATGCTTGTCTTTTTGTGATTGGGTTACCTCACTCAGGATGGTTTCTTCCAGTTCCATCCATTTGCCTGTAATTTTCAAGATTCCATTTTTTTTTTCTGCTGAGTAGTACTCCATTGTGTAAATGTACTATATTTTCTCTATCCACTCTTCAGTTGAGGGGCATCTAAGTTCTTTCCAGGTTAAAGTCAAGTTAAAATATTGATAGCTTGGATTTGATTTGCTACTTCTGTATTATTCTTTCTATTCATGTATGCTTTAACTCTTCTAAATGTTTGTAGCTCCAAGTAAATTTTAGATGATTTTTCCTATTTCTATGAGAAATATCACTGGTATTTTGGTGGTGATTGCACCTAATCTGCATGTATTTGGTATGACATGGTTGCAGGGTTTTTATCTAGAGGAATCAGACATAGCAAGCAGGAAGTTGCACCAAACAGTTTGTTGTGTGCTGGGACATCTTTGTGACATTTTCCTCAATGGCAGAGCAACTAGTATCCCGAAAAAGAAATTTGTCATGTCTTCCAAATAGGCAAACTTACATTCTGATATGGGACTTTAAATTACTTTACAGTGAAGATGAGGAGGGAGAGGAAGGGGAGGAAGGGTTTGTAGTTGTAGGAGAGATGGAGTGAGATTGCATCATTTTAGTTAGACAATAGTCTAACTGTTTGCTTTTAATTACATATTTCTTTGCAGGATGATTATCATTTGATCAAGGTACATAATGTAACTTAATGTCCAATGTTGAGATGAAACTAAAGACCTCACACATGCTACATATATATCCTTCCACATAAGTACATTTCCAACCATGCAGCCTTTTTAGCATACTGTTGGATTTCAGAAAGCAATATTTTTTTTGAGATTTTTACCTTTGCATTAGGGAAGATAGCAATGTATTATTTTGTTTTTGTGTCCTGATCTAGCTTTGAGTCTAGTGTAATACTGATTACATAGAGAGTTTGCAGTAATGTCATGCATTTTGGTATTAATCTTCCTAAGTATTCGATAGAACTCAGCAGGGAGACCTTCAGATCTTGGGCTTATCTTGGACTTCGTTTTGATAGAAGCAACTTTTATTTTCAGTTTTTGTTTTATTACAGAGTCAATTTTGTTGCTATTTGTCTAATTAACTTCTATATTTTTTCATGGATTAATCTTAATAAAGTGTATTATCCAGTAACTGATTTATTTCTTCTTAGTTCTCAAATTTACTGACATCCTCATTCTACCTTTTAATCTTTCAAGAGCCTTGTATTTCTGTAGAAAAACAACAGTCTTATTTTCTTTCTTTCCGGTTCTTTTATTTGTTGCTCATTTCATAGCTAGATGCCTGCCAATTTTGTCAATTGGCAGAAGCAACCCATTATGGTGATCTTTTGTAGTGATTCTTACTCTCTTTAATTACTTTTTGTCATGTAGCAAGTTCTCTGAGTGAAAGCATTCTCTCCAGGAGGGATGCAGAAGGGCCATAACATCTAAGAGATAAACAAAACTTAGCAAATCAGGGAAGCTGGAACCTAAAGGACTCAGAGGCAGTCAGTGACAGCAGCTGGGAGGAGACTCTGCAAACAGCCAGGCTGCCTGAAGTCAGGTAGAAACTCAAGAAACCAAACTTCTGTTCATAACTATTTATTGTGGTGTGGGCTTTTCAGTGATTCGGTTGTCTAGGAATAGTTTCTTGCTCATACCTCAATAAACTTGCTGGTTTGCCAAGTTGGACTTTGCTCAAATTTTTACTTTTTTCTCCCATTGGCGCAATACCTGGGGATAATAGACATTTGTTCGCATCTTCACAAAAACTTACGCAACACATTTCTGATCTTACTGTTTCTTTGCTTCAACTAATTTTTGTTTTTTTTCCTTATTTTTCTAGTTCATTGAGAGAAAATGATATGGCCCTATTACTGTTGCTATGAATTTTCACTTATGATCAGCTATACATGTCATGTATGTTCTCACACATTTCAATAAGTATTCAATTTCTGCTGTGGTTTCTTTCTTAAATGTTACTTTTTCAAAGCCTGTCTAATTGACATGCAAATATATAGTTCTCAGAGTTTTTCTTGTTGTTGATTTCTGCTTTTATTACAAAATGACCAGAACAGATAATCAATTCAATTTCAACCTTCTAGAAGCTTTCGCTTTGCCTAGTGATCTATCATACTGTCATCAGGAAGAATGTTCTATGTGCCAATGGGAAGAATGTATATTCCCCAGTTGAATGAAATGCTCTTTAGATCTCTTTTCTGTTCAGTTAAAATTGGGTGCAATTTTACTTTTACTTTTCATTGTTATGTTTCTGTCCAATCTATTCATTGTTGAAAATGGTCTTAAAGTACCCAGCTATCACTGTCATGGTAACTTTAAGTCTACTCATATCTACTTTACAAACACTGAGGCACCAGTCATGGGGTATATTCATTTTAAATTGTCATTTTTACTCCTTAATTGGTCATTTTATTATTTTTATTGACTTTCCTTTTTAAGAGTTGCTTTTATTACTTATGTGTATATGATGAAATTGTGTGAATGTATCTTATGTGAGAACCTGCCTGTGAAGCCAAGAAGATGGCATCAGATCTGCTGGAACTGGAGTTACAGAATGATATGAGCTACCATGTAGGTGCTAAGAATTGAGCCTAGGCTCCCCTGGAAGATAAAATAGTGCTCTTAACCACTGTACTACATATCTAGCCATATCATGTTTTGAATATTTGATTCTTTATGTATTATACTTGTTAAATATTTGTGAAGAGATAAGTATAAATTAGTGGTTGTGTAATAGTGTGCCCAATTTATATTAATAAAGCTTTCAGACTACAGACAAACAAATTTCAAAAACTTACAAGTTAATATGTATTTTAAAATTCTGTACTGGGAATACCTTGAGGAAAAGTTCAATTGGCCCCAAGCAGTCAGCTAACACAAAACAATTTTCATGTGCATCAAACACTTAGTTCATGAATAGTAAAAAACAAAGTCTTATTTATGGCATAGCTCTCAGCCAATTTTTATATTTCTAGTTGATGTTTTGTGAAAGTAATTTTAAAATAATATTAAATGATTTAAAAACTAAAAGTTCTTCCAACTGTGAAGTATAAATTTTTTGTGAAATTACCAACTCTAACATGAATTTCATTTTTTAAACATATGAGTTGAAATGAAGAAAACCACTTAGAGTTTGCATAAATCTCATCTTTAAAACTGTCTTACAATCAACAAATTTCACAAGATGTAAATGGAACTGTAATATATCATGTTTTAATATATAAATCATGATTTTTAAAGAAAATAATCAAATATATGTGTTTTTACCTTAATATTCTTTTTATGTTTTCTTTTGATGAAAGTCTAAGATCTCTTTTCACCTAAATTGGTATTGAAATGTGTCTAAGGGATGTAGATCACAAGACAATAATGGCAAATGTTCTTCAGATCATTTGTTGCTTTTTACTAATTAGCTATTAGTAACAAAAAGAGAGTTTTCCAGATTACAGTGCAGCATTAACATCATTTTATTTTCTAGTAAACGCTTAACAGAAATCTAGGATATGGCAAATTTGTAATTAATAATACAGATAGCAGGCTGGAGTGATGGTTCAGCTGTTAAAGGCTAGGCTCACAACCAAAAATATAAATAATACAGACAGCATATATTTGAACACATTGAAAGTCTTATGTTAAAATCTAATGATTTTATTGCAACATAATCTCATTAAAGCATATAGAGCATTCTGCAGTAAATTAGTTAGTTGTACATTGTATTTCCATTTGTCATAATAACTGATTATGTTGATGTAAAATAATAAAAACATGACAATAAAAAACAAAGATGAGGATTAGATACTTGATAGTTACAGCCTGAGGATCTCCAGTGGCTGACTTAGAGAAGCTAATGACACCTGAAGGCTTCACTTTAGGCAAGCCTTTCATCTGTAGAATACTTGAGTAATACCCTAAGAGCTTGCTTTGTCTCTTAAGCATAGCTAGTATCAGTCTGGGATTAAAGCCAATGTGGTGCATTCTAGGCAAACATCTAAAACCTATGCAAGTTGAATATTTCACATTTAAGCAATGTTTGGTTTGTACAGTATCTGAAACCCAAATCAAGCAAACTCAACTGTGCATTCTTACAGAAATCTGAATTTGCTAAGACAGTTATCAGTCATAAGAAAACGTTGCTAATTTCTGTGTCAGCAGGGTTTGCATTTGTGTTGGCTCACTTTGATCCTTTCCCTCTTGGTGGAATAATAGAAATTCTCATTAATGACAATTGGATGAGCTGTAATAAGCATTATTCATTAAAGGTATCTGAATTGCTTCAGCACATTTTGGTGCTTTAAAGGAAATTTTTAGCTCTAAACTCACAACTGACAAAAGCAAATCTGAGCAAAAGAGCATTCGGTGTTTTGACCTCAGATGAGACTGGGCTGAGACAGATGAATACATTTGTTAGAGAGCAAAGGTCTCAGTGCTCAGACACCACTTAAAGGATGGTGAAGAAGTAGAAAGGCTATCACATTAAGAGTAGACTGATATCATTTTTACTAAATTTACATGGTAACATTCACACTGAAGGTAACAGCAAATTGATGTGTAAATGAGCCTAAAGGATAATAATCTCAAGTAATATACTACATTATTTTATATATGAGGAAAACAAATATAAAAATTGGAAGACATATATGTTAAAATAATTACCATGCTTGATGAATATTAACATTTGAAATTATTAAAAACATATTCTAAAAGCATCAAAAAAGAGGCTAAAATTAAACAACATATTATTTATTCTAAAACAGGAAATTAATGAGTGAATTGTGTACTAATTTAGTTTTGCTTTATTTCTTGGAAAAATATACATAAGTAATATATATGTATTATAAATACACAATGATAATATTTTGATACCAGCTGTATCTTACTTTTATTTTTTGAGATACTAGAGTAATTGTGCAAAGAACAATGATCCTGAAGGATAACTTTTAGTAAAAATTAAAGATAAAAGGAAATTTTTGTTTAGGATCTTATAAAATAAATGTAGTATTTTTAGAAAGGTGGGAAATCCATTTAAAAAAACAGAATTGCAAAAATATAAATAGACATATACTAGAAGTTGGCCTAACTATTACTGTAAGTGTCAAAGTTTTAAATTTTATCTTCCATTAAATGTTATTAAATATGACAATTAACAAAGAAATGTAGTTTACCCATACTCAGAAAGTTGTTAGGATCGCTCTCACAGAATTAACCTGTCATGATTTTATGTGCCAATTCAAGCATTTCCTGATAAAAAATGCATACATATATGTAAAGCATTTTCACCTTGCTGCATTCCTTCACATTTGCAGTTTACAGCCACTGTACCTTTCATAACTTTTGTAGTTGCTGACAGAACAAATTAATTTGATAGTACTAATCTTTTTTGTGAAGCTCTTAGATTTCAGTTTAGGGCATGTGCCAGTCATCATGGAAAACACTGGTGTGGAGGCTCAGTGACAAACTAAATTTGACCTCCTTGTCATGGAACATGTTGTCACTCAGGCTCCAGAAGTCATTAATGCTTGACAGCATCTCCTCCTGTCAGCTTTCCCCAAATCCCCACTGAGCAAAACGTCCAGGAGAATTATGACTTGATTCAGCACGTTCCCTTTCCAACGCCACCTTAACTAATTAAATGTAACCTTGTGGGTTTTGGTTCTGGCTGTCCACAAGCAAAAGGCTGTCCCTTTATGGATTTACTTATTGGCAAGGAAGCTTTGTTTCCTAAGGTGACATCTTCATAGCCAAAGATGGAAGAGGGAACTTTCCAGCATAAACTTGGTTATTATCTTATTAATTTCATCCACTTCTGTGGTGTGAGGCCAATAATCCATTAAGCTTGAAGGGAAGCAGAAACAAGCCAATAAAACCCAAAATAAGAATCCAGACACAGCTTTTAAATTAACTAGAATATTCTAGCAGCACACACTGTAGAACTATCTGCATTCATACATAGCAAAGATATGCTCAAGCTTGATCTTGGCTCCAATTTTAAGAATATATTTCTTTTTGTATCAAAGAAGTAAAGACAAGCAGAAAGATGAAGTGAGTTTTAAAAGGGACAATTGGAGTAAATTGTCCATTCTTTAGCATCAAAGAGAGATGAAGGAGGCCACAGTGCACATCTGAATAGAGCTAAGCTGCACTTTCCCTCCATTAGTTGTTCTCATATTTTTAAACATGAAAGAACTAGAGACAAAAACAAAGGGCTGTTTCAATTAATTCCCTCAGTAGCACTTTAAAATGCTGTTTTTCAGTTTATACTTCAAAGTTTTACTTAATACAGTCCGTGATTTGCCTATGAATAAAATCAAATGGTAACAGTAAAACAAAAGAGAAAAAAAAGATTTAAAATGTGCTATTTTGAACAATGGCTATGGAAAAAAGAATGAGTAGTAAAAATAAAGCATTCTTCCTGCATGCTATCGTAACTTCCCAGCAAAAGGCTGAAATTTAATGGTAGGCAGTGTTAAATAATGCCACCTTTGATGAGAAATGATAAGATCACTAAACAAGAGTTGTTTTGGATCCAGAATTAAAGAAAGCAAATGTTACTTTTGAAAACAAATGAAACACTCAATTTTTTGGGAATGAGATTGTAAATCCCCACCTATTTAACAATGAGACAAGATGTTTCTTTGACTACTTATTGTGAATTCACTTTTCTTATAACCAAGTCTTTTGGGGATCCTCAAAAGCTGTGTTAGTTTCGGATCATATCAAAATGATTTATCATCTAATTGTACTTTTTAAGTGAAATTTCTGATTTAAAAATAAATCCTTTTGAATTTAGCTGCAAATTGTCCACGTAACCAGAGGTCCCACCCTGAGCAGAGTAACGTGGGAAAAACGTGGCCTACTGCACAGCAGAGTCAATGAGGACTGATATTGTGAATCTGACCCAGGCTCCCCAGAGGGTAAGAGTGCAATGGTGCAGGACTGACAAAATAAAATGTTAAATATACTTGAAATCCAGAGGGAAAAATTCAAACCAGGAAAGTACACCAGTTGATAATCTTGCACAGAAGAAAGTGTCTGGATTGTGAATAACTGAGTGCATTTGTTTTAGGAGAAAGAGGGAGAAAATGAAGGGCTAATTGTACCTCCAACTTTCAGGAATGTTGAATTTGGAAGCATACAGGATCTTGTAAGTAAAGAATTTTAAGAAAATACACTGGTCTTTTCACAATATTGTGCTGGGTTTTGAGAACTTCTTGTGCCTTCAGTAAACCAGGCAAACAAGACATTGTGAGCAATCCCAGAAGGCATTGTTCCAAGAAACAATGAATCTGGCCTAAAAATCCACCTTAACATATGTGAGTTGTTACTATTGAAACAATTGTACCCCTCTTGCACTCGTGGGCAAGAACTGCAGGCAGGTGCCTACTATTGTGGGCAGTTTGTGTGTGAGCAATTGGTATTCTGATGGCTGCGTTCTCCTTCAGTCACAGATGTAGCACTGTCCAGCACAAGGAACACTAGTCATTAGGGGTGAAGTTTCTAGCTGAGGATCAAATTGACTTCTCCACATTCTGAAGCATAAGTATGTAGTGTTGAGATGAAGTCTTACTGTCAGGAATTAAAAATATCCAAGAGCATTGGAAATAGCCTGTAATGTATGTGCAGCCTATGGAACGTCTTTGCTTAATAAACCAAAAAGATATAACTCGTATTGAATTTTGGTGTTATTTTTCCCATTGTCTTTTCAATTTTCTTTTCTATGATCCATTGTTGGAACACAGAGATGCAAAAGGAATTTTGTGTAATTTTTGTATCCTGCAACATTTCTGAATGTACCCTCCCCCAACACACATCCTTTAGGTGGAATTTTTAGTAGAATGCTGTCTTCTAAGCCAGATGATTTTATGTTTATTCCCAATTTGGATTTTTTTAGTGCTTTTCTTTTTTTGTATGTTTTGTTTTTTGTTTGTTTGCTTTTTGAGACAGGGCTTCTCTGTATTGTTTTGAAGGCTGTCTTGGAAATTCCTCTGTAGACCAGGCTGGGCTGGAACTCACAGAGATCTGCCTGCCTCTGTCTTCTGAGTGCTGGGATTAAAGGCATGCACCACCGATATCTTATTCTATTGCTGTGCAAAGTCTTTCTAGTATTGTCAGGAAGAAAACTGACCTGAGTTCACATTCTTGCTTTCTTCTTAATATTAGCAGAAAAAATGTTCAGACATGGCCACTGTGATGTTTGCTATGGATTTGTGTTATAAGACCTTCACTACGTTCAGGAAGCAGTCTCCTGTACCAATTCATTCAAGAGTACCTCCCAATTTCTCTTCTAACAGGGTAAGTGTGGCTGGATTTGTGTTGAGGTCTCTGATCCATTTAGACTTAAGTTTTGTGCATGGCAATAGACATGGATCTATCTGCAGTCTTCTACATGCCAATATCCAGTTATGCCAGCACCATATGTTGAAGATGCTATCTTTTTTCCATTGTATAATTTTAGTTTCTTTGTCAAAAATCAAGTGTTCATAGGTTTGTGGATTAATCTCAGGGTTTTCAATTTGATTCCATTGGTCTACCTGTCTATTTTTATGCCAATACCAAACTGTTTTCAGGACTACATCTCTATAATAGAGCTTGAAGACAGGGATGGTGATGCCTCCAGATGTTGCTTTGTTGAGCAGGGTTGTCTTGGTTGTCCTGGGTTTTTTGTTTTTCCATATAAAGTTGAGAATTGTTCTTTCAAGGTCTGTAAAGAATTGTGCTGGTATTTTGATGGGGATTGCATTGAATCTGTGGATTGCTTTTGGCAGGATTGCCATTTTTACTACATTGATCCTACCTACCCACGAACATGGGAGATCTTTCCATTTCCTGGTGTCTTCTTTAATTTCTTTCTTTAAAGACTCAAAGTTATTGCAATGCAGGTTTTTCACTTGTTTGTTTAGCATTGCCCCCAGGTATTGTATGTTTGTGGCAATTGTAAAGGGTGATGTTTCTCTGATTTCTTTCTCAGCCCTTTTATCATCTGTATACAGTAGGGCTACTGATTTCTTGAATTGATCTTGTATCATGCCACGTTGCTGAAGGTGTTTTTCAGTTGCAAGAGTTCCCTGGTAGAGTTTTTTGGGTCACTTAAGTAAAATATCATATCATCTGCAAATAGTGAAAGTTTTACTTCTTCCTTTCCTATTTGTATCCCCTTGATCTCCTTTTGTTGTCTTATTGCTCAAGCTAGAACTTTAAGTACAATATTGAAGAGATATGAGGAGAGGGGACAGCCTTGCCTTGTTACTTATCTTAGAGGAATTGCCTTGAGTATCTCTCCATTTAGGTTGATGTTGGCTGTTGGTTTGCTGTATATAGCTTTTATGATGTTTATGTATGTACCTGTTATCTCGGATCTCTGCAAGACCTTTATCATGAAGGGGTGTTGGAATTTATCAAAGGCTTTTTCAGCCTCTAGTTAGATGATCATGTGAGTTTTGTCCCTCACCTTGTTTATATGGTGGATTACATTGATGGATTTTTGAATGTTGAACCATCCCTGCAACCCTGTAATGAAGCCTACTTGATCACGGTGGATGAGGTTTCTGATGTGTTCTTGGACCCGATTTGCCAGTATTTTATTGAGTATTTTTGCATCAATGTTCATGAGAGATATCGGTCTGAAGTTCTCTTTCTTAGTTGTGTCTTTGTGTGGCTTGGGTATCAATATTTTTGAAGCCTCGTAGAAGGAGTTTGGCAAAGACCTTTCTGCTTCTATTGCATGGAATACTTTGAGGAGAATTGGTATAAGCTGTTCTTTGAATTTCTGGTAAAATTCTGTATTGAAGCCATCTGGCCCTGAGCTTTTTTTTTTTTTTTTTTTTTTTTTTTGGTTGGGAGACTTTTGACTTTTGATGACTGCTTCTATTTCCTTAGGTGTTATAAGACTATTTAAATTGCTTATATGCTCTTGATTTAATTTTGGTAAGTGATATTTATCCAGAAAATTGCCCATTTCCTTTAAATTTTCAAATTTTGTGGAGTACAGCTTTTCAAAATATGACCTGGTGATTCTCTGGATTTCCTCAGTGTCCATTGTTATATCCCCCTTTTCATTTCTGATTTTGTTAATTTGCATGTCTATATCTGGCTTTTGGTAAGTTTTGATGAAGGTTTGTCTATCTTGTTGATTTTTTCAAATAGCCAACTCTTTGTTACATTGATTCTTCGTATCATTTTCCTAGTTTCTACTTTATTGATTTCAGCCATCAATTTAATTATTTCCTGGCATCTGCTCCTCTGGGGTGAGTTTGCTTCCTTTTGTCTAGAGCTTTCAGTTGTGCTGCTAATTCTCTAGTGTGACTATTCCCCAGTTTCTGCATATGGGCACTTAGTGCTATGAACTTTCCTCTTAGCACTGCATTCAAAGTGTCCCATAAGTTCGGGTATGTTGTGTCTTCATTCTCATTGAATTCTAGGAAGCCTTTAATTTCTTCTTTATTTCTTCTTTGACCCAGGAGTGGTGCAATAGTGTATTATTCAATTTCCATGAGTTTGCAGGGTTTCTGCGGTTTGTGCTATTGTTGAATTCCAACATTAAGGCATGATGGTCTGATAAGATACAAAGAGTTATTCCAATTTTTCTTTTACTTATTGAGGTTTGCTATGTTGCCAAGTATGTGCTTGATTTTTGAGAAGGTTCCCTGTGGAACTGAGAAGAAGGTATATTCCTTTGTGCTTGGATGGAGTGTTCCATAGATGTCTGTAATACAAACACTGAGAATGACAATTAATAAATGGGACCTCCTGAAACTGAGAAGCTTCTATAAGGCAAAGGACACAGTCAACAAGACAAAAAGACACCTTACAGATTGGGAAAAGATATTCACTAACTCCACATCTGACAGAGGACTGATCTCCAAAATTTACAAAGAAGCCAAGAAGCAAGTCTCCAAAACACCAAAGGACCAAATTAAAATGTGAGGTGTAGAACTAAATAGAGATTTCTTAATAGAGGAGATGAAAATGGCTGAGAGACACTTGAGAAAGTAGTCAACATCACTAGCCATTGGGGGAATGCAAATCAAAGAAACTCTGACATATATTACTCCTGTTAGAATGGCGAAAATCAAAAACACCAATGACAGTTTGTGCTGGAGAGGATGTGGAGAAAGAGGAACACTCCTCCACTGATGGTGGGAGTGCCAACTCATACAGCCACTATGGAAATCAGTATGGGGATTCCTCTGAAAATGGGACTCAGTCTACCACAAGACCCAGCAATTCCACTCTTAGGCATGTACACTATAGATGCCCATTCACACAACAAGGATGTCTGTTCCACTATGTTCATAGCAGCATTACATTTAATAGCTGGATCCTGGAAGCAACCTAGATGCACCACAAATGAAGAGTGGATAGAGAAAATGTGGTACATTTACATAATAGTGTACTACTCACAATGGAGTACTACTTAGTGGAGAAAAACAATGGAATCTTAAAATTTGCAGGCAAATGGGTGGCACTAGAGGAAACCATCCTGAGTGAGGTAACCCAGACACAAAAAGACAAACATGGTATGTACTTACTCATATATGGGTATTAGATATTGATCAGGAGGAGTGTCAGCCTACAATCCCAGTGCCAGTGAGTCTGGGAAACATGGTGGTTCCCAAGAGAGATGCATGATACCCCAGAAAAATGGAATGAGGCGAGATCTCCCAAGCAGATTGGGAACATTGGGGGAGGAGAGAGGGAACCAAGAAAAAGAGAGGGGAATAAGAGGAGGGGAGAAGAAGTCATGGAGAAGCAGGAAGTTTGAGTCAAAGTACAAATAGAGGAGAGCAGGATGAGAGATACCATAATAGACGCAATCATTATATGCTTGAGGAGAGAACTGACATTAGTGAGATCTCCAGAGATCTACAAGGATAATACCAACTGGCAAACTAAAAAATAGTGGAGAGACTACACTAATAGCCCCTCCTTGATGATAGGGTTGATGACTACCCTATATGTCATCCTAGAATCTTCATCCAGTGACTGATGGAAGTAGAGACAGATACCTACAGCTAAACACTGAACTGAACTCCTGGAACCTAGTGACAGAGATGGAGGAGTGATGACCAAAGGGATCAAGACCATGATAGTGAAACCCACAAAGACAGCTGACCGGACAAGGGGGAGCTCTTGAATCCTAGAGTGATGCCTGAGAGGCCTACAAGGACTGATCCAGACTCCGTGAATGTAGTGCCAGTGAGGAGGCCTCAGAAATCACTGGGGCCTTGGGTAGTAGATCAGTGTTTACCATGGTGTATGAACGATCTTTGGGAGCCCATTCCAAATAGAAGGATGCTCTCTCAGCCTGGACACATGGGGAATGGCCTAGGTCCTGCCCTGGATGAAATGACAGACTTTGGAGATCCCCAAAGGAGGGCCTCACCCTACCTGGGAAACGATGTGGGGATTGGGTGGGGACCTGGGGGGACTGGTAGAGAGACAAGGGAGGAGGGGTGGGAGAGGGAGCTGGGATTGACATGTGAAGCATTCATATTTCTAATTTAAATAAAATTTATATTGAGGAAAAAAAAGACCTTCATTACATTAACTTTCTCAAACTATTATTTAATAAGATTTTAATATTTAACAAATAATTTCATTTTCATCAGTTTTCATAATCATTTAAGTTTTATCATTTACTTATTTAATCATTTGAAAATTCTTTTCACTTTCTAAAGTAAAAAAATATACATGTATTCCTTTGAAACTTAAGTTGTGCTATTTAAAAATGAACACTAACTTATTCTTTCTAGTGATAAAAATTGTACAAAGCTTTATAAAAATGATAATATAAACTCATTTTTGCACTTTTATGTGATTTTTTGCATAGTCTACATTCACTAAAGAGTTTCATTTGCTATAACATTATAATGAATATTTCTTAATGTACTGGATAGCAGATTCAGCAGCTAAGTTACATTCTCATTGTTCTTTACTCTTCCAGAATACCACTTTGTGATTACCAGCATCTACATCAGGTAGCTGAGAACTGTCTGTAGACCAGAGGGGCCAGTTTTTCTGAACTTTTAAGGACACACACACACACACACACACACACACACACAGACACACACAAAACCAACACATAAATACAAATGGATTATAAAAGATAATACTTTCTAATGAAAGAAATATTTTACTATTTTGGGAATGATGTACACATGCTTCATGTATGTCACAGTAAAACACTGTTTTATAAAGCTGTATATATATATCAGGTTTTGAATGCTAAACAAACTTTAGCAAGATGAAGTCGAAGTAGAAATCAGTACTACTTTGTGAGTTAGAAAGAAAATTGTTTATTTTTTAAAGTGATATTTATTCAATTTTGAAAGCTTGACTCTCAAATATGAGAAAGCTACAGGTATGACTAGGTACTTACTAGTTTAAGTTGAAGGAAAACTTTGCAAAGATCTATTATCAATCCAAACAATTTTAATTCTTCTATGTAATCTAATATTTTATTTTATTGAAGCTTTTGTTGGGTGGGAAGAAGTGGGTAGATGGCAGGTGTATTGCATCTCATTGAAAAAACATGCATGCTAATTTGCTCAGACTCTGCCTACATGTCACTCACCTGTGGATATATTTAGCTATGTCTGTTTATTTTTTCAATCTCCCATCATAATTATCACAATTAGATATTAATATTGCTAATTCCTCAATGTTATTAAATAAGGCTTTTCTTCTTCTTTTGGTATATTATGGCAAGCTGGTCAAAATGCAACACTAATACAAATATTGATTGCATTAATACTTAAAGTAAATTAATTCACAAGGGATTCCATGCAAAGAGTACTAGGAATCTAATGCTTTTAGATGAAAACAAGTTTGATCAAGGGTAACAATCCTAATAATAAATGTTTTATTGTTAGATCAACTAAGCATCTTTAATATATGTCCTACTGATAAAATGGTTCGTTTATCCAAAATCAAGTATCTTCTCTCGTGAAAATATAACTGAAAAATAAATGATCAAGGGGGTAGATAATTAAATCAGCTAGGATGTCTTATCAAATGAGCCATGAAAATTGTTGTATGGCACTCATTCAATTGGAAACACCATTGAAAATGCATCCTCTCTCATGCTGTTAAATGCTCACTGCTCATTAGGATGCCCAAGCTTGCCCTCAGCATCTGCAACACTCTCTGTTTTGCCTTAAAGGTGGCTATATTTTTTTTAAATCTGGTTCCATGGGTGCCTTGTCTAAGTTAGAAACCCATCTTTACTGCCTCCTAAAAGGGCAATTGATGGGAAGTTTCTTGTTTTCTACACATTCAATTTTCTTATCTCTGAAAACAAAACATAAATAGCACATTTACCAACACTAATTGTTTCTACATTATTTAATGATAATATTAATGCTAAAGGGTTAGCCCAGCCCCTTGTTTCTATTGTCTGTTAAGAGCCTCTCACTCCCCCCATCATCCTACTCTTCACCCACTCTTCAGAGAGGATGTGTCCTCCCATGGGGAATCTCAAAGTCTGTCATATCATTTGAGGCAGGACACCCTCCCCCATCTAGACTGAGCAATGAATCCCTTCATAGGAAATGGGCTCCAAAAAGCAAGTAGACTCACTAGGGATAAATTCTGGTTCTATTGTCAGTGGCCCCATAGACTGCCCAAGCTCCACAACCGACCTAGTTCAGGTCTGATTCAGGTTCCGCACCTGTCAGTCTGGAGTCTGTGAGGTCCCACTTTAAGAGCTATTTCTTAAGTGCATAGCTGCACTATTGAATTTTGCTTGTTGATATTCTTTCCTGCAACTTTTCTAAGATTGTTCCTTCTAATGTATATTTATTGGGTGAAATGTAGAGGTTTTCTATATATAAGGTCACATATTTCTCTTTGGTAATATAAAATTATCTCCACTAGAAAGTACATAAACAACCTCATTTATAATGGCTACCCAAAAATAAGGTCAGAGAAAAGCCTATAAAATGCTGATTAAAAAATGGAGAAAAGATAACACAAACACACAGACACACACACACACACAAGCAACAAAAATGATATTTTAATTTTTTTCTATACCAAACATTCCATATATTCAAAACAATCCTTACTAAAATACTAAATGAAATTCTTCTCAAAAGTAGTTATAAAATCGTAAGATTTGAAAGGAACCAGGAAAATATGAAAAAAGCACAGTAATATTAGAAAAAACTTTACAAAATAACAGAGATTACACAGGCAGAACTCATTAGACCATAAAACTATAGTCATCAATAATAGGGTAAGAAAGTATTGAATGTAGATAATGAACGTAAGATATAAGAGGAGACTTAAGCTAATTGTATTTTTTAGCTCCAATTCTGTCATGGATTTTTTGATGGTGTATAAGTACATAAAATATATTCAATGTTAAAGACATAAAATTTAATGTGATACTTCATAGCTTTTGTTCATAACTGCATATAACTGTTATAACTGCATGTAAGTTCATTAAGTTTAATTTTAATGCATGATATTTTTATTAACAAGTAGTTTTATAGTAAAGTTTATTTTAAGAAGACTGTACAGCTCTTTAATAATAGACACATATTTAATGGGACAGAGCAAGAGCAAAGCAATAACCCAACAAATCTTTGTCCATATGATTTACAAAACAAATTACAGAACACAACAAACGCACGAGGAAAAGCTGGAAGACATAAACAAAAATAAAAGTCAATTCCTATGTTAAGATAAATAAGCTTGACACAAAAAAACAAGTATCATAAGTTCTGATTTGTATATTGCTTTAAAAAAAACCTGAATTCATGGGGGTTGAGAGTACCAGAGGCTACAGAGAATAGGTGAAACGGTCAAAAGAAAACAGTAGTTAATGGGTACAAAGTTAGAGTTAGGAGCAAGAAATTCTGGTCTATTACTACACAATGCAGAGACTGATGGTAACTAATTTCATAAACTACAGAAATTATTTTGAATGTTTTATCATATATAAAATTATGGGAACATAAATATATTAAATTTGTCTAATAGTATGTGTATATGTGCAAAAGCATCACATTTTACTCCATAATATATTTAATTTTGGATTTCATGAGATAAGTTTTTTTTCTTTCATCCACAATGATCAAGTAGGCTTCATCCCAGGGATGTAGGGATGGTTCATCATATGGATATCCATCAATGTAATCCACCTTATAAACAAACTGTAAAAGAAAAACCACAGGACCATCTCACCAGATGCTAAAAAAGCCTTTGACAAAATTTGTCACCCCTTCATGACAAAGGTCTTGGAGAGGTCAGGGATAACAGGAACACACTTAAACATAATAAAAGCAGTATACAGCAAACCAACAGCCAACAACAAACTAAATGGAAAGAAACTCAACATGATTCCTCTAAGATCAGGAAAGAGATAAGGTTGTCCACTCTCTCCATATCTCTTCATTATTGTACTTGATGTTCTAGCTAGAGCACAAAAGCAACAAAGGGAGATCAAGGGGATACAAATTAGAAAGGAAGCAGTCAACCTTTCACTGTTTGCAGATAGTTTATATAAGTGACCAAAAAAACTCTACAAGGGAACTCCTACAGCTTATAAACATCTTCAGCAAAGTGGCATATACAAGGTTACCTCAAATAAAAATCAGTAGCCCTACTATATATAGATTATAAACAGGCTAAAAAAATATCATAGAAATAGCACCCCATATAATAGCCACAAACAACATAATATCTTGCGGGTAATTCTAACCAAACGATTGAAAGATCTATATAGCAAGAACTTTGAGTCTTTAAGGAAAGAAATTAAAGAAGATACCAGAAAATGGAAAGATCTCCCATGCACTTGGATAGGTAGGATCAACATAGTAAAAATGGCAATCTTGTCAAAACCAATCTACAGATTCAATGCAATCCCCATCAAAATCCCAACACAATTAATCACAGACCTTGAAAGAACAATACTTAACATTATATGGAAAAACAAAAAACTCAGGATAGTCAAAACAATCCTGCATAATAAAGGAACCACCAGAGGCATCACCATCCCTTCAAATTCTATTAAAGAGCTATAGTCCTGAAAACTACTTGGTATTGTCACAAAATAGATAGGTAGACCAATGGAATCAAATTGAAAAACCTGATTTTAACTCACATACTTACAGACACTTGATTTTTGTCAAAGAAGCTAAAGATATGCAATGGAAAAAAGAAAGCATTTTCAACAAACGAGGCTGGCATAACAAGATGCTGACATGTAGAAGATTGCAGATATATCCATATCTATTGCCATGCACAAAACTTAAGACCAAATGGATCAAAGGCAACAACATAAATCTAGGCACACTGAACCTCTTAGAAAATAAAGTGTGAGGTACCCTTGAATGAATTGGTACAGGAGACTGATTCCTGAACATAACACCAGTAGCACAGACACTGAGGTCAACAATTAATACATGGGACCTCCTGAAGCTGGGAAGCTTCTGCAAGGCAAAGGACACAGTAAGTAGGACAAAATTACAGCTCACATAATCAGAAAAGATCGTCACCAATCCCACAACTGACAGAGTGCTGATTTTTAAATTATACAATGAACAGAACAAGCTAGCCACCAAAATACCAAACCATGCAATTAAAACGTGGGGTACAGAACTAAATAGAGAAGTCTCAATAGAGGTATCTAAAATGATTGAAAGACACTTAAGAAAGTGCTCATAGAACAATGTGAGGTGCACTCTCACCCTGAACTCTTGGGGAAGGGTCTAGGCCCTGCCCTATATGAAATGACAGACTATGGACACCCCCATGGAGGGCCTCACCCTCCCTGGGGGAATGAGGGGATAACGGGGGGGTTGGGGGGAGGGCACGGGAGGAGGGGAGGGAATGGGAGAGGGACCTGGAACTGACTTGTGAAGCAACCTCGTTTCTTATCTAAATTTAAACTGGAAAATAAAATTAAAAAAAAAAAAGAAAGTGCTCAACATCCTTAGCCATCAGGGAAATCCAACTCAAAACAACTTTGAGATTCCATCTTACACTGGCCAGAATATCTAAAATCAAAAGCACCAATGACAGTCTATATTGGAGAGCATGTGGAGAAATAGGAACACTTCTCCATTGCTGATGGGAGTGCAAACTTGTATGACCACTTTGTATTGGGTTTATGAGGAAAATGGGAATCAATCTACCTCACAATCCAGCAAGTCCACTCTTGGCCATGTACCTAAAGAATGCACATTCATACAAGGACATGTTCAACTGTGTTCATAGCAGTGTTGTTTGTAATAGCCTGAACCTGGAAGCAATCTAGACACCCCCTCAGCTGAAGAATGGATGGAGAAAACGTGGTACACTTTCACAATGGAGTAATACTCAGTGGAAAAAAAACTGTGAAATCCTGAAATTCTCAGGCAAATGAATGGAACTGGAAGAAAACATACTGAGGTGAAGTAACCCAGTCACATAAATACAAGTATAGTATGTAGTCACTCATATATGGATTTTAGACATAGAACAAAGGATTAGAAGCCTATAGTCCACACCACCAGAGAAACTAGGGAACAAGGAGGACTCTAAGAGAAGAACACATGGTCCCCTAAAAATGGGTAGGGGACATGAACCCTTGAGCAAATTGGGGACACTGGGAGGGAGTAGAGAAGAGAGGAGGGAGGTGAGAAGGAGAGAGGAGGTGAAGGGTGCAAGAACAGGAGGGATCAGGAGGACTGAGACAGGGGAGGACTAGAGGAGGGCAAGAAGGGAGATGCTTAGTTAGAGGGAGTCAGTATAGGAGAGAGGTGTGGCACTGCCAAAATGTTTGGGGGTACTCAGGGATGACCCCAACTGAGAACTTAGGCAGTGGTGGAGAGGCTGCCTTTGATGTCCTTCTCCTATAATGAAATTGATGACTACCATGGTTGCCATTCTTAGAGCCTTCATCCAGTAGCTGATTGAAGCAGAAGCAGATAACCACAACTAAACACTGAGCAATACTCCTGAAATCTAGTTGCAGAGAGGGTGGAAGGATGAGCAAAGAAGCCAAGACTGTGCTGGAGAAACCAGCAGAAACACTTGGCCTGAAATATTGAGAGCACAGAGACTCTAGTCATAGAGCTGGGGAACCAGCATCGGACCGATTCAAGCCCCCTGAATGTGGCTGCCAGATGGGAGGCCTGGGCAGTCTATGGTACCTCTAACAGTGAAACCAGTGCTTATCCTTAGTGCACAAATGAACTTTGGGAGCCCATTCCCTGCGGAGGGATGTTTGCAGCCCAGATACATGAAAGAGGGCCTAGGCCCTCTCCCAAATAATGTGACAGACTTTAATGGCTCCACTGTGGAGTGCCTCAATATTCTTGGGGAGTAGGGGGTGAGATGGAGGGGTCAATGGGAAGCTTGGGAAGATGGGAGGGCAAGGGAATGGGAGGATTGATAAGTAAAATAAGATTGTTTCTAAAATATAATAATTATTTAAAAATTTGAAATTCTCTTCTATTTCTTCTTCCCAGGGAGATCCTTGTGTTTCCCCTTAATCCCTCCTTGTTATTTATCCTTTCTGGGTCTGTGCACCATAGCATGATTACCTTTTACTTTACTTCTAATATCTACTTACACATACCATATTTGTCTTTCTGTATCTGGGTTACCTCATGCAGGATGATTTTTTTTCTAGCTCCATCCATTTTCCTGCAAATTGCATGATGCCATTGTTTTAACAGCAATCTAATACTTCATTGTGTAAGTGCAACACATTTTCTTCATCCATCATTCATTTGAGGGACTTCTAGGTTGTTTCCAATTTCAGGGTAGTATGTATAAAGCTGCTATGAACATAGTTGAGCAAGAGTCCTTGTGATAGTGGAGCGTACTTTTTGTTATATGCCCAATGATGTATATAGCTAGTTATTAAGCTAGATAGCTTACAATCCCACCAGCAGTGGAGGAGTATCCCCTTTGCTTCATATCCTCACATGTACTGTCAATTATGCTTTCAATCTTAGCCATTCTGATAGTTGTAAAATGGAATTTCAAAGTTGTTTTGATTTGCGTTTCACTGATGGCTAAGGATTGTGAACATATCTTTAAGTGTTTCTCACCCATTTGAAATTCCTCTATTGAGAATTCTCTGTTTGGGACTGAACCTCATTTTTTAATTGGATTATTTGGTTTGATGATGTCTAATTTCTGAAGTTCTTTATATATTTTTGATGTGAAAAATCCTTTACTGTTCTGTGGGCTGCAGTTTTTTCCTACTGATGATGTCCTTTGTTTTATAGAAGTTTTTCAGTTTCATATGTCCCATGTATTAATTGTCAGTCTTAATGCCTGTGCTACAGATGTTCTTGTCAGAAAGCTGTCTTCTGCATCAACAAATTCAATGCTCTTCCCCACTTTCTCTTTAATCAGGTTCGGTGTATCTGGTTTTATGTTGATGTCTTTGATATTCTTGCTCTTGAACTTTGTGCAGGGTGATAGATATGGATCCATTTGCATTCATGTACATACTGACATCTAGTTAGACCAGCCTTATTTGCTGAAGATGCTATCTTTTATCCATTGTATATTTCTGACTTCTCCATTTAAAAAATCAAGTGTCCATGTGTGCATTTACTTCTGGGTATTTGATAGGATTCTATTGATCAATGTATCTGTTTATGTGCCAAAACCATGAAGGAGTGATCAGATGGTTGTGGGGGGACTAGAGAAACATTTCAGTGGAGAGGTAGAAACCTAGTGCAAGGAATCTAGGAGAATAGCCCTAGCAAAGACTCCTAGTAATGTAGAGGACACGAGACCTGAAGCAGCCATCGTTTGTAATCAAGCAAGGCTCAAGTGGAGGGACTGGGACACCAACCCAGCCACAAAACCTTAAAGCTACATTTTATCCTGGCTGCAGAGTGTTCGGCTACTAGAACCTAGCAAAATCACCATCAAATGACCAGAGTCACTTCATGCAACAACTGATGGAAACAGATGCAGTGTCCCACATCCAAACATTAGGCAGTGCTTAGGGGAGGGAAGATTGGAGGAACCAGAGAGGTTAGGGACACCAATGAGAACATGACCTACAGAAACAACTGACAAAGACTCATGGGGGTTGACACAGATTGGGGAGCCTGTAGAAGTCTGACCTAGGAGGGTAAGAAGTATTGGAGGAACCAGAGGGGTGAGGAACATCATGAGAACATTGTCCACAGAAACAACTGACAGAGGCTCATGGGGACTCGAAGACATCAAGGAAGCTAGAAGAGTCTGACCTACATTCTCTTCATAAATGATTTGGATGAGTACCTTGGTGTTCTTGTGGGATGCCTAACAGCAGGAGTTGCCTGTTTGTGAGAACTTCTACTTGGTTGCCTTATCCAACCTAAGTGCAATGGTATTTTCCTGGTCTTATTCTAGCTTGTTTGGTTGATGTCCACTGCGAACTGCTCTTTTCTGAGGGGAGGCAGAGCTGGAGTGGATCTAGAGGAGAGTGGAGGGAGGGCTTAGAGGTAAGGGAGGGAGGTACCACTACTTTTGTAATGTAGTATATGAGAGAAGAGTAAAACAAGTTTTGGAATTACTACTGCTTATTCCTAAATAGGATTAAATTGATATCAGCATATAAATTTGTTTGCTATAAAGATCATAAAGTTAGAATACAAGGGATTTTTTAACTTAAGGGCTCATTGATGGAATTCATAGGTTCATAAAACTGGATGGAGATAAATTCCTTTAAATTTTGCATAACATCTAACACTGATCATTCACTTACATTTTAGATGTGAACAACAAATTATGGCATTTTCTATTATTTCAAAACTTTAAGATAATTTTCAGTTCTTCATATTTGTTTTAAAGCCTTTTTGTTGTTATTTTGTTTTGTTTTATTTTCACTGTCCTCTGTGTTCCCCATCCCCTTTCTTTATCTGGTCTTAGGTTTCCTCCAGCAACCAAAATATAGACTTCCCATGCTAGCAGTTTCTTTTGATTCATGAACCCAGGGATTGAAATTCAGATTCTAAGAAGGATAAACCAGGGAAAAGTATACTTCCTGTGTACAACTAAGGCCTTGCTCAACCAGGGCATTCTGATGGAATTCACCGAATTTACCAGCACTCAGCTACCTAATGCTGTACCCATTCCACACATGACAGCTGTCTCTGAATGAAGGCTCTGTGGCTTTGTTCCAGACTACTTCCCATTGATTTAAGAAAACTCTGAAACAAACAGCAGGCACTATTATTGAAGAACAGGGAAAGCCTAATAGTCTTGTTTCATCTGCATGATAAGTGGTTATCACAATGAGTGGAACAGTCATCTCAGAAAGTGTTAGACAGGCCAAGAGAGAAATAACCCATGCCTTTAGAGTTAATGTTAATGTAAGAGACTTGCTTCCACAGATTGAGTACAGTAGCCACAGGTCCTCATTATTGAAAACAATAAAGTAAGGTTTAATGCCTAATATTTCTTATTTCTGTATTCTCAAATAAGTTTAGATTTGCCCCCACACATCAGCTTTGACTCATGTGTTATAGATGAAGTATACATTAAGCATTTACATATTGTATATCTTCCCCATTTCTTACTTTAAGTATATCCACACAATACTACCAACATGTGCAAGTATATATTCTACTTTTTCACTCACATTATTTCACTTTTTAAATAGAGTCTTCAGTTAAATACAATAGATTCTGAAATTCCTTTTGACACAATGTCTGTAGTTTTGAATGTGTACAGGTCTTTCACTGGCTGTTTCCTTAAAAGAGCTTAGATTAACAGCACTTCCATTATATTAACCTCAGAGTCATTTATGTATTATACTTATGCTTAGAAAGCACATTGTTTGCATCTAAATTCTTTCTTTCTTTAGGAGTCTTGAGTCACTTCACTAATTCTGGTCATTAAGACTTACAAGATCCATTAACTTTTGTTTTGTAACCAATCACCTCAAAGTCTCACTGGCACACTACATTAAACAATCATTTTTCATGTCTCTGTTTAATAACTGCCAGGATACTCAACCAGGCCGTGCTAAGCTGGGCAGTTCTTATATTCTAGTTGAAATGTTTCAAACCCAAGTGCCAATTCAAGTCAGCGGATTTAAGAATTAAGATGAGGTAGCTCCATATTCCATGTTCCATCATGACACTGTATCATGCCACTAGTCCAGGTAGGTTTTCTTATGGTGGTGGAGTCATTGAAACAGCAGGTAAATGAAGTCATACCATCCCTTCTTGAAGATTCTAGTCAAATCCATGTGTGTCATTCCTTTTCCCAGTATGGTGGTTTGGATAACAATATCCCCATAAGCTCACATATTTGAATGCTTGGTTAGTAGGAAGTATTGCTCCTTCACAAGGATTAGGAGGTGTGACCTTGTTGGAGGAAGTATGTCACTGGGGTTGGGCTTTGTAAATTTCAGAAGCCCAAGCCAGGCCCAGGGGCACTCTCTCTTCCTGCTCCCTAAGGACCAGAAGGTAGAAATCCCAGCTCCTTCCCCAGCACCATGTCTGCCTGCATGCTGCCAAGGTTTCTGCCATGATGATAATGGACTAAACCTCTGAACAGTAAGCAAATCCCAATTAAATAATTTCTTTTATAAAAGTTACCATGGTCGTGCTATCTCTTCACAGCAATAGAACACTAAATAAGGTAGAAAATATATTGCATATGATTTATAAAAAGTCACAAGGAAATGTATTTCTTAATTTTCTTGAAGTACAAAACCACATAGCAAAGAATATGAATATTGTATTTAGGCAATATTTACATCTACTACAGTAGAATAAACAGACTGAAGAAGACAGATTTCATATGACTAATAAGGGGACTTAAATGTATGTAGGCTGCCCTGGTTATTATTTCTTTGTCTTTAAAATCTGACTGTAAGCCCAATTATGCTATCTTACTGACAACCTGGGACAATGTTCCCTGGAGTACTTTTTCTACCTGTAATTTATCTCATTAATGTCAAGAAAACATTTTTGAACTTATACAGCAAAAATTACTGTATATAAAATTGAAAAGAAATAGAAGATATTTTCTCATAATAGTTGCAATTAGAGAAAGACCACAACTCATGAATTTGACTCAGTTGAAAGAAAAGTGTTGAGAAACTTCCCAAGGTTGGTACCTAGTGACTACACACCATCTAATATTTGCTAATCATGTTTATTTAAAGGAAGTATATACTTTCCCCTTCATGCATAGCATTAAATTTACAAATTGTAACAAAATGCATGCTGAGGTTAGACACTTGTTCTCCAATAGGAACTGGCAGGAAATATGGCTCCTCTGTCCAATGAATCTTGAGGAAGATATTTTTCTGTTATAGACCATCAAGAAACTTTCAAAGGACTCAAATCTCAAAGAGACCAAGGAACAGTATACTACAACAATTCTTCTAAAACAAATACTATAAATACATAAATTCTCTTGGCTCAGTGTTGTGAAGCAATTTCCTCAGACATCAGAAGATCCCATTTTGAAACAATTAGCACAAAAATGAGGCCATGAATTTTAAAGGGAACAAGGAGGAACATATAGTAGAGCTGGGAGGGAAGAAAAGGAACAGAAATGATGTAATTATAATTTCCAAAAATGAAAAATTAAAACCTTTAATTTTAAAGAGGAACTCATAAAGATACATAAAGATGATCTAAGCAGGAGATGAAACATTTTACCTCACAGTGAAGCTAGTTAAGCTCAGGGAACAAACAACTCAATAGCTGCAAGAAGTCACTGAAGCTGATCACATTTAGTAAACATGTCTCTGTCCTAAATAAAACAACTGGGACACACTCCCAAACAAGTTGGCAGGAAGTAGTAGAGATAAGAGATCTGCCTAGAAGAATCTTTGGCCAACTGAGACACTTGGAACGAATACTTCCCGAGCTGTTGAGCTTCTTGCAGGTTGGATATTACACTATAGGTTTCAAGCTTTTGTTACCCACAATGTAATGGGGTTTAATGACTTCTTAATTTTTCCTTGCTTTGGCCCCTCCCCCAAAGCATCACACAGACTCCTCCATGATCCTTTAACCACGCACTCTGTATACTTTGGTCTTGTGTACAAACTATCCCTTTCCTTCCTTCCTTTTTTCATGTTGCTTGTAGAACTTGCATCTCTACATTTCTGACAAGTCTCCTAACCAGGACACTCCTCAACAGGTTCAACTCCAGTCTCAGATGCCATCATATAATTTTTTATAACATTTAAGAATGCTTCTTCTTAGATAATAGCCCAGCTATCCCTATAGATAACATTTATTCTGTATGTTTTCATGTTCAATTTTCAGTGATGCATACTCACTCTGAATATTCTACTCAGTATTCAAGTCAGCACCCTCTGTGTCCTAAGAATTTCATTCCCACAATTATAATTCAGGCTTTTCAAGAAGTTTAGCTACTATCCTTTACGTAATTATCAAAGTTATTTTTATTACTTGAGTACACAGGCCTGCATATTTTTCCACAATGGAGGTTTCTTTGGATATTTTGCTGGCCATTCATCTTCAGAATATATTGTGGTTCCAGTCACATATACATCACTCAATATATGTGAGTCATGAAAGTGTATGCGAGGTAAGTGAAGGATGGGTTGGATTTCAGTTGGCCTGTGTCAACATTCAGATAAATTATTTGGTGCAACATAAAAGCAATGCATATGGGAGTTTATGAACTCTGTGAACAATGAATGAAACAGATAAGAAAACTTGAATCCAAAGAATGTAAGAAATATATGCTAAAAATATTGCATACATTTTTTCCAGGATGGCTATTTACAGTTAGGTAACTTGTAATTGTGTAATTTTGGACAACCAAATACTAACAATACAAGTACCGTTTCAAGCAGTAGCACATAAATGTGCTGAAGAGAGATAACTACTTTGGGAAGCAACTGTAATAATCCCACAATGGTCGTGTATAGGTTTGAAAAATGAAAACTTGAAGCATTATTGTGTTAGTAAGTATTTACACTGAAAAATGCCCAAGTAAGCAACATGACAGAAAAAGGATTTGATTTGTTTTCATTTAGGTCTTGTTTTCAGAGGCTTAGGTCAATGTTCATGTGGCTTCATTCTTTCTGGACCCATGCGTGGTGAGGCAGAGCATCTGGGTGGGGCACATGGGGCAATGTACAGTGGCTCAGCTAATAATGGAAAAAAGAAACACAAAGAGAGCATATAAACCAGAAAGAAATGTGATATTTCAAAGTCAAACATGTTTGTTCCCAATCATCCTCCCCTCTGTAATTACTACAATTTCCACATAGTACCAGCAAACTAAGTGTCTTTCAATGGGCTAATCCATTGTTGAAGCCATAGCTTTCATAGTTCAATCATTTCCTGTTCCAGTTTGCTGTCTATTTCTCTGACATGCACCATGACTCAAACAGCTTAAGCGGGGAAGGGCTTATTTTAGTTTATAGCTTGTAGTCCTTTATTAAGGGAAGCCAAGGCAGAAGCTTACAGCAGAAACTGGATTGCTTTCAGGCTTCTGTGCTCTGACTGCAGAAGGTAACTGTTAGATTGCTTTGGGTCATGACATTTAACAGAGCAACAGAAAGCAAAGCAAACTATAACACTTTCTGAAAGTCCCATCATCTGGGAACCAAGTCTTTAGCACACATAACCTTCTGAGGGACAGTTCAGGTGCAAACCCTATCTGTCATGAGCATATACTGTGTGGTTCTCTGCTGTCAGCAACATTTTGGCACATCGTACTTGAGATGTGTTAGGATATTTGGTCTGATTAAAACATGCTTTTCTAGTTATAATCAATGAGACACTTTTTCCAAAAGCTTATTCAAATACAAATCATATAGTTGTACACATCTGTAATTCACCCTGGGAAAGGCTAAAAGAGGAGATTGAATTTCAGCAAGCCAGGACTACACAGTAAGTAATCTCTGGAAAAGATTAGACAAATCATTTGTATCATATTATCATAAACAGAGAAAATAGTAAATTATATTATGTTTGATAAAGATATCTACCTATATGTATATAACAACAATTAATGAAAAGTAAAAGCCATGAAACACAAGCATATGGGAGACGGTAGACAGAGTAAATGGAAGGGAGACATTGAAATCTCAAAACATAAGTGAAATGACTTAAAAATTACATGTAAGGTTGAAGAGATGAATCAGCAGTTATGAGTACTGGTTACTCTCACAGAGGACCTGTGTTTGGTTTTAAGCTCCCTCACGGTGAATCAAAACCACTGAACCTTAGTTCCAGGACATGCACAGCTCTTTCTCAGATCTACAGGTACTAGGCACACACATGGGAAACATACTCATATGCAGGAAAAACACTTACACATATAAAATAAACAAATCTGTGTATTGTTTACATTTACTATTTATAAAGTTTTATTCAATTTAATTTTAGATGTCTACTTAATTCATTTATGAAAGTAAAGAGAGCTGATGAGTCATAAGGAAACGAACATAAATATCGAGAGCCACTGAACAACACTAATAACATACAAGTTATTATAAACAATAGACAAAATGGCTTGTGTGAGAATAAGTAGGAGAATCTTACTTTTAGACTTGAATATGTGAATTGTAAAAAGTAGTATAAGAAAGTAAAACATAACTTAAATAACATGAAATTTTATGACTGGCATTTCATCACCTGTAAAAGCCTTTTCTTTGTGGCTACTGGAAAGATTTATCATTTAGGTAGATACAGAGCATACACCTAAGAGAACTAGGTGAGGCAATTTTCCCCTTTCAGTAGATAACATCTAAGTGCTTTGACTTAAAGTGGCTTCTCCCTCAGCTAAAGAATGGATGCAAAAGATAGAAAATGCATAGGCATAAGTAAACATGAAATGTAATTTGAAAAGTGAAATGTGAATGACTATTTCTTTGTAAAAAGTTTAGAAACCATAACTTCCCATCAACAGAAGTCCAACTTTCAGTGAGAATTTAATGTTACATGTCTTTAAGTATATAAAGATACATTCAGTATTCCAGGGATTCAACACCAACAGACTCATTGACCATAGATTGACTTAGTAAGCAAATTTATAATTGAAAACCATATGCCATTTGTTATAAAATATTTGTATTCTAACTTTCAGAACAATATTTTACTTTGGTATGTAAATATACATCAGTAATGTGTTTTGTACTACTGAAATGAGAAATTTATATTTGAAGAACCATATCTACAAGTTTTTGATTTATAATCTGAAATATTCCTCAAAAATATTTAATGCTGGGTCATGAAATAATTATTCTTGAAATAAGTATGCAAATATTTTCTTCACAAATTTAATAATGTAGTCACTGGGGGGGGAGCTTGAAGGTCTTCATATATAGCGTTATATTAACAATAATTTTAAGATTCTACCATGGCCTGGGAAGATGCCTCAGAAGGTGAAGTATTTATCATGCAAGTCTCATGATCTGATTTCAGATCTGAAAAATGCATGTAAAAGGATAGATACAGTAGCATTAATCCATAATCCAATTAGGATCCAGTTAGGAGATAGGAGTCAGATAAAGGGGAAATCACAGGCAGTTCATGTGCTTACTAATCTTGTATATCCATCAGTGAGAAAGAGAGATTGTGTCTCAAACAAATGGAAGGCAAACTCAACAGGCAAGTGCATCACATGTGGGCATCTACACACACACACACACACACATACACGCACGCACACACACACACACACACACTAGACACACACATCATGAAATTGCTATTAGAAAAACTAAGTAAGGATGAAAATCTTCTGCATAAATAAGTAATATACAGACAATAGTTAGAATTACCAAAATCATTATCAAAAGAGTACTTTATTAAAATTAATGTGAAAAGATTCTGAAATGTTGTAAGGACAAACTTGTGAAAGACTTTGAAGAAATGTAAAGAGAAGCTTTTCCCTTTGAGAATGCCTTCCCGCCAGCCTGGTTCCAGAGCCACATGAGTCCCAAATAAACACACAGGAGGCTATATTAATTATGAAGCTGTTGGCCTTGCTTGTTTCTTACTGGCTAGCTCTGACTTAAGTAACTACCCCATAATTGTTAATCTAAGTATTTCTCTTACCGGAGAATAGTTCCGGGCTTCCTACCCCATGGCGTTACATTTCGAATCTCCTGTGTTTCTCCTTCCCAGAGTTCTCCTGGACTCCTAGTCCCACCTATCTAGATTCCTATTGGCCAGCAGTGCTTTATTGACAAATAACAGGACTTCCCCAACAAAGAAATATTTTGCTAATTTTGTCCTTTCTTATGATATACACTTAGTTATTTTTTATATTTTAGCTATCAAAGTTTGACCCTTTTATCTTACTGACTAAGAAACTGTTTGCATGTTTTTCCATCTCACAAATACAGTGTTTCTAGAAATGACTATTACTAGGGACAAATTGTTATTATTTCAATAATTGGTCAGATTACTTCTCAATGTATATATTTTAAGCATTTAAGAACTAAATCTATGGTATTTATAAGTCTACTAATTAAAAATGACTCACTAATAGTCTATGCTTCTTGGAAATAAAGTTACAAATGACACATTTCTAAGAATGTCATGGGAATCCAACAGAATGCTGTAGCTCTTGTAGATTTCTATTCTTTTCAACTGTTCAAGTCCACCCACTTATCAAAGATCATTTTGACAAGCTCATCACACTGAGTGCCACAGTGATGAAATATTTCACAGATCTGAACTGTTTTCAAACAATCTCTCTGATGGAATGACTCACCTAAATCAGAACCATGAAAAGTGTGTACATATCTTGTGCTTGATCCTCCTATTCCAAGAAGTCATTCTTACAGAACTAAGCTGTGAGATACCTTTCCACTGGCCAGTTGTTCCTTAGGAATCTTTCTGATCGGATGGTTCCTGACACAAATTTACTCTATAGTGTTGAGATTATCATTGTTTTAGTGTGTATGAGATGTATATAAATAAAAGAACATTAGCAACACTGTTTGGTGATCCTTAGCAGCTTACCATATGGTTCACATACATATGAAGACAATTAAGGGTAAAAAGGAACTGCTTTTCCCACATAACACAATTACACAGTGTGAAAATATTCAGAGGATGTTTATAAACTTGGTAGAGGCTGAAACATAAGCTATTCTAAGACATAAGGGATTTTCTGGTTCTTTTTGAGATCTAATTAGGCTGTCATTTTAAAAAATATGATCTAGATGATTTTATATGAATTTGAATACCATTAAAATCTCCAGTTTCCAAGGCAAGGTAAAATCTTTTAACTCTTTAAAAGATATGATATATGATTATAGAAATACAAATGTAGACCTATAATTAGGTAAACATCTTTGCCATGAGGTTCTTGCAAATCCTTGTAGATATAAATATTTATTTATAAATGTGTGAAAGATATTTTCAGAAGAAATAACTTCTTCAGGGTGATGATATAATTTGAGCAAATAAAATTTCAGGATATTCAATATATGAGAATCAAGTTTTTAAAACTTATTCAATATGATACATCTTAGGAAAATAGCATAAGACATCAACATACAGTGCAATGAAATATCACATGTTAAACTCTGGATTCAGTACTCAAAGAGACAGAGTAGTGTCCTTATTTTGGAAGGCTATCTTATACTTCAGCCCTGTCACTACATACTCCTAAAAAAGTGATTGAGTCCAGAAGCCAGCCATATGACTCAACAGGTAAAGGCAGTTGCTGCCAAACTTATGAGCTGAGTTCAATACCCAGAAACCTGCATGATAGAACCTCAAATCCCAGAAGTTGCCCCCTACCTACAACTGTGCACCCATAGAATTCAAGGACAGAAACATGCATGCACACACACACACATACATACACACACACGTACTCACACAAGTACATACATAAAAATGATCAAAGGCATTTGGTGTTTTCGTCAGCAATGTACTAAAATTATAATTTACAGTTTAAAATAACCTCAATTAATGTAATACACGCTTTTCAAACCCTAAAAATATAAGATTTCCTGAAATATTACATGGAGTAAAATAATTACTTAGAAGGATGAGGAGGGACATTATTCTCCTCTGAAAAAATTCATGAAAAGAAATGCATCTATGTGAGAAATATAGTTGGTAAGAACAAATCTGAGATGGAAGAGTAGCAGACAAACATTTTCACACCAAAAGAACAGGGACTGGGAGTTTAAATACAACCAAGAACTCACAGTTTCATGTTTGAGTTAAAGAAGATAGCTAATAAGGAATTATGAGCAATATTATTTTCATAAAGACTGAAGAAGTTGGAAATGAATCCCCACTAACAGAACAGAGAGCAGTCCTGAACTGGTCACTTGGAGGAGGGAACAGGGAAAGGTATGCTGGAAGTCTTTGGGATTATGGGTGAGAGGTTGGTTTCTAGATATCCTTTAAGGTATCACCTTTTCAGCACATTAGTATATGAGCACCATATCTTTGCATACTATATATACACAGACTGTACCTTTATTTTTAAATTTCAATTGTATTCATAAAATGAAATAGATATTCGTATGTTAGACACCTTTAAAGAGTTCACATTTCTGTAATCTCCAAAATTGTGGCAGAATAAATTATAAACTATAAATGTATATAACATATTTTCAAAATATGTCATTTTTATTATCCCATTGTTGTCTGCTGAAATTAAGCTGGTACTGAACCCTGTGTCTAAGCAGTGTAGAAACACTGTGGTCAAGCTGATCACTATGACAATTTCTAGGTTACTAACTAGTGGGCATCACATACAGTATAGACACACTGGATCAAGAAGTGATTCCCTTCCCAGACAGGACAGAGCTGTGCTATTCATGTGCCTAACTCCATGTTGAGGGGCCATCTGTCATAATCCCATGTTGAGGGGCCATCTGTCATAATCCCATGTTGAGGGGTCATCTCTGGGCCCACCAGCTAATCAGTGTTCATACCTGAGAAAGGGAGTGTGAATTGAGGAAAGAAGCAAACAAGAAACAAGAAATAGAGTCAGGAAGGCATTAAGTAAATACTGAATTTGCCCAAGTTTTAATGTTCAAAGTTTTTATATCACCATTAAAAGTCTTCCTTTCCAATGATACAAGGAACAGAGTAATTACCTCTTCAATACCCAGAGCATCAAGTAACAATATCCTGAGTTAAGTATTCTGTTGTTTAGGCAGGACATGCAATGACAACAACACCTTAGGCCAAGTATCATGTTGCATTTACATCTTAGGCTAGATGTCTTTGTTCTTTCACCTTGGAGGAGCAAAGGCAGGAAAAAGCTCTTTGACCTTAAGACAGAATGGAATGGGAGTCAATTCTGTGGGTTCCCATAGGTATGCAATTTGAAAGGTATGACTACTTAATTCTTGGAAACTTCATTCCATATTTTCAGAACATTGTTAACAATGAATAACTAAAATTATGGAAAATGAATTATAAATATATGTGTGGTGATTATTTTAATAACAGTCAAAGTCCTTTATTTTCTTTAATACTTACCATGTAACTATTAGATATCCTTCAATGTTACAATGAATTACATTGATGCATAGTTCTACAACATATTGAAGTGTTTTTGACGTTTTAATTTTAGATGTGATTACCTATTCAGAAAAAGAATACTTTTATAATAATTTTCCTAAAATTAAATCATGATGGACCATTATTCATAAAAAAAAAACTTTCATCAAAGCTTGACGCTCCTGTACCAACAGGTAGCCATGCCTTGAGATAACACAGTGGGAGAGAGAAAAGCAGCAAGAAGACTCAAAAAATTACCAAGGAAAATAATGAAGAATGTATCACTTAGAACACACATGGTTAGATTTACAGCACTTCACTTAATGTTTAAAATTTAACTGGGAGCGGGAGTAATCCCAATTTTGTATAAACAAAAACGGAATTTAACATGATTAACTTGTTCAAGGTGTCAAAAACAAAAACTGGCAAAAATATTTCTAAGACAAAATATAAAGTGTTTATATGACTTTAGCATCAATAGGATCACAGAGCAAGATACCCTATACATAAGCAGCTTTAATCTTATATTTTATTTTATTATTTTTAACATTTATTTATTCATTTATTTATTTATTTGAGGCAGAGTTTCTTTGGGTAGCCCTAGCTGTTCAGGAATAAGCTCTGTAGATCAGACTGCTCTCAAACTCTGAGATCTGTCTTTCTCTGTATCCCATGTGCTGGGATTAAAGGCCTGCATCACCAAGTCAGGCTTACCCTCATTCTTTAATAAACCAACAGAGACCATGAAATCCACTCTGATCTAAGTAATAAATGTAAAAGTTTATATTTACTTTATTATTTAAAAGGTGATTAAGCATTGGGTCTATAATGTATTTCTACCCCATCTTGAGAAAACAACACAAATTTGCATATATGCGGCTGACTGATCTCCAAGCAATGGTTTAACAGTGTCAGGTAGTGAATCATTGTGTAGTGATACTGGCAGAACCAGTATAACTTTCTAGATATGTGCACTAAATACACCTGAGAGTTAGAAAATTATGGGACATTGTAACTTGTAAAGTATTCAGGGATAATTAAATATTATAGTACATAATGGAATTGAGTGGCAATATTCTAAATTGGTGGCTGACATCTCTTGGATTTCTTTATAACTTAATTGCAATATCTACCATGCAGGGAAGGAAGGCTCCATGCTCCTATGCACTACACAATAGTCTCCTCTTTGCTTGTACCAGTTGAGCATCTATATTTTTCATTTATAAAACAATAAATGTGAACTTGGATATATTCAGGTTTTAGGGGTGCTGTGCCAGACTATCACAAATTGGATGGCTGAAAACAATATAAAATAATTATCTTGTAGTTCTAGAGACTGGATGTTCGAAAAACTAATATCAGCAAAAGCAAAGGGATTCATTTCATGCCTCCTCATTGTTTCCTGGATTTCAATGCACAACTATAGTCCCTGTCTTCGTCATTACTTGTTCTCAACATGTGCATCTGTTTCATACAGCCGTCTTCTTCTATGGATGCTAATCAATCACATTTGATTAGGAGCTCATTTAGCTGCCATCTGAACTTGTCTTGCCCAATCCCATCTGTAATGAAGCTATTTCCAAATAAGTTCATAATTTGAGATAAGAGGGACTTGTGATTGTGACATCTTTTTAGAAGCAATGATATGTGACCTATAATGAAAGATCAGATCTCTGGTTTGATGGAATCATACGTAAAAATTTGATCACTTGTGTCATCTAATTATAACCAGAAGTGGAAAATGATTTGTACAGTTTATTGTTTAATTGGTTCTAAGGAAATAGTAATGTATTTTTAAAAACTTACACATATGTATACAAAAGAGTGTTCATGAAATCCATGCTGATCTACTAGTTTAAATATTTATATTTGTACTGCTTTGTTTTAATTTTCCTTTTGGTCCAATTAAAATAAATTCATGATAAGACATTGGATACAAGAAATGTCTTTGTATATATGCCAACAAGTGGTATAGCTGTGTCATTTTGGTAGATTAATTTTTAGTGATTTGAGGATTCTCTGTACTAATTTCCAAAATGGCTGTACCAATTTGAATTGCCAACAACAGTAAATGAGGGTCGTTCTTTTCCTACAGCATTGATAGCATTTGTTTCCAGTTGTTTTGTTATTTAGTCTTAGACATTCTGACTGGGGTAATATGGCATCTCAAAGTTTTTAAATTTTAAATCAAATTTTCCTTATTTCTTAGAAAGATGGACAGCTTTTGAGGTATTTCACAGCCATTTTTTATTTTTATATTGTGAGTTCTCCATTTGGGTTATTTGTTTTCTCTCTTTGACTTTTTATATACTTGTCTTCATATATTCTGTATATTAAGTCTCTGTCAGATGTATAGCTAGCAAAGATTTTCTCCCATTCTGTGGATTTATTCTTCATTTGATTGATAATATCCTTAGCTGTACAGAAACTTAGACTTGATTTGAAGTAATTTTTGTGCAGCATGATATATATATGGATTATTTTCATTCTTTTGCATCTAGATATGATTCAGCACGATTTATTGAAGATGATGTATTTTATCCAGTGTATGTGTTTTGCCTTTTGCCAAATATCAGATAGCTGTAGTTTCAAGTGCTTGTTTGCATATTTTATTTTGTTCTATTCGTCCACATGTCTGTTTTTGTGCCATTACTTTATTGTTATAACTCTATAGCTCCATAATATACCTTCAAATATGGATATACATAATGAAACTTTTGAAAAAAAAATTGGTACCAGATAAATAGTATTTTTAGATTCAATAGACTACAAACATGATAGAACAATGGCTGTATTCTGTGTATGCATTTGACTATGAATTTTTATCTGCTACTTTCCCTTTAAACGTGTATGAAGTCAGCCACTGTGTGATGATGACTTCCACAGTGGAAAAGCAGTTGAGACTGATTGTGTCAGGATTCCTAATTCTAGTTTGTAAGATGCAAGTTAAGTGTGGTGCATTTTGCTAGCTGGTGGCCTAGTTCAAGTTGCATCTGGAAGTATAACAAAGCAAATAAATAAAGAAAAGGCATACAATGTCCAGCATATTCCTGTATTAACATACAGGAAGAAATAGCTAGGAAAAATCAAAACATAAACATTTTCATAAAATTTTGTTATTTATAAAATACTATGATAATATTTTCACATTACCTAGACTAACTATCGCATTATTGATATCCAGGAAGGGTTAAGTCTCTTAGTGGTAGACTGTCTATCTCACAGAAAATTAGTAATTTGCACTGTGAATACTTTGTATATGTACAAAAATGAAGCTTGTAGGGGAGAAACTGAACCTATGTGACAAATGCTTGACAAATGTCAAAATAGATAATTGTAATATTTTATTCTATTAAGGCTAATCTTAATAATGAAGCTGGGAGAGTGATTGGTGTGTGGTATAGTGTCTTTTATTTATTATTTAAGCTGGTCATCATAATGTAATATATGTTACTTAGGCCATAATAAGAACATTCATATAAGCTCTAAAATATAATGATGTAAAGAAAAGACAGCCAAAGTGATTATTTCAATGATATATTGAATGAGTGGAACTTTATTAATGTTGTCAAGAAGCACAGGGTTGTTTTTGGACATATGGGTAACTATCTCTTAATTTTGATATGCATATCATTAAAATTTAAACTCAATTTACTCTCCCATTCCTTTTTCCTTTGCAAATTTATCATTATGTGGAGCTGGCCTGTGGAGACTTCTGTTAATGAGTAAATTCATTCAACAATCTGTTTCGAAAAGTGACATGAAAACAGTTAGAAATTCCACAACCCTATTAAAACTGTGTCTCTAAATAATTTGTGGAAAGAAATCACATTATTTTGCTCTCAATTTTATTTCAGGTTTTATTTAGTTAATGCAATGATTATCCTTCTTACTTCATTTCAAAGACACCAGACTTATATGCATCTAAATAACTTTCCTGTTTGGGAGGGAGCAGATTAGGGTTTGATTGTTCACTGCTGTTGCTTCTAAATCTGGCCACTTCCTATTGTGATTTATATTCTCTGTCACTGTGTGCCCACTGTGCAGCCTGTGTCTGAGAATGTGCGGAGGGTGTCGGGGATTGACAACACAGAGACCCGTTCAACGGTGTAAAGAAAACTTTAAGCAGGCCCCAAAAAGGCTCAAGAAAACTTCCCAAGAAAGGCCTCCCTCCAGTAAAGCTTCTGCTCTCTCCTCTACCCCTGGCTGGTTCTCTCTGACACCAGAAACTGATTTGGGTGTGTCAGAAGAGGCGGTTAGTCTTTGGACAAGGTCGAGGTCAGGGCGGTTCCTGTGGGCCAGCCCTTTTCAGGAACTTGTTGCCCCGGGCATTGTATTGTTTTTAGTAAACATGTTTTTAGTAAACATTGTCTTACAGCTGCCTACTCCCAGGCCGATGGGGAAGTGGGTCTCTGCTTAAGGTCTGGTGTCCCCACAGTCTGTCTGTCTGTCTGGCGTGTGCGCAGGCTCTCTCTCTCTCTCTCTCTCTCTCTCTCTCTCTCTCTCTCTCTCTCTGTGTGTGTGTATGTTTGTAAGTGCACATTCATGAATGTGAATATGGGTGCATACAGGCCACAGTATGTATGTAAAAGTAAGGAAGCAACATTAGGTGTTGGTTCTTATCTTCATGTGTTTCAGATACAGTCTCATCGTTCTTCTTCCACTGACCTCATTAAGCCCCTGGGCTTCAAGGGATTCTCCTGTCTCTACCTCTCTTGCCCTAGTAGGAATGATGGGGTTTATAAACAGCAGGCTTTGATGTAGGTCCTGGAGATTTAAAGTCAAGTCCCCAAACTTATGTGTACAGCACTTTTACCATCTGGTTCATCTACCTCAGCACTTGTATAATATTAAATAAAAGGTTATTTCATTCTCAGAACCTTATATCTGGTCTTTTTACTGCAACAGTGTGACCTCTGGTTGTCTAGGTTTCTCACACATTAATGCTGATGTCAGATTATTTTATGCCTGCCCTTTGTGCCTACAATGTTCAGGTTTTCTTTACTACTGATATTTTTCATAACTTTTTGACTGAGCTGACACACAGGGGGATTCAATTAATATGGCCCAGGAAGCACTCATCAAGAATTTCTCATAACAGTGAGCACATATAGGGTGTAGAAATGTCTCAGTGACTTTCTCATAGCTTCTTCTGGCTCACATTGGTGAGAAAATTATTTGCCTTCTTTCTCTAATACTAAATTTGCCACAGAAAAACAAAATGAATCACTGTGAAACAATATTTTGAAACTTGGCTTCATCCTATTATTATAGTATATACTATAATATTTTCAGTGGTACACTGAGCTCTGAATAACTGCACACACAAAACCATGTAAATCATAAGAAAAACATTCCACTTTTTTGTTACAGGAAACTATAAAGTATATGTTTTGTATACATATGTTGTGCTAATCCTCACTTTTCTCAGGAGTAACCATGTTGAGTAGGTTTCCAAATCAACCTGGAGTTTATTTTGCTTTACAATACTCTCCTTTAAGGATATGTTTTACAATTAGATTGCAATCTTATTTCATTTTCATTATCACACATTAATGTATAAAATAAAAAATTTCAGTGAAACTGTTCATCAACACATATAATGCTCTTTGTATATATTTTCTTGTGCTATTGAAGAAACAGGCTGAAATGTCTACATACCCCAAGTAAGCATCACTCACCGACCAAAATAACTGTTCCTCTGTAGTGGAACTTGGTGAACCAGAGGTTTATTCGAGTTACTTACAGGAGCACGAATAACTAAAAGACAGCTGCTCTCTGGGAAAGTCCATCCCAGCATGGGTGATGACTCACTAAACCAGCATCCATAGAGCTCCTGGCATGCCAAGCACATAACCTGGCCAGTGGGCACATCAGAGATTCCCTATCCATGCCATGGGTCACTGTCCAACTATCTGAAGGGGCCTGTGTAATTTTCAGGCTTCCTGTAGTTCTAAGTTTTGTTTACATCTTGAATCTCATGAACCAGCCCTCTTCCTCCAGGTGGGAATTTTCTATTTAAGGGAAATTTCTATGCAAATTGCCACTTACTTTTCTTTCTCGTTTCCCTCCTTCTTGCACCCTTACCCTCCCTGTCTTGAATATTTGTTTTTAAGTATGATTTACCTAGATGTCACAAATGTATGTAAAGCTAAACAAAGTGTGATGCTGGTTTTTGTTGAACTGGCTGTCCACTTAGTGTGATGATCTTCAGTTGCATTCATTTTCCTAATAGCAAAACAATTTTGTGGTACTTGTTATAGAAAAAAATCCTTCCTTGTTTTATTATATTTATCCATGGGCAATTTATACTAGGCTGATTTCATGGCTGGCTATTGCAAATTGCACTATAATTAACACGGGTATGCAGTGGTCTCTGCTCTGAACTGACTTCACTCTTTTAGTTATATACCCAGAAGTGCCATGGCTGTGTCATATGAAAGATCTACTTTGTCACTTTTTAAGCAAGTTTCATAGTGGCTAATCCACCTTCCTCTAACAGCAAATAAAGCCTTGTTTCTTTTATATTGTCCTCCACCACCTGATGATCACTTACTATTGTTGTCAAATCATTTTAATTTCAACATTTCTTCTTTCTCTATCTTCATCTGATCAAACTGATTACCTTTAAATATCCTAGATTTGTGTCATTTATTATTTACTATGTATCTATATCATCTATCTATCTAGATATATGACTATAAGAGAATGGTGGTTGTAATAATATTTCAAACATTCTCTGAGGCAGTTATTCTTTTTTTTTTTTTTTTTGGTTTGGTTTTACGAGACAGGGTTTCTCTGTTTTGGAGGCTGTCGGTCGAGCCTGGCCTCGAACTCACAGAGATCCGCTTGCCTCTGCCTCCCGAGTGCTGGGATTAAAGGCGTGCGCCACCAACGCCCGGCGAGGCAGTTATTCTTAATTTATAAAAATGTCAAGGAAGAGACCAAATTATCTTTGTCCTTTTTTACACTTTTTCTGCTTTTTCATTGGATTTTAAGACAAGTCTATTTATAGACAATAAAGGGGATGAGAAAGAAATCAGAGAAACATCACCCTTTACAATAGCCACAAACACCATAAAGTATCTTGGGGTAACTCTAACCAAACAGGTAAAATACCTGCATAACAAGAACTTTGAGTCTTTAAAGAAAGAAATTAAAGAAGATACCAGAAAATGGAAAGATCTCCCAAGCTCTTGGATAGGTAGGATCACCATAGTCTAAATGGCAATCTTATCAAAACCAATCCACAGATTCATTGCAATCTCTATCAAAATACCAGCAAAATTATCTTCATTTTTAATAAGAAAACTTCCCGAATATGTTCAAAACACATATATCATATTCTTTTTATATAGATGGTGTCTCGACTTCCTAAGAATTCGCAACTCTTTCAATTTTGTGATATTTGTCATTAAACCTGCTTCGGTTGACCCCAGTCCACATGTTACAGTTGGATATACATGTACCCCATGAAGGTGGGGGTTGGAACAATAATCTTCAGTGTCTCTTTTTTCTTACTTATGAGTATGTAGTCATTGACAGCTACCTCTGAAAAACATACCTCCCTGCCTATAGCAGCTGGAGACAGCACAGATCATGGACATTAACATGGTTTCCAGGAATAACATGGATCACAGAAGTTTTTTCCAGGAGACTTAAACCCAGAATCGAACCATTCATTCGTCTTCTGGGATACCTAGTCGCTGCTCAGAATCAGGATGGTCATATGGTTGAACACTGCAGGGAGTTGACCTGCTCCAGCTGTAGATCACCCCTCCCTTATCTCTGTCTGCCCTGCAGGAGTGCTGGACACAGCCATCATGTTTACAGCCCAGGGGCAGTGTCCCGGCCAGCGCCCTACCTACCCCAACAGCAGTAGCAGCAGCTCCATTGGTTCATCTGGCCTGTATTCATAAGGCAGCGGCACCTCACTAGTGAGCACCAACAGGGCAAGGCAAGTCCAAGGACATTTTGCTTTGTCCTCTGTGACCCTGCTGCAGTTGTCACTGTTTCCAGCTGTCTTTTCCCTACTGCATGCACTGCTCCATCCTGCTGTCTTTTCTTCGCTCAGAAGAATCTTGTTAAGTTTTAAAAACTATTTACTTTTCACCTGAATCACACACAGTTTGAAGTATCTGTGGACAAGTGTGTGTGTGTGTGTGTGTGTGTGTGTGTGTGTGTGTGTGTGTGCAAATGTAAGTGCTGGTGTCTGAGTAGGTAGGTATATCCAGTAGTTATGTGCTTGACAATATTTTCAGAATTCCCTACTCATAAGGAAAGACCATTTCTGTGTCTATTTGTGTGTTGAAATGAACGTGTTAGACCTAGTGAATCCAAAATACAAGAGTCAGAACTTGTCAAGAAGTTCAGGGCAAATACTTCTGTAATGATTCATACATACACTAGGTGTCTCCAGTTTCTTACCCAGATTCAAAAAAGAGCAATTACTCATAAATGGACTTTGATGCTAGGCAATGAGAAAAGAAAAATGTTCAAAAGTTACTTAAATTATATATTATTGCATCCATAGTTGACAAAATATATAATTTAGATTTCATGAATTATAACTGATTCTCAAGAATAAATTATTTCAAACAAGTAGACATAATTTAGGACTCCAAAACCAATCTTTCAGTTCTAGTTTTCTGAACAAAGTCAGATGCTTATACAAGAAATTGCTAAATAATAAATCTATACATGATTTGGCTAATGATGATTATGGGATATTAATATATTTCATACTTAAATATTTCAAAACATCCTGTTATGATTAATACTTGGAAATTTTTATTTGATTGTCATTATGATAACTATAATGATCAAATTCATAGCTGTATGAAAAACTGGATTTATGTTAGTAATCATGATGAAGAAAAGAGGGAAACTGGACTGCTCTGTAGAGAAGTTAAGGAAGGTTTTCTTTTTCTCACTCTAACACAGTATAAGTACTAATGTTTTATATAGTTGCTTTATACATGATAAAACTATTTTACAAGGGAAGCAAGGATTTTATTTAATATTAATGTCCTATTCTGAAGGTTTTTTATGGGTTGTCATTCTTTAAAAAGTAATACACGGTTTGTAATCTAAAGTATCATGTGCCCTCATCATCAGAGTTATATTTAATTAATTTATGACATGATATTACAGGGGGGTAATAATGCATGGGTTAGAACCCCATTTTAGGCATGATTTCTCTTTCAAAATTTATATCTTTGCAAATATTTCTTTAGGATAAAATTATAGTCAGTGTTGAGTATGCAACACCACCTTCCCATGCACAGGATCTCAACAATAGATTTCTTCTGTTTGAATAGATTATTTGGGATTGTTATTGTTTCTTTTATCTGGAGTAAACATGATTAACAAGATGAAAGAGGGAACTAAAAATTGTTCAAAGGGTTTCAAAAATCAATAGTGAGAACAAATTAACTGAATGTATATAGGAGTTGTATTTATTTTTCGCCTTCATAAGACTGCTTATCTTTTTAAAGTGGGACCTATTAATTTAAGAGACAATGTCTTGAGGATTATATTAAAAGTATATCAGAAGAAATAATTCATTTAATAAACCTTTGATAGGAAAATCAATTATTATTAATAATCTTTTTATTTAGCTTCTAGTTTATTTCCCTTAGTATTTAATATACAGGATTGTTTTTCAAAGAGTATTTTCAAAGTTACCAACATAGGTTTGTAATAAAAAGCACGTCAAAGTGTCAGGCAAATATAATAATAATTGATGCACATTTTTATGTGTAAACATTGGTATCAGCTTTGCATAAGGATAGGGTCAGTTTTTATTGCATTTAGATGATCTGATCATATGAATCTTGGGTAAAATATATTTAGACACATTTCAAAAAATCATATCCATTCTATGTAGTTAATGAAATTACTACAGCATGAAAGAGTATAATCAATATAATCTCTGTTTCTCTAATGAACCTGACTTTCAGAAAATTTCACTGTGTGTGTGTGTGTGAGTGTGTGTGTGTGTGTGTGTGTGTGTGATCCATTAAAGTATTTGTTCAATTATGTTAATGTTACCCCTCATGTTGTTACTTTCAGTCCTGTTTGACTTCACACATTGACGTACTTTGATCCCATATATGCACATTGGCTCCCGCAGTTTTTGTAACAGGTGATACACTACTCTGTCATACCTAACCTAACCTGGGCTTCTTTATCATGGTAGAATTTTAATCTCAAAAGCTAGCATATGTATCTTGAATTTTTGAAGGGCTTTTTACAAGCAGAGTCATAGAACTGATCAAGAAAACTCCTATTTCAGGAGGTTGCCCTGAATCAATGACATGTAGATAGGTGAGAACAAATATGTCTGAACTTCTGTCATGAACAAGGAAAGGTTGTGATATGATCACCAAGTGTAAAGCTACTGAATTATCCTTATCTCCTGGAAGCCACATTTCCTAATCCACCCGTGCAGGGCTCCCCCCTCTATTCCTCCCTCCCTCTTTTATTTCCTCGCTTGTCCTACTCCCTTCTTGTATTTCACTAATTTTGCTTCAACAAGCCCCTTTGAAACAAAACCTCAACAAATAGGTTCTAATAGCCCAATGAGCCCAATTGGTACTGATCATCATTTAACTCTGGCATCATCATAATCATCATATTTGCATAGATTTATGGGAGAGATGGTTCCACGGGTTCTGGTTGGGTCTGGATAGGGTTAATGGGAGAAGATAAGTTCAAAGAACACTTGTACATGTATGAAGTTGTCTCTCTTTCCTTGGAATTTTAAAAAGAAAATTAAAATGCTATTTATAAAAAGAGGTGGTTCTTTAACTTACTGAGTCATGGATATGAAAGAAGATGTAGCTTGCCTTGGTTCTTTTAAGTGAAACAAACTTTTATTTCTGTGAGTTTAGTATTTATAATATTGTATTGCTTTTGGAGGGACAGTACTCTATATTTTCCCTGTTCCAGGTATTTTATTGCTCCCTTTAATGTAGAAAATAGTGTATAGGCAAAAGTATCATATTATATGCAATAATTATTATATATTACAGAGCAGCATGAGACTGATCCAGACCCCCTGAACGTGGGTGTCAGTGAGGAGGCTTCAGCAATCTATGGGACTTTGGATAGTAGATCAGTATTTAGCCCTGGCATACAAATGGAATTTGAGAGCCGATTCCACGTGGAGGGATGCTCTCTCAGCCTAGACACATGGGGGAAGGCCTAGGCTATGTCCGGGGTGATAGGGATGATATGACTGACTATGAAGATTCCGCATGGAGGGCCTCACCCTCCCTAGAGAGTGGAGGGGGGATGGGGTGGGGAATTGGGAAATTGTGGGTTGGGAGAGGAGGGGAGGGTGAGGGAGCTGGGACTGACCTGTGAAGCAAGCTTGTTTCTTGTTGGGGAAGTCCTGTTATTTGCCTGTTATTTGTCAATAAAGTACTGTTGAGCCTATAGGAATCTAGATAGGCGGGGCTAGGAGTCCAGGAGGATTCTGGGAAGGAGAAACACAGAGAGTTCAAGATGTAATGCCATTGGGGTGGGGTAGGAAGCCCGGAAACCTCTCCGGTAAGAAACATACTTAGATTAACAATTATGGGGTAATTACTTAAGTCAGAGCTAGCTAGTAAGAAACAAGCAAGGCCAACAGCTTCATAATTAATATAGCCTCCTGTGTGTTTATTTGGGACTGATACGGCTCTAGAACCAGGCTGGCGGGAAAGCGGCTCTGGAACCAGGCTGGCGGAACGGCTCCTTCTCAAGGAAAAAGCTTCGCTTAACAGTTTCTAATGTAAATAAAAAAGAAAAATTCTCTTAAATTTTAAGAAGTAGCATTATTAATTTCAAATACATGTAGTTTCTCTTCTCCCAGAATGTAAGTTTAAAGAATCTAACAGATAGTACATTATGGTTTTCTAATTATAGTTTTCCCTTATGATTAGGAAAATATGTCTAATTATACTAGATACCTAACAAAATTGTGAATTAATTTAGGTATACAAGTATATATATTTGTAAAACAATGCAGATGATAATTGTATTTTAGAACTTTTGAGATACTGTACATATTACTTTTCACCTGTAAGATATCTTAGAAAATGTGTCCAATATTCCATATATCAAATACTCTGCCTCAAAATAACTAATAGATAACAGTGCTTCTGTTATTTATCAGACAAGATTGATATATGTAATAGTGAATAAAAATCAGTAATTTTGATTAGAACTCTTGAAAAGCCCAATTCTACGTCATAGAATACACAGATTTATATCTAATCTCACAACACAGAGCTCTTTTTTTAACTTGCCAGTGTTGCTGGGTCATAAGTAACAAGAGTCACAAGGTCATGGGAAATAAAATATTTTCCTAAGCCACATAAGATAATTTTTGTTTTATACAGTAATAAACACTTCATATTTTAAGTCATTTTCAGATGGAAAAAGTAATCATGACTAAAGTTGCTTAATTGCCATCAAATAGTGATGATTGCATTTAGCTAAATCCAAGTCACTGTCAATGGTTTTGATGACGGCTATTCATAACACATGTAATGAATTGAACTTTATGAAAATATAATTTTTGTAAGCTGAAAATGGCAGGGTATTGGCAACTAAATAAATTCTTTCCTAACAGGCATCTTACAAGATATAATTAACAAAGACCCCCATTTGCTAGTAAAGTCTGCATTTCTTTAGAATATGATGGTTTAACACAATTTTTATGTATAGCTAAACAAATGAACAGGTAAACTGTGGACACTCCCTTTTAAGTCAGTTAGCATTGTTGAAGCTGAACCACAGTAATGACAGAACAGTCACTATGTTCATATTTAATTAGATCTGTTGTTCCATTGGTGGATGATTTTGTCCAAGTGCATGCACATAAGTGCCTGTGGAGTGTTAAAAGAGCTAACCCGAAACCCAAAATGAAGCTCTGTTCATTGCTGTACTAATTTCTTGACAAGAGCTGAGAACTGAACATCCAGTCTTGTATTTCAAGAGACCATCAGGCAAAATGTTGTCCCCTGGAATGGACTGCCGAGGCTAGGCCACACTTTTACCCCATTACTGACATAATTAACATATTGTCTTTCCTTAATTAAATGAAAATTGCTTTGAGGCCTTTTTGGTTATAATCTCAACTAACTTCATAGTTTCAACATATTTATTTGAATTACTTTAGGATGCTTTATTAAATGACTTAATTCAGCAGGAAACTTGCCCTTGAGGGGTCATACTGTGCATGATTAACTGACTTCTCTGACTTTACATGGCTAAATTATAAGTGAATTTTTTTGTATCAAATTTAATCTATATGTAGCATACCCAACAATTCAGAAGACCTACAGGAAGAGGAAATGAAAATTCTTTTTAAAATTCCCTTAGGGATAAATCTGTTGCCAGCTTAATTACCTTTTTTTTAATAGTCATAAAGTAGATGCACAAAATTGGGCAATCTTTACTGCAATGTATCCAGTGAGCTGCATATTTATAACAGAGTCTAGCATCAGGCAGAATTAGTTTTGGGAGAGAATTTTAAAGGTCATGTACTCCAAACAGATAAGAAAACATTCTGTGTGTTTAGTGATTAATTAAACAGTGTTCAGTTAAGGGTAGAGGCAATATTTGAGTGCTGTATCAAGGGAAACATAGTGTCAGACTTCAATTTATAGAAACAGGGAGTCAGGAGGCAAGGTTGGTTTATTTATTTCACTTTTGATTTTTCTTTTTTTTTTTTGGTTTGGCAGAAGAACGAAAAGTCAGTTTTTAGATGTGTTGAATTTGAAATAGAAATGCCTTCCAGGCAATTACAGATCCAGGGTTGAAACTTAAACTACATATATTAGAGCTAGAGATGGGGATTTGCGGTTCAGCTCCGAGAGGTGACTGTTAAGCTCTGGGCTTAAAGAAACCTTTGGGGGTAGATAGGGCTGAAGATGAAACTGTACCTAGCATATATAAGGCTGATTGAAGGAAAGTTCTAAGTACCCTCAGGAGACATTGATTTCTCCTGCTCCAAGGCATTCATTGGCTACTCTTGGTACATTCCTTTCCCACCTTTACCTAAAGACTATGAAGAGTCTTCTGTTTTAATATAACAACAAATAATGCTCTTTGTCTAGCTGCATAGACATGTATACACTATTCACATCCTACAGTTTCTTAGACAGTGTAATGGAAAAATGATGAATTTGCCGATTTCACTCTATTTCTTTAAAATTCTAAAAATCATTGTTAGTAAGTTGCTAGTCCCTTTTCTTTTACTCAGTTTGCTTTATAAGTCTTCCCATAAACCGCACTTTATAGTGAACAACAAAGTAACAAAAAAGCATTTAATTTTCTCCCTTATATCTTGGTAGCTAACAACTTTTCCATGTAGTTAACACCATGTTTCTTTGTAGGAGGAAGTCTGATGCCGCCATTAAACATGTGACTTATTAGAGGCGCATACAGATGAGGTAATAAAAGGGGGGTTTACCACAGCGCTAACCACACCCACTTTAGACAGGACTAAAGACGTATACGTACGTAGGCAGAACTACGTCACTAGCCAGGCCCACTTTTGGGCATGGCTAGGGGCGTTACGGGGGAAGGCATAAAAGACAGCACACAGGAAGTCTCGGTCTCTTTTCCTGGAGTTCAGCTTCCGGTTCGGCCACTGAAAACTGCTCCTCTGGGTTTGGTATCTTGTGAGTAATTTTCTACATTAAATACTTAGCTTTACTGTCAGTAATTGTGTGTCACGTATTGTTACAGTGTCCGGTAAAGCCTACATTTCTTTTTCAAGGTATCTGAAGTGTCCACTAAGGAATGCTCTGACCATCCTTAAGTCCTTCTTTGAATTCTGAAAGAATTCCTTTGTCATTTTTAACTCAAGAAATATCCATGAATAATCACAGCTAATATTTTGTTTATATGACTTAACAAGAGATCACACTAAACAACTAAAACTAAAGGCTATTGCCAGCATTTCCATTTAATTAAAACTGAACAGGTTGCCACTTCTGCCCAAACCCAGGGGGCAGAGGTGAGCATGCTTGTCCTCTCATGGATCACCTGGCTTGGGACTGCAGCCAGGTCGACCCCCCCACCATGGACAACCAAGCAACCAGTAGTCTGCAGAGAGAGCTGGGCCACATTTGCTCACATTCAGGGCAGAGGACAGAGAGCAGAGTCCAGAGAGTATTGGATTTGCTTGCACCCAGCAAAAGGGAACCCTGATCACCTACCCACCAGGAGAGGAAGAAACTCTTTCTACACCCACTGGAAGAAGTGATGGGGAAGAGGCAAATAAGAACACACTCAGCAACAGAAAAACAAATATGACAACACCAGAGTCTAGAGATTCTACACTAGTAAGACCTGAACACTCCAATGTGGATGAAGCAGAAGGGAATGACCTTAAAAACAACTTCATGAAAATGAAAGAGGCCACGGTTAAGTACTGAGCTGAACTCAAGAAAGCCAGTAACAGAGAGGGAGGACTGATGACCAAAGGGATTAAGACTGGGCTTGTTTAATCCCCAGAAACAGCTGACCTGACAAAGGTTAACTCTTGAATCCCAGGCATCAGCCTGGGAATCCAGCATGGGACTGATCAAGACCCCCTGAATGTGGGGGTCAGTGAGGAGGCCTAGGTAATCTATTGAGCCTTGGGCAGTGATCATTACTCATCCGGAGTATACTCATGGACTTTGGACTCCCATCCAACAATGTGAGATGCACTCTCACCCTAAACTCCTGGGGGAGGGTCTAGGCCCTGCCCTTGTATGAAATGACAGACTATGGACACCTCCATGGAGGGCCTCACCCTCCCTGGGGAAATGAGGGGATAATGGGGGTGTTGGGAGGAGGGCAAGTGAGGACGAGAGGGAAATGGAGAGGGACCTGGAATTGACATATGAAGCAACCTTGTTTCTAATTTAAATTTAAACTGAAAAATAAATAAATAAAAAAGAAAATAAAAAAAAAGAAAATGAGAGAGGCCCTCAAAGAGGATGCGAGAAAATAAGACTGGGCTGGTTTAACACCCAGAAACAGCTGACCTGACAAGGGTTAACTCTTGAATCCCAGGCATCAGCCTGGGAATCCAGCATGGGAATGATCAAGACCCCCTGAATGTGGGTGACAGTGAGGAGGCCTAGGTAATCTATTGAGCCTTGGGCAGTAGATCAGTATTTATCCCAGGTATACAAATGGACTTTGGACTCCCATCCAACAATGTGAGATGCACTCTCATCCTGAACTCTTGGGGGAGGGTCTAGGCCCTACCCTGGATGAAATCAAAGACTATGGACACTCCCAAGGAGGGCCTCACCCTCCCTGGGAAAATGAGGGGATATTGAGGGGCTTGGGGGGAGGGCAAGTGAGGACGGGAGGGAAATGGAGAGGGACCTGGAATTGACATATGAAGCAACCTTGTTTCTAATTTAAGTTTAAATTAAAAAATAAATAATAAAAAAAGAAATGGAAAAAAAACAAACCAAAAATGCAAGAAATAGAAGAAAAAACAAACCAATAATTCCAACAAATGGGAGAAAGGGAGGAAAACATGAAGCAAAAATTACAAGAAACAATTCAAACAATGCAAGGATTGAAAGCTGACATGGAAAAAAGAACACAGTCTGAAGGAATGCTGGAAATTGAAAAACTGGGGAAACAGACAGGTACTACAGATGCAAGCATAACCAACAAAATACAAGAGATGGAAGAGAGAATCGCAGGTGTTGAAGACACACTAGGAGAAATAGATTCATCAATCAAAGAAAATCTGAAGTCCAACAAATCCCTAACACAAAATATACGGTAAATATGGGACACCATGAAAAGACATAAGAATAATAGGTATAGAAGAAGGGGAGGAAGCTCATCTCAAAGGGACAGAAAACATATTCAACAAAATCATAGAAGAAAACTTTCCCAACCTAAATAAAACATACCAATGAAGGTACAAGAAGCTTACAGAACACCAAATAGAGTAGATCACAAAACAAAAGTCCTCTTGCCACATAATAATCAAGACCCCAAGTATACAAAATAAAGAAAGAATACTTAGAGAAGCTAAGGAAAAAGGTCAAATAACATATAAAGCAAACCTATCAGAATTACACCTGACTTCTCCATGGAAAATCTGAAAGCCAGAAGGTCCTAGATAGATACACTATCAACACTAAGAGACCACAGGTGCCAGCCCAGACTACTATACCCAGCAAAGCTTTCAATCACTATAGATGGAGAAAACAAGATATTCCATGACAAAAACAGATTTAAAGAATACGTATCCACTAACCCAGCCCTAGAGAAAGTTCTGGAAGGAAAACTCCAGTCCAAAGAAGTTAACTACAACCAGAAAAATATAGGAAATAGAAAATCCCATTTTTATCAGTACCCAAAAGAGAAACGAGGTGGAAATATACATAAAATTCCACCAAGAACTAGCATTCTAAAACAAATGAGAATGAGCAATCAAAGTTCATTAATATCCCTCAATATTACTGGTCTTAATTCACCCATAAAAGGCACAGGCTGACAGAATGGATTTGAAGACAGAACCCATCCTTCTGTTGCATACAAGAAAAACACCTCAGCCTCAAAGACAGACATTTCCTCAGAGTTAAGGGTTAAGAAAAGATTTTCCAATCAAATGGCCCCAAGAAGCAAGCAGGGGTAGCAATCCTAATATCTAACAAACTAGACTTTAAACTGAAATCAATCAAAAAAGATGAAGGAGGTCATTTCACATTCATCACAGGAAAAATCCACCAAGATGAAGTCTCCATTCTGAACATCTATGCCCCAATTATACATTCGTAAAAGAAACATTACTAAAACTCAAACCACACATAAAACCTCACACACTAATAGTGGGAGACTTCAATACCCTACTGTCACCAATAGACAGGATTACGAGACAGAAACTTAACAAAGAAACTAATAGAGTTCAGACCCAATTGGGTTTGACAGACATCTATAGACATTCCATCCAAACACAAAAGTGTATACCTTCTTCTCAGTGCCACATGGAACCTTCTCAAAAATTGACCACATACTTGGCAACATAGCAAACCTCAACAGGTACAAAAAAGTTGGAATAACTCCATGTATCTTATCAGACCACCATGCTTTAAATTTAGAGTTCAATGACAGCACAAACTTCAGGAAGCCTACAAACTCATGTAAATTGAATAATGCACTATTGCACCACCCCTGGGTCAAAGAAGAAATAAGAAAAGAAATTAAGGACTTCCTAGAATTCAATGAGAATGAAGACACACGTATCCAAACTTATGGGACATTTTGAAAGCAGTGCTAAGAAGAAAATTCACAGCACTAAGTGCCCACATGAATAGTTACATTAGAGAACTAACAGCACAGCTGAAAGCTCTAGAACACAAAGAAGCAAACTCACCCAGGAGTAGTAGATGCCAGGGAATAATCAAATTGAGGGCTGAAATCAATAAAGCAGAAACTAGGAAAACAATACAAAGAATCAATGTAACATAAGAGTTGGTTCTTTGAGAAAATCAACAAGATAGACAAACCATTATCCAAACTCACCAAACTGCAGAATGTGAATATGCAAATTAAGAAAATCAGAAATGAAAAGGGGGACATAACAATGGACACTGAGGAAATCCAGAGAATCATCAGGTCATACTTTGAAAACCTGTACTCCACAAAATTAAAAAATTTAAAGAAAATGGACGACTTCATGGATAGATATCACCTGCCAAAATTAAATCAAGAACAGATAAGTAATTTAAATAGACCTATAGCACCTGAGGAAATAGAAGCAGTCACCAAAAGTCTCTCAACCAAAAAAAAAAAAAAAAAAAAAAAAGGACAAGGGCCAGATGGCTACAGTGCAGAATTTACCAGAAATTCAAAAACCAGCTTATACCAATTCTCCTCAAATATTTGCAATAGAAGCAGAAGGGTCATTGCCAAACTCTTTTTATGAGGCTTCAATAACATTGATACCCAAGCCACACAAAGACACAACTAAGAAAGAGAACTTCAGACCAATATCCCTCATGAACATTGATGCAAAAATACTCAAAAAATACTGGCAAATCGGATTCAAGGACACATCAGAAAACTCATCCACCATGATCAAGTAGGCTTCATTCCAGAGATGCAGGGATGGTTCAACATATGAAAATCTATCATTGTAATCCACCATATAAACAAGGTGAGGAACAAAAATCACATGATCATCTCACTAGATGCTGAAAAAGCCTTTGACAAAATCCAACACCCCTTCATGGTAAAGGTCTTGTAGAGATCTTGGATAACAAGAACATGCCGAAACATGATAAAAGCTATATACAGCAAACCAACAGCCAACACCAAACTAAAATGACAGAAACTCAAGGCAATTCCGCTAAAATCAGGAACAAGACAAGGCTGTCCCCTCTCCCCATACCTCTTCAATATTATACTTGAAGTTCTAGCTACAGCAATAAGACAACAAAGGGAGATCAAGGGGATGCAAATTGGAAAGGAAGAGGTAAAACTTTCACTATTTGCAGATGATATGATACTTTACATAAGTGAGCCAAAGAACTCTACCAAGGAACTTTTATAGCTGACTAACACCTTCAGCAAAGTGGCAGACTACAAGATCAACTCAAGAAAATCAATAGCCCTACTATATACAGAAGATAAGAGGGCTGAGAAAGAAATCAGAGAAACATCACCCTTTACAATTGCCACACACAAGATTAAAAAAAAATACCTTGGGGGTAATGCTCACCAAACAAGTGAAAGATCTGTATCACAAGAACTTTGAGTCTTTAAACAAAGAAATTAAAGAATACATCAGGAAATGGAAAAATCTCCCATGCTCTTGGATAGGTAGGATCAATGTAGTAAAAATGGCAATCCTTCCAAAAGCAATCTACAGACTCAATGCAATCCGCATCAAAATTCCAGCACAATTCTTTACAGACCTTGAAAGAATAATCCTCAACTTTATATGGCAAAACAAAAGACCCAGGATAGCCAAGACAACCCTTCTCAACAAAGCAACATCTGGAGGAATCACCATTCCTGACCTCAAGCTCTATTATAGAGCTGTAGTCCTGAAAACAGCTTGGAATTGGCACAAAATTAGACAGGTATACCAGTGGAATCTAATTGAACACCCTGAGATTAATCCACAAACCTATGAACAGCTGATTTTTGACAAAGAAGCTATAAGTATACAATGGAAAAAGATAGCATCTTCAACAGATGGTGCTGGCATAACTGGATATTGGCATGTAGAATACTGCAGATAGATCCATGTCTATCGCCATGCACAAAACTTAGGTCCAAATGGATGGGAGACCTCAACATAAATCTAGCCACACTTACCCTGTTAGAAGAGAAATTGGGAGGTACCCTTGAATGAATTGGTACAGGAGACTGCTTCCTGAACATAACACCAGTAGCACAAACACTGAGATCGACAATTAATAAATGGGACCTCCTGAAACTGAGTAGCTTCTGTAAGGCAAAGGACACAGTCAGGGAGACAAAAAGGCAACACACAAATTGGGCAAATATATTCATTCACTCCACATCTGACAGAAGGTTGATCTCCAAAATTTACACAGAACTCAAGAAGCAAGGATCCAATTAAAAAGAGGAGTCTAAAATGGCTGAGAGGCACTTGAGAAAGTGCTCAACATCCTTAGCCATTAGGGAAATCCAAATCAAAACAACCCTGAGATATCATCTCACTCCTGTCAGAAGGTCTAAAATCAAAAACACCAATGGCAGCTTATGCTGGAGAGGATGTGGAGAAAGGGGAACACTCATCCATTGCTGTTGGGAGTGCAAACTTGTGCAGCCATTTTGCAAATCAGTATGGAGATTCCTCAGGAAAATGGGAATCAGTCTATCACATGACCCAGCAATTCCACTCTTAGCCATGTACGCAAAAGATGCCCATTCATACAACAAGGATGTCTGTTCCACTATGTTCATAGCAGCATTATTTGTAATAGCTAGATCCTGGAAACAACCTAGATGTCCCACAACTGAAGAGTGGATAGAGAAAATGTGGTACATACACACAATGGAGTACTACTTAGTGGAAAAAAACAACAGAATCCTGAAATTTACAGGCAAATGGATGGCACTAGAAGAAACCAACCCAATCAAAAAAAGGCATACATGGTACTCACTCATATAGCGTTTTTAGACATGGATCAGGGGACTGTCTGCCTACAACCCCAGGGCCAGTGAGTTTGGGAAACAGGGAGTTTATCAAGAATTATACCCCAGAGAAGTGGAATGAGGCAAGATTCTCTCCTAGGCAGATTGGGATCATGGGAGAAGAAGAGAGGGGACCAGCAAAAAGAGAAGGGAATAAGAGGAGGGTAGAAGAAGACATGAGGGAGCAGGAAGGTTGAGTTGGGGTAAGAATAGAGGAGACCAGGATGAGAGATACCCTAATAGTTGGAGTCATTATAGCTTTGAGAAGAGTGCTGACACTAGGGAGATTTCCAGAGATGTACAAGGATAACACCAACTGGAAAACTAGTGGAGAGACTACAATAATAGCCCCTACCTGATGACAAGGTTGATGACTACCTTATATGACATCCTAGAACCTTCATCCTGTGACTGATGGAAGCAGAGACAGATCCTCACAGCTAAACACTGAACTGACCCCCTGAAACCCAGTGACAGAGATGGAGGAGTGATGAGCAAGGCCGTCAAGATCGTGCTGGTGAAACCCACAAATACAGTTAACTGTACAAGGGGGAGCCCCTGAACCCCAGACTGATGACTAAGCAACCAAAAGGGACTGATCCAGACCCCATCAATGTAGTGTCAGTGAGGAGCCCTCAGAAATCTCTGGGGCCTGGGTAGTAGACTAGTGTTCACCATAGCATTCAAATGAACTTTGGGAGTCCTTTCCACATGGAGAGATGCTCTCTCAGCATGGACACATGGGGAAGGGCCTAGGTCCTGCCCTGGATAAAATGACAGACACTGGAAATCCCCCCAAGGAGGGTCTCACCTTCCCTGGGTAATGATGTGGGGATTGCGCTTGTGTGGGGGTGAGTATGGGGCTGGTGGAGGGAGAAGGGGGAATCAGGGATTGACATTTGAAGCATGCATGTTTCTAATTTAAATAAAGAAACATACTTAAAAAACTGAATAGGTTGTACTTTGTGTGTTTGTGTGTGTGTGTGTGTGTATGGGTATGTGTGGTGTGTTTGAAAACAATCTATGAAAAGGGAAACCATGAGCTTGAAAGAAAACAGAGTTGTTTGTTATAAGCTTTGGAGAGAGGAAAGGCAAGTGAATGAGGAAATGATGTAATAGTATAATCTCAAAAAGCAAAAGGAGAACATTTGAAAATTCAAGTTTCACCTCTCTTTTCTCTGTGGTTCTGTACTTGCTCAAATCCTGTCTTTAAATGCCACACAGCCCTAGGGACTGCAGTGAACTACTGTGGTCATCTTGCAAAATTTTAATAAAGTCTACAACCAGGTCACTTGGCAATATAGCTTATATACTAGCATCCTTAAAGCTGAGTTCAGCACTTTGAACTTTTTCTAAGTCAATTCTGAGGAATGATAATCTCTGTGCACAAATATACACACCATGTGTAATTCTGTTTGAGTTTTGCATTGCTAAGTGCTTAGAAATCCCCTCATTAAATGGGAGTCCATTTTAATTTTAAAATATAGTTTGCTGCTTCATCACAAAAAGTCATATTAAAGGCAAATGCTATTTTCTGAAATAAGCAATGGGTATTATGTTATAAAAACATTGATTTGGGAACTGTAGAAAATCATAAATCTAAATTTGGGCTTGAGCCTTTTGCCTTTGCCTATGAGTTTCAAGAGACAGATATATAAATGAATGTATCATTTTCAACATCATATTCAAATAAAATACTGCTTCTTTCTTCTCCAGCAATATAATCCCAAAGAGATGATATTTCACAGTTGAAAATCAATTTACCTCCCCATATTTCATTTTCTTCCTTCTTGATGATTACATCCCAATGAAACTCTAAGATATCTTGTATTCACTAGAATTCTGATGTGCAAGGGAGACCCAAATTTCATACCCTGAATGCAAAAATAAAAAAATTATGTAAAAGAACTCAATAACTCAAAGAGAGTAGAAACATAATTAGGAGATAATAAACGATCATACATTAATTTCACGCAAATGCGAGGATAGGGAATTTAGAATAGAAAAGAGGGCATGCTGTAAAATAGTGCAAAAGAGGTTATGTGCTGTGTAGGTGTAGTTTTTTATTGGATTGACTAGGTATTACTGCCTATAAAAAGCAAACAAACATTTGTTTAGGGCCTAGCAAGACTGTTCAATGATGGTGATGCAACAACCAAAACCAGAATATAGATTCCTAGTACCTGTGTACGGCCCCATCTTCTTCATCTACAATCTGAACTAAGTTCAAGAAGTAAGTGATTATTAGTGGCCATTAGTCACCTAGCCTGCTAGTCCAGCTGAATGGTTTAAATGTAAGTCCAGTGGAGATATCCTGTCTCAAAACACCAGGTTCAGAGCGATAGAACAAGGTAGACAGCATTGACCACTGAGTTCCAAATGCATGTAATTACAACTGCACACTCTCCAAAATTTGCAGATAGGTACAACACATATACGCAGAAATAACATTTTACCATTCATTGACCACCGAGTTCCAAATGCATGTGATTACAACTGCACACTCTCCAAAATTTGCAGACAGGTACAATACATATACACAGAAATGACGTTTTACCATTTACTACAATAAAAATGAAATATTTCCTTATTCTTTGCATGAGTCTATGTGCTTAGTTATCCAGACATCCGATTGATGATTGGTATAGCTTTTGCCAATTTCGTCATGGAAGCAGGGGTTACAGCTATCCTTTGGAAAATTGTCTTCGAAAGGTTCTTCATTGTTAGCAGCAGGAGAAAGAAGCAGAAGAATACATTCCCTTTTCCTGCATCATAATGGGGAAACAGACTACAGATCACTAGCTATCCAGAACAAGTAATACTGCCTCACCAAGCACTGGTCTGGGAAATCATGAAAGAAAATGGGTTACTTGGGAACCACCACTACGATTTACACACTTTCTGAATTGCAAATATATGAACACAATTAAGAATGGCCTCAACAAATGTATGTCAGATACATGTACACAATTAAGAGGTAAGAAGGATTTGTGTACCTTATTTAAATAAGTTCCTGGATTTGCAACTAATGTGCTATTTCTTCTCATTTCTTTTATTTTTAGTTAATGTTTGATTCATTTCCCCAGCCACTCATGCTCAAATCGTTCCAGGTTATTATCCTGGTGATCTATTTTTCTTCTTACTTTCCCTCTATTCCAGGAATCATGCTATCTCGCAGTTGCTCAGAAGACAGTTGAGCAGTTATGCTTCCATAGACTTTTACTCATAACATGCCCCGGGAAGCGCTATTGCATGGGCTATTATAGCAGTTAGAAGTAATACATTTCTTTCTTGCTCAAAGCACCAGCACTCAACTGCAAAGGAAGATTCCCTGTTTAGAATTTTAATCCAGAGTATTAATTTGATTAAATTCATCACTCCTGTCATGCCATGGACCACTTCCAAAGGCTGAGAGAGTCATAGGAAATTATATTTCATTCAAAATTATTGCCTGTTACACTGTGTCTATTGTCTATAACAGATAAGCTTGTTAGCCATTTTGTAAATAACACAATGTTTTAACAAATAAATTGTTCAACCCAAAATGCTCATATTAAAATGTACATAAAGAAATAGAACTCAAAAAATCATTTTTTTAAAAATTCAAATTATGGACACACATATATCACACATTTGAGTTGCCTTGATGGAAGAGAGATTAGGAAGAGTTGTGCTTGAGAATTACACTTTATATTTTTAAAGGATTTTATTTTAAGTATGTATATGTGCACATCTGAGTGTTTGTGAATATAATGTTATTGACAAAGGGGATGATCTTACCTTGGCTGGGTGAGCCTACATTTGTCATTTAGGTTTTTTGAAAGAAAAAGAATAATTAGAATTAATGTAATTATACATAATTATGAGAGTAGAATAGGACCATGACTTCACCAGTAAAGGTATACTCAAAATATTGGGAAAAGTAAGAAAATAAGGTACCACTAAAAGGCAACCCTGCAACATTTTGATGTTAATTCTTAAAACCTGTTACATTTCTGATCTCTAGGACTATAAGACTATACAGCTTATTTAGTCACTGCTTCTAGAGATGGTTTGTGGTGAACATAAGATAATAGGGTACCAACTATCATTTTATGGTCCTTCCATTTAGATATTTATTTGTTTTATGGCAATTTCAGCATCATGATCTTTTCCAATATATAATCATAAGATTAAAGGTGGTCTTTACTAGAATAACATGATATATTCAATGTCTGTCCATTCTAAATTCTTTTTTCATCTCCAGTTGGCTTGGAACTTGACAGGAGAGAATCATGCAATGCCTCTTTTGTAAAAACAGTCCATGAGACTCTTCACACTTTGATTTCAATGAGGCCTTTGCATACCAGAATTCATAAAAATACCAATATTGTTCAGGTTGTTTGTTTCTGCTGATCAGGCCTATGCTTAAATTTGTTGTTCTTCTTAAGCATTATAGGAGAGTCTTCTACACACCTATGGAAACAGATAAAATTCAAACAACCAACCATACCAAAATCTAGCAATTATGAGAATGATGGAACTGAAACAAACTTAAAGAGTGCCACTTGGAGCAGTCATGCGGGACCCTGGTGAGGATGCTTTGTAACCTGTGGATATCTCCACAGAAAAATGGGAACAGCCGTGATGGATCCTCACCTGTAGATACATCCTCAGGAAAACTCAGGGAAGAAAAGGAAAACTGTTACCTTCCTTCATATTTAGCTTTCAATGAAACAAAATTAAGCTTTGTTACTTTAAATTCCATTGTTCCTCTAATTAAATTATCATATTCATGAAAAAGTTAATGAAAGACAAGTAAATATTGCTTCAGCAACTTCTATTCTTGGCAAGAAAAGTTTAAACACAAAAAAATCATCTACAGTAAAGAAACACAAATCTAAAAACAGAAATTATCACCACACCAGGAGGTAGAGGTAGTAGTGTACACCTTTAATTCCAGTACTTGGGATGCAGAGAGTTCGAGGCCAGCCTGGTCTACTGCACTAGCTACAGGACAGCCAGCACTGCACAAAGAATTCCTATTTCTTTTGAAGTCATATTTCCAAATATAACATATGAATTCAAAAATAGCCAAGTGACCCTTTGTGGTTGAAGCGGCTTTAACATCCTTCTGTCTGGTGTCCTAGCCTCCTCGTTGAAATACACAGGAAATGCCAAGATATTTTAATTCAAGAAGTTCTTCTATTAAAATTGATTTAGTCCCTGGATTTGTCTTCAGTCATAGAGGCAAAGCAACCCAAATTTGTAAACATTTCATTGCTAATCTTGTTTGCATTCAAGTATATTACACTCAAAGGTCTCTCAGTAATCAAACTAGAGAATTAGAATAAAATTATTTAAAGTCAACATATTTCTGTACTTTGACAATACCTTTGTAACAGTAACCTTAGAGGTGCTGATGTGTGTGGACATATGATCATGCACAGTGTGTGTGCACATGTCATCTTTATATCTATAATTCATGGCCTCTATCTACACTCTCTGATTCTCTAGTCTCACACAACACATTTCACATCTCTGGTCAGAAAACTTTCAGACTCAGCTTGTACAAACTGATATCCTTGATACCCACTTCCATAGCTGCATAGATTGATAACTTACCATTGTCTTCTTTGCATTTCAGTAAAAATGCTGCTAACATACCAAATAGTAATTGTGGGTTTTGTTCACAAGCTAAGTCTTCACAATTAGACTTATTTGTAACTATGGGTCTATGGAAAAAGGAAAAAACTTACCCTGATATTAAAATATTCACTAATTAATTGGCTACAAATGAAGCTATTGTCCCTGTAAGTTTCCTGGAAAAATAGAGTATTTTTGCATTTATTTAGGTAATTAAAATCAGTATTCTGCTACTTCAAAAGTAAAAATTATTTGTAAACTCAAAAATACATGTTTCTAAAACAAAGCATTTCATGGAGCCAATTATGATGTTTTTGAAAAGTATTCTATTTATCTTCAGTTTCAGGCCCTTAACAAGCTCATATTCGCTGGATCACTTTCACACCTTATAAAGTAGCTGTATTTCATTGAGCCAGTGAACATATGGGGAATTAAACAATTAACACTAATGTCAACATGCCGGAATCACTGACACATTGATACATACTAGTAGATACATGCTAGAAGACACCAGTAGATGCATACTAGTTTTCAAGTGAAAACAAACCAAAAAAATAAATAAAAATAAAACATAGTGAATGATGAAATGGTTAAAAAGAAAATTATTCTCAAACAATAGACTGCAGAGAATGGAATAGTCTCTGTCTTACATACTTGAATTGTTCATGGAGTGATCATATGTTGAGAACCTGATGCTAAGTGAAGATGATTTATTTTTCAATTAAACCATCATCTTTGAAAAATTACCAATCACTCAAAAGTTACTCAAACTCAGTTCTACTCACTAATATGTTTATTTACACATAGTGTAATCAGCATTTCTAGAAATACAATAGTTTTGCAAGTTTTCTAAAATTATTTAATTTCATTTAAGAATAAATGAAAATTATGTTTATTACTTTACTATTTATAAAAAAGTCTGATTATCTGTGAAAGATTTATTTAGGTGGAGTTTTTCAAGTATGTATTTTCTTTAATTAATAAGGCTTTGTAAAATATCAAATTCTAATAACCGTGAAAGAGGGAATATTATCATAAAAGAATATTAAAAATCTGAACAAGGTTCTGTCAGAGCAGCCAGTCTTAGTCATGAAGGACTGTGATATTCCATTGAGAATATTTTCATTAAGTTAGAATCTCTATACTGGAGACAGCAGGAGTGGGAATAAGGGGGCAGAATATGCTACAAAAACAGCAAGGAGCTTGGGAAAAACTTATAGCTCCAATGATATGGTTTGGGAAATATAGCATAAAAGAAATCAAGGAAGAAATTCTGACTTCGCATGTGAAAAATTACTCTGTTTTTAATTGTGGTACCAGTTGGCTTTTGGTCACTGAATTTCTTTTTATTTTGGTATTTGTTACAAAAAAAATCAAAAAACAAAACTCTTTATTTTTGGAATCCTGGTAATTTAGCTACACTAAGTCAAATTTTCATTTTTTTATTTAAAAATTTTCATAGAAAATTTGATAGCAGAAGGAGAAATTAGAAGGATATTTCGTGTAATACAAACCATTTGGGGCTTGATTAAACCTGGAGAAACTATGATTAAAAAGGAGAGAGATCTTTTATACCTCAAAAATTCACAGATGTCAACATTTTCCTCAGATGGGAGTCCTGAATTCTCCTTCATGCAATTTTAACAAATCCGTTCATATCTTAGTGAGCTTATCCACTGTGATGGAGTTGTTTTGGCACAAAATTACAATAATGCAGAAGTGTGTTTCAGAAGGTGGGAAAATGTCTGTCCCAAAAGTGGAACAGGTACAAAATTAGTCTTTTGTCTATTTAACAATGAAAGAATTTGTGTTATTTCCCTGTCTAATTTGGGCATAGGTTCAAAGTTTGAAATACTTGTTTTACAAATAATTTTAGGTGCCTGGTATATTGCAAACATTTTAAGTTGTACCACTTTCACTGTAGGCAGGAGAGTTAGATAGTAAGTGTAAGAAAAACATAATATGCAAATGTTAGCATGGAAAGCACAGCTATATAGGTGTCCCACATTTTATAAATCCCTGGGCATGGCATGCAGGGGTCACTCTTTAATTTAAGTCAGAGAACAAAGATCTTTGAGGGATAAAATATAAAAATTAGCCACCCAAGGTACATAGTAGGTCAGTCAGAGATGTGGGGAGAGCAGAAAAGAAGTTTTTATAATCTAGTCTCATGACAGTGCTGGTCATGGTATTGCATGTGATTTAAAATAAACCAATCCAGTTGTACCACATATTTGAATACATTACTCAACCTTTAAAGAAATGCAGCAAGATTTTATATACTAAGCACTATATATATATATTTATATATATATAAGTTGTTAAATAAGGCTAAGCAAGCAAGAAGACTTATAACACATTTTTTGCTTGTTAAACTACATTTTAGTACATTATAAAAATCATAAGCCTTACTGAAGCACCAGCTGATAAGTTATTATTTTTAGAAAATTATGTGACAGCATTTTTGTTCACTCAGTCTAATTACACAGTTTTATTGAAGGCCCTGAAGAGTTAGAGAATAGAATGGGAAGTATTAATAAAATTGACTAAAGTTAGATGTGACTGTATCTCTTTATAGACTGTGTGATAAAAAAAATCTTCTTAAAATTGAGGCTTGGGTATCAACATTCAAAATTATTCCTTCAATTTGTATTTAAATGTTACCCACTTAGCTTTAATTATGGACCATAAGACATACTCTATTTTCATATACAATCAAGCAAATTCATAAAATGTAAGTAAGTGGTAATTCACAAAGAATTTTCGACCCTTATTCAGTAACTGTTTGAATCTCTTAAGGAAGATTTAGGAAATATTATAATGAAACTATGCATTGATTTAATTCACTTCAATATGCTTTAAATATTCTACTTCTAGAAATATAATTTTATATATTAAATAACATTTCCTATTCAAGTATTTTACTTGAATATTGCTACTTCATTCATTTGCAACACTGGAAGACACAAAACATATAATATAGTAGAACAAAGGTATATAGAAAGAGATTAAGATGAAATTCACTGTTGAGCCATGAAAAGAGTAAATTTTGTGTTTAGAAACATGGATACAATTAAGATGCAATAAAGGCCTTAGCAGTCTATGGGCCCTCTGTCAGCAGAATCAGTATTTATTCCTAATGTATGAATGGACTTTGGGAGTCCATTCCCCAAGGAGGGATACTCTCTCAGCCTAGATACATGGGGGAGGGCCTAGGCCCTGCCCCAAATGACGTGAAAGATTTTGATGATCCCCCATGGAAGGCCTCATGCTCTCTGGGGAGTAGATGGGGGTAAGATGGGGGCTAGTGGGGGCATGAGAGAATGGAAGGGAAACAGGGATTGATATGTTAAATAAGATTGTTTCTAATTTAAATAAAAATTTATATATAAAATTTTATTTTGTTTTAGAAAACAGAATTTTGAGTTAAAGTTACCCCAAACCATTAGATATTCAGATAAAAAAAAGAAATAATTTTGGAGGCAGGGCCTTATTTTCTTCAAGGCAAGTAAATTATCCAAGTATGCTTGGAATGCAAAACCATTCTAAGGCATTGCGGGGTGAAGTAAATACAAAGCAATAATACTATATGTAGATGGCACTTTCTGTCCTGCTGGGTTCTATACCCATTTAGTCCTAAATAAGCACACACCCTAATATTAATTATAAACTATTTGGCTGATGGCTCAGGCTTCCTATTTGCTGGCTCTCTCTTAATTATTAGCCCATTTTTTATTAATCTGTGTATCTCCATGTGATCTTGGCTTATTGGTGAGGCCCAGAAATCTTGCTTCCTCAGCAGCTGCATGGCATCTCCCTGACTCTCCCTATTACCTTTCTTTATCCTTGTTTGGATTTCCCACCTGGCTAAATCCTGCCCGTCCATTGGCTGAAACAGTTTTATTCATCAATCAATAAGAGAAACATATATTCACAGCATATAGGACATAAAATGAAGTCATATCACAAGGGATCTTTATACTTTGAAAAATAGAACCTGGGTAACTAGTTACATTTTGGAAATTTTACTTATCTAACATTAAGAGATAAACAGAATATCATGATGTCACAAAAACATGAAAAAAAGCACTTCAGATGACTCTAGGCACCGAGTTCAATAATCAATGAAATAACCATTTTAAAAACTTTCCACAAGCATTTTCATTTTCCTGGTGTCTGCATTGCATTATCTATTATTTATTTTTAAAACCACAAACATTGCATACTTAAAATGAGGTTAGTAGTATTATAAAGTTTATGAATTTTCAAAAATAAACTATTTACACCAAGACTAAAGCCCAGGCATAATAATTTATTTTAAATTTGTTTTTATCAACTTGAAATTTCCATACCACCTTGCATAAATTAAGTAAGTAACCTCTCCAAGATGAGAAGAATGCTGTACATCATGGTACATACTTATGCTAAACAATGACTATTATAATGATACATTCACAGTTGATTTAAAGTCTTAAATATGAATTTCATGTTTTGCTTCTGATGTTTGTTCATCAAAACTTTTTCTTTTGGTTTTTCAAGACAGGGTTTCTCTGTATTGTTTTGGATGCTGTCCTGGAACTCTCTCTGTAGCACAGGCTGGTCTCCCAACTCACACAGATCTGCCTGCCTCTGCCTATCGTGTGCTGGGATTAAAGTTGTGTGCCACCAATGCCCGGCCTCATCAAATTTTTAACATAATTCATGATTGAAGAACATTATTATTCTTTGAACAAAATGTTGCTGTGACTATGTAGCAGTTAGTAATAGGAAGTACAGGAATTGCATATTAGTGGGACTTTAGATGTCACAATTATGTAGTGATCTTCTGATTTTATCATAAAAATGATAGATGGTAGCTTAGATATGTTTAACTTTAAGTATTAAATAGTACCCACATTCCTTCAAACAGTGCACAGGTAGTACCCCCAAAACATACAGTTCTTTTCTTTGTTAAATTTTGTAAAGATTATAATAATTACTTCATTTACCCCTTCCTTTTCCTTTCTCCAAAATCTGCCTTTGATTTCTCTTTGTAGTTTTTCAAGATCATGGTTTCTTCTTTTTGAATTAATTACCATTTTATATATTATATATATATGTATACATACATTATATATACATATATTTCCAAATACAGTTTTTATATTATATTTTTTCTTTTTATATTTTAATTTAAATTAGAAACAAGATTGCTTTATATATCAATTCCAGTTCCCTTCCCTTCCCTCCTCCCCTGACACCCACTGATCCCCTATCCAATCCCCTTTATTATCCCTAGGAAGGATAAGGCCTTCCATGGGGGATCTTCAAAGTCTGTCATATCATTTGGAGCAGTGTCTATACCCTTCCCCTGTGTCTAGGCTGAGAGTGTATCCCTCTATGTGGAGAGGGCTCCCAAATTCCATTTGGGTACTAGGGATAAATACTAATTCACTACTAGAGGTCCCATAGATTAACCAGACCTCAAAACTGACATCCACATTCAGAGAGTCTCGGACATTTCTGTGCTGGGGTCTATGAGCTCCCCCTTGTTCAGGTCAGCTATATCTGTGGATTATATAACCTGGTCTTGACCCTTTTGCTCATCATTCCTCCCTCTGTGCAACTGGATTCCAGAGTTCAGCTCAGTGTTTAGCTGTGACTGTCTGCTTCTGCTTCTATCAGCTACTAGATAAAGGCTCTAGGATGGCATATAAGTTAGTTATCAATCTCATTATCTGGGAAGGGCATTTAAGGTAGCCTCTCAGTTATTGCTTAAATTGATAGTTGGGGTCATCCTTGAAGATCTCTGGACATTTCCCTAGTGCCAGATTTCTCTTTAAAGCTATAATGGCTCCCTCTATTATGGTATCTCTTTTCTTGCTCTCCTCTATTCTTCCCCTGACTCAATCTTCTTGCTCTCTCATGTGCTCCCCTCCCCTCCACTTCTTCCCTTATCTTTCTCCTAAATCCCTTTCCCCTCCCCCCATGCTCCCAAAACCTCAGGAAAACTTGTCCCTTTCCCCTTCTCTGGGGGACCATTTATGTATCTCTTAGGGTCCTCCTTGTTTCCTAGCTTCTCTGGCATTGTAGATTGAGGTAAAGGCTGGTAATCCTTTACTCTATGTCTGAAATCCATACATGAATGAGTACATATCATATTTGTCTTTTCTGACTGGGTAACTTCACTCAGGATGATTCCTTCTAGTTCCATTCATTTGCCTGCAAATTTCAAGATTCCATTGTTTTCCCAGCTAACTGATACTCCATTTTGTAAATGTATCACATTTTTTCCATCCAATTTTCAGTTGAGGGGCATCTAAGTTGCTTCCAGGTTCTGGCTATTACAAATAATGCTGCTATGAACATAGTGGAACAGATGTCTCTATTATATCAATGTGCATCTTTTGGGTATGTGTCTAAGAGTGGAATTGCTAGATCTTGTGGTAGACTAATTTCCATTAGCCTGAGGAACCGCCATAATGATTTCCAAAGTGGCTGTACAAGTTAGCATTCCCAAAAGCAGTGGAGGAGTGTTCCCCTTTCTCTACATCCTCTCCAACATAAACTGTCATTGGTGCTTTTTATTTTAGCCAAATTGAGACAGAAGTAAGTTGGTATCTCAGAGTTGTTTTGATTTGCATTTCCCTGATTACTATGGATGTTGAGTACTTTCTTATGTGTCTTTTAGCCATTTTGGATTCCTCTATTGAGAATTCTCTATGTGGTTTTGTACCCCACTTTTTAATTGGATTATTTGGTGTTTTGGTGACTAACTTCTTGAGTTCTTTGTGTATATTGGAAATCAGCCCTCTGTCAGATGTAGGGTTAGTGAAGACCTTTTCCCATTCTATGGGTTGCTGTTTTGTCTTGTTGACTGTGTTCTTTGTGTTACAGAAGCTTCTCAGTTTCAGGAGGTCCCATTTATTAATTGTTGATCTCAGTGTCTGTGCTACTGATGTTATGTTCAGGAAGCAGTCTCCTGTACCCATTTATTATAGGGTACCACCTACTTTCTCTTCTTAGATTTGGTGTGACTGTATTTATTTCTTAAATTTGATTTAAATTTGAAATCAAGTGCAATTGGAGAAAGTGTTTTGTGGCATAATTATCATTATAAGTTCGTAGAAGAGTATCATGAACTTCATGTCCTTATTAAAATAAATTCACATGGTTTAATTACTGTTAGATAATTAAAATTATTGTTTTTCTATTTAAAAATCAAAATGTTTTACATGTTTACAAAATAGTGCTTATGCATAAATGATTCCCAGTGTTTCACAGCTACTTCATATTATTATTTCAATATGTAGTTCTCATATTATATATATTTTTGTTTGAATCCCTGTCTTCCTATTGGGGTTCCTAACTTTAAACATGTAGTGTTTATAATTTGTCACATTTCCCAGATAATAATATACAGGATACTATTAAACAAGCCAAGGAACACTTTAAAGACAAGTAGTATTCATTTTGTTCAAACATAACTTTTTAACCACTGAGGTTAAAATTCTAATAAATAATTGAATTGACATCCCGTTAAAGACAGGAAATTAAACACATGCATTTTCCAAGCTTCCTCCTAAAATTTTCCCCATATGACAGTGAAGTGCTTACATGAATAAATAATGCAAACTTAAGTACAAAAATGATCAAAGAAAAGATTTTTAGCAGTACTATTTTGGAAATTTAAAAGCATATAGATTAGTGGGATCTAATTTAGAACACCTGAGACACAGGGCACTTGACCTGAGGAGAGAATGCCAAGTAACAGGTTGGTCTCTGTGCAAGGTGTTTCTGGGGAAAAAATCTGAGAAAGTCGATTTTCCTTTCAAGCGAATGACATAGGCAAATACTCAATGCCAAAAGAGACTTGAATATCTTCTAGGATTAAAAAGTCCTTTAGGAAAGAAATATGATTGAGTCTGACTTGATATTTAACACATCTGAGTGCTTTATTACTTAAGTCGGATTGAAGTTTCAGAATTTTGCTGTGTATATAAGCTTACTTTAGTTATAAGTGATAGCTTCCATATGTATAGGTGCCTAATCACTTAATCATAAATATTTATGAATTGATCAAAATGCTCCCTTCATAAACTAGTTGGTTGCTTCATTATTATTCTGACTCTAAAATTTCTTTTAAATCCATGGAGTATGCCTTTTGTTCAGTTTTAACTCTTTCCCCCAATTTTGTATTTTATCTTCAAAATATGATGATAAATCATACTAATCACCAAGGGATTACCACAGGATTATATAGGATAGAGGGGCTCACTGCAAATCAATACAAATGTCAGTGATTCAAACTGTTACAGGAAAGAATTGCAATCCCCTCTTCTGATTTATACATAAAGATTGTGCACTTGTATTCTTTAAAAATACCTGCTTAAGCAGCTTTCCATTTCATTTGCAAAAAAACTACAAACTTGGAGATATACACATAGTTATTCACACAGCTTTACAACCTTATGCAAAGATAATTTAAAATCAGCAATCCTTAGTAAATACTGTGTCTGGAACTTTGGTACACATAGCTGTGTTTACACAAGGGTCTCTTTGACTTGAAATACCAAGTTATCCTATAAACCAGTGATTCATTTCCAGACATACACTAATCCAAGTTTAAAGACAATCCGATCCTTAGTTTGTGCATATCAAGTAGGATTATGATGATATGTATCTAGATATGCCAAGTTTTTGGAGATGTATCTAGAAATTAATTGCTGTCTTCTAGTAATATCTGTATTCTACCTACTTATTTCTGACTGCCAGTTTTCACTACAGACTCCACAAAGCCTCTAGCAAATATTTGACCTATGCAAGTCTTAAATCTCTGGCTCAATTTCTTCTTCTTTGAAATCAATCATTTTCTCTAGAATTCTGCATCCCATGTTAAAATTAAAAGTCATCTGATAATGGTTTACAATATGCACAAGGTTATTATTTAGTGATTATTTAACAGTATGTTCCATTGTGTTTTTCTTAGATTGTGATGCTCATATCAGCTGTTTTACAAATAATTCATCTTAATAATTTAAGAGACCAACTTATTGAAAATAAGACTTGTAAGATTTGCTTGTGTACTTAACTACAAGATGAGGCTTTTCACACTACTATTACATTAAAAATTTTTATTCTTATCTAGACATAGTGTGCTCCAAAACTAAAAATGAAGTTTGGGAAATTTCTTTGCTATCCTTGTTCAACTTTCATTGCTCTTTGAGTAGACAGAAGACTATATTTGTTTTCCTCTTCATTTTCCATCATCTATGTCCAGTATTACCATGTTCGTAGTCTGCAACAATAAGCACCCCCTGTACTTGGAAGTACTTGGTGACAGGGATTTTGGGAGATATTCAGTAAATCCCCTGAGATGCAGGCACTGTGTAGAAGGGGCATATGAAACGTTCAGACAAATATAATTATTCCAAAGCTATAATGCTTCTGCTATAACCTTTTTCTGATTGAGTACTTATCCCACCATCTTCTAATGCAAATCCAGCTGAAATCCTTACTAAGAACCAACACTGAAATATTATCCCCTTGGTGTGGAGGTAATATATTCTTCTACATTTTCTATATAGCAAAGTTTGCAGGTTGTTATCTTGTTTATTTCAGGTTGCTTCAGATTAAAAATTGGCTCAAGGGCTTAAACTTTATGTATATTTTATTTACAAATTATTTAAATGTATGTGTCTCATTTTGATTTAGAGATCAATAAAGTGAAACCTCATGTTTTTAGCTGATATTTTAGTATTCTCTAGGTAGGGCATAGTTTGTGGAAAATCCAATTTTGTATGTATTTGGTTTTTAATGTTGGATATATTGAATCAAAAGTGCCTGTAAAATCTGTCCATGTTTTTAAACATCAAAATTTATTGCTGAACATATGCACTAGTTAATTTTATTTTATTTTCTCTCAAGCCAGCACTGACAGAATTATAAGAAACTTGTAATGGCATTATTAAACAGATTCTTTTGCCAGTTTCACATTTTGAATATTTCTAAATGCACAAGTGTCAAATAAGATATTTAAATACATAGACATAAGGCCATAGCTAGTGAAATTTTTCACAGTACTTTTTCAAATCACATGACTGAAAAATCAAACACATAAGTATATTATATGTAATATGGCTTTTAGGAATCAGAATACATAGGTTTAAAGTATAGAGGTAATTCATTCTGCAGTGTAACAGAACACACACACACACATACCTTATTCATTGAATATTTATTAAGTTTGACAGGAGTTACATTTATATTTTCAAGAAAAAAGCAACATTTTATTCTTCTTAAAATATAAATGACTTCCTTATTCTATCATATGTCTAACCGTTTTGTATCCTATTATGCTGTTTCTGGTGGTTTTTGACATGATGTAGATAATCAATGGTGTGCAACATTATTGCAGCCAATTCTATCTTTGGAGAAGAAACTTCCTCATGTGGTGTTCATTATCATTGCTTTATTCCCAAGGATGGGGCAATGTCCATACAAAAGAGACCTGGCAAAGAAAGTAACAACACTATAACAAAATTTACTCATATGCAAAGTATTCACTTTGAGATTAAATAGAATTGTGATTATTTCATTCCAAACTTAGGTTCCTTTAGTTTGGGAATAAAAAGAATTGCTATGTTTCCTTTAATGATGGAGACTTTCTGTAAAGATACCTACATTTGCACTCATAGAATGAAACATGGGGCAGCTATTGGGAAATGCACTTGAAGCTGTTATTTCACCAAGTATTTAAGCATTAATTGTCTCAATTTTCTTAATAGCCATTAATTGACACCCTAATGCTCACATTCTTATTCTTACAAGAATCATCTTGTGTATAGTCTTCCCTGGATTACATCTATTACTCTCCTTAAGTGACCTCTCCCATAATTCAGGTAATAGGTAAACATAACTTTTTACTCCAGAACAATGTTGATAGCATTTGAAGAGCGCAGGGATATTACTGCATATTTCTGAGTGTATCAGGACTGATAGCAGCTTTGAACCTTTGCCCTGCATTCTCCCAGACAAAGGAAAGGCAATTTAAGGAACCCACAACAAATACATATCTTGAATTAACACCGAGTAATCTGAGGTTGCAAACCCCAACTCTTGGAATACACTCCCTAAGGGGTCTTAAATCCAATAAATTGCACTTTCCTAGGAGTCGCACTTTCCTGACATCATAAATCCTAACTCTAGACTCCATAATTCCCAGCAGCCAAAAACCCTGTACATGATAATTCTCTGTAATATGATGTTCCCCATGGTGTTTTTGAATAAAGTAACTTCTGGTTAACAGACTTTGGTGCTCTGCTCCCTGTTATTTACACAATTCCAGGACCCAACAATCTTCACTGGTAGCTTTGACAGTCTTCAATAGTTGTCTTAATTTTCCTGAGACGTTTGTTGCTATAGATTAATGCTCAATATAGAAATAGTATTCTCTCCTTAAAAGGTGGTAAGGAAAGTTCATAGCAAGTCTGAGTTCCAAACATTTTATAGAATTCCTAAAACATACTTGTTTTCCTGTTTTAAGAATAGTGGACCCAGGATCTTCCTCATCTGATGGTTTGTTCTCATTGTCCATAATGAAGGACTAACCAGTACATCATCCTTTAGCGATTGGCTATCTTTTGAAAATGTGTTGACACAGACTTGATTTCTAGCTTCCCTCTCTAAGAAGTTGGAGGGATACACAGTTCTAGAGAATGTCTGCCATGAATAGGTAGAAGAATGGTCTCTTTACACTTTGCTTTGTCATTCTTCTGCCTATAATCAGCACATTCATTAGTCTCATTCCTGTATGCAAAATTGGCATTTAAAGGTATTTTCTTCCTGCATATTCTACTTGCAAAGGAAAATGCTGGTTTCTCTAGTCAGCAGGCAGAAATTATTTGATTTTAGTCTGAAGATCACAGGCAATGAGACAGGTTTACGTCTCACAACTAGCCAGCCCCTAATTGATTGTCTGCTGGTTAATTTGTGCTGCTATCTATCACTTGCTTTTGTGTTTTTGTTATGGACTTGCATCTTAAAGGGTCTGCCTGAAGCAAGGACAGGTTAACATTCTGTTGCTGTTCTAAGTGACTGTCCTCCCAGTCAAGCAACCATTATGTTGGGGAGTTCAACTATGTCCTCTTGCAAGTGGATTCTACCAGATTGACTGGTGACTATTTACTCCCCGTCATGGTGGGGGTAGAGAGGATCACAAAACCCTCACAAGAATATTAGGTGCTATCTGTCACATACTATAGCAGAGCAGAACTCCATCTAACAGGCCATGGGGAAGCCAACATATCTTTACCAGAAAGGTTTTTAAGGTGAGGTTAGTTAAGGTGGGGGAACATCCACACTCCCTTATGCAACCTGTGTGTTATAAGGAAGTGCAATAAACGCACTCATCCTTCAAAGCAAACTTTAGTGGAATTGTGCTTAGCTTTGTTGCTGGAAACTTAGGAAAAGAGTAGAGTTGCTTACTTTTTCCCCCACAAGAATTTTAGCAAAAGTGGTCATGGTGAATAAAATTGGCTAAGCATGTAATTCACTTGCCATGGTATCCAGACTTCACCAAAATGTAGCTGGTAGACAGTAAATGCTAGCATATCCTAATCTTTTGGGGCAGTCAGATTACTTACCTGGGAACAAATACATTTTGTTATAGTTCTTCAAAGCAAAGTATGAAAACTTTTCTCTTCACAGACTTAGCTGTGTCTTCCTAACATTGTCTTCATTTCTTGTACAGAGTGCACTGCCAGCCATATTATTCTTAGATGATTTATAGGATGTCACATTTGGCACTGTGGTGTTGTCCAAAAGACACAGATGATACCACTAGACAACACAATCTGCTACTGACTATTTCATATACCTTATGCCACTGATCCAACAGACATGGGGTAAGAATGCCACTCAATTATTTAGAGTGACAATTTCCAAATACAAGTGGCAAATTTGCTGGTTTTCTTAAATTGCAAGTAAAGAGAATTGTGTTTGGAACCAAGCTGACTGATCATAACATATTTCTCAAATGTGCTTGCAAATGACTGCTATAATACACGAGACTGTGATGAAGGACTCTTCCTGGGGAGGCTTGGTGCTTTGGACAAAGTTCTTTGTGCAGCTAAGGGCTGTCATAAAACACATGGAGTAGATACTAAGAATGAATTGAAGTCAGTTAATCAAGATTGTAAATGAAATCCATAAGACCAACATCAAGTTGGTTAACTGTAACAGTTTTCCTTTGTTTTAATCCACCTTCCCCTCTTTCTGCATTGTCTATAGGACATCAGCAGTAAATATTGCATTAAATTCTGTTAAACAAATGGTTTTGAGCTCATTTCATAGTTGTTTGGAAAGGGATTTTTGTGGGAACACTGCACAGGGACAGCATAAACTGTGTTAGGTGTTTGTTAATGGCCATTCACACATTTTCCCTATACTCTAACTGACTGCTTCTGACAGATTACAAAAATGCAATCTGTCCTTTGTGGCTTTCAATGGAGCTGAGCCAATGATGAATGTCTGGGAAACAGGAGAAAGTGAAGACAGCGAGGCTAAAGTGACTGTGCAATTGGCATGGGTTGGGGTTGTCCTACACATAAATTTATCCTCTCAAGCTCTCAAGGAGCTCTACTCTTAATAACTTATGACTTTTGCTGCTGATAATCACATTCTCTAATTATATCTTCATCTATGCTTTGAGTAGCAGCCAGTAACAGGTACCAGGTGATCTTTGTGTGGCCATCAAAATTAATCTATTACAGAGTATTAAACTTGCACCCTAATATTTCTGGGGTAGGCCCTGACCAAAAAGTGAGAATTGATAAAGGCTGACTATGTCTACTATTCTTTATTCAACTAATCAAGGATCATTTACCAGATTCCATTAATGTTTATATCAGTTTTCATAATGTGGCTTTATTAAATAGTCCAGATTTTTTAAAGACTTCCTTTCTTTCTTTCTTTCTTTCTTTCTTTCTTTCTTTCTTTCTTTCTTTCTTTCTTTCTTTCTTTCTTTCTTTCTTCCTTCCTTCCTTCCTTCCTTCCTTTCTTCCTTCCTTCCTTTCTTTCCTTCCTTCTTTCTTTCTCTCATGTATTTATGTATACTGTATTCTGCCTGCACATATGTCTTCATGCCAGAAGAGGGCACCAGATCTCATTATAAATGGTTGTGACTCACTATGTGGTTGCTGGGAATTGAACTTAAGACCTCTGGAAGAGTAGCCAGTGCTCATAACGTCTGAGCCATCTCCCCATCCCAAACCTTACAGAATTTTTAAATGTGATCTTTGTTATATTATATTCAGCTTTTACGCATATGGGAACCTACACTAAAATGCAAGTTTTCAAGTATATTCAGCCAATAGATGATGAGCTTATGATTGCACTAAGGTCCTGTCTTCCATGTGTCTTAAAGAGCATCATTTTTTAATATAAGAATATTTTAATGCTTATTAGATACATAATTGGCAATATCAGGGTGCATAGAAATGACTCTGCTTCCTCTGGAGTTAAGATCAGAGTTCAAACCCATTATTACTCTTTCAGGGTCAAATCACGGAATGTTTGTCTTTATGTGTGGCTATTGTATATTTTACATTGACAACAGGATATTAGACCTAAGAGGTAACTAACAGATGCCTTACGTTGACAACAGGATGTTTAGCCTAAGATATGACTATTGTGTATCTTGTTTTGACAACAGGATATTTGGTTTAGGGTGTGATTACTTGATGTTTTGGGTATTGAGAAGGTAATTATGCTTTCTTGATCTTTGCATCTTGGTAAGGAAATCATTTTGCCTTCCTGCACTTTTGATTGGGGTATATAAAGACTGAGTGTAATAAACTTGGGAGTTTTCCCCAGTATTTACTGGAGTGTTCTCCCATCTGTATCCTGTATCTTTGTCTTTTCTTTAGTAACTATAATTTTTCTATCTGCCATTTCTTTTACTTTTGAGACTTTTTTATTTAAAATCAATTTTATTTTACATAGCAATCCCAGTTCCCTCTCTCTCCCATACTCCCATATCGCCCACTGACCCCTCCATTCCATCCTCCCATCTACTACCTAGGGAGGGTGAGGCCTTCCATGGGGAATCCCTCAAAGCACAGATGGGAGAATAAGCAGGGCAGGACCTGGGTGTTTTTGTCTTTGGGACATGGTTTACTACAAGGAAATGGCTCAGTAATAAGGTTAGCATTGAATTATGGGTTAAGATACCCCTCTACTTGCAAAGAAAATGCTACTAAACATCTTCAACTGCATTGAAACAATATCATTATTTCAGGAAAGCAACTTCAAATTTTCTCATGTCAATGAGCAATTGTTTGCCAGTGGGAAGCTGCCTGGGCAAATATTGTTAGGTTAAAGTCAAGGGTTTCATGCTGCCTTAACTGTTAGTTTTTTCTAAATTGTAAGACTGAAAGTCAATTGCAAAATGGCAGCTGCAATTTAGTTGTTTTCAATTAGACAAACAGGATTAGACTTCAAGATTTGGCTTTACCTCAATAATGGAAGTTATTAGTTCATAACTAGAGGCATAGCTGTGAATTTAGAACACAATCAGGGGCATCAGTCAAGCATGACAAGAACAGTTCTGTTCACATATGTTCCGTTTCAAAATGGAACATCCATAGCAGTTCACTGGAGCTCAAAATTACAGCTGAGAAATGATCAGTTTAACCACCTTCAAAAATCTGTGTACAGGAAACAGACTGAAAAATTAGTTTCTTAAAATTAGCATGTGTGAATTATATTCATGAAAATATTTGAGGATGATCCTAAAAGTAAACAAGCATTTAGATAGGTAGTGCATATTTATGAAAAAAATCATGCATTTTTGCAATATGAATAGTATTGTAAGGTAATTTTTCAGAGAAAATTTTAAACTAAGCTAGAGAGATGAAGATGTGCCATGTCACACATTCAGTATGAATGGTGCATGGGGTAAGAGATATTGTTAAAGATATTTATTATAAAGGTTTATTTTTAAGATCCATTTTTTATTGGATATAAGACATTTTAATACACCCATACTATACTGAGAATATTTATACCTCCAAATGCTCATTCAAAACAATCCTATGTGCCCCACTTCTCAAATTCAGGACCTCTTTTTCTCTATTATTGCTACCCATAAATATTTATATATCAGTAATATACATATCATATATGATATATATCTCTATCTATTGATCTGTTTATCATCTGTCAATCAATAATTATATAATCTAGGTATCTAAACAATGAGGGAACACACAGTACACAAGCGTCCCAGAAGCTAAAGCTACAGTTGTGAGCCAACTGCTGGGCATGCTTAGAATTAATCTCTCATCCCTCAAAAAAGGAGCATGTGATCTTAACTGTTGAGACATTTCTCCAGTATTTCTAATATTTTGTTTCCATTTATTTTTGGTTTTATGAGACAGGGTTTCTCTGTATTGTTTTGGATGCTGTCGCTCCAGCCCGGCCTCAAACTCACAGAGATCCACCTGCCTCTGCCTCCCGAGTGCTGGGATTAAAGGCGTGTGCCACCACTGCCCGGCTGTTTCAATTTTTTTATTTTTGATTTCATTTTACATTCCAAGGACAGTTCTCCCCCCCCCACTCCTCCTTCCACTCGGTCACTTCCCCCCCTAGCCAGCCTGACCTCACCCTCTTGCCCACCCCCAGTTACAATTGGTTGGGGCAGGGCCAGGATCCTCTCCCATGCATTAAAACTGAACATGTCATCACACCCTAAGGAATGGGCTCCAAAAGCTAACTGATGTACAAGGTTTGTATCATGGTTCTTTTTCACAACTGTCTCCCATATATGGAGGACCCAGTTTGATTCCCATCTGGGGATAACACTCACCAAACAAGTGAAAGTCCTGCACGACAAAAATTTTAAGTCTGTAAAGAAAGAAATTGAAGAAGATATCAGGAAATGATAAGATCCCCCATACACCTCTTGAGTAGGCAGGATCAACATAATAACAATGGTAATCCTACCAAAAACCATCTACAGATTCAGTGCAATCTCCATCAAAATCCTAACACAATTCTTCACAGACCTGGAAAGAACAATACTCAAATTCATAGGGAAAAACAAAAACCCAGAGTAGCTGAAACAATCCTATACAATAAAGGAACTTCTGGAGGCCTCACCATCCCTGACTTCAAACTCTACTATAGAGCTATAGCAATAAAAGCAGCTTGGTATTGGCATAAAAACAGACAGATGGGCCAATGGAATAATTTCTAATATCTTTGTTGTATGTTTTCATTTTTCAGTGTATTAATTGTTTCCCTATAATATTGATCAGATGTTACTAGCACAGAGTCACAGGATTAAAAAAGGAATTAGGCAGTATGATCTCATAATTTAAAAAAAAATACAAGTCCCCAAGGTTGCAGTATGAGTTCATGTCAATGGTAGATGGGGTTCCAGCTGATGTGAAGACATAAATGAAAGCTGAAAAAGGAAAAGTGACCCAGAAAATTTTACTGATAGCCAATAGCAATGAAGATATTTCTATGCAGTGGGATTTTGTGGCACCAAAAAGCAGTCATAATAATGGAAGAAACAACACCATCAAATTGATCTCAGTTCTACACAGGTCATTTCTCTTGTACCATGATCATGCATTTCTATCTCATCTACAGAAAAGGCAAAACTTATCACTTCAATGTTGACTTACAGTTAGATAGTTAGATAAATATTATGTAGAGTGAAAAGTACTGATGTTAGTGACCACTTCCTCATTTAATGTGTCTATGCCTTTATGAATTATGTTGACCTTTGGGGCTCCATGTCCCACAGTTCTCAATGTCTGATGACAAATTTTGAGAGTTGATTCTTCCACTTTTTGAAGCTGGGTCTGTTTCGTTGTTTCTAGTGACTGCATGCTACAGGCTAGCTGGCCAATGAGCTTTTGTGTATTGTCCTGTCTCCATTTCCTATCTCACAGTAGAAGTGCTGGAATGATAACTGTGTACCACAGGATCTGGGCTTCTTACGTGGGACCCAGAGATTGAACTCAAGTCATCATGATGTCTTGACAGACCCAAACCACAAATCTTAGAAAAATGCAATTTGACTGTATTCATTCATTTAGCCACACCATCTTGATATAGAGACCATTTTAATCTCCTCAGAATGCCTCCTTTTGTAGACAGGCCAACTACATGAATACAAAGTCACTTTTTAAAATATGTTTATCTGGTGGCAGATTTTTATTTGTTTTAGAACCAAAGGTAGACAGAATGTCAGAGTGTGTGCACTTTTGGATTTGTATTCTATCATTCAGTATATGCTTAACAAGCATATCTTTTAGCATGCAATTGCAAAGGCTGCATTATTCATAGAACATGTGCAGAAAGAAATAACAGTGGGTCCTGTTTTGTATGTATCTTCTGAAAAGCACATCACTAAAGCACTTTCTGAGGCTGATGGTGCCTCTCAAGTCAATTTGTCTCCTTTCACCAGGTCTGTGGAATTATTTCATTCTGAAGAGTCAGATCTTACAGTGTTTTACCTCTGCTATATTCAGCATCTACATTTGTTAAACTGGTTCCTTACTGTTTGCTTTTCAGTGATAAGTCTTTGTGTTCTGAAGACACCATTTAACAGAATGATTAAAACAGCTCACTAAGATTAATAACACAGATGGAATGAAGTAATATGTGGTAACATAATGGGAATTACCTAACATTTTACAAAACTGCGTGTTGAAGAATGCTGTAAGTTTAGAGCCATAATAGTACAGGCAATAACTCTCCAAAAGACAGAATTGAACACCATGAAAATGGGCTACTTTTGCATTTTCACTTTATAGGAGGAAGTGACTTAAAGAAAACAACATAGGAAACATTTTCTTTTCATTAAAAGGAGGACATAATATGACTTAGGATGGTTAAAATTAACGAATATTTTCAAAGGCAGCGATATTTGAAAAACTTTTTAAAAACTGATTGAAATTGACATGTAATGAACTGCAGTTGGTGTTCAAAGGCAGGGGTACTTAGATTTACATATGATAACTTAGAAATACATTACTCTTCAATGACATCTAGTACTGAATCTATAGACGTCCATCTTGTTAGATACATAAAGACAGTTGAAGGACAAAAGGACTTTGTACATTAGTGTTGCAAAACCTAAGGGTTATTTTTTAACTGGGCCAATCTTATGATAAATCCAAACACAGACTTAGTTTAAAAGATTGTGTTATGGACTGGAGAAATGGCTCAGCTGTTATGAGCTCTCACTGTTCTTCCAGGAAACATGAGTTTATTTTCTAGCACATATGGGGTAATTTACAACTATCTGTAACTTCACTTCCAGAGAATCTGCTGTTATCCTCTGATCTCCAGAAACACCAAGCTTAAGTGGAAAACAGGCATAGGTGCAAGCAAAACACTCATACTCCTATGAAATAAAACAAAAGACATGTTAGAGCAAGTTGAAGCTACTGATTTTAATTAGTCCTCTTCTGAAGAAAATTGATTATACAAAACCCTAAATACTAGTTTTGAAATCTGGAGTTTTCATTTTCACTCTCCAAACACATGGTCCTCAGAGTTTACTAATTATTTTACAGGTATGTCATTGAAAACTGCATCCAGAAAATTTAGTGGTACTGGGTAATTTCTTTATTTTCCTGTCTTTAGGCCAGCAAAAATGTTTCAGTATTTGCATATTTTACATTGTCTACTTTTTATTTCTATATTTATTTATTTATTTATTTGAGACAAGATTCAACTATGTAGTCCTGGCTGACCCAGCACATCTTATACAGACTAAGCTAGCTTTGAAAAATCTATTTGTACATTTTAGACACAACACAAGAAATTATAATTACTTAACTAGTACTATTAGCATCTTAATGTTAATATGTATGTTAGCTATGTTTCTCTTTTCCTCTTAATAACTGGTTACCCATTTATCTTATATCTGTCAAACTTTGGAATAGTGATGCTAAAATATCATTTGTGTATTCCTATGGTGTCTGGAAGTGTTAGATCTATAGTCACAGAAAGAGAATAAGCTTCAATTGGAATATAAATCACCCAGATGGCAGAGTACATGTTTAAATGGGTTCTCAGGGTTCTCACTTTTTTCTGCAGGAAATTGTCCATCAATTCTTATACTGGCATAGGTACCATAACACATGGATGGGTGGCTGGTACTTTGAAACCTTGAGTTTAGACAACAATGATTTAGTGCCAATTTGTAAACAGTCTAGAATTTGCAGGCCATTTGGTTTCACTAAAAATAATCAAATGACTAGTCACCATGGTGGCATCTTTAGAGTATAACATACAAGCAAACAACCCTGCATTTTAAAACATTCAAACACAATTTTATTGATAGAAAATGACATTTGAATATTAAAGCATCTTACCTATCACAAAAAAGGTATTTTACATAATTGTTCAACCATATAAAATTTCTCTTAGCTTGAGAGTCTTCCTACTATAAAACTCTTAGGGGAGTGCCTGGACCCTACCCAGAGTAAAATGACAGATTCTAGATATCCCTTATGTGGAAGGATTTGGCAATAGGGTGGGAGGGTGGGGGGAAGGGGAGTGCGGGAGGAGGGGAGGGAGAGGAAACTGGGACTGACATGTAAAACAAGCTATTTAAAATTAAAATAAAAAATGATAATAAAAAAATCCTTACATACCAGGTATCATTTGTAAAATAAAGCTAACTTCTTATGTTAAAGTTATTACTTTCCTTTGTCCTTTCTTTTTATCTTCTATCCCCCTATACTACTGGACTTCATTTATGTGATGATTCTTTTCCTGTTTCCCACAGAGTACTGAAGTAACATACCTTTTCATACTTTAGAGACATTAAATATCAGAATATGAGTTATTAGTTGTAATTACGATGGAAACTCTTAGACTTTCCAACATCTAGTTTAAGGTAGTGGATGAGGAACAGGACTGTACAGGTGGGAGAGGAACCGAGTTTTGAGAGATAGTGAGTTGGCATTTATGGGATGGATTTTCAATGGAGTAGGGAAGACTCTGGGAAAAATCATAAATTTAAAAATTTCTGTTAAATAAATAAGTTCTCAAAATATAACACGTCACTAAATTTCTACTTGTTCATATGGAAAACGAGTTACCTAAGTTTGTATAATTTCTTCTATTTTATAAAATATAGGTTTCAGGGCATTATATAATTAAAATGGTTAGATGATAGAAATCTATTATATAGATTCATGTATTAAAAGCACATGAGCAAGGGGGAGTTCATAGACCCTAGACTGATAGCTAAGAGGCCAGCATGGGACTGATCCAGAGCCCCTGAACGTGGGTGTCAGTGAGGAGGCCTCAGCATCCTTTGGGGCCTCAGGCAATATATCAGCATTTAGCCCTGTCATCCAGATGGACTTTGGGAGCCCATTCCATGTAGAGGGATGCTGTCTCTGCCTGGACACATGGGCGAGGGCCTAGGCCCTGCCCCAGAACATATAACAGACTTTAAGATCCCCATGAAGGGCCTCACCCTCCTTGGAGAGTGGAGTGGGGATTGGAGGAAGGGTTAGGGGAGGGTTGAAGTGGGGTGGGAGAGGAGGGGAAGAAGAGGGAGCTGGGTTTGACATGTGAAACACACTTGTTTCTAATTTAAATTAAATAAAAAAGAAACAACAACAAAAAAGCACTTGAGAAAAAGAATATTTAATTTATACCAACAGAACAATGCATTAATTATGTTCATTGTTTTTGTTTGTGTCAGTGTGATGTGTGTATGTGTGATATATACACCACTATATACTTGTGAAAGTCAGAGGACAACTTTCGGTTTTGGTTCTCACTTTACACTCTGGATTTGGGGATCATACTCAGGTTGCAAGGCTAGTATGGCAAGTGCTTTTATGTACAAAGATATCAAATCAACCCCCAAATAATAAGTTTAATGTCTCAGAAAACAATAAACACATGAATTTATGCTACATTGCTTTTCCATCAGATTATTGGATTTGGAGTATGGTGTGGATAAATATTTACAGATATTAATTCTGTGCCCTTGGGACATCTGCTCATTTGCTCAAAAATTCTCAGAAATTTTCAGGTAATTCTGTGACCAAACTTTTGTAGCATAGAGACAGTAGAGAAGCAATTCTATTCTATCCAACTTCTGCTGCAAAGTGTTTGTGATCTCAGTTTCCATGATCACAGAGGTCTTGCATGTTCAATCACACACCATGTGCTGTCACCATATTCATGTTACTTCAGTAATGAAGCCCTCATTGGTTCTTCTCATGTATGTGGTGTTTTATTAGGTGTCAGAGACTAGTCCCCCACCAGATTCCCTTAGTATTTTACTCACCTTACTAAATTTTTATTCCCCAGTTTAATAGTCATGTAGAATATCAAACTATTCAAGGAAACCTAGAAATCAATGAATCTTGAATTTCTTCATTAGGTGAGGCACAGGATGCTATGTCTTTCCATAACTATACTCTTTGTCTCTTTGTTACTGAGTAATAAAATTACCTCCTTCTTTATATTGAAAATAAATACTCTGGAATAACTCTTGCTTATTTTATGTAAAAAGTATTCTATTTTGTTTTATTGTATTCTTAGCATGGATTCCTAGACAAGTGAATTCATTTCCTACTGCTATTAATATTTAATCAAACTTTTGCACTACTTCAGATGCTTCAGTTCAGATATATTGTTAAATGCCATGCAGAACTATGTTCCTTGTACATAAAATACATGGATAGCTATGATTCAAAGTCAAAAGTACAAATCATCCATTTAAATTTGACGTTTGGATATTAAACACTTTTTTTTCAACATAGTTATCTTCATCCTAACTTTGTACCTGACTAGATTGTTGTTTATAATAGTGGGATAAAAATGACCTTCATATTCTTGACTTGAAATCCCTAAACTACATAGGTATTCCTTTAATCCCCCCCATTTTCATTATCATAGTCATGGAATTTTTAAACACCACACATTTATTATTATTAAAGAAATGAGAACACTTCATTTAACATTGAATTCCTGAGAAAGGATTCTGCATCCATCTTATTTATTAATTTCTTTTGCAGTCCTAGTGCCTGGTACGTGTCTGTTGAATTGGAAATTGTTTATTCCTACTGAATAAAACATTAACTTCTTGGTGTCTCCTATGCAGAAAAGTAATTCAATCTAAGGAATATACTTTTTGAACATAATGGGCCATAACTCAAAGGTATATTAATTTTTGTGTGAATTTTTTATAGTTTAGTTCTATTTATGTCAAGCATCTCTTCTGTATTCAGTCTTTAAGAATTCATTGTATAAACATTTCATGTACTTACATAATATATAGGGGTAAATCAATGTCACTTTAGCTGTCTATAGAAATGACTTTGGGGAAGATTTCTTGACTACTCACTGGCTCTCAGTTACTGACACCAACAGATACGATTCAGAATTTGAATATCTGTCGTACTTATCATTAATCTTGTTGGAACTGAGTAAACTCCACTCAGGTCAACTTTAAAGATACCTAGCTTGTTGAATTCTTTCACACAGAACTTTCAAAATCAATGAGATAGTTCTCCATATTAGTCACATGAAAACAACAACTTAACAAGCATCTTAGTAAAAGTCTATAGTTTTTACTCTGAAGCAGCAAAGCAAGCCAGTATCATGTTCACCAAAATCTACATCAATTATTAAATTTCTTAAGGAATTAAATACAATTTCATAAGTACACATGAATGCTAAGCTATTAACAATGGATTTTATCAAATGACTGTAAATCATAATACAACACAAACATATTTGATATTATGGGAAAGTTTAGAAAAATAAGATCATTTTGACTAATAACAATGGATAGCTGAAAAAATTTATATTAAATATATGATATGTCCAAGTACAATTTGTATCAATAACATATGACATGGAGTTGGAGACTAGTGCTCATTTCACTTCTATGTGGTAAAGGAGTGTTTCTTGAATTATTCTCTGCTATTCACTTGTGTTGAAAAAGAAGTAAGTAGTGTTCTTCTCACAGAATAGGGCTCATATTCAGCCAAGCAGAACACTGCCAGATTTGACATATGTACAGGAAAAAAAATGTAGTGTCTTTCTTGGGAGGCCTGCTTATCCCTATTTGCTCTTTTGATCCATTTCATTCAATATTTACAACAACATAGATGTTAGGCTGTTTCTGTGTTTTATCTGCATGAAAGTCCATCCCATGCACCATATTAATCTTTCTTCTCTCCCTTGAGCAGTTAAGATAGAAAACATTATCCACATAAAACAATAACATTTTGTATTAAATATAATTGATACTCTTTAACCTTTAAGTGACACGACTGAAATATTTTGTTAAGTCACTTTTGAAATACTTATCAGATTCGAGTGTGCTGACTAAGGGCACATTTAAAGCTTTGGTAATCAGTAGTATTAGTCTACTTCACACTGACTAATAAAGAGATGGTAGTGAAAGGACTCTCCTTGTTTTACTTCCAATAGCTTCTCGCATGAAAGCACATAGAGCTCAGAAGACTCATAGCACTGAAAAATATAGAATGGCAGAAAGCACATCATCAAAACCAACAGTAACTTTAAAGTCATTATAGCTGGACTCAGAGAAGCTGAACTAGACTTTGAAAATTTTATATACATGCCATGAAAAAAAAACCTGAAAATGACTCTTAATTTCTTTTTTTCTAGTTCATTGAAATTCCTGCTTCCTACACACAGCTCAATTTATGTTTTCATTATTCCTCTGTACATTTAGTAATGTATTTTATTCAAACAATAAGGAAGCCATCCCCCAGGTGCTGCTTTTGGGTGCCCACCATAGCTTAGCTTGTCTCATTTGTCACCCTCAGCAATCCTATTCAGTTCCAGTTTGAGAATTCCTGAATATTTTGGAACATTCTTTGCATTCAGCAGATTGAGGTGCACCAAAAACCTCATCATGAGAAAGAAAATAACTAATTATCAGGTAATAATGATACAAAGATATCCCATAAAACATTATCAATACTGTCCTCAACAGGAAAAAAAATGGAAACTTCGAGTTTGCAGGCAAATGGATGGAACTAGAAGAAACCATCCCGAGTGAGGTAACCCAGTCACAAAAAGACAAACATGGTATGTACTCACTCATATATGGACTTTAGACATAGAGAAAAAGATTACCCATCTACAATCCACACCTACAAAAATGCTAGGAAACAAAGAGGACCTTAAGAGAGACATACATGGTTCTCCGGAGAAGGGGAAAGGGACAAGATCTCCTGAGAAAATTGGGAGCATAGGGAGAAGGAAGATAGAGATAGGAGAGAAAGAAGGGGAGAAGAGGATGGGAGAGGAGGACATGAGGGAGCAGGAAGGTCGGGGGAAGAATAGAGAAGAACAAGAAAAGATATACCATAATACATGTTTAAAGAAAAATCTGGGACTAGGGAAATGTCCAGAGATCTTCAAGGATGACCCCAACTATCAATCTAAGCAATAACTGAGAGGCTACCTTAAATGCCCTTCCCCGATAAGGAGATTGATAACTAACTTATATGCCATCCTAGATCCTTCATCCAATATCTGATGGAAGTAGATGCAGACATCCACAGCTAAACACTGAACTGACCTCCTGGAAACCAGTTGCAGAGAGGGAGTAGTAATGAGCAAAGGCCAGGCTGGTGAAACCCACATACAGCTGACCTGAATAAGGGGGAAGCTCATGGACCACAGAATGATAGCTGGAAAACCATCTTAGGACCAATCTAGAGGCCCTGAGCAGGGGTGTCATTTAGGAGGCCTCGGCAATCTATGGGGCCTTGTATAGTATATCAGTATTTATCCCTATCATACAAATGGATTTTGGGAGCCCATTCCACTTAGAAGGATACTATTTCAGCCTAGACACTTGGGCTAGGACCTAGTCACTACTCCAAATGATATGACAGACTTTGAAGATCCTACATAGAAGGCCTCACCCTCTCTGGGAAGCAGAAAGAGAATGGGATAGGGAGACAGTGGGGGACAGGGCATGAGGGGAGTTAGGGAGAACTGGGATTGACCTGTAAAACAAGCTTGTTTCTAATTTAAATAAAAAATACACAGATAAAAATTTTTTAAATGTGAAAAATTAGTCTTTCAAAACCATGCTTTGGTCTTTAGTAAATGAACATTATATTTTTCGGAGGTATAGTCATGTCTAAGTTTAGAGTCTCAAATAACAGAAATAACATTATGAGATAATAGCTATTAGTGTTTATGACAAGCAGTATATTGGACTTTGCAACTGTTATCTTGTTATGTCCTCTCCTTTACTGTGTACGGGAAGGTCATGATTTCCACTTTATCAGGTAGAATAGAGACTGATATGTTTAATGATATAGCTATTTTAGTAAATATACTATTGCTCTCTGAGCAAATCAATTTGAACTGTTGTGGAAATGTTTAGCCTGAGATAACATTGTATTTGGGGAGGGAGGGGGAATAATTCTGAATTTTGTTACAAAGCTAGTTAAAGCTATATATTGTATTATTATCTGTCTATATTTTTATTTAAAATTTATAATTTGCATACTTCATACTACACAGGGGAGGTTTGCTAAAAATATTTGTTTACTGTTAAATGTCTGATACCTTTGATGATGATACTCTCCCATGATGTTTTTCAATCTCTTCCCAAAAGTCTCCTTCCTTCCCTGGTCTTCCTTTGTTTTCACAATATATATGTTTTTTTTTTTTCATCTCCATCCAGTCTAGGGTCATATTTATTGGTGTCTGGTTTATATCTGCTAACATAATGACCCCAGATTACATTAACTTTGCAGCAAATGAAATAATTTCATCCATCTTTATGGTTGAATAAAGCTCCATTGTGTATAAATACCACATTTTCTTTATCAATTTATCTGTTGATGGACACCTAGACTGATTCAATTCTTGGCTGCTGTGAATAGTGCTGCAATAAACATGGACGTGAAAGCATCTCTGTGACATCCAGACTTAGGGTTCTTTTGGTAAATACCTAGGGCTTCTTTTCTTGAGAACCTCCATGCTGATTTTCATGTGATTGAGAAATTACATTCCAAACAGCATTGTGTGTAAGGGATGCCTTTTCATTGTACCTTTCTTAGCATTTGTGATTGTTTATTTTTACTGATAGGAAATCTGACTTAGATGATATAGAATAAAAATAAAGTTTTAATTTTTATTTCCTTGATGTATGAAGATATTGAACTTCTTATTTTTTCATGCTTATTGACTTTTTTGAGAATGTTTTGGCTACTGTATCTTGCTATACAAAGTGAGAAATTCAAATAATTCTGTAAGAAAAGGAAAAATGGATTCACCTTAAGATAAAAAGATTGTAAATAAGCAGAAAAAGTTATGGTGCTACATTCATAAAAATAAAAACTTCTTTTGAGGAAAAAAACACTAAAAATTATTAACCACACTGAGAAGGATCCCTCTTTTTTCTTCCTCCTACGCAAAAGAATCACTTCAAATCAACTTTCAGAACTGAATTAATGTAATTTTGAAGAGCAAAATAAAAATATGAAATAAAAATAATATGTGATAATCTTAATGGAGGTGAAATTTGGTGAATTTCAGATTGCATATGATATAAAAATATCTTCATAAAACAATATATGTAATGTTGAACACAATAAAGGAACTATCATGAAAAACATACAGCTCAGGATATACTAAATTCTCAAAAATTGAGTGTGTCTCCCTGTAGAGAGAAGCCTTCCCGCCAGCCTGGTTCCAGAGCCACACCAGTCCCAAATAAACACACAGGAGGCTATATTAATTATGAAGCTGTTGGCCTTGCTTGTTTCTTACTGGCTAGCTCTGACTTAAGTACTTATCCCATAATTGTTAATCTAAGTATTTCTCTTACCAGAGAAGTTTCCAGGCTTCTTATCCCTACGGCGGTTACATCTTGACTTCCTGTGTTTCTCCTACCCAGAGTGCTCCTGGACTCCTAGTCCCACCTATTTTGCTTCCCTATTGGCCAACAGTGCTTTATTGACACATACACAGGACTTCCACATCATCTCTTTTCTGTCTAAACAAAAGAAAGGTCTTAACTTTAACATAGTCAAATTATATATAACAGAACAGCTATCAAGCAAGAACACAGTTACAACATTTTGTCTATCATTTAGCAAGATTTAAAGAAAATGTCATCCATCCCATCTTTGTGAATCCAAAGTTTTATATGTAGCTTATCTTTAATCATAACTAAGGAAAACTATAATTATCTGTCTTCAAAGACTACAGAAGGATAATATATAAACACTAGGATTGACAGAGACATCTTACTGCCTGCACAGTCACCCGAAGTTTCTCTGTAATGTTGGGGCATCCATCTTCAGCCCATAGGCTACAATGTGTCTAGAAGATTTCTCAGCAAAACAGGAAATTTCAAACTGTCCATCTGCATTGGCAGTCTGTCAGTCATTTTTCTGTGTCCTGCAGAAAGTCTCGTAGACTCTTCCATGAATCAGGAACCCCGAAGGACTATTTGAGTTCAGCTGTTACTTTCCTGTGGGTCCTGCATATCCAGTTTATAAAGCAACAGTCAAGCAGTCTAGACAACAGCAGTTTCTTGGCCAAATGGCTAATCTTGCCATGTTGAAAGCAAACTCCATAATGAGTTTCTTCAATGCCCGTCTTCCTCTCAGACATAACTGGTGCTGCCAGGGGCAGACATTTCTCATTGTCAAGAAAAGCCCTAAACCATTTTAAATGCCATTTTCTGAAGTTCTCTGAAAGGTTTGAAGACTGTCTATCTATCTCAAATATATCTCTGTATATCTAGAAAATCTAACTAACCTAACTATAAGTTCTGACTATTATAAATAGCTCTCTATATTCTGTATTTAATTATGCATTATGTTTTAAAAGAGTAGTATAAACACAATACTTAATCAAGAGAAGAAATACACATATCACAAAATTGACCTTGAATTTGTATCAATAAATGAAAAACCATACCAATACAAAGTATTCATTACCATACCATAATCCCCCTTTTCCTTTAACCAATTATAAGCAACCCCATTCAAATGAAAACAAAGATTTATAAACAATATGGGGATTTGGACATCGCTTTGTGCTGGAAGGGGGTGCTGTTCACACCATGGGGATCATGACAAAACTCAGAAACCTATATAAATCCTTAGTTTCAGGGTCTGTAAGACTGCATCATCTTAGCTGTTTTAAATGTTGAATCACTTGGGCCATTGCTTCTGGGGGTCTTGTTTCATCAAACCACAGAAGCCTGGGAGGAATTCTCAGCTTTTCATTTTCTGGAGAAACATAAACAAAAACTCCTTTCCCAAGTAACATATCCTTATACTTAAATTTTGAAGTCAAGGCATTTTCAAACGATATAAGTTGAATTAATTCAGCAGCATTTATAATCAAGTGTACTTTAGTAGTTGTTCCTTCCTTAGCAATCAAAAAACTGAAAAACATAATAGCATACAGTATCCAGACTCTCTGTGTATTTTCCATTTTTATGTGGCTTATTTATCTATTATTAATTTATTTCTTTCACTTGTATTTATTTTTCTCTGAGACAGGGTTTTTCTTTGGAAATCCGCCTGCCTCTGCCTCTGCAGCAAATCCTACCGGCTTGAGCCACCACAGTCAGCTTTTCTATTTACCACTATGTCATTTCTTTTTCTCTCTCAATCTTACGTATATTTTTAAATACACTGTAAACCTTTAAAGGTTTTCTTCATCCAAGTCTGACTTTACTGTAAATCTTTATGTTTTTCTGGCCATGTGTCTTATCTGTTAAAACCGCGGCTGTTTAAACTGCAGTTTGTCCAAGATGGCAGGCGTAAGCATGATTCCAGTTCACTGTCTCAGTCTATGCTGACATCCAGCAAAAGCTGCCAGCTCAGAGATGTGGTTACTACCATTTCCATTTGTATGTACACACCTTGTAATTGTTATCAGAGCCTCTTAAAAGAACCTTGGTGGTTTTTTTTTTTTTATGCTGAGTCAGGAAGACTTCCTTAAGCAAGCTGCAGACTCTGCTTGTTGCTAGCAAAACAGAGCCCACCTGAAAAAATGCTGCTACCAAGAACCCATGCTTTTCTCTGTTTTTTTGTTTCTAAAATTCCTTTAAAGCTTTTGTCATTCTATGTGGAAATTCAATATCGCTACTGACAACCTTTGTAGAGAGAAGCCTTCCCGCCAGCCTGGTTCCAGAGCCACATGAGTCCCAAATAAACACACAGGGGGCTATATTAATTATGAAGCTGTTGGCCTTGCTTGTTTCTTACTGGCTAGCTCTGACTTAAGTATTTATCCCATAATTGTTAATCTAAGTATTTCTCTTACCGGAGAAGTGTCCGGGCTTCTTATCCCTATGGCGGTTACATCTGGACTCCCTGTGTGTCTCCTACCCAGAGTCCTCCTGGACTCTTAGTCCCACCTATCTTGCCTCCCTATTGGCCAACAGTGCTTTATTGACATATGCATAGGACTTCCACATCATCTCCCTTTAGTTAGAAATAAGATAAAAATGTCTATTCTTGACATTCTCTTCAAAGGATGAATAGAAATTCTTAAAACCTAAATGAGGAAATACAGTAAAATTATTTTTATATATGTAAATTTGTGTATAGTAAATATACATACATTTCTATATGGGGAAAAGGAATATTTTATTCATATATGTGTCATTATTTAAAGGCATTAAAAGGTGACCATTATTTGTCACAGCAAAATGTCACAGTTAAGGGAGAAGAAAGCTGTCTGTCTTCAAACAAGAGAAGGGGACTATCTATGGATATTAAAATTCTGGTATATAAATACATAATATCTGTTCCATAAGCTTCGCAGGCTATCACATTTTTAAAGGCAGCCTATGAAGTTTAATATAGGTTTGGCCCTGAGAAGAAATATCTGAAATTGGGAGTTATTTGGGAATTGAATAATGGATGGGAGGTGTTAAGAGGCTCAAGGTACATGCTGATAAATGCTGGTGTGATTTAAAATGGCTGGTTCATTTGGGCCCTGGTGTTGAGAAATTCAGATATATAAAAGTAAGACACTGCCAGTCTGACACCAAAGGTTTAAGAAACAGGACATGAGTGAATGCTGCAAGTATAAATATGGGTTCGGGAAAGAAGGCAAAAGCAGACATTTGTCCATTTAGAGCAGACCCTTGCTTCCTTAGTCCTTCACTGTACTCCCAGATTAAATACATCTGAGGGGCGCACTCACACTGAGGGCAGTCTGTTTTATATAGTCCATGCATTCAAATGAGAATTTCATTCCAAAACACCCATTAGATTTATAGATATACTAGATTAAGCAAAAATGAAGGCATAAATCTGTAATTTGGAGAGCTCCACATTAGGACAATTGATGGTACAGGTGAAAATAACATCATTTCAATGACAGGAAAGTTTAACTTTTGCATAAAACTGTGCCTTATATTATCTAATTCATGAGTAAATTAAAACTTTACACATATACACATGCCATATGTAAACACACAAACATATACAAAGACCTTCCCCACCTCCCCGCCCCCCACACATACTCATGTCTACAGTAGTTTCAAAATTACAAAATATAATCTGAGCAAGAAACCTTTAGGAAGCTGGGTGTGGCTCATGTCTCTTATCTCAGCAGTCTAGAGACAGAGGCAGACAGATTTTAGATATTTAGGACAGTCTGGTCTACAGAGTGAGTTCCAGTACAGTTAGGGTACAAAGAGAAACTATGTCTTGAAAAACCAAAAAGAAAAATAAAAAAAGTAAAAAAAGAAACCTTGAGGAAAATTTAAAAAAAACATGTGATTAGAATGAAAACCCATAGTAATATGCAAGTACTAAGACTAGAAGATGGGTTTATAATGACATACAAAAAAAATGTAGGACGACCTGCTTGGACACTGCAGACACACTCTCAATTAATTTTTATTGGTATAGACAGGCACAGGTCCAGTAAAGGTTCACATAATTGGGAAATAATCTCAGAAACAAATTTTCAGGTATGTCATTGTGCAGCTCATGTTAACACAAAATATTATGTAGTGAAATCATGTAAATTTGACAGGCTGAATATTCAAAACATCTTATGTGGAAATTACACTGTCAAATAAATGATAATTAAAGTAATAATACAACCACTCACTAGTACAATATCTGATTTAAAACCAAGAATGATTTTGGCTAGACAATAACTTATCTGAAAGAGCTCAAGCTTAGTCATGAAATATTGACTTTAATCTGAAGATTACATGATACTAGAATTTTTATACATGAAAATTTAAGAAAAAGGTGCCACAATATCTTTACATGTGTTCTAGTTGCTTGAACATGCCATTTTTTTAGGCTTAAGCAAAGAAAATACCATGGAAGGAGTATGTATATAGTGATAGTAGTTGTGAATAAGGTAGAAGTTGGTTCAATCCTGACTCTAGATTCTAGCATTCCATTACGGAATTTCTGCTAAATCTTAATGTTGCAGTGGCTTGACCAAAGAAAACCATCAGTGTTGGATTATACACACTACCATGTTTAGAAGTGGGCAGGGCTAGAAGCAAATTTTCTCAGATAGAAAGTTGTCTGACAATAAAAAATGTGAAATGTTAGCCAGGCATTTGTGGTGCACGCCTTTAATCCCAGCACTCAGGAGGCAGAGGCAGGCGGGTTTCTATGAGTTCGAGGCCAGCCTGGTCTACAAGAGCTAGTTCCAGGACAACCTCCAAAAGCCTCAGAGAAACCATGCCTCCAAAATAAAAAAAATGTGAAATGTTGTAATTATTTAAATGTGTATAAATTTTAAGAACAGAGGTGTCACCAATGCTAATATGTATTATTTATGCATTCTCGCTCTGTTCACTAAAGCCTACATTAAATACATATGGATTAAAATACCATTCTTGCTAGCAGCTCGCAGGATAATCACATTTTGAGGAAAAGTTTTTCCAGTTCTATTGCTCTGAGTGTCAGCAATGATATTACCCTATCATGTCTTTCATTGTACATTGTAATCCAGATTTGCGAATGGACGCCTAGACTAGAGCCAAGAAATCTTGCTCAGCTCTGCACTGGCTACATGCTTTCACAGAATGAAAACATTTTGTTTTGTTTATAGGTGAAATAAATCAAAGATATTTGTCATCTATTTGAAATCTTATATGTTATGACATAATCTTTAAGTGATTAATCATCGCAAAAACAGTACTCAAATGATGTCTGTGCTAAAGAACAAAGTATATTAATTCTGGTTCATTGGTTGTTTCTTTATGTATGAAATATATTTCACATTTGTGCTTATTTATATATGAGATCAAGCATGAAGATTAATGTTGAAGGTAAATATGGATTCCTTTTCTGTGAGAAAGTAGATGAAATGAGTTGGTATATGGTGCATATCAATTAGTGAAATTTGTGCTGACTTTGATGTTTACTGGGGAATTTTTTCTATTAGGTTTCAGTTAGTTTGGAAAATTGGACCTTGCTATGATCTCTATAGTATCCAACCTCCAGACAGGCGTATGGACCTCCCCATCTGTCAAATATCATGCTCTTTGGTTTGGAACATATTCCTTTCTTTGGAGCATTATGTTTGAACAGATGGAGTGGCCTGTTTGTAGATAAAATTAACAATGCATTTCTGTATATATTAGTGCATTCTAGTTTTTGTAATTTTTTCCCTTGTGGTATTAAAAATACAAATTACATGTGTTGTCTGAAAGAGAATGAGTTTAAAAATGCTGAGCTCTGGAAACTCGAAATAAGTCTGCTGGAAATGCAGAACATTAGAGTTTTCAGAAAAGGAATCCATAAATAGTATCTTTTGAATGCTATAAGTATAATGAAGAACAGCAAATTTTTAAGGTTGTAATTCCTAAAATTGTGGAAACTACAGAATCACAACAGTTCAGAGTAGTATGATTTATTTCTTTATTTTTATTAAAATGCCACCTTCACATAATTATCAACTACCTGTCCACTAAGGAAAAAAATCTAAGACTTCCATTTAATAGAAATAGATGACATTAGGGACTTCAAAAAGAAAAGCATTAAGCCCATGAAGGAAACATAAAGAACAAATACATAATTTAACCATATCTACTTTCAATTCATGTTTTCTTACAGATTCATAGTACACATGTACATAACATACAAATGTATATATGTAGTTATTTTTCCCCTGGTCTGGGAGCCCGCTCCCAGCTCTCAAATAAACACTTGGAGACTTACTCTTTCTTACGGATACCCAGCCTTAGCTTGACTTATTTCTAGTCAGCTTTTCTTAAATGATCCCACCTACCCTTTGCCTCTGGGCTTTTGTGTTTTTCCATTCTCTACACCTTTCTTTACTTCTCACTCTAACATCTGTGTGGCTGGATGGCTGACCCCTTGTGTCCTCTCTCCTTTTCCTTTTCTCCCTCCTCCTTTCTTCGCCTATTTAGCCTCTCTGCCTGCCAGCCCTACCTATTTCTCTCTCCTGCCTAGATGTTGGCCATTCAGCTGTTTATTAGATCAACCAAGTGTTTTCGACAGGCAAAGTAGCACAGCTTTATAGAGTTAAACAAACACAACCTAAAAGAATGCAACATATTGCAGCACATCTTTGCATTATTAAACAAATATTCCACAGCACAAAAGAATGTAATACATCTTTGACTAATATTCCACAGCACATATATAAATGTAAATATATACTATATATATACATATGTGTATATCAAAGATACAAGTATATTCTCAATAAAATTCTGGCTCTGTTATTATTATATTTTATTTGTGAAGAAAGCCCTATTTTCCTATGTATAGACCTTCAATAGGTTTCAAGATTTTCCATAGCCTGTATACTCAAAGAAAATGTACAATAGCCAGACAGAATTATGTTTTGCTAGAGGACTTGAAATAATTTAATCAATTTTGCAGCATTATACACTAACCAGGATCCTTTTATTTAAGAGAGTGTACTTACAAAACAACATTTTGAGATGTGATGGACGTTTCAGTGTAGTGTCTTTTGTCAAACTGGTTCCATAAATTTGATTAGAAATTCTTGAGTGTTTAATTGTGACCTGATTTGTGTTTATGGGGGCTTAGGAGGCTTATAGTATGATTTGTATTTTATTCTGACAATGCTGAAAAGCATTTTTGGCCCAACTCCAATTGTTAGTCTTCTTCTATATTTTTGTAAAGGAGGCAAAGCACTGCACAATTGTTAGCTCAGAAGTAAATTCCATGAGATGTGAGAGCTATCTTTGTAATAGTCTTTGTTGTATGTTGCTCTTCATGGAAAGTTCCTTAACTACCCTCTCTGCCGGTTTATCTGCATATAGCATGCTATAACTATCATGCTCTGAGACGTGTTATAATATATACATATATTATATTCATATTGTAGGTTAACTATACATACTATAGGTTTTTAAGAGTTTAAATAAACTGATAAAAAGTTGCAACTTATTATTTCTATATTTCAAAAATAAGTATAAAAAAGACCTTCAAGTTTGTTTCACAACTAGCAAAGATTCAAATGCCAGTCATTATTATGGTCGTGACTTGTAAAAAAATGGATTTATGAAGCCTCATTTGGCCAAGGTATCCTTTTCACTGAAGTGTGTTCTTGCCCTCTTCAACCTATCTCTATTAAATCTTTATTGAATCTTCAAAACACTCAAACTTCTTTTTTTTCATTTTTCTTTTGGTTTTTCGAGACAGGATTTCTCTGTTGCTTTGGGGGCTGTCCTGGAACTAGCTCTTTTAGACTAGGCTTGTCTCAAACTCACAGAGATTTGCCTGCCTCTGCCTCCCAAGTCCTGGGATTAAAGTCATGTGCCACCACCACCCCGCAAAACACTTAAACTTCAATCTGAATTATTTTTCATTTATTTTATCATCTTATATATTTTTATTTTATTCTAACTGCTTATATTTTTCTTCTCTAATTAGTACATATTGAGGAGTTTTTATATTAAAATTTTGATTTATTTTGAATATAAAAAGTGTGCAAGTAGGGCTGGAGAGATGGAAGATTCTCTCTTTCAGATGATCTGAGTTTAGTTCCCATCAACTTAGTGACTATTCACAAACCCTTGTAACTCAAGTTGCAGAGGTTCTGATACCCTCTTCTGACTTCCAGAGGATCAGGCACTTACCCAGAGCATACATTTACACTCAGGCATATTCTCATACACATACAAGGAATAAATATTTGTCAAAATATTGTATCAGTGATTAATGTTCATAAATGTTTCCTTTAAATTTTAGAGTCTAGTCTTTTTGGTGGCTGTTTCATATTAACAAATTCTAAGCATTCTTCTAATTTGGTCTTTCATCTGTCTCTTCTCCCACTCAACTTATTTCTCTAATTCATATCCTTCCCGCTGGGCTATTTTATTGAGACATAATACATAAAGAAAATATGTTTTTATAAACTCAACTAAAATGAAAACTTACGTTTGTGGCTTTTCTACATAGACATTCATTAACTTCTACTCAGGAATGAAACTTCAAGTTGCCTGTCTTTGAAGTGATCTAAAGAATACAGTCATTTTCACAACTTCTTTCATCTTCGAATTCAAGCATCGGTTGATCCATGTGTTTTGCTGATGCAATCACTTACACTAAATTTCCACTTTTGTTATACTGAAATAAATCAGTGACTTAAATCTTCCACTATATTCTTTTTAAATTGTGGACAGTAGGTACTTAGGCAATAGAGACTGGAGAAACTCAAGTAAGCAAAACAAACAGAACCTCAGAAGCCCTCTTAGATTTGGTAAGTTTTAGGAGATATACATTGCATTTAATACGCATGTGTGCATGGACATATATAACTCAGGACTATACTACAAAAGTATTATAACAATAATAAGCCCTAAAATATTATATAAAAGGTGGCAATGACAGATATTTGGAAAACCATTGTAGTACTTTCCCTTAAGGCCTTTAGGCATTCCAATGCAATTTAGTATATATTTTAGTGATAATGGTTTTCATTGATGTCAGAGATAGGTCTTGAGAAATCAAGTGTTAAAAATATATTATCAGATATCACACAGCCTTGAAATTACTATTCACATCATTGTGACTGGTGCCCTTAATTCTAACACCAAATTGTTATATGTAAGAATATTGTGGTCTTTCGGTCAACCCAAGCTACCCTGTGGCAACTGTTTTACATTTTAAACATATATATCTTTCACAACTTCGGAATTTAAAAATGAAGTTTTAGTGGTTTTTTATGAAAACTTTTTTAGAAATACATATCTAAAGCATTTGGGTTTTCTTGTTTGATTTAAGCCTTTTTCTTTGAAACACAGACTTCTTACCTCTGGTACTTCACATTCAGAACATAATGGTATTTGACAGTACATACACAGCCACATCAAATCACTTATCTCCCCATGCTTCTGCAGTAATATTGAGGGAATCTGAATAAATCACATCTCAGAGAGTACAGCTGCTCTCAAACAGCATAACTAATAAATTGCCTTGACTGGAAGAGAGCAAGTAATGCCATGCATTTATAATCTGGGAAAGTTGATGTCCAAGTCCTTGATGTTAATCAGTCACCATAACTAATTACAACCTGAAACATTATAGCCACTCTTTATGCTAATAATTAGTAAACACCTAGCACTAATTTCCTTAAAAATAGATTGCCATAGCATTAATATGTTACCTCATTTATAGGACCATGTTCCTGTTTAATTTTGATTTTTATCTTTATCAAAATTATAGTTATTTGACCATCAGTTTAAAAAATTACTAGTATTATGAACCTCCATAACAAAGTAACATTGTCATAGCATAGAAATAATTGAAAAGCTAGATTTGAAAATATTTAGCAATATGTATGTTTTCATGGCTGACAGTAAATTGGTATGTTCCTCCCTGGCAAAATACTACCTCTCTTACAACGAGCATTCCTCAAGTTTCCTATGTGTTTGCTTTAAGTAGGGTTGAGGTCTAGTAGGGTTTTCTCTATCCAGTTTGACAAGTCTATTGTATTTTTTTCATCTCATGTTTGGGTAATCATGCTGATGTGGTATTATAAATTTAGCTTCTGATGTTATTAGGAGAAACAATCTCACATCAAAACCTCCAATCCTTTGCTTCTTGCAGTGTCTTTTTCCACTATTCCACAATGTTTCCGGAGCCTTAGGTGCAAGAGTACTGGGACTAGTCTCAGCAAGTCTGAAGGTTGATTGGTTAGTGTTTTCAGTAATTGACTCTGTTGCAAAGAGAAATTTCTTTTATGAGTGGTGAGAACTATAGTTAACCTGTGGCTGTAAGAACAGATATTTATACATTAGCATAAGGGATTGTGCTGGTTTAGTAAATTGGTGGTTGTATATTCTCCATCGATAATATGACTTCACTAGCATTGACTAGTTAGCTAGGTTTCCAGTACCAGGTGTAGCAGGCTTTCTCTGATTGCCAGCCCCCAAAATCATGACACAGATACTTCTTATATAATTTAATTTAACCAGTTTGTCTTCATTTATGTTTTGCCTCAAGGTATTTTTTCCATATATTTTTATTTAACATTTTACGCATGTCACTTTCAGTTCCCTCTGGCTCTCCTCCTTCCCCACACTCCAATTCTCCCAACCCATCATCCCCACTCTACTCCCCCTGCACTCCCCAGGGAAGGAAGGGCCTCCATGAGGGATTTTCAGGGTCTGTCACATCATTCCGGGAAGGGCCCAGGTTTTTCTTCATGTGTCCAGGCTAAGAGAGCATCCCTCCACGTGGTATGGGTTCCCAGAGTTCTTCTGTATGCCAGGAATAAATACTGCTCCACACTCCCAGGTCCCACAGATTGCCAAGGCGTCCTCCCTGTCACCCAGGTTCAGAGGGAGGGTGTCTGGATCAGTCACATGCTGGCCCCTCAGTCATAAGTCTGGGGTGCATGTATTCCCCCTTATTTAGATCAGCTGCCTCTGTGGGTTTGCCAGCCCGATCTTGATTCCCTTGGTCATCTCTCTTCTTTGCAACTGGGTTCCAGGAGTTTAATTCGGTTCACAGCTGTGGGTATCTGCCTCTGCCTCCATCAGCCATTGGATGAGAGTTCTAGAATGGCATATAAGGTACTTATCATTCTCATTATCATGGGAAGGCATTTAAGGTAACCTTAATGCCAGTTGGTGTCATTCTTGTAGATCTGTGAAGATCTCAGTAGTTCCAGATCTCTCCTCCAACTTATACTGGCTCCCTCTCTTCTGGTATCTCCCATCCTTTTCTCCACTATTCTTACCCTGGCTCAACCTTCCTGCTCTCCCATGTCCTCTTCTTCCCTCCTCTTTTCTCCCTCTCTTCCTCCCTTCTTCTACCCTTGCCCTCCAATTAGGAGATGACATCCCCTAACTCTTCTCCAGATTACCATGCTTCAAGGATTTTTACCTTATATAGTATTAATTAGCTATAAAGTAAACTTTTATTTAGATCGGATACATTTATATTTATATACCTATTGCATAATTTAGTATTTTTATAATGTCACAGAGGGATATTGATGGTAAATACCTATTCAAATTCCTGATTAACACATTTTAAACTTTTTCAATACAGGAGGATTTGGTTTTTAATTAGTACATTTGGCTTAATGTGAACATTCTGTAGCCATGCAATTCATTTCACTGCTAAGTTACAAAATTCACAAGTCAAGTGTATAATTGAGCAAAATAAAGTGACCAGGAATAAGTAATATTCATATATAATTGTGTGATTCAGAAACACCTTGTTTTTTAAAAAGGAAGTAACGTAGGAGTAAAAAAGAGATGTTTTTCAATCTCATTATTAACTAAAGAAACATGTAATGAAAACTAAATGTGTCCTCTTCTGCAGACCAAGTGAAAACATTATTAACAATTGTAAAAGATTTTCAAGAACACACTTCAGTCATTAAGATATCTCTACTACCCAAATAATGAAAACTCCACGGGCAACAATTTTACTTCTATGAGTAAATATTAGGGAAATAAAATGAATGCAAAAGTATAAAAGGCACGTCCATGAAGAGTGTGGTTTCAGAGAAAAGTCACAATAAAAATAAACATATTATAATGAAACAATTACTGGGTGTGTTGCATAACAAACTTGCTTGTCTTTGTCTTCAGTAGATGTTTCATGATGAACACAGTTTTTATAGATAAAATGTGATATATCATGAAATATATTAACATTCTTCTCATTTACATATTTCTCTATGAGAAATTCTTTAATCCTAAACAGTGACCTACTTGAAATGCAAGATCACAGTAGCATTACTTTCTTTGTTATACACCTTTACTGTTGTACACAGAATGCTGCCAAGATTATTAACATCACGTTGGATTATGTTACACAGACTGACTTTTTCTAAAAGATATAAACAGTTGTGTGTGTAGGTAATATGCCCCAATAAATTGGTCAGAGTGAGTCCATCATTGGAAAAATATCTAGAGAAGTTTTAGAATGTTGTGGACAGAGATAATCTGCAATCTAATGGCTTCAAAGAAAACCAGAATTCTGGCAGAAATATAAACCTTAAAGACAATCATTAGGTTTCAGATGGAAATGAGGACTCTTTGAGGAATTGGCATTCTGATCATGTATTTGACAAAAATAAAAGGAATCTGCAATTTATCTAACACCTAAGATTTTGTGGAAAACTGAGTATAATGGTGATGGACAATGTACAATGGCAGAGGAAAGTCCAGACAGCTCTGAGATATTATCCCATTTGTATGCATTGTTAGCTGCTTTGCATGGGTTTTGCTGTGAAAATCAGGAATAAAAATAGAATTTAAATAGTTAAAATATTCAGACTTTGGTTATAAAGTTGGTATTGGTAAGGTTTGGGTGCTTGAGGAAATTAACAACGTTATAATGAGGAGAACATGTTGCACAGGGGTAAGGAAACTTCCTTGAGATTAGTGCCTCAGAAATCAACAAAAACTTTACTCTTCACAGTCTCCAGATCATAAAAGTGTGAACTCATTTACAAAAATCTCTTGAGATGAACTTTTTTAATATCTCAAAACTAAAATGTATTCATTTTATGCCACTTTTTCTTTATTTATCAGTCTCATGAAAATCAAATATCATTTATCTCGTCTCCTGATAAACTCTTGATTAAATTTTTGAATAACTGTGGATTAAATGACTGCCTCAAGGGATGATTGAATGTTATGTAAACAAAATAATAGAAAATCACACATATAGGTTTCATATCTCAGCTATTTTCATTAACGTTATAGATGTAAGGAGGTCTGGACACCCAGCTATGAATGGATCACTAATGTGCCTATCACAAAGACAAGCAGGTCTGAGTTCACCTGGAACCAAAATGGGAATCCAGATAAGATGGCCTATGCTTAATTTTAATCCCAGTCTGAGAAGGTGGAAACAAGAGGAATCAATGCTGCTTGATGGCCAAGAAAGTTCCCCTCCTTGGTGAGATCCAGGCTAGTGAGAAAGTATGTGGCACCTGAAGAATGACACTCAAATTTTCTCTCTGCCATGTGCACGCACACACACATGCACACACACACCCACACCACCCCCCACACACGGGTGGGGGGGAGACAGACTGGAAGTATATCAATGAAGTAATTTTTCATAAACACTAAATCGCCTACTTAATAATAGGAAGATTAAGTCACCAGATCATGGAAATAAATAGAAAGAAGTCACTGGAAAATACTAAAGTGTTCAGCAGAGGGACATCTAGACTGACAGAACTCCAATGGTGGATGTAATACTGGAAATAAAAGAAAATATTAGTGATGTTTTACACTAATCAATCCACTGTCTTCACCCAGTCTCACATTGCAAGTTGAAATATGTTTACCTGAAAATGTTTTATCCAAACACAAATTGACTGCAATTGTTTTCATTCCCTGCAATATAAGCAGTGGGAAAATCAGTCTCTAATCATTAATAATTTGCAAAAATTCATATGTGCAGTAAGGTAAATGTGTACCTGGAGTCTTCTTGTCCAGGCAGGTCCCACAGCCATCTTGCCTCAAATAATCACACAGATGCTATATTAATTATAAAATTGTGGGCCAATAGCTAGGGCTTCTTATTTGCTAGCTCTTTCTTAATTGTAAGCCCATTTCTATAAATCTATGTATTTCCACGTGGTCTTGGCTCACTGGAGAATGTCCAGAACTTTTTCAGCTACATGGCATCTCTTTGAAGTGACTCTCTGCCTACCCTTCCCAGAATTCTTCTCATCTTCTAGTCCTCCCTACCTTCCTGCCTCTATTGGTCAAATAGTGTTTTATTCATCAATCATTAAAGAAACACGTATACTGAGTGACATCCCCCATAAGTGATTTTATGAAACTGTTTGAGGCCTCAGGCATCTACAGAGTTCAGTATTTGACAGGCCTTTCTCTACATGACTCACTGCTCATTTGCTGTCATGGGAAATCACAACTCCACATATTAGCAAGGAGAACAGTAGCCACCCTCTGTTCAAACTACACAGACCTATGTCTCTTTTCTCCTCCAATGAATAAATATTGTATAGTACAGAATGAGGACAACCAAATTTGTAGCCTAACATATAACTGAAGGTGGGAAGGAAGCCAGGAAAACAAAAATAGTAAACCAGAAAAAAGAAAAAACTACAAGCTTTGTGTGAGTGTTAGCAATCCATGTTAGGCTCGCTTTTACCTCTGGTTAGGGTAAAGAAACACTACTAATCCTTTGTAACAAAAGCACCTAAGTTTCAGGCTTTTTCAAAACATTAGAGACCTTCACACAGCATGCTTCCACCATCACACAGAGCAAGGACTGAACAGTAGTAACTGGAAAAAATGTGGAAGCTGTAGGAAGCAAGTGCTCTCTGAAGAACATCACAAGGAATGGTTAAGCTAAACTACTCAGAAAGGTTGAAATATGTGAAGAAACTTGTTTTCCCAAATTTAATGATAGACACCAACCCCAAATCCAAAAGCTCTAAAACTAAAAATAAGGGTTAAATCAACACAAATACTGTTGTGTTCTACTGGCCAACAAACAGAAGCAAAGTAAAAACCTAGAAGGAAATTGAGGACCCCACTGCTCAAAAAGAGCAAGGACGAAGATAACAAGGTTTTCTCCTTAGAATCTGTGAGCGAGAGGACAGCAGACCAAGATGATGAAGTGGTAAAAGGCAGAGGGGAAGAGTTCATAATTTTTGAAACACAGTCCTCACAAATATCCTTTGAAAGCCATACAAGTAAATTCTAACTCAAAGAGTTCAAACTGAGAGTGTTTCAGTCCATTAGTTCTGTGGGAAATGTTAAAGGACATTCTTGGGAGACATAATCTCACAGCAAACTCCCTGATCACCTGGTTTGTACAATCTTTTTCCTTGTTCTTCCACAATGTTCCCTGAATTCTAGGTGTGGGAGTTGTTTTGTAGATGCATCCCTTGGGATTGGGCTACATAGATCTGCATTTTGATTGGCTGTGGCTTTTTAGAATGGTGCCCATCTGTTCTAAAAAGACATTTCCTGGAGGTGAAATGAGGACTACACTTATGTATAAGAAGAACTCACAACCACCACTTTACTAAACCAGCATAATCTGTTATGTTTCTGTATGAGCAGAAACCTTGGAAAGTAAGAACACAGAAATTCATAATGCATAACAATCTTAAAACTCAGTCAGTACGTTTTAGGCAGTGTTCATTGTTGTGTGAAGTGAGATTGTGCTTGATGTAAAATGTGCATGTGGTGTGTTCAGAACCAAGAAACTCTTGAAGTATGCAGTATGGGCAAACACTGTCAGAAAACCTTGCATTCATTATGCATTTGAGAAAATAAGATATTCTTTATCCCTACTCTCTCCCCATATATAACTGGAAGAGAAAACATTTTCCAGTGTCTCTTTAAAGATACTTTTACTGAATCATATCCAATTTCCTTATTGTATGTTTCCATAATAGCAGTGGACTTTCTCTTTTGTGATACTCAGCATGGTATAAATTGCCTAGAGATTATGCTCTGTGCTACATCTGAAAGCTTTGACGATTTCCTAAAAGAGTCCCAGAGCATATCACAATACTGAAGGAACCTGTATTATTAGCCTTCAGTCTTTCTCAAAATATTGGGTCTACAGAAGATGCATGAAAAATCTTGATTTTTCTAGTGAGATTTTCTAAAAATAGCTCAGAGGAAAGCATGTTAAAGAGGGATTTTAAATCTTTGATGAATATTTTTGACAAAGTAATTCTTCAAATTTAACAGGATACACTGCAGTAATGCACTTAATGGATAAGTAAAATATACCCATGCATAAAATGTGTGAAAATGTCTCTTAAGATTTAAGTTTAGCATCACAGTCAAAATAAGAATGATGCTAGAAATTGATATGAGTTGTGTTCATGATAACATTCAAATATATTGTTAGGAAATATCTCAGATAATAAAATAAATAAATGTGAATGGAATTTTGGTTTTATGGTTGATGAACTATTTATTAACTAAAATGGAATTAATCAAGTAAATTAAAAATACACTTAATGTTTGACCAAAAAATGCTTATAATTTCATTGTTCCACAATATAGTTTATTTTTATAGTTTCTACATTTTTGTTATATATATTTAGTTGTGAAGTCATTCTTTGGTATGACCTTCCTGACATAATTTGATATGTCTTTTGTAAATGCAGTGTTATGATTTTATAGAAATTTCTTTTCATGTAATTTTAATGTGTTTTAATTAAAAAAGATTTAAATAATTTTTCTCTTTTCTTTTTTCCCTCCAGAACCTCCAGCTACCCTTTCTCAAATCTCTTCCATGTTTTCCTCCTAAAGTTGAGAGCCTCTTTCCTTTGATTATTATTTCTACACACATATATATGCATACATATGTATATACACATACATACATGTAGCATGATAAATAAAAGACACAGAGACTGATATTGGGATTCAAGCTTCAAGTTGAAGCTCAGAAAAGCAAAGCAGCAGGCCTCTAGCTCTCACCTCTACCCAGACTCAAAGGTGATCCTGGCTCCACCAAATTTCAGACTACAAACCAGACTACTATGCTCTCCTCAACTTGGCTGGAGAATCCTGAGACTGGCTATTAAAGACCCTGCTCCTGTCTTTTATACTTTTCTAGTGATGGGATTAAAAGTTTGAGCTTTGTTACTGTTTTAGACTGATTCCATCTCCCTTTATCTCCTGAGTCCTAAGATTAAAAGTGTGCAGCACCACTGCCTGATCTCTATATCTTTTTTATTTTTATTTTTATCATTTTTTATTTTAATTTTAAATAGCTTGTTTTACATGTCAATCCCAGTTCCCTCTCCCTCCCCTCCTCCAGCACTCCCCTTCCCCCCCACCCTCCCACCCTATTGCCAAATCCTTCCACATAGGGGATATCTAGAGTCTGTCATTTTACTCTGGGTAGGGTCCAGGCGCTCCCCTAAGAGTCCAGGCTGAGAGAGCATCCCTCTTTGTGCTATAGGCACACGAAGACTGCTTGTATACCAGGGATAGACACTGATCCACAGCTCAGGGCCCTATAGGTTGCCCAGGCCTTCTCGCTGACACTCACATTTGATCTCTATATCTTAAGACTTAATTTGCTTTCTGAATCCTCAGGTAAACTTTAACAAATCATAAATAATATATCAGCACACATATATATGTATGTATACGTGTATAATGTATATACATACAGTATGTGTATGTGCAAATTTACATACACAGTCTGCTGAGTCATATATATATATATATATATATTGCTGAGTCATACATGGTACATACACGGTTTCACAGTTGAACACTTTGCATTGTGTATTTGACAACCAATCTATAAAGGGGCTCATTCCTGGCAGAGGCTAATTCTTTTGCCACAAATCATTAGTTACCTATATTTCGTTGTATAGGACCCTGAAATTTTTTCAGCCCTCCACAATAACAAGTTCACTATATTGCCATTGTTATACTTTTGTTTATGTAGCTATTTCTAAAAGTGAACGTTCAATGTAACCTTTAATTGTGTCTTGGGAGTTGAGGGTGGGATTCTGTTTCTGAAGACTTAGAACACTGGATTGAATGATTTAAACTTTAAGTCTCTCTCTCTCTCTCTCTCTCTCTCTCTCTCTCTCTCTCTCTCTAGGTTTACTTTCATGGTTTCAGAATAAACTATACAAGTTTCCAAGGAAGAGAAGCAATGAGATGGTCCTACCAGCTGTAATACATATGAACCACAATAATAAGAACATATGCATAAAGGTACAGAAAGCGAAACTTAAATGTTAGCAACCAACACCTGCCAAGATGAACGTAAGCCCCATTCAACAAGATAAAAATCCTGCCTGGTACTGGAAACCTAGCAATATTCCCAGGGATAGTGAGGTCATGGACCTCAGGGGGGAAAATCTACTATCACCTCTTTGCTTAGTTTTATACCTAAAATAGTTGGAGCTATTTCAATTCCTCAAAAAAGCTTCTCTTACAGGAAATGGAGATCATCACAGAATACCACAAATGGATACTTCTGATGCCTGGTGTTGAGGTGTTTTGTTAGTTAGTGGTTCCTGGGGTCAGCATTTGAAATGGGAAATTTTAACATAAACTATGTATGTATGTATGTATGTATGTATGTATGTATATATGCATGCATGCATGTATGTATTTGTACAAGTATTTATATGTGTTATATTCAGTTTTAGGTACATACATAATAATATAATTAGTTATAATATTTAATTCTTTTTAAAATGATTTATGCTAATTTAATATGTATATGTATGAAAGGGAGATATTCATGGGTATGCAGATGCAAACAGAGGCCAGAAGTAACTGATCTGGCTTGAATAACTAAAGAATGTGGAGTTACAGGCAGATGTCAGCTACCCTACATGGGTTCTGAGAAAGGAACTTGAGTCCTATGTAGAGCAGTGCATTCTCATAACCACTGAACTGTCTCTTCTTAATTCTTATGTGTTATTGTACATTTCTGCTCTGTACAATAGATCTGATGCTGGTTCTCATTATAAGCATAATGGATTTCTTACTTCAAAAGTTATGTCAAAAACAAAGTAATATTAAATATTGAGTTTATGTGATAAAATCATATAGTGCTGAATTTTATTAATATCAAATTCTTAAATTACTTGATAAATGGCTATAATAAATGGCAAAGAATATAGGATTCCTTAATGGCAGATTCCTAATATAACTTGTAAACAGAAAAATAAATGTTAAGGGGAGCATCAGCTGAGGATAAATAAAGTAATAGAACACACATATACACATTTTACCTATAAACATAAACTAAATGCATTAATTTCATTACTAGCAAAATAATGTAATATTGACAGAAAACACTCTTATAAGTATAAACTATGTTAAACAAAGAAAACTCCACAACAGTGATATGCATTCATCTCTGAAGTAGAGAGCAGAGATATAATCACAATAATTACATGTCTGTTCTCTGGATTACTTTATTATATGTTTAGCGGCAGAATGTTCAATGGTTATTATTTCCTAGAATACAAGCAGAAAAATACTGAGGTTTTTTTGAGAAACTTTTTGAATTATCCACTCATGTATAATGAACTATATAGAAATTAATATTTTTAAGAATAAAATATCTTATCATTTTATTTCAGTGGAATGTGTTACCTCTAAAGGCAAATGTTTATTCTGTTATTCTAGTGTTCAAAGCAGGCAATGCCTCCAAATTATTCACAGACCCTCTCCCTATTTCCTTAATCAACATTGATTACAAAATTCCTGTTAATTGACTCAATTGTGTTATGCTTGTCTTGACTCATCCAAATCAAGTAGGGCTCATTAAAATTCAAGTTTCCTGTAATAGCATCAGATTATACATTAATATGATCCATTTGTTTAGAGACAAACTAGATCAGATTGCAATATTTTATGCATGAAAAACAAATTTAACCAATAAGTGCAGCATTTTTATGAAGAATTAGAAATGTAAGAAATGATATTTTAAGTATTTCACACTGGTAGTCATCTTAGTGATAAAGTTAGGATGTATGTATATCTAGTGAACACAGATAAATGATTTGTATTTAATTATTTCAGTCATTCAAAATGGAATAAAGTTATGTTTAATGAATCTTTGAGAAATATTGTGAAATTATATGACCCTTGACTGGAAATAAGTATATTCAATACTATTAAAGAGAATATGTTTTAAAACATCACCCCTTTCTCAGTGTTACATTATAAAGACTACTCAACCTCCTTTTTTCATTTACTTCTTCAAATAGTTCATTGGTTAATGTCCTCTACATGTATGTTATGGCTGTTATCTTGGTGTTTTATAGAACTCCTTAACAGTGGAGAAGGGTGTGTCTTTGTCTCTTTTGCCAGTTCGTAGGACACTTTTCCTCCTATTTGTTTGTCTTGTTAGCCTGCATTTGAGGGCTTTTGCCTTGCCTTACTGTATCTTGTTTTGCTGTGTTTGCTTGTTGTCCCTTGGAGGCCTGCTCTTTTCTGAAGGGAAACTGAGGACTAGTGGATCTGGGGGAGAAGACGTGTATGTGGGGACCTGGATGAAGTTGAGGAAACTGTGGTCAGGATTTCTTGTATGAGAGAAAAATATATTTTCAACAGTAATAGTAATAACAATAAATAATACTAATAATATAATAGTAAAGAGCATGTCTTGAGTGTTACAAGAGACTGTAATTTTTAAAATATTTGGATACTGCAAAGTCCATGAGACCTTTGGCAACAGTACTGAATGAGTTTTGTTTCATGATATAACTATGAAACTTTGGAGAAATGTTGGGATTCAAATGACAAGGAACAGAGTTGTGACAGTCCTTCATTATCAAGCTGAAGGATTTATAACCATCATAAAAGCACATTTCTATATGTGACTCTAATAGTTTGCTTTCTGTTGCTATGATAAATACTATAACCAAAAGCAACTTGTGGAAGAAATGATTTGTTTTATCTTAAAACTCTCAGGTGACAATCCATAACTCAGTGATATAATGACTGGAACCCAAGGCAGGAACATGGAGGCAGGAACTGCAGCATAGACCATTGAAGAATGATGCTTATTGACTTGCTTCTCAAGGCTTACTCAGTTTTCTATTTTAAACAACCCAGGACTATGGGCATAACTGTGGCATCATTCACAGTGGGCTGTGCCCTCTGATATAAATCATTAATCATTAAAATATCTATAAACTTGCACACAGGAAGTCTGATGGAAGCATTTTCCCAATAGATTTTGCCTCTTTCCAGATGACTCTAGTTTGTGTCAAGTTGACATAACACTAACTGAAACAGGGTCCATGAGGGTATTTCCAACAATGTTTAACTGAGAAGAGAAGAGCCATTCTTTAGGTGGATGACATGATCCACATTGGCTTAGGCCTAAGTTGTGTATGCTGAATAGAAGCATTTATTTTTCTCTGCTTCTTGAATGTAGATGCAATGTGACCATTGCCTCATAGTCTTGCTGCCTAGACTTCCCTTCCATGATAGACTATACTTTCAAAATGTGTCAAATAAAATGTTCCTTCTTTGTAGTCCTTTGGTCACAGATGTGTAGATGGAAGTTTTCTATCTTGGACCCACTGAATCCCAAAGACCTGGCAGCCACTTGCTAAATTACCATACAGAGGCTTAATATTATTTGTGAATGGTTGACCAATTGCTCAGGCTTATTATTGACTAGCTCTTATATTTTAAGTTAACACATCCTCCTTATTTATGCTCTGCCACATGGTGGTATGCTTTCTTAGTGTGGCATGCCCATATTGCTTTCTCTATGTGTGTCTGGTGAACCTCTCTCCTTCCTTCTCCTTCCCAGTTTGTTTGCAGAGCCCACATTCCTGCTTGACTACCGACCAATCAGTATTTTATTAAGCTAATTCAAGTGACAAATATTTACAGTATACTAGAGGATTATTCCACAGCATTTCCCCCATTTTGTTTAATTAAAAATGAAGGATTTAACTTTAGCATACTAAGATTATATACATCAAAAGAAGTTATCAAGTAAGAATTTCACTTACAATACCTAGTCTATTTGTGTTTGGCAAAATTAGAAAATTACTTTATTATCTCTTATCTTTGTGAGCCAAAAATTTTGTAACTGATTTATCTTTTATCAAAACTAAAGAAAACTATAACTAACTAGTTCTCAACTCCATCAAACACCCTAGAGGGGTAAATCTGAACAGTCACCCAAAGTACCTCTGTAATGTTGATGCATCCAACATCCAACTTTGACCTACAGGCTTAGAGTATCTGATTGATTTTTCTGTGAAGTGGGATATTCTGAAGGGATGTCCTGCCTTGTCTTGTCAAAGTTACACAGTTGCCTTTCTTGCATCCCGCTGGTCCACTTTGGACAGTAACTGTCAGCAATTGAGGCAAGGGCAGTTTATTTGCCCAAATGGCTAGCTTTTGCCATAAAAATTCCATATGTGGTTTATTTGATGCCCATCATCTTCTCTGAAGTAACTGGTGATACTAGAAGCAGATATGTCCCACAGTTGAGAAAAGCCTAAATTCTTAAAACATTTTAAATGCTATATTCTACAGGCCTTTGATGTATTTCAATATTACCTATCAATCTGAAATTATCTCTGTATGAGCTTGAAAACATACCTAAGATGACTAAGTTTGCTATTATATATGACTATTGTGTATTTCTTAATTATATATTATATTATTAAATGAGCTGCATAAACACAATACACTAAACAAAAATAGGATTATATATCCAGTATAACAAAATTAGCTTTAAATTTTATCACTAAACTAAAATTCATGCCAATGTATAATAACCTGAGACTAGTAGCTGTTTTTCAGATCAAAGTAGATTCACTAGTCTATCATTTTATCCTATCATTTCTATATCCTGTCCCCATTTTTTTCTTTTAGAAAGAGATCTTTGATGTTTTGTCACAGTAACAGGAAAAGTAGCAATGTATTTGCCACTTTTATGTATTTGCCTCCAATATATTTGGTTGGAATTACAGCAGTTTAACTATTTCTACAAAATATGTTTACTGAGAAATATATTTACTGGAGATTTACATCTTAATGAATTGAAATCTTTATCATTTAACCAGTTATTTTTTTCTAAAATCTTTTCCAATTACATTTTTCATATATTTATCAAACTTCAGGTTTTACATTTTCATTGTTAACAGATCCTTATGGCTCTGTTCATTGCCCTAAACAAACTCTCTCTCTCTCTCTCCTTCTCTCTCTCTCTCTCTCTCTCTCTGAAAAACCAGTTTATACATAGAAACTGGCATTCTGTGAAAACAATGAGCTCTGAAAATGTTAAAAATATGTTATTTACATAAATATATGGGGCTTTCCCTTTTTATCCTTTATTATAACTTTTAAGATAGAATAGGACAGAATACTCTTTATTGTCTCTATGAGTATCACATTTTTCCTTCTTTAAAATATCAAATGGGAATCAAACATTTTTACTAGAATCTATTGGATTACATGCTTCCATTTTATTTCAGTTTGTTCTACATCCTAGGCTGAAGTTATGTCTAAGTCAAGCACAGACCAAGAGCTCTTAAAGGAGACGCCATCTGAAAGGACTTTGACTTGGTGTATTACTTTTCCATCTATCTGTTATTACTCTTACCCTTCTCTTCCATATATCTGTCAGACATCCTGTCATGTTTTAAATTCACACTCAGTGGAAGGACAGTAGATGTACAGATTTCATCTTACACAAGCAAATTTCCCATAAAAATTCAAACATATTGCAAAAAATGGAATATTTGTATCCATCTAATGTGGACTTCCCCAATAATCCATTTTGTATTTATTGCTTTGCTTTTCAGTTATTAAATTATCACTTTTATAGTCAGATATATGGCAATGTAAAGCTTTACTATTTTAATCCATATAAATATAACATTACAAAATAATAATGAAACTCACATATATATGGAATTGAACAGACTTTGGTGCTTTTATAATATTTTGAGCACATTCAACCGAAGCAGAAAGCTTAGTGTAGTACCCACACTTTTTATTAATACATGTACAACATCTTTTGTTTAATATAAATACCAATTTTTTATTCTAGTGTAAAATAAATACTTATATTGTTTGCAATATAGAAAATAGCTGAGAAACTACAAATTATACTATTTTCTGAAAATATGAATTATACTTCTATAGTAATAAAATCATTTCTTTTTCACTTAAAGTTGGAACTAAGTGTATTTAATACAAAAGTAACAGCTGTAATTAAATTCAGCTAAATTGAAGTAAATTCATACACACATCTAATATGAACATCTATCAGTGCTACACATCAGACCAAGAGCCAATGACTGACTTGCATGATATACTTTTCCAGGGGATGTTTGTTATTTGAATATATACCACATATTCACTAATCAATGTCTCTTTGCTTTTGCAAGAATGTTATAATAGTGTTACCTATGGTAAAAATTTCAATTTATTATCCAAGAATATAAACATTCTAAATTAAAATAATATATTACTTTAAATGATAGGAATAAAGGCTGGAAAGATGGTTCACCAGTTAACAGCACGTACCACTTTTGCAGAGGACTTGAGTTGGGTTTCCAGAAGCCACATCTAGTAGCTCACAGCCACCTGTAACTACCATAGCTCCAGTGGACACAACAGACTTGTGTGCATGCATTTAACATACAGATATGTGCAACCCATCCCCACACCCACGTACATATTTTAAATACATAGTATTAAAATGACAGCAACAAGAATAACATTCTAATTTTCAATCTTTGCAAAAGCATTTTACAAGAATACTCGGAGAGAGTTGAAGTGTAAATAAAGTGGTCCATTATTGGTGCTACTTATTCAGCTATGAGAAGACTAAAATCTGATGGCTAGAGTAGCATTCAGAATTGATGGTGGGTACGGACTGCCTTATCATGTTTGACAGGGATTGGAGTTTTGTCGTTTAGACACATTGAGACATGTTCCTTGATGGTATCATTTTATTTAAAATTTCATCGCTTGAAAAGATGAGAAAGTGCTAACGTACTGCCAGATGTTGAGTTGCATTATTCTGGGAAAATTCTTCTACCTAGTTGGATAGATAGAAGTTGAAAATACCACTTAGAACAATTCTATTTGTCTTCCCCACTCCCTTTCGGTTGACTTATATTAACAACTGTTTTTTGAGGTCTGTTATTTCTATAAGTTATTCCCTTAGGACTCTTCTTTAAATATAACTGTTGGGTATAAATGTGTTATGAGCACAAAATTCAAAGAAAATGCTCACTAGATTCGCTTTTGTCTTTTTACTAGCATACAGGAGCAGCAGTTAATCTATAATTTTAGATTTTTATTAGACAAGGGACAATTAGGTTTATGTGTGGTCTCTGGCAGCTTTGCTGTTTTGTTTTTCTGATCTTCAGTTTGAACCCCAATATCTGGCTCTGGGTTTCTATTATTTGCGCTACACAAAGAACCATGCATCTTAGAAACATAAAATGCTTGTTTTGTCAAGGTATTTCATATTGTTAGGTGATACTGAATATTATTTGTAAAACATAGGAGTACAAAATAGCTTCCCACCTGTGTTCTCATTTATGTTTACATATCTCAGAAATATAGACTTTGAAGTGCTTTGGTGGCTTAAGTGAGAAATGCATGCCTAGGACTTTTTCATACTTGGTCCTTAGCTGATGGCATGGTTTTCAGAAGGTTTAGGCTGAAAGGCCTTGCGTGGAAGTACATTTATAGCATTTCACCTTCAAGAGATTAAAATGCCTCTACCGGGCCGGGCATTGGTGAAGCACGCCTTTAATCGCAGCACTCGGGAGGCAGAGGCAGGCAGATCTTTGTGAGTTCAAGGCCAGCCTGGTCTACAGAGCGAGTTCCAGGACAGCCTTCAAAACAATACAGAGAAACCCTGTCTTAACAAAACAAAACAATAAATAAATAAATACATAAATAAATAGATAAATAAATAAACAGATTAATAAATAAATAAAATGCCTGGACCACCAGTTCTGTCTGTTTCATGCTCTAGTGACCAATATGAGGTTTTACCTTCCCTCTCATTTTACCACGTTGTTGCCATTTACCACATTTACTTCCACAGTATGGACCCTCTGGAACCATAAGTTAAAATAAAGCTTTTTTTTTCTGAAGTTGTCTTCACCGTAGTGTTTTAAAACAACATCAAAAAGTAGGTAATGCAAGCTCTTTCTTTCTTTTTATTTATTTTAATTTTAAATAGCTTGTTTTACATGTCGATGCCAGTTCCCTCTCCCTCCCCCTCTTCCCGCAACCCCCTTACCCCGCCCCCCCCAGCCTCCAACCCTATCGCCATTTCCTTCCACATAGGGGATATCTAGATTCTGTCATCTCACTAAGAGTCCAGGCTGAGAGAGCATCCCTCTTTGTGTTATGGACACACGATGTCTGTTTATATACCAGGGATAAACACTGATCCACTGTCCACTGCCAGAGGCCCCATAGGTTGCCCAGGCCTCCTCATTGACTCTCACTTACTGTCGGTCTGGGGTCCAAGAGCTCCGTCTTGTTCAGATCAGCTGTCTCTGCTGGTTTTGCCAGCCCATTCTTTGCCAATTTGCTCATTGCTCCTCTCTCTCTGTAACTGGGTTCCTTGTGTTCAGTTCAGTGTTTAACTGTGGGTGTTTGCCTCTGCTTCCATCGGTCATGGGATGAAGGCTCCAGGATGGTTATAGACATCAAGTTCATTATCAGGAATGGGCATTCGAGGTGGTCTCTCCACTATTGCTTAGCTTGCCAATTGGTGTCATCCCTTTAGAGCAAGCTCTTTGTATAGCTAGTTTTCTTACAATTTTTAAATGCCACTTTTAAGAGTATATTCCCAATTTCATATATGAATAAATAATATTGTGTTAATTTAGTATTCTTAAACAACTATGGTGTTTTGTTTTGGAGAGGATGTGCCCCAATCTTTCTTTTTGGGGTGCAGGGCAGAAGCAACATGTGTATATTCCTCCTGAAGTTTAAATCTATTTGATTCAATGCACCCTATGAATTCTATGTCAGCAACTTGGCAAAAATTCATGGTGTATGACATTCCACACATGGTAAAATTAAGGATGTTTTTTCCTTGTAAACACCATTTGAATAAATAAAATATTTAAAAATAAAACAAAATTTTGTACATAATTGAATTTTTTTAATTAAGGGAGAAACAGAAAACAGAGACCCCAAGTCACATTAAATTTTAATTTTTTCTATTCAAGTATAAATAAATATAGCAATGAGCTATGATTATTATATATCTAAGTACATATCTTGTAACTCATCATGCTTTGAAATTATGTTTGTTTTGTTTGTCCAAAAGAGAGGGAGATCTGATAAAAGTAAACAAAAATTCAAATGCCAAGGGCCTGCTTCTTTTCATGTAAGGTGTCAAATCACCTTGATTCCTCATAGCCAGAGAAAAATGGTATTGTATCTGTTTTATATCAGTATTTTCTTCAGAATATTTTTTCTGGTGAATATTAACAAATGTCAGATTGATTTATTACATTTAAATAAAACCCAACAGGGCAAGGACATTAAGATGTCATTTATCAAAATAATGAACTAAAGGGAATAAAATTCAAATGTCTGAATTGTTCCAGGCTAGTTACCTACAGGTTACATTTTATGTATACAAAAGTGCTAATATGGTAAAGGAAAGGATGCCATAAAAATACAATGAAGATTCCTGTGGAGAACTAATGCAATTCTAAGTGTAGGAATAGTGAGGAAAGACAGCTTTAATGCAAATATATGAAGACTTATTAAAAATCTCAGAATTATTTATCAAGTGGTACATACAACAAGAAAGTCCTTCCATTTGCAATAAAACTGTGAGCTTAATTTACTCCTCATGTTAAGAATGTTGATTGATACATGCTAAATCACCATTCTATCTTTTGATCACCAAAGTTCACAGCGATCTGAATGGTCAGTTTTACATTTAAAAAAACATCGTGATCAGAATTTAAAATAAATATCTCATTATTCTTAAGGGGGATTTCAATGTCACCTAAGTACCAGTAACATCCACGTACTGAATGTATCAATGGAAAAAGAAAAAAAGAATGTATCAATGGAGCCCTGTTTATCAAAACTATCATCATGCATGTTGGGTGAAAATAACATAACAATTCAGCATTTTGGGTATAACTTGGAAATATTGTAATTTAAAAGATACTCACTTTTCTGGGGTTAGCATTATTATGAGACAATAGCACAATGGTAAACATTTGTTCGCAAGCAGTAAAACAAAAATTGCATTACAAACACAAACCTGTTCCTCTCAGAAACAATCAGTTAAATAATACTTGCTGAATAAATGAGAGAAATTGTAAATTGTAATTTGCCTTCCCCATCAATTTCTACATAAGGAAATGTGCCTACATTAATTAAGTAGGAATTCTTAACCAAGCACTGCCTTGATCTCTTTATGTCAATTCTAATACTTTGCAGAGTATATTATGAAATAATCACTGTCTTTTATTAGCCATTGTTTAGACTTACAAGAGCTCCTAAGAAGATGAGACCATTTTAACAACACTGAAGCACTATAAAAACACAACATGCATACATGCTAAGCATTTAACCACAGATGGAAGCCAGCCTTCGCTGGATGGACTTTAATGCATGGGGACATCTCATGGCTCATGTTCCCATGTTCCTAGGTGTATGATAACTTTTGGTTTCACATTCTTTATCAATTCAGTATTGACAGGACTTCATGGTGAGGGGACCAATTGTTTCTTTGGTTGCCCCAAATATACAAACGATGAAATATGTTTTTATTCTGAAAGTTTTTCTTATGATAATTTGCTCTATTCAGAACTACAAAGCTTTCCTAAAATTGGGTCATTCTGTTATCAACATGTTCTCAATAAGCCAACAGTAGACTTAAAGCAATTTAGAATTTAGCAAGCTCATTTTAACTAAAAGATCCATTTGAACAAGCTCTGACATGCAAAGAAAAATAATCCAGTCCCAAATAAAGTCACTCTTAATTTAACATTTTGTTGAGCTAATAAAATTAACTTTTTTTCTGGAATACATCTTCTTGACTTTTACATGAAAATAACATTATTAAATTTCTGTAATCTGTGTCACAGCACACCAGCTAGACACTAACACTGAGAATAAGCAGGGAGGATATTGAAAAGACATAATGACTTATATTTAATAACTAGAGACTGTATGGGGCATTCCTTTATTAAATATTTACCATCTGCTACAAAGCCAGATGGCCCAAGTTGTTCCTTGATAGTATGGCTTACAATAATATGTTAGTTTTGTTCTAATATAAGGAAAATATATTCAAGAGAAAACTAAATGCAGAAGATTCTTATAAATTTAGTAAAAATTTAGATCTTAATTTTTAACATTTTATAAATCAAATTTAGTATAGTATTTGCCATTATCATTTGTCAGAAAAGCTGCGTATTCTTTAAATAGGAGTGACTGAATCAAAATAATAAGGTTTGTAATTAAATTAATGGAACAAATAACTGATAAAAATGGAATTCTTAGATATTTTTATGTTTTATTAATCTATTGAGATTCAGAGAACTCAGGTATTTTCATATAACAACTCAATATAAATAATAAAAGCATAATTTCATCCTCTGGCTATTGCTTGAACAAATGGATGAGAAGAATAATAGATATTAAATCAAAGTGTGGAGTAGACAATACACAAAGGACATTTGTTTTGAATCAGTTACTTTACACTTTTCTTGTCTGTTGTTAACTTTTGTCTTTTAGTTTGTTATAAGTAACAAAATTATCATGTATAAAAAACTCAGAATGATCAACTTGGTGTATAATTTATGTGAACCAAGTAAACCAAAATGAAATATAATGAAATTTAATCAGATCATGGTAACTCCATACTATCTTACATACATTATTCATCATAAACTTAGCAGTAAAGACTATCATATCTGTAGAAATCTAATACGTTATAATAGTACCACATAAAATGAAAAAGTATGTGAGGCACAAAAAATACCTTTGGGAATAATTTGTTGTGTATGCACAGCTTTTTTATAGTTCTGTACTTAAAATCCTTGACAATTATCCTATAATGAAATTATATAAAACAGCATGTACATACTTTTTTAAGTACACATTTAAAGTAAAATAAAAATGACTTGAATTACTATAGTTAAAGTGTCATTCCAAATGAAATCGTATTAACTTGATCCTTTCCTCCTGTTTATTTTTAAATGTTGCATTATTATAGTATTAGAATATATCCACTTTATAGCAGTGTCAGAATTTACCATATATCCTGTTTCAAAAGGTGTTCATACATATGTATGTATATATTTATGTATGCATGTACGTATTCTTCAGGCCCTCTGTACTCTGCATAAATATTGACCTGCTGTGTGTTTCTGTTTTAATTGCCATGTGCTACAGGAAAGCTTTTCTGCGGAGAGTTAAGAGACACACTTGCTTGGAAGTATAAAGACTAGAATCTACAGGCATTTGGATTTTTAATCCTACAATTGCAAAAGCCAAAGAAGAATGGCTTTTTTTATAGAGAAGACTTAAGGATGATAAATGTAAGCAAGGATTCACAGGAGTTGAAAATAAAAATCCCCCAGCACTCAGGAAGGAGAGGGAGGTGAATCTATGTGAGTTCCAGGCCACCCTGTTCCTCAGAGCGAGTTCCAAATCAGCCTCCAAAGCAATACAGAGAAACACTGTCTTGAAAAACCAAAAACAAAAAACAAAAAAAACCAACAACAACAAAAACAAAAAGTTCATATACTCAAAGATGTCATTGTATAGAAATTTTAGGCCACAATTATAATGATATAAAAACTAAGGCTAAAATGTAAAGATTAAATCATCAGCAACTGGCAACAAGACTGACAGGGGTACACACGTAGAGTAAGGTATTCCGAGCATGAGATAAAGCTATCTGATCACTCTTCTGTACCATGAGAGTGGCATATATCCTGTTTGCTACTAATGCTCTGGGTCTCTGAAATCATTTGATTTGCCTCATTTCTTATACACGGCTGCTTTTGCAGTGCATGTTATTTAATTATATTTAGCAATATTGACCGTTTAAGGTAAAACAAAAAGAATTTTCAAAATGTTATAGCTGCTACCTTATCTATATGAGGTAAGAAAAAACATCAGACATATCAATTATCTGTTCATGTGAACATAGCTAAACATACATATTTATAATGACAAGAAAATATATTTCTATAATATTTCTATAAATATTTTTAAAAGCTTAATAAAATGTGTGTGTTTTAATTGTGTGTTAATATTATATCAAAATATGGGGACATATATTGTCAGGGACCTCCATCCAACAGTCAGCTAGGCTGTATCACGTACTCATAGAGAAGAGGTGACACTATGACCACCCTGCCACCCCTTGTGACATAAAGCAAATTCCAAGTAACAAGCCTGGGGTTTACCAGTCAGTTAAAGATTAGCTTAATTGGAAAAACTACAAGGTCCTCAGGAGATAGGCCTGAGCAGTAGCAAATTGTAATAGATAGGATCAGACCCAGCTGTCAGGTTACTAAGCAACATAGGAATTCCTACCCCTGACCTCTTGCCCTGTAGATTAGGTAGCCAGGCAACACAGCAGACCACCTCTCCCACTGACCTCTTGCCCCTGCAGCTGCAAGTACACCTTCCCCCTTTCCCTCCTCAGTTCTCCTATATAAATCCCTTTGTGATGAAGTAAAGTTGTCTTCTTGATCACAATCCTGTCTTGGTGTCCATTCCTGTATCCCCTTTCCTCCATCTTTCTCCTAGGTGTCCACCAGACCCACGATGAATATCCTGCAGGTCAGGACAATATATTACCCTGTTTCCTTTGTCAAGTTTGCTATAATCTGAAATAGATACATTAATATTATTAATCATATATTTGGGCCCATTGCTAAAGAGATAAAAGGCTTGGTAGTGTTGTACATGTTGATGATAATTGCTGTCCAATCATGAGATTCAAGTGCTGCACCATAATGCAAAAGCCAGTTCACTTAATGCTATCCATCAAAAATCCTATTGCATGTAATATAAGTTTTCACTCTCTGCCTCTCTGCACAAGATCTACCTGTGCCAAGTCCTGCATTAAGAATATGAATTATGTGACAGTAGTTGTACTTACATCCACGAGATGCAGATTTTGGCAAGCACTTTACATTACCCTGAATCTATCTGACAGATGAGTGGACATATTTATATGATCTTTCTTGAATATTGATAACATAAAATGAGAAGAGTAAAAGGTCTATACCCTGCACCATTGCATTTATTAATTATATCTGATGCAGAGAGGGCTGTCAAGATTGATGGTATGGTTGGTCCCCACTTGAGCAAGCCACATAATCCTCTTAGTGCTGAGTATGCTAACACCTAGCGCCATCAACAGTTACTTCCACAAAGTAAATCCTTTCCAAATCATTTTGACTTAAGTAGTAAAAAGAACAATTAATTTTCACATATCATTATGGTAATGTATTTTCAGACATGCACATGACTAAAGTAATTTAAAGTATATATATTTTATGTATATTCCATTTTATCATATCATTTAAACCACATTTCAAAGGATACGATGTTTTTCAAATTAGGACATAATAAAGTATTTGTTCTTTGCTTGGCTCATTGGTGCTTGAACAACTGTAAGGAGATGCTGAATGCTTTGAGAATCTAATTTTGAAAAAAGGCATTCCTTGATATTCCTTGGTCATGTTGAGATTCTTCAGTGATGCATCACAGTTGGCATTGCTCCACAGGGAGGTGGAGGCATTTCACAGAGCCCACGAAGACACAGAGAGTTCCCCAAAGGAATTCTGGAGCTTGTTATTTTTAAGAGATTCACCAAAATTAATGCTTACTATATTATTAATTTCCAAGTTTACAGGAGAACCATGGTTAAATCTTCTTGGAAGAACTGAGTTAGCAACAACATTTGAGAACTGTCCCTGACAACAGATTGCCAGTGTGCAAAGCTAACAGAATACTGTTTCATGTAAGTTTCACAAATTCATCTGAACAGGGTTTTCTTCTTCACACAGAGAATTTACTAACATACTTAAATTTGAGTCTTAAATACATTTACAGCAAATGATAAATTTCAAGGACGCTATCTAGGTTACTGGAAAGTTAATTCAAGGTGATTTTATTGACTATATATATATGTATATATTACAAATGCTGGTGTAACACAATTTGTTGTTACAGAAATGTATCGCTATATGTTTTGAATTCAGAATTATCTGAGAACCAATTCTAGTGTAAGATATTTTTATTTCCATAGTCTTTTATAGGTGTTTCAGAATTCTTTTTGTGCTAAAGGACTTATACAAATTCCCCAAAAAACCCAAAAACAAAAACAGACAAAAACAAAAACAAAACACATGATTTTGTTGGAAAAGATAACTCATATTTTTCCTTCTATCTGCATTGTAGGTAAATCTTTTTTCTAAAAATTAATATTTAGGTTCACATACCAACCCCAATTCCACCTCCCCTTCTCTTGCCATCCTCCCCCTTTTCCCATCCCTTATCCACTCTTGAGAGTGGGTAAGGCCTTCCTTGGGGAGTCAACAAGTCTGGCACATCAAGTTGAGTCAGGACTAAGCCCCTCCCCACTGTATCAAGGCAGAGCAAGTTATCCCACCATAGTGAATGGGCTACAAAACTCTTTTTTAATTGTAATTTTAAAAGGAATGGCCACCCAATGGAGTACTACTCAGCATAAAACAAACAAACAAACAAAAACAATAGAATATTGAAATTTGCAGGCAAATGGATGACACTAGAAGAAACCATACTGAGTGAGGTAACCCAGTCGCAAAAAGACAAACATGATATGCAATCACTCATATATGGATTTTAGACAAGAAGCAGGGGATTGCCAGCCTACAATCCCACCACCAGAGAGTCTAGGAAATGCTGAGGACCCTAAGAGAGATATGCATGGTACCCAGGAGAAGTGGAATGGGACAGGATCTCCAGAGGGGTTTGGGAGCATGAATTGAGGGGAGGGGAGAGGGAGCTGGGAGAAAGAAAGGGAGAGAAGAGGAGTGAAGAGGAGGACATGGGGGAGCAGGAAGGTTGACTCAGAGGAAGAATAGAGGAAAGCAGGATGAGAAATACCATAATAAAGGGAGGCATTGTAGGTTTGAGAAGAGATCTTGCTCTAGTGAGATTTCAGAGATCTACAAGGATCACACCAACTGGCAATCTAAGCAATAGTGGAGAGGCTATCTTAAATGCCCTCCTCCGATAATGCGATTGATGTCTACCTTATATGCCATCCTAGAGCCTTCATCCAGTGGCTTATGGAAGCAGAGGTGAACACCCACATCTAAACACTGTACTGAACTCCTGGAACCCAGTTGCAGAGAGGGAGGAGTGAGGAGGAGTGATGAGTGATGAGTGATGAGCAAAGGAATCAAGACCTGGCTGGAAAAACCCACAGAGGCAGCTGACCTGAACATAGGGGAGCTCATAGACCCCAGACAAGTGACTGAGAGACCAGCATGGGACTGATCCTGACCCCCTAAACATGGGTGTAAGTGAGGAGTCCTTGGAAACCTATGGGGCCTTGAACAGTAGATCAGTATTTATCTCTGGCGTACAAATGGATTTTGGAAGCCTGTTCCACATGGAGGGATGCTCTCTCACCCTGGACACATGGGGGAGGGCCTAGTCCCTGCCTGGGATGATATGACAGACTTTGAAGATCCCCATAGAAGACCCATAGAAGACCTCACCGTCCCTGGGGAGTGGAGGGGGAATGGGGTGGAGGATTGGGAGGTTGGTGGGGGGGTGGGAGAGGAGGGGAGGGAGAGGGAACTGGGATTGACATGTCAAGCAAACTTGTTTCTAATTTAAATTTAAAAATTGTCAAAACAAAACTAAAAAAAAGCAATAGCCACAATGTTGTGAATAACAGCACTTTGTGACAATTGCTAGATCAACTTTCGCAACCATACATATATGTAAAATAATAAACTCATAAAGCAATTTAATGAAAAGTTTTACATAAGTATATAACCCAGAATGTTTGTGAATATAAAAAGTAAGTGGATGTTCTGAAAAGTAAGGTGACTCATAATGTAGAGATTCTCCTGTACATTAGTTTGCCATTTTTTTCTTTGGTTACTACAGGGAATCAGTGAGTATATAGATATATGAAAATGACAAAGGATGCCCAGGATCATTTCTTCTCAGGGCATGGTGGAATGTACAAGCTGAGTAGGACTCATTAGTTACCAATTTTGCACGATGTGGTGATGGTGCAGTTTCTCAGTAGGCAATAATCATTTTAAGTGAATGAATAAATGATTAAACTAAATTTTAAAATCATATTTTGAAAAGTATAGATGCCCACCGAGCAATACTCTTCTTGGTATACACTGACCTTGTTATTACAGGGAAATGTATTTAGACATGGAGTCAGGAAAGTTATCTATCGTACCATATGGACCAACTAACTGATACCAAAAATGTGAAGAAATTCCTTTCATTCAGACCACTTCAAAGAATTTTCCCATGAATTCTAATTGTTTTGAAGACATGAAAAAAAAACCATAAAGCTTATCTGTGAAATGTCATGGTGAAAATAACTAGGAATTGCATTGAAAATGTATACATCAAGATCAGGACATGATCATAGATAAGTTATTCATCTTTTAAGCAAAAGATAGTTCTTAACAGGGAACATTCAGACTATGAATCAAAGATCAATAACTTAAGATTGCAAATCAAAGATAGCATAGGAATATTAACTCAGTTTTCGTAAGCTTTTGATGATATTTTTAGAAAATGTTGTCTTTTATATGTCTACAGAAATAACAGGGGCTTACAACTATAGAGATTCCTATGTACGTTCAGCTGCTTATGCTGTTGATTCTGCTGTCTGGCACATCTGCTCACAGCCATTTATGAATCAAAACATTCTACCTTTTCTTCTAACAATCTTTTCTTTCTTATTGAAATTCTGTCCTACGAATTTGTTCTCTTGAATAATCTTTCAAACCAGAGGGGAAACACGTTTAAAATGTGCTGTGTATCTTTCAGTTCAAAACTTAAAGTTTAGCGTCCTTTGCTAAGCCTCTATTTCCACCTGGTTTAAAATAAATTCTTTATAGGCACTTCTTTGTCTCTTTTAAACATCCACTAAATAGAGAAACAGATTACCGCACTTAGGTAAAGCAACAGAAGCAGGAGGTGAAGTGGTTGCTAAGCAACAATACCTGTGAGTAATTAAGCATCTCTTGAGAATTGCTTGGTTAGGCTTTAAATTCTTGGCCTTGTTACAAAGAGCTATGTGAATTGGTTGGATTTTGCCTACCTATGTTTTCAAAAACGATAATGGTCAAGATAGTCTCCCAGGTAAGTAGATCTCATCACTACAATGCATCAGTGACTTTTATATTTCTCTGCTCTCCTTGTAGTCAGTCTCAGGCACATCTTAGGGAAAGAAGACGTGATTCTTCTTGTCCCAGGTGGATATCTACCTTCCCTTTGAGTAATTTCCAATTCAATATTAATATCTGATCCCCATAGCTATCACTCTGTATTATTAGGCTTTAGTTAAGCATTAAATATGCACAGAAGAATCTGGGTAAGTTGTTCTGCAACCGTTGCAAGGCACCTGTGTACACAGACTACAGGTTTAAATGCTTAAGTTTAGAATGCTGAGAGCTAAATCAATATTGGTTTACATTGAAAGAGGGTTTGGCGAGATGGAAAGGGCAAAATGATGTAATTATATCACAATGTCAAAAATGAAATAATTCATTTAAAAAGACTTATTGATCACTTGAAACTAAAGGAAGCATACAAGCATTGGACACATGAACTTGCTATTACCCTTTTGTAATCATGTTCTGCTCTCAGGGGGTATCTTTGGAAAATTCCTTCCCCTAAAAGAAGGAAATTCCTATCAGAGTGCTGACCCCCAAAATAACTAACTCACGATTATAAAGTTCTACTTTCATGTTAAGAAGAATTAAAAATACACACATTGGAACTGCACAGGACGTATGGAACCACAGATATTAAAATATTTTATGATAAGATTGAAATAAGATATTCATGCAAAGCAATAGCTAATTACATTGTGCCGGTAATTTTATATTTAAGAAAGTAATAGGATAAAAAGTAAAATGGCCCAGCAGCTCCTTCAATAGTTTACAATGGTGGTGAGGAAGTGTGGGTAGCTGGAAATCTGGTGAATTTCAGAAGGCTATGATTCTGGATGTTTCAAATGTTGTCTTTAGGGATAGGGAGATTGCTTCATCAATAAACATGCTGCTGCACAAACGTGAAGAGCTGACCTAAGTAAGCCAGAGAACCCACATTCCAGTGAGTAATGAGAGACCTCATTTGAAATCCCAAGCTGGGAGAGAGAGGGGTCATAGGTCTCCTGTGTATTGTGTCTATCACAGATGGTGATATCTAGGCTAGTGAGAGACCATCCACAATTAAATAAAACATTAAAATACAATACAAACAAGGTACGTAATGTCTGAGGAACCACACAGGGTTTTTATGAGGCCTCTACACACACACATATCTTCACATCAAGTACATATATAACCACATAAATTTCCTTCTTTTGTTGGAAGAGTATATCAAACCAATGACGAGACAGTGTCTATCTACAGAGAAATAACGAACTATTATTGTCTTTACAGGAAAACTAAATCAATTGCTTAAGCAAACATTACATACTTTTCTTTCTGCATAGTGGAGAATGATCATAGAACCTTAGATATGCAGGGCAAGTTATCTACTACTGAATTTATATTCCCAGGCCTTAGATCTTAATAAGTAGAAATATACTTGTTTATTTTTTAAATGCAGCATGTCTTACAGAATAAAAGGATGAACTCAATACTACAGTTTAAAAATTTTCAATGGTTTGTAGTATCTTCACTCAGCTAACCCTGGTAGGTTTTGCTGAGCTAGAAGTGATGTGAAGTCCACAAGGAGCAGATACGTTTAGAAATCACTGAGCGACATCAGCAATTTTAGGAAATGCAACTACCTCTACATTGTCACTGTCAGAAAGAGGGGTGTTCCTATAGAAACCGATACCACTGGACAGTAAATTATTTGTTTACAAGGGATTCTTGGTGATTAATGAGGCATGGATCCCTTTGGATATATCCTAAGGACAGAGAAACTTCAGTTCTGCATGAACATGGTTCAAATAAAAACAACATCAAGAACACTTCTGACAAGTTTTTAATTGTCCCTTACTAATTTTGTATAAAGAAAAATACATTCTGAAAAATAAGATTGATTCTGGTTTTATATTTTTGGTTGTGAGCCTGGCCTTTAATGGCTGGACCATCTCTGCAATGCTGGTCTCTGATTTTAAAGTGTGACAATGAAGTCTGAGAAGAGAAAGAGCGCTTAGAATCTATATTTCTTTCTTTCTGTCTCTATGGAATTTTCTGAGACTGATTAGTTTGTGATGATTAAGTTTTAAAATTGGGACTATGAATTTGCTTACAATTTACAAATCCATAAATTGACATTGTTACAAGGCATACATTTTATTTAAAAATTTTTATTTTTCATTTTACATATCAACACCAGTTCACCTCTCTCTCCCTCCCTTTTCCTGCCCTCCTGTCTACCCCCCTTCCTACCCTCCATCAACTTCTCAGAAAGGGTAAGGCCTTCCCAGTCAACAAAATTTGGCATACCACGTTGAGGCGGGACCAAGACCTCCCAATCCCCTGTATCAAGGCTGAGCAAGGTATCCCACTGTAAGGAACAGGCTCCAAAAAGCTGGTCCATCCATCTGTGCTAGACCCTGGTACCACTGAGAGCCCCAGCACACACACACACACACACACACACACACACACACACACACACACACAATCAAGCCACATAAGTGTCACCCACATTCAGAGGGTCTAGTTAGATCCCATGCAGAACCCCCATCTGATTAAGGCCCATTCAGACACCCTCTCCACTATTGATAGGAGTCTTAGCTCTTTGTAGATTCTTGAGAACACACAAGACATAGTGTTGTGGCCAGCTCCTGAATCTATATATGTCACCTTCGATGCAGTAAGGTTAGCTACTCAGAAGGAGTTAATTACCTATAGGTAAATCAGTAATTGTTGACAATTTTCTGTTCATATTACTACTTAATATACCTGCTATTCCTAATGCTTGCTGTAAGCAGCAGGACGATTTGTGCTACATCAGAATCAGCCTCCACTGTTTTTTCAGAGTGGTATTTTTCAGAGTTTACTGTATGTCAAGGAACAGTCTTTCTCATGATGTCACACATCCCACAGCTGCAGCCCTTGTGTGTTTTTCTACAACACAGACCCCTGGCAAAAATATATACGATAAATTTTCTTATAAATTTATTTTAGTTTTAACATCTTCTTTTGTGAACGTAATTTTTAAGATTTCTTTACTCACAGTGTCACACATTAGTGCACACTGAAAAATACACTTTGGAACACAAATCAGGTCTGAGTTACAGAGAAGGAAAAAGAGCATCTTGCTGATACTGGGACATTATCTCTAGGACAACTATTGTGTGATGAAGTCCCACTGGCATGGATGAATTGAGTGCTAGCAGTGAGAGTCCCTCTTGTCCAGCTAAAGAAATAGTGCTTTATTGACATATACACAAGACTTCCCCATCCCACTGTGTCAGTCAAGGTCAGCACATGTTTACTTCTCCTCCTTCACTCCATTTGCAGGTTCAACATCATGGTCCTTGCTTCATTAATGCACATGTGATGGTTGGGTTTCTTCATCAATTTGGCTGAATTTAGAATTCTCTGGGTTACACAATTCTAGGCTTTTCTGAGAGAATGTTACCTGAGATAAGTAACCTGAGAGAAAAGGCTCATCCTGAGTGACAATGGCATCATGCTATGGGCTCAAGGGTCACCCTGCAAAAAAAAGGGGAATGTGAGGCAGAGAGATCAAAAGATCAAAATGAGCACCAGGATTCCTTTCTGCCTCCTGATCGCTTCAAGTGGAATGGAGCTCACACTCCCGTGCTACTCACAAGAGTTGGCTCCATGCTAATGCTTGGTGAAATGGCTCACACCATGAGTGAAAATTTCTTCACTAAGTTCTAGGTGTGATGACTTAGTTGAATATACAATGGAAGTAACAAGGAAACCATGCTCTCCAGTGACCTCCATAACACTTTCTCTTCTCTTAAGTTTGAAGACAAGGGGAGTTAGTATCTTTGATTCTTTCATGTTCACATCTTAGTAATCAGATTAAAGGAGCCTATTATTGCTGCAGAAATGCATGAATGAAGGGAGAAAATACCCAAAGATTAATAAACAATCAGCAGAAGGAGCTCACACTTCACATGTCCAGGAAAGTGACCTGACTATATGAGTATGAGGCATGGGAAGTGATTTTTTTTTCCTACAGGGAATGAGACACTGTAAGTAGTTTGGCAATGAAGTGAGTGTTACTTCCTAATGTGGACTAAAGTAATCTGCAAGAAGGTGGAGCCACTCTAGTTCATATGACTCATAACAATGACCTCTTTACAAATCATTGTACATTGTTGGAGGAAGATATTATACTGTACCAGGCCTTGTAGTATTGTTGGAGGAAGATATATTTACCACAAATATTTTCACATCCAAACTTAACATCTTTATTTCCTAGTCACTCCAAATGAAAGGCAAACTCCCTTTGTGGTCAAAACTGCTTCAATTTACTTGCTTTGATCTGATGACACCACTCATATGTTCGATTCAATTTCCTACATATTTGTATTTATTTTAATTCCAAGTCCTTGCATATATTTTACCCTCTGCCAGAAATACCATATTCTCTCATGTCTACTCCTTCTGTTATTTTCAAGGGGAGAGAAGGGGAGGTAAAAACAAATCTCAAAACTGAGACAAATGTGCTTTTAATGTTCACACTCTCATCATTTAAATGCTATGCCTGCACTGTTATCAAATCTTTCTCCACTATCATCCAAGTTATTGACCTCTATCAATAGTGTTGACAGAACAGTGATAGTAATGGACATTCAGTACTGTATTTAGTAAATAGTGCAATAAAGCCCAACTTGGATTCTAGCAGATAATCTTGCCATTTTCATGGTGTGAAACTGCCAGCTTGAATTGAAAACCTATTTATAGTCCTCCCACATTGAACTTGTCATCTTCCCTATAAACAACTTGGGAAATGAAGTACAGAAGAGATTTTGATTTCTGATGTGCCACGTGGGGAAGCTCCTCCCAACTGAGACTAAAAGTGGCCATGAACTAAATGAAATTCTCTAAATATGCAAGATGTACTTTCTTCCCTTCCTCCACTCATTTCCTGTGCTATTATTTTCCTGCCTCTGGCCCTTGGTTTCACTAAATGCTATTCTCATTATAGTTTTCCATTCAGAAACACAGCTTACTCCTGCAAAGCCTTGTCTAACTTGAAAGTATACCTTTAATCATTATTACAAGTGTCCCCAAACAACCCCTCAGATGAGCTTTCTTATTATCCATATTTAATTGATGTGGAAATTGATTACAAATATATTAATTAATTTGCTCAAGACAATGCTATTATAAATCTCTAGGACAGTAGTAGTCTTTAAGGAGAACATTTGAGTGTTCACCTGTTTTCCCCATTCTGCTCTATGTCCAATGAGTGAGAAAACAAAGGAATAATAGACAAACACCAAATATCAGCATTGTCAATGGAGCAGAAGTTCACAGACACAGCTTACCTTTTCAAGTAATCAGCTCTCTTCATATGAACTGTGGTATGGGTGGGTAGATAGGCACATGTTGGCATGACACCAAGGAAGCAGGGCCAAGCTCAAGTAGGAGGGAGATTTAACTCAGTTAACTTACTGCCATGACCTGAAGGATCAAAGGAGTTTGACTGTTCACTTCAAAGAGATTACAGCCAACAGGAAATAAAATAGATCTAAGAAAATAATACATGCCCAATTTGCTAGTGAGATATTTTTACCCACCTCTCTTGGGGTAGAAGTACAGGATCTGATAGGACAATGGTATTATATAACATAAGCACATTTACATGTGAAAATAGAAGGGAAAAAATCCAGGAGGAGAAAGAACTGTTCACAAACAATGGTAATTCTACATTCTTTTTCATTCCACCCGCTTCCACCCTCCCTGTTATTTTCAGCTCATGACTTTTCTTCATACTTCATTGAGAAATATTAATAGCTAACACTTGCATTATACTCGCTCAGGCTAGACACTGCACTAAGAGCTTTACATGTATTGAGTCTTTTAATGAAATGGAAGCAATCAGGCAGAAACTGCCTGTATTACATAATGCCATATCTACAAAAACACATTCCCTTCTTACATGGGTGATCGTCTTTCTTTAACATTACAAGGAAAAGGATAAAATGTTCTAGTTTTAAAATAGGATAAACCTACCATCACAAACTCCTGCTTGTGTTTGTGTCAAAATCTGCCCTTGTTTTTTTTTCAAGAACTTTGCTAATGCAATTATTTCATTTTCACTACTGAATCTTTAATAATTTGCTTGTGAATTTTTTATAACCATACCATGGCTAATTAGAAAAACAATTTCCCTCAATATATTTTAATAATTGTTTATTTTTAGTGCAAAATAAAATTTGGTGTATTTTCTGTGGGTAAGTTGCTTTTAATTTGCATACATTAGAATAGTTACAGGAGCTCATTAACATAGGCATTACACCACACTCCTATTCTTTCCTTGAGAATATTTAACATTTGCTCAGCAGTTTTGAAGAAGAGAATATATAATCTAGGCCTCATAATTCATCACAAATTTATATTTACTACCTGAGATTATATAAATCAACATTCCCTAATTCTCTCAGCCAAGAATGAATCCCTGTTAAAGGTTGATCTTAAGTGCTCAAAATTCACATGAGAGTGAAATCATGCAGTGTCTGCTTCTGTGTGCTTGGATTATATCTCTTAGCATACTTACTCCGTCCCTATCCATACTATCATAAACTGCAGGATACCTTTTCAAATATATTTTAAAGTTCTGATGGATAATTTGTCTTTTTTTCAACTCTATTATGTATGGGATTGATTTAGCCTCTGTTTTACTTCTACTTCAAGCAATTCAATGAAAGTAGTCCCGACATGGTCTGCAGCTCCCACTGGTGACTTTTTTGTGCTTCTTTTCTTGATTTTTAATTAACTAATTAATTAATTTATGTGTGTGTATGGGTTTTATATTTTTCTGTGCACCGTGCATGGCAGAAGGCAAGAAGACGTTGGATTCCCTAGAACTAGAATTAGGAGTTACAGATGTTTGTGAACTGCTATGTGGGTGCTGTGAATCAAACTTGGGTCCTCTGGAAGAGTAGCCAGTGCTCTGAAAACTTGAACTACCTCACTAAGCACAAGTGTATAGCTCATGCTGGCCTCAAACTTGTGATACTCCTGTCTTTGTCTGTTCACCATATTCTGCCCTCAGGTAGCAACAAAACTGGCTACTTTTGTAAATATTTATTTTCATGTATGCGTACACATGCGTGTGACTCCATGTGTACATGCACATATTGGGGAGGCCAGAAGAGGATATCAGATTTCCTGGAACTGGAGTTACAGGTAATTGTGTGTCACTCATTATGGGTGCTTGTAACTGAAATATGGTCCTCTGCCAAAGGACTGATGAGCCATCTCTCTACTCCTAGGAGTACTCATTAACATATCATTTGTCTAATTTATCTTTTCATCTTGCCTGAAGTACATTACTGGGGTAATAGTTTATGTAAACACTATAGCATTTTTTCTTTGTTTTCTGTTTTGTTTTCTTTTATCTTTTCACAAAGCTGAATTTTGGGATGCCCCAGAACAAATTGTAGGTCTACTCCCTCAAATGTTTTCTAGAAATCTTAATAGACAAACTGGGTGGCATAGTGCATGGTAGTTCCACTTTTGCCTGGCTTTGTTTTTGATGGTTTCATGGGAAAATTTAAGCATCATCATCAACATGCTAATATTTTTATAATGAATATATTGATATAGACAATTACAAATCAGGAGACAGAATACATGCATTTAATGTATCAGTGTTTGGCAAGTAATAATTAATTGATTTGATTTTATGTGTTTGAGTGTTTGCCTACACACACACACACACACAAACACATACACACACACACACACACACACACAGGCATCACATGCATACCTGGTGATAGTGAATGTCAGAAGAAGTTGTCTCATCTTCTATTGAAACTGGAGTCTTTGCCAAGGTCAACAAGTACTTTTAACTGCTGAGCAAACTCTCCATCCCTTAAAATGGTTTAATTAAAATTCAGATTTTGGAAAAAATGTGTGTAAATTAGGAAAAATAAAGCAAGGAAACTTGGGTAATTTAATAGCCAAAGAAAATAATTAAAACACAGAGGCCTGACTAGCATATGGCTTGGCTGGTAAAGTACTTGCCAAATAAGCATGAGGACCTTAATTCAATGCCAGCACCTACATTAAAAAGATAGTGTGTGTCTGGGTGCGGTCATTCCCAGATTTATTCCCAGCATTCTGGAGGGTCTGTGAGTCTCAGGCTAGGCAAAGTTACACATTGAGACCTAATCTTAAAAGAAAAAATGGCTTTAATCCCAGCGCTCGGCAGGCAGAAGCAGAGGCAGGCAGATCTCTGTGAGTTCGAGGCCGGGCTGGACCGACAGCCTCCACAATACAGAGAAGCCCTGTCTTGCAAAACCAAAAAAAAAAAGAAAAAAAAAAGAAAAGAAAAAATGGAAATAAATGCAAAAACAAAACTGAATGTCAGTGTATGTCTATATTTCCAACACTCTAGAGACAGAGACAGGAAAAACCTAGAGTTTATTCTCGAGACTATCTGGCTGAATGTTTGAACTCCCTAAAACCACACGAGAAACAAATATAAGGCCCACAAATACAAGAACTAGGGTATTTTTTAGTTACATGCAACATTTTCAACATGTGTAACTGATACTACACTGTTATCACACCACTAATAACTAAGTTTAGAGACCTTTAGGAAACCCTGATACGGGCATTTAAAATTTTCCAATGTGCTACAGGATGTTGTATCCATTGCTTTACTGTGGCTATAATAAAGCACCATGACCGAGGCAATCTACAGAAGAAAGAATCTATGTAGGCTTGGAGCTCCAGAGAATCTATGGTGGTGGGACAACATGGCAGCAGACATGGCAGCAAAAATGGGAGACTGAAGGCTTGCATCAGGAACCCAAGTTTATACACAGTAAGGACAGTGTACAAAAACACCCATGAAAACACTCAGGCTAAATCCCAGCTCAGAGAGGGACATTAGACACACACTCCCACCACCTTTGACATGCATTATTTTAGGCAACTCTCTGCATCTAGTATACAGCAATGGATAATCAGGCATCTTCCCATGAGCATTCCATGACTGACAAGATGCAATTACATTATAAAATTTTCCATAAAATACACATTATAAACAGTTGAATGTAAGGACTTGTAGTGAAAATAAGAAAAAGAAAAGCATTCTACAGTGCCTGCTTTGTCAATGGCACAGGAGTTACTTCACAGTATTGTGTGCATGCAACATCTGAAATACATTCCACATTTCAAATAACCATCCGAGTTGCTTATTCTGCTTGCAAGATGTCTAGCTAATACACTGAAATGTCATAGATCATTCATTCCATCTTTAGCTGAATATTGTCAATTAAATGTGCCTCACCAGCTACAGAACTTGATTGGTTTGTGTCCCAGACGTGTCCTGGGACAGCATTAGTTTTATGTCATTCAGAGCTATCTATAGTGATAGAATTAGGGGCAATTACATTTTCTTAATGAGATTTCTCCTAAGAGATCTAGGCAGAACATTCGTGCTGTGAAACAAAGTAAAAGATTTAACCTGAACTCTTTTTGTTAAAGTAACCCTGGGAAATGTCATTCTAACATCTTTAAAATTAAAAACTTTGCCTGAAAGTATCGTTCTGTGATTGATTTTTAAATATTATGGAGATTTTAATACAATGAATTAATAAAAGTAATGGGGTTTAATTTCTCTCTCATCAGTTGTACACTATGTATGCATTGGCGTGAAAGTTAGACATTTCTATTCATATTAACCAAAATTATTGTGACTAATTCAAAGCTATATGCATCATTACTTTATGTGTATACTTAAATACAGTCAATTATTTAGTTTGTGAGCTATTTATTGCAACATTTACATTTCTGGCATGATAAAACATCTTGGTCTGTTACTATCTCTCTACATATGTAACTTCTTTGTCATATTTTTTATAAGTGATGTCAGATAGTATATTTAATTCTTTAAAATAATAGAAATAATAATAAAACAGGAAAAGTGTTTACTTACTGAACTTTTAAAATCATTTTCATTATATATTTCTTATTATGTGTAAGCATAAAAGTAGATCCATTTATTTATTAGTAGTAGAGAAATTTTAAAACTCAAAAGAAGACAAGTAACTATTATAAAAGCAGATGTGTCTTAACTACATTTCCTTGTGTACCACACATTACACTATTATCTACAATTTAGTTTCTGTTTTCTTCTTTTATTTTTAAGATTACAATATAATTATATCATTTCTCCTTTCCTTTTCTTTCAACCTCTTATTCCTACATATCCCTCCTGTTATCTTTCAAATTTGTGGCATTTTTTTCATTAAGTGTTGTTACATGCATATACATGCATATATATTTCTATATATAACCTTCTCAGTATATATAAAATATTACTTGTATGTATGTTTTAGGACTGCCCATTTGATATGGAAAACAAAAACTGTGCTCTTCCCCAGGGAAATCTTTCTCCCACTCTCAGCATTCCTTAGTTGCCTATGTAGTTCTTTGTGTAGAGCTGAGGCCTTGTGGACTTACATAGCCACTCTAGAATCATTCTTTTCCTTTTCAGCTCATGTTTAGGCTATTATTTTGCTGAGACTTTATGGATGTAGCTTCTGATGTTAGTAACAGACCCAGACTCAGAGCAAACTCTCTGACCTTCTGGCCCTTATAACCTTTTTGGCCACTCTTCCAAATTGTTTGTTAATCCTTTGGTTTATGATTGTTTTATAGTTTCATGTATGTATGTATGTATGTTATGCATGTATTCATGTATGCATGAATGTATGTATGTATATTCAGTCCTTGTAGCACAATTAATATCTATATTTTGTCTATTTTGTGTTGCTGTATGATTCGGGGGATTCAATTGTTCATCAAGAAAAGATTATATTTAGCTCACATTTCTGGAGGTCTAAGTCACAGTCTTGGTAAAACTTTATTGGGAATCTTGTGGAGAGTAGCATAACAATATAATAGTAGATTGCCTTTCTCTCTCTTTCTCTCTCTCTCTCTCTCTGTCACACACACACACAAACTCATGCATGTTTTTTGAGAAAGAAAAACTTCAAATATTACACACATGCTAATTAAGCGCAGGCATCTCCTCTTATCTGGACTTGTACAGGCTATGTAAGTGGAAGATATCTTGAATCACGAGGTTTTAAATGAAGCTTGTCAGGTTTCAACCTTATCTCATGTCATTCTGTCATCCTGATTCCCTAGTTTGACATACATTGTCCTTCAAAGTCAAGCTGTTCCCTTCCAACACCCCATCTCTGGAAGTTGCTCCTGCCACACTATCTTGTAATCAAATTGCACTGTGAAAACTTTGTAAAATAGCATTTTTTCATCTCTGTATGTATACTCTACATAAACTATTACTTTCGTTCATGACAGTGGTTCTTAAACTTCAACATATATTAAAATAATGTGTGTCTAGATAGGTAGCTCTATAATGGGGTGCTTTCCTAGTACACAAAAGGCTCCAAGTTTGATTTCTGACATTGCAAATTAATTAATTAGAATCACTTAAGAGTTTAAGAGCACATCTTGTTAGATATTTGCCACAGTTTCTGATTCAGTAAGTAAGATCTCTATTGGTGGGGGATGTCCTTCTGCATGGTTTGAATATATGTTTTACTTATTGGCTTATGAATAAAGCTGTTTTGACCAACTGACAGGCAGGATGTAGGCAGGAAGGAGGTGTAGGTGGGGTTACCAGACTAGGAGAATTCTGGGAGAGGAAAACAGAGAGTAAGTTGCCAGAGGGAGATGCCATGTAGCTGAGGAGGCAACAAGAGGTCCGAACATCATTGGTAAGCCAAGACCATGTACAGATACACAGATTAATATTAATGGGTTAATAATTTCAATGGAGCTAGCTAATAAGAAGCCTGGGCCATAATGCAAATAATTTATAATTAATATAAGCCTCTGTGTGGGACTAAACAGCTGTGGGACAGAGTGGGACAGAAACTTCCATCCACACTCTGTAGCATGCATCATGAACAATTTCTAATTCTTGCTAATTCCTCTTAATTGGAGATCACATTTTGACAATAGTAGAACAAAACTTTGATCAAAGCTCAGCTTGGCATTGCAGGCTCCTTGATTTTTTACCTTATTCCATTGGCTTTGTCTATATTATATTCTCACTATTACAATATATTCTCCCTAAATAAGAACCTAAAAGATTTTTTGACCTGATTCTGTGGCACACAATTTGAAACCCATAACTAGGGGAAGGTAGATCTCTATGAGTTTAAGGAAAAAAATAGCCTATGTTGTGTTTTCCAGACCATCCAGAGTTATACTGCAAGACCCTGCCTCACAAAAGAAACACACACAAAAGCGCCTTTGATTGTTGGTCCATTCGTGGCCACTGTTAGATATTTCTCACTTTAAGTTTAATTGTGAAAGTTGGATAAAGCCACATGTTACAAACATCTTGTATTTGTATTGATCATAAATTACATGTCCTATAACAACTGAAGTATCACACAGTGCTCTGCAAGATGCTGCACACAAAAACTTACACGAGATAAAAAGCCTATGACTTATTTATCTTGGGGAATTATTGATGGAATACAAAATCTGTTCAAAAACTTGAAAGGGTAAAACAAACAGATAAGAATGTAGATAGGAATTAAGACATCCACAGATGTTTAAATACACCTGATTAGAAATAGCTTAGGGGTTAGAAATGCAGCTAAAGTAGTAGGATGCTGGCCTAATATGCATGATACCCTGGGATTGAACACCTATATCATATAAACTGAACTGATTAAATATGACTGGAGTCATGACATTTAAAGGATATAAGCAGAAAAAAGGAAGGTCAAGGTCATTCTTGAAAACCTAGTGAGTTTGAGTTTAGTCTGAACTATATGACACCCTGTCACATAATAAAAAAAAGAAAGAACAACACAAAGAAAATGAATCAGTTTGCATGACTTCATAGAACTTAATCCTTCAGGAGGTTCAAATTCAATGTTTTCCAGTCTTTTCCTAATAATGAAAGTGTAGGTACATGTCAAAGGTGTTTACACACATACCACCTAAGGAAAAGTACAGAATGCAATTGATCATGATGTTACTAGAATGCATCCAATGCAAAGGACATTGATGCCAAGAATGAAATCAAGCTAGTTTTAAAGAAGAGAAATATTCAGAAAACAAATATTGACTCACTATTATCCATTAGGTGGATGCTAATATAAATTAATTATATTTTCCCATATGCTCATTTCTACGATACCCCAAATATTATGATGATATTATATTACATAAAAACATTTCTGTAAAATGACAAGGCTTAAAAAGAGAATAAGGTGTATAGTCTAAATCCTTGCTGCTTCAAGGCCATGATCTTATAGAAGAATGAGTTTCTTCCTCCTATTTTAGTAAAAGAATAGTAAAAGTAGCCATGATTCACTGACCCCAGACTATACCAGGGCATTTTATTTTATTCATTATTGTCTTACAATTACTCTGAATCTTTCCTTAAAGGTATGATTTAAGAAAAGCAAAAAAATCTTCTATGAAATAACAAAATAAATAACTACAATTGAAAATAAAAAGTAAACTTGGCTACTACAGCACATCTTAGTCACATGGTCAGTGTGGTATATGAGGGAATGTAGAACAAAGCAAAATTGTAGAAAATACGTTTATTTAGTTACATTTTCATATAAAATACACAAATAGTGAATCTATACTGTTCATCTGGATGCTGTAGGTACACCCTTTACTTCTTACAATTCTTAGAAAGTTAAAAGAGTTTATCCAATGGAATTGTTAAATGTTGAGTCTTCATGAATCTGAACTTAAGTTTTTACTACCTGAGCACATATAAATATGATATAATTGAGTACATATATATTATATAATATGTATAAGTCATACATATTATATATATATATATAATATATATCTATATCGCATGCGACCAGAAGGTGAAGCACAAAGATGCTTCAATGTTGAAAAGATTTTCTAATCTCTTCTTGCTCATAAATGAGAGAGTCAATCACTTTAATAAAAAAGTAAAACTAATCATTTGCTGTAGTGCATAACTATAATCCCAGCACCCATGTGATGGATGCAGGAGGCTGACGTGTTTGAAGCTTCTTGGAATACTGAACAACCCAGTAATTTCTAAGCTCAGCCTGCACTATGGGACACAAGACTCTAAATAATCCAATAATAACATTATCATCTAATACAGTGGGGTCTATCAGCAGTTTCATAATGAGTAGGTCTATTCTCTCAATAAGCATTGCATTTTAAAATAAATATACATTGGTTAATGTAGAAAGCAAAATATAGTTGCTCTAAAATTCATATTCGTATTTTATGAATAAACATGTTTATAATTTTTATTTGGTTCTATCACCATTTCATAAGACAATAGTACAAAGACATAAGAAATTACCTTCCATCCAATATTGTTATTAAACCATGAGGTCATCATAGATTTACATTCTATCATATTAACTTTTTATTATCCATAAAGTTTGTTATTATGTGATTCTTAGAAAATGTTGAAAATTTGCCCAGGCAAGTCCATAAATGTAAGGATAGCAGTCAGAGCAAAAGGCAATTTGAATCAAGAAAGCAAATCCAAGCTGTTCTCTGAGTTTCTTGATATGATGATATGACTAGGCTTAGACATAAAGAATAGGGTCTGAGAAAATCATGAGTGTACTTTACAGAGAAGCTATTGCAAATGAGCACATTATCTGCTTCTTATTCTTATACACACATTTAGAAAGCAATAACATTTACTGGCATTGTAGAGTACAATACTCAGAATCAAGAAGAGTTTATTTTTTCTAAAAATTTGAGAATGTGTCTATATAAATATATATTGTTGTATTTCATGTTCTATAAAAGTAGTTATATCAAACTATTACCTAACAACATGGAAACTTTAAGTTACTATTCTCTTGACTTACATTCATTAGCATGAGTTAAACCTTCATAGTACTTTATCATATCTAATAGCAGAATCTGCCAGGCCATATGAAAGCCATGGTCAAGTTGTTTTAGTTGATTCTTCTTTCATGTTTCTCAGTATAAGGCTAGAGATTCCATCCAAGACCATTAATTATATGACTGTTCTTTTATTCTCTTTTATCAGTATAAAATATTTTTATCATTTTTATTTTAATTTTAAATAGCTTGTTTTACATGTCAATCCCAGTTCCCTCTCCCTCCCCTCCTCCCGCACTCCCCTTCCCCCCCACCCTCCCACCCTATTGCCAAATCCTTCCACATAGGGGATATCTAGAGTCTGTCATTTTACTCTGGGTAGGGTCCAGGCACTCCCCTAAGAGTCCAGGCTGAGAGAGCATCCCTCTTTGTGCTATAGGCACACGAAGACTGTTTGTATTCCAGGGATAGACACTGATCCACAGCTCAGGGCCCCATAGGTTGCCCAGGCCTTCTCGCTGACACTCACATTTGGGGGGGTCCAGATCAGTCCCATGCTGGCCTCCCCACTGTCAGTCTGGGGTCCAAGAGCTCTCCCCTGTTCAGATCAGCTGTCTCTGCTGGTTTTGCCAGCCCATTCTTTGCCAATTTGCTCATCACTCCTCTCTCTCTGTCACTGGGTTCCTTGGGTTCAGTTTAGTGATTAATTGTGTGTTTGCCTCTGCTTCCATCAGTCACAGGATGAAGGCTCCCGGATGGTTATAGACATCAAGTTCATTATCAGGAATGGGCATTCGAGGTGGACTCTCCACTATTGCTTAGCTTGCCAGTTGGTGTCATCCCTTTAGATCAGTCGAGGTCGCTCTGGTGCCTGATCTGTATTCGATCCTATGATTCCCTCTTCTCCCTATTCTACCCCCACCCCCTCAACTTCCTGTTCCCCCATGACCAACTCTCTTCCTCTTCACCCCCTCTCTTCTTCCCAGGTCCCACTCCCCCCCCCACCCCTCGCCGTGTTCCCCATCCATTCAGGGGATCTTGTCTCCATCCTCTTCTCTTGGGTACTATGCATATATGCCTATCTTTTAGGTTCTTTCCTGTTTCCCAGACTCTCTATCAGTGGAAGTGCAGACTGGCACTATCCTGATCCATGTCTAAAATCCATATATGAGTGAGGACATACCATGTTTGTCTTTTTTCGACTGGGTTACCTCACTCAGGATGGTTGTTCTAGCTACAGCAATAAGACAACAAAAGGAGATAAAGGGGATACAAATAGGAAAAGAAGAAGTCAAACTTTCACTATTTGCAGATGATATGATAGTTTACATAAATAAACACCTTCAGCAATGTGGAAGGATACAAGGTAAACTCAAAAAAATCAGTGGCCCTATTATATACAGATGGTGAAGTGACTGAGAAAGAAATCAGAGAAACATCACCCTTTACAATAGCCAAAAACAGCATCAAATATCTGGGGATAATGTTACCAAGGAAATTAAAGACCTGTATATCAAGAACTTTGTGTCTTTAAAGAAAGAAATCAAAGAAGATACCAGAAAATGGAAAGATCTCCCATGCTCTTGGATTGGTAGGATCAACATAATAAAAATGGCAATCTTGCCAAAAGCAGTCTACAGATTCAATGCAATCCCTATCAAAATTCCATCACAATTCTTCAAGGACCTGGAAAGAACATTAATCAACTTTATACGGAAAAACAAAAGGCCCAGGATAGCTAAAACATCCCTATACAATAAAGGAACTTCAGGAGGCATCACCATACCTGACTTCAAGCTCTATTATAGAGCTATAGTCCTGAAAACAGCTTGGTATTGGCACAAAAATAGGCAGGTAGAACAATGGAACCGAATCGAAAGCTCTAATTTTAACCCATACACCACACCTATGAACACTTGATTTTTGACAAAGAAGCTAAAACTGTACAATGGAAAAAAGAAAGCATCTTCAACAAATGGTGCTGGCATAACTGGGTACTGGTATGCAGAAGACTGCAGATAGATCCATGTTTATCGCCTTGTACAAAACTTAAGTCCAAATGGATCAAAGATCTCAACATAAATCCAGCCACACTGAAACTTTTAGAAGAGAAAGTGGGAGATACTCTTCAACGAGTTGGTACAGGAGACCACTTCCTAAACATAACACCGGTGGCACAGGCACTGCGATCAACAATTAACAAATGGGACCTTCTGAAACTAAAAAGCTTCTGTAAGGCAAAGGACACAGTCAAAAAGACAAAAAGGCAGGCCACAGAATGGGAAAAGATATTCACTAACCCCACATCTGACACAGGGCTAATCTCCAAAATTTACAAAGAACTCAAGAACCAAGTCTCCAAAACACCAAAGGATCCAATTAAAAGGTGGGGTACAGATCTAAATAGAGAATTCTCACTAGAGGAGGCTAAAATGGCCAAGAGACACTTAAGAAAGTGCTCAACATCCTTAGCCATCAGGGAAATGCAAATCAAAACAACTCTGAGATACCATCTTACTCCTGTCAGAATGGCTAAAATCAAAAACACCAAAGACAATTTATGCTGGAGAGGATTTGAGAGAGAGGAACACTCCTCCACTGCTGGTGGGAGTGCCAACTCATACAGCCTCTTTGGAAATCAGTATGGAGATTCCTCAGGAAAATGGGAATTAATCTACCACTAGACCCAGCAATTCCACTCTTAGGCATATATCCAAATGAGGCAAGTTCATACTACAAGGGCATCTGCTCCACTATGTTCATAGCAGCATTATTTGTAATAGCCAGAACCTGGAAGCAACCTAGATGCCCCTCAACTGAAGAGTGGATAGAGAAAATGTGGTACATTTACACAATGGAGTATTACTCAGCAGAAAAAAAACAATGGAATTGTGGGAACACCAGACCTTGAGCAGAGACCCACTTCCCCTTCTGCCTGGGAGTAGGCAGCTGTAAGACAATGTTTAGTAAAAACATGTTTACTAAAAACGATACAATAAGTTCCTGGCCACTTCCCCTTCTGCCTGGGAGTAGGCAGCTGTAAGACAATGTTTAGTAAAAACCTGTTTACTAAAAATGATACAATAAGTTCCTGGGAAAGGCCTTCCCACGGAAACTGCCCTGACCTCGACCTTGTCCAGAGACTAACCGCACCTTCAAAAACCCACACACATCCACCTCTGGGGTCAGAGCAGAACCAGCGAGGGTAGAGGAGAGAGCAGAAGTTTCTCTGGTGGGAGCTTTTCTTAGGAGGTTTTCTTGAACCTTTTTGGAGCCTGTTTAAAGTTCTCTTTATATCATTGAACGAGTCTCTGTCTTTTCAATACCCGACACCCTCCGCACGTTCTCGGACACAGGCCGCGCAGCAGACGTGACATGGAATCTTGAAATTCGTAGGAAGTATAAAATATTTTAACACTTCACATTTCCCGATAGCTGTTTCTTTTGGATATGAAATATTTCTGATAATCAAGAGCACATGCATTTCAAATATCCACATTATTGGATGGAGGGTTCAGTATTTATATTGAGTGTTCTTATTTAATTGAGGGACTAGTTTGTGAGTAATTAATTATCTGTATGAAGCTTACATGCAGAGAAGCTTTTATATTCCATGGACCCTATACAAAAGAGCAAAGAAATGCTATACATTGAATATTATACAAAATTTGCTGTTTTGAAACAAGACACATTTAGGGCTTCCTAGTTTCTGTTGGTTAGGAATTAGACACAGAGCAGAACCTCAACAATTTTAAGACATCAAGACAGTAGGGTTTGATGGGGAAATCCTTCTGTGTATATCTTTGTCTTATTGGTTGATGAATAAAGTACTGTTGGCCAATAAGGAAGCAAGATAGGTGGGATTAGGAGTTGAGTATGATATTGGGTAATGTAGTAAATAGTGGTAAATCACTATGTGATCCCAGGACGAGAGGACACATGAGACTGGCATCCTTGAAAAGATAAGTCCTTGTAAACATATATAGATTAGTACGTATAGGTTATTAATTAAGTCAGAGTTAGCCAATAAGAAACCATAACAAATGGCCAACAACTTCATAATTAATATAGCCTCCTACATGTTCATTTGGGACTGACACAGCTCTGGGACCAGGTTGGTGGGAAGAATACTTGTTACAAGTGTTTGCTCCTGAACTCATCCATGTGCTTGTTAATGGTATTCAATCTTTGCCGATTTAACTGAATTTAAGGCCAAATTGAATGAGAGGCCTCAGGTCATCTCTGGCAGAAAGCAACAGGTTTTGTTTTTTTGTTTTGTTTTTTTGACGAGACTACCTGAAGCACATGACGAGAGTCTATAAGTAAGATGAGACATCTGTAAATTAGGAAGGAAAGTGATAACCTTTCACCTGTGTAATTTTCTAATTATTAAAAGGACCATGAGGTCCATCTCATACATACTCATCCAAAAAATTACATAAGGACACAAACACTGGGAAATAGTGGCATCTAGGCTGGTGCTAAAGTTAAGTTCTGTGTTTTATAGCACATAGACAGGCACATTAAAACAGCTGAAGTCAGGCGAACTGAGCAAGTGGGAGCTCATAGACACCAGAGCTTATGGGTAACCAACATAAGACAGAACCAAGTCCCTGAATGTGGGTGTCAGTTGGGAGGCTTGGAATTGTTAGGAGAATTTATTCCTTGTTGATTTTTCTTTTTTTCTGTTTTGATTTTGGTAACATTTCTTTATGTTTTAATTAATACATAAAAGTTGTCTCTGCAACATCTATGGAGAGATAACAAATTAGTAAATAAGAAGAAATTGTTTAAACAGGAAGTAATCTTTCCACCAAACTTATTTATCAGATTAATAGGCTTAAAAGGTGTTTTTGGGAAATACAGCAGTTGCCTTTTTTATTGCTTTGACGAAATATCTGATAAGAAGAAATGTAGCTGTACATTCTGCCTTAGAGTTCTAGGTAATGCATTCATCATTATGGCAGTGAAGAAATGGCATGTGTGCCAGAAGTTGCTGGTGACCTGCTTTGGCAATCAGGAGGGAGAACATGTATTGATGGGTAGCTGGGCTGTCTAACCTCCAGGGCTCCTATTGACCTGCTTCCTCTGGCAAGGTTCCATATGCATATGACATCATTAGCTGGATATCAGTTTCAAACACATGAACCTTCAAGAGACATTCAAATCTGTATCATCATATACACCTGCACTGAGATAGTTCAGGAAAGAAAATATAGTAGGCCAACTATGGCTTCCTAAAGAGACCCTCTCTGGGAAGAGAGAGAGTCAGAGACAGAGAAACAGAAAGGAACACTATTTGCACTACAGAATAATGCATTATAATAAAGATAAATGGTGGTCAAACTACTTCAGATTTCTAGTAGGTTGGGCTTCATTGTCTTATGCAGTGGATTAATTTCCTGTGAGACAGTTGTGACTCTCATGATTGTTCTGATCCCAGTTTGGGGTTTAGATGCCAGTTTGGGGATATTTTTGATACTTTTCCTGGTCAGACTATCCCCGTTTCTCGTCATAATATAAATTTTTAAAATTTGGATATGTAGTCAATATTTCATGGATTACTAATACATGAAAGAAAGTATGAAAACAAAGAGCATCGAGGGAAGCCTTGTGTGTGCACTGCTGCCCCTTAAAAGTTGAAGTCACTTTTAAACATTTGAAAGTCAGCTGGTGTCCACTGGTCTTCCTGATTTCACTAAGACATTGAAACCTGAGCATCATTTCAAATGAATTATGAGGATCGTTCTTTTTTTTTTCTCCAAATAATTCACTCTGATTACTAACATTCCCTGTAGACAAGGTCTATAGGTTACTTTTTTTTTTGAAGCCCACTGGTGATCTTTTGCCTGGTAGCAGTCTGTGCTATTTATAGATAAAGAAAATAAATGACTGGCAAGGAATTTGGAACACTGGGAAACGTTAGGAAATGTACACTAGGAGGTCGATTTCATTCTTCTTTTCCTGTCTCACCTTGCTCAAGTTCAAAAGAATAATGAGTTAATTAGTTCAGGAACTAATCATTCAACTCTCCAAAATGTGAATTAATTAGCTTAAATATCTAGAGGATAATAACTTAATTAAAATATTTGTTTTCAGTGTTTCTTTAATTTTTATTACGCATATATAGGGTACATGAAGCAATATTTTAATATATATTATGAATCACATATCGTGTAAAAGAATTAATTTAGTCAAATAAATTATTTACTATATACCAGTTTTTTTTGTGGTAAGAGCAAAATTGGTCAATATTCAGCATACAATATAGTAGAGCTCACTGTAGTCTCCACAAAATTCATTGTACTTCTAGATTCATCCTGCATTACTCTAATTTTCTCCTTTTAACTTATCTCTCCAAATTTCCTGCCTCTTCCTGGTGCTGGTAATCACTGTTCTATACTGTTTATGTTTATTAAACTTTTTCATTTTTAATTGGAACAAAATACAGATTTTATAAACAAACCCAGTGCAAGTAAGATAGATTGGGGCGGGGGGCAAGCAAGGAAAGCAAACCCAAAGGCTGCTCTTTTTCGGGCATGAGGTCAAGCCAGAACCTTCATTAAAGGAACCAGTGATTTTTTTCCTTCAACATGAGCATGGGTCTGGTTTCTAAGCTCCGGAATTGGATATGAGTAGAAGACAGCCATGAGGGGCTTAAGAGCTTTGCACATCACACTGGCTCAAACACTTCACACGTATGCTACTCTTCTAAAGTATCATTTACGTAAGACAAATAGATTGATGCGGAGGTTTTTCCTCCTCTTTGCAGAAAACAGCTTGCTATCACCAGTAGTGCCAATGGACCCAAGGTCCTGTTCATGAAAGCAAGCAATTTTGGTTGTAACTTCTAGCTCGTGGTGGATACAATGTCATGGTGAAGGGCCATAGCTGTCTCTGCTGCTGCCATGTGCTTCACAAGCAGGCCACTAGAAAAGCATAGGCCACTTATTTCAGTGGCTGTGATGTGATCCTTACCACCCATTTGCTTTTCTATACATACTGGAGAAGAGCTTAGATTGCTCAGCCTTGATACAGGTCCTGCCTCTACTTGGTATGTCAGACTTTACTCATTCCCAAGGAAAGCCTCAAGCCATCTGAAGAGATGGGGAGCAGGAACAGGGTAGATAGGGGCATGGGAGAAGGAGAGAGAATGGAAACTGGGGTTGGTATGCAAAATGGAAAAAAATTAAAAGAACAAATTATTTGAGAAAGCAGAGAGTAGCCTTCCTTTTGGCACTACAGCTATATTGTCCCAGCTCAAGGATTTTTCCATTTCCAACCACTCTTAACCTCTGTGTTACTGATCACATCAGAAAGTATCTTCCTAACACTGTCAGGAATTGGTGGAACTTACTAAAGAGAGCCAATACAGAAAGCTGCCCTCTGCCATCATATGTCCCAGAGACTACTCACCAATGTGGTCAAATTGTAAGGACAGAACAGGATGAAAAGCCAACCCACAACTGGTTTCCCTCTTCAGTCTTGTTAGGATATTGTGAAATGTACCATTGACTTTGGAAGTATTTTTCATAAAAAAATCAAGGTTATCTAAAAACAGGATTAAAATGGGGCAAAAGGTGACATTATGTATGGCAGATAGCAAGTAGTACCAACACTGGAGATGTGAGCCAGCTTCCTAAGAAATGCTTATGCTCTTAGAACTGCTTGTTTATGGCAATTTTATTAACATTATACTGGTATCTTCAATAGGTGCAATTAATACCTTCACATTCATAAAGCACTCAGTTCTATAGGTTCTGTTTTTAGCTGCATTTGTTGTTGTTTTGAAACAAGGCTAGTCCTCCACAATCAGGAATAAACATCTTTCCATACCAAGTATATCTAATTCGTCATAAATTGTCCTTGATTTTAGTATTAAATATGATTTTATTTGGACAGTTGGTACCATATCACTTTAACTTAGAAAGTGTAACCTTTTCTATAGGAACTTCCTACTTAAGTATAGGAAACTGTACTCCATCCTTGAGCCATTATGTAATCTAACCCAAAATCAATCTGGCCATGATAAATACTTTTTTAAAGGTTGATAGACATCTACCACAGTCTTATGCATTATAGAAACACATCTTGTCTCTCTGCTCATCTTTACTGTCTCTGTGAATTATGGTTTTATCTTCCAATAACTTGTAATAGCTTGCTACATAACTTAGCAGTTTGCATTTCTATGAGTTAGGGTTATGCTACAATATAACAATCACTTTAATGGTAATCTTTAACCCTTCCTTGAAAGATCAGAAGTACACATTCTTAGACTATGCATGTTTGAAGCTGATTTGAGGTTAAACTAGTTATCTCCTCCTCATGATACATCCTTGAATGCATCTTCAGCAATTTCACAGTATTTAGATGAATTCTGTTAAAATTGTGTATCTCTGTTCATTTCCCATTCATCACTACGTTAGTTCTTCTCAGTGCCTAAGTATTTAGCAGGTGCATGACAAAACATATTGCTTTTATTCATTTTCTAACAAATTCCAAAGAATTCTGACTAGTACAGAGGTATGTTCTACTTCATTTTCTTCAATATAAGTTCTCACCATGCAATTTTCAAATAAATTTTTGGCACTTGAGCCAGAGATCAACAGCATTCATTTGTAAATTAGCAAAAATGGGAGGAGGTACAACTTTAAGCCCCCCTTTTTTTCTTTTGAGGATAATACAGTCTGCATAAGGTGGTGTTGGGTGTCCCATTGTTTTTGTAATGATTTAGAGATGGTATTGCTAATGTCTCCATTTGCAAGTCCAAATCTATGCTATATAACTGTGTTGTCATGTCCCAGTAGCCATAGGCTACACTTGACTTTTAACGTTTCTCTTCAAATCCATTACTTGGAATAACTAAGATTATGCACAGATAGTACCTACTGTATGCACAGAAAGCTGACCTACATTCTTCTGTGACATTTTATTAGAGTCATTTTGAAGAAAATTGATGGTACTCTTAATAAGACAGGTAGCATTTACAAAGGATTTATAATAGAAAAATAGTGCTCCATATATTATCTTCCTATTTCAAACTATATTAAAAATTAACTTGAAACTTAAGTGTTTGGAAGTACAATGTCAATTTCACTAGTGACATTTTGATGGCACAAATAGATGGCTATACATTTTTAGTCACTTTGTTAATCATAAGCATGGAAAATTGAGCACCATTGTCAGAAATACTTGAAATTAGTTTTATATTATTTAGGTTTACCAGTAGTTTTGATCTCTCAAAGATCAAGAAACTAATCTTCTGTTTATTTTCCCCTTTTAGTCATTCAATACATGTTTAAGCATATAAAATATGGTCTTACTGAAACCTTTAAAACTATGGTTTTAAAAAGTAACATTCATGACTTTTTATTCTAAATGCAGTAATGAAAATGAAAGCAACAATGTATTAGTCATGTCCATTAAGGAACTGAAAATACATAACAGTAGTGAATTTCAGGAATTTTGATTTTCTAGATAAAGCAGTTACAAAACCAAGTATGTAGAGAAGGCAATGTATGTTGTGTCTACAATTGCATAGAACCAATCATTAATAAAAAAATATGTAATACATATGTATACATATACATGTATATATTTGTTTTTCTCCTTTTTTATTTATCTTTTTACACATGTTACTCTCAGTTCCCTCTCCCTTCCTCCTACCCCAGTCCCAAAATCCTCCCAACACCCCCACTCCACTACATCTCCCTCCCCTCCCCAGGGAAGGTAAGGGATTTTCAGAGTCTGTCATATCATCCTGCGCAGGGCCTAGATCCTCCCCCATGTGTCCAGGCTAAGAGAGCATCCCTCCATGTGGGATGGGCTCCCAGAATCTATTTGTATGCCAGGAATAAATAATACTCTATTCTCCAAGGTTCCATAGATTGCAGAGGCCTCTTCTCTGACTCTCAGGTTCGGGGGTGGGTATCTGGATCAGTCCCATGCTGGCTTCTCAGTCATTAGTCTGGGGTCCATGCATTCCCCCTTGTTTAGGTCAGCTGTCTCTGTGTGTTTTGCCAGACTGATCATGATTCCTTTGGTCATGGCTCCTCTTTGCAACTGGGTTCCAGGATTTCAATTCGGTTTTTAGCTGTGGGTTTTGGGACAAGGTTTGTCTGTGTAACAGTTCTGGCTGTCCTGGAACTCACTCTCAGACAAGGCTGACTTTGAACTCACAGAGATCTTCATGCCACTGCCTCTCAAGCACTGGGATTAAAGATATGTTTATTGTCATTAATAATTATTAAATTATTAATTATTGCCATTTATATTGACACAATTGTCTGGAAATAAAATATATTTTCTTAAAGATTATCAGCATGCTAATTAGTCAAGATACCGAAAATAAGCAACTTCAAGACTGGTTAACCTTCAGTGTTGTTGGCTGGATTTGGCACCACATAGAAACCAATTTTGGAGCGTGGCTGTGAAGGCATTTAAAGTTAGACTTATCTGATGTAAGAAAGTCAACCCTGGGTGTGAACTGCATCATCCAATGAGCAGGGAATTCAGACTGTATAAATAGGAAATATGGATGAATACCAGCTTACACTCACACCTGTTTCCTGACTGCAGTTGCAATGTGACTAGCCACTTAACCTCTTATCACTGCTGCTACACTTTCCCCTCCAAGTATGTTTATACTGTTTCACTATGAGTCGAAAGAAAACCTTCCAGTGTTAAATTATTTTCATCAGGTATTTTGTTCTGGTGGTCACAAAAGAAATCACTGTGTCTCCTATTTCCTATCTACCAATAATGTGAAGAATATAGACGAAGAAATATTTAAGTTTTTTATTGCCCCATGTAGTGGAAATTTCTAAAAGTCCGGAATAAAAGTATAAATAAAAGAGTTGATAAATTATCCAAAATTTGGACAGAGTTGATGCAAATGTTTAATACAGCATCCAGACTAATTTAATTTTATAATATCTTAAATATTCTTGCATGGTCATATACACAAATGCAAACCTCAAAATTATTTTAGTAGCAGATGATGAAATTTCTTTTATTTGTTAGATAGTCTCTAACATTGTGCAATAATAGCTATATTTTACTTATGATAAGAATGGTAATAAGTGAAACTTTAAGCTAAGGACACTATTTCATGGGGGTACCTAAAGAGAGTGATAAAATGAAATGGGATTGATACTTTTGAATATCTTATTCTACTTACTTATTAAATAATTCAAAAGAAATGCACCTGTTTACAATACAATCAACAGTGAGACGATAGGGAAAAGCATCCCATTGTCATGCCTTTGCATCTTGTATGTAAATGACCTGTGCATTGTCTTTAGAATTACAACAAAACAATCTCAGAAATAAAAATGTTTTTCAATGAAAATCATTGAGATCATCAGCTCCAAGTTCAAGTAATAAGCACTTATTAGCCTTAAGATTATGCCAAATACACATTTTATATGCGTTTAATATACATGCAAAGTAAGGTGTACATAAAAGTCACTATGTAATCAAACTAGATTGTATAAGAAGAGTACTTTTATTGTTTGCACTCTTGTATTTCTTTAGGTGGTAAGATTATTCTATTCTCTCTATTACCATTCAGATTGCATATACCCTTTGATTTTGCATGACCAACCTTATGCATATTTATTTTTCTTTTCTCTTCAGGGTGTATTAAAATATGAGAAATGATTAACTTCAAATATGTTATATATGTATTAAGGCTATAAGGAAATACTAACTTAAATTACTCATCTTTATGTAATCTTATTGTGTGATCACGATTTTGAGTATCCATTGAACAGAGTGACATTGTGTCCACTTATGATGCCAGTGGGAATATAAAACACTGTCTTCTTTATAATGCTTTTACAAATCATGCTTTAAAAATTATATAGTCACTAAAGCATTCCAGAGCATGTTACAGTATGATGATATGACGACTCTCTCTCTCTCTCTCTCTCTCTCTATATATATATATATATATATATATATATATATATTGCATAGTGGTATCCATGAATAAACACATGTATCACCATAAACATATATAGCATAAATATTATTTTAATTATTTGTAGGTGTTCCTGTTAATGTTGTTCTTTAGTCAGAACAAGCTGGAGTCATCTGGTAGTAGGAAATATTGGTTAACAAAATGACTGAAACCGATTGGTCTGTAGATAAGTCTGCATAGTAATTTTCTTGATTAATGATTGGTGTGGGAAGATACAACCCAGTTTATGTGGTGCTACCCTGGACAAGTAGTCCTTGGTTGTACAATAAAGCCAATTGTATATGCCATGGATGGTAAGTTAGTAATCAGTATTCTTCAACAGCCTATGCTCCATTTCCTGACTTCTAATTCCTGCCTTGAGTTCCTTTCTTGGTTTTCTGTGGGAACACCAGACCTTGAGCGGAGACCCACTTCCCCATGGCCTGGGAGTAGGCAGCTGTAAGACAATGTTTACTAAAAACAATACAATGCCCAGGGCAATAAGTTCCTGAAAAGGGCTTGCCCCCGGGAACCGCCCTGTCCTCGACCTTTTCCAAAGACTAACCGCACCTTCAGACCCACCCACATCCACCTCTGGTGTCAGGGTATATAATAACCAGCCAGAGTAGGAATAAAGGAGAGCCTTCTTGAGGAGCCTTCGGGTCTATGTGTTGTCAATCCCCGACATCCTCCGCACGTTCTTGGACACAGGCTGCACAGCAGGCATGGCAGTTTTCCTTCATGATAGACTGTGGTTAGGTCATGAAAGCAAAATAAACCCATTACTTCTCAAGTGACTTTGGTCGTGATATTTTATCCCAACAGTAGATACAGAACTAAGACAGTAGAATTAAGTTTCTGAATTGCTATTTGCCATTTGCCATGGATTTTATTTTGAAAAGTTTCAATTATTCTTCATCTGAGTGGTTTAGATTATATAATGAAAGATTTTGATATCCATGGTAGATGGCATCTGAATAAAGTGCTGTTTCAATGTGTGGCAATATCATAATTAATCACTACACATTTAGTGATCTATCCTGAAAGATTAAAGGCAATGCACCTATCCTAAACATGTGTGCTTATAAAGTATGTATGAGTATTTTTACCATTGCTTTTGTCTTAGGGTGTATTAGAAAAAGTTTTGGAAACTAATAATTTTAAACTGTAATGTGGTTGTTTTATAGTGAAGAATTTTCAAATAAAATATAACATGCCCTGAAATTAACCAGGTTGAAAGCTGACAGATGTAAGTGAAATTCTATGTAGTTAAAGTATTTGTTCTGAAGTTGTGTAGCTTCACATTGGATTTTATGCATTTATTATTCAATAGATTTTATGCATTCTTCACTGCAAAAAGTCAAAGATCCATGACAGAATGAGGACTAGAAAAATAATTAATTTTACATCCCTTTTATTGAATCAGGTATTTACTACCTGCACCTAGTCTTTCCTTGTCATCCAGTATTTATCCTTTACTTTCCTTTTTGAATAACACTATGCAGTATGACTTGCTATTATACTGATTTTTTAAAACATTGAGTCTTTTTTATATTTCCTCACATAGAATTTAAAAATTTACATTTTAAGTTATGTAAATATATGCTTAAAAAGACCAGTACTAGCACATTTTCAGCATCATGAAGCTCTTCCATGTTATAGACACCTGTTAGAGCAGAGTCTAATATTGTAACTCTACTACCCTCATGCACAGACAACACAGTGCATGAACACATTTTTAAAACTCTTGATTGTTCTCTGTCTTCTTGTTTTATGCTCTTCAAAACATATATGTTGAGATAAAAGGCTGACAGATTCAGATATTAAAAAAGATGTCTTACTGCATATTTTTCTTTTATGATCCCACTTCTTTTCAGAAGTTCTCAAAATAATTCAGTTAAACAGATGATGATCATAGAAATGGCTTGCCTTTAGAAAGACTGTTTTATTTGTGCAAGAACATAAGAGCTCAACATATTCATTTGCTTAGAATTCTTTGTGCTTGGTGAAAATTAGAAATATAAAAGTAATTCCAGCCAAAGACTTTATGGTTTAGATCTACCTAAATGCAGGAAAATGGATGAAATACATATGGTCTAATCTAACTTTAATAATAAAGATAATATATATTTAACAAACAAAATCAATTCCTCTTTTTTCCACATATGTTCAATTGTTAGTGTGCACCCATCATTTTGTCAAAAGCTATGACAATAACATCAAATTGTCAGACTTTAATGAATACTTTATCTTTTGTAATGAAGTAGAGGAATGGAGAAAGATTATATAGATTAGATTGCTAAATGAAGTATCACAGAATCTGTTTCAGAATATCATAGACATCACCAGATCAAAAGAATTGTGTGAGAAAATGTTACTGAATAGACTTAGGAAAGATTACTGTACAAGAGATCATACACAGAAAGATTGTAGTGTGTACTGTTGAAAAGTGTGACTTTATTCATCTAGTAGCTGATCAAAGCAGAAACAAACACCCACAGCTAAACACTGAGCCATCCTTCTGGAATCCAGCTGCAGAGAGGAGGGATAAGCAAGGGAGGCAAGACTGTGTTGGAGAAACTGCAGAAACAGTTGACCTGACATAGTAAGATCACGCAGACCCTTTTCATAAAGTTGGGGAACCAGCATTGGACCTAAACAAGCTCTCTGAAGGTGGATGCCAGCTAGGCCTGGGCAGTCTATGGAATCTCTAACAGTGGAGCCAGTGTTTATCCGTAGAGCACAAATGGACTTTGGCAGCCCATTCCTTATGGAAGGATATATAAGAAAAAGGGCTTAGGCCCTCCCCCAGATGATGTGAAGGACTTTGATGGTACTCCCTCCCCCCTCCATGGCCTCACTATCCTTGAAGAGTATTTGGGGTTAGGTTGGGAGGATTAGTGGGGAGCATGGGAGGATGGGAGGCCAATGGAATGGGGGATTGATATGAGGGATTCTAAAATTGTTTTAAAAAGGAAAGAAAAGTGTGGCTATAGAGGAACATTTGTATTGAAAATTATTCTCCTTGACTAGATACAATCACTTTAACAAATAAGCAAACAACCATACAAAACAAAGCCAAACAGAAATGGTAACACTCTCAGGAGAGCTTTTCTGTTGTTTAAAAATGAGTCCCAGTCAGCATGGTGAGATGTGTTTTGTTGTTGTTGTTTTTGTTTTTTTAATTAAATATAGATTCTTCTCTCCTACAGTGTTCCCCTCCCTCCATTCCTCTCAGTTCTCCACCACCAGTCTCAGCACTCTGGTGGAAGAGAAAATTGGATCTCTGTGAATTCTAGATTCATCTACAGAGAGTTCCAGTACACCAAGTGCTATATAGTAAGAATCTATCTCAAACAAATTAAAACTATATATAAAGACAAAATTTTCACCATGCTAATTGAAACAGTCAGATATCTATGACATCTGCTAATATTTATTCAATCTAGACTATATGTTAGTGTCTTTATTTGTGTTTCTGAATGACAGTTATCTTGAGAGTGACTAAGTGAAATTTTCCTTTTTACTGAAATATTAAAAAGCAAAGTTTGAATTTACAAATTACATTTAATCAAAAGGTAATCTTAACATTTTACTCTGATGATAATTTAAATAGTAATCTTAGCAAACTACTTTAATATTTTGAATATTACATTATATATGCATCCACCTATTACATTAATGTATATTGTATTCTTAAAAGCCAGAACACAGACTCATTTAAGATACTGTCATAAAGCAAACACTATGAGTAGAAAATCCAAAGAAAATGTTTATGTTTTTCATGTTTTCTTTTTCATATTTCTCATTGGGTTGAGAATAGGATTGAGCAAATGTAGAAGCTATCAAGGAAAGAAGCATATTCCCTTTGGTAAATATAATACATTACTTAGTTCAATAAGTTAGAATATTATGTTGGCAAGTGAACAAGGAAAGCATGACAGATAGAAAATTGCCTTTATCTGTTTCGGGGACAAATAGCTAAACCAGTGAAAAGTTTGGACATCTGGGGCAATAAACAGAAATAACCACACAGACTTGTCAAGATATGGTGTCAGCAATTGGAAATGAGTACAAAAATGAGACAAGTGAGGATAGAGATACATTAGATACTTCAAATTTACTGAATTTTTATGATCTCTGTAAACTCACATGTATTATTTTTTCATGGTTTCAATTATTTGTTTTTGAACTGTAGTTTTGATCAAGGAATAAAGTAATACACAGTCATATGATTTCAGAGCTCATGTAATATATTTAACAATGGTTTTCTTTAGTGCTTATATTTTGAAGAATAAAACAGAAAATATATAAACACACATGCTTAGTTATCAGAAATTCTATAAGTGAATTATTTCATAGATATTTCCACATTGGGCTTTTGTTTTTTTTTTGTTTTTTTTGGTTTTTCAAGAAAGGGTTTCTTTGTATTGTTTTGGAGCCTGCCCTGGAACTCATTCTGTAGACCAGGCTGGCCTTGAACTCACATAGATCCGCCTGCTTCTGCCTCCCGAGTGCTGGAATTAAAGGCGTATGCCACCAATGCCTGGCTCAACATTGTTCTTAGACATACTTTTAATTGTATTCATAATTGAGAACTAGAATATTAAAATGTAGTGCAATTCATTGAAGAAGACTTGAAAATTAAATGAAATGCCCTATCTAAAGAAAATTTATAAGGTTGGTGCAAAATTCTTCATGAAAAGATTATTAGCCCTGAGAGATTTGGACCCTGCCATGAGAAGCTGAAAGGTTTCCATATTGTTGATGATACTGGGGATGAAAATATAGTTGCAAAACAATTCCAAGAGTGTCTGAGTTTTAAGAAATAAGAAGTTCTCATTTATGATCCAAGAATGTTAAAGGAAAGAGTAGTGTAGGGATGATAGACAAAGATAATGCTGAGCTTGCTCACTGCTGTAACATATAAATCAAACATGGCCGCTCTTCTTGAAATTGTACCATTTTATCATTTATTGTTACTAGACAAGCTGGTTATGGGGGTAAATATTGACTTGTCCTATGAAAGTGTTTAAAAAGTGAAAATACTTGACAAAATATGATAGAAATCTGTTTGAAAGTGTTATCACCCAAAAAATTTAGTGCACGCTTACTTGGATTAAAACAAAAACATAACAAAATGAAAGAAAAGAATCGGTGCAGGAGTAAGTGGATACATGCAAGTTTATGCACTAATGCCACTTCCAGTAAGAAAAAGGTAAATTTGGGGGATGTATGTGTATGTGTGTCACAGACACACTCAGAAAAGACATTAAGGAGGCCCAGGAACTAGTGTAAGTTCTGATCAGTAATCTGTCTGCTCTAAGTACATTGTTGACATAATGACATAAGTCTGAGTTACAAGGAACATTTTGATATATTTCTTCTTGAAGAGATAGTCAGCCATTAGATACTGTGACATGATCACATTTAGACATGCCTGCCTAGAATGTTGTATTATTGCTTAACAAGTAATGATTCATAAAAAAGAACTCCTTAAAATAAGCAAAATAAAACAAGACCATTTGCAGTTTAAGGAAATAATGAACATATTTACAAAATTTAAAATATGTCACAAATCCTCAAATTAAAATAATTATGAGGGAGGTACCAAAGATAGGAATAATGTTTTAAACTTGGCATGTTTTTTATAAAATATATTTTGTACAATTATATAAGTATATTTTATTTGACATTACAGTTTATACTGTATATACTTTAAAGGATATGTATTTATACTAGAGATCAGAAGGAGAGGAAATTCAATGTTGGGTGAAAGTATTTTTTTACTTTATTATTCACAATTATCATTCTTATATAACTCAATATAGAATAACTTGCAATCTGAGGATTCTAAGCAATAGATTATATGTACTTTATAGAAAGGCTCATATTTCATTGTTAGAGAATAAAGATCTCTCAATGAACTGGGAATAATGCTAAACTCTTATTTTTCCTTAAGTTATCATTTGTCCCTGATATGGTCATTCTCATGGTTGGGTGATTAATTTAATGATGGGTACAGTCTCATTTACCAAGCATTTATTTGTGTTTACTGGATGAACACGTACCTAATATTGAAAACAGAAGCAATAAGCTATACATATAGGTTATATTTAATAGAGAAAATTAAGCAAGCAAGCAATATAAATTTATGTGTTATATAACTATAAGTATACAAAATAATAAAATATGTGACAGTCCTGGTCAGGTTAGTTATAATTTAAATGGAGTTCTTACTGAGAAATATATATATATATATATATATGCATTCAAAGTAAATGATACGATGATTCACAGAAGTATCTTGAAAAGGGTGTTGTTGTAGAGAGTAGACAATGAAAGTTCTGGATGTGTGTGCATGAAAGATGATAAAGAATGGTCCTGGAGCATAGGGAATGGGGAAATAGAAGGAGTAAGGGAAAAAGTTGGTATGGAAAAATATTATTTAAACTCAATAGATGATTAACAGTACAGTAACAGCATAATATACTTTCAGAAGTATGAAGAAAAAGGTGACAACAAATAATAAAAATTATTATGTGACATATACTGACAAAATGTTTTGATACTTAAATTGTTTGCTAAAATTAGTAAGTACTTTATTGTAAATAATATTGGAACCCTTCTGGCAGGCCCCTGCTCTTCCAGCTTGTCTCTACCTCACTGCTGAGCTCTGCTTCCAACCAGACCAGATAGAACCAGTGAGTGGCCTACCTGCCATCATAACTGCCCCTCTCACTAAATTATGTTTCTCAAGTTCTTTCTCACTGCCCATGCAACGCAATCTCCTCACAAGTCCTACTCCTAGACCCTGCTGCCAAGTACAGCAGACTTTTGCCAGTAAGGCATAAGCCACACCAGTCAGAAAACGGACAAGTCACACAAGACTGAACAGACTCCAACTGCTGAAAAGTAGGTCACTTCAGTCAAAAGAACAGGTGTCGGCCACACCAATCAGATGAACACATGATACCCCCAACCCAGAGAAGGCCAACACCCAACTTGGAAAGAGACTCTCTGTTGTGGACTATATAGTTAAGGATATGTTACATTACTTTATGCTGTGGAATTTTTGTTTACTGATACAAAGATGTGTTGTATTTTTTTTTCATTACATTTGTTTAACTCTGTGAAGCTGTGTTACATTGCCTGTCTAAAACACCTGATTGGTCGGTCTAGTAAAGAGCTGGATGCCCAATAGCTAGGCAGAAGAAGGACTTGCAGGACTGCTAAGCAGAGAGCCAATAGGAGAAAGAGGGCAAAGGGAGGAAAGAGAAAAGGAGGAGAGGGGGATGCCAGGGGACAGCCACCTAGTCACACAGCCAGACATAGAATAAGAATGAAAGAAAATATATACAGAAAAAGAGAAAAATAAAATCCCAGAGGCAAAAGGTAGATGGGGTATTTTAAGAAAAGCGGACTAGAAACAAACCAAGCTATCCAGGAATATATAAGAAAAAATAAAACTCTGTTTTGTTTGCTTTGCTTGTTTGCTTCTTTGCTTTACTAGGAAGCTGGATGGTGGGTCTCCAAAAGGTTAAAGAGTTAAAAAAAAAAAAAACAAGTACATTTTGGGCCTGAGAAAGCTGGGGAAAAAAAAAGAAAGAAAAAGATAAAGGACCCCAAAATGGACATGGCTCCTTTAAGAAACTCTGCCTTACAGCAAAACACTTAAATTGCCTTTTTAATGCTAACAACATGAAACAAAAAGCTAAGTAAAATCTCCTGCCATAGTATTTTGGTGGTTGACTGCAGTTCCTGGTCCAATGCACCTCTGCCTAGGCAGAGAGCTTTAGGCCAGGCTCTCATGTTAGCTCCTAGCCACACTGCTTAATGTAGACAAAAAAAAAGAGAGAGAGAGAGAGAGAGAGAGAGAGAGAGAGAGAGAGAGAGAGAGAGAGAGAGAGAGAGAGAGAGAGAGAGAGAGAGAGAGAGAGAAAGAATAGAGATAATCAGTTAAGAAAGATCCAGATTGGAAAAAAAAAAACAAAAAAAAAGCAAAAACTTTGAACAGGTTGCAATGTTTCTAGCAATGTGCATAGTCTTTAGAAAGAAAGAAGAATATAGACAGGCATAGAAAAAATTAATAGTTTAAAAATAATAGTAAAGCCTTTAAAGAGAGAAGTGAAGGAACAAAAAAGGAATGAGCATGTAGAGATGGGAAATACGCAGGGAGTCTGTATCCTGAGTGTTGATGTATTGACCTTGATTGTATTTGATTGCTGATAAGCATATGAAAGATGGTAAGAGATATGGGTTTGAAAAAAAGACTGAAGAAATGAACCACCTTAGATATTTTAAGAATGCCTTAACTTTACAATGGAATTCAAAACATGCATTGCTTTGAAGAAAAAGAGGCTATGGATTCCTTCTCGATTAATATGGATCAGTTTGATCACGGGAGACCTCCTTAACCTTGACCAGTGATGTGTGTGTGTGTGTGTGTGTGTGTGTGTGTGTGTGTGTGTGTGTATGTGTGTGTATGTGTATACATATATCAGCAAAGGTTACCTCAGGTCTTCCCAGGACTTGGCCATTATCTCCATTTTTGTCAGGGATCCTTAAAGAAGCCTTTGCCCACAGACAACAGGAAGTAGTGTAGAGAAGACAATGCCAAAATTTCCAAGAAGTGGAGTGGATGATTGTTAGTTATTTGGTAGGTTATGGATGTTTGTTATCATTTATGGGAGGCTAGGAATAAAGGATAAAAAGCAACTATTTCAGATATTTTACATAGGCATGGATTTTGGTATATTCATACAAACTTAAAGTCATTTATTTTTATTGTACTATATATATATGTGTCAACTATTGTTTTGGGGATTTTACTTATGTAGCTCATTTAAAAATGCAATATATAATTAAGTAATGTTGTCACTGGTTAATCTATAATAATCAAAATTGTATTCACATTTGGTATGTTTTCAAGATCATATACAGATATATTTTAAACATATAGTATCTTCAAATACCTATAAAATATGATATAATATATATGACTCTGTGATGGGTACTTGTTTGTATTAGGATATAATAAACATCAGTGTAGTGGAACCCAGACAGGGAATTATTAGTTAAAGTATTAATGATGCAAGAGCCAACAGCAATTAGTAGAAGCAGAAAGCTTCTGCTGTAATGGCTAACATCAGTTACTATGGAGAGGGGCCTGGGAATGAGAATGGGGACCACTTATTTACTTTATCTCATGTTCCCTTTATTACAGTAATTTTATTTTTAGTACTGCCAGAATATTTCTCATGATTCCTGAGTGATTTATGTAAAATAAATTTTCTCTAAAAGCTAAACAATAACCTCTCTGTTTTACATAAAGCAGCTTTAGTACCTCATGATGTTATAAAACTATTTCAGTTAATAAATCTACCTGTAGATATACCTGGATCTATTGGGTCTATTTGGTTTTAACAGTTACCATTCCCAGTATGTCAATAGGCACTATAGGTAGCCATTTTGTTCCCTATGCCAGAGAGTATCCTTTTAATCTAATGTTCTAGCCTATTGGGGAAACAAGAAGTAATGTACTCTGTTCTATAACTATTTCCTGTTGAAAATGGGGTGTTGTTGTTGATAAAATGTCTAAAGTTTACCTAGTAATAAGACATGAACCATGAGTCAATGGTCCCACATGGAGTCTATTGGTAGACAGGAAAGGAAGCAGGGTAAGAGGTATCCAACCCATGAGGAGCTGAGAGAGAGAGATAATATATGAGATAAAGAGAGAGAGAAAGTACGAGAGACAAGAGAATATGAAAATTATGAGTTTAAGAAAGAGTAAGTGGAAAGAGATCTATTCTTTAAAGGGATTCCTTGTACCTGCATGCAGAATGGTTCTCATGGAACTCTGGGTTGGCCAGAGTGATGCCTGAACGTTTCAGTTGTCAGGGCCCAGGAGGGTTGCAAAGCTAGTTAAAGGCAAGGAGGGGATTCAGGTAATTCAGCATTTATCAGAAGCATCTGGTTCACTGACCTAGCTGAAGAGGCAGGGACAATTACAACAGTTGGATTGGTTTAAATCAGTTTTGAGAAAGTCCAGGACTTGCATTCATTTGGAGCAGGTTGTAGTCAGCAGATGATGCTTTTATGGTGTCTTCATCCAAGTTGAATTCTTCTGAGACAGCATAGACTAGGGATAGAAGTTAAAATTTGGGAACATAAGAGAAATTTTACATTTGGAACTTTCAGTCCTAGTAGCTGGGGGAGGGGAGGATTCGCAAGACCAGGAGAGAAAGAGATACCATCTTTGGGAACAGACAGGTGGGAAACCATATGCTGTATTTATCTGGAGTCTTTTTGAACCAAGAGAGGTGGATCCATGTCTTATGATTCCCTAGATTCTCTGAAGTTTACATGATTTTTTTAGCTAACAAAGATGGAAAAGTTTTTAGATATAATAGCATTACCAATCTGTGCTGAAACCCACATTGTAGAAAAAGCAGGTAAAACAGCTGAAATAGACTCACAACTATGAGTCATAGCAAAAGACATAGATTTGGATTAAAATGCATGAACCTTGTTTTACTTTGTCCAGATGTAGAGTGGACAGACAGAAATGTCTTTAGTCCTATGAGAAACAACTTTAAGCCTATACTTAGAGGACAACCACAGGAAACTTAAAATTGAGAGCTTGTGACTGCACAGTAAGTAGTCAGTGCTCTACCAGCATATCAGAACTCCATTGATCAATGTGAAAACTCTGAGTTTTTGAGATCTCAGTATAACAATAGTGTAGAAGGGAAAATAATCCTGAAACATCCTCCATTTTTCATATACTTTAAGTCACCTGCTTACACCTTTATGACAAGGATTTACACATCTTAAATCATTTTCTGAGACCCTAGAATTTACTTAAGCTTTAACATCTTCACACCTTTATATTTCTTAAAACATTTCCTTAGATCCTCAAAACTTGCATAGACTTTAACCGTTTTTCTTGCCATCTAATCCTTTACCAGAGACACAAGAAGTGTTTTCTGAGAACAGTCACTGCAAAGGATGTTCCTTTAGAGGAAAGTTACATCTGAACCTTGTGTATCTTTTACTGGGAAGCCTGTTAGCAAGGCAACCCTGTCTTCCTTTTTTCTCAACAAGATACCTGTAGAAAGAGCAAGGTTTGGTTTTATATATGAAATGAACTAACAAGGTGACTACAGCCTTGGGCGAGAATTTGCCTGATGCTGCTAAACTAACAAAATTATGGTTGCCTAGCCATCAATATCATCATTGGTCTGAGAAGGATAAATTATAGCTGAAAGTATAATCTAAATGACCTGTGTATCAATTAAAATGACAGAGTAGTCCATTACCTATTTGGTCATCCTATGCTTCTGGGGTCTCCATGTCATGGGGAGCAGAGGTTTCAGGACATCATAAGTCTTCAGCCATATGGCCCATAAAATTAGAGACTGTCCTGTAAGGAGAAGCATGGGGGAGACTGACTTCACTTTGTATAAACAAAGTGGTGCAGTCAGCTGTCCACTGTCCTAGTTGTCCACAGTTTGAGCAGGGTCCTGGCAGCAGGTGTTGTATTGTGGCAATCTTGGCCAGTGGTTAGCATTACCACAATCCAGGTGTAATAGTTCTGCCATCTCAGCATCTTCTTCGGAGACCCCACAGTCACTGCTAGGAGCTAGAGGTCTCTATTATAGTAAGCTTTTTCCATTAAATATTTTAAATGCCATATTCACTGGTAAGTTTGAGGATTATTATCTATCTATTAAGTATATTTGAGCTAAACAAATCTAGCATTAACATTGAGAACATATATAAGAGGCTAAATAATGCCTTTTTCCTATAATTAATTATATTAGTACTTAGATAAGTATAGTTCTCAACACAATAATAGTTTTATCCCTTATTAGGTGGCTTTTAACTTGCAAGTTCTAATCATCTTAAAAAGTTTTTAATAAAGCCTTAAAATGACAATTTCTGAAATAAAACTCCCTTTAGTATCTAAATAAAATTTGTAACTCATAAACACATTACACAGAGTGACTGGGAAATTTCTTGATCCTTTATAATATACCACAGTTTCTTAGATGACTCGGTTTATCAAAATAGTTTAGGCTTAACAAGGTTAGCAAATACAAGGAGGTTAGACATACAAACTTTTTTTTTACAATTTTTATTATATATTTAAATTAAAAACAAGTTTGTTTCACATGTCAGTCCCAGCTCCCTCCTCTTCCCCTCCAGGCCTGCTACCCACCCCCAGCTCCCCTCCCTCCCCTCCCCCACCCCCCACCAAAACCCCAATCTGTTTCCCAGGGAGGGTATGACCCTCCAAGGGGGATCTCTATAGTCTGTCATTTCGTTCTGAGAGGGCCTAGCCCCCCCCTCAAGTGTCCAGATTTAGAGAGCATCCCTCGCTGTTGGATGGGCGCCCAAAGTCCATTTGTGTGTCAGGGATATACACTGATCTACTACCCCAAACCCCATAGACTGCATAGGCTTTCTCACTGACACCCACATTCAGCGGGTCTGGATCAGTCCCATAGACATACATTCTTAAGCATGAATAGACCTTAGTTAGGTAAGGAGAGACAACTTCTAAGCCAGTGGTTCTCAACCTGCCCAATGCTGCAACTCTTTAACGCAGTGCCCCATGTTGTGGGGACCTCCAAACATAAAATCTTTCTCATTTCTATTTCACAAATGCAATTTTACCACTGTTATTGATTGTAATGCAAATATCCAACATACAAATGCCCCTGTGAAAAGTTCTTTCAACCCCCAAAGGGTAAAGACTCAGGTTGAGAAACTGCTCCAATCCCTTCTCCAGATTGATTAGGTCATTGTCTTGTTTTGCTGCATCATAAGGTAAGAACATATAGCCAAATAGTGGTGGCACACACCTTCAATCCCAGCACTGGGTAGAAGAGGCAGGCAGATCTGTATGAGTTCAAGGCCAGCTTGGTCTACAAAGTGAGTTCCAGGACAGCAGCAGCTGTTAAACAAAGAAACCCTGTCTCAAAAAGCCAAAAAAGGTAGGGGTCCTGGAAAGATGGCTCAGTGGTTAAGAACAGTGGCTGCTCTTTTGGTAGACCTGTATTCAATTCCCAGCATCTACATGGCAGCTCACAACCATAATCTGCATAAGGCAAAACCAAGTTCCAACAGTGCAAATAATTCAAAGCTCAATATCTTTGGGTTTTCTCAAGGAAGGGCTTAGATCACCTCTTTGGCTCCACACTTGACAGCATATACATAGGCTGTCTTCTAAATACCAGCCTGATTCATTTCATTGTGGCTGGTGCTTCTGGGACTGTTACATGATATAGACATTCTAAAACTGCTGAGATCCTCCATTGAAACTGGGCTCTCTTTGGGATCTCTAGTCCTGTAAGCCTCAGCTGCTCCCAATGACCCCTTCATATCTTGGTTATTTTGTTACAAAGTTTGACTTCCAGGGCAAGGCACTTTCTTCTATATGAAAGCATGGAGATGAAGCTTTAATAATACATTTTTCAACAAGCATTGTTTTGAAACCCTATATTTCATTAATCTTGTTTTTAGGAAAAGAGAGGAACCATCATAAAAAAATCCATCGTAACACAAAGTATCTTAAAGACCTGTTGTTGCCTCCTAGGTAGGCCCAGGCCATGTAATCAAGATGGTAATGAAGTTACATGATGTTTGTCTTCTCTAGCTGTAGCAAATATGGCTGCCACCCATGTGACTGTCTAAAAATGGAATCATGCCACATGGTTGGCTCCTTTAAGATTACCTATGCATAGATTTTTTAAATTATCAACTTCCAATGTTGCTAGTTTTAAGTTAACTTTTTCATATATTTTACAACTCTTTATCCACATACAACAAGATAAACTTATAAACAGAATGGTCACATGAACAGAGTCTATTTTTGAAAGGTGTGGTGGGCAATTCTGCTTTTCTTTCTTCTCCCTATCATGGTGTCAGGTGGCTCAATTAACATGATACATAGAGGAAACATTTAAATACGCTTGGATCTACAGAATGGAGAGCCACAACCCAACTCTAGAGTTAGCATTCCAATAAATTAAATAGAATAAAACAATTTCTATGTTATCCACACCCAAAAAATATCTGAGCTTCTGCTAACCAGAATCAAGTTACTAGAAAGCTTAGAGATAAATTCTAGGCCCTGGCCATAAAAGAAGCAATGGCAGTGGTAGTGACTGTTGCATAGAGATAGCAAAAATATCTGACACATTTTAAACAACATATATGGATACAGCAGAAAACACAGTTTTCCAACTTCCCCAAGAAACAGGAGAACTTTCCAACAAGATAGACAAAACTTTTAGGAGGAAACAGGAAAAACTTTCCAACCAATCAGAACCAAGTGTGCAGGTGATTTTTCACTATTTTCCCTGAATAGGATAATACTGGGGTCATGTAAAAACTCATCCACATCCCATTTGGGGATTCCACAAAACAGAACCATACTATACCTCACCAGGAGACCTCCATAGATGCTTTCTGCTTTTCTTAGCTTGGTAGTTCACTCTGATAATCCACTGACTGTAGGTAGTCTCAGAGCATTAGATTGTATCAAGGCATGCGCCTCCTCAAGTTGTTCTTCAGCCCCAGAGTTCCAGAGTAGAAATCCAGCTTTAGAATTTAGATGGGATGTCTGATTCCCACTGGGGCCCTACTGAACATTTTAATTCCATCAGTAGGAAATAATACAACTACTACAATACAAAGTAAAATTTGAAGCAAGCTTTAATTAAATACTGGCCAGGTAGATGGACTCTTTCCAGATCAACACCCTGGTTCCAAAGAAATCATCCTGAGTCATGGTTTGAAGGGACTTAAAATATTTTTCCATCAGGTATAATGAGGGGCAAGCATACAATCTAGTATTTCCTTCCAGTGAACCTCCTGCCTACATTTGGTCCACCACATGTAGTGTAGTTGGGTCAAACAAACTTGTTTATGCGAGTGAAAACTTGTGATTTGACATCTACCATAAGCAATAGTCTCCAGAATTTAAGGAATTATCTGTCCTTGGGCAAGGGTCTTGCAGATCAGAGGATTTTGTTTCATTTCTCTCTTAGGCATAGTAATTAAAACTTAAAATATAAGGTTGGTTTTCATACCACTTAACAATGTTAAATTAAGATCAGATAAAGAATTTAAGCAGAATTATAACACCTAATGAAATAGTTTATAAAAGTCTCTCAAACAAACAAACAAAAAAGCCCAGGGCCATATGACTTTAGCTCAGAATTCTACCAGACCTTTAAAGGAGTCCTAATACCAATACTCCTCAAAGTAATCCACAAAATAGAATCAGAAATAACATTGCTAAATTTATTTTATGAAGCCACAGTCACCCTAATTCCCAAACCACACAGAGTCAACAAAGAAAGAGAATTACCCACCAAATTCCTTCATGAAAATAGAGGCAATCATATTCAATAAAATACTCGCAAACAGAAACTCCAACAGCAAATCAAAAAGATCATCCACCATGATCAAATGGACTTTAGCTCAGAGATTCAGGAATGATTCACCATACAAAATTGTCAATGTAGTTCACCATATAAGCAAAAAAAGCATGATCATATCACTAGATGCTGAAAAAGCATTTGACAAAATCCAACACCACTTCATAAAGTCTTGGAGAGATGAGGGATAAGAGGATCATATCTAAACATAATGAAGGCAATATACTTTAAGCCAATAGGTGATATCAAATTAAATGGAAAGAAACTTAAAGCAATTCCACTAAGATCAGGAAAAAGATAAGGCTGTCTACTCTCTCCATGTCTATTCAATAAAGTATTTGAAGTTATAGCTAGAGAAATAAGACATCAAAATATGACCAAGTGATACACATTTGCAAGAAAGAAGTCAAAATATCACTTTCTCAGATGATATGATAGTATACAAAAGTGGCTTCAAAAATTCTACCAGGGAGCTCCTAAGGTGATAAACATCTTCACTTAAAAGGCTGTACACAATATTAAAAAATATCAGTAGTTCTCCTATATACAAAGCATAAATGGTATAAGAACGGAAACAAGGAACAAACACTCTTCACAATAGCCACAAATAATATAACTATAACCAAACAAGTAAATATCTGTATGACAATAACTTCAAGTCTTTGATGAAAGAAATTGAAGAAGATAACAGATGATAAAAAGATTTCCCATGCTCATGGATCAGTAGGATTAACACAGTAAAAATGGCCACCTTAGCAAAAGCATTCTACAGATTCAATGTAATCCCAATCAGAATTTCACCACAATACATTTCAGACCTTGAAAGAACAATATTCAGCTTCATATGGAAAAACAAAAACCCCAGGATAGCTAAAACAATCATATACAACAAAGTAACTTCTGGATGTACCACCATTACTGATTTCAAGCTGCATTACAAAGCTGTAGCAATAAAAACTCCATGGTATTGGCATAAAAACAGATAGGTGGATCAATGTAAACAAGATGAAGTCTTAGAAGTAAACCCACATAACTATGGACGTTTGATTTTTGACAAAGAAGTCAAAATTATACAATGAAAAGAAAGCATCTTCAACAAATGATGATGGTCTAACTGGAGATTAGTATATAGAAGATCTATGCAAATAGATTCATATCTATCACCCTGCATAAAACTGAAGTGCAAGTGATTTGAAGACCATAAAAATCAGTTACACTTAATCTGATAGAAGAGAAAGTGGGGAATAGCATTGAGCACATTGGCAGAGGAGATAGCTTCCTGAATGAAAATCAGTTGTGCAGGCACTAAGACAATTAACATAACTTCATGAAACTGAAAAGCTTATGGAAGGCAAAGGACACTGTCAAAAGGACAACACGGTAGCACACAGAATGTGAAAAGATCTTCACTAAAACGCATCTAACAGAGTAATGAACTCCAAAATATATAAAGAACTCAAGAAATTCGGCATTAACAAACCAAATAATCAATTTAAATAATTGGGTGCAGATTTACCCGTAGAATTCTCAACAGAGGAATCTCAAATGGCCAATAAACACATAAAGAAAAGTTCAACATCCTTAGCCTTCAGTAAAATGGGAATCAAAATGGCACTGAAATTCCAAACACAACTGGCAAAAAATTTTAAAGTCAATGAAATGATTCCTAATGATATTCTCCTGTCTTCGTAGTTTGGTGCCTAACCTGTCATCAGTGAGGCTTCACCCAGCAACTGATGGAAACAGACACAGAGACTCACAGCCAAACAACAGGCAGAGCGTGGGGACTTCTGTGGAAGAAGAGGAGAAAGAACCGTAGGAACCAGTGGCATCAAAAGAACCACAAGAAAACCCACAGAATCAATTAACCTTGGCTCACAGAGACTGAACCAACAACCAGGGAACCTACACGGGACTGACCTAGATCATTTGCTATTTTTGTAAAGGATCCAGATTTTCTTCCTAGCACCCATGTGGAGGCTTACAAGCATCTGTGATTCAAGTTCCATGGTTTCTGATACCTTCTTCTTAATTTCACGGGCATCAGCATGCAAGTGGTACACAGACATGACATATACACAAACAAAATGCTCATATACATAAAAAATCTTAAGAATATTATGGACAAAATTCAGGTTTAGATCTATGACATAGAAGCAAGTAAATGTCCTTAAGACAATTACCAGTGTGACAGAATATGTGATCACAAAGTATTTCCTTCATAATTCATTTTTCTTAAAGGTGTAAGAGAAATAATTCCATCAATATTTTGACTTTCATCCATGACCACTAACTAATGCAATGGTAATAAATCTTACGTACGTTGTACCCCAAACCACCCTTTCAAAGGCATTATCTATTTATCTCTTCTCCTTACTTTCCATGATTCCTATGTGGAAGATTCATTGCTCATCCAAACATGACCCAGATGCTGGCATCCTCCTCATACACACCTGTGTATTTCCTGACAAAAATATATGGCTTCTGTTCCCACTGACTACTCTAACTGAATAAAAGTTCTTAGAGATGTATGTACTTCCGGTCTGATTAATTTGGATATGGAATGCTTTTCTATTTTCAAGTTTTTATATAAAAGTTTATAAATTAAAATTAAACAATACAAAAATGAATAAAAGTCCATGTAATCAGAAATCCCATCCTTGATAGATGACAAAGATTATTCTGATTTGTCCTCAGCTGTCACCTTCTCATTTGAAGCCTACACATTCTGGTTTTTCATGGGTATATTATTTTATGGAATTAGCCAGAATCATCCTTCCCTTGATGTGGCCTCTTAGTGATTTTTCATCCACTAATGGCTTTTCCACCCTGAGGTATACATTTCTACTTACTCTGATGTATTTGAAATTGATGGTGAACCATCTCCATCAATGCAAGACCCCATTACTTAGACTTTAAACCCATTACAATGTTCCAGATTGTCCTTCCTTATTTGTGAGTACATTTTTTCCTACAGAAAAATGACCGGTTCTAGAAATGAGGAAGTTTCTTTAATCTAAGATTTATGATAATAACATATGATAAAGAAACATCCAGAAGAATCCAGTAAGGAAGAAAGTATTGACTTCAAAGATGATCTACTCAGTTTTGTCATAGTTGCTGAACCTATCACCAAAGATTTGGTTATCTACCTTAGCTAGCTATCAGTTGAGGAAATGAAAGTGAATAAAATAATAGAGTATTGGTGATTCTAATCAGCTTTTTATGTAAGAAAACATGAAAACCATTCTACCACAAGTGCAGATAATTACATTTAATACAAGGAATTTAAACATAGAGCTATGCAGCATAAAACATTCTTTTGAATTTTATAAAAATTTTCTTTAAAGATATGTAAAAAATCAATAGTTTTCTTATGCCTTAAGATATTTTATAGAACTGCTTCTCAAATATTGAAGATTGAAAAACAAAGGAATATATAGGAAAATGTTAGTTCTAAGAGTTATTTCAAAACGTACACATTTAACTAAGTTTAATTTATTTTTAAAGGTTACTCACTGATCCTAGTTTTTACATACTTTGGTTTTCTTTGTCTGCTTGCTAATTTTTCATTTGTTTTTAGCACTGAGGCAAAAAAAATAGTACACAGCTGTTACCCAGTATAATATTTTATTAGGAGGAAGGTACAGATTAATTTCCATGATCTCAAAAGAGAAAATACATTTCTTTTAGCAGAAATTGCATTAGTGAGTTAATTATTAGATTGATTGACTGAAGTTACTGTTTGCAAAGAATATTACGCAGATCTCTTTGCTATTAGAAAGCTTAAGTAATTCTTGATATCAGAAAAAGAAAGCTTAAACATTGCAAAAACAATGATCAATGAAAACAATAAATTCTTCTAAAAGTTAGACATAGAATTGAGATACAGGCTCTAAAGCAAATTAAATTCTCCAGAGCTGCCCATCAGCCAGCCACGACAGGTTTGAAGGTCATTGTTGTTGGCTATTTGGCTAAACTTCAACTCAATTTCATCCCTGATCAGTGATTCGAAACTGACCCACACAGATGAGCAACCATGTGGTGCCCAGTGCATATTAATCAGAAGACTCCCCTACCCCATAAAGGAACATATCTGATTTTAAAAGATGCTGTGTGAGGACAGAAATGCAAAAGTCCTAAAAGGTCTGCCCAGGCGTTTTGTATTGCTTCACATATTTATTAATTATTCACCTGGTGATGCTGTCTTGCCAGTAAAGAATGCATATCTTTTACACGTGGGAATGGACACAAAGCAAAATAAATATCTAACTTGAAATATATGAAGTAATTTCTTCCTTATAAATATAAGACACCATAGCTTTCTGTGATATTTTTGGTATGATAATAGTTAGCTTTAAGTAACTCATTTGCTTTGTGCCTGGTTTTCTGCTCTTGGTTTCCTAAAGGGATATAGAATTAGAAGTGTGAAGAAATCAACTGAAAATGTATAGGATTTTGAGAACTCCATAAAATTTTGAATTCATAATTAAATGGTATCTTCTTTAATTAAATATATTTTGATTTATTATCTAATTTTAGTTAACTGAATAAATGTTTCTATAGCCTCAAAATGCCTTGGTAAAATAACTGTAGACAAAATACATGATATATGAAACAAAAAAAGTACAATGCCTGTTTCTACATTTTCTGTGATTTTTATTTTCTCAATTGAAGCAGTTGTACAAACAACTGTAAATAGTAACTGAAATAATTTATTACCTGAGATTATAATATAATATGAAAACCAATTTTGAAAAATTTATTGTTTTCCCATAATGATTAGGATGATAAGAAGAAATACTGAACTACAAACTTATTTGACAGAGAGTATCTGATTCTTAAGACTTATACTCCTTTGAATTTAAGCAAAAATACTTCTACTAAAAATGAAAATTTTGATAACTTAATTAGGAGTCTGGAGGTAATTTCAGTTTTCATATATAACATAATCTACATACCAAACCTTTATGTTTTCAAGCCTTTTTTAATTTTTTACTACAAGATAGTAAGCAGCAGCTTTTTGAAAAATATTTTTTGTTTTGAATTTCCTGGAAATTTGATAAAGACTGTTGAGTAAGCTTGGCAAGTACTCTGTCTTTTAGCCATAACCCAGATCCACAGTATTCTAAATGTAAAGGTTACTGCTTTATGAAGTCCTGAGCTCTGCCTTAATCTGCTACTTGGAATGATGATTTTGCTTCTGTACATTTTTGTATATATATTCCCCACGATGCATGTCCTAGTCTGATAAATAACACAATAATAAATACCATAAATACCAAGTGCAAAAACAACTTTGATGGAAAAAAGTTTATTTCATCTTGAATTTCTCAGTCCATCTTTGAGGGAAACCAAGGCAGTCACCTAGATACAGGCACTGAAGCAGAAACTTTGTAGGAGTGCTAATTACTGGCTTACTTTCTCTGCAACTTTTCCTATAAATCCAAGCCTACCTGCTGAGGGATAATACTGTCCACATGAGGCTGGGCCTTCTCATACCCATGAGCAATCAAGAAAATGCCTGATTCACATGCCCACCTTCCAATGCGATGGAGTCAGTTCTTCAGCTGAGAGTCTCTCTTTCCAGGTATATCCAAGTTTGTCACAAGAACAAACCTGACAAAAAATAGAAAGTATACAGTGTTAGTGTATAGCTGCCATTTTGAACAGTCATAATTTTCGATTTCTATGTTGTCATTCTCTCACTTTATAGTTGGAATTCTTTTACAATATTCTCAAACCAACAATAAATAATGAAGATTTTATGTTTTGAAAGTTTCACCATGAATTGGAAATTGCTAGCTAGTCACTCTGTCTAATTTAGAGTCACTCAATATTCATATTTGACACTATTCTGTTTATATTCAAAGTACAGTGGCATCTTCTAACAACTGTACTACGATCACGGCCCATGATTTTCCTCACACTGACCCTATTTTATTCTACCTTGAGATCCTCTATTCTCTGTCCCCAGATTCTTTATCTGTGAAATCACATTTTCACATTCCATTTTCCAACAAACTTAAGTTTTTTGATAAAACTCTTCTTGTCGTAGATTGAGTTTCTTCTTGGGAAACTTCGCATTTGCAGGACCACCTCAGAACTTGGAACAACTGCATAGTTGTTGAACAAATGAGTTAGTGACTGGAGAGGAACACAACATTATTATTACAAAGGGTGAGTTGAGACTGACATGGTTTGAAGAGTTGTTGACTTTTACATATCTAATCAGATCCTAGGGGCTAAACCTGTCCATCTGTGTGAACTAGAATAAACAACCTTTGTACTTGAACCATAACATTAGCAGAACAAATACAGATGACCTTATAGAATGAATGACTTATCTTAACCACAATGCTCTAGTCACTTACCACACCTGGTTGTTTATGCTTGTATCCCTCCTGTACCATATTTTACATATCAACTTTTTCTACAACTCTTTCAAGAACTAATTCTTAACAGACTAACAGTTTTTCAGCTGAATTATAATTGTTTCCTGTCTGATGATGTAGACAAAAATACTGTTTTTAATCTCCTCAAACATTTTCATTTTTGTTTTATAGCACAATCCTGTGGTAATGCCATCTTACAAAGCATCCAAACTGTTCCATGTAAAACTCTAAGCCTTATGATTTTCCTGGAGGCAGGTGCATGCCAGAGTCTGAGGAGCACATCTGTGTGATGCACTCTCCAATTAAAAATAAACAGATCTGTATTCATTAATTTTGTCTATTAGCTTTTCTAGTGTTTGGAGGCTGTTGGCTTGGTTGTTTGTTTTGGAAACAGTGTCCCTTGTGCAGTCCCTGCTGCCTGTAACTCCAAATTCCCCTGTCTCACAGTTACTTGATACTAAACACAGCCTGCACTATCTACTGTGTTCGAATGAATTTTAAAAAATCAAACATCTTGAAGCAGTTCTAGCAGAAATAGTAGCAGCAACAATAATATAATGTAGTATTAGTTAGTTGCCAGCTTTTTCCTAATGTTTTCCAAAGGTGAATATTAAACAAAATGCTTTAAATCAACTTGCAAAATTCCAGATATGATGCTACTTTTATATAAATTATTTACTTTCATATAAGACTTTTCCTTTAGTTCTAGCCCAAGTCTTCATAGAGATGAATGGTTACAGAAAATTGTCTTAAGGGACCAATGTATAAGCAGTGCATTCTTCTGGAATATTTTTGATGACTTTATTTGAGAAGAAGCCATGAAATTCTCAAAACCAAGATTTCAGGCAATCCAACATTTCTCTGCGTATCTTACTTTTATTCTTCCTAAACTGAGGACTGGGAGGACTATTCAGACAGTTGATGGTAACATGGGTTCTCCAGGCCTCTAGTCTTCTTTCATGGGTTGTGTAAATCACTGATGACAGACTATACTTTCAGGGATCATTTCTGTCATTCATAAAACACTGATCCATTTGAAGAGTTCTAAGGATCCAAACCATTGTAGTGTATAGAAGTACACTAACTTCTGTTTATCAACTGTCAGTGTCCTGAAGTTATAAACAAATCAACGGTCTTCTCATAAATCTTGAGGGACTTCTACACAGTTATGTCATATGTGTTGCCTTCTAAGAATTCAAGCAGTTTATTGAATAGGAATGATTAGAGTAGTAACCTTTGCCTTGTTTTATTATTTTATAAGAAATAGGTTTAGTTTTTTCCTACTCAATATGACCTTGGATACTCATCCTTTGTATACAGATATTATTATGATGCTATAGAGTTCTTCTACACCTGATTTATTCAAGATTTTTGTACAAGTCATAGATATATATGTCCTTCTGAGATCTTAACTATGTCAAAATATTCTGAAGCTATAATTTGACTTATTTTCCGTTTTTCTTTTCTAGTTATTAAATTTCCTATATTGTCAATGAATAACTGAACTTTTAAAAGTGATCTATGGTAATTACATGTTTTTTTATGTTCTGTGGCTTTTTATCTCTGTTTATTTCTAGTTTCCTCTTATCTAATAAGACAGAAAAGTTTTTCAAATCATATATGCTGGTCTACTGTTGAAATGTTGGTACTCAAGGGCATGGGATGAGAGGAGGATAATTTTCGTGTTAGTCTGCTACAGGCAGACCATTGTAACATGCAGTCTTTCCACCAGCCTGGTCCTGAGTCGTGTCAGTACCAAATGAATGCACAGGATGCTATAGTAATTGTAAAGCTATTGACCATTTGTTATGTTTCTCATTGGCTAACTCTGACTTAATTATTAACCCATAAATGCTGATCTGTGTATTTCCACATCAGAGAAAGTTTTCAGACCTCTTATGTCTCTCACATCCTATATGGTGACTGACATTGCCTCTGTTTACCAGAATACTCCTCGACTTCTAGTCCTGCCTATCTCGTTTCCCTATTGGCCAACAGTATTTTATTTATCAACCTATACAACAAACATATACACAGAAGAACTTCTCCCATAAGACCCTGTTTCAAATTCTTTTAAATTTTAATTTAAGACTTTCTTTATACTAGGTGTGATGAATAGGGAGTGGAGGTTGCATGAGATATTGTGATGAATGCATATCTCCACAATTTGAACTCAAAATCTGCCTGTCATGACCTCTAGAGTTCTGGGATAATAAGCAAGGGTTACTGTTCCAAGCTTCTCTCAAAACCAGTTTTGTTGAGAAGTATCCACAAATTATATTTGTGTTTAGTAAATGCATTTTCTTCAACTTACATTTTGTTATTGTTGAAAATCTAATTCAAAACCAAAATATATTTCTTTTTTAATTTTATTTCTTTTACTAATTTTACATGCCAACCAGTTACCCCCCCCTCTCCTCCACCACCCCGCTCCAAAACAACCACATCTACTCCTGAGAAAGGGTAAAGCCTACCACGGGAAGTCAAAAAAGCTTGACATCTTCAGTTGAAGTAAGACCAAGATCTGTGCCACCCACCTAAACACACACACACTGAGCAAGGAATCCCACCATAGGGAATGGGTTTCAAAAAGTCAGATCAGGAACAAGGGATAGTCCTGGTCTCAATGCCAGGGTCAAACAAACAGGTCTGTTTGGGTCAAGTGCAATCTCCTCAGCTATAATTCTTTCTCTCTCTCTCTCTCTCTCTCTCTCTCTCTCTCTCTCTCTCTCTCTCTCTCTCTCTGTCTCTCTCTCAGCCTCTCTCTCTCTCAGCCTCTCTCTCTCTCAGCCTCTCTCTCTCTCTCTCTCTCTCTCTCTCTCTCTCTCTCTCTCTCTCTCTAACTTATGAATGCCCAGCCTCAGCTTGGCTTGTTTCTAGTCAGCTTTCCTTAACTTATCCTGTAGGAGGAAGTCTGATGCCGCCATTAAACATGTGACTTATTAGAGGCGCATACAGATGAGGTAATAAAAGGGCGGTTTACCACACCGCTAACCACACCCACTTTAGGCAGGACTAAAGACGTATACGTACGTAGGCGGAACTACGTCACTAGCCAGGCCCACTTTTGGGCATGGCTAGGGGCGTTACGGGGGAAGGCATAAAAGACAGCACACAGGAAGTCTCGGTCTCTTTTCCTGGAGATTGGCTTCCGGGTCGGCCACTGAAAACTGCTCCTCTGGGTTTGGTATCTTGTGAGTAATTTTCTACATTAAATACTTAGCTTTACTGTCAGTAATTGTGTGTCGCATATTGTTACAGCATCCGTTAAAGCCTACAGTTTGGTGGCAGCGGTGGGATTGGAATCCGGACCCAGGCACCCAGAAAAGTGGCTTCTCTCGGCCCGACCAGGCACACGTGGACTCTCCTTTCGCTAAGTTCCTCACCACTTCGCTCAGCAAGGCACGATTCCTGCCGCCAGGAACCAGCACCTCCTACCTGCCGGTAAGGTTAGGCGGTATTCCAAGATTTCTCTTGCGGCCACGTGCTGTTTTACTGGCGGCCTGCTGACTCCGGCCACGTGCTCTTTCGCTGGCAGCCTGTTGATTTCGGCCTGAATTACTCCATTGGTAACAAACGTAACTGCTTTATACAATGTCAACAGCTAACACTATGATGCAGGATGTTAAGAATTTTCTTGTTTTTTGTATGGATGGGATTTTAGAAAGGGTTGAGGACCTACCTGAAAGGTACTTCCTACCCACGATGGTGATTATTAGCTTCATAATCAATACAATTTTGTTAATGAAATGGCTCAAAAATAGGAATAAACTTATACAGGTCATACAGTCATCGCAGGATAGTTTTGAAATCTTAATACAGAGGATTCAGGAAGTGCAAAACTCATTGCAGGAGAGTAAGAAAGGGTTGGTAGATAATATTCAGGATATTAAAAATGATAATGTAGGTCTGACGAACAGATTTAAAGAGACGGAACACAAAATTGAATTACTATCAGGAAAAATGTGTTCCACAGATAGAATTGAAAAATTGGAACATAATGTTGAAACATTTAACGAAAAACACGGTTCCATGTTTGATGATTTCACTAGCAAATTACAAAGACTGGAACATAAAATTGAAATGCTAGCAGAAAAGAATTGTTCCATGTCTGAGAGCAATGATAAACTAACTGATAGAATATCATTTGTAGAAGGCAGTTTACATGCTATTGAGGTACTTGCTAAGGATGAGAATATTAGAAATTTGGAATCACATGTAAATGATGAATGTAAAAAAATGAAAGATTCCATGACATCCTTAGAAAATTATTTGTCCCAAGAACTTCAAGAGCTCAGAGAAACAATGATGAATAGACTGCAGGATTTAGAAGACGCTCAATCTGATACTTCAGAATCAGAAATACAGGCATCAGGTCAGAACAGGAGTTTCCCAAAGCTTCTCAAATGCCGGAATGATTTCCCTAAGGTTGCTATGCGTTCCCCTATGGTTTTCCGGTATCTGTAACAGAAAAACCAGCAACGAAAAAAACAATCAAATGGTCCCATTGCTTATCACTGGGAGCCTATACAGATGAAGGATCTAAAAATTATTAAGGAGGCCATTGTCATGTATGGTCTTCATTCTCCCTTTGTCAGAGAGCTCCTAACCTCATAGGCTACTGTTAATAAAGTAACCCCAAAAGACTGGGCCCAATTAGCCTCTGCAGTGCTTGAAAATTCTTGCCAAATTCAATGGAGAGCTTTGTGGAGGCAAGAAGCAAAAGCAATTGAGATTCAGGAATTGCAGAAGGGTCATGAAGTACCCCAAGACAAGATTCTTGGGGAGGGTCCTTATGCTGACACGCAGGTTCAATCTGCATATGACGAGCACATGTTGTCTTTGTGCCGTACAGCTGCTTTAAATGCCTTGGATAAGGTTTGTGAAACAGGAGAGATAATGCAACCCTACACCAAGGTATTACAGGGCCCAAGGGAAAGGTTCACTGAATTTTTAGAGAGATTATCCAGAGCAGTAGAAGTACAGGTAGCGAACCCAGAATCCAGGCGTCTTCTTATAGAATCTTTGGCGTATGAGAACGCGAATCCTCAATGCAGGCAGGTAATTTGGCCATTAAAAATAAGATCAGCGCCATTGGAGGAATGGGTCCTACATACAGCGAACCTGGAATGTAAAAGTCAGGATACAGGAGCTTGGGTAGGTGAAGCTATTTCTACAGGCTTGAGGAGGCACCAGGATGCCAAATACCCTACCTGTGATGATATAGAGGCATGGGTATGGAAGGCAATCTCAAAGAATTTAAATAGGCGTAAAGATGCAACATGCTTTAACTGTGGTAGAATAGGACATCTTAGTAGGAACTGTAGACAACGCATTCCGAGAAATAATGCTTTTACCAGGAATGCATCAAACAGAAGGCCTAAGCCTCCTGGTCTATGCAGGAGGTGTGGGAAGGGGCGCCATTGGACTGATGAATGCTTTTCCACAATAGACAGACAAGGTAGATCTTTACAGCAGGGAAACGGGGTTCCGGGGCTCAATGGAGCCCCGAAAAGGAAGATTATCCGGTCATTCCCAGTGACAGTGGAGGACAACCTCTCCCAGGACAATTAGAAGATCCACTGCCCATTGTAAATAATACGGCACTGGATAATACATTAGCTCCAGAGGATGAATCAATTACATCAGGAGGAGATACAAAACATATATTTTGGCAAACTTCTATACAATATCATAGACCCAAACTTCCAGTTAAGGTAAATAATAGGGTGATTTACGGATTACTGGACACCGGAAGTGACGTCACTATCCTTAATCAGCAGTCCTGGCCACACAACTGGGCTTTAAAAGAGGTTAATGTTCAATTCTTAGGGATTGGAACCCTATCTGAAGTTAAACAGAGCGTTAGATGGATTGACTTTATTGGGCCAGAAGGACAGAGAGGAAGGTTAAAGCCATATGTTGCAGATATTGCTATAAACCTCTGGGGTCGTGATCTACTCCAGCAATGGAATACGCAGATTAAAATTCCTCCTGTATCAGCTAGGAATTATAGACAAGCTCTTAGTGGTAGTAAGAATATAGTAAGACAGTACAGAAAACAGATGCCAAATGTACAGGCTGTACAGAAGCAAGATGCTAGTGCCAAGCCTACAGAGCAACCGAAAGCTCTACCATTAAAATGGCTGACAGATGAACCCGTCTGGGTGGGTCAATGGCCTATGACATCTGAGAAGTTAGAGGCTTTGGAGAAGTTAGTTCAGGAACAGCTAGATGCTGGACATATTGAGGAATCAACTAGTACATGGAATTCGCCTGTTTTTGTTGTCAAGAAGAAGTCTGGTAAGTGGAGAATGGTTACGGATCTTAGAGCCATCAACAAGGTAATTCAGCCTATGGGGTCTCTACAACCTGGGATGCCGTTACCTTCTCTAATTCCTAAGGATTGGCCAATTATAGTTATAGACTTAAAAGATTGTTTCTTCACCATACCGCTACAAGAAAACGACAGAGAAAAGTTCGCCTTCACAGTACCTACCTATAATAATTCCCATCCGGTACAGAGATTCCAGTGGAAGGTACTACCTCAAGGTATGTTAAACAGTCCAAATTTGTGTCAATATTTTGTGAATAAACCTCTAGAAATAATTCGTAAAAAATTTCCACATTCGTTAATATATCATTATATGGATGACATATTATTGTCTGATTCAAATAAGGATACTTTGGAAAAGATGTTTGAGTCAGTAAAGGAAATTTTGCCTCGCTGGGGATTACAAATTGCCCCAGAAAAAATACAAAGAGGAGATTCTATTAACTATTTAGGTTATAAAATAGATGCTCAGAAAATTAGACCACAGAAAGTACAGATCAGAAGAGATCGTTACTGGACTCTTAATGATCTTCAAAAACTATTAGGAGAAATCTCTCAATTACAGACGATTATTGGTGTAGAAGGGCATGATTTAAAACACCTGAAAATGGCTTTAAAAGGAGATAAAGACCTAAACAGCTGAGGCTGAAAAAGAATTAGAATGGGTAGAAAAGAGAATATTAGAAGCACATGTGGATCGTGTGGATCCAAATCTGGACTGTATTCTGGTTATTTTACCGTCTAGAGAATACCCCTCAGGAATATTAATGCAGAGGGAAGACATCATTCTAGAATGGGTATTTCTGCCACATAAACAGAATAAAAAATTGAAAACCTATATAGAAAAGTTCTCAGATTTGATATTAAAAGGTAAATTAAGGCTTCGTCAACTGACTGGGAAAGACCCAGCTGAAATTATTGTACCTTTAACGAATGAGGAAATTTCCTCCTTATGGAAGGATAATGAGTATTGGCAAATAGCTTGCAGTGACTTTTTGGGAAGTATTAGTAATAACTATCCCAAAACAGAGAGAATCAAATTCATAAAGAAAACAATTTGGATTCTTCCACGTATCGTGAGGCAAACACCTATTTCTGGAGTTCTTAACTTCTACACGGATGCAAACAAATCAGGTAAAGCAGGGTATAAATCAGGAAAAATAAGTAAAGTAGTTCAAAGCCCTTACAACTCCGTACAAAAGGCAGAGTTATATGCCATTCTCATGGTACTTAAAGACTTTCCAGAGCCTCTCAATATAGTCACGGATTCTCAGTATGCAGAAAGAGTTGTCCTGCACATTGAGACTGCAGAATTTGTTCCTGATAATACAGAATTAACCTCATTGTTTTTACAATTGCAGGAAATCATCAGAAACAGGACTCATCCTATATATATAACACACATCAGATCCCATACAGGTCTGCCAGGTCCTCTGGCACAAGGTAATGATGAAATTGATCATTTATTAGTAGGTAATGTGTTGGAAGCTTCAGAATTTCATAAGAAACACCATGTTAACAGCAAAGGTTTAAAGAAGGATTTTTCTATCACCTGGCAACAAGCTAAAGAAATAGTAAGAAATTGTCCCAGTTGCTCATTGTACAATCAAACTCCATTACCAGCAGGTTGTAATCCTAAAGGTGTTCACAGAAATGAACTTTTGCAAATGGATGTATTTCACTTCCCAGAATTTGGCAGTTTGAAATATGTACACCATACTATAGACACGTACTCAGGCTTCCAATGGGCTACTGCCCTCAGCTCTGAAAAAGCTGACTCTGTTATTACACACCTCTTAGAGGTAATGGCTGTTATGGGTATACCTAAAACAATAAAAACTGACAATGGTCCAGCATATGTCTCCAGTAAATTGGAACAATTCTTCAAATATTATAATATAAAACATGTAACTGGTATACCTTACAATCCCACAGGACAAGCAACAATTGAAAGGTCTAACCGAACCTTAAAAGAGATGCTTCATAAACAGCCAGGGAAAACAAAGACACCTAGACACAGGTTACAGAATGCTTTACTAACGTTGAATTTTCTTAATGCTGATGAAAACGGACAAACTGCAGCAGAAAGACACTGGACTACAGAGAAGACTTCTGAACTGAACCAACTGGTGTATTTTAAGGATGTTATGACCTCAGTCTGGAAACCAGGATATGTGTTACGTTGGGGAAGGGGTTATGCTTTTGTTTCCACAGGAGAAGAAAAGATTTGGGTTCCATCAAAATTAATTAAAATTCGATCAGAACAGAAAACATCTCAGGAGGAGGAAGATAACAGCCCATCTACAAATTCATAGTCCACCATGAGTAAAGTGACCTCCTAAAAGGAAAGAGAAGTGTTTTGTTTTTTGTATTCACAGGTAAACTCAGCAAAGAATACTGGACATATGGATTCCTGTAGAAGAATGAATAGCTACCCTGAGGACCATCAAACAAACAGTATCTCACTGTGTGGTATCAAAGTCTAAATCTCTCTATATTGTTTTTTCATAGTATCCTTTTATCTTTATTTCTTCACATACCTCAGTTCCCATTCATTTAACTGAAGCTGGCTTTGGAGTTGGATTGGCTCTCCTACTCTAAACCCAAACATATTATTTAAATACAATTCAGAATTTCTGTATTATATCAAAGAGCCATTGATATAAGACAGAAGAAATAAAAAATGAGGGACTGTTATCTATGGATTTCTTTTTCTGAACAGTCTAATTTCCTCCAGGTTTTCCATCTTCCCTATTGTCACCTCTTCTGTATGCATACATATGAAAGTTAAAATATTTCTTCATTAACATTAATGTTTGAGTTTTCCAGAGAACAAGGGATTTCCTGACAGCAATCTTCAACTGCTTCCGAAAGAGAATGAGGATCCACTTCCTTGACTTCACCTGATTCGACTGGAGGCATCTGAATTGCCCCACATCATTGACTCCACCTGACAAGCACTATCCTGAAACTGGCTTGAAACTACATCACTCTACACATCTCCGGACCAAGAAACTGAAACAGCACATTTTCTACAATCTGAGCAGAGCTTCAAGATAAGAGCTTCAATCAACACTAGAACCCCAGTCAGGAACTTCAACCAAGCATCTCCGGCCATACTGAGACTGTCTGATCTAATGAGATTTTGTTATACTAACATTTTCTTTTCACAGGTCCCCATGAGATTATCATCGTCCCATCTCAGCAGGAAGTAGTTTTGAGAATTCCACGCCCCCTCTCCCTACTATTGATATTATAAGATAGTTTACACCTGTTAGTGTTAGTTTTCAATTATTTTAGAGTTGGGATTGGAAGGAGGTGTTCATATCTGGGTGTTTCTTTCAGATAAGTTTAGGTTTAGATAGAAGTTTGATACATTTTGTTCATGGACACAAGTTAGTTGTCCTTTTTTAGACTAAAAGGGGAATTGTAGGAGGAAGTCTGATGCCGCCATTAAACATGTGACTTATTAGAGGCGCATACAGATGAGGTAATAAAAGGGCGGTTTACCATACCGCTAACCACACCCACTTTAGGCAGGACTAAAGACGTATACGGCTGGACGTAAAGACGTATACGTACGTAGGCAGAACTACGTCACTAGCCAGGCCCACTTTTGGGCATGGCTAGGGGCGTTACGGGGGAAGGCATAAAAGACAGCACACAGGAAGTCTCGGTCTCTTTTCCTGGAGATTGGCTTCCGGGTCGGCCACTGAAAACTGCTCCTCTGGGTTTGGTATCTTGTGAGTAATTTTCTACATTAAATACTTAGCTTTACTGTCAGTAATTGTGTGTCGCGTATTGTTACAGCGTCCATTAAAGCCTACATATCCCATCTATCTTTTACCTCTGGGCTTTTATCTTTCGGTATTGTATATACCTTTCTTCTTACTTGAGCTCCCACAAATTCTGATCAGCTGTCTCTGAGGATTTCACCTTTAAGAACTTGATTCCTCTTGCTCATATGATTCCCCCTTCCTCTCTTGAACTGAAATCCAGGAGCCCAGTGCTTGGCTGTGGGTGACTGCATCTGCTTCCATAAGTTGCTGGATATAGGTTCTATGTTGACAACTATGGTAGTCACTAATCTTATTCCAGGGGAAGGCCAGTCCAGGTACCCTCTTCACTATTGCTAGGAGTCTTCCTTGTGGATTTCTGGTAAGTTCCCTAGCTCCAGGTTTCTTGATAACTCCACAGTGGCTCCCTTTATCTGGATAACTTTTTCCTTGTTCTCAGATCCCATTCCTCCCCAAATTTGGCCATCCTGTTCTCTCCTGTTCTCATCGTCTATCCTCTCCCTTTACTGCCCCTTTGCCCCCAGTTTATCCAGGAGGACTCATTTATTTTTCCTTCCCTGGTCAATCCATAAGTCCCTCTTAGGGTCTTCCTTGCTACCTGGCTTCTCTGGGCCTGTGGATTGTAGCCTGGCTATTCTTTGCTTTTCATCTAGTATCCACTTTTGATTGAGTACATACCATGTTTGTCCTGCTGGGCCTGGGGTACCTCACTCTGAATAAATTTTTCTCTTTTTGTTTCATATATTTTTATTTAACTTTTTACACATGTCACATTCAGCTCCCTCTCCTTCCCCTCCTCCTCTACCCCACAATCCTCCCAACTCATCACCCCCCACTCTACACTCCTCTGCTCCCCAGGGAGGGCAAGGGCCTCCATGAGGGATTTTCAGGGTCTGTCACATCATCCCGAGAAGGGGCCAGGTTCTTCCCCATGTGTCCAGGCTAAGAGAGCATCCCTTCACATGGTATGGGTTCCCAGGGTCCTTCTGTATGCCAGGAATAAATACTGCTCCACTCTCCCAGGTCCCAAGGCTTCCTCTCTGTCACCCAGGTTCAGTGGGAGGGTTCTGGGTCAGTCCCATGCAGGCCCCTCAGTCATCAGTCTGGGGTCCATGTGTTCCCCCTTGTTTAGGTCAGTTGCCTATGTGGGTTTGCCAGCCTGATCTTGATTCCTTTGATCATCACTCTTCTTTGCAACTGGGTTCCAGGAGTTTAATGTGGTTCACAGCTGTGGGTGTCTGCCTCTGTCTCCATCAGCCATTGGATGAGAATTCTAGGATGGCACATAAGGTAGTCATCATTCTTATTATCATGGGAGTGCATTTAAGGTAGCCTTAATGCCAGTTGGTGTCATTCTTGTATTCTTGTAGATCTGTTCAGATCTCACTAGTACCTGATCTCTCCTCCAACTTATACTTGCTCCCTCTCTTCTGGTATCTCCCATCCTTTTTTCCACTATTCTTATCCTGGCTCAACCTTTGTGCTCTCCCATGTCTTCCTCTCCCCTCCTCTTTTCTCTCTCTCTTTCTCCCATCTCCTTCTACCCTCCCCTTCTCTGCCACCAATCCAATTAGGAGATTGAATATCCGGGTTACCATGTATATATCTCTTAGGATCCTCCTTGCACCCCAGACTCTCTGGCGGTTGGGTTGTAGGCTGGCAATGCCCTGCTTCATGTCTAAAATCCATATATGAGTGAGTATATATCATGCTTGTCTTTTTGTGACTGGGTTACCTCACTCAGGATGGTTTCTTCCAGTGACATCCATTAGCCTATAAATTTAAAGATTCCATTTTTTTCTGCTGAGTAGTACTCCATTGTGTAAATGTACCACATTTTCTCTATCCACTCTTCAGTTGAGGGGCATTTAGGTTCTTTACAGGTTCTGGCAATTACAAATAATGCTGCTATGAACATAGTTGAGCAGATGTCCTTATTGTATGAGGGTACATCTTTTGGGTATATGTCTAAGCATAGAATTGCTGGATCTTGTGGTAAAATGATTTCCATTTTTCTGAGGTAGCTCCATACTGATCTCCAAAGTGGCTGCACTAGTTGGCATTCCCACCAGCAGTGGAGGAGTATACCCCTTTCTCTACATTCTCTCCAGCATAAACTGTCATTAGTGTTTTTTATTTTAGCCATTATGGCAGAAGTAAGATAGTATCTCAGAGTTGTTTTGATTTGCATTTCCCTAATGGCTAAAGATGTTGAGCACTTTCTCAAGTGTCTCTCGGCCATTTTGGACTCCTCTATTGGGAATTCTCTATTTAGTTCTGTATCCCATTTTTAATTGGATACTTTGGTGTTCTTGCTTCTTGAGTTCTTTGTAAATTTTGGAGATCAGCCTTCTGTCAGATGTGGGGTTTGTGAATATCTTTTCACATTCTGTGGACTGTCATTTTGTCTTGTTGACTGTGTCCTTTGCCCTGCAGATGCTCCTCAGTTTCAGGAGGTCCCATTTATTAATTGTTGACCTCAGTGTCTGTGTTACTGGTGTTATATTCAGGGAGCTATCTTCTGTACCAATTCGTTCAAGGGTACTTCCACTTTCTCCTCTAAGAGATTCAGTGTGGCTGGATTGGTTTTGAGGTCTTTGATCCATTTGGACTTAAGTTTTGTGCATGGTGATAGATATGGATATATCTGTTATCTTTTACATGCCAGAATCCAGTTACTCCAGCACCATTTGTTGAAGATGCTTTCTTTTTTCCATTGTATAGCTTTAGCTTCTTTGTCAAAGATCAGTTGTTCACAGGTTTGTGGGTTGATATCAGGGTCTTCGATTTGATTCCATTTGTCTACCTGTCTGCTTTTGTGCCAATACCAAGCTGTTTTCAGGACTATAGCTCTATAATAGAGCTTGAAGTCAGGGATGGTGATGCCTCCTGAGGTTCCTTTATTGTACAGGGTTGCTTTGGCTATTCTGGGTCTTTTGGTTTTCCATATAAAGTTAAGGATTGTCCTTTCGAGGTCAGTGAAAAATTGTGCTGGTATTTTGATTGGTATTACATTGAATCTGTGGATTGCTTTTGGTAAGATTGCCATTTTTACTTCGTTGATTCTACCTATCCGAGAGTATGTGAGATCTTTCCATTTTCTGGTATCTTCTTTAATTTATTTTTTTAAGAACCCAAAGTTCTTGTTATACAGGTCTTTCACTTGTTTGGTTAGAGTTACCCCAAGATATTTTATGGTGTTTGTGGCTATTTTAAAGGGTGATGTTTCTCTGATTTCTTTCTCGTCCCCTTTATTGTCTATATACAGTAGGGCTACTGATTTTTTTTTTTTAGTTAATTTTGTATCCTGCCATTTTGCTGAAGGTGTTTATAAGCTTTAGGAGTTTCCTGGTAAAATTCTTTGGGTTGCTTACGTAGACTATCAAATCATCTGCAAATAGTGAAAGTTTGGCTTCTTCCTTTCCAAATCGTATCCCTTGATCTCCTCTTGTCATCTACCACCATACCACCCTGAATGCGATGGATCTCATCTGAATAACTTTTTGTAGTTGCATCCATTTTCCTGAAAATTCATGATGTCATTGTTTTTTAAAAATGAGTAGTATTAATTCCAGCACTCGGGAGGCAGAGGCAAGGGGATCTTTGTGAGTTCGAGGCCAGCCTGGTCTACAGAGTGAGTTCCAGGATGTCCTCTAAAACAATACAGAGAAACCCTGTCTTGAAAAACCAAAAAAAAATGAGTAGTTTTCCACATTTTCTTTATCCATTCTTCAGCTATAGGGAATATAAGTTGCTTCCAGATTCTGGCTATTATGGATAATGCTGCTATGAACACAGTTGAGCAAGTGTCACTGAAGTATGATAGAGCATGCTTTGGCTATATGCCCAAGAGTGGAAGTGCTGTGTCTTGAGGTAGATTCATTCCCAATTTTCTGAGAAACCACCATATTGAATTCCAAAGTGGCTATACAAGTTTGCATTCCCACCAGCAATGGAGGAATGTCATCTTACTTCACATCCTCTCCATCACAAGCTGACTGTCATCATTGTTTTTGATCTTGGTCATTCTGAAAGGTGGTCTCTTAGTCTTGATTTGCATTTCCCTGATGACTAAAGATTTTGAGTGATTATTTTGCTTTTATTTAATTTAAATTAGAAACAAACTTGTTTTACATGTCAATCCCAGTTCCCTCTCCCTCCTCTCCTCCCTTGCCCCCCAAACCCATTCCCATTCTACTCCTCAGGGAGTGTGAGACCTTCTTGGGGGATCTACAAAATATGTCATATCATTTGGAGCAGGTCCTAGACACTACCACATGTGTCTAGGCTGAGAGAGTATTCCTCTATGTACAGTGGGCTCCCAAATTCCATTTGTGTACTAGGGATAAATAGTGATCCACTACCAAAGGCCCCAGAGATAAACCAGACCTTCCAACGTACCTGGAATTATGTCCAGATCTTTGCTCTACTGGATCTCAAGTTTTGTGCATGGTGATATATATGGATCTATTTACAATCTTCTATGTATTGACATCCAGTTATGCCAGTATCATTTGTTGAATATTCTTTCTTTCCTCCCATTGTATAGTTTTGTCTTTGTTGTCAAAAATCAAACATTCAAAGGTGTGTGGGTTCATAATATCAGGGTCTTCAACTCAGTTCCATTGGTCTACATGTTTCTTTTTATGTCAATACAAAGCTGTTTTTATGACTATGGCTCTATAGCAGAGCTTGAAATCAGGGTTGGTGACACCTCCTGATGTTTCTATATTGCAAATTGTTGGTTTGGCTATCCTTGGTTTTTGGCTTTTCTATATGAGGTTGAATATTGTTCTTTCAAGTTCTGTGAAGAACTGTGCTGCAATTCTGATGGAGATTTCATTGACTTTATGGATTGCTTTTGGTAAGAATTGTCATTTTTACTATCTTGATCCTACCTATTTAAAAACATAGGTTATTTTTCCATTTTCTGATATGTTCTTCAATTTATTTATTCAAAAACTTAACATTATAGCCATACATGTCTTTCACTTGTTTGGTGACATTTTATATTATTTTGACTATTGTAAAGGGTAAAGGTTCTCTGATTTCCTTCAGAGGAAAGATAAAATGAAATTTTTATCATATCTATATAGGGGGTCTATTGATTTTTTTTAGTTATCTGGTATTCAGCCACATTACTGGTGGTATTTATCAGTTGTGGGAGTTCCCTCATAGAATTCTTGGGGTCACTTTATATACTATCACATCATCTGCAAATAGTAAAAGTTTGATTTCTTCCTTTCCAGTTTGTATCCCCTTTATCTCTGTTGTCTTAATGCTGTAGCTAGAACTGCTAGTCCTATATTTAATAGGTATGGAGAGAGTGGACGGCTTTGTCTTGTTCCTCATTTTAGTGGAATTGTTTTGAATTTCTCTCCATTTAATTTGATATTGTCTTTCAGTTTGCTGCAAACTGACTTTATTATGCTTAGTGATGTACCTTGTATCTCTGTTCTCCAAGGCCTTTATCATAAAGGGATATTGGGTTTTGTCAAAAGTTTTTTCAGCACCTAATGAGACGACCATGTAGTTTTTTCTTTCAGTTTGTTTGTGTAGTGGATTACATTTACAGATTTTTGTATGTTGAGTCATCACCGCATCTCCATGATGAATCCTACGTGGACATGGTGGATAATATTTTGATGTGTTTTTTCAATTCTGCTTGCCAGTATTTTATTGAGTATTTTTGCATCAATGTTCATGAGGGACATTGATCTATAAGTCTTTGTTATATTTTTGTATGGTTTTGGTATCAGGCTAGCTATAGTATCGTTAAAGGAGTTTGGCTAGGTTCCTTCTGATTATACTGTTTGGAACAATTTGAGGAATTGGTATTAGCTCTTCTTTGAAATTCTGGTAGAATTTTATGCTGAAGCCATCTGGTCCTGTGTTTTTTGTTTGTATTTTGGTTGGGGTACATTTAAGGACTGCTTAGGTGTTATAGGTCTATTTAAGTTGTTTATCTGATCTTGATTTCATTTTATGTGGTCCTTATCCAGAAAATTGTCCATTTCCTTTAAATATTCCAAGTTTGTGGAGTATAGATTTCTAAAGTATGGTGATTCCCTGGATTTTCTCAGTGTTGCTATATCCCCCTATTCATATCTAATATTGTTAATTTGGATATTCTCTTTCTCCTTTTTTAGCTTAGATAGGGGTCCCAAAATATATTTCTAACACAAGGTAAAGACAATGAAATTATTGAGTTTGTGTTTCTTCAGAGTCAGTGATTATCCCATGAAATCTTTATTTTAAGTTGGTTTAAAGCTGCTTAAAATTTTAAATCTGAGAGTTATATGGATCTGGTATAAACCATTCCTGAATTGTTTAGTTATAGTATTAGTAAGTGTTACGAAGTTTGTCAGCAGCAAAGACTCAACTTAAATATGACAAAATCATGCCTCTGTTCCCAAAATAGACTAGTCCAATTTTACTACATAATATAACCCTCTTCTCCAATAGATCTCATAAAGAATGGTTAGCAAGTTTCTTTGTGAAAATGGATCTTAGCTGTTGCTGAAGCTTGGCCTGAAGTGTCTTGTGAACTCTCCCTGTGATTACCACATCATTTCTGTCCCCTCTGTCCATTTCTAATTCTGTCTCTTGTGGTGGGAACTTTTAATTTTGGAATTCTGTAATTTAGACCTTTTTTAAGTTCTTTAATCTTTTCACATTTCTATCTACTCTCACTCCTTTGAAAATATCATCTAGTCACATAGCTTTAAATACCATCTATATGTGATCATGCCCAATTTAAACATCCCACCCAAACTTTGCCTGTTATAATCAGAAGACTATCTGACTTGCTTTGAATGATTACTTCAATGTTTGAAGCTGCACTTTAATCTTCTTACTAAAAATCCAGTCTTTTAGTTTAATTTTAAAGTTGAGCTCCTGAACTCCTCTCTCGTGTCCACTTAACTAAAATCTTTATTTTCTTCCTCTTTGCCCAAATTTCCTAAGTCTCAACTTAATCATGAAACCTGCCTGACTATTGTATAAATCCAGTAATCTATCACATTCATCTCCTATTTGCTTCCTACTCAAAACCCTCTTGTAATTCAGATTACATTTGTTTTAGAGAGCTATAGACCTTGTGTTAGCAATACTATATTTAAATTTTCCCCTAAATGTGGCCCCAGTGTTAATATATCATCCCATAAGATAAACTTCTTACTCTGAGCCAAATAATTTATCTATACTACTGTGTTTATGTCATCTTTATGGACATACATATCCAAGATCATCATTTAGCAAATGCATGCCTACAATTCGAGGATGATTTTATAAATAACCCCAGGTTCAATTTGCATATTGACATTTGATCTTAGCTTAAAGGCCAAAGAATGGCCACTTGGCAATCTTAATGAAAATTAAGCCACTATTATCTGTCTTCTCTTGCTTTTCTCTGTAGTTTAGGAAAAAATAATCCAGCTGTATATGTAGTGAATTGATACAGTGGACATGGAGGGGAAAACATATGGAAGAACTTCCTTTATAGAGAACATTTGAAAGTGACATGAAGGACAGGGGTTATAAGAAATAAACCTTAACTCTCCTTTGTCAAGAGCTGAAATCTTCTACATTTGCCATTCACTCAAACACTCATACCCAAAGACCACAAAAGTTCCTGGTGTTCGCAGAAAAATAAGGGACCTCTCTTGAAGCACTCAGTCTTGTTAATAAAAATATTTAAGGATGGACTCAAAAGGAAATGGCAAGATAACTTTATTAGAGCTTTAAAAAGACCAGAATACCAAGCTGTAAATCTCAAAAACTGCCCATAGAAGGAGGGTGGATCAGAGAAAACAAGAAGCCCCCTGGTTGAATTATGCAGGCCTAGAGGTCAGCAATGACAATGGTGGGGATAGAAGCTTTAGGCAAAGAATAAGAAAGTTCAAAGGACCTGATGCTTGGGCTCTGGCCAACAGGTCAAAGAAAGACAGAAAAGATGAAAAAGGAAAAGTTAAGCCATGGCCCAGGAGCAATTACTCAGAGGGTAGAAATTCTATGAATAAAACCAGTTTTACTAATTAAAGGAATAATTATTCTTCTTCCCTTTTAGGTTTCACTAAGGTTGATCTGTCTTCTTGAGGGGTCATCCTTTGACCTGGTGACTAACTCTGGATGAACTCTGAAGTGATTAGATAAGACTTGTCTCCACCTAGAGACAGATTCCATTCTTTACTGTAACACTGTGTTTCTATGTTATTCTTCTCATTGCTTTTAGCAAATATTAGAAAGGAAGCAACCTAAATGAAGCCTAGATTGTTTTGAAGCATTGTTCAAAGAATGTAGTTCACATGGTACAAATCACAGCATTGGAAAGCTGCTTGTTCACATCTCAGCTACTTAGGAGCCATGGAAAGGGAGGAAGCTTTCAACAGGATTTCTCTTCTTGCCCTTTTATAATCAGGCTGAGATGCCAGCCCACACGGTTATCCACATTAGAGCATTGCTTCCCCTTCCAGTTAATAATGTCTGGAAAAAGATTCCTCTCTCTCTCTCTTTCTCTCTCTCTCTCTCTCTCTCTCTCTCTCTCTCTCTCTCTCTCTCTCACACACACACACACACACAAAGGTAATATTCACTGATGCCTTAGGCCTTTCTTTCTTAATTCAGTCAAGATGAAAAGAGAAATTAACCATCACTTGCTGTTCTATAGAGTCAGAGAATGACCTACAATGGCTGGGGTTTTGGTTTTGAATGAATAAATTTATTAAATAAAGACAGCAAAAAAATCAGTAGTGCATAGCAGATAGGGAGAGCAGCAGCTAGCATGGCATCATCAAATCCAATGTGCAAACCATACAGAAGGAACTGAGTGAGTAAGTTAGCCTTGGGGAGGCAGTCAACTGAGGTTTCCTATAGTCAGTCTTGGGAAGAGCAGAGTGTTGCACCAGAGAGGGATTGCAAGTAAAGGAGGATCATCAAATCAGTCTTAAAACCATTCAACAGAAACTAACTGCCAAAGTCCATGTAAAACAGTCTTGTTTGGGTTCCTGAGAAAGAATTCCAGGCCATGCAGAACATTCTTCCCATGTAGTAGCTTTTGGATTATTTTACCCACTACAGCCATTCACATATTATAGGATAAATATGGAAACCTCTACTGGAAGTAGTCTGTCTTTTAGATGTTCTCAAGGACACAGTATTTCTAATACTCATAGCTGCTTGTTCTTTTTCTTTCTCCTCATTTAAGAGTTAGGTCAGCACCTAGTTAGTACAAGGTAATCTTGATAACAAGGAAGGGTCTCTTTGCTCCCAGATCCTGCTTTCATCAACCTTAAACATCACATAGCATTTAACAATATAATGTATATTAAAAATGTCTGGCCCTGGGCCCTATACATTGTCTGGACAGCACAGTAGAGCAGACCCTGTTAGTGGAGGTGTGGGTGAGCCAACCCTGATAGTGTGAGCATGGGAGAGCTGTCCCAATTACTCTTCTGTCATGTGATAGCATAAGCAGGGGACAGATGCATCCCTTCTCCACCCATCAATGCCTGAGTTTGGTGGAAGATTGGGGTGAAGGTCATAAGAGAAGGAGAACTGTTCCTGCCCCTCGTCAGCTTCCCCTACACCTGACCTGGGCAACACAGTAGAGCTAGCCTTGAAGGTGTAGGAGTGGGAGAATCTGCCCTAAGTATGTGGTAACAGGTTAATTTTCCCCACCCCTTGTTCATTGCTGCAAGTAGTGAACTAGCCAGGGCATTTCTGGAGAGCTCATTATGGTGGTGATGACAGGGGACAGCTGGCAGGCTACCAACTCTCAACTGCCCAGGCCCAGAAGCAGGGTTATATGTTGGCCCACCCCAACATCAACCACTTCTGTGATCTAATGGAACATGGGTGTGGCAGGTGAGGATGCAGTCAGTCCTGGGAACCCAGGGGTACAGGATATCCATGACACAGAACAGCAATGGAATGTCCAGGAAGAGTCCCAGGGAGGGCTTAGCATCTATGGTGTAGCAGAGACAACTGGTCATGAGCCAGACCAATGATTCTTTGTATTGAACGGCTGCATGTAAAGGGGTTTCATACTTGCCTCACTATGTCACACTTCAGCTTCCATAACAAGATTTTCTCCTTCTTCCTTTTGTCCATTTTTTTCTTTTAAAATTTATTTTGTTTCATTTCGGGGAGATGATGGGTGTGGTCGTGAGTCATGATGTGAAAGACACTAGAATAAATAAAGAAGATAGTTTTAAAACACACATACACACACACACTCACACACACACTAGTTACAGCCTAACATATGATTTTTAGATGATAATATTACTCTCAGTTTCCTAACATCTCAGCTTCCTCTCATAATACAAAATTCTTTGGTCCATCCCTAAGTCTACAAAGTCTTAATAGTTCTAACATCATCTAAACCCAAGATAAAATCTCATCAAGGCAGCCTCTTAAATGGGAGGACTTTTAATGTGTGTGTGATTGTTTGTGTGTGTATGCGTGTGTGTATTCCAAATATACATTAATGAATATTAAATATTATCATTCAAACAGGTAGTGGGAGGAAAATGCAGACCAAAATCAAGGTAAATCCTAACAGGGCAAACACAAAATTCTGGACATTTGAGTGCCATATGTAAGATCATTATTCATGGCACGGGACCAGTAAAACAGTCCCTGCATCCAGGCCTGCATTTCAGTGCCTGGGGATTGCCTGGAGACTGCCTCAGAGCTTCCCATCCCATTGGGAGCCAAGCACCCCAGATCCCAGGTCTTCTCTTCCACCAACAGGAACAGGGGACCAGGTGAGAGACTACACACCCCAGATTCCTGGGCATCTTCTCCACCCACTGGACCAGAAGTAGGACAAGGAATAGAATAACTACCAGAGTATTGGACCTCCTTGCACCCACCAAAAGGGAACTCTGGTCCCCTAACCACCAGACCAGTAAGGGGCTCTTTCTGCACCCACTAGAGGAAGAGATGAGGAAAAGAAAATACAAAAACACACTCAGCAACAGAAAAACAAATATGACACTACCAGATTCTAGAGACTCCACACGAGCAAGACTCCAACATTCCAATGCAAATGAAGCCGAAGAGAATGACATTAAAACCACCTTCATGAAAATGATAAAGGCCCTAAAAGAGGATATAGGAAAATCCCTCAAAGAAATGGAAGAAAAAACAAACCAAAAATGCAAGAAATGGAAGAAAAAACAAACCAAAAAAATTCATAAAATGCAACAAATGGACGAAAAGATAAACCGAAAATTACAAGAAACAATTCAAACAGTGCAAGGGTTGGAAACTGAAATTGAGACAATAAAAAACACAATCTGAAGACAGGCTGGAAATAGAAAAGCTGGGCAAAATGTCAGGAACTACAGATAGAAGTATTACCAACAGAATACTAGAGATGGAAGAGACAATCTCAGGTGTTGAAGATACACTAGGAGAAATGGATTCATCAACAAAAGAAAATCTTAAGTACAACAAATCCTTAACACAAAACATCCAGGAAATACGGGACACCATGAGAGACCAAACCTAAGAATAATAGGTATAGAAGCAGGAGAAGAAAACCACCTCAAAGGGGCAGAAAATATATTCAACAAAATCACAGAAGAAAACTTTCCCAAGCTAAAGAAAGACAGGCCAATGAAGGTACAAGAATCGTACAGAACACCAAATAGAGTGGATCACAAAAAAGTCCCCTAGACACATAATACTCAAGCCCCAAATATAAGAAATAAAGAAAGAATATTAATAACAGATAAGAAAAAAGGCCAAGAAATATATAAAGGTAAACCTATCAGAATTACACCTGATTTCTCCATGGAAACTCTGAAAGCCAGAAGGTCCTGGATAGATATTCTACCAACAAAAAGAGACCATGCATGCCAGCCCAGACTACTATAACCAGCAAAGGTCTCAATCACTATAGATGGAGAAAACAAGATATTCCATGACAAAACTAGATTAAAGCAATACCTATCCACTAACCCAGCCTTACAGAAAGTTTTGGAAGGAAAACTCCAACCCAAGGAAGTTAACTACAACCAGAAAAACATAGGCATTAGAGAATCCCTCTCTACCAACAGCCAAAAGAACAAAGGGGTGAAATTCCACACACAATTCCAACAACAACAACCACTGCAAATTGAAGAAGAATGAGCAATCAATGGTCATTAATATCCCTCAACATTAATGGCGTTAACTTACCCATAAAAAGACACACGCTAGCAGAATGGATTTGAAGACAGAACCCTTCCTTCTGTTGCATACAAGAAACACACCTCACCCTCAAAGACAGACATTACCTGTGAGTTAAAGGTTGGGAAAAGATTTCCCAATCAAATGGAACCAAGAAACAAGCAGGGGTAGCAATCCTAATATCTATCATATTAGACTGTAAAAATAAATCAATCGAACGAGATGAAGGAGGTCATTACCTACTCATCACAGGTGAAATCCACCAAGATGAAGTTTCAGTTCTGAACATCTATGCCCCCAAATATAAAAGCATCCACATTCGTAAAAGAAACATTACTAAAACTTAAATCACATATAAAGCACCACACACTTATAGTGGGAGACTTCAACACCTCACTCTCACCACTAGACAGGAATACCAGACAGAAGCAAAGGGTCTAAATAGAAGTTATGAGACAATTGGAATTAAAGGACATCTATAGAACATTTCATCCACATAAAAAAGAACATACCTTCTTCTCACCACCACATGGAACCTTCTCAAAACTCAACCGCATACTTGGTAACATATCAAACCTCAGCAGCTACAAAAAAATTGGAATAACACCATGCATCTTATCAGACCACCATGTGTTTCAATTAGAATTCAACAACAACACAAATTGCAGAAACTCTACAAACTCATGGAAACTGAATAATGTACCATTCCTGGGTCAAAGAAGAAATAAAAAAAAGAAATTAAAGACTTCCTAGAAGTCAATGAGAATGAAGACACAACATACCCAAACCTATGGGACACTTTGAAAGCAGTGTTATGGGGGAAGTTCTTAGCACTAAGTGCCCACATGAAGAAACTGGAGAATAATTATACTAGAGAATTAACAGCACAGCTGAAAGCTCTAGAACACAAAGAAGCAAACTCCCCCAGGAGGAGTAGATGCCAGGAAATAATCAAACTGAGGGGTGAAATCAATAAAGTAGAAACTAGGAAAACAATACAAAGAATCAATGCAATGGAGAGTTGGTTCTTTGAGAAATTCAACAAGATAGACAAATCTTTGTCCAAACTTACCAAACAGCAGAGAGTGAACACGCAAATTAACAAAATCAGAAATGAAAAGGGGAACATAACAACGGACTCTGAGGAAATTCAGAGAATCATAATGTCATACTTTGAAAATCTGTACTCCACAAAATTCGAAAACTTAAAGGAAATTGACAACTTCTTGGATAGCTATCACTTGCCAAAATTAAATCAAGAACAAATAAGCAATTTAAATAGGCCTATAACCCCTATAGAAATAGAAGCAGTCATCAAAAGTCTCCAAACCAAAAAAAGCCCAGGTTCAGATGGCCTAAGTGCAGAATTCTACCAGAAATTCAAAGAACAGCTTATAACAATTCTTCTCAAAGTATTCCATGCAATAGAAACAGAGGAGTCTTTGTCAAACTCTTTCTACGAGGCTTCAATAACCCTGATCCACAAGCCACACAAAGTCACAACTAAGAAAAAGAACTTCAGACCAATATCCCTCATTAACATTGATGCAAAAATACTCGGTAAAATACTGGCAAATCAGATCCAAGAACACATCAAAACAATTATTCACCACGATCAAGAAGGTTTCATCCCAGGGATGCAGGGATGGTTCAATATTCAAAAATCCATCAATGTAATCCCCCATATAAACATACTGAAAAAGAAAGAAATCACATGATCATCTCACTAGATGCAGAACAAGCCTTTGACAAATCCAATACCCCTTCATGATAAAGGTCTTGGAGAGATCTGGGATAACAGAAACATACCTAAATAAAATAAAAGCTATATACAGCAAACCAACAGTCAACATCAAACTAAATGGACAGATGATTAACGCAATTACTCTAAAATCAGGAACAAGACAAGGCTGTCCACTCTGGCCATGCCTTTTCAATATTGTACTTGAAGTTCTAGCCAGAGCCATACGACAACAGAAGGAGATCAAAGGGATACAAATTGGAAAGAAATTGGTCAAACATTCACTATTTGCAGATGATATGATAGTTTACATAAATGACCCAAAGAACTCTACCAGGGAACTCTTATCGCTGATTAACACCTTCAGCAAAGTGGCAAGCTATAAGATCAACTCAAGAAAATTAGTAGCCCTACTATATACAGACGATAACAGGGCTGAGAAAGAAATCAGAGAAACATCACCCTTTACAATTGCCACAAACAACATAAAATACCTTGGGGTAACGCTAAGCAAACAAGTGAAAGACCTGTATCACAAGAACTTTGAGTCTTTAAAGAAAGAAATTAAATAAGTCCTCAGAAAATGGAAAGCTATCCCATGCTCTTGGATAGGTAGGATCAATGTAGTAAAAATGGCAATCCTGCCAGAAGCAATCTACAGACTCAATGCAATCCACATTAAAATACCAATATAATTCTTCTCAGACCTTGAAAGAACAATAATCGATTTTGTATGGAAAAACAAAAGACCCAGGATAGGCAAAACAACTTAGTCAACAATGCAATGTCTGGAGGCATCACCATCTCTGACCTCAAGCTCTATTATAGAGCTATAGTACTTAAAACAATTTGGTATTGGCACAAAAATAGACAGGTAGACCAATGGAATAGAATTGAACTCTCTGATATTAACCCAGACATGTATGATCATCTGATCTACAACAAAGAAACTGAAAATATACAATGGAAAAATGAAAGCATCTTCAACAAATGATGCTGGCATAACCGAATTCTGGCATCTAGTAGAATGGCTGATAGAAGCAGAGGCAGACTCCCACGGCTAAGCACTGAGCTGAACTCAAGAAATCCAGTAACAGAGATGGAGGACTGATGACAAAGGGGGTTAAGACGGGGCTGGTTTAACCCCCAGAAATAGCTGACCTGACAAGGGTTAGCTCTTGAATCCCAGACTGATGCCTGGGAATCCAGCATGGGACTGAACAAGACCCCCTGAATGTGAGTGTCAGTGAGGAGGCCTAGATAATCTATTGTGCCTTGGGTAGTAGATCAGTACTTATCCCAGGTATACAAATGGACTTTGGGCTCCCATCTAACAATGAAATATGCACTCTCACCCTGGACTCTTGTGGAAGGGTCTAGGCCCTGCCCTGGATGAAATGACAATGGACACTCCCATGGAGGACCTCACCCTCCCTGGGGAAATGAGGGGATATTGGGGATGTTGGTGGGAAGGCACAGGAGGAGGGGAGGGAAAGGGAGAGGGACCTGGAATTGACATGTGAAACAACCTTGTTTCTAATTTAAATGTAATAATAAAATATAAAAAAATCATTATATATAACTATGCTACATTCTGAAACATGAACATTAACATTTGTGAAAAGCATTTGTTCATTAAAATTGGAACACTTTAAGGCACACTGTTTTTCCATGACTCACAGTATATATAGCTTTATGTAATTTTATCATATGTATGATTTTATGTTACCATCTTCCAGGTCATCAAGATACCATAATAGATGGAGTCATTATAGGCTTGAGGAGAGAACTGACACTAGTGAGATCTCCAGAGGTCTACAAGGATAACACCAACTGGCAAACTAAACAATAGTGAAGAGACTACACTAATAGCCCCTCCTTGATGATAGGGTTGATGACTACCCTATATATAATCCTAGAACCTTCATCCAGAGACTGATGGAAGCAGAGACAGGTACCCACAGCTAAACACTGAACTGAACACCTGGAACCTAGTGACAGAGATGGAGGAGAGATGAGCAAAGGGGTCAAGACCATGATGATGATACCCACAAAGACAGCTGACACCTGGAACCTAGTGACAGAGATGGAGGAGAGATGAGCAAAGGGGTCAAGACCATGATGATGATACCCACAAAGACAGCTGACCGGATAAGGAGGAGCTTTTGAATCCCAGACTGATGGATGAGAGGCCAACACTGTACTCCATGAATGTAGTGCCAGGGAGGAGGCCACAGAAATCACTGGAGCCTTGGGAACCCATTCCAAAATAGAGGGATGCTCTCTCAGCCTGGACACATGGGGAAGGGCGTAGGTCCTGCCCTGGATGAAATGACAGACTTTAGAGATCCCCCCAAGGAGGGCCTCACCCTCCCTGGGGAATGATGTGGGCGGCTGTTGGAGGGACAAGGGAAGAAGGGTGGGAGAGGGAGCTGGGATTGACATGTGAAACATTCACGTTTCTAATCTAAATAAAAACATATATTGAGAAAAAAATTCCCGGACTACAGCTTTATTGTCATCATATACTCTCCCTATCATATCACTAACATCTGGAGTCAGCAGTAAGTTTCTCATCTTTATAATGGCTGTACTTAACAGATGTTATCAGTCGAGATCTTGTGGTTGAATTTGTTCAGTAAGCATTATTACATCTTTCATGGCCCACTAAAGTTGTGCATATAAATAGCTCTATCCTTTCTATTACTTGATAGTATTACGTGTTATGGATGCATCATGGAGTGCTTAATCATTTACCCATCAAAGAACATTTATGAGTCTTCAATTCTAGGCTATAAAAAACAAAGCAGGTATAAATAAACTCATGTGCAATTTTTGAGTGTATATAAAAATCTGTCTTAATTACTCCAGAGCAGCTGTGTGTAATTGGTGAGTGACTTAGTGTTATTTTTACATCTTATTTGCATTTATTTATTTATTTATTTATTTATTTATTTATTTATTTATTGTGTGTTTGCACATGTATGTGCTACAGTATATGTATGGAAGTGAGAGAAAAATTTTCAGGAGTGTGCTCTTTTCATCTATGATAACGATTCCTGGGATGAGACGCAGGTTATTAGCCTTGGAGTCCTGTACCTTCACTCCACTGAACCATCTCACCAGCTCTGTATAGGGTATTTTGTTCTAAAGGGCAGTGGAAAAATTTCTTTAGTATTGTTGCATTAAAAATAAAATAAAAACAGGGCAAATTGTGGAACATAGGACTAGAAAAACACTCAAGATAATAAGAATGATCAAATAAAGGGAAAATGAGAAATTAATCCTTATCACAAGTAGAAACTTTTGGTGTATAAAAATTTCTAAGGAGATGACAAGATGATCAGTAGATGGGAATACCTGTCTTTGGAAAGCTTACATTTGCAGAAGAACATATCCAAAACTGAGGCATTTCCAGAACTCAGTTTTTGAAAACAATGTTAGAAAACAGATAAAAGGCAATACAGACACTTCACTAAAGAGGATATACAAACCATATCAGTCTTTTTATGGTTTCTTACAGAGAATCTGTAAGAAATGCTTATTTTCTATTATTTATTTTAAAATTGTTAGGAGTTATTTGATAAATAGCTGGGTATAATAGTAATAACAGTAGGTCAATATTATACTGATGTTTGCATACCATACCAACACTGACTAATGATAGTCTCTAGGGAACTATTTTTTTCTTATGATACAAAGGCAACTTCATATCACAAGCAAGGACTTCATCTCCCCGTATCTAAGAAATACCAGAATAAAAGAATTGAGTAGAAGGTTGTAAAAGAGAATTTGTTTTCAACAACACTTACAAAATTAGAAATTCGAAATTAATGTGGGGGTTAGCCCTTATAGAAAATGATCTTTAAATGCATCATTGATTAGGTCATGATAACAGAATCATATTTTAAAGTTCAAAGAAATTCTAATTCAGATGAATCAAAATAAAAGTAGAGAAACATGAAAAGGATTGTATACAAATATTTTAGATAATTCATATGTTAATGTAATCATATGTTTGTATGTTATGTTAATGCTTGAGATTATCAATTAAGTCTTTAAAATCTTTCATAAATCATGTCAACATTATGTTGTAATCAACGTTATTTGGCAGATGGTGAGGAGGGAAGAAAGCTGGCAGAAGGAGATGTATTTTTCATCATGAAAGTCATTGGTGTATGCAGATAACCAAATAATTTGCAGTGTTCTATCTTATGCAGTCATAATTGCAAAAAATAAGGCATCTTTCAAACAATAAGTAAAACCATCTTACCAGAATGAAATGGCTAAAACAAAAATCTGGTGGAACACAGCAGCATGAATCCTTATTAATCTTCTAAATTGTGTTTTATATGATGGCACACACAAAGCACAAATTGGTCTTTCTAAAGTGATTATTTTAAATAATTTTTCTTAGCTATCATGTACTACATTTTATTAAATTGTATACTACTCTATACATAAACTCTCTAATTTCTCTTTATTGATTCCTTTTCTGGCTTCTAAAAATTAATAAAACCATGAGGTTTCTTTTTCTATATTTGGAATACTGATCATTTTTAAATATCCCTAAACCATCACTTAGTTTTTAGCTTTTTCTGTGAATCTGTCTGTGGAAGAGTAAAACATATCATACAGTGGCAGAGATATCAACTTTCTCCCACTCAATGACTTTTTGTGTGTTCATCTGTAATTTATTTAAAGATTTTCACTTTGGCATAAAAAAGGATTCATCTGTTCCTCAGCAGTGGCTGAAGATTTTCACTAAAAGCAAATTGGGTTTAGTCCCCCAAATATGAATCTTAAGATGCTATGCATAAAACTATGGCAGAGAAAATAGTGTTCTTTTGATGGCAGGTTATTGAATTCTCCAGATATTTACACTCTCTTCACAGTTAGTTTACATATACATACATCTTTCTAAACACAGTGTAAGTCAATATCACATATGACATAAATCAATAAATATCTTTAGTAAGCTTAAATTAAAAAATACTTTTAAGTATTAATGTCAATTTTAATATTGTATTACTTCTATTAATGTGATTAATACTTACAGAAAGAAAGGTTTTTTCTTTTGAGCTTAAGGTTTTGGAGAGTTAGAGTAAGTCCTTAATGGCAGGGCAGAGGCAGGTCAAAGTGGCAGCAATGGTAGGCCGAGAGCTCACATAGTGAACCACATGGAGGTAGCAGGGAGTAGACTCAGAATGGTTTGAGGCTTTGAAACCACAAAGCCTGACCCTAGTGGGCACTTGCTCCAGCATGGCCTCTTATAGATCACCCCAAAGAGTGCCATCAGTTGGGGACCAAGTGTTTGAGCCAATGCCAGAGTCTATGGGGTGATATCCTCTTTCAAACCAGCAGAAATATCCGTAAAATAATAGATAATTCTTGATTCCTGAATGTACATTGAAAGCATCATAGTTGGTCACACAGTAGGCATCTGAAAAGTGTGCATCCCTGAGTTCTGAGTAGTAAGAACTGTATCTACATAGCCTGCAAGTTTGCAACAGATTGCTGTTGTTCTTAAACCCAAGTTCCTATTATGTCTGCATTTGTAGTGACAAGCAGCTAGCATTTTACCTGTGACTATTATTAGTTCACAAAATATAAATTCTCATGAATTTTGCAGTGAAAAGTCTGAAAACATACAGGTAAATTTTCTGTTTTCTTATACATTTGCCTTTACTGATACAGTCACATATAAAGAAAATAGGTAAACTAATATAAGATACTGATCTGGTTGTGTTTGTGCATTATATATAATGAAATGCACATATAATGTATATGAAGATGAAAGGAGAGGTAGAGATAGGTAGAGAGAGAAAGATAGAGTGAAAGAGGGAGAGAGAAAGAGAGAGAAAGAGAGAGAGAGAGAGAGAGAGAGAGAGAGAGAGAGAGAGAGAGAGAGAGAGAGAGAGAGAGAGAGAGAGAGGAGAGAAATATTCTTTATGCATCTCTGGTCTCCCCATCTTCCATTCTTCACTCCTGCCTACTCTGTTCAATTTCACTGGATATAACTCCAGAATTGCCCTGCAAGTGCTGAACTAAAAGTCATAATCTCTCATACCCACCAAAAACACTATAATTAGAAATCTCAATAGACAATGCATGAGTGTCAAATGGTGATGAGAATTCTCTCCCCCAGTAGGACTGTTTCCTGTTTTTAAGTGGTTAAAAATTAGAAAACAACTACATAGAAATTGTAGACAGTTTTCTCTTTTGAAATGCTTTAGTGTGTGTGTGTGTGTGTGTGTGTGTGTGTGTGTGTGTGTGTGCGTGTGCACGCCATGTGTATGGGGTTTCATCCAAAGGCTAGAAGATAGCATGAGATTCCATGGTGCTTCAGTCATAGGTGAATTCTGGAGACATTCTGCTCTTGCAGGAGTCCACATTCCCAAGATTCAGTGGGGGAACAATGAACTCTCCATGATATTGTTTGAAACAATAGAGCATCTGCTGCCTACTACAAGATATTAACAGCTGACTATCACAATAGAAAGCAGCCAACATTACCATTAACAAGATCCAGGAAAGAGGAAATTAAAGAGATTCAAATGAAGATACTTTCTGGTGATCAGAGAGATTATATATAAAACTCAAGGCTACAACCCATAAAGAATATTGAAATTCTTACCCTAGGAATAAAAAGGGAGATTAACTTCACAAATATTGTCCAGCCAAATCATTAAATAACAAACAGACCCCAAGAAATGCAAGGAAGGTACATTAAGGAGCAATGAGTACTTAATTCGTGAGTCTCTTATGCACAATAACTGGTTCTTAGCTTTAAGTTATGAGTCATAAACAGAAGCAAGAAAGAAGAATCTGCACTCTGAAAAAAGCATTCAACAAATATACACTACCTTTCCAAAAGACAAACTAGACCTAGGCAAATCTTTTAAACAGTCACTACAATCAAATAAATAAATAAATAAATAAATAAGGATAAAACAACTCAAAGGAGGTGGCTTTTAGTGATACTGACATGACATATTAATGAGAAAAAAATTAAGTCTGAGGTGGTACCGTAGCACCCATTGATGTCTACTATTCAGCTATCATCATATAACAAACTGCACAAATACCTGCTGATATTAACAGAGCTTGTGCCGATGATAGCTTTTTCTTTGGTTGTATGGTTTTCCAGCATCATCAAAATGAAATGTCCTCTGCTAGGCTTTTTCATTAACTTGTCAACAATTTGGAAGCTGGCTGGAACTGGGTGACCTAAGATGCCTTCAGTCATGTTTGGCAGATTCCTGAATGACTAACATATGACGCATGTTGACTCTCTTCCATTTGGCCTCTTTTTACCGACTGGGCTAGCTCTGAATGTTTACCTGCTGATTTCCAGTTTCAGAGAACACTAAGACAAGCCAATATTAACCATGCAAGTGTCTGTCTCATAAAAGTTGGTAATATCCCATAAATCACACAGACTTAAAAAGGTAAATTTGCTTACAATTTATTTTGATGCTTTCTATTCAGAGTATATTCTTACAGAGACAGCATGGGCATTGATTTTCTGCTTCTTAGAAACAAAGAATATCAGCTTCCAACAAAATATAGTAAACTAGTGTCTCTGTTATAACAAGATGTGATCGTCGTTTTTAATGACATGAGGTAGAAGCAGTTGAACAGGGAGCTTCAACCAAAGGGTTGACTTATAAGGTTGAGCTGTAGGTACCTCTATATGAGATTCTCTCAGTTGGCTTAATTGATGTAGAACAACCTACCTCAAATTTGGGTAGCTACTTCTGGCAGTAGCCCAGATAACAATGGACATAGGATAAAAATCACGTCATTTTTAATTGAAATTCCCCATCCTCTAAAACATTGGAGATCCTTTCTGCTTCCTCTCCCACACAAGTCAACATCTTTTCTTTCTCTGTCACTAGAACATAAACAGCCATTTAAAAAATACAATAATAAAATAAAACAAGCCAGACTTCCTTGGTCTTCTCTGTCCTTGCTGAGTTAATTTATCCTATTTTTGCCTATCATTCCTTCCAAAAAGACTGAGGAAATGTACTTCTTCAGCAACACTCCAGGCCTTTGGATTTGGACTGCTGGCACAACCTGCACCATACACTGAACAACTACGGTATTCTCTGCCTCTTGTAAGACAACTATTGTTGGGCTAACCTGACTGTTGACACACCCAGCCTGAAGGACAGAACATTACTCATAGTACTTAGGCTGTTTTGACCATATTCCTTAAACTGGCTTAATAAATCATTTAAAAATAGATACGGGTATATACTAGTTCTAGCATTTGTGTTCCTCTAGAGAACTCTATTACACGTTATTTTAAGATTTGCTTAGTTTGAGATGTGCTATTTAAGCAGAAAGTTCGTTTCATTTAAAGTAATTTGATTTGCAGTTAATATTGAAACAGAAAGAGTTATAATCATTTATCTTAGGACAGCTTTAAATATGTATCATGCAAGAGAGAATCACAAAAGATTTATAATCATTACTCATTTAAATTTTAATATATGGTTTTAAATGAAGCTGTGTGTAAAATTCACCTAATTCAGTATGGTTAGTTAACAAACCAATAAAAATACCTTATCAGAAAACAACGACAGCTATTTCATTGTATTATGAATTAAGTTTTCATCAATTTAAGCACATGTGACGAAGGAATTACCTCCTCTCTAATCTATTAATTTTCACTCACATTGACATTTTTCTATAGAAGTTTCTCATTAAGGTTGAAATAATTCATTCAGCATTTATTTAATTTCTTCTTGTCTAGAACAATTTCCAAATTATAGTTCTTGTTCTCCAAACAGTTTCTGAATGACTCATGTGCAGAAGCATGGTTATAGACACATACCCTTCCAGAATTTATAAGCATTCACTGGATTTCTTGTGTGGGTGATAAAGTCACAACACTTTGTAAACTATAACTGAAAATCAAATAATTCCTTAAATTACTTTATTCCTATTTGTTTTCCTTGGTATTTTCTCTGACCACTGCCATTTTCCTTCTTACTAGAAAAGCTATATGCCTTCCATTCTTAACCACAACAGCCCTCTTTTTGACTATAGAATTGTGCCAGGGTTCCTTTCTGAATTCTTATTAATGTAAGAGAAGGTTGTTTACATACATGTTAATACTGCTAGCCTTCATCATGTAAAATATTTTTTAAATGAGGTGAGTATACATGCCACTATACAATGCAAAAACTCACAGGCATTGTCAGTGTTGAAGTGGCTCCTGAATCAATTATAATTGCACAATCTGATTGTTTTAATATTTTATGATCTGTTTATAGCCTATTTATACTTTGTGTTTTCTAATTTTTCAGTTGCAATTGAGATATCTCACTTTGAGTCAAACGTGTCCTTCCTTTTCTTTAGCTCTTCCCTCTCTTTTCCAATTGTTTCTTTTAATCCATGTTTTTTACTTTCTTATCTTTCTCAGACCTATGTAGTAGTAGTTCAGAGAAGCCTCTTGACTAGAAGCTCCACACTTATTGCAAGACTGTCTCAGCTGCAGTGTGTTGAAGGAAGTGCTAACTCACTTTGGTTGCCAGTTTTTTCTTGTAAGTAATTTCTACAATAAACATTTACCTATACCCTCATTAAGTGTGCGGTTTATCGTTACAGATTTGGTGTCAGGAGTTTCAGGACCCAGCTCCAGACGCTGTGGGGGCAGCTGCGTCTCCTTAGTCTGAACACCCCAGTCTTAAGGCACACGTGGGCTCTCATATTGCTAAGATCCCCATTACTTCGCTCAGCAAGGCATGATTCCCACTGCTTCTCACAACTGGGAATGAGCACCTTAGAAGCTGCTTCAATGACCTGCCGGTATGATCCGTGGTCTTCCCGCGATTTCTCTCGCAGCCACATGCTCTTTACTGGCAGCCTGCTGAATTGGGCCTGAATAAAAATCCACTGGTAATAAGATTAACTGCCATACATATGGTAAATAGCTTTACAATGCAGGATATTAAGAATTTTCTTGTTTTTTGTATGGCTAGGATATTGGAAATAGTTGAGGACCAACCTGGAAGTTACATCCTACCAGCAATAGTGGTTATCAGTTTGATAATCCATATAATTTCACTAAATAAATGGTTTGAGAATAGGGCAAAAATGACAAACTTATATGAATCATACAGCTATCACAAGATGGTTATGAAATCCTAGTGCAAAGAATTCAGACAATGGAAAATCCTTCCTGAATAGTGATGAAGGTTTGGTAAAAAAAATTATTCAGAATATTCAAAATGATAATGAAGATCTGACAAACAGGTTGAAAGATACAGAACATAAAATTGAATTACTTTCAGGAAAAATGTGTTCCATTTCTATTGATTCAACAGACAGAATAGAAAAAGTGGAACATAATGTTGAAACACTTAACCAAAAATACTGTTCCATGTTTCATGAATTCACTAGCAAACTACAAAGACTGGAACATAAGATTGAAATGGTAACAGAAAAGATTTGTTCCATGTCTGAGAGCAATGACAAACTAGCTGATAGAACATTATTTTTGGAAGGCAGTTCACATGCTATTCAGATACTTTCTAAGGATAAGAATATTAAATGTTTGGAATCACATATAAATAATGAATGAAAAAAAATGAATGATTCCATGACATCCTTGGAAATTTATTTGACCCAAGAACTTCAAGAGCTCAGAGACACTATGATAAATAAATTCCATGTCTCAGAATATGTGCAATCTGAATCAGATGTACAAGCAACAGGTCATGACAGAGGTTTACCTATACCTCTCAGACTCCAGGAAAACCTCCCTAAGGTTGTTATGCCCTCTCCTATGGTCTTTGCAGTATCTATAACCGAAAAACCAGCAACAAAGAAACACCCAAAAGTCTTTGTTGCTTATCAATGGGAACCAATACAGATGGAGGACCTAAAGGGAAGCAATGAGGCCATCATTTCATATGGTCTTTATTCTCCTTATGTCAGGGAGCTTCTGAACTCATGGTCCACTGCAAATAGAGTCACCCCTAGAGAATGGAGCCAATTGGCCTCAGCAGTCTTCAAAAATTCATGTCAAATGCAATGGAGAGCTTTAAGGAGGCAAGAGGCAAAAGCCCTAGAGATTTAGGGATTGAAAAAAGACCATGAAGTGCCCCAAGACAAGATTCTTGGGGAGGGAGCTTATGCTGACCCACAGGCTTAGGTTGAATATGATGAGCACATATTGTCTTTATGCTGTACAGCTGCTTTGAATGGTTTAGATAAGGTTTATGAAACAGGAGAAACAATTCAACCCTATAACAAAATGGAACAGAGTCCAAGGGAAAGGTTCACTGAATTTTTAGAAAAATTGTTCAGAGAAGTAGAAGTACAGATAACAGATCCAGAATCTAGGCAACTTCTCATAGAATCTTTGGCATATGAGAATGCAAATCCACAATGCAAGCAGGTACTTTGGCCATTAACAATAAGATCAGCACCATTGGAGGAATGGGTCTTATATACAGCTAACTTTGAATATAAAAGTCAGCATACAGAAGTTTGGGTAGGGCAAACGATTTCTACAGATTTGACGAAGCACCAAGATACCTAATGTGTAAACCATGATGATATAGAAGCCTCGGTAGGGGAGGTAACCCCCAGAAATTTCAAAAGACATAAAAATACTAAGTCCTTTAACTGTGGAAGAATAGGACATCTGAGTAGGAACTGTAGACAAAGCATTCCTAGAAATAATGATTCTACCAGGAATGCTTCAAACAGAAGGCCTCAAGCTTCTAGTCTCTGCAGGAGGTGTGGCAAAGGCAGACACTAGACCAAGGAATGCTGGTCGACCACAGACAGACAAGGAAAGCCTTTACAGCTGGGAGATGGGCCAAGGGGCCTCTTGAAGGCCCCCAGATGGTCAGGGCTTTCCCAGTAACAGTGGAAGACAGACTCTTCCAGGACAATTAGAAGATCCACTGCCTAATCTAAATAATATGGCACTGGATGATACATTAGCTACAGAGAATGAACCAAGCAAGTATAACTGGAGGAAATAAAAAATGTATATTTTGGCAAACTTCTATACAGGATAACGTATCCAAGTTGCCAATTAAGGTAAATAATAGGGTGATTACTCGGATTTTAGACACTAATTATGACATCACTATCATAAATCAGAAGTCTTGACCCTCAAGATGGCCTCTAAAAGATGTAAACATTCAATTCTTAGGGATTGGAACCCTATCTCAAGTAAAACAAAGCACTAGATGGGTTGATTTTATTGGGCCAGAAGGACAGAGAGGAAGATTGAGACCATATGTCACAGATATTGCTATAAATCTCTGGGGTGGTGGTCTATTACAGAAATGGAATACACAGATTAACATTCCTCCTGTATCAGATATGAATCATAGACAAGCTCTTGGTGGTAGAAAAAAAAACAGATGCCAAACATACACACTGTACAGAAACAGGGTGCTAGTTCCAAACCTACAGAGCAACAAAAAGCTCTACCCTTAAAATGGATAACAGATGAACCTATCTGGGTAGGTTAATGGCCTATGACCACTGAGAAGTTAGAGGCTTTGGAAAAGTTAGTTCAGGAACAGCTAGATGCTGGAAATATTGAAGAATCAAACAGTCCAAGGAATTCACCTGTGTTTTTATCCAAAAGAAGTCTGGGAAATGGAGAATGGTTACTGATATGAGAGCTATCAACAAGATAATTCAGCCTATGGGCTCTCTGCAACCTGGGACGCCACGACCTCCTCTAATACCCTATTATTGGCCATTTGTAGTTATAGATTTACAAAATTGCTTCTTCACTATATCAACACGAGGAAAAGGGAAAAGTTTTCCTTCACAGTACCTACCTATAATAATTGTCAACCAGTATGGTAATTTCAGTGGAAGGTGTTGACACAAGGAATGTTAAATAACCAGACTTTGTGCAAGAATTTTGTGCATAAATCTCTGGAAATAATTCACAAACAATTTCCACAATCATTAATATATTGTTATATGGACAACATATTACTGGCTGATTCAAATAAAGGTACTTTGGAAAACATGTTTGAAGCAGTAAACTTTGCCTCACTGGGGATTATAAAAAAATACGAAGAGTGGATTCTATTAATTATTTAGGTTATAAAATAGACTCACAGAAAATTAGACTGCAGAAAGTACAGATCAGAAGAGATCATTACCAGACTCTTAATGATCTTCAAAAACTGCTAGGAGAAATCTCTCAACTACAGACAAATATCGGAGTAGAAGGGCATGATTTAAAATACCTAAAAATGGCCTTAAAAGGAGACAAAGACCTAAATAGTCCACGAGTACTATCAGCTGAGCCTGAAAAAGAATTAGAATGGGTAGAAAAGAGAATATTAGAATCACATGTAGACCATATATCCAAAAGTGGACTGCATTCTGGTTATTTTACCATCTAGAGACTACCCCTCAGGAATTTTAATGCAAAGGGAAGACATCATACTAGAATGGGTATTTCTGCCACCTAAACAGAATAAAAAACTGAAAACATATATAGAAAAGATCTTTGATTTGAAATTAAAAGGTAAGTTATGCTTTGTCAACTGACTAGAGGAGACCCAGCAGAAATTATTGTACCTTTAACTAATGATAAAATTTCCTCCTAATGGAGGGATAATGAATATTGGCAAATGGCTTGCAGTAACTTTTTGGGAATGATTAGTAACAACTATTCCAATACAGAGAGAATCAAATCCATAAAGAAAACAATTTGGATTGTCCCATATATCATGAGAAAAGTACCTATTTCTTGAGTTCTTTCATTCTACACTGATGCAAACAAATCAGGTAATGCAGGTTATAAATCAGGAAAAATAATTAAAGTAGTTCAAAACCCTTACAACTCTGTACAAAAGGCAGAGTACTATGCCATTCTCATGGTACTTAAAGACTTTATAGAGCTTCTCAATATAGTTATGAATTCTCAGTATGCTGAGAGAGTTGTGTTGCACATTGAGACTGTAGAATTTGTTCATGATGGTACAGACTTAACCTCATTGTTTTTACAATTACAGGAAACAATCAGAAACAGAACTCATCCTATTTATATAATACATATCAGATCCTATATGGGTCTGTAAGGTCCCCTAGTGGAAGGCAATGATGAGAGTGATAGTTTATTAATAGGAAGTGTGTTGGAAGCTTCATAATTTCATAAGAAACACCATGTTAACAGCAAAGGTTAAAGAAGGATTTTTCTATCACCTGGCAACAAGCCAAGGAAATAGTAAGAAATTGCCTCACCTGTTCATTCTACAATCAAACTTATCAGCAGGTACTAATCCCAAAAGCATTTGCAGAAATGAAATTTGGCAGATGGATGTTTTTCACTTTCCAGAATTTGGCAGTTTGAAATATATACACAATACCATAGACACATTCTCAGGCTTCCAAAGGACTACTGCCCTCAGCTCTGAAAAGGCTGATTCTGTTATCACACACCTCTTAGAGGTGATGGCTGTTATGAGTATACCTGCACAAATAAGAATTGCAATGCTCCAGCATATGTTTCCAGCAAATTGGAATAGTTTTTCAAATATTATAAAACATGTAACTTGTATAGCTTACAATCCCACAGGACAAGCAGTGGTTGAAGGATCTAACAGAACCTCAAAAGTGATGCTTCATAAACAGCCAGGGGAAACAAAGACCACCAAATACTAATGTTGAACTTTCTTAATACTGATGAAAAAGGAAAAACTTCTGCAGAAAGACACTGGAATACAGAGAAAACTTCTGAACTGAACCAACTGGTGTATTTCAAGGATGTTATGACCTTAGTCTGGAAACCATGAAATGTGTTACGTTGGGGAAGGGGTTTTGCCTTTGTTTCTACAGGAGAAGAAAAACTTTGGATTCCATCATAACTAATAAAATTCGATCTGAACAGAAGACAACTCAGGAGGAGGAAAGATGATAGCTCATCCACAAGGTCATAATCTACCATGGGTAAGGTGACCTCATAAAAGGAAAGAGAAGTGTTTTGGTTTTTGTCTTCACAGGAAAACTCAGGTCCAAACAGTGAAAAAATACTGGATGTATGGATACCTGAAGAAGAATGGGTAGCTACTCTGAGGACCATCAAACAAACAAAAACTCACTGTGTCTAAATCTCTCTCTATTTTTTATAATATCCATTTCTCTTTGTTTCTTAATATGCTTTAGTTCCCATTCATTTAACTGACACTTTCTTAGGAGTTGGATAGCTCTCCTACTCTAAATCCAAACGATTTGTTTAACTAAAATTAAGAATTTTTGTATTATATCAAAGAACCATTGATATAAGACAGAAGAAAGAAATTAAGAACTGTCATCTGTCAATTTCCTTTTCTGAGAGTCTAATCTCCTTCATGTTTACTATTTTCTTTATTGTTGCCTTTCCTAGTATGCATACATATAAAAGTTAAAAATTTCTTTGGTAATATTAATATTTGAGTTTTCCAGAGAACAAGGAATTTCCTTATAGCAATCTTCAACCACTTTGGAAAGAGAATGGGGCCCCACATCATCGACTACACCTGACAAATAACATCCTGAAACTGGCTTGGAACTACATCACTCGACACAACTCCAGACCAAGGAATTGATACAGTACACGGTCTACAATCTGGCCAGAGCTTCCGACAAGATCTTCAATCAACACTAGAATTTCAGGCAAGAACTTCAATCAAGCATCTCCTGCCAAACAGACTGTCTAACTTACTTAAGACACTTATTATACTAACATTTTTTCTTCCCACAGGTCTCATTGGGCATGGCTAGAGGTTCTTATGGAGGGGTAATAAAAGGCAGTGAAGGAGAGATGTGCTCTCTCTTTTGGGATCCCAGTTCTATAGCGAAAGATGCTGACTCAACTTGGTTGCCAGTTTTTTCTTGTAAGTAATTTCTACAATAAATATTTACATATACCCTCATCAAGTGTGTTGTTTATTGTTACAGCTAGCCTTAATCATGTAATATATTTTTAAAAATGAGGTGAGTATACATGCCACCATACAATGCAAAAACTCACAGGCATTGTCAGTGTTGCAGTGCTTCCTGGATCAATAATAATTTTACAATCTGATTGTGTTAATATTTTATGATCTGGTTAGAGCCTATTTTTATACTTTGTGTTTTCTAATTTTTCAGTTGCAATTGAGATATCTCACTCTGAGTCAAATTTTGTTCTTCTTTTCCTTTAACTCTTCCCTCTCTTTTCCAATTGTTTCTTTTAACCCATGTCTTTGGCTTTCTTACCTTTCTCAGACCTATGTAATAGTAGTAAAGAGAAGCTTCTTTCCTAGAAGCTACACACTCATGGCAAGACTTCCGGTCTCAGCTGCAGTGCGATGAAGGAAGTGATCTTTGTGCATAGAAATATCATCATGTTTTCCTTTCTTCTGCTTTGTTCAAATCTTATATCAAATATAAAAAGTCTCTTAAATCATACCAAGCCCAGATACGTTTGTCAGATGTGGTGAAGTTTGTATGTGTAAGGGGGTGTTTTCAATTTTCTGTACATCAGTTCTGTATTAATTACTTCTCATAACTATAATAAGACCCATAACAGAAACAACTTACAAGGGGGGATATTTATTTTATGCAATAGTTTTATTAGCTTTATATGGCAACTTGCTCTTATTTACTTGATTATAATATGATTCCAACCAGCAAATGTAGAGACAGGTATTATCTGTCATGTGGGCTAGGAAGCAAAGTTTTCAGGGTCTCATAATCTTATGAGAGGAGCTCACAGGTGCAGCCAAGGCATGCTTAGTAACTTCTGGATGATTCCTAATTAGTAGCATTTGGCAACAGGTGCACTTACCCACACAGACACAGATGGACACACACACACACACACACACACACACACACACACATACACACATGCACACAATACTGAAAAATTATCATTTTTTGACAAATTAATTAGTTTACCAGTGTAAAATAAATGCTTTTCATTGCAATTATGACAGAATGGTTGTTGATTAGTCTTTTCTGGAATATAATGTTGGGGCCTGTAAAGATGGCTCCACTCCATCTTGACTAAAGGCCAGAGAGTTCAAAACTGTCCCTTGTAAGTCTTAATACCTACAGATCAAAGGCGTGGCTACAGTTGGATGTTTGATCTTGACCTTGGGTGTCTTATCTAAATAACAACAAGGTGGTCTGATGTGTGGTTACTCTTGACCCTCAAGGTCAGATAAGGGTAAATTAAGTATAAGCTTCCTGAAACCTTGGAGTATTGAGGAAGAAAAGTATGTTCTGTATACATGATACCATGTTCCCCTTTTTGGTTATGGTATTTAAGAATGGTGAAAAATAAACTTGGGGAATTCATTATTGACTGAATTACCATCCTGACATCTATCATGAGTTTCTGTCTTTTTCTTTAATGCCTTTAGCTAGACTTTCTTAATCCACACTCTCCCTCTCATGCACAAACCATGAGCAAGTTGACTGTCTCCGACTGCAGCCCAGAAAAGGCAGCTACCCACAAATTGTTCTCTGGTTTGAATTGCAACATTGTATTCAAATATGAAATCCTATGTTTGGGTTCAACCTTTACTTTTCTAACTTATCTTTTAGCATTCTGATATGGACTGCACTCAGAAACTTCCATTATATTCTGCTTAAGCATTCCAGAACTTTGCTAGCCCACATACCTAAAACCTTCCATATTTGTTTCTCAAACCAGTCCCAATGGCCTATGAACCACAAGTCAGCTTTTTCGATAAGAATGATCATACTCCTGATATCGACTTTCTGCATTAGTTAATTTTACACATCTTTGACAATATCACTTATAGCAGATTCAATGCATTCAGTTTGTGGTCAGTTGGTCATGCTTGAGTCAGTATATGATGCCCTCAGGAAAATTAAAATAACTAGATGTGTCACGCACATTTCAGGGTTTTACATCTAAGATTCAATGGTCATAGTTCACACTTTAAAATATTCATTCTAGAACAACCATATTTACACATAATAAGAAGAAAAACACACAAAGGGAAAAGAGATCAAGATTGACTCACAAATTTT